>NC_090986.1:69220000-71897500 GCF_041146395.1 Eulemur rufifrons | reverse complement strand
TTTCCATATTTTACTCCTCATAAAGCTAATATAAACATCCTCTCTCTATTGCTTTTTTAAGTCTAGACCTCTGACTTCATAGCCAGGCATTTAAATTCATTTTGTAGTCTAGGTTAGAATCTTGGATCTGCCACTTGCGTGTGACCTTGATCATGCTGCTTAACCTCAATCTTCAGTTTCCTTCTGTGCGGCAATTATGCCTCACAGGGTTTCTTCATAGGATTGTTTTAGAGAATTGTTTAAATAAGAAAAGTCAACTATTTCTACTTCTTCTTAAATGCTTTAGTTCAGGGGTCCTCAACCAATGGTGAGTTGTATGATTATTTCATTATATATTACAATGTAATAATAATAGAAATAAAGTGCATAATAAATGTAATATAATTGAATCATCCTGAAACCATCCCCTCCTCCCTGGTTTGTGGAAAAATTGTCTTCCATGAAAATGATCCCTGGTGACAAAAAGGTTGGGGACTGCTGCTAGTAGTTGCTGATAAGTATTGAACTACTCATTACAAGTGAGTAAATATTTCCCTAATCTTGGGATGATGGTTTCATTCAGCAGTTAGCCTCTTTAACACTAATGTATTAAAAGTTATAATAAAGGTTAGAAAGACCAACTCTCTCTAGAAAACATAGGAACACTCTACACCATCTACAATGAATATTTTGTGCTTTCGGCAGTGAAATCAGGGAGCCATAACTATACTCTTGTAATTAAATGATATATAGAAAGGGACATTGTGTTTTTGACTGTGAAAGATGGAAATTCAGGCTTCACATAACAGAGCCTGATTGTTAGAGTTACAGATATTAATTGTTAATTCCTTTAAAAGAAGACTTTTTTTCCCTACTAAGCCCATCTCTGCTATTTACACATTTAATGGTACTTGATTTGCTATAAACCAGCAGTTAAACTGGTTTATAAGATCAGTTTAAAATTTTTTTCAGTGCTCTTCCATTTTAGTGTACACATATTGTTCCACAGATTTATTCAGAGGCTTATGAGCATAAACCTCAGCATCTTCTTCTATTGTTTCAATCAGTGAGTGCTTGTATCATTGATTTTCACACCTTTTTATTTTTTTAATATTGTTTATTTCTAGAGAACCTCTTCTGATTTGCTCAGCACTGGTCTACAAGATTCATAGTAGTGACTGACTTAAGTCAACTGGACATATTAATATAATAATGAATAAAAAGTCTTTTAGTAAGACTGTGGATGGTAAAAGTGATGTTTGAGTTGGTTTTGATAGATGTCCAAGTAGTATCTGATAGCGTACATGATCCACAATAAATTTACTTTTGCTGGAAGCATAAGACTTAAGCTGGTGGGTTTCGTAGTACTTCAGAGGTATTGGATCAGGTGACTACATTTCTACAGTTGTTAGAGGACTGGTAATAGCTAACCTAACTGAATGCTAGCTATATGCCTGCCATTGTGCGTAAGTACTTATAACCCAGTTATCTCATTTAATGTTCACAGCAGTCTTATTAGATAGGAACTTTTATTCCCATTTTGTAGATGAAGTAGCTAAGGCTTAGAAAAGTAGCTTCATTAGTTGCAAAGCTAATCAGTGGTACAGCTAGAGTCTGAATTCTTTCAGAGCCAGTCTCTTAACCACTGTTGTAGCTACTTTTGTTGATAAGCCAGAAATAGTAGAAAGAGATTAGTTGATTATAAAGTTAAATTTTGGCTCTGTTATAGTGAAAAATATATACAGAGTATGATATTTCAAAGTTTGAGACAAATGTTTTTTAAAATCTTTAATTTTAGAAGACTTTAAATATTTTTAAATCAGATTGTATTGTTTATATGGACTTGCATGAAGACAGACTTCTTGTGTTTGCATCCGGGGTCCTCTGTTTCATAACTTTTTTCGAGGTACTTAAAATAAAGATGATAATAGCTTCTTAGTAGATGTAAAGCACTTAGACTTGTACTAAATGCTATGCAACGTCAGGTGGTGGTGGTATTATTATTTATCCTATTTATATCATACCATGTTGTCATCCATCTATATTTGTGAATACCTCACAGTGATAGAAATTAATTCTACTTCTTGATCCTAATTCTACTTCCTGTCTGTCCCTAGTCTTGCTTTTCCTTTGCTTCCTCTTTCTCAACTACTCATATCTCATATTTTATGTTTTCTTTCATACTTTATATAACTTGTAAGCCAACTTCAATTTTTTTTGGAATCAGGTAGGGTATATACACACACACACACACACATATATACACGCACATACACACACACGTATATCTTTGTTTTAGGAATTTAGCACTGTTAGTACATGGACTTTTTCTTGGCCATCTATATATCCTAGTTCATAGAACAGTAAGTTCTAGACTTTAATATATAAAATATTTTGAAACATCATTGAGTCATAAGAAAGAATGAAATCCTATCATTTGCAACAACATGGATGGAACTGGAGAACATTATGTTGAGTGAAATAAGGCAATCACAGAAAAACAAATTTTGCATATTCTTACTCATATGTGGGAGCTCAAAATTAAAACAATTGATCTCATGGAGACAAGAGAGTAGAACAATGGTTACCCGAGGCTGGGAAGGGGAGTGGGGGATAAAATGGGGATGATTTATGGGTGGAAAATACAGTTAGATAAAATGAACAAGATCTAATATTTGATAGCACAACAGAGTGATTATAGTCAACAATAAGTTATTGTATATTTAAAAATAACTAAAAGAGTAGAATTGGAATATTCCCAAAACAAAGAAGTGATAAATGCTTGAGGTGATGGATACTCCAGTTACCGTGATTTGATTATTTATACATTGTATGCCTGTTTCCAAACATCACATGTACCCCATAAATATATACAACTATCATGTACTCATAATAATTAAAAATAAAAAATTTAAAAAATTAAACATTTGTTGAAAGAACAAATGGAAGAATGATTTCAAATTTTTCAGGTATTTTGTATATGGTTATTATTTATTCCTAAATTTTCCATTCTCTAGACTGAAAGGATATCCAGTTTGTTAGTGTTCTTCTATAATGATGCTTATAACAATGTAATAGTTCATATGTGATTTGATCAACAGAGAGTAAAAGAGTATTATTATTTTATTCTATGTGTATTTTTCTGTCACTGTACTTAAAGTGTCATTTAGGAGGGATGATACTACTTTGGACTCATTTAACATAATGCCCAGAGTAAAATATGTCAAATCAACTTTCTTTATCTAATTTACATTTGTGCTTTTTAGAAAAAGTATTACAAGACCTTACATATTTTTTCTGTTAAACTTATTTTTAAACATTCATTCCATCATTTCAACATTTATTATAAGTTGTACTAGTATCAGTTTCATATTTCTTCATCTTCCATATACAGAGATTAGACCTAGCTGTATCTCTTTGTCTGTAAGTTTAGTAATATGAAAAAAGAAAATGAATTTCATGTCTTAAAATTTACCTATAGTGAACTCTGTATTTTCTATTATCACTTTTAATGACCAAACCCTTCTTTTTAGTAATTTTTCCTGAATCCCACCCAGTAATCACATGCTGTGCTGTGCTTTTTTCTTCTAGATTTGAAATCACCCTTTCCCATCTGTGTGAAAATTAGATTTGTTTGCTAGTTTCAATTCTTAACAGTGCTTTTCACTTGATCAAAATTATTTTTGCGACAGATGACTTGAAATTTTTTAGAGTAGCTATGCTTTTTTGTTAGTTGAATTTTTGGTATTATTTTATTTTATAGTTATAAATAGCCTCCCATGTTATTGCTATTGTTTTCTTTTTGCTTACTTTCAGCTGGTTGGTGGAGAATTTGACTTGGAGATGAACTTTATTATCCAGGATGCTGAGAGTATAACGTGCATGACAGAGCTATTGGAGCACTGTGATGTAACATGTCAAGCAGAAATATGGAGCATGTTTACAGCCATTCTACGAAAAAGTGTTCGGAATTTACAGACTAGCACAGAAGTTGGGCTAATTGAACAAGTATTGCTGAAAATGAGTGCTGTAGATGACATGATAGCAGGTATGGGGTTATCTGATAGGATAGTATAATTTATGTGTTTATAAAGTTTCATGTACTTCTTTTTGTATTCTTTAGGTGATATATAGATTTGTTGAAACTACTTTGATTTGAAATAAATAGAAATACATGGAAATTTTGACTTGTACATTAATGGAAACCTAAAAAGGGAAGAAGACAAATATAAGTACTGTATTAGACAAACATAATTACTAATTTTACTTTTCTAAGTTTTAGAAAATCTCAGTACTGTGGAGTAAGTGCTATGAAATCTTTCAGAAAATAAACCCAGTATCTTTTTATGTAGTATGTACTTAAGACTTTACATGATTAAAATATCACAATACATATTACCATTCCGCATAATAAGCCCTTTACCAAATTCTCCTAGTTCCATGCCCTTCAATCTGGGATATATGGAATTATGATAGGAAGCAATAAAAGCCTGAGGATAAGCATGGCGTTTCTTTTGGAAGTATCTATTTAGCTTGTATATTTTTGGAAGAAACTTTTATATTAACATAAACTCATATAGAATATAACATAAAATTTGCACAAAAGTTCCAGATAAAAATACTAATTTTTGTGCTCATTGTGTGTTATTTCAAATAATCACTTTGAAATCTATGATTCTTCACCACCAACCCTTGATCTCCCTACAAATTCATTCTCCCCTGTGGTTTGATGCATTTCAGTAGAAATGTTTTGAATGATGATCCCAGAGAAACAGTTATTCCCAGAGCAACAGTTATTCCCAGAAAGTAAGTTTAAAGTTTGAAATGTTGATTCTCACAAGCCATGCATCTTCAGCATAAGTATTGTCTGACATAAAAGTGTTTCCATAATTCTAAAAGTGCTAATATTACTCTTCACAATATCATATCTGATCCTTAAAAGTAGTTCTGACACCACAGAATACTACTTAATATTTTGACTTATATATTTAATTAATTTTAAAATTTATGGAACAAAACATTAAACAAGAAAGAGTGAAATGAAGAATGGATTAAAGAAGGATGCTCTTTTGATATTTTCAAAAACTTGATTTTCTTAGAGAGTATGTTAAGCTTATTTCTAATTGCTTTCAAGGTGGCATATATCTCTTTTTGAAATGATTTAGCATTCTCTGTATTGGGTACTAATGGCTAACTTGATGAGAAATGAGAGTCAGACTTAACGTTTCTTGAAATATATTTTTAATGAAAATGTACCATTTCTATAAATTCTAGTTATTTAACAGAAATTTATTTGTATAAACTTACATGTACACATGATATGTAGAATATAATATGATCTTTCAATCCTCATAGCTGAGTTTAAGCCCTTACTTCATTTTTGTTTTGTTTTTATAAATAAAGTGGCTGCCACTTTATAGAGTACAGTTTAGAGAATGAGCCAAATTACATGCATAGTAGTTTACTGGTATATAACTCATCAATATTGACATGTAAAGTCACAGTGAGGGTGATAGTACCATAGAAATTCATAGTTTGACATTTTCTAGTATTAAAGCTCCTTAATTCTCTTATTTCTTTCTTCAGTAATAATAATACTGAAAATACAGAATTTTTACTTTTTGTAATTTTAAGGATTTCCCTTTAAAAGAGCCTGATGATGGAGGGATATGAGAAAAAAGAATGTATGTCATAAAAACTACCTCTGTCTTATTTTTTAATAGATAAATTAAAATTAAAATTTCATACTAAGGAAGAACTAGTAGCCACCAAAACACTACTAGATATTCATCTCTGAATGTGTTGTAGTATGTTAAGTTCAAAGAGGTACTTTTCTTTTTTTTTTTCCCCCCAGATATTAAAATTTACTTTTTGTTTATGGAGATAAAAGACAAGATTGATAATTTTGGCAGAGATCTGAAAACTGTGAAAGAAAGAGAGAGAGAACAAAAAGGGAGGAAGGGAAGGAGGGAGGGAGGGAGAGCAGAGGTACTTTTCATTTAATAATGTAGTATAAGTGTCACTTGAAAGTGGTTAAACATTTATAGTAAATTGATAACAGAATTTCATAGTCTTAGTATTTTTTCTCTTTAAATATCTTGTACAGGAAAGAAGACCTTCTGTAATAAAGCTAAACTGAGCTGCTTGGTTGTTTTACACATACCATATATAAGGAATTTTTAAAATTTTGCAATTAAATACAAATTAGATAGATTACTTTTTTTTTTTTCTTAGTCCCAGTACTGATAAAGGGCTAGTTTTTGTGACATACATAGGAGATGAGACAAAGGCTTGCACGTAGAAGTTCAATTTTTTTAAAAAAGGATTTTATGTAAACCTTTAAGAAATCTTTTGTGAAGATTGCCATTGCAGCTAATTGCTTAAAAATGCTTCATATTAGCTTAGGGTTTTTAAGGTAATTGATTTTTACCTATCATTCTTTCTTAGAAAGAGATCTCTGAATTACATGTACTAACATTTGCATATATTTTTGTTACTTAAATGATGAAGCAAACATTTTGATTCATTAAAAGATTGCTCTCAAAAATGAAATATCCACTGTCACAGTTTTGTCATAGAGAATGCTTGCTTATTGTGATGTTGGGTACAAGTCAAGTAATTATTTATTGATGAAAATAACCGTATTAAATTTCTATTTTTGAAATATACAAATAATATTTTTAAAAGTTCAAATTTCAGTCATTAATCTGAATATTGAATAATATACATTGTATATCAATAGCCAATTATTTTAACTTACCCTAATCTTTTTTATTAAGTGATGATTAACTTTTAGAATATACATATGTATTGGTTTGTAAGAACTTGTATGTTTAATTAAGAAGTGCTTTAGAAATTGAGAAAATGAGGTGTAAGTGTTATACTTAGATGTTTAATTTCTTAAAAAGAACAGTTGACAGAGGTATTAATCACAATGTGTGGAGAAAGTAATGAGAGACAAAGGATTAAATGTATAATTTTTCTCATTATTTCGTAAGCTGGTGAGTCTGTTATATGCACATAAACACATTAGCATAGTAGATACCACTAGTAATGCATTTAAATTACACTTCCACTTATAGACTAGTGAGTAAGAGTGAGGGTTCTGGAGCTATACTGCCTGGGTTTGAAGCCTGACTTTAGACTTTAGCACTTGCTAGATATGTGTTCTTGGGCGATGTGAATAAGTTATCTGTGCCACAATGTACTCATTTTAAAAGGGGATAATAATGGTACTCACATCATAGGCTTGTTATGGGGATTTGTGAAGTTAATGCATGTAAACCACTTAGAATAATGCCCTGTGTGGAGTAAGTGCTTAAAATGGTTATTAATGGGCCAAGGAATATTTTAAGAATATATTTTATTAAGAATAGATAATTCTGGGAGAAAGTGTTATTATCTATCAGTTTTTCATTTGTAAATAACCAATTTTCAATGTTAAATCTTTGTACCTTTGCATATTTTTACTTCCCTTTCTTTCCCTGCATACAGCAGGATTGTGTATATGTGGTATGTGTGTGTTTACTCTGGGAATATATAAAATCTATTTTTTGTATCTACTAAGAAAGCTTAATTGAAATGGCAAACATAATGGGGAAAAATCCTATAGTCAAACAAATCTCTTTGATTATCTGAGTATTTAAAAATTGTTGATTAGAATCACCATTCATGAGGACATTTAGTTGTATTAGACATATGTATATGACAATTGATAACTTTGTATCTTACAAAAAGTATATGACCTTGACAGATGGCAGCTTATGACTAGAGTTCAGAATAACTTTATTTTCCTTTGAAGATCTTCTAGTTGATATGTTGGGGGTTCTTGCCAGCTACAGCATCACTGTCAAGGAATTGAAGCTTTTGTTCAGCATGCTTCGAGGAGAAAGTGGAATCTGGGTAAGCTGTGGTCAGAGGGAGAAGGATTCAATATTAGTCCATTAATACTTAATGTTCAAGAATTTGTCTGTCTCTAGAGAGCTATATACTTGAATTTCTAGTGGAAATGGTTTTCCTCTTAAATGATTTAGTAAATATTTAGTAAATGATTTCAAATTAATTTTCTCTCTAGTTAGAAAACAGTGCAGTGCCTAGTGTGGCATGTTAAATATTATTGCTAAATTGGTACAATGACATTTCTTTCTTTTATTGTTTCCTCAGCCAAGACATGCAGTAAAATTATTGTCAGTTCTTAATCAGATGCCACAAAGACATGGTCCTGATACTTTTTTCAATTTCCCTGGTTGTAGTGCTGCGGTAAGTTTTAAATACATGTGTTTATTTTTATTTATTTATTTCAGGTTTGCTCCATTAAGATATAATTTACATATAATAAAATTCATCAGTTTAAAAAGTAGAATTTGATGAGTATTGAATAATTATGTAAGCACCATTATAATCATGATTTGGAGTATCTGTCATTCCCGAATTCCCTTGTGCCTGTTTGAAGCCAGTCCCCTCCCCGGCCACCGTCTCTTGCAACCTGTTTTATTTTGTGTTCCTATAGTTTTTAGACTGTCATATAAATAAAATCAGTCTTTTGTTTTAGGCTTCTTGCACTTACCATAATGCTCTTGAGATTATCCTTGTTGTAGTTTGAATCACTTGTGAATATTTGGCCACCTTACGATTATTCATTGACCATATATTGCGTGTTTTCTATATCTTAAGTCACAGTGCTGGGGATGTAGATTATATTAATATACTTACTCTTGAACTCTAGTAGATAGCCGTGTAAAAACAGCTTGTTACAATAACGGTTATAAGTGATGCTGTAGATTTAGGTACTGAGAGCTATGGGAAAACAATGAAAAGAAACTAAGTTGGGTTGAAGTCTAGAAAAAAGAATGTATTAGCCTGGTATTGAGGGATAACTGGGATTTTTGCCTGAAGAAGTGTTTTGGACAGAAACAATATGTTCAAAAAGAAGATCTGTAGAAGAACAGGTAGAATAGCTGGTATGTTTAGGTATACTGTGGAATGCGGGGTCAGGTAGTAGAAGAGAACAAAATTGAAAGGGTTTGTTGGAGCCATAATGTGTGTGAAGAATCTTGGGTAACTTGAAGAAATTTAAACTTTATTCTGTGTTCAGAGGATTTTTGGTGTGGAAGCTGCATACAGTATTTGAGAAAGGCCGTTGTCAACAATATGAAGGATCTGTTTAGGGAACAGATCACTTGTAAAATTATAATGGGTAATTATGTTTTAGTGGAATTTGGACTTCTAGAAAAATAAATGAATTCACTCAGATGTTTCTTGAAATCAAGTCAAGTAATCAACCACTTTCTTATTTAGTTTTTAGAATGGCTAGATTTTATTTGGTTGCTATTATCAATGGAGTCTTATATTATTCCTTTCCTACTTGTGAGTGGATCTAAATTCTTTTGGTTATAAATTTCAGTGATTAAGTTTCTGAATAATAAATCTTATGCTTTCTCCTTCTTTGCTTCCAAGTTACAAGCATTTTGAACACTCACTCTTAATCTTTGCATTTCTTCAATATTGATTCCATTAACATTCTCTAGCACCATTGTTTTTGGCTTTAAAGATCCAACCTCTTTTAATCAAATGAATTATTACTGAAAACCTAGCATAAACCACAGAAAACTGAAATTTTGAGGCATATGTATAAGGGACTGTAGACTGGTAAAACTAGAGGGGCACTTGGAGTATAATCTGAAACTCACTATAGAGATGAACCTTAATTCACTGAGTGTTTGAAAACTTAGTGCTTCTATAATCAACAAATAATGTGTATATGTTATTTTAGTCGGAACAGCTTTTATTTTGTATATGTGTTAATCATTTTCTGATATTTTATGTTGATTATTTTTAATCTGGAAAAGCCATATTTGACTTCAGCTACTATCACATTTCCTTTAATTGATACTTTTATATCTTTTTTCATTGCCTTGTAGGCAATTGCGTTGCCCCCTATTGCAAAGTGGCCTTATCAGAATGGCTTCACCCTAAACACTTGGTTTCGTATGGATCCATTAAATAACATTAACGTTGATAAGGATAAGCCTTATCTTTATTGGTAAGTGATATGTTTAATTTTAGGACTTTGTCTTTAAGCACTTCAGTTGTGTAAAAATATAGTATCAAGGTAATGTACTAGATAGAATATGTATGTGTTAAAACTATAAAGATACAAATCAATTTTATTTATTTATTTATATATTTATTTAGCTGTTGATTCTAGGTGACCTGCCTTACTGTTATTAACTTTTTTCAATTGCAATTTAAGAGTCAAAGGTTACAGACCTTCTCTGTTAGTCTGCTTCAGTGTAGATCAGTTGTAGGATTTTTCTTGAGGATTGCTGGTCCCTGATCAAGAAGAGAAAAAAACCAGTCTTATCAGATTTCATTCACTTTGCCTTTTCACAGACTTTGTTCTATCAGCATAATTGACATATACTTTTTAAAATATTGATAATAAACATATAAGAAATTATAATCAGATAAGGTTAATTATTTGGTATAGACAACTAGCAGAATGAGTTGATAAGGACTGAAAGCTTGGTAATTTTTGTATGTCAGTAATACACAGTGCACCATATTATCAATAAGAACTTCAAACATTCATTGATTGCCTTACTGTATACATATATATGTGCTAGGCGTTGTAAATGCTTATTTATACTAATTTAATGCTTGTAATGCTCTGAAATAAGACTACCTGAGTTTAAGTCATGATTTCACTATTCTACTTACTATATATCCTGTGCTTTGATGTCTTCAACTATAAAATTGAGGATAGTGATAATATCTATCCCATAGGGTTTAATGAGACAATAATATTTAAAGTGCTTTTATACAATGGCTGGCCCAGAAATATGAGTGCAGAAAACTCTGAGCTACTACTACCTTATTTGCTCTATTACAAAATATTAAATTATAGATTGTAATGCGAGGGAGTTTTAAATAAGCATCTGAGCTGTCAAACATAAATGAAGTTGGACTTCAGAATGGTCATTCAGGGAGATCATGTATAATTTCAGTGATACCTTCATTTTTCAAAGCATTTAAAATTTTTCTACATAGCGATTGAATTCATAGCTAGGAGGAGTGTGCCTCTAGAAGAAAATAACTATACTTCATAGTCATATCTCTTTACTTTTTAAACTAAAAGTGTACTCCTTTCCTTGATCAACTGCATTATTTATCAAATTTGGCTCTCATTAAGTTATTTTTTTTAATTTGTAAGCTATTTTCAATAGTTACAGCAGAATTAGAAAGCAAGTTATTTTTTAAACGTGAACTGTGTGTAAATGTGTTCTGTATTTGCTGATTGCAGATGGTTATTAAGTGTAGATGTAGTCTACTTGGTAGGCTTTTGTTATTCATTTGTTCTTACATATTTGTGATATTTTAAATTGAAATATTAAAAGCTTCCGTAGCTTCTATTTTCTAGTTTAAGTTTCTTATCTTTTGGTTATTCTAATCTAAACATTTTATGTTTTAATTTAGTTTTTATTTGGTCCATGTTAAACCCCTTCTACTCTATAGAAAAATAAATTTTATTTTTATAAGAATGTTTAATAGGTATTAGATTTATAATTCTTTTTATCAAAGGATATTATAATATTTTCAGTTTTCTTTACAGTTTTCGTACTAGCAAAGGAGTTGGTTACTCTGCTCATTTTGTTGGCAACTGTTTAATAGTCACATCACTGAAGTCCAAAGGAAAAGGTTTTCAGCACTGTGTGAAGTATGATTTTCAACCACGCAAGGTAGGTGAAAATAAATGTATCTGTTGAAAATGTCGCAATTCACCATTCCCATTTTCTTGAAACTCACTTTTTATGACTTCCATGATAGGCTCATCCACTGGTTTTTCTATGACTCTTAATGATTTTCTTTTATCCTTGTCTACATTTTCTTTTAACTTTTTTGTCTATCTTTTGCCTTCTGTAAGATCAGTTTTTTGACCTCTTGTAGTGTATTTCTCTTACACTCTCATTCTCTTATGGTCTGATTTGTTCTATGGCATTCTTTCAATAAACACTGAGTGCCAGACATAGGCACTGGGGATATTACAGTGAACAAAACAAGACAACATTTCTGCTTTTGTGGAGTATCGGAATTTTTATTCCATCTCATGGGATCCTTCTGCTCTTATTATCTTCAGAGCTCATACTTATATTCCCACCTGCCCCTAAGATGTTGCCATCTGGATGTCTTTCTTGTCCATGAACCTTAGAATATGTAACATCAGGTTTACTCTTTCCAGTCTCCTGTCCACTCATGTTCTTAAGTCTTCTGTTTTGAGTAACAGGTTTACCATCTTTATAATAGTTGGGACTTGAATCAACTTTTTTCAGGGGTCAAAAACCCATTTTTTGATCACTTTATCAGTTTAATGTTAAAGTCCTTTTTGTTGTATCTCTGAAATATATGTCTCCTTTTATAAAATTCTTTACCTGCTGCTTAAATTCTTCATGTTGCTTTCTCCTCATTTTGTTTTATTTATCTTTTCCTCTTCCAAACTATTTTACATACTAGTATGTAACTTGTCTTCCTGATATCATTATTCCATCACTCAAACCAATCATTTACTTCCCCACTAATTACAGATTAAATCAAAACTTTTAGTCTAGTCCCTCATGATTTGGATGCTTTGTTTTACTGTTTTATCTTTTCCTTTTCCTGTGTTCAATGTCTGGCATGAATTACATTTACTTGTCCCCTCCCCCATAGGTCTAGGTCTTCAAATCCCACCCTGCTGTTATATTCCATTTCATATAACATCATTTCCACGGAATTCCTCCTTGATTTTTCTCCAGTATTTTATTTCAGTATTTCTTATGACAATTATTTCTTTTGAACCTTTATTATTCATTTATATGTACATTATTTAGTGACTTTTGAAATGAAGATCTTTTTGGATTCACATTTGTATTCCCTTACATGCCTGAGAAAGTATTTGAATTTGGTAGACTGTCAATAAGATATGTTGGATAAATGAATATATCATGACTTTAACAACAGAAAACCTTTTTGGTTCATAAAGGAGTAAGTTACATTTATCTGGACAGCTAACTTATATCGAACAGTTTATTTCCTAGTAGAATGAGATATATGAGGCATTGCTATTGATAAAGTGAAAGAAGAAGGGATGGGCGGTGTGGTCAGTGCTACTTTGATAGATAAGACTGCCAAGAACTTTTCTATGTGGCAGTAAGAGGAAAGGTAGTCAGGACAATAAAGACCAAATAATTTAGGTTGTTGCTATGTGATATGCATTTGAAATATAAAACTTACTAGCCTTTGTTTTTGTTCTGGCACATAATATATATTGCAAAAATAAGTTTATTTTCCATATTATACATAGAGAATTAGAGCATTATCCATGAACATTAAAAGAGATTTTATACTTTTTGAGAAAATCTTTTTACAGGTTTTTGGTTTTTTAATGGAAAAGACAATTAATTAGAATGCCAGTAGCTGATATATTCTTATATACCTTCATTCTCATTCTAAAATTTTGGTATATATTATATATAATTTATTCATGATATAATTATATATAATTATAATTAATTTATATATGATATATAAGTTTCATATATATTATACAGAAATTATGCAGTGTCTTCTCAATTTTTTGTACATCTATTAACATAGTATTAACAATTATATTATTTAACAATTATCAGTTGAAAGATTTTTAAAGGCAAATTAAAGTGATTTTATTGACAAATAAAAATTGTATATATTTACGAAAGGCAAACTTTTTTTTTTTTTTTTTTTTTTTTTTTTTTGAGACAGAGTCTCACGCTGTTGCCCAGGCTAGAGTGAGTGCCGTGGCGTCAGCCTAGCTCACAGCAATCTCAAACTCCTGAGCTCAAGCGATCCTCCTGTCTCAGCCTCCCGAGTAGCTGGGACTACAGGCATGCGCCACCATGCCCGGCTAATTTTTTCTATATATATTTTTAGCTGTCCATATAATTTCTTTCTATTTTTAGTAGAGGTGGGGTCTCACTCTTGCTCAGGCTGGTCTCGAACTCCTGAGCTCAAACGATCCGCCCACCTCGGCCTCCCAGAGTGCTAGGATTACAGGCGTGAGCCACCGCACCCGGCCGAAAGGCAAACTTTTGTATGTCAGCTTTATGTTACTTTAATTACAGTTCTGAAGAATTATTAACACTTTGAAGAAGTGTTATTTTAATTACTATTCTTTCTTCTTCTTTTCTTTTTCTTCCTCTTCCCTCATCTTCTCTTCTTTCCTTCTTCGCTTTCTTTGCCCATCCTCTTCAGCTTGCCTCTTCCTCTCTCCTCTTCTCCAGATCATTTCTCCCCCTTGTCTTCATGTCCTTCTTCCCCTTTCTTTCATCTTATTTGGATTAATTAAAACCAGTTTTTAGAGATTCAGACTTGTTTGTTTGTGTGCTATGGATTTATAAATAATTGGCTCTTTTTATAAAGATTCTGTTACAGTTTCAGATTTGATAATGCAGAGAGACTTTTCTTGAGGAAGAGTTACCTAACTGCGATTCAAGGTTTTGCTAATTTGATTGAAGGTTTTGCTGATTTCTGCTGCTTCAGTAATGCTTGCTTCAAGGAGAGAGATGTTGCTCTATTTTTAGTGTTTTGGCCCATGAAATATATCTTTACTTAGTATCCCAAAGAATAGTAGCGACCAGTTCAAAACACATTTTAAAAACTGCTCTAAAGCTAAAAGATAAAATACAGAGAAATGTGTAACTGTATAACTAGATTTGTAAAATATAATTTATTCATGATCAACTGAGGTTTTCTAGAGAGATGTTTCTGCCTATTTGCCAGACTCCATCTTTGTGTCAGAGTAACAAACCATCTGAAAGTCCAGACTCAAGAAAACAAAGACAGATGTGTAGGAGTTCCTATTCCCTCATGTTTAGGCCTGGTCCCCCTTCTAGGTTCAAGATTCTTGGATATACAATGGTGAGATTGTCAACCTTTTTTTAGGAGAGACTGGCTCCTACTAACAGGAGTATTGCTTTACCTTTTGTGATTGATAGTACAAACATAAGAGGCATGATGAGCCCCCATGTGGTGGGAGAAATGTCTTCATTTCATTTTCTTTGTTTGTTTTCTTGTTTGTTTATGATCCTGTGTCTGTTTTGCCACATACAGAAGAAAACATTAAATTTTCAAATATTTTTTGAAAATTTAACATGATTCTAATAAAAATCTTTGCTTTATATTTAAGGGGTAGTAATAGTTTTTTCTATTAAAGAAAACCAATTTAATAGTCATTCATTGATATATACATACCAAATAGTTTAAAGAACAATGATTCTAAATAAATACATTTTATTAGAATGATGTATTCTTTTCTTCAATACAAATCCCAATTATTTTCATACAAATGCTGTTGCCTTTCCTCTAGAAATTCTGATTTATTAGAATTGAGATAAGACCAAGGTACTTTGCCAAATGTGCCAAATTACTTTGAATTTCAATAGAACTGGCTAGAAATACAGAATTACAATTTTCATGTTAGGAATATGGGTTTTTAACAAATGTTCCAGGTGATTTTTATTATCAGAGAATTTTAGGAAACAGTGGTTTAAAGAGTATAAATAAGAAAAATTAGAAGTTATAACCAAATGAAATCATCATTGACCAATAAAAAGTAATTTAATTTACTTGTTCTCACTTTTTCTTTTTTATCCTTTCAGTGTTTCCTTATGAAAACACATTCCCATTTGTAATACCTCTCAATATACAGTGATTCTAAGGGGTGTTTACTGGCCTTTCAAAAAGAAAGCTTTAAATTGAAACTTTTGCTTTCCCAGCTGCACCACTTACCACCTGTTTGACCTTGTGAAAATGGATATAAACCATTAACATATGATCTAATATATAGTAAATTCTCAATACATTTTAGCTACTGTCGATACTTGTATAAATATCATGCTGTTTTTTAATCTTAAATTTATTTCCATATCTTGAAGTTACAATATATTCCTCATGAATTCTTAATATGGATCTTTTATTTCCTTGTTCCTAGCTGTGTCCTTCTTTTATAAATCTGAATTTTGTGTCTTAAATTAAATGCATACCTCACTAAACATAGTATAGTATACATACATAGTTTCCAAGTTTATCTTCATTTCATTTAGTCAAAAAATAACAAGTCAAAAGTTGGGCTCGTTTGAAACATTCAAAAACTCACTTGTGTCTATTACTGTAGATTACATTTTGATATACCAAAGAAAGAGAACAAAAAGTGTTTTCCTATAAGTAAGTACTGTGGCTTTAGCTGAGATAAATTCATTCATTCATCCATACATTCATTTATTCATTCATTTAATTTTATCATATATTAGTGTTATGACCAAAATCAAACTCTTTGATAATTCCAAACCTAATCATCTTCCTGTATTAATGATCTTAAGTTAGTGGTACTACCACCTAAGTGAAAAATTGGACACCATCTTAGACTCCCCCTTTCTATATCAGCACTTCCTATCAGTTCTGTTAGTTAATCCCTATGTCCTTCTTTTTAAATTACCAATGCCTTTGTTTTAATTTAAGCTGTTAGGTATTTTATCTAAATCTCTGCAGTGGTTTTCAGGTTTATCTTTATCCATACTTGCCTAACTATCCCACCCCCACACTGCTGCTGTTTATTTTCTTAAACTATGGAGACTATCATTTCACTTTCCTCCTCAGAATTCTTTAATGATACCACATTATGCAAAATCAAAGGCTAAGTCCTAAAGGTGCCCTACAAATCTCTTTGCAATCTTGTCTTTGTCTGTTTCTAAACACTGAGAAAAGTTTTGTCAAGCCTCTGTACTGTACCATATTAAGATTCCTCTGCTTGGCGTCCGTATTTCTTTAGTCCTGTTTACTCAACAATTTCTTTTTATCCTTAAAGTTTAGTCTTATGTTTAATTTTACTCTTTTAGTGAATTATTCTATGGTAGCCTTCTCCATTAATCTTTCTTTGCTATTTTTAGTCATTGCTTTTATTGCTCCCATTCCTGTATTTTAGATATTCTCTATTATTTTCATGTTGGTTTCTCTACTGAAAGCTCCTTGAGAGTGTATATGTTATATATCTTTATATACATACAATCTGAGGGTGGGGCGAGATACTTGGTATAAAGTAGGCTCTTGGTAAATTTTTTGGTGACTGAATGACTCTGAGATGTAAATAATGTCAATTTTGGTGGAAACAAATCTCGTCATGAGGACATACTAAATTTATGGGTGCCAAATATGTATTAGGGATTGTTCTTCATAGTTTTCATACATTATCTATTACCTATACTATTCACAATCACTCTACAAAATAGACATTATTATTTAGAGTTGGAAATAAGTTCAAAGATGCTAAATAATTTGCCAAAAATCGTAGAATTAGTAACTTGGGAACCCAGTTCATGTCTACATGAATTTCAAGTTCATCCTGCCCAGTATGCTAAATTACCTAGAGTAGTAAAAACTCAATAAATATTTGTTGAATGAGTATTTTTCTATATTAGGTTTGCCAATCAGTATAATAATAAATTTAATATTTATCTTAAAACTGTCTTTGAGAGGAAATCTTTGCCTATATATAAGCATTTTTGTTTATTCTCATTAGAAATGTGAAGTTTCTAAACATTTTACTCCAAAATAAAAGATTATATCTTCTGTATTATTTAGGTAGCATTCTGCTTAAATATTTTCAAGCTCAGTGAAAGTAGTACACATAAATTTTAATTTTTATATCTGTAAAATTCTATAGGATTTTTCTTAAATTTATTTGAAGCTTTCTTAATGGCTTCTTGATAATTTCATAATATTTAGGAACAGTTGTTAAATGAATACAGTAAAGATTTTTCTCTTTTGATTTGAATCAGAGCTAACATATGTTGCCTTCTGATCAGGCGAAAGACTCAATTTGCAGTAAATTAAAGATTACCTAGAATGAAACAGCTTTAAAAAGCACACGTGTTTTATGCATTTAAATTGTTTGATTTGACATTTATTTATAATTGAGGAACACTATTGTTTTTTATTGCTGACTTCTCTGGGTTGTTCAATGCATCATTTTTATTTTCTAAATAGAAATGAATAAAATTGAATTTTGTTCAAAATATTTCAGACACCTTGAAATAACTAACATTTTGTGATTGAGAATTGCTATTGTAACTTTATATTTGAAAAACATATATGAAGTAATTGAATAACTCATTTAAATAACCTATAGAACAAAGTTGGTATTTTATATTTTTATTTTGGGGAAAATAAACTAATTTTCCCCCCTTAACTTCTAAAGGCGTTCTTGTTCAAATATCTATAAATCATTTGTATTTTCCTATACTTTAGAAAAAATATTTATATATTCCCTGCTTTAGTCTATTAACTCTTAAGAAGACTAATGGTTGGATCCATAAATTGTTACAGAACTCACACGGTCTCACATGGAGATACACACTCAAAATGCTTTTTGTTGCCACCAGTAACTATAAAATGGGAACTCAATATGAACACATTCATTGATTCTTAATGAATATTCACACAATAAGTTATAATTATATAATTAGTACTAGATTTAGTAAATCTAAATTATGGAATTGAAACCATCTAAATCTTATTATAAATGCTACAATGTTGTTTCTTTGACAGGTCTTTCCTGACCATGTGATCCAAAGTAGAATCCCATGTTATTCTTTCTCAGTTTATACTGTATTTTTTCCCCCACTGTAATCATCATGATTTATAAGTCTATATTTGTTTAATTGTGTCATGTATGTCCCTTTTCTAGATCATAAATTCCAGAAGAACCAGACCTATTGTGTGTCTGGTCAGCCTTGGGTGTCTGTAGTGCTTGGCACAATGTAAAAATGTTATTAAAGGAACACAAGTATAATTGTATCTCTACAATTTTGGATCTGGATATAGTGGAAGGAATAAGCAGTTAAGCAGAGGTTAAACGGTTCTAGCTTTGTCTCCATGACAAGTTTATTCTTTATATGCCACTTTTTTCATCTGTAAAATGAGCAATTGGAGGGAGAAACTTGAGGAAGTGGTATTAGATGATCGTTAGTAGTCCTTCAGGCATTTTCTTATAGGGTTTTATGAATATTGTAATTGCATTTTAGTCAATAATAACCAAACATTGCTTATTGATATCTTTAATTTTTTTATTTAAGTGGTACATGATCAGCATTGTCCACATTTACAATCGGTGGAGGAACAGTGAAATCCGGTGTTATGTTAATGGACAACTGGTATCTTATGGTGATATGGCTTGGCATGTTAATACAAATGATGTAAGTTTTTTATTTTTTAATCTGTATTTTAATGTTTTTGAGAGTATGGTCTATCACTATAACATTAATTGAATAAAATAGTTTGGTAAAATTTATAAACTTTGAAAGTTTTTTTTTTAAAGTGAGTCTTTCAGTCTTAAATTTAGTATAATAGAATTACTAAAACACATAATTAGTAATACAAAAACAGGAAAATTACTTGGCCAAAGTTTTAAGTATTTTAGGTCAAAAAACATCAATGCAGTATTTTTTTTCCAGAATCTCAAGCACTAAAAAATGTGTCTTATCTGTTATTTAGATGTGGAAGGAAGACCTTAAGCAGAATGATTTGGTATAACATATAGTCACTATTATTAAGCACATAGTGATATATGCTATGGAGAAAATAAAGTAGGGATATAGAAAGTATAGGTGTAGGTAAGGCAGAAGCCAGATTGTCCAGACCTGATTTTAATGAGAAAAGTTGAGTAAGCAAGCCACGTGGATATTTGGGGGAATATTCCATTCAGTGGAAACAGTGAGTACAAAGGCTTTGAAGCAAATTGGAAAGTTCAAGGAATAGCAAGGCAGTCAAATTATCTGTAACAGAAGGAGGGGCAGAATAATGTTAAAAGATGATGTTAAGCAGATAGTAGAGGGTGAAATCATATAATGCCTCATAAGCAAACATAAAGCCTGGGCTTTTCCATCTTACCTCACTTAAAAATACTTGGAAGGTTTTGAGCAGACAAGTGATGTCTGCTTATATTTTCAAAATTATCAGTCTGCCTGCAGTATTGGGAATATTTTGAAGGGAAATGACTACAGAAGCAGGAAGATCACTTAAATGACTTATTGCAATTACAACAAAGAGATGATATTATAATAGTTTCCACCGGCATGTTAGCAGTAGAGGAGATGACACATTAGGATTCTAAGTAGATGACATCTTGAGCTAAAACCTCGCGGGCTCTTGTTTTTCTATTTTGGGCTCTTCCTTTGTCTCCATCCTGACCTATTAAAGCCAAAGTAAAAGAGTATTTTAATGCCCAAAGTGCCTCCAAGCCCAATAATGTACAACCCTTCCAGTATACCCGGTTTTATAATAACTTGCCTCTTTTTAACAAAATTCACACTCAGTTTTGTTTGTATTTCTCTAAACTTTAATCTCCTGAAGGACAAGGATTGGCTCTTCCTGTATTGTATTCTTTTACCTAGCATTGTGTGCATAGTCCATAGTTTGTCCTTAGATTAGGAGTCGGTGGACTATACCCTATGAGGCAATTCTGACCCTCCACCTATTTCTGATTTTGAATGAGCTGAGAGCTAAGAATCTTGATTTTTACATTTTTGAAAGTCTATTGTTTTTATTTTTTAAAGACACAAACAGAATCAAAGAAGAATGTGCAACAGAAACCACATGTGGCTCACAAAGTTTAAAGTATTTTTCTATGTGTCCCTTTATAGGAAGAGTTGCTTTTTCTGCCGTAGGAACTCATAGTTGAACTACAGTCATTAAATATTTAAGAGAATGATTTTGTCAGAATTAGAATACACAGATGAAATCCTGCTTTTTATCTACCCTTCATAGAGGACAGTCTCTTTATTATCAAGTGGAAGAAATCCCAGTACCCTTGTTGACTGTCATTAGCACATAAGACAGTATATTGAAAAGAAAAGACTTCTGAATTATTTGTAATTTGAAAAGACTTTTGAATTATTTGTAATAGTGCTTGAAGAAGTAGAGAATCCTGGACAATAACACATACACATTTGTGCAGTCAAATTTTAAGTTCCTTTACGTTTAATTAAAGATCGAGTATTTAATGGGGACAAATTTTCTGTCTTTGTACCCTATTCACAATTTTTTTTTTTTTTGTTATTTTATTGAGGCACCAAAGGAATTCCATAAATGTATGGACTTAGTACTAAGGTTTAGAACAGCTTGTGGGGATAGAGGGAACTGAGCAGTGACTGCTTTCACTGGTGTGGATGGTTGGAATGTAAGAAGTAGAGGCAGGAAGGGTCTTGTTAAACTTGGCTTCTTAAGTGCTGAATTCTCCATGTGAAGAGCACTGTACCATCTATCTGCTTTAAGCAGCAGAGTCCAGTGATCATTGTTAATTTGATTCTGTATAATGCCTACTCATACAAGAGAAGGAACTGATTTTTTTGTGTGTCTTTGACTTAGTATGTAGAAATAGAGTAATGAATCCATAATGGAAAAATGAAATAGCATTTTAAAAATGAGATCCTATGTGTTTGTGGTTAAATTTTGGATAGTTGTTCCCTTGATTCAGTTGAATCTCGCTAAATATGGACAATTATAAATCATTTGAGTTTTCAAATTAGTTTTACTTTTGTAAATAAATTATCTAAGAATCTAAGATTATAAGCTCTTTTGCCTTTAACTATAAAATTTAGAAAGTAATTAAGTCTGAAGATTGAGTAGTGGGCCATTGTTTGCTTAAACATAAATATAAAACATGTAACTGATCATTTATTATTTAAGTATTAAAATCTTAATTGGTGCTTTCTTCTGTTACTATTGTTATGTTTTAAGATCTTAATGATAATGAAAACAGATATCCTTAAGTATTTTGTCATTAAGAATAATGCATTTGATTTTTTTTATGGCTTTTCTAAAATAGAGCTATGACAAGTGCTTTCTTGGATCATCAGAAACTGCTGATGCAAATAGGGTATTCTGTGGTCAACTTGGTGCCGTGTATGTGTTCAGTGAAGCACTCAACCCAGCACAGATATTTGCAATTCATCAGTTAGGACCTGGATATAAGGTAGTAGTAACTATCTTATTATAAATTCTATGGAAAGTTTTAGATGTAAAATGTGATGTAATATATGGTTTAAGAGTTATCTCTGTTGTTTAGAACACAGTTTTTATTAAGTGTTTCTTTTTGTTTCAAAGGTGCTTTTTCTCTTAACTATGTTCCCTTCATAAACTTTATTTATTCTTCAGAATTTTCTCTACTGTTAATGGCATGACTTTCATTATCAATTCTGAAATAATCTTATAAATCTAGATTGTTTAATCTGGTATTTGAAATCCCAAATTTTGAAATATGTAAATTATATAATGAACATACGAAATAACTTCTTGTTAACATCAGAAGTAACTTGGAAAGAATAGAGTTTTGGAAAGAAACTAGTATAAAATATTATGTGTGACTGAAATCATTCAATTTTAGCTACTTTTGCAATAAGTGAGGAGGTAGGTAGAGTAGTGAGTACTGAGTATTCTAATTTAACAAAACCAATTATTTAATGTGGTTTATCATATTCTTCTTGCTTTTTTAAACTTTCAAACAAAGACTTATTTAGGCAAGATATATTATGTATGTATATGAATTAGTTTTTAATGTGCAGTACACCTCTAGGGGGATATATAAGGGTTTTATTTAAATCACATTGGGAATTGTGATATCCTAAACTATTTGAAGCTGAGAGAGAATTATACAAAGTAGTCAAAGTGTTTATAATTCTGAAGGAGTACGTCTTGTACAGAAGTGCTATTTTTTTCAAATTGAACTCAGTGTTTAAATAATTAATGTGAAGATTGTGTTACGAAAAAGGAGTACTAAAAATTAAAAATATTCCTTCCTTTGCCTTTGTGTTTTTGCATTGGTATTTCTGTTTTTATGTTCTATATTAGAAAGTTTAAACTTACCCTTATTAAAAGCTCTTTCTGTTCTCAGTGATTTTAATAACCATAATAATAGTGAATAATAATAGTGCTCTTATTTTTATATCAGTTTAACAATACTTGCTACCACCATCTTTTGTCCATTTGATTGCTTTTGTAAGAGACAGGATCCCTGCTCTGTTGCCCATGCTGGAATTCAGTGGAATAATTACAGCTCATTTTAGCCTTGAACGCCTGTGTTTAAGTGCCCCTCCTGTTTTAGCCTCCTGGATTAGGGAAGAAGGAAAGAATATAAATGATCAGGAACTACAGGCTTGTACCACTATGCCAGGCTAATTCTTTTTTAAAATTTTTTGTAAAGATAGGGTCTAGCTATGTTGCCCAGGCTGATTGCAAACTCCTGGAATCAAGCCATCCCAAAGTTCTGGGATGATAGACGTGAGCCACTGCGCCTGGCCTGTCCGTATCATTTCATTTGTTTTGCTAGCCACAGGAATCAATTTGTGCTTGTATAGCTACTTTTTCTTTCATGGGTCTTTTTGTTGGTTTCTGGTTTGTTAAGTCTTTTCCTGGTTCTGTCATTGTTGACCTTGCATAAGAATGTTTTTGTAATTCACATTTTTGGATTCATATGGAGCCTGCTTTTGTTTCCTGCTTGTTTGCCTTGTTAAAATATTTGCCTCAGAAAATATTTGAAGTGTCTTTTGTCAAGGTATAATAGAATGATATCAAAAAGAGTGACAAATGAAGAAATGAAATATAAAAAAGGTAGAATATGAAGAAAATACAGATGTATGAACCATAAATCCAATATGATTGCTAATGTGAAATTTTAGAATTGATGGGAGCTTCCTGGCAGCAAAAAGGAAAAGGGCTGACTATAATCAGTTTTATAATTCATCCATTCAGAGAGGAACAAACACTGTCCTGACCAGCTTTGCAAACTCAAGTAATTTGTCATATGGATCTTTATTGTCACATTTTTTTATAACAATAGTGAAAATGAGCAATAATCCTGTCACCTTAGTCTGTATACAAGTACTCATGTGATACAGAGTGTATCTTAGTATCCTAATAGACAATAGAGTACCTATGTCAAAGTCAAAACTTTTAAGGGAAAATACCTCTAAATTTTGGACATTAAGTGAAAAAATATTTTATTAAGTTTTAAAAGTTCCTACCCTTATTGTTAGTGGAAGCTGACTGTAAATCCATGGGTATATATGCATTTCCTCATTTTGTAAATGTTAAAAGTATAATTACTACCATGATAAGCATCAGCAAAATTTTTTGGTAAAAAAAAATCAAAAACTTTGCTTGGCTGTGTGCAGTGGCTCATGCCTGTAATCCCAGCACTTTGGAAGGCTGAGGTGGTAGGGTCACTTGAGGTGAGAAGTTTAAGAGTAGCCTGAGCAATATAGCAAGATCCTGTCTCTACAAAAAATGTAAAAATTAGCCGGGCATGGTGGCATGCTTCTATAGTCCCCGCTGCTCAGGAGGCTGGGGCAGGAGGATCTCTTGAGTCCAAGAGGTTTGAGGTTGCAGTGAGCTATGATGATGCCACTGCACTCTAGCCTGGGCAACAGAGTGAGACTCTGTCTCCAAAAAAAAAAAAAAAAGGAAAAAAAAGATTTTTCTAGAAATTAAGAGAATTTAGGGAAGAATAAAAGAATGTAAATGATCAGACTATGTTTGACCAAAAAAAAGCTGAGTGATTCTCTTATTATTGTTTCAATTTTCTTGGTAAAGTAGGTGGCAAAGTCACTTTCTGTGAGTGCAGAGGTAGAGGACTATAGTGGAATTTTTAAGTTGCATAGAATATGATAATTACTTGATATTTGTTTAAATCACAAATGGAGTTTAAATTATTTAGTGTTATGTAGTAATATGATATTTATATTTGTTGCCTCAAGGTATATGATACTTTCTTTAATTGTAATGATCAGACAATATTCTTTGTGATTCTGAGCTTAATGTAGGTAGCATGTCAACATATACACCTTGAAATTGGTAGACTATATTAATTCTCCCTTCAACTAGTGTCATCAAACTATATATTCTGTGAAGCCTGTCCCAAGTGATTTTGACCTGTTTATCATCAGAGTGCTAGGTAATTTTCTTTCTATGGACTGCCTGTTTTTCAGCACTGTAGCTTGTGAGTGAATATTCTGTATTTGGTTATTTTCTGCAAACAGTAAATAAGGGAGGATATCACTTATCAATTAAACAAATCATTAAGTTTGGAAGTAATTTTTAAAATACAGAAAATCTCACTATAACTTTGTGTAGAATTTACTACAAGATAAGTTTATTGTGGAGCTCCATTTGGGGTTATTGAATGTGATCATGAAGTCTTATATGTAAGGTGACTTTTTGACATAAGCTTGCAAATCAGATTTTAACAAAGTTTTGATATTTCATAATTATCACCTGACATTTTCTAATTGTCACATAACCTCATGTGGCAAGCAGTAAGTCTCCATTGCTAGATATTTCAAAATTTAGCTTTGTGTTCTCTCTTCCATTTGAGAAAATGATAGTATAATAGTTTTTATAATTTATCATATTATGATAAAGGCCTCACTGGTAAGAGAAAAATATAAAACAACTTCCAAAATTAAAAATCACTTTGGAGGGTTTCCAATACTTGTGTAGAGGGTTGCACTCTGAGCAAATGGATTTTCCCACAAATAATCACTTAGAAATTCTGTACATAGTACAGAGAACATACCTGTGGGCTCTGGGGATTAAAAGAAAGCAGGCAGGTTTTGAAGGTAGTCAAAACATAGAACAAGTGATCAGCATTTTTCTGCATTTTTTACTCCTTTTGTACTTTGATGGGAAAACTTTCTGGTCAGAAAAATTAGGGTCAGAAGCTTTGGGGCAATTTTAAAAGAATCACTCTAGCTGCTTATACATTAAATAGGTACAAATGTGTAAACAGGGAGGCCAGATAGGAGACTGTTGAAATTATTTAGGTGAAAGATGACAATAATTTAGACAAGGCTGTTAGCATTGGAACGTACTGGGACTTGATTGGATTTTTGATAAAGCATATCTAAAATAAAACTCTAAGAAGTTAGCATTTGGATATATTTTGGAGATAGAGCCAGTAGGATTTTCTGTCACAGTGAATATGGGGTAAGGGGGTAAGGGAGGATTGGGAGGAGCAAGTGACACCATGAATTTCAGCCTGAACAACTAAATTGGTGGAGTTGTCATATACTGAGAGGGGACTCTCTCCCAGGCTGGGGTGCAGTGCTGCGATCACAGCTCACTAACTCTGGGGCGACCTCCAGTTCTGGGGCTCAAGTGATCCCCCTGCATCAGTCTCCTGAGTAGCTGTGACTAAAGGCGCATGCCACCATGCCTGATGAATTTTTAAATTTTTTGTAGAGATGGAGTCTTGCCATGTTACCCAGGCTGCTCTGGAACTCCTGGGCTCAAGCGATTCTCCCAGCTTGGCCACCCAAAGTGCTAGGATTACAGGCATGAGCCATGATGCCCAGCCTACATAATTATATAACATAAAATCACGAAGTTAATACTGATGTGTTTCTACCATCTGATCCTCAGACCTCATTAAAATTTTGCTAAATGTTTCCTAACGTCCTCTATAGGAAAAATATCCAGTTTACTGGGTTTACATTATAATGTATCTTTAGTCTAGTGAATGGAACAGTTTCTCAACCTTTCTTTCATTTTCCATATGGATACCCTCTTCACCTGAGGCGGGTATGGGGATTCTTTGCTGGCTGCACGGATGCCCTCTTAACCTTTTCTCAGCTCTAGCTCCACTGGGCCAGGCTGTTGAGCTGATAATCTCCCCATCCTTCTTTAGCCCCAGTCTTCTTTACCTCCTGCTGGACAGCTGTCTTATTCAGATGCTTCCCTCTCTCTAGAACTCTCACAGTCCATGCACGCTTGTTCAAGGCAGCTGTCTCTCTATCCTGCTGGTGTTCTGCCTTCCCTTGCCTGGCTGCCTTCCTGTGTGGATACACTCCTCACCTACCTCAGGCTCCAACATGCCAAGCCATACCCCACGTGAATGCTTTCCGAACCCCACTACTTCAGATTCAGCTCGCTCTCCTAGTTTGCCCTTTCCTGTTGGTCAGGTGGCCTTCTCATCATTTTCAGATTCTGATTCCCTACACAGGGAAGCCCTTGTATGTGGATACCCTCCTTACCTTGCACATACTCACAAACTTTATGTCAGGGCACAACCCACTCCCTTCTTCCTTTTCCTTTCAGGTGGATGCCTTATCACTTAGAATTCTGACATCCTGAAATGTATAGCTCTCCTAGGGATGCCTTTCTACCCTACTCAGGCTCTGACATCCTGCAGGAAATTGCCCTTTCTCTACTCCTTGTAGGCCACACCAATGTGATTGCCCTCACCATCCTACTCATCTTTGACACCCAAGGCTATATATCTCTCTAATATAGATATTTTCTGCTTGGGCTCTATGTCCCTTTTGCAGCGATCTCTTCCTTACTCTGCTCAGGCTCTGGCTACCATGCCTGGCTAGCCCTGTGGTGGACACCCGTCTCATCTCTTTGAGCTTTGATGACATGTTGCTCCCCTGTATAGATATACTCCTCACTCAGCTCAGGGCTCTACAATCCTGTTGACTGCTGCAACTTCTCCCCTCTACCTTTAGTATGGGCTCCTCCCTTGCTTAGTCCTACCTGGTAGCTTTATGGATTTTCAGGAAGGGAGGAGGAACAGAAAGAGAAAAAGAGCTTCATTTCTTTGTTTAAAAAATACTTTTTAACAGCTTTATTGTGATTACAATCCACATACATATAACTTATTCATTCAAAGCATACCAAAAATCTGGATTTTCATAGACTGTGTTGAATCCATAGATCAAGTGTGTTATTACCATCTTAACAATATTAAGTTTTCCAAAGGAAAATAAGACATTTTATAAAAATACATCTGCACTAGAATGTTTATAGCAGCACAATTCACAATTGCAAAGATGTGGAAACAACCCAAATGCTCATCAATACACGAGTGGATTAATAAAATGTAGTGTATGTATACCATGGAGTTCTACTCAGCCACAAAAAACAATGGTGATCTAGCACCTCTTGTATTATCCTGGATAGAGCTGGAACCCATTCTACTAAGTGAAGTATCACAAGAATGGAAAAACAAGTACCACATGTACTCACCGTTAAATTGGTATTAACACTTATGTGTACATATAGTAGTAATATTGATCGGGTGTTGGGCAGGTGGGGGGGAGGAGGGGATAGGTATATTCACACCTAATGGGTGCAGTGCACACCATCTGGGGGATGGACACGCTTGAAGTTCTGACTCAGGTGGGGCAAAGGCAATATATATAACTTAAACATTTATACCCCCTTAATATGCTGAAATAAAAATAAATAAATAAATAAAATATAGAAAAAGCTACTGAAGGAGAAGTATTACAAGGTACGTCAATACACTTCAGTTCATCTGAGAAATCTGGAGCTAAATGTCAAAGTAACCCAATTACTTAAGTCTTATATTTCAAAATACTCAAAATAAAATAAAGTCAAAGGCATATAATAAACTGTTTATCATTGTAAATGTTTGTCTACTTTAAAACTTTAGAGTTTTACTATGTTACTTTAAAAAAGAGTGTTTATTTTAGTTTTATTTTTTTCAGAGTACCTTCAAGTTTAAATCCGAGAGCGATATTCATTTGGCAGAACATCACAAACAAGTTCTGTATGATGGGAAACTTGCAAGTAGTATTGCCTTTACATACAATGCTAAGGCCACTGATGCTCAGCTCTGCCTAGAATCATCACCAAAGGAAAATGCATCGATTTTTGTACATTCCCCACATGCTTTAATGCTCCAGGTAGGTGAATAGTAGCTTAGTTTTCATGTTCTTTTCATCAGTTGATAGTACTTTAATTTTATTTTTCAAACATCACTCATCTATAAATCTGCAATTACTGTTTTGGTTTTTTTTTTTTCTCTTTTGGTTTTCCCATTCTTAGTTGGAGCTTTTGTCTTCTACCTTTTCTGTGTCAATATACTTTAACTTGGCCTTGTCTCCGTAGTAAGAAATGTGTCATTTTTATTATCTTGCCTATTCTGTGTCCTTTGAAATAAAATAGATTGATTAACTGAACAGATATAAGAGATATAAATATATACTTGCTTTAAGAATGATACTCTCCTATAAAATACCTGAGTGTCTTTAAATCCATTCATAGTATTTCTTATTTTAAACTAACTTTTTATTTCAGCTTCATATTTTTAATGTAAAGATCTCTCAACTTTAGATTTAAAAGTGATTAGCAAAGATACTTCTATTTTTGTGTGTGTGTCAAAATTTATATAATTGAGGGCTTTTGAAATGTCAAATTATGTTTAATTTTCTTATAAAGATATTTGGAACAAGGAAATAGTGATGAAAATTATGCTATAGAAGTTTAATAAACAATTTTGTTTTTGGACACAGGATGTGAAAGCTATAGTAACACATTCAATTCATAGTGCAATTCATTCAATTGGAGGGATTCAAGTGCTTTTTCCACTTTTTGCCCAACTGGACAATCGGCAGCTCAATGACAGTCAAGTGGAAACAACTGTCTGGTAAGTTTTCTTTGAATATACAGTTGCTGATATTTTATACACACTTAGGTTATGCATGATATACTCAGTGCTGTGTAAATGTATCATAATATTTGGGTTTTGTCCTTGAAGTGCTAATAAAAAAGTTTTTTTAGAACTAAGGCAGATATATATTTATACCATATAAAAGAAACATTGACACTTAGATTCTTATAACTATAAAGGAATGCCTTCTTTGATAATAAATAAATTTTTACCAAATATAGCATAGTGATTATAATATGCAGTTGAGGAAAAATGTTAGTCCTGACCTTATCCTTTGCAAATAGTCATTGTTTGAATTGTCCATGAAATCCTATTAGGTTGAAGAAAATTACTAGGGTAAAGTTGAATCCCAAGAATAGTATTTAATAACAGTTACATGCTTACATACTTTATATCTTAAACAGTGTTATTATTTTCTAATGCTTTTATCATGACATAAGAC
Organism: Eulemur rufifrons; assembly: GCF_041146395.1. NCBI lineage: Eukaryota > Metazoa > Chordata > Mammalia > Primates > Lemuridae > Eulemur > Eulemur rufifrons. Next base: position 71,867,543 of record NC_090986.1, on the reverse strand, counting down.
TAGCACAATATTAATTGCCATCAGCTCTTATTTATGTATAATTTATGTTTGAAGACCCAAATCTAACCAGTGGCATATCCATGCCTATATAAAAATTACATCTTCTAATGAGGTTGATTTCATGTGCAATTTTTGTAGATTCCCTTATTTTTACTAAAAAATGTCTTTTGCATCAGACTCTGATTTAATATTATATCTTGTAGTCATATATATAAGAAGTTGAATATTAATTTTAGCATCTATTTTGACTATATACATTGCTATGCTTGGGGATATTAATGGGCAAGTTATACAGATAAACATTAATTTTTATGCCAAAAGTAACTTAAGAATGCTTCATTAGTATGTACACACATAGATGAGATCCTTCATGGGTTATCCAATTTTGAATTAATGGAAAAACTGGTCAATGAAGGTATGGGAAAAATTTAAGGTCCTAATACATTCTAAATTAGCTACCAATGAAATTGTTTTAATGTTGATAATACTATCATTGCTGTATTGGGACTGTCTTTACATACAGTATAAATTTAAATATAGATTTGACCTGTACATTACAGCATTCACCTCTCATGTATGGGTCATATATATCAACATAGTGTAAAAACTGGAGGTTTGAGAGTAAAAAGCTTTGAAGTGAAAAGGAATCCTGAGGTCCTACCCTACTATGATATTACTTTGCTGTGGTATCTTAAATAATCTCACTGGGAGGCAAATCAGCTTAGTAGAAAAATCAAACTTTAAATTCCAGTCGTGTACTTAAATTCAAAATGTTTTGCTGTTTGTCATCTAAATGAAGACACTTCATGATCAGTAATTTAAAACCTAGTAAGTACTATGAAAAGAAGTTGTAGATGAACTAGCCACTAGAAAACTCTATGTGTAATTTAGATATTTCTTATTAGTTAACATGAACTACATAATTTTTAAAATCTGAAATGGATATTGTTGCCAGTGAAGAAAAGATTAGGAAGATTATATAGTTTGAAATATTATAACTAAAATTATCACAATAATTTATTGCATCATGAACAGCTATTATAAAATCTTAGTGCTAAAACCATATTCAACAGGTTACCTGGCCCATTCATCCAAGACGTATGGTTATTTTTTACTTTCTGTTTTCAAAATTCATTTTAGTATTTCTACTATATTTTGGTGTTTAAATTGTATTTATTTCATCATGGAGATAAAAGAGGTTTGAGGAAATAGCATACCTATTTTCATTTTGTTTTTTTTTTTTTTTTTAGTTCTTCTATATCATTCATCTTAATTTTTACCTGCAATCACTGATTATAACTTTTTCAGTGATATATGTTTTTAGTTTATAGTCAATAGAAAACATATTAATAATAAAGATGTCACTCTCTTCTTTGATAGTAATATATAATTAATTCCAAGCTACTCTGTGATTTAGTTATATACTATTTTGACTTTGTATCTATTACCTTTCATTAATTGTTTCAAAGCCATTCATGTCTGAGATTTGCTTTTTGATAGACAATTGTGCATGTCAGTAATATAGTGTATTGTTATTTAAAGTTTTGAAGGGGACCATTATAGAAAAGTATGTGCATCATACTTTTATTTTTCAAAATGTTAAAAGCAGGTTGTTAAATGGGATTTCTCCCTTTTTTTGAAGAATACAGATTCTTGGCTATGCAAGGGTTGATAGAATTTATTTTATGGCTTTATCATCAGTTAATATAGATGAATGGGACCTTGAAATAGGATGTATCATCTTGTTTTTAGTCGATATGAAATTGTTCCAGATGAAGGAGAATCAATTTGAAGTTTTTAAATCTTCCAGAGAAAATTCAATATACTCTTTGGGAATTCTGTTAGCATACTAAATATATGACAAAAAGTTACAATATTGTCTAATTTTTAATTGCTTCTTGGTGAACTTGAGCTAAGCTCTAAAATAAGTTACTTCTCTGCCTTTTGTGTTTCAAGCTGAACCATTTTATCTTTCATGCATTTTTCTCTAGTAAATAGTACCTTTTAATGAAGCTTTTTATTGTTTCTGTAAGCCTTACCTCTGTTGGCATTATTATATCATTCTTACTAACCTTGATGAGTTTTTAATTTATATAGGGGATTTAGAATTAAAATAATATATTGGGAGGAATAATCTTATTTTCTAAAGCTTTCAAAGATATCTTTATTCGTACAGGAGAATTTTCATGGCTTGGCTTTATTATGACGCCTTCTTATTATAGTTGTTATTATCTGTGTGGACTTTCAAGTCAGACAGACTTGGGTTCAAATCCTGACTTTACTATTATTAGTGCAATTTTGTATATATTATTAATTTTTTGTGCCTCAGTTTCCACCATTATACATTTGGAATAATATAATAATATCTTACAGGATTATTTAGACTAAATGCAATAAATATATAGATAACACATAGTAAGCACTCAATGCATTCTGGTTTTAGTTATGATAATGAGCTAGGTGATCTTACTGGGTTATCTCTAATGCTATAGTTTTACATTAAAAATATTATATGTCATCAATCATTGAGAAATAGCTTATTATAATGAGGCCCATATTATTTAATGTGAGCTTCTTTCTATAATGATGCTATTTATAATAGAGTATTGCTTATTAAAGTAATTAAGTAGGACATATATTTTGACTTTCAGGTGTGGTGATGAAAATTGGTTTTGAACCATCTATCCATTTTCTAGATATAGTGGCTAAATTGAAGGATGTTTTAACTCATGTGTGGAAGTCAGTACCAACTCAGAAACCTGGAAGAGTTTAGGATGATTTCTCTTTAATTGGTTTTTGGACTTAGCTACTCCCTTAGCATTTGAACTTCCTGGAATTTTCCTTTTCTTTTAAAATATAGTTAGCCTTTATCATGGTACCAAAACATTAAGCAACAAAAGTAGTGGATATATTAATTGAACTGAGTGAAATAGCTTGTGATAAAATATTTAGTATTTTTGAGGTGATCTATTTTTAAATAAGTAAATTAGACCAATATATAGTTACCATTGTGATTTCATCCCATTTATAATTATTCTCAATCACCTTGAGTAATTTTCTCCAATGATCAAGGTTATTTGGATGTTTGGTCATTCTTTGGTGGACTAATATTATTTTGTATTGGCCTGGTTGATGTCATTCAATCCAGTGCATATTTAGAGCAATAACCAAACAAATTGCCTTTCATTGGACATTTGATATTTATTCAGTGTCTAAAATTTGAGCAGATGATTGATATATTAATTCAAGAAACATAACTGCAACCCTGAAGTAATAGAATATATTTTATGTTTTGTGTCTAGTAATGACTCATTTAATAGAAACTTTATTTTTCTTTGAAGTGGATCATTATATACATTGACTGCAAACAACATTCTTCTTACATTGGGCTTTTTTTTTAAAGAACATATGTAATTCTGTAGATGATACAAAACAAAACCTTCCATATTCTGTGACTTAAGAGAACTTGGCTTTGGCTTTGAAAAAATATGTTTTCTGGAAAAAGATATAAATTGAGTTTTGTATATCAGACAATTGAAAGTACACTAAAAGTAATTTTCACTAGAGACAATGTGATGCATTGCGTAACTATTCTTTTGGTGTCAGACAGATTTGAGCTAAGGCCCTTGTTCTATTATGGACTACGTAATCTAGGTAATAGACATGTTAGTGGGTATGTAGTAGTAGTACACAGTGTTTATTGAGTACTTACTATGTGCTAGTCACTTTTGTAAAAGTATGTAAATTTTATTGTGCATATTTAAGGTATATGACATGATTTTATGGGATAATATAGATAGTAAAAATGTTACTATGGCAAAGCAGATTAACATATCTGTCATCTCATATAGTTACCCATTTTTTTTGTAGTAGGGAAAGAGCAGCTAAAATGGATTTAGCGTGAATGCCAAAGACAGTATAATTTTATTACCTATAGTCCTCATGTGGTACATTAGATCTCAATAGATGTACTTGTTCATCCTACATATCTAGTACTTTGTATCCTCTGACCTACATCTCCCATTTCCCAACCCTGCCACCCCCGTCCCTGGTGACCACTGTTTTGTTCTCTATCTCTATATATTTGAATTTTGCCTCACTGTTTTTAATTGTGTTGTCTCATTAATTATCTTCTGAGGAAGAGGAGAGAAATTGAATAACTTGCTCAAGGTCATAGAGATTTAATTAGTAGCAGAACCAGGGTTCTAACCCTGAAAGCCTGTTTCCATATCCGTCACTCTAAACATAGATCTAAAATGATTTATGGATTACTCTGAGAATCACTTTTTCCAGCTATGGAGTGATTTTAATAATGCCAGCATTACCTGATTGAGTATGAATTAAAATAAATACATGTAAAGTATCTATCATAGTGTCTGGAACATAGTTGGCATTTAATGAATTTTCTTTCTACTTTCCTCAGTGAGTTCTAGGTAGTCTATTGATGGGATGCAATTTTTTTATTACTAAATTTATTTTTAGTGTTATAAACTGATAATTTTTATAAACTAAAACTGAATTTTCAGTGATAATTTAAATGAATTCTTTTAAGTATATAAATATTTTCTAGGTAAAATCATCTTTTTGTTTTTAATTATGATAAGGACAGGCTGATTGATAGACTAATTGATGGATTATAAGATACAAAAACATTTAGAGAATCCCAAAAAGCATTTATTTCAATGATTTTATCATATAAATAATCCTCTTATAATATTACTATTTATGACTCATTAATTTGTTTAGTGAACTTAAATACCAATTTATTTTTTCTTAAAATTGTCTTGTTAATGAAAGTTATTCCAATAATTAACTTGAATTTTACAGCCACCCTAATAATTAAAAAGTCCCTTAAAATTAAATATTTCATTGTAATGTCCTGATTAGCACTATTATCATATATAAAGCACCAAAATTACCTGGAAAATTTAAATATTTCTGTGTCTAACTACTTTAACCAGATTTCCCCAACATTTAGAAGTGACATAAAAATCCTTTTTCTGACCATGTTTCCTGATTTTTAATTCAAGAAAAAGTGCCTATTTTATTACATACTTAAAAAATGATATGTGATTGCTTTAATGGGCAAGAGAAATAGAATCAGTACCTGTTTATAAAGATTGTTTCTCTTATGGAGGTTGCTGTTCTTATATATAGAATATATTAATTTAGCTTCCAAAAGCATTTAAATATTTTTATCAGGCTATAGGTTATTCAATTATATTTTCTTTATATTTTTCAGATAAAAATAATATATAATACTTCTTAATATTTATATTTGCTTTTTTTAAAAAAATTACTATATTGGTAATGAAAACATTCTTTGAAGTGAAACAGACAAAAAATACATTTGATGTATATATACTACTATTAGAGGAAAAAAACTAAATAATTTGGTTAGTGAGATTTAACTAGAGTAAAATGGAATTTATATTTAATTCACTGTGCAAACTAATTTGTAAAGACTAAAAAATAAAATACATTAAGTATTCTATCTGAAACACAGAAAAATTATAACGTAATGTTCAAATAGCTTTCTCGTTTTTGTCAGGCAATTCCTTTTTACTCAATGAAGTCTTTACAGAAAAAAATCTAATAATAAAGTCTGTATAGTACATCTAGCAATTTAATGAATTTGTCACCTGTTAGCAAGAAGGGACATTTCATTTTCTTCTAGGCTTATGGCTTATAATTCATTGACTTATCAGAAAAGCTGGTAAGTTTTGTGTAGTACATTTTAAAGTATTTTTCTTAAGTGATTACTTTTCTACAATAATTTTTTCATAAAAAGTTTTAAGTTTAGTGACTTCCATTTTTAATATTAAAGAACTTTGTGTTGTTTTTCAACACTTAATTTTGCTTTGTAAATTTTCCACTTCCCCAATATAAGGCTTCTGCTTTATCTTTCACCCCCTACTTCCCACCCCCTTCCCCCCCCATCTAAAAAAGACACCTTTTTGGCAGTAAGACTAACTATAAATTATTCTTTGCAGAAATGTCAGCAACCATGGACTCATCTTCACTAAACTTGCTACCTTAATTTTTCTCTAGTTTGCATTTTCACATCCTCTGTCCTTTAATACTTCAGTCCTGTATCTTGTTACAGAAGGTATTGTTATTTTGCTCATGCCATAGCTTTCATTTCTTTTAACTTTTCAGTTTTCTATTTCATTTAAAAAGAAGTAAATTGCTTCATTTATTTTGATCTATGACAAACATGCAGGTATAGTTGTATCAGTCAAAAACTAAAATAAATGTTATTTTCCTTTACAAAGAATATTGCCACATGCCTGAATATTCATAATTCACTCAGAAAACCTGAATATTTCTTACACAAAGTGTCTATATATAATTAATAAATACTAAGACTCTCACAAGTATTTAGATTCTCTTCCTTTTCTCCCAGGGATGAGATGTGATGACCCTAATGAGCAAAGGATGGAATTTTTAAGAAAAGAATTAATAAAGCATCATCAAGATATTCTGGTTAATTTAGTCTTGTAATTGTATTGGCTTTTATTTCTAATACTACTTAAGTTTTTAGGTCCATAGTCTTATTACTTAGGCTGACAACTTCCAAATTCCAGTGTTTTTCTCTAGCTTGCCTTTTATTTAGGCTCATACATCCAAACCACTGATGGACTATTTCCATGTGGAAGATATCTCAGACTCAAAGTGACCCAAATAAAAACTCAAAAACTCCTCTTCCCCATTTCTATTGCTTTTTGACTTTGTAATTTTACTGAGTAACATTGTCTTCATCCAATATCTTAAGTTAGAGCTCCAAGAGAACCCATCAGTTGTTTTCGTTTGTGTTATTAAAATATTAATATTAACTGTTGCTGTATTTCCCACACAATCTATCTTGTTAAGCTATTGATGTTACCTCTTAAATACCTCTCAAAGCTACCCTTTCACCTCCATTCATATCACTACTGCCTTAATTTAGGTTACCATTATTAATTACTGAAAATCAGGATAAATCTAGTAATTGGTCTTGCCCCTTTCCAGTATTTTTCATTGGCTAGAAAAGTTATCTTTCTAAAATATGAATCTACTTATTTCACACCTATAGTTATTCACTGGTTTCCTTTTGCCTCAGAACAAAATCCGTACCTCTTAGTTAGGCTATTAATGATTTGATCATGCCTATAGCTCTTCTCTAGTCCCATTTCTTGATAGTTTTTTTCAAACCCAAATCCATATATATACACAAAGAGTGCAAATGTTAGCAAGTAAGGACAAAGAGTAGGAAATGCTGGCAGTGACATAATCAGGAATGTAAATTTATGAATAAAAGGTACTACTGATAGGAAGAGCCACAGTAAGAGTGTTTGGTGGGGAATATTTTCCTGCAATTCATAGATTTGTAATGTCAGCAAATTATAATAAATTTATAGTGCATTTAACAAAATCCTCCATTTAACGTGTCTTGGAGTTTTACTACATGAAGCCTGCTAAGTAAAGGGTAAGGTATTGGTCTGGTAAATAAAGAAGATTAATTGTACTTAAGGCTGGCTTCCAGGTTCAGCATAGAGATGGAGTGTCTGCCATCATGCACAAGGACAGTGAAAAGAGCCATAGGCAATCTGTACACCATACAGCCAATTGTCTTTTGACCAATACCCTGTTTTTACTGAATTTGTTTAATAATGAGCACAGAGAAACATATCAGCATGGAAATTATATTATCCCCCATTTTCTAGTTACAGCTAAAGTAACAAATAACTTCAAAATCTGGTAGCTCATAAAGCAACAAAAGTTAATTTTTGTCCTCATGATTGCTTATAGCTTTGTTCCCTGTGTCTTCCGATTCTGGGTCCTAGATTGAACGAGTAGCTATGATCTGGAATATGTTCTTCTTGTGACAATGGGGAAGGGCAAAAGCCTGAGCCAACCAATACAATGGCTCTCGTAGCTTCTGTTAAAATAAGATGAATGTCGTATTCAATCTGCTTGCCAAAGAATGACCAACCAAGCCCAACTACAGTTAGGGGGCTGGATTGGAAAATATATTTTTCAGAAATGGCAGTAGAATGCAAATCTTTTGTTAATGGGCAAGGACTTCTTACCATCTTATTGAAATGGGAAAAGCCAATAATGGGGAATAATAGTGCAATCTCCCATAGGCCCTATGAAAAAGTATTACAGTGCACAGGAAGAAAACCCACATCCTGAAGATTTGGGGCAATCTGACTTCTAAAAATTATTTACTAGGAGGAATTCAGAAGAAAATTTTGGTGAAATGAAAGAAAAAATTATCTTTATGAAATAGGAGCAGATTACCGTAAGACTGACATTAAGAGACAGTACTATTAGAATTTAGAGATGATGGCCAAAATCTGTATTTTAGACAAGCATTTTAGAAGATTCTGACATAAAATCGGGTATGGGAAACAAAGAATATTTTTCTAAATTTTTTAGGTAACTTCCAGTTGAATTAAAAACAGTATATATCTCTTCTTTTGAATTTACTACAGAAAGTAAAACTAAAAAATTTAATACATATAGAAAAATACAGAAAAAAAGAATGGAAATACAGCCATGAAACAGTAGTTAATGTAGCCCACACAACCTAGTTTTACCATTAACTGTTAAAAGAAAGGAACTCACATATTCACTCAAAAAATAAAATTCAAATATGTGAGCTTTAAAGAGAAAGTGTCTTTTTTAAAACAAAGTGACAAAGAATATAGGTCACAGTTTTTGGTCTGCTGCAGTTTAGCAGTTTTTTTTTTTTTTTTCTTTGTATCATAAAGTATAGATCTTCTGTCCTATATAGAATGCATAGATGATTATCTTTTAACCTAAGAAAGCACTTATTCCTCATTTATTGGCTATAATAAAATAATTTTAGTTAAACTGCATAGAGATAATAGAAAGTAGTCTACCACATTTGTTATATTTTATCTAGAAAAGTAGATTGGGTCATTACTAACCTATTCTAAAATGTTCCTTAAAATTTCCCTTCTTTCATGGACTGGGGGTCCTCTTATACCTATTCATTTTCACTAAATTCATACTTCTTATACTTTTCCTACAGGAAGAGTCAGGACATGCTGCATGGATAGAATGATAAATTTTCTATATAGCATCAGCTGTACTAATCCTTTGTCGGGAAGTTTAAGTAGGCTCTGTAACAGTGACGTTTGAGTGTAGCTTAAAGTATGGGTACAGATGCTTGTTTCTTTCTGCACTGTGCAATTTTCAGAACAATACAATTCTCCTTTTTTGTTGTTGCCTGATGCAAAGGAGGTACCTTCAAATTATTTTTTCGAGAGAGTATAGGCATCAGGTACCATGTAAAGTTTAAAAAAATTATTTAGTTCCATATCCAGATCATGTAAGTAATTTTTATCTCTTGTAGTTCAACTGACATACGTATTATTTCAGATGACATCATTGGAGATCTCTCCCTTGATGGCCTAGAGGTGTCTAGTAATAGACCTAAAAACTTCAAAGTTCTTTGCAGGATCACTTTGGTATTACTTTATTGGGGATGGTAACTGGTGGCTTGAGTGGGGTCCTGTTGGAAAAAGAAGACTGAGATCTTCTCTGACAAACAGGTTATCAGCAAAACCTATGCCTTTAAATCTGTGTTTTCTAGATACTGCTTACAAGGAAGCTCAAGCTCAAATTGGAGGGCAGGTCACAATAAGTCTCAGTTGGAAGAAAAAAATCCTTTTGCCAGGGAGAGGAGTATAGGTATTATCCTTTTTGAGGATAAAGCTAACTTAAAGCAGTTTTGGTATTTGATGTGTTCTTCTTGTAACTCAGAAAGCCAAGTACACTAGTTAGCACATCTTTAATGTAGTTGAAGGCATGATTGTGAAATAGGTTTAGGAATACAAGGAGTTGTAATATTGTATGTGGGTATCAATAATCAGGAAGCCACGGGTAAGAAGTGTAGTACTGGTTAGTTTCTGTGACATGAACGTGTAAATCAAGCATGTTACACATATTTTTGTATTTGGTGCCAAATATTTTTATAGTTGGAAATGGGACACAGGACTTGGTACCTTAATATCTTATGTAGTAGTGACTAGAACCAGGTATGATTCTATCCAGCAAGTTTCAGTAGAACTTTGGTGAAGATCTAATATCAAACTGCATATCCTGGCATTGATTATCCATGTTTATTGATAGGGCTTCTTATACTTGTAAAAGGACTGCCTTGACACAATTAATTTGTGATTTAAAACATTGAATGGAATATATATACATAAATGCCTTGTAGTATAGATTGCTACTGGAGACATAAAAGGAAGTCTCACGTGCCTACCCCTCAATAATTCATTGGGAAATAGCAGGAGTCCTATTTTTCTGGTGGCTGCATATCTCATTAGAGTTATGGGTATCTTCCTACTAAAGTCTAATTTTTGTACAAATTCCAGGTATTTATTATTTTTGGCATTTTTGTGAAATTTGTGGTGAAAATATTGTTGAATTTGATCTGCTTTAGATACTTCCTTTTAAATTTGTCTTTATTAATGGACAAGTATGCTTTGAATCTGGGTATTAAAAATTTTACTGACAGATTTGTGGATAGATAGACTTAACTATCTTGAGTATATACATACATATGCTATTTTTTGAATATTTTTTCATGGAAATAAATTCAATCTGAATATTTATTTGTTGTTTTCAGGAAGATGGGAAAGCTTCCTTTTTAACATGCTCGCTTCCGTTGTGTATCTGGCAAATACGGCAGCAATCACAATATGCATACATGAGGCATTTGAGAAAAAAATTTGGAGTATACCAATAATGCTTTTCTTTTTGCATGACTTTTTCTTTTACTTCTCCCATCCAAGTACTAACCGGGCCTGACCCTTCTTAGCTTCTGAGATCAGACGAGATCCGGCGCATTCAGGGTGGTACGGCCGTAGATTTTTTTTTACTTCTTATGCCAGCTCATGTATAAAGTGAGAAGATTTTTTTATATCATCTAAGCAGCAAATTGTGGAGTACCAAATGTACTTGTTTTTAAGAGAATTTTTAAAAATTAAATATTTATTTAAGAAAATATTTCCCCCAAAGTTGGTGGCTGATCATATAAAGGAAATTTTAGAGTGTGCTGCTGGAGAAGGCTAGTCAACACAAAATGAAGGGTTTGGATTTGGAAGTGTAGGTGATACTGCCTTGGCTGCAGCATGAATCAGAATAAATGTCATCATATGACTTTTGATCAGCAGTGAATTTTATAATACAGCAGAGGAGGTTGTAAATGATGTAAGTCATAAAATAGCATTAAAATAATATGCCAGTGTGATTTTTATTTCAAGAGAGGCAAGGATTTCTTGTTTTTATGATTGTGTAAAATCATGAACAACTTAAAAGCCTTAAAAGGAGTCATAGTATTCATCAGCATCATGGCCAATAACTAGACATTTTTGAAAAGCAAGGATGCATGCTATAGACCAAGCATCAACTTTAGACATTTAGACAGACTATTCAGAAGTCAAAATGAAACTTTCTGATGGTGTAGCCAGAGAACCTTACAGACGTTAACTCATTTACATTGGAGATGAGAGAAGATTTTCAACTAGGATGTTTGTTAAACAGTTTTGGTTTTCATCAAGTAGTCAGCCTTTTCTATAGCTGGAGTTTGGAGTAAAGGGGTTGGTATGAAGCACCAACGATAACATAATCCAGAGAAGAATACGATTTTATATTTGCCAGGCATTAGAAAGGTGTAGTATTTTGATCTTTGTGATAAGTACGGAGGTTTCACCCGGCATAGTTGGTATTAGACAGGAATCTAATGTGGAGTTTGAAAAAGCCTCCCTCGCTGTTGCAGCCGTATCTACTGAATGTGAATGTAGTCCAGAGAGGCAAACCAGCTGCCAGGAAATTGAAGGGAAACCTGCAGTAAGCAATTGGGTGTTGCTTGTTCTCGTGAATCTGCATTAGTACACCCTAAATAATTCCTTACTTCTTAAGGCCAAATAAGGTAACAGGTTTAATGTAATCATGAAAACTCAATACAGTACTCTGGATACATCTTTTTTAGGAGAGTGATAAGCCTTTTCACTTTTCTGGTTCTGTGGTGACAGCCTGACAGTTGTTATGGGCATTGAACTATTGTAATATAACCCAGATTCCACTGTCAGCCATAACTGTCCATGACTAAATATGTGGATTTGTCAAACTCTTGTTCTGAGGGCATTATGGATAGCTTCTGCTTAGGAAAATGCAAGATGTTATTCTTACAGAACTTAGTAAAAATTTGGTATTTCCAGCATATTCTGGGTGAAGTATACTGGAGTATCTGATATGAAAGGTAAATAAGAATTAGATATTAGGCTGATAAGGACAGTATAGGGGAACAAAACTCTGAAATGTATAGTAGTGTATGGGTTGTTTTTTGTTTTTATTAAGTTTGGTTATATTAGGATAGACTATATGATATCAAATTGACTCTGAAATGTTAGTGGTTTTATACGATAAAGTTTTTATGTATTGCTCATGTGACCAAGTATAGTTTACACAGGGATCTAAGGTTTCAGGTTCCACCCTCATATTTCAGAGTAGGCAGTGTTCTTCATAGGAGGGGAAGAAAGAGACTAGAGAATTATTCATGGGCTTTTCACTTTGTAACCCACAAGAGACTTCTGTTATCATTTTGTTGATTTAGTCACAAAAGGGGCTAGGAAATGTAGTCTTCTGTATACATAAAAAGGAGGAATAGAATATGGGATTTGTTAATAACTAACATTGTCTCTAGCATTCTTGGTTTCTTTGCTGGTAAAACTAGTGGGTTGCAGTGGTTCTTAGAATTATAGTTCTTGGTTGTAAAAGGATGTGAAGATGATTGGAGAGGTGGTAACATAGTGGTATTAAACCTGACTTAAACTGGTATTATGCTATTTGCCAATATTTGGGCATATTGAATAAGTCTGTCCCATTAGCATGTTGAGATCAAAAGGTAGGGACTCAGATGGAATAATTTTGGGGGGTCATCTTAGTTTGGGACTTCATTTAAGTCAGTAAGAATAAAATTCCAGTTCCAGTTTTTGGTAAGATAGAGGGAGTATACTTCACCCTGTTTCTCCTATTCAGTGCGAGAATAATAACTTACATGAATAGAATCCATGGAGCAGCTAGTACTCTGAAAAGTAAATGGTAGCAGGTAGATTGGGGAATAAGAGCAGAATTCACAGTACCTTTGAACTAGTGGTAAAGTTCACTATATTTCTTGCCTCTGCAATATCCCCAGCATGAAGTAAATCCTCTGGAAACCTGAAATTGAGCACCAGGGTACAGTGAGAGAGCGCTCTGGGAGAAACCCTCTAGTTCTAGTGCAGAAGTTCCTATTAATTTTTTTCTGCAGCCTGTTCTCTCATGTTCCAGCCCTAATGTAATCTTTCCACCAGTGGGATCCTATAGAACCCAAAACTCTGAAAGAGGAGTAAACATCCCTTTGATCAGTACAGCTAAGGCCCTAAGAAGGTGGGACAAATACCTGTTCTTTTTTTAAAATCTGTCTTCCTGCTTGCGGACCCAGATGTTTGCAGACTTATATAAATACATGGAAGAGAAGGGAAACTATAGCCCCTAGTGTTTTGACAGGAGAACTTGAAAAGAAGAGCCCCAGAACTGGGAAGTATTAGCGATACCACAGAAAGGGAAGAATGTGGGAAATAAACCTTATAATTTTTTTTTTTTTTTTATGAACTCAGCCCTGAGCTGTGCATGTGTGATCTAATCCAAATTAGAGATTGTAGCCAGTATAACGGTAAGAAAAAGAAATAAAAGTCATAGGAATTGGAAAGGAAAAAATAGAACTATCCCTTTTCATAGATGACATGATTATCTACATAAAAATCATCAGGCTGGGTGTGGTGGTTCATACATCTAATCCTAGGACTTTGGGAGGCCCAGGTAGGAGGATCACTTGTACCCAGGATTTCGGGACTAGTCCGGGCAACATAGCAAGACCTCATCTCTACAAAAAATTTAAAAGTTAGCCGAGTGTTGTGGTGTGCATCTGTAGTCCCAGCTACTCGGGAGGCTGAGGTGGGAGGGTCACTTGAGCCCAGGAGTTTGAAGCTGCAGTGAGTTATGAGTGTGCCACTGCATTCAAGCCTGGGTGATAGAGGGAGACCTTGTCTCAAAAAAAAAAAGTTATCAAGCAATTGACATACACATAAAGTTCTAGCACTAGTAAGTATGTGTCAACAATGTTGCAAGATACAAGATTCAAACAAAAGTGAATTATATTTCTCTTTATTAACAATGTACAATAGAAAACCAAATTTGAAAGTACCATCAACAATAGCTTCAATAAAATTAATTAACATTAAGATATAAATTTCACAAAACATATACAGGATCTGTGTGCTGAAAACTCCAAATTTCTGATGAAAGAAATCAAAGACCTAAAGAAACAGAACACTATATTGTATTCATGCACTCAACATAGTAAATATGTCATTAAATTGAGATATAGATTTAATACAATACCAATTAAAATCCCAGCTGAATATGTTAATTGATATAGACAAGATGCTTCTAAAGTTTATAGGGAATTACAAAGTAACTAGGATAGTTGGAACAATTTTAAATAAAGTTGGAGGAATTATACTTACCTATCTTTAAGACAGACTATAAAGTTAATGTAGTTAATAAAGACAGTGTGACATTAACAAAGTGATAGACACATATATCAGTGGAACAAAAGCATCCAGAAATAGTCCCATACATATATGGACAATTAATTTTTGGCACTCTAATGGAGAAAAGATAATCTTATGCCAAAAAAATGAGCCTTGATCTAAACCTCATGCTTTATGTAAAAGCTAATTAAAAAATTAAGTCTAAATATAAAATGTGAAACTATAAAACTTGTAGAAGAAATGGGGAGGAATTCTATGTGACTAAGGCCAGGCAAAGCCTTCTTAGATATGACACCAAAAGCATGATTCATAAAAGAAAAAAAAATAGATAAATTTGATTTTGACTTCATCAAAGTTAAAACTTTTGCTCTGCTAAAGATGCAATGAAAAGACATGGTACAGACTGGAGGAAGATGACAGCAAATCACTTATTTGACAAAGGATTTATGTCAAGAATGTATAAAGGACTCTCAGCCCTCAATGGTAAGACAAAAATCCAACAAAAGAGTTGAATAGATACTTCACCAAAGATAATATAAGGATGTCAAAGTAGCTCATGAAAAGATGTCAACATCATTGGCCAATAGAGAAATATGTATTAAAAACACCATGAAATACCACTACACACCTAGTAGAATGGCCAAAATAAAAAATAGCTATGGTGCCAAATACTGGCAATGATGTGTGGAACAACTGGAACACATTACTGGTGGGATTGCCAAATGGTACAGCCACTCTCAAATACAGTTTGACAGTTTATTATAAAGTTAAACATACACTTGCCATATATTTAGCCTTTCCACTCCTGTGTATTTGTTTATGAGGAATGAATGAAAACCATGTTCACACAAAAACCTTTGTGTGGATGTTTATAGTAGCCCTATTCACAATTGCTATAGCAATTGCTATACCCTAAATGTCCTTTATAGATGAATGGATACACAAACTCTGATAGATACATTTATACAATGAAATACTACTCATTAATTAAAAGGAATGAATTCTTGATATATATACTTACTTGGATAAATTTCAAAGGCAATGTGCTAAGGTTAAGAGGGGAGACTCGGAAGGTTATACACTATGATTCTATTTATATCACATTCTTAAAAAGTCAAAACTGTAATGACAGAGAAGAGATAAGGGCAGTTACCAGAGATTATGGATGTTGAGAGGGTGTCAGTATAAAGCTGTAGTGGGATAGCACAGTGATTTTTTTTTGTGTGATAGAACTGGTCTATATTTTGATTGTGGGTTTATACACATCTATATATCTGTTAACATTCTCAAAATGTTATACCAAAAAAACAAAAAAAAAAAAACAGAGAAAGAAGGAAATCAATTTTACTGCATAATCATTTAAAAAATAAAATTAACTATAAAATGAATAGAAAATTCCTAGGTTATGTAAAGCATAAATATCAAATAATGCTTTTAGCTTTCTGTGTAGTCAGCTATTTTTCTATTTATTTTGTTGCATTTGCTAATTTCAGCACTTCTAGATTATTTAATTCTATTTCTGTTAAGTACGCCGAGACTTGGCTGAATGTAGAGATGGCACCAGGATAAATGACTGGACATTTGGCTTTTACTGCTGTGGCATGATTTGACTTTGAAGGATATTAGAGTATGCATAAATAGTTAAGATCAGCCATTTATAATTATAACCTATTTTTTTCTTTCCAATTTAGAACTTCTTTTTTTTTATTTCAGCATATTATGGGGGTACAAAAGTTTAGGTTACGTACATTGCCCTTGCCCCCCTCCCCGAGTCAGAGCTTCAAGCGTGTCCATTCCCCAGACAGTGCGCATCGCACTTATTATATAGGTATACACCCATCCCCTGCCCCCCCCCCACATCTGCCCAACACCCAATTAGTATTATTCCCAAATGTGCTCTTAGGTGATGATCAGTGAAACCAATTTGATGGTGAATACATGTGGTACTTATTTTTCCATTCTTGGGATGCTTCACTTAGTAGAATGGGTTCCAACTCTATCCAGGAGAACATAAAAGATTCTGTATCACCATTTCTTATAGCTGAGTAATACTCCATGGTATACATATACCACATTTTATTAATCCACTCATGTATTGATGGACACTTGGGTTGTTTCCACATCTTTGCGATTGTGAATTGTGCTGCTATAAACATTCGGGTGCAGATGCCTTTTTTATAGAATGACTTTTGTTCTTTTGGGTAGATTCCCAATAATGGGATTGCTGGATTGAATGGTAGGTCTACTTGAATCTGTTTAAGGTATCTCCATATTGCTTTCCACAGAGGTTGCACTAGTTTGCAGTCCCACCAGCAGTGTATGAGTGTTCCTTCTTAAGTTCTCCTAAAGTGTGAGGAAGTTATATCATTAAGTTTCAAAGGTATTCATGTATCCATGTTTACTGTAGTGGTGACTGCCATTTATAAAATGTCCAAGAAATTTTCATAAAGGGAGTAGGACATTGAGTGTATTGTAAGAGTTGGTATGTTAAAGGTTGAGGTTAAACTGTAGTCCTATTAGGCTTTTTCCTTTGAAAGTTGTTAGTAAATATTGAGTATTCTTAGTAAATATATAAAAGGAGTTTATAAGAAGGCTATTTTGTTCTCAAACTTTGTAAATTGTTATATACTATAAATACTAATATATAATACTACATCATAGATTTAGAATTAATTCCTTTACATGTGCAGATTTTTAAATTTTGTTTCCTTCCTAAGAGACATTGACACATTACAATCTTTGTTGTTTAGACTTTGATTTTATTGCTATATTTTTCAGAAATAAAATAGGCTGATGAAACATAAAATTAAAATCTCTGCCAAGACAAAGGAAAGAATAAATGTGTAATAGCCTGACTTTTAATACAGCCTCTAAAGAATGCTCTTAAATATCCATGACAGTGTTAGCAATTGAATTTATTAGACTGCCTTCCTTTTTATCAGGCTGAAGGAAAAGGTAGAAATTACTGAGGAGAGATTTTATGGCCAGGGGAAGGCTTAGTGATTTCATGTGCTACCCTGTGTATTCTATTTGTCCTTACATTTTACTGTCTTGCATTTCAGTATTTTTCTAAGTTGACTCTTCTGATAAATGCATTTTGCTTACTTTGGCATATGGATCCACTTTATATCTGTACTGAACGTGACAGTGTGTGTGTCAGGATTCATCTTCTACATAGGCAGTGGTCTTCTTTGAGATCACATCTTTATGAGTGCATTGTCTAGAAGTGACTACTAAATGTACCTGGAGTTAGAAACTTTTGGCTTAGACCTCTCTAACGTTGAACTGTGAAGGAAGTTAACTCTTCTCACCTATTGTGAGATTTTTTATGTCACTGGAAATCAATTAGCTTGGTTGTGGACTTAAGTTGATTTCATTTATAGTTTTATTTCTACTATGATCATTCTCATCTAGGAATAGTTTTACAGTGAGAGAAATAGTGTAGAAACTATGATGTTAGATATTTTACATAATTTTAATGACCTTCTGAAAGATTTTGATGTATCTCAGTACTACATTAGGCTGCTTAAGAAATGAAATCTTCTGAAAATATTAAAAGATGTTTCCCCCTTACCAATACTTTAAATCTTATCTTGATCTACTTAATTATTCTGCCTGTAGTGTTTCTCAAGAGATTAAAAACATCCTTTTAAAAGGGGAAGGATATGTTGTATCTTAAGGGAAATCTTTAATTTTTACATAAGTTAGTTCCAATCTTCTTAAATAAAAAGGTGTTTATTTTAAAAGCCATTCTAGCTGTGGTACTTTGCTTGTTTCAGTACAAAGCAAATTGAATAGCCATTTTCTGTCTTCTAAGAGCTGCCTTTGAACTGAACTTAGGTTATATATTTATTCTTAATCATTTCAGTTATAAACTAGAAGTATCTTTATGATATATTGTATCTCCAAATAATAAAAATACCTAGAAGATAATAAAACTTTTCGGATCATATTACATAAGTTATCTATGTTAGTTATTTAAAAAAATTAAATAAAAATTAACAAAATTGATAAAGTTATAGTAAAATCAAGTCAAAAATCTATATAGATTTTAATGGACTCTAAAGGTAGTAATATATTTTCATTAGAAACAAATTAGTTATGTTTATATACAGTTACTAAATATTTTCAGGTTATTTATGGGCCAAGACTGTTGTGGTATGCTTTAATGATATGGACCAGAAAGCTCTGGAAAGATAATAAATATGCTAAGTTATTAGAGGCATTATTATACTATTTATTCTATTTTTTCCTTAAGGTTTTGCCCTTTAATATATGATACTTGAAATAAATATTCTTAATTGAAACTTATTAAGAATTGGAGGATGATAATTATTTTTAAGAAAAAAACCCAATAGATTATTAGCATCATTTTCCTTAAAAGGAGACAGGATTAAAAACCCTTAACCATTCCTGAAGTAGAATTGCTACTTATAGAACACGGTATGCTATAGCACTGTCTATTGAAAAGTCTAGCAATTATATATCATGATGTAAAAATCACTATACTTTCTGTTATCAAGTAAAATATTCCTTTGAAAATCTATCCCTACGTATTGCTATACTTTTCAAGAGAATGTTCTATGTTGTGTATGTTAGTTTTGGCTGACACAGATACTTGTTTTTTGGTTTATCCTACAGTATATATTTAGATCCTCTACCCATGAACTGATGTGTTCTAGACAGGAAGTGGTATGTAGGAGATATAGGAATGGGCTGAAGTATCCTTTATATTTGCCTTTGTATCTAGGGGAGTTGGAAATAGGCAAGAATGGAGAGAAATTTTGTATGGCAGTACACAGAATTTTGCAAGTTTATTGTGAGCCCTGCAGCAATCCGATGCATTTTAGTTACTGGTAAGTTTGTTAAATTATGTTTGAAATTGTACCTCTTCGAAGATGGCCATCTATTTACTATTACGTCCACCATGTCAAATATACCTTATTTTAAAGATTTTTTTTTTTTTGAAAAGATGTAGTATTGTATTGAGTTTTAGGTATAAATTAAAAATACTTTTGTTAGTGAATGCATTTGACTTTTTAATTGTTGTCATGGTTAATATTGAAGTGAAATTAACATTTCATGGATAGCATAGTCATGTGTTAAGATTTTGGAATAATAATAAAATTAATATTTCTGTTTTTGTAATGGAACTTTACTGGGTTTAAAGGTCCAGGTTAATTTATTAGATGTTTGAAAATGAGTAGTTCTTCTGATACAAAAGAATAAGAAAATCCATGGCATCCTTGTAATTTTATATGGTTCTACATAGGGGGAGTGATTTATTGTAACAAATACTTTTTTGCCTTTTTTCATGGACCATAGGGACCATTGTGAGGCATTTCTAGTTTTTCTTTTTGGCAGTGCTGATGTTTAGGAATTCCCTTTCCTCCTAAATCACTAACTCAGTTTAGGTAAGAATTCCATGAACAGATTAGGAAATTGTGTAATCTCTATGCATAGTTTTCTTTATTCTTTTTAGACATCTAGGCAGAAGTGTTGAATGTAATATAGTACTTAAGCAGTTATTTGTGAAGTGGCCTTGACTATTGATTCAATTCATTTAAAATGGACTGGATTGCTTAATAGCTGTTCTTTACAGAAACATTTAAAAAAACCCCAAGGGATTCCGTGGTAGTTGTGTTTTTCTTATAAATCTCTATCTTTGACTTAAGGACAAAGTAAAAGAATATCATTGATTTGTGATATGAGTTTACTTTTTTGTTGTTGTTTAAGGCTATAGGGCCAGTTAATACAATTGAATTTTAATTTCCTGTAATGAGGTACCTTATTTCGAGATACTATGTTTTTTATTAAACTATAGATATTTATAGTAGTGATAATGATAATTTTGCTATTGGTTCTTGTTATGTGACCATTTCTGATTTGAGCAAAAATAGCCACATTATTAGAGAAATGTGTTATTTATCAATCTTACTGAAACCAGAGATCTGGAATAATCAAGAGACTAGAGTAACTTCAGATTCCTTTTGGGCTTTAATAATTTTAAAGTTTTCCTCATTACCAAATTTTCTTAATTACTTGTGAGAATGAGTTCTTCCACATTTAAAATATATTTAGAAATCTGTGGTTTTACCTTTTTCTAATGGATGTAAATAGATATTTCAGAGTATATCATAAAACATTGTAAATAGATATTAGTTTAATTCCTGATAAAATCTGGTTTATAGCAATTTATTATAAATTGCATTAAGCACATACAATGAAGGAATATGTATTTTCATTATTGGAATACTATATTCATATATCAGTGCTGCTGGTTGAAAATTGTTATATGTAACTTTGTAAAGTAATACATTATCAAGCTTAATGCAATCATTTATTTTTCTTTTGTTTCTTCATTCATTAATTCAACAGATATATCAAGTGCTTAATCTTTGTCTAACATATCTCTGTGTGCTTTTATGTTTTGGGTATACATTGTGTAATTAATTGCCACTTTTTATTTCAATATTACATAAATCATTTCTTTTCTGAGGGCATACTTGGACATAAGTGACATATATTTCTCTGAATTTTCTTTTAATAATTAATGTGATTTTGAAAAATAGATCTAAATAAAAAGTTTATTTAAAAATAGATTTGTTTTTCCAAAACAATATTATGTACATATTTAAAATTATCTACAATAGCCTACTATTCAAAAGAATATTGTGATAAGGTCTTTATTATGGAAAAGTAATGTATGTAGATTTCTTATATTTACTTGAAGCAGGACATATATGTATGTATAGATGAAATATGAGGTTTTATTTGGGAATATTAAAAAACTACATGGTTATGGTTCAATTTATTATATTTAATTTGAAAAGGATAACATTAATTTTCTCATGCTTGTGAGAAAATATATTCTTGTATAATCTAAAGTATAATAGCCATTGTCAGCAAAATAAAGATCATATTTGAATATGGTTGTTTTTTGGCATAATAACATACTGAAATGGAACACTATGTTTATAATAAACATTTGATGATTACATAATGAAATTATCTGTACTTTACATGCAGTGCTACTCTTTTGGCATTCCTGGTTGAACTACTTAAAAGTTCAGTAGCCATGCAAGAACAGATGCTGGGTGGAAAAGGCTTTTTAGTCATTGGCTACTTACTTGAAAAGGTAAGTGATGTGTGTTAATGGTTTTGTTGTGTAGCCTTCATAGATGGACAACTGACAATCCCCAATTATATTTTTTCTGTAGTTTCTCTTTCCATTGACGGTGTAGAAGTAATATTATTTGCTAATTCATAAACATTTTCATATTATGCACTTGCATATAAATATAGACATGAAATTAAACGGGGTTAGAAGTGTAAATAAGAAATTTTGAGTGAAAATAGAAACTGAAGAAAAATTCTTCCATTTATTTCTATTCAAATTTTAACTATCATTTTCCTTACTTTTTTTCTACAACAGTAGAAATGAGATTTTTCTGTTTTCTTCTCAAAATTTTATTTTATCTTCAAATTTAGAGCTGCGATTTATCTGCAATTGAATTTTATATATGGCATGAGGTATAAGGCTCAAGGTTCTTCTTCCTTTTTTTTTTTCTTTTTCCATGTATGTATCTAGCTGGTCCAGTACCATTTATTGAAAAGGTGATTTTCCACTGCATCCCAGTGTAATCTTTGCCATAAATCAGATGACCATTAATGAGTGGATTTTTTTTCAAGACAATATAATAGTGTCTTAATTTGCATATCATATTAGTATATCTAAATAGTATAAACTATCTAGCTTTATTGTTCTTCTTCAAGATTGCCTTGGTTATTCTTGGGTCTTTGCATTTCCATATACATCAGCTTGTCAATTTCTTCCAAAAAGGATAGGGTTTTCATTATATTAAACTGACACCTTTACTATAATGTATTGAATCTTCCAATTTGTATACTTGGGTATATCCTTTTATTTATTTAGGTTCTCTTTTGTAGTTTTCTGTGTAGAAACTTTCTGTCTTTGTGGTGGATTTATTCCCAGATACTTGATGCTTTTAAAATTTTAATTTTTTTGTTTGTCACTGGCACATAAAAATATAATTGTTGTTTGTGTTGAACTTTTATGTGCCAATTTTGCTCATCCTCAATTAATTCTAATTGTTTGTAGATTTTTCAAAAAATTTTCTTTGTGGACAATAATATCATCTGAGAATGATAGTTTTATTTTTCCCCTTCTAATATTTATTCTTTTTATATTTTTCCCTTGCCTAATTGCACCATCTAAGACTGTGAATAAAAGTTGTGATAATGAGAATCCGTATGTTATTCCTGATCTCACGGGAGATGCTTTTAACAATCAGTCACTAAGTATGATATTTGCTATATATTATTTTTGTAGGTTTTTTAAGTCAAATTAAGGAATTATCTATTTTTAATTTACTAAGAGTTTTCTTTATCATAATCAGGTGCTGAATTTTATCAAAATCTTTTTCTACATTGTTTGAGATGATTATGATGTTTCTACATTATTTTGAATTTAGTGAATTACATTAATTGATTTTCAAATGTTAAACCTTCCTTATATTCCTGAACTCTCATTTACTCTTATATCCACTCCTATTACAATCAGGCTTTCATCCTTACACTTCCCTTAAAATGGCTCATGTCATTGTCACCAATGGCTTTTACGTTCTAGCCTGTTGTTATTCCTCAATTTGAGCTAACATTTCAGTTGAACATTCTCTCCTTGAAATGCTATCTTCAATTGTGCTTTGTGACAGCTTCTTTCTTTGTATTTTTTCTACTTCCTTAAACTCCTCTTATCCACTCCTAGTAGTTCTTCATCTTTCTATAATAAATTCTAATGACTGTTCTGTCACAGTGTTTAATCCTGGAAAGCTTTCCACTTTCCTGTCCATACAATATCTTACTCTAATTGAGCTTATCAATCTCCCTACCTTTTATTGTCCTGTAAATACTAATTACACTCAATTGAAATGTTTCACCCATTTTCAGTTCCCCTTGGATGTCTCGTAATCTTTATGAAATCTAAATTATCCACATTGTTTGATTTTTTTCTCTCAATTTTTCTTCCTTCACTCTAATTTATCTTAGTTAATGGCAATACCATTCAACAAATAGTTCAGAACAAAGAAGTTAATCCTTTTGGACTCTACTTTTTTATACTCTAGATTCAAACTCTCAGAAAATTATGTTGTATTACTATCAATTACTACTTTCTACTTACTGCTCTGCTCCTTACTGTATTCCTTGGTATCATGTTAGTACAAACCATCATCATCTTTCACCATTGGTTATCCATAGTCCATTTTTCACTTGCAGTCAGACTAGTTCTCCTAAAATGTAGCTTATCTTACCATTCCATCCTTCTCAGAATGAAGTTGTAAATTTCTGATATCATCTCTTACCACTCTCCTTGCTTTCTGTGTTTTATCCACACTTGCCATACAAAGACCTCTTTGCCTTTCCCTTAAAAACTAAAATGGTTGTTATATTTGCAGCACCTAGAACAGTGCCTGCCTCAATAAATAGTTGTTGAATTGAACCAATGAAAAGGCCTTGCATGTTTGGCTAATTACCTAAAAATAATACCTTTTTCACTTTCATTCATTCAGATGAATGCTCAGATTGGGTTATTTTTAAATGATCAGTGGCTGGTTAGTAGTGTAAGTAATAAAGTTTCCATTTTTAATTTCTTATCAATTAATAACAAGTTACTGGTTAACTTTCACTTAGCTTTTATCTTGTTGTAGAAATATATCTAAGTAAAGTGGTCTAATGAGAGATCTTTTTTAAAATCACCTTTAGACTATTGCATGAAAAAAGTTTAAAGTGTTTTTGTTTTATTTTGCCAGAATATGAGCTTGCAGAAAATTTACAGGTTATCTAATGTATTCAATAGGATATTTTAGGTTGTAGTTAATAGAAAATTTGATTCAAAGGAGCTTCAACATTAAGGAAATATACAAGCTAGTGTAACTGAAAGTCTTGTGATTGGTGGCTTATCAATCATTCTTGGCAGGAAACAGATGGCATACTCAATCTGGGTTATTGAGAAGAGTTTAATGAAAGGCTATTTAAAAAGTATTGAGCATTGTTAAGGGAACTCAGCAAGGTTTGAAGAGATGAAGGGAGTAAGTGTTTGGTATAACTCAAAGAGAAACTTACTCTAGCTGTGAGAGAAGGGTACCTGACGGGAGCGTGGGCTTTAATAAAGGAATACAGTGTACTGATTTGAAGGGATGAAGCCAGAAAAATAAATGTCCCAGCTTCATTTTCTTCCTGTCTTTAATTTCCTGCTGCTGTCTCCAACTAGTCAAACCTAATTGGAACCCAGTAGGCAAAGGAGTGTCCCAAGCATAGAAATAGGACAGGGAAGGTTGGAGAGCCAACATAACATATATGGTAAGTTGTGTTTCAGGGTTGGGTTATCTGAGTCTCAGTAATGTCAACAGACTCAGGTTTTGTCTGTATCTCTGCTGTACCAATTACAGTGATGATTTTATACTAATGCTGATCTCCTTTGTGGTCACAGGACAGCTGCTGGGGGTTTAGTACTATAGACCTTCATATTCAGTAGAGAGAGAGTTCTTTTCTCCCAATTACTGAGCAAGATCCTCCTAATTTGATTGGTTAGTTTAGGTCCTGGCTTCCCTTTGAACCAACAATTGTTGCTATGCGATTGCCAAACTTCGATGTTGAATTTCTGAACTTATCATTGCCTACCACCTCTCCTACCACCCCACCAAAACAGCAACAGATTATTAATAAGCTTGGATTGGGCTATTTGGAGCTCAACCTTGGAGTTCTGGGAGGAGTGGAATGGATATTGAGGATCAACTACTTCATGATGGACCTATACCAATTAAAATAATTTTACAGAGTTTATTTAATGTAAAATCATATGTGATATATATGTGTGTGTATGTGTATATGTGTGTGTGTTTGTGTATGTGTGTATATGTATACATATATATATATATATATATATGGAGAGAGAGAGAGAAAGAAAGAGAGAATGGTTTCTGCAATAAAAAATTAGTATTTCTGGCAACCTATTCCATTGTGGCTGCTCTAAATGTTGGAAAGATCTCTATTTATTGAATAGTAATTTCTCCATATAACATCCATTACTCCTATTTGGTTTAGTTAATTCTGGAATGGATACTATATTTGTCTTTTCTAACTTCTCAGATTCCATTTTCAAATATGGTTATTCAAGTCACACATAGGTCTTCTTAAAAATTATGTATTCTGTCACCACAGAAAAGTAATGTCATGTAGTTCAAATTCCAGAACTTATATTTTCTGTGAGATTCTCACTGTGTTTTTGTCTAAAATTTACAGATTTACAACTATAAATTACCCAAATACAAATCTCTTTTAAAGTAGCTTTACTTGAGGAAATGAAAGCCAATACGAAAATAGAAAAAATATTTTAAAGCCATCAATCAAAGTAAACACATTTAAAAACAGAGTTGGATATCTCCTTTCATGCTTTTCTAATTTCTTTGTGTTTTTTCTTACCTATTTTTATACTGGTTTTGAATTTTTACATGAACTCAGTTAAACATTTACTGAGGAATTAGGGTAGGGATTGGGAAGATAAAAGATAAATAAGATGATGTCCTTTCTTATATCAGGAAAGAAAGATTTTTGAATAACTAATAGTAATACAAGTAAGAAGGAGTAAGTACTACTTAGAGGTAAAGGTAATATGCTATTGAAGAGAATATTTATTTTACACCTTGTAGGATTTTGATTAGGCCAATAAAAAGATACAATTTTAGAAAAATATTGCCTAAAGATCAGTTTTATAATTAAAACCTTATAATTATAATTATAATTATAAAAATTATAATTAAAATTGGTATGTGAAAACAACATGCACAGGGTTTTTTAATAATGTGGAAGGCCTCATGTGATGCTTCTATCACAGAGCAAATTTGAAACATGTTTCCAAATTATGAATTCTTCACGTGAATATGTTCATAATGCTCAACCTAATTTTATTAATATGTTGCCATTTAATGTTCTTTATAAGCACATGGCAATTTTTATAAGATAAAGTCTGGTCACTGAGAATGTTTATCTAGTAACAGGAGCTGACTGTATTCTATTTCAGAGTTTTAAGCATAAGAGTAGAAGGTATGAGATCATGTTCTTGATATCATTACTACTGAGTAAAAATAGAATATATAACATAAGCTATATGAAATTATAATTAGTGAAGGTGTGGCTAAAATTTTAAATAACCATTGACTGCTTATTTTAATTTTATTCGCCTATCTGCGAATAAAATATTTTAAAATTTAAAGTACTGTATTTTTTTCAATATAGTTTCTTTAAATATGAGTATCCACTTTTTACTGAAAATTTATCTTTGTTTCCCTACCTTCTATAACTCAGCTATTTACTGGGATAATTTCTTCCATCTTTTTATAAATTTTTCATGTAAAGTTAAATACTGTAAGCTTTGATTTGAATTTTGTAGGCTATTACTTATCTAAGCACCATTAATATTTTTGTCAAACACACAATCCTAATACAAAATCATTGTTAACCTTATAATTCAAACCAGTTAAATGTCACCTTTTTAGTAAAACTTCTTAACCACCCTTCTGCAAATGTTACCTCTCCGTGGTTTTTTCCATGAGCTTAATAACCTTTAACATGTTACGTATTTCCCTTTTTTTTTTTTTTTTTTTTTTTAACTGTGTGTACCTATCTTCTCCTCCTTTAGAATATAAGTTCTGTGAGGGAGGGTTTCCCCCTACCCCCACCACCCGCCAGTTCTGTTAACTGCTCTTTCCACAGTGCCAGGGAGAGTACCTGGCAAACAGTAAGTATTCAACATGTATATTTTCTAAATGACCAGATGAAAAGTCTTGAGCTCTCCCTTTAAGGTAAAGGAAATGGGATGCAAGGGTATTACAAGTTGGGGCAGCGTGATAGAGAAATCAGATGAAGCAAACTGGTGTTCTGTGGCTGAGATTGGCCTAAAGAAATATTTCATTTGGCTCAACAAAGACCTGTTTGGTTTTGAATTTTTTTCCCTTTTAGTACCTGGAGCAGTTCTCACTGCTCTTCACTGTCTCTGACTCTACTTCACACAGTGTTGTTAACTATTTGCAATCATTTGAGTTTGTGACTTCTTATGTATAATCAAATTTTTTCAGTTGCCCTTGTTATAAGCATGAGGAATGTAGATAAATTATATAGGAGGTAAAAATTGGTAAGAAAATTTTGTTCCTTTTAGATCTGGATTATCTTATACTAATATTTGGACTTCAGTCAGTGAAAAATGGGAGAAAGGTGTGATGTTAATGTATACTTCAGGGTTGAGTGATAGGAATTCTTTATCCTATGATTAGAAGGAAAGCGATACTACAGGAAGGATCACTAGATGAGAAAGAAAAGATTTTCATAGGAATAGACATTTTTTGACCTTTGAGTTTTAATTATCAGCTTTTATAAAGAGCATTTTTATCTGAAATTATATTCCAGGGTAGTATTGTCCCATTATAATACAAGCCTCATATGGAATTTAAAATTTTCTAGTAAAAAGTTACGGGTGAAATTAATTTTAATGTATTTTATTTAACCTAGTATATCTAGAATATTATCATTTCAATTTATATTCAATAAAAAAAGAATAAGATTTTTTTACATTCTTTTTTTTCATTCTGAGGTGTAAAGGTCCAGTGGGTACATACTTACAGCACTTCTCACCTTTGACTAGCAACAGTTCAAGTGCTCAGTTGCAACAGAGAGCTAGTGGCTACTGTATTGGACAGTGCAGCTTTGGTTTGAATTTTTGGTTTGAATTTGGACGGTCTATTATTTATCTAAATACCATTGTTAATAGGTATATGGTGATGGCAGTTGAAAATTCTTGACGGGAGCACTCAGCATAGAGGTGGTGTTATATAAAGATGAAGAAGCATAAGATATCCAAGGAGGGTATACTTATCGAGAAGAAAATGCCAAGGAAATATTTTAAGCAAAAAATATTCAGAAATATTCTGAGGATTGTGTATACCAAATGAAGACAGTATATTCAGGAGAGTCATATCTGCTTTTTCAGAAACTATGGATAGGTCAGAAAAGTTTATGCTAAGCAAAATGCACTGTGTTTGTCAATATGGAACTCATTTGTAACTTTCAAGGAAGGATTCAGCGTTATGATAGGGTCAGTTTATTTTCACTTTGGTTTGGGGCCAGTTTGAGTGAAGGCACTTCTCTTTCCAAATGTCTCTTTTTATGTACTTTCATGATAGTTATTTCATATTATTTTAGTTTCTATGTCTAAGATCTCTTGTTTGTCAATTTCTACAGAAATGAAATGAAAACATTCTTATTCATAACTTTGTTTCTTTAGCTTGTGCTAATAGTACCATTATTTAATCTGAGTTATTTATTTTTAATTGATCTAGAGAGGACTCCAGATAAACTATCGCTCAAAGAAGTATCATAAAATTCTAGGTTTCTTAATATAATTAAAATTTTAATAAAAAAATATAAAATTTTTACTTTATATGTAAACTATTAGGGATGGTATATGAAAAATTCATATGTACTATTTCAGAAATTATACATTTGATATTCTGGATATTTCAAGCTAGAATTTCTGTTTTCTTTCCTTAGTCATCAAGAGTTCATATAACTAGAGCTGTCTTGGAGCAGTTTTTATCTTTTGCAAAATACCTTGATGGTTTATCTCATGGAGCACCTTTGCTGAAGCAGCTTTGTGATCACATTTTATTCAACCCAGCCATCTGGATACATACACCTGCAAAGGTATGGATTTTATTCTCGTTCATATTAGTGTAATATTATAAATTTTTGTTATGGATCTAAAGCATTCCATAGAAAACATTTGGATTTTTTAGTTTATTATATGGTCAATCCAAGGCAATTTTGTTAGGTAATATCCAAGATCAAAATATTAAATATGTAAGTATTCAAATAAGTGAAACTATAGTTTAAAAGTAAGCTTTATGTAACACTGCATTCTGACATCGTAAGGCGCGATTCATGCCTTTCCAAGGAAGAGAATTTGGTTTTCCACTTACTGAAAGACTAGGAAGCGGAACAGATAAGTAATTGTATCATGACCACTTGATCATTTTGACTGTAAAATTTCTTTTATTTTGAAGGCAGAATTTATATCATTATATGTAAATAATGTTTGTTTTAAAATAAATATATAAATAAATATTTTCCTAGGTAGTACTTAAAATTCTTACTAGTTTTCAAACCTAAATTTAGCCCTATTATATCCCAGTAGAAATCAATAATGAGAGATATTTTTATTTATTTATTTATTTATTATTATCTTTTGAGATGGAGTCTCACTCTGTTGCCCAGGCTGTAGTGTAGTGGTGCGATCATAGCTCACTACAGCCACAAAAAATCCTCCTGGGCTCAAGCAATCCTCCTGCCTCAGCTTCCAGAGTAGCTGGGACTACAGGTGCACACCACCACACCAGGTTCATTTTTTCTTATTTTTTGTAGATATAGGGCTCCCTATGTTGGCCCAAGTTGGTCTAAAACTCCTGGCCTCAAGCAATCCACCTGCCTTGGCCTCCCAAAGTTCTGGGATTACAGGCATGAGCCACCATGCCTGGGGATAGAATATTTTGATTTTGAGCTGTCTTTTACAATTTTAAAATCTCCCACTTACTTGGTTAGGTAATGTTTAAGTTCTGATTTTTCTTATATTATGGCTCATTTTATTGATTATTGGCTAGATCCGAATCTGAAGTTTGTTCACTCTTTTGAACGAGGTGTTTGACTCTCCATCTGTATGCTTATGTTGTCAGATTCTGAAAGCCAACTATGTACTGTGGCCATAGATGAAGAAAATTTAAAATTATATAAACATTTAGAATATATGACAATATATATATTTTTCAAATATGCTGTAGCTGACCGATGTTAGTTCTGTTGCTATGAAGAAATATAAACACTGAGAACTACTGAAGTGTACTTTGCTTAAGGGCTTTAGTCTAATTGATTTTTCAAATATTTTGATCTTATCAGGTTAGTTTCAATTAAATTATTGAATCATTTAAAATTATTTAATTGTCAAAAGCTATTAGTTTACGTTTATTATAATAAGTTTTATTAGAATATTTTTATTACAGGTTATTTTCTTTTTAAAACATAAATAATATTTAAGAAAAAGTTATTTTTAACCTCATAATAAATGGTCATCTCAGCCTTTATTAATTTGCATTTAAATTAGAATCGAACATATATTTATAATATAAGCACTTGAGACATTTAAATTTATTTTAATGATGTGTTATATTCTAGAATTGAACATATATTTATAATATAAGCACTTGAGACATTTAAATTTATTTTAATGATGTGTTATATTCTTTATTAGGTTCAACTTTCCCTATATACTTATTTGTCTGCTGAATTTATCGGAACTGCTACCATCTACACCACCATACGCAGAGTAGGAACAGTATTACAGCTAATGCACACGTTAAAATATTACTACTGGGTCATCAATCCTGCTGACAGTAGTGGCATTACACCTAAAGGATTAGGTAAGTACAACACTACTACTCTATTTACAACTTGCCTGTGATTAGTCTATGAATACTGTTACGGTGAACAGATGTGCATGATTATGAAATTATCACTGAACTGTTTTCTTTCTTGTGTAGTAGACTTGCATATGGAGAACTGTTTGTAGTAGAGAAGAAATTTAGAGCTTTGCAATATTAAATTATTTTGGAATAAAGTCTGGTAAAAATAAACACTTGTCTTTATTTTAGCCTATATGCATTTTTAATTCAGGAAGGTACATTCATAATATTAAAAACAGATGAATGATATTGGTTATAACCAGTGTATTCTAGTATAGTTGCTTTCAACATTTTTAGATTGTTACCTTTGTTTCTATTTTTATTCCAAATTTACCCTTTGTTCTGAGTATAGTGGAAACTAATTTAATTCTTTACTATGTTTTCTTTCTTGTTTTAAGAATATAGCCAGTTTTTACAATTATGCAAAAATGTATACTTACAGAAAATAAAATAATATAAAAGAAAAAAATTGGATATGACCCAAACCCCAGGAATAATTACTGTTACAAGTTTGGCATGTTTTTTTCAATTGTTTCTTATTGCATAAATATGTGAAAATATTTAAACATTTTTACAGACTTGATATTTAATCCATTTCTCCATTTTTTGTCACTTTTTTTCTCAGCTCTACATAGTAAGCTAGAAGGGTATACCATTTTCATTGTTTCTGAAGTTTTGATTTTATAAATAATTAGGTGATCTTCATTATAAATTTTTAAATAATTAGGTGATCATCTTTGATTTGTTTAGAATTACTGAGAAAGAAGCTAATGACAAATATTTTCATTTTTTTCGGGAATGTCATATCATTTTATGATCTCACCAATAGTGTAATTAGACTGGTTTTCTCAGCATGCTCATGATAAATCACTATTATAGATTTATAGCAATCTTTTGATAAGAAAAATAGCATTTTACTATATTAATATTTATATAAGCTTATATGTCTTTTTTTATTGATGAGGCTTTAATAATTATTCATATTTAGATCTCTTATTTTGTCTTTTTGTGGCTTCTTCCATTGCTTTTAAGTTTATAATACCTAAAATTTATTGGATGTTTGCCATGAGTTGGAATTTCTGCTAGGCACTCTACATGTTAATTTGTCTAATTATATTATAGATACGTAGACATATTCACACACATACATAAGACTGTATCTCTATATAGCTATCTCTTTAATATCATTTCCATTGTACAGATTAGGAAACTGAAAATTGCTACAAAGTGACAGCACCAAAATTTGAATCATAACTATCTGCTCAGAGCCCTCGTTCTTAAACACGGCACTATCATAGAGTTTTCTCTACTCTAAACAAATCATATATTCACTCATATTAATTTATATTTTAAAACATTAAGAATTCTCATATGCCCCTTACCAGATTTCCCAGTTTTTTATATTTGCTTTATTATTCTCTTATTCTCTCTCTTTTTATGTTTATATAAACACACATACATATACATATTTTTTTCTGTATCAATTGAGAATAAATCATAGACATGATGTCCTTTTACCTCTAAATACTTCATTATGTATTTCTTGAAAGGTAAAGGCATGCTGTTACATAACCACAAGAGACCCATGAAAACTAGCAAATTAGCATTAATGCAATACTATCATCTAATACAAAGACACCATTCAAATTTAACCAATTATCCCAATTATGTACTTTCTAGAAAAAAATATTTCTTTTACCTTGAATCTCAGTGGTGGATCATGTGTTGTGCTTGATTGCCTTGTCACTTTAATGTTTTTCAGTGTAGAATAGTTCTCTTAACTATTTCCTTGTCTTTCATGACCTTGACATTTTTCAAGAATACAGATAAATTATTTTTTAGACTGCCCTTATATTTGAATTTGTTAGATATTTGCTCATGATGTTTCCAGTTTTTCATATTTGCTAGGAACAACACAGAAGTCATACTGTTTCTGTCTCATTATATCACATCAGGGAGGTACATAATGTTGAATTGTCCTTTTATTAGTGATGTTAACTTTGAACATTTGATTAGGATGTTGTCTTTCAGGTTTTTTTGTTATAAAATTACTGTTTTCTCCTTGGTAATTAATAAGTGTTTGGTAGAGAAATACATTGAGAGTATATAAATACTGTGTTCTTCAACAAAGTTTCACTTATTTTAGTTCATTGATTACTCCTGCTGGAATTAATCTTTACAGTGATGGCTGCCAAATGACAATGCTTTCTAAGATATTTATTAGTTGCCATTCTATTGTAAGGAAGAACTTGTTTTACTCCTCCATTTATTTATTTATTTTTCATTTTTTAAATATCAATATTAACACATGGATTCAATATATTCTATTAACAATTGGTGTACTTTCTTTGCAAAGGGCCAGTAAGTAAGTATGTTAGGCTTAGGGAACCTGAAGGTCTCTGTTGCAAGTAATGAACTCTGTCATTTTATTGCAGAAATAACCACAGATAGTATATAAATGAATGTGTATTGTTTGTTCCAAGGAAACTTGCAAAACCAGGTGGAATGATGGATTTATCCCAAAGGCTGTATTTGTCTCTCCTGAGTTGTATCATTATTCATTTTGAAGCTAAAGATTTGGCCAGTAGGACCCTTCACATAGATTCTTGGATCTTTAGGACAAATGTCTTTACTTTTTTAGTATTTTCTTACTTTCTAGCACAAGTTGTTCTTGGATTATTCCTTGTCCCAGCCCTGGAACTGGCCATGTTTTTCAAAGAGCCCTGGTTTGCTGATGAATATGGTTTTTAGAAACCAAGATCTGGATATTAGTTGTTCTTATTACTCTTTGGTTGTCATTACTTCTGGGTACTCTTGTTGGACAGATCTAGAAAATATGTTTATATGTATAATGTGTATATAAATGTGTATACATCCACACTGATCTATCCATATTAAAATCATGAGTTCATGCTGATGTCTTCAATTCCAATCCAAAACCACATGACTTAACCTGTCTCAAATTTTTTAAACTTGTGGCTTTCTTCTTTGATAATGAGTAATCTGGCTCCCATAGTTTTTAGTATATTTATGTGTATTCTTATTCCACTTTATAAAACCAATGTTTTGACACACATACCATCACCTTCTCAGCTTTAACATTGTCAGTCCTCTCTGATCATCTCCTCAGCTGTGACTCTGAACGGTCCTTGCTGCTTCCTCAGTCCCAGTTGTTTATGTGGCGCTGTCTACCCTACTGGCTTCTACTGTCTCCTTGGCCCCGACTCTGAGGGTCCTGCCAGACTTAGTTGCCTTCCTGGCTCTGTTAGCCCCCAGGTGTCTCCTTGGCCTCCTCTGCTGCCTCTTCAGGACACTGGCTGCCTGAAGTTTCACTTGCTCAGGCTACCTCAAGGAGAGGGAAGGGAAGAGAACCAATAAATACTTTGTAAAGAAAAGTGACGAGAGTTGAAGAACATTTATTTTTCTTAATGGTTTAATTTTTCTTTTACTTTAACATTTTAATCCTTTGAAATTAATTTTGTTACTTAGTAGAATGTGAGGTTCTGACTTGAATTACATAGTTTTTTTCAGTACTATTTTGAACTAAAATGCTTTCTTTTAAGGACACTGTAAAGTTAATTGCACTACACTAGCTTTCATAGAACTATTATTCATGTTATAGGGACTCAACTTGAGAAGTAGGATCGTTTTGCTTTGACTCTGACTTTTAACACTTTTATCTCTTAAATTATTATCTATGATTCACTGTAAAACATTTAGATATATTAAAAATACCATAGTGTAGGTAATACATGTTCATGTAGCAAGTAAAATAATATAAAGGTCTATGAATAAAAAATTAATACTCCCCCAAGTAGCTGGTGCTTCCAGTCTTATATATCCTTTTACTTCTTTTTCTCTGCTCATAGAAACATGAGTGTACACATGAATACACATAGGTGCTTCAAATTATAGTTGTTTCAGAGATTTATTTTGAATACATCATAAATAAAAAATGCAAAATTACACACATAAATATTTATAATATGACTATAAATATAAAATGAAACTCATAGAAATATAGCCAAACTTACGAAATAGAACATTACCAATGAGCCTGTATGTGCCCGTCTGTGGTCATATCTTCTTTCCAGTCCCTGCTGTAGAAATAACCCCATCCAAACTTTTATGTTTATTATTTCTTTTCTTTTAGTTTTTACTATGCTTTACTATTTTGCTATTTATATATGTATTCCTAAATAATTTGTTGTTTATCTTCTGTATTTTTACATAAATAGTATAATTTGTAATTTGCTTTATTCACTCAATTTTGTATTTGTTAGATAAATTTATTTGTATTTTATTTCACAAAAAATACATTCATATCGGCCGGGCGCGGTGGGTCATACCTGTAATCCTAGCACTCTGGGAGGCCGAGGCGGGTGGATCGCTCAAGGTCAGGAGTTCGAGACCAGCCTAAGCAAGAACGAGACCCCGTCTCTACTAAAAATAGAAAGAAATTATATGGACAACTAAAATATATATAGAAAAAATTAGCCGGGCATGGTGGCACGTGCCTGTAGTCCCAGCTACTCGGGAGGCTGAGGCAGGAGGATCGCTTGAGCCCAGGAGTTTGAGGTTGCTGTGAGCTAGGCTGACGCCATGGCACTCACTCTAGCCCGGGCAACAAAGTGAGACTCCGTCTCAAAAAAAAAAAAAAAATACATTCATATCATATATGTACAACTCACACATATGTATTTGGTTTTTTGCAACACGTTGCTTACATTATGCCTTATATGACAATAGTAATTATTGCTAACATTTACTAAGTGCTTACAATTAAAATGGGCCAAGCACTATTCTAATTCCTTTCCATAGTTGATCCATTTAGTACTCACAAAATATCCCATGACAAGCATTATTATTATCCTCGTCCTAATGATAAAGAAAAGAACAAACCTGAGATATTATAAAACTTGTCCACTTTTATTAAGTGGTGGCAAAAATATTTAAAAAAGTAAGGAAATTATTACTAAGATAATGCCTGTCTCTACTGGAATGGAGTTGGGGATGTAATCAGGAAGGGGAATGTGGTGCAGTTTCTTAGCCTAAAAAGTGTTTCTACAGGTGTTCATTTTATAATAATTCATTAAGTTGTACATTTATGCTTTCTCTATGTGTGCTACATTTCACAGTAAAAAGGGTTTTAAAAAAAGTTCTACCGAATGATGATAAGAAGGGAAAAGGTACTTTGGACACTGTTGGTGGGGTGGGACAAAAAATGTGGAGAGCAGTTTGGGAAATGGGAAGATATTTCTTTCTTAATAATAAGTGGAATGGATTGTTTGGGTGGTAATTTCCTTGCAGATGTAATAATCTGCATGTAAATATTTGTTGAATGACTGACTAAGCAGATGTTATAAATCATATAAGAAGTGATTGTGCTTTTAAAACTTTAAAGAGCAGCTGTATAAATCCTGGTTGCTTCAATAAAGACTTAAAAGGATTTTAAAGTGACTAGTTACATTTCTAAAAGTATACTTTATTATATATTATGCATATATATATCATTTCATATTTTAATTTTTATTGGTAATTAGATATTTTGCAGTTAATTACTTTAAAATGTAAACATTATGATGGAACTGATATGTACATTTTAACTCTTCATACTCATTTTCACTTATTGACTCAGTAAGCATTTACTGAATGGCCACCATAATATGTATTTTGTATATACAAGTGACATGGAAGAATAAAGCTGCAAAACACATAATTATAATAAAGAAGAGTGTCATTTTTTTCTATGCTTTGTTATATAATGGGGTGAAAATTGAGAGTCTTCAAATGAAGATAAGTTTAATTGAGGATGGAAGAAATATTGGGAAACCTATTAAGTTAATAAAAATAGGAAAAATTATTAATGTAAATACTTGGCAATTATACATTATCAATGGGTACTAATATATTTTTAATCTATAAAAGAGGTAATTTTAAAAAGTTTCTTTTTTATCCCAAATCTGACATTCGGTGAATAAATTGAAATCACCAAAAATATGAAAATTAGTTTTTGGATATTCTGATATTATTGAAACTATAACATTAATACTAATAAATATTATAATTTTCATAAATATAATAATTGTTTTATTTTTCTACTTTATTCTAGATGGTCCCCGGCCATCACAAAAAGAAATTATATCACTACGAGCATTTATGCTACTTTTTTTGAAACAGCTCATACTAAAGGTAAAATAATTTTATATAATTCAGAATTGCAACATAATAGTTAAAAAGGAATTTTTGACATAAAATAATTATTGTTAATTTAGCAATAGCTACTTTTAATTCTTGAATTGCTTTCAAAATTTTGTAGATTTTAATAACTGTTGAACATAACTTTCAGTTAAATGCTCTTTGAAATCCTTCATATTAAGGGATGTGATAAAAATGGACAAGGAACATATGAATTTTGAGCATAAATGTTTTATTCTAGAAATGATCTGTATGCCAATATAAAAAGGCTTATATAATGTATTTTATTGCAGTAGGAGTTTTTAAAGAGCAAGATGAAGACAAAAGGAGAATAAATATAAGTTGTGAAATAATACACAAAAATTGATACTGTAAACTCTTGTATATGTATTGTTCTAAGGAAAGAGTAAATGATTCGCAAATGGTAATACAGATATAGTTAGATAACCAAAAATACTAATTTTGATAGTTAATGTCAAATATGAATGACTTTAACAATTGATACAATTTTCTGATTTTACTTACTAACTTGAAACAATATAGTCTATAAATTGTGAGGTATGTGGGGATTTTAATTAAAACATCACTACTTTTAAGTTATTCTAATTTTCTTTTAAAATGATCATTTTGATGCCTTTAATTAAAGTTTTAATTTTATATTTAAAGTAAGTAATAAAATATTTTTTAAAAATTAGGATCGAGGTGTCAAGGAAGATGAACTTCAGAGTATATTAAATTACCTACTTACAATGCATGAGGTAGGACACGTTATGGGTCTTCTGTTTTAATTATTTGATTCCAAGCTTTAGAATAAGATTTTAACTAAATAAATATTGGTGATCCTTATTATGCAGGATGAAAATATTCATGATGTGTTACAGTTACTAGTGGCTTTAATGTCAGAACACCCAGCTTCAATGATACCAGCATTTGATCAAAGAAATGGAATAAGGTATGATTATAATGTTAGTATTACTATTAGACTTTAATGGAGCATAGTTGTTCATACTAGAATAACCCCTAATGATGGAATGTTTGAATAAATATAGCAGATCTTACACTTAAGAAGGGAATAAATGGAGAAAGTTGCTGTAAATCCTCAATGAAACTAACTGATGAAGTATATAGAAAATGGTCTCAGGAATCAAGAAGAGTAATTAAATTGTTGTTGCTATAGTAAAGACAGTACTTACAGTGGGTAGAGCAAATTTTTTCGCTAGAAGCAAAAGTAGATATGTTTCAGCAATAGAGGAGATAAGAAAATTGTATGATGATTTTCGGCTTGAGAGAGATAGTGGCCAGATTTAGAAGTCAATATATTGTTAACAAGTTTAGATTTTTTTTCTATTGGTGATGAAAATTAAATAATTTTGAATGTGGAAATGATATGCTCAGATTGCCACTGTGTTAGATTTACAATCAATAGTGTGGAACTCATGTTTCACACTACTGAGAAGGACAAAAATGATGTAGCAAGATTAGCAGAGAGATTATTTTATTCAACAGTATTAGAGATGATAACTGAGACAGTGGCAGTGCAGTGGGAATAAAGGGATGAAAGATGTTTTGGAACAAGAGCCAAAAAACCAAAAGAATTTGAAAACTAACTTTAGTTATAGTGATTATAAAGTAACTTTGTAGATAGGTGAAATGTAATTTGTTGATTAGTATTTTTATAAATTTAAACCTATAATTTAGCTCCTTAGGGATTCTCCCTTTTTATTTTTCTGGAGTCTCAACTTAGTGGAATGAGCAGGAAATCTAGGTTGAGCAGTTAACTTCCATGTACTGTGTCTTTTTACTGTGAGGTTGAACTACATGAAAGTGTTGATACTTAACTGATTTTAAGTTATGGCAGTTTCATATGGTTTAAGCTAATAATACTCATTTTTCTGAATTTATGTCTAGATTGAATACTTAGTGTCCTTGTCCTTAGATCCTGCTTTGTTTATTACATTTTCTGATTACTTAAGTGAATCAATTGAAAATATCCTCATTACTCCTGTGGAAGATAGCAAACTTAGATTATATAATATGATGACATACAGAAATAGAATTCTGAATTATTTTGACACAATGGAAATATCTTATAAGTGACAGTGCTATTTGGTAAGATCTTTAGGATTTTAAATGTATGGTATGAAAGGATTGATACAGCATAACTGATTTTTATTTTATTTTTTGATTGGTTGATTGATTGAGACAAGGTCTTGTTCTGTTGCCTGGGCTAGGGTGCAGAGACGTCATCATAGCTCACTACAATCTCAAACTTTGGGCTCAAGCGATTCTCATGCATCAGCCTCTCGAGTAGCTCAGATGACAGACACGTACCACCATGCCTAGCTAATTTTTCTATTTTTTTTTTTTAGAGATGACATCTTGCTGTGTTGCTCAGGCTGGTTTCCAACTGCTGGCCTCAAGCAGTCCTCCTGCCTTGGCCTCCCAAGGTGCTAGGATTATAGGCTTGAGCCACTACACCCAGCCTAACACAACAAATAAAAAGGCCTGTGGCTCATGGTAGACCACCAGCTGAACATGTCAGATTGTTACCAATTTTAAAAGCAGTCACAAAGATACAAAATGGCCTTTCCTTGCTACTTCAATATTTTCACTTAAAAAAATGTGGAGAAAGTAGGCTCAGAATACTTTCTATCTTTTAGATAGAAAAAATGGGCTTATTAGATTGAAAAATGTTGAAAATCTTTAAAACATTTAAAGGTCTTTATTCTAGAAAATAGCCTTTAAAGAGTAACAGTTGTCTATGAAATGTTTTTTGGGGAAAATTTGGGCAAGTGTAATTCATACATACTTAAGAATTGAACAAAAAGAATGAACTCAATTTAATTGTGGTGATATTTTAATTGGACTTAAGGAAGCCTTTGTGATAATACAACCCTGAACTGAGCAGCTAAAATTTTGATATTTTTATGTCTAGAAATCTTCAAAGAAAAGAATAGACAACTACCTGTCTTATATAGCTTAGACCATTTTCTGGCTGAATATAGTGAACTTGAGCAGATGAATTAATATTAGTATTAATAATAATATATTATAAGTAAATATTAACTGATTTATCAGAAAATTTCTTACTTATACTGTGTCACAATCCTATGTGTGTAGATATACAATGGACCTAGACATTTTCATGTTTCAATGTTAATCATAATTTCTGTTGACCCAGGGTGATGTCGTATACCTTTTTTTCCTCCTAGTCAAAGTTATTCTTAGGGAACAGGAATTCCATGGTAACTTCCGAATCTGTATCTGACTATAGCCACGTTTTCATACTATGAGCTTTTACTTTGGTTCTTAAGATTATTTCTACTGTTGAATGTTTTTCTTATGATTTGCTGAATACTTCTTTTTTGACATATGACTTTCCTATTCTCTTTCATTGCTGATTTCCTATCTTTTTTCATTAATGTTCTTGCTCCCTTAAAATTCTGAAAATAGATTTCAATGTAAACATTTATATTTAGGAATGTGGGAGTTGAAAAAAATTCTTCTAAGGGAAAAAAAAACCACTCTTCTCATAGTCGAGTCTTCTGTAGATGAAACGTAAAAAAAAAAGAAGCAGTATCAACATCTTATTTTCTTTTCTAATAGTATAAGCTACTGGTAAAAGTAAAAATAATGACATAAACTTTAAGCTATTTTTTCCCCTTTGTAAATATCACTGAAATGATATGGAAATTATATTGCATCTTCTATTGCCAGCTTTTTTTGTCTAGCCTAGATTACTTTACCTTTAAACTACACCATGGCATTTTATTATTTAAAAAAGATATTTAATATAACAAAACACACCCTAATTTTAAAGCTGTCATTGCTGCTCCCTAAGGAAACTTCTTATATTCTAGAATTAGTTGCATAAGTATTGTTATATAGCTATCATTGCTCTCTTCTACCTCATAGAAAGAAAATTACTTCTTTTTATTAAAAATAATGGGATTACACTTTTAAAACACCTTAAATATTTTAATGAATATGTCCCTGCGTTTGTATAGTATTTGAAGTGACTGTATAGGTTAGGTTATATATTAGTAGAAGCTTTTTTGCCCCAAATAACAGAAAACATGTCAAACTATTTTAAGTAAAAACTGAATAATGTTTCTTTAAAAAAAGTCTCTTTAGAGTAGCAGCCGGGAATTGCAAAACTATCAGGAAACAAGTTTGCTTTCTCTGCTACTTTCTGTATAACTGCTTCGTTCTTCCTTCTGACTGTATATTGACTAGCCTTTCTGAACAGAAACAAAACATTGCTGTCTTAGTTTCTGTTTTAAATCATTTCCTAGTTCAAGAGCCTAGCAAAGAATAGGTATTATTTCTCAGACCTTATTCCAAATTCTCAGAAAGGAGAAATAATTGGGCAGGTATCTATCCATTATCTAATTAGCCATGACCAAGAAAACAAGGTCATCAAGTTCAACTGTTGGGGCCAATTCTAAAAGAATAGAAGATATGGCCTAACTAAGCATGTATGTTAAAACTGAAAATTTTTGGTCATCGTCTTGCGAGGCAGTACTTACAAACACCAGTCACATTGCCCTTTTGAGTATAAATTTGAGGACCAAGTTTAAATAAAAATTAATAAAACATGCTCATTTTTAATTTTTGCAAGGGATTATAAAGATCTTAAAAGATATATATTTCATATATTTATAACTTATAAAATATACAGTGTTCTTATTTTTAATATTAGTGTTTAAAAGCTTATTTATATATATATATTTTAGGGTGATCTACAAATTACTGGCTTCTAAAAGTGAAAGTATTTGGGTTCAAGCTCTGAAGGTTCTGGGATACTTTCTGAAGCATTTAGGTCACAAGTAAGTTGATATTTTTCATAATGAATTATATAAATATCTACTGAAATTGTGTTTTTATGAGTTTTATATCTACTATAACATGAAATTTAACCAGAATAATCTAACAATGGAAAATAATAGCTTTCTGTGATAAAGTTGTGAAAATGTTTTATAAAATAATTTTTTATTAATAGTAGATTATGGAACAAGATAACATGTAAGTAATATAGTTTATATTCTTCCTGAAAAGAAAATATTGTCCATTTTAAGGATGTAATAAAATAGTTTGTCAAAATAAAGGTACATATGGATATGATTTCAATGAAAACTTTCTTGACATGGGGAATACTATGTATATTGTGGTCTCTCTAAGAGCTGATCTTAGTCTTAGAAGCTAAGTCAGTATTTTGTTATTTGTTCATATTTTTTTTCTGACAGTGGGGCTTTTTGATTACTTTTGTGACGTAATGATTTTAGAATGCCTTCATTTCTTCCTGTAAATCCTGAATTTAGGTACTTTTTAAAAATACTTTTGCTATAAGAAACAATTGCTGACTTGATTTCAGTTCATGCTATGTTGTCTAGTGCATGAATATTCTTTTTAAAGTTCATTTTCTATACAAATGATCCTAAGGAAGTAGTACTGTCATTTAGTAATTACTATTAATAGATTGGGTTCCTTTCAGAACCTCAATGTTGCCAGTTCTTTTTGGTGCTTAAATTTGCAAAGAGCTTAGTGATAATACTGATGAAAACTGCACAAAATCCAAATGAAACATATCTAATATGCTGTATGGTCTAGAAGTTTAAGTATTTTTTTTTTTTCATTTTGGTACCAAATCAAAGTTAACGAAGAGAGAACAGAGGCATTATAGATATAGGGAATAGTTCAAACAAAGCCAGGATTGTAGAAAAGGATTGCATACAGATTAGGAACAGTGAGTGTGCTAGGTGATAGAATACTGGGAGTGAGAAGCATATGCACTTTCATTATTAAGAGTTAAGGATCGCTCATTTCACTTTGGTTAAGTAGAAGTAATTGATTCAGAGAAAGTTAAAGAATTTTAGCCCTAGATGCAGCTTCTTAAAAATATCAAGAAAACACATTTAAAAATATAGAAAAAGGTGAAACCTCATAGATAAGGCAAAATTAACAGTAACAAGCAGGCAATTTCCTGTGTAAACATAGGTGTTTAAGATATTTCCCTTCCCTTTCTTTTTCTGTAAAATTCATAAGTAATGCAACAAGGAGTAAAAAATGAAATCTTTCACTACCACAACTATTAGCAAAATTCGAAGATAGAAACAATGCAGGAACTCCATGGTATGAGTATAGCTGCTTAAAGCTGCTAAGATTGGGTAAAAGTTGTGAAGGACAAATAGAAAATACAGAGAATGGTGGGAGAGTTCAGTGACAGCAAATCTCACAGAGTGTCACTGAAAGTACCCTTTCTAAAGATGAAAGGCTCACCTTAAGGTGCAAAAATAGATCTTTTGTTTGAAATAATAGGTACACATACATCATGGCTGATAGCATTATCCTTTTTGAGTCAGATTGGTTTCAGAAAAGCAGAAGATGAGTAACAAAGAATTATACAGATGAGCTTTATTTGTAAGAAACAGTCTGTGCCTGTGGCTATGGAGAAAGAGACAGTTTTTGGATTGTGAAAGCAAAAGAGGTTGCCCTTGCCCCTACTTTTACACGTATGCATGGAAATCTCTTGCAAACGGCCAGTCCAGGAAAATTTTACTAAATCAAAAGAATTGGCACAGTGTCAATGTATATTTATCAGATAAAAAACATGGAAAAAATAAGCAAAACCAACCAGTACATGAATAGCACTCACCAGAAAAATTTTGCTATGGAACATATAATAATTGTGATTTAAAAATTTACCAAAGTTAAAAAAAAAAAAAGAAATAAATCAATTGCTTCTGAGAAAGGGCAATCACTA
Source organism: Eulemur rufifrons (assembly GCF_041146395.1). Lineage (NCBI taxonomy): Eukaryota > Metazoa > Chordata > Mammalia > Primates > Lemuridae > Eulemur > Eulemur rufifrons. The sequence goes on along the minus strand of NC_090986.1, from coordinate 71,823,381 downwards.
AACAGAATTTCAAGAAGTTGTAACTCCTACTCAAGAGGCTGAAGGGGGAGGATGGCTTGAGCCCAGGAATTTGAGACCAGCCTAAGCAGCATAATAAGACCTCACCTTAAAAAAAAAAAAAGAAGTTGTAAGAAATAGCAGGATAACATGGAAGTATTTAGTCATGAGCTAACAAAACTTTGGAAAAATACTGGGGGAGAAGAACTATCACATAACGAAAAATGAAATTGGAAGATACTCAAAGGAAGATAAACTCATGTGGCTAGCATAGTAAGATACATAGAAGATAAAAATGAAAACAAAATAATATGTATGGATGAAAATATAAGAGTTTAGAAGGATTAAAAAGAAAATGAGTGATGTAGAAGACAAAGAAATTCTAATAATGGCATAAATGGAGTTTTCAAATAAGAAACACAGATTAATAGAACAAAACAAATGTTTAAAGCTGTAACTCAGTTAATTCCTAATGTAAGATTTTGTCATCCTTATTTAAAGGATATATTTTGTGCCTGAGAAAATTGACCTGGAATGTTCAGCATGAAGGTGTATTATTGGACTTAAATTTAAATATAACAATGCTTTTATAGCAATGTACAAATAATGAAAGAAATATATCTGGCCTTAGACTTCTCTAAAACAACCTTCAATACAGAAAACTGTAGAGCAACAACCATAAGATATCAAGTGAAGAAGTGTAAGGCAAATTATTCTTTAAGTAAAAAGGGTGCTGCCAAATAATTTTTAACCATACAGGGCATTGTTTCTGTGAATAATTCTTCAGAAAATTGCTGGGACAAACTTCAGCCTATTAGGGATGACTGGAGAAACTATAGCTAAGGACTGCTGGTGGATACTGAATAAATTTAACAGTAAAACTAAGACTAAAATAAATGTTTGAATTTGTGTGACAGACCAGAATTTACTTTTTATATGCTCTAGTAATTTTAGAAATGATATAACTATAATGAATTGGGAGAGGACTGAGGAAAAAAGGAAAGTATAGTAAGTCCAAATTGTCAAAAGATTTCCATATTAGCTGACAAATAAAATATTAAAAATATGGAACTATTTAATAAAATTTGATGGTATAGGAGAGAGGAGAATTTAAGAGTAAATATGCTGACTTTATTATTGCTCACAGAAAGGAAATACACTTTCTGAACAGATGCAAGATTACTTATTCTTTTATGCTTAAAAAGATAAGTTGTTCAAAAGTATAAAGCTTTCAAAATACTAAAGATCTGTATAGATAAAACTAAGAACCATATATAATGAAACTCTTAAAATATCTAAACAGTAAGCATAACATGAAATATGACATATCTAAGACCAGACATATCTGTCATAAAAGTAAATGTAAAAGCTTTTATAAATCACCAATCAAAAAAAAATCACAGTTGATCACAGTAATGAAATGTACTGTTGGTATTTAAATGAATTGGCTTGCTTTCCATATTCGTTACTTACAGGCCTGTAATATGTTGACAGATGTTTACCTTAATGTTTTTTTTCTTTTTTGGACTAGTTGAAATTAGTCCAGTTTTTTTTTTTTTGGCAGAACCAGAGAATTCTCTTTGCTGTTATCAAAAATTATGGCATGATGTGGCTTCTGGGAGTATGACAGTTGGAAAGAAGCTTCCTTTCCCTCTACTCTCAACTCCAGGCTGTTTGGCTGTCATCAGTGAGATGCTGGTTCCTATGCGTACCTGAGTACAAATGAGTCTTGTTCTATTTGGGTGCCAGCAGAGAAAACAAGAGAACTAGTGAGGGGATTTCTCTTTCATGGGTTAGACAAACAGCTGAAGAACTATATTAGAGCCCTAAGGTAAACACTAAAAAGTAGAAGATCTTAAGAGGTGTTTCTCTCAAAGATCCTTGCCTCCCATCTCTTTTCCTCTTCCCTTGCCCCCTTCCCCTCCCCAGAGGAACATTAACATTGGCTTCCATGTAAGTGACTACCAGAAGGCCAAGAAGGACCTGAAATGGTGGGATAAATATTCCTGTCCTTAAACTTTCAGGTGTGTAGGAAGATTAGACTGCTAGGATGCTGGCTGCAGGGGGCCCATGTACAGGACGTATAGCTTGTCACGATTTATACTACAAGCCAGTAAGTTTAGAGGGTACTTTGCCTGACAATACGTTCAGGGATCTCATCATTTAAAATTCATAGCTATGATATCTGACCTTGACTCTGTGCATAATGAAAAATAACAACTCATCTAAAGAGGCCTGGTAGAGATAGGAAATAAGAAAGAATCATTAAACTATGTACCCGATGAAATAGAGCGATAGGGGAGGATATGGTAGAATATTTGAATTTCATTTTTATAAAAAGCATTTGAGATTTAACTAGAGTACCAAAGACAATATTCTGCTCTTTTAGCTCATGATATTTTTCACAGTTCACCCAAATGAGTGGCTTGGAAGATCTCAAACTATAGAGTAAAAACATAAAGTAAGAGTAAAGATAAAACCTTACTAAATAGGAGACTTAACATGTTATATACGAATTCTTGGAGGAGAAAAATGATGGGTAAAACTAGATATCCTGAAACATTTTGAACTACCAAAGACTTAGAAATGCTGGATAAACTATGCCAAAAATCCTTTTAAATATATAGGTGAGCACATAAAAATAAGGGAAATTCTCATATGCCCAAAGTGGAAATCAAGCATAATAAAAGAAAAAAATACTTAAGAAACAAAGTATTTTCAAAATAAACTATGCAATTAAAAAAATATTAAGTAATGTGTGGAAGTGAAAAGGTAGTAATTAGAATTAACACTTCTGTGGACACATTAAACAGATTAGATAAAACTTCAGAAAGAATTGGAGAACTGGAAGACAGAAATTGGGAAATCACCTAGAATGCAATACCAAGAAACAAGATGACAAACATGAAAAGAGGTTAACAGATGTGGAGAAAGAATGGAAATTTTCAATTACAGCTAGTAAGACTTACAGAAAAGGTGAAGAGAGAATGAACAAGAAGCAATATTCAAAGAAAATTTACAAAAAATTTTCACAGAATTGGTGAAAGACCCAATTTCTCCAAATTTGGAAGCGAAATGGGCTCTAAGCAGGAAAGATTAGCATAAAAATCTCAGTATAAAGTAAAACTGCAGAACACCAAAGACAAAGGGAGCAACAAGGGGGAGCTAGCTCTACAATATTGAAACAAATATAATTTAATAAATAGAGCCATATAGTACTTATTCATGAATAGACAGAGCAAATGAATGAAATGAAAAGTCAATAGATTGACCCCACAAAAATCCAAATAATTATAGGATTTTGTGTATAATAAAGGTGCCATCTCAGATGAATGGAGCAGTGATTTACTTAAAAAGATAGGCTGTCATTTTAAAAAAGGGAACAAAAAATTGGTAGGTGATTATAACAAATGTACCACTCTGGTGAGAGATGTGATAGTGGGGGAGGCTATGTGTGTATGTAGGGAAAGGGAATGGTACTCTATACTTCCTGCTCAATTTTACTGTGAACCTAAAAATGCTCTAAAACGAAAGTATATTTAAAAGGGGAAGGGGAAGGTGGTAGGGAAGTGAGAAATAAAGTTTACTTGTTTGGGGGCAGGCTGTGAATGAAGGGGGAAGTGAATGACTTGGGCATGAAATTGCTCCATGTATCTGTTTATATTATTTATTAACTAAGTAAAGGTATTACTTATTTTAAAAATTAAAAGTGATAAAGCCTAGTAACATTTAAATATATGGCAAATAAAAACTTTAAGGCAAAAAAATAATGAGGATAGAGGAACACCATATAATGAAAAAGGTGTAATTCACTAGGAAGGTCAAACAGTTTCAAATGAGCATATACTTAACAGCATAGGTGAGGTATAGAAAACAAGTATTGACTAAATTTGAAAAGAAATCAATAGTTTACAAATTTTAACATTTTTTTCTTTTTAAAAGAGCAATTGCAAAAATATATTAACACTGTAAATTTGAGAAAAAGTCCATTAGCTTGAGTAGCATACACATTCTTTTTAAGCATACACACAACTATAAAAATTGTTGAAATGAGACCATAAACTAGCCTCAGTAAATTTAAATAAATAGTCATACAGATAACTTTCTCTGCCCACAGTGCAATTAAAGAAGAAATCAATGACAAAAAAAATCAAACTTAGAAAATAGAAACACATTTTTTCTAAATAACACATAACAAAAAGTCATTTATCATGCAAATTACAAAATAGTTACAATCAAAAGATGTTGAAAATTCTATATATGTATACATGAGATTTGGCCTAAATAATACTGAAAGCAAGTTATTGTTGTAAATATGTTAAAAGTAGAAAGGTACTTTGGCTTTTCATTTTATAGGTTCTCATGTATGCTTACCTCATTAATTGTCAGCCAAAGAAGGCAAAAGAAAAGAAATAATAAAGGGAAGAAACTAAGGAAACAGAAAGCAAGAATATTAAACAGAGTAAGAGCAAGGCAAAAAGCTGTTTTATTCACTTATAAAATACTTTCCATTGACTGGCTAGATAAAGAAGGAATGGGCTAATATTTCATACAATGAAATTAGCACAACCTTTATGCCAAAATTGGATGTGAGTTATAAATTAAAGGAAATATATGGCCAATTTCTCCTATGAGCATAAGTCTATTAGTTACTGGTTTTTAAAGTATACATCATAACCAAGTTGAGAGTAGTTACAGAATGCAAAGGTGATTTACCATAAGGACATCTTTTCACATAATCTCCTTATTAACAAAGGAGAATAGCTAAATAATTTTAATAATGGGTGCAAAAATTTTTGATAAAATTGAGTACCCATTCATCATAAAAATTCTTAGCAAGCCACAAATAGAAAAAAAATTTCTTTAACCTGATAACATATCTACCCCAAACTTACCACATTCCTATTTAGTGATGAAATGTTAGCAGCATTCTCTTTCAATAACTAATAATTAATGAAAGCCTGATTTCACCTCCTCTGTTCAATATACTATTAGTTAATATATTTGAATTTATAGAACCTTCCACCTAAAGCCAGCAAAATAATTTTCAAATACATATGAGACATTGGCTAGAATGTATTGTGAGTTAATGTGTAAAATGTAAAACAAGTATCAGTAATTATAAAGCAATGTAATCAAATAAAATATTATCTGACCATAATAGAATTAAATTAGAAATCAACAACAGAAAGAGATTTGAAAACTGCAAGATATTTGGAAACATAAATAACGTAAGTAAGCTGAGTGAAAGAAATCACAAAATTAGAAGATAATTTGAACCAAATGAAAACAAAACTACAAACAACATAGAAAAATTTATTGAATCCTCACACATTGGTGATAGAATGTTAAGTTCTGCAGCCATGTTCCAAAAGAGTTTTCTAATTTCTTAACAGAAGTTTACCATACAGCCTGCCATTTCCACACTTAGGTATCCACCCAAGAGAAATGACAACATGTTCACAGCCAGACTTGTGCATTTATATACTTAGTACCATTATTCATAATAGCCCCAAACTGAAAACAATCCAAAAGTCAGTCAGCTGGTGAATGAATAAACAAAATGCCATATGTCCATACATGGGAATACTATTATGCAATAGTTATTGATTAAATTAAATAGTTACTGTTTAAATTAATATAAATTAAATTAATGATTAAAAGAATAGTTATTAATTAAATTAATAATTAAAAGGAAATAAACTACTGATACATGCTATGACAAAATGAATCCTAAAAACAGTATGCTAAGTGAAAAAGCCAGATGCAAAAAACCTACATATGTTATATGATTTTATTTATATGACATGTCCAGAATACAAATTAGTGGCCCATGGGATGGGAGTGGAGATTAACTGAAAATAGGCGCAAAGGAACCTTTTAGGATAATAAAAATGTTCTATAACTGGATCGTGGTGATAGTTGCATGACTCCATATAAAGTTGTTTTTTAAAAATTACTTAATTGTCCATGGTGAGAGATGGGTGTCTAATTTCATTCTTCTGCATGTGGATATCCAGGTTTCCCTGAACCAGTTATTGAAGAGACTATCCATTTCCCAGTGTATGTTCTTGCCACCTTTGGCAAAAATAAGTTGACTGTAAATGTGTGGAATTATGTGTTCTCTGTTCTGTTCCATCTATGTGTCTCTGTTCTGTCTATGTGTCTTTTTTTTTTTTTTGCCAGTACCATGTTGTTTTGATTACTATAACTTTGTAGTATTAATGTAAAGTCAGGTAATGTGATTCCTCCAGTTTTGCTCTTTTTGTGCAGGATGGCTTTGGCTATTCAGGGTCTTTAGATGTTCCATGTAAATTTTAGGATTATTTTTTCTATTTCTGTGAAGAATTTCATTGATATTCTGATAGGGATTGCTTTGAATCTGTGGAGTGCTTTGGGTAGTATGGACATTTTAACAATATTGATTCTTCTAATCCATGAACATCGATGTCATTCCACTTTTTTGTGTTCTCTTCAATTTGCTTTCATCAATGTTTTATAGTTTTCATTGTAGAGACCCTTCACTTCTTTAGTTAAGTTTATTCCTAGGTATTATATTTTAATTGTAGCTGTTGTAAATGGGATTACTTTCTTGGTTTTCTTTTTTTTTTTTCAGATTGTTTGTTGTTGGCATCTAGAAATGCTACTGATTTTTGTGTGTTGATTTCGTATCCAGCAATGCCATTGAATTTGTTTATTAGTGCTAATAGGTTTTCTGGTGGAGTCTTTAGGTTTTTCTAAATATGAGATCATATCATCTGCAAACAAGGATAATTTAAAGACTTAAGTCTAATACCCAAAACTATGAAATTAATAGAAGAAAACAATGGGGAAGCGCTGCAGGACAAGGCAAAGATTTCTTGAATAGTACCTCAAAAGCACAAGCAACCAAAGCAAAAATGGACAAACGGGATCACATCAAGCTGAAAAGCTTCTGCACAGCAAAGGAAAGAAGCAACAAGGTGAAGATACAGCCTACAAAATAGGAGAAAATATTTGTAAACTACCCATCTGATGAGATTAATATCCATGAGATTAATATATAAAGAACTCAACAACAAAAAAACATAATCTAATCAAAAATGGGCAAAATATCTGAATAGACATTTATCAAAAGAAGACATACATATGGCCACCAGGTATATGAAGAAATGCCCAGCATCACTAATCATCAGGGAAATGCAAATCAAAACTACAATGAGATATCATCTCACCTCAGTTAAAATGACATTTACCCAAAAGACAGGCAATAGCAAATGCTGGCAAAGGATGTGGAGAAAGGGGAACCCTTGTACACTGTTAGTGGGAACGTAAATTATTACAGCTGCTATGGAGAACTGTATGGAGGTTCCTCCAAAAATTAAAAACAGAACTGCCATATGATACAGCAATCCCATTGCTAGGTATGTATCCAAAAGAGAATAAATCAGTATACTGAAGAGATGTCTGTGCTCCCATGTTTATTACAGCACTATTCACAATAGGGAAGATATGGAATCAACTTAAGGGTCCATGAACAAATAAATGGATAAAGAAAATGTGGTATGTATACACAATGGAATATTATTCAGCCATTTAAAAGAATGAAATGCTATTATTTGCAACAACATGGTTGGAACTGGAGGATGTTATTTTAAGTGAAATAAGCGAGGCACAGAAAGACAAATATTGCATATTCTCACTTATATGTGAGAACTAAAGAAAAAAATTGAACTCAGGGAGATAGAGAGTAGAACGTTGGTTACTAGAGGATGGGAAGGGTAGCAGAGAGGGAGGAATAAAGTGGGGATGGTTAATGGGTGCAAAAATGCACTCAGATAGAAAAAATAAGACCTAGTGTTTGGTAGTACAAGAAGGTGACTATAGTTAACAATAATTTATTGTATATTTTAAAATAACTAAAAGAATTGAAATGTTCCTCACACAAAGAAATGATAAATGCTTGAGGTGATGGATACCCCAGTTACCCTGATTTGATCATTATACATATTATTATACATTATATGTCTTTATCAAAACATCACCTATACCTCACAAATGTATAAAATTATGTATCCATAATAATTAAAAAATTTGAAATCACTTAATTGTCCACTTACAATATGTGTGAATTTTACAATATATGTATTATATTTCAATGAAGCTAATAGAAAATTTGAAAACCAAAACTTAAAACTTTTAGAAAATACAGCATAATAATATGATGTTGTGATAAGGAAGGGTTTCTAAAACAATAAATAAACAAACATAAATAATGCAGGAAAAAGTTGGTAAGTTTGACTATTAAAATGTAAAATACTTTAATAGATACCATAAAAAGTCAAAAGACAAGCCGAAAAGTGAAAGAATGCAATGGATTTGTATCCTGAATATGTGAAAAATCATGCCAATAAATTGAAAAAGAAAAAATACTAGGAGCATGAAGAATATAAACACGCAATTCACTGATGAGTAAGCACAAGTTGACAACAAACATATCGGAAAGATACTCAACTTCAGAAGTAATCAAGAAAGTACAAATAAAAGTTGCATTTAATACCCATCAGAATAGTAAACTTTAAAACTTTTGACAATACCAACTATTGGCAAGGATGTGTATCAATGGAAACTTTCAAATCACTAGTGGAATTATATATTGGTACAATCACATTAAAGAACAATTTGACAATTTTTAAAAAGATAAAGATGCTTATACTGTAAGTCTGTGGTCACCAACCCCCAGGCCGTGGACCAGAACTGGTCCATGGCCTTTTAGGAACCAGGCCACACAGCAGGAGGTGTGCTGCAGGCCAGCGAGCAAAGCTTCATATGCTTTTACAGCCACTACCCATTGCTCTCATCACTGCATAAGTTCCGCCTTCTGTCAGATCAGCAGTGGCATTAGATTCTGGTAGGAGTAGAAACCCTACTATAAGCTGCACATGTGAGGGATCTAGGTTGTACACTCCTTGTGAGAATCTAATGCTTGATGATCTGAGATGGTCCTGAGGTTGTGATGCTTGCGCTGGGGAGCAGTTGCAAATACAGATTATCATTAGCAGAGAGGTTTGACTGCACAATAAATGTAATGTGCTTTAATCATCTTGAAACCACCCCAACCACCCCCTGGTCCATGGAAAAATTGTCTTCCATGAAACCAGTCTGTGGAGCCAAAAAGGCTGGGGACCATTACTCTAGTAATTCTCTCCTTGATGTAAAGAAACTCATGTATGTGTACAAATATTCAATGTAACATTGTTGATAATAAAGAAAAAATGGAAATAACATAAAAGAATATTAAGAGGAGAACAGTTAAATGAAATGAGGTGCATTTATGCAGTTGGATATATTCAGGACTGAAAATGAATGACTTAAAGTTATCTTCCACAAACCTAATATGAAGCAATAAATTAAGTTGCAGAAAGATACATAGTAATGATACCATTTACTTGAATTCCAAAAATATGCAAAGGCAAAATTATAAATTGTTTGGGACTAGATCCACATCTAATAAAAGTATAAGGACATACCTGGGAATTAAAAAAACAAAATTTATCATATCAGTTACCTCTAAATATGGGGAGAAGAATGGGATCATAGACGGGTATCCAGAAGTTCTTAGTGTGATACTTTGTTTCTTAAGCTGTTTAGTAGCTGCATGAGTATTTATTACATGATTTCCTCACTTTTTGAAAAGCAATATATTTTATGTTTTAAAAAATAAACGAGTAAAGAATGTGATTGTAAACAAAAGGAAAGCAGAAATTTGTTACCACTACAGAAGTCATATGAGATTCAAAAATGCAAACAGAACAAGTTGAACTTGAAGTTAAAAATTCAATACAGAATGTTAAAAAGGCGGTATGTAGTATGAAAGGTACAATTTAAGTAGTTGATGTTATAAACCTGTAAACATCATATATTGCTCTCAAATATGTAAAGCAAAATCCATTAGAGATGCATCAAGAACTTGATAAAATACAATAATGACATAGACATATCTGTTTGAGAATGGGACCAACTGACTAGATAATATGTAAAGATACAGAGAAATTGAGCAATATATTCATAAAACTTGACTCAATAGATACATGTTGAGTCTTACATTCTTTGAGGATATACTTTATGGCTAAATAAAGTTACAAAAAAAATAGTCATGTCCTTGGTCATAAAATAAAGTAGATGAAGTAGAGGTTTTACTGGCCACTATTTCTTGACCATAATCTAATAAAATTAGAAATCAAAAAAAGAAATTGAGCAAAAAACTCTACTTAGAAATTAAGAAACAGTGCCAGATATCCCTTAGTGAATAGGAGAAAAAAAAAAGGAAAATCATAACTTATCTAAAATTATCTATGCATCATAGCAAAAACTTACTCAGAAGTAAATACCTCCATTATTAAAAAATAAAGATGAAAAGTTAGAGGAACCTGGTGCTCATATTTCAACATTAATTAAAGGACAACAAAGTAAATGAGTAAGTGCAAATTAGTAAGAATGGAAGCTAACATAAGGAAACTAGAAAATAAAATAAAAACTGTTGAAAGGATCACTAACTACAAAGGTGATTTTTTTGGAAGAAACCAATAAAATGAATAAAACTTTTCATACACTGTTAAGACAAAATGGAAAAGAGCTTTGGATGAGGAAAAGCTCTTACTGTTGTAGGACAGATTATGATAATTTTAAGAAAATATGTTATTTTATGGCAACTTACAATAGGCCTAGTTCTTGGTAATAATATCATTTTGTTCTATATCATTCTAAGTGCTCTTTTTTGTTTTCTTTTACAAATATATATAGTACTTCCTCAATCTAATAAAAAATGGGAAGGGTAATATCAAGTCATTAATAAACAAGATAAAACTACAGGAGCACAGAAAATACCCTCTTTTGCTTCACTGGTAATCATCAACACACCTATTGTATGCTCCTTTAATGCATAGCTGCATTTTGATATAGTTTCCCTGCAAACACTGGTGCATGTAGTTCCTATATTTGTATATAATGTAGTTCCTATATTTCAGTGGTCCCATCTTTTTTGGTACCAGGGACCAGTTTCATGGAAGACAGTTTTTTCACAGACCAGATGGTGGTGGTGGGGGGAGGGGGATGGTTTTGGGATGATTCAAGCACATTACATTTATTGTGCACTTTATTTCTATTATTATTACATTGTCACTTGCCACTCACTGAAGGTTTTGATATGGGTCTGCAAGCAATTGATTTATTATGGTCTCTATGCAAACCTCTCTGCTAATGATAATCTGTGTTTGCAGGCACTCTATTACAATTGTCTTGATAGATTGAAGGAGATTAAAAAGTATACTAATGTCCACTAGTTGAATAACTAGTGGTTCTTACTACAGACTAATATATGGAATAATAGCCAAAGGGAATTGGAAATGTAAATAAAATTTTAAATTCTTGCTGAACACCATGAAAAACTGAAACTACACTGAATGAAGAGTTATACTATGTACCTTAATAGAAAGACTCAATTATATAAAGGGAAAATTTTAATAAATTAATGTGTAATGGAGAGTTATACCATGTACCTTAATAGAAAGACTCAATTATATAAAGGGAAAATTTTAATAAATTAATGTGTAATGGAGAGTTATACCATGTACCTTAATAGAAAGACTCAATTATATAAAGGGAAAATTTTAATAAATTAATGTGTAGACATATGGAGCTCTGGTCAAAATCCTAATTTTTATTTAAAATTTTTAAAAAAACTTTTCTAAAGCTAACTCAGATGAACAAATGGGTAAAAATGTCAGATGTTTGAAAGATAAGAATAATGAGTATGTATTGTTTAAGTCTAGTAGACTTTAAACCAAGGAATAAGCTAAAAGAAGGAGTGTAGAATAGAAAGCCCAGAAGCACACTCTAATGTGTGTATATATGCTTATACACTAGGAACATGATGAAAATGTGATTATTCAATAATTGGCAGTGGGAAGTTATTTAATTTCTGGATTGGAGAGAGAGAAGAGAAGTCTTACCTCAAACCATATCCCCCACCAAAAAAAAAAAAAAAAAAAAAACCCACACACTTTATAGAGAATAAACATTTTGAATTGTGGGCTTCCAGATCAAGTTGATAAAGAGAGATGAAAGAATTTCTCTCGTCCAAACCTAATGAAATAAACATTAAATAGTAAAATAGGGAATTTCCCCCCCCCCAAAAGACAAATGTAACCCAACAAGGAAAGGTGCATCACTTAAAGCAATAGACTCAAAATACTGACAGCTAAAGAACCAAAAGATTCTGTATTGAATTCATATGTATCCTTAGTTCATTTGTGCCCCTGCAAAGTCAACAGAATCCCTAGATTTCTCCCTTGTAATCCCCACATTAGAGTGATGGAAATTTCTTAGATGTTCCTATTTTCTCTTTCTTCTGATTTTGTATGGGTGGAAACAATTACTAGGAGAGGCATGAAGAACGAAAAACTGAGGTTGACATTCTGAGATGGAAGTGAAGATTCTAAGTCTTTCTGTATCTTATTGGGGGATCAAGCTGCAGCCTGAGACAGTTTCCCTTTGGAAATGAGGTATATTCCCTTAAGTAGGCTGAACTGCAATACAGGATTTTTTAAAACATTGTCTCACAAGAGAGAGCAGTACTGGTGCTGTAATAAAGTCTGTACACAGCCTCAGCTGTTTCCTGCCTCAATTAAAGCTATTAAGCATCAGGGAAAAAAATAGATAGACCATGAAATGCCCAACCCTGGAAATGCATCTCAGAGGACAATACAAATGAGTCTCAGTTCATGTGGATAAAAAGGAGGTTGAGTAAGTACCCAAATTCTATGAGAACAAATAATAAGTGTGAGCAAAATACACAAAGCATAAGTAATGTGAAAAAAAATGGCAGGGAAATCATGCCAATGCAACACTACAAAGAAATGAGTAAAAGATGCAGAAGAATTTAGTCCAGAGGAAAACATATATTAACAAAAGAATGTAATTTTCCATAATGCTTGATTTATAGAATAATTTTCAAGAATATAAATTCAATAAGATTTCAAAGACAAAATAGAGAACAAAATGAAATAAAAAAGGAACTTGAAGGGTTAAGAAAACAATGATCCAAATTGATTTTAGGCAATGTACTCAATATAGAGAGAATGCAATATGGAGGATAAAATATCTAACCTAAAGATTACTGATGTCTCTTGAGGGGAGAAATAAACAAATGAAACAGAAAATACTTCTGTGAAATAAATAACTAACCTGTGTATAGAAAAAGCACACCATGTTCTAGGTAAATTTGACACAAAATGATCAACATCAAGACATATAGTATTTAAATCAAAGTTTAGAGATAAAAAAGAATTCCTAAAAAACAACTAGGCAAAGTCTCCTTAAAATTGTTAGATATTTGACTCACGTCAGACTTCTTCCAGTTTAATTCAGTGCCAAAAGAAACAAAGCAATGTCTACAAGTTCTGAAAGAAGGTGTGCCCTAGAATATTATACCCTGGCAGTTTGTTAAGTATATAGACATCAGGTCAAAAATCAAGATAGGCTCTTGATCTCCTCTTGAATGACATCCATCTAACTGACGGATGAGTCCAAAAAAGAAACCAGAAGTGGTGAAGACAAAGTCAAGGAACTGAATTCATTTAAAATAGATGAAGACCTAACAACTATACATAGCAGTGTTAAGATGAATACAATTTAGGTGTTTTTAACCTTGGTGATCAAATAGCAAATGTGCTCACAAAAATTAGGAGGTGACATGAAGTGGGAGAATGTTAATTATCTGTCTTTTAATAAAGAGGAGTGAATTGATACTTTCCAAAACTGAAATGTTTAGTTAATTATGTATTACTTCATTCTTTTATTCATAATTACTTTTTAAGTCTCATAGAGATTTTTAATAAAAGAAATAGTGTCTCCTGTGTTGAAGAAAGTCATCTGAAGTTTTTTTTTTCTTTCAGTTTCCCATCCATTTCTTTTTTTCTGTTAAATATGATTAAAATTGCATTTGTTGCTTTTTATTTAAAATAAAATTGAGTAAGAGTTTCTTCTATCCTTCCTCATTCTCTCTCCCTTCCCTTCTTCTTTCTCACTCTTTCTTCTCCATGAAGAGTTTTAATGTTTATTATTGTTTATTGTGTTACTTTTGGGTAGTGGAATTTAAAAACTTATACTTTGTATTTCCCTACACTGCTTAAATTTCTATGTTGTGTATCATTTAACATAATCAATTGATTAATTATTATGAAAAATTAGTTAAAGTAAAAATCATTTAAAATGCTGTAAGAGAAAGAATGATTATTAACTGATTACTAGACATAGGTCGTCTTTCCAGTATTAACTCCAAATGTAGAAATGACAAGGTTGAAGCTTGATAGATTTTATTCAAGAAAATAAAAAACCTCTCTATGCCATAAAAGTCCTGGAAATTCAAAAAGTGGAAAATATTTGTCAATTATTAGATAAAGGAATAATTTCCTTTATCTTATTAGGGTTCTTATAACCAGTAGGAAAAAGATAACCACACAGAGAAAAAAATGGTCACAGGACAGTATCATGAAGTTCTTGGAAGTAGTATAAATGGTAAAAATAACTTATGAACATGTATCAGCATTTCTTGCAAATGAAAATGACATCTTTTTATATACCATATTGACTATTTTTATGATTATTATACCTAGAGTTGGTAAAGCTGCTGGTAAAAGGCATATGTACCTTAATGGTGGAAATATGAATGTACATATTTTTAGAGGTCAGTTTAGCAAAGTCTCATAAAATATTAAAATAAAAGCTTTTAACTTGATCGTTTCAGTTGTAAGAATTTATTCTAAGGAAATAACCATGGATATGCCCAAAGGTTTACCTAAAGGAAAAATTGTTTATGGTAAAAAACAAACTTGGAAAAAAAAAAAAAAAAAAAAAAAAAAAAATAACAGCTTATTTTTCTTGTCCTGCTAAATTGTGCCATTCTGGTGATGGAAGTGAAGATATGTTTACTAATTATGATAAATATTTTTTATACTTTCAAAAAAAAAAAAAAAAAAACAAACTTGGAAATAACACAAATGGCCAACAGTAGTGAATGGATAAATTAATTATGCTACATTTTTATTATCAGTTATTTTTAATGACACTGAAAAAGACACAATATATTGTTGATTTAAAGGAAACAAGCTACAAATTACATTATATAGAACAATTTCCATTATATTGATATCTATCTGTCATATATATATTTATGTATATAGTAATTAATCTGGAAGAACATAAACTGATATTTATAATGATTATGTCTGGAATTATGGGTTTTCTTTTCTTTTTTTACTGTTTTCACATAGTGTCTGAATCTGTTACAGGAAGTATTTCGTGACCATTCAAAAAGAAAAGGCTATTTTGTGTAGAAAGAAATTGGAATACATTTCAGTGAAATGTTTAGTAAGCTTATAAATCTGTAATTTGCATGAATAAGAAGTTATTCTTTTGAAAAAATAGTTTACACTCTTCATCCAAGTGGGCAGAAATCCTGTAAAATTCAAGATGTAAAGCAAATATGCACTAAAAACTGAAGTCTGTTTAGGTCGTAAAGGTAAACATGTTTGCAACGTTAGTTTTTCAAGTAACTATCCTACCTGAACTGAATCCACAGAGCTAGGTATTTCATTAGAAGTCCTGTGGGAAACAAAATCACGTGGTGTACAGGGCCAGTGCACCCATTCCCTGCCTGATGTGATGGATGGCATTTTGGTTATCTCTTGACTGCTATGCAGAAAAATTTATTGGAAAGTATTGTTTTAAAGTAAACTGCAGAATGAAGTTGACCCATCTCTTTCCTGGTGTATGCACAGTATCTTCAAATTCCCTCCAAACCTAGAATTAAACATCTGTGTAAACATTTACATTGCAAGAGGAGATAATCAAGAGAGCGTGAATTTCTTTGGTAGCTGAAGTTGTAGAGGTACAGTTAAGAGATTATTCTAAATTCCAGATTGCCTAATTTAGACATAGGTTTTATCAGCTCCTAGCAGCAGAGAGATGTATCAAGGGCAATGCTTTGGCATTTGCTTATTTCTGATTGGGAGCAAATGAAAATTTCAGGTCTCCTTTTCTTGAATGTGGCATGAATTGGAAGAGACTTAAGCCTTCTCCTCCATAATCTCATAATATCCATTAGTCTTGTTTTTTAATGGCCAGTTGGACCTTTTTCAGTCTTATTTAAGTGCTTTGCAAATGCAGCCACAAGACAAATGCCCTATCTTCCTTGTGAGGTTAGGTAATTTTGTTGTTTTTCTCCCTGGACTGAGGAGGTTTGGGTGAGGGGACCAGCTGTCCTGTGTCTTTTGTTGTGGAATGTGGATTTTGGAGGCTGATCTTAGAAGAGAGGATTTACAGGTGAATGGTACCCCAGTAAATAGTTCATCATTTGATATCTGTATTAATTATAATAACAATCACTGTAAAAGGTAGTGAAATTCTAGTCACTTACCAAGCTAGTAGTTTCTTTCTTATTCACTTAAAATCCAAATAGGTTTTCCTCAGTAGGTGATTCTCTTGTAAGCAGTGATTTAGAGACCCAGGCATTTCTTTCATCCTGTGGCTCCATTGTCTTCATCATATGGTTCCTGTGTTGCTGGTTTGGGGAAAGAGCATGAAAGATGTGCATGAGTACTTTTTCTGTGGGCTGGACCTGAAAATAGTTCACATCTTTTCTGTTTACATTTTATTGGCTAGAACTGTAGCCAATTGGCCACACCTAGCTGTAAGAAAGGCTGGAAATGTAATATAGCTGTGGACCCAGGAAGAAAGGAACAAAAATTTGGCAATTATATTGTCAGACTATATCACAATTACCAAATGCAAACAGAGAACAATAGGAAAGCAAAGAAAGAAATGATACATAGGGTCGGTAAAGTTGCTGGTAAAAGGCGTTTATACCTTAATGCCACCATTCGGGAGACAAGAAGATCCAGATCTTGAATTCTAAGGAACACAAATGAGAGGCATATAGTAACTACCAGACCTAGAGCTAAGTATTCCAGAAGGCCTTTAATAGAACTTTCTATTCTAATTACTGGTTTGGGATAGAAACAGTTACATCAGCCAACAGTAAGTAAAAGCTATTTTGTTTTATCTTTTAATTCATTGGTAGACTAAAAACACAAGCAATAATGAATCCTCTTTACTTATGTAGAATTATTTTGCTTTATGACCGAACATTAAGGTTAGAGTATTTACTTTTAAATATAATTTTAGATTCTTGATGTTATGGTTTGTTACAGACTATTTTATAGACTATGGATTTGGACAGAAATGATTTAAAAATTATGAAGTCTCTGTGTTAGAGGAAACCAATAATTGTAACCCAATAAAAATAACTTCCAAATGGTTATTAGAAATTTGAAAATAATAGTCATCAACATTTATATAATATTCCATAATTTGTATATTTCACATTTTTGTTCATAAAGATATTTTATTTGAGAAGTATTTAATAGTCTTGGAACTTTAATAGATATCTCTGTTTTAAGCTGTTTTCTTTCTTTAAGTGGAAGTTCATAAAAACAGTTGTATCATTCTGTATCTGTTTACAAATTGCACTTTCTTATCCAAAAGTTCTGTGAGCAGAGAATCCAATGTGTTTCATAGTGTTTTTTTCCCCCTTCTCTCTAGGAGAAAAGTCGAAATTATGCACACCCATAGTCTTTTCACTCTTCTTGGAGAAAGGCTGATGTTGCATACAAACACTGTGACTGTCACTACATACAACACACTTTATGAGGTAAAAATGAAAAATGTATGATGAAAATTTTAAGTGTATACAATGGAAACCTTTATAATCTATGTGAAGAACTATATCAAATCTATGGTGTTGCCAATGATATTTTAAAATAGAAAGAATTGATTATTATTTTAGCAAAGTGTTTTGAAGTCCTATTAGGATAATGATAATGTCATAGTGATCTTTAAAACTTTTAAGTCTGATAAGATGCCTAAAATATAGTAAACAAATATTAAGGCATAAAGTCATTTAGACTTAATTTAGCAGGATATGTCAGACAACATTGTATAAGTTATGAAGATATAAAAATATGTCTTAATTATTCCGAAAACCAGATAATTATCAAGAAAATATCCTTGTGTCCTACATTCTGAGGTGAATTTATTCTGTAGGTAATATAAAGTTGGCTTTAATGAACCTCTCTTTGAAATTACTTAAAACTATTTTTATGTACATATTTTTTAGGAGTTGTGATATTTGTACAATTTGTTTCTTAAATTTTATTTGTATCTTTAGTTTTGCTTTTTGACTTCCACTATAAATTATAAATAATTATGTTTTCTTTTGTTAATGATTTACAGCACTTCCTAAAACCCTTATGAATTATTTGTTAGATTTTAGAATATGTTTTCTGAAGATAAAACAACTGGATTTTTATGTTTAGGTACTCGTAGATCTCAACAATATGCTTCATTATTTTATTATTAATAAGTATTGTGATATTATTTTTGTTTTATAGCTTCTCTTTGCATTTAGTGAAACACGTAGTATAGACAGCGGTAGACAGGTGCGTGATAGTAGAATCTGAGGAGCTCAGTTTCTTATAGAAATAATTAATTGATTTAAAGGAAAACATATTTTTTAAGTTACTTTAACTGTTTCTGTAAGAGTAAAACAATTTTTGAGCACAAATGATAAGTTAGTCAACTTTAAAACTAAGTACTTTATAATAAGACTTTTTAATTAAAATTATAGACTCTCAGAGATGGGCAGTATTTTAGATATCATCTTATTCAAACTTTCTTTTCACAGATAAAGAAACTGAGAGTCAAAAAGTTAGGTAGTTTGTCCAAACCTATAAAGATTCTCTGACCCAAATACCTACAGTGGCACTTAGATGTAATGGTAGGGTCAATAGTTTGCCATTTTTACCACTCCTGTCTCAGAAAGTTGTGCCTACTAATAGTGCAAAACGATTTATTCATGATGAAGCCAGGAAGTGGGTGGGTCAGAAAAAAAGCTGCAGTAGCCCCTGCTTATGCCAAAAGTCTTTCTGTAACACATGAATTATAAAATAATTCCATTTATGAAATGAAATTTACGTGTATAATGCTGGGCTCAGGTCTATGTGTATAAATAGCATATTTATCAAATTACCCTCTGCTTATGATTCATTGTTGTTTCCCTCCCTGTCTAATACCCGTTATTATAGTCACTAGGCACTTGTGGCAGTTGAACACTTAAAATGAGGCTAGTGTGAATTGAGATGTGCTATAAGTGTTAAATGAATTAAAATTTGCTTTCTTGTCCATCTCTGGCTCTGAACCTCCTTAGTATTTATTTTGTTTTGGTGGGTGGCAAGGTTACTTACTTGGCAAATCTCTTACCAAGTCCAGTCAAACCTTTAGGGCCCATCTTGAGTCCTGTCCTTTTATTAAAATGTTTATATCTATATTCGTCTCTCCTTATTTATATCTCATTATTTCCCTCCCCCCATTTTAAGCTCACATAGGTTCTTAATGACAGTCTACCATGTTTTATTACTTAATAGGGGCATGCATTTATGCCTGTCTCCAGAACGATAATTAAGTAAATTGCTGCTAGAAATATAGTTCCACCTAGCAACTTATTTCCCGTCTCCAAACATTTAGCAGAATGTGGGCACATAAATGGTTCTTAATAAATGCATGCTGAATTGAGTTTCTAAATATATTATTTGTAATTTTAATAAAAGGTCTTATATTTGAATATGTTATAGTTTTCAAAGCACTTTCACTTATAGAGCTTTATTTAATCTTCCTAGCAGCTTTATTAGATAGGCAAGGCAATTCTTCCCTTCATTGTTAGGTGATAGAATAAGGACTTAAAAAGACAGCAGTATAAAAACTGGTGATGCTTTTGTTTCCTGTGCAGTGTGATTTCTTCCCTTTCAATTGAGAAAGTTTTGACTATTCTCTATCATGGAAGAGTATGGCCTGGTTTTCTTCAAGCTTGTCTGAAGTTATTTTGAATCCCTTATTTGTAAAAAAAATTTTCTGGGATCTTGTCCACTGTGTTGTGGGTACACACCAGGGTCTTTGGGATAGATTGATGTGAAAACTCCTTGTAGGTATATACCAACCACTGATTGTCCTTTAGTATGTGGTTTTCAAAGAAATTTTATTGCATGTATCAGTTTTATTTGATTAAGAGTGAATGTTTAGGGTGCTCTGTTCAGAAAATTCTGAGGCACTGCTTAGTTGTAATTATGCAGTGTTTAGTTTCAACAAAACTATGGGAATGAGGGAAATAGGGGTAATTTTGCCCTGTATTTGTTATTTAAGTAATAGTAGGTCAGCTTTTATTCAAGTCAATACCTTTTTGATGTATATTCCTAATATAACTATATAAATTTCCTATCGTTTCTTAGTCTAAGCAGAAAGGGAAGAAAAATGACACTTCTGGATGTCATGGTCCTTTTCTAATCAGAAGGAACCATCTTTGTTTCTTAATTTACTTTCTCCCTTAACTTTTATAATATAGCTATGTACAATTGGATTTTTAGCTAATGTTTATAATTTTGCCATACTTTTTGTACTTGTACATGTTAAGGCTAAACAGGAATTAAATCACTGATATAAAATGAAGTCTTTATTAAATATAGCCTTATTAGGTTTAGCTATATGTAAGAGTACAGGTGTATACACAAGCTAAGACCGTGATAGTCATACATATATTTTTATATATAATTCATTTATCCATTCTTTCATTTAACAAATATTTATTGAGCACTGGCAGTACATCAGGTACCAGTGCTAATCACTAGGAATGTAACAGTGAAGAACATATACAAAATCCTATTTTTGTAGAGCCTACATTTTAGTGGAAAAGTCAGTAAATGTTTTAGAATTCTATCTTTTATTTGGTCTACTGTTGCCATTTTTTGTTATTTCAGAGAAATTTTTTAAAAACCACTCATCAGTAAATGACAATGAGCCACATTGTTAGGAAGAACTTTTCTTTGTCACACTTCATTTTGAAGTAGAGACTCAAGCTAAGACATTATTTTCTTATTTACTTATTTATTTTATTTTAATTAATGATGATACAAAGAATCAAATGTTTATAATTCACAACACTGGTATATTAAAGATGGATACAGAAAGGGTATTTCAAATACAATAAACTAATGGATTTGCTAATTAATCTTTCCTTCCATGGAAATTGGTTCTGGTTTTGTGTCTATCCATTATAAATTAAATTTGAGAAATACAGAGTTAAAAAATTCAGAAGTATATGGAATTCATTAGAAAGTCTCTTAGAAGACATGATCCTTTTGATTTGAACTGAATTTATATTTTTTGCAGTTTCTTTGTATATCTACATTTTGCAATTATGATTTAAATCATTTTCTAAATGAAGTTCAAATTCTTCATCTTTCAGATCTTGACAGAGCAAGTGTGTACTCAAGTTGTACACAAACCACATCCAGAGCCAGATTCTACAGTGAAAATTCAGAATCCAAGTGAGCAAATGGCAATTCTTTATTGTAATGCGGTAATAGTAACATGGCAACATCTGAGACTAAATCAAAACTTTTCTAACCCCTTAAATCATTATGGTATTTACTTAGTTCATGACACTTAAAACTCAAGTATAATAGTGCCAAGTAGTTAGTTGAAAATTAGTGAATTCTTTTTGAGTTGAAAATATGATATGGTTATAAATCTTCAAGGTTTTTTTTGTTTGTTTACAGTGATTCTTAAGGTGGTGGCAACTTTGTTAAAAAACTCTACACCAAGTGCAGAACTGATGGAAGTTCGTCGTTTATTTTTATCTGACATGATAAAACTTTTTAGTAATAGTCGGGAAAATAGAAGGTAAACAGTTTGAATACTATAGCAAAACTCTATTCTATAATTAATCTTTTTCTCTCCTTAATTTTCAGTGTCTTTCAAATAAAAAATTTCAAATCTTTACCATATTGCTAAATACTTTTAATCATTAGAAAAGGCATTACATCTTTCTTTGATAAAAATCTGTATTCAATATAATTCTATTTATTTTTATATGATTTTATTTTATAATATGTGTATCATATTTTAATTGTGTATGTGAATATACCTATACACAAAACCTTCTTTAAAATGCATTATTCCTTTTGATGATACCTGTCAGGAGCAGTACTTTTAATTGTAATTACGTTAGATTTGCCGATATTTGTCTGTGCTTTTCCCCCAAGTTAGTCGTATGACTGATTATTGTCATGCATTTTTGAGCTGGTTAGCTAGGACATAGGATAGAGTCCAAGGCCATGAACTCTATGGTAGTCATTTCCTGAGTCTTTAATTTAACACATATTGATTGATTGAGTGTCTATTGTGTTTAAAGCACTGTGCTGCACAAGGTAGTCTTAGTATATAGTCTTAATATAGTCCAGTGGGAAAGACAATCATAAAGCAATCATTAATTTGTAATGTGTTGAGTGCATGATGAATGCTAAAGCTGATGAGATAGTACAGAAACAGTAAATCTGACTGGGAGAGTTAGGGAAGTGATTCTGAATAATTATTATAACTTTTCCAGGTAGAGAAATAGGGGAAAGTCATTCCAGGTATAGAATATAGAATGTGTAGAATGTCTGTGCACTTTGCTTTACCTAGGTCATCAGATCATATTTTCACTATTTTCTCTAAATTTCAAAATAGTAAATTCTAATTTAATTTAGGTATTTTTGATGAGATCTTTTTCTCCCTTAGATGCTTATTGCAGTGTTCAGTGTGGCAGGATTGGATGTTTTCTCTTGGCTATATTAATCCTAAAAATTCTGAGGAACAGAAGATTACTGAGATGGTCTACAATATCTTTCGGATTCTTTTGTATCATGCAATAAAATATGAATGGGGAGGCTGGAGAGTCTGGGTGGATACGCTCTCAATAGCCCATTCCAAGGTAATAAGGGATTTAACATTTTATTTCATCAGAGTTTCATCAGTGGATTAAATGGCTATAAACACTTGTTTGGTGCCATCTTGTGGGCATCTTAGATTTTGGCAGATTTCTTTATCCTACTTTTCCCACTTTTCTCTTTTCTGTTTTTCCTCCATAGATTGTTAGAGCTTGAAAGTATTTTTTAGATCATTTAATTCAACCCCCAAGTTTATAAATCAGGAATTTTGGACCCAAAGGTGACACATACCTCTTTTATAGCAGATCTGAGAACTTGAATCTGAGTCAATTGCTCTTTTAAAGAAGTAGAATATTTCATGGAATAGTCTCTGAAATATACTTTTTAAGACATTTTTAAAGTAGTCAGAATATTTTTACATTTCAGAGCGAATCATAAATACATTTAAAGTGTTAAAGTTTAGTGATATTTCTGATTACATTATCTTTTCTTTATTTTTAATCTTAAGACTATGTGTGTATCATTTAAATATTTGTTCTTTGGTAAAATGAAATAGTGATTTTAAAATGTAAAGTATATACACATATTAGATTCTAGAAATTCAGAGATGTGATTGTTCATCATGTAGCATCATAGAAGCAGCATGAGTGTCAGAAGATTGGCTTTTAATCTAGTCTATGCCATAATTGAGTTTTGTGATTTTAGGAGATTCATTTAATCCTTTTGAACAGGAGTTAAAATTTTCTTGAAGGGGATAGATAGTAAATATTTTAGGCTGTGTGGGCTGTGCAACCTCTGGTGCAGCAAATCAACTCTGCTGCATAGTGTGAAAGCATCCATAGAAATATGTAAATGAATGAACATGGCTTTGTTGTGATAAAACTTTATTTACCAAAACAGATGATCATTAGATTTGGCCCATGGGCCATAGGTTGCCAACCCCCACTTTTAGGACTTGCTTTCTTCTTCTGTGAAATGAAGAGGGTTTTTATAGTATGATAATCTTTAAAGGAAAGTCCCTCTCAATCTAAAATTGTTACCCTATCATTTAAATACAAATTAATATTACCTGTCTATCAGGAAGGATTTTGAACTTTAAAAAAACTTTAGAAGAGATTTTATTTCTGTTATAAATTCACATTTTGTAATATACTGACACCTCACATTTAACATTGCTTTAACAAATTTGAAAACAGCAAAGAAAAAGACATTGCAAGTCTTTGTCCAAAAAATATATTTCCTGGGTCTCCTAAACAAACCTATGTAAAGTAGCAAATTCATAGCATCCTGTATAAGAATAAAACTGTGATGTTTTAACAGTTTATAAATGTATATATTTATAGATAATGTTTGAATTTTTTTAGCCTCAGTTGTTGTAGTAGGTTCACATACGAGCAATGGATGGTTAAAACTGTTGTAGTAATCATACTTTGGATATTGTACATTATTAGCTGCCGTTTCTCTGGTTAAGCTTAAATAAATGTGTGGAAGTTAATTGGCATATTAGGGTAACATTGAAATACTTAACTTAAAAAAAAACCCTTTAATATTGCTAGCTTACCTATGTGATTTTGGGGCAAGTCATATATAATAAGTTATATATGGTTATATTTGTTGATTATTTCCAATTATTTAATGCAACTAAGCACTTGTTTTAGGATTAATATGTATAAAATTAGAAAGCTTAAGCTTAGCACTATTTTTGCTATTGCCATAATTTTATTTTTATTATTTTATTTTTTCTTTTTGGTATATACAAAATGCCTTAATGTTTGCTTTACTTATTCTTAAGGTCACTTATGAAGCACATAAGGAATACCTAGCCAAAATGTATGAAGAATATCAGAGACAAGAAGAGGAAAACATTAAAAAGGGAAAGAAAGGCAATGTGAGCACCATCTCTGGTCTTTCATCACAGACAACAGGAGCAAAAGGTGGAATGGAAATTCGAGAGATAGAAGATCTTTCACAAAGCCAGAGTCCAGAAAGTGAGACAGATTATCCTGTCAGCACAGATACTCGAGACTTACTTATGTCAACAAAAGTGTCAGATGATATTCTTGGAAGTTCAGATAGACCGGGAAGTGGTGTACATGTGGAAGTGCATGATCTTTTAGTTGATATAAAAGCAGAGAAAGTGGAAGCAACAGAAGTAAAGCTTGATGATATGGATTTATCACCAGAGACTTTAGTAGGTGGAGAGAATGGTGCTCTTGTGGAGGTTGAATCTTTGTTGGATAATGTATATAGTGCTGCTGTTGAGAAACTCCAGAACAATGTACATGGAAGTGTTGGTATCATTAAAAAAAATGAAGAAAAGGATAATGGCCCATTGATAACGTTAGCAGATGAGAAAGAGGAACTTCCCAATAGTAGTACATCATTTCTCTTTGATAAAATACCCAAACAGGAGGAGAAACTCCTTCCTGAACTTTCTAGCAATCACATTATTCCAAATATTCAGGATTCACAAGTACATCTTGGTGTTAGTGATGATCTCGGATTGCTTGCTCATATGACTGGTAGTGTAGACTTAACTTGTGCATCAAGTATAATAGAAGAAAAAGAATTCAAAATCCATACAACTTCAGATGGAATGAGTAGTATTTCTGAAAGAGATTTAGCATCATCAACTAAGGGGTTAGAGTATGCTGAAATGACTGCCACAACTCTGGAAACTGAGTCTTCTGGTAGCAAAATCGTACCAAATATTGATGCAGGAAGTATAATTTCAGATACTGAGAGATCTGATGATGGCAAAGAATCAGGAAAGGAAATACGAAAAATCCAGACAACTGCTACGACACAAGTAAGCTATCTTATATAAGTTCTAGAAATAAACAAAAATGCACTGGATAGATATTGAATTGTTAGCATGAAAGCAGAGTAAATTTCTTACCCATTACACCATATTTGTATTCAATTATGGTATAATAGTAATTCATGGAATTGAGTAGTATGGTTGCATATATATAAAGAAATTAAAATATCTGAATTATATTTCCAACTCTGCCACATTCTTCTGTGTAACTTTGTCAACCTCTCTGGGCCTAAGTTTCCTTATATAGTACAAGAGTTTGTACTAGATTAAAATGTGACCTTTAAGGTCTCTACCAGTTCTAACATTTTATGACTGTGACTACATTTACACATTTTGTACTCGAGATCTTCATTCTGAACACTTGATTAATTTTAACCTTTTAAGCTTCAGGCCCAACCCTGTTCTGTGGATTATAGAAAAGAGGACTTGGAGCCCAGATTGAACTGATAAATGAAGGGGAAGGGAAAAGGGAACTGTTATTTATCAAGTGCCTACTATGTTCCGGGCACTGTGCTATGTATTTTCAGATTTAATCCTCACAACAACCCTGTGAGGTAGGTAATATGGCTGAGAAAAATTAGAATTATGAGCAGTGAGAATTTTTTTTTTAATAACCAATAGATAGGAATTTGTTACGAGAAAACTTAGGTATGGTGGTTAGGAAATGTTAGTGCTTCAGTTTTGGCCTCACTGGAGTAAAATTAAAAGCCGATGATGTTTTCTGATATGGATTTTAATTGGTGAGCCTTAAGTTATGACTCCTTCCATATTTTCTGGGTTAAACAATACTTTATGGTTATGAGTTTAAGAAATTATAGTAATACTTTTACCCTTAATGATTTGGGCTTTGTTGTCCTCTGTGTGTTCCACTTGCCTTTTAATGTCATCGAAGATAAATTTAATGTGTTTCCATTAGTTATAAAGAGTAAACCACGCCTTACTGGTGTCTTTGTACTCCCAATAAGAATCCTTAATAATCTGTGTATGGGAAAGGTATTTTTATTTGTTTTCTAACTGCCAATTTACAATTTTGTGGCAGTTGCACTGCAGTGATAATTGGCAGGGGATGGGGATATTGAATTAGGTGCAGATGTAAAATAAAGGAAAACATGGTGCATTGTTTATTGGACGGTAAGCTTGCCTGTTGAACACACTAGGCTTGCCTGTTTTTCATCTGAAGTTCCTAGGCATTTTTCTAGTTTGTATTCTAACTTACCAAATGCGTTTATCTTTTAGAATTGAAGTATTGTGAGTGAAAAAGACTTTGAAGTTGACTTGAATCTGTTCAAATAATATTTCTTCTAATGTTGTGTTTTAGTTACAATTAGTTGATGGCATAAATCCGATATACTTCACCTCATATATGCTGCTCATTTCCTTAAGGAAGTAATGCGATTTAATGTAGATACCTCATAACAGAGAAAAGAGGGTATAATGTGAACTTTTGTGTTAACCTTAGGTATATGAATACCTTGCCTAGTTTCTGGAATAGTAAAATAGAAGCAATAATGATAGATTTTTTCAGCTCAAAAAGGTTCCTATGTAGGGAATTATCACATGAATAATATATGTGAAATATATTAACTTATTAAAGTCATATGCAAAAGCTTTACTCACTCACTTTACTATACTCACTGTTTCATTTTGAAGTGAGGTATTTCTTTTGTACCCCACAAAAGTTCATCTTTTCTTTCTTTAGGCTGTTCAGGGTCGCTCTATCACCCAACAAGACCGAGATCTGCGAGTTGATTTAGGATTTCGAGGAATGCCCATGACTGAGGAACAGCGGCGCCAGTTCAGCCCAGGTCCACGTACTACAATGTTCCGTATTCCTGAGTTTAAATGGTCTCCAATGCATCAACGGCTTCTCACCGATTTGCTATTTGCATTAGAAACAGATGTACATGTTTGGAGGAGGTAGAGAGATTTCTTTTTTATAAATAAAAAGCAAAAATTTAAAATCTGGCACTGCCTGTTCTATATACAAGAGATTTAACAATAACAAAAAAATCAGTGGTAGTTTAAAGAAATACACACATTTTTATCTTGTCCTGTTAAAATTAATGCCATGTACTAGGTTATTATTGGTACTGATATTTTAACATATATTGTCAAAATAAAATTTAAAATAACCCTATGATGTGTATGTTTTTAGAGCCTATAGTATTTAAGCAGTTAGTGGGAGCCTATAGTATTTAAGCAGTAGGTAGCAGTTCAAATATAAACACTTAAAAGATAACAAATCTATATAAATTAAATAATTACCTTTCTTAATTTTTGACTTAATTGTCTAATAGCGGATAGGCAAAAAATTAATCAATTATGAGAATATGTATGGAAGTTGATGGCTGTAAGTAACAGATTATCCCACCATTAGCACCTTCAACAATCAGTGGCATGACATTCTTAGGACTCAAGTTGGTTTCTCTGCTTTTCCTGATTTTCCTTTTAGGATTCAATGTGGCTGCTTCAGCCCCAGCACCAATTCAACATAAGAAACTTGCCCAAACTAAAAGGCAGGGATGACTCTTCTTCCTTCCTCCTGTTCCTATTTTTTCTTTCCCTTCTATTTCTCTCTCTCCTCTTACTCTTTCTGTTCTTTTGCCTTTTCTTCTTTTTTTTTTTTAAGAGCCCCTCAAGAAATTTCCCCGCAGCATCACATGTTCATTCTAAGTTAATGACCAGCAACAGAAAATAGCATTATAATAACAGGTTTATATGGACCGATACTGGTTAACTAGTAACTGGGGTGGGACCAACCTTTGCTATACCCAATTCATCTCAATAATAGAACAAAATCTAGAATGTGCTAGCAGAGAAGTCATGACTATTGTGTCAATGAAGTCTGCCATAGAAAGTTTTTAGTTTTGATTTTATTTGATCAGTTTGTTCTTAGACTCATTCTTTTCATTGCTATTGTTGTTATATGATAAATTACCTAGAGATGGTAACTAAGGAAACTGAAATACATTACCATTAACATTAAGATCAGTATATGTAGATAAATAATTTAATTTACTCATTATAATATTCATAGCCCCCAAGTGAGTGATATTCAGCTTTTCTTCTGTCCACATACTATGTCTCTGTTTTCTTTCATAAGCTCTCAAGAAAGTCCCCAAATGGAATTTAATGTAATTTAAATTTTTTAAAGATCTTTATTTTTAGGATAGGAGAAAATGTCTTTAAATCTAAGATATAATAATAGATAGTATTTCACAACTTTAAGAAAGTGAGAATAATTGATTCAAATTTGATCATAATCTCCTTTTTCATTTCTTTCCCATTAGAAAACATTTCCTGTTCTTGACTGACACCAAATGAAAGCAGTGTATTTTTTTTGGAGTCTACGTTGCATGTTTTGTATGGGAAGGCCTCACTGCCATCTACTTTGAGATCTTTTTCCCTTTTTTAATGTAATAAGTTCTTGAATTTTTACTGATTTATTTATACTCCCTATTATGTCACTTTTGTGATTAGCAGGATACATTTTTCACATGGGTGGTCAAAAGTGGGGCTGCAGTCATTGGTGATATGACAAATTGAAACTGCCTAAAAATGAAACTTTCAGTTAACTTTTCAGGTTTTTCACTTCAAATTTTATTTTTACTTATTTATAAAATTTTTCTCTTGGTTGTATTTTGAGTTTCCATACTATCTTTAACATTAGACATATCCTTTGTATATTTAAAAGGTTTTTCCTTTCAACACAAAAAAACTAGCTTTGGCAAAAATAAGTATTTTAGCCAAATTCATTGACCTAGCTATATGTCTTAGAATCTAGTTAATACTGTATTTTTCAAGCAGAGACAAAATAATGAGTTAATACAGTTGGACATAAGAAACCCTGCAGAAATGAATGCTTAATTTTTGGTAATATGACACATCAGTTGTAAATTGTTTTTTTTTCCTAATAACTTCACTTTAAATTTTTCTAGCTCTTTTCAATATACTATAATTATTTTTCACTTTAAAAATGTTATTCTAAATAAGTGTAAACCTCTTATTTATAAGCCAAGTAAATGTTCACTTCTGTTTTGTTTTTATATTATTTTAGCCACTCCACAAAATCTGTAATGGATTTTGTCAATAGCAATGAAAATATTATTTTTGTACATAACACAATTCACCTCATTTCCCAAATGGTAGACAACATCATCATTGCTTGTGGAGGAATTTTACCTTTGCTCTCTGCTGCTACATCACCAACTGTAAGTACTTTGCCTCCATCTAGTGGTTATACTTTATAATTACGTGACTTCAGCATTTCAGTGGTGTTCTGTACTGTAAAAAGGTGGATTTTAACCAGACCTGTTCTATTAAGAGAACTTTTTAACCATTTAAATTTATGTTTCCACTGCTTTTATTTATCCATGTTGGGTTCCAGCTATATGTGCTTATGTCTGGTAATTCTGATGATTACTTCTTGGAAAGAGCTATACCTATAAATGATTTAACTTTATTTTCTATATATTGCTTACCTTTTCAAATCTATAGTATAATAAACTATTAAAATTCTTGCTATTTAACATTTTCATTTGACTATTTACTGGTTCAGCATTTATTTTTTACAAATCTAGCCTTGTCTGTTTTTGTTTCTTTATAAAACATTGAAATGTATTAAAAGAATACATTTGAAAGGCATTTAATATTAATTATGTATATCATTTAAAATACAATAGATCAATGTTAACTTTATATATTAGTTGTTATTTTAAAATATATTTGATTCATAGCAAAACAGGCTCCATAGCTACATGCTCAGATGGGAAAGAATATAGAACTATGCTTTCCATATTACCTGTGTTCTCATCACGATGTTGGAAACTTATCCTTAAGCCCAAAAAGTATGCTTTTGCCAGAGATAAATCTGCCATTTTGGTAAGATGTCTATCACTTGGTGAGACAGTGTTCCCAAATTGATCTCCAACTTTATTTTAACAAGCTTTTTTACATGACCCTTTTTCTTACTGGCCTTTTGTCAATGCACTAACTCCAGAGCAGCATTGAAACTTCAATATTAACAGCAACACTTTGTATCCTCACACACCTGCTCCAGGCACATACATCTCTATTTTATCCATGAATTTACTCATGAGGACAAAGGCAAGCAAGCTAGTTCAGGAGGGGGTGCAACAGAGCAAGTCATCATTAGGGCATTAATCAAATTAGTAGCTAAATCAAGAAAATGGAGCCAGAAAGAACAGTATAAATAGTGGATGGTGTGTAAAGAGAGCAGGTATCCTGAGATTCATATTCCATTCCTTCTCTTTAATCTCCGTTTTCCTCTCATGATTTGTACCAAAATCTGGTAAATTGAGAGTTATGCATTATTTTAAAAATGCATTCTGATATTGAGACATGGAAGGCATTTTTTTTCTTTTATACGTTAAAGACTGAATAAATCAATGCTTTTGTTTGGCATTTTTCTTGATCATATAAATTTTGTTTTATGTCTTATAAATTACCATTTATTGTCAAGAAATCTTAAATGGTTGTATTAAAATTCACTTTGAAATGTAATATTGCATGTTTTAAAATTTTGTGCTGAGCAAAAACTGATCTTAATATAAACAGCTTAGCAATAAGTTGTTAAAATTTGTATAGGTTTGAAACATTCACATTACTAAATAGTCTTCTAAATTTTAAAACCAAAAGATCTTTAACTATCAAGGTAGAGATGATACTAAATTAATGAATTAATTTATAAAAATTATGATTTATATAGTAATTCACTGCCCAAATTTGCTTATTTTTTATTTTATAATGAATGTACAGTAAAGATACTGACATTTTGAGGTTGGACTCCCAAAATCATTACTATGCAGTTTTGACCACTATAGATTGGAGTTTGAAACTATTAAATACTTACTGCCTAAGTCATTCTCAACAGACATGGGAATTGATCCAACTATAGAAACCTTTATTTATGTCTCCATTTTTTTTTATTTAGATATTTTGGTCCATTAATTGATTGTACCTATGCCTGCTTGTACAATATACCTGATTTTATGTTCTTTGAATGAATTGCTTCCTTAAAAGAAAGAGCCAGTACCTTTCTCCCATTTCATGTCTAGTAAAAACAAGAGTGGTGCTGATAACTGAGTATTGTTTATGTGTTATCAGATTATATAATATTCTTACTAGAAGCTGTAGTGTAGTAGAGGGGGAAGTTAGGAAGGAGGAGGTCGAGTAAAGAAGGAAATTAGAACTGATAATATGGGCTTTTTGAAATTATATGTAAAATGTAAAAAGCCAGAAGAGAATTTTGGAAGGGATAAATGAAAAAGGACACATTGGTAACATACAGATTATTAAAGGGAAACATATTTTTATAGATGCCATTAGAATTTCAATCCTAGGTATATGAAAAGAGATGGAAACATTGGAAACTAATATTTGAGTGATCTAGTAATTTTGTTTAGATATATAGAGTTTTTCAAAATATTCATATTTAATATGCTGATAATTATTTTATGAACAAATAGAAGTAATGATGGCTTATGGCAGTGGTTGGCAAACTTTTTCTGTGTGAGGCCACATAGTAAATATTTTAGGTTTTATAGGCCGTATGGTATTTGTCTGAGCTGTTCAACTCTGTTGTGATAGTACAAAAACAGCCATAGACAATACGTATTATAAGCAAATAGGCATGCATGTGTTTCAGTAAAACTTTATTAAAAAAAAGGTAGTGGGTCGATTTGACCTGTGGGCCATAGTTTGCTGACCATTGACTTACAACATATGCTCCTCATAAAATAATGTCATACTATGATGATTTCATGTGAAAACTTTATCACTTATTACAGACCTTTGAAAATTCAGTAGTTAGGGCTTAAGACAAATTCATTCTTTTCTATTAAATAAGAATTTGACTTGTAAATTTGACTTATTGACCATTTATTAAAGTTTAATTTTTAAGACAATTTTTCTGAATGTTGTGGTTATTACGGTCTATTAGAACATATGTAACTTTTCACACTCACCATACTAATTTTTTTGTCATTTGATATTTCCAATGTCGAACTGTATTAAATTTTGAAAAGATAGGTAGAATGCTACTGATTATTCTTTACAGTTACACATTTTAAAAAAAGACACAAAGCTCAACCCAGGAACGTGTCGTGTCCATTTCTCAGAGGAAATGTGAATCTCAGATAATTTACTCCTTTTCATCAGAAACAACCTTATTTCTCAATATCAATGAGACTCATATCTGACATTTTTGAAGTCAATATGATTTAATGGAAGATGTGTAGGCTTTAGCATAAGACATAAATAAATAAGATATGTATTTTACTACATATGACTTCAACCTCAGTTTCTTCCTTTACTGAAGAGTGTTATTATACTTATCCCACTCCCTATACAATCCCAGGAAGTGTGTTAGGTAATACATGTAGAGTGTACTAGATGGAGAAGGCTCTTAATGAAAATTTTCTTTCTTGAGTTCCTTTGGGAATTATATTTTGTTCCTTTATTTGTATAATGATAGGATAGTCTTCCCGTTTATAAAATAAACCTGTCATTCAGAACTCTGATGTTTAGAATATTAAAGTATGAGTGATTCATTTTTATAACAAAATACTAAAATGGTATAATCTTTTTGTCTGCTACTTCCATGGCATGGGATTGGCATAGAAATGGTCTATTTTCTGCCCTGGAATCTTAGATAAATATAATAGTCTATACTGTGGATAACATTGATGTATTGCTGTTCTAATATCACCAGGATAGGAGAAGATTTTGAACTACTTAGATTAATCTTACTTATAAGGAAATATTTTAATGGATACATTAACAAAAAAGAATGCAGTTATACATTGTTTATATTGATAGTGAGCACCTTGAACTTAATACTCTTGAAGAAGCAGCACCTAGTTGGAGTTTCAGTTTTGCCTAGATTATTTAAAATCATATGTAGCATAAAAAATAAATTACAGAAAAAGTTTCAAATCTGTAAATTAAACCAGTAGTTTTAACTTTGGGGAAAAAATTTAGACCTCTTAGCATGTAGTTTGACCAAACTTTGGTTTTGGGAAGGAGCATTATGTTTGTTCTTGTTGGTTTTTTGAGTTAATATTTCTGTGACTAGTCAGTTGAATCCTCTCATTTATTCTGTACTATATGGTTTAAGTTGGTCATAAATGAAAGTGAAGAGTTTGCAGGAAAAAATGAAGAAAAGCAAAGAACATGGATTAACCACAAATTTCATAATCACTTTGTGATTTTAAGTTGACCACCATGGTCAACCATCCAGAACACTGAATGTTTAGAATTTAATTCAGTGTCCTATATGGTTTAATTTTCTCTGCCCCAGAAAAATAATTGGAGACTGCCATTTCTGCCTCTCCTAGTAGTTTCATAATTGTAAGAAAGAAGAGCAACTTTTTCTTTTTCTATCCAAGAATGATGACAAAACCTTAATTTTTTAGTATTACTATTATTAGAGTATATAGTTAAGCAATTTGGAAAAATTATTAATTTTTTTTTTTTTTTTTTGAGACGGAGTCTTGCTCTGTCACCTGGGCTAGAGTGCCATGGCGTCAGCCTAGCCTACAGCAACCTCAAAGACCTGGATTCAAGGGATTCTCCTGCCTTAGTCTCCTGTAGCTGGGATTACAGGAGCAGGCCACCACGCCCAGCTAATTTTTCTATTTTTAGTAGAGACAGGGTCTCAGTCTTGCTGAGGCTGGTCTCGAACTCCTGACCTCAAGCGATTCTCCTGCCTTGGCCTCCCAGTATGCTGTTTTGTTTTTGCTTTAGTTTTGTTTACTTCATAACACCTTTATGATTCTCAGGATGCTATTACCTGTTTTTGTATGCAAAGTACCATGAAAATAACATATTTTGAAATTTATACTCACGTATGTTTATTGTCCAAAATCAGAGAAAGGGGACAATTGATGACTTTTATTGTGGAACTTAATCTCATCTAATTTTTGAATGTAATGAATATAATTATTTATTTAATAAGATTCTGAAACTTAGTATAATATCTGTATATTTATCTTAATTCATATGCAGGTCTCAGTATATCAGTAAGTTCTTTTCTAGCATGGGAAAGTGATTTTTAAGTTATAATCACCAAATAATATTTAATTCTTTTATTAACTTTTGGGAATTTTGAACTATAGGAAGGGTTCTCTATGTTTGAGAAAACAAATTATATTATTTTCTTATAGAAAATTCTAGAAGGTGGTATAACTAGTTCATTTCTCTGAGTTCTTTCTGCTTAAACCAATACTGAGGCAGTTTTTTTTTTTTTTTCCTGGCAGAGGGATTATATTAGCTTATTTATTAAAATGTTTCATTAATCATCTAGTAGGAAAAGATATTTGTTTTGTAAAATAAAGTATGTATAATTTCTAATACATGAACTATTCTAATATATATATTTTGACAGAGTTACTAAAACAAAAAATCAATTGAAGTCTAAATATTTGATATTTATCTTAATCATATGTAATTTATAAAATGAATATCTCTTCTGCGAATTTGCTTTTAATAAAATAATCAAATATAATTTTAAAATATATTATTTTGTTTCAATTTTACATTGTATTTTCATTTAATTTAATAATTTCCTTTTCTTGTACTTTTTTGGTCTGTTGTCTGTTTTGTCTAATGCATGTCCAGGGTTCTAAGGTTAGTATTACTTCTGTAGTAATTTTCAGGTTTTCAGTTTCAAATTTTATTTTTACTTAGTTATGAAATTTTTAACTTGGTTATATTTTAAGTTTCCATGTCATCTTTAACATTAGACATATTCTTTGTATATTTAAAAGATTCATTGAAAGGATTATTGTCCCAATGCTTGATGTATTACTATTTTATTATTCACACTAATCTGTAGACTAAACTATTATAATATAATGAAAACAGTGATATTACAGTCATATGTACAATCAGATTTTAATTGATTCCAATGAAAGTAAATTGGAAGAAATACATTAAAGATTTAATAATAATTGTATGTGAGTGATCTTTAATTTTAAACCCTATGTTATGCTTATGTAGTATTTCATTGTATTTATAAATTAATTTTATATAGAACATAAGAATTCTCTTTTATGTTGTTTGTGTTCAGAATGCTTTTCACTTTAAAATTTTATTTTTTTTCAAAAATAACATTTTGGCGAATTACATGGACAGCTTAATAATTCTGTTTATAATTCACCATTTCAAAATGAAAGCAAATTTTGACAGACCAAAACACTCAAAATAAAACCATTAATTAACTAATAAAGCAGGACAGCTATGCCATAATTTCAGTAGTTCAAAATGATAAAGATTTTGAGAACACGTCTAAATAAACTAAATTATAACATTTTGAAAAATTATTCAGAATAATTAATGGACCTATGCAATGGCCAGTTTTTGTTCCATTATAGAACACTCTAACTTGAAAACTCAGATTTAAAATGAATTTTTTGCTTTTTCTTATAAATTATTGTATCATAGTCATAGATTTTTAAGTCATGCTATGAAATGATGCCATATATCCATGAAGTGCTAGGAAATAAAGAATCTACATTTAAAAATCCAAGTAAAAAAATTTGTCATTTCTTTAGGCCATTGATACTAAATTGACATTATGTTGTAAATCAATAATTAAAATCAAATTTCTATCTATTTCCAAGCTTATTTTAGAGAGAATGGTTTTAACCCTATTTTTATTTTAAATGTAAGGAAAGATAGTTTGTTATTAATACCTTTTCTGCTGTGTTTAGAACTGAGTTTAGTTATATAATGCTTGTGGTAGTAGTCACCTATTGTTTTTATTACCCACTTTGTACGCAGGAAATGTTTGAGTGTTTTGGTTTTGTTTTGTTTTTTTTTCCCCAATCAGTGTTTGCTGCTCACATTTCCATGTTAATGTTCCTGCTTCTTCCAAGCAGGAAGAAGTTTAGTTAGAATGATGGATATAAATAATGTCAAAATGGAACATTAAATAGGAGCAGATACCCATTACATATGCTCACCTTGTAGTTGAATTTATCATTTGGTTAAGAGGTAAGGTTAATCATCAGTATGCTAGTATGCTCATTTTCAGAAAATTTAAACAGTTTAGACTTTTTTTTTAATTTATAAAGCATTCCTTATTTTTCTCCATTTCTTGAGGCACTGAGAAAATTCGGCCTAGTCCTAAAGCATAAAAGTAATTAAAATGTTATATAGTACACAGTGAAAAAATAAGAAATGTTGCCATTGCTTATAAAACTACAAAGTTATACATTTTAAGAGACAGAATACTTTTTAATATGCCCTCTGAAATTAGGAAATTAGATTTTATTATAGACAACATTTTAGTGAAAATACTGTTTCCAATCTTGAATGCTATGATTCTCCTTATTGCTAGTGTTTTATAGGTCATGAATTAAATATCTGTAGAGGATTTAGTGATCATCTTGATTATTTTTACCCTGGAGTTTTATTGTGCATATGAAGGTACTGAGTGGTTTAGGTTATTCTAAAATAGATAAGAAATTGTTACATGTTCTAATTTGACAGCCATCTCATTTTGATGCCAAATGAAATTGCTGTATCTTTCCTATTATTCATCATACATTTATAGGAAAGAAAAATTAAAGCATATCTTTTTATTGATAAGAATGAAGATTTTAAGAAAGAAAGAAATTTTATATTTTGTAAATTAATAAAATAAAATAACACAAAACTGGTATAAGTACATATGTGTGGTTATCTCTAAATATCTTTGTGAAATGATCTTAAGTTTAGAATGTAGTGTTTATAACTAAAGATATTTAAAGCTCACGTTGATTTTAAAATGGACTTTTCCTTTATTTAAGAATAATTGATAGGTAAACTAACTAAATTTGATAACCAGCTCCAGTGATATGTAGAATTAGTTTATAATTTATTTTATTTACAAAATATAGTAAATATACCAAACTTATAGTTACCTATATTATCTATATACATGTACCGTATTTCCAAATTTTAAATAAGGCTTAAATCTTCTACTTTTTTAAAGACGGAATTGGAAAATATTGAAGTGACACAGGGCATGTCAGCTGAGACAGCAGTAACTTTCCTCAGCCGACTGATGGCCATGGTCGATGTACTTGTGTTTGCCAGCTCTCTAAATTTCAGTGAAATCGAAGCTGAAAAAAATATGTCTTCTGGAGGTTTAATGCGACAGTGCCTAAGACTAGGTAAGTATGTTAAGACTAACAGTGCACATTAAATGATAACCTACAAATTAGTTTTATGAAGCTCTATGGTACATGAAATATTGATAAATTGATCATTATATATTAATAATATAAAGATTATTTTGTAACTCATCAGAATTACCAAATTCAAAAACATTGTATCTTCACATTGGAGATTTCAGGGAATTGATAATCTTTAATGATTTATAACTTGAAATAAAGTAAAATATATTTAGAATTCTTTCAAAATCAGTAAGACTATCACTCTTCATTGAAGTGATTTTAATGGAAATCCATTTATGAATTCTGTTTTGGTAAACTAATACTGAAGGTAGTGTCCTAGGCCCACAAACATCAGAAAATGAATGACATGGTCTTATTATACACATAATGCTAGAAGGATAAAATTGCCTAATCTCACTGTTTTTCCCAGAGTGAACAGATATCCGTAATAAACATTATTATACCTATGCTGTTCACCTTTTATCTTGTGTGGCAAAGAAAATTTAGCACAGAAAACTCTTAGTAAATCTGAATGAGTTCTTTAGATAGCAAGCATTCTTACCCCTCTTAAAGGGAAAAGTTATGTATATTATTTAGACTTTCCAAGCGATCAGAAAGCTGCTCGTTTCATACTTGCCTTGGAGCATGAGCAGAACATAAGAATGCAAGGCATGAAATAGGGCTTTTTTGATGTGTACTCTTTTCACCCATAATTTTTAAAGGTTATGTAAAAAATTATCCATATAGTTGCAGGGGAGAGGTTTTTTCTGATTCAAGGAAGAAACAAGGATTTGGGTTAAGAATAATGGAATGAAACCTAGTTTCTTTTTGTTTATACTTTTTAAAGACAAGCAAATTGAGAGAAATCATTTCACATCTGTTATAATGGAGAGAGTGATCACATTGGTATCTCTCTGACAACCAAGGACTTTAATTTACTGTGGGCCATCACAGACATTTCCATTGATACTTGACAGTAGCTGCCAGATTGAACTTTGTGAGAAAGATTATGTATCTATCTATACATATTTTAACATATATTAATATATATATTTTTAAATGCCTCAGTATCTTAAAACCAGCATTTATTTGGTTATTCTGAGCTTTTATTTCTAGATATATTCCAAGACTTTTCTCCTAATTTCATTTTTATCTGAATGATACCTAGAAGATTTATTTTTTTTACATAATATCTAGCAGATTTAGTTGTTTTATCACCCACAGGAAACTTTTATAAGTGAATAATATTAGTAATAAAACAAATACATGTCACCTTGCATGCTCTTTACTGTTCTAAGCACTTTATTTATATTAATTCAGTTAATCCTCACAATAGCCCTGTAAGGGATTTACTATGTTTATCCTTGTTTACACATGTGGAAACTGAGGTACAGATAGTTTAAGCAGCTGGACCAAGATCACGTAGCTCATAAGTGGCAGAGCCAGGATTCAAACTCACATGGTCTGATTTCAAAATCTGTACTGTTTATTACAATACTTTACTACTTTTTAAATAAATGAATAAATAAAAAGCTTGTTCATATCGAATGCTTATTGACAAAGCCCATAGACTGTCCTATCATGAAGAAAGGTGGATATTGTGAGACTTGAGTATACTGATGTACTCTATCATTGCCTGAAATGTGAAGTTGTGGTCAATATACTCACCAAAATAGTCAAATTAAGGACAGAAACTTTATTATTAAAATTTATTTAATATGAATTTTAAGCTTTAAAAGGTTTTTATTGATCCATAAAATTCAGAAGTGTGAAAAACGGGCCAGGTGTGGCTTATGCCTGTAATCCCAGCTCTTCGGGAGACCAAGGCAGGAGGATCACTTGAGGCCAGGGGTTTGAGACCAGCCTGAGCACCATAGTAAGACCCCATTTCTACAATAAATACAAAAATTAGCTGGGTGTGATGGTGTACACCTGTAGTCCTAGCTACTTGGGAGGCTAAGGTGGTAAGCTCGCTTGAGCCTAAGTGATCTATGATCAGGCCACTGCACTCCAACCTGGGTGACAGAATGAGACTCTGTCTCAAAAAAAAAAAAAAAAAAAATAGTGTGAAAAATGGAGGATAATAAAATAAATAAGGAAGGATATATTGAGAGCTTCAGAGGTCCTGGTAATGTTCTGTTTCTTCAGCTGGCTGGTAGTATATGGATATTCTGTTTCTATTTTTTTAAGTACATATGTATTTTATATATACTTCCATTCCTATATTTCATAATTTAAAAATACTATTGATCTAATTGATTTTAAGAGTAATAATGGATGGAGCAAGGGGAGAAAGAAAGAGAAAAAGAAATAAACTAGCAACTTTTTCCAATACATTAAAGTCAATAATTTATATTAATAATATTTTTGATTTTTTAAATAGTTTGTTGTGTTGCTGTGAGAAACTGTTTAGAATGCCGGCAAAGGCAGAGAGACAGGGGAAACAAATCTTCCCATGGAAGCAGTAAACCTCAAGAAGTTCCCCAAAGTGTGACTGCCACAGCAGCTTCAAAGGTAATTAAACATTTTTTTTTATGTCAAATACAGTTTACCTGAAAAGAAATTTTTTAAGTTTATTAGAACCAAGCAACATGGTCTTGCTCAATTCTCTGCTTCATCATTGTGTTACAAGGTTGCTTAACCTTCCTGAGGCTTTCATGTTTTGGTCATTAAATGAAGATACTAATAGTTTCTACTTTATAGGATTCTTATAAGGATTATATCAGCATATAGCACTAAAAATTCTTAGTTATTTTTATTTTTAATAGTTAAATATATCTTCACAGTTCAATGTATGGATGTTCTTTTTAAATGGATGAGCTTTTGGTGGTAGACATAGTAGTCCACAAAAATTTATTGAATGCCCATTAAATGAATGAATAGTATAATATTTTGGAATATACCAGTAATTTTCATTCTAAATTAGCTCTCTTTATCATATGCTTATCTGACCCTTGACATCATATCTAGTTTTGTTGACATCACTTTCAAGGTCCTGCATGACTGGTTGCTGCTTCCTTCCCTTCCCTAGTGGTAGCTTTATACCTTTACCATTTTAGTTATACCACAGACTTCATTCAGTTCATCAAAAGAATGTTTTTTTTTTTAACTTCTCACACATTTCCATAGTTTTCTTTTTTGTTTTTTTTCCTTTGTTCTTTTTGAGACAGGTTTTGCTCTGTCACCAGGCTGGAATGCAGTGTTGCTAAAACAACTCACTGCAACCTTCAACTCCAGGGCTCAAGCGATCTTCTCAAGTAGCTGGGACTACAGGCATACACCACCACACCCAGCTAATTTTTTTTAATTTTTTTGTGGAGACAGGGTCTCGCCATGGTACTCAGGCTGGTCTCAAACTTCTGGCCTCAAGTGGTCCCCTCCCACTTTGGCCTCCTAAAGTGCTGGGATTACAGGTGTGAGCCATTGCTCTAGGCCTACATAGTTTTCTTTACTTGAAATGTTCATCCTTATTTCTTACGCAGCTAAAATACATTCAACTTTTAGGTTACCTTAAATGCTACTCTCTCAGGAAAA
This sequence comes from Eulemur rufifrons, assembly GCF_041146395.1. Classification (NCBI taxonomy): domain Eukaryota; kingdom Metazoa; phylum Chordata; class Mammalia; order Primates; family Lemuridae; genus Eulemur; species Eulemur rufifrons. The sequence continues at coordinate 71,781,991 of NC_090986.1, read as the reverse complement.
TATTTTCTGACACCTCACCACCACCCCGGTCTAGGGTAGGTTCTTCTGTTTGATGTTTTTGTAAAACCCTGTATGTCTCTTTTCACTCACTGTACTTAAAATAACATGTTTAATATTGACACAATAATTATTTGCTCAGTAAGTGAAGGCATGAGAAGTTTATTTAAAAATTCTATGGCTTTAAAATTGAGTAATTTTCAAGCAGACCAACCACATTATTTATTGTGTCTGTTAGTTATTTGCAATATGGCGGCCTCTTTTATTTTCTACTGCTGTCAGGGAAATATTCATAATGTAATTTGACCTTGTATTATTTTATTGATCACAAGACTCCACAGGTTCTTCATTGCTTATGAAATTCGATACAAACACATCAGCAATAATGCCTCATATTATTTGTGTAGGCATAGTAGACTGATAGTTACTTGGAGGCAGTGTCCCATGTCTTCTACATCTTTGTAACTGCAGAGCATTTATAGCACTGTGAATACTTTGTAAAAAGAGCACAGACTCTAGAATCAGACAGTTCTGAGTTTGCATTCTGGCTTTACCACTTACTAGTTTTGTGACCTGAAGACAAATTCCTGAGTCTCCTGTGCCTCAATTTTCCAGTCTTTAAATGGATATAAATCTTAATTTATAGGGTATTTGTATCAATTAAATAAAAAGAAATAATGTATTAAAGTGCTTAGTGATTTTCGATTATTACTGATTCCCCTCTCTAGCATACTTTGCCACTCAATGTATACTCATGAAATGAATAAATAAATTAGTATTTTGAAGAGCTTAGATTTGAAAGCTGTCTGTACTTAATTCAGTAGATAATAGGAAGTCTTTCAAGATTTTCAAGCCACCTATTGCTCTGATTGTAGAATGTGGACAGAAAAGCCTAATGAGAAGGAAATTTGTAGTAATTTAGTTGAGCTAATCAGTGTCTCTCTGGCAAGAACTTTGGTAGTAAAAAATGGATAAGAAGGAATAAATGTACAATTAGGGAAAGATTTGACTTGAAAACAAACAAACAAACAAACAAACAAAAAAAAATTTCACGACAGAATAGACAGATATGGGTGGTAGTTTTTTTTTTCCTTCCTGTGTTTATGCATTTCTTATGTGGCACTTTGGTAAGTAAATCAGTTAATTTTTTAGAGAGGTAGGAAATGTTTCTTGCCACTAACCTGTGTGGACTTGCATAAGATGTGTACCTTCATGGGGCTTCATTTTTTAATGTGTAAAAAGGAGCAATAATACAAGCTTTTTCTATTATGTATTCTATATAAGGATCAAATTAGATTAGGGATAAAGAAATACTTTGTGAAATGTAAAATGGTATGTGAATGAAAATATTTGTTTTTTTGTGCTATAAATTCATCTGTTATTAGTTATATTATTTTCTTTAATCATCCTGTGATAAATATTATTAGTTTATTATTTAGATAATATAGCTAAGGTTCAGAGAGGTTAAGATCTTACCTAAGGTCATATAGCTGGTAAGTTTTAGAATTGTAGTGGAAACCAGGTAACTATCAGCCTTCAAATACCCCGCTCTTTTCATTATCCTGTGCTGCAAAAGAATCAAACAATTTAGGAGTAGAATATCATGATTGATGTCCATTGAAAAGTAGAAGATGGACTATTTATTTTTCATTGGCTAGAGTAATAACAAGTACATACCTATTATGTGCATGAATTGTATTTGGCATTATGCATATATTTAATTTGATCCACACAATCCTTAACATGTATTGCTGAAAAAGTACTTGATTGAGTTTCAGGGAGACTGGCTCACTCACTAGTTTACTATATAGACTACATTAGCTAAAATTTATAGGTTTTATTTTCTTCAATGATAAAAAGAATTTTGCTGGTAATGAATGATCTTTAATGTTTTTCAGCTTTAATGGGCTGTGACTTGAATTCTTTTTTTAAGTTTACCTTTCTTTTTCTAGATCATGAAATGGTTACGCATATAAATTCTTATATAGTAATATAACATAATAATCTCATATAATATAAAAGGTGATGGATAAACAAACCCAGAGACTCAAAGAGAGTTATTAACTAGAGGTAGGGAAAGTGAGGCTCAGGAAATTTTAGTAACAAGCACGAGGTCACAGCAGAGACTTGAGGCCAGATCTTCAGATCTTCGCAAGTTCAAGATCAGTCGCTTTTCTACCAGTGTTTTACCTGCCTTTGTGAGTTTATAGTGGTAGTCATGCTGATAAAGAAGAACACAGGTAAGAAAAAAATGTCACATGACTGGAGAATGGAAAATATGCCTTGTAATGGATTCTTTTTGTCAATGAATATTAACTCAGGAAGAGGAGGTAAATGATGTGGCCAGTTTAACCTAAATTAAAGATATTGGAAGTGATACTAATGTATAATTTTCTGCAATATACTATTTCTTCACAATTCTTTTCTTTTTAAAGACTCCATTAGAAAACGTTCCAGGTAACCTTTCTCCTATTAAGGATCCTGATAGACTTCTTCAGGATGTTGATATCAATCGCCTCCGTGCTGTTGTCTTTCGGGATGTGGTAAGTTATGCCTCTTTGGCTTCCCTGGAAAAAACCTTCCACTGTCATTTGTGTAAAATAATTTAAGTTTTATAGGAAAGCTACATATTAAAACTAAATGCTCTAGTGTCTAGGCTTATGGGTGTATTGCATACTTCTGATTATAAAATGATTGAGCCTTAGCTTTCTCTGAAAGTTTATTGATGTTGTTTTTGAAAACAGGGTGAAATTTAATATAATTTGTTTTTATAGTAAGAATAGGAATAGCCTGAAAAATTAAAATTCACTTTATCTTGCAACACTTACTCTTCTCTTTTAGTATTACTAGTTCCATTTCCAGGTACTGAATGTTTCATTATTATTAATGTTCCTTATACTATGGATTAAGGGGATTAGTTAATTAGGTGTTACTGGCAATTACTTTTGGGGGGGGCAATTACTTTTTGATGAAGAATCTGCATTTTAAAAATATAGATATTGATGAGAATTTGAGTTAGAAAGATAGCTTAACAAAGCTTAAGGGAAAAGGGAGCTTGAGGAAAAGCTTTCATGGAACCCTCCAATCACGTGATTACTTTCTCAAGGTAAGTAAAAATAAGATTGGCTTTACCATAAATTGTGTAGGAACACATATGGTATTTCACAACAGATTCAATGTTGACAGCACTGCTTAATATAATTATTATAAACTAGCCACATTGAATACTATTTTTCTTATTTTAGTTGATGATTTGTATTTAGTTGATGGTTCTGCATGAAATATAGAAATGTAGAAGAAAGTTTATGTTTGAAATTTATATTTAACAATAAATTGGATGGAGTGATTTTTACTTTAGAAAGTAGTTAAAATGTATAAAGTCATGGAATAATACTGCATGGTAGGAATATACAAAAGAAAAACTGTCACTCTGTTTAATACATATTAGCTCTTATAAAACACTAGAAAAATTACAAACATACCAACAGAAAAATAGGCATTGGACACAAAATATGAAATACTAGGCAAAAAACATTATAGAAAGTCAGTATCAGTAGTAGTCAACAGAATGCAAATGAAAATAAGAGTGAGATTTTTTTACTATTAAATAAATTAAAATTTTTAAATGATAATACCTAGCATTGCCAGGGTACAGTGAAACATGCTCTGTCATATATCACTTACACATGAGTATAGACTGGATAAGCTTTTGACTAGTTCTTTACCAATATGTGTTAAAACTCATAAACAGTGATGTCCTATGACTCAGGGATTCCACTTAGAAGTTATTTAACTTAATGTGTTCATTGAGAGATACCTACAGGAAAATTGGCAACATTAAAAATATCCAACAAGAGATTTTGGCTTAAAAATATTAACATATTTATTCAGGAGAAAACTATATGGCCATTAAGATCATACTTTTGAGGGAAGTTTGGTGACATGGAAAAATGATCATGATATATTTTAAGGGAAAGCAGCAATATGCAAAAGTACTTATATTACACAAATATATGTATACTGAATGTATGTACGTACATACATACATGTGACTTTATTGAAAAAAAGACTGGGAAGAATATACCAGAATTTCAATGATTAGCTCTAGGTAAACAAATTTTAGTTTGTTCTTTACCCTTTTATGCTTCTCTGTATTTTTAAATTTTCTGTAATAAGCCTATATTGTTGAATAATTTATAAATTATGAAGGTATTTTCAAAAAAGGAGGTAGAATACATTATAGTATAAAAACCAGGATATAAGAATTGTACTATAATCTGGACTCTTATCTAGACTTGGAAAAAGATACCATTCTTACTAATAGTACTAACGGTTTTACCATTTAGAAATGGAAATTAGTTCAGCAGTGGTGCTCACGTTTCTTCCTGGAGTGTACCTTTCAAACATCATTAGGTCATATAACTGTTCATTGAGTTTATACTGTATATCAGACATGGAATCTATATAATTCTAAGCTTCTAGTTAAGGGTTAAGAAAGCAAGTTAAGACTCAGAAACATTAAGACCACACAATTGATACAAAGTAGAGTCAGAATCCCAACCAGATCTTTCCAGAGGATTCTCTTTTCATCACTATATTTCTTAGATTCCAAGATACCTTTTTTTCCCCACATTTAAATAACCTGTGAAATTTGGAGGTGTTTTTATAATTGATAGTATTTTAGAGTCAATTGTAAATATTATGCTAAAAATTCTACTTCATTTTGAAATTTTTATGAACCAGTAGTCATTTTTATTTGCCTTAATTAGTAAAACAAATGTCTAAAATTAGGTTAAGAAATATGCATATACTATAGACATATATGTATAAATATATGTCTATCTATAGGTGAAACAACTAAGTGATATACTACAATCTTAGGGTGAAAGACTACTTTTTTTTATAGCAGTCTTTCTAAGTTGTTTTACTTTTCACATTTATAGTTTTCTTAGTAAAATTCCAACATACACACACACAGAGGCAAACACATGTAAATCTAGAGATTAAGGGTTTTCATGGTTTTTAAGGACTTCTGTAGTTTTGTTGGCAATGAAGGAAAAGTGTATACTAGCACTATGGCAGGAGAAAAATTTGATAAAATATCAAAGAATAAATTCTTCTTGTTCTCATTTATTTTCTATAATGAAGACATTGCTGATTTAAACTCCTATGAGCTGTCTAGATCTAGGTAAAATAGCTGTGTGGCAAAATTTGCTGTGTGGTAAGACAAATATGGCTTAAAAAAAAAAACTTTGTTTTCAGTGTTCTCCAATAAGCCAAAATTTGAAGGCAAATTCATTATGCTTCTCCCTTTTCCCCCAGGGCCTTGATTATACTAGGTCAGTTTTATCTAAAATGAGAGAAACTGAAGTAAATTTTAATCTTTAAAAATTGAATGGAGGTTCTCCATCATCCTAGTTGAAGCATTAAAATTTTTAAAGGATTTTGAGGTTAATTATATTACTTATTCAAGATTGAATAGTGGGGAGACCCATTTTTTAAGCAGATGAAACATAATAGAGCTCATGTCTTCTTAATAATAAAATACCTAAGCAAGTCAAATAATTTGTATAAAAATTTAGTTATTCTCCAGATATTTAGCCTCTGTATATATTGGGCTTCATTTTCAAAGACAGAACTAGGAATATAAGAAACACAATTGGCTTGAAGATCTGGATTTAAAAAGAAAAGCTAACTCTTCAAATCATATGTAAGGGAAATTTTAAGTTGGCTAAGACATAGGTTCACAGTGTTTATTATTTACAGCTCTGCTGCTTTGTAGTTGATATTCATTCATTCATTCATTCCACACTTATTTGTTGAATGCCTTCTAATTGCCTGGTATGATTCTCCAGTGGTAGAAATACTAATAGAAGTATTGTGGGATATTATGGCCCATTGCAGCTTAAATTGTGTGTGAATTCATTCTTGGTCAGTATCTTTTGTTAGTCTGATTGCACTTCATTTTCCTTTGTAATAACTGCTTAAGTATTTGAATTTTTCCCCTTTTCTCCATGCTTATCCCCTCAGCAATGTAATGCAAGGAATATGCATTTTAAACACTTTGTTTAAACTGTAAGAAAGTATATCTCTATAAAAGCTGTCTGTCACTCACAGTGTATGAAATACTAAAATAATATTTCAGACCAAATTTGATTTACTTTGGTCGTTTCCCCCATTAGCTGTACTTTCTGTTTCATAATATTATATTATCAGTAAATATTTCTTGTTTGCTTTCTTTCTCCCAAATGCACATAAATTCTGAATCTTACTTGCATTATGCTTAAATGAAGTAATAAATACAAATCACCTCTTAATAGAGTTACTAGAATTTATTGCAAGTTTGTTTTCCTTATTTCTATTACATTTTTACCGTTATCTGTGAGCCACAGTAACTACTTTCAGTTTTGGTTTGGAAGTATCAGTTTTAGCTAGCTTATAAAAAAGGCTTTGTAAACATTTACATTTGATTCCACAGATAGACTGTAATTTGGAAGTGGTATTAGAAGTCATATAAATTAGATTCCTTATCATTATTTCCCTAAAAGATGGTTATCTAGACTCTTTGAATAGAGCTCTCAAGATTACATGCAGCTTGTTATATTTTTGGGAAGCATATTTCTTACAAAATTATTTCTCTACCAGACTGTAGTTGGCTTTTTAAAACTATCATCTTATCCTGACTTGGCTGATTTTTTCAGACATTGGACCACTTTGCTTTTCTCCCCTGGAAAAAAACTCCATTTTATTTTTGAGCTCTGAAATGAGGAGCCTGAAATATTGACAGTGTTTTAGAGGTCATTTTTCCAATGTAGAATAATGAACTATTACTTCTTTTTATCTGTTAATACAACTAAATATCGAATTAGCTTTTCCTTATGCTGTCATATCACAGTTCTAACTGATATTGATCTTGTATAAATTTATATTTTATGCTCCCCCATTGTTTATATCTTTTCCATTTTGTACTCAGGTAGTCTCTTGCTTAGCTTATGTTAGAATTATATTAAATACATGTATTTCAATTATAATTTTATCCTATTAATTTTATTCAGTTACAATATTTAAAACTCTTGCTTTTCTTAATCCAGGACATTAAATTATTCTTTTCAACTTTGTATCATCTAAAGACACTTACTATATTGTTATGCAGGTAGTGGATAATAATGGTAAAGAGGACAAAGAATAAATTTTTGTGGCATATTTATCAAAATTTTAATATTCTAGTTTTTTTAAATTATATTTAAAACTATAATTCAGAACATATATTTCTGGAGTTTTTATTTATACTTAAATAATACTTATCAAGTAACATTATATACTTAGCAGGCTTTAATAAAAGTTAAGTATCTTATTTTGCCTCCATAAAGAAAGTGAAATAGGAACAGTTTCTTGTACGTTAAGAACTTACACTTAAAAAATTTTGAGTGTCAAAACTGCCTTTTTATTTTATACAGGATGATAGCAAGCAGGCACAGTTCTTAGCTCTGGCTGTTGTTTACTTCATTTCTGTTCTGATGGTTTCCAAGTATCGTGACATATTAGAACCCCAGCGAGAAACTGTAAGAACTGGAAGCCAGCCAGGTAGAAACATCAGACAAGAAATAAATTCGCCAACAAGTACAGGTACTTGATATTCTTTTAATTATTTGAATTTTCACCATCATTTATCTCCTTTTTTTTCACTTTTACATCTAGATTTAAACTGGACCTCTTCATAATCACCTCAAATATTTATGAATGGTTGGTATATAAATACTAATATTCTTTAATTCCACAAAAATGTATGAATAATATTTCTATAAATTTGTTGTATTCTCATTTTATCAGTGCAGCTTTGGTTTTAATACTTCCCACTTATTAATAAAAATCATTCATGCCACTATTTAATATACAAGTAACTCATATTTTTAAATGTATTACTTTTTTAATTTTTATAAACTTGAAAGACTATAGAGTTGTCCAATACCACATATAAGCCAAAATATAAATCTTTATAGCCAAGCTTAAAACAGCATTTTTTTCTTTCTTTCCTTTTTGCTGCATACAGTTATTTCAGTATCTAAATACTCTATCAGTGATTTATAATAGGCAAGTATACATTCTAAATTTTATGTCCAAGTGGCCACAACTAAAATCAAAGACTTGTGGAAAGTTAACATTATGGACAACAATGAACCATCTTGGGTCATGTTGCTTTTCTCATTTGTATAAAATACTCTTGTTGACGAGTTTTGCATTATTAGCTTCACCTACTCTGCTTGAACGCTATAAACACATTTTCTGGCAACTAATATTTTAATATCATGGAGTACCTTCTTCATTGAATTTCCTTCCAGGTTTTTATATCAAGATTGTTTCTCTGTTGTTTATACTATAACCTTCACAACCTAATGTTTATTTCATAACCACTGGATTAATTTGTAGTTGAAATTGTCTTCCCTAAATAAATACATTGCTCTAAAAATAAAATGGATATTTTTAAAAGTGAGTAGAAATTAGTGGTCAAACCTCTGCATCCTGTTTTCCATAAGCATTACATCTCATTTACCTTTTATTGCTGTTGTAGAAATATGGATTATGTTTTAGCTATAGTATTTTGCTGTTGCATGTTACATTTGCTTTTAACGCATAAACATGGGGTTATTTCATTATAGCATACTTTCATTTTTAATTTTACTCTTCAAATTAGATATCGTCCTACCATTGCAGTTCATATCTTTTTGTAATTTAAAACACTAAGACATTATCATCTTACCTCTTTTTCTTCATTTTTAATGCATTTGTATCCATTATACGTGTATAAAATAAGTCATAGTATAGTGAACCTTCTAGTTCTGATTTTCTTGTGTATTTGTATGCTTCTGTATATGTTGCTAAAGTTATTCTACTTAACAATTGTTTCTTTTCTCTTAATACATAATCTCTTTCCTTCCTTCAGAGATTCATTCTTTATTGCTAGTACTGTTTGCATGTTGCAGTAATATAGAATTGTCATGGATCTTCAGTGGACCATGTTGCAGATTGTTACATGCTGGCTCAAATTTGATTCCATGATTTTCTTCACAGTTGTGGTCATACCATCTATCCCTCATCCAAGTTTGAACCATGGATTCCTTGCCAAGTTAATTCCTGAGCAGAGCTTTGCCCACTCATTTTACAAAGGTAATAATGACCTCATCTCCTGACCTGTTTGGGTATTCTTATTTTATGAGTTGTTATAAAATAAATATTCATGATGTAATTGCTTATAAACAAGTATACACCTCAGGTTTCATGGAGATATGATATGTTATATTTATACCTGGCTACTGAGATAAAAATATTATATTTGTAATTCATTATATTATATATCACATATAAATTAAGAATACCTAATTCTTTATATATTAATATGCACAGTGGTGGCACTTACTAGAGATCACAGAAGAGTCATACCTTAGTAGTGGGACTAAATTCCCTAAAATGAAGACTACTTTAGACTTACTAGAGAAAAGCTTAAAAACATGCCTTAAAAACATCAAACTTATCTATAAGTTATTTAACTTCTGGTCAGAACAAAATCCCAATACTCCTTTAAAGAACTACAAAAAATACCTCACCAAAAAACATAAATGTTAAGCATCCACTTAAAAATTACTAAACATGTAAAGAAGCAGGAAAATGTGATGCATAAGCAGAAGAAAAAAAATAATAGACTCAGATTCAGAAATAGTAGAAATGGCACAATTATCAGATAATAACATTAAACCAGCCATCATAAGTATGTTCAAGATGTTTTTCAATTTAAAGGAAAAAGTGAACATAATGAGGAGAGAAATGGAAGACATAAAGAAAAAGAACTAAATGGAAATTTTAAAGATGAAAAATATAGTAGCCGGAATGATAATGTCTCTGGGTGGGATTAACATGAAATTATTGACTGTAGAACAAAGGATTGTAATAGGCACAATTCTGTGATAGCCCCAAAATATTCCTGTTTGCATACCTTGCAAAATTCCTTGGATGGTGAATATCATGGTTTTTACTTCTATGATTAGGTTATGTTATACAACACAATTGCTTTTGAGAAAAGATACTATCCAGGTGGTCCTGACCTAATCACATGAGTTCTGTAGAAACAGAGAGTTTCCTCCACTAGTTGCAAAACAGCAAGTCAGAGAGACTTGAAATGTGAGAGGGATTTAACATGAAGGAGGGTCTTTATTGCTGAGATGGAGGTGACTTTGGAAGAAGGACCTGAGAACAGCTTGTGGGAGCTAAGAATATTCCCCTGCTGACAGTCAGCAAGAAAGTGGGGAACTTCAGTCCTTCAACAACAAGGAACTGAATTCTGCTAATAACTGGAAAGAGTTTGGAAGAGGATCCTGAGCGCCATATGATACCATAATTAAGTATATTTCATAACTGGCTAGTAATATGGAAGCAACTTTTGGAACAAATAAAGCTAGCTAAGCATGTTTTGTTACAACCTGACAACTGCACAGATACTATTTTTTATAAATGTGCAACCTTTGGACAGCATGGTAAAATGAAGGAAAAAATGTTTAGCTTTATTGCTGATGTGGGGGTGAGGGGAAACATCCCCTTCACCTCAGAAGGTTTGCTGAAAGATCAACTCACAATGAGGCAGATCAATAAGAGAAAGAGATTTATTTACCCTGAGCACAGAGAGAATCACAGAGTGATTACCCAGTATCCCAATGGGGTCCAGAAATTTATATACCCTTATTTTAGAGGGGAAGTGAAGATGAGGAATGTAGATAATTCTGTTTAGGGGCAATGAATGGTTACTAGGGAAGATGAGCAGATACTTGAGAGAATGAATGGATGGGGGAAAGAGATTGACTTGTAAATGATTTTCTTTGGAAATTATATTAACCTGAGAGACAGGTATTATATTTAAAATGATTTGGACTAGGTCTAGTTGCATTCTTGATCTTCTTTCCTATAATATATTGAGATAAACACGGAGGGGAAGGGAAACCCATTGTTCTTTTTGATGGGTTTGGTTTTTTAATGAAGAAAGAGGGAAAGCCCCTTCCAAAGCCTATTGATATATAAGGGCCTTTAATTCAAAATACTCTTTATACCAGGGAGCCATATTTGGGGGTGAAATTTCCTGAGCTCCTTCACTGAAAAACACATCTAGCTCTGAACTGTATAAACCAAAAAGAATTAGATTGTCACCAAACATTTAGAGTTTATTTTGTGAAGGAGTATGTTCCAAAGGCTCAGCTATGGTGACTAGAAAATATTCTGGAGTAGTTGCCCAGATTAAGAAACTTGTATCAGAGTGTGAATGCACTTTATCAAGAAAGTCTTTCTATGAAAACAATTTTAGCTGAACTGAATCACAGTGTTCTTTGTGACATAATGAAATGTTTGAATTACTTTAAGGCTGATATGGTAAATTTGCTATTATTTTCTTTATTATGTGATAATATGGCAGCTTATCATAACTTATTTTGCATGCTGTGGAACAGTGGTTATTGAGAAGAAAATTTCTGTTGATGGTGTCAGAGCTTCATAGTAAAACCTTTGTAGCATTTCTATAGGTTTGATTCCACTTTGAAATATGAATTTTACTGGCTTTTTGTCAGACATCTAAAATATTTTTTTTCCTCATAAGCCATGAGCAGGAACTAAAATATTTTTCATGAACTCAATACTTCCAAACAGGGAATGATGTTTTTCCATGGTAGACAAGATCAAAGAACAACAAAAAAAGTTAGAATCTTGGAGGTACACAGTTCATATGACATGTTTGACAATTTAATAATAATGAGTGAAGTATCTTGAGCATTAGGAATGATCTGATTTTGTTCATCCTTGACAAGTTATCACCTATCATTTAATGGATTTGGTGGAATGTTTTATGTTTTATTTTCCAGTAATAGAAGGTCCACACATAGGAAATTCATGAATCTAGAATCCATTTCTTTCATTGAAATATAATTTATACTTTATTATAACTATACAAGATGAAATTTTGGAACTGGTTATTGATGAATATTGGTGCTATATTTTGAAGTGACAGCATTTCTAACATCATTTTGGATATAAGTTTAAAATGGATATTCTGAGCTTTGTGAATTTCCATTCTACCAACATACTTGTCAGACACTACTTTCTCCTGAGTGTTATTGAAATAAAACAAAGACAGGTTAGATATGTTACTCTCATGAGTAGCATTATTACCAGTTCAACTTAGATTAGATAAATTAACAGCAAAAAGCCCAGTGACACATCAGAAACTTTTTTTATATTCCCAGTATTTATACAAATATTCTTACAGGCATTTTTGGGGGGAATCACTCTGCCTAAAACTTTTTGTTTACTTAGGATGTGTAATGAAGAAAAGTTGCAAGTGTAATAGCAGTTGTCTGTGTTGATCACCTATTTACCTATTCACTTTCAGTGAACAACATGGACTATTATTTTTTTTTTTTTTTTTTGAGACAGAGTCTCACTCTGTTGCCCGGGCTAGAGTGAGTGCTGTGGCGGCAGTCTAGCTCACAGCAACCTCAAACTCCTGGGCTTAAGCGATCCTACTGCCTCAGCCTCCCGAGTAGCTGGGACTACAGGCATGCGCCACCATGCCCGGCAAATTTTTTGTATATATATTTTAGTTGTCCATATAATTTCTTTCTATTTTTAGTAGAGACGGGGTCTCACTCTTGCTCAGGCTGGTCTCGAACTCCTGACCTTGAGCGATCCACCCACCTCGGCCTCCCAGAGTGCTAGGATTACAGGCGTGAGCCACCACGCCCAGCCAACATGGACTATTTTTATAATTATATCCCTTTTCTCAATACTATATTTGATTATACTTATTGAAATTTAATTTTATATCTACTGGGTTAAATAACAAAAACAGGTGTGCTGTTATTTTGTATAGTTTTAAATTATTATTTTTTTTTCTAAAATTGTCAGCCAATGATGGATTGAAGGGAAAAAAAAGGTAAATTTCCATAAATAGCTTGAAAAACACTTCTCCGGACCACTCTTCAATTCCTTCACACCCTACTCTCTTCTTTTAGCACATCATTGATCCTTTAAAAAAATTCAGAATTAGCTCTCTGGTCTCTTTTTCTTATTATTCTTTTTTAATTTCTTTTTATTTCGGCACATTATGGGGGTACAAATGTTTAGGTTACATATATTGCCTTTGCCCTACCCAAGTCGGAGCTTCAAGCATGTCCATCCCCCAGACAATGCACACTGCACCCATTAGGTGCAAATATACCCATCCCCTCCTACCTGCCTGACACCTGATGAGTGTTACTAGTAAATATGCATGTAAGTGTTGATCAGTTAATACCAATTTGATGGAGAGTAAATGTGGTGCTTGTTTTTCCATTCTTGTGATACTTCAGTTAGTACAATGGGCTCACGCTGTATCCAGGATAATACAAGAGTTGCTAGATCACCATTGTTTTTGTGGCTGAGTGAAACTCTATGATATACATATACCACATTTTATTAATCTGCTCACGATTGGTGGGCACTTGGGTTGCTTTCACCTCTTTGCAATTGTGAATTGTGCTGCTATAAACATTCGAGTGCAGATGTCTTTTTTATAGAATGTCTTTTTGTCCTTTGGGTAGATGCCCAGTAATGGGATCGCTGGATCAAATGGTAGTTCTACTTGTAGCTCTTTGAGGTATCTCTATTTTACTTTGCGCAGAGGTTACGCTAGTTTGCAGTCCCACCAGCAGTGTACGAGGGTTCCTATCTCACCACATCTATGCCAACATTTATTATTTTGGGACTTTTTGACAAAAGCCATTCTCATTGGAGTCAGGTGATATCTCATTGTGGTTTTGATTTGCATTTCCCTGATGATTAGAGATGTTGAGCATTTTTTCATATACTTGTTGGACATTAGTCTGTCTCCTTTTGAAAAGTTTCTGTTCATGTCCTTTGCCTGCTTTTTAATAGGGTTGTTTGATTTTTTTCTTGCTGATTTTCCTGAGTTCTATCTAGATTCTAGTTATCAGTCCTTTATTGGAGAAGACCCCCATATAGCAAAAGCAATCTTAAGCAAAAAGAACAAATTTAGAGGCATCAATTTGCCAGACTTCAAGCTATGCTACAAAGCAATAGTAACTAAAACAGCGTGGTACTGGGCCAAGAACAGAAACATAGACCAATAGAACAGAACTGAGAACCCAGATATAAAACCATCTTCATATAGCCATCTAATCTTTCACAAAGCAGACAAAAACATACATTGGGGAAAAGAATCCTTATTCAATAAATGGTGCTGGGAAAATTGTATAGCCACATGTAGAAGACTGAAACAGGATCGCACCTCTCACTTCTCACAAAGATTAACTCATGGTGGGTAAGAGACTTAAACCTAGGGCATGAAACTATAAGAGTTTTAGAAGAAAATGTTGGAAGTACTCTTACAGACATTGGCCTAGGCAAAGAATTTATGAAGAAGACCCCCAAAGCAATCACAACAGCAACAAAATAAATAAATGGGACCTGATCAAATGAAAAAGCTACTGCACAGCCAAGAAACTATTATGAGAGCAAACAGACAATCTATAGAATGGGAGAAAATATTCACATGCTTTTCTTATTATTCTCGATAGTCCCTTAATTCAGACTCTTATCCTTTCTTGGAATATTGTACAAGTTTATTCATTGGAATTCTTGTCTCTAATCTTTCAATATATTACTGACAATAATTTTGAGAATAACAGAATTTTGAAAGTAATTTTGAAAGTACAATATAATAATATAGTAAGTATAATTTATTTAATATACTACATTAAGAAACATTTTATAATATGTAGTAAATATAATACAGTAATTTTTCTCTCTAAAAATTCCTAAAGGCTTCGTATCATTTTGGGGACAGAGTTAAAATGTGCAGTACCATTAAGTCAACCAACGTACATATACTGGGAGTCCCATAGGAAAGGAGGGGAAAAGAAAGGGGCAGAAAGAATATTTGAAGAAGTACTTTCCTGAAAAATGCCCCAAATCTAGTAAAAATCATTACTATGCATATCCAAAGAGCTCAGTGCACTCTAGGTATGATAAACTGAAAGTGATCCACACCTTGACACAGCATAGTCAAAACATCAATTGGAAGATTTTCATGGCTCTTAATTGTATCTTCTCAATTATCATTTCATGTATTATGGGTGTATCCTTTAGTAGTAATACTGAATTCCTTTTTTTTAAATTTCAGAAAATTTAGGGGGTACAAGTGTTTTTTTGTTACATGGAATTGTATCATGCTGAAGTCAGGGCTTTCAGTGTATTGGTCACCAAAGGAGTGTACATTGTACCTGATAAGTAGATATTTATCCCTCAACAGCCCTCTCAACCTCCCCCCTTCTTAGTTTCCAATGTCCATTATACCTCTTTATGACAATATATATCCATCATTTGAATTCCTGAAGTTGAATTCTTCTCATATATTTATTGTATATGGCAAACAAAAAAAGAACCATATATAAATAATTGCAAATAATTACAAAAAAGTATTGCAACCTTTTTGTGTAAAATAAACTTTAATAATGATTTAAAATTTTTTTATGTATTTTTTTACTCTTTGGAGTTAAAGTTAATTTTTATGTAAATTAATTTTGCATTTTTGGATTTAATATAAACAAAATATACAAGTAGTTACAGCTTTGTATATTTTGTTTTAAATTACAGTGACTTAGTTTGCTTAATATTATTTGAAGAGCAAATATTTAATATTATTTTTAATGCCCTACTAACAAGGAGCTGTATGTTTCTTTCATGTTATTCCTTATTTAGAGGGTTTGGAAAATAGCAATCTTAGTAATTTAATATGTAAAACATATTGAAACACTTTATAAATCACTGTAAAACAGGGTTTTTGGAGGAAGGAATGTGATAAATGAGGTCACCGTTAGACATCATGTCATTTGCTGAACTTAACCTCATATTTTTCCCAAAATGTATTAGATGAACTCATTAGATTCAATGAAAAACAGTAAGAAAAAGAAGCATCTGGCATCCAACTGCCTGTTTCTGACAAGGTTAAGATCACTCAGGCTAGTAATGTTTCTGCTTTGTGTACTGACATGGCCTATTGCTACAGAGACTGATGAGAACTATGGAAAACTTACAAGCCTACTGTCATTAATATAACCTGGACAGATGAAATCATTTATACTTTCTCTGCGGTTCATGCCTAACTTCCTAATAAAGTCACTGGGTTAAATCCTCAAAGTACTTTAATGTCACAAAGAAGTATTCTGGAAGCATAAGTTATTTAAGCTGAAGTTTATGGTTTCAACTGAAAACATAGATATTAATTGCATAATGAAAAATTAAGGTGGGTTTTTTGACTACTGAACCGTTTTTTTATTGCTATTATAAAATTTTGTAATTTTCCATTGGTATTATTAATATTTTTATTTCTATGTAACATGATCACAGGATATGCTTTATAAAACATTTATTTGAATAGAATTCTTATTGAAATATCTTGAAATATCATAACTGCTTCCTTTTTGAAGTCTTTTTTGTTAGTCTCAGTAAAAATAAAATTCAGATTTTTAATACTGAATAAATATTTTGATGAACTATTTGAAAATATTCTAATATTAAATTTTTATAAACTTTTGTGTTTTATAATTGAGAGGTCAACATTTGTGTTGAATTTAGAGATTTTAAGAGGCAATTAGTTGAGCACAAATGCAAAACATTGTATAGTTTGGTGGCAAAAATCTTTAGATGTCATAGCTGGAGAACACCAAATCAAAGATTTTATATTCTTAGATATTTTGTTTGCTAGAGAATGCTTATATTTCAGTCTAATATAACCTGAAAAGTTTAAACTTTTTGTGTAGCTCTTAATGTATAACATACAATAAATAGAGATAGACAATGTATTAGTGTAAAGTCAAAACTCTAGACTGAATCTATAAATCAGCAAAATTCAGGCTAAATGCTAGACATGAATTTATGCCTTTTGATAATTAAAATCTATAAGAAAAGTGAGCCCGTGCTAGTAACTATCCCATTGTATTTTGTTGTTGTTAGAGTTCTTATTTTGTTTCTGCATTTACAATTTCTGTCGTATTGTAATAGAAATGTCACTATTGGTATTTAATTCTCTTCTGACATTTTGCTGCAATTGTTTTCTCATCAAAAAATATCTAGTCCATAGATTTAAACGTGTGTTAAAATGAATTCAGTGATATCTCTAATAGTGGAAATAACTGCCTCAGCCATCTTATCTTCTCATTCTGTATTTGTAGGTTATTTTATCAACTTTCCTCATTTTGAATAATCCAAATATGTATGACTATTGTTCTTTTGACCTACAGATATAAATATATCCCAGAGATTTTGCAGACTAAACTGAGTAGAGATTTAATTCATTATTCTCTTGAACAAATCTGTTCATTTTCTTCCTTTTTCAGTTGGTGATATATCACCATTCTTTTTTTTCTCTCCCTTAAGCTAGATATTTCAGAAATGTCTTGATTCTTTTCCCTCCGTCTTATTCCTAATGTTTAATTTAAGTCTTAGTCTTCTCTTAAAAGGTTTTATAAAAAATGCCAATTACCTTTATCTCTTACCTAGTTCCTTCTCCAGTGCTTTGCCTAATGTTATTGATACTCTCAAAATTTTCATGTAGTTATTTTAATTTTTAATCTTGGGAACAATATAGTATAAATCTACTCTATTTTTCATAGTGGTCTTCCAGTGTTTGAATATTATTATATTCCACAGATTATTTTTTTAAGTCTATCATCTTTGACCAAACTGACAAACAGGCAAAACTAAAACCTATTTATTAAATATGAAAACTACAATATAACATTCAATTGTTTTTATTCAATTTAAGTGAATATTGGATATTGAGAAGAATAATTGAAGATGTTATTTATTCCTAAATTAATACATAAATTTAATATAATTTGAATGAAAAGAAAAAGGGTAATCAAAAGAAAGAAAGGGATTTTCATTCTTTTGAAACTTGGCAGAATTATTCTGAAGTTAATCTGGAAAAATTAATAAATTCATATGCTTGGTAAATTTGAATGTAATGCCATTAATTTAAATATAAGAGAGAACAAAACTCTTTAATTGACAAGGCCCAAGAATGGACCCTGTTACTAAAGAAATCCCTTCACATTATTTTTAATCCTTTAGAATGAATTTACAGAACTTTCAGCAAATTATGATCCCACTCAACAATATTGTCATTGAAGCAACACTTCTCTCTGTGTTGTTGCTAAAGATTTCACAAAACATTTTGTGAGATGCTTTGCTGACATCAAGGTAGCCTATACCCTGCTGGACAATCTCCTGATTTCTTGTCCTAATAACGTTTTTAAAAAAGGAAACAAACAAATAACAACAAAAAAATCTAAGAGAAGTTTTATAGAACTTACAGACATTGAAATTTTGAAAAAAATCATAGAAATAATTTAGTCTTGTTCTTCTTGCTTTAAAGGATAGACTTCAATACAAATTAAAATAATAGAAATAGCTAACATTTACTAAGAATCTACTTACATGAGAATTGCAAATAATTTAGATATAGTAGCTTAATAGTATCTTATTTTCTTCTTCAAAATGACTTTAAGTTAAGGACCATTATTATTGCCATTAAACTAGGTTAGATACATTTTTCAACGTCATCATTTAGGATTTGGTAATATTATACGGATAACTTCTTTATATTAACCTTTGCATAATGGAATTTAACATTTTTAGAATTTTTTCATGTATTTTAATTGTTAATATTGTGTATTTCATGTTTATTTAGATATATACATATGTTTCTATATTAACGTTCACAAATTGAAATTTATATTTACTCATAAAGAATGAGCATGAGAATTCCTAAATAATTGTTCTTAAAGGCACATATAGGCTAAGTTCTTAAGGAGTATTATTCTATTATTAAAGTATTTATCTTTTTGAATTAATCATTTAATGTGTTTTACATTTTGAAAATTCTTCACAATTTTATGTATTATATTTGTAATTTTAAAATAATATCTTCAACTACTTTACATATTTCAAGTATTCCATTCTTATTTATTGAGTACCACAGAAGATATAAAAATAACTATATTTTTAAGGAAAAAGAGAAATATAAGAATTTGTCTTGCATGATTATTTGGTGGCTAACAAAGAAGAACTTCATATAATAATTATTTATAAGCTGCTTTAAGAAATTGTTAGGGAAACTATTTCCTGATACTTTTAAAGGCGTAGGTTTTGAAATGCCAGATGATTTTGGGTTTTTTGATGCTCACTGAGCAAAATGACAAGTATATTCGATGATATATTTTAACTGAGTTGTTACTATGCACACCCATTTAGCAAGTTTTTTTATTATACATTTTATTTTCATTATTCAATAATATATGAGAACATTCTATTAATAATACAGGTTTTTACTTGTGAAGTTTTTTTTTTAAAAAAACCAGTTTCTTTTATTACAGAAACACCTGCTGCTTTTCCAGATGCTACAAAGGAAAAAGAAACACCAACTCCTGGTGAAGATATTCACCTAGAAAGTTCAATTCCTCATACAGATTCAGGAATTGGAGAGGAGCAAGTGGCTAGCATCCTGAATGGGGCAGAATTAGAGACTAGTGCAGGCCCTGATGCCATGAGTGAACTCTTATCCACTTTGTCATCTGAAGTGAAGAAATCACAGGAGAGCTTGACTGAAAATCCTGGTGAAATGTTGAAGCCTGCACCATCCATATCTAGCATTAGTCAAACTAAAGGCATCAATGTCAAAGAAATATTGAAAAGTCTTGTGGCTGCCCCTGTTGAAATCGCAGAATGTGGCCCTGAACCTATCCCATACCCAGATCCAGCATTGAAGAGGGAAGCGCAAGCTATTCTTCCTATGCAGTTTCATTCCTTTGACAGGTAGGTACTGAATTTATTCACAGGGCTTTACATATAGAAGGAAAATTAGACTCTGTTAATTTTAAAATATTAGGAGGGTCTTGAAAACTTTATATTAATTTATGTAGATTCTTACTACAAAGATTATCAAAGTGACAGGTCAATTAGATCTCAAAATAAAACATTTTAAGAATATGTTTCAAAAAAGGAGTTTCAATGTGATATGGTGGATGGCCCACTGAATTGGGAATAGGGAAACCTGGATTCTGGTTATAATCCATCTTCAAGGGACAGTACATTGGGAAAGTTATTTTTCTCTTTGGACTTAGTTGTTTCATGTATAAAATGGGGAATAGGCCACATCTTTTAAAGTCTATTATTGCTCTGAAATTCTATTATAATATTATAAAATGCTATAATAATTGTTTGAGATTAGATACTGTGCTTTAATAAAATTCAAATTTGAGTTTTAAGTGTAACTGTATGGGAAAAGTAAAAGATTATTTGTGATAATCTTCCTCATGGTATTTCCAGTATCTATGTAAAAGCCATATTTTCAGGCATGTATTTGAAAGTGAATATTATTGAAAAGCATTTTGGCATTTTAGGTCTCTAAACTACTGATAATATGGCCCATGTATCTACATTCAAATGTTAAATCATAAAAGGAATTTTTTTAGGAACAGCTAATTGTTTTTTTCTGTTCCAAGTTACATTCAATAAAAATAATAGTTCACAGAAGCAGAAGAAAATATTTTAGAACCAATCTATGCATCTAATATATCCTACTATTGAAAAACGTGTTCAGTATTAGAAAAATATTTAGTCACTAATTACTAAAAATAGCACTTTGCTAGGATTGATGCATATTCAAAATTATGTTTATATTTTCACATATAAATTAAAAAAATGTTCCCTTTACCGTCTGAATTAAATCATTGCTATTGATGTTTAAAACACTTTTTCATACCAAAAAAATTTATATGTAAGTATGAGGTAATTGACAAAGAAGTGTTTTTTTGGAAAGACAATATCAAATTAGGAAATCAAAGGTTTCTTAAACTGAAATTTCAAAATAAATAGTCAAAGTATACTATCTATTCCATAATACTTTCTCTAAAATAGCCAAACTACTTTGTTCTAACTAGAGACAGTAATTTTTTAGTGTTCAGGGGTAGAAGTGGGCAGTAAAGACATTTCAGTTAGCATGAATTATCCTTTTCATACACAAATAATGACTTAAACTTTGCCTATAAACATTTTAACCAGTGTTTTAGAGATCTTGAAAATTTGTTGTGGAAAATATAAATGGCATTAGTTATCATGAGGGATATAAAGGTAAATAAAATCAGTTTTGTCTTCTATGAATTTACGGAGTTGTAAGGAGATAAGATGTTCACAAGTAATTGTCATATGAGATAAAGTATGTTATGTTAAAAGTTTTTAAAAAGTAAAAAAAATGTGATTATAAAATGTAGGAAAATTTTTTTTAGTAATTTGTATTAATTTATATTCAGATGTTCACTGATACTGTAAATGTTTCTTGATGTTCCCTGTGATGTTTTACATTTATGTCCTCGATTTCATGTGTTTGGTTTATGTTCCAGGATATATGTGTGTGCATGTTTATAAGTTTGTCTAAATATATGCATATAAGCATACATACTTGTATATATCTATAAATCTATAAGGATAAAAACAGTACAATAATTTAGGGTCATTAAAGTTTGTTTTCTATTTAATTTTGAATTATATCTTTAAATTGTGTTAATATATAAACCAATATGTACAGAAAATTACTGTGATTTACATGACAATACAATGAAGTAAAGTTTAAGTAAAATATTTTTGTTATAATTTAGATAATTGTTAGAATGACTTTTTTCATTAAAACTTAACAAAGCAATTACCTGAGTGCCAGTATTCTTAGCTACTCAAAATTTATTACACTTTTGAGAATACTGCTTTTTAAAAAAAGAGAACTTTCTATTTGTTCCTAGCAGCATTTGTGTAAAATGCAATGGGAGTGGAATCATTATTCTAAATTGCATAAGTAGAAATGAAATGGAAGAGCACAAAGCATATTTCAATTCTTTTTAGGAAAAGGGTCTCCAGTGTAGTTAATATATGCAGGAGCTCAAGTACTATCAAATGTAAATGATGAGGTGATATTGATGAAAGGAGGGGATTGAGGTCTCAGGGGGCGCTGATGACGGATTGAACAGAAGCGGCCTTGCACTGCACGTAACTCAAGTCTGTCGTCTTCACTACTCAAAGCCATAATGGGAGGTGGCAGTCTGAAATGAGTTGCCACGGCAAAGAGTATTATTTTTGAAATGCTTTCACACAAATCACTAGGCCCTGCATACAACTTAGTTTCATGCTTTAATGTCATCAGGAGGCACAAATTGGTGTGTCTAATTGTTTGCCACCTGCCAGCAAAATGAGCTGCCAGCCAGCCAGACGGGTTTGATTGTCTGTCAGCCATTCAATAGATTGAGAGTGACAACATCAAAAATTTAACTTCAAACTCTGGAGCTTTGAGCAGCTTTTCAGAGACATCATCCCACAAGTGCTTCTGGACCACTACATTTTTCAATTATATTTTCAGTGTATTGCTACCATTTGCCTTATCTGTCTTAAGGTAGCTATAATTACATTATGAGGTATATAAACATATTTCTGAAGCACTGAAGTCTGAAATCCAAGTTATGACATGTCTTTTAACATCAGATTGAATTCCTTGAAAATAGGATCCAAGATGACAGGCTTTAGAATGAAAGTCCTGAATGCTTCCAGTTTCAAACACAGAATTATCATGGGTCTTACTCTACCAATAATGTATTTTTCATTTTTATCTTCAGTTGAAAAATAGATATAAATGCAGCCACTCGATTCTTTGTAACTAAATCATATTCCTAATAATATTGTATAATCTCAATGGCAATTACCTATGGTTTTACTTTTGTTAACCAGTTGTTTATTGGTTCTGTTGCAAACATGCTAACAACATATTCTTTATACTTATCCCAGATTGTAAATTTGGGAATAACTTCCTAAAGCAATTGATATAATTTGGATTCTTTCATGTTCTACATAGAGTGTTTCTCTCCACTTAGGATGGAGCATCAATAAATTTCAGTGTTTTGAAATTTACAATATCATTTTCATTAAGTAAATTCAACATCAAATTTTAGAAACATTTAGACTTAATTAAAATAAACTTCTTTTCTTTTAGTATTAAATCTTTCATCAGATTGTATGTGAAATATACAAATGTTTTTATCTACATGTATAAAAAGTGCTGATCCTTTTTATTTCCTCTAGTTATCTGTTGCAGATTTAAGTATATATCTTTGATTACACTTAGTGATCCTAACAAATGTATATTTGCAAAGTATAAAACTGATACAGACCCATTCCATAGTGAGGAAATATTATATGTATACAGGAAATACAATGATGAAACTATAACAGTTTTCCCAAAGTTTATTATTTTGAGGCAAAGAGAAATGTTTATAATGGTTTTATTTCTAACAGAAAAGCTTAATAATATCAGAATTCATAAATCAAGTTGCAAAGTTCTCAAACAACACTATATCTTGTGATAGATTTCTATATAGATCCATCATTTATAAAATGTTCTATCAGAGCTATTTTTGATATATTATTAGCTGTGTAGCTTTTAGTTTGGGGGATGATGCTTTTCTCTAAAACCTTCAGTTAAGCTTTTCCCTGTCTTTTAAACTAAAATTTTAATCCTGTATATCTAAATTCTTTTCATTTGGGGGGAATTTGGTATATATCTGTGATTTAGTTCAGTTTTTATTTCCTAGTATTTCAAGGTCCCCTTTAATCTTAAAGGCCAAGAATAAAAATAAAAAAACAGAGAGTGGTGTATTGCTTCCATGTACATTTTAACTGCTATGTTTTTAAAAATTATTTTAAGTGTGGATATCACAAAAGACTTACATTTTGTTGTTTCTTTGGCTAACAAACATCAGTCTTACATAATTTATACATCATCTTTTTTGATTTTACAAACCTGTTTGTGTTCAAATTATTAGATTTGATATATTGAGGCAAACTAGTATGTATTTTTCTCTCAAATTTTTAATATCCTTGCTTCCAAGTGGTTCATTCTCTAAAAAAGAAACTCTCTGAAATAAAATCTATTTTGTAAATAATAGTGGACTAAAAAAGCTTTTTAGGTAGGCTTCATATTATTAAACCTTAAGTATTAGCCTATGCTTGGTATTTGCTCTCTAGTTTCATTAGTTTTTCAACATTGGTTTTAGTGCTAAGGGTGAAAATGCAGGGTAAATAATAAAAAAAAATGTTTTTAGTAGAGTTAATGGGGTCCTCTTACATTGATTTCTTTAAACTTAGAATTAAGTAAGAATATGAAAAATTATAATTACTTCTAAGGTTGTCAGTTTCTGTTCTTACTGCTTTCTATCTTTTAGAAAAAGTATTTTGATTATATCATTTAAAAGATGAACAAGTAAATGTAAGCCAAATTGATTACAAATCTGCCAACCTTTACAATTCAGTTTCTATATCTATTCACTGTAGTTTCTACTTTTATTATGTTTCAAGTGTCCTGGGTACATATTTTAAGGCCAATTGTCAGAGATGCAATTTTGACTGAGCAGGTTGTAATCCTAATTTCTCCAATGTTGTTGCCTTTGTTTCTCCTGGCATTTACAGAGACAGTTCAATGAGCTGAATAATGCATCTCTCTTTAATCGTCAATTTAATGAAATATTGAGTTATTTCTTATACATTTTTTCTATTGGTAGTCTCAAATATTTTACAAAATAGAGAAGCAGATGAAAATATCAGAGCAATAACCTTGTGATTTCTGATGAGCTGAAGTCATTTATAATGTTACCCTAAAGTCAGTAACAGATTATTTTTCTCCTAAATTTCAATTTTTTCTTTCAAAATAAATGTTTAACATTCATAAGCCTAGTTAGAGAAAGAATGATAATCTGGAAATTATCAGAGTACTGGATATTAATATTTGGTCTCTCTGTAATTATTAGTAGTTCTGTGACCTTGATCCATTTTTTTTTTTTTTTTTTTTTTTGGCTCTCTGGGACCCAGTTTCCCAACCCATAGAATAATGGGATTAAGCTACTTTATTTCAAAAAAGTCCCATAAAGTTCCAAAATCCTATGATAAATGAATTGGCCTTATAATTAGTCCCCAAGGGCAACAAATGGCTATTTTTGAGATTGGTTAAAAAAGACCTGAATCCCAGAAAAAGATACGACATCTCCATTCCCAAAGCTGTCTTGGGAAAGCGACATCTCTCAGGTGGATTACTTCTGTTATTTCTCAACTGGCCTCACTATTTCTAGGTGTCCTCCCTTTACCTCAAATTTGTCTTCCACATTTATGCCAGGGACATTTTTCTTTTCTTTTTTTTTTTTTTTTATTTCAGCTCATTATGGGAGTACAAACGTTCAGGTTATATATATTGCCCATGCTCCCCCATCCCCCCCAGTCAGAACTTCAAGCGTGACCATTCCCCAGACAGTGCACATCTCACTCATCAAGTAGGTATACACCCATCCCCGCCCCCCAGCCCCCACCTCTGTCCGATACCCAATTGGTGTTATTCCCAAATGTGTACTTAGATGATGATCAGGGAAACCAGTTTGCTGGTGAGTACATGTGGTGCTTATTTTTCCATTCTTGGGATACTTCACTTAATAGAATGGGTTCCAACTCTCTCCAGGAGAACCAAAGAGATGCCATATCACCGTTATTTCTTATAGCTGAGTAATATTCCATGGTATACATATACCACATTTTGCTAATCCATTCCTGAATTGATGGGCATTTGGGTTGTTTCCACATCTTTGCAATTGTGAATTGTGCTGCTATAAACATTCGGGTGCAGGTGTCTTTCTTATAGAATGACTTTTATTCTTCTGGGTAGATACCCAATAATGGGATTGCTGGATCGAATGGTAGGTCTACTTGAATCTGTTTAAGGTATCTCCATATTGGTTTCCATAGGGGTTGCACTAGTTTACAGTCCCACTAGCAGTGTATGAGTGTTCCTGTCTCTCCGCATCCATGCCAACATGTATTGTTTTGGTACTTTTTGATAAAGGCCATTCTCACTGGAGTTAAGTGATATCTCATTGTGGTTTTGATTTGCATTTCCCTGATGATTAGAGATGTTGAACATTTTTTCATATGTTTGTTAGCCATTTTTATATCTTCTTTTGAAAAATTTCTATTCATGTCCTTTGCCCACTTTTTGATAGGGTTGTTCGATTTTTTCTTACTGATTTTCCTGAGTTCTAAATAGATTCTTGTTATCAGTCCTTAATCTGATGTGTAGTATGTGAAAATTTTTTCTCATTCTGTAGGTTGTTTGTTTACTCTCATGACTGTTTCTTTGGCTGTGCAGAAGCTTTTTAATTTGATCAGGTCCCATTTATTTATTTTTGTTGTTGCTGTGATTGCCTTAGAAGTCTTCTTAATAAATTCTTTGCCTAGGCCATGTCTGTAAGAGTCTTTCCTACATTTTCTTCTAGAATTCTAATAGTTTCCCACCTAAGGTTTAAGTCTGTTATCCACCGTGATTTGATTTTTGTGAGAGGTGAAAGCTGTGGGTCCTGTTTTAGTCTTCTACATGTGGCTATCCAGTTTTCCCAGCACCATTTATTAAATAACGAATCTTTTCCCCAAAGTATGTTTTTGTCTGCTTTGTCAAAGATTAGATGGCTGTATGAGGATGGTTTTATATTTGGATTTTCTGTTCTGTGTCCCTGCACTTGTGCCAATACCAAGCAGTTTTAATAATCACAGCCTTGTAGTATAGTTTGAAGTCTGGCAAATTAATACCTCCCATTTTGTTTTTGTTGCTTAAAATTGCTTTTGCTAAATGGGGTCTTCTCTGGTTCCATACAAAGCGTAAAATTATTTTTTCTATATCTGTGAAAAATGATGTTGGTAATTTAATAGGGATTGCATTGAATCTGTAGATAACTTTGGGCAGTATAGACATTTTAACAATGTTGATTCTTCCCATCCACGAGCATGGTATGGTTTTCCACCTATTTACATGCTCTGCGATTTCCTTCCTCAGTGTTTCATAGTTCTCCCTATAGAGGTCCTCTACCTCCTTAGTTAAATATATTCCTAGGTATTTTATTTTCTTTGTTGCTATTTTGAAGGGTATTGAGTCCTTAATTTGGTTCTCCGTTTGACTGTTATTGGCATATATGAATGCCTCTGATTTGTGTGTATTGATTTTGTATCCTGAGACTTTACTGAATTCATTGATTCATTCCAGGAGTCTCTTGGTTGAATCCTTGGGGTTTTCTAGATATAACATCATATCATCAGCAAAGAGTGAGAGTTTGATCTCTTCTTTCCCTATTTGGACTCCCTTGATTCTGCTCTCTTGCCTGATAGCTCTCGCAAGGACTTCCAATACTATGTTGAAAAGTAATGGGGACAGTGGGCAGCCTTGTCTGGTTCCAGTTCGAAGTGGGAATGCTTTCAGTTTTTCCCCATTCAGTATGGTGTTGGCTGTAGGTTTGTCATATATGGCTTGTATCATTTTTAGATAGGCCCTGTCTATGCCTATTTTGTTAAGTGTTCTTATTATAAAAGGGTGTTGAATTTTGTCAAATGCTTTTTCTGCATCTATTGAGAGGATGATGTGATCTTTATTTTTCCTTCTATTTATGTGGTGAATTACATTTATAGATTTGCGTATGTTAAACCATCCCTGCATCTCTGGGATGAAGCCCATTTGGTCATGATGGATTATTTTTTTGATAAGCACTTGGATTCGATTTGCTAGGATTTTATTGAGAATTTTTGCATCTATATTCATAAGGGAGATTGGTCTGTAGTTTTCTTTTTTTTGTTGCATCCTTTCCTGGTTTTGGTATCAAAATTATGTTGGCTTGGTAAAATGTGTTGGGGAGAATTCTATCCTTCTCGATATTGGAGAATAGATTATGTAGGATGGGCACCAGTTCTTCTTTGTAGGTATGGTAAAATTCAGGTGTGAACCCATCTGGTCCAGGGCTTTTCTTTTTTGGGAAGGTTTTTTATTGCTGTTTCGATTTCAGATCTAGATATTGGTCTATTCAGGAATTCTATTTCTTTCTGGTTGAGCCTGGGAAGGCTGTGTGTTTCTAAAAATTTGTCCATTTCCTCCACATTTTCCAGTTTGTGTGCATAAAGATTTTTGTAGAATTCATAGATGATATCATGTATCTCTGTGGCATCAGTCGTGATTTCTCCTTTCATGTTCCTGATGGAGGTTATTAGAGTTTTTTCTTTTCTGCTCTTGGTTAGTCGAGCCAGAGGTGTGTCTGTCTTGTTTATTTTTTCAAAGAACCAACTTTTTGTTTTATTAATCTCCCTTATGGTTTGTTTGTTGTCCTTTTCATTTAGTTCTGATTTGATCTTAATAATTTCTCTCCTTCTGCCAGGTTTGGAGTCGGTCTGTTCTTCCTTCTCCAGCTCTTTGAGTCTATTTGTTAGATTGTCTATTTGTAAGTTTTCTGTCTTTTTGATATAGCCATTTATGGAAATAAATTTTCCTCTCAGGACTGCTTTAGCTGTGTCCCAGAGATTTTGATAAGTTGTGTTTCCTTTGTCATTTAATTCAAAGAATCTTTTGATTTCCGTCTTGGTTTCCTTTATTTATAAAATAATCATTCAGGAGAAGGTTGTTTAGCTTCCATGACTTTGAGTAGGAATGCGAATTTCTGTTAGAGTTCATTATTACTTTTATTCCGCTGTGATCTGAGAAGATGCATGGCATAATTTCTATTTTTTTTTTAATTTTTTAAGGCATGCTTTATGTGCTAGGATATGGTCAATCTTGGAGAATGTCCCATGAGCTGATGAGAAGAAAGTATATTCAGTGGATTTTGGGTAGAATGTCCTGTAGATGTCAGTCAGGCCCATTTGTTCTAGCATTCTATTTAAGTCCATTATTTCTTTGTTTATTTTTTTGTTTGGAGGATCTGTCCTGTACTGTCAGTGGTGTGTTAAAGTCTCCGACTATTAAAGTGTTGTTATCTATAGTTTGGTTCAGATCAAGTAGTGTTTGCTTTATGAATCTGGGTGCACCTAAGTTGGGTGCTTATATATTAAGTATAGTTATGTCTTCTTGTTGAATTGTACCCTTCCCCAGTATATAGTAACCATCTTTGTCTTTCATGACTTTTATTGATTTAAAAACTAAGTTATCAGAGATTAAAACCACCACACCAGCTTTCTTTTGGCTTCCATTTGCTTGAAATATCGATTTCCACCCTTTTATTTTCAGTCTAAATGCATCCTTGCAGGTTAGATGAGTTTCCTGAAGACAGCAGATACTTGGCTTGTATTTTTTTATCCATTGGGCCAGTCTATGTCTCTTTAGTGGGGAATTCAATCCATTCACATTTAATGAGAGAACTGATAAGTGAGACAGATTTCTGTTCCTCATGTTGGGTTGAATTTCATTGTTCTGATTTCTCTCTTGAGCCATTGTGATAACTGGGTTTTTATCTTTATTTCTTCAGTAGTTTTACATTCATGAGTCTTTCTTGTGCTGGTCCGTGTGTAACTCTGTTTTGAGTACTTCTTGGAGAGCTGGTCTTGTCTTGGTAAATTCTCTGAGTTTTTGTTTATCTGAGAATGTCTTAATTTCACCTTCATGTATAAAACTGAGCTTAGCTGGGTACAAGATTCTAGGCTGGGTATTATTCTGTTTCAGAAGAGTGAGAATGGGGCCCCAATCTCTTCTTGCTTGTAAGCTTTCAGCTGAGAAATCAGGTGTGATTCGGATGGACTTTCCTTTGTATGTTACTTGTTTCTTTCTCCTTACAGCTCAAAGAAGGGCCTCTTTAGTGGATATTTTGGTCAGTCTGATAACTGCATGACATTGTGTCTTCTTATTTGGTATGAATCTCCCAAGGGTTCTTTGAGCTTCTTGAACCTGTATATCTAGAGTTTTGGCAAGGTCTGGGAAATTTTCCTCAATTATATCTTCAAATAGCTTATCCAACCCTTGCTTATTATCTTCCTCACCCTCGGGAATGCTGATAACTCATCACGTTAGGCTTCTTCACATAATCCCACATTTCTTGTAGACTTTGGTCTTTTCTCTTATTTCTTTGCTCTATCTCTGTGACTGACTTATTTAATTGGAAAGTGTTATCTTCGATCTCTGAGATTCTTTCTTCTGTTTGATCTACCCTGCTCTTGAGACTTTCCACTGTGTTTTGTAGCTCCCTGAATAAATTCTTCATTTCCAGAAGTTCAGTTTGATTTTTCTTCAATATTTCAATTTCTTTAGTGAATTTTTCTTCCAAGTCCTGGATCTTTTTTG
Organism: Eulemur rufifrons; assembly: GCF_041146395.1. Taxonomy (NCBI): domain Eukaryota; kingdom Metazoa; phylum Chordata; class Mammalia; order Primates; family Lemuridae; genus Eulemur; species Eulemur rufifrons. The sequence goes on along the minus strand of NC_090986.1, from coordinate 71,751,744 downwards.
TGGTTTCTTTGTGTTGGTTATCCATTTTTTCTTGCATAATATTCAGCTTATTTATGATCCAGATTTGAAATTCTTCCTGTGACATGTTGCTATTTTGAATCTGTTTTGTGTCAATTGGTAGAGAACTAGTAATCCTCTTTGAGGGCAAGATTTCAGCTTGATTCTTTATACTCCCAGAGTTCTTTTACTGAGCCCTTCCCATCTGGATGAATCATTACATCCCTTCTTTCAGCTTCTTTCAGCTTTAGTCTGGATAGAGGCACACCATGCCCGCTGATCTTAGGCTGTGTAGCAGCCCAGGTGAGCTGCCTCCTCTGTCGCTAGGGGGAGCCCTTCACGTGTTGTTCAGGATTTTGCTACCTCAGCTGGGGGGCTGCTCCTGTTGGGTCCAGCCCCTGAGAATTAATTTGACCCAAAACTGGTTTGAGAGTCAAGTCACTGGGCTGTTCTAATTGCAGACGGAAAGTGACTTTTTCCTTGCCTCTTCCTCTCCCGAGGTGGTTTCTGCATCTCTCTGCGCGAAAGACAGTGGCTACAGGGAGGGAGTAGTGCCCTCGTTCGCCCAGCGCCCCAGCCGCTGCAGCTCCTGTGGGTGATGGTCTGCCCCGCCCCAATGTGCGCAAGGACCACGCTCCACTCTCTCGCGACTGGGGAAGCACTCAGTGTTCACGCAAAGGCGGAGCTCCTAGTGGGGGTCCACGGACTAGGGGAGGGAGCCGCCCAGGGAGCCGCACGGTACCCAATCGCTCCGCAGGAGCTAGGCTGTGGACCCCAACAATGGTGGCTGCCTGCCCGTAGATCTCTGGCACTGGGGGTGAATGCTCAGGGTCTGGCAGGGGCCGGAGGAGCCAGGGATTGAGGGAGCCCAGCCGCCCGTGGAAAGGAGACAGTTTGGCATCCCCTAGGTGCCTGTCACTGCAGCTTATCGCAGATACTCTCCTGCCAGTTGCAGTCCGCTCACAGAGCTCCGGGGTCCAAAATGCCTCTCGCTAATGTCTCTTCTCCACAAAGCCCCGCATCTCCCGCGGTGATTCTGCACTGACTTCAGGCAGATCCCTAATTGAGTGGGTGAGGAGGTCAGTGGGGAAACAAGCTGCTTTCCTGTGGGGCTGAACCCATCTCACTCCCTGGTGAGGCGGGTACAGCTGTCCCATGCTCCCCTCTCTATTGTCCATCCCACACTCTCTTGATTTTTAAGATCTTATTTGCCATTCACCTCAGTCTTTTCTTGCTCTCTGTGTCCCACGCTGTTTCTCCGTGGATTCACACCACTGCTCTTGTGGGGGAGCGATCCTCTGGCTTTGTGGCAGGCTGAGATCCATGCCTCCCTCTCCGGGAGCACAAATCCAGGAGGTCACCTCCACCCCGCCATCTTTTTCTCCCCAGAGACATTTTTCTTAAAAGCAAAACTGTTAAAGATTCTGAAATAAGTCTTATTATTTAATTAATAAAAGAGGAACTTTTTAGTTTGGAATAGAAAGTCTTTACCTTTCACCAGTCCTAAGTCTCCATCTGTAATTCCTTCAGCCTACCACGTTTTTTCGTATTTCCTTGCCTTGCTAAGATTCAACTATTGGACTTTTGTATGTACTTTTCTGGGCTGATTTCTATCGATCCTTTTAGATTCATCTCACTCTTCCTTGATAATGCATAACCTGTGGTTTTAAAACGGCCTGACATAACTTTCATCAGGGCAGTTGGCTTATTTTTCTGTCGTATCCCCTTCAAGTATCTCCAAGGCATGGGGCACGTTGTATTTGCCTTTATAGCCTCTAAACTTTTCTCTGTAGTTTATCCCCTAAGCTGTTCAAGGGGACAGAAAGAAGAAAGAGATTCTTGCAGGGTGCCCTGAATAATTACAAAACTTTCTTGCCTTAGTAAGTCATTATTAAAAGCCCTTTTCTAACTTCAGTATCTCACTTTATACTTTGGACAAACCATGATGAAATAGTATTCTTGTATTTTCAAAATTCACATAACTAATTAATGGATAGCCCCAAGACTATGTCCTTAGATCACTTCTATTCGTTTTCACTCACTTCTTTGGTGATCTCATCTGTTTCCTTGGCACTAAATTTCACCTATATGCTGATGATTCCCCATATTTATATCTCAGTTGAAACCTCTCTCCTAAACCTGAGACTCATCTGTCGAATTGCTTTTTCAACAATGATCAATAACAGTTATAAAAATAGGTTTAAAAAAGGTCCAATCACAGTCTTCCCTATCTTAGTTAAGGGCAACTTGTCCCTCCTGTTACTTTACGGCAAACATTTTTGTATCATCTTTCACTTTTCTCTCGTACCCATATCCAGTCCTTATGCAAATACAGCCAAAATTTGAATCACTTCTCACCGGTTTCACTTTGCTATTATGATTCAAACCACTGTCATTTCTTGCTTGTATTCTCCTAACCAGTCTCCTCACTTCTGCTCTTATGCCCCCTAAGGCTGTCCTCTACACAGCACCCAGAGTGATCCTGTTATAATCTAAGTTCATTTCCTTCCCCTGTTCATAAGCCGCACTGGTTTCTGATCCCACTCTGAGTGAAAGCCAACATCGCTGCGGTAGACGACAGGCCCTGTGTTCTGAGCCCCTCTTAACCTCTCTCGTCTCATCTCTTACAGCTCTCCCGTGTGCCCAGTCTTCTCTAGGCACACTGGCCTTCATGCTGTTACCTCTGCCTGTGATGCTCTTCCCTAGATAGCCTTGTGGCTTGTTCCTTCACCCCCTTCAGTGTTTTCTATTTTTTCTGGAAATAAAGTCTCACTGTACTGCCCTGGCTAGAGTGCAGTGGCATCATCATAGCTCACTGAAACCTCAAATTCTTGGGCTCAAGCCATCCTCCTGCCTCTGCCTCAGGAGTAGCTGGGACTACAGGTACATGCCACCATACCTGGCTAACTTTTCTATTTTTGGTAGAGACAGGGTTTCGTATTTGCTCAGGCTGGTTTCAAACTCCTGAGCTCAAGCGATCCTCCCACCTCAGCCTCCCAGAGTGCTAGGATTACAGGCATGAGCCACCAAGCCTGGCCCAGTGTTTTCTCAAATACCACCTTTTTGGGGCATTCTTCTCTGAGCCACCCTTTCAACAATATTCCTTATTCCTGTCTATATTTTATTTTTCTCATAGCATTTACAAGCTGATATATTGTATTTACTCATTTATGTTAGATTGTACTTTCTCTTTCTCCTTATTGGAATGTAAGTTCCATGAGGGCAAGGATTTTGTTCTATGCATTGCTCTATCTCTAGAACTTAAAGCAGTCCCACACACATTGCATGGCTCATAAATATTTGTTAAATGAATAAATGAGTGAATGAATGAATTTTAGGTCATACCCCAAATCTCTGGCTTTGAGGTAGAATAAATTCATTGATGGAAGAATTCACACTTACATGTATTATGTATTAAAAACATGTAATCAATCACTCGGTGAAAAATTTTGTTAAGTGAATTAGATTGAATTATTTCCTAGCTTTGTACTTTTTTGATGATAACCTTTGTAACCTTGGAATATGTATAGATTATGTGTAATATAAAGGAATTATCTACTTCCTTATAATTCATAGGCTTAACAGTGTTGGATAGAAATTTGGAATTGTGTGGAAAGGATGGAAAAATATTTTTGAGATTTTAAAAAATTGACATTGATAAAGGTGTGTAGAATAGAGGATTCTAGGTATCTCCGTCAGTATGAATACCAGATCTACAAGAAGAGTGTAACACATGAATAGTGTAGATCAGTGGCTCTTAACTTTTTTATGGCAATATATGTTCTTGAAATTCAGATAAAAATAAGTGCCTACCCTAAAGGAAAAAATGTATGTACTCCTCAAATTTGTATATATTTTAGTGTATTTATACACCCTACATGGATACCATGGTAGGTACTCAGACTCCTAGGTAAGACTCTGGGTGTAGATGGAATAGTTAATCACGGGGAAATACTGAATAATAACAAACATTTTGTAAGAGTTGAAAATTTTTACTTTCCTGTATAAGTAGTTGCAAATACTAAATAACATCCTGACAGGTAATTAATTTCTTACCAGCACATATTAATAACTGGGAACTTTCAAATTATTTGTGAAATAGATTGCTTAGAACAGAATGGTTTGAGATGTAAGCGAATGGGAAATGTTGATGAAGAAATGACAGTAAGGACAGGAATGTACAGTCCTCTGATTCTAGATAAATAATTTGGCTATATTAATAAGAAATAGTTCTTAGAAAAACATCTGAGAAATCAGTCAAATCCACCTTCCTACTTCTCTCAACAAAACCTTTGTCAAATGATCATCTTAGCTATTTGAACACATCAGTGATTGGAAACTGGAGCTCATAAAAAATGCCAGGGATTTCTTCTTCCTCTTGTGGGTCCTAATGTGATGTTTTGAGATACATGGAATTTTATTTTGTTTTCTTATTACATATCTTGAGACTTTTAAAAACTGCCATAATTTTTTCTCACTCTATTATTAAAATTTTCTGGCCCTTTCAGCCTTTCCTCACATGGCTTATTTTCCAGATCTACTGCCATCTTAACTGTTCTCTTATGGAAATGATGTTTGTCGTTATTCTTGAAATATGGTACCTAAAATTGCACATTGGATTTTATTTATGAGGTGTAACAATGGCAGAGTATACGAGGATTGTTGCTTCTTTCCTCCTGGGTACTGTAGGATTGTTGCTTCTTTCAATTGAACTTATCAGCACTTTTGGGAACTATAGCAACACCAATAATAGCTAAAATGTGTTGACCACTTACAATATTCCAGATAGTGTGCTGAATACTTTACATGTTCTCTCCTTGTATCTTTATAACAATCTTCTCTTTATAACAATCTTAGAACAACATTTTATCTCATAGCAACATTTTATCTTAAAACAATCATATGTGTATAATGGCATAGACCATTATAGATGTCATTTTAATATGGAAGAGAATGGAACGTAGAGAGATTTATGTGCCCAGTACTACACAGCTAGTAACGGTTGGAGGTAGAATTCTAACCCAGATCTGTATGACACTAAAAGCTGAGCTTTTAGCCACCATGCTACTGTATTTATATACCATGTCATACTGTCAAACTCAGCAGTATGAAATATCTGGAGGCTTTCATATCAATTGGTGTTCATTCAATGCTTTCAGTTTTTTTAGTAGCCAGGCATTTTTTTTTTTTTTTGCATTCTTATAAACCATCATTATAGGATTTTGAGATTTAAATTTTTTTCTCATTCACATAACTTATTTTTCATAACTTGTTTCTCATAGCCTCTACATGCAAAAAGTTACCAGTGGTAGTCATTACAGAGAGCTTTTGCCCAAAGTTAGTATTAATCAATAGGTCTGGAATTTTTGGTAATAGTTTTTCTGCCATCTACAAATTCATCTCACAGCACCGGCAATTAGCTCATGTTTCTTTATTTTATCCATGAGAATTTTTATGAGAGATGCAGACAAAAAGTTTTGTAGTTTCACTAGTAACTTCTTTTCAAATCAAGAAATGATAGTTTGTTTACTAGATAGCCAATGAAATAGTATATCTCATATTTGTTTAGAAATTTAGAGAAGAGTTTTGATGAAATCCCAAATATTAGCATCCTCTTTTTTTTTTTTTTTTAAGAGACAGGGGCAGAGTAGAGGGGGTGTTTCTTACTCTGTCACCCAGGCTGGTGGAGTACAGTGGTGTGATCATAGCTCCCTGCAGCCTCAAACTCGTGGGCTCAAGCCATTCTCCCTCCCCAGCTTTCTGAGTAACTGGGAATACAGGCCTGCACCACCAGTCCAGCTATTTTTTTTTTTTTTTAATTTCTTGTAGAGATAATATCTCACTTTGTTGCCCAGGCTGTTCAACTCCTGGCCTTGAGTGATCCTCCCACCTTGGCCTCCCAAAGTGTTGGGATTACAGTCCTGAACCACCACTCCTGGCCAGCATCTTTTTTTTATTCTGTTGATCTTTATGTAGATTCATTATAAGTAGATACCTTATATCCTGTAGATAAAGCATTATTTCAGTTTAGACAGTAGTAATTATAAACAGTCCTTTTAAATACAGTCTCATTTAATCTCCCCAGTTGTTTGTGAAGTAGGTAGCATTAGTCTTGCCATTTTAATGCTGAAAAACTGAAATTAAAGTCCCAGCTTGAGAGTTTCCAGTTTTCAAGCCTTAGTCTTCTGACTCCACAGTCTGTATTCTTTTGCGGTGTCACACTACCTCTCCATGAAATAAATGAAGGCATTAGATGAGGACTGGCCAATGTAGGGATTGAAAGCATAACGTGTACTTTAAGTTAATAAATAGATAGTTGAGAATTAAAGGTTGAGTCTAAAGAGTTTGACTCTAGCATTCATAGAGAAAATAGAAGATATCCAGAGAGATAATGAAGAAATTTTTTGGCATGAGTAAAATTATTTAAGATTTTATTTTGGTCACTAAAAACATTTTAAGTACTCCAATAATTAAAAATAATAATCTAAATACTAATTTAGATTGTTAACATTAAAAAAGTGACTGAAGATATTAATAGAATTGTTTCTTTGAAAAAGAATATTGGTATTAAAGAAATGTAAGCCATAGACTTATTTGAAAATGGGCCATTGATTTAATTTCCTTTTAACTAGAGCTTTTTCATGAAATAATTATAAAATATAGATGCATTGAAAAGACATAGTTTAGGTTGGATATTTTTGTACTGTCAATCACTGGTTTTTAAGCATTACATTTGAGCTTAAAACATCTCATACATCTATTTTCTAGATAAATAAATTCAGTGATGATTGCATAACACTTGGAAAATGTTTGTTTAATGAATTGCAGTGCTGTAAACTTTGAGAAAAATGAAGCTTTGCTACAAGAAAGTAGAGCCATTTATTATGTTAGAGAAAAAAATAATTTCTTTATTCATATTTTTAAATTGACAAATATTTACGTTTATTTATCATTTAAGCTTAATGCGATATCAAGTTCAGAAATTTTTTCAATGGGATTTATTTAAAATATGCTAAAGAAACATGGGGGAACATTGAACTCCTTTCTTTAAAAAACCAAGGCTCCAAAGCTAAATAGCTCTCTAATTAAATGTCTCTATATCATTTCTGTTCTCTTTCATTATAATAATATTCCTACTGTGAAAAGCAACTCAACTTTGTTCAGTGAAATAAAGTATAACTTCATTATGCCTTTAAATGTTACTTATTATTCTTTGGTTTAGTTTTTAACTTTACTATGAAGAAGCTTTAAAATTTGGCTTTTCAATGTTTTTATGTTTTTATATCCTTATGAATATTTTACACATGGAGAATGTGATATGGATAAAATGGGCATTTTATGTAAATTTTTCCCAAAAATTCTATATGTATATGCAGAATCCGCTAACTTTAGCCCACATTTCCCAATATTCCCAGATTCATGATTCTAGTCCATATGCTATCCTAAGAGAGGTTTGCAAACTCCAGATTCTACATAAATGTTTGCCAAATGAATTATAGTAGTCAACATACTTTACAATATATCCTTAATGTCCATATCCTTTTCACCGAAGTTGAACTTGGGAGTTTAAAACAAGAAAAAGAAAGAATGAAGGAAAGAAGGACAGAAAGAAGAAAATTTGATGTTGATTATGTGCATCTGCCATAGCAGGTTTAGAATTCATCTTAAACCTTATGTTTTTTGCTTTCTATCCTTCCTTTCTTTGCAGGAGTGTTGTGGTGCCTGTAAAGAAGCCACCTCCAGGTAGTTTAGCTGTAACTACTGTGGGAGCCACTACTGCTGGAAGTGGGCTGCCAACAGGCAGTACCTCTAATATATTTGCTGCTACTGGAGCTACACCAAAAAGTATGATTAATACAACAGGTATTGTTCTTATATATTTTTGTGATACCTCATCTTTTTCTTTCTGTTTTCTTTATCTTCATTTTCTGCTTATTTGATCTTAAAAATTAAAATACCCTAATCATTTAAAATAATCTTTAAAAAGCTTATCTTTTATGTTACAACTTTTCAGAGTTTGAGGTTCTTGTGTACATTTTTAGTAGTCATTTTAGAGGACAATACTGGTTTTTGTTTTGAGTTTGCTCAAAACACAAACAAAGTGTTGTTTACTCTCAGAGTGAAATCAGATTACTGAAAAGATACTTGGGGAGCAAAAGCAAATGATAATTTGAACACTGAAGTTTGATATATAAAAATCAGTAAGTTGTATTAAGAATATCAAGGTATACTAAAAATGTTAGCAACATAAAATGGATTTGGTGACATTGACTGGTTGAATCCTACTGTAGATTCCTTTGCTAAATCCTCCAAGGGAAAGCAGAGCTCCCCTAAGGACCTTCACCATAGGCAAGAGCCTCAACTTGATGAGAAGTGCATGTGAATAAGAACCATTGTTTGGCATTGAATGCATTTCTGTACTTAGATTACAGTTGTATCCAATTCATTGTCCAACAAATTCCTAACGATTCTAGGAACAAAAATTTCCAAATCATTACCAATTTTAAAAGCCTGCCTAAAATAACATTTTTTTTGTAAATTTCCAGCAATGTTCCTGTTGATTATTAGCAAATAAATCCTTACCCAGATCTTTGTGATTCCATTTTAGGTATTTATACAACGCAAGATGATCCCTGACTTTTCTTCCCTGACTATAGTAGCCTTCTCTTCTCCAAACTGTATAGCCTTGAACTTTTCCATTTATTATCATTACTTAGATTCTTCCCATTTTTATTACTTTCATAGCCCTTCTTTGTGCTTTCTGTAGCTATCTTGTTTATCATACCACCTGAGTCTGACCTATCATGAACAACACATTTATGGGGTTGTAGTAAGTAGAATGTACTCTATTAAGCATATTTATATTAGCAAGTAAACCTCATTAATGGCATTGTATTAAAGAATAGAACACCTTTATCTATATTATAAATATTTATATCTGGCTTGTGAGAAGACTTTAAAGTCTGTATTTCCAGCATTATAATTTTATTCTTTGTACTCATTTGGCTTTCTAGATATAAGAATAAAACTGTTTTTCTTTACCAAAGTATATATGCAAAACGTATTATAATTTTTATTAATAAAAATTATACCAATGTAGTAGAAAAAGATCTACATTTAATATTGTTTATTGAATAAAGTCCTTATTTTCATTAGAGTTAGGTAAATGAAAAATTAAATCACCTCTTTTTTATCTTTATATGAGACAAGTCATGATGTTTTCTTTTAACTTCTATTTTAAGAATTAATAATAGATATATGATAGCAAGAGGCTTAGTAGCGATAGTATAAAGTATATGATATTACAATGAGAAATAAAATGTAAGTAATACACTTCTTCTTTAGAAATATGTATATATTTGTGTGTGTGTATACATATATATTGTGGGCCAACATTTAAACTGTGTGCATTGTCCAGTTTAGATGTTGGCACATAGGTGCTGGTAAATGTTATAGTAGAAACCCCAGTAAGCAATTCAGTTTTATAGGAATTAGTATAAGAAATGATAATATTTAGGAACACTAGATGTCCCTCAACTCCACAGCTAACTTTAATATACTTATATGGCATACAATAGAATAATCTGTTCTAAAATGGCATCTTCGTACCGTTGAGGACCACATGTTCTTTTAAAATCAGGTACAATTATATGCATTATAGCTCTTCGTAGGCAATCATCTTATCAGAATGAGCATTCGATGCTGCAGTGCCACCAGTTTATGCTCAGACAATTCATTATAAACTATGCCTTAGATGTTGCAAACTAAAAATATAACAACATAGCAATAATAATTTTTACATCTAAATTTGCATTGTTTTATCAGCCTCATTTTATCTAAAATTTTTTTCATTTGTTGATGTCTTTTATTTATACCCCATTTGTAATATGTAGTTTTGTTAGATTAACATAAGTAAATCAACTGGATTTTAATGCAACAGCTGCTATTTAAAATTATAAAGAGTTATTAGTATACTAATGGCCAAATGATTTTTAATTGTCAAATTCTGTTTTGAAATTCAGATGAGTAATTCTTTCAAAATCAGATAGTAATGATATAATTACAATTATTTTGTTAAATAAATTTATGTTTAAGGCTAAAAATTATTATTTTGGGAACAGGTGCCGTGGATTCAGGGTCCTCCTCCTCTTCCTCCTCTTCTAGTTTTGTGAATGGTGCTACCAGCAAAAACCTTCCAGCTGTACAAACTGTTGCTCCAATGCCAGAAGATTCAGCTGAAAACATGAGGTGTGCATAACTGTTTGTTTTTTTTTTACTCTTCCTTTATTTTTTTTAACATAATGAAACAGTATGCAAAAAAACCCCAAAGATATGGTAAGAATTCATGAGAATGTAGGTTAATTGTGTATTTTGTGATTATAATCTGTAATTACATTATTCTAATGTTTTTGGCTAGTTATTATACAAAAATCTGTGATATGTTTCAGGGTCTAAACTGAAAGGTGCTGAGTGATTTTAAAGCATTGACTGCTGGATTTGTAATCCATTGTCATATAGTACACATTACTATTTCCAATAAAAGTTAAAACATGTACAAATAGTAACATGATAAAATTGGGCATCTTTGAGGGGTGGTCAAATATAAACTTCCATAATAAGTCTGCAAAGTTATCTATAACATGTATCTTTGGAACTTAAATAACCAAACATTCTCTCATCTGTCATAATTAAAGAACAGTCCTAGAACGTAGTACCTCTCATTCTTGGAGCAAACTTGTGTACGTGTGCACACGCATGGGTATGTGTATGTAGTCACAGTTTTTATAGAAATATAACATATATGCAGAGTATAAAATCTCAGTGAAAGAATGAACACACTCATCTTACCATCCATCATCAAGTCAGAAAATAGACTGTACCCCAGAAGCCCCCACTTTGTGCCCCTTTCCCAGTCACTGTTCATGCTCTTCTTCAGAGTCCCCACTCTGACTTTCAATACTAGGATAACTTTGTCCTTTTTGAATTTTGTGTAAATATAAGTACAGCATATATATTCTTTGTTTCTGGCTTCTTTTGTTCAATATGTTTATGAGAGTCATCCATGTTATATGTAGCAATAGTTTGTTCATTCTTACTCTATTTTTGCTCCTTTATATGTGTATTCCACAATTAATTAATTCGTTTTACTGATGATGGGCATTTGAAATTTTCCATTTTTTAGCTATTAAAAATAATACTGCTATATAGAAGATAATGCCACTTATAATTGTTATTGGTACAGTATTATTATGTGGGTGTGCTACACATTAGTATGTGTATCTGTTGGGTCAATAAGTTGGAGTGGAATTGACAATTCATAATGTTTATATATGTCCAATTTCACTAGATAATGCCAAATAGTTTCTGAAAGTGGTTATATAAGTTTACTAACTCAGCAGCAGATTATGAGAATTCCTGTTGCTTCATATCTTTGAGAGGACATTGTACTCAGTCTTTTTCATTTTAGCCATTTTGGTGGGAGGATAGGGGCATTTCATTGTATTTTAATTTGCATTTTCCTTATAATTAATAAGGTTGAGCACTGCTTAAATATTTTTATTGGTCCTTTGGTTTTTCTCTTTTATGATTTGCTTCTTGAAATATCTTGCCCACTTTTGAAAGTTGGGTTGTTTGTCTTTTTCTTATTAATTTGTAAAAGTTCTTTATTTGAAAATGAGCCTCATGATGATTATGTCGTACATATATCTTCTCCCATCTGTGGCTTTTCGTATCATTATCTATGTGGTCTGTTTTGATCAACAGAAGTTGTAAATTTTAAGGAAATTTAATTTATCAATTTCTTGTTTATAAGTGCTTTTTGTGTTGTAGAAGGCTTTCCCTACATTTTTCCTACCTTATTTACTTGCTGGTTTATTCTTTGATTTTTATATTTAGATGTATAATACATCTGGAATTGACTTTATAAATATAATGAGGTAGGAATAATAGGGATAGGAAGATGACCCAGCACTGTTTATTTGAAAGACAGTTCTTTTCCCCATGCTCTGTTACTTATGTCACAAATCAAGTATCTATATATATTTCATTATGGTTTGGCACACAATTGTGCCCCATTTCTCTTTCTGCCATACCGTCATAATTAGCTTTAGCTTTAATAAAGATCAATATTGGGTTGAGTGAGCTTCTCCCACCTTGACCTTTTTCCTCAAGAAAGTCTACTGTAAGCTACTCTTGATGATTTGCATTTCCATTTAGTTTTAGAATCAGTTTGCCAACATCCATTTTAAAAATAATTTGCTAGTGTTTTTGTAAAGAGTAGAAGCTATAAATCTATTGTAACTGGGTTATATTGTATCTATAGATCTCTTTCAATTTTCTGACTTACAAACTATGAACATTATATATTTTTTCCATTTCTTTAGTTTTTTTAAAAAAAATTTTCCAGTACTGATTTTCAGTTTTCTATATATAAGTCTTATATATTTCTTATTGATTTATCCTTTGGAATGTAATATTTTGTATTGGTATCTTTTATCTCAAGTTACTTTTCAGATCAGCTTTATTGAGACTGGTTATGTTGCTAAATTTTGAATATACATTTTAATGAGTTTTGAATGTACGTTTTAAATGTACATTTTAATGAGTTTTGAATGTACATTTTGAATGTATGTTTTAGTAAGTTTTCATCAGTTTATACAGCCACGACTGCAGTGAAGATGTAGAATATATCCATCACCCTGAAAGCCGCCTTGTGTCTCATTTATAATTCACCCCATCCCTATCCCAGACAAACACTTATATGCTTTTTAACACAGTAACTTAGATTTGTCTTTTCAAGATTTCACATAGATGGAATGAACAGTATATAATTTTTTTGTTGTCTGTCTTTTTTTCATTCAGGTTGATGATTCTGTGATTCATCGATGTCATTTTGTTTATGAGTAGTCCATTCCTCTTTTTGATGGATATTATTGCACAATTTATTTATCTGTTCACCTATTGATAGACATCTGGGTTTTTCCAGTTTGGGACAGTAATACATAATGATTCTTATGGACATTTGAGTAAAAGTCTTGGCATGGACATATATTTTCATTTCACGTGGGTAAACAACAAAGAGTAAAATTGCTGGTTGAGTAGTTAAGTATATGCTTAACTTTGTAAGAAACTGCTGAGCTATTTTGCAAAGTAGTCATATCATTTTACATTTCTGTCAGCAATATGTAAAAGTTCTTTGTTCCACATTCTTGTTGACACTTTATATTGTCAGTCTTTTTAATTTAAGGCTTTATAATGGCTGGATAATCATATCTCATTTGGTTTTATTTTCCCTTTCCTAATGATTAATGATGGTGCATATTGTTTTTTGCATATGTGTATGCACCATTGAAATCTTTTGCTGTTTTTTAAAAATTAGATTGTTATTGAGATTTAAGAGTTCTTTATATATTTTACGTGTATGTTCTTTGTGAGAAACATGCATTCTAAATTTTTTTGTTTCATCGTGTTATTTATATTTTCATTTTTTTAAAAGTGCTAATAACAAAAAGTTTCTAATTCTAATAGAGGCCATCATCTCAAATAGTTCTTTCTTTTATGTTTATGCCATTTGTAAATCCTAAGAAATCTTACCTACCACAAGGTCATATAGATGTTTTCCTATATTTTCTTCTAAAAGTTTTGTAGTTTTATCTTTCAGGATTAGGTCTCTGATCTATTTTGACTTAGGTTTGTGTGTATGGTGAAGTAAAGTTTGGGATTTGTTTTTATCCATATGTATATGAGTGTTTCAGTACCATTGAATTACCTTGGCACATTGGTTTAAAATCAATTGACCACCTATGTGTAGGTCTGTTTCTACATTCCATTCTGTTCCATGACCTATATGCTGATACAGCACTGTCTTCTTTACTGTATCTTTATACTAAGTCTGGAAATCAGGTAGTATAAGTCCTCTAATTATGTTCTCATTAAAAATTGCTTTACTTTTCTAGGTTGTTTGCATTTTTAGAAAAATTTTAGAACTCACTTGTCAAATTTTAAAAAGAAATTGTTGAAATTTTAGTTACAATAGTGTGGGACCTTTAATTACATTTAGGGAGAATCTATATATTAACAATATTGAGCATTCTGACTTATGAATATTGTCTGTCATTCATTGAGATCTTTGATTTCTATCAGCAACTTACTGTAGTTTTCACTATAAAAGTCTTATACTTATTTTTGTGTCTTTTTATTATTTTTTATATTTTTGATAATCTAAATTAAAATTTTTACTGTAAATTTACAACTGACTGTTAGAAGCCACACAGAAAAAAATACATAGTATATGATTCCATTTATATACAATTATAGAAAATATAAACTAATTTATCTTAAAAGAGAGCAAATTGACTATTGCCTGTGTCAGTTTTACCTCAATAAAGCTGAAAAAAATGGAAAAACATTTAAGTGTGTGTTGGTAGTATATAGAAAGACAATCGATTTTTGTATATTGATTTTATATCTGACAATCTTGCTTAACCCACTTAATTTAAGTAAATTTGGTAGATTATTTAGAATTTTCTAAACTCATCTAATAGTTCTAATACTTTCTGTATTTTTCTTAGTGTTTTCTATATGTAAGATAATGTCACTCATAGCTTTAGTGTTATTTTTCCTGAAATGTTTGAAAATTCACCAGTAGAGCCATCTCTGCTTGGAATTTTCTTTCTTGAAGGGTTTTTAATTACAGATCCAGTTGCATTAATTGCTATGTGGGTATTCAGATATTCTGAGGTTTTTTGCATCACTTTTGGTCATTTTTGGCTTCAAGGAATTTAGCCATCTTATCTAAATTGTTGGATTTATTGCCACAAATTTTTGTAATTATTTTAAACTATGTATAGGATCTCTAATGATGTTCCCTCTTTCATTCCAGATTTTTCAAATTTTTGTCTTTTCTCATTTTATTATCAGAATAGCTATTGATTTTTTAAATATTATGATTTTCCTCCAAAAATTGATATTGTATTTTTTATTTTAGTCCAGATTTTTTTTCCCGTTTTCTATCATGTGAATTCTGCTCCTGTTACTTCCTTCTGATTACATCATGTTTGGTTACTTTTCTCTTTCCAGATCTTTGAGTGAAAATTAGATCAGGGGATCTACAAAATAAGGCCCATGGGCCAAATCATTCTGCTACCAGTTTTAGTAAATATAGTTATTGGAATATGGCCACACTCATTTGCTGATGTGTTGCCTATGACTGCTTTCACATTACAGTAGCAGAGTTAAATTGTTACAATAGAGACAGTATGACCTAAAAGCTTAAAATATTTACTATCTTATCCCTTACAGAAAACATTTGCCATCCCGTCACTTAGATCCTTGATTTTAAACTTTTCTTCTTTTCTAATACAGTGTACGACCATTTAAATCTGTAACTTTTCCTCTAAGCACTATTTTACCGGTATTCCACAAATTTAGTATGTTTTTAAAATTTTATTCAATTTTTTTTTCTAATTTTACCTATTTCTTCTTTGGCTCATACATGTTTCAGAGATGCATTTTGATGTTTACCTTTCTTCACTTAAATTAATGCCATGTGATCCATCCAAGTTGTCACATGTATTAATAGTTTGTTCCTTTTTTATTTCTGAGTCATATTCCATGGTATGGATGTATGGCAGTTTAAACATTCACCCACTAAAGAACGTTTAGATTTTTTGCAGTTTGGGGCTATTATGAATAAAGCTGCAACAAACATTTGTTTTTATGTGAACATAAGTTTTTATTTCTCTGGGATAAATGCCCAAGAGTGAGGTTGTTGTACTTTTATGGCAAGTACATAGTTGGTTTTATTTTTAAAAATGCCAAATTATGTTCCAGAGTGGCTATACCATTTTATATCTCCACTGGCAATGTTTGAGTGGTCCAGTGTCTCCCCATTTTTACAAGCATTTGGTGTTCCCTCTCTCTCTCTCTCTATCTCTCTCTTTTTTGTTTTGGCCATTCCGACAGGTGTGTAGTGACATTTTCTTGTAGTCTAAATTTGCATTTTCCTAGTGGATGATGTTGCTAAACATCTTTTCACGTGCTTATTTTCCATCAGCATGTCCTATTTGTGAATTGTCTGTTCATGTCTTTTGCCTATTTTTTAATTGGATCACTTTTTTACTTTTGAGCTTTGAGAATTCTTAGTATGTTCTAGGTTCAAGTCCTTTTTTAGAACTGTGGTTCATAAGAATTTTCTCCTGGACTAGCTTATTGTTTCATCCTTGTAATGGGGTCTTTGACAGGGAAAAAATTAAATTTTTTTCTATAGTCTAGCTTGTCAAATTTTATGATTATGCTTTTTGTATCATGTCTGAAAACTCTTCATCTAGCTCTACATCCCCAGATTTTCTCCTAATTTTCTAAAAAGTTTTGTGGTTTTATTAATAGCTTTACTTTTAAGTCTGTAATCTACTTTGATCTAATTTTTATATAAGGTGTGAAGTTTAGGTTGAGGTTCATGTTTTTGCCTGTGAATTTCCATTCCCTCCACCACCATTTGTTCAAAAGGCTATCTTTCCTCATGAGGCATGTTTTTAAAATCTTTAAGGCAAGTCTAGAGAACCCTTTATTCTTGGACTAATTTTGTCACATTTAGAAAGCATGCAGTTGCTGGGATTTCTCCTGAATGCTCAATGTGTTTAACAAGGTCTCTCCTTTCTGGCTGGTGGGAACACAGACAATTCCAAACTTTGAATATATTCTCAGCAATGTCTGTGTTACAGCTCCTTCATAATTGTTCTTTTTATAAAAATTGTTCTATCCTAGCCCTGGGAGCTTTCATGCTTCACTTAAGTAGACTGCTATTCAGCCAAAGAGTCAGAATTCTGGAATTGTTTCTCTTTTTAGCTTCTTTCTGTTAGGGACTTGGTCCTGCAAATTCTATTTACCTTGACCTCTTTGAACTAAAGTCTCAGTCTTGACAACTCAAAAATATTACTGGGCTCTTTATTTGCCATAATCTGGGAAATACCTCCATGAAGGTATTTCATGGATGATGATGGGGTAGAGTTCACCTCATTTGTTTCATATTCCTCAGGGTTCATGGTCCTCTGCTCCCTGTCTTCTCTGGAAATAATTGTTCCCTGTGTTTGTCCAGTTTTTCAGCTATTAACATGGAAGGTAATTTTAGACCATCTTATTCCTTCAAGGCTAAAATGGAATTTTATATTTTTATGATATAAATGATTTATTTTATAAATTTCATTTTTAACTGTTTTAAATTGTTTCCATTTCAGTATATTGAACTAATATCCTAAAACCTTGAATTCACTTATTATTCCCAATTATTTTTCTATAGATTGTTTCTAAATGTATATGTATGTACACAACAGTGTCATCTATGAATAATGGGGGAGTTTTTTCCCCCATTACAATCCTGAAGCCTTTTTATTTCTTTTTATTGAATTACAGTAATCACCTCACACCTCCAATGCAAATTTCTATAGACGTGGGTATAGCAGGCATTCTTTTTTTGTTCTTCATCTCAGATGGAAAACTTTGAGCATTTTATCATTAGTTATGATTCTTTTTATCTAATTATTTTATATAGTTGTCATCAAATGTAATTATACATTACTGTTTTTCCTTAGTGCAATAGTTTTCAAACATCAGCATGCATCTGAATAATATGGAGTGGTTAAAACACAGATTGCTGGGTTCTGATTCAGTGGTTCTCCAGTAAGTTGTGAAAATTTGCATCTTTAGCAAGTTCCTAGATGTATTAGTCAAGGTTCTTTAGAGAAAGAGAACCAATAGGATGTTTGCATACATGTATACATGCATGCATATACACACATGATTTATTATAAAGATTTTGCTCATGTGATTTTGGAGGCTGAGTAGGCCCAATATCTGCAGTCATCAAGCTGAAAACCCAGGAGAGCTGGTGTGAAGTTCCAGTCAAAGATCAAAGGTCTGAGAAACAGGAGAGCCAATGTATAAGTTCCAGTCCAAAAGCTGGCAGACTTGAGACTCAAGAAGAGCTGATATTTTGGTGTGAGTCCAAAGGCCAGAATAGACCAGTGTCCTAGCTCAAACAAGCAGAAAGTGTTTACTCAGCCTTTTTGTTCTGTTCATGTGTTCAGTTGATTAGATGAAGCCCCCCTACATGAGGGAGGATAATCTGCTCTACTCACTCTACCTATTCAAATGTTTATCTTATCAAGAAATACCCTCACAGTCACACCCAGAATACTGTTTATTTAAATGTCTGGGCATTCTTTGGCCCAGTCAAATTGACAAATAAAATTAACCATTGCGCTAGGTGATGTCACTGCTACTGGTCTGGAGAACACACTTCGATGAACAATGCTTAAGTGATCATGCTCCACATTGCAACATTCACCCTTGATTTATCGAAGTCCTCTTCCCAGACAATGCATGGACCTAGCATAGTTTAACTTCATTGGCCCCAAATTTTGCCAACATGTACGTACGTATGTATATGTACATGTATGCATCTTAAATTTAAACCCCATATGAAAGTATACTTATTTTGTTGGTGAACATCTGTTTGTATTTACCCAAATGTTTATCATTTTTTGATGCTCATGATTCCTTTCTGAATGTCTAACTTCCACCTGGTATCATTTTTCTTGTTTTTGGAGAACACTCTTTAGTATTTCACTTAGTGAAGACTTTTCAATCATGAATTGTCTCAGTTCTTATCAAAAAATTTTTGAAATTCACCTCCATATTTTAAAAGATATTTTGAACCAATGTAGAATTCTAAGTTAGTAATTGTTTTCTTTTAGTGCATTAAAGATGTCATTCCATTGTCTTTTGGCTTTCATTACCTTCTGTGTTTTCTTTATTTTTTTTATTTTTTATTTTTTAGATTAACTGCCAGTCTTATTATTGTTTCTGTGCCCCACCCACATCCATGTGATGTCGGTTTTTAAGATATTCTCTATCTTTGGTGTTTAGCAGTTAACTGTGATATATTCAGGTACTGTGAGTTTTCTTTGTATTTATCTTGCTTGGGATTTATAGAGAGTTCTCAAATCTGAAGTTTGATGACTTTCATCAGTATTGGAAAATTCTCAGCCATTACCTCTTCAAGTATTGCTTCTGACTCATTCCATCCTTTTTCTGGATCTTGAATTACACAAAAATTAGACATTTTTAAAATTTTTCATCTATCTATATCCTCTCCCCACCAACCTGTTTCTTGCTCTGTGATTCTGAGTATTTTCTTTTAACCTATAGTCTACTATACTAATTGTCTCTTTAGCTATGTCCAATCTTCCCAGTTCTTAATTTCATTTTTTTGTAAGTAGTAAAATTTCCATTTGATTTTTTGTAGTTTAATATTCTCTTCCAGTTGTCTATCTTTAATTTTCATGAATGTAAATATAGTGACTGTAAAGTCTTTGTCTCATTAGTTGGCTTTCTCCTAGAGCTACCTCTGTGATCTTGTGTTTCTTTTGGTATTCAATAATATCTTCTTATCTACTTCTATGTCTTTTGTTGATTTTATAATGTGGAAAACCTATACTATACAAAAGATTGTAAAGATAATATGAAGGTACAAAATGGTGTTTTCTTCAAGAAAAACATTTATACATTTTCTTCTTGTCAAAACTGTAAACACTAACAATCCTAGATGATCTTAATGCAATCAAGATTAAAGGGTCAGACATTTTCTGATTCACTGGATACTTTAGGGTGTAGTTCTACAGGATCCCAATTTAAATGACAAGAGTTTTTCTAAGCTCTCTCCCCTTTTGGTGGGCTCTGAACTTTAGTTAAAAATTTTGTTCAATGTCTAAGTTATTTATTCAGTTGCTTCTATCAAAACACATCCATGGGAGAGCACTGCAGGATCATGGTCAAATAATTGATCTCTGTCTTAACTTTCCATTACCCACAAAGAGGTGTTTTTTATTGGTTTGGGTTTTGTCTAGCTTTTCTAGTTATTCTCAGCAGGGGAATCAGCCTATTTTTCAAGGTGAAAATCTAAATTATTTTTCTATAGCTATTGTGTTTATTATCCTATATCTGGGGTGCTCAGACTATGTATGAGCTGCCTGCCCGCCAGCCCTCCCTGGTGCTGCTTGCCTGGTGGCCCCATCAGAGCAAGGCATGCCCCAAAGTAAAGGGACATGGAACCAGCTTGGACACCCCACAGGTGACTCGGGACCAGCAGGCTTCTCCTTAGCATGGTCAGGGGATTAATCTCCAGGGCCCCATGGATGGGCCTGGAGGCCAGATCCCATAACTCCAGGTCTCAATCTAATGTAGCATAAATGTTAAAATGGCATGGTTTTTTTTTTTAAATAACTGATTTCAACTGAATTATGTCAGATCCTTTCATTCTGATCCTTAACTATATCATAGAAAAATTTAATTTTCTTGTAATTTTCAAGTTGTAAAAAACTTAGTCAAGTGTAGTTTAAATTCTAATATCTCATACAGTTGAAACTTTTCAACTCCTTACATGGCTTTCTTTATTTTAATGAAAGATTTTAATGGTAATTCTTTTTTTCCCTTTCTTTAAATTTATCTATATTATTATATTTGAAAACAGGTTTTTCTTAAACAGATTCTGCTTTTTTAAAAAAAATCAATTTGATAATCACTGTATTTTAACTGGTGTTTCTAGGTCATTTGCATTCAGTATAATTACTAATATGATTTGATGGATATCTACTAATTTGGTAGTTATTTTAGAAAAAACTGTTACTTTCCATCTGTTCTTTATTTTCTTTTTTCTCTTTTTATGCCTTCTGTTGGGTTAATGGAGGTTTGTTTTTATTTCATTTTCTCTCCAATATTGGCTTATTATTTATTTATCTTTTAAACATTTTAAGAGGTTTCTCTAGGGCTAACACTATAAATCATTAAATTATTGCAGTCAGTTTTTAATATTATTACACTGTTTCATGGGTTATATAAGATGCTCCTCGTTGACTAGTGTTTGAATGTACACTGCTCCTAAGGAGGGGGCTTGACCTAGGGTGAAGTAACTCCCTTCTGTGGAGAGATTCAACTGTGAGCCATTACCCCCACAGTCCTCCCACAGAACTTTTCAAGGAAAGAAGTTCTCTATTCTAAAGGGTACCTGGGTGAGATATCACAGCTCCTACTACATTGAAATTTCTTTGAAAATACATTAATTTTTTTATTCAGGAGAAAAAAATTTATTTAAATTTTCATATCAGCTATTTAAAACACAGTTATTACCTTTTATATCATTAGGTTTGTTGTTTAGTCTCAGTTAAATGATTTATGTTCTTGCCTATGTATTTTTATTTCAATGTAGTTAGTTTTTTGTCATTTTATTTGACTAGTTGACTGGAAATGAATTGTTCATTTTATTTTATTTCATTTTTCTTTATTTTATTTATTTCTACAAAATATGCAATTAATGCACTCTAAAAAAGCTTTTATAATTATCTAAAGATGTATCCAAAAGGCATTACATAGTGGCTATTCACAGGTTCAAACACAGTAGACTACAGCTCCAAACTCCTGGCTCAAGTAATCCTACCTCAGCCTCCTGAATAGCTGGAACTATAGGCGCATGTCTCTGTGTTTAGCTAGGCATTACATTTATTAAAACTAGAAAAATGTTTACTTGGTAGTTAGTTTACCATATTGAGGAATGAACTTCTTACATATGGACGTATTCTATTTAGCTTCAATTTCTTAGATTTCTGTAATTTTTTCTACTTTCTTAACCTACATACATAATTGTGGTGTTTTTTTTAAACCATAATTATCAGCTCTTGTGTTCTACATCATATTGTTTTAATCCAGGCAATGGAGGTACAGAATTTCATCTACAGCATTATTATTTCCTTTGAATGTTTTCTTTTCCTAGAGTTAGTAATTTTGTTAGAGTAGTTGATATATTTCTCAAGTTGCAACAGGAATTTTCTTTATGAAAATCAGTAATTCTCTTTCTTAAAAGAGTTTACACTTACTATCAAGAAAAATAACCAAATTCAAAATCGTCACCAATCGAGCTTCCTAAGCATCATTAGTGTGACTATAAGGAGACAAAATAAAATAGATTGGGGAGAGCATAATGAGTGGCTTGAAATAGTATGCAATTCACCCCAGAGTTGATAAGTTATATACTTAGGGCCCAAGAACTTTCCCAAATATTAAGAGGTTACTAGAGTGTAAAATTATAACCCTTGTTCAGACTGCAGAGTCTAGATTCCACATCTAGCACACTTGTGTATTATTTGTGCATACAAAATGTTGTAGACTACGTGAATGTTTTTTGAATAAATGAACATAAACTTTTAAAGAAAACTGAAAAATTACTATTTAGTTTTTTTTCCTTAAAGTCAGTCGAATATGATAGTTTTTCTTACAAAATAATTTGCTAAAGAAACCCTGTTTTCAGAGCTGGGTGTGGTGGCTCATGTCTGTAATCCCAGCTACTCAGGAAGCTGAGGCGGGAGGATTGCTTGAGGCCAGGAGTTCCAGACAAGCCTGGGCAACATAGTGAGACCCTGTCTCTACAAAAATTAGCTGGTTGTGGTAGCACCATGTCTGTAGTTCTAGTTACTCCACAGGCTGGGGCAGGAGAATTCCTTGAGCCCAGGAGTTCAAGGCTCGAGTGAGCTGTGATCATGCCATTGCACTGCAGCCTGGGTGACTGAACAAGACCCACCCTGTCTTTGAAGAAAAAACAAAAACAAAAAGAAAAGAATACCTTGCTTTCTTCTGATGGGTATATGTTCTTTCTATTTTTATTTTAAAGGAAAAATTTTATTCATTCTTATAGAACTTCAGGTACTCTCTCATATTAATATGATTAGATAACTTTCTCAAATAAACCTTGGAATTGGGAAAAAGGAGTTTTACATAGTATGTTGCTCTGATATGAAAACTGAAATAACAAAATAATAACATGGGTATAATATGTCTTTTTTAATAATTTTTTTGGTAATTAATGCCAAGTGATAAACAAGGGTCTTAGGCAGAACTTTATGTTTGTACTGTTTCCTTTGAGAATTTAAATTCTGTAAGGATGAAGATCACATATTTTCCACTTAGAATATTTTGTTTTTGTTTAATCAAGAAATCTGGCAGTATTATTTGATAATGGTTTTTTCTACTTAAAACTGTTAATCTCTTGCTGAGTAAAATGTCATATTATATTGGCTGTCCCCTATTAGAAAATTGAAATTATCTTTGCAGAATGATATATAAGAACATTTAATCTTCTCATAAATTTTATAAGACAATATTTGTAAAAATTCTTATTATAGGGATTCACTCACTGAGAACTGTCTGTTTTTGTCCATTACCCCAAAGTCTAGGTAATTGGTAATTAATGTATATTTACACATTCTCTCACACAGAAGTAATCAGTTCAGATTAATTAAAGTTTCTGTTTGATATTTAACTTAGTCACCAAGAATAGTAGTTTTGCAATTTTGAGGCCTCTAAATCATAAGAAACCTGTACAATAGGGAGAAAATATCTCAAATTGGGGGGAAAAGTGTTGCTAGCTTTGATTATAGTGCATTAAACCTAAAGTGTAGTTATGGTATGAAACTTCATGAATTTTATTCTCACTAATCTTAAATAAAAATAAATATACTAAAGTCAGACTTCAACTTCAGAAACAATTTATAATATTTACCAACTTCAGAAACAATTTATAATATTTACATCTAGATTTTTCTCTTCTTCATGCTATTGCCATTGTTATTTACCATTCTTTAGTAGAGGGGATTAGTAGGTGGGGAGAGTCGTGGGGCATGATCCTGGAGATTAGAGGAATTAATGAAATAGTAGTTTCAAAAACGAAACTTTTTATTCACTAA
Source organism: Eulemur rufifrons (assembly GCF_041146395.1). Classification (NCBI taxonomy): domain Eukaryota; kingdom Metazoa; phylum Chordata; class Mammalia; order Primates; family Lemuridae; genus Eulemur; species Eulemur rufifrons. The sequence continues at coordinate 71,727,958 of NC_090986.1, read as the reverse complement.
AAATGATTAGGATTATTCAATGACTTCAAGTAGCCTTTGTTTTGCTAGCTTTTTCATTAATACTACTAGTAAATACTCTCACTAAAATAGTCATTCTCAAAACGCCTTTTCTAGATCAGCAGCATCAGCACCACCTGAAAATTTGTTGCAAGTGCAAATTCTCCCCGTACACTCAGACCTGTTGAATCGGAAATTGAGGGTGGGGCCTAGCAGCCTATTTAAACATGCCCCCCATCTGCTTCTGATCTGCACTGAATCTTGACACATGGTCTTAAAGAGGTACTTGCTTTAGGAGTAACAGAGTAGGGGCCAATATTGAAGACTCCTGTCTGTACCAAGTCTGCCAAGCCCCACTGAAGTCCCTTGTTCTTGCCCAAAGTGGTTCCTCCAGAATATTCTAAGTGCATGTGGCAGTGTCTACACTGAGTTTCCTCTGTGCTTTCTACTTTCTTTTAAGCTGTTGACCCAGATAACAGGAGATGAAGTTAAATAGAAGTGCTGATGGTGAAGTTTAGCGAGCCCAAAGATTCAAAACTTGGTGTTTCCAAGTTAAGAAAAAAGGCATCCTGAATTATTCCCTGATCTCTATTTAGTCACTAAAAATGTTTTTCAAAATATGCCAGAGTTTAGTTTTAAATATTAGTAATGCATTGCAAATTATTCTTTTTTCATTTATAAATTTTTCCTCATATGTAAGAAAAATGTTACCTAGGCATTGTGGCAGAACTTTTATTTTGAAGCATGACTTCATTACAGTACATGTCTTCTGTGTAGAAGAATGTGTGCTCATTTAACATACTATTACATTGATTTTGTTTTGTTGAACATGTCAGAGTTACATTTTGTAAGAGTAAATATGAGTGTGTTTCCTTCAAAATAGCATTACAAAAGCTGAGATTATTGACCTCTCACTGTGTGCCAGGTATTTTCCTATGCACTCTACATGTCTTAGCTTATTTAATTCTCACAGGATAGGTACTGTGGTCATCTTTATTTTGCAAGCATAGAAAGCCTAATGAGATCAGGATTAGCTAGGTAGCATATGAATAGAGCCAGGATTCCAGTCCAAGCAGTCTTACTCCAAAGCTCTTACATCTAAAGATATAGATCTGTTATCAAATTATTCATTTGCCTGAGTAGAAATATCTTCTTCAGTCATTTTTTTTTCTTTTACACATACCGTTCAGAGTATTTCCAAGAATGTCAAACAGTGCTTATGTAAGGCCATTAACTTAAAATTCAACCTTGAACCATGTAAATAATAACACAACTATTGGTAAAGGAAAGTAAATGCACTCATGAAATGGAAAATGCCTACTTTGGCAAAGCATTCAACCATATTACATGAATCCCAGCTGCGAGGACCTTACTAGTCCAACTTTTCAGGGAATACCTCCTTCAAAGCAAGAATTAAAGTCTTTGTAACTGGTATAGTTACTCACATAGTAAGTGTTCAAACTCACTTTCTTTGATAAATAGATGGATAGACAGAGAAAGCATACAGGAACTCATTTTCCTGTGCTCCTAGAGCTTTGGACGGTCTTTGACCCTTTCAGGCAGCAGAACCCTGATTCCTTGTCACAGTATAGTCATTCTAATTTAGCCATAATCTTTTGAGTATCCGTAGGACTATATGTGAAACTGTACAGGGTATCCCTTCTATATGAAGCTTGTTATTTATTCCATGGGCTAGAATTGGACTTTTCTAATATTGAAGATTTTAATTTAGAAATAAAGTTTATTCAACATTTTATATTGAATTATATTTATTAGTCTTTATGTCTTAATTTCAACAGCATCACTGCAAAACTTGAAAGAGCTTTAGAAAAAGTTGCTCCTCTTCTTCGTGAAATTTTTGTAGACTTTGCCCCATTCCTATCTCGTACACTTCTTGGCAGTCATGGACAAGAGCTATTGATAGAAGGTATGATTTCTCTCTCTATTCTAATTATTTTAGTTTCCTATAATGTATGTGTTAACCGTGGCATAATTTGTGCTTCTGGAGGAATATAAAGAATGTAAAGACATTGCTTCCACAAATTCTAAGAAGTTACTCAATATATGCTTTCTCATTTCTAATTTTTTTAAAAAATAACATATTTGCATAGTCAATGCCAATAAGAGAACTTTGAAAATGAAGAACATTGAAAAAGTATCGGAATGGGAGCCACTGGCTCTTTAATCCCAGTCTGTCAGGCTGCTGTATGTCCTCTCATTAGGATAGTATGTTTGCTAAGCAACGATCCCTAAAATTTTCTTCTATCTGAGAACAATGCTTCTTTAAGTTACTTTGTATTCACATAACATCTGTAATGTAAGAATCTTAACTGATAAGACATTAAAAATCTGAAGAAATACTCAATTGGGAATTGAAGAAGCTGTTATCTTCTCACCAGCAGCTTAACTAGAGTAAGAAGGCAAAGAAGATAAATTCACTGTGGTAAAGATTTAATTTATAAACTTGCAATAGGAGAGTGGTTTTGAAAAATATGGTTAACAGAAGTCTTATTTCTTTGTAAAAAGTTTTGTCTTATGAATAGTTCTAAGCTTTAGAAAAGAGTAATCAATATTAAGATGATCCTGTAGGTGAATAATGGCTTTAGGTGCCACTTCAAGTAGTGCTTGGATTTAGCTGCCTTGTATATTTTTTTCGCTTTTCACATCCTGTCTACTGTAGAAGCAAGGAAGTTTTCCTGTACCTGTTCTGTCATTGTTCCAACTGCTTCTACACATTGTTTCTATTGGAAAGACAGTTAATAGTTAATTCAGTCTCTGGAGCCAACAGCATTTGAATCCTACTTCTACTACTTCTTAGCTCTGTGGCCTTTGTGAATTACTTAGCCACTTTGTATCTTCGTTTCCTTTTTATAAATGTGGTCAATGATAGCACTCCAGGGTTGTTATGAGGATTAAATTACACAATACATAATAAGCTTAGAACAATGGCACATAGTGGGCTACTGATTTTTTCAAAAATACTGAGTTCCTGCTCTGGGCTAAATACTATTAGGTACTTGAGATAGATTAGTGAATATCAGACAAAGATCCCTGCCTTTGTGGAGTTTATATTCTAACTAGGATAGACAATAAATAAGCATTAAACCAAATGAACAATTAAATTATATAACATGTTCGAAGATATTAATAATATGTAAAAGGATAACTACTATAACAGGAGATTATAGATTGGCAGGGTTAGGTTGTAGTTTTAAAGAATGTGTTCAATTTTAAATAAGCCTCATAGTAAATGTTACATTTGTGCAAAGATTTACAGGAGGTGACATACAACTTACTTGTAGAAGAATGTTCTAGGCAGAGAGAATAGTCAGTGCATTGACCATAAAACGGGGTAGATGGACATTTTTGGCTTGATCAAAGAACAGAAAAAATGCCAGTGTCATGTGAACCAAAAGGAGAGTGGCTGGATATTAAGCCAAGAGAGGTAATGAGGTCTTTGGCTTTAACTAGTGTGGTATGGGGGGCTGTTGCAGTTTTGAGAAGAATAGGGATGTCACTTTGGATGCTACCATTGTCATTGTCATAATAATGATGATTATTATTGTTACTCTACCTTCAAAGTAAAATAGAAAATGTTTCAAAGAACAGGCCTCAGAGAAGAATCATGCTAATTTAAAGCAGCCCCAAAATGAACATAAAAGTTTTTAGAAACTTAAAAACTATTCCTTGGCCACAGATTGTGTCTATAATTTAAATAGATTCATTCTAGATGTGTAGAGTTGATTGTACAAAATTATGTATTTATTGATTTATTCAAAAATAAATATTTTCCTCCTTAGTTCCAGGATTTAAAAGACATGATCATTACCTTTTAGGAGCTAGTGGGCAGACGTAAAACCCAATAATTAAAATGCAATATGATACATGCTGTAATGAAAGTATATACAAGGTACAGTGGGAAGTGAAACTAGGAGGCTTACCGATCACTTTGCAGGGCACATGCCCTCCTGTCTGGATCAGTAAGATAGTTGTGTATAATATACCTGGCCTTACCCTACCAGCTCCTAAAGCCTTTCTGTCACTTTTACAAGGACATAACATTTTTGAAAGGATAGTGTGTTCCCTTCCTCTACTTAACTGCTGTAACAGCTCAACTCAGTCTTCTGAATTCCAGACATATTTTGAGCTACCTAACATGAACATCTCCAGCTGGATATTCCATTGATACCTCAGCCTTAGTTTATCTAAAATTTACTCGTCTTTTCTATGAAATTGTCTTTCCTGCTAAATTTATTTATTTTGTTGCTAATGTTTTGTTATTAACATTACTATTAGTGTAAACATTTGAGATAAAAATATGATTTTTCTTTAAATCTCTTCTCCCTCAAATTTGATACTTACAATTACTTGGTGAGAATTGATTATTTCTGAAAACAATATTAATTTGGAGCCCCATTTTCTAAATATTAACATTACAAATGTTATTTCTAGCCATATTTAAGATCCTTCCAAGGTAGCATAAATATTGTGCTAGCTAAAAGTGGAAGTATCATAGTTATGGATTCCAAAAGGTACTATGTTATCAGTTGGTTCTTTTTGACTTGCTTGTTTTTTTTTTTTAAATTCTTTTTATTTCCTTAGAATTATACTGAGGAGAAAGAATGCTGGTTATTTTTAGTTTTATTTACATACTTTTCTGTAATATGTGTTATTTTTATAATAAAAAATTTGTAAACATGATTGAAAAAACAAATCTTAAATGTTTCCTCATTCCCTAGAAAATAAAAGCCTTTTACTTTCTCTGTATTTCTTTTCCTAAAATGATTTGACAGATTTATAGAAATTTATAAATACTGATCAAAGACATACTAAAATGGAATAAAGAATAAAGTTAGCAATGTAATGTTAGTAATGGGTCGTGTACTGTTACTAAAACTAAGTCACACATTCTGCACAAATATTCTAGCAGTCTTAGCAAAGGCAGAATTATGCTTAGTTATAAGAATCACATTACTGATTCCTAAATGACAGTTTACTACAATTTTAGGTTCTAAGGAATTATTCCCAAGTAACTTTTTAACTGCTCTTTGTTGGCCAGTCAGGACCACCTGTGTGTAGTTGCTTTCCAGAATTTTCCATAGTCACAAACCCAGACTGTTTCTTACGATTTCTTCTCATCAGTGCAGAGAGAGAGTAGGAGAAATGGCTGTTAATTGAGAGGTATTTTTCTTGGATTTCTCTAAGTTTACATCAAATATTGTAACTTGAGTGGAAAGAGCTTTGAGAATTTGTCTCTATCGATATCAGTGCATCCAGGTGAACTCAGATTTTTTAAAGAATGACTATGTTAGAAATAAAATATTGAAACAAGTTAGATACAGAAATACATTTTGTGTTACCCTGGCAGAATCCAATTTTATCTTGTAACTTTTCAATATTCAAAGAATTTTAATGTATCCTATTTTTAAAGCCACATGGATGTAATATTCATGTCCTTCTTTGCCGATGTTGAATGACTTTTTTAAAAATAAAATAATGATAGAAAATGGTAGATTTGTATGTTTTGAGTTTTCTTTTTTAATGCTATTACTTGACAAAATAAAAAGTTGACAACCCTAAGATATGGTGCTCTGAATTTTTGCTAGTCCATACAATCCAAAAATTGAGCAAGTATTGCTATATAACAGAACAACATTCAGTAATCCTCCACAATTTGGTCATAACCTTTCTTTCGACTTACTGTAGAAGACATTTCTTAAACATGTAAACAGGTTACACACTATCGCATCTCCTTGTTTTTGTACAATTCTTCCTTCTACATTGAATCATTTTTCTTTTGTCTCTCTCCCAAATTATACTCATCCTCTGAGTCATGAAAGCATGTTCCTTAAGCCAAATTAATGCCTTCTCTTCTGTGCTCCTGTGGCGTTTTATTATATAATATTAATAAAATTATTTTTCACTTATGGTAAATAGGAAATATTATTTATATTGCCATTGCCTAGACTAGATTCTGGTACATAAAATATTCTGTAATTTTTCCCTTGTACTTGAATAGAACATTATTTTTGTTACTAGTTTTTAGTAGAGGTAAATTTTGAAAATAAGGGAAGATTGATAAAATGTTGGTGAGAATTCCCAGTATTTACAATTATCCATATCCATGAGTTTGCTACAATACTCCTCCAGGGTCCATTCTTGCTCTCTATCCCGACCTATAGAAATGCATGTCCTTTCAGCTTCTCATTCTTGAGCATGTACTCTTATTCATCATTTCTTTTTTCCTCTCCCTCTATTTCTCTTCTTTTGCCAATTTAATATGCTTTTCCTCTCCTCTGAGAAGAAAAACTATCAGACTATTGTGAAGAACCTAGGACATTTACATGATGAAAATATCTTTACCCTAGGTATTGAATATTTTTGTTTAAGAAATAGTGCTTATGACAGATAGATATCACTGCCTTTTACTTTATCGTATATATGTATATGGTAGCAACAAAACTGAATTTAGGTAACTGAAGAGAACTTAATGTCTTACAAAATGAAAAGGAAATAACTCTTAATTTCAGGTAATCACAAAATATATTTGAATTGCATCTTTATTTGATGTTTTATATTGAGTTTTTCTTGATGCACACATGTATTTGTGTTTAAGTTTTTTCTTATGGAATAATCACTGGTACTTTTTATTATCTATATCCTTTAAAATACAAGCTAAATTAAGGTCCTTTTACTTTCTTAATTTGTCTATCACTTATTAGTCAGCTTGTGTTAAATTTATGATTGTATGATTTTAGAACAATGTAGTTCAGGTCTTTTAAGATCATTCATCAATAGTATCTATTTTTAGGTATTTTTTGGTGTGTGTTTTTCTTAGCAATAATTAAGGATTTTTGAAGACAGCAGTTATTTGAAGCTTACTGAACTTTCTCTAAGAAAATTCTATTTTTCAATTTACAAACTAATATATAAAAATTACTAAGAGTGCGAATGTAGGAAAGTATCAAAACTTAACCAGCCAAAGATGACAAAACAACCTGTGGTCCAAAATTGTTAGATTTATTTGGCTTGCTCCATTTGGCAATGGAGAATGCCCTCCAAAGAAACTCGAGGACTTCTCTGAAAGGGAGTTGAGAAGAGCATATTTTAGAGTTTGGATTTAAGGAAGCAGGGCCAGTTGTGGATTGGGGGCTGAGTATCAGGAAGTGGATTAGATACTGATCCTTTTTCTTCAGGAGTCCTTAGGTCTACAGTGGGCCAAAGTTATTAGTAATGAAGCAGCAGCAGTCCCCCAAGTTCATCATAAGAGAGGATGTTTAAGGATGTTTGCGTGTGTGTGTATTTTTGCTAGCAGAGTGGACTGGAAGTAAAATATGGTTAGACTTCAGTCAGCCTGGAAGTGGGAGAGGAGAGTCACTAACCCAGGATACTCTTATGACAATCAAGGCAACTTCATAGCTGCGAAGCTGTCTTTGCTTCTCTCTGTGTATATATTCAGGTTCTCTCTTCTCTCCCAGGTTGGGTTTCCTTCCTTAGTCATCAGAACATGGCCCAGCATAGCACACCACTTTGCCAGCCTGAATCTGAGTGTGTTTTTAATGTAAATATCTTTCATCATCTGGCTGTCAAGAGAGAATCTGAATAGCTCAGCCAGGACTATGATTTAGGAACTATATATAAGTTGAAACATTTTAGAAGGAGATACTAGCTGTGCAGGAAATTTCAATTTCACTAAAATGTCTACTGTACTTTTAGTGGCATTAATACATATTTTATTAAAACCACATAATACTCAAGAATATTTATAGTTTTTAGGAATAGCAGTTTTTGAAAGTATATAAATATAGCATGAAATTTCCACCTCCACTGAAATAAGATATCACTGAAATGTTACTATAAAAGGAATGAGCCTAGTCAAGAAGCCCCATATTACTCATGGATGAGTCATAGCAGCAGTATGGACATATAATTAGAAAAACTTGAATATTTGTATTTTATTCAAAAATTATAGATTAAAATGTCCTTCAATTTGAAAGGAGAGGATTCTAGACAGTAACTTAAAGCCTACGAAAATATAAATTTCTCCAGTAAACATATGGACAAGTATGAAAACTATTTTATTATTATTTTGGTTCCACTATTCTTTTATAAGATTTAAAAGCTAAAAATGTGAAGGAAAAAACTATGAATCTATGCTAATGGGTGTACCCTATATAAAAATATACTTTGTGACATCAGTAACATAAAAAGTGAAAGTGACTGAGCTGTAAAGGAGTAGAGTTTTTATATGTGATTGAAGTTAAGTTGTTCAGTTTAAAATGGATTGTTGTAACTTCAAGGTATTCTATGTAATCCACATGATAATCACAAAGGAAATATCTATAGAAAATACACAAAAGAGAAAGAGAAGGGACTCAAAGCACATTCCAATAAAATTTAACTAAACACAAAGGAAGGCATCAAAAGAAGAAAGGAGTGACAAAAATACAATAACACATACAGAAAACAGTAACAAAATGTCAACAAACAGTACATTCTTCCCAGTAATTTCTTAAAATGTAAATGTATTAAACTCCCCAATCAAAAGACATAGACTGTGGCTGAATGGATAAAAAATGTCCCGAACCAACTATATGCTGTCTCTAAGAGACTCATTTTAAATCTAAGGACACATACTTTTATAGGTTGGAAGTGAAAGGGTAGAAAAAGATTATATTCAAATGGTAACTAAAACAGCAGGGGTAGTTATACTAATATAAAACAAAATAAACTTTAAGTCAAAATTGTTATATGAGACAAAGGAAGACAATATATTATAAAGGATAAAAGGATCTATTCACTAAGAAAACACAGCAATTATAAATTTATATGTGTGTATATATATATATATATATATCAGATTTCATAAATATATAATATAATCAAATAGTGACAGAATTAAAGGGAGAAAAAGATTTACAATAATAGTAGGAGACATTCATATCCCAGTTTCAATAATGGATGAAACAACCAGACAGAAATTCAGTCAGGAAGTAGATAACTTGAACACTATAGACGAATTGGACCCGACAGACATATACAGAACACTTTACACAACAACAATAGAATTCACATTTTTCTCAAGTGCACATGGAACATCCTTCAGGATAAACCATATTTTAGTCCACAAAACAAGTCTTAATTCATTTAAAATGATTGAAATCTTACAAAGTATTTTTTAAATCAAAATGAAATGAAACTAGAAATCAATAGCAGAAGGAAATTTGGAAAATCCACAATTATGTGGAAATTAAACAACATACTCTAAATAACTAATGGTCAAGGAAGAAATCACAAGGGAAATTAGAAAATATTTTAAGGCAGATGAAAACTGAAACAGAACATACCAAAACTATGGGATGAGGGGAAAGCAATGAATGCTAAGAGGAAAATGTATAGCTATAAACACATTGTAAAAAGATCTCAAATCAACAACCTACATTTACGTCTTAGAGAACTAGAAAAAGAAACACAAAGTAAACCCAAAGATAACTGAAAAAAGGAAACAGTAAAGATTGGAGCAGAGATAAACAAAATATACAATAGAAAAACGATAGATAAAATCACTAAAAACCAAGAGTTGATTTCATTGAAAAGATAAAAAAAAAAATCAACAAAACTTTAGCTAGATTAAGAAAAAAAAGAGAGAAAATTCTAATAAATAAAATTAGAAATGAAAGAGGAGACATTAAAACTGATGCCACAGAAATAAAATTGATTGATTATAAGAGAATACTATGAACAATTGTACACCAGCAAATTGGATAATCTGTAGAAAGTGAATAACACACAGCCTACCCAAACTTAATCATGAAGAAACAAAACTTAAACAGATCTACAACAAGTAAGGATGTTCAATCAATAATCAAAATCAAACTCATTCAAAAAATTGAAGGGGAGAGAATACTTGCAAACTCATTATATGAGGCCAGCATTACCCTGATAATAAAATCAAACAAAGACTGTAAATAAATGTACAAAATCAATATCCCTTATGAATGTTAATACAGAAATTATCAACAAAATACTAGGAGACTGAATTCAGCCACATGTTAAGAGAATTATAAGCCATAACCAAGTGAAATGTATTCCTGGAATGTAAGGATAATTCAGTATATGAAAATTGATCAATGTAATACACTACATTAACAGAAGGAAGGGGGAAAAAACCCACATGATCATCTCAATTGATCAATTTTTATGTAGAAATAGTAAAACCATCCTAGAATTCATATGGAATCTCAAGGTACTTCGAATAACCAACACAGTCTTGAACAGAACAAAGCTGACGGGCTCACACTGCCTGATTGCAAAACTTACTACAGAGTTACAGTAATCAAAACAGTGTGGTACTGGCATAAAGACAGACATATTGACCAATAGAATAGAATCTCTAGCCCAGAAAACAAACAAACAACAACAAAAAAAAAACCCTCGCATATATGGTCAAATGATTTTCAACATGGCTTCTAAGACCATTCAGTGGGGAAAAGACAGTCTTACCAACAAATGGTGTTAAGAAAACTTAATGTCCACATGCAGAAGAATAGTTTGGGGCTCTTTCCTTACTCTCTATACAAAAATGAACTCAAAATGCATCAACGACCTAAAACTTTAAAACTCTTAGAACAAAACAAAGGATAAAAGCTTTATGACATTGTATTTGGCAATGATTTCTTGAGTATAAGACCAAAAGCACACAGAAAAAGCAAAAATAAATAAATTGTACTACAGCAAAATTTAAAATTTCTGTGTATTAAAGGGCACAATGAACAGAGTAAAAGGCAACCTTTGGGAAGGTGGAAAATATTTGCAAACCATGTATCTGTTAAAGGCTTAGTATCCACAATATATAAGAGCTCATACAATTCAACAACAAAACCCAATAAATAACTCAATTTAAAAATGATATAGTCAAAACCACGTCATCCCAGTAAGATGACTACTATTAAAAATATATGAAATAACAAATATTGGCAAGGATGTGGAGAAATTGTAAATCTTGCGCACTGTTAATGGGAATGTAAAATGGAGCAGCCAGCATAGAAAATAGTATGGCATTTCTTAAAAAAATTAAAACTAGAATTATCATATGATCCAGCAATTTCACTTCTGGGTGTATATCCAAAATAATTTAAAGTAAGGTTTCCAAGATATATTTATGACCTATGTTCATAGCAGCATTATTCAAAGTAGCCAAGAGTTGGAAGCAACCCAAGTGTCCATAAACAAGTAGGTTGATAAACAAAATATAGTATATACATACAAAATATTATTCAGTCTTAAAAAGAAATGAAATTCTGACACATGCTACCACACATGGATGTGCTCTTGAGGACATTATGCTAAGTGAAATAAGCAAGTCACAGAAACAAAAATACTGATAATTCCACTTAAGTGAGTTATCTAGAGTAGTCAAATTCATAGAAACAGAAAGTAGAATGGTATTTGCCAGTGGCTATGGATAGTGGAAAATGGGGAGTTGTTTAATGGGTATAGTGTTTCAGTTTTGCAAGATGAAAACTTTCTAGAGATTGCACAACAATGGGAACATACTTAACACTACGTGACTGTATACTTAAAAATGGTTAAGATGGTAATTTTTATGTTATGTGTATTTTACTACATATTTAATAAAAGTGAAAAGTTCACCCACAGACTGGAAAGATATTCTAACATTGATAATCAACAGTGGTTGCTATCTAGATTACACAAAAACCTCTTACCAATCAACAAGAAAAACACAATTTTTTAGAAAAATGGGCAAAAACAAAACTCGTAATTTTCAGATGGGGAAAATAGAAGTAGTCAGTAAAAAAAAAACTTTAGCCTTATTTGCAGTTACAATGTAAATGAATAATAAAGCCAAAGTGAAATAATTTCACTCCCATCCAATTTGTATAAAATTTATACTTAAAATTCATGTATGAGGAAGGGTGTAGAATCTTCTAGTGGGAGTGTAAATTGATACAATCACTTTGAGGAATAATTTTGCATTATCTTGTGAAGTTGAATTTGTAAATGAACACTAACTCAGCACTTTCACTCTTAGAAATATACCTCAGAGTAATTTTTGCATATGTATACAAACAAATATAAAATACTTATAACAATAGTGTTTTTCACCAAGGACATTCTGGAAACAACCTAAATGTATATTGACAGAAAATTAGATAATTAAATTATATGGTTATAATGTAATGCTATACAGTGGTGAAATAGAATTTCACAAAATTAATATTGACCAAAAAAGCTTAATCCATGGCTAAGGATGCCATATCTTGTTTAGGGATACATTCATAAGTGGTAAAAGTATAAAAATGTGAATAGAGATGATAATTTACAATAGTTCCCAAATCTGGGGAATGGTATCTGTGCCATAACTCTAAAATTTATACACAGGCATATTTCTTTTATTAATAATGTGCTTCGCTTATTGTACTTTGTAGATAATTGCATTAAGAAATTGGAAGTTTGTAGCAGCCCTGTATGTTGATGTTTCTGTGTTAGCATTTTTAAGCAACAAAGTCTTTTTTAATTAAGGTATGTACATGGCGTTTTTAAACATAATGCTATTATACACAATGGACTATGGTATAGTATAAACCTAACTTTATATGTACTGGGAAATCTGAAAATTTATGTGACTCGCTTTATTCCAGTGGTCTATAACTGAACCTACAATATGTCCAGTGTATGCCTATACTTCTTAAACTGGGAGTTGATATGGGTGTTGATCATTATCTTTTTATGGTCTATACCAGGTTTCAGCAAATTATGGCCTGGCAGCCAAATCTGGCAGCCACCTATTTTTTTAAATGAAGTTTTATTGGAATACAAGTAGGCCATCCTTTTATGTATTATCTAGATTGCTACAATGACATAGTTGATTGATTTCAACAGAGAACATGTAGCCCACACAAGTCTAAAATATTTACTCTCCGACCCCTAAAAAAAATTGCTGACCCTTGATCTATATTCTATACATTTCTATAAACCAGAAGTATTAATAAAAAAATAAAAGAATGGTATATTAAGATTGTCCGTTGATAGGCTTACACTTTTGATGAAGTTATAAAGTTATTTTATGGTCCAAGATGAATAAAATTGATGATTCCTGGTTATTTAGTCATGTACATTGTGTTGGAAATTAGTCTAGTCACGTGCAATTTTTGTTTCTCTTGCCAACCATAATATCATCACTTACATCCTATATTTTACTATATCTCTTCAATAGCTAGGTCCTTGTCTAATTTTCTGATTAGCTAAAAATGATAAAATAACATGATCTTATTTCTCCCATTTTTGGGGGGAAATGATTATAATAGTATATGTAAGAACTTTGCCTCTAGATAAAAGCATTTGGTTAATATTTGCACCAATTCTAACCAGAATCTTCAGGATCAATAGTCTTGTTATAAAGTTCTTAAACAATTAAAATTACATTATAAAAGCTTCAAAAATATTTAACTTATATAATTTTCTATAGTTTTTCTTTCTTACCGAAGCAAAAACAGATAAATAGGATTACATCAATCTAAAAAGCTTCTACACAGCAAAGGAAACAGCCAAAAGAGTGAAGAAATAACCTACGGAATGGGAGAACATATTTGCAAACTATACATCTGATAAGAGATTAATATTCAAAATATGTAAGGAACTCAACTCAATAGCATGAAACAAATAACCTCATTAAAAAATAAGCAGAGGATCTGAATAGACATTTCTCAAAAAAAGACATGCAGATGGTCCACAGGCTTATGAAAAAAATGTTCCACATTACTAATCATTAGAGAAATGCAAAATTGAACCACAATGAGATATCGCCTTACTCTTAGAATGATTGTTATCAAAAAGAGAAAAGCATTTTTGAGGATATGGAGAAAAGGGAACCTTTGCATACTATTGGCAGGAATGTAAATTATTGATAGTACAGCCATTATGGAAAATAACATGGAGGTTCCTCAAAAGATTAAAAATAGAACTCCCATTACTGGGTATATATCCAGTGGAAATGAAATCAGTATGTCAAAGAGATATTTGCATTCCCACGTTTATTGTAGCATTATTCACAGTAGCCAAGATAGGGAATGAATCTAAATATTCATTGCAGATGAATGAATAAAGAAAATGTAGTATATGTACACAATGGAATATTATTCAGTTATAAAGAAGAAGGAAATCCTTTCATTTTCAACAGTATGGATAAACCTGGAGGACATTGTGTTGAGTGAAATAAGCCAGGTACAGAAAGACAAATACTGCATGATCTCACTCAAATGGAATCTAAAAAAGTTGATCTCATAGAAGTAGAGTGTGGTATATTGCTTAGCAGGGACTGGGGTGGTTGGGTCAGTGAGAGTTGGTGAGATGATGGTCAAAGGATACAAAATTTCATTTAGATGAGAGGAATTCAAGAGATCTATTGTACAATGTGGTGACTATTTTTAACAATATACAGTTGACCCTTGAACAACTTGGAAGTTAAGGCTGTTGACCATCCATTGCAGTTGAAAATTCCATATAACTTGACTCCCCCAAATTTAACTACTAATAGCCTGCTGTTGACCAGAAGCCTTACTAATAATATAAACATTTCATTAACACATAATTTGTCTGTCATATGTATTATATACTCTATTCTTACAATAAAATAAGCTAGAGAATAGAAAATATTACTAAGAAAATCATAAGGGGAACTATATTTACTATTAAGTGAAAATGGGTCATGATAATGGTCTTCATCCTCATTATCTTCATGTTGAGTAGGCTGAAGAGGAACAGGAAGAAGAGAGAAGAGAGGTTGGTCTTTCTGTCTCAGGGTGACAGATGCAGATGAAAATCCATGTATAAGTGGACCCATGCAGGTCAAACCTGTGTTGTTCAAGGGTCACCTGTACTGTATTTTTGAAAAATGCTATAATAGTGAATGTACAGTGTTCTACACACAAAAATGGTAACTAGGTGAGGTAATGCATATGTTAAATAGCTAGATTTAGTCATTCCAAAGTGTATATATATTTTAAAATATCATGTTGTACATGATTAATACATGTAATTTTATCTGTCAATAAAAAATAAATAAAAGAAATACTCTACTTGACCTTCCAAACCTTATGTTGTTGTTTGGAGGTGGGGCCTAATGAGAGGTGTTTGGGTCATGAGGGCAGATCCTTCATAAATGGCTTGGTGCCATTCTTGAGAGAGTGAGTTCTCATTCTTAATTCCTGCAAGAAGTGGTTGTTGTAAAGACACTGGCACCTCCTCTCTCTCTCTCTCTCTCTCTCTCTTACTTCCTGTCTCACCATGTGACAGATGCACACGCTGGCTGGCCTTCCCCTTCTGCCATTAGGGGAGACAGCCTGAGTTTCTCACCAGAGCCACATGCTGATGCCATGCTTCTTTACAGCCTGCACAACCATGAATCTTTCTGTTTTTCCAGTAACCTTAAAATGTAAAAACTATTTTTAGCTTGTGTGCCATATGAAAATGGGAGGTGGGCCAGCTCTAGTGAATTGATTTTCAGACTGCAGGTTGTGACCCATTAGTGGTACAGTGTTATAGAGCAGAGGTCCCCAACCTTTTGGGCACCAGGGACTGTTTTCATGGAAGACAATTTTTCCACGGACTGCAGCAGGGTGCATGGTTTTGGGATGATTCAAGCGCATTACATTTTTTGTGCACTTTATTTCTATTATTATTACATTGTAATACATAACGAAATAATTATACAACTCACCATAGGTTGGGGACCCCTGTTACAGAGTGAAGTAAGCCCTGACCAATGTTTTTTAATGGCATGCCATGCCATAGCATAGCATAGATCAGAATGTCACAGTGAAAGGAAGTACTATTTAGTACTATTTAGTAAAACATTTGTTTCAGTTGTATGTAGTGGATCGTGGTGTAAAATATATTGCTGTAGATTATAATAAGAAAAGTTATTAAATCATTTATCTATTAGTTACCAACAAGGAAATCTGGTGTCAAGAAAGCCAAATGTCTTAGCTCAGGTGTACACAGCTAGTTTGTAAAGACTACACTAAAACCAGATGTTCTAATTTTCAGTCAAGAGCTTCTTTGACTTAATGAAAAAAAAAAAAAGATCCAGATTAAATAATTCTATAATGCTAATAAAATTGTCTAGCTCTGGGAGCTGAGGGTAAACCCTTATATTAAAATACTTGGAGATAAATGTAAGAACTAACTGGTTTATGACTAACATTCAGATTATCAGTAATATCCACCTAATTTGAGTTTAAAAGAACAATACAACTAAATAGAATGTATACAGGCAGACTTTTTCCTGGTCCTTGATCTATGCTGTCTAGATATGTTGTTCCTTGCTCTCTAGTTTCAGACTGTGAGGTCAGGCCCAGGGCATGTCATCTGTGACCATCAGTCTCCAGTCTGTCCCTCTCAGGTATCAAAACACAATTTTCCCCATTACAGATGCTCCTTAATTAGGCAGAGTTGCTACCACATAGGTAGACCCTGGAGCACAAGAGAAATAAGCTCTTAAGAATCAACTCTTGCTAAATAAGCCTGAGAAAAAGAAGCCGAGGGAATGGACATTTCCTAAGACACACACCTGGAGAAGTTGTCCATTTCCCCTGTCTGCTCCTCTGTGCTCATGTTGACCATCATGAGTGTGTCAGGTTGTTTTTTTAAAGGGAAATATTAATACATAAGAAAATATTTTCTAATTTTTAGATTATTTGGAATTTTTTAGTATTGATTTTATGTATGTGTGTATTAATTAACTTCTAGGGATATACATGTGATTATCTATACCTAAAATGTTCACTCTGCATTCAGTAGGATTATTCTAATTATACTAAGTTCAACCAAAGTATTCTTCTAATTAAGCATATTATTATTTTAACATTAAACTAGTTACTTAAAAAGATTATGAAGGTAATTTCAGCAGCAGTACAATGAATCATTTACACTAAAAAATATTCTCGTATTAAAAGTTTCCTATTTACATATTTGTTTTGTTATAGAAAGAATGCTTGGGGCTAGATATACTCCAAGGAGTAGAAGATGCTTATATTAATATAAAGAGATTCTATTTTATAAACTGAGTAAAATCATTTGTATTTGCCGATCATGGAAGTAAGTCAGTTTTCCCTAGAAATTAATACCTGAATATTACTCCAAGTTAAATATTTCCTGTTGGCATTTCTTAATTCTACCATTTTCTTATAATCACAATAGGACTTACTTTATTAACATCATTTAGCTTGCTTACCAAGTCAACATCCTGAAATGGTTCTGAGATAATAGTTGGTTTCCTTGCATTAAACTGATCAGTTTATCTGCCGGTAACCTACATTAGAATTCAAGCTTCTCTGCACATGGAACATATCTGTTTCATATTTGTGTCCTGGCACATAGTAAGTATACAATACTGTTTATAGAACTGAGTCACTGAATGCCTTTAATTCTTGGAAATGACTAGATCCTCTCTTTTTAACAGACATTTTTTTGGCCATTTGTTTGGTACCATTTGTAGATTTCCCAGTTCATACAATTTCAGAAGGTAACTAATATTTGTAGTAGATCAATGTCTTATCCTAAGAGAGGTTTGAATAAATAAAAGTGCTGTTTACTTTTAGTTTATAACTAGGCCTAATATTTTATGCTAGCAGTGTTTTCTTTTTTTAATTACAAAGCAACTCACATACTGACTTTTTTACTATGTCATTATTGGACCATATTCCACTGTATAATATATAATTTGACTCTAAGGTCTCACTCTGAGTTGTGGATATTTGTGAGTTGGGTATAAGATTTTCTGGTTAGGCAAAATAATCTTGTTAATTCAGTGACAGGTACATTTTGTGTATATAATATATGGCACATTATCCCAATAAATTATTCCTTGGGTTGAATTATATGTTTATAATAATTTCTGTGACTTTTGAGAATATCTTCAATGTTGTAAAATTGAAGGAACTTCCAAGAACCTATTTCATTCCTAAGAATGAGTAAAACTACACTGATTACTCATCTCTAATGTTTTGTTTTAAATAGAAGATTCAGTAAAGAAAATTCATTTTGGGTCAAATTTGAGAATTTATTGCTTTGAGCACAGATAAAGAGCTTTGTGAAGATCTAATTTGTTTTCTCAGGAAGGTTCACCTAGCTGACCTCTACTTGAGCCTACCTTAACCTAAAGCCTTTTTTTTTTTTTTTTCGCTGTTTATGCCGTGATTACAACAATAATTATCAAGTAATTTCCTTTTACTATTGTAATTTCCTTTTACTATTCTAATTATGTTTCTCAGTTTTCATCTTTGACTTCATGATGCATTATGAAAAGTGATACATAATATTTCCATTTTACATGGTATATTTAAGTATTTGAAAGAAAAAATACCAGTGTTTTTCTGAATACAAAAATAAAGAACTTAAAGATGTATATTATTATAAAAGCAACTTTAAATTTATTTAAATTTGAGATCTTAAAATTGTTAAATATATTCATTTGAGAATTAAAATAAATGAAAGTCAGAATTTAAGTATTTTGCTACTATACAAATTGTACATTTATATATATTATGTTTAAAAGGAGAATACCATATTTTATACAATATAAATTATTTTTAATATGAAGGCATTACTATAGACATTTTTATTTAAATGTAACTATCCATGTAATTGTATGACTATTTAACTTAGTATATTTTTCCCCACTTTTGATTATAGACAGTTCTTGAAATGATGTACATGGTTAAAATACATGTATCATTCTTAGTAATTATTTTGAACCAGAGTCTGTCTTAACCAATGTCAAAATTTGAACCAGACATAGGTTAGTAGTTTTAGAATTTAATTAAGGCTTTTGAAATTTCAAGGAGCTCAGGGAGCAAAGAAGAGAGTTGATGCAGAGGAGTGATATAGGAATAACAATTGCTTCTATAATTAAATTTAACCCAAAGAGAATATCAAGATCCAGATGATTTATGATAGTGAAAATGTCTCCTATTTCCCTTATTTCATCCTTATTCATTGCTGTTGTGATTAAATCAGGAAGTCAAGAAAAGGGCAAGACACTCAGGTCAATCACCTTCTGTAATGGAAACTTGAGCTATACTATGGATAAAAGTATCTCATGCAAACCTCAAAAATAATTTTTATGATTTTTTTGGAGGTTTAGTGCTTTACTGTAATTCCTTTTTTAGCACAATATTCTCTAGATTCTTTCATAAATATATATTTACATTCCTTATCGCTGTAACTAGGCTCTCAGCTCCTTAAACCCAAAGACTGTGTCATTTCTGAATTTCTCATAGATCCTTACTCAGTTCAAGACCTAGAGCAGTGGCGTGATTATAGTTACTTAAATAAATTATTTAAATGAAAATGTCTCAAGAGATAGCCAACCCAAAACTTAACTAATAGCCTGTAATTTGGAAATTGTAATCCGTATTTAGTATATGTAAATGAAAAAATAATATTTCAGTGGGCTGCAAACAGAAGTGAAAGTCACATGGAGCCAAGAGCGACATTGAACATCAAGAATTTGCCATATTTCCTCTGATAAGATATGTTTGATAAGATAGCACAAACATGTGGTTTCTAAGGCATAAGTAACAAAAGAGTAAACTTGGGAGACTGTTTCACAGTTAATGGGTTGATAATATTGCTAATAATACCATTAGGGTATTTTCTTCAGCTCAGCTCATATTACAGTCAGATCACTAGTAAAATTCTATGTGGAACCATCACCATAGATTCATTTTTTATTGCAATCTATCACTCTGTAGAAGAATTTTCCATGAATGTTATGAACTTTAGCCCTGCAATTATGCAAAAAATTCTCAGCAGAAGCAAAACTTTATATTAAAAAGAAAAAAATATTCACAGTCAATAGGATTCCTAGGCTATATCAATACAATTACAATTTAAAAGCATTTAGTGAGCCATCTTCATATGGAAATGGATTTTTAGTTCTTCTAAACATAGGAGGTTTCCATGGGAAAGGTGTAATATCAAATTACTTTGAAATTGAAATTAATAATATTAATTTCTTTATCTTTCAGAATATCTCAGATAAGATACTACCACTTATTTCTGACTTTTAAAAAGCTAAATCATATTTCTTTTAATAAATACCTGAAATTCCTTGTTCATATCTTAGAAGTAGATGTATTTTGCATGTAGATATTTGGGTATTTAACAAAGGTAATGGGTGCATATATGTATATTTCACAGCATCTCCATGGGAGGCTGGGAGAGCATGTTAGTAAAATACATTAACATGCCTACAGTAATACATATGATATTCACACTAAATGGAATAAATATTATGAATAGCATGACATAATTTAGCTGAAATGTTGCTGATAATTAAGTTTGTGACAATCTTATACAGAAGCTTTCAGCTTTCAGCTTTCAGCAATTTTTATATTTTGGAATTATAAAGGATCATGAACGTACATCTAAAATAATTTCCCCTCAAGTTTTTTTTTAAATCTTTAGACATATTTTTGTGGACGTGTGTGCATATATTTGTAGTTTCTTTCTCTCCTTCTCTTACACTTACATGCCTGCATCCATGTGCATGCACACACCCACACGCATACACATACACATCTTGGGACAAGTAAATAGTTTCATTGGAAAGCAGCCAAGCCCATTTGTTTATGTATTATCTATGGTTGCTTTTGCACTACATGGCAGAGTTTAGTGGTTGTGACAGAAACTTATGGCCACCAAAGTCTGAAGTATTTACTATTTGGCTTTCACAGGAAAAGTTTGCTGACACCTGATATATATGATATGTCTAGGGGCTTAAGTTTTGTTCCTATGCTAAAGACACAGGAACCATAAGTTTGTGATAACTTAGTTTTTAGTGAACTAAAGAAATCAATGAAGTAATGAATTCTCACTGTCCATACAGGATTTTGAGGGCTTTTTATTTTTTAGTTAAAATTTATAATCTGAACATGAAAGTAAGTTGTACTGGTTTAATTGCACTTAAGTAAGCCTTTTTTGGTCAATAAACTTAGTGTTATTTTAGTTTCTTTCATATTCACTTGGTTCCATCTGTAATGGTTTTAAATTAAAGTAAAATATCTGAAAAAACATGTAGGCAAATTTTGAAATGTCTAATCAAAATAGAAGCTAATACTGCCTGTATACATATTGTTACTAGTTTTAGCAATAATAATGAAAATGCAGGACATTATTGTTTTTTCAAAGAATGTTTTATGTTGAATTTTTGTTTGTTTTGGTTTTCTTGGTTTTAAATGAGAAAGCCACAGTAATTGCTTGCTGTGCTGATTTTTTTAAGGTTTGGCTCTTAGTACGTTCAGATGACTTAAATGGTAACATTGAAAGTAATATTTTACAGAGAGAATATCACAGTGATGGAATAGGAAAATAAATTCATGTTTCAGATTTTTAAAAAAGTAAAAGAATAATGAAAACTATAGGAAATGTCTATTGTGCAGATAAATATGTATAAGCATTGCAGAGGTCTATAAGACACTCTTTATAGTGATACCCTCTGTCTTAGAATGTCTCACAACACCATGTGAAAATCTCATGTAAGGACAGAATTTCAAAGAATTGCCAGCTATACACCACTGAAACTAAGGCAAATGAAGCATACTGGACATGCAAAATCCCTTTCCAAGTCTATAGTTTCTCAACATATGTTATTAAAATGAAGTTAATTCAGTGCCATTAATCTCCAATAATTTGGGGATTTTAAAAAATTAAAACTCATTAGAAAGTTAAACACTAATTAGTCCTGGGCCTGTTTGATTTTTAAAATTCAGATTGTTATTATAGTCCTGTCTATTTGATGGAAAATAAATTAGTGTATTTTATTGTGAGGAGAAAGAAAAATTAGATCTTAAAACTGTACTGGTAATATTAGTACTGGCAGTCAGCTAGAGGTACTCTTGTAAGAGCTCCACAATTATATTTTCTTCAACACCATGTTATCTGTGTGACTTACTTATATCTAGTTTGTCTGAGTTACAGCATATTATACCTACAGAACAACCAACTAACCCTAAAGCTCAAAATTAAACATTTTTGCTTATATTCCTAATCTTGTCCAGAATAGAACTCATCACTTTCTTCTTTCTGCAAACCTGCTACTTCATTTTCCTTTTATCAGTTAAAGATACCATCATTCACACTGTGGTCCTTTACCCTGCCATTTAATCTCATATTCAGTTGTCTAAATTTGAGTTTAATAAGTCTCACTCCAAAATGTCTTTCAAATATCTCTGCTTGCATTGCCACTGTCTTCAGCTTAGGTTTTCACTAGTGCGACTAGACTTTGTATTAATAGTTATTGGTTTCTTCCTATACTGCTGACAGAAAGTGGTCTTTCCAAAGTAGATATGATTCTGTCTGCTGAAAATCCTTCAGTGGCTCCCTGTTGATGAGAGGAAGAGTACGCCATGTATGGCTCTACTTCCTGCCTACCTCTCTGTCTTCATTTCCAGTCACTTCCTTCCATTCTTCACACTCTGCAACATAACATTCCAACTCCAGTTTGCCGACTATTTCATGCTTATTTATGCATTAAACATTTCTCTGGTGCCTGGGATGGCCTTCCCTTCTTTCCCTTTTTTGCCTAGATAGGCTCAGCAGCATCTAACTCAAAAATGTCCCATTCCCCATAACTACTGCTCCTAGGCACAGTTGCTTACTACCCTTCCATGCTCTCACACTTTGCATTTTCTGTGAACCCCCTGGGATTCTCTAGCATAATTATTTGCTTACATAATCTGTCCCACTTGTCTCACTTCTTTGAAAACTTTGTACCTACGGTGGTATCTGGCACATTAGACACTATGCTCAGTAAATGCTTTTTGAATGAATTGGGGCTCATGGCTGGGTGCATTGGCTCACACCTGTAATCCTAGCACTCTGGGAGGCCAAGGTGGGAGAAGCACTTGAGGCTGGGAGTTCAAGATTAGCCTGAATGAGAGCAAGAGTTCCTCTCTACGAAAAAAAGAAAAATTAGCCAGGCATCATGGCGTGCATATGTAGTCCTAGCTACTCAGGAGGCTGAGGCAGGACAATCACTTGAACCCAGGAGTTTGAGGGTGCAGTGAGCTATGATGATGCCACTGCATTTCGGCCTGGGTGACAGAGGGAGACCCTGTCTCAAAAAAAAAAAAAAAAAAAAAATCAACAACAACAAAAAAACCAGCATCACTGTACCTTTCAGTAGTCTTTTGTATTAAAGAAAGATAACTTTGTCCCAAAGGCCAAGCTTCTAACTTGACATTCATTTCAGTGGTTTCTAATCCAGTTTATTCTTTGTTGGAATTTTTTTTAAGTGGGGATGGTGTGGAGTTCTGACAGTAGAAACTGACTTCCTACCCCTAGTAAGTGGGAACTCAAAAGACATGTCAGGATTTGGGATAATCTTTACTAATCTGTAGCCATTTTGTTTATTGCCTGGACCTGGACCACTTCAAATTTGCCCAGCTAATTAATCTTCTCAAGTACTCGTATCTTAGCCACTCGGTTAGCTGCCTTCATCTTTCAACACTAAGTTCATAATGTGTTTGAAGCTCTTCTTGGACAGTTTTCCTCACTGTTAGAGTGCCTGCCATATATGCAAACCTCCTTCCTCGCTGGCTGTCACATACTTTCTACATTCCAGGTGTTCATATACTGGTAAGCAAGTATGTTTTGCAGTATTGAATCAGTATTTCTGCTCAGAATGTTTATTCCAGTGGATTTATATTTTATGGTGAAAATGCTCTGTTAATACTCCTAACTAAATTTTTGTTGGGGAGGCACATATGTACAGTTTCTTTGGAGGCTACTTCTTAATTGACAAGGTACATACTGTCATTATAGAACAGATATGCCATAACCAGGCCTTAGTATCATTTCCCCCATTGTATAACTTGCTCAAAATTTTTCTTCTTGACTTTCAAAACCATTTATATTTCCTCTAATCTTTATCTATATTTGAATTTTACTTAGCCCTCCACTTCCACTTTCAAACACCTTCTATACTATAGTCATCTGTCCCCCAAGCTATAAAAATCTTTTCAGGTTTTTTTTTTTTTTTTTTTTTTTTGGTTCTCTGTTCCCTCTGGACTTTTTGCTTAAGTTATTGCTTTTTGTCCCCACGTCTGACCAACATATGCTACATCAACAAGGAAATTGCCAAAATCATTCAAGTTGGAATTAACCATCATGACCTTTCCCATAATCGTATATTGCCATTCTATTAATGTTGAGTCACTTATGTAGCTCTGCAACCAACATAAAATGGGCTTTTGAGTTAGACGACTTGAATTCAGGTCCCACATCTACCACTTACTGAGTGACACACCTTTGGCTAACCGCCGAATGTCTTAATTTCTTGTCTGTTATAAGGTAATAATAACTAGTTCAAAGAGCTATTAAGAGAAAATGAGACAGCATATATAAAAGTTATTTGTAAATTATAAAGCTCTATAAATGTTAGATAATCTTAGATTTGAATTAAAATATAGGCACTTGTAAAAGTATGGGTAATAATGTCTTATTTATTATCATAAACTCCTTAGAGCTAACTCTATACTTTGCTCATAAGATGAAATATAAAATGAGTTAATTTGATTTTGAATTTCTTGCTGGATATAAAAAAATGATAAAATCAACCTGTTTTGAGACATATACTTGTAAAATATTTGCCTTATGTATATATAGCTTAAGAGTTATTTATAGCATCAGACAACACTTATATTTTCAATATCTCCAATAAAACACTGAAGTTTATCTCCCTTTTTTTTAGTAAAACTCTTGTTAAAACTTAAAGATACTTCCAACCAAAGTGATTATGTAATTTTTGAAGGTAGATAAATCTTTCAGATTTTCCTCTGCTTATGTTCTCATTATCAAGGTTAGTTGCTTTTTTTTTTTCTTTTCTTTTGAAGAGAATCCATTGGTTCATTATGTCCAAAACTAAATAGATAAATAGATTAATAAAGGTGTGAGGTTCTATGTATGGACTTGAAATCACATTGGCCTTTTACAGAGTACTGAGAGGACTGTTTGCAAATTGCAATTTTGCTTTCCTATCATTTGTTGTCATTCCTTTTGAACAAAACATTAATGAAGCATTTGTTTATATTTTTCTTATGATGGAATGATATTATTTGTGGAAATTATGAATATTCTTATTACAAAGGGATTTTGTAGAAGTTCATTTAAGAATTAGTTTGTGAGAAATGAAAGCAGTTTCATGTTTTTCCTAATTTTTACTTCAATTTGTTATGTATTAGAAAACTAATATACAGAATACATGGTGGATAATCTTGATATCAAAGCCTCATTGTCTACACTGATATGAGTACATATCTTAATTATGATCCTTTGGCCTTTTACTTAGTTTTTCTTTGTCAGAATTCAAATAGTCGAGTAGCCAACAGGTGATAAATGTCCCATTAATCTTTCTGACTCTCTAGCTCCTGAGCATGAGAATTGCTGATCAATTACAGCAATTGTCTCTTAAATGAGCTTTTCACATCAGCCTCTTATTTCATTAGTTAACTGTCTGCCCAAAGATCTGATAAGATGGAATACTAGTACCTTTTTATAGCTTGTTCTGTCTGTACAATAAGGATACGGTCGTTAGCAAAATGGACACAAAAGGGTATTTATCTACTACCTACAATAAATATGCATGCTAGTGCATAGAAGGCATTTGAGACTGTTTACTGAAATCACCTTAAGAAAAAGAAAATAACTGGTTTCACTTCAACTTTCCAATTAGGAACAACTAATGTAACACTATGTCATTTCTTAGTATATGATGCTTTTACTAATTACATTTGCCCTCAAAAAAAGAAACAGTCTATTGTTATTTTAATTTTAAGAACAGTGAAAACCTTTTAAATATATATTTAAATTACCAAACATCATAATTAACATACATTCATCCAGAAGTTGTTATTAATCCTTGGTTACATCTTCATCTATGTTGGCACTTTAAAAAACTTCCAGTTGGAATCTGCTTTCTTATTATATACATTTTTATACAGCAGTAATCCTTTTAGTTGGAAAAAGTCTTGAATAATTAATGTTTAAACTGTTTATAGGAAGACTATTTTCTTACCTGTAGAGTGGGAATAATACTATGTCACAGGGTATAATGAGAATTAAAGAAGACCATGTGCATAAGGCACTTAACACAGTGTCTAGCCCATACTAAGTGATCAGTGAGTAGTAGCCATTATTACATATGCATTATTACATTCAATTCTTTTTTCTTCAGTTATCTATTCTAAGAGTTTGGAAGCATAGCAATTGAAGATTTTATAAACATTGCTTAATGTATTAATTATACATGAAAATTATTTTTTATTATTCTAAAAATCACTTGATAACTAATAAGTTATGGAGAATTACCTCTTTTTAAATTATTTGAATTTTGTCTTTTGGAACAAAATTCAGGCAGATCCTCAATGATTATTGTTCTTCACTCCAGGAGATAATCACATAGCATATGTCATTAGAATAAAAACAGCTCTACCTAGCTCATCAATTTCAATAGCCTTTCCCACCTTGTTGAAATATAAGAAATGCTTTGACCAAATAAACAACCAAAGGATGAAGTCAGTTTTTGAGTATTTTTCACATCATCTTGAATATCTGAATATTCTAAAATTAATGTTATAAAAATGTATGTTAGGTGAACATTTCCATTCATTTTATTTTAGGAATTCTGTTTTAAAGAAAGTTTTTTATGTTAAATTGTATAATGAATTGCCTTGGATGATGGTTTCTACCATTCTAATTTCATTTTGTTTTAACCTTTCCTTGTTATAGGCCTTGTTTGTATGAAGTCCAGCACATCGGTGGTTGAGCTTGTTATGCTGCTTTGTTCTCAGGTACAAAATCTCATTCACTTGATCACATTAAATATATGAAGAATTTTTGTGACTAATAACAAAATGTATGTGCATATATATGTGTATGTTTATATATTTTTAAAACTTCCATCTCTTATCCAATAGATGAAGAAAATAATTTGTGTTGAGCTATATTAGTATATAGATTATTTTACATGTAGTTGACTTTTTCTCCCTCTCCCTTCTTCCGCTCTTTTTAGCAGTCTTATTCTCTACCACTCTCCCTATCCTTAAATTGTTTCCTGTCTTTCTGCAAATATATATATATAAAATTTGTTATTGGTCTTTTGATACCCTTATTTACTGCCTACCTTTTAAAAATGATACAGCATAATTCACAATTTTGAAGTGCGTTGTTAATTACATCATTTCTTCTCTATTAGATTAGAGGTAATGAAAACTAAGTTTTTTTCACTCAGCACCCAAAGTACATGGTACAACTCCTTAGAGTTGCCTTTAATATGATACCTTACTGCTGTCTCTTTTTTATGTGTAATTTGTATATGTCAGTATAAATTCTAAAAATCTACTTATCCTCTTGATCTTTAATAACCAGAATTTTTAATAAATTGTAATAGTTGGATATTGTTTCTTAACAATTATAAGAAACTAAAAAAACATAAATAGCTTATTTTTAACTAAAATAACTAAAATAGGAACCTAGTGGTCTTTCTTTTCAACAGCTCTGGCAAGCCGCCTAGCGATCCTGATTATAAGTATTAAATATTTTGTAATATCAGAATGAAAATAAAAGCTTACATGTTTTTGTAATAAGAAGTTATTACATTTATCCCTGTTTTCCTCAACAGAAGGAAAAGTACATCTAAGCCATTTCTGATTACTGGTATGAGGTCTGCCTAAAACCACAACTAACTTGCAATAAACAACAATATGACTTCAATTGAGCCTTTAAAACATCAGCAAAAACAAACAAAACACACAAAAAACTTACCAATTGATTTTCAGTTTTCAGGTTTACTTTCTTCAAGAATATATTCATAGGGAAATTATTAGGTCCGTTTTTCCCTTTTTAGGCAGGAACAATTATTGATAAGGAAGAAGTTAAAGAAAATAACATCCCTAGCAGGAGTTCATCTGCAGGGCATTTGAAAATTTTGTCACTTAATGCTGAAGTCCTGAGTTCGAGAGACTTTTTGAGATCTATCTGGACCTTTTAGGTTCATGATAATGAATAATTTTAAAATGCTTTTACGGAAAGAAATAGCTTAGAATTCCTTCTTCCTTAGCCCTGCATTTCACTGCAGTTCAGAGAAATAAAGAGGAATGTAGCATTAGGGTCTGGTGTCTTTGATGGCCTCATCATCTAATCATAGGTTTAACATTACTCATTTGCTGGCTCCAGGAATTCCTGCCATTAAGGGCCCTAGAGATGAAACTTTGCCTCAAATATTGATTGAGAGGAAGAGTGAGAAATTTAAGCTGTCTATGCAGTGCACTTTCTTTCAACGTTTCAGCAAAGCAATATCGTAAACATGTCTCTCAGTTTGATTTTTAAGTTGAATTTTTAAAATAGTCCATAGTGTTTTAAAATATATTTCAAGTGGTTGCTTGATTAAATGTACCTCATTTAAGTGATTTTAAAATGTATGCTTGTTTTAGAAAATAGCTCCCAATTTTTTTATTTTCTATTAAACTGAAATACTGGTTTCCACAAAATATTTTTAAGGAAACAAATGAGTAATCCACCCTCAATCCAATTCAGGTGGGGGCAGTTTACTATTATACTGTGAAATTAAGCTTATAAAACCATCTTGGTAGATTATTGCTCCATGGATGTTTAAAACCGTGTCCTTGGTTTTAAGGACATACACACCAAAAAATAGACAGGTCTTCTTCAAAGTTTTTTAAAGTAATCTGCCATTTTTCTGTACTACTGAAATTCAGAATGATTTATATCCTATTTTCGCCCATTAGCAGGGCAGCATAGCATTAGCAGACCTCTGATAAAGAGAAATAAATGCAGCTAATGGTGCTGTGGAGGTTGCTTGGCATCTTGGTTCTCTTCTACAGGCCTTAATGCATCTCTTCTGCAATGAAGCTGATCCCTGTAGAATTAGCACAGTTCTGTAGGCTTTTTGCCAAAGCTGAAGGTAATAATCCTGATGAATCCTTAAAGCTGCAGAGTTCTGAGTACTTTTTGTTTTATTTTGCAGACAGCCTTTTGTAAGTATTGATAGCTCCATGTTATTATGATGAGCAGTATTAGTACTAGGTAAAAATAGTTGAAAATCTGAATGAGTAACTGTCTTGATGCCTTGATCTCTTCATGATACTTTACTGCTTTCCCTTTTTTATGTGTAAATTGTATATTTCAATGTAAATTCTAAAAATCTACTTATGCTATTGATCTTTAATAATCAGAATGCACTATCTATATTTTTCCACAGTGAGAAATACAGCTAAGATATTAATATTTACACTGTGATTTAATTTGAGTTAAAGTGAGTTTTCAATGTAAATGGAATTTTTCAACTTATATATTTGCATAAATATGCTTTTCTTTTTTAAATGTTGATAAACCATTGAAAGATAAAATTTTTACTTTTCTGTTTGAGAGAATAGGCAGCTGAGGATTGAAAGGGGAAAGGAAAATGCAATATTTTTGGCAGAATTTTGTTTTTCTTTGCTAAAACACATTAGATGCTTTTATATTTATGCTTTTCATTTTCATTTTGGAAATTTCTTGTTAACTACTACATATCATTAAGGATATAATCTTTTCTTTTTTTCTTATCTGAGTTCCTAAATAAACTTTCTATTGCTAATAGTTGGTACCCAAAATATGGTCTAAATTTACATGAGATCATATTACAAGTGTCTGAAGGTACTTGTCAGGGATAATTCACTTCATATGGGTAGACTTTTAAACTCCAAGGGACATGCCATCCAGTCTACCCCTAGTGGAATTTTACATCTCCATAGAAAACATATTTTAAGTTTCAAGAAGCTGTTAGAGTTACCATTATGATGCATTTGTTCTTCAACAAATACCCAAAACCTTTCTTTCCTCTATTCTGGATAATTTTTTCTATGTAGATCTATGACACAAAAATAAATTTTATGAATTAACTATTTATCCTTCTTTACTTTTAATTTGTATTAAAGTTATAGTTAATAGTGTCTTTTTAAAAAAAAATTGGTTTCCTGTCATTTGAAGTGAAATGAAGTGAAGTAAAAATAATTCATATGCATGGTATTTGACAAAATCAGTACTTAATCAGTTAGGGACAATGTTTTCTACAGGTTCTGCAGTATATCACAGGCCTCATACTGTATTTTGTCATAGCATTTTTTACATTTTACAATTAGTTGTGGTTGAGGGGCCTTACAGTATTCTCTGTGCGTACTTAGTTTTTCAATACATTATTCTGAGTGTATTGTGTTCTTTGATGAATAGCAGATTTAGTTTTCAAGTAAACTTTCTTAGGTACTATAATAGTGTCTAATTATTTCCAGATTTTTTTTAGGAAGTCTCCATGAGAAGTATTGCAGGAAAAATTGAGTGATGTTATCCCATAGGATTTCCTTAAGTTTTTATAAGTAAAGCTTAGCAGATGTCACTTGGATTTTTCTATGCCTTATCTGTCAATAGAAAATGTTTTATAAATTGAGAAACTTTATGTAAAAAATTATGTCTCTCAGTATTTAAGTGCTTTCTGACTTGAAGCACTGGTAAGCAAATGCATGCTTAATAAATCATTTTTATTCTCATTGAAACCTAAAAATGTATAAGTAATATAAAGTAATAGGCTTGCAAGTCTCTCAGTTTAGTATCTGTGTATGAATTTACTAACATGAATTATTTTGTGGTTTTGTTTGACTTTATTCTTTTCTAAATACTTCATATACTTAAAGAAAAAGAATTTTAGTGACTTCACTGATATGATCAAGGCATAACCCAGGACTTATAAAGACAACACTTAAAAAAGAACCACAACTGAAGAACAGTCTTCCTTGTTCAAATTATTTGGCCTTTGAACATTTAAATTTTTTATTTTTTCTCCAGTTTGATCTAGTTTAGTCAGATGGTACAAAGGAGAAAAAGATTTACTTTTTTTCTAAACCTAAGATTGAAGTACAAAGATATAAATAAGAGTATATATACTTATTAAAGTATATTCATTCATGAGTACTCAGTATTGAAAGGACTTTTGATGTGTAAGGAGATTATAAATACAAGAAAACTAGGAATGGACTAGATTTTTTTCCCATTGTCTTTTGAAATATTACGAAATCTTTTTTTTTTTTTTTTTTTTTTTTTTTTTTGTTGAGACAGAGTCTCACTTTGTTGCCCAGGCTAGAGTGAGTGCCGTGGCGTCAGCTTAGCTCACAGCAACCTCAGACTCCTCGGCTTAAGCGATCCTACTGCCTCAGCCTCCCGAGTAGCTGGGACTACAGGCATGCGCCACTATGCCCGGCTAATTTTTTCTATATAGATTTTTAGTTGTCCATATAATGTCTTTCCATTTTTAGTAGAGACGGGGTCTCGCTCAGGCTGGTCTCGAACTCCTGACCTTGAGCAATCCACCCGCCTCGGCCTCCCAGAGTGCTAGGATTACAGGCGTGAGCCACCGCGCCCGGCCATATTACGAAATCTTAATTATGACAATGAAATTATATCACATTTAATTCAGTGATTACTTACTAATATTTAGTGACTACAGTTTTTGGCACTGTGATAGTTACTAAAGGCTTATTGAAACATTCTTTCATTTCACAGGGAATCTAGGGTTATCTATGAAACTTGCAAATTATGCAGCTGAATTGAAGTCAATGAATAAAAATAAAAAACTAGGACATGATATTTTAAGTTGAATATAAATCAAGCACAAGTACAAGTTCTACTTTTTTGTATATTTTCTTCATTTTGTCCTATGTATATTACAACATACTTTATTTTTATTTATCATGTAATAAATAGTCTTCTGTATCCTTTTCTTTTTCAAATTCTGAACCGTAGTAGTTTTTATTGTTTCAGGTCTCACATTTAAGTCTTTACTCCATCTTGAGTTAATTTTTGTCTATGGTGAGAGATAGGGATCCAGTTTCATTCTTCTGCATATGGCTATCCAGTATTCCCAGCACCATTTATTGAAAAGCATAGCCTTTCTCCAGTGTATGTTCTTGTCAACTTTGTCAAAGATAAGTTGGCTGGAAGTATGTGGCTTTATTTCTGTATTATCTATTCAATTCCATTGATCTATGTGTGTGTCTGTTTTTAAAACAGTACCACGCTGTTTTGGTTACTGTAGCCTTGTATATTTGAAGTCAGGCAATGTGATGCCTCAATTGGATGCTCTTGTAAAGGCATAAAAAAATCATACAGGCATGATTTTTTTTTTATCCATAACATTGCAGTTTCCTTTAGAATGGTCCTCATGTCCAGTATTTCCTCTCTTTTTGAAGCATTCTATTCATCCAACAGAGAAAATGAATATTGTATATTCCCATCAATATATTTAATTAACATTTATGAAGAGCATTTTAAATTATAGATTGTTTATTTAAGACAATCCAAGAGAAAAGACTACTCAAGGATGACACAAAGCTTTAAAGTCTTCCAGGGTCACTTTATGGATGTCATTAAGTTCAGTTGAGCTACAAATTTACACTACACTAAAGTTTATTTTATTTTTCTATTGCCAGAGATGCCATTTTGCTCACTATTTCATCCACACCTAATATAGATGTGCAGCACATAGGATAGGTATTTATTAATGAATTATTGTGTTAATTCATGAATAAAAAGGAATGTATCATCTGATTTGATTTATTTTTATTGTGGTGAAATATATATTACATAAAATATGCCATTTTCATCGTTTTAAATGTACATGTCATTGACATTAATTAATTTCACAATGTTATGTAACCTATCAGCGCTACAGTTGACCCTTGAACAATATGAAGGTTGAGCAATATGAAGGTTAGGGCACCGACCCCCACACACAGTTGAAAATCTGCGTATAACTTTTAACTCCTCGAAAACTTAACTATT
This sequence comes from Eulemur rufifrons, assembly GCF_041146395.1. Lineage (NCBI taxonomy): Eukaryota > Metazoa > Chordata > Mammalia > Primates > Lemuridae > Eulemur > Eulemur rufifrons. The sequence continues at coordinate 71,695,048 of NC_090986.1, read as the reverse complement.
AATAGCTTCCTGTTGATCCGAAGCCTTACTGATAACATAAACAGTTGATTAACACGTATTTTGTATATTATATGCATAATATACTATATTCTTATGATAAAGTACACTAAAGAAAAGAAAATATTAAGAAAATCATAAAGAAGAAAAAATATACTTAATATTTATTAAGTGGAAGCAGATTATCATAAAGGTCTTCTTCCTCATCATCTTTACTTTCTGAGGAGGAAGAGGAAGAAGGGATTGGTCTTGCTGTCTCTCAGGAGTGGCAGAGGCAGGAGAAAATCCTTTTATAAGTGGACTTGCCCAGTCCAAACCCATGTTGTCCAAGAGTCTACTGTTATTTCCAAAAATTTTCAATACCCCATACACAAACTCTGTGTTCATTAAGCGATAATTCCCAATTTCTCTCCTCCCAGCCCCTTTTACCTCTAATCTACTTTTTCTCTATGAGTTTACCTATTCTAGATAGTTCATGTAAGTAGAATCATACATTATTTGTCTCTTTGTGCCTGGCTCATTTTTCTTAAGGTGATGTCTTCAAGGTTCATCCATGTTATAACATAAATCAGAACTTCATTCCTTTTTATACTGGAATTGTATTTCATTGTACGTACATTACCACATTTTGTTTATCTATTCACCTTTTGATGAACACTTGGGTTGTTTCTACCTTTTGGATAATACAATGAATAATGCTTTGTCAACATTGCCATACAAGTATCTGTTTGAGTCCCTGTTTTCAATTCTTCTGGGCATATACTTAGGAGTGGAATTGCTGGGCCATGTGGTATTCTATGTTTAACTTTTTGAGGAACCACCAAACTGTTTTTCACAGTGGCTTTAAAAACATTTTGTATTCCCATGAGGAATGCATAATAGTTCCGATTTCTCTACATCCTCTCCAACACCTGTTATAGTTTGTGGGGGGGGTTGTTTTGATTTGTTTTGTTTTTTTAACTATAGCCATCCTACTGAAAGTGAAATCGCATGTCATTGTGATTGTGATTTGTATTTCCTGAATAACTAATAATGCTGAGCATCTTTTTGTGCACACACTGGCCATTTGTATGTCTTCTTTGAGCCATACCTATTCAATTCCTGTGCCCACTTCTTAATTTGGTTGGTTTTTTTGTTGTGTTGTGGTTGAGTTGTAGGTGTTCTTTATATATTCTGGATGTTAAACCCTTAACAGATATATAACATGCAAATATTTTTTCTCATTATGTGGATTGTCTTTTCATTCTCTTGATAGTGTTTAGATGTATAAAAGTTTTAATTTTAATAATCTTCTATTTATTTTCTTATTGTTTTTGCCATACATTTGATATTAGACGTATGAAACCATAGCCCAAACAAAGCTCACGCAGATTTGCTCCTGTATTATCTTCTAATAGTTTTATAGTTTATCTCTTAAATTTGGGTCTTTGATCCACTTTGAGTTAATTTTTTTATGTGATAGGAGGTAGAGATTCAACTCCATTCTTTTGCATTCGGATATCTGATTTCCCCAATACCATTTCCTGAAGAGACTGTTTTATTTTCATTGAAGTGGTCTTGGTACCCTAATGCCATTCAATTGAATAGAGATACCCAAAATAATTTTTAATTCAAAAGCTGTTCCTACACATTTAAAAAAACAATTTTAGAATAAGGTTAAAACATTTTCTTTAACCTTATAATACTCTAAAATTGTTTTTTAGAATTAAAAAAATATTTTATAATTTAGGTAAGATTTTTACCTTACCTCATATTCTCACCATCCAGGCTGTGAAGCATTTAATGTTTATCCTTTCAAACTATTTCTGCATATAAATGCAAAATTAATTTTTCTTGTTAGTATATATAAAAATTGGTATTATAACCTTGTTTACAAATTGCATTTCTCATGATTAATAGTCTAAACCAGAATGGTCCGATAGAAATATAATGTAAACCACATATAATTTTAAGTTTTCTAATGTCATTTAATAAGGTAAAAGAGAAACAGATGAGATTAATTTTAATAATATATTCTAACTCAAATATCATTTCTGCATGTAATCAATATAAAAAATAATCAATGACATGTTATGTATACATTACTTGTTTTTGTACTAAGTCTGCAAAATCAGGTATATGTTTTATAATTAGAATATAAGTCAGTTCACACTAACCAGATTTAAAGTGCTTGTGACCATATGTGGCTAGTAGATGCCACATTGATCAGCACAGCTCTATGCTTTATATATGAATATCTGTGCTTTTCTATTTTCAATGTTAATGTAATCCAAAAGTAGAACAAGCTGTTCTAGAAGCCCAGGAAGTAATAGGTCTTCAAACAAAGATTAGCTACTTGTGTGTCAAAGATTCTTGCACTTAAGTTAAAAAAAAAAACTGATCTCTAAATTTCTCTATGAGAATAAAATTTTTATACTGGCTTACACACCAATTGCTACACGATTATCCATGAATAAATATGAAATATTTAATGTAACTTCTAAATCTTAAACTATACATTTGAATGTGACAAACACTAACTTTTTAACAGCTCAAACCTACCATATAATGTATGTTATATATATTCACAGTTATAGAATATGCTCTCTTGTAAAACAGTCTAGACCTTTTTATTATAAACACAAACACTACATATATATATTCATTTTATGATAATAAAAAATGTTAAATTTATTAACATAATTTAGTGATCTACTAAAATTCTTGGAATCTTCCTTATGTTTACAAGATAAACTAATGTTTCTTTTAGTAACCAACTAGATATATTTTCTTATTGCCTAGTGGTTTTTCTGTGGTTCACCTGTATAGCAGTAAACTTTTCTTTTAACTGATCATTGATCATTCATTTCTTACATTCAATTTTCTTGTAATACTTTTAATAAGATATTCATAAAAATAAAGAATGGAAATGAAAGAGGTACTTTAAATACTTTTCATATATATTTCACTAGTTTATGTTTTACATACATTGAAAAAATTACTCATTCCTGTTTTTTTCACTCTACATAGTATTTTTTCAGTTCAGTCCTTGTACTTATTAATGTCTCCGACTTACTGCTCAGAATTTATAAGCATACCACTTACAATGAAAATGTTAAGGAACTTTTTTAGTGGCAGTTAATGACAAGCAGACATTAAGGACCATAGGAAATATAAAATCAATTCTGTTGTTCTAGAAGACTTAAGATCTCAGTTTACCCTCCCATTTTTCCCTTGCAGTATTTTTCAGTATTTTTAAAAATTTTAAGATGGATTGAATCTCTAAGGGCATTACGTTGGTTTATGTAATTGTACACATAGAAGAGGGAATGAGAAATGTATATTGAGCTGACATAGATGGGGAGAAACTGATGGGGAGGAAAAATTATGTTCTGGGTCTGCAATTTCTTCTACTACTAGGTCATCTAACTACCATAAAGTGCTTATGAAGAGAACACAGGGATTTCATCGTCATCCTTCTGGAACTTATTTGTCTTCAAAGTGTTTCGTTTCAAAGGGTCTTTAACTCGAGATCCAGTTCCCTGAAAAAGTCCTTCATCTTGATGAAATTTTATGCATCCATGTAGAAGAGTTAAAAAAAATTGTGACAAAACTGTCTAAAGACTTGGCAGCTCTCTGTAGGCATTCAAACCCAAAGTTAAAAATGTTTCCCCACGAAGATAAAAATTTGATGCCTACAGTTAATTTACACCTTTTCATATGGTTGTTCATCTTTTTCAGCAGCAGAGTGAATATGTGTGTATGTATGTGTATTTTCTCAAATGGCAAGAAACTTTCTGGAATAACTTGTAAGACAAGACTTTAAAATATACTTTTTTCCCTATCATTGCCAAGAGCTTGTCCTTGTTGAAATGACAGTAAATTATTCTTAGAGCCTTGCATGTATTCTCATGTATCCTTTTTCCTTGTTTTAAGCATTCTCCCTAAGTCTGTATGTCAGGGAGAATTTTTGGAGTGCTAGGACAGGGAGAGGTTCAAGTTTTCTTCCATGTCCACCTGTATCCCATTTTTTTATTCTCAAGGTAGTTTATACCTCAGCAACCATAGCAAACAAATATCTTTTCCTTCTCTGTGCTATGCAGTTTTCTTGTCACAAAGTTTTGTATATCTCCCCTTTTAATATTTTATCTAATTATTCTTTTGAAATGCCTGGAATCAGTTACACAGTAATGTGCATTTAAGAAATACTTTTTGAAATTACAAAACAAATGTGCATCGTTGTAAAAGAATATAATCATTGCCTAATCAAATGTGTCACACATATTTTTACACATTATAATTAACACTTTTAGTCTTATAAAAATACCATTTATGGGAATGAAATGCTAAAAAGGACCTTAGGAATGGCCTTAGAGTTGTGGATACTACATTAATTATGATGTAATTATGATGCAGTAGTATACTATTTTGCAAGTGAATAAGAAGTTTAAATAGTTGAACAATTTGAAGAAAAATATACACATCACTTCTTAACAACTAAATTACCCCATGCTGGCAAGTTAGGTACTTTGAGGTTTCTATGTGTTCAGTCTTGTTGAGACAGAAAAGTGACCTAAGTCAGTGGTTCTCAACACTGACTTCACATTAAAATCACTTGGGAGCTTTAAAATAATCCTGATGCCTGGGCCCTATCCTTAGAGATCATTCTGATATGATTGGTATTTTAGCAACTCTCCTGTTGATTTTTTGTTCAGCCAGAATTGTGAACCACAGATTTAAGTGATACCATAGATTGGGAGGATTAAATACAGTTCAACAACAAAAATAACATTGAAGATGTACAGTATGCCAGACACTTGCTACTTAGTAGGTACACATAATTAAATAAAGTAAGATTGTTCTATTTTTTTTTTCTTGTCAGCTGAAGATCTGGGGAAGGACCCTTCCCTCTATTAAGGAGTTTTGGGAAGACATATGAGAAAATAAATCACTGCAAAATATAAATAATTCTATTTCAGAGGCAATGTTCTATAATAAAAATAATATTAAATAGTGAGAAAATAAAGATCTAGAATTTGTCATTTTCTATTTTCAGATGTTTTAATTACTATTTCTTTTACATGCTTTGAGATTTATTACTTTGCCAGCATAAACTCTTGTTATACTGTTCTGCTTTTCCACACAAGTAAGGTCTAAAAACTCATCTATAGCTTGGGGTAACCAAAGGAGAAAGTGCCATATGTTACACTTTTCTTCTAGGATCGTTTTTCTTTCTCATTCCATTTTTTTGTTTACACTTAAGCATTTTTGTTTACTACCCAATATGATGTACTATTTTTTTACCTAAGATATAAATGGATTGGACTTTTCAACTAAAGATGCTAAAAAAATTGATTATCTGTTCTGCTTTACAACTGTCATTGAGAAATCATTAAACAAGCTTTAAAAACCACATTCAATCTTTACATTTCCCAAAAGAGAAACTATACTTTATCTTGTGAAGGATATTTTATTGTCCCTTTTCTCTCCCTCATTTATTATTTTTTAAAAGTGGATCAAAGAAATAAACTTGTGTTTTCTTCATTGCCCAAAATAATGAGAGTCCACATGTCTTATGATAATATCCCAGAAAATAGCTGATAAAAACTTGCTTATAATGTTTAGTTTTAGTGTTATTTGTATAGTTTTAAGTCCTTACTTTACCAACTCTTCCACTGAAGCAACCCGCCCCCACCCCACCCCCACCCCGTCTCAGTAGGGACAAGTTGCAAGGGTGACACACACTGTAAGGCAGGCCACACATTATAATCACAAACTGTCTGTTCTCTTAGACTGTAAAATTCACATTTTGCTATGTTATTCTTATATTACTTAAAAATTTTTTAGTTAAATTACTCAAGATTTTTTTGTTGTTGTTGTTGTTGTTGTTGTTTTTCTCTCAAACTTCAGAGGAATGAACATGCAATGTATATCCTGAGTCCTAGTATATTCCCTGCCTGAGACTTAATATCTCATACCCCAATTTGAAAAACAGAAACTTTAAACCCTCTTTCTTCAAAGAAGACAATTGATAACATTTTTTGTGACCCATACTTGTTAATAGTAGTTAATAGTTGTTAATGTCAGTAATAGACATTAACTAGATAAATTGAAATTATGTAAGTTGGGAATTATAGTTGATGAAGAATTTTCAAAACCTTCAAAAACTGAATTATACTCTCTTGATATTAGGTGGAATCCACTTTGGTCCTTACTTAGATGAAGGCCTGCAAAACTGCTCTTGTGCATCCAGCCATATCACATCAATGCATACCCAGTAGCATGTGTGGCTGAAAAGAAAATATTCATTTTGACAAGTAAATCACTGATGGAATCTATGAAAAAGGCACTAGGGTATATAACATCTTAAAAATTTTGTGCATAAGGATTTTTCATATGCTTTCCATCCAATATTACTAAACTTCTAGAATTGAACTCTTGTTGCCTTAATGTGTAGTGTTGTCCCTGTGAAAATTGCATCATCTATTTCTTCTGGCCCTACTGTCATTACAGATGAATAAAACATGGCTCTTCCTTGAAAAATACAGTACTTAAAATCTAATCATGTAATGTACACATAAAACACATAAAGAGTAAACTGGGGTTACAGAGACATATGGAAAATACTTTTTTTTTTTTTTTCGAGACAGGATTTCACTCTGTCACTCAGGCTGGAGTGCAGTGGCATCATCATCATAGCTCACTGCAACCTTAAACGCCTGGGCTTAAGTGATCCTCTTGCCTCAACCTCCTAAGTAGCTGGGAGGACCACAGGTGTGCACCACCACACCTGGCCTGGAAAATACCATTAAGCTAGCTAGTATTAAATTGAAAAAAAATTATTTCAGCTTATGTTATTTCAAACATCCTGTATCAAATAAATATTTGATGTCTATCTATGTCTAAGGACAGGAGAGCAGGAAATAGAGAACAAGATGGATAGAAGAGTTAGATTTATTGCCAGGGCACAGGGGAGAATGGAAAATACCTTTTCTACCTTAAAAAAAAAAATCCTCTCTTCCTGATTGGATATGGAAGGAAAGTCTCTACTTTTCCTTTTTGTTTTCCCTTTCCTCTGGATATGCTAGAAAAGTCTCCACTTTTCTAAGCATTTTCCCACTATAGTTATATCACAATTTTGGAGTGTATTAATATTCCTTGTAAATATCATTTGTAACTGAAATATCTACCAGTTTCTTTCTGAAACAACTCTGTTTTTTAGAGTGAATTACTTTTTTGCTCTTTATTTTTTGGCTAAGTTTTTGATATGCCTATTACTAAATTTTCCCCAAACTTTCCAACAGAACTAAAAACCAACTCTAAATATAGTGTACATCAGGTATTCTCTCAGCCTCTGCTTAACTTTTGTCTTGGTACTTCCATTCACCTTAGAAAATTCCCATTACCTCTCTCCTGTGTCAGTCCACTGTTTCTTAGATATAGGTGTACCTCTTTTTTGATTTTTTCTCTTATAGTAATGTTTAGGGTTGTTCACATGTATTTGATTCTTTCTCTCCTTTTGAGCACTTAGCAGGTTTGCACTCCCTGCTCCAGTGAGCTTGGGCTTGGTCATGTGACTTCCTCTGACCAGTGAATGTGAGCAAAAGTGACATGTGTTACTTTTGGACAAAAGCTACAAGAGCCAGCACATGCTTAAACCTATTCTCTTTCCCCGCTGGCTGCCAGCAGTGTTCCAGACGATGGCTACGTTGTCAGTCTGGCTCCCAGGATGAGACTGATGATGATGTAGAGCAGAACACAGGCAATGGACACAGAACTTGAGCAAGAAATAAACCTTTGTTTTTTAAACCCCTGAGATTTGGGCACTGCCACAACATAATCATGTCTCCTCTGTTTAATGTGTTCCCTCATTTTGGCAGAGGACACCATCAGTAGGTGCTTGAACAAGAATAGATGAAAAATAAACTTTTATACATGTCTGAAAATGAGATTGTTCTGTCTTCAAATTTTACTGAGAGTTTGGCTGCCCGGTGTGTTCTGAGTATTATGCTCCTCATAATTTTGAAGGCATTGTTTTCTTCTGTATTTCAGTTTTACTATTCTTTTTGTAAACTTCCATTTGTTTTTTCCTGTGAGCCTTTTCCTTAACCCTGGTGTTCTAAAATTTTTTGATGATATACTTTGCTGGGGATTTTATGTCATATATTTAATTCCTGGAAAAAAATAAATGTCTTTAATAATTTCCTGTCTTCCTTGTTCCTTATTCACTCTTTCAAAAATTCCTACACAACGGATACTGGCCTTTCAAAAGAAGATCCTCTAACTTTCTTATCTTGTTGTTTTCCATCTCTGTCTTTTTGTTACATCTCATTATCTTAGTTTTCTATTTCCTGGGAGATATTTTCATCTTTTGTTAATGTCTGCAATATCTTCATATGTCTCAATTATATTACTATAATTTTTTTTCTATGCTTACTTATCTCTCATTTTCTAGGTTTCATACCCTCTCCAACCCCTACCTCCATTACCCTTTTTACTGTTGGTTTAGTTTGTGTCTTTCATGTCAGGTTGTCAACAGGACTATAGGTAATGACTTTGAAAATAATATTTGTGACTAAAGGGTCTTCTGTCTTCCCGTTTTACTGAGCCAGTATATATAGGTAGATTGTTTTCTTTTGAATAATGCTATAATATTCTGCTTCAGTTCTTAATTTTTGGTAGATCATTTTCTGTCCCTTTCAAATACTTCTTTTTCTAATCTGAAAAATGTGAATACTTACCAAGATTCAGTCTTTGATCCTCTTTTTGTTTATTCTTTTTAGGAGACTTTTGCCTGATGCTGTGCCTTAATATTTCTATGTAAATAATTCCAAATTCCATATTCCTTTTTAATTACCATTGTCATTCTAAATCCAACAAATGCAAATTGAAGACAACATTGTTTGTGATTTTCCCCAAATGTGTGCCCTTCTGTAGGATTTTCATAATAATGTTACCATTCTCCCAATCATCTACATTGAAAATATAATAACTTTTTTGATACTACTCCTCTACTTCAGCCCTTAAGTCCAGATTCTCATCCAGTCTTGGTATCTTTTCTTTGTAATATTTCTTATTTTTTAAGAAATGCTAATTTAGGGTACTATTGTCTCTCTTCTAGAAAGGCATATGAAACAATCTCCTACTTTTTATCTTGCTCAAAAATGACAAATTATTCTTCTAAAACACAGATTTCTTGAATAAAGTCTTAACTTGCTCATCCTTCAAATTCTAATGCCATTAGCTTAGCTCAGGCTTCTACTGTTCCTCTATCAAATGTTGTAAATTAGCATCTCATGGGCTGAATGCAGATTGCAGATAATTTTAGTTTGATCTGAACAGAATTTTTTAAGCATTTTATTCTTTGATTTTTTTTAGACAAGATTTATTTAGGAAGGCACATGTAATACTTGGATATGTAATCTGAAATGTCCTATTGAAAATCCTATTCATATTAGTAGTTCATGCTGATTGGAGAGCCTTAGTATACAAACAATATCATGGAAAATCGTGTTTAAGAAGTTGTTTGTAAGAATCTAATTTTATAGTGGCATGATTCTTCTTACATAAGAATCAATTTTCTCTTTAAGTTAATATCATAATAAATGTCAAGTATTCCTGAGAAGTTTGCGCATTTTGTGGGATCTTGCTTTGCAATAAATACAGGCTACATAATGGGAATGTTTAAGATGATATAGTAAGACATTTTGTTAAAATGTAGGAAAGGATTCCCTGTGATTATTTTAGACAGAAACGATTTGAAAGTTTAAATAAAGTCTGTAAAATGGAATAGCAATCTTGTCATTTGGAGAAATTTTAGTTAAAGGTTATGGTAGCTGGAACCCAGTGGCTTTGCACTATCCCCTGGCTACCCCATCTCTTTTTCTAAGCTGTTGATTCTCTCTCCTTGGGAGATTCAGGATTTATTCTCCTGTAATTCTTCACACATTTACTTAGAGCAAAGATTTACGCACTCAAGTACCTACTTTGGGGGACCACATGTACTCCCAGCATGTGTGCAGAGCCTTAAAAGGGAATGTGATAAGGAGTAGAGTGAAGGGTTCACACGGAGAATGTTTTTTGTGAAGCTGGATTTGTGGAAAGGGCAGCTGACCACCTCTGTGCAGTCCGCATATTATTTGTTAGGAAAACCGTGGAGGAGGGAATCTGCAGATGAGTGACACGAGTGATCAGTAAAATTTTTTTATTAAATTGTATTAGGGGACTTACAGGAATATTTATTTATAAAGCTATTAGAAGGGATATAATTTTCAATCTAAAAATTTGCTATTTATGAGGTATATTTTTTAAAAAGTGGAAATAATTAGAATAAACCAAAAACAAAAAAATTAAATCATATTCTAAATATTTCATAGGAAGAGTATAAAACAAACAATATGCTTTTCTAATTAAAAACATAATGTGACAATCACTTATATTCATAATGATGACCCTGACCTCTAGGACTTCCAGATTCACAAATATACTCTAATCTAAATTAGCAAAGAGAAATTACATAGTTATTTAAATATTACATATTTAGCTATAAGTTTACTGTTAAGTATTTTTTTTAATTTCAAAAAATTTTATTTGTAACTTTTTTCTATGTAGGTTTCCATAATTTGGAATGTACATATAACTAGAACATTTCACTTCCAAGTCAATCTAAATACATAGTTCATATTTCTAATTCTTATTTTACAATCTCAGTGGAAAATCTCTATATTAGGAACTAAAGTTTTCTATCCCAGATATTTCTAGTCCTTGTATAGTCACATTCGGTGGCTTTTGGTCATTTGGTCTCTTTTGGAAGGAAGCTTTGTGCTACAAGCCCTCTATGCCTGCAGTCTCTCTCTCCATCTCAGTCTGTATCAGGCCTGAAATTTTCTGGAAATTCAAAAGCACCTTCTAAACTAAGTGATACAGTGATACTTTTTAAAATTTTGATTTCTTACAAAATAACACTTGTTATAAAAATTTTGAAAGACATTTATAAATAATATAATGTGGAAGTTACCAATAACATCAACATGATCCTTAGATGTACTTTCATTATATGTTCATTTTTCTTACATTTGGTTTGGTTTCTCCTTTTAGGAATGGCAAAATTCTATTCAGAAGAATGCAGGACTTGCATTTATTGAACTCATCAATGAAGGAAGGTAATTAATTTTACAATTTTTGGACAACTAGTTAGTGTACATTCTATTCCACTGGGCAACTGTGCCTTCCTACCATCTGTTCCAAAGAAGAAATATCTTTTAGTTAAATAATTTATCACATAGGTATTGAAACTTTAAATTAACAAAGTTTAAAATGTTAAACATATTTATTTTTGGATAAAAAGGCATGTATGAAATAAAGGGACAAACTTTATAAGGATTTTATGAGATTTGAGCCACATCTTACTGAGTAGTAAAGTTGTTTTACACAGATCAAGTGAACCCAATCTGCAATCCCATCTGCCGCTCCATCTGTTTTCAGAGCGATGCTCAGTGTTTACTCCCTCAGCCCCTCATCAGTTCACGTGAAACAGTTTTATCTGAACATGTCATGCATTCAGGATCCAACTGAAAATGTGAAGGATGTTAAATATAGGAAGCATAACAGTCGTAGGAATTTATATATACCATTGTTAAAACAATAAGTGAAATTATGTTTGAACCCATTATTACATTTATCACTTTGTGATAAATAGTTGCTAACTATGGTTTTTGTAGTGCTTTATTGGAAGTGGACACATGTAACTATCACCATTTGACATGTATAGCTTCCTTTACAACTTGAATTTCTTGCATGATGTAGGGCATTCTTAGGAAAATAATTACTATTTGGCATAACCTATTTATTTCACATTAGAAGCCAGCTTTAATTAGATTCATAAGGAAATAATGCTTACTGTATATAAAATTTACCTTTTTCAAGGGAGAGGTCATGAAAGAATATTCCTTGAAAATTAGTTTATATATGATATAGAAACTCAATTTTTTAAAAATTAACTTAAAATGTTACTCATTTCTTTTCTATTATTGTATTATATTCTGAGAAATAATATGTTTTGATAATAATTATTCTTAATATATATTTCTCAATTTGATATTCTGTGACCTAATCATTTTTAGTCATAATAATACATGTCTTAAATTTAAAATAAGCTTTGCATCCACTGCAATACAAAAGATGCAGGAAAATATTGGTTTTCCTTTATAACACAAATAGTACTTTTTATAACAGCACTTACTGTTTCTTACAAAATTTCATTGTGATAAGAATTGGTAATAATTATTATCCATTTTCAAGTGATAAAAAATAGAAAAAAAAATATTTACCAAGTCTTATCATTGTCATGTCATTTTTAGAAATAACTCTGAATTCACATATGTGCTAATTTTGTTTATTTCAACTGTAAAAAAAGGTATTTTTTTAACTGAAGTAAAAAAATGTATATATCTTGCCATCAGTAACTCTCCAAAGAGTTACAGAATTGAACCTCCAGAACTTAAGATTTATAATTATTAGATTAGAAAAGGGGGTATGGAAACTTGCTAATGTTAGAGGTTTTAAGTCTCTGATATGGTTTTATTGTTCAGTGATAGAGTTTGGTATTTGTTTCATATTAGTTGGAAATACAGAAAGTAGTTATAATTTTTTAAAATTTTAATCGATGAAAAATATCTAAAATAGTCTCCATAGTGTTCTTTTTGCCATCCTAAATTTGTGTTTCCACTCTTCATAGCAGTTGTTCTTCCAGATGAAAATGATTTAGGAGTAAGAATTCAGACATGAATAGCTATAAATATACAAGAGCAAATAATGTATGCACGAGTTCAGAAAATGTCTGTTCAGCACTCACTACATAACAAATGCTATTATAAGAGCTTGGAATAGAGAAATGGATGAGATACACATGGCTCTGCATATTTTGGGTAATGCACACATTAGATAAGCACATATAATAATATAAGAGTGCAGTGAAAAAGGTAATATAGGTACGGATGCAATCTTACAGCAGAGTAACTTACCTAATCTGGAGGGATGCATTCCACCAGGTGGTGAAGTTTTCAGAGTTTTCAAAAAGTGTACTTACCCAAAGGGAATGCCATTTTGATCAGGAGACAGCCAGGTGAAAAATAATGGAGGAATAATATTCTGGGCGGAGGGAATTGTATGGTTCAGAGGCCTAGAAGCAAAAGACAGGAAGACATGTTGCTGGGGAGCTATTTTTAGTCAGCAGCTATTTAAGTGCATATTGTGTGCCAGCCACAGAGAGGCAAGGGTTATCAGCAAAAGTCATGCCATGAAAGGGTTTGTAAGCTATGCTAAGGGTGCTGGGGAGTAATTGAAAGGATTTAGGCACAGCCTGCTTTTAGGGGCTCAAGACTTGAACAGGGATACTGAGGTTTCAGTAATCCTGTTTAAAAGAAGATGGTGTCGTGAACTAATAGTGGCTGTAATGATGGAAGAAGTGAACAAATTTCATGAAGTGTCTTTTGGAAATTAAGTCAGTAGGACAGCTGATAGATTGAATGGAAGACGGGAAAGAAGGAATCAAGGATAATTTGATTTACAACTTTACCAACTAGATGGTGTATAGTATAAGTATAGTTCACTTACCTAGAACAATACAGAAGGAGGAGCATAGGTTGGTGAGAGAGTTTTTCACTTTTGGTTACACTGAACTTATAGTATCTGTGAAATATCCAAGTGAAGATGTTGAATAGGCACTTAGGCATTTGAGTTTTGAGCTCCCCAAACAGAGAGCTGGAATGGAGATTTAGATCTAGGAGTCTCCAGCTTAGATGTGGTAAATCGTAGAAAAGGATACAGATGTGATGCTCAGGGAGAGTGTGTAGAATGAGTGGAGAAGGTGGGGCCAAGCTTTTATGCTGTTTCTGCTGGGAATCCCTTTCCTCCACACCGTCACATGACTGGTCATTTCTCATCTTTCAGTAATCAGCTCGAATGTCACCTCTCACAGAGGCTCCCCTGACCATATTACTGAGTATCACACCCATAACATGACCCTGTTTTACCATTTAGTAACATCATCTCAAATGATCTGCTTTGTTTGCTTGTTTACATCTTGCTCCCCCACTAAAACATACTTTCCTTAATATCTTGTATCTTATTCATTGTCTTTCTTGTCTGGTGCTATATCCCTGTATTCTGGAATAGTACCTAGCATGTAGTTATCAATTATGAATATTTATTGAAGGAATGAAGAAAAGAATGGTAAGTAGAATGTTTGAAGAAAAATGAATGGTCAACAGGAGGATTTTTAAGTTAGGATTAAAGGGACCACTGGGTTCAGTGACAAGAGGGTCATGGTAATCTCATCCAAACTTATAGTAGTGAGTACCTGTGTGCTAAAGATGCTGCCTGTAGATCCAGGCCCTAGCCTCTTAGAGTTTACAGTCTGGTGCGAGGAACAGTCTTAGATTAAGTAATTGCAGGTATAATAAGTGTGCCAAAGGGCAAGTAGAGGGTACTGTGAGAGCAAATAATTGAGGGAGTTATCTTTTAAAACAGTGGTGATTACCTAGAGTATCGGGGACATAAGCTAGGTTGTTTTTAGTTGAAGAGTGATTGGGAGATGAAATACAGAGAGCAAGTACTTTTCTAAAGAAGTTTGGCCAAGAAGGGAAAATATAGGGTGGTTGCTGGAGGTGGATAGGGTTTAAATTCTGGGGGGTGGGAGCATTTTTTAGAAAGGAGAACTTGAGTATTCTTAAACGCTGATGGAAAGAAGCAATGTCTTGTGGAAGGGCAAGAAAGCAATATTGACAAAGTAAAGTCGCCGAGAGGGGGTACACTAAGGTAGAAGGATGGGCCTTTTGTGGTAGAGCACTGAGAAAAGACGCAGGCGACAAAATTGGTGGCAGGATTCAGAGAAATTCTCATATGATGCCTTCTATTTTATCTGTGAAGTGGCAGGTAGGGCCATTACCTGAGAATGGAAATTGGGGAAGTGCATGTCCTATTTGAGAAGAGTGGAGAATAATGTGGAGAATATTGAAAATATCCATTGTAGAAAAACAGGAGAGAAAAGACTAAGGAAACCTCAGGGGCTTGCCAGATGGTTTTAGGGAGCTAGTTGAGGTTGCTGTCTTTGATAGTGTAATATTTACCCCAGCATCCACAGTACAAAAGACGATAGGCATTTGCTTTAAAACATTCTCTTAGTTTAGTGAAAATAATCTCTTCCCTGTGTACCAACCCCTTCCCACCCCTAATCCAGATTAGATGCCTTTCTATGTTCTCCCAGGACCTCCATTTCCCCCTGGTTTAAGCTTATTATACTATAGTGTTGGTGCCTGTTTATTGGCAGGATATTTTTATGGCTATTTACACAGTGCCTAATATAATACTTAGCATACATACATTATCTGTACTGGGTTCAAATAACAGTTCTCCCATTGAAAAACTCTTAAACTCTAGACAAGTAACATAATCTTCGTTTGACATTTTTTCACAGCTGTAGAATATGGTAGCATTTTTCTTGCCCAGTTTCTTTGAAGGTTCAAAATAATATGTATAACATTTGTTATAGCTGTGGTAGTAGAGGTGCTAAAAAATGGAAATGTTTGTTTTTGTTATTACATATAATATATAATGGGAATTTTGCTTACCTCCATCTTTAGTTTGGGTCATTTCTTTCAATCTAGAAACTTATCTTTCACAAATTTAAACTATGAGTTCTGGTTCAAAAAGTATCATATTTTGATAGTTGGGATGCAGTTACAGTATGGGCACATTACCCTGTTCATCTGGCTACTATTTGTTGATGGCTATTACGCGCCAAGCACAAATTAGATACTTTATACAAGCTTTTATCCCCTTTGCATGGATGTGCTGCATTTTTTTTTTAACTTTTTCAACTGCTTTAAAATGACACATTTGCAAAAAACCCGCTTTCTCTTGGTTGTTAGAATATCAGTCTTTAATTTGTCCTTATGGGAATGGAGATAAAAATCTTTAAGTGGAAATTGTTATAAATGTTTATCCTACTTAACAGCTACACTCGTAAATACAATTCATCAATCATAGCTGGAGAAAGCAATTGTGCAGTTGTCTACAATTAACAGGACAAAAACAGTTGATGAATGTGCAGCTGAATTAAAGTACTCCCCAGGACAGGCTGAAATTATAAACTGGATCATTTAAAGGAATCTAACAAAGGATCTTTATAATTAAAACAAAGCAAGGTTAATGAGATGTAAAATTGCCTATAATATCTTGGCAATAATATTGGAATTTAAATTATTAAAATGTGAATTGAAGAATAAGACAAAGAAGAAAGACTTTTTAAAATTCTAGAATTTGATCTTTTGAAATAAAGTAATCATTTGTCAAAAATAAACCTTTATCATTCTTTTAAAAGAATATAGAATTGAATTATTGGATATTCACCATAAAAAGCCATAATGTATTCTTGTTTAACACTGAATTTAACCTAAGATTCACGAGAGTCTAATTTTTATTTTGTTCTTTAGAATGGGGGAAATATATAGCTTGCATTTCTTAGGTTTTTAAGAAGCTCATTGCATCCAAGTATAATTCTTTAGTGATTGTATGGCCCCAACTTGAATATATTCCTTAATTTAACAAATGCTATTTAATATTTAAATTTGGTTGAGTGTATGTCTCTTATGTCTTTGATTTGACCAAAAAAAAAAAAAAAAAAACAGTAACAGTAACTTCCAAAGCTGTAAGATAAGAAACATTTTCTTTCTTTTTTTTTTTTTTTGTTTTTTTTGAGACATGATCTCACTCTGTAGCCTAGGATAGAGTATAGTGGCGTCATCACAGTCATCACATGTCACTGCAACCTCAGACTCCTGGGCTTAAATGAGCCACCTGCTTCAGCCTCCAGAGCTAGGACTACAGGCATGTGCCATCATGCCAGGCTAATTTTTTTTTTTTTTTTTTTTTTTTTTTTTTTTTGTTGAGACAGAGTCTCACTTTTGTTGCCCAGGCTAGAGTGAGTGCCGTGGCGTCAGCTTAGCTCACAGCAACCTCAGACTCCTCGGCTTAAGCGATCCTACTGCCTCAGCCTCCCGAGTAGCTGGGACTACAGGCATGTGCCACTATGCCCGGCTAATTTTTTCTATATAGATTTTTAGTTGTCCATATAATGTCTTTCTATTTTTAGTAGAGACGGGGTCTCGCTCAGGCTGGTCTCGAACTCCTGACCTTGAGCAATCCACCCGCCTCGGCCTCCCAGAGTGCTAGGATTACAGGCGTGAGCCACCGCGCCCGGCCGCCAGGCTAATTTTTTAAAATTTTTTTGTAGAGATGGGGTCTTGCTATGTCGAAGCTGGTCTCAAACTCCTGTTGACATTCTGGTTTAATTTTGAACCAAGAATCTCTGGAAGATCCTAACAAACAAAAGTTTCTGTTCCATATTTCCTTTTTCTTACTATTCTTTCATTCATTTTATACACGTAGTAAGTTATTAAACACACTGAGTTTTAAACAAATGAGGTTAAAAAATGTGTGCTTTTACAAAATTGTGTGGATCTTAAACAATATTTCTGGTTTATACACATACCCTTAGACATTGATGAAAAATAAAATGTTATTTATCTAAAACTAAAATAATCAAGTCCAGATTAATAATAGTTAGATTTCAAGTAATAGGGAAATATATTTCAAAATTTGGTGATTATAAATTTTATTTTAATTACATTGTTAACCATGCTTAAAATATATCTGCATATGCATGTGTATTGAGATTTTTTCTCTTCTAAGAACAATTTTATTTATCTAAAACCTTTTAAATTTATATAGATTTAGGGGATACAAGTACAGTTTTGTTACATGGATGTATTCCAAAGTGGTAAAGTCTAGGCTTTTAGTGTACTCATCACCTGAATAGTATATAATAGGTAATTTTTCATCCTCACCCCCTTCCAACCCTCCTACCTTTTGGAGTCACCAGTGTCTATTATTGCACTCTGTGTGTCCATATGTACCTATTGTTAGCTCTCACTTATATCAATAACATGCAGTATGTGACTTCCTGAGTTATTTCACTTAGAATAATAGCCTCCAGTTCCATCCAAGTTACTGCAAAGAACATTATTTCATTCTTTTTTATGGCTGAATAAATAGTATGCCATATACTAAATTATTAAATATATATAGACTATATATATTATAGAGAGAGATAGACATATAGGTAGATCTATCTATATAGATGGAACTATCTATCTATATATGTATATCTATATCATCTCTATATATTTACTCTTAAAACTTCTGGCAAATTAAAAAATACGAAGGAGAAAAGAAGCTCTATTGTCCACAAATAACCACCTCTTGCAGTACCAGGCTAGTCACCTCCCAGTATCTCTCTGATTCTCAAATGCTACTTTTTCAATAACTGGATAAATAGGTGAAATTTTTAGAGTGATGAGATTCTTTTTGTTGGGAGCTGTCCTGAGGAGGTGAAGAAGATTAGCTGATACCCTGGGACAGCTGTGTGTGTGTGTGTGTCCAAGGATACACCAAAGGTGAGAGGTGAAGGGATGGAATGAGCAGGCCAGATAAAACAAAAAAAGTTTGTGCTATAGATTTTAGCCTAGGCAAGGGTCCAGAACTCTTCCCAAGTACCAGGGGAATTAGAACATTGAGTTACAGAATGATTAGTTCACATGTTGACAAAATAAGAACACATAGACAATTTATATTTCTCAGTTGCTGTTGTACAGATCAACATTTAAAAAAACCACAATACTTCTTTTATAACATGTCTGTTGTAAAAAGTCCCAGTCCCAGCTGGACAAGGACTAAGAAAAAGTTATTATTTTTCAATTACAAAGGTAACATAATACATGGACAAATGTTCCTGAAATTCTTAACACCTACTAATTACAACATAAATGGAAAAATAAAACCTGAATAAATAATAAATACTTATAAAACACTCATTACATGGTTAGTTTTAGCTGGGATGTAAATACATTTTGCACATGGTCCTCATCTCCAAGTAACTTATAATTGAAAAGTTAGGATTTACATGCAGAAAAAAATTATAAACAGTTCAGAAATATCCCAGGCAGTACATGACTAAGTGCAAAGTAAATGATACGAAAATTTCAATGACTTTACAAGAAGGAGCCATTCCAGTGCACAGTAATGATTGCAGAAGGCTTCTTTTAGGAGATGGGACCTAAACAAGTATAGGCATACTGTGCAGGATTCAAAAAATCAGCCCTGACTTTTTTTGCAAAAATTAGATTTAGAACAACAGAAAATACCTTTGTAGTCTTCATTATCTAATAAAACAAATGTGGATATAATTTTATTTGTAAAAATTGTAATATGTGTTTGAGCTTTATATTATTTAAACAGAGTCAGAGTTCTCCTGACTTGCAAATGCTAAATAGTAATTTACTTAATTCTTAATGCTGACTGAGTTTTATAACACTTATATCTTTATCATTAAAGACTATGTAACTTTTATACATTTTTTATTTTTTGAAAGAATTACTCATAAAGAGGCCTTCAAAACTATTAATATTATACCAAAGTCTAGATTTTTATATTCATAGCACAAAATAAGAAAAACAATGGACTTAAGAGCAGGATTGACATAAAAAATATTTAAATATTTCTACCAAACATTAAAGAAGAAAAAATACCAATTATTCTCAGAGTCTTCAAAAAATAGAAGAGGGGATAATACTTTATAACTCATTTTATGAGACTTCATAATCCTGATACCAACACCTGAAAAAAGCATTATGAGAAATGATATTACAGACCAACATCCATCATAAGCATAAGTGCAATAATCTTTAACAAGATTTGGCAAATCAAATCCAACAATATATGAAGAGAATTGTATTGTGAGCAAGAGCTGTTTATCCCAAAAATGCAAAGTTGATGTAATATCCACAACTATTTATCAATGTAACATACCACATCAGCAGACTACAAAAGAGAAAAAATATGGTCATTTTCATAGCTTCAGGAAAAGTATGTGAAAAACTCAACACCTGCTCATGATAAAAACCTCAGTAAACTAGAAATTAAATTGAACTTCGTCAATATGATAAGTGGCATCTACAAAAAACGTATAGCTAACATCTTAATTAATGGCGACAGACAAAATGCTTTCCCTGTAGATCAGAAACAAGGCAAGGATGTTCTCACTCACCACTTCTATTAAACATTTGACTGGAGGTCTTACCCAGTTCAATTAGGCAAGGGAAAAATCCTAAGATGCCTGGAAAAAGGTACTAGAACTAATAAGAGAATTTAGCAAAGTCATTGGACAGAAGACCAATATTCAAAATGAATTATAAAGACATGTTTTTAATATATATGAAATATTAGAAATTGAAATTTAAAATAAAACCATTATAATACTGTCTAAAACATGAAATACTTAGGGATATATTTTTAAAATATGCAAAGACTTGTACATTAAAAACTATAAAAATTAAAGATAATTTTAAAGATAATTAAAGATAAAAAAAATTAAAGATAAAGAAAAATGCAAAGGTATACTGTGTGCATGGATCTGAAGACCCAGTATAAGTAAGCTGTTAGTAATTCCCAAGCAGATAGACTTAACACAAACCTAATCAAAATTCAACTAGGCATTTTTTTGGTGTGTTTTTTTTTTTGTAGAAATTGACAAGCTGATTTAAAATTTCTGTGAAAATACAAAGCCAAAACAAACTGAAAAATAGCAAATTTGGAGGATTTGCACTACTTGGTTTGGAGACTTATTCTACATCTACAATAATCAAGACCAGTACAGTATTGGTGTAAAGATAGGTAGATCAATGGAAGGGAAGAGAGAATCTTACAACTCAATAATAAAAAGACAAACTACCCAGGTACACAAAAAATTTGAACAGACACTGAACCAAAGAAGACATACAAATGGCTAATTGCCATGTGAAAAAATGTTCCACGTCATTATTCGTTTGGAAAATTGAACTGTAAACCACAATTAGATAACATTACACACCTATTATAATGGGTATAATTAAATACGTTGTCAACATTAAGCATTGGTGAGGATGTGGACCCACTGAAACACTTGTACCTTGCTGGTGAGAGGGAAAAATGGCATATCCACTTGGAAAACAGTTTTGTCAGTAGCTTATAATGTTAAACATATACTTACCTTATGAACTAATAATTCCAAACCTAAGTATTTGCTCAAGAGAAATTAAAACATTAAGACCTATATGTGAATGTTCTTAGCTGTTTTATTCATAACGGTCAAAGACTGAAATAACCCAAATATCCATCAACAGGTAAAAGGTTAAACTAATTATGATATATCATTATAGTGTAATACTACTTAGCAGTTAAAAAGGTATGAGCTACTGATACACACAATAACATTTATGGAACTTAAAAGTTTTATGTGAAGTGAAAGAAACCAGACAACAAAGACATACTTTATGATTCCATTTATGTGGACATTCTGTAAAAGACAAAATTGTAGGACAGAAAATAGTTCACTGGTTGTTGCAGATGGCAGGAAAAAGGAACAAAGGAACATTTTGGGGTGATGGAAATGTTCTTGATTGTGGTCATGCTTACCTGAAATATGTGTTTCTCAAAATTCATCCAACTGTGCATTTAAAAAGGGTTAATGTTATTATGTGTAAATTATACCACAATAAACCAAATTAAAAAAACTATAATGGTATTTCATTACTTATTAAGTTCAAGCTGTGTAACACCACTAAGAAGGTCTTTGCTTATCTAGCCTTCCTTACCTCTAACACTGAATTAGATATCCAGAGTACCCCTATGTCACACTTGTGTTTTATTGTCATTTACTACCACAGACAAGGCCCTAAATAAATTATTGCTGAGTGAATGAACGCCTAACTCTGCATCCTTTGCCTTTTCTCACTCTGTGGAAACATTGTTTGAAGCCATACCAGACTGATGACTTTTCCCAAACAAGTCAAACTGGCAACACAAATATGGCCATTATCATGCTTTGTATGCTGCTCTAAGAAGTATAACTTCATAACTGCATAGGTTTGTGGTATATTAGAATAACAGTCTGCTCTCACGTATTTGAAGTTATGAGACTTATTTGAAGCCACTATCAAAAGTAATGAGAAATGAAATGTTAACATGAGGCTTCTTGTTTTCATCCAACAGAATTACTTAGTTCCAGGGCATTTTTATACCAGTTAATTAGACTGGAGAAAGGGGTGTGGTTTCCAGCCAATGCTAATTCCCTCTCCTTACCCCACCTTCTGGTTTTAATGCTCTTTCCTTTCTATATCAAGTACTTAGATATCAATCTTAAGCTCCAAAATTTTCCCTTTGGTTTTTCTTCCTTCTCTCTGCTTCTCACCCAATCAATATACCAGTTCCCCTGGTGAATTGATCCCAAGATAAGTGTAGAGGGAGATTTTTAAGTCTCTGGTATCTTACTTTTCCATCTTCCTTCTATACCAATAGAAAGTCTCATAATAGTCTGCAACAAATACCACCACTATGCCTCAGTTTTCTAATCCTTGTAGTTCTGCAGTCCATGAAATTGAGTAAATTGGGTCATACTTCAGAAGAAAAAAAAGTTTGATTAGTAGTACAGTCCATAACTAATATGGAAAATTACAAATCCAGGCCGGGCACAGTGGGTCACATCTGTAATCCCAGCACTTTGGGAGGCTGAGGTGTAAGGATCACTTGAGGCCAAGAGTTCCAGAAGAGCCTGAGATACATAGCGAGACTCCGTCTCTACAAATAATTTTTTTAAAAACTAGCCAGGCATAGTGGTGTGCACCTGTAGTCCCAGCTATTCCATGGGCTGAGGCAAGAAGATCACTTGAGCACAGGAGTTTCAGGCTGCAGTGAGCTAGGATTGTACCAGTGCAATTCAGCCTGAGCAACAGAGCAAGACCCTGTCCCTTAAAAAAAAAAAAAAAAAAAGGAAAAGAAAAAAGAAAATTACAAATCTAGATTATGAATATGCAGAATTGCTTTGAAGTCCCTCCGCAGTCTAATATAGAGCTCCACAACTATATATCAAAATCTGCCATCTTTTTACCCTTCTAAAGATTATACCTTTCAGAAAAGAAAGCTAGCAATTTTGGGGTACTTTATGTATGTCAAAGATTACAAATATTTTCTTCACTTATTCCTCATGATAAGCCTTGTGAGGTCAGTGTTTTTCATCCTTAAGTTATCTGATAATTTATTTACCTTACTTTTGCCATTTTAAATGTCCTATAGAGTTTTATAGTGTTAAAAAACTACATTATCATTATCCCCAAATGTTCTTTTTGGAAATGCAAAAGAGAGTCATAAACACACTTCTCAGGGGCCAGGCCTTTATTCAGCTATTTTTACCAGGTGAAGCACTATTGGCGCTACAGTGATATAAGAACCAGTGGAGCCAAAAGCTTATTATATAAACATTTTCAAAATAAAAATTACAAGTTTTTCCAGAAGTAACTCCATTAAAGGACTGTAGCACCAGAGAATTGTGCTTCTTGGACTTAGCAAGACTCTCCCTCTGGTATCACCAGAAACCCTGTGTGACTGACTTTTGAGAGTTTTGGACCAGAGGAAGTAACACTGAGTATTAAATCTGCTTCTGTACTGTGTGCTGCCTCACTTCCAATCAAAGCCTGTTTTCTTTACTAAATAAATCAGAATCTTAAAATCTGACCTTACAGTTTGGGCATGCACTCTTTCCCCCAGGTTGTAGGATATCTGAAACAGTGCACCATCATTTTCTGATGAAGAAACTGAAACTAAGACACAGGGAAAATTATTTCTCCAAAGTCATAATGCGAATGAGCAGTAGAACTTAGGTAACAAACTAATTCTGCCTTTTGTTCTCTAATTCATCTATAGATGGTAAAAGAATAATTTGTCTGACCCTATTGCCTTTTCTATTGATTTTGGTTTTTTTCATCAAAAATTGTAGAAATTATTTGTATTTAAAATTCAGGATCTTAGTGTCTCAGGTCAAAGACAAACAATTTAAATTATAAAAAACTGCATGAAATTGGACACTTCTTAGAACAGCAGAACTTGCTTGTTAGTGTCTATTCCATTTGGAATAGGATACTTCGTTTTATTTCCTGGCTTCTTTTTTCTATTAATAGTATCCATGGCAACTCTTTCTGTTAATAGAACAGGAATGAATAGGATTGAACAAATTGTTTTCTTTTTCTATTTCCTGTGAAAAACAAACTTGCATTAGAAGATAAAGACCACTTCATTCACTCCCTATATTGTATACATACTGTAAGTAGGAAAATGTTCTGTAATAGATATTCCTTATGTTATCTGATAATTTATTTACCTCAGTTTCTCTGCTTGAAATGTACTGTAGAGTTTTATACTGTTAAAAACTACATTTTCATTAACATTCTATTTCTTCTTTGCCCCCTCCATCACACATAGCATACTCATTCATTCATTCATTTATCCATTTAGTTATATACTGTTGGTGAGTTCATGACAAGTACAGTGCAAATCATGTTGGATGCTAAGATGAATAGGTACTGAATCTCATTTACTGAATTTTTATAGTTTAAGAAGAGAGAGACTTGTTTAAAGGAAAAGAAAGAAACAAAAGATAATGTAATACATATAATGCTTAGAACAAGTCTCTTAATTCTATTGGGAGGAGGAGTGGCAAGGTTTAGAGGAAGAAGAATTGGCACATGAAAAGGTCCTGAAAAGCATGACTAATTAAAGGAACTGCAAAGGTTTTCCAAGGACATAGAATAAATACGTTAAATTGGCAGCAGATAAATTTAGAGAAGTAGACAGACATCTGTTTATCATAATGTTTAATTGTTATCTTGTATATTATGGGTGGCCATTGAAGAAACTAAAGTTTAGATAACACTGTGGGAAAAGTAAACAAATGTGTTGGAATGATGGAAGATTTGAGGGATGCAGAAAACTATGGGGCTGTTCTAATCCAGGTGAGAGAAGGTTAAGGTGTAAGCAAGAGTAATGTAACTGGAAGAAATTAACAGATTAAAATTATATTAAGGACGTAAAATTGATGAGCATTGATGGTTATTATGGGATGATTTTAAATACTTGGTTCAATATAGGATGATTTAAAAGCCACATTTCAAAGGATTGAAAAGTGAATGGGGACTTCTACTAAAGTTGTGTAGGCTACTCAGTGCTCTGAAGTTACCTTCTGCTTCTGAATATTCACATTCTACATAGGGTACAGTCTTTGAGGCATCATGGGTCTTGTAAGTGTTAGGACTCCTGTAAGCCAGGACTCTAGGTTCACGCCCCCGACCCTGCTCTAAGTTAGTGCTTCAGGGAGAAAGAATGCCCTGAGGCATATGCCTAAAGTAACAATGCTGTTGGGATTTTAAACCCTCAGCCAGAAATGAAGTGGAAAATCTAGTCTGAAACTATTAGACGAAGCCAAGACGAAGCCTTTCTTTTAAGGGAGGCTAATATGATTCTGGTGGACTCTCCTTGCTGTCAGCAGAAACAAGAGCATCTATAAAGAAACACTGAATGATAAGTATGTAAGATAGAAGGCCAAATAGGCAAGGGAATCAGCAAGAATAAAAGGATTTCGATCTCAAAGGGATGCAAAGATTAGAATTGTGAAATAAAAAAAAATAAAATAGCACAAAGTAGAATCAATAGAAAGAGACTATTAAAAATGAACAGGACGATTCTGAAAAATTGAAACTTGCAGAATTTAAAAAATACAAGTTGGAAAAAATGTGTATTGATGATTCATCAGATAAGATGCAGGAAATTATTTAATTGGAACATGTCTTTTTAAAAACTTTTGCCCAGAATACAGAGAGCAAAAGAGATGAAAAATATTAAAGAGATGTTAACAGATATGGAGGTAAAATCAGAAAGTTTAATTTACAAGTCACTAGAAATAAAGAAGGAAAGAATACAGAGTAGGTGAAATGAAATGTTTTTAAAGATAATGGTTCTGAACTTTTCAGAACTGATTGAAAACATGAATATAAAATAAGGAGAATCACAGCACACCTCAAGTAGGAGGAATAAAAAAAAAAAATAGTAGATGTGAGTAATGAAACTGGAGAACACCAGACATAAACATATAAAAACACCCAGAAAAAAACAATAAATCATTTACAAAAAAAGAAAAGTTGAAATAAAATAACAATGAAAATCAGAAGAAAGTGGCATAATATTTTGAAAATATTGAAAAAATTATTCTCTATAATTTTATATGTAGAAAAAAATATTTTCAAGAATTATGGGAGAGAGATGGTGGAGTAACTATGTGGCATTTTATCTTACTCCTATCCAATCCCCTCCCTTGTCAGTTAAATGGAATCCATCAAAAAAAAAAAAAAAAAAAAACCCACATTACGTCCTGTACCAGATGGAGCAGAATGGACCTTATTAGCAAAAACTTGCAGTCAATTGTTTGTTCTGGCCTGTCTGGTGACTTCCTGAAAGACTGGCTTAAAAGGCTTGTCTTTATTTTGCCTAACTAAAAATTGGCACAGTGTGAATTAAGCTTCTTCTCTGAGCTTTACTGAAAACATTTACAGACAGTTCTGGACTTACCATGGTTCAATTTATGATTTTTCAGCTTTACTGTGGTACAAAAGCAATAAACATTCAATAGAAACTGTATATCAAGTAGCCAAACAACCATTCTATTTTTCACTTTCAGTATTCAGTAAATTACATGAGATATTCAACACTTTTGTTTTAAAATAGGCTTTGTGTTAAATGATTTTGCCCAACTATAGGCATGTTTTGAGAACATTTAAGGTAGGCTAGGCTAAACTATGATGTTCAGTAGGTTAGGTGGATTAAATGCATTCTCAACTTACAATATTTTTTACCTACAATGGGTTTATCAGGACATAACCCCATCATAAGTCCAGGAGTATCTGTGTAGGCTAATGTCTTTATGATGCTCCTGCCTAAAGTGAAAGATAAGACTTTGGGCAAAAAACAGACTAACCAAGCCAGACATAGTGGCTCACACCTATAATCCCAGCACTTTGGGAAGGCAAGGCACAGAGAATCCTTTGAGTTCAGCAATTTGAGACCTACCTGAACAAGAGCAAGACCCTGCCTTTACAAAAACTAGGAAAATTAGCCCAGCATGGTGACACACACCTGTAGTCCCAGCTACTCAGAAGGCTAGGGCAGGATTGCTTGAGCCCAGGAGTTTGAGGTTGCAGTGAACTATGATGATGCCACTGCACTCTAGCCTGGGTGACAGAGAGACGCTGTCTCAAAAAAAAGAAAATATGACCCATAACCAGCAAAACATCAAGTCAATATAAAATCTGCCTGAGGAAGCACTAACATTCTAAATAAAAACATTAAATAATTTAAATATGTTCCATGAGTTAAAGGAGATATGTCTAAAGAAATAAAAGAACATGTGAGAATGATATCTTACCAAACGGAAAATATCAACAAAGACATAGAAACTATAAAAGGAAACAAGTAGAGATTTGGAGTTGAAAAGTACAATAACCAAAATGAAAAATTTACTAAAGGGACTCAAAAGCAAATTTAAGCTGGTGGAATAAATAATCAGTGAACTTGAAGGTACACAGATTATCTCCTATGAAGAAGAGAAGAAATCAAAAAGAAAGAAAAATGAACAGAGCCTTAGCGACCTGTGAGACACCATCCAGCATACCAAAATCCACATAACTGCAGTTGTAGGAGGAAAAGAGAGAAAGAAACAGAAAATAAACTGAAAAAATGATGACAAAAACTTTCTACATCGTGACTTGAAAACATATTAAGAAATAAAGATCACCACAAAAGATGACTATATAGGTAACAATCATAGTGTAAATGTATTTTTTGTTTTTAATTCCTTTTTTCCTGTATCACTTAAAAGAAAACTGCATAAAATAATAATTACAAATGTGAGTTTATGGGCTTAAAATGTAAAAGCTGTAATCTATGAAAATAACATCAAAAATGGTAAAAGAGGAAGGATGTATATGGAAACAAATTTTGTTTTGTTTGTTACAAAACAAATTTTGTTAAGAAACAATTAAATTGGTATTAATCCAAACTGGATTATTATAAATTAAGTATTATAATCCAAAGGGAAGCTACTGAAAAAATTAAAAATATATATTGTAAAATAAATTATAAGGGGAAAAATGATACGCTAGAAAAATATTTATTTAAGACAAAAAAGGAAGAAAAGTGAGAAAGAAGCAAGGAATAAGATATATAGGAAACAAATAGCAAAATGGCAGAAGTCAGTCCTCCCTTATTAATAAATCAGCAATTAGAGGTGACAAGATTGCTGACCAGAGACAACAGCTGTCAGAGCATCTCAGTAAGAAGGAGTAGTTTTAGATGAAAGAGAAAAAACAGACAAACCTAGATCGGATGTGTGTCTGAAGGAAGGGTGCCAGAACCTTCTGGAAACTCCATGGGAAGACGTTGCAGAGCAGAACAAGAAGGAGCAAGGTGTCGGCAAAGATCAAACCTGGAGAGGCTCGTCGTTCAGAGAGAAGGAAAGGTGGAGCAGTTCATTTCTCCTTTCCTCACGTTTCTGACAGTCGGTGAGTTCCTGCGCTGCTGGAGAGACTTCTGAAGATACAAGCCCAGAGGCTTCTGCGGCCAGTGAGCTGGAAGCTTCTTGTGGACAGGGCACCAGGCTCCCAGCACCCCTGGGGTGCTTCCTGCCTGCAGGTGCCATACTGCTTCTCCACCCACCGTGCACTTTTGTCCTCCTCAGGGAACTTCAACTCCTCAGATTCCATCTTGCTCATTCCCACACAGACATTTCCCAATGCCAGCCCTGACTGCAGAAGCCACAGGAGTCCAGTGGGTCCCAGGTGATCTGCGTGATTCCAGAGCCTGGACATTCTGGGTGGACTGCTTCCCGGAGAGAGGGTCAGAGACAACCAGAGTGCTAGCATTCCTCCATCCGGATTCTTTTCTTCCCCTTTCCCTCCCCAACCCTTGGCTGCCAAGAGAGACAATTTAGCCACCACACCAAGGCTTCCACAGAGTGGGGCTCAGGCCTTTCCTCTTGGGGTCCTGCAGCTGATTGAGTGCTTAGTGCATGAGCTCCCTGCTTGCTCGCCCTCCCTAGAGCTGCTAGCCCAGTGACTCCATCAGAGTAGGCCATGCCCCGAGGTGGAGGGGCATTGATCTAGCTCAGGTACCTGGTGAGCAACTCAGGCCAGTGTGAGTCCTAGCTGGGGGCGTGCTTGCAGGGCAGCCCTTCTCCCATGGGAGGGGTGCACTCTCTGCTCAGGCTGGGATCCTAGGCAGGGAACCTCCTGGCATGCAGCACAGTTGTGGAAAAGTTCACCTGGCTTGAGTTCCTGCCTGCCTTGAGAGGGCAGGGGGAAACCATGGAACAGAAGATAGGGGAGAGAAGCAAGGCCCACTGCAGACTGCCAGATTGTGAATCTCAGAATTTCAGAAGTCCCCAACAGACTTTCTGGTTGGGTGGGGCCACTTCAGCCCCTCCCTGGTGGCTTTGCCCAGAAGCTAGGAGCAGACCTTTGACCCCTGACAAAACAGCTACCTTACCAGCTTTTGTAGAGCCTGAGGATAAGCTCACCCAACCCAGCACCACCTATCCTCACTCCCCCACCCACCTCTACTGAGGCAAAGAATAAGGACTCACCTGGAAGTTCCAGGGTCCCAGATCTGCCCACACGGGCTCCCTCACCTCCTGAGACCAAGAAGATCAGCCCTGCCCATGCCAGGGAGAAGCACACTGGTCCCAAGTTGCCCACAGTGTGCCTGAGCTAGATCAATGTCCCTTCACCTCAGGGCATGCCCCACTCTGATGGAGCCACTGGGCTAGCAGCACTAGGGAGGATGAGTAAGCAGGGAGCTCACAGACTGAGCACGCCTCAGTCCTTTCACCACTGGGGCATTCCACTGCTTCTCCTGAGGGATTAGAGCTGGTCACAGGACCCCCAAAAAACACTGTAGCTTGTTCCTTCTGGCTAGTGCCATCTACTGCCAGGGAGGTCAGTTTGCACTCCCTTTACAACATTTTTTGACTCAGTTTTACAGGGTGTAAGAGGGTCCAAGGAGTGGCCATTTGGGGGAGCGCCTACCCCTCCCCACAGAAATACTGCACTAATGGGTAAGGGGGAAAGATCCCAGCCTAGGGCCTTAACATACAAGTGTTTAGGCCCCTCCCCCATGAACAGCCCTCCCAATTTGGAGAGTTCATCCTGACCCTCCTACAAGCGGCTCCCGTTATTGGCCATAAAAGCAATTTCTGAGCCCTGTGGAGGCTTTGCAAAACCTTTCAGGCTCCCACAATCCAGCCACAATTTGTCTTGCTCCTCCCCCCACCTCAGGGTATAGAGATCAAGCAACCCTGAGAGCTACAGGATCCCTCCTAAAGCTTGGGGCATTCATATGCCCCACCTAGGGGACCAGAGCTTAACCAACTGTCACAAAAGACCATCTCAGAAGCTGGCTCTTCCACACAAACATCAATCAATGACTGGGAACAACCGCATAGCTAAGCATAGTGCCTCCCGACTCAATCAAACAGGGAGTGGTTGATTTGTCCTCAAGGTACGAAGATACACCAAACCTGGTAGAACACCCCATAGGCAACTGACAATCAGCACTCCTCTCCATGGCACACTCAGGGATTGATCTTTGGGGACCTGGGGACAGGCTCATAAGCCAGGCCTAGCACCCCCAGGTCTCAATGGAGAGCCCAAATGAGAAGGAATCAGTGAAAGAACTCCGGAGACATGAAAAATCAGAGAGAAAGGACACCGCCAAAAGAAAACAACAGCTCCTTACCAATGGATACCAACTAAAACAAAAAGAGTGGAATGACAGATGAAGAATTTTGTATATGAATTGTAAGGATACTCAATGAAATACAAAAAAAAAAAATAGAAACCCAACACAAAGAAACAACAAAAACAGTGCAGGAAATGAATGGAAAATTTACTAAGGAAATCAAATTATTAAAAAAATAAAACAGAACTTCTGGAAATGAAAAGTTAATTCAAACATACAAAACATAGTGGATACAAAACATAGTGGAAAGCCTTAAGAGTAGGCTAGATCAGGCAGAAGAAAGAATCTCAGAGCTTGAAGAAAACACCTGTGAGTTAAACAGTTCAGTCAAAGAGAAAGAACTGAGAAATAAGATGAATGATCTATAATTAAATATTAGTGAAATAAACATTTCAATTCATTCACAGAGATTGAAAGAATGGATTTAAAAAAAAAAAAAAGATTGACCTATAGGCTGTCTACAAGAAACACACAGATTCAAAGACATAAGTAGGTTGAAAGGAAGATGATTTAAAAACATGTTCCATGTAAACAGAACTCTGGAGGCCGGGCGTGGTGGTTCATGCCTGTAATCCTAGCACTCTGGGAGGCCGAAGCGGGTGGATTGTTTGAGCTCAGGAGTTCGAGACCAGCCTGAGCAAGAGCGAGACCCCATCTCTACTAAAAATAGAAAGAAATTATATGGACAGCTAAAAATATATATAGAAAAATTAGCCAGGCATGGTGGCGCATGCCTGTAGTCCCAGCTACTTGGGAGGCTGAGGCAGTAGGATTGCTTGAGCCCAGGAGTTTGAGGTTGCTGTGTACTAGGCTGATGCCATGGCACTCTAGCCTGGGCAACAAAGTGAGACTCTGTCTCAAAAAAAAAAAAAAAAAAAAACACCCAAAACAAAGCTGGAATGCCTATGCTAATATCAGGCAATATACTTTAATACAAAAATTGTTACAGTCACAAAGAAGGACATGATATAATGTTAACTGGGCAAAGTCCATCAATAAGCTATTATAGTTTTAAATATACATACACTTAACAAAAGAGCCTGAAAATTTATTAAGCAAAAATGTATACAAACCAAGAGAGGAATAGTTCAAATATAGTAGTTGGAGACTTTAGTATCCTACTTTGAATAGTAGATAGAACACCTACACAGAAAAAGAGCAAGGAAGGAAGGAAGTAGATCACTGGAACAACAACAGTATATACCACCTAGACCTCACACAGGTCTATAGAACACTTTATCAAACAGTACCAGAGCATATATACTTTTTCAGTGCACATAGGACATTCTCCAGGAGAGATCATAGTAGGCTACAAAATAAGTCTCAATAAATTTTTTAAAATTGAAATCATGTATCTTCTCCAAACATAAGGGATTGAAATTATAAATCAATAACAGAAGGAAATTTGAAAGATTCACAAATATGTGGAAGTTAATACACTCCTAAATAACCAATGATTTCTAGAAGAAGTCACAAGAGAAATAATATAATACTTTGAAGAGAATGAAAAAATATCAAAACTTGTAGCATTCAGTGAAAGTAGGGCTCAGAAGAAAATTTATAGCAGTAAACACCTACCTTAAAAAAATGAGGAAAATCTCAAATCATTAACATAACCTGGACAAACTAGAAAAAGAAGAACAAACTGCTTTGAAAGTAGGATAAAGGAAGGAAATAATAAATATTAGAATGTAAAGAAACAAAGTAGAGAATTAAATAATAAAGATCAGTGAAACCAATAGTTGATTCTTTAAAAATATCAACAAAATAGACAAAACTTTAACTAGAAGAAATTGGGATTAAGTGCTAGTAGATATGAGGGGTTTTTTGGTATCATGGAAATGTTCTACAATTATATAGTGTTAAGAGTTGCATCACTTAGTGAAAATACTAAAAACAGTAAGGTGTGCATTTTTAATGGTATTTATGTGAAGTATATCTCGAGTTTAAAAATTCTTTTTAAAAATTACTATGAAATGAACATTTAAAGATAACCAAACTTTTAGAGAGTTTACCCTAAGAGAATAGCATCCAAGAAACTTACAATGTATGTGTGTCAGTATAAAAAGAAAATAATCTCATAAGGACAGAGAGATACAAGGAGAAAAGTATGCAAATAAATTGGTAAATATCAATGCACATCTAAATAGGGTCGTAGTTATAACATGCTAATGATATGTAATGTGTGAGTTTGAACTGGACAATACTGGACAATAGCATGTAAATCAAAAGGGATCATTAGTTCATATTGTTGTGGAAGAGGCATACTTTTAAGTATTAGGTTAGAATTAAGTAAGTTATATATGAATAAGCACAATAAATGTAGATGGACTATAATTTCCAGTTAAAAACAAAATTTCTCAGATTGGATTCAAAATCCAGCTATGTTTTGTTTACTAAAGGAATATCTAAAACCTAAGGAATGTTGAAAGTAAAAGGATAGGAAAATATATACTGGACACTCACTAAAGGATTAAGCTAACATAGCTATGTTAATATTTATAAAAATTGATCTTAAGGCAGTGGTGTCCCACAGGGACCAGGGACTGGTTTCATGGAAGGCAATTTTTCCATAGACTGGGGGAGAGGGAGGCTGAGCTCAGATGGTGATGCAAGCAATGGGGAGCAGTTGTAAAGACTGTAAATATATTTGCTCGCTGGCCACTCACCTCCTACTGTGTGACCCCCAGTTCCTAAGTTTCTTGGAAGACAATTTTTCCACGGACTTGGGGGAGTGAGGGCAGGTGGACAGGGCGGAGCTCTGCAGCCTGATCCCTACCAGACCACAGAGGGTACTGGCAGGCAGCCCCGGGGGATTGGGGACCACAGTCTTAAGATACATGGTGTTATTAGTGAAGGATGAAGTCAAAAAGCTAAGAAAAGCTGAATTTACCAGTAAGATACTACCATTCTAAACTTACATGCTTCAAATAAATAGCCTCAAAATATGTAAAGAAAAATTGATGAAACATCAGGGAGAAAATGACAAATCTGCCATTTTTTGTGGAAGATTTCAGCACTCTTATCTCAATCAGTTATTAACATATCCAGGAGACAAAAAATTCAGTGAATATATATAAGATTTGAATAATATAATTAGCAAGTTTGATATTATGGACATATGTAGAACTTTCAGCGAACCATAGAGAGTACATATTCTTCTCAAGTAGACATGTAACATTTACAGTATATGATCACATAACTAGATAATAACAAAGTCTCATCAAATTTTAAGAATTAGTATTGTAAATACCATGATATCTGACCACTGTACACTTACTTTTGAAGGCAAGGACAAGAAAAATTATATTAAAATATCTTCATTATTATGGAAAAAATTTAAACATCCTAGGTAACATTTCAAAGAAAAATCAAAAGAGTAATAAAAATATGTAGAACTTAACAATAATAAATATGCTAAATATAAAACTTTGTGGAATGCAAGGGAAATGTAACTTGAAGGTAAATGTATTTGTGTAAAAGCTTACTTAGAGAAAATGCCTAAAATTAATGAGCTAAATCTCCAACTGGAGAAAGAACGTCCAATTTAGAAACATAACAAAAGAGCCTTCACAAAGTAGAAGGAGGGTGATAATAAAGAGCCTAGCATCAATCAATCGGAAAAATAAGGTACAGTAGAGAAGATCAACAAAGACAAAGGTTTATCCTTTAAGAAATAATAATAATAAAATAGGCAAGCTCTCCCAAGATTGATCAAGAACAAAATAAAAAATAAAACACACAAACAGTGAACGTAAGGAATAAAAAGGGGACATAATTATAGATAAAATAGAATTAGAAGAGGAAATGACAGTGCTATCAAAACATTATACCATTAAAATTACAAATTTATATGAAATGGGCAAATTTCTAAAACACAAGTAACTTTCCATAACTGAATAAGAAGAAACAAACCATCCTTTAAGTTTGAAAGGAAGTTAGTACAAATTCTTCATACAGAGAAAAATCTAAGCCCAAATGGATCATAGGTATATTCTACCAAATGTCATAGTAAAACACTGTTCCAACCTTACATAAACTCCTAGAGAAAAGAAACAGAGGGAATGATCCACTGAGGCTTGTGTGATCTGGACTCAAAAAACAAACAAGATGTGTGGGCAGAAACGAAAGTCACAGGCCAGTCTCCGTCATGAACCCAATCCAGCCGTGTATAAAAATATGTCATTGTATTGGGTGGGGGGCAACTGGAGGAGGGAGATGAGAGGGAAAGTATTCCAGAAATGGAGTAGTTGTTTATCATTTTAAAAATTTCTAAATATGTCATTCATTTATCATATTAAAGGTAAAAACCTTTATGAACATCTCAGTAGATGCAGGTGCATCTAGCAAAATTCAATAAACATCCATGATTTTTTTAAAAATACTCTTAGCAAACTAGGAATAGAAGAAAATTTTCTAAATCTGAAAAAGAATATATATAGAAACCTGCAGCTTTATTTATAAAACTCATAAACAAGCAATGCTGAACAACATACTGCCTTTGGCATATGTGAGATATGCCACATGTAAATTGTTTTATCTCACATATAAACAAAGAACCAAGAGACTGATAAGCACAAAGTACAGCATAATGTGTGTGTGAGCGTGCACATGTGTATGTATAGATATATATACACTTAAAAAATACAGGTGATTTTAGGAAAGACATTCATACTGTCTCTGAAAACCTGAGTAAAAACAAATTGACTGTGAAAAAGAAATACAGATTTCATCATCATCAGTGAAATTTGGCTTTGTTAGTTTCTATAGCAGTCCAGACATAGGACTAAGGAGGAAGACCAATGTCTTAATCCAGTGTTACATATTTTCAGAGCCAATGTGGTGGATATATAAGAAATTAAGTGAAAGTGTTGGGAAGAGTGGTTAAAGCATCGAATTGTGGGATCCAAGCTTGGTGGAAAAGGAAGTGAAATTTGACAGAAGATGAAGGACAAAGCGAAAAATCGAGGGATTGAAGAACAGGGGGTTAGAGGAAATGAAGAGCTTGTTTTTGTCAAAAACAAGGAGGGATTAAGGAAGGAGAGAGAAAGCAGCAAGGGTAGGAGGTTGTGATTCAAGAGTAGACTCTTAACACTTGAAGATTTAAGAAGTGAAGCTATATATGGCCAGGAGAATTATTTCCTGAAGTGAGGGAGAACTGAAGATCTTTGGAGTTAATAAGGTCAAGGAATTGTAAGCTACTATGGTGAATGTTTTTCCATGTGGGTAATGAGGTCACCTTGATGCTGGCAAGAGTCAGAAAGAAAAATGTCTTCTCCTCATATAAATAAAACGACATAGATTAGTTGAAATATAACTCATAAGTGCCCAAGGTAGGAAGACAGACTTGTAGATAATTAATCCAATTTCTCTGGTGTATCTGAGGCAAGTCTTTTGTTACACAGCACCCACCCCCACCGCCATGCCTCTTTGCCAATCCACTGCTTTGCTCCTGGGAATGGTACCTATTAACCAGCCAGACCATGAGCCTTTCTCTGCCTGCTGTCTCCTGTTAATCTATTTAAGTTTTGTAATCTACACTAATTTGCACATATTAGATTTCTTCCTGGCTTTCTTCAGCCTTCAGCATGCACTAGACAAAGCCATTGAGCTGAATGCTCCTATATCTCACATCTCTTCTCTCTTTGGAAGCCTGTCTACAAAACGTAGGGCAATAATTTCATCAAAAGTTAATATTTAGAGTTTACATGACAGTCTTTTTTTAACTTATTTTACTTGTCTATCTCCCTCAGTGATTAACATGAAGACTGTTTATATGTTTGCTTGCCCTCCAACATTATTTACAGAGGAGTTTGGATCTTTTTTTATAAGTATTGTCCTTTCTAACAAATTCCCCTAACATTTATGTTATTTTAATAATTTGTATTGTGGTTAACTTTTACGCTGAAAACTAGATGACATTCCCATTGGAATGTGCCTGTGTCCCTGGTCCGTGATTGGAGAAATTACTACCTCACCTATCCTGCTGCTATGCAAGATTTTAATGGTGCCTCTGTCATACTGCCAGAACCATTCCCCCTGGTCCTAGTGAGACGGTGTAGTTATTTAACCGAAATGTCATCAAGCAGTAATTAAATCTATGTCAGAACAGACATGGATTTGGGGAAGAATTGTACTGAGAGCTATCTTGAATTTAGTGCTTCTCAGAATTTACATTACTATCCTAAAATAAAGGCACCATTCACCTGTCAGTTTTTGTGGAAGATGCCCCATAGATATTGCAAATAACTTGGTGGAAAAACATTAAAACTTAATGCTATGTAATTCAACCTTAATACATTAGAAAGAACAAATAAATTAAGTACAGACAGATTCACCTCAAAGATATATTTTTGCTTTTTAAAATTATATTTAAACAATGATTTAGAATTACCAGGATACACAGTTTTTTTTTTTTTTTTCTTTTGCTTATACGTATTTATCAGTGTGGAAGAAAGTTTGCCATGGGTAGATAGAATATAGTGAAGAATATAGCAGGAATTACTAGGACTTGGTATTTAAGAAATAGAAAAATTAAAATAAGGTTAAACCTGTTTAACCTTAAAATCCATTTTTGATGTCATTGAAAGTTACGACAACTTGAGCAAGAAAACAATTCTGATTTATTTCATTAATGAGCAGTAAAAATAAAGAATGCTGATCTTAAAAGTAGTACTCATGTTTAAAATCCCAGGAGAGAAAAACTGGACAATGAATGACTGTGAGTATTAAAACAGAATTTAAAAAGGGCATAGATAAGGGACCTGAAATTACTTCATAAGCTTGCCCTTCAAGGAAAACTCAGAAAAACCCAATCAAATATTGTTTGATTTTTTTTGCTTGATGATAACCATCTTTATTTTACAAAAAGAAATAAATATGGCATTAATTATTGTTACTTTAACATTTTAGAATACTACAAATAGTTTAGTAAAAAATTGCCATGCTAATCAAAATATTTCCTGTTTCATTAGAATTATGAACTCGTCCTCATGACTGCAAAATGAGTAATAAAATTTAGTAGCATGGCACAGTCAAGGTTGCCTTTTGGATAAGGATGACTTTCCTCAAAATGTATTATATGAGTGCATTAAATATTTGATGCTTAATGCAAGCAAAATAATGTCTTCTTCTACTAAGCTGCCTCAAATATCAATTACATAAGAAAGATTTCCTAATGATTTTCTAAGTAGCCACATATGCTTCTTTAATTCCTAATTCCTGATGTATCCGT
The DNA here is from genome assembly GCF_041146395.1 of Eulemur rufifrons. NCBI lineage: Eukaryota > Metazoa > Chordata > Mammalia > Primates > Lemuridae > Eulemur > Eulemur rufifrons. The sequence continues at coordinate 71,657,070 of NC_090986.1, read as the reverse complement.
TTATTTTTTTCCTCAGAGTGCATATGAGTTGTTTTTCAATATTTGGCCACTTCACTTTTTAAAAAAATAATTTGTATTTTAAAATATCAGGGAGTACAAGTGTTCTTGTTACATGAATGAATTGTATAATGCTGAAGTCAGGGATTTTGGTGTGCCCTTCACCAAAATGGTGTATGTTGTACCCAATAGGTAGATTTTTATACCTGTCCTCCCCACCTTCTGCCTTCATAGTTTCCAGCATCCTTTATACCACTTTATGACCAGTTGTACCCATCGTTTAGTTCCCAGTCAGTGAGAACATCTAGTGTTTGTTTTTCCATTCCTGAGATACTTCTCTTAGGATAATGTTTTCCAGTTCCATCCAAGTTGCTGAAAAAGACATTATTTCATTCTTTTTCATGTCTGAGTAGCATTTCATGATGTGAGTAGATTTTCATGACTGAGTAGTATTTCACATTTTCTTTATCTGTTCATCACTTGATGGGCACTTACGTTGACTCCATCTTTGCAATCATAAATTGTGCTGCAATAAGCATCGAAGTACAGGTGTCTTTCTTATAAAATGACTTCTTTTCCTTTGGATAGATACCCACTAGATACCCTGTTGAGGTTGGAAATTAGGTGAATAGGGGATGTAGTGAGACGCTTTTCACATAAATATTATTACACATTTTATAAACAATTTGAATCTTCAAATAAATAATTTCCATATTATTTTACTTTAGTTCCATCTTAGAATTTGGAATCTCATCATTTAAAGGAATTTTAGATGTCATTTAGTCCTGTCATCTGTGTTAATTAAAGTAAGAATCTAGTCTGTTGGTTTCCTAATATATAGTCATCCAGCTTATGTGTGAAAATTTACTTCCAAGAGGGTGAAGTCAGTTGCTTAACAATTTTAGAACATTCCAACAAAAATCCTTGATTTTTAAGTCAACTATATTGAATTAGCCAAATCACTAGTTCACAAGACACACTATTTAACACAGGTATTGTTATAATAGTTTTATGACAAATGTCTATATTTCAGATGTCATTTAATTATAATTTAAAATATATTAATTCTAAAATCTACCTTTATCTAAGAAAGATTTATGCATAATTAATATTTGAAATACTGAAATTTGATTATTAAAAAAAGTTAGACCAACCAAAGCTATTAAAAATAATTTCAAAGATATTTTTCTTTTTAGATTACTGTGCCACGCTATGAAGGACCACATAGTTCGTGTTGCAAATGAAGCTGAGTTTATTTTGAACAGACAGAGAGCTGAGGATGTACATAAACATGCAGAGTTCGAGGTAAGGTTTTGGGAATAGATTAAATTCTGCTTTTCTGTTATAAGTCAACCATCACCCATCTGTAACCTTACAGAAGAAGTTTTTCTTTCTTTAAGAGGGAAATTTGACTGCAGGGGTTTCTGTACCTGTTTTTAAAAGCTTTAGTAAGTGTCAAATATAGAGCACTATTTTACCCCATTTACAACATGAAGAAATCCCTCCTGCCCTGTGCCTAACTACTTGGTAGACTGAAGTTGTTCTAAAATACTTAAGAGTAAAGGCAAATAAAATATTATAATGTAATTACTTTAGTTATTTTAAAGCTAGCAGAGGTTTACACACCACTAAGTAGATATAAGTATATGATATAGTTACATGAACAAACTCATATAGACTTCAGCAAATCTCCTAATAGAGCAGTTATTCAGTCTTTCAGTTCATTCCATCTACAAAGCAAAATTGGTTTGAGAAATATTTGCGTGACCTGGTGTTTGGCTTAAGGTTGGGCTCACAGTGGGTTTGAAAGTAATAAATGACTTCACCAATTTATTCTCCTGATACAACATGCCAACACGTATGGTATGGCTAGAAGTCGAAGCTCACAATTCCAGTTTTGATGAGGTTTTTATCTCAGTAAAGCAGCTCTCTGAGTCATACAAGTTGATAGACTAGGTCTAGTGATCTCTGACCTAGCTAGGTGAAAAGCCTGAGACAGAAAAATAGCTGTTGTCACTTTTGTACACATAACCTCCACTTCCTTTGGTCAGATGAGACAGCAGGCACTTGTCTCATGGAATTGAAACAACCTTATTTTGAAAAAGATACCAGATATTTTAAACTCTGATATAAATATAGTGATCTTTAAGTATTTATCAAAGTGAAGTTTCATATTACTTCAATAATAAAAAACATTGGATATTTATCAGGGTCTCATGCAGTAATTTGGATGACAAGAAAAGATTGAGTTATCTGTTCTTCAAAGAATGTTTAGGTATAAGATGGATCAGAACTCAACAAAATAAACATAGTCAATTCATTTTCAACTTCTATTAGTAAATAAGATTTAGAATCTTAACTGAATTTCCTGCAGGATCAGTTTTGAGTCACATTTTCACTAAGAAAATCAAGGTATTTTGTGGGAATATAAGCAGATCAATATTTGGTCATGTGAAAACATTTAAAAGAGATTTTCAAGCAGCTAGATATTAGTTATGAGCTTTAACACATATTTAACCAAGGTAGTATTAAGCTAAGGGAAGTTTTTCTTCACCTTTTCTTTTTAATATTGCTCCCCTAAGGAATCTTTTGAGACATTTGTTTTATAATTGTACCCCTGTCTCAATAAAATTATAATACCACCAATATGCTGCATATGTTTGTGTACTGTATATGCATCTGTGCTTTATACATTAAAATAATAAGATTTTTTTATACCCAACACAATAATTTTCACCCCCTCTAGGAAGAGATCACTCCCATTACAGATGTACGTCTAAGAGTGATAAGCGGTTTTAAAGGGGACATGAAGACTTACTGTTTTTTAGATTTTATATATATATGCATAAAATATAATATTAATATAAATCTAATTTTGAGTATATTTCCGTTGTTACTTAATGTATATATGTACACTTTTTTAACCCAAATGTTTACATCTGCTCTTTTCAGGTTAGAACTATATGATTAATAGTAAATGCATTGATGTGCATGTGTGTGTGTATAGTTTACCAAGAACTTATCACTTTTAAATTATAAAAGATTTTACAAAAGTCATGACATTTTACTAGGACTTTTTAAGGATTTTTTCTAACTTCACATAAGCTTGTATTTAGGATAATATATTTAATATATATTTTAATATGTATATTTAATTTTAGGTGGATGGTTCACAGTTAAGCTTTTTTAGTTAACTACTGTAATTGTTAAGAAAGAAAAATGAAAATTTAATTTTACTCTCCAATGAGCTAATGAAATATTAACCTCATTACTGAGGCAGATCATTGTACTAATTGGTGATTCCCTGTACAAAAAGATAAATTGGAAAATGAATTAATCCTTCTTAGATTACTGTAGGGTTATATCTCCTGAAGAGAGATGACTTTTGGTAGTAGTCTATCAGTATATGGATGGAAGGAATATGTTCAAGTACCATCTATGAAATAGATTTTTGCATAGTATTGATGAATGTGAGCTAGTTTTATATATTTTTATCAGATATATGAGACCTTTTTCTTCCTAGTTATATGACTTGTATTACACACTTGCTAATGTTAAAATTTATAGTCAAACCACTCTCTATAACAGTTATACAAAGAATCAAACTTAAGATTAAAGAGATGTTCCTCTCCATGTTCACATTGAACCTTTTTGATACAAAGTGATCCATTGATCAGCTATGCTGCTAACACCAGAGAGCATGAATACAGGTAGCTGACATGACAACTGAGTATTATGGAAAAAGAAAAGATAAAAATAAGGTAGTAGTTCTCGTGAGGTCCTTTGAACATATTAACTTTTAGAGTTGAAAGATATCAGAAAAAACCTGTCAGCTCCTCATTTTATAAATATGAAAATGAGTAAATGAAAAAAATATGGAAGTTGCATGAAGTGTGAATTGAAATCTGGTCTTCTAAATTCCTAAATGACTGCTTTTTCATCTGTATCACATTGCCATTTGTGAAATGGAAAACTATAAGTTAATTGACAAATTTTTAATTTATATATAATTATCAGGAACATACCTCTTATTTTAAGTGAGATATACTATATTGGTTTAAAAAAGTAAATTTACATTTTTAGGTAACATTCGGGTTTCTAAGATTATTATTTTTGGAATACATTAAAATTAGATTTTCAGAATTAGAAGGAACCGTTAAAGTCATTAATTACTTTATTTAACATTGTCCACATTATTTTACATAAACTTTAGAAAAAGCACATTTTTATGTTTCAAAGGTGACTATATGTATTCTTTAGACCAAAAAATTAATATCAAAATATTACATTCTTTGAATTTTTAAATTAAATTATTATCTTTAACTTAAGGTTAAATACCATTCCTTACTTATATTCAGTAGGAAAGATTATCATTATGCCTTGTTTGTATTTCTTTATAGTCTCAGTGTGCCCAATATGCTGCTGATAGAAGAGAGGAGGAAAAGATGTGTGACCATCTTATTAGTGCAGCTAAACATCGAGATCACGTAACAGCAAATCAGCTGAAACAGAAGATTCTCAATATTCTCACAAATAAACACGGTGCTTGGGGAGCAGTTTCTCATAGGTGAGTTGTAATAAATTAGAAGTAAACAATAACTCAGTTTGATTATAATAGTTGGAAATAAAATGTGACTATAAATTTATGTTATTTAGAAAATATGATTTAAAATATAAAAAATTGCTTGAATTTTTTCTTGACATCTTCCATAATGCTTTATTTGAAGGGTTTAAAAGAAAACCCAGACTTTTTAAAGCAGCTACAATGGAAATTACTTTTAATTTATAATACTCTGTAATATAATACAAAATTTGTTTAGGCAACTATTTTAGACTATCTCACATATGTAACATGAATGTTAGGTATAAGAATTGGCTCTTTTTTACAAAAAATTTTTTAGAGTTAACTCTTCCTACTTATTAAATTTTTACAATTCTTAATTTTTCTTATACACAAGTATATCTAAGCATTTACTATGGAAACAGTAGTATGTTCTTTTTAAAATTTTTCTTCCATAATTTTCTATTCATTTTACCTAGGAAGGATTTTTTTTAATCTCAAAGTAGGTTATTTCTGATATTATAATACAACTAAAACCGACCTTTGTTGTTTATTAATTATAAATGTTTTCCTTCCCAAAGCTTTGTGGGCATAAAATTCTTTAGTTTTTTTGTTTGTTTGTTTGTTTTATCTTCATAACGAAGTTTTGTAGAAAACTAGTAGTGAAGCAGGTCACTATATTTAGATTCCTGATGTTCTTCATTTTTATGTCTTTGTTTTGTTTGAGCCCGTTGAATGTTTTTACTAAATCTTTGTTTGGCATAATTGGGGGGGCCAGTGAAATGTAGATAGGATACTACTAAGAAGAACTTTGGTAAAAGTGATTCTGTTAGAGAAGAACATCTGGAATATGACCAGGATGATATTTTTGACCATCTGTCATGAGATTACACGTAGGATAGATTTAAGAAAACTTTATTATTTTTGCATGTAAGGTAAAATTATAACATAATGTCTGTAAAAATGGTCAGCCTTAGTATTTGTTGCAATAATAGCAATAACCCCTGGCAAGTAACATTTGTTGAATATTTGTTGTGTGCCGGGTACCATACTGAGAACTTTGACATGGACTATTTCATTTAACCTTCAGAACATCTCTGTTGAGGGTAATACTCAGGTTTTCTTCATTTTATAAGGAAGAAACTGAAGCTTACAGAGAGGTTAGATAAAACTTACATACTATCATACTGCTTGTACAAATAAAGGCAGAGTGTTTCAGTAAGGGTTCTCTAGAGAAACACAGAAACATAACCAGTAGATATACAATATTTATATACATAAAATAAATTTATTTTAAGGAATTTCCTCATGTTATTGTAGGGACTGGTAAGTCTGAAATCTGTAGGACAGTCTGGCAGGCAAGATTTCCACGTTATAGTCTTGAGGCAGAATTTCTTCTTCTCCAGGAAACCTCAGCTTTTGCTAAGGCTGACTGAATGAGCCCTATCCACATTATTGAGGGTAATATCCTTTACTTAAGTTAACTGATTGTAGATGTTAATCATATCTACAAAATACCTTCACAGCAACAGCCAGTGTTTGACCAAACAACTGGGTACCATAGCCTAGCCAACTTGACTTAAAGTTTAACCATTACACAGACTAACAAAAACACGAGCATTTTACCCATCTAGAGACCTTGTCTCTCGTTTTGTGTCATCTGAATTGGAGTTATCTACTTAGTTATACATAGTCAGGACTATAACATTATATTGCTAATAACACAGCTGGTATGATTCAAGATATTGCATTAAAATGTATACATCCATACATGGTTTGAGTTTTAATTATTTCTTCATGTAACTAGAATATAGTGAAAGGACAGTGACCTCTAGCAACAGGCATGTGGTAACATGTCTGATGCATCCTCTGATAGCTTGTCGGCTTATCCTTTTTGGTATCTCATTAGACTGACAGAAAGAGTGGCATGACCCCTCAGAGGAGCAGGTGTCTTCTGTCCTTTCCTGCACATTGAGTTCTAGTGCTGACTAATCGAAAAAACACGCTATTTATATGATCATCCTTTACTGTGTCGCTGAACCCTAAACCTTTAAGCATAGGTTTTGTTTTATATAATCCTTAGTAATAATAGGACTCAGTCATTGGACCTCCTCTCTTTTTTTATCTTGTTCACTCTCTAGGCAGTTTTATCTAGTCTCATGGCTTAAAAATACTACCAAATGTTGATAACTGCCACGTTTATTATCTTGAGGCCGGATCTCTCTCCGTTATTTCCAGTCCTTTATGTCCATCTGCCTACTTGGCATCTTCTTCTTGGATATCTATAGTCATCTCACATTTAAGATGTCAAAACCAAGTTTCTGATATTTTCTCCCAAATCAGTTTCTCTTGCATTTTTCTCCATCTCAGCCAAGACAACACCATTCTTACAGTTGCCGAGACCATAAGTGTTGTTCTTATCCTTCAATTCTCTTTACACATTCCATATTGAGCCCTTCAGCAAATCTTATTGAGTGTGCCAAAATATATCCAGCTTTTGACTAGTTCTCACCATTACCTTTGATCACCTTGGTTCAGGCCACCATCATTAATCTCTTGACTTACTGCACCAGCATCATGTATAGTTTTCCTGTTTTTGTTTTTTGTCTTTGTCCTCCAAAAGTCCATAGTCAGCACAACAGCCTGGGTCATTCTTATTAAAATGCAAACCCTTTTGCTCCTCTGCTCAGAAACCTCCATAGCTGTTCTGTGCCAGACTATAACCACTGTCACATGTGGCTGTTCAAATATGATTAATTATAATTTAAATTTAATTAAATTTAGTGCCTTGGTCACACTAGCCAAATTTCAAGTACTCAATAGCCACATGAGGCTGGTGGCTACTATATTAGCACAGGACCTTTCCATTATCATAGAAAGTAGTGTTGGACACCTTTGCTACAGAGGCTTCCCATGTCACTGGGGGAAGAAGACCTCACAATGACTCATCAGGCCCTTTGTTAACTCTTTGATCTCCTCTCGTACTACTTTCCTCTGATTCTTTTTATTCTAGTCACTGTTCTTGCTTGCAGGGCATGCTTGCTCTGTTTAGAATTCTTTCTCCAAAAAGTCCATTTGGCTAGCTTTTCCACTTTCTTTAGGCCTCAATTCAAATGGTACCTTCTCGAAAAAGCCTTCTCTAGCAACTCTGTCTAAAATTTTACTTTCTCCAAACATTTTATATTTTCCTGCTTTATTTTCTCCTTTTCAACATTTATTACTATAATACATAAGTATCATGTATTCATCTTTATTGTTTTGTTTCCCAGTAGAATGCAAGCTCCATAATAGAAGGGAGTTTTTTCTCTTTTGTCCACAGTGGTATCCCCAGAGCCTAAAACAATACCTGATGCATAGTAGGTGCCAAAAAAAAATTGTGAATAAGTACTTGGTGTATGCTCTTTTTGACAGTGATGATATTGTTGGTGGAATAACAAAATAAATTAGTCCATTAGGAATAATTTTATATTTTAAATGAAATAATTTTATTAAATGACAAAACATACTTATCCCTGCATGAAACCAAAGTGGTAAAGTCAGAAATAAGCTAAAATAGTTGTATATAAATCCAGTAGCATTTTACATAGAAAAATTTATATATTCTAACTGGAATCATGATATTTCTCAAAAAGATAAGAAAATGTTTTAACAACAAAAGTTGCTGTTGAATGCTGTTATTCTGTGAATGTTACAGATTTGATTTTTATATAAATTGTCAACTTAAACATATTATACAGTAGATACTCCTAGTATAGAATAATGCTCTTAATTTGTAAATGCAAGAAAAATGTGTCCATATTTACCATTGCTAATCCAATGGTATTAATATAATTGTGCATGTAAGAATTTTTATATCGTACTTAGGAGGAACTGAAAAATATTTTTCCATAGTAGTGTCACCATTAATCTTTTGATTAGAGTTCATAGTGCTGAACCTCTTGACTATATTTGACAGTCTTCTTAAAACCCTATACTCTTTTGATCTCTTTTGTTTCCCTGTTACCTGACTGACCTCACATCCTGCTATGCACCTGCTCAGTCTTTGGCTCATTCTACTGCGGCCAGCCTGGCCTCAGCCTATTTTGTGAACAGGCCAGCACTTCTGCTTTTGCATGCTGTTTCCTCTGCCTGATATGTCTTTGTTCAAGTGTTCCTCGTTACAGTGGCCTTCTCTGGCCATTCTATCCAAAATAGCCCACCTCTTTGTCTCCTCATCACTCCCTAAATTGTCTCAGCTTTAATCTTCTTCATAGCACTTACCCCTCAGCATATAATTTAAGTGTTTAAGTATTTATTTTTTACTTGATGTTATGGACTTTTTTTTTTACTGCTATATCCCCAGTGCATAGAACTCTGCACATAGTAGATGCTCAGTACATATTTTTAAAATGAATGATTCCATGAAAATTGCCATATATATGTATCATGGTACCATGTGTTGATGGCATATGAGTTTTGATAAAATAATCTTTCCACATGTAACTTGAGTTTCATAATCAACATTAAGAGTTCAATTATTAACTCTGTGACTTATTAGCTATGTAATCTTAAGCAAGTGACTTCACCTCCCCAATGTTCAAGTTTTCTCATCTGGAAAAGTGGGTGAATAGTTCCTACTAAATTGGGTTATTTTAATGGAAAAATTAGATATTGCATGCGAAATAATTAACAAGATGTCTGATACATAATAGATATCTAATACTTGTTAGTCTCTTTTCTGTTAGTCTGCTCTTTGCAAAGAGACTTATGAAAATATTTTCCCATGCCACAAATCACCCTTTAATTTGCAATACATAGTTATAATTTAAGGATTTTATTCATTTCATCAACAGATAACTCTTGAGCTCTTATTTATGCTAGTATAGTGGTGAGCAAAACAGACTTGCTCCCTACCCAACTGAGTTTATAGCCCAGTAGAAAAGACTGATATTATATAAGTAATTATGGAAATAAAAGATATAAATACAAACTGTAACAAATTCTGGGAAAGGAAAGTGCAAAGTACTTTGAATGAGCATGTAAAATAAGCGCTTTATTTTAGATTAGGGAGCCAGGGAAGACTTCTTTGAAGAAGCTTTGAGCTAAAATCTGAAGGGATAAATAGAGTATCATTAGGAAAGGGTGGGCTATAAACCATTCAGGAGAGAAATATTACAAAGACTCTGACCTTATAATAATAAAAAGAACAGAAAGGAGGCCAGTATGCTTAGAGCTTTATAAACAATGGGACAGTAGCTTGAGAGGAGGCTGGAGAATAACATATGAGCCCGATGATTTAAAGCCTTGTAGGTCATGTTGAGGATTTGTGACTTTATCCTAAGTGGCATGAAAAGCAGTGAAGGGTTTTGAACAGATAAGTAACATGATCTGATTTATGTTTTTAAAAGATCAGTCTAGCTGATATTTGAAGACATATACTGGGACAAATAGGAAAATATGGTCACCATATTTGTAGCAGAGTCCAAATGTCACCTCTTGCTATAGTATTCCTGGCTTTATTTTTTCTAACCCTGCTTCCTCATATTTTGTTGTTATTGTCTCTATTTAAATTATCTGTGATATATCACCTAATGTTTTATAGCCATATGAATGTGCCTGTCTTTTCCAGTAACTTCCTAAGTTTAAGGATTGAATACTAATCATTTTATCTCCCTTTTATCAAATATATGTTAAATATGAAGGAATTTCATCCCTGTAATGTTCTATGTGCTATTTTACCAAGAAAAAAAAGTTTAGTTTTAACATAAAAATCCCTCTTATAACTATCCTTAGACTCAATGGTACTACTGGCTCTAATATATTTTAGCACTTGCATTAATATTATTGATCTTTATTACTGTCTTGAGGAAAAACTATAATTTCATAGGTCCTTCAAAGTACATATTTCAAGATTCAGTGCTGTTAAATAATGTTCAATGTATATGGTTTTTCTTTATTTCAGCATTTTTGGGTGATATTTCCTATTGCTTAAACTACCTAAATCATAACAACCTAAATTAAAATCAACAGATTTTAATAGGCCCTTGAGTTTAATAGGCCCTTGAGGATGTATGTGTGTGTTTGGTGTGTATATCTGTGGGGCTTCAATTTTTATTGTGCATTTTCAAATAATCATTACTATTTAGATTTTGTTTTCTGATAAGGGCGGTGGAAACTCACATTTTTTGAGCGTAGCTATGTGTTGGCAATAACTACACTGATACTTCACACTTAATGCCTTATTTTCATCCTAAAAACTGTGTAAAGTACCTATTATTTTTCCCATTTTATAGATAAGAAATGTGAGACTCATAGAGTTGAATGTCTTGCCTAGTATTACATAGCTAAGTAGTAGAGATAGGATTTGATTCTAGATCTATCTGACCTTAAAGTTCATGGTCATTTCAATGATTAAATGAATTACTAATTATTGTGTCAATTGTAAAAACTATTATTTGGAATAATGAAATGCAAAGCACTGCTTAATTAGGAAGAAGACTTAGAAATCTGAGGCTTTAGAAAGTATTTTTAGTTTTCCAAGTCTAAGGCCTCTCCTGAACTAATATCAGAATTGCTGCCTATAGAAGACAAGGCAGAATTTGTAGTCTGAAACTAACAGGTTCGATTGACTACTAAAACAAAAACAAACCAACAAACATTCTCCAGAGAAAGTTAACATAGTCCCACAATATAATATTATAAATTTGAGGGTAAAATCCAAAATTTCTCAGTATTCAAAGAACCAAGAAAATCTCACCATTTCTCAAGGAAAGACAATTGACAGATGCCAGTCCCAAGATGACCCAGATGTTGGAACTGTCAAGAACTTAAAAGCAAATCTTATAATCATCTTTCATGAAATAAAAGTAAATATCCTTTAAAGGAATAGACTGTTAAGAGATCTCAGCAGAGCAACAGAAAGCATAAAAAAGAACCAAAAGAAAATGAAATACACAATACCTGAAATAAAAATTTCACTGGATGAGCTCAATATTAGAATGAAGATGACAGAGGAAAGAGTGAATGAACATGAAAATAGATCAAACGAAATCTTACAATGGAAGAACAGAGACAAAATAGATTGGGGAAAAAAATAAACAGAGCTTCAGTCACCTCTGGGACAATATTAAACAAATAATCTAACATTCATATCATTGAAACATGAGAAGAGAAAGAAATCAGTACAGAACAATTTCTTTAAAGAAAAAATGGTTGAACACTTATCAAATTTGAAATAAGACATCAAGTTTGGCTGGGCACAGTGGCTCACACCTGTAATCCTAGCACTCTGGGAGGCCAAGGCAGGTGGATCGTTTGAGCTCAAGAGTTCGAGACCAGCCTGAGCAAGAGCAAGACCCTGTCTCTACTAAAAATAGAAATAAATTATCTGGTCAACTAAAAATATATATAGAAAAAATTAGCCAGGCATGGTGGCGCATGCCTGTAGTCCCAGCTACTTGGGAGGCTGAGGCAGGAGGATCCCTTGAGCCCAGGAATTTGAGGTTGCTGTGAGCTAGGCTGATGCCAGGGCACTCTAGCCTGGGCAACAGAGTGAGACTCTGTCTCAAAAAAAAAAAAAAAAAAAAAAAAAAGACATCAAGTTAGAAATTCAGGAAGCTCAGAGATTCCAAACAGGATAAACTGAGTAAAAGTTATACGTAGACGCATCATAGTCAATTTAATGAAAATTAAAGGTAAAGAAAAATTATTGAAAGAAGCTGGAAGGAAAAAAATAATACATATAAGGGAACAGCCGTTCAAATGATGATATCTTTCTTATAAGAAATCATAGAGACAAGGAAAAGAATTATCAATCAGAATTCTATATTAAGCAAAAATATTCTTCAGAAATGAAGGCAAAATAAAAACATCCTTAAATGAAGGAGAACTAAGAGAATTTCTTACCAGTAGAAATGTTCTGAAAGAAATGCTAAAGGACTTCTTTCAGACAGAAGGGAAACAAAAGCATAGAATTTGGATCTTTAGGAATGAAGGAAGAGTTTTTGTTTTATTTTGTTTTGTTTTTCCCACAGCAATGCAAAGTGGTGGAGAAATAATGGTCTTTTCAACAAATAGTGCTGGAACAATTGAACACCTATATATAAAAATTGAAACTTGATGACCCATAGCTCACACCCTATGCAAACCTTAACTCAAAATGGATCATAGACTTAAATATAAAATGTAAAACTGTAAAACCTCTAGAAGAAAACATAGGAGAAAATCTTTGTTACTTTACTTGTGTTGGGCAAAGAATTATTAGATGCACTACCAAAAGTCTGATCTCTAAAAGAAAAGGTAATTATAAAATGAATTTCATCAAAATTAAGAACATTTTTTTCTGTGAAAGAGACTGTTGAGAGAATGCTATATTCTCTCAGACTGGGAAAGCCACAGACTGGAAAAAATATTTTCCGTTCCAATATTTTGCAAAGGACTTACATCCAGAATATATAAAGTACTTTGAAAACAACAATAAAAAAGCAAGCAAAACATTTGAACAGACACTTCACCACAAACAATATGCAGATAGAATATAAGCACATGAAAAAAAAAATACCTGATATCTATAACTATTAAGTAAATTCAAATTAAAGCCACAATGAGATACCACTACTCATCTGTTAGAATGACTAAAATTAAAACAAAACAAAAACCTGTCAATGCAAGAGCTGGAAAGTATGTGAAGCAACTGAAATTCTGGTACATTATTGGTAGAAATACAAAATTGTATAGCCTCTTTGGAAAACAGTTTGACAGTTCCTCAAAAATATAAACATAGATTTAGCATGTAATCCAGTAATTGCTGTCCTAGATATTTACCCCAAGAGAAGTGAAAACCAAAGTGTATATAAAAACTTATCCATGAATATTTATACCTGCTCTACTCATAATTACCAAAAACTAAAAGCAGCCTAAATGTTTCCGCTGGTAAGTGGATTAAGTAAACAGTGGCACATCCATACAATGGAATAAAAAGGAATGGGTTATTGATACATGCAACAGCCTAGATGAATCTCAAATGCATTATGCTAAATAAAAGAAGCCTACCTCAAAATAACACATATGATTGTGTTTATATATGGTATTCTGTGAACGAGCGTAACAGTAGGCAGATAGAACAGATCAAGGGTTTCCAGGGGTTAACAGTTGAGGGAGGGTTTGACTAGATAGGAGCAGGATGAGAGAGCTTTGGGGGATTGGTGCCATGACTCTATGCATTTATGAAGATTTATCAAATCAAAAGGGATGAATTTTATGGTATGTAAATTAAAAAATTTTTTTTTAAAAATAAAAAGCCTGGAAAAATCTTTAGAGATGATTCTTCAGCTGTTAACCCTAATATTTATCAATCTATACATTAAATTTTTATTATAAAGAATTGCCATCAAATATTATTTAATTGTTTTAGAGTTTAAACAAATTACAGCTCAGATTATCTGTTATTTCTATGCAAACACAGGTATATTGGTCACATAATCTAAAGAACATACACTGGATTAGCTTTCTCTACAACTAATACCTGTAACTGGGTTAATTTTTACTAGATATATTTTGTAAAAATATATATATACACACACACATATATATAGTCCTAAAGTAAATGTATAAAGATTATGAATTATTCAAGGGGGCAAGAAAACTTTTCCCCTGCAATTTTCAAGTAGTTTGCATTTGGCACTTCCATTGAATTATCCAAGATAATAACACAGTATTTGAGATAGAAAGGAAGATTGTTAGCCTCTTCTTAACTCTTCAATAGGTAAGACGAATGGCCTGAGGATGACAGAGGACCCCAAATGAGTAGAGTTATAAGATGGTAATACCACATTCAACAAGAGCCTTTTAAAGGAATCTCAAAGTCAATCCTCCTAAAAACAAAATAAAATGCAGGTACAAATGGAGAGGAGTAGAAAATTTATTACAGGGTGACAGAACTTTAAAAGCCTGTCAAAATTCATTTTTCCTGATAAAACTCTTATACACATCATGTTGTTAAGAGTAATTATTTGAAAGGACAAGGTGAGGTAGATTGAAAGTGATTGTATTGGGCAGGATCAAATATGTCTATTTGGACATGAAGGTGACCAGGCTAAAACCTCTAATAGCCAATTGATTGGTAGCATCATTTGTACTGATGTATATAAGTTTTTTAAAAGTTATCCAAACCTATATAAAATTATATAGGTTTTTTAAAATTAAGGTAATTATTTTAATAAGCCTCTCATTTAAGATGCATAATAAAGTTAGAATTACATAATGTACACAAATGATGATAATAAGAAGATCAAAATGCAGATAAAAATAACAAATCTCACAAATCTTAGGGTACTTTCTCAGCCACAAAAAAAGTCATTAATTTTAAAACAAAAATTATTTTTTTGGATCCCCACATTAATGAAATTTCTCCTTGGCTTACAAACAGCATAAAGCTTAAAATTTTTGACCATTTGCGACAAGTATCTGTAGTCAAAGTGAGGTTGTCACAGTCCCTTAGTCCATTATTTGGTTGCTAATTAAAATATGCATTTATCACATTGTAGAAAATGTTTTTCAAGAAGTAACATCTGGTATCTTTTCAGACTCTAAGGCATTTTTGTTGGAATCATTGAAGATAGTACATTATTAGGCTGGTGAGATAAATCTCTGGACTCTTTTGCTGTGATTTTTGTTTTATAAGCTTGCTTTTTTGGTTTAGACATGTTTATTTAAATATCACTACATTCCCTAAAGCAATATGCTCAACTCATTACATTTTTGAAAATTATGAAAAGACATGTTAAAAGATTCATGAATTTGAATTCCTACAGTTTTTTCTCTACAAATGTCCTTTTTTTTATAACTATATATATTTTTGTTTTTGTAAATGAAATGAGTAGTTTATGGTGATATTGCTCTATATTATATGCACAATAAAATTGTATGCATTAGATTGTGAAGTATTTTTTGATATTTGTGCTCACAAGTAGTTTAGTGTCATTTGTCAATAAGGGTTGCTTGTTTAGTTGGAAAGTGCCATTGCCCTGGAGTGCTGTATTTTGAAGTCATCTGTCATGGATACATTGTAGAAAGAGAAGACTATTTATGTTTATGGCATTTTAAGTAACTGAGTTAAACCCTTTGGAATATAGAGAAATGGCTTGTTTACTGTCATCACTGTTCACTTAATCCTGTGACCTTGACATGATAGCATTCCCATAAATCTCCCTGTGGGTAGTTCAATAAAACAGATGAACATCAAAATGTAATGATTGCTTCAGCCTTAGGAATTAACTATGTGATGAAATAAATACAACCTGGTAGACAATATTACAGAAACATTCTACAATCCCTTTTTCTAACAAATGATGTTTACTAGAAAATAATTCTTTATTATAATTTGTATCCTATTTTCCGAGGTATTTTCAGCATCTAACAGTCAAATTATTGCAGGCAAAAGAAAAAAGAAGAAAATAGATATACATAGTATGCATACTGTGGCTGGATTTTTTAAAAACTGTGTTAAAATTTTGGTACACTTAAGATTATAAAAATGATAAAGTTGGATTTTTTTGCAAGGGTATTTTAATACAGTTTTATTTTATATTGTGTTTTTACTGCATTATATCTCTGTTAATTTTTACTAATTCACTCTTTTTAATATTTATGATTACACATTCTCAAGCATAAATTTTTTTTAACTTCAGTAGGTTCTTCTTCCCCTCTTCTGTAAGCACAATTGAGGCATTCAAGTAAAAAAAATTGAAGACATTAGGACACTCAAGAAAAAAAAAATTAACAGCGCTAGGGAAAATTAATGGAAGAAACTAAAAGGATTAAACACTCAATCTTCACTATACTGTATCCCAAAGCCCATGTCCACAAAGTTTAAGAAAATACAACTTTGGTTCAACATCCTCAGACAAAGTAAATGTTATGAATACTCTCGTTCCTTAGATAATAGATCAGTAAGATAAAATGGTTTTAAAGCAAGTTACATTTGCCTCCTACCAATTTTCATTTGTAAAAAAAACTTTTTGGCAGTTTAGTTTGGTGTGTGGTACAATCTCTATTCCTCTTTTTGAATGGGATTTTGGTACTTTGCATGATAGTGATAAATTCTAAACACCAAAAGTATGCTGTATAATCTGAAATCTGTAAAAAATCATAGAATTTATACTTTACATAAAGATTATTATAGAAATATGTATAACATAACTGTAAAGACCCTCATAAGGATTTTTAGTAGCTACGCAGGTAGAAACCTAAAAAAATGAAGGTTTTGAAACCTGTTAGAAAAGAAGAACATTTATTACTATGATACATAAGTCCTCAGAAAAATAAGATGAATTAGGTATCTTTACTGATTTAATTTTAGACCAGTAACATCAAGTTAAAAAACATCTTTCATGATGGTAAGTTTAGTGTGTGTCAGTAAATAAACAGTCAACTATTTTACTTTAGGTTTAGACAATTGAGCCTGAAGAATACTTGATTCTATTTTAACAGCCTTTCAAGTTGATACAAGCCTTAAAAATTTGATTCATATGATTTATCTGGAAGCTACAAATTGTAATACCTCCTTGTGGATACTGTTAGAAACTGTTTTATTCCAAGTGCTGTTCTTTCCTATTACTATTATTTAGTCAATAGTTACCAAATTGTAGTCAATCACGACAAAGATACTGTTCAGAGCTAGGGAATGGGGTATTACATATACTGAAATTTTATGCCTATTTTAAGTCTTAACATAAATTTAAAAAATTAAATACGGCTGGATTTTGGATGAATATAGACTTTTGAAGGCTAGGCAATAATATATTCCAAATGTAAACTATCACATAGGCATTTTTAAAGGTTGTATACTAGATTTATCCAACTGAATAAGCTGAGTGTTTCTTAGGGTACCTTAATACACATTGTCAAGCAGTAAGTTAACACACATATGAAGTGAACAACTAGCAAAATACCTTGTTAACTTCTTTAGGATCAATCATTAAGATATAATAACTGGTGGATCATTAAAATTTTCACCTTCCAGTAAACTTGATGGTGTCATGTATGTCAGAGTTATGTAAATATTGGTTCTAAATATTAATAGTTCAAGGGACACTCAAGTGAAGAGGACCTTGTAATTGTTCCTTTGAGTAGAATCATTATCTATTGATACTCAAGTTAAAGTAAAATCTATAAATTAATTATTATTATGTAATTCTGTATCTCATATAGGCCTTTTCAATCTCTATCGAAAATAAAGCTTTTGGCCGGGTATAGTGGCTCACACCTGTAATCCTAATACTCTGGGAGGCCAAGACAGGAAGATTGCTTAAGGTCAGGAGTTTGAGACCAGCCTGAGCAAGAACAAGACCCTATCTCTACTAAAAATAACAAAAAATTAGCGAGGCGTGGTGGCATGTACATGTAGTCCTAGCTAACACAGGAGGATCTTTTGAGCCCAGGAATTGGCAGTTGCATTGAACTATGATGACGCCAGGTCACTCTAGCCTAGACAAAAAAGCAAGACTCTGTCTCAAAAAATAATAAATAAATAAAATTAAAATAAGGCTTTCTTCTTAGGTTAATTCCAACTATTTCTTATTTATCATCCTCTGGATTATTTTACATTAAACTTCAATTTTCGTCAACCCAGATTTCATCAGTACAATGGTAATCAACTCATAAAAATCTTTAAATATAATTCTGTCCCAGACTTTCTAAGTACTGTCTGCTATTCTGTGTTTGGTGTGTATTCTAGGACATTACAGGAATAAAATACCTCTCAGATTTGTCACTTTGCATATTTGAATTTCTTCTCTATTTCTGTTCTGTCACACTTGAGACCATGCTGGTAAAATGGTTTGAAATTGCAATTTCATTCATCTTCCCACAAATGAAAATTATTTTTATTCTAGCTATTTATTATAAATTCCTTTACCATTATAAACACTAGTATTGTTTGTTTTCTTTTCTTGAAACAATCCACACTCCAGATATTTTAAAGTCCTCTCTGAATGATTTTTAACATTTAACACTAACATTACTATTAATACGCAGTACCTACCTCACAGGAAGACTGTGAAGATTAAAACCATTCAAATGCAAGTGTTAGTTGCTTTACTATGTTCTACCTTGCTACATGTTTCCCAAATGAGGTAACTTTCTAATGATATAAAAATCCAAAACTATCTAAATTATACCTACAATATATTAACTCAGTTCAGTATGTTTTTTTATTTCAGATACTAGGTTAGAAAGTATCACTAAGAAGGATCCACTATTCTGGCCTCTGCTCAATGAACAAATACACTCAAACCATCTGAGGTGCCATATGTGGTGTTCTGTTAATGGGGAACTCTGGCATACATTGAAACCAAGCATTTTTTATCATAGCCTGCCAGTTTGGTTGAGTACAGAATACTTCGATGATTATCCTAGATAAAAACCAATATAACAAAAAATAAATAAATAAATAAACATTGGCTGACCTTTGTTACAATCCCATGTGGTCAGATCAAAATTTCTATCTACTTGAAATCTGTAAGTAGATATCCTTCAAGGTCTTAAAGTATATAAGCTAAAGTATTACAACTTTTGATTAAGTTTCTTCCTTCTCTGTGCTTCCATAACACTCTTGTTTAGTTCAGATTCTTGCAATGGTATATATTTGGGGTTTTTTTTTTATTTTATTACTAAAACTTATGTTTTTCAGGAGTTGAGGTTCTTGTTATATATCAGAGTGCCTGCATATAAAAGTGGTCCATAAATAAATACTCACTGAGTGAGAAAGAATGAAAGACAAAAAAAGAAAAGTATCCCAAGTACTATGGTTGGTTACAAAGAATTCAGAAATGTTAGCAAATGTACCCAAATAATAATTATTGTTAGTGATAATATCTTTATTAATATTTGGATACATTTGCTAACATTTCAGAAATTATTAAGTTTGGACAAAGGATTGAATAAAAGAGTATATTTACTTCTGCCATCACCTCTAATTTTGTGCTTTACCTTGAAATATGGAAAGAATGAATTATACTATTATTAAGGATATTTTGAATTATTTTAACGACAATATTTTATGTATTTATTAGGATTCTAATTATCAGTCCATCATTTGAAAAACATTGAACATAAGAAAAATAAATATTGTTGACATTAGTATGAAATTTAAGTTATTGAAATCAGCTTATAAGTAATTATATGTTGGAGATTTGGATTCAGTCAAACTTGAATTCAAATTTCATCTCCAAACCTTCATATCTGTATGTTATCACAAGCTTCCAAACCTCTCCAAGCTTCAATATTTTTCATCTGTAAAATGTAGATTAATAACTCTAGGCATACCTCAGAGATATTGTGGGTTCAGTTCCGGACCACCTCAATAAAGTGAATATCAACATAAAGCAAATCACATGAATATTTTGGTTTCCCAGTGCATATAAAAGTTATCTTTACATTATATATTAGTCTGTTAAGTGTGCAATAGCATTATATCTAAAAAAAAGTATGTACTTTAAATAAAAAATACTTTATTGCTGAAAATGTCTATTGATCATCTGAGCCTTCAGCCAGTCCTAATCTTTTGCTGGTGGAGGGTCTAGCCTCAATGTTGATGGCAGTTGACTGATCACAGTGGTGGTTGCTGAAGGTTGGGGTCGCTGTGACCATTTCTTCAAATAAGACAACAGTGAAGTTGACCACATTGATTGAATCTTCCTTTTACAAAAGATTTCTCTGTAGCATGCAATGATGTTTGATAGCATTTTACCCATAGTAAAACTTCTTTCAAAATTGAAGTCAATCCTCTCAATGCCTGCCACTGCTTTATCAGCTAAGTTTATGGAATATCCTAAATCATTTGTTGTAATTTCAGTAATGTTCACGGCATCTTCACCAAGCAGAGATTCCATCTTAAGAAACCACTTTCTTTATTAATCCATAAGAAGTAACTCATCTGTTCAAGCTTTATCACGAGATTACAGCAATTCAGTCACATCCTCGGGTTCCATTTCTAATTCTAGTTCTCTTTCTATTTCCACCACGTCTGCCATTACTTCCTCCACTGAAATCATGAGCCCCTTGATCATGAGGATTAGAATTGGCTTCTTCCAAACTTCTCTTAATGTTGATATTTTGACCACCTCCCATGAATCATGAACGTTCTTAATGACATCTAAAATGGTGAATACTTTCCAGAAGGTTTTAAAGGGGTGGGGAAACTGTACAGGGTCTTGGGGCCACATGTGGCCTTCTGGATCCTTGAGTGTGGCCTTTTGACTGAATCCAAATTTTACAGAACAAATCTTTTTTTATTAAAAGGGTTTGTTCTGTAAAATTTATTAAAAGGATCTGTTCTGTGAAGTATGGATTCGGTCAAGGGGCCACACTTGGGCATCTGGAGGGACACATGTGGGCTTGAGGCTACAGGTTCCCCACCCCTTGGCTCCATGGGTGGCAGAATAAATGTTGTGTTAGCAGGCATGAAAACAACATTAATCTTCTTGTACATCTCCATCAGAGCTCTTGTGTGACCAGGTGCAATGTCAATGAGCAGTAGTATTTTGAAAGGAATCTTTTTTCCCAACCAATAAGTCTCAACAGTGAGCTTAAAATATTCATTAATAATCTGTAAACAGATGTGCTGTCATCCAGGCCTCGTTATTCCATTTATAGAGTACAGGCATAACGCGTAAGGGTCCTAGGACTTTCAGAATGGAAAATGACTATTGGCTTCAACTGAAAGTCAGCAGCCCCTAATAAGAGTCAGCCTGTCCTTTAAAGCTCTGAGGCCAGGCATTCACATCTCTTCTCTAGCTATGAAAGTCTTTGCTGACATCTGTCTTAGTCCATTTGCTATTGCTGTAAAGAAATAACTGAGAGTAGGTAATTTATAAAGAAAAGAGAATTATTTGACTCATGGCTCTACAGGTTGTACAAGAAGCATGGTGCCTACATCTTCATCTGGTGAGGGCCTCAGATTGCTTGCACTTATGGTGAAAGGGAGAGGGGAGCCAGTGTGTAGATACCACATTACCAGAGAGGAGGCAAGAGAGAAGAGAGAGAGATGCCAGGCTCTCTTCAACAACCTGTTCTTGCAGGAACTAAGAATAAGAACTCACTCCCTTGAGAATGGCACCAAGGCATTCATGAGAGACCCATCCCCAGTACCCAGACACCTCCCACCAGGCCCCACCTCCAACACTGGGGATCAAATTTCATCATGAGACTTGGTGGAGCCAAGAAACAATATACAAACCTTAGAAGCATTTTCTACCAATATGAGGCTGTTTCATCTATCCGTAGTTGACTCCTGAACAACATGAGGGATAGGAGCACCAGCTCCCCTGTGCATTTGAAAATTCATGCATTACTTTTTATGCCCCAGAAACTTAACTAATAATAGACTACTGTTGGCCAGAAGCTTTACTGATAACGCAAACAGTTAACACATATTTTTACTGATACATAATATTTGTACATATTTATGAGGTACATATAAATTTTGTTACATGCATAAAATACATAATGATCAAGTCAGGTATTTAGGGTATACATCACCTTGAGTATTTATTATTTCCATGTGTTGGGAACATTTTAATTCCTCTCTTCTAGGTATTTTGAAATATACAATACATTGTTAACTATAGTCACCCTACTCTGCTGTCAAATATTAGAACTTATTCATTCTAACTGTTTATTTGTATCCATTAACTTACCTCTCTTCATCCCTATGACCCCATATACACACACAACCTTCCAACCTCTGGTACCTATCATTCTACTCTATACCTCCATGACATTAACTTTTTTGACTTCCACATATGACTGAGTACATGCAGTATTTGTCTTTCTGTACTTGGCTTATTTTGCTTAACATAATTACCTCCAGTGCCATCCACATTGTATGCAAATGAGATGATTTTATTCTTTTTTTATGACTAAGTATTTCATCATGCATTTCATCATGCTACATTTTCTTTATCTCTTTATCTCTTGTTTCTATATATTGGCTATTGTGAATAGTGCTGCAATTAACATGGGGATGCAGGTATCCCTTTGATATACTGATTTCTTTTCCTTTGTATAAATAACCAGTAATGGGATTGCTGGATTGCATGATAGTTCCATTTTTAGTTTTTTGAGAAATCTCCATAGTGTTTTCCATAATGACTGTACTAGTTACATTCCCACCAACAATGTGTAAGAGTTTCATTTTCTCTGCATCCTCACCATTTGGTTGGTTGTTTGTCTGTTTGTTATCTTTTTAATAATAGCCATTCTAAGGCCAGGTGTGGTCTCTCATACCTATAATCTCAGCACTTTGGGAGGCCGACATGGGAGGATAGTCTTAGGCCAGAAGTTCAAGACCAGCCTGGGTAACAAAGTGAGACCCTATCTCCACAACAAGTAAAATAAAATAAATATTTAAAAAAATATATTTTCTGAAGATCCCTAAAAAAATAAATAAATAATAGCCATTCTAATATGATATCTCATTGTGGATTTGAGTTGCATTTCCATGATGATTAGTAATCTTAAGCATTTTTTCATATTACCTATTGGCCATTTATATGTTAATTCATGTCCTTTGCATACTTTTTAATAGGATTTTTTTTTTCTTTTACTGTTGAGGATTTGAATTCCTTATATATTCTGGATATTAGTCTCTTGTAGGATGAATATATATTCAAATATATTCTCCCATTCAACAGGTTGTCTCTTCACTCTCTTGTTTCCTTCACTGTGCAAAAGCTAAAAAGTTTAACATAGTCCCATTTGGATATATTTAATTTAGTTGTCCATGCTTTTGAGGTGTTAGCCATAAAATCTTTGTCTAGACCTATATCCCAAAGTGTTTTCACTATGTTTTCTTCTAGTGGTTGTACAGTTATGGGTCTTATATGTAAGTCCTTAATCCATCCTGAGTTGACTTTTGTGTATGAGGAAAGATGAGGGTCCAGTTTCATTCTTTGCATGTGCATATCCAGTTTTCCCAGCACCATTTATTAAAGAGGGTGTACTTTACCCAGTGTATGTTCTTGACACCTTTGTCAAAAATGAGTTGGCTCTAAATAATGTGAATTTATTTCTGGGTTCTCTATTCTGTTCTCTTTATCTATGTGTCTATTTTTATACCAATACCTTGCTGTTTTGGTTACTGTAGCATTTTAATATATTTTTTGAAGTCAAGTATTGTGATGCCTCCAGCCTTTTTCTTTTGCTCAGGATTTCTTTGGCTATTATGACTACTTTTTTGTTGTTCCATATGAAGTTTAGGATTGTCTTTTTTATTTCTGTGAAAAATAACATTGGTATTTTGATAGGGATTGCTTTGAATCTGTAGATCACTTTGGGTAGTGTGGTCTTTTTAACAATATTAATTCTTCCAATTCATGAGCATAGGATGTCTTTCCATTTGTATCCTCTTCAATTTCTTTAATAAGTGTTTTGTGGTTTCCCTTGTAGAGGTCCTTCACTTCCTTGGTTAAATTTATTCCTCCAGGTTTTTTACCCTACCTATTGTAAATGGGATTGCCTTCTTGGTTTTTCCTTATGTAGTTCATTATTGGTGTATAGAAAGGCTACTGACTTTTGTATGCTGATTTTATATTCTGTAACTTTATAAAATTTTCTTATCAGCCCTTAGAGTTTTGTGGTGGAGTCCTTTAGTTTTTCAAAACATAAGATCATATCATCTCCAAAAAGGAACAATTTGACTTCCACTTTTCTAACTTTGATCCCTTTTATTTCTTTCTCTTGTCTTATTGCTCTGGTTAGAACCTCCACTACTGTGTTGAATATGAATGGTAAAAGAAGGAATCCTTGTCTTGATCCAGTTTTTAGACAATTAGCTTTCAACTTTTCCCTATTCATTATGATGTTAGCTATGGGTTTGTCATATATGCCCTTTATTTTTTGAGTTATGTGTCTTCTATGCCTAGTTTGTAGAGAGTTTTTTTTTTTTATCATGAAAGGATCCTGAATTTTACCTAATAATTTTTCTGCATCTATCAAAATGATGATATAGTTTTTGTCCTTCATTGTGTTGATGTGATGTATCACATTTATTGATTGCATATGTTAAACATCCTTGAATCTCTGGGATAAATCCCATGTGATCATGGCACATTATCTTTTTGATGTACTGCTGAATATGGTTTGCTAGCATTTTCTTGAGAGTTTTTACATCTATGTTCATCAGATATATTGGCCTATAGTTTTCTTTTTTTGTTGTATATTTGTCTGGTTTGGGTATCAGGATAATACTGACCTTATAGTTTGGGAGATAAGTTTGGGAGAATTCTCTCTTCTTTAATTTTTTGAAATAGTTTGAAGAGAACTCGTGTTAGTCCTTCTTTGTATATACCATCTTCATGTGCTCTTTTACTTGTTCAGCGGTTTTTGAATAAATTTGTTAAATGAAATTGAAGAAAGTTACAATGCTTTTTATTTCAAAAGAGGAAGGCTTAGAAAATGTTGTCCTGTATTTTCAAAAATTCAAAAGAGGAAGGCTTAGAAAATGTTGTCCTGTATTTTCAAAAAATAAGATGATTTTAATGCTTATCTTTTGACTTTTTGTTTTTCTTCCCCTCAGCTTAACTGAGTCATGGTTAAACATACACATTTACATATTTTATTCTTTACTTCCACTGCAAAAAAGACATGTGCAACTATTTTTTATGTAATACAAACAAGGGACATGCATTATTATGTTATTGTTTTATAAATATCTAGTAAGGTAACAAGTTAACTTGAGTTTTCAGAAACTATACATGAAATCATAGCTTTTGTGAAGTTGAAATTTGTTATAAATGATAGAACTTTGGCTTTGTAATAAGTTATCTTAAAGTCAGAAAAATTAGGGAATTTATAAAAACATTAGGCATGCTCCTCACTTTTTGTAGTTCATAATTACACGAAATAATATTACTGTTGGTTGCTTACAGTTAATTAACAAATAAATTGTTGCTACTTGAATGTTTAAAATGTAATGCCTGTGGGCCAAATATTTTCTTCTTGGAAGTATTTATCAGGAGGAATGTCTAACTTGGATGCAGTTTGTCAGAGACTAATTGGATATTATAAATCATAAGCTTTTATTTTTACTTATTTATTCTTTTTTGTTGTTTTTTTCCTTTTGCTTTGGTCAAGGATGCAATAGTGAAAGAACAATGATCCATTATTTCCATGATCTAAAGAATTTACTGCAGCAGCTGAACAGCTCACTTTTATTCAATGCTACATTAACTTTTCCATTAAGGGTGCTGCTATAAAGTACAGACCTCTTAAGCATTATGAAGTTGCTGTCTGATATTTGTTCATTGATATGGCTGCTTTATTTGAATGTCTCTTTCATTCTAGAGTGAAAGCCATCATTACTTTTTAAGAATGTTGTCTGTTTCAGTTTAAATTTGGTTAAATTTAATTGTACTATTGTGGTATAAGGTATAGATATGTAAACATTTTTATAAGTCTGAATTTTTTCCTTTTTTCCTTAGTTAGGACTTTTGTCACCTAAACTAAAATATAATTATAATGTTACTATCATTCATAAAATCCAGATTTGCCAGTGACAGGTCTTATTTTAGCAAAAAAGCCAAATACTTTGGTGTCTTGCATGTCCTTTAGTTCCTTTTTCATCTTTTGTTTTTCATTCATTCTATAAATTTTCCCAGTTGTCTAGATTTGCTCAAAACCTGAGTAGTAGTATCCAGGAGGCTGGAGTCTTAGGGTAAGATTGATGGTAAAAGAAATAGGATTTCCTCCCTTTTGGATTGTTAGACTGTTGTAGAGGGAAATTTAGAGTTGTAGAGTATTTGGGAAAAGGGATTGTGAGGTTGTGGGCACATGCTTTTACAGAGTGAGGCTGCAGAAAAGTAGCTGTAAGCCTGCTTTGGGTTAACCCTGGGGTGCCCCACTGGGCAAGCTGTTGAGCTCATCTTTTAAGATGCCCTGTCTAGCATTTGTAGCAGATTTTCAGGTCTCCTTCCATCCTGGTAAGAAGATAAACCTGTGGTGATGAAAGGCCATCGTAAGCAGATACCCTTTGTTTTCATGCTTCCTTAAAGAGCTAAGAAATAGAGAAAGAGGTAATTAAAGCTAAATTTATGCTCCATGATGTTTTGTTTGTTGATAGGTTTGTTGTTTTTTGCATTTTGACCAAAGAAAAGTGAAGAGAAGAGACAGATGTTCCTGCCAACTATGGGAGTGAGCTACGGTGGTGGTAGTATGATTGATGTTGATCAAAAGCAATCTTAACCTAATGAGCAGCAGCAGTGATGGTGAAACACTAGGTAGTGAAAGAATCTAATTTGAACACTGTCCAGGGATTGTGGAGGGACGCATGTGGCAGAACCCAATGCCCTGGCACTGAAGGAGTGCAGAGTCAATTTAGCTTGAACTGCTGAGGCTGGCCGTGAGAAGGAACTATACATTGGGGATTCGGGTTTGACATGATATCC
Organism: Eulemur rufifrons; assembly: GCF_041146395.1. Classification (NCBI taxonomy): domain Eukaryota; kingdom Metazoa; phylum Chordata; class Mammalia; order Primates; family Lemuridae; genus Eulemur; species Eulemur rufifrons. The sequence continues at coordinate 71,630,091 of NC_090986.1, read as the reverse complement.
CTTTCTTGTGTAGCAATAATCTCTATTCACTATAGTTTTGACGGTTAATTCCCCCCAAACACAAATGCTGCCACATTCTTACATCTGAAACATGTAAGTGTCATGAAGCAGCAATGTGCTGTCTCTTATTCCATAACCTTGTTAAACTTTACCTGTTTCACTGAATAAGCCACTAGCTCTGTTCCTAGTGATTTGTATCTACCCATCCCAGATATTCAGTCTTCCACTTGTCTCTGATTTTAAATTGCTTTCTCAGCCCAGTGCTTTACCATATCATATCACCTCAGAAATCATTTGACTCCTGCCTTCACATTAACTTCACAATAAATTCTGATACTTTCCACTTGCATCGTCCTGTCTTTGTGACTTCTGTTATCCCTGTCTTCCATTTCTCCAATGAAAACAAACAAACCACAAACATAAACACAAGTATATAAATGTACCCCTTGCCTGAAACAAAAACATTGATTTGGGTCTTTTCATTGAAATTTCTTATTTACTATTCTGATCCTTACAAACTCTTAGCTAATGACTTTAAGATAGCAACTCAGAAAAGTGGGAGTCCTATCATACTACCTTTCCAAAGAAATTATAGTTATTCTGATTATAAGATAGCTTTAGGATTGGGGAAAAAAAAAAAAACAAACTAAAATGCGACCATCAAATCTTACTGTCTTTGGGGGAAAAAAGAATTTAGATATGCAGAGTGATGAGTGTCCTTGCATGCATATATGTATATGTGTATAATTAAGAATAGAACTACACAAAACAAGTCAAATGTATTTCTGCTTCATTCTTCCTCTCATTTCAGAGGTCCCTGCCTCTAGAAATCTCTTAGTCCAGCTGGCTAGCATGGCCTCTCAAAACAAAATCCCGATATTGTATCTCTCCCTCACAGGCGTAAGTCTGTTTTGCTAGTGGAATCTAAAAGGTACAGATTCATAACTTATAGGAATGAATGAATGTAGTCAAATGTAAGAAAATATAATAGGTCATTCTAAACATATTTTGGAGATTTCCTGGTATATTTTAACCATATCATGGCATTAGCTGGCCACTTAACCACCCTTGCTTATAAAGTTAGCTTTGTGATTTCCCTTTATGTGTTGGTAAGAATGCAAGTCAGGGTCTTTTGGGTCTCGGGTAAATTTTATTTTACAAGTTAATCAAATGGATAGATTTGAATTTCAAATATGCATTAAAATGGACCATATATTACCACAGAGTAAAAGAAGGCAAACAAAGAGGAATGAGTAATTTTTTTTTTTACTTTATATTAAAATATGACATATATACAGAAAAGAGCATATGTCAAATTGAACAGTTCAATGGATTTTCAAAAATTGTAAACACCTATGCTCTCCCATGCTATATGAAGAAACAGAATATTACCAATACCCTAAAAGACGCTCCCCTCACACTCCCTACCCCACCAAGGTAACCACTATCCTAAATTCTGAGAGTATTTATTTTGCCTACTTTTGTATTTATATACATAGATGGAATCATAGAATATGAACTCTTTTGTCTGATTTCTTTTGCCCAATATTACATTTCTAACATTCATCCATATTGTTGCATATAGTTTTAGATTGTTTATTCTCATTGTTATTTGGTAGTCCATGGTGTGAATATACCTGAATATATTTGTCTGTTTTGCAGGTTTTGACTATTATAAAGTGTTGCTATGAACATTCTTGTACATGTGTGTTTTTGTTTTCATTATTTTTTTGATGAGCAAATAATAGCAAGAGGTAGAAATCAAGATTAATTTTTTTTTTTTTGCATGGATATTCTATTAGCCTAGCACTGTTTATTGAAAAGACTCTACTTTTTCTCCCTGCACTAAAATGTCTGTCTGGGTCTGTCTCTCAATTTTTTGGAATTTCGCTTCAGTTTTCTTGGTCAGTTTGTCCGTTTTTACACCAATCCCAAACTGTCTTAATTACTATAGCTTTGTAAATAGATCTTTATGTCTAGTAGCGTAAGCCCTTCAGCTTTGTAGTTCTCAGATTGACTTGCCAATTTGTGGTCTTTGCATGTTCATATTAATTTCTGAATCAGCTTGCAAATTTCTGAAAAAGATAATACAAGTATTGGGATTTTGATTGTGATCGCATTGGATATATAGAACAAGTTGGAGAGAATTGACATCTTCGTAATATTGATATGCAAATGGCATCACTTACTTGATATATGCCTCTCTATATAATTCATCTTCAATATCTTTTGAAAATAATTTTTAGTTTTCAGTGTGAAAGTGTTACACACTTTTCATAAGATTTATTGCTAGGTATTTGATAAGATTCGAAGCTGCTATAAATTATTTTTTTTCTAAAATTTAAGTATGAGCTTGAGACTGATATACAGAGAAGATAGTTGTTTTCCTATGTAGAGCTTTATCCAATAACCTTACCAAATTCACTCATTAATTATAATATATTATATGTTTTATTAGATTTTCTGTGAGCACAGTCATATCATTTGCAAATACTGACAGTTTTATTTCTTTTTCAATTTATGTATCTTTTGTTTTTCTACTTTACTGTAATGACTATGATTTCCAGTAAAATGTTGAATCAGAGTTTGATAGTGAGCATCCTTGTCTTGTTCGTAGTGACAAGGGAAAGTTTTAACTATTTTTCCATAATTGTGATATTTGTCACAGGGTTTTTTATTTTGTTTTGTTTTTTTACAAATATTCTTTACCAGACTAAGGAAGTTCCCTTCCTTGTCATAGTTTAAGTTTTTGTTCAGAATAGGTATAGAATTTTGTCATATGATTTTTCTCCTTTTTCTACTAATGTGGTGATGGAATTGATTGTTGTTATAATATTAAGTTACCAAAAGGTGATTTTTACACTAGACAATGACTCTTCAGACTGAAAACTTCTTAAGAGTTTAGTTGCCTACCCTCTAGCAATGTCTTTGGTACATAGGTGGTTGTTTTTGTTAGCTAACTGGCAGTTCAATTAATATGTCATTTGGAGGATGTATACCTTCTTTCATCCCAGTTAGTGATACTGGACAACTATTAATATAATATGACACAGCAGGCCACTATGCTGTACACTGTATACACTGCAAATATTTATAAGAATCAGTCTCAGCACCAAGGAGAGCTATAGTCTAATTTGTGAGATCATACCTATTTTTAGGTAATTATAATATTAACATAAAGCAATATTTAGTAATATTTGAATGAAGCATTAACTAGCCTATATGCTTTATAAAGACATAGGTGAATATTTAGACTCCCTGTCCCAAGGAATAGCACAAGGTTGAAACAGCCAGATTGTTGAAGAAACATTAAATTATCTAGAATAAAGTATGATAGTAAAGATAAGACTGCAAAGTAGAGTTCAAATTAAATCAAGGAGAATCTTGAATGTCCAGTGAAAGATTAGACCTGGTTCTGTAGGCAACTCAATTTTACAGATAAGAAAATATATCTTGAGAAGTCATGACCTGCCTTTGGTGATACTAAATCAGAATTGGGAGTTCATAATAAAAAGAATATCATCTTATTTATCCTTAATGAAATTTTCCACCCCCTCCAAACTAGTTTATATGACTAATTATTATATTACACTGATATTACTTTGTATTCATAAATATAGTTTGTTTCTTATCTATTTTTAATTATATTCTTCTATGCCTAATTATATTTCTCAGTTATAAAACTGAATTAATGAGGAGTGGAAAAAAAAAACCAATTACTCTGTAGCCATGACAGATATAATAGGCATTTGTGTCATATGATACTGATTGTTAAAACGAGGTCACAGGGCACTGGAGAAAAGGAAACAAGCAATATAGTCCCTCTGGGTGATGAATGGGAGGGGAAATGTCTTATATAGGGTGCTAGCCAGGATATTTCTCACTTAGTGCTGAAACCCTGATGACGTGATAACAAGGTTTTTCTATAGTAGTCATAATACCAGAATCCCATACAATGTCTTCATGATGACGTCTTTATCTGATGAGCCAAGTGCTTTATTAAACAAGAGGCAAATGTCCACAAGTTTCATTTGGAATGGTAAAAATGCCTTTACCATTTCTTTTCTTGGTGCTGTCCTAGTTATCGTAATATTCAGAACAGATAATTCAAGTCTATTTTATTTAACATATATTTAAGCACCACAGAGTAGCCTTTATAGTCAGAAGTACGTGTAAGATAAAAGGAGAAACAAGTACCAAGTGGATAAGAAAAGTTAATAGTTTTGTTATTTTTATGTAGTATAATGCCTTTTGGGTAATAAATGATACCTTCTAGATTAATCATAAATAAAAATTGTCAATAAATAATTATAAAAGTGAGTGAATTGTTATTTCTTTTTTTTATTCTGGGTTTTTTTTTTGTTTGTTTTTTTTTTTTTTGAGACAGAATCTTGCTCTGTCACCCTGGCTAGAGTGCAGTTGTGTCAGCATAGCTCACAGCAACCTCAAATTCCTGTACTTATGCCATCCTCCTGCCTCAGCCTCCTGAGTAGCTGGGACCATAGATACACACCACCACACTCAGCTAATTTTTATATTTTTTGTAGAGACCGGGTCTCACTCTTGCTCAGGCTGGTCTCAAACTCCTGAGCTCAAGGGATCCTCCAGCCTCGGCCTCCCAGAGTGCTAGGATTACAGGCATAAGAGCCACTGTGCCCGGCCAAATTGTTGTTATTTCTACCTAAGCCTGGAAGTAAGGCATTACTCCTTTCTCATTCACTTATTTTTTTAAATCACGACTTTGTAATAGGTTTACATTTTCAAAAATGTATAGTTACTTATATTATTGTCCACTTTAATAATAAGAATGCCTATATTTTTGTAGGCATTATATGTATATTTTGTAACATAATCTAAAAATTCATAAGCTAAGTTGAACTAAAAATGAAAATTAACTTTGGTATCAAAGGAAGCCTCAGTTCAGTTTAGCCCCCAATTTAGACTTTTATGAGCTGTATTTCAAATTCAAACTTTTGCTACAAACAAATGAGTAATCGTTCTGGTGTTAACAGTGCCGCTGCAGCACATGACTCCCTCATGCCTTCTGCCTTCGCGTACTCTGTGGACCAGCAGGTACTGACGCATAATGCAGTTGCTTTGCCCTCTGACCTTAAATGCATTAATACTTGCAGAATGTATGTCTCATTGTACATTGATCATACATGGATACCAGTACCATACAGATTTGGGGAGATTTGAATTATAAGAAAGTTCATGGAAGAGAAATTTAGACATAGGTTTTAGAGGAGATAAATCATCAAAAATTGCTCATCGAGTAAGACTCCCTGAATTGGGTGAATTAGGTGACCCTTAACATGAGGGAGGTTAGATGACTTGATGGAACAAAGTTTAGAATAGAAGAAAGTATATTGTCTAAAGTCAGAAAATAAAATGATATCAGCCAGAAACAAGTTATGCCTAATCAGTGTATAAACTATAAATAGCATTATTTAAGAGGGAGTGAGGAGATTGAATGGGGATTGTTCCATAATGTTCATGTATAACCAAGTTCAGTTTAATTCAGAGTATTACAGGGCTTCGCATACTCAGGGGAATTATTGTTCATATGTGGTTGAAAAGAATGCCTTTAAGTGAACTTTTAGATTGACTGAAGGAAAACACAGAGAGGAAAAACAGTGAGAGACTGTTGTGGGTGGGAGAGTCACAGCATGACCAAGGGATGAGACTGGTCCTGGTGCAGGCATCCTCTTAGCCCAGATACGACAGTTCATAAATGAGATCTGTTTTACATAGCTGGGAAAGACATGGAAGGATATAGTAAATAATGTAAAAGTCAGGAAAATGAAAAATAACTGCAGTTACTCATAAAATTCAACCTTGACAAGAATAATGTTGATAAAATTGCTATCAGTATTTTTAAGGGCAAATAGGGCAAAGAATTTTGGGAAAAAATATAAATTGGTGTGGGTGTTGGTTTAAACATATTCTTATATGTTTGAGGTAAATGTACAGCTTCTTCTATGTTTGGGATAGTAATGAAAAAGCCAGGCAACATGTGATTGGCTGGCCATATGAGAGTCCAATCTGGAAAGGTGAATATAGCATAGAGGCCCGGGTGATTTCTAGAACTAACCAAGATAAAGATAAAAAAAGAAAAGAGATTCTAATACCAAGGCCCACTCACAACCATTCTGAGACGGTTTGCAGAAGCCCTAGAGAAGACACCAAATAAAAGGTCAGAAAATAGGAAGAAAAACATGAACATTATGAATATTAATTTTAAGATGCTAATATTATATTAGTATTTTATTATTGAATCATATCTAATGTTCTAAAGAGTATATGCTTATCCTAAATTTTTATACATAAATGGATTCTTGCTACCTTTTAAAAATTGCTAAGTGGTACATTACATCTCTGAGACATTATGTACTAACTACCCTTGAGGTATGTAAGAGTAATACATCTCCAAAAGTGCTTGATGTGTAATCAAGAGTGGTCATTTATGCACTCAGCAAGTTATAGCTATTTTTGTCAAAGCTCGTATGCTTTTTTTACAAATCAGAGGCTTTTCAATACATCCCATAAGTATCTACAACCTTAAATAATCAAATGAGCTTTTTTTATAATTACTTATTCATTTGAAATCATGTTCATTTTGCAAATGGACTAATTTTGGAGGGAGAGTAAGAATATGATATTGCACCATTCCCATAGTTAATTATGCACTCAGTAAAGGATCACCAAACAGAATTCAGTTTGAAGATTTTATCCACTTTTTCATGTTACTTTCTCTTTCAAAAGTATGTATCTGCCACTGTTGGCACTGATGCCCTGTGTTTGAAACCCTACATTGATTGTGTTACATTTTCTTCTACTGATGATATTTTTGTTCTTTAGGTAAACTTTCTTGAATCTTTGCTGTATGAAAATTTTTAATAAGTTCTAAAATAGTTCCACTGTATTTTATTTAGACTTTAGTAAGTTAAGGTTGGCTTGTCTTTATGTGTATAGTCTATAGAGTACTTCTTTTTTATTATTCTACAAGGTAAAAATTTTTGTTTTGTTTTATACTTATAATTTTTTTAAATTAGTTTTCTGTCTTGATTCTGTTTAACCATTTTACTTCTACCTGGTTAAAGAATACAAATCATATGTTTCTGGGCTGTAACATTAAGAAATTAATATTTTCTTTTACTTAACATGTCAGTTGGAAATATTTTATCTTGGGTATGTGTCTAATACAAAACAATATCTTTTGATGTTATTTGTATCATACTAAATGGACAGGAACTATATGCTTTAACCAGCTTTGTATTATATAAAAGAGTATCATATACATGTGGAAAGTGGATCTTAATAAATAACATTTAACATCTCTGATTTATATCATTTGCCAATCCCTTCCATTTTCTTCTAATGTTTCATATCATTTTGTACAGATATTCACAGTAAATATGATTGTTATTTCATATAATATTAATATTATATTAATATGCCAGGTTTTTAACTAATATTTTTATTTTAAAATATATAATAAAAATACATAATCTTTATAATACATAACAGAAATGTATTTATAAAATATGTGACATAATTTGAAGTTGAATGCTGTACATTTGGAACATTTTTAAAGGCCATGATTATTCCATAATAGCATTTCCTTCTGTTCATGTCCTCTAGATTTTTAATAGCACTCATAATATAGTAAAATTCTAATAGTGTGGCAACACATACTTACACTTTATTTTCAAAATAGATTTGATCTCTACTTTTTCTACTTTGAATTCTTCAGAACATGATGGATAACTTGAGCAGAATTCCTATTTTATTAACAGAATTTTCACCCAGGAATTTGTGAGTTAGGAAACAATTAAATCTTCTCTGTCCTGCAAATATTTCTACTACCAAGTCTGAAATTCTTTCAAAATGCTTTATTTGTGCTTAATATCACTTTCAGCTATTAGTTAACAAATAGAAGTATTTTTATATTTTATAATTCACTTTAAAATTTTTATCTAAATATCTAGAATAACTCATCATGAAATAACTATTGGATAATCTAATACTAGAACTAAATAATTGAGAAACCCATGAAATAATGCTGGACTTGAAAACTGAGCACAGATAAAATGAAAAGTAACAGTTATTTCCCAAAATATAAAAAAAATTTAACTCAATTTCTTGGTTAATTAGATTAAACAATTATTTTTGTAACAGTGATAAACCATCAAGGCAAAAAAACCCTGAATTTCACTTGATCATTTTATTTTCTAAACCTGTGTTTAAAAATATATTGAGTTTTTTATGATTGTTGATAAATGTGGCAGCACTAAGCTTATAGCAGAAGGTCAATATTTTAAAAATTGAAACAGTATAGGTTTGTATTGATTAATGTGGCTAAATCAAAACGAGAGGTTTTGTAACAGCTTTCTTAGACAGGCAGCTCCCCAGTAATGGCAACCTATCAATTTTAGCTTTCCACTGATAAATCAGCTTGAAAATTGGATGTCAAAATTTTTTTCACTGAAGTAGTGATTTTTCCATGCCCTTTAACCTTTTCTGATATATTAGATTGGTTTATAAGACTAAGCTCTGTCTTACAGAAAGCAGTTGTCAAATTGACATTTGGATAGATTTTCAAATGATTGTATTATATAATAACTATTTTTATCCCTGTATATAAAATACACATATGTATAATTATATGTGTTCTACCTGCTTAACTAGAAGGAGTGTTTTCTTGAGAAAAATTCAGTTGCTCATTACAAAATTATAGATGTTCTATTTATGGATCTTAGAAGTTCAAAAGAAGGTCAGAGCCTCAACTGGAAGATTAGGACTCATGCTTCCAGAAGTATTTCAGTTTTTATTGAATAGGAACATCGATTGTTGTTGTTTTTTTTCCTTGTGAATTGATTTTTTTTCTTTCTTTTTATTTCCTTCCCTGAAAAATACTAATGGATTAATTAATGGCAACTCTCCTATGTTGTTATGTAGTCAATAGTAACTTGATATGCTTTATTACCCAAAAACCAAAAACCAAACCTGACAACACTATCTTATTTATCAGGAACCAGTATTGAGAATTTGCAATAACAATAGAAAAGATTGGATTAACAGCACACAAAAACAGGCTTAATTTGGATTTAATGGGATAGACTTCAGAGACAGCTGACAGGACCATACCTTCATACCTATATAGCCAACTTTAAGTTAGCCTGAGAAGGTATTGATTGTGAAGTTCCTGTTGTATAATTACTTTCTGCTAGGGAAAAAAAAAATGCATGGTGTATTGATCTAGATTGAGTAGCAGTTTCCCTTGGCTAACAGTGAGTGTCATCTTTCAGCCATGATAAATGGTAACACTCTGGCTCAGCATAATTACTTTGTGGTGAAATGAACCTCCTATCCCCTTCTCCTTTTCCCAGCAAGGAGTTATAGTAATCATCTTCATCTGAAAGCCATGATTTACTGAACTAATCATCCTCTTAATAGAGGAAAATCTTTCCCCTTACCCCGACTATGTCCAATTTTTGCTAACTGAAACAGAAATGCATTATGAAATGATAGAATTTTTTTTTAATTTCAGAATCCACAAGAATGCATCTTTTTAATCAACTGTCAATTATTCCCAATGTATGCTTTTACTCATACACCCATCCCCAATCTACTAGTCAAACCGTTGATCTTACATTGGATAGAATTAAAAAAGAAAAGATAGAGATGGTCAAATCTTACACACTTATTTAACAATAGGAAGAATCATTCAATAAACAATCTATTAATTTTCTGAAATGTTCTACATTTGGCAAATATAGAAATTTGTTTAGTTCAAAGATATCTTAGGAAGCCTTCTTTGGGTATAATGTTGTTTTTATACAATTTTAAGTATTAAACAACATTTATACGTTTTAGATTCTATGACGATTCTCTCCATTAGGAGGCAAATAAAATGCATTGAGTGTGGAAACCGTACATTCCCTACCAATTCTAAAACCTAGGATAATTTGTATTGTTTGTTAGCCTTTTGACAAAGATGTTTAATGTGCTATCAATTTTTCATTAAGCCCATGTTATATTTTGCTGAAAATAGATCTGTATTTACTTGCCAGTACTTTAATATTTCCCCTGGGTAATGACTTTTAGTTAAGTAATGTTATTTAAAGAATATCTGGCAGTCATTTTAGATCATTTTAAGACCGCTGTGAAGGGTTTGGATAAAGGTCATTTTCAATGATCGTGCTTAGTTAAATAAATGTGAAAGATTTCACAAAGGGAATCTTGCTTTTCAGTGTGCTGTCATAAATTTCCTTTTAGCACATCTGGGAATACCAAGTAAAATGTAGTTGTTTCTGCCTTGAAGGCAGTATATTTTATATTTTCCTTCTCTTTGTTTATTTTTTCCTCATAATTCTGTTTATTCCCACAACTGAGCACAAAGGTTTTATTTTGTCATAAATTAGATCCTCCACTTTTGACAGTTTGTAGAAACCCCTATATATTTTTCTCCAAATGTTTAGAGAGAGTAGATTATTTCCTAAGACTTATTACAAAGCTTTAGTTTGGGGATTTTTTTTTTTTTTCCAATTCCTTCCTGAATGTAACCCTGGTTCACAGTTTGCTCCTACTCTGGCCACATCTGGCCTCTTTCTGTTCACAGCTGAAAAGTGAAATCAATGCTTGGTCTAACAAAATGCAGATGAAAGCCATTCTGATCATACAAAGTCATTTCCCGTAATTTTATCAGTCTTCAATTACTTATATGATCTCTGGAAAGCATTGTTTGTTCAAGTAAATACAGCTTCAACTTCTATGTTGAGATGTGCTGTCTTCTAGGAAAATAATACTTCCTTAATGCCATAAGCATTGTGAATAGCTCATCATTATATAGTTTTCTAAGATAACTATGTTTTTGTTTCCCTAAGGAAATACTACATCTCTAATCAAATCATTTATCATTTAAATTCCAGAAATTTGTACTCTAAGCAAAGATGTCCCATTATTCTTATTGTTAATATAAAATTCTGAAACAAAAAATCCTAAAATATCTCAGTCCAAATTATCATTGATCTAGTATTTTCTTAAATATTTATTTGAGTAAGATTGGATGGAAAGCTGTATTATAGCTGAATGCTTCAAAGGTCACTGAACTACAATGAGTTTGATGGAAAACAGCTTTTCTCCTTCCTATTTTAAATGGTTCCTACTTTGATTACAAGCATTTATTATAATTATCAAGAGATTAGCGTGCTGTTATAGAATCCTTGTAATGGTACCATTTAAAAGGAATATAATGGCAGTTTATTGGATTCTGCAAAAGAAAAGAGCACAGATAAAGTGGTCTTTTTGTAAATGGTTCAACTGCTAGCTGAGTATACTAATTTCGTTATTCTATGGTAGTTCGTTTCCTTTAGTTGTTTTTGTCGCTATGAGTACAGGTTTTTTCAAATATAACTTGTCCTCTGATCATTTCTATGGTTTATATCTTTTGTAGAATATATGTTTATATATATATGTCTGTGTATATAGACATGTGTATATACACACACACAAGTAGCACTCAATACTCTCTGATATGTGGTCTTTGTTTTATAATTTATATTTTTTCTAAGATGGTTTTTAATGTTAATTTGTATTTTGATTTTTAAAACTTACTGGCATATAGAATGAATAGTTAGTTTTTTGAAAAGATAAACAAAATCAGCACACCTTTAGCCAGACTAAGAAACTAAGAAACTAAGATAGAATATGTAAATAAATAAAATCAGAAATGAAAAAGGAGACATTACAACTGATACTGCAGAAATCCAAAGGATCATTAGAGACTACTATGAGCAACTGTATGACAATAAATTGGAAAATCTAGAATAAATAGATAAATTTGTAGAGGCATACAACCTGCCAAGATTGAACCAGGAAGAAATCCAAAATCTGAATAAACCAATAACAAGTAATAAGATAGAAGCAATAATAAAAAGTCTCCAATCAAAGAAAAGCCCAAGATCCAATGGCTTCACTGCTGAATTCTACCAAGTATTCAAAGAAGAACTAATAACAATTCTATTGAAACTTTCCAAAAAATCAAGGAGGGGATACTCCCAAACTCATTCTGCAAGGCCTGTATCACCCTGATACCAAAACCAGACACAGACACAACAAAAAAAGAAAACTATAGTCCAATATCTTTGATGAACATACATGCAAAAATCCTCAACAAAATATTAGCAAACTGAATTAAACAACACATTACAAAGATTATTCATCATGATCAACTGTTATTCATCCCAGGATGCAAGGATGGTTCAACATATGCAAATCAATCAACCCAATACATCATGTCAACAGAAAGAAGGACAAAAACCATATGATCATTTCAATTGATGCTGAAAAAGCATTTGATAAAATTCAACATCCCTTCATGATAAGAAACTCTGGGAAAGCTGAATATAGAAGGAACTTCTCTCAACACAATAAAAGCTATATATGACAGAACCACAGCTAATGTCATACTGAATAGGGAAAAATTGTAAGCCTTTCCTCTAAGATATGGAACAAGACAAGAATGCCCACTTTCACCACTATTATTCAACATAGTACTGGAAGTTCTAGCAAAAGCAATCAGACAAGAGAATTAAATAAAGAGCATCCAAATTGGAAAAGAAGAAGTTAAATTATCCTTGTTTGCAGACAATATGATCTTGTATCTAGAGAAACTTAACGACTCCACCGAAAAACTGTTAGAACCAATAAACAAATTCAGTAAAGTTTCAGGATACAAAATCAGCCTACCAAAACCAGTAGTATTTATATATGCAAACAGTATACAATCTCAAAAAGAAACCAAGAAAGAAAGCCCATTTGCAATAGCTACAAATAAAATAAAATACCTGGATTAAATTTAACCAAAGAAGTGAAAGATGTCTGATGAAAGAAATTGAGGAAGACACAAAAAAATGGAAGGATATTTCATGGTCATGGATTGGAAGAATCAATATTGTTAAAATGTCCATATTACCCAAAGCAATCTACAGATTCAGTGCAATCCCAATGAAAATACCAATAACATTCTTCACAGAAAAGAAAAAATAATCCTAAAATTTGTATGGAACCACAGAAGACCCAGAATAGCCAAACCATTCTGTACAAAAAGAACAAAACTGGAATAATCACATTACCTGACTTCAAATTTTACTACAGATCTTTAGTACCCAAAACAGCATAGTACTGGCATAAAAACAGACATATTGACCAATGGAACAGAATAGAGAACCCAGAAATAAATCCCCACACATCTATGGTGAATTTATCTCTGACTTTAGCTAGATCTTCTGGGTAACTTGCTGTAGCTTCTATGTCAGCACTTGCTGCTTCCCCTTGTATTTTTGTTATATGGAGATGGCTTCTTTCCTTAAATCTCATAAACCAATCTCTGCTAACTTCAGACTTTTCTTGTGCAGCTTCCCTACCTTTCTCAGCCTTCACAGAATTAAAGAGAATTAGAGCCTTGTTCTGGATTAGACATTGGTTTAAGGAAATGTTGTGGCTGGTTTTATGTTCTATCCAGACCACTAAAACTCTCTCCATATCAGAAATAAAGCTGTTTCACTTTCTTATCATTCATGTGTTCCCTGTAATAGCATTTTAAATTTCCTTCAAGAACTTTTTTTTGCATTCACAACTTGGCTAACTGTTTGGAGCATGAGGACTAGCTTTCAGCCTATCTTTGCTTGCTGTCAGCATGCCTTTCTCACTAAGTTTAATCATTTCTAGCTTTTTATTTAGAGTGAGAGACATGCAGCTCTGTCTTTCATTTGAATAATTAGAGGCCTTCATAGGGTTATTAATTGGCCTAATTTCAATATTGTTATTTCTCAGGGAATGGGGAAACTCAGGAAAGGGAGAGAGACAGAGGAATGGCCAGTTGGTGGAGCAGTCAGAACACACACAACATTTATTGATCAATTGAGCCAGCTTATATGGATCCAGTTTATGGCACTTCAAGACAATTACAATACTAATGTCAAAGACGACTGATCACAGATCACTGTAACAGATATAATAAGAATGAAAAAGTTTAATATTGCAAGAATTACCATAATGTAATAGAGACACAAATTAAGCACATGATGTTGGAAAATGGCATCAATAGACTTTCTCAATACAAAGTTGCTACACACCTTCAATTTGTAAAAAACATGCAACATCTACAAAGCATAGCAAAGCAAAGTACAATAACACAAGATATGCCTGTGCTGAATCTGCTGGCTGGGCTTGGTATATGACTTCTTGAGCCTCCCTTTCCTTATCTATGAAATTTGGGTATTAATATATACATCATAGAACTATTATAAAAATTACATGTTATGTTTAAAGAACATAATATAGTACCTGGCTCATATATGTTACTCAGAAAAATTAGCTTAATGAGAGTCACAACAAAGAAAAGAGAGACATCTAGTATGCCCTACTTTTTTTCAGAGAAAGAAAAGTGATATTTTTGAAGGATTATATCACAACCTTGATAGGGAAGATGAGAGAAAAGAACCTTAGAGCTCATAATATCAAAGATGATTAAAAAATAAACTTTAAGCAGGCCTGGAGCCTCTATATCATCTGGGTCAAACTTCCCTGCCCTTACTGCCTCAATCCACAATAAACTTTCCTTTTCTGTATTATACTAGTTATGTTCTGGAGTTTATAATCTGGAATGTTCTTTGGACATCTTTAAATGGAATTCAGACTATGGGAAGATTGAAGCAATCACAAATCTCAATTAACCAAAATTAATTTATCCATTCACTCACTTGTGGAGCACTCCAATGTTAGTAGATAAGGAGAATATCACTGAGAAACCATTATTATTAGAGTTGGATGCATTTTAGGCTTTTTCTTTTTCAGTCTGGCTGTACCCCAGGGTAAGTACCCCTGCATTCCTCATTCACATGGCACATCATCCCTTTTTATCATTTAAAGGCTTAATTCTAGCATCATCTGTTCCTTATTGCCCCAGCAGAATCCATAAATTCTTCACATGTGCCCTCAGAGTACTTTTTTCAAACATTGGTTACCACATTAAAAATATTGTAATTATTGATATATTTGTCTTCCTCCTCACAATACTGTAAGCTTTTTAAGTAGAAAATATTACTTACTAATCTTTGTTTCATTAACTCCTAGCACAGTTGCTAGAACATGGTAGTCACTCAAAACAGGCCCTGTAACAAGCATTATTTCTAAGCATTGGGAACACAGCGGTGATCAAGACGGAAAAGCCTCTGTCCTCATGAGCAAGGGAGGTGGCATGAATGAGCTAACATACGTACCAGCCCCTAACTCTACAAATGATACTTTTGAATGAAGACTCACTGTCTCCTTGACAACATATACCAAAGTATAATCCAAGTGCTGTCAATACTGTTACTTAAATAAAATGTTGTGTGGTCAAATGAGTTTAGGAAATGTTGAGTACCAAAAAATTGAACAGCTTTGTTTATTGCAGATTTCCATTTATGCAGAAAATTCTTCACCAGGGTCTCTAAACATCTCAGTTAATTGAGCCTTTCTATAGGGGACATTAGTCCAAAACATTTGCTAGTGCTCTCTATCTCTATTCTCAGACATCCGTAAGAGAAAAAATTCTAGCTATGTTACACAGTGTTATTGCCATCTTTAAGTAGTTCATAATCAATAAGATCTGTCTATTGCTTTGGAAAGAATAGTCGTTTAGGGAAGGCAGAGGTCATTTATTATCAGCTAAATGTACATCATTTTATGCTCATTATTTATATTTAGATTCAAAAACTTCTATT
Source organism: Eulemur rufifrons (assembly GCF_041146395.1). Taxonomy (NCBI): domain Eukaryota; kingdom Metazoa; phylum Chordata; class Mammalia; order Primates; family Lemuridae; genus Eulemur; species Eulemur rufifrons. Next base: position 71,614,318 of record NC_090986.1, on the reverse strand, counting down.
GAAGGTCAAATCAATGGACTATGGATTAGTGAATTGTGACGTGTGTGCTGAGTTTTCTAGTGTTGTTTTAAGCATATAAGCTGCCTTTATATAAAAGAGGAAATAAGAAATTGGTTACTAAGTAGCAACCGTCTATCTGTAATTATAGGTTGTGTAATGTATATAGGAAATCTTGGGGTTTTTTTTAACATGTCCTAACGATTAAATTTACATGAACTATTTAAATTTTGAATTGAGTCAAAATACACAAAAGCACAATTTTATGCAAGAAATGTGTCTAAATTGGGAAAATATTTTAAAACTACGTCAAAAGGTAAATAAGAAAAAATTTCAAATATTACATTTTAATATAAAATTTAAATATTGTAATAACATATAAATCTTGAAGTGAATATTTAAGCATATTTAAATTACATAATCTCATCTATTATGCTAATCATTAGAAAAACATTTCATACCTGAACAGTAAAAATGAGTTCAAAATTAAATATTGTTTTTAAATAATTACAAAATCACTTCTCTATTGTGAGTACATTTAAAAAAATATTTATCTACATTAATCAGAACTAGGGGGTAAAACTATAATGAAAAGATTGTGGTATAAATACTGAGCTAGTGGTTGTTTTTTTTTCTTTTTCCTTTATTATTATAATACTCCTAGTGTGGCAAATACAAATCAGAGAGAAAATTATTTTAAAAATAGTTTTATAGTTTTAAGGGCTGACATTTATAGGAAAAGAACAAAATGGAGAGGGTGTAGAGTTTGGTTGTTTTCTGAATGGACACAAAATTGAAAGCTTCAACCAAGTTAAGAGCTTTTGTAAATAGAAAGTTAATTGTAAAACTAACAAGTACACTTTTTCAATTAGTTTAAAAGCAGATGTGTTAGATAACTTTTGGGGAGATGGAAATGTTTTTCTTTGGCATGCCTCATAAATATCAGAAAGAATCAAATACAGATAGGCCAGCTTGCATTTGATTACTGAGAAGATTGCATAGCCTAAAGCAAACTTCACAAAGGCAGACTAAATTGTCACCATGTTCTTAATTTACTATGTTGTATTTTTCTATTTGGGTTAAATGTTATTGGCAATCGTTCCCTCCTATAATAGGATGATAAGCTACTAAAAAAGTAATGCTTATAGTTCTATTACTAGTAGTTTCATAACTACTTCCACCCCACTTGGTGTATATTAGTAGAACAGCACAACAGGACATACATAGTTTTGTTAAAATCCATAAGCATCTTTAATACTTTGTAGCTTTGCTCTGCCTTTGGAGACTTGTCTGTCTCTGTCATAATTTTGTTTTTAAAAGTTAAATCTAATTTTATTACATGAAAACATTGTGAGACAACAACCAAATTAACAAATATTATTGCCCAACTATTATTTGCAAACACTATTCTAAATACTATGTGGTTGCAAAGCTACATAAGACAAATATCCTAATCTCTTGTTTCTTATAATCTAGTAAAAGTGTCAAGATATAAATGCATGAGGTACTAAATGAACAGTTGATATTCACCGGAGAATAATACAATGATGAATTGCCAAATTTATGAACAAGAATATTTTAGAGAGAAGAATGGCATGTGATACAAAATAAACGTTAGAAAAATAGCAAAGCAGAATATTCAATGAATTGCCAATTGGATAAGCATGAACATTTTAATGAGAGGAATAGCACAGAACTAGGAATGGACAACACAAGATTGGAGGAAACAGTCTGAGGGGAGTAGAGATTTTAAATGGTAGAGAGATGATCCTGGAAAGAGGGCACTCTGTGGCCCCTGAGAAGCTGGATAGCAAACTTAACTTCTGCATTTCTATCACCTCAGTAAGTGTTGCATTAAGAATTGTTAGGTTGAGAAAACATATCTGAATGTTTGGAAAACTTACTGCTTTAACTTGATAGAAATGCAAAAATATGTGCACTTTAGTTTGTATAACAGTTGATATAATTACTATTTATTGGTGGACTTGTAGCAAGCACTAGGCAATGAGCATTATAAGAACTACTGTTTCCATGTAGATGAGAAAACTAATACTCCTATCAAGTGGCAGGGCTGGGATTTGAACTCACATCCTATTAGACTGTCTCCTGCTGCTGCTGCTGGGGCTACTATTGCTTACTTATGATGTGCCAGGCACTGAGCTAAACATATACTCCTTACATCAATTTTATGAAGTAGGTTTTATTTATCTCCATTTTGTGAATAAGGAACTGAGGTGTAGAGAATTGCTGTGGTGAAAATTATAAACTTAACAATTTTAAGTAATACCAGGTTTGTAAATGTTGCATAACTAATAAGACATCTTTTGTAAAAATATTTAATGGAGTTTAAAAAACAATGTGCAGTAATAGACATAGTTTTAAAGATAATTGAAAATTGTACAATTTAACATAAGGATATCTCTCAGAGTAAGTCCTTTACTGTGGGAGTTCTTATAGTAATCAATTTCTGAAGTCTTACAGGGTAGAATTTTTAATTACAATTTCTAAAAATATTTAAGCCTATTCACTATAGCAGTAATTATTAGGATGAAAGAATGCCTACTTTCTCCAAGTGTGGTAATTGCTCTATGGAATTAGATATTTTGCAAGTAATTTTACAATTTTGTTAATTAAGATTAAAGTAATTATTTCTGCCCTCACATTGCTTTAAACTAAGAGTCTAGCTCTACTGCAAAAAAAAAAAAGTGTGTATGAGCTCTAAAACCTTCCTATGTAATTGAAAAAAAAAGGCTGATAAGAGGAATAGTTTGTTAAAGATGCAAAGACTAAGAATGAAAATACAATTCAACATTTGCTGATCATGTGGGTAAAAGAGAGATCACTGAATAAAGCTGTAAAAAAAAAATAATAATTTCCCTCCTCCACTCTCTAGCCCTACCTTCTTGTTTAATTGTTCAGAATATTGGAGCCACTTTTCTTCCATTGCTAATAAAGTAGGGAAAATATACTAACTATATGAAATTGTTCCTTCAGTGATTTCACCATTAAAACCCTTCCTTTCACCCCAACCAAATCTTTTATGTAAGGTCACAGCTGGTGACCTTTAAGAAACTTAACCATCACAGGAAATGAATTGGCAGTGCTCTAGTGGGATGGCTTATCCTCCTGAGTCATAGATTAAGGAAAACTCATGAACTACAAATCTACTACTCTATCTGAACACTCAATTCCTAATTGTGTTTCTCTTCTTTTATCTAAAATACAGATTTTACAAATGTAAATAAATATTTCTGAGGATTGAGCTCGATTTCCTGGACAACACACTTAAAATAGTTGCTTTTGTGTCTTATAGTCACATATAGAAACTGACCTATGCTTATGGACTTTTTTTCCTACTGGTCATTATCACATTGAAAATTATCCCTTAAAGACTATAAAACCACTTTATTCCTTAAGATACCAGAAAATCAGGCTTACAGGGAGTGGTGGTGCACCCAAGAGGCAAAAGAGACAGCTAAGTATTTAAAAAAAAAAAAAAACTGCTTTTCTTAAGATAGCAAAATAAAATAAAAAGCAAAGTAAAGAATCAGGCTGGGTCAGTGGCTCACGCCTGTAGCCCCAGCGCTTTGGGAGGTCAAGGCAGGAGGACTGCTTGAGGCCAGGAGTTTGAGACTAGCCTTGGCAACATAGCAAGACCCCCATCTCTACAAAAAATAAAAAATAAGAAAAATTAGTTAGTCATGGTGGCACACACCTGTGGTCCTAACTACTCAGGAGGCTGAGGCAGGAGGATTGCTGGAGCCCAAGGGTTCGAGGCTGCAGTGAGCTTTGATCACACGACTGCACTCCTCCAATCTGGGCAACCCTATCTCTAAAAAATAAAAATTAAGAAAAAAAAATGACATCCAGTACTCTTATCAGGAGACCATTCTTTCTGCACAATCCCCTCCTCCAAAAGAAAGCTTATAAGCCCTGTGGTATGATTATTTTAAGGACAGAATGAAGATCTTCTCTTGAATAATTTGCTCTGCCCTTTATCAAAAAGATATACATCTACCTTCAAACTTCTGGTATAAATATATTTTCTTTGAAAATTACTGGATAATATTAACATAATTTTTCAAAGTTCTCTGTGAATAAGCTATAAGTTTACTTGTATAGTATATTTTAGACCTAGATATTTTATTTTTCATATTATATAACTAAGAATATATTATCATACTTTAACCAAATGGCACTACTTTTTCCTCTTTCTGATAAATAAGTAAATCTGGAGCAAAAGTGATACCAAGAAGTAAAATATATTGTTGCTACAGTGAACAATACAGGAGAAAAGGAATGCAGAAGGTAGCAGAAAAGACAAAGGGGGAAGTGTAGAGAGGGTGGCAACACAGCAAAAATTAGATAGTAAGTCAATAAAAGAAATACATACTAGAAATAAAATTTCAGCTAAAAAGCTTACTTTTCTACCCACTTTCATGTTCATGTCTTTAGCTATTTGATTTGGTTGGTAACAAAACTTTTCTCATTATTAGCTGTAGCTTGTATAATCTATCCTACACTTTGATAATATTTGCTTTTTTTTCACCTAAAGCTTCATTATTGTTAGTTAGGAATCTTGTTTGATTCACATATATGCATTAATTACTATCTCCCTCTAGCATGAATCCAAAACATTTCAGAGAGTTTGTCAAGAATCATCATTCATAATAACTATTCCCCACTGATATTCATGGGATATCAGTAGACAATGTAGACAAAAAGTTGAAAAGCATCACTGGTGGTGTATTATGGAATCCTGTCTTTCCTTCCAGATTCAGCAATCACATGGTGCGGGAATAAATTAGCCCTGTTAAAAAGACAGGGCTGAAACTAGGATTTGACATTCTGAACTATGACTTTACAGTGTCAGAATGGGAGAGTATACTTTTCAAAGACAGGAAGGATGCATTTTTCAGGAACTTTACCAATTGTAATGCAAATTGTCAGATATACTACACAACCCTAGGTTGGGGAGAATGGAAGAATGTCAGAGAAAGGAGACCTTGGAAGAAGTGCTAGTGTCAAAACAGTAGTAATAACTTAAGATATCTATATATACATATATATATAGATATCTTAAGTTGAACACAATACATGTGTCCTATTTATTTAACAATACATGTTAAATAAAAAAGCTGGTGTTCTTTATTATGATGGAGAACTAAGAGTACCAACAAATGTAAACCTTGTCTTTTCAACATATTTTGTAATCATGTTTCATTAGCATATCCTCATCTGTGTACTTGTACATTCACCTATTCAGTACGTTGGCTCCCCCATTTTCATCACTGTATCTCATCTCTTTCCTTCTTAGAACTTATCAAAAATTTTAACTATAAGTTTATTTGTTTGTTTATATTATGAAATAGACTGAAAGCTGCACAAAGGCAGGAATCATGCCAGTATTTACCTAGTATGCATACCTAGTATTTAGCCTGTGGACTGGCTCATAGTAAGTGTACAATAGATATTTGCTGAGTAATGAATGTATACACACATAACATATGCAGCACTCTACATATTTCATAGTTATCATTGTTTATCCAGAGTTATTAGAAGCAGAAAACATCAGTGCTAGTGCTTTCAATGTAATATCCTCAATATAGTTCGTTCTCTTGGTTGCAGTTAGAAGCAGTGTAGCATGAGCCAGGAAGTCAGACTGGCTGAGGACACTAACTTACTTGCCACCAGCTAGTTGCTTGATCTTGGGTACATTACTTAACTTCTCTGTGCCTCCATTTCTTTAACTGTTAAATGAATTAGTACTTATATCAAAGGGAATTAATGAAGAGTAAATGAGTTAATATGTGTAGAATGATTAGAAGAGTACCTATTAATAGAACACAGTAGCTCTCAGTACATATTGGATATTGGCCCTTCTATAATTATTATTTTAGGAACTTAATTCATAGATTGGATTATACTGCAACAACTAGCAAATCGCAGTGGTTCAATTTAAGAAAAGTTTATTTCTCACACACTGCACGTCCAGCATTGGTCTGCAGGGAAGCTCTGCTCATTAAAGTCACTCAGGGATGCAAAATGATGGAGACTCCATATTAGTGCCTATTTTCTTAATTACTAAAGCGGAGAGGGGGAACATGGCAAATTGGGCACTGCTTTGAAAAGCTTTTGTCTGGAAATGTCTCATTTCTGCTCACATTTTATTGGCTGAAGGAAGTCACATTAGCATCACTAATTTCAAAGGGGATGGAGAAGTACAATTCTACAGTGTGTTATAAGGAGGAGAAGATAACAGTTTTTAACTACTAGTCTGTCAGTCAGAATTTGTGTTTTTGTACAATCTTGATAGGATTAGAATTCATGCACAAAAGTCCTGACCTCAATAATTACCACCAATTCTTTAGCCAAGTGAAAATTCAAGTTCTCACGTATTTTATGTGTGTAGTTAATAAAGCATTCCTTTGTTTCTTTCGCTCTTTCCTCTGTTCCATTTTGTGACTAAATAGCCAAGAACTAATTAATATTAAATATTTTCAGTGATACTTTATCAGGTAAATAAAGTTTTCCCCTTAGTTTATAAAGGTGAACCATTCCTAGGAGACGGGGTATGGAGACCTTTCAAGGAAAATTATGTGGATTCTCATAAGTTGAAAATGTACTTATCAAAAATTTCATTGAGGAAATTATGAGTATCAAAACCCTATTTATGCTAAAAATAACACCAAATTCCATTTAATGATCATCATTACATCAACAGTAACATTATAATATAACCTAACTGGGAATCTTCCCTTTATTAATTACTGTTTAGCTGTTCTTTTATAGCAATTATACACTGTACTCATATAACTACACTCATGAACAAAACATACATATGATACTCAATGTTATAAAGACCAAACAATAAATAAATGAATATATATGATATCATATTCACCTTCCTAGTTGACATCATTGGATGTATCATGCATAAGATTAGAAATGTGTGAGCTAGCAAATTCAAGCACAACTTCAGTGTAGCATGACTACCTATGCAACTGTGGAGACGACAGCGTAGTGGCTCCTGTCTGCTCACCTGGCTCCTGTCCAAGTACAGCAAACCTAAATTAGCCCTCCTTCATGAAAAAAATAAGCCAAACTTAGGGCATTCTGTGAAACTCTCAAAGCAATCAAAATATACTGACCTATGTAGAGATATCATGGGGTAAAATTAAGTATTGATCATACTTGCAAATTGTTAATAACAGTCACATCTACAGTTACTCTTAAAAACATTATTATTATTATTATTGGAGTAGTTTATATTGTTTTGTTCTGGAGTGACTCACCTGTTGCAAAAGAAAATGGACCAGAATAACTTACTGTGTTGAAATATTAAATGGAAGGAGTGACAGAGGAGCAGTTTAGTTAAAGAAACACAAACTATGTGCCTGTAGATTGGTGATTTTCAGAGTGAAGAATGAAAACAGAGTGAAGAGCATATGAGTGAGAATAAAAGGAAAAGAAATGCATGATATTGTTATACTGCTAAAATATATCCTCAGCACAAAGAATATTGCCTAGCACAGAATAGGTTCTCAGTAAATATATTTTTTAATGAAAACGTAGGAGGAGGGAGAGAAGGAAATAAATGGATAAGAGTTTGAACAGAAAACAGACAATGATATCTTAGATTGGTAACCTGGTCCAGATGCCAGATATAATGGTGGTGGAACATAAGCCTTTTGTGGACATATTATTCTGCCAACAGAAAAACCTGTAATCATTCTTGACTTTCTGGTAAACATTATTGTCTGTAAGAAAAATGAGGATTCAAGAAGAGAATTGCTTATATACTCTATATTTTAGTTCACTCAGGCTGCTATAACAAAATACAGGTTGAGTATCGCTTATCTGAAATGCTTGGGACCAGAAGTCTTTTGGGTTTTGGATTTTTTTCAGATTTTGGAATATTTGCATATGCGTAATGAGGTATGCTGGGGATGGGACCCAAGTCTAAACATGAAATTCATTTAGGTTTCATATACCCATTATACAGGACAGCCTGAAGGTAATTTTATATAATATTTTTAATAATTTTGTGCATGAAACAAAGTTTGTGTTAAGTATTTATATATGGAATTTTTCACTTGTAGCATCATGTCGGTGATCAAATGTTTCAGATTTTGAAGTATTTTGGATTTTGGATTTTCAGATTAGGGATGCTCAACCTGTACCATAAAGTAGGTATCTTATAAACATCAGAAATGTATTTGTCACAACTATGGAAGCTTTGAAGTCCAAGATCAAAGTGCCAGCAGATTTGGTGTCTGGTGAGGACCCTGCTTCCTGGTTCATAGAATAATGCCTTCTCACTGTGTCCTCACATGGTGAAAGGGGCGGACAGGCTCCCTCAGGCCTGTTTAAAAGGGCACTGATCCTATTCATGAGGCCTCCTCCCCCATAACCTAATCACCCTCCCAAAGTCTCCGCTTCATAATACCATCATCTTGGGTGTTCGGATTTCTACATATTGATTTTGGACACGAACATTCAGACCATAGTATTCTATAACAGTATTTCTAAACATTTTTGGATCAGAAACTGCTCTGAGAAAAATTTAATCAAAACTGTAGACTGTTTGTAATCCCAGTGCTTTGGGAGGCTGAGGCATGAGGATCACTCAAGCCAAGAGTTTGAAGTTGCAGTGAGCAATGATTGCACCACTGCACTCCAGCCTGAATAACAGATTGAGACCCTGTCTCTTAAAAAAAAAAAAAAAACTCGTAGACCTCTCCCTCCAAAATATATTTATGTATATGTACATATCCGTAAAGTTGTAATACCATTTGGGGAGTTTTGTGAACCCATAAAACTTATCCGTTGGTTAGTGATAAGTACCACATATTTCTGTTTAACAATGGAATATTAGATTTAATAAGTTAAATAGGAAAGAAGATTCCAAAATTTCAGGAAAAATGTGTCTTATAACCAGAAATTCTATAAGGAAATAACTTTCAATATTTATGAGAAACCTTAAAAATATAATTATGAAAGTACAATAGAGAATAATGCCAGTGAAAAAGATAACATTATGAGTGAAAAACGTATACAAAAAAAAAAAAAAATAGAAAGAGCACAGAAGTGTAAGGGAACAATGCAAAGGTCTGAAATCGATGTCAAAAGGACCCAAACCCAGAACAAGCTGAAGTGTAGTCTATAAAACTAATACAGCTCTTCCATCAGGTCCACAGTATCAAAGGGTACAGCCAGTTACCAGAGCAAAGGTAGTATTCCTCTGCATTGATCCTGGAGTACACAGCAGAAGCAAGATAATTACTTTACTATTTTCTACAAAGTGCACAATTAGCCCATATTAGCAACCTCTTACAAACTTCCTCTAGTCCCATCTCTTCTTCCCTTTTCTACCCTCTGCCGTCTCTTCCACCCTCCAGGAACATGGCTTCTCCTAGACTACTCAAGGCCATGGGCACAGAGATCCGGATACCTGCCACTTGTGGAAAAGTTCTCTTGGATCAATATAGTCTCCACATTTCTAGAGAGCTCATTTGTTAGGGTTATCAGACTCATCAGCATAGAGCTACTGTGAAACAAACCTGTACTTTTGTTGCTAGTATTGACCATCTCTCAGTAAGAAATTATACTTTTTTAAAAATTTTTTCTACTTTCCACCAAGGTTGGGGAAGGGAACACAAAAAGGCGAGAATGGTGAGGAGGCTAGAAAACCACTACAGCGGTCCCCAACCTTTTTGACCACGGCCCAGGGGTTGGGGACTGCAGCAGGGGATTTCAGATGAAGACGGGGAAGGTACTGCTGGCACACTGGATGTACAGGAAAAAATAAGTACATTAAAGTATACTTCAAATACTTATAATCTTGGTGCTTTTTATATAGCCCTTATGTTGTTATTTTTTTTGCAATGAAGTTATAGATAACAAAATTATGTAGCCATAAAATCTAAAATGTTCTTCAAAATTAAATCATATTTATCATTAACTATACATGTCCATAGATTGTTTAAGTAAAATAAATGCTTTAATTAATTCATTAAATATTTATTAAAAATATACCATATGCCAGACATTGTGCTAGAGATATAATGATGAGCAAAATATACACAGATCCTGCCATAATCAAACTCAAAGTAGTGTTCTCCTACAATAAAATATCAAAATGATAAATGAAATCAAATCTTCTATGAAAGCATGTTATATATTTTTATAAACAGAGCTGCTCAGGAAAATTAGAACGTTACCTTTTGAGTGTATTAGTGCAAATACTGTATACAGAAAAACTGACTTCTGAAGCAGTGGTATTTACCACCAATGTTTATGGAAATTAAATTGAAAACAAAAATTATGTCATGAAATGTTTCATTCGATATACAATGGGCATATTTCAGTAGTTTCTAAAGTATCTTGTGGATTTTTAATATTGGTTTAGCATGTAAAAGTCATTTTTACCCCATGATGGCCATGGTTGTTAATGGTTTATATTAGTGGAAAGCTGTAAAATCATCCAAGGACTCTGTTAGCATTAGAATAATAATTTACCAAGACAATTACCACATACTGGAATTTTTTGCAGCTCTAATTCAGTATTATTAATAATGGATAAAATTGCACTTTTCTCAGGTTGCTGTGGGCAGCAGGGAATTATTTCAATGAATATTTCAGCACATTATTTTAATCATTGTTCCACCAAATCCAAGTGGGCAATATTTTATACTTCTTAATTCAGTCTAGTAAGAAACCAGGGTCATTAAATTGCAAACTATTTGTAATGAGGTCTATGCTGTGATTTACAAGCCTTGTTAAAAACAGTGTAAAAGAAAGCAAACTGCGCCATTAATACTTGTAATTTGATGCTGCATTTGTTACTAAACACCCCATGATTAATGTTTTAGTAAAAGGAAGAACATTGTAAAAAAAAAAAAAAATTAAGGGCAGAGCCAAGTGTTAAAAAGCCTAAAATATAAGAATATTACTACTTTTAGATTTTGTTCATTTGTGGAGGAAACATGTATACAAGCACAATGGTAAATTATAAATATCTCAAAAATTATCTTAGTTTTCCAATGAGACCAAAGAAATAAAGCTTCAATTTTACGGAAAAAAACATATTTCTGGTTATGCATTATTACTAATAGGAATTACTGTATTTTTATTTTCCCATTCTTAGCCAACTGCACGATTTTTGGCGTTTGGATTACTGGGAAGATGACCTTCGTCGAAGGAGACGATTTGTTCGCAATGCATTTGGCTCGACTCATGCTGAAGCACTGCTCAAAGCTGCAATAGAATATGGTTAGTACCAAAGCCTTTTACCCAAAATTTCTTCTGGATGTGAAGTGACTCTTTGCGGTTGTGATTGAGAATTTATGTTTTTCACTAGTATTTGGTGTTCTTCATATCGTAAGTCAGAAATATTTTGTTCTGTTTCATCCTTCAGCATTATTTAGGTTATACTTAATCAACCCAATATTTCTCACAGTAGACATATTTTAGACTCTTCAACTTCTTTTTAAGAGATTAAAAGACTCCACATTGTTGGTTTTTAACCAACATCCCTTTCACACAGCCCCGTCTGTACTGAAAATAGAAAAATTTAGCAGGGCATGATGGGACATGCCTGTAGTCCCAGCTACTGGGAGGCTGGGGCAGGAGAATCTCTTGAGCCCAGGAGTTTGAGGTTGCTGTGAGCTAGGCTGACACCATGGCACTCTACCCCGGGTGACAGTGAGACACTGTCTCAAAAATAAAAAAATAATAAATAATAAATAATGAACACTGTTCATATATTTTGTTATTACCCACTTTTGTTCTCTCAATTACTTGTTTGATTATATTAAATCAATTTCTTTTTCAGTGTCTTTCAAACTTTGGTGACCAAGACCTATGGTAAAAATGTATATATATTACATTGTGATCCTGTACTCTCAGAGTTATATATTTTTATGTATAACTTTTATGTATGATTTATATTTTTATATATAAACTTATATATACTGTGTGAATATATATGCATATATATGACATTTGTATATATTCATATATACACATACTTGTGTATATAACTGAAACAAATATTTTATTAATAACCTTCTTACATGAAATTTTGTGTTTTAATCTCCCTCTATTCTTTTCAGTTTAATAAAATAACATAAAATTAAAAATCCTATTAAAATCTGTCAATTTAAATTCCCAGTCCTCCCACGGTTTGCAAACTAAGTTTGAAAAATATGTCCCCCCATTTACAATATCATCAACTATCACACTACAGTAGTGTGATAAATTGTCTTTTATAAAATTGTCTTTTATATGCCCTAAATTGTCTTTTATAAAATTTATAATAAATAGCAAATATCAAAATATTTGTGTACTTTAATAAAAATGCTGCTACTTGTCCATTAAGAAGTATGCTCAGGAACATTTGGTTTATTTGCCCATTTTTAAATGCTCTAACAAAATTAAGTTTGGTTAAACATATCAGAATTTTATAAACCACATACACTGAGGAAATACCAATAATGAACACTAGGCTGGGTGTGGTGGCTCACGCCTGTAATCCTAGCACTCTGGGAGGCCGAGGCAGAAGGATTGCTTGAGGTCAGGAGTTTGTCACCAGTCTGAGCAAGAACGAGACCCCGTCTGTACTGAAAATAGAAAAATTTAGCAGGGCATGATGGGACATGCCTGTAGTCCCAGCTACTCGGGAGGCTGGGGCAGGAGAATCTCTTGAGCCCAGGAGTTTGAGGTTGCTGTGAGCTAGGCTGACACCATGGCACTCTAGCCCGGGTGACAGTGAGACTCTGTCTCAAAAATAAAAAAATAATAAATAATGAACACTGTTCATATATTTTTGTTATTACCCACTTTTGTTCTCTCAATTACTTGTTTGATTATATTAATTTACTTGAGAGTTACAAATGAGCCATCTATTTTAAAACTAACCATAGCTTGGTAAATAGTTTGATATCATACTATAGTTTATATTATGTTATACCATTCATGTTCTTAATGAATTGAACAGGGAAAATGTTTAATCCTCATAAAAAGACAAAATGTGCAAAGCTTTTAAAATTTGTCAGCCCAGTAACCTATTAATTGCTATAACTTAGTAAAGCTCAAAACATCATGAAATAAATACAAGAGGATTTCATCTGAATCTATTATACCTAAAAGTTACAAGGTAACTTTATATAGTAAAAGTAACTATGGAAAAAAATATACTAGAAAAAATTATAATTAGCCTTACAGTTGGCAATTTCTTTAATCAACTCAAAGGATCGCCTAAGGATTTTAGTAACCTAAGTATTTGATACCAAGTTAAAATGAGGTGTTATCTTTATGATCCTATAGGAGAGATTCTTAGAAATATCTGCCTACTTAGCAGTGGCATGCTTTAGGAACTTAAAATTATTAAAACTTCATTTCATTTCCCCAATAATTTAGACTTTTTCACCAATACATCTTGAATTTATCTCATTTCAAATTAGAAACATCTAGAGAGAATCTGTAACAGAGGTTATGCTGTAGTGATATCGTTAGTGATACTGAATTGCCAAAGCCAAAAGCTTAATTATATAGGATTTACATGATACTATATTCCACGTTCTACAGGTTACTTAAAAAAGGCTTTGTTAGAAAAATATTTTTTTTGTTTCTCCTTGAAGGTGAATACTTTAATTTTTGTGTTCAATTTTTAAAATATTTCTGTTAGTAAACCAGTGTCAAAGCCTATCAGAAACCAATTTTAAAGTCTTTTACCATGAAATCTTTTTGAAACTGATAGTCGTATTTTAGTAACAATAACTATTGTTAATGAACCAAAACTAAAAAATAATACTCTGATTTCAAAATAGAATAAGAAGTGTGAGTGATAATATTCTTTATGAGCAGTGTAAGTGCATTTTAAAATACAATGTTTATTAATTTTCAATGCTGGATCATCAACAGTATTCAGAACCTGTTATCCCTCTTGAGTTCTTTTATAAAAGAAAAGAAGAGTGTGTTTTTATTTTAAACATACTAAGAACAAAGAGCACATCTACACCATAAAATATTCAGGAAATCTACATGATGCCTACTCTAGGGTTACTAACGTGACCATTTTCGGGGTTAAGATCATGGAATGGAAGACAAAAAAGAACTAAAACAATTCTACCTCCAAAACTAATTCTACCTCCAAAACCAAATCTCTAACCTTCATCACAGTTCACTTCTATGGACTTTTGGAACTGAGTGGAGAGTTGCGTGTAAAATATGGGGGATACAGAATAGTGAGTGGGAAGCACTCCCTGGACTGATCTATACATAGAAGTAGAGGGAGGAATTACAAACTGCCAAAAGAAAAATGTAGTATCCTGCCTTCTTCCTAACTCTTAATGTCCCCTCTAACCTATGTATAAAGTATTTCTGCAGAAGAAATACAAAGAAGAGGGTAAGGTAGAAAGAAGGCTTGAGGCCAAGAGTTCAAGACCGGCCTGGGCAACATAGCAAGAGCTCATCTCTACAAAAAAGTTTTTTAAATTAGCTGTATGATGGTGGGCACCTGTATTCCTCACTATTGGGGAGGCTGAGGCAGGAGTTGGAGGCTGCAGTAAACTATGATCACACCACTGCACTCCAGCTTGAGCAACAGAGGGATACTCTGTCTCTCAAAAAAGAAAGAAGGAAAGAAAAGGAAGGAAGGAAGGGAGGAAAGGAGGAAAAGAAGGAAGGGAGAGTGGGAGGGAGGAAAGAAAGAAGGAAGGAAGCAAGCAAGCGTTTAAAGAAAAGTAAATGTAATTATTACAAAGCACTTCATCCAGTAAAAATAGATGTAGAAAAACTTAATTGAAAACAGATTTTGTATATTTAAAAGAAAGATTTTGTATTCACAGATTGCCAGGACATCCATATAAAAGTTAAAAAAAAAAAAAAAGCCCATCATCTGGACACTCTGTCTGCCATTAAACATTGAAATGTGTTTCAATATTTTGAAGTCTGGCAGTGTGTAGACTAACATCCAAATGATTGAATGTTTTGGAGTTGTGTAGACATAGATTAAGATTAAGAATTTGCACAGGCCTATAAATTCTGAGTGAGCTTTTATGATACTAATAATTTAAATTTAAATCAGTACTTCCCCTATGTTAAATAATTACAGTATTTCAATTTCTCTGTTGTTAAATTCTATCTTGAAAGTTAAATATTAGGTGTATAGAATCTCTGATGAAAACTTTGGTCAAAAAATTTTGTATTCATATACATGGTAGCAAGAAAACATGTTTTAGAAGCAAAAGAACGTTTTATAGAAGGAACTTTCAGTATGCCTAGAAGTATCTGAATCAGTGATCAAAGTTTTCAGAATTTTAGACATGTATATGTTGGGAGAGTAATATTAAATTACTGAAAAAGGGACTATTTAGATGGCCATCAAAACAATCCTTGGAATTTGAATCACTATTAATGTAGTATATACTGTGTTTCAAGAATATAAGCCTATATTAGTGTAACATAAGTGAAACTGATTTAGCAGATTTCATGTTTTCATAAAAATATTTTGAGTTACTTGATTTTTCCTGATATTGTAAATTCATCCAAATTTTATTTTATTTTAGATTAAATTATCTTTAAGTTTTCATGTGATAGGGAGGAACATTTAGCCATAATTTGGATTTCATGACGTTATTTTCAGGTAATTCATTTTGAGCCTTAAATAGAGTATAACATTGCTTTCTTTTAAATGAGCAAACAATCAAAATTGGATATAATTTCAAGGAAACAAAGGACAATCATTTTATTTCATATTTACTTTGAAAAGCTTTCCCTTCGATTTCATTATTAAAAGTTGGTTGACCTTTTTCAGTTGAAAAATATCCTTTACACTGATGGAGTTTTTTCATGCTTTTTAGTAATACTAATGAGTTGAATAATTTATGAGGTTGTCATGTGCAAAAGATTTTGTGTGATTTGATATACTTTCACCCTCTGGTGTGGGAATGTGATTAATAAAAACCTAGAGGCATGTAATTTTTTCCCTGATGTTTAATGTTCTAATTTTACATGTATTGAATGTGTTATTTAGGCATGTTCTAGTAGTAAAATCTCATGCAAGTGCAAATTTAATTGATTACCAGGAATTATACAGACCATAGCAGTGGAAGAATATAAGGGAAATATTTTAAAACTCATAAACTTATCTTCTGTCCTGCATGGTTTTCTTCTTCAGGGTAAATTAGCTAACAGGGAAACGACTGAAAAAGGAGGATTTTGTATATTGTTTATATATTAAAGTAAAACCTAGACTAGTCAACTCTGGTACATTTCTAATACTTGGAGACTATGGCTGTCAAAGAATAGAATAAAATCTTAATAAGTTTGGTTGTCTTTGTTGACTGTCAGTGATCATTTAGGGCCTCTTTCCCTTCCATAAAATTACACTGGAACAATGTTTCATCAAAACCCAAGATCGCAAGTGCCTCCACGTCTGTGATCAAAGACATGATCTTAAATAGGTCTGATCAGTCGTCACAGAGGAGGGCAGACTGCTTCTGCCTGAGGGGAAAAAAAACATGGAGCAAAGATGACAAAGTTAATCAGTCATTTCTTTGGCAATAAATAATAAGATATGCTGAAAACTGCAAATGAGAACATTCTTAGGTTCCTCAGAGATGTGTCTGCTTAACACCTGATTTATCTAAGCTTGTGAAGCCATCAAGATATGACCTTGATGAATAAAAAGCAGCTCTGTAATGAATCTGGAATTAAATTAGTTTTGATGCTATGTGCATGGCTACTGTAATGTGCTAGTTGCAGTCATCAAGAAATGGGAAGTGCACTGAGAATAAAAAAATACTTAGGCAGCTATATAGTTGTTGAGAAAGAAGCTGTTGAATAATATGACTTCATTTTTTAAAGAGTTGATGGTTATTATAACATTTGAGAAAGAAGATTTGATTTTTTTAGCCTAATAACATATTGTGCTATGGAAAGACTCAAGTAAACATCTTTATTGTTATTCATCGATCACTCCATTTTAGTTGTTATATTATTAATTGGATCTCCATATTTGGAATGAAATAGGTGATCTGGTTATGGTTAAAATAATTTATTGAAAAGATAATGATGTAAATTTTTTTAAGAGAGGGAGAGAGAGAAAGACATGCAGGACTGAGGGTCTGTCAGCTCTTTTTGGTGTCAGTGTCACATTTTAGTAACATAGCCTTCTCTTCACCCTATGTTTTTCACAGTCTCTTAAAATAATTTAAATGGATTATATAAAGACTAGTTATAAAATATGCTTATAAAATGCATTTTACAAATATTATATAACATTTTTCATATGAATAAATGTCCCAACAAGCCACTCATTATTATGTTGAAGATTCAGATTGTAGATTTTAAACAGATTCAGAGGAGTCAGGTAGCTATTAATTTAAAATCATTTATGGAATAGCTTTTGCATGCCATGTATGTGCTAGATTCTAGATTTAGAGATTGAGACAAACAGTTTCTGCCATCTAACAGCACATATTTTAGTTCATGGTTCTCCACAGGGGTGGAGGTGGGGGTGTGCTACTGGCACTGATGGGTAGAATGTTGCTTAAAATATCTGATCACGCACAAGACAACTCCCCACAGCAGCAACAACAAAAACAACAAAAATCTAAACCAAAACATCAATAGTACCAAAGTTGAAAAATCCTGGTCTAGTGGAAAGAAAGAAACAGTTATTGAGGGAGTTAGTAGTTCCTAAAGGAGCACAGGGGAGACATTGACTCACTGAGCCTGGTTGGAACAGGCTTCATAGAAGTAATGATTTATGAATTGTCCCAAGAGAAGATTATGAATTTTACAGGTGATAATGGAAGTAAAGGCAGAGGTAATAACAGAAATTACCAAGGCATGGAGGCATAAAAGACCCTAACTTGCTCCTTTGAATGCCCTTAATGTTTTGCATTTGATGACAAATCACTTTGTAAAGGTTTTAGAAAGTATTTTTATTTTAGATGTTCCATATTCTCAGATAAAACAAAAACCATTTGAGGACAAGATTTAGGTCTTCTATTTATTTCATTTGGAGCATCCACATGAATAAAAATTCATTGTGCTTATTGTTCAGTTGCTATTTTTTATTTAATTGGTAATTGGTGAGTTTCAAGTATACAGAGTATTAACCATACCATTCATCACTTTGGGTAACAGCATTAAAGAATGGGTTTTCTATGGACTAGGTCTAGAAATATGGTATTTTCAAATTATTGCTGACTGATATGGAACTAATTTATATCACTGTTCATAATCTTACTTACATTCTTTTAGACTAATTTCTGGTAAATTGTACACCCAATTGCATTTATAAATAATTACAATGTAGTATGATAAATATTTTTATCAACATGTATTAAAAATGCTAGGGAGCTCAGTAAAAAGGATTACCTAACTGAAGAAATATATTTTAGCTGGTCTTGAAAGGATGAATGGAAATCTTCCCAAATCAGTGCATGGGAAGGTGACATGGTGAAGAAAAGAGACCACGTAACACAATATAACATATTCAAGGAATGGAAAAGGGTGCTATATTATGGAACACAGGATAGTGTGAGGAAATGGTAAGAAGATGAGGCTGAAAAACTAGTTTGTGGCCATACTGTGGAAGAGATTGTCGATAAGAGCCATTAATGGATTTTTATTTGGGAAAATGACCGACCATGGAAGTAGGTGACATGCTAAATTATAAGTGGTAGATAGAGCTCAAACTCAAACTAAATACTATCCTCTTACTCAACAATATGTTGCTGTAAATACATTTGGAATTTTCCTAACTGGGAGGGCATTGTTAACATTTCCCTACTATAAAGTTTGCCTGCTAATTTTTGGCTGACTCTTACAGCCTGTCATCCATAAAAATACATCAGAATAGATTAACTTAGTATCATTCACAGGATGTGTCATTTATAAAAACATTTAAAAATGTTTTTGTTGTTTTTAAAAGTGCTTTTTAATAACCTATATCAGTACCATTATTTAGATACTCCATTTTTTAACAGAGAGATTTTTGTTAATTACCTCTTTCATCCATGTCTTTGAGCCAATTGTTTACCTGTCCCAAAAATCTCCTACCTCGATTTCCCATAGTCTCATACTTTTCAAGTGAATTTTCTACATTGAACTTTGTGGCAAGCTTTAAAAAAAAAAAACTAAGCGTCATTCCCAAGGTTAATGCCACCCACTCCCCATCCTCTCAGCCCTCTTTCAGGTTGTCTAGTTTATCTTTTCTTTCATTCCAAGGATTGCCAAACTTTCAAACTTCCATTCTGCTACTCATCTGCCTTCTATCCTTCTTGGCACAGATGCAGGTTTCTTTCCTTTGTCCCTCTTTCTCTCCCTCCCTTCTTTTCTCTCTTCCATAAAAAAAAAAAAATGCTCATTATAAGAAATCTTTTAAAATGCAAAAAAAAAAAAAAAATGTATAGAAGTGAGAAAATCACCCAGAGTCATCTATGTAAAGATAGCTGTCTTTACCGTTTTGATGTATTTATTTCATTTTAGTCTTTTTCCATGCAAATTTTATCATAGGGACCAAACACTATGCAAGGTACTCAAATAGTCAAAACATGAATAATGCATCATCTCTGCTCTTTATGACATTTAGAGGGTTCAAAACTGGCCCAAGTTTTCTATATATTTTATCATGTTTTTTCACAAGCAAAATGTGCCATGTGATTTTTAATCTAATAATACCCCATTTTAAATAATTAAAAATCACTGTAACTTCATGGCTAATCAAAATCCTACCAAGTAATATCTAGTCTAAAATGCAGAGAGATTATACATTTACCATCATGTATATTCTTAAAATATGGTTTATTAAATTTCCTTTAAAAAGCATAGAATGCAGTTTTTTACATTGACTCCATTAAAAAGATTATTAAGTTAGCATTTCATACTTATATAATGCTTCACTTAAATTCAATATTTTCTTGCACCTTTTTAATTGCATTTTTCTGTTTAAAAATGCTGTTTATGAATATCCTCTTTGTTGGTCTGCTCTAAGAAATATTGCTTACATATGAATATTTTGAATTAGGAATAGATGAAATTCTGTTTTTGCTGTCAGAACCAAATTGTAAAGACGCATTGCATGTCTTTGAAAATCAGTATACTCTATTAGCAGCCCTGTCAATATAAAAAGTGCATTCCATTTCCACCTCTTGCTCTAATAACCTTTTCTGTGTTACTCTGAGGCAGTTCACATAATCAGAGTATATTGTCAGCTTACTGGAGTTGGGGAAGCATGAAATGAAAATCACGTTAATATTGATCCAGTTCTTTACTCGCACGTGTCCTTGATGTCCTTTTCCACTGAGCAATAACTGTTGGGGTTATGTAGCCATTTTCTTATCTTCTTTCTTAAATTCCAGTAAATTGTTTACAAGCATAACTAATCTGAATAAGAATTTAACACTTGGATATAATTTCTACAAACATTTCATCTTAATTAATACCCAGATTGCTAATACTGCATGTGTAATATACCACTGAAATATTTTCCCCCAGCTTTACAGAAAACAGCTTACCTGAATGTATAATGTCTGTGTCTAGTTTAAACAATCAAAAGTCTGTACAAATTCCTCTTTGGTGAGAACACAAAGGATGCTGTACTCTAATTTGTGTAATTTAATGATGTGCTAAAATGGACCATAAGTGCCATCAATTATTGACTTAGGTAAGGATTACCATTTTTGAATCAAGTTCTTTGTACATTTGAAGCTAATATCTTGGGTTTTTAATTTTATGGTAGTATAAATATCTATTTTGGATTATACAATATAGTCTGTGTTAACAAAAATAAATTGAAGTGGGAATCATTGTTTGATCTGATTCATTCAGACTGAAAATACCCACAACTACAAAAGGAGGAATTTGATATCTGAACTATCCAGATTTTATATCTGTATTTATTAAATGTGTTCAGTAACTACTCAGATTTTTACTTAAAATGTGTTTGAAACAAGAAATAGAAACAGTCTATTTAAATAGAAACAATCTGTTTTATTTATAGAAATACTCACCTTCATAAAATGATTTGTGTTGATAAAGTAAGGTTCCTGACTCAGCATCAGGTATAAAAGAATAAAAAGATACTTGAGATTTCTAGTCATTATTTCATGTTTTTATTCAGTATCACTAAGTTTTTGCTACTGAGATTTTTCTACTAAAAGATCTGTTTTCTTTAAAAAAAGAAATCCTATTCTGTACAGAAGATGATTTGATTTTTTTGTCCTTAATCTTCAATAGAAAAGTAGTCTTTCCTTTTATATCATCATAGTTTATATTTATTAAGGAAGGAAACACTATGTCTATACTATGAAGTCAAACACAAAATTAAATTTTGAACTTAGGTGATTTATAAAGAAAACATTTGCTTGATAGTAAATAATTGTTACAGTAAGGTGTGTTTTATGTGAGTATCTATTACTTTTCTCTCACAGATACACAGATGGAAGGTCAACATAAAATGTTTTTGAACAATAGGTTTCTCAGTATAATAAAAAGTATTTTCATCTTTTTTTGAAATGTTCAAAATTGAAAACTTGTCAGCAATAAATTGATTCATACATATTATTGCATGAGATCATGTCACTGTATCTTATGTAGTTAGCTGAAAGGTATATTTATCTTAAACTCTTTTCTTTTCAGTGGAAATTAAATAATATTTAGATACTGTGATCCCCAACCCCTGGGCCACAGCTAGGTACCGCTCCATGGCCTGCTAGGAAAACAGGGCTAAGATCCGCTTCCCCACTCCATCTGCTCCCACCCCACCCCCACCACCCACTCTCCCCTAGCTCCCATCCAAGGAAAAATTGTCTTCCATGAAACCCGTCCCTGGTGCCAAAAAGGTTGGGGACCACTAAAAGCACTGCTCCGAAAAGGTATTTGTTGCTCTGACTTGAGTTTCAATGAGAAAAAGTAATCTTTATTTTTGAATTTCCCAAAGTATTCACGTTATTCATGCTTTTAAAAGAAAGCATTTAGGTTTGAAAGTGAATTGCAACATTTTGTCATACTTACATAGTGATAGATTTTGTCAAACGCATTGAACAAGCTAAAAATATTGTGAAATGGTATATATTGAAAAGAATTTCTCCTTTGAAAAAGAATGCCATCCTATGAAACTGCTTTCCAGATGTTTAGAAACAGAATTTTTCCAATAATACATTTAGGTAAAATTAAAATGAGTCTAAATTTCCATTCTGCCAGTGTCTTTCCAAAGATTAAAAAGAAATCTGTATTAGATGCATTAGCTTTTGTTGAGAAAGCAGAAGTTCTTTTCCTTCAAATATCTAAGATATTAAACACATGTATATTAAGATATCTATATACATAATTGAAAAGCATATCAAATACATTGATACTTGTGTAATTTTATTTAATAATATCTTTAGATAAATAAAATAGTTATTGGGGGAAAACAGTTTTAAGTATAAGCTGTTTACACTCCATTCAATTTCACAAGCCCTTCATCACACCTGTGCTACAAGCTATTCTTCCTGTCTTCAGAGAGCATTCAAACTGGTGAAGAGTTGAAGGCTCCTCTTGCATTATGATGAATATAAAAAGACTGTTATAACAGCATGGTGGAAGGAAGATTATTAACTCCACTGAAGGAGAAGCAACCATCATTTCTTGAATACCTGATATTGGATGAGCATAGTTCCAAGACCTTAGACTTATGCTTTCTCTTGAGTTTTGAAATCAACTTTTATAACGTTTATAAGCAATAAAATATTGACTATGTTCTTCCATTTTAAATTATGTACTCAGTATACTCTTTTAATACTGTAATTTGTTTTATCTTACTCATTTTATCAAAATTTTAACATTTTGACAGCTTATTATGTAAATAATCTTCACACATTTCCATTGTCTCATTTTAACTTTGCAATAATCCTGTGAAAGCTTGGTTGGGTGATACTTACTATTCCTCTTTCACACATTGGAAAACTGAAATTATGAGATTGGTCTGGACTTTTTAAAAAATATTCCTAATGGGTATTGGCAAGAACAATAAAGTAAGAATGGCAAATCACATAATCCAACTTTCTCATTTATGAGGAAACATAAAAAGACATAAAAAGAGAGGTTACGTAAGGAGCATGCATATAAAATGATTAATACGTGAACTATGTTTCTGTTTTTTCATGTGCTTACTCAACAAACATTTATTACCACTTTATTTAACACTTAAAACACTTAGAAATTAAAGTCCAGTAGAGAATCCCTAAATAAAAGATTATGAAATGAGCAATGATAACATATTAAGACTTGTTTCTAAGAAGGGAATACAGAGAAGGGAATAATCAACCAAACTGAGTCTTGAAGGACAAGGCAGGTAGGAGAATTCCATGTAGATGAAATTTTGTGTGTCAGACTTAAAGATGTGAGACAATGTGGCATGTATGGGGACAGAAGCATTCAGCTTTTGGGGAATATGAGGTGCAAAGAGGCCAAATCAGTAAACTAGTGAGGTTAAGTAAACGGGAGCCAGGTCATTAGCCGTAGCCATTTATTTAAGTTGTCCAGATAAAATAACAATGAAAATGTATTCTTCCATAGTTGTTATTCGTAAAATATATAGATATACATACACATACATATATATACATACATACATATACATATATGTAATTTTGAATAAATGACAAATTTAAGCCATAGTTCCACAATAACTATAAATAACAATAGCATAAAACTGGTAAGAAGCTGATTCTATACTAAAACAGGCTTATTGTGGGGTTATATCTATTCTCTTTGTGCATAAGCCACATTATATATTATTTATGTCTTATCTACTGTTGAGAATTACTTTCTTCTTTAGTATAGATGTTTTAGAGTTGATTGTAGTATAATTTCTTAAACAGAAATAAAGTGCTGTGTAGTATTTTCCTTTAAATGGTTTATATTTATCAATATAAAAGATCATAAAGAGCAAATGAACTAATTTCTTTGCCTTGATTGTTTGGCCATTCCATGTAGACATATTCTTTGATATTACTAAGATGAGTTAATGTCTCCAATTTCTCATTTCTATATTTTAACTTAAGCTTATTTAAAATGATCATTATTAATAATAACATAGTAGTGACAATAATACTACAGTAAAAGTACTAGCAACATTTTCATTCTCCTGTTACTTCATTTTTAAAATGTACTTCAGTTCACGTGGACTTTTGGTTATTAAGGGAAATTTTATGAAAATGGAACTTTAGGTTCATGCAATGCAGTGTTCTATATTAGATAACATTTTCACATACAGAATTTCTGCAAGTATATATATTTACTAAGAAGTCTGAATAGAATGCTTTCATGTGGAAAATACTATATGTGAAATTTTGGATTTAGCATCATTAATTTATAATTTGGTGACTTTTTCTTCTGAAACTTTTAAATTTTACGGCATTTTAACGTTTTCATAGGAAAATAGCATATATGTCTATCCTATCCTGCTTTACACACAATTCACATTTTCAAATCCAAGACATTCTGGTGGTTTGTGGTATTCGCTTGTTAATTTCTTGATAAATGGCTTAAGAGGCCAAGAAGTGCACTCAGTCCAACATGTCTTCTGAAGATAGATGATTGCAAATAAATTCTCTTCGCAATCAGATTTTGATTTGTTGGATGTTAAACCAATTCTTTCTAAGGACAGTGTTTACAAGCCTTGTAATGAGACAGCCCTTTGAGACCTTACCTCTTTTTGCCTGTAATTTTGATGAATGAAATTCTAATTCATAAAGGATATTGTGATTGAAAAGCACCGTTAGATCTCATACACTTTAATTTGGATAAATGTTTGGTGCAGTACCATAAAATCAGGACTTCTACTGAGCTGCAAACTGATAACACTTCAATAGTAATGATAAGTTCAGTGTGTTGGTATTGATTAGTTTACTGTATAGCTTTTAAAGACATGATTGTTTTACTGCTTTAAAACCAGAGGGATTAAAATTGAAAGTTTCATACACGTTTCAGAGCTCACCTTCCTTCTACAATATTTTTTATTGGTAGGTATTTATTTTGGTAACACAAGAGTAACATAAAGCTTTTTTACATGGCTGTGATACATGGGAAAACTTGCTTTATTAGGCTGATTCACATGTAGAAGACTTTCATGTAAAGAACCAAGTTCTCTTTCATGTAAGTACATAGATTCTGCAGTTCTCCTCCAAACTGAAGGCACATCACTAAGACTTTGAGATATCCTGGGAACTTTATATTTAGCAATAGCCAGAGGCAACTGTTATATCTGAGTTTATTCATTTATTCAGGATCTATGAAGGCTTGTTCTGTGCTAGGCAGTGTGCTAAATACTGAGAATACAAAGACAAAATCATGCTTCCAGTCATCAAGGGGCTTCCAGGCTATTCTGGAGATAAATAAGCAGTTATATTAACAGTATCTGTAACTACTACAGTAGAAGGACTTAGGAGGTATGGTGGAAGCCTAAGGGAAAAAGCTTATAAGTCTACCTTAAGAAATCAGAGAAGGAAATAAAGTGGGGGTTAAACTTGAACTTCAGTTCAGCAGGTGTTTGTGGCACACCTGCTGGGTGCCACAGAAACGAGGCTATCCCCTAGTAGAGAGGATAGACACGTAACAGGTAACACCTATACAGTGCCATTGAGTTATATGTAAGCTGTGAAGGTGCAGAGGGGTTGGTTAGGAAAGCACCTGAAGGAAGTGAATTTTGGAGGGCAAGTAGGAATTAGCCAGACAAAAGAGGAAGGAAGAAACATACCATACAGAGGGGATTACATGAGCACAGGTAAAGAGGTATGTGAAAGCACGGCATATTTTGGAAGCTATAAATGGTCCAATATTGCTGAGAGGGGAGTGCTAAAAACGTGCAACTGGTGATAAGAGGATAAAAGGCCTTGGTAAGCCATGCTAAGAAACTTAGATTTCATCCTCCAGCATAAGCCTTGCATCGAGTGTTGGTGATTGGGAGGAGTTAGTAAACAATATTAAGCAGGAAAATATCCTAAACTTATTTGTATGTTGCAATAATCACTCTGACAAAAGTGTGGAAGATGGTATGAGTAAGGCAGCTGCTGAAGCCCTCCAGACCAAAACGATGGTGGCCAGCACTAGGGCAGTGGCCGTCACCATGGAGGATAAATTCCTAGATTTTTGGCTTAAGTAAGTGGGTGGGTCAAAATAGGAGGAAGAGCTCCAGGAGCAAGAGACAATTAGTTCAGTTAGGGAAATGTTCATTTAGTAATATCCAGGCAGAGATGTCTAGAAATATGCCTATAAGGACCTCCAGAGAGACTTTTGCATTATTAATCATTGGATTTGCCTCTTTTGTTCTCAGATGATGTAAACTCTCTGTTTCTCAAATTAAGTTACTACCCAAGAAACTAACAAGTTTTAAAGATAGCTACTATCAGAAGATTACTGTTGTGCTGGCTTTGTATCACCAGAAATCAAATAGAATTAAGATACGTTTATGAAACATTCAGTGATCTATCCTCAATCTTTTATTACAGAAATAAGAACTATCTACGGGCCAGTGAAGTAAGAATACACATGTAACTCATTTAATTCTCTCCCTTCTGATGTAGCATTGATTTGTAATAATTCTGTTTGTGTCTGAAGTATTTATCAAAATATATATTTAACAATCTATTACTTTATATTGTTAAGCTATATATTAACCATGTTCTGTAAATGTTGTTATCCAGCAGGAGCTAGGATGACAGACTATATACCTCACAGCCATTGGCACTCTGTAATGGTACTGTGACATGACTCTGTTCCTCAACATGCGTTTCGCCTTTCTTTGAGTCGATTTTTTCATGTTTTAGCAAACAGAATTGGCTCACAGTCACTGATAAAAAGGAGTATGCAAACTGCAAAGGAAAAAAGAAAAAAGGCTGACACTATTTTACAATCCAAGTTTTACGACCGCTAGGTGCACTTCCAAGAAAATGGTTGAGCAAACATCAATAGGCAGTAATGGACTGTAGGAAATCCTATGGTATGGGCCTGGGAGAATTGACCAAAAGTAGTATAAATTATAACTGGAGAGAATTTTGGCCAGAGGCATGACATGATTTGGAGAGCAATTGCCTATATACACAACACCATAAACATCCCCTAGAAATATAATATACCACCACCATATAGGACTGATTTATTAGGCTCTCATTTCTAAGAATATATCCACCACATCAAATGAGATGTGAAGATATTTTCCTAGTTAATGCTGCTCCTTGAAGCCTATAGTATCCTAATACTACAGCTAGAACACAGTAAATTACATTTTCTTCCAAACTGAATTTCAACTTCAAGTGATATGAAATAGAAATATTTCTTATGTGTGTGTGGGTGTGTGTATGTATAAAAATATAAATATATATGTATGCATGTTTAAAATTTTCTTGCAGTTCAGATAATGTTAGATTCATTGTCACCTGCCAAAGCAGGTGCTTGAATGTAAATATGGAAATAAATTTGTTAAGCAGTCAAATTCATGAGGGTTTCAAATGCATTAGTTTCTAACCTGTACATTGATTGACATGTTAATGCCAAGTCAAATTTTGCTATATTTCAATTTTTCTGCTTATTGTTATGTATTTTTATTTTGGCTATGTGTATTATTTTATATACCAAATTAAGGATATAATTTCAGGAAACTGGTATTTATTTCATTAATTGCTAAAGAAATAGCTATTTTGAAGTAGGTTTTATGTCTAACTCCACCTTTCTGTAACTTTCCAGTGATAACTGTTTTTCCCCTCAGATGTGAATGCTTTCTTGTTTTCTTCATACCTATCTCATCTGTTTTCAAAATGATCTGATCAATTGATTAGCTAATTAACACAAAAATATAATTATGTAAAATTGTATAATTGTATGGATCAGAAAACTGAGTTTGAGGTGAGGTGCAGATTTTGGTAGAATGTGAGTCATAAGACATGGATTGTAGAGTCCTTTCTCTACCACTAGCCAACTGCTAGGTCCCTCAACAAGGCATGTAGCATTGTTAGCCTATTTCCTCACATGTGAAATAAGGGTAGGTGATTGTAGCCCCTCCCCCCCTCCATTCTCACAGAAAACCAAACAAGATAAAGGAGGTAAAAACGTCTGTAATTGTAAAGTAATATGTAAATACAACATATAATTTTAATAAAGTGATCAATTATTTGTAATACTATGAGCAAAAATCATAGTAACCTAAATTATTATATTTTCATTGTGATTAGGCACTGAAGAAGATATAGTGAAGTCAAAGAAAACATTCAGAAGTCAGGCAATAGTGAACCAGAATGCAGAAACAGAACTCATGCTGGAAGGAGACGATGATGCAGTCAGTCTGCTACAGGAGAAAGAAATCGACAATCTAGCCGGTAAATTTTTAAATATTTTTTTCTGTTTGTTTGAATAAATACACACAGAGTTACTGAATTTAAAATCCATTTCCTGGTGAATAAATGTGTGCCAGTGGTTTTAACAATGCTCAATCATGTGAATGTTAATGATTTACTTTGTCTCATTTCTAGTATTGAAGAGAATACCCCAAACAAATGTGTATTTTGCTGGCAATGAATAAATAGCATAAACTTTCTAATGAAGAGCAACTTTTTATATAGGAGAAATAATACATAGTATAAATTATTCATGTATAACTGCCTATATAATCTAATACGCCAGCCATGAAGAATAGCCACTTCAGCTAGGTGACCATCAAATTTGCCCTTTCCTGCCTGCTGTCACTCTGTAGAATGTACCTCCCCACTCCTGTTCTGTTATCTAACCTCACACTGCTAAACCCCTGCCACCTGCAGACATTCTTTCCCCTACCACCTCAGTTTCACCTCGTCCTAATGCTGGTCTAAGGTCCATTCTAGATAGCATCTGTGGTGACCAGATGGGGGATGGATATCCTAGAATATTGGCTCATAACCTTTTTTGGGTTTCAAACCACTGTGAATCTGATGAAAGCAGATTGCTTCATGAAAGTGCACATACAATTTTGTACACAATTTCGGAGTATTTACTGACTCCTGGAAACCAGTCCATGGAATCATATCTAGATCTCCGGTTTAAAACTCCTGAGTGGCTGAGTCTTACCTCAATTCTATATTTTGAGCTCGTACAACATTGAGGTAGAAGGTGGCAATAGAGAGGTGGATTTATATTTATCATTCTGTGTATAAAACCATACTGTAAATTATCTGGCATGGCTTTATGAAAGCCTCCAGTGATTTATTTCTACCAGTTAGATATATCTCTTTTTATCAAAGAAAAAGTTTTAGTGTTAATTGTAAATTGGAGATAGCATATTATTCTCCCTCTTCTAGATTAAGAAAATGCTTAATAACTTTATTCTAACACTAGTTCCTAGATATATCTATGTTATTAACATTTATCTATTGTGAAAACCGTTCTTCCTATTTAAAAGTAACCTTAAGTCTATGATGAAATGTTTGCCTTGAATTCTTAAGCAAACATTCAAGTGTTGGTTTTATGGTATTTGTGGTTTCTTTCCTTTAGTAGCTCAGAGATTTTTATCTGAGGCCATTTGGAAATGTAAGCAAATCGAGTTCATTGATTCTGTTTGTCCACCAGTGTTTTCTCTGTTCCTGGTCTCATTCTTGATCTTAAAGAACATAGAAAATTCACAAATGTTATTTCTAACCCTTTTAGATAATGTGTTGCCCTTCTTCATTTGCATATACTAGCAGATATGTTTAATAATTGTATGATTTAGTTTAGAGTCTCTGGTCCTTTCTTCCCACTGAAGATAATTAAATAGTTGACATGAATTTGCCTCATCCCTTGAAGTTCATTATAATGAGATCTGTCCACTAATGCCAGTGGTACAATCCAACAAAGGCTAATATTCCTTTCATATTTCTCTTCTTTAATGATAACTAATTAAATATTAATTTATGTTTCTAAGCAAAATTTCTCCCCAAAATTAAGTTTAAACACCTAAAGAATAATAAAAGTATGCTTGAAATAAAATATTTCAAAATCAAGCTGTGTAGCTCTTGACCAGTTAACTCTATCAAGACTCCTCTAAACTTCTTTATTTTAACAGATTTTTCTTTGAGCATTTCTGCTTCTATCCATGTCTACCTGATCCAAACTTATACTCTTCTAGCAGAATCCTTGTGTCTAAAAAATCTTACAACTACCCTAAAATATTGATCCCCTGCCTAGTCTGTGGTGTTCATTTTTAAGAGAGCAGCTCACAAATGTAGAACCTTGAATTTAGTGGAAAAGAAGTGGGGGGTGGTGTTTTATGAAGGGCCACAGAAATAGTCTGCATAATTTATAGGAATATGTAGATTCATTTGGTAAACTCTGAAGCCTATTTATTTAATCTAGACTTGCATAATAGTGACACTACATAAAATTCATTTTTAGGAGTTGATTACAAGCCAGAATTCTTAGGCTTAAAAAATCAGGTGTTAATAAAGTTTTCAGACCACATACATACATAACTTTTTTTTGTTCCAAGAATTATTATCCAGATCATAGTTATCTCTGTCTCAGAAATTAAAGTTTGCTAAGTAATAATGTCTTTTTTATTCATAACTTATTCTAAGTAGCGTGATAGTGCTATACTGCCTAAAGAAAACTTTACCATCACAGGAAACCTAAGTTCAGAAGATCCTAAATTAAAATCCAGAAGATCCTAAAATCTGTGTATAATATTAATATTATTTCATATTTATTTAGTGTTTCAAATATTATATAAAATAACAAGTACCAGTTTCCATCTCTGAGATGAAAATTACAGGTGATACGGCTTGCATATTATTAAGTATAAGAAATATACTTTCAAATATATAAACTAAAGTTCTTAGATTTTTAAATTACATATGAAATAATATACCATTTTTATAATTGTAATTGTAAACCTAAATCTGCTGATTATCAGAATACATTTTCCTGTTCTTATAAAACCCTGTTCTGCTGACATAGGCACATGGATGAGAAGATCATGCATTATAATTTGTCATTGTGCAATATTACTTGATAGCCAAGTAAAATTCAAATAAAATAGAAAGCTAAGGGAAAGTACTAATTTATTTAAGATCAATTCTGTTTTTTGGTTTAAATGATAGGATCAACTTTTGTTCCTAAAAAGAAGAAAAAGAGGAAGACTAGATAGCATGTCTCACTAGGAAGCAGTGTTGAGAGGGTTTTGTGTGTAACAACCCATTTCATCTTCACAACAGTTCTATAAGGTAGATACTGTTATTACGACTAGTTACAGAAATAATGATATGGAGGTCAAGAGATAAGTAACTTGCATAAGGTTAAGAAGTATATAAAATATTTTCTTAGAAATATATAGTGGATGGTTTGAACTAAACTATCCCAAACAGTACATTTAAATATGTATGTGTGGGTATGTGTATATGTATATATACTAAAATGGTATAAAAATGAGATATTCTATTTATAACTCAATTTTCACACTGGTTTCATCATATTAAGTCTATGAATATGCATAATAATTTTAAGGTTTTTTGTAGATAGTCTATGTGTGGCCCAAAATCATTTTGGTAAGTTAAAAAAGAGTCTGATAAGTAGAATACTTTTAGCACAGTTTTACTTAAATATGGATCTTTTCTCATGTTTTCCCCATTTTATTTGGAGTTTTCTAGTTCTAATAAAGATAAAATGTTCCACAAAGTTCTATACCTTTAAATATCATACAGTTTTCTTTTTCACTTTTAGTTCCCTTCCTTCCCAAGCTGTTCATCTCAAGAGGCAAGTTAAATGTGTGTGACTACTAATTACCCAATTTATTATGTATTGTACCAAATGGCTAATATGATTATAATATAGGAGTATGCCAATCAATAAAGTAATTATTATATTAATAACACCTAACTTAATTTACTTTAATTGCTTTTGTAGCTTGTAGTGATTCACCAAAGTGAATTAGCACCTAAGATTCCACATGTGACTAAAGATTTCAATTTACTAATTATATTTTTACTTAAAACATTGAGATTAATTGGTATAATTCAATGGATTTTTAATCAAAAATCTTGATTATTTTAATTTTAAAATTAACAAGTTCTTTCTTCAAATAATTATTGAGTAACTGAAATTTAAGATTAAGTCAAATTTATGTTAATTAACAAGTGAAGGATTTAATTCAACTGATAGGAAGAATTATGTCCCATAATGAAATGTATTTCATTTCTTTTGGAGTTGTGGCCTTGGCACATATGTTGAGTGACAAGAGAAATATTTTACTTAATAGAATTAAAATTTATATATTAATAGATTCCTTTATTGTTACTCCCAAAAGTTTGTAATTTGACTAATTTAGGTAGTGCTGAATTATTGATGATGATAATAATGGTTCTTTATGCTTTATTATCAGTTCTATAAATCATAATAATTTTTTTGTGTGTATATATATCCTGTTATTACCAGCAGTCCACCCACGCACTTAAAAGTTCCACCGGCCTAAACTAATGTCCAAACTTCTTTCTTCACTTGAAATGCTTTTACCATTTCTCTCTTCTACACCCTCTCCCTTCTCCTCCTATCAAAGACACTACCCATTTTTAATATCCATTTGAAACGAAGTACTCACTGGCCAATCTTCTCACCGTCATAACATTTTTGTTAACATTTTGGGGTAACAGCTTTATTGAAATATAATTCACATACCAAACAACCCGTTTACAGTATACAATTCAATGATTTTTAGTATATTCACAAAGTTATGCAACCATCACCAAAATCAGTTTAAGAACATTTCGTCACTCCTGATGGTAACCTTCTGCCCTTCGGCTATCCCCCAAATTCTCCTATTCCCCCTCCATAGCCATAGGCAACCACTAATTTACTTTCTGTCTCTATAGATTTGCCTGTTCTGGACATTTCATATAAATGGAATCATAGATAGTCTTTTGTGTCTGGCTTCTTTTGCTTAGCATGATGTTGTCTAGGTTCATCTATGTCGTGACATATATGTTCTTTTATGGCAGATATTCCATCATATGAAATACCACATTT
This sequence comes from Eulemur rufifrons, assembly GCF_041146395.1. NCBI lineage: Eukaryota > Metazoa > Chordata > Mammalia > Primates > Lemuridae > Eulemur > Eulemur rufifrons. The sequence continues at coordinate 71,581,300 of NC_090986.1, read as the reverse complement.
TGTTTATGAGTTCATTAGTTGATGGACATTTGGGTTGTTTCATCTTTTGACTGTTATAAATATCCTTCTGTGAACATTAATGTAAAAGGTTTTATATGGAAATATGTTTTATTTCTCTTGGGTATATACGTAGGAGGGAAATTGCTTGGTCAAATAATAAATCTATGTTTAACTTTTCAAGGAGGTTGCTAGACTGTTTACCAAAGTGGCTGCACCATTTTAAATTCTCATCAGCAGTGGGATAGTTTTGATTTCTCCACATCCTCCTCAATACTTGTTATTATCTGACTTTTGGTTAATATAGCCACCCCACAACATTTTGATTGTGTCATTCTTAAGACACTTATCACATAAAGCCTTGTATTATAGATGTTTTTCCATATGTTTTCTCTCTCCTTTTAGCCTGTAGATTCCTTAAGGCCAGCAGTCATATACTAAATATGTACCTTTGAACCATCAAGAACTTTTCTAACACAATTATTTGCCCTTAGAAGACTCCCACTGAAAATTTTAATGTAGCTTAAGTAAACTGGAGAGATGAGATAATTATATTAGCAATTTATACCAAAAACAAAAGACAAAACAAAACTTATTTTGAGCTATTGAAATAAAGTATTTTGGGGCTTGAATTATGAGACTATCTGCTCATACTAACTGAATTATTCAAATAACTATTCAGTTCATCACTTGAGTTCCAGGATAGGAACACCTAAAGATAAGCTAATCATTGTGCCATTCCCACTTATGCTAAATGTGTTTTAACTAAACGTCTCTGCAGGTTCCCATTGATACAAGGTCAAAATACCACCGTTAGTATTAATAAAAAAAAATTTCTATAGCACACAAAAAAGTTGTTCTAAAACCAATGGATTATAATGTTACTCTGAATATTTTAAAAAGAGTAATTAGTACAGGGAAATAGCATCACAGGGAAGAAGTGTTAGAATGTAAAAGGTGGTTTTTTTTTTTAATTTACATTTTTCAAAGTGGTAGGTTTATAATTATTTACATACACACACACACACTTACCAAGTTAAGAGTCTGAAACTCAGAGAAAATGTTTTGTGAATTAAGATTGAGAAAAATATAGAAACAAGAAGGAGACCTATTAGAAGGCTGTCCTCTGTGCCAGTCACCTCCCTCATGACTTGCTTTGTTGCCGGTGACAGTTCCCAGTTGTGCTTTCCCTGATGTTTAGAGGGCAGTATGTTTTCAAGCTGCTTTTCTTCTTATAAACTGGTTAGATTGTTTCCATTTCATGTAGCCTCTGTTGTTCTAATTCAAAGTGAAATCAGATATCCAGTGATGAAAAACCAGGAGGAGTGTTATTTCTAATTTTTTTTAAGGTTGACCATTTCTAACTCTCTAAATATCTCTGACTACTTTCACTTGCTCATTGACATCTCTTGAATATGTAGTAATTATATAGAATGTGGGTATTCAGAGACTGTGATAAAAAACAATCCTCAAGCAAATTACCTCTGCTACCACTACCTCTGGGTAACTCCAATAGCCAGGAAGTTATGGCATATAATGTATCTTCCTTAATAAATTAAAGTAGACAACTGAGATGATCAGCTAGATAGTTTAGACCTTCAGTGTTCTATTATAACTTGAAATATCCAGATAGCAGAGGCAAATATATTTTATATAAGTTGAATGCTACCTACAAACTGAGCTAGAAAGGAGAATAAAGCAAAGTAATGAACATATGGGAAGAAGGAAGAACTCAAGATTCTGGGAAAATATAATAAAATTAAAGAAACAACAGAATTCTAAAAGCTAAGAGTTTTTTTGAGAAATATGTTCTTTAAAAAAGAAAAAGAGTATGAACCAAGGGCACAGACAATTTTGTTATAATTGTTTGGTGGAATAAGAATAAGCACTATAGAAAAAAACATGTTCAGTGTTAGATGCATAGACACAGATAAACTCTGACTCAGTCTGCTTAAGCCTACCTACTCCTTGCAGTACAATTCTAATATGATGAATGTAACATTCTTTCCCTAACAAAACTAGTATGTTTTAAAATATTACCCATATTTATTTTTGTGTAGTTTTAGTTACCGAATCTAACTAGAACTGATTTAACCTGATACTTGTATTTAGGGAAAAAATGTCTTTTAAGCATTCTGAATTCTCTAAAATGCATTTTGCTCAGGATTTCCCCCTTAATTTTTAAACCCATGTGTATTTCAAGGGAAATTTAATCCATATGTCCCTGACTCACTCACACTTAACTCATCAAAATGTTGTTTAGTAAAAGCTAGTTCATGTTGAAAAAACCTTATGAGTCTTTGTATGTCTTTTTTTTTCCTCTCTTTGAATGAGGAAGTTGCTTTGCGAGTCATAAATAGTATACCCAAAGGGTTCACATTCAGCTTCACACACAGAATTCATGAACCTCTTAGAGACAACATCAGCACATGCTCCTTTCTTATAAAGCTAAAATACTTAAATTTCTTAATTTTTTTAATTGGTTAAAGAGTTGTAAAAGTAAATAAAAGCTTCACCTTGCCAGCCTGAGCAAGAACGAGACCCCATCTCTACTAAAAATAGAAAGAAATTATATGGACAGCTAAAAAATATATATAGAAAAAATTAGCCGGGCATGGTGGTGCATGCCTGTAGTCCCAGCTACTCGGGAGGCTGAGACAGGAGGATCGCTTGAGCTCAGGAGTTTGAGGTTGCTGTGAGCTAGGCTGACGCCATGGCACTCACTCTAGCCTGGGCAACAGAGTGAGACTCTGTCTCAAAAAAAAAAAAAAAAAAAAAAAAAAGCTTCACCTTGAATATCGAGGCTTCTTTGCCTCTTTTCATTATTTTCAAAAAGTCTACAAGGTCATTTTGGAGTCTGCAAATATTTTACTATAGTTCACATTTCTGTATTTCCAAAAATGGATTTCCCCTTCAACCATGGATTCTATAGTTTATAAAACACTTATAAGCTACTCTTAACTGTAACAACATTCCTGCTAACCAAACTGTGTAACTGTGTAAATTAAAAATACAACAAAAGGACACAGTTCAACTATGTTTATTAGACATTGTCTTGGTCCTATTTCTGTTGCTTATAACAGAATACCTGAAACTGGGTAATTTATAAGAAAAGGAATTTATTTCTCACAGTCTTGCTCATTTCACTACATCAGTGTTTTTCTAATTCCAAGTTGCAACCCATTGGTGGGTTAACAAATCGATGAAGTGGGTTATTACTAGCATTATTTGTAAATGAAATAAAAGAGAAAAGAATTGATTAGAATGGAAAATGTTAAAATTCACATGTATTAATAGTAAAGACAAAAGTTGGAAGGGCCTGTTGGGTCCTTATTCTCTGATGCTAGACCCCAACTTAACTCAAATTTGATGTGTTTTCCAAGCAAAACAAATATAAATATTGAATCTCTGCCACATGCAAGACATAATGATGGGTGCATTATGAAGTAGGTGGAGTGCAAAGACACATATAAAAGTTCTGCTCTCCAGGACAGTATAGTCTAGAGGAAGAACAGATAATGAAAAAAAAAAAAATAACCTAGAGATACAAAGGAAACCATGATAACACAATACAGGGTCCTTGAATAACATGGATTCTGGAAAGCCTTCCTAGAATGGGTGTTTCCTATGTTGAGTCTTGAAGAATAAATAAGATTTAGAAATATTTAGAGAATTGTTGCAGACAGTGGGAAACATCATATACTAAAACCTCACTTTCTCTGTGAAACTACAGTAGTTCTAAATTATTTAGGTAAAAAATATGAGACAGAGAGTCTCTGAAGTTGAGACGGACAAGCTCACTGGGGGAAGGAGCCTTATGTGCCATAAGGACCCCGGATTTTATCCTGATGGCCACAATGAGGCAGTGAAAGGTTTTAAGCATGGCAGTGATAACATCAGATTTTTATTTATATATATATATATTTTTTTTTTTTAAGTCATTGTGGCCCTCGGGTAGCATATGATTTTAGGATGCCCAGACTTGAGGTAAGAGAGCATGACAGAAGGCTACTGTCCAAACCAGAGGTGATGAGAGCCTGAAATAAATTGGCCGCAAGGAGGGAAGAGGAGAATGGGACAGCCACACAAAACAATTAGAAGATACTGTGTGGAGGACTGTGATAATTGACTAGTTGTAGAGAGTGAGAATGAGGGGAACTGGGCCTGAGAGTAGGGGTATTGAAGCAATGAACTGTGTTTGGGAATGTGAAGATGCAGGGGCTTTGGCGACAGAGGAATGGAGATGATTAGCTCAGCTTGATCTGTTGGATATTCACAATTTTCAAAAGGATATAAAAGTTTGACATTTGCAAGCCAACTTGGGCATGGTGTTCATAATTAAAACCACTGAGATCACCCAAGGAAAGGAAGAATATAGACAGAGAAGAGCAGTAGGCCAAATTCAGTTGTCCTGCCGAACAGGTTTAAAGAGTAGCCAGCGACGGAGAGCCCGTAAAGAATACCAAGAAGGAAATCAAAGAAGAAGAGAATAAGAGAGAATCATTGTAGAACTCAGGGACTCTGGTTCAGCATTTTTCAAACAGATGTTCCTTGGAACACAGGTATTTTGAAAGATTCTAATGAAAACAAAAATCTATAGTTAAATGTGTTTTAAAAATTCTGGATTTAAAAATCCGTTACACAGATTTGTTTTTTAATTGATGGACTTTTTCAGGCCTTTAACTTATTATTTAATGAGTATTTCCCAAACACCTTGGCCTAAGTACAGGTTGGATGTGAAGCAAAGGAGTGAACAGGAGTGAAGAACTAAGATATAGAAACTGAGACACCTAATGAAGCAGAGAAGAGAGACAGAGATCAGAGAGTAGCTAGAGGGCTGAGGAGAGAGTAGGACCAAGAGCACAGGTAGAGAAAATAAGTATCATGAACAGGAGGAAAGATGTATTTCTTGAAACTGCTGAAGAACAGATAAGGATAAATGGAAATGCAGAAAAATCATTAAAGGCAAACATCAAGATAAATGACAAAATTTTCCTCCAAAATACAAATATTTCATTTATTATACAATCACGATGGACAGATGTACATAGGGGAATTTTTCTAGGAAAAGGCCATATGTTTAGCCATCTTCTCAGAAGGATGTGACCCCTCAAAAAGGATAAACGCCACTGTCCCACGCTGTAATTTCTGAGCTCTCATCTTTGATTGCTTAACCAGTACAGTCTGACGTTCGGGGCTCTGTGTGCTTTTTCATATTCATCTCGCACTGCTCCCCTTTACACATCCTAATCTCTGCCCAGACTTATTCACTGCTCACTTATGCCTGCAATTGTGTATTTGTTCACACTATTCCCCCTTGCTTACAATGCTCTTCCCCTCAAATCCTTCTGCTCAGTCCTACCCATCCCTCACAGCTCACTTCAGATGTCACTGCCATCATTCCATCCCAGCTACTCCCTCCTCCCAAAAAGGCTAGAAATCATCACTGTTCTGTGAATGTCTATAGAATTTTTTTCTGTCCCTTTCTTGATGGGAAGCAATATACATAACAAATACCCTTTGGAATCAGGTGACCAGGTTTGAATCCTGTCTCTACCATTGACTAGTTGGGTGACCTTCTCTAAATTGCTTTACCCCTCAGTCTTATTTTCTCATCTGTAAAATGGAGATGACAGCAGTGCTATCAAACAGGGTTGTTAAGAGGAATAAATAATTCATGTAAAGTGCTTTGCACAATTCTTAGTTAAACCCTTTCTCCCTTATGTCATAATTACTCTTTGTACATTCCTTTTCCTATACTGTAAGCTCTTTGTGGGTAAAATCCATGTCTGATAAATCACTGTATTCTCTGCTAGTGCCCAAAACAATACACAACTCATACAATAATTGTTGTTGACTACATGAATGAATGAATGCTAAGTTAAATATGTCTCTATACCTTTCATTTACAAAGAAGGAACAACTTAAACACTAGGAAAAATATGGCAGTTATAAAATTATACCATCTAAAATAATAATAGTATTATTTTAGCAGTATGTGATATACCAAGAATGACCAATTACATTATAACTACCATTGATTTTTAGTATATTTTTAATTTGTATTTTCTTTAAAATGCAGTATCTTTCATATTTTTAAGGAAAAACTTGAAATAGATTTCAGAAAAATATAAAAGATATAATCTATTATTTTAAGTGGCCTTTTCCTATGACATATAAATGCAACAATAGTGTATATCATTTTCTATATTCAACTCCATAAACAAAGATTGCATGCTATGTGACAGATGTGTTAGATGTGGAAGAAAATGCCCCTGTCTTCACGGAAAACATCAATGGCAGGCTAAAGTTAGAGCCTATCAGATTGTCTCTGAGTACTTTTAAAAATTATTTATTATTAACAGATTAAATAAAATGAGATTTTAGATAATAGTGTAAAAATAGATGTTCTACAGTGACAAACAGACATTATGCTAAATTGTAGTATTCAATTGCTCATATAAAAGGCCTCTGTTCTTCCCATGTCTGTTTCAGACTTTGGTAAGTTGAGTTTTTCCAGAGGTGGATTTACTCAGCTCTCAAAAGATTAATGTATGTTCTTGGGCATCTGTCTCATTTTGTACAATAATCATCTAAGGAAACCATGAACTACAGGGATTATTGGTTATTGTTAACCTCAATATTAAGGTAAGGGTGGATTATGCTCAAGAAGTCTACCAAAGAGCATTAAAAGGCCAATTGCTGGACACAGCCTTAGTTCAAAATTTGGGTTTATAGAATGTTTATAATAGGTAGTCGGGGAGCATTGTGTGTGTGTGTGAGTGTGTCAGGGAGGAAGTAGTGCTGAAATTTAAATTCATCACCCTTGAGGTTTATATTCTATGAGTTCAAGTATTTTTTTTTTTTTATGGGAGCAAAAACATCCTGTAACTATTTCCATGCAAAAAACGTTTTTCTAAAATTTCAGAGTATTGTTATCCTAATAGTTTCTTTGGACAACTAGCAATATTCTCTATATAGAAAGAAAACAGTCACTGTCTAGAGATTTTGTTTCTATGACTTTTTTTATTTCCTCGAGTCACTTCAAACACCTGAAACCCAGGGAACCATCCCAGATATAGAAATCTAGGATGTTTTGCAGTAGCTTTCCAAGAACTTCCCTCTCCTCAGGCACGTACACAAACACCTCTGTTTTCTTAATACCAAAAGTTCTCCTAGGATTCCAAAGCAAAGCTCCAACTTTCTCATATTCTTCAGTAATTTATTTTAAGTTGTTTTGAGATTAAAACATCTTATTCTTTTAATTCTATAAGATTTTTTAATTGATAGTACCATACTTAAAAATTATATGAATCCAAAGCAGTGATAGATATTTTAGATATATTTAGTCAATCCCCCCCATGGCTTTGAGTTATTTCCCTACAAATTTTATCACATTATAGAAATAATTGTAAAAAATTTACTCCCTGATTATGTGTTTGTCTTAAATTATTTTTGAAATAATATTCTTTTATTGTTGTGTGTTTTTTGTTATTTTAGAACAGAGTCTCACTTCGTCACCCAGGTTGGAGTTCAGTGGTACGATCATAGTTCACTGCAATCTTGAACTCCTGGGCTGAAGTGATCCTCCTGCCTTAGCCCCCCAAGTAGTTAGGACTATAGATGCATGCCACCAGGCCCAGCTAATTTATTTTTTTTTATAGATGGGGTCTTGCTATGTTGTCCAAGCTGGTCTCAAAGCCCTGGGCTCAAGCAATACTCTCTCCTGTCTCCCAAAGTACTGGGATTACAGGTATGAGCCAGTGCACCCAGCCTGGGATAATGTTCTCTTACACTGAACATAAAGAATTTGGGGGCCGGACATGGTGGCTCATACCTATAATCCTAGCACTCTGGGAGGCCGAGGCAAGTGGATTGCTTGAGCTCAGCAGTTTGAGATCAGCCTGAGCAAGAGTGAGACCCTGTCTCTGCTAAAAATAGAAAAATTAGCCAGGCATCGTGTGTGCACCTGTAGCTCCAGCTATTCAGGGCTGAGGCAGGAAGATCGCTTGAGCCCAGAAATTTGAGGTTGCAGTGAGCTAAGATGACGCCACTGCACTGTACCCAGGGTGACAAAGCGAGACTCTGTCTCAAAAAAAAAAAAAAAAATACTGATCAAGAATCTAGAATTTATATTTAAAAAAAAGAATTTTGGATTAGTTTTAGTTCTTCCAAATAATGTCAGTATTCTAAGTTTAATAATTCTACAAGATTATTCAATGTTTATTATCCCAAAATAACAAGTCTTTTGAATATCTAAAAGCAAATTGAATATATAGTTTAAAAGTAATTGAGGTTGCAGAAAATCCATATAGCTAATAAAACTTCTATTAATATTAAACTAAGTTGAGGAAATATTCAAGTGTTTCTAAAGTACAATATAATTTCATGTACCCTAAATATAGTTTTTGCGAATTAAAAGTCATCAAATAATTCTAACAATGCCAATTTTAATTAAATTCCAACTTTTTAAAAATATTTTTTGCTGTGCTTTAGATAGAAACTTGTAGAGAAGTTCAGCATTGTTTGAAAATGTATTAATTGCCATAATTGCCTTTTAATCACTAGAATGCTATTTTCCCCCTCCAAAAAATTATTAATTCCTGCATCTGAGAAACAGGAAAGCAGCCCTTGACCTTTGCGAACTGGCCTGACCTATATCTAGGCCTCAGTATTGTTGGGAACTGGCCTGGAGCTCACAGCTAGGCCGTGGTGTTTCTTGCTGGATAATAAACAATCTCACAGAATACCAGCATCAGATGGGCTCATACAATGACGATGTGAGACCAAAAACAGCTTTATAATTTTGTCTAAGCAAAAAAGTAAGGTCACTGTGTATACCACAAAAATAACAAACATCTCCCTCTCCTGGCTAATCCAAGTGAGTGCTACATCTTTTCAATTATATCTTTAGCTTCTAGTCTTCATCTAGTCTTCCCTCCCTCTAGATAAAATTGATTAAGATACTTAATCATAGAATTGTCCCTGATTTCTGATAGAGACCAATCCAGATTAAAGCACTGCTTCCCTGAACTCTTCCCAAAATACTTAACCAAAGCCCAGATCCTACAGTGATTCCTTTAACACCCGCTCAGTTACTCCCTGGTTCCTGTGGTTGTCAGTCTCTCTCATTGCAGTGAGCAATAAACCCAACTTGTTCAACTACAGATGTGTTCCTGCTAGCTTTTGGCAAGAGAGCAATGACACATCATAGCTTAATAGTTGTGAATATTAAAGTAAAAATGTAAAACAATTCTGTAAACTGTAAAGTTTTATTAAAAATATCAATGTATTATTAAGATTTCTAGGCTTGAAATTTTGATCTTCAGCAGGATAATCCAAACCCGCAAGTATTTAACATTCTACTTTTAAAATATATTTGATGAATAGTTAGTTCCCTTTTCAGACATAAAACAAGTGTACTTTCTACTCTAGGTCCAAGATGAGATTTACCATCTCAACTTATTCAAGATCCTATAGCTCTAAAGAGAAGTTCATTATTTTAAAGATTCCTTTCATTATGCTTAGGTGATCTTTGTTCTAGTTCAGATTTCAAATTAATGTCAGGTAATATCCCTATCCTTCTTTCAAAAATAGTACTAGATCAATATTTTTTAAGCATTATATTACCAGTTATTAAAAGTAAATGACATTTATTTTTTCCTTTTAATTACCATGTTAAATGGTGGAATCTTAAATTACTGTATGTATCAATACAGTAGGAAGAGGTTTTGTTCCATCTATTTAACTACCATCTAATATAATACTATATGTGCTGAGGATGTTATTATAATTCATCCTTTATATTGCTATAGTAGTAATTGGATGAATATATTTACAGTCAGTCTTCAATTCATGACACCAGGCAAAGTTTGGGAGGTTAAATTTGTAGTTACTTAAATTATCTTCTAGAACAGAATCAGCTAGATCACCATCTCCCTGCCATCCAGAGATGCTGCCCTTTTTATACTATTTCTATTTTAAAAGGGTTTTCATATAACCAGGTACCATATGGAAGATCTGTTGGTTTGTGATTGTGCCTTATGTAAACATTTTAATATCGGATCCCTGAAGTCCAGAGACTCCCCCAAAGGGGATTAAAACTAAATCCTCTCTCTCTATTGCTGTAGTGGATTAACTCTGTATTTTCTCTGCGGCTGCTTTGCTCCCTGAAGGCTACAACAAAAAGACTCAGTGCTCCTTAAACATGCTATGGAATTGGAAGTTGTAATTGAAGATTTCCAAAGGACAAGAGTAAAAATGACATACTATTAAGGCTGAATATTTCATGATGTATCTTTCTTAAAGAAGGGCCAATTCGAAGCCCTTTTATAAACTCCCAGAAAATCTGAACTCAATAGAACGAAATTGAAGTAGAATTAAAAAGAGGTGCAGTCTCCTTTCAGAAACGCAGAGAAATGAGTAGAGAAAATGTGACCCCGTTAAAAGTTCACAGAATTGTGCCCTTAAAATTTGTAATATAGTTCAGTAAATCAGTGAGTATGGTTTTAGTAATGTGTTTCATGATTCTTTTTTTCAATTTTCCCAATTTAATGGTTTGGATATGTTAGATTACTTTTTAGGAGAAAGAAGCGGTTCACCGTTTTTAATGTTTTTGACCATTACCCCTCTCCACATACCAGAAACCTATCTTAAACCATAAATCACTAATCCTAATCTGAAGACTTTTCTGAGGTTTTAGCAAAGGCCAACCAGGTATAAAATGACACTTTGTTTCCGATATGAATCACGTCGCCTTCTTTCTCACCCCGCCCCAACCTAGAGTAAACCGCGTGGATGTCTCCAGGGGGGGGAATACAAAAAGTAGCATCCAAAAGAGCGTCCTGGTTGCTTAAGGGTTAAGGGAGCGGTTCGAACCGGCCCGAGCGTTGGGGGATTCCGAGGAGGGCGCGGAGGCAGGAGGCGCCGCCAAGCGCGCGCACAGACCCTCCAATAAACACAAAGGAGGGCCTGGGGAATAGAAACCCAAATCCACTTGTAATCGTACAAGAGATTCGGGCATAATTACTTGAGCAACCTAGATTAAGATTGATGAGCCTTTAAAGTGGTGCTTCAGATCGACCGCCTCGCCCTTTGGAAAGAAAAACCTAGTGGAGCCGAGGTGGACCCCGACTCCGCCAGGCTGCGCGGGGAAACAGCCCGCCCGAGACACAGGCCCAGGGGTGCGCGAGCCCCGGCTCATCTGGGCGTCGAAAGCGGTGGAAGGGAAGAAAGGGCTGCGCGTTAGTCTGACCCGGGTGGTCACGATCGATCGGGGGTGAAAGCTGACACTGACACAGTTTGCTCACAGCCACCCCCTTTAACCGCGACAGAAGCCGGCCGAGTCCCCTCTGTTCCTCCAGCCACGGGAGCGGCCCGGCTCTGTGCAGGACGGTGGCAGAGCCGGTGTGTGCTGCTCCCGGGAACACGAACTTCGCCGCGGTCTCCCGCGCCCGGCGGCCGGGCCCTCTCGCCCGGGGCGAGGACGGCGGCGGCGCGGGCGGGTCTCTGTGCAGAGGGGCCTGGGCCTTGGGGGCCAAAGGGGATCTGACCTTTTGTTGCCTTTAACCTACTGTTATTGTGACTCATTTGACTACATGCATTTGAGGGAGGAAATGGAAGGGATTATGATGCGCCCTTGCTACCGAAAAATGAATACGTTCTACCTGATTCCACCTCGTATTTGAAGTCCGGGATCGCGAAGAATGCCACCCTTTGGGGGACTTTAAAAGAGACATTTAAGTAGTACCCCTTTGAATTAAATTGTATACGTGAAATTGGTGATTTCCAACCTTAATTCAGCTTGAGGGAATTCGAAATAAGCACCCTAGTCGGGACTTTAGTAACTCTAAAAAGTTGAGAAGTAGCACTTTCGGACGTTTTTTTAAGAATCATTTTGTTCGAGCGTCTTACATTTACATCTTTCGACCTATTCTCTGTGAGAAAATGACTACTAAGATTTTTTTCGTCCTTTTCTACATAAAAACTTTAATGTCCGTGTGTACGCATATGTTTGTATCGGCCTTTGAAGGCCGATATTAAATTAATCTTCCTGCAAGATGCAAAACTCTCAGTCCAGTGGAATTTATATATTTAGATCCTTTCCCCCTTCACATCCTCTCGCCTCTCCTTGGGGAGAGCCGCTGTCGAGTGGACCGGCTTTGCGCGGTGGCTGCTCTTTGTGGGCCGTGCTGGCTGCCGAGGGTCCCTGCAAAGCCAGTGATGCTCAATGGAGAATCTGGGCATTATGGAGTCGGTTCTGCACTTTTAAGCTGGTTAATGGCAGCGCCTTGCCAACCATGCAGGATTTCTAGGCGGAGATTGAGCGCTTACTCAGTATCCTGACCTCTTGCGTTTTTATAGAATTATTTATCTCTAGTCTTGTTATAAGGTAATACATAGAAGCTAAGCAGACCTTACCTCACATAAAAAGAGCTTGCTGCATAATATAGGCACCATTTTTTCTAGTGCATCTTTAAAAATAAAAACCTGTGGTACCCTTCGGGGAGGGAGCCGGGAGAGGGCCACAAGGGCCCCGCCTGACTCCCCTGCCCTTGTCTTGCAGGCCCAGTGGTTCTCAGCACCCCTGCCCAGCTCATCGCTCCCGTGGTGGTGGCCAAGGGGACTCTCTCCATCACCACGACAGAAATCTACTTCGAGGTAGATGAGGATGATCCTGCCTTCAAGAAGATCGACACGAAAGTGAGTTAAAGCGATTCTGTTTACAGTACTGGTGGCTTTGTGGCAGAAAGCGGTTTTCAATTTTGCTTGGTTTTAAGTGACAGTGGGGGAGGGGAGCACATTCTCCTCTTTCTCATAGAAAATAAAATGAATGAAATAACACATGCTCTCTTTATGAAATTGAAGAATATATTAATCAGTTTAAATCCTGTATTACCAGAGCATGCACATTTTAAGTCTTTCTATGGGTGCCTTTGTGTGCACTTGCGCAGATTTGGTAGTTAAGCCAATTGCTCCCAAGTCCCCAGGGTACAGCATCTCACGCTCTCTGAGATTGACTAGGGAAGGTCTTATGAAATTTCATATTAAAATCATTTTTAATTTTCAAAACTACAGATTGGAATGTGTATTATTTATTGAAAACTTATAAGGAAACTGGGGGAAAAGCCACTTAGATATAAATTCATCTCCATTATTACATCCATGTTTTTTTTTCATCTCTTGAAATAAGAATAGGTTTTACATGTGGGTTTAAGAGGAAAGAAACTGATTGTCTCAGCTTTGATTTAAAATGTATATACATAGTATATAGTGGCACTCAGTTGTTTAAAGATTGTATTCTTCCTTGGGTGTAATGCCAGAAAATGCATATTGGACCATTTGAAATGCATAAACATTTATTAAATTTTATTGTGTAGATTATATACACCTGAGTATTAGTGTAGCTCTACACCTCAGCACTTTCTTCTGAGATCCATTTTATTGTTTTAACTTTCATGTTACTGTACAATTTGCAAACTTTTTTCCTGAGAATTCAGGAGCATTCAGTGTCATGCTAAATATTCTAGAATCATTTTGCAAAGATCTTCCTTTAAAGTGTTTTAGAGCAGTTATTTTAAAATAGTCAAATACTCACACAGATAGAGAACTTTATTATTTTTAATTTAGATACTGAAATAAAAAACTTTATAAAATAGTATTTGTAGACTTGCAACTGAAATTCTAAGGCTCATAGATGATCAGCCCTTTCAGCACTTGTTGACTATTAAAATACTCCAACAGATAGAGGACTTTCTTTTTACTTCCAACTCCAAAAGCAGTGAATTTAAACAATAGGTATGAATGCACTGTATTAGATTTTAAATAATTTAAAGTTCGTCTTTATGCTTTTGTCATTAGCTTGCCCTGTGAAGTAAAAAGAAATTTTGAATTTCTGATTAATTTATTCTGCTAATGGAACCCTTATTGCATAAAATAAGGTTTGACATAAAATATATTGGTCAGAAATTACCTTCATTTTATTAGTTTAGTTTTCATATACAAATTTCAAAAGTTTCATTATGACTTTAAGTTCATTTCCTCTGGTTTAGCCTGATTTTTAACTCAGTAATCTCTACTGTCATGATAGATTTTTTCCTTATGTTATCAAAAATGCTACAGACATACTAACCAAAAGAGCAAGCTTTCAAAGGTAGATTTAAATTGTGTCTGTTGTAGAAAGGAATTGTCTTATAATTAGAATCTGAGAGTAGATTATCTTCTGTAGCCATACAAAAAGAGCTTTTCTCTAATATTTTAAGTTTTTATTTTTAAAGATTTCATTAGCATATTTCTCAAAATATTTAAAATATTCAAGTGGATTTGATTTTCAAAATGAAGCATTACATCTTTTGATGAAAAACAATTTAAAGTGAGACACAACAACTTTTATTTTACTTCATTTATTAGCATCTAATTAAATAAAAACCAGCAACAGAAATTAAAATCTAAATCACAAAAGTAATTATCCAGTGTATTTCAAGTGCATTTTTCAAATATATAATTCAGATATTCAAGCGTTATTATATAAGCTGAATTCAAATTTCTTTGAATATATTTAAATAACATTTCAAGTATATTTATGGAATGTCAGAAATAGAACAAGCAATATTTGAAACAAAATGTAAACTTTTTAAAGTTCAGACACTTTCAAAGACAGATAAAAGTACCATGAGGAAATCTACCTTTAAATGAAATCTTTGTTAGTGGAGAATGTCTGGAAGTATCCAAAATGGCAATTTAAGTTCTGTTCACCAAGTCACAAAACACCAACATCCACACTTTCAAAGACAATGTGAGATCACAATATTTGTCACAAATCAAAATATACATTACATTTTCCTTCAGATGGCATATCCAAATCGTGTTTACTCACAGACAGATGCACCTAAATCACCAGGATTGCTATAATCCTTTGATAGGCAGAGTGTTCGCTGTGGTCTTGCATTACAGCCAGGCTGTTTTCCGGGTGTTATCGTGGACTTTTAAAGGGAGATATGAAATTGTGTGGAAAGAAGTCTTCTAATACTTGTGGGTTTGGGCTTTTCTCCATCCGCTTCCACTACTTCTTTTTCTCCCCTTGGAGGGGTGGGTGAGATGATGTTTAAACATTGTATTATTCCTTTTTAAGGAAGAGATTGTTTGCACTGTCGAGTGGAATATTAGATAGGGATTGAACAGGAAGTTTACACTTAATTAGGACATTTCGGCTCTTGATTAAATCGTCCTCTAAAGTTTTTCCAAACTTTTCGGGTTGGTCAGGATTTCTCTTGCCAGTCGCCACGTTTGTTTGGCAGCGTTTTCCAGGGCCGAGTGAGGTTTGCCTTGAAACAGATCTAAGTTCGGTAGAAAGTAATGGGGACACCGCCGGCACTGCAGGCAGGAGATAAGTTGCAGCAAAATCCCGTTCAGCCGGTCACCCAGGCAAGACTCGTCCCAGTCCGACTCCCGGGGATGCTTTTCACACTCGTAGGAAACCAAAGTCTTCATATGGTAATTGTTCAAGGGCTGGCCCGGCAGTTCAAGGTGACGATCCCTTAAGGTTTTGAGGATGGAGAGGCATTTCTTTCTGCAGCCCCCCATCTGCAGTCTGTTCTCTGCTTCCGCGAACTGCAGCACCCAGGCGTCGCTCTCGGCCGAGCTCTGCTTGCCGGCCAGGGAGTGGCACTCCTTGGACAAGAGATTGAAACCTTCCGCTTTGACCTCCGCCACCCGGTTGGGTCCCGGCCAGGGGATGTGGGGAAGTGGCCAGTGGGCAGCACTCCTCGGCCAGATCCCGGTGCATTTAAAAGCCGGGGTGATCTGCACCACGTACCTATCTCGGATTCTCAGTTTCACTTCGCTGGTGTCTGCCACCATCTTTACCACATCCCTGTAGCTGCATTTGTCCACCGCTTGAGCCACCAGCGTCTGAAACCTGGACCGGATTTTGCGCGCCGAGAGGTAGCCGGAGGCGGTAATGAATTCCACCCAGAGGGACATGCTCCTCTTGCGCCCGTCGCTCAACTTCAGCACCGCGCAGCCGGGCAGCGAGCCGTCGTCCACGAAGTTGAACACCCCCATCTGGTTGAGATAAAGCACCACTTCAAATTCCGTGGGGGAGATGACCTCGAGGCCCTCATAGCGATTGTCCATCTCGTTGAGAGAGCTGATGAACCGGGGCTCCTGCACTTCCACTTCCTTCAGGACGTCGGAAACTACTTTGCAGACTTCCCGGATAGTTTTGGCAATGGCAGCTTTCCTGGCTTGGCATTTTTCGTTGTAGTATTTATTCAGATGGTAGACCAGCTTGGCCTGGGCCGCGATCATGTTGGGGCAGAGATCCGGATTGTACACCGGAGTCTCGCAGTAAGCTGTGGGATCCAATGCGGCTGCTAGAGCTGGAGCCAACTTCGGTGGAGAAACGGGCCGCAGCGCTCAGAAATGTATCAAAAATGTCTTTCCGAAGTGCTGCAGCGGCGGTTTCCCTGCTGCTGCCGCTTTTCCCTCCTTTTATCTTTGAGCCCAGCCGGTCTTAAAGTGAAAGATTGTTCTCCCCCCTCTCTGTGTCTCTCTTCCTCTTTTAAAGAATCCTTGTGTGAGAGAAACGCATGGAGAAATCACCTTCTCAGTAATAAAAACAAAAGTTGCTCTGAGACCCAGGAAAGCTCTTCCAGTAGTCAAAATAATCACCCCTTTCCGTATTTATTTACGCTTTCCCGTAATCATTGTGTGTGCAGGACTGTTAATCAGATGGAGCAAAAGTGTGCCGAGTGTGTGCCGGGGGTGCGTGTGCGTGCGTATGTGTCAGAAGAAGCTGCTGTTGGTTTGTCTAAGAGCCCAGATGCACTCGTGTGGAAATTATAAAGGCAGGGCCAGGCAGGCGGGCGGCCAATCGCCACTGGGCTCGTCACGACAGCCTCCTTCAGCTCCAACCCGGCTAATTAATCCCCCTCATGGATATAGGCACACAAACTAAAGGTAGGAGGCTGCTGCCGGCAGAAAACCACCCAGGCCACCTAGACAGTTTGGAAATCAAGAGGAATCTCTCAGCTTTGGTATTACTTGAAGCATATTGACATTTTGAAAAGACTTGGCAAAGCGGCTCTCTTCTGTGCTGAAAACCCTGCTTGTCTTTTTACCGCTGAAATGCAAATACAGGTGTATTAATGGTCATCCATCAATTTTTGAATGAGATGGGGTTTTCTAAAACAAAGTCACTAACTTGCATTTAGAGTAAGATAATTAATGTCCGTTAATCCTTGGGGTCTTTTTAAATGCAGGTTGAAAGTTTGCTCTTTCAGGCACAGACTACTGGCATATGGAAGTTGGCTTTAGATGGAGTAATACCTGTGTAATTTTCTCATTCCGCATGGTTCTATATGTTAGAATGATTTTTTGAAACGTTATGCAGGTACCGTGCTTTTTTTTTTAACCTATGTTTTTTTCTCCTTTGCACTTGTTGAAAGGAATCTGAAAATTATTGCTGAATGTATTAGATGTTGTCTACCCCAGTTTAATTTAGGATATTTAGGAAATGTTTGGTACACCCCTCTACCCATCTGCAGTCCTCTCTGCACTTTGGTGGACTTTCTCAGTATTAGCAGCAGGACACTAAACTGCACATGCACTTGTAGAAACGTTTGAAAAATAAATTATCACTGAGATGGAGAAATTACTTTAGTGTGAGTTCATAGCTGTATTTGAATGCAAAAATTCAAGTGAGATCATGGAGATCAGACCTACTCACAGATAACTATCCTGAATATTGGAAAGTTTGGGGTTTCTGGCTTGTTTATAGATGAATAATTAAGGATAGATCTCCTGTATTAAGTGTCCTTAGTGGTGACCTGAGAGTAGACTTCTAATTTTATACTATTTCATGTGATTTGATTGAGAAAATGGTTAATATTTTCAAAGAAAATTAACTTGAAGTCATCAGGTTTTTTGGATTTAAACCTCATTTTGGAAAAAAAATGAAAGAAATCAACATTTCTAAATTTTGGAATCTTGAAACGGGAGGGGGAAATGAGTATACATGGAACTTTTTTTTTTTTTTTTTTTTTTTTGCTGGTGATACCAGTTGTGTCCTCAAAGTACTGAAATCTAAAGAAATACTACTTAGGAGCTCTGTAGTGGTTTTTAAACCTAGGTGGACTTTTACTTGTTTACCTTTAATTTAGATGCCATCTCTTTCAAATTAATTATATTTCCAGCAAAATCCTGTAATTCTGGGTAACAGGTTTGTAGGCACTTTCAGAGCCACTTTTAACAATATCTTGTTCCCCACTTTTTACTGAAGCTTTTAATTTTTATTATTGGAGGGCACAGGTACAGCATCAGTAAACCACCTATGATTTACTTTCTCGTGACCCAAGAGTGGTAGATTCCAATGTAGCTTCAAATAGTACATTACATTTGGGGCGCATGGCACCCACCCACCTACTCTATTCCCCAAGAATTTTCCATCCTCTTAGGAGCAGGGACTGGGAACACCCGAAAAGCCCCTCCCCACTTTGCTGGCGTCGCGGGTGAATGCACTGCTACCTTTTGGCAGTTGGAAGAGGAGGCAAATCAGAGTCGGAGAACCTGCGGCCAGGACGGTGAAGAAGTGCAGTGGTCTCTAGGGAAACGCCACCTCTGCGCGCCCCCAGCCCCCCAGCGCGGGTGTCCCTGTCCCCCGCTGGCCGCCTCTCTGGCTGCTCGGCACTCCAGGCCCTTTTGCTTTGCTCTCTAGACTGACGGTCCCAATAGGCTTTATTTCTGAGGGCTTATTGAAAACCTTACTTGGTGTCCCGGCTTTCTCCCTGTCTGCTCCAGGTCACGCTTTGCCCACGCACTCCTCGGCCTTGACCACCGCCTGGCCCGCGTGTGGTCGCAATAGAGCCAAGCGCTTTCTGGTCGCCCACCGAAGGCCCCCAGCGCACAGCGCCCTTCCTGGGTTCAGGCCAGAGATGCTCAAGACCTCACCCTTGGCCTTCTTGGGCCCCCTGCATATACCCCCAGTAGTTGAGGACGTGAGACAGCCGGGGACACGGAGGCCCCAGGGCCGTAAGGGGAGACCGTGGCGCGGCCGCCCGGGTGGGTCTAACCGGAAGGACGCAAGCCTGCGAGGGGCGCCGGCCGGCCTCGCCGAGCCAGGCGCGCAGGTGGCGCGTCTTCGGGACTCACTGTGCGGCTTAATTGGGTTAAAGCGAAGCTAAACACCGAAGCACTTTGTGCAAACTAATTGGTGCAACCAAGGCCTTTTCACTAACGATTTGCACTTTGAGAAAGAAAAATGGATGGTGAGAAAAAGACTAAGAAACTCGTTAGTCCCAGAATGTTTCCAGGGAAGTGAAATCATTTGGTTTCAAGGACAACTGGACTGTGTTTTCTGAGCTGCTTCCTTAAGCACCCGTCACACACGGAGCTGACGGTGATTTACATAACATAGGATTCACCCGTCCAATGTTATCACCGTGGGTAAACTGGGCGCCCTAGAATAATACTCTAGTGCAAGTACTGCTTGTTGCTGCAACACAGTGATTTTCTATTACACTGAACACGTGAAATGAATTGCCTTCTGTAGCTGAATCCTCTCAGTGATCTCAGACACCCTTCATTGTTGAAGGGAAAATTAAACTATTCTAAGGAGTATGTTTTCCATCCCTTAATTTTAATTGAAATGACCTATGGAGAGGAATTACAAATAATAGCATTTTTGTGTGTAATTCAGCCGATTTTAGTCTAGGTTTTGAGATAGATTTGTGGGAGTAACTTAACTAATTTTTAGTAAATTTTTGTGAAATATTATTGGCCTATTGAATTAGTTATTTCATGTGATTATGCAATACATACAGATTGCTTACAATTTATATTTATTTATGTGAAAAGTTCATAAAAGAACTCTAATGATACGTCTTACTTATATATATTTTTTACTATAAATATAATCTTAGTAGTGCTAGAATAAAACCCTGTGTGTGTCCCATGCTTTGGGGTATAAATGCTTAATTGTTTTCAGTGGTACATGCAGGCATCTTTGACATGAGCTAATAATAGAATGATAATTGAAGAAAACTGGCCTAATTGAAGGGAAAAAAACACCCCAAGAATCTCATTATTCAATAATTTGAGATGCTTACATTTGAATGGTATTTGGGATTTTAAGGTCTGACTTTTATATTTCATTTACTTAGTTTATGAGGCAGCCTTGATTGAAAATGTACCAGTTAGTCAGAAAAAAAAATCTAATAAAGACACAAGCACACCATTATCATAAATGTTAGTATTAATGAATACAAAATAATTAAATATTGTGATCCTTAATATTTTGAAGCATTCAAAATAACAATGGCAAAACAATTTTTCCTGAAGTACTATTTTCTAAATAACTTACCCCCCCCTTGTATAAACCTGTTAACTTATACGAGATGTACAAAGTAATGGGTAATCTCCTTATTGAGTTTACAGAAAACTCTTATGTTGAGAAATGTAGGAATGCTAGGTTTCTGTGTTTCTTAAAAAAGCTAATTTAAATTTGAATTGCATGTTCATAAATTTCAGCAATTGTAACCTTTCATCAGGCAAAAGGTATCTGTTAGAGGATATGCACACACATGTTAAGTACTCACATAGATATTGTTTTGTGTTTTTTCATTATCTGCTGGCTTCTAGTCTATTCACAAGTATTCATGAATTTAAAGTTTTATTCTTTTAATATGTTCTTATTACACTGGGGAGATAAAAAGAATATGAAGTTGAGTTTATTACATTATTTATCCCTACTGCTGGAGTGGCTTTGAAGGCTCATTGTACACATCTGATTTCTTTCCCCCCTATTTTTTTTTTAAATGCACCCAGGCTATTTCAACTGTTTCTTTCTGCCAGACACAATATATTTCCTTTTTTACACTAGAGAAATTAAAGACAGATATTTGTGCAGGGTTTTCTTTGTATGTCACATTAAATAAAGTAAAATAGAGGGGGTTTTTCTGGTAATCTAATTTGATGGCATCTATACCTTTCTTCCCGTTGCGACTCCTGGTATAAGAACACTTGAAACAAAATAGCCGGAAAGCTTCAAAACTTTCAGTGATTTCTTAAAATAATTATTGCATGTTTTAATATTGAGTATATTACAAAGTCAAACAGAAGACTGAGGTCACTGCCCAATTTGGACCTTATTTTATTTTTTCCACTACAGCATCCTGAGAATTGTAGTTAATTTTTTAAAAATTATTCTTCACTTGAATAATCAAGGCCTTTGCCTCAGTTTTTGTTATCACCTGCCTAGTATATAATCATATAGTCGCATCTATAGTAGCAAGTACTTTTTTTTTCCTACAATGTTGCTTAGTAAACTCGATACTGGTATTAATAGATTTTGAAAAGAAAAGTTACTTTGAGATTAAAGATGGACATTTAGAAGTATACCTTACAAGAATTACCACCACTGCATGATTTGCAGACTTGAAATAATTCTGGATAACTCTGGCC
The DNA here is from genome assembly GCF_041146395.1 of Eulemur rufifrons. Taxonomy (NCBI): domain Eukaryota; kingdom Metazoa; phylum Chordata; class Mammalia; order Primates; family Lemuridae; genus Eulemur; species Eulemur rufifrons. The sequence goes on along the minus strand of NC_090986.1, from coordinate 71,559,844 downwards.
AAAACCTTTCTTTTGGTAGAAAAAGAAATGTAAAGCCTGGCTTCTTTACATAATTGTCTGTGTTTCTTCACTTCATTTGCATATGTATACAGAGGTGTAAGATATTTAAAGTTGCATCTGTAAACTGGAAAAAAAAATTGGGGGGAGGTTATCAACCTAAAGAATTTTTTATTGCTCAGCATAGATTGTGATCTCTAACCTTTCCCAAGCATATAAGGACAATGGGGTTAGTCATTCATTTATTTGAATATATGGAGGAAATATGGATTCCAATATTCTAGTTCCTTACAAGCCCTTCAGAAGGTCATTGTTATCTCTCTGCTTGATAAAACTGAAATTGTTTTTGTTAGATTTCAGCTTATGTTTTTCATTTGGATATTATAGAAATATTCAGACAGGATAAATGGACTCACGTGATTCTTTTCTGTATGAATATATGTAAACTAGGTATTCCTTAACCCATAAGTAACATGGATTTACATACATTTGCGTATATGACTACATTTTTAGTACTCTTAATACACTATATTTTTATTTCTCTTAGCGAAAACAATGGAATCAGATTCTATTAGTGTCTGTTAATCTGTACATCTGTAGTGGGTCATCCAGGACTGCATTGCTCTCATTACTGTTTCGTACTGTATGTGATTAAGCCACCGAAAATATTCAACATGACCTTGAGACTAGAATATGGTACGTACATAATCAACTTCCAGTGATTGCTTGTCTAAAATAACCTTTCCTATTTCTAATTTATAGTTTTGGAGCTTATTTTTTAATGAACAAAGTTATTCCTCTAAACTAAGATTTATTTTTTTAATGATCAGTAACTGGAGTAATAATTTAAAAGGATAATTACATCAAATACAAAACGATTACCTTTCATCATATATATTATATGCAATAAAACAAATGGTTTATAGAAAAGGTATGAAATTCTTTTATAAATAGTAATTTCCTTTGTATCTTTACATATAAGTATAGAGATTATAAATATTATCTGAGAATAGAACACCTATATAATTTTCATTTCTGGTTACATATAATTATTTTCAGTGTTCTGATTATATACATTTTAGTATACCAATATGTACTATGTCTTAAAAGCACAATTTTTCACATAATGATTTATCAAAAATATCAAGTCAAAAGTAGTATTAATGAGTAGTTAATACTTTAAATCTACCTATCCTTATCTATCTTATCTAAATATTTAGATCAAATTAGAAGCATGAACAGCGCAGTTTGTAAGATATAGTATTTCTAATAAAAAATTTGAAACCTAGTGAAATAAAAAGTATAGTGTCATTTTTATGTGAAATCTATTTTTGAAAGTTAGGTTTATTGATGTGTAATTTGCATATACTACTATTCCATTCTGTGATTTTTCTCCCATATGAATATGCCATTCAACGAATTCTGACAAATGTGCAGTCATATAACCTGTACCACAGATGTAGAACATTTCAATTGCCACAAAAAGGTTTCCTCACATCCTATTTTATTCTTTTAATTTGTAAATTTTATGATTAATTTGTAAATGTCTGGATGTTTTAGTTTTACAGCAAAAGCTCTTTAGACCATAAACACCATATTTAAGTCCCCTACAATTTACCATTTTATCATGCTTCCAATTTAAGGCCAGTTTTAATGAGAGAACATCAACGCAGAGGCAAAATCTAAAATGATATTTCAGATATATAAACAATATGTTTATAATTTTGTTTTACATAAAAGTTGTTTAATTTTAATATATGTGACTAATTAATACTTGGTGAATCATTTTTCAGAGGAACTGCTAATGTTTGTTATGCTAACGTGAATATATAGATTAGATTTATAAATGTAGTTTACAGTTTGTACATCAAAATAGGTCATAAGGAACAGGAGTTCCTCAGATAAATTAGCAACATTTGAGCAACATTTATAATGTTACTAGCTTTCCGGCACTAGGGAAAGAAATCTCTATTATTTCTCAGTGTTTATATTTTACTTTACATTTTCATTAAATTAATCTTCCCTTTAAGGGGATAGGGGTAGGGATGAGGCTAAAGAGTTTATTAGAGCTAATATTAATTAATAAATCTACATTCTTGGAACATATGCTTTTAATCCTAATTTTGTACAAAAATGCATGTCGTTTGAATATGGATGGTTACAAATACTCCAAAGAATTATTCAGTTGTAGGAGTACAGACATTTCTGTTGATAATGATGCTTTTTCAAGTATTTTGCCTTTTTACAACTTGGAATAGTACAACTAGTCTTGTATTTCTTCCCCCAAGATATACAAATTATGTAAATGCTTTCTGTTTTATATTTTTATTTGGCAATTACAATAGAAATTTTAATGTTATGCATGCTTACAGGCCTATTAAGAGAGAAATTATTGCTTTCTTAGCAATCTTAAACCATCTTTAGGAAATGTACTCTGTTTATGGTTTATGAAATAGCCATGCATGCAGGCTGTGTGTGTGCGCGCGCGTGCGTGTGTGCGTGAGTGCGCTCACACACACGCGCACACACTCACACACGCCCCTCCAATTTTTAAGATAGTAAAAGATTGAATTGGCCTCTATACATTTTTTATGTTAACTTGTTAAAAGGAAACAGCTACTAAATACTGGATTCTTGTTGCCACCAGGAAGTAATATGACATTTGCAAGATTGTTCCATAATAACCCTTAACAGTTTGCAGTAATACCTGAAGAGATTACACCTAAGTAGATTTAAAAAATAATAACAACTAGAAATTCCAGCAGTATGTATTCAGTCACATATATTATGGCAGTTTCGAATGTCATAAGCTTTTAATTGTGACACTGAGAAGTTTAAATATTGTTAGGTATTCTGTCCAGAGAAAGCAAAAGATATTGCCTAAATATTCACGTACATTAATATGTATGCATATACATAAAAACGCTTTCACTAATTTAAAATCATTTTCTACTTTTTTGTAACAGAACAAGGTTAAATTTTGCATAACCTTAACCTGTATTTGATACGCAAAATGTATAATTCATTGTGGGGGGAAAGTGGGGGTTTTTTTGGTTTTTGTTTTTTTACTAGCAAATTCAGTTCTTCGTTTGTTTTGCTCTCCACGCTGCATTAGCACAGTTTTCCCTTGTGTGCATCTGCCAGTGTACAATTTAGCCACGGGCATCTGTAGACCTTGTGGTGATCAGTTTTGCAGGCAAAAGCCATATGTGTTTAAATAAAAAAAAAATCTCTTTATTTCATTTGCTGTTTTAACTGGATGGATAACTTTTGTGCCTCAAGACAGAAGAAGAAAAAATACAGAAATAATTAATTGCCTCTATTCTTGAGGCAGTTTCATTTCCCCCTCCAATATGGAATGCTTGTCAGCTTTCCTGATAAATGACTGCATGGATTTGCATAGATTTTACATTAACACAAAAATTAGTTTTATTTGTGGAAAACTAGTTTACATAATAATATAAAACCTAGTGTTATTGATTATGTTTCCAAGCATTGATGACTTTCAAGGGATGGTGGTGGTCTAAATTTTCAAAGGTCTGATAAACCTATTTCTCAATTTAAACTTTCTTTTGATTTATATGGTTTTGCATTAACAATATATAAAAACATTTATAAAATTTTAAAGTTTTAAAAAATATTCTTTTCTTATTAACCACAACTATTTGAGATCCACACTTGGTAGCACTCATTTGGTAAAAAGATTCTGATTTTAAACTTTTGCCAAGGAATATTTTTAAATACTTATTACCAATTACATACACTTCAACCAATTGGAGGACTGAATCTGTGTGAAAAATTTTAATTTTCGTATTTATCTCATCAAAAAGATAGGTGCTATATTGGGTGTGTGCAGTTGAGTTTATTTCTGGGAAGTTATGGATTGTTTACAATCAAATTTAAAATATATCTGAGAACTCTTCTCTTCACCTTTAACCTATTTCCTTGAATATACTTAATTGATCACCCCTTCCCAGCCATCCTTGAAAGAAAAACCACTCTGCTGGAGCTGTTAGGGTGCTGAAAACAATTCTGCCTCTCTAAGTGGCAGGCAGTAGATGTTTATTCATCCTGTAATCTGGCATCTTGTTGTCTAGAGGCAACCTGCTAATTATGTGCTATCATTGTATTATCCATGTTATGGAAAATTCAAATATGTTCACTGCTGTTGGTTACATCACAAAGCTTTTCATAAAATATACTTGATCTTCAAGAAACCTACTATACTTAATGGGAACCTAAACTAAGAGTATCTCTGCCACTTCTTGATTCTGGGACACCCTGGGTGCCAGCTGTCACAGCTCAGCTAATGATGACAAATGCCCCTCTCTATGCAGATTGCAGAGCTTGCAGGCTGCTGTGAAAGGCAACCAGATTACCTTTCTTCAGATTGTAACTTAACCTTTTAAACTCATGTCAGAATGAAATGATCAGCTGTGATAGTTTCAATATCTGTATCTTTAAAAACAAAAATCAGAACAATATCAAATAACACAGTTTTTAATTTTCCAATATTTGTATGATTTATAGTGTTTTACCCTTGAATACTGTAATATCCTTAAATGAGAAACTCTTGGAACGATATATTTCATAGCCACTCTAGAGTGTGTATTTGAACTCTGCTTATAAACTAAGTAGTGAATAATTGAGAAAATTATTCATATTGTTTAAGCCAAAAAATAGGCTGGTGAAGTTTTAAAGGAAAATATGTCCTTTCCTTATCTTCACATGAATGGTAAAGCTTCTATTCACCCACTGCTTGCACAGGCCTAGCCTGGTCCAAATAAATAGTTACACTGTTTCTTTAAAACCCAGTAGGATCATTTCAATATGATTTAGGTAATAATTGTTGCTAATGATTGTTTTCTCTAAATATTTTTAAACTTGAGCTTTTGTTTTAAATTGTTCATTTGTTCTATAGAAACTTATTATATTATGATACATATACCTACATGGATCATTCAAAACAATAATGAACACTCTTAACCATAATGTAATGCAGGGGAATAAATTATCTATTAAATGAGATAATGCTTTACAATTGCAACATTCTTTTCAATTTACAAAGGATTGATATGCATTAATTCATTTGATACTTACAATAATTCTATGAGTTGGGAGAGATGGGTGATAAGGAATGGGTGCCAATACTTAATGAGTATTTAATCTCATTTAATCTTTACCACAAATAATAGCTCCCATTTACAAATAAAGAGACTGAGGTTTAGAAAGGTTAAGTGTCTTACCAAGGGTCACACAAGTAATCGCAGAGACTGGTCTGTCTGACTGTGGCTGCCCTTAGCACTACAATATCTAAACTACATATTGCAGAGATATGTATATATGCATGTATGTATGTATGTATGTCCTGCCTGTACCCAGATATATTTTATAACAACTACTCCTAGAATATAAATGTTACTCTTAAAAGAAACCTACAGGCTTACATTTGCATAAAGAATATGATAGATGAGTTTTAAAAAACAGCTTCTTTATTCAATGCTTTTAATTAAATAAATATTGAGATACTCTTAATGTTATGAATTTTATGAGTATAATGTATTGATCTATCACATAGAAACATTTAGGAAAGAGAAACATTGGATATTTACTGAATATCAAATTGGACTAATTCACATAAAGAATCACTTTGTTGTAAAACCTGTTAAGATTAATGAGATTTACTTTCATAAAAATGATGTAGAGAAACCATTAATACAACAATTATTTGGTGAAGTATCCATATACTTTTCTTTTATAAAGGTTTACCCGTATAGTAGTTTTGTGATATCATTGAGCTATACAAACCACAATATTGTATATCTTTCAGTTCAAGACACATTGAAAACTCCCTTTCATCGTGAATTTAAATGCAATCATTTCCAAGAAAGCTATGTGAGTGCTAGTTGCTTTCATTCCTTAGTATATTGTTCTTTGGCATAGGTACTACAATGTAAGAAATTTTTTTTTTGGTGATACATCCGATTATTATAAAGACTATGTATTTTAATTATAGACTTCTACTTATAATTACTAATCAGTACTAATGCTTAACAAGTTGTATTTCATTGTATACAAAAATTAAATAAAACTTACAGTGAACATTTTATTGAAATGTATCATGCAATTAGTATCGGCGGAAGCAACTAATTCTGCCTCATAAATCAGACGCTTTATATCAAGAGAGGAAAAAACTCTAGAGGAGAATACAACAGAGCCCTTCTGATAGCTGTCTAAATCTTGTCTATATCATCACCACTGGTAGTCATCAGCCTCTACTTTTGCCTTCATTGAGAAACTTACTACCTACTCAGATAGCTAATTGTGCTTACAAACAGTTCTAATTGTTAGATAGCTCTTTATTATTGAACCCAAATCTTTCCCCTGGAAACTTTCACCTTTTGGTCCCTATTTTTCTTTCTGTATAGTCTTATCCCTTCAAGAGAAATATGCTGTTTAAACTCAGTATTTGAGACATTAAATTGAATATATACTCCAGCCTTTCAGCCATTACGCCTGTAGCATATTTTAAGTCACCTCAGTGTTCAGGACCCCTTCTGGCACATGGTTTTCTTCAAGAATAGTGTCTAGAATTCATTATTCCCAGAATGGATTGGTGAATGTAGGATAGAGAGGCCTTTATCAAGTGAAACATGGTCATGTTAGCTTTTTGGGTACCTCCATAACCCTATTGACAATGCTGTGTGTCAACAAATATCTTATTCATTTAAACATATGTTACCGAGGTCCTAAGTACATGACTTTTGTTTGTATTTATCCACCTTGTTATATCTTGATATTTTTAGTCATTTTTTCCATTATAATAAGTTATGTATTATTATTTTGAATAAGAATCAAAAAACAGAACAATTCTTTCTAAAAATATGTCATAGGATACATATAGAACATCCATAGCAAAACAAAATTTAACTTCAATGAATTTAATGTTTTTGCTCAGATGTTAATGTTTTTGCTCAGCTTAGGTATAGAAAGAGACTAATCCACTTAATAAGATTTGTGGATAGATTAAATTTACTAAATACACCACAGCCTTTGTATAGTTTTTTGCCACATGCTTAAAATCCTAATACTAGTTTTCATGGCTTTATCAAAATACATAACTAATAAGCCTCATTTGCGATAAAGTATATACTTTATATATTTTGACATTTATCAATTTTGCTTTGTCAGTAAATTTTATATCTACAAATGGAATCTACAGGTTTCACACATGCTTGATCAATGAACAGCAAAGCTAATAAACTTTAAATGCAAATAAATGTGTCTCTAGGGCCTATGTATTATTATAAGAATCATTTACATATTGATCCATTAATATTTTAACCTTTTGACAGTAACAGTGATTTCTAAATAATTTAGCATGAGCAAAGGTAAATGCTTTTAAGAAGTTATATATTTAATAAGTTGAAGTCAATGTGAAACTTTTTTATTAAGCTAAAGTAGTCTCACCCGTCAAGACCCATTCTGCTCTGTTATTTTCTTCAAATGCAATGCCTAAAACTCAATATTCAGTATCCCAGAGTGCACTGGTAAATGCAGAACAAAGAGGCCTCCATTAAGTAGTGATACATTGTTGGGAAAACACATTTGAGGACTACGTAGTAAAATGTAACCAATATTAAGTAATTAATAAAATGCTAAATACATTTCTTTATGTAGCTATGACTGGTTTAAAAAAACACATGTATTAACTTTTTTTTGAGTGTTATTTATTTTAAAGCCTTGAACCTCTTTAGTGTAGACACGTTTTTATTTGCCATGTTTTTTTTCCCCCTAAATGAGGATATTTCATTACTGCTTTATTTACTGCTACTGTGACATCTAGGCAATAAAACACAAAGACAGCCTGCCTCAAATTTGGCTTTCTTGCAGTTTGTGTCTTGAATGGAGAATAGAGAAGTCCAGTGCATTTACAAAGGAAACATTCTAAAGTGAAGAGCTGCCCCATCTGTTTCATCTGGTGGCTTATGCAATAAGAAGTGTTATCGCATGAATCTAAATGCACAAGCAGTTGTTTTATGAACTCTTTCTGGGCTTTGAGGAGTTTATAAGGTGCCTACTCTATTGTGTGTCAGTCCCAGCTGACCCAAGTGCATTCAGCTGAGCATATTTGGGGGATAATTAGAACTAATGAAGCCTGGAACACAACTAATTCTCTAAGTGATTTATTCTTATGCTCTTGTCTGATTCCTAAGAATTCTCCAAATCATAATCTGTGCTGCTTATTTTTTCCTAGCATTGTGTTGATAAAGCTGCTCTATTTTTATGTTTGTTTGATGAACATTAAAAATAAATTAGGTATTTGAAAAGCTGAGGAACATGTTTCAAAGTAAAAGTTTATATTATCTGTTAGTCCCCAGGGTTTAAGGGAATGCCAGGTCTTTGCCATCTTTTGTTTTTGTTTGTATCTCAAAATATTTATGGCACCTGTAAATAGATAATGGGATAGAAAGTATCAAACAATAAGAGCTTCTTAAAAATTGTGCCACTGGGAAATAAAACCTACAAGTAAAATAATTGAAAATTGTTAATAGAAGATTCCTATTTCTGAATTAGGTTTCCCAAGGAAATCTGAAAATTTTAAAAAATCTTGATGAATAGCCTTCATGTTTCAAAGCTGTTTGATTAGCACAGCTTTACTGTCCTAGCAGTTGAGAATGACGTTCTCTACATGTCCTCACCAAGTAGTCAGTGATTCAGTGGCCTGCAACACTTTAAATCCCATCAGCTTGCTTTCCTGTCATGTTATAACTGTTTCAGTGAGTGGCACTTTTGTTGTGCAGGTTAAGATCTGGTAGCTTACTGAGGGCATACTAGAATGACGACAGACACGAATGCCAACAAAAGAAGGCTATGACTGTATTAAAGCCTTACACTCAGTAAATAAAACATTGAAGTCTCTTCAGGTAGGTAGGTTTTATCGCCTCTGTCCTATTTGGTCTTCTGTTGTCTAGAAGCTATAGCAGAATTCATTGTTAAGAATTGTTACTTTTATCTGTTGATCTCAGTATCTAATATTCCCCATGCTCTAGAGCCCAGATAATAAAAACCTTAAGGGCAAGTACCACTTTATTAGATGCACTGAAATACCTATATTAGTGTAGATCACCAACTATATTAGTGTATTGATCAAGGGACCAGTTGGAGATTCCTGATTCTTATTACAAGACACTTAATGCTGCTTCAGATAATTTCTAGTCTTAACTGTATGCCCTGACCTAAGAAGTTACTATTTCCCATATTTTACCCTCTTCCTGAAAGTCAGCTAAACACTCATATAACATCTCTTAGCACCTTGATTTAAAAAAAAAAAAAAAAGTTGCAGGTCATTGTTATTTTAAAATTTTTATGTCTTTAAATAAGACAAAGAGTAAATTGGTAAAATTAGCTAATATCGAGTTATTATATGCTAGATACTGTGCTAAGTGCTTGAGCTGTATTACTGTACATACCTCCATCTGTTCAACATTACTATGAAGTAGATACTGCTGCTCTCATTTAATTGTTAAGAAACTGAGAGAAATGAAGTCAGTCCAAGTTTACGAAACTAGGAGTTTCAAGAATTAAAATTTTCATCCATTCCATCTGGCTCTAGACTCCATAGCCCACTTTCTTAATCGTCACACTAAACTTAACCTCTCTAAATTTGTCTTCTCATCTGTAAAATAGGGACAATAATATCCACATCATAGGGTTGTTGCACAGATTAAATAAATTAGTTTAGAAGCTTAGAATTTTTTTAAACTTGTATTACCCAAGAAAATTAGCAGTAACTAGCAGAACTAGGATTCAAACCCAGTTTTTTTTGTCTCTAGACCTCCAAACTTATCTAGCATGTGCTTAGGTGAATGTGTTTTTGAGTGAATAATTAAATGAGTATCATCTGTTCTGTTCTTCCCAGGGAAAGAGTTTGTTAATTTTGCTGGCTATTTTCATAGCATACAGCAGGTACTCAATGCTTGAATGAGTAAATGATTTTTCATCTAGTAATCTTCAATAAAATGTACTGTATACGTTGATCACTCTCAAATTTCAGTCTCCAGCCAAGACCCCTCCCCTCAACTCCAAACTGATATATCCGGCTTTCTAAATGAAAAAGCTGAAAGATGATTATATTGGTCCTATTAACAAACATTTATTGAGCATATTTTTTTCTCTTTCTGTCCTTCTGTTCTCAAGCATTGTGCCAACTAATATATGAGATACATAGCTCATAACCTCCACCTGAAAGGCAACTACATGAGAAAGGCAGAGAAATCATAAAGGGTACTTGGGTACATGTAAGATGATTCTCACGTTTCTGACTGTATCTCTACCAACGGAGATATAGAAATATTGGAGCAAGAACAGGTTCTCTGGGAAGATGGTGAGTTCAATTTTAACCAAAAAACTAAGGGTTATCCAGGTGGAAAATTCAAGACAGCAGCTAAATATATGACTTTAAAGGTTAGGATAAAGATCTAGGGTTCATCATATTTTCTGTAGTTCAAAGTATGGGAGTACTTGGAACATGCCAGGAGGCAACATAGAATGAGAAAAAGTACAAGGATATTATGCAAGGGAACATCAAAAGAGGATGTGATCTAAGAGGCATGAATGAGAAGAAATGTTCAGAGAAGGAGGAAAACTAACAGATGATACTGGCCTAAAAGCCAAACATGGGAGAGTTTTAATAAAAAAGCTAGTGGGCCAACATAGAGTTCAAATAACATGAAAAGATCTTTGTCTCTCCACATCCATATCAGTGGAATTATAGAGACAGAAGCAGATTACAGGCGGATTGAAGAATAAATGGAAGGAAGACAGTGAGATGAATATACTTTCAAGAAAAGTACATGTAAAGTAGATATAAATACAAGAGATATTGTGGTTATTATGGAGTGATGCAGGATAAATTTTAAGAGATATTTAAACATATTTGGGGCATAGGGAAAGGAGCCATAGGAAGAGGAGTTAAAATTGAAATGAAGCGCTAAGTCATAGGTAAAGAGGGTAACAAGCAAATGTAGTAAAATTCCTAACTAGATGAGTAAATGAAATAGCTTAAACACGGAGGCAGAGTAGGTTCGAAGCAGAATATGGACATAGATAAGCACAGACTGCTGGAATTCAAAGAAGTCAAGGAATTTTAAGATTAAGGTGCAGAATAGATTGTCTATATGATTATTGAATTCTCTAAAAGTGATTATAAGATTTTGGGTGGAGAGGGAAAGAAGGACCACAAAGAACGGAATTCGTGAGGTTAAGCGAGCAGAGAAGAAAACAGCCTGAGTCACCACAGCCTGCACAGAAGGGAACAAATGGCCTCATAGGGGTTGCTGGGATATCAGAAGCAAAAAGATAGCTTGACAGAATCATCTGGAGTCTAATCCACTGAGTGCTTTTGAAATATTTAATAAACAGTTTTATCATCAACAGCTGATGATATTGGAGTTCATTTAAATTTATTCCTGAAGCCAAGGAAATCATAGACTCTTATTTTAAAAGACCCTGATATTAAATATGAAAGTATTTTTTAGCAGTCAGCCCCGTGGTTAATCTACTTGGTATATCTGTTTCCAATACTACTGAAGTGTCTGTCAGGACATTTGGTAGGAGTCAGTCGTATCTGTTTTATTTGAGGAGGTATGTGAAACTGGCAAAAATACTTTTCTGTTACGTGTTTGCTTATCACATAACTTCCTTTAGTTTCACAGCGGAGTGAGAAAAGCCCTTGACTAGGAATCAGAAAGCTTGGATTCTGCACCTTGCTCTTTTTTTAATTAACTATATGATCTTTATTAATAGGCTCAGTTTCCTGCCCTTTATGATGAGAGCCTTGCAATAGATGATTTTTAAAGCCTCTTCTACCCATCCTCTTCTAAAATCATTCAGTTCTTTATATTATTTAAATGTGAGGTCAGTAGAAAATACTAGCAGTTTTACCTTTAAAAGTATATTTCATCAAATGCAGGATATGCATTTCTGAAAAGTTAGCAGTAAGCTATATTTTTGTGATTTGAATTATATTTATATATTTGAGTTTATTCTTCACAGGATAAAAGATTCATTACAATGAATTTTTTAAAAATAAATTGTTTCATAATTTTAATGATTTATTTATGATTATAATTTAAAATTCAAACCTTCAGTTGCTAAGTATTTTTAAAACCACAACTCCATATATTTGTCTTTATATAACTTTAGAAAAGATATAATGAATATGATTAAGAGTAAAACAAAACAAATGATAAGCAGGAAAATAGTAAGAAAGTGGCCAGGCCTTGTGGCTCACACCTGTAATCCTAGCACTCTAGGAGGCTAAGGTGGAAGGATCGCTTGGGGCCAGGTGTTTAAGAGCAGCCTGAGCAGGAGCAAGACCCCATCTCTACAAAAACAGAAAAATTAGCCAGGCGTGATGGCACACGCCTGTAGTCCCAGCTACTCAGGCAGCTGAGGCAAGAGGATCACTGGAGCCCAGGAGTTCGAGGTTGCAGTGAGCTGTGATGAGGCCACTGCACTCCAGCCTTTGAGACTCTGTCTCAAAAAGGAAAAAAAAAAAAAAAAGAAGAAGAAGAAAGAAAGTAGTAAGAAAATAATTAATCACTTTAAATGAATTCATGACTTCAGGGTATTTACAGAATTTGTAGGTTTGATTGAAGAACCAATCATTATGAAGGAATTAGAGAGAAAGTGAGATATGTCAGAAGGCTAGATGAGGGAAAAGTATTGGGAAATTTTGTACTTGTTTGACATTGTTAACAAAGATATGATGAATACTTGGGGAAAAATTCAAGTCTGCCTTAAATCCTGTGAGTAAGCAAATAAGATCTAAATTTTTTAAAAGTAAATTTATATTCTGATAAATTAAAATGTATATTATAACCCCTAGAAAAACCTCTAAGAAAATAACTAAATATATATAGTTTAAAAGTCACTAAAGGAATTACTATGTTACACTAGAAAATATTCTCTGAATGCAAAAAATAAGTAGTAAGGGAGGAATAGATGAAAGAAAAATGTGTGAAAGATATAGAAAACAAAAAGCAAAATGGCAGATATAAATCCAGCTACATCAATAATAACATTAAATATGAATGGATTAAACAATCCAACTAAAACCAGAGACTATCAGACTAAATTGAAACCACAACAATGTCCAACTGTATCCTCTCTGTATACATATGCTTTTAATTATATGGTTTAAACCAGTTTAGGTTCAAAGATACAGGTAGGTTGAAAATAAAAGCATTAAAGAAAAGATATCGCATATAAACAGAAACCATAAAAGAGAGTGGCTATACTAATATCAGACAAAATAGACTTTTACAGTAAAAAAAGTCACTAGATATAAAGAGGGATATTTTATAATAATAAAAAGACTAATCCATAGGAAGACATAACAATTATAAATGCAGGTGCACCTAACAACAAAGCTTAACATACATAAAGTAAAAACTGACAGAATTGAAGGGAGAAATATTCAGTTCTTCAATAATAATTGGAGACTTCAACATCCCACTTTCAATAATGAATAGAATTACTAGGCAGAAGATTAACAAGTACAGATGCTCCTTGATTTATTTATTTATTTATTTTTTTTTTTTGAGACAGAGTCTCACTCTGTTCCCCGGGCTAGAGTGAGTGCCGTGGCGTCAGTCTAGCTCACAGCAACCTCAAACTCCTGGGCTTAAGCGATCCTACTGCCTCAGCCTCCCCAGTAGCTGGGACTACAGGCATGCGCCACCATGCCCGGCTAATTATTTTTGTATATATATATATATTTTAGTTGTCTATATAATTTCTTTCTATTTTTAGTAGAGACGGGGTCTCACTCTTGCTCAGGCTGGTCTTGAACTCCTGACCTCGAGCAATCCACCTGCTTTGGCCTCCCAGAGTGCTAGGATTACAGGCGTGAGCCACCGCGCCCGGCCGCTCCTTGATTTATTATAAGGTTACATCCAAACAAAGCCATCATGAGTTGAAAATATTAAGTCAAAACATACTTTCAACCTATAATATTTTCAACTTATGATGGGTTTATTAAGATGTAACCCTGTCATAAGTTGAGGAGCATAATGAATGTGTATTGCTTTCACACCATTGTAAAGTCAAAAAATTGTAAGTCAAGCCATTGTAAATTGGGCACCATCTGTATCTAGAAAACTCAGACCACACTATAAACCAACCAGACCTAATATACAGCTGCAGAACACTCCCCCCAACAACAGCAGAATTCTTTAGAGCACATGGAACAGTTTCCAAGGTAAACCATATGTCAGGCCATTAAACAAGCCTTAATAAATTAGAAAGGATTGAAATAATACAAAGAATTTTCTCTGATACAATGGAATTAAAAATCAATCTACAGGTGACACAAGAATTAGCGAATACTTTGAATGATAGACAAGGTTCATAAATGATATAGAAACCATGTCATGTGACTTGAAACAACTGAAGCTAGCTTAGCCTACGAAAGCGACTAATTTGGATGGTAGAGATAGGAATGGGGTAGGTTATGATAGTTTCCTCCAAAAACCTTGTTGTTTATAACAAGGAATATATTTATAAGTAATCTTCCAAGGAACACAGGTAAGACCAATGAATGAAAGTTACAACACAAAATAAGGAAGAATATTCTAACAGTACTTTTCAGTAAAATATAAGCAGTATTGTCCCTCCTTCCCTCTCCCTCTCCCTCTCTCCTTTTTCCTTCTTTCTTTTCTTCCTTCCTCCCTCCCTTCCTTTATTTTCTTTCTTTGCCTTGCTATGTTGCCCAGGTGGGGAATGAATTCCTGAACTCAAGCAATCCTCCTACTTCATCCTCTAGAGTACCTGAGACTACAGGGACACACCACTGTGCCAGCTATACTTTCATATATTGTGTACCTTAAAATGTATTTTTAAAGTCCCATGTAGGAAAGTCAAACAATAATTTGTAATATTGTTTTAAAAAGGGTTCCATTCCCAGAAAGCTAAAAAATATATAATTTCTGCAAAATGTCTTTTCTCAAAAAATCAAGGGGAAGCCTCAGTAACAGAAGCAGCTTGGAGCTAGAATTTAGAACCCCAGTCAGCCATCTCATGTCTTTCTCAACACAATAATGCCTCCCCCCAACAAATTTAACAAACTTCTAAATAAATTCTTGTGCAACTTTCTTATGGTTTGTAACTTTTTCTTAACTTTATTAAACCATGCCTTAATTGCCTGAATTTCTAGAGAATCATAGAGCAACTGTTTTTCCTAAGTTTATGTTCCAGTTATATAAACTGTGAATTATTCAAATAGCTAATTCAGATATTTACGGATGTTAAAATAGAATCTGCCAAAATGCAGATTTTATAAAAATTAAAGATACGATCACCAGTCCAAGGTTATCTCATAAGTTGTGAACAGTGCCACTTAAAGCGATCCACTCAGAGACTGAGGAACCTTATGTGGGGGAAGCTGAGGAAGTGCTCATACTGTGTACAATTTTATGTACACACGAAAATGGACCAAAAAATGTAAATCTATTTTACCAGATGCTCTTAAGCTCTATATTTCTCTGCATTAAGACAGTGTTGTTATTACGAGAGAGTGGAATTTTCAAAAAAGATTTTAATAAGAAAAATTGTTTCATTTGCTATTAACATATGCTCCCAGAATGTAAATTATACTGTACAAGTAAGTTAGGCATACTCTTTTATACCCTGGAAGACCATTTATCATATTATTTTTTACAGGAAACTAATTGATATTTTTATTTTTTAAAAAAAAAGAACATAATTATATTTCAGTACATAACTTGTGTACATTCCAGAAATAAAACACCACAGTAAAATAAACAAGAAAAACATGGTATTTCATTTGTAGTGCTTGATATAAAGTTAATATCCTTAATCATAAATGAGCTCTTAGAAGTCAGTAACAAAGAAACTAATATTACAAGGGAAGTGAAAATAAAAGAAACAGAGGAAAATGAAATAACACAAGTGACTAATAAGGCTCTATGAAGATAATGTAGCTTAACAGTAATAGATGAAAAATGTAATTTATTTGTAATATTACATTATCAGTGATTAAAAATACTAATATCTAATGTTTGCAGAGTTTTAGGAAATAGGGAACACTCAAACACTGGGAAAATTTACTCCAGTTATGGGAAATTTACCCAAAATGTAGATTTTTGGATTTACTTTGCCCCAGCAGTTCCAATCTACAGCAATTATTCTAACAAAGTGGTTGGATAGATTCAAATTTATATAAGCACGTTTACTGTATAGAAAATCTGTAGCTAATATATCATCTCCCCAAAACTACTTCTGTATCAATTTGTTTATTTAAAAAATAGATTAGGGAGTAGAATTAGAAAGAAAAAAGTCACAAAATTCTATGTCCTTTGAATTCTTGAAAAAGATCATTTGTTAATGATTCAGTTTTAAATGTACCCTCTGATAAGTGAAAATTATAAATATATGCACTTCATACTTATGAAAGCACTGAGATGAAGCCCTTTTAATTCCACTATCCTGAGCCTCTTTGTGCAATATCTCAGTCATTCCAACTTCTGAGATTTAGCTCAATGGCAACAGTGAAAACAATCATCGTGCCTAGTTAAAATTCACTTCAATGATACTCTTTAGGTCACTTTCCAAAAATGAGTTTTCTCAGTCCAGTTTTTTTGATCTGCAAGGAGCGTCCACTGCAACACATGTAAGCGAGGAGTCTCTGTATATTATGAAGACTATGTTTTAGCTTTGGTGAAGCTGGGGGTAGAAATAAAGGCTAAGTTCCTTTCTGGTCATCACAGTCATACTGCCAAGGCAATGAAGAACACTTGGATGAGAATACAACAGATCATTCATTTGCTGATGGCAGGAATCTTCTTGGGATTAAAAACAAAGATGATAAAAGTGTCCCTTCTTGGAACTGCCACCTCCTATGGCTTGCAGTTAAGACATATAAATTAAGAGACTTCGTAGGAAGGTGGAAGGTCCTGATGATGTCATGTGTACTCAGGTTAGCTGCAAATACGTCTCTCATCCTGATCGCCTCAAATGCCACCTTCTCCCTCCTTTCCTTGAGTAATCCAATACTCTCTATTTCGCTGTACGATTCTGCCGCACTGGTGTGTAAATCACAGGCTCCTCACGAGAGCATTCAAAAACCATTCGTATGGCCACTGGGAATAAAAAGTTGGATATGCCAGCCCGGTGATCCCACAATGTTGAGGAGCAAAGATGAAGACAGGCACAAATTGGTTTCATCTTTAAAATTTTCTTTGTTGTTTAAATATTCATTTTTTAAATACCTTTTTAAAATTTCAAATGCAGAAAGTAGAAGCAGTCCTTCTATTCTCATTTCTCTATATAGGACTGCTAAAACTTTGCCATGTTCTTCCAGATAATTTTCTTTTCATAAATCATGTATTCATTCTAGATTTTGTCTTGTAACAATACAAAAATATGTACATATACAGACTTTTAATTTTTACTCATGTGTAAAAAAATTTCAGACAGAATGTTAAAATAATCACCATTCTCATAACACTAAGAACTATTAACTGTCAGAATTACATCATTCCCTATGTATAATTCATATTTTTGTAATTAACCATTAACATTTCAGTTAGAAAAACTAGAGGCGAATGCATACACCTTTGTAAACAGGCAGTTAGTTGATGTTTATAGAAAAATGACATAATTTTAAATATCAATTTAAAAGACTACAAAATACTTCCATAGCAGAATATTTTTTCAGTATTTGAATTACATTCATGTTGCACTAATTAATATCCCTAGCTTGCTAGCATCCTGATCGTCTGGTTTACCTATAAGAGATTAATTTGCATATCAGGAAGATCTATATAAATCTGGGGACAGCATCTTCCATTCATTTCTCTGTTTTGCAACTATGACCATCAATCTAGATAGCACTCTGAAGTACAGAAATGAGGAAGATATGGCATATTATCTCTTTTAATCATGGGAAAAATGAGAAATCTAAAATCTTAGAGGTGTCTAGGAGACTTCAGATTATCTGTTTATAATCTTTTCTAATATATATAACCAAATATTTGTATGCCTTTCCATTAATTTTCTACCAAATGTTTAAAGAGCAGTCTGTTTATAATAAAATCCACTAGAAATGAATATTTATGTTTATGACTTACTAAACTTTCTTTGTAAGACTATTATTCTTTACCTCGAATGTGTTGGGGTTTTTGGTTTTTTTTTTGTACTTTTCCCCTAACACAATTGGTATCATATAAGCAAAGTTATTTAATGATTTGTAACATTGGAGATCAATTTTGATGTATACAAAAGCTCTATTCTTTAAAGGTCATATAAATCAAATTTCATAAAGGAAATACATTTGAAATGCTTAGTAGATATTTTCCTAGGCATGAAGAATTACTTGCTTATAAGGATATTTTACTATTTATGTATGAGTTAGATATTTAACCTGTAACATTTGTCTTCCAAAGAAAGTCCTATCTGGGTTGAAACATTTCATGGCTAATCTTGTCTTTTATGTGTGCAATAAGAATTATCAACTTATCTTTCATGGGATGTAGCACATAATTGATAATTACTGTTCTGTTTCTTCCTCCCTAAGCAAGTGGGTTACTGTCTAGTACCCAGAGCAAGGGGACCAAAGGCAGAGTCCTCTGGTACTGATGCCTAGTGGACTAAGCCACAGTGACACATCGCTACCGTGCCACGTGAAGACATCACTATTTATTTATTTTAGAGATGTAAGCTTAGATGAAGAAACACTTTTCTTAAAGCATTAAGATAGTGGGGTTTACACTTAACATTTTATAAAAATCCTCATCAGGATAATTTGAAGAAAAGATGCTCAAAAACAAAGTACCCTGATCTCTTTAATAAATTATACATCCTCCTTGACTGTTTAACCAACGCAAATGGACCCCAAAAATATTTTTGCTTCTATCTGAATCTTCATAAGAAAATTTATATTTAAAAATATTAAAATCATATTTTTCCGTCGCCTACATGAAATATTTAGTTCATGGCTGTAGTTTAATTAAATGATATCTGTCTTTCACCAATGGAATACAGTGTACTAAATGCTCCGTTAATTTTTTTCTCCTAATACCTTATAGTCGTCCATACCTGGTACAAGCCGCACATACTCTTCTGATATTACTGATGAGTTGTTCATGACCTTTTGGTTGAGATTTGTGTGGTACTGCTGTTTAAATAAAGAGTACTTAGTGGAATTTGTGTGACCACACCAACTGAAGAGTTAGGTATTATTCCTGGCCTTGGATCTGTAACCCAAGTTAATCATAATCACTTATAGAAGAAAACAGTTTTGCCATAGCAAGCAGTTTGGGGTTTTCTTTTTCCAAATGAGAGAAAACTGATGTAATGCTCTTTACATTGCTCTTTACAGAAAAGCATAAGATCTGTTTACCTGGTTGAAATTCAAATTGTTTTATTATGGTGTCAATTCTTTGGTTTTGGCAGCACTTCTAAAGTGTCTATTCACAAAAAGACTCCCATAGTGAATGAATGCTAGTGTTGACACCACCTAACAAGCAGGGATTATGTGTTTACAGAAGAAGTAATATGATAGGTCAAGTATAAGAGGCACTTCTCAAGAGCACTTCAGCACATAATGAGTGACTGACTAGCAAGTGCGGAGCTGCCACTCTCCGGCTTCCAGTCCGTGTTGATGCCTGCCTCTCTTCTCCAAAGCTCTCTTGATCATGTTCAGCTGCTCTGTTCTCATGTGGGGAATAATGGTAGAGTAAAGCTGCTTTTCTGTCTCATTTTTCTTGCTAATTTACACATTCAAGCCATTTTTTTGTTTGCTACCCTTATTTGCTATTCCCTTTTGTCAAGGCACTGTTCTCTTTTCTGCCTCGGGCATAAGAACTAATTTGAGCTTCTATAATTACTTCATGTTTTACACCTGTCTGCATATCACGCACCCCCTTGTCTCTGTACTTAAGCTGTATATTTCCTCGCAGAAAAGCTGGTTTTCATATACAGGGACTCCTAAGTTTCTCCCCTCAGACTTCCTACAGAAGAAACACAATTAAACTGTTGCGATATCCTCAGCAATGCGGCTGACCTTTGCAGTTCATGAAGGACAAATGAACGCTGTCTGCTCAGACAGTTTGTGTTAAGACATTGTTGGGCAGAGAGCCTGAGCTTTGTTCCTCGTGAATGAGGCAATGGTTGTAGTCATTTTAAAATCATTAAGACTCTGAATGCACAGTCTCATTCTGCAGTGTTTGCTCTACAGCTGCTCTTCTGCTTTAATAGCAGCTTATTAAATTTGGGTCAAGCATACTCTGAAGAGTATCACAATGAAGAAACTGTTCTAAAAGTTACCTGTTTAAAAAAGGCAATTGATTAGATTTTTAACTTAAGTGACAGCTGCAATTCATTGCCTATTCTTTGTGATGTCCTGCAGCCGGAGCAGCCTTTTGTAATTTGGGCTTCATTTTGTAAGAGCTTCCCTGAATAATCTAGGGTTGCTTTCCACTCGGAGCCTGCTTCAATCCAATTAGAAGTTTAACAAGGGTCAAATTAAGGAGACTTTACACTTCATGTTTGCATCATTAGCCGTAAGACTGTTATGTGAGCGCATGGCTGTGTGTCAGGGAAGAGGGGGAAAGGCTGCAGGATGGGACAGACACAAAGCTGTCATCCACCATGCGGTGCGCCCCTTCGCTGATGGAGGCTCAGCAGGCTAGCAACAACATTTCCAGTTGTCTTTTGGGGTTGTTGCCTTGTCAGATCAGCTGGTATGTAGTTGTTTGGAGGTTACAGGTGCTAGCTGGGGCTGATAAAGAAAAGTGTGGTTTTTGCCTACTCTTTTCTTTTCTGGTAGCCTATTGTTATTGGGCAAACGACTGGGAAGACATGAAGTTGAAACCTCTTGAGCATTCATTATTTTTGATGAGATGACAAGTATCTGGGTTCATGTTCTCACTCCTTGTGCTCTTTCCTGCTTCTTTTTTTAAAAAAAAAAATTGTTTATGCTATAAAATGTTATCATAGGAAATGGCAACTAATTTTTTTAGGGGAAAAGTTTGTTAGAGGCCTTGCAAAGACCAGTTAACCTGACATTCAAGAAAACAAAGAGGCCATAATAGTATTTTCTGAATTGCATTACTTAGAATAGCATTTTGTTTCATTTTGTCCAGACCATCAAGTTATATTTATATTTGTTAATGTGCTTTAGGTATATTATGCCACTGTTTGAAGAAAATGACCTATTTCCAAAAAGAAAAGACGACAAAATGGTGCTAATCAGCACTTCCATGCGGGGGCTATTGCTAGAGAACTGTTGCTGTGCCCCTTGAGCAAAGCTTTGTGCTGCTACATACAAAGTAAAGATTTATCTAAAAATAACACTTTCATTGTTCCTTTCTTACCTCCTCAACCCATTAATAGGTACTTTAGTATCATGAGAGTTTTCATAGTTTAATCCCCTTTCAAAAGCTTTTCAGAATAAAAGCTCTAAATGGTCCTCAGTATTAATTTGATGTGACTTCTGTACAATATGGTTTAAAACTCTCAGAAGCACGTTTTTACCGCTTACCCTTTTTCATCGGAACTACTTGTGGAAAATACCAGCTAAATGTGTAGTGGAGTCTCTAATGTGAGCCATTTTTGTTGCTTTCTAATAACATAGATTTCCAGTTTTAAAAGTTGTCACTGTGATATAACTGGTAATCTTCAAAAATATTATTTTGGGTTCTCCATTCTTTTAAATGTAAACGTCTTCTTAATATTTATATTTTTCAAAGCTGTATTTTTAGTCTCTACTTTGTTAAGAATTAAGAGCCAGTAATAAAGTCAGTCTGGTACTGGTAGATAATAATCAGACTTGGTTATATGCACTCAGTTACATCTTTGTTTATATTTAGACCACTGTGGCTTCGAACACAAGAGCTTCCAGCACTAATAACCCACTTCACCTTTTTCATGTGCTTTGCTGCTTTTGAGTACATATCTATCTTTTAAAAAATTAACATATAGTAAATGTAATTCTTGCTCTCTACAGGTCATTCAATGCCAACACATTCCATGCCAACTTCCATTTCCTCAACTTCTCATACAACTAGAAAGCCTTCAGCATGAGGGGAGAAAAACCCTGATAACTTCTTTTAAATTTCAGATGTCTTCTCTGAATTTTAATGTTCACGTTTTCCAAGGGGAAGTGTGTGTGTGTGTGCACACATGCGTGTGCATGTGAATATATACATGTGAACATCTTTCCACAGTGAGAAAGGCATTCATTTATTTTAAAAAATATTTTTGACGCACCTGCTAGTGCAAGAGACTGAGCCAGTGGAACAGTCGAGAGAGTTCAGACAATGCCGCCCTGCCCGCTGGAGCTTAGTGGAATGGGCAGACAGGCAGAAATCAAATAAGCACACAAATCAGTGTAAACTTACAACTGTGAATGCGGTTCTCATTGGGGAATGTGATCTGGTCAGCAAGTTCAGGGACGGTTTTCTGAGCAAGTGACTTTGGGCTGACCTGTTGAAGACATCTTGCTATAAAAAATTCTTATTTATTTTCTTTCTAAGAAACTGAAGATTGTATGCTTTGAGCTCATCATTTACAAACATAATGAAACTTTGTACTGATAATATATTAAGTAAGAGAACATGTAGGAAAAGGCATCTGGAAAGAGACATAATTACAGTTTCACAGGAGAGTTTCAGGCTTACTTTTAGGCAAGGTTCACTGACAGGAAATAAGCTGGTGATTTCTAAAACTCTTTTTTCTTGGTTACATTCTCTCTGAGTTTTTTCTTTTCTTCCTTCCACAAAGTTTATTCCATGATTGATCTGCTTACCATGTGGAAGCAGCTTGGAATCTCCCAGTGCTGAATCAACAGTATGTTGGAACCAGCTCCTCTGGGGGCCTGTGAGAGCTGCACACTTAGTGGCATCACTTTGGTAGCCTGAAATCCGACATGCAGGGAGGATTTATACAACAGAAATTGATAAACCCCACAAATTAGCCTTACCACCCCTTCCCACCGCCACCAAGGTGTTTAGCAGCACAGCCTTGGTCATGTTCAATACAGTACGTGGGATTTAGGCCTACAAATAGATTTGGGAAAAGAGTCTCCGAACTCTGACAGATTTCTTCCATTGCACTATGGGAGCTGGGAATGGAAATTAGAAAACATAAAATAAAGTTTGGTGTTATTTTTCTATTAATTATTTTAAATTTTTCGAGCAAATAGAACAGTTAAAGTTTGGTTTCTCAGTGTATAAAGATTTAACCAATGATATCATTTACCTTTTAAGATAATAACTCTTCCTTATGGATAAAATAATGATTTTCTTTTGTAAATGATTGTCTTTTGCATGTAAATGTTTACTGGTTTCCAGTGTAATCATAGACAATATAAATTTGAAGGTACGTTTTTAGAATACACACTAATGACCTTTATTAATCAGTCTTTATTTTGTTTCTTATAATGAGTCAAATTTTTGTTCATTCATTCATTGTTTTTTCTAAATGTAAAAGTAATACTTGCTAAATATTAAAATTCAGCCAATATACAATAGTAAAAAAAATTAAAATTACACATAAACTAACAATGCAGAGATAAAAATTAACATTTCTATACTATACTTTTTAACATATTTATGCACATATAGGCAGACATATTTTTATAGATCATATTACATAGATTATTTTGTAACCTTTTTCACATAATATAATATAGGCATATTTCTATATCAGTAGTTATTGATCTATGTCATTCTTTTTAATGGCTACATAATATTTCGATGTATGGATACAATATAATAACCAATCACTAATAGTTAAATATTTTTTTACATTTTTTCTCTATTTAAAAAATGTATAATTTTTTGAATACCCTTTTGTGTACTTGTTCACCTGTTTTCTTACGATGCATTTCTAAAGATAGAATTGCTGTTATTGCAAATTCATAGTTTATTTTATTTTGTTTTTGAGGCTTTTATACAAACTCCTTTCCAAATTTCCCTCCAGAAATTTTATACCAATATATAAAGTAGCATATAAGACTATTTATGTCATTGCTCCTTTGTTAACGTGAATATTATCATTCTTACTTATTTTTGTTAGCCTGATTAACTGATCATCAAAACAGTTTTAATGAGTATAATTAAAAATCTTTATTTCTTCTTACTTTATACCTTGTAAGCTTAAAATTGTCTTAGTACAGTAAAATGTTAATGTGTTGTCCGATTTTGATGATTCCCTCAGAGAAATGAACAAGAACTGATTTAAAATGTGCAAAATTTAAGTACAAGAACGAGAATACAGCTTTAGGTTAAAGAGCTGGTAAGATGTAGTTTATAATTATGTTATCTAGGCAGAAGGCAACCAATATGAATATTCATTTACAGTTGGATGTGGAGATATTTCACATTCTTTATCTCCAATCATGAATGAATATTTGTTGTAGAAGAAATATTTTGGATTATAAAAATCAGAGTGTGGAACATCCCTACTATAGAATGTTACCAACTAATTGAAGTTAAAAAAAAAATAACAGAACAATCAAAAACACTATGCAATCCAAGCAAAGCATATCTGTAGCAAAATTGGGCCTAAAGCCTGCCACCTTACACAAAAGGCGCTGTGGCTTTCTTCCTGAGTACAATAATACGCACCTTACCAGTTCTTAACTAAATCTATTCCCCTTCCTTTCCCTGAAACTTCATAAAGCTTCAGATTCTCTCTCTTTCTCTCTCTCTCTCACACACACACACACACTCTCTCTCTCTCTCACACACACACACACACACACATTTTTCCTCCTAAATATAACTATTCCTGAAATACTTCTCTAATGTTGCTGGAGCTAAATAGCACCTAGCCCTTTAGACTGAGCATACCCAATTTGGAGGTCGCCACAGTTCTGACCACTTGCTGGTGTCTCATACTCATCCCCACTTCACTTATTGACTTTGCCTCACTTTGTCTGCAATTACTAATTTTGAGTATGTAGAGAAAAAAGATAAATCTTTTCACTGATATGTTTCATTTATAAATGAGATGTTGCTTATTTTTCAGTACTAAATACAAATTTTACTATCATCTGAACATCATTTTTATCTCAGTAAATTACTGGTTCATATTAATTTACTTTTTAAAGTAAATCATATAAAGTAAATTATATATATATATATAATTTTAAACAATGTTGGAAGAAATCAGAATTCAAAACATTTGTAAAAGTTACTTCCACAAAGAGACTATGCCTTCACCATACATAGTTTATATGTATGTATACTATATGGAAAAATAAGGAGTTGAAGGGTAAATAATAAAACTGGAGTATTTAAGCAATGAAAATTAAGTGATTATACTTCCAGTTCAGAATTCTTACTTATATTTCTCGCTTCCAATTCTCAAATTCCAGAATACATTGTTTTGGTATAATTAAAATTTTAGATTAACCACAGAGCATACATAGTGAGCTAGTCTTTTAAGTACCAAAGGTCAAATGCCAAATTTCTGCCACTGAAATATTAGGTAGTTATTTCTCAGTCTAACTCAAACCCTCTGTATCTATTATCAACTAAATTTTTTAAATGCTAGTTTCACCTAAATGTTTGGATTCCCATGGACATGGTAAGCAGGATTCCAAATAAGAGTATATGTTTTATTTAGATGCTGATCTTTTTAATTCAATTTAATTTCAAACTTAAATAACTGATAAGTTTGAGAAATCAAATTATTGTAATCAGTTAATACCAGATCCATATTAATTCATCAAATTCTTTTGTATATTTCTAATTTCATCTATTAAATTTATGTCTGATATATTATTTATGGCAGTCATTTAAATGCTAAGAAAGATTTTGCTAGATTTATAAGTCTGCCTTATTAGGTTTTTGAAGTGATTGTGAAATAAAATATAATAGTTTAGCAAGAGTTATTTGAAATTCTTGCAGAGACTATGATATCAAGATACTACAGTTAAAACAACCCAAGTCTCTGAGTTAACCAAACTTGGATATAAAACCATTTAACTTTTTGGATTTCCAGTTTCCTCATCCAAAAACTGGGACTATTAAGACCTTTACTCATTAGGACCTCATCAGACCTTTGGAAGATTTAAGTTATATGTAAGGACTAGGAAATGCCCAGGACCCAATAACCTTTAGTGTTCTGCCCCTCGCTTACTCATGCCCTACAACACAGTCAAAAGATAAATCCTAGGTAGATCACCTCGTACATTTTTAGAGTTAGAATTTGTGATAAATTATTTCATTCCAATTCTTCAATATAAATAAGGCCCTGAAATGACTTGTCACAAGTCATATAGCTAGTTAGAAGAGCAGCCTAGGTCTTTTGATTCGTAGGTCAGTATCCTTAATTCCAAACCATTTGTCAAATTATAAAACCACTGCCATGGAGTTAGAAGGAACTTTGTAAGTCATCTTGTCTAATTGCATATTGCAGGACTCCCTTCTTGAACATCGCTGTTAATATCCATCCATCCATTTTAAATGTTTACAGCAATAAGGATCTTCCAGCATGTTTTCCCCCTTAGAGCTATCCCCAGTGACTTCTTCCTTTGTCTCTTAAATCCACTCAATTTAGGCTTTGCTTCCAATATTTCTCTGAAATTGCTTTTGTCAAAGTCACCAATGACCTCCATTTTGCAAAATCTGCAGGCTAATCTCCATTCTATTTGCATAATTTATCACACCCTCATCCTGAGTCACCCTCTGGTCTCCTCTTCAAGTACATCGTACTCCTGTTCTCCTTCTCACTCTCCTCTGCCAAATCCTCTTCTCCCCAAGCACCTAACATTAGAATGCCTCAAAGCTCAGTTCTTGGACCTTTTTTTCTTTTTACAATTATTCCTCTGGTAATCTCATTCAGTCTCGTGGCTTTAAATATCATCTATATACTGAAAACTCCAAAATTTATATTTCTAGCCTGAATCTCTTGAACTTCAGGTTCTTACATTCAAATGCCTACCTGGCATTTCTGCTTGAGTGTCTAATAGATAAATCAGATTTACTGTGTCCAATTCTGAACTCCTATTTTCCTTTTCTTCTGCCCTCCCCAATTGCCCCCACCCTAGAAATTACACAGTCTTTCTTATCAAAGTTCCTTGCAACTCTGTCAATCCAATTGTCAATGCCAAAACCTTGCACTTATCCTTGACTCCTCTCTCTGTCATACCTCATGCCATTGTTCCTTAGCAAATCATATCGCCTCTACTTCAAAACATATCCAGAATTTCACCACTTCTTACTATTTCCACAGATACACATGGGCCAGCCTCTTTGGGGTATTCTTTAATTTTAAATGCACCTCTCACAGTGTAATACTCAGAAATGGCATACTGCAATACAATTGCTATATCCTTTTTCCATCATAATAATTCAACTTAGGATTGCAAGGATAATTTTAGTAGTTATGTTACAGTGTTAACTAGAGTCAACTAAAACTCCAATATCTTTTTCTATATTAGTTGTTGCTCGATAAGTATGCCCATCCAAAATAACTAAGTGACCATCACTTGTTGAGCACCTCCATACAAAACTTTGTTTCATTATTACCACAGCCCTCCAAGATAGATATTATGATCTCAATTGGTAGATGATAAAATAGAGGCTCAGAAAAATAAAGTAATTTGCTTAAGATCAAGAGCTAAAAATTAGTGGAACTGACAGTAGAATTCAGACCTGTCTAACTTTAAAGCCCATTCTTGGACCACTACCTATGAAAGCCTGGAGATGAGAAAGAACATGATACATTCAAGAATTTGAAAGATGTTTAAAATACTTGGAGGTTGTATGGGGTAGGATGCTGGCAAGATTCAGACTTGGGAGGGTACTGCCCAGTTTTGAGGGAGATTATAAATGTATTTAAGGAGTTTACATTTTACTTCCAGGCATTGGGAAGGGGAAGCTGTTAAAGTATTTCAAGCAGATTTACTTTTCTAATTACCAATTACTCTGACATTAGTAGGAAGAACAAATTGGATGACAACAATGCTAACAGAGTTTTTGGTGGATGGATCTGGTAGATTTCAGGAGTAAAGTGGCTAGAACTTGGGAACTGATTGGATGTGGGAGGTGAGAGAGAGGATGACTCCCAGGTTTCTGGCCTAGTGGTTGATGACATCTTCTGAGAGTGAGCATTGGAGGGAACTAATGTAGGGATGTCTAGACAATGTAAGAACTTTACTTTTAGAAATAGTAAAAGGTACATGGAGACATTTATGTGGTAATGCTGAAAAGACATTTGAATATATGGCTCTAGGCTCAGGGGCGTGGAGGTTTCAGCTGCAGGTAATTCTGTGAGACGTCAGAATATGGTGGTAACTGAAGACATGGAACTGGATGAGCTGAATGAAGGATTGCTCTGAGAGCCCCTAGCTAAACTGGAGTTCTGCAGCCAAAGCAGCTAGCAACCTTTTCCTAATGGGAAATGAAAGGGAGCTGGGTGTGAGTGCTTATACTATACCTTTCAGTGCATACTACTTTCACCTGGCAGACGGCCTAATGCCTAGTTATCTGACCCACCACCAGGGAGTCCTCACAAGAGAAACCTTTCATACTGGCACATGCCCTGTGGCTCTTGTGTGACCCATGTCCAGTTTACACCTGCCTAACCATCGCTCTGGGGCTAGTATCCCAACTTTGAATTCTTCCCAGCATCCTAGGGAAAACTCAGCCTGGGGTAGTCCATGATTCTTCAGATTGAAAGCACAAATTCAGTACACCACCACAATAGGACAGAAGTGCAGGATTTGTTACTAACAGAATCTGGGGCACAGAGGACACAAGGAGTTAAGAGGGCAGTTCTCTGTCCTTGGGTCACATGAGGCAGCAATGAAGAGTCAGGAGAGAAAGAGAGAGAGACAGACAGGCAGACCGATTGACACAATGGCAACTAGCAGTATATTTAAGGGAATAGGGAGTTAGTTTAAGTTCATGGGCAAATGCCTGAATGGTCCATTCAAAGGAAATGGTGGGAAAACTGGGAGCCCAATCTACTAGGCCAGAGAACAGCCTCTAAGTTCTTAGATTTGGCCACCAGCATGAGCCGTTTGGGTGTGGTGTTCTACTTCGAATACTTTTGCTGTCTCATTCCCTGTTACAAGGATGCCAATCTTTTAAAGACAGAAAAGAAAAGAGGTGTTTACAACAAGCATTTAAGGGATAAATAGAGAGCTAGTGAAAAAAAATCAGGAGAGTGATAGTGGACACCAAGAAAAGAGTTTCAAGAAGGATGACTGGTCAACAGTGCCAAATCTGAAGGGGTCAGCTAGAGAGGAAATGAAAATGTTCATTGAATTTAATAAGGAGATAATCAATCACTACGGAAAGAGTTGTTTCAGCAAATTGTGAAGGGCTTCATGACATCATGTATTTTTATTTTTCAAGCTGAAGTGAAGACCTCATTCAAATTTATTAAATTTCATCTTGAAGACTTCAAAGTGCCTTCTATCTCATGATTTTGGATGTCAAAAGATCTGACCTAAACATGGAATTCTACTGGGGATTTTTCCTTTTAGCCACTCAAATATGTCTTATTTATTCTAAGCATACTTTTGAAAACATTTGAAGTGAGTTTACACCAGAGGTGACTCCAGAATTTCTATGTAGAGGAGATTGAGATTGCGAGGTCAAAGGGGAGTTGAAAGCCCAATCTGTGAGACTTGTCTTAAAGCTATGTGTTTCGTGCCCTGTGATAGAGATAGATAAAGATAGTGATGTGTTCTGGAGAGGTTTTTATTCACAAATTTAAAAAGTCTGAAGAAGTACACATGCAACTTCACACAACCACTCCTTCACCTGTCATGCTCGACATGATTAGGAATTTATGTAGCACCCATGGCATGCAAATATATAAACACTGTAGTGTCCATTTCATATTCTGACTTATTTTTTCAACTCTGTTGTCCCTACCTATCCCGGTAGAAGTCATCCTCCTCGGCGTGTAAACATTAACACTGAGGGTCTGCCATGTGCCGGCCCCTGCACCAGGGTGTGGGGAAATGATGTTTAGCCAGTGTGAGTACTGAGTTTTGTGCAGTGTCACATGTGACTGTTCTTTGATGCTGAGAAAAAGAAACTAATAAAAATGAAGGAAGCAAGATAAAAGAGGGAAGAAGGAAGCATTCACTGAGCATCTACTAGGTGCTGAACATTATGCTAGAAACTTCCATGTATAGTATCTCATTTAGTCCTTACAACTTTGTTAGCTACTCATGTTACAGTTGAGAAAACTGGGGCTTGGGAAGGTCCAGTAAGACTAGTAACTTACCTAAAAGGTACATGAGAAGTAAGAAGTAAAGCTGAGATTCTAGCCCTTGAGGGCTTATTAATGTGCAGGACTCTTGCCCCCACACATTATGCCATCTTTCTGGGAAGTTAGTTTTCCTCATTTTTAAATCTCAGTCCCACTATGACTTCTTTTTTTTTTATTTGTATATATTTTGTTCATTTTACTTGTAGCTATCAAATATTTTGTCAATAATTCCTCATCATATATGTTTGTATAGGTACATACATGGGATATGTGGAATATATTGGTATTTATATTAACTTGTATTACACTTATGACTTCTTAATGGATTTTCACGTAACCTAGGAACAAGGGAAAAACAGTAAAATAATAAAATACAATGGATTATATATGCACAGTTCAAGTTTGCTATTGAAGGAAATGTGTGTTTCTTTTTTTTTTTTTTTTTAACGTTTGACATGATTTTATTTATATATAATATATCATTATTTTATAGCTTATATCCTCTTTTTTTTTTTTTTTTGATGGAGAATCAGTTTATTCTTTTGAAATAATTGTGATCAATTTAAATATCGGCAATCCCAGGTAAATACTCAAAAACTTGATGCATCTCTGAAAGTCATTGTTAATATTGAGATGTATTTATTTATAAAGTCAACCTGAAATTGTCAACAAGTACAGCATGGAAGGCACTGTTCAAAGTGCTGTGGAATACCTATGCTATTCTTTGCTTAAAATGACTAGAATTTGAAGAATTTTCAACCACCTGGGACTTTTAAAATATTATATTTATTGACGATTATCAAGATATAATAGTTTTCTCTAATTATGTCTCAGAACACTTAAATACTTTAAGTTGACTTAAACCTACAATGAAATATTAAGTACAGAGCCTATTTACAGATTTTATGAGCAAGAAGCACATTTGATAACAAAAGAAAAAATATTTAATCAGCATAATAATTATTGGGTTTGTTATCTATGCATCCAGAATCCTTAAACCCTTATCAGACATTGATTGCAATGTATATATTTATAACATTCTAGTGCAATTATCTCTGTATACATGCACTTGGCAATGATAATCAAATATATCGTCATTCATAAGGCAACATTAAAGTGTATCATACTGCCTATTTTAATGTACTCTTGAAAGAAATTATATCATTTTTTAATTTTTTGACTTCTACAAAGAGATACTCTTTAGGTTATTTCATACTTTGCTATTTGAGATATATGAAAAGTTATATATTATGTATTGTTAATATAGCAATTTCCTCATTTAGTTGTCTAAGAGTACCGTCTGCCAATAATTACTCTGGGAGGGTGACTAAAAAGTGCAGTTTGAAATGGCATCATCTGTGAATCTCTTTACTGAAAGTTTTTTTTTAATGCCCAATGTAGACATTTTGATATTTATAATTGCCTCTACTTTGTTTGCTTGTTAGTTTGAAAAATTTTATGGTTATTAGCTATGGAGTCCAAATTTGGAGATATATTTCCTCTCATCCTATGCATTAGAGAGGACTCAGACTTGTTTTACCAAACGAATCTTAGCCCTGCTCCTGGTTACCCGTAGCAGAAATGAAATGGTCTTCTCTTCAGGAAGGCATTTTAAAAACCTCAATGTCCGAAAAAGCTTGTCAGACTCACCTTTGTCCTGAACTATCAGTGAAAGCTAATGGTTTTGCTTTTAGTTTCTAACACACATTAGTTGCACTACAGATATGTGACAGGAAGTAAAATTTTAAACACACAGCTGCCCAGTATCAAATAAAATCTTGGCTGAGTGAAACAGTATTTATAGAGGATCACCTGAAGGTTGAAGAGTCCGTTCATTCCTATATATTCCTAAATAGTCCATAGTCCTGGATTAAACCTTATTAGCAGAAACGATGTACCTGGACCATCATGTTGGCCCCTGTCCTAGTTAAGTTTCTTGGTTACATGGAACAGGCCTTGTTCAAGTTACCTCAAGAAATAGAGGCTTTATTTTAAGGATATAGGTATATATGGTCTGGAATTGAAAAACTAAAGAACTGAATCAACCCTAAGGACGACCTGCTCTCTCTGTCCCTCTTTCCTAAACCTCTTGGTCTGCTCATGTCTGATGTTCTTTTCTTCTCTCTCGGCAGATAAGCTTCCTGCACTTATTCATAGCTTCGGTTTCCTCGTATTTTCAGTTTGCCCAAGTCCTGTCTTGGCTTCCCTGGCCTCTCACTACATCATAGCATTTCAGCTTCAGTTCCTGCTGCCAACTACACAGTTCTTTCTGCGTTTCCTATTCCCAGTTCTCTTACAGAGAGAATCTGACTCACTCAGCTCACACTCTCGAGCCAGGCCAAACCACAG
Source organism: Eulemur rufifrons (assembly GCF_041146395.1). NCBI lineage: Eukaryota > Metazoa > Chordata > Mammalia > Primates > Lemuridae > Eulemur > Eulemur rufifrons. The sequence continues at coordinate 71,527,231 of NC_090986.1, read as the reverse complement.
ACTCTTGGCAAGCTCTGGACAGGCTGCGTTGATTCAGCCTAGAGGAGGTACCTCGTGGTCCTCAGAGGTCGGCCCCTTCCACAAAATCTGTGGATGAGCCTGTCTCTGTCAGCAGGCAGGTGAGGGCTCTCTTGTGCTACCCCTCTGCAGAATTGATTTTTCTAAGTTGTTCTTTGGAGAATGCTGTTATATTTAATACATAAGCCTTGAAACTCAGTATAACGGTATCATTGAAGACATTATTCATTACACTATGAGGTGCCCTCTTTTGAAAACCCCTAGCATAAATATATTTCTAGTTTTAGTATTAGCAATAATTGTGCAATTATTCCTGAACTGGTTTGTTTTTATCTTATTAACTTGGTAGTAAAATTATTACTTCTTTTTCAACATTGCCTGTTGGGAGTTCACAAATTTGTGGCCCAAACACAAGAAGTTTAAATGACTCTGTGGTATGCTTTTTTAATCATCAGCCTTACATCTGGATGCATTTTCGTTTGACCTTGTTTTTTCATATATTTCTAATTTGAATTGTATTTTATATATTCCTGTAAGTCACTTTACATCTTTTCAGAAGCAAGGTCTAGATATAAATTATATATATTATAACACATTAAGGGACATGTTAAAGGTTCTAGCTAGTTTTTAGTTAAATGTGAGCTAATTTTAAAGAAATGGACAAATAATTTGAAAATACTAATGTTACATTTTTCTAAATTTATGTAATCTAAATTATCCAGCTACTTTTTTAAAAACATAAAAATCCCATTGGGCTTAGAAATATCTTTCAAAATAAAGTTTGAGATTAGACAAGATTTTATTTCACATTAATCATTTTTTGACTTAACTATTTGTAACAAATTCTTGTCATGGAAAAGGTAAATGTGTAATGAAATTAATATACATTTTAAATTGTTTTCACATAAACTGTATTTCTAAATAGCAGCCTCTACCCATCCAACAATAACATACTCCTAAAATTATTTATTTTTTCCCCCAGACTCTACTTCTTGGCTACTCCTTTAAAAAAAAGAAAGAAACTGACATCAATTTTATATAAAAGAAGCCCTTGAGGTGGAAAGTTAGCGAGGGCTGCATGGGTTTATAGCAGACAAAATGTCGCTTACATTTTGCTGCTCAGTAGTTTGATATACTCATTTGCTGATGCGAAATGACGAGGGCTTACAAAACAGGGTTTTGTTTTTTAGCTGCCTGTAGACCTAGTGGGGCCTAACAGAACCCAGTCAGCAGGTCATTAACTCTGGAGAAAACAGCTTGCATTAATATGCTCTAATCCGGTATAATTAGTCAAATTACTGCACGCCGACCAGCTTGTCATGTGTTGTCAGACTTGGCATGCACGCTGGGTTGCCTGGGTCCCTCTGGAATGCCACCCTCAATCAGGGAAAACTGCTCATTTGTAGTGGTCTTGAACTCTTGATGGAAAAGCCTACTAAAACAGTGGTCATAGAGGAACATTTACTAATTCTTTGAGTTAAAATATTTTGTCACCAAAAATAATTTAGTATTTTGGTGATTGAAATGGAATCTTTTAATTTCTACTGTTTTCTGTATCTGTGTAATACTCCAAGAGAAATTAACAAAATGAACAAAAAAACAGATCTAAAATACTTGCCAGTTGATCGTCTATGACTCCAGTTATATGGAAGTGTGCATATGTAAGTGTTTGTGTATGTGTGGGTCTTTTTCCAGTAGGGTAAGAGGTTATTAAACTCTAAAAGGGCCACATTAGCATAAATTTACAAGAGCTCTTGTTCTGGAGGCATGATAAAAACCTGTGTTACCTTTGCATTAACACTGAATTGCTTGTTGTGCTTTTGGCAATGACAGATAAGTCAGTGTAATTCCCCATTGCAACAGAAATGATGCTCCAGATTCCAAACGCATCCTGAAGATGTCACTGACAATAATCTTCAAAGAACGGCCAGTGAAAGTGGGCTGTATGTTTGTAGGATGATATACTGCAAATGACAGGAAGAATTATGTGAGTGAAGACGAATCTGTAACATATTATTAAGCAATTTCACGAGAATAACAGGGATAAAAGGATAATGGATGAGGGTGTCATTATTACCTTCATGTAGAGGGAAAGCCAAAGCAAAGGTAGAGAGACAAGATTAATTGAGGAAGGGTGAAGCATTCATTGCTCATCAGCTCTTTTGTACTCTTTGCTCCTGAAATTCCAGACTAGGGGGGAAAAAGGTGGTCAGAGCTGCATTTTAATACATCTGGCAAGGAGTAGAAAACTGACAAGGCACTTTTTAGTCACCTCCCTTTTTATCAAAAAGCACATGATGACTGTTACCTTTTGACTGTTCCAAAGTCACAGCAAATATCCAGCAGGATGTTTATTTGTGTGCATAGCAGCTTTATTATTAGTTACGCATTTAAAAACCAACATTACAAAATTTCAAAATGCAATTTTTCCATGCATTGTCAAAATAATTGCTCTTTTAAAGTTAGTGATTCACATTCAGTGATAAAACATATCAAAATCCATTATATTATTATTTTGATTATTCTGAGATCATTAGGTCAAAAAGGCAATATATTTTATAATCAGTTTTGACTCTTGTTTCCATTTTCTAAGCACATTTCCCTTTCATGTTGTAGCTTCCTTTTTCATATAATAGTAAATATATTTTCCCTTCATTAAATGAAGAGTATGAATAATTAAAAGTTTAAAATGCTAAAGTCTTCATTTGTATGTTTTCCTTTATTACCTGTTTCTTATAACTTCTCACTTGGCCAATTATTCCAAAACACATATTATTTCACATACAGTAAGATGCAATTATAGCAACCACTGTCCTTCTGTTTGCAGAATAGTAACACAGGTGTTTTGCTGGAGTCTAAGAAACCTTTTGGGACATGAATTCCCTTCTGATTGTAATTTACTCCTGATACAGAGTTAACCTTAAATGTTGCAGAAACTTTAATAATACATATTTCTAGGTGCTGAGCTGGTAGGAAAATCACACTATCAAATTACAAGTTTACTTATGTACTCAATGGAGATGCTCAGACTCAAAGATTATTTTGAGAACAAGTATTCAGTTGTCAGTAAGAATTGAGACTCATACAAGTTTGATATCCAGGTAACAACCAATAGTTTAATATGTACATACATATACAGACATGCATAGCAGTAATGTTATTAAATGTTACATGTATATACCACCTGGTTATGCTGTCCTTTTATTGTATAATAATTTGCATACTGTCGTTCTGTATACCTATCATATTTGATCCTGAATAGTCATTTGTTGATGAACAAAACTAGAATTCCTATTTTAGTTCTATAAATTCCTATTTCAGTTCAGAAAACTAAATGAGTTTACCTAATTAACTTCATAGTAATTGATACTTCTAAGAATAAAACCATCTTCAGACACCTCATCCAATGCACTTTCCATTTGCTATTTGATTTTTAAATTTTTATTCATGCTACATTGTGTTTTTTGATATTTTACTTGTTTTGATATACATCTTATTAATTATCTTAAATATTTCTTCGCTAAAGGAGCATCCTCTGCCTTATGTTTTCTGTAGAGTAAGGGAAAAGAAACTAATATTTTCCAAATACTTAATATGTACCAGACACCATACCAGGCACTTTGTATACATTATTTAATTTAATATCTACAACAGCTATAAGTGAGTTAGATATCATTATCATCACTTCACAAAAGAGGTAACACATTCAGAGATGTCGAATCATTTGTCCAAGTTCTCAACTAGAAATTGTCAGGGATTCAGATCTAAGTTTTGCTGGCTCCAAAGCTCACGTTCTTTCAAACACTACATACCCCTTTACTCTTGGCTGTATTGTGTCTTACATATGCAGTCAAAATTATACTGTCTTTTTACATCTGTCCTGTATTTTAGATCTCCAGATGTCTAAAGTCAGTGGCCTTTTTCTCTCCTCCTATTCCTTGATTTCTGCACAGCATTTGACAGTGAACTTTGGAAATCCTAAACATGCTTCCCCGCTAAGTCTTTAAGTCTCCCTCACTGGCTGCTCTGCCTTCTGCTGCAACCTCAGTATAGATTGTCCCATCCCCCAAAGTGTGTTCTCTCCATCACCCCAATTCTCTACCATCAATATCTAATCTCTTTCCATGCTTTAAACTTTCACTGTATGCAGATAATGCCAAATATCTCCTCATCCTATCTTCTCTCTTCAGCTGTGTATTTTTAGCTGCCTGCTCTGCTGAATAGCCTCTCAATATGCTTTGCTTGCCTCAAACCAAACATAATTTTCCTGATTTCCTCTTCATGTCCCAGTTTTGAAAGATGCCGTTATTCTAATCTCCCAGGCCTTATTGCCCATTTGAATTATTTAGGAGTTGTTTAACCCGACATTAAAAGCCTCTCCCGGTTGGAGTCCATCCTCCATCCCTTCTCCATCGTTTATAGGCCCATGTTAGGTGCCATCTTTAATACGATGCTCTCCCCAAACCAATCAAATGTATGTATTTTTCTCTTCTTTGAATCTCCAAACACTCAATTTGTACCTTCTACCTTGTAGTCTGTCTTATTATTTTCATAGTGTCATCTAACTTCCTTAGACAGGAAACATCTTGAGGGCGGGAACCATTGTATATTACACATATATTTCTTGGAACAACATAACAAACTACTCAATACATATTTGCTGGATTGAATTAAATCAAATTCTCTAACAATCTCAATCAAGTATTTTTAAAATACCATTTTTTTCCTGTACATGAAAAACTTTGACTTTTCTATGTTAAGATTTAATATTAACCCTTTGATTATTTTTATATATATTACAATTTGTCGTAATAGTTACCATATCTTGAGCATGCACTTCCCTTTTGCCTTTGCTGGACCAGGCACTTTGTTAATCCTGGGTATGCAGAATTTTTTAAGCATGGTAACAGTCCTTTACAATTGTATTTATGATACATGGAGATATGGAAAAGAGAAATCTGGAACACTTTATTAAACATTCATATATATATCAAAATCTTTATTAAATCCTTACACCAACCCTAAAATGTAGGTATTGTTTATCCCCATTTTACAAAGGTGGAAACAGACTCTGAGAGTCAAAAGTATTTGTACCAAATCACAAAAGCAGTGAAGTGACAGAGCCAGAAATGGAACTGAAGTTTATTCTGTGCCAGTGTCCACGCTTTTCCACTGTGCCACATGACTCTGCGTGTCCCTGTCCTAGCAAATGGATGTAGCATGACAGGAATTCTTGACTTTCACTCATGTGTTTATCCATTTGCCTCAACTCAGAGAAGGCAGGAAGCATTAGCCATAATGATGCCACATCATGGGTACAGCAGTATTACTTACGAAACTTACAGAAAGCACAGCCCTCACAGTGTTATGAAAGGAGTGAAAATAACTTACTACTTTTGTGCACAAATGCCCAGTCAGAGTGAGCGCACATGGTTGCCCTTCTTGGTAGACTAGTCACACGATTCCAACTATCGATATAATTTGGGTCAGAGAGAACGTATTCTGCATCCCACTAAGCATTTGGACGGGGTGGTAGGGCGGATGTTGTGGGATCCTCATAGAGGCTGACTCTTTCCACTGCACGTGCTGCCACTCACATGACTAGAAGAGAGAAACTCTTAAGCTGTCATAAGTCCAAATCAAGCACAGAAGATGGCAAACGAAGCAGAATTAGCTCACCTTTGCATTTAGCAAATTCCGATGTACCATTGTGAAGGGAAGAAGTACGCAAACATGAACAGATTGATCAACACAATTTTACTTAGCCTTACAAACAATCTTTCAAACTGCTTGTTATGCCTACATTTCTTTTACTTTGTTTCTTTCTTTCTTTTGTTATTCCAAACTTCCCTTATCTATCAAGACTTCTTTTGTCTTCCCTTCATGTAAGCTGTTTTTAAATGCAGTCTTTGTTTTAGGGAAAAGTAGAAATTTTCTCTTGGTCTCACGTAACCCAAATTTCAAAATTCAAGACCATTAGAATCACACTATTTAGTTTCAGATAATGTTAGGATTTTAGTTTTATTCAATTGCTTGCATTTCTTAGATTATTCTAATTTTATATTTCAACTTATAAACTTGTAAATGTGCGATCATTTAAGTCCCTTAACTGTTGCCCAGGCTTGAGTGCAGTGGCATCATCATAGTTCACTGCAACCTCAAATTCCTGGGCTCAAGCCATCCTCCTGCCTCAGCCTCCTGAGTAGCTGGGACTACAGTTGCATGCCACTACGCCCAGCCAATTTTTCTATTTTTTTGTAGAGATGGGATCTCGGTATGTTGTTCAGGCCAGTCTGAAACTCTTGGCCTCAAGCGATCTCTGCCCTCAGCCTCTCAATGTGCTGGGATTATAGGTATGAGCCACAGCACTCAACCAAAAATTTTTTATTGATACATAGTAAGTATACCTATTTATTGGACACATGATATTTTAATACAAACATACAATGTGTAATGATCAAATCAGGGTATTTAGGAAATCCATCACTTCAAGCATCTATCAATTCTTTGAGTTGGGAACATTTCAGCTGTTCTCTTCTAGCTATTTTGAAATATATATTATTGTTAACTATAGTCACCTTGCTGTGCTGTTGAAGACTAGAACTTATTCCTTCTATCTAACTATATGTTTATACCCTTTAACTAATCTCTCTGTACCTTCCCCACCCCCCACCCCAGCCTCTGGTTTACTATTGTTCTATTCTCTAACTCCAGGAGATCAACTTTTGTAGCTCCCATATATGAGTGAGAATATGCAATATTTGTCTTTCTGTACCTGGCTTTGAAGAGCATAATTTAACCTGGTGATTTGATTAGGTGGAAGTCAAGTCTAAGGTGCCTACTATCCTAATATCAATATAATCACTGTGCATAATAATACTTCAGTGAAAAAATGCATCAGCCTCTACCCTTGAGATGAGGCAACCATGTCTATCCACATACCAGTGAGACTGGAACATTTCTTCCCCTTAGCACCAGTGCACTGAGGGCAGGAGATTTTATAGGATGGGGGACTAGAGAGAGGTTGGAAGGGAAGATGTGCCAGCGGTGAGGTGAGTGAGGAGTAAGTTAGGATATTTGGGGTTATGAGAGCACAGGCCAAGGAATCTGGGACATCCTGCCAAAGAAACTTTCAGGGACACCAGCCAAATGACCAATTACTTCTTTTGTTTTTTCCTGCCAGCATCAGGAACTGGTTCCCCAATCTCCCTCCTCCAATACTATTACAGATTACTTTCACCCCGAGTTTCTTTCCTGTTTGATTCTACATGGGGAAAGAACACAGTCTTCTAGTTTCTTAGAACTCTCTTCTCCCCTAAACCCTTAATTAAGTTCCCTCAAACTTGCATTGGAAGATTCTAAGTGTTTATATTGCTTCAATTTGAGAGATTGTTCTTGAAACTCATGATTTATTTATGACAGATTTTATTTTTTCCTGACAGATTTTTACTGATGAGAAAACTTTTATTGAGGAAAGATCCTTTTCTTTATGTCCTCACATCTCTGCCTTGTCCATAGAGAAGAAGAAACTACTGCTCAAGTTTTGTTGTTCTTCCCATGGGAAGAAAATTGCTACTCTGATTTTCTTGAATCTGAAGTATTCATGGGGCCATAAAAATTTACTCTTGGTAGGGTCAATGTCATGTTAATTTTTCAGTACTCCCATGAGGTTAGCACACCTGGACAGAACCTGATCCCCCAAGGTAGGCTACCCAACCTGTTGTCTTCATTTTATTCTGCAGAGTCAGTAAGTTGAATAGGTCCCTCTGGGAGCCCAGCCAGATTTTTCCACACAGGGATATATATCCAAGTATGTATAGCCCAAGATCTCTTTTCATGCTGGGTGGTGGTGACCTTGTTCTGGCTTCAAATCCACACCAAATTCATCAGTCCAGGTCTTGCCAGAATAGCCTTGAAGTGAGGGAGGATATCAGTTATTGATTATTTTTTAAAAGTTCTTAGTTTTGCATCTGGTTATTATTCCTGTTGTACATTTTCTTAGTCAAAAACCCTGCAGGAAAAGGCAGAATATGAAAGGATTTAAGCAGCAAAATTCCACCCACAATTTCTAGTCCTGATTCATTTATTATCACAAGTATGAACTTTCAGGTATCATTTGGTTGCAAGAAATAGAACTCAAGCTAGCTTAATTTAAAAGATCATTTATTTTTAGCAATTAGGTGTAGTTCATGGCATCCAGTGACCTGAGGAGAGACTGGAACTGAGGATTGGAGACCATATGTCTAGATTTCTCCCTTTGTAGGCCACGTGATCTCCTGTGTCTGCTTCTGCTTCTTTGTTGTTTCTCTTCACAGATGAAATTTCCCTGAGTCTCCCTGCTCAAAACCCCAAAGTAGTCACTGCAACTCACTATAATTCATTGCTGCTCCATTAGCAACGAAAGTTCCAATTTCAAATTGCAAGGAGAGGGAATTTGATTAGTTAGCCTCTGCAGTCAGCTGTGGCTAGAGAGGAGAGATACACCTCTGAGAGTATGGGGAAATTGCTCTGAGAAAAGGAGTGTGGATGGGACATACACTCCACAAACGTTTCTCTCCTTTAGCAATTTTGGCACTTCCTCCCCTCAGTAGACTATTCAGGAAGAAAGAAGGAATGCCAGACTCGGCTTGGAGGACGATGAGAGGTTTCTCAAAGATGAACCAGTCCACAGTCAGACAGATGGGAACCGGACATCCCATACTACTGGGAGGAGCAATGGGTTCAAAAGCACGGGGGGGCGAAATGCACGGGGGCTCCTGAGAACAGCAGGGATTCCAGGGGTGTGGAGCAGCCACATGAGGAGGGCCCAGAGCTGGCCGCTGACGTCGCAGCAGCGGGGCTGTGGGATGCCAGATTGGAGTCAGATATTTACTAAGGATTTATCTTTTTTGTCTTTTCAAAGAACCAGTTTTTAGACTTTTTAAATTTTCACTTTTTAATTTTCCAATGACTTTATTTTTATTTTAGCTATATTTCCTTCATTCTGCCTTTTTCCCTTGGTATGTTTTTCTGTTCTTTTATATTGGCATTCTATTTTCATCATATTCCCTGGTAGTGTTCTAATGTTCATCCTAAATGCTCTGTTGCTGTGTTCATTCCGAAGAGAATGACCTTGACCCAGATGAATCTAATTGGTAGGATGTCTTTGGTAATAGGGTCTTTTTTGGGGCACTGGAAAGAGGAGAAGGTAGAGCCTCACATTGCCCCCTGTAGGTTCTGTACCACACATTGCCCAGGCAACTCAGAATCCATGAGGAGGAGTTGTGCCATAGATTTAAGAAAGAAAAAGATCCTTTCTCGCTGTTTGACTATGTTCCAAAGGAGTATGTCAAATCCTTTGGATAAGTTCCAAAGGAACAAGTCGGCAATGAACCATGTGGGCTGAGGAAGGGAGTCAACAGGTGCCCCCCAAGCCCTTCCACACCCTCCCATCTCCCGTTACTCACATTCTCCCACTGCCCCAGATATTTAGTAGAGTTTTCTATAAATTCCACTTCATCAGACTATCCTCCACAGATTACTTCCATAGATTATTTATTCCAGTTCAGATAAGTTCTGGATCAAATTCTGTGTCTTTGAACATTGATGTCATTTATAAATCCCTTCATGTCAGTCGGATATATTACACTGAGTTTGTCATACTTAACCAGCAAACCCAAGAAAGCTAAATGTTTTCAAAGGAAAAGACAAATGCTATAATACACCACTTGGATTTTATTTTATATTATTAAAAGTGACATTAATTAGTATATGTGGACATAAATTTTTATAATTAAACTTCATATATCATAGAAAAGTTATAAAACAATTCTTTTCTAAAGTAAGGTTTGTTTACGCAATGTTAAACAGTCGGAATGGCAGGCACTTATCTGGATGTTCCTAATCGGCACACAAGGTATTTTGGGAACAGAGTATCTGGATGAATGATGCAGGAGGCTTTTATCTAGATAGTCAGCATGGTAAAGGTAGGGCACGGTATATTCTGAACTCTGCTGTGGACCCTGTTTTTTTTTAACTTAGAGAACTAAATTGATATAATTTATTTACAAGTATTCTGAGTAACAAAATTTATTAATTCTTAATTTTTTTAAATGAGTCATGTTTCAGAAAATATTTAAAGCAAATTAATACATATCAGAAATGAGTTATCTTGTTACTATCAATGGCTACTAAATGTTATTGCTTAATATATTTACTTACTTTGCTTTAGTGCCTGGCCTATCAAACCATCGAATGGTTGCCTAGATATACATTAAATGATTATCAAGATCAGTGGTAAATATTACTTTATTAATAAAATAAATTGGAGACAATTTGCCCATATTTATGGGGAAGTATACCCTATGTGGGTACTCTGAGGCAGGATATTTGGTGTCTTAGTCTATTTGAGTTGCTATAACAAAATGCCTTAGACCAGGTAATTTATAAACAACAGAAATTTATTGCCCACAGTTCTGGAGCCTGGGAAGTCCAAGATCAAGGCAGCTGCAGAGTTGGCATCTGGGAAGGGCTCTCTGCATCATTGTTGCTATGTCCTCATGTGGTAAAAGGGGAAAGGGCCTCTTTTATAAGGCCCCATTCATGGGGGCACAGCCCTCAGGACCTAATCATCTCCCAAAGGTCCCACCTCTTAATACCATCACCTTGTGGTTAGGTTTTAACATATGAATGGGGCATAAACATTCAGACCATAGATAGCACTTGAATTCCATCCAGTCTCAGCTCTGCCAGCATTCAGGATTTTTTGTGACCTTGATGAAATAAGTTAACATCACTAAGTCTTTTCTTCTTCACTGCTAAAATGGGGATAAAAATGTCCTGCCCAGACTATCAAAAAGTGATTTTGTGATCCTTAAATAAAGTTGAATATTTAAAAAATACTTGATAGGTAGAGATATAGATATATTCAGTACTTTTAAATTTTGTTAATATCTTAAACTATCTTACAAAATAGTCAAATGAATAGAAAAAAAAATGAAAGAATAATATAACCAATGCCATGTACTCAACCACCCAACATTAATGCATCGTAAAATTTTGCCATATTTGTTTCTAATCATGTTTACAAATAAAATGTTACAAATACAAGTTGTACCCCACCGTGGTTCCATTCTGTTTCCTCTTTCCCTAGAAACTCCACATTATTTTATGACTGCATTATCCTAATTTTCAGTTTTTCACATATCTAAAAATTTTACTCCAAGAATGAATACAACCATTATGATGAATTTTAACAGAAGGGCAGGCCAATTGCATAGATTTCCAGAAACACTGAGTTTAGTCATCAAAAGACCTATAATCAAACTCTATTTGCCTCGTTTTGCTTTCTTTCTAGATGTTAGTTGATGCCAAACAGAAATTAAGAAGGCATTCTTTTAAGTGCACTTACACTATAAGAGATATTATTCATTGAAAATATTTATTTTTAATCATTTCTTGGGGATGGGTAAACTAAGAACAGAAGCAATTTCATAACTTGATAAAAGCTGCAACTGTAAGCAAATTTGGATGACAAATATGAATATTTACTGTATTGGGAATAAGGTTAATATTTTAAAACAAGGTTGACAGGAGAAAAAGTATCTTAGTTTGCAAAAAGGAAATTTGTTTCTTTAAGTGAAAATTGGGGTCAGTAGGCCATAGCTCTCCTTGCTCCTACATGACTGAAATGAATTAAATAATCCAGCAATAAAGCAGAACTGAGCAAACTAATGACAAAATTATACATTAAAGCTTGAATGAAATCATTATACATTAGAAATACATATTTTGTGTAAGAAAATATGAAATTGTAAATGCATGCCCACTTCACCTCAATTATCTTAGGACAGAAAAACTAAGTCTTATCCTCTTGTGTTCATTATGGAACTCATGGTCTTTTCTGGGGAGCAAAGGTGATAACCTTCATCTTTTGGTCATAGTCTTAGTTACTGCATTCTGTTGACTGTGATTTCAACATGATTAAAGACTTTTCCTTGGCCGGGCGTGGTGGCTCACGCCTGTAATCCTAGCACTCTGGGAGGCCGAGGCGGGTGGATCGCTCGAGGTCAGGAGTTCGAGACTAGCCTGAGCAAGAGCGAGACCCCGTCTCTACTAAAAATAGAAAGAAATTATATGGACAACTAAAAATATATATAGAAAAAAATGAGCCGGGCATGGTGGCGCATGCCTGTAGTCCCAGCTACTCGGGAGGCTGAGGCAGAAGGATTGCTTGAGCCCAGGAGTTTGAGGTTGCTGTGAGCTAGGCTGACGCCATGGCACTCACTCTAGCCCGGGCAACAGAGCAAGACTCTGTCTCAAAAAAAAAAAAAAAAAAAAGACTTTTCCTTGATACAGTCGACACAATATCCAGCCCCACATGCTATTCAGAGTAAGTGTTATGTTGCAGAGGGTAAACCTAATTTTGAGTTGTTTATCCTTCTTTGGAATCCCATAAGTGAAATAATGGCAGTAACTTTGTTAACCATGTATTGTGTTCTAGGCATTATAGTAGGTGCACTACACCCACTGTCTAATCCACAACAGCCCTTTGAGGCAGACACCTTTTTTACCATTTTATAGATGAGAAAACAGGCTTAGAGAGATTAAATAAGTTGACAAAAGTGGCCAGGCTAGGAAGTGGCTGTTATTGTATGCCAACTCCATATTTTTGGTAGTGACATTTTCAGGAATATACTGCAAATATATGAATATTCAAGGTAATATTGAATTTTGTGATTTATGACTATAAAAGTAAATGTGAGTAGGAGTCTGATTTTAGTAAATCAGAATGAATAGCACATTAAGCTTATTCCATGCAGCTATATACACTCAGACACACGTGGAGCATTGGATTTGGCTCTTTTGTTTTCAGTGCCATGCCAGTAGTTACCCTATGGAAAATGATAGTGAAAAACATTAAAGCGTAGTAGAATGTATATTTTAATATATAATTCATTTATATGTGGGCATATAGTGAACAAAGAGTCAACCTACACATATTACATATAACTTCACCTTGAGTAGTTACATGTAAATTGAGCAGACTTGTACTGTGATCTATATGATGCCGAAACAACCATCTGATTCACAGAAGTTATCTAATTAGAATGTGATTTTTATTACAACCTTTCACTCGTTAGTCCCTCGTGTGTCAAGTTATATAAACACGGTCCAAGTTGTCGTGTTTCAGTAGGTTGTATGTATTTATAATGGTACTTTTTTCCCAACATCACAAAAGGCAAAGAGTATATATTATGACCATGTGAAAATATTCATTTTATACCATTACTCTCCTCACACATATTGGTTCTCAGAATACAGGAAAAATATCAGCACTACTGCTTCCTGGTGATCTCTACAAACGGATTGTTTTTCAGGATAAGGAATTCGAATATCAATAGACTGAACTGAAAACCATACTAAATTTCCAATACGACATGGCTTACGTGTGAAAGGAGACAGAGGTGGTCTTATGTTCCTTTTCTCTGTGTCCACATTATCAAAGTAACCTTTATATCTGTTTTTCTATAATGATGAAATTTACACTTGGTTGCATTAATATGAAGTAACATGGATTGCATGTGTTAGTAGATTCTTTTTAATTACTGTGTAAAAATGATATGTAATTGAAACAAAAAGCATTGTTTCCAACCCTAATTTTTTTTCCTCAAGTCCATCCTGTCAAGCTGCAAGCGTGAAAGTTATTTTCTGGTGGTGTGATTAGATTGGGGCTGAACCCTCCAGCTGGCAGGCCTGTCTGTGACTGGCGGCGGCCTGTCCCCAGTGCTTGTCATTTCCTGACATGCCTGACAGGATGGGGACAGCCGCCCCAGACAGGTTCATTAGATGGTGTTTTCTACAGCTGGGCTAAAAATAAATAAATAAATAAATAAATAAATAAGAAGTCTGTGCTTTGTCAAGGCCCAAGCTGTAGGGGCCCTTCTTGTTGGTTTAAACCAGGGCCTTGTTTTGACAAATTTTGATCTGTGCGGTTTTTAGATTTTCTGACACATTTTTGTTTCCTTCCCCTTTGGCCTGCACTTTATGCTCTCTGCCTTGTTGCTGCTTCAAAATCCTAACATAGACTTCCCAAGAGAAAAAGAACCACAGTTATTGAGGGCTTAAAAGAAAAAACACTGCAATTCTTCATAAAATAGCAATACTTAATCTATTTCCATGGTGATCTGCACAATGGAGGAAAAACAACTATGGGACTTGTGATAAGCCAATTACAAGAAAGGTTAAGAGTTTTTATAGCACCAGAAACATGCCATCTACATGAGAACATAGGATCATTACTAGCAGTCTACACTGTCAAATACACTGCTCTTTAGAACTGCCAGAAATTTAAGCTATCTTCATTCTTGGGCTTTTAGGAAGCTGACAGAGTTTTCTGCCTCTTTTGATAGGCTTTGATGTCAGGAAAAGAAATTACAGAAGATTATAGAATACCTCCTAATTAAAACCATAAATAAATTCCAAAATCAAATTTAGAAATACGCTTCTTTGTCAATGATAGGGCCCCTTTAAGGTTAACTAGATTTACCAAAAACTGGAGTGCATTTGAAACATACATTCATATAGAGTCATGATGTATCATTTTCAACTCCAAATTTAAACTTTTAAAATAGAACTGTAGTATTGGCAAGGAAAACAATCTTTGGCCAAGAAATTATTCTTCCTGAGCTGTACCTGTAATTAACAAGTAGACACTGATATCTTTACTTCATAGACTTGCAAGCCATAGTCTCTTTACTATCATAGTTGCTAATATCTGCTTTCCATTGAGAGAAACATTTGATCTTAATTTTTAGTAAGTAGAACATGCCCAAATAGAAAACATCTGACCATTTTTGCTTAAACAACCTTAGCACTACTGTCAGCTGTCTTTCCTTTCACACGTAAAGATACAAAATACAATAATGTTTGTGTCTTTTGGGCTTTGTCATTGGTGTAATAAATAGTGTTGCTGAAAAAAAAAAAAATCAAGCTCCTCATTCACAGAAATCCTGGCCCTTACCTTTCCTTTGTGTCGTTAGTTTCCCTGCTTTAGTTCCCCGTCTCTATGACAACTGTTTAAATTGGGATGGGCAACTGTCATCTGGAGTATTACTGAGAGAAAAGTGTTAGTGAGCACACAGTTCCCATAGATAGAGCATTTCAATATAATCCAATTTTAATTGAGCTCCAGAGACTTTGATGTGCTGCAGAAGGTTGGGAGAGAGCTATTCCAGGGAGAAATTAAAGCAGCCCAGCAAGGCTTCCCTACTCCAGACTGTCACCATTTTAAGTAAGCATTAGCATCAGACTTAACCTGCCCCTTGGAACATCTCACTTCTTTTTTCAGCTTTTCACTGATTTATTTTATTTTGCCGTATGTAAAAGCAAGGCACTTTTCATCTTTTTATATATGTTTTTACACCCATTTACTTAGGCTTGAAAAGCTTGTACTGGACCTGAGATTCATCTTACGCTGTCTATTGGACTTTGCCTTGGCAGTTCATAAAAGAAATAGAAAATCAAATAGGGATTAGCTCAAAATTATCAGCTATCATATATTAAACTTTCTTTTTTGATATTGCTTTGTAAGACCCTATCTTGGAGCTAAAAAGTTGAAGGAAGTGTAATTTTATTTAACTTTGATTTGCCACTGAATTTTATTTTAATGCTTACATACTGGGTTATTTATTACAGGCTAGGTTTTTTTTTTCAAAATGCATTAAAATATCTTTTCCTCCTCATGTGAAAAATACTTTTCAGGGAAAGCTAGTTTGAAGCAGCTGACACAGGCACATCAGTCCTTAATGGTGAAACCATTAATCTCTTATTTTTTTAAATAGGGAGGAAAATGGGTATTTTTCCATGCGTATTCAAAGAACCTTTTAAGTATTTTGCAATATAATGTTGAACATACATTAAATAGTCCAATAATAATAAAAATGACATAAAACCACAATGTTGATTATTATTAAATAAGCACTAAACATAATGCTTGTGCAGTCAAAAAGCTTTGTAACAGGTATAGTAAACTTAAGAAAATTGTTACCTGTCTATGACATACTTGACATTTCTGATACATATTGGCACATTTAAAAAAATAAATTTAAAACATGTTCAGAAATTAAGCAAAATTATGACAATAATTAAAAATTAGTGTGATTCTATGCATCATCCTAGATACTTCTAGTATCAGAAGTAGATTTACCATAAAGCTAATGAAGCTTCAGCATCAGGACCCCTTACTCCACAGGGCCTTGTGAATGATGAGAGTTGCCAAGAATTGTCCAGTGGTCTCAGTTTACTATAGAACTTGCCTTAAGAGATCTCAGAAGAAATTAAACTAATTTCTAAGGCACTAGTAATTTCTTGTGATTTTTTTTTCTCATCCTAAATATTCACTTACACAGCTAATTATAAACAGTACCACAGTGACTAATCAGGTACATACTTTATCTTGCTTTTGTGGGAGTTTATCCACAGGATAAATTTCTAGAAATAAAATTGCTGGGTTAAAGGGCATATGTATTTGAAATTTTAATAGATGTTCCCAAAATTTCCTCAATATGTTGTACTATTTTGTACTCCCACCAGCAACGTAGTAAGTACCTTTTTTCCTCACAGCAAGCTCAGTATTAGCAAACTTTTGGACTTTTTTCCAATCTGTTAGATGAAAAATAGTGTCTCCATATAGTTTTAATTCTCTGACTATGGATCAGGTTAAGCATGTTTTTAATCAAGTAAGAGTCACTTTTACTATGTTTTCTGTGATTTATCTGAGTTTTTTTAGGAGCAAAATTTTACCCACTCAATGTCTATAGGAGAAGATTATTAATAAATAGCATGGTTTGTCTAATGCATGTGTTTTTGTGTTTTAAATATCATATAGACTTATATATTATGAAAATTATATACATATATTTGTCCCTTCCTCCCTGCTTTCAACCTAGATTAATTTGTCATTCCTCTGTGGAATGCCCTCCCAAATTTTAGTGTTACAGTAGTTCTGAAGATAAGAATCTTTTAATTTACCTACCTACCTATTAAGAATCTTTCTGCTCTGGCATAAAAAAAAATCAGCTGTTCTCTTACCCTAAATTCTAGCACAACATTACTTAAAATATAGTATAATTAGCTAACTATATAGTATAAACACTAAAAGTGTATTTACTATATAGAATTCTATACCAGAAAGGCCACATTCTTTATAAGTGAATTTTCCATGTGGATGTCCTTAGTATACTTTTCTATTTATTTACCAAAATATGCATATTGGAGAAACATACACTGGAGATCCATGGAGCTGCTTTCATTGAGTACCTGCTGTGTTCCACACACTATTCTGAGCACCAGGAAAGACATTCAGCATTAATACGAGGTTTTGACTGAGACACAGAAATAACCTCAATATATGGAGAAAATAATATTGTTAGGTTTATTTATATCACCAGTGGAGAGCAAACCTTTGATAACAGATTAGATATTTTATTTATATTTTATTCACTGGTTATTCCTTTAAAGTAGTCAAGTGTAGAGAGGTTAATTGTTTTTGTTGTTAACACATTTTCTTTGCAGAAGTTTATGTTTATATGGGTAATAATGAACAGAATGATTGCTATATCTAAAGTCTGGACTGAACCTCTTCATCTTTCTCATAATACTCCTAGTATGCCAGTAATCTGAAACCTTGGAGAGGACAGAGAGATCCTAGTCACTGGAGCCAGATTCATTCCTTCGTGTCTTTACCTCAGCATAAAACAAAACACTCAGGTCCTATTAATTCTGTCTCAAAAGTATGTCTACTCTCTTTCCCCTCCTCTTCCTACCTGCTGCAACTGTCTTAGGTTAGACTTCCTCCATTTCCTACTGGCTTGATTCAGATTTCTAGTTTAGCCTCCTTCCCAAGCATTCTCCGCACTGCTTCCAGAGTGCTCTCTGCAAATGCAGGTCTCATCTTATAACCACGCTCCTCCAGTGCTCTCAGTGGCATCACACTCCTTATCAGAGCTGCCATCTATGGAGGGCTAAGTTTAAAATCACTATCCCTGTTCATCCTTTCTGCCATGAGTGCTCTGGACAGCCTCTTGCCTATAGACATGTGACCTCTGTATTCAGAGACACCTGAGATAAGAACATTAACTATAGTAGCTCATTTAATTCTTTCAACAACCCAGTAAAAGAGAATCATTTTATTAATCTTACAGATAAAGACACAAAGAGAAATACTGAGTTCCATGAAAGAAGGGACCATCTCTGTCTTGCTCACCAATATGTCCCCATCGTCTAGCACAATATCTGGATCCTAGGAGATGCAAACTAAATTTTTGTTTGATGGACAAATGATGGGTGATGCTAAGAGCCTTTGCCTGTGGACAGCGAACTTGCTTATGATATTCAAATGAAACAGATAAACAGCAAATTCTCAGCAAAGTAGTGTTTTGCTGCAAATAACTTTACAATCAAACAATAAAAAGTAAGCCAGAGGAAAAGAAACCATCTTGGGACATTTTAAAAATGCAGAAGAGACTTTTAGGGGATATCTAAACCTGGAAATACTATTTTCATTGCATGCAAGTTGGGAGGTCTTTAAAACCTCTTTTACCCCATTACAGATATTTGTGAAAGCCATTCATGTACAAGCAGGGGTCATTTACTGAGCTGTTTACAGTTATACCAAGCTGCATTGCTTGAAGAGCTAATTATCCTCTACTATAGAAAATTAGGGGTAGAAGTAAAAATACTACGGGAAATTCAGTAGCTGAATTGTCTCTAGTTGAAGCAGTAATTTTTTTTTTAAGATTAAATTTCAAACACAGCAGACAGAATACTCAAACCCATCTAGTAAGTAGTATATAAGAACAAATTCCAGGAAATAACCAGACCTAATTGGACCAGTGTGAGGCACAGAAACAGAGTTTGGATCAGAGAATTATGTGCACTGAAAAAGGATCTGGGCCGAAGGCAGGGCAGGGACTGCCCCCATCACTGCTGACTGAGAGTTTCACTGAGGTCTGGGCAGGGAGGTCTGTGAGTTCATTTGCTCAGCAAGTCTATGTAGCACTGCCTTTGTGCCAGCCTCTCTGCTAAACACTCGCTGTTATTTCATTTGATACTCGTAGCAAGTCTGTAGAGTAGATGTGGTCATTCTCATTTTATATAGGAAAAACTCTGTCTCAGGTGCGTTGGGGAACTTTTCTGAAGTTATACAAATTTCAGAGTCTATGTGTCATCCTCCGAAGTCCAAGTTCTTTCTACTACGGCATGACATACAGATAATAAAGAAATATTTTAGCCCACCAAACTAAGTGCTATATGTTGATATTATTGATATATACTATTAGAATGGGGGAATGTCCCAACGGTATCATTCATACTGCTTTGGGCAGATACACATTAAAATGAGACCCAATCCAAAGGACCTCCAAAACGCAAATTTTCCTGCAGGAAGGTTGAATTTCAAGTTATTGCTTCTCATGGGGAGAGAGTGATGCTAGAAGAGCTCTAGCTGTAAGAGAAAGAAAAACAAATTCTCACAAACCCTAAGGATGCACCCGTGAGTGCCCAAGGGTACTCAGGTTTTCAAGTGAAAATACTCATATTTTATGAAAATAGCTTTCAATCACTAATGATCACTGAAAAAGAAAAGTCTTTACAACTTGAAAAGTAATTCATATTCATCTGGTCTTTCTGGTCCCTGATGAGCCTGGTACCTACCAGGCAGATAATTGATAAAGGGTAAATATCTTTTGAATAAATGCTTATTTTTTGAGCAATAAGCTTTTACTATATAGAAGAAATTTACCAGGAAGACAAAGAAGGGAAGCTATTCTAGAGCATAAATAAAGTATGGAAATGTTTGAATCTATATATATTTTTTAAAATTCTAATAGACTTTATTTATTGGAACAGTTTAAGCTTACAGAAAATTGAACAGATAATACAGAGAGTTCCTATATATGTGTATGGATTTGTCAGACCTTTTCCTTCTTCAAAGGACAGAGACATAAATGTTAAGTTGGGTAATTACGCTTTATATTAGAAAATTTTCAGCTGCAAGTTACAGATACCCTAACTAAAGTGGCTTCATTAAAGATAGAAAGATAGACAGAGATCTCACAGAACAGTAAGTCCTGGATGCTGGTGGTCTCCAGGGTTGACTGATTCAGGTACGTGTGGATACTTTCAAAAACCCAAGTTCATTGCTCATTTCTGCTCTGTCATCCTTTGTTTGCTCTCATTCTCACACTGATAGCAATGTGGCTTCAACACTTCCACAAATCAGCAAGAGCATTTTTTAAAAAGAGTTATCTTATTCTATCACAAGATGACCTCCTGAGGTTAGTACTATTATTTTCCCCATCTTATGAAAAGAAAACTGAAGATCAAAAAACTAACTTGCCTGAGGTCTCACAGCTATGAAGAGAGGCATACCATACGGAAGCCTTAAGTCTAGGGTAAGCACATCCACAAATTGATGAATTAGAACAAAAATCAAGATTATTAAATCAAAATCCAGCACCTCCATCAATATTTTGAATCATCCCATGTTTGAGGCTCTTACCCCCTCAACAGATAGATGTTAACACCCCAGTCAATACACCCACAGAGAGGTACTTATTTTTATTTTTTAAAGTGGGAGAATGTACTTAGTTTTATTTTTATTTTTTTTTAAGTGGGAGAATGGCCATTTGAAAAAGGAAATAGGAAAGAGAACCTGTACTGTCTCATATTTCTCCATACCTCTGGTGGGGAAATAGCGTCACGAAGACATGTGGTGAGATGTGGGAGGAGGGAGTTGCACAGCCACGCCCACACCTTCCCCCAGGTGCCACACAGCAGTTACCAGTCAGAGATGGTCTTCCACGTGGTCATTTTAGAATCCAAGCTTCCTCCGTCTTGCGGTTCAGCTTTCCTTCAGCACCTTGAATCCTCTCCATTCCGCTGGCAGATATGAAAAGAGCATAGATGATCACGTGTGAATATATACCTGAAATTTCTTTTGAATTATTCTATCTTGAATATATTTTCTATAATCCCGAGCCATTGCCACAAATTCCAAATGTATGTGAAATTATAAAAGTAACGTAACTTGTAACATTGCATGGCACCACAAGCCCTTTAATTAAACTGTGAAGCTGCAAGTGTTGATTGAATGTGACGACCTCATACCACATGAACCCTGAAAAGGGCATGTCCAGCCTTCCGCAGCATGTTCATCAATCCTTAACAGGAAGTACAACTTGAAGCAAAATTTAGATTTTTCATAATCAAAAAGTATTGGTAATGCTTGTTCTAATGTAAGTGTTAGATGATTTGAGATCAGTAAAGCTATCATTAAACATTCTTTTTTAGGTTGCACAATAGCTGCCTTAAAAGGAAAAAAAGATGAAACTGATTTGACAGTCACATACATGTTTCTGACAACATATACATGTCTGATACACATGAGTGCACAGCAGCCCTATTTTTCTTCAACATGATCATCAGATAATGTGTTAAGCACACATTTGAGTAGGTGGTTTACAAGGGGTTTCTATGACATTTGCTTTATATTACTTCCTACGCACTTTAGGGCATAAGTGAGTGGGGCAGACCTTGGGGCATAAGGCTATCATGAATTCTTTCTGCCCTTAACTTCTTTTGAATACTAAGCAGTTAGCTCAAAATAGTTTGGTGGTCACTTAAGAAAATCACAGAGTTCCATAAGATTTGGATCAAGATGCTTTAATATTCTTGTTTATGACCTATATTATATAATAAAAATGTTTATTTAATTTCCAGAAAATGAAACTGAATGAGATATTTATTATTTGTTGAATAGATTTTATAGTATATTAAATAATTTGGGGAAGCAGGCAGGCACAAACCAGATGACATGGAAAGGTTGACTTCAGAAAGAGAACAAAACAACAAACCTGAAGTATAGATGGAAGTACTCAAACGGTTTAGAAAAATATCCAAGGCTATAATGAAAAACAAACTTCAAGAATTATCATAGAAGGTCCTAAAACTTACAGAACATTATGTAACCAGTAAAGGTATAAATAAAACAGACAATTTTATAGTATCAGGCCGTATTTCAGACCTGGGCTTGATGCTCAGGTTTTTATAGAGATGTGCCATAAAAAAGTATTTAATCAACTATAATTGATAACTCCTTTACATTTACAAAATGTATACAAGTTGGTTAAACTCCTCATCACTTGCCCGATGTCATATCCCATCTGGTCACTCCACCTCCAGTCCCATAGCCTCCCACTTCCATGTTCCACATGCCTCCCACATGGTATGTGTAAAATCTCGCTGTGTAACTTTCCCACTGAGCTTAAGGGTTTTCCCATCGGCTGTGAGCAGAGCAGAGTAAAGGAGACTTGGGCTATAGTCCAAGAAAGCCCATGAAAATCACAAAATGTATTCAATTGCTAGTGTTTTATCTCAGTATTTGATTTGTTTGCATTTTTCCAGCTTATCTGTATTAATTTTACTACAAAAATGTTTTACATTACTATCAGAAATAACACTGGAGCTCAGGAAGGGGTGCCAGACAATATTCTGTGACACACTCAATGTACATTTCCTTATGTGAGAGTCATATGTCTATAGCATCAAGTCAAAACTCCTTAACCTACAGCCCTTCCATAACCTCTCGAGAGTGAAGGAACCCTCTTTTGTAGGGGCAGGAGCTTTCAGGAATGAGATATAACCAGTCTGAAGTTCCTCTACTGAAAAAAAGAAACCAGCTGTTCTATTTAGATTGCTTTTTTAGGTCTTGATTAAATCTAAAACCAGTAGAGGTGTTTGGTGGACTATACCATCAGGACGTTAACATGAGAAGTCTGAAGGCCAAATTGGAGAGTTTTTTCCAGTTCAGCATAGGAATCAGAAATGCATACATTTTGTAAAATTTCTCTGTGACCTTCCTCATATGTACTGTCTCTGTCAGTTTCACATAGTGAATTATTCAACAAACAAATGTGTATGAAGCACATACATGCCAGGCACTATTTTAGGCACTGTGTATTGTGTGATAAATAGGGTAGATTAGAATCCTGTTCTCATGGAACTTTCATGTCACAGGGAGAGGACAGAAAACAAATGCATAAGAAGATTAATAATTTCTATGCACAGATTTAAAACCAAGTGATAAAACAGAAGAGACAGTGTAGGGAGTACATGGTAACTCGAAATTGTTTGACAGAAAAAGTAGCTAAGAGGAGCAAAATGAATCATGGAAGGAAACTTCTTTAAATAAAGAACTTTTGGGATAATTTCATTTCACAATCAATCTTGAAGAACAAGAAGGGAAAGCAAGAGGTAGCTTGCTATTAAAAAAAGAAAAGGGCCCTGGACTGTATTGGGGTTTCCTGGCAGGGAGTTGTGGCCAGCTCAGCACATTCTCTTTTATTAGCACTTCTTGAAGATTTCAAATGCTTAAATATAGCATGGGTTACTGTAAAGTAATTAGGCAGATTTTTTGAAAAGTTTACAAGAACTTATACACATAAATAATTTTCCTTCCATGGCCCCTTTGGTAAGGGCTATATACTTATTAAAATGATGGTGCTATTGTTCAGAGTTGCTTTGGACCTTTGGATCTGTCCTTCAGAATTTGCTTCCTAGCTATTTACAAGCTACTTGTTCTTTTAATTTTATTATCACTCCTTCTCCTTGCCTTCAAGCTTTACCAATCTCAGTTGTCCTTTTTTCTTGCTAGAAAGGCTCCCTGAGGACTATTGTGATCTCAGTCTGAAGCTGAGAGAGTGGTGGGAGGAAAAGTGGGTTTGTGTATCAGTCTGGATCCAATTAAGGGAGAGGAATCACATAGCAGTTTAAATAGAAAAAGTGTAATATAAAAAGTCGTAATATAAAATATGACAGGAGATTGGAATAACAAGGCAATGGCTAGATAACTCTAAAGAACATGAGAAAAGCACAGGTAAGGAGCAGCCAGTCCCCCTAGGGCTGTCACAGAGCCCAAGGAAGAGGCCCTCCTGGGCTTGTGGGCGGGCATAGCTATAGCTCACCGAATAATAGAGAAGTCACTCTGGTGCCCCGTCAGGGTGGGGGGCCTGGCGCTGGAGCTCTTCCCTCTAGAACTTTCCAGAAATCCACCCTCCAGGGAGTTGCTGAAGCTGTTCACGGGGTAGGGGAGTACTGAGAAAACTGCTGGTCACTGGGTGCTGTTGAACATGAACCACGGGAGCTGAGCACTGGAGAGCAGGAACCTGCCGTGTGAGCTCAACAGAGCAAGGACGAGAAACGCCGCCTCCTGCAGCGTCTCTTCAGTGCCCTTTCCTGACAAAGTTTAACCAAGTCAGGTGGCAAAGGAAAAATTTCAAGGTTGCCGATTCATTTTCGCAGCACAGGCAATCAAGGGTGAATTTGGACCTGGAAGGCCATAAATTAATAATTGGCACACTTTATAAGAGAGACTTTTACATGAAGCACTTAAGGAGTCAAACTAACTTATGTTTTCTTCAGCTACCTGCCTGGTTTAACTAGCATAAAAACTGTTAATGTGCCTGATGGAAAGAAATGCTAGATTCATTACACAGCAGTTCCCAAAGAGAAAAATGAGTCAAAATATGACTGTGTGTACGTACATGTGAAATAATCTGTCTAGATATATAGAGATAGCTGATATATAGATATAAATGTATCTTCCTGGCATACCAGTATTGGTACAAGTGTGCCAACACAGCTTTCTTGGGAAAATCTGTCCTTTTTTCTGATACTGTACTCATCTTACTGTTTGGGTTTTCAAATGGCCAAATATTTTTATTTTTTTAGTGAAATAATGCTTATAATTGAAAATAGGTTTAGTTGTTGTGGCTATTTTATTTGTCTTAAAATTTTTCTTACTTGACAAAAAACCAGTTAACAATCCTGCATCAGTATCTCTTTCCTTTTTAAAAAATTATACTGGTCTATGAAATTCAAATATAGAAAGCATTATAGCCAACGAAGAGTTTATAAATATAAAGTGTGGCAAATCACTACAACCTTTTTGTGAAATGTATAAAAAGAAGTTTTGCATTTAGAAACTAAAACAATTGTCACATGATGTTCAACAACAAGGACGTATAAATTCATGAACAGAGCTCAGTAGCTAGGGCCATGTACTTTACATCCATTGTCTCTGCTTAAACTGGACAGTAATAGGTATCATTACCACTGTTTTTCAGATGACAGAAATCAGATGGAGTTAAATGATTTTTTCCAAGGTCCTGTAGTTAGCAAATAGCAGAGCCAAGATTTAAATAGGAGTCTGACTGGCTCCAAAATGTTTCAGGATTTAAATAGATGTCTGACTGCCTCCAAAAACCTTTCAATGTCTATGGAAAGACAAACTGAATTAAGGGTTACAAAATAATATTTAAAACAATAAAAGATTATATACATATTATATATTTTTTATATATTTTCTTGAGAGAAAAAAATGTAAAAAGGAACTTCATGGCTTATTTTCAAAGCTGAAGAAATATAATATATGTAAAACTCAATAACTAGTTTCTATTTCCACCAAAGCAAATATAAGTGCACTAAAGTTTACCAAAGCTAGTAAAAAAAGTGATTATGTATTGTTAATATATTAATATATTTGTGTATCAGGAAGGAATGTACTTATTGTAGATTTGAGAGCAGTGGCTTAATCGAGTATGGATTTATCTATATCATGTAATAAGAAATCCAAATATGGATAGTTGCTGAGTAGCTCAATGTTAGGGCCAACTTTGCTGCGGTTACCTTGGCCTACCTCATAGTTGCATAATTGCTGCTACAGTTTCAGCCATCACATCTCTATTCAAGCAAGAAGGGGAAAGGGGTGTGCCAGCTACATGTGACTCATTTCATCAGCTTTTCTAAAACATCCCCAACTACCTTTGGCATTTGATCATTTGTTCTTATTACCCAGTTGCTAGGTCAAATGTCCTTCCCCAAAGTTGCAAGGAAATTTTGGAAATCAGGGAATAACATCATCATGATTGGCTTAGACTATAGGTTAGCCAAACTCTGGCTTGGGACCAAATTCAGCCCACACTTGTAAATAAAGTTGTATTGGAACACATCTATACCCATTTATTTACATATATTTACAGCTGCTTTCATGCTGCAATGGCAAAGTTGAGTAGTTGCGGCAGAGACCATATGACCTGCGAAGCCTAAAAATATTTACTCTCTGCCCTTTACAGAAAAAGTTTGCTGACCCCTTGATTAGACCAATCATGATCCACTGCCTGGGGTTTACCATATAGATGCTCTGGGGATAACTGAGCTTCCTTAGGAGAGAAGGGATATTGGAGAGAAACAACAGCATATATCACAGGTGGTCACCTGGTCCACTCAATTATAAACAAGACCAAAAAATGATAATATATTTTCTGCTTTAAGTCACAGGGTCACCTTGAACGTATAACTTTTCTACTCCTTCATTTCCTCAAGAGCCATCTAAGACAATTTAGAAAGACAGAAAATTTGCAAATATACAGTATCAAATGATTGACAGTGTTGTGATATATCATGAATTCAGAAAGATAATTCCTCAGTTACTGATTTTTATATAGCACTGTCTAAGATACTGTCAGACTAAGTGTTAAATACATATTTTATTGATTGACACTTCCCTTTAAACTGTTTATTTCAGGTTCTTGCATACACTGAGGGACTTCATGGAAAATGGATGTTCAGTGAGATACGAGCTGTCTTTTCAAGACGTTATCTTCTACAAAACACTGCTTTGGAAGTATTTATGGCAAACAGAAGTAAGTCCCCTTAAATATTTTGAAAGAAAATGTGCTTGTACTTGGCTGTTACTCATTTACATGGTATGATACCGTCTTGATTTTGCCTACAATATTTCTCTCTTTTGTTATGCCCTTGCTAAAACAAGCAAAAAATTCTTTCTGGGAAATAAAAAAGAATTAATTTGTTTAAAAATGTTAACCCTAGGTTTTCATAAATAGAGTTAAATAGAAAGCTGATTTTTCATAAAGATTTATTACCTTTACAAATAAATCATGATAGCCACTTGAAAATGATTTCTTAAATAGATGGTTAGCTCTCCTGTGGTTTTCTAAATCCTGTTTTTTTTTCCTCCTTCTTACCGCAGCTTCGGTTATGTTTAATTTCCCTGATCAAGCAACAGTAAAAAAAGTTGTCTATAGCTTGCCTCGGGTTGGAGTAGGGACCAGCTATGGTTTGCCACAAGCCAGGTAATTATATCATATTACACATTATCTACAGTTTGTTAACATATTTAAGTCTCAATATGACAGAAATGTAAATGTGGTTATGCCATTGTAATTATTTCAAGGACCAAGGAATTTTCTTTCTCTGAAGGTTATTTGCAGGGAAAGAGGTTATGAAAACAGCTATTCTGAAAATGACAGAATGGTTAAGTTAGATTTTATTTAACACATATATAAATAATTTTAAAAGTTGATTGCATATCGTAGCTAGCATATAATTATAAGACATTTTTGCTTGTTAAAATAGTATAGAAAACATACCAAAAGCCCTAAGATTTTTGTGATTGCTATCTAATATCATATAAATTATTTTTTATAAATGCTTCATTAATAAGACCCTTAGAGTTTATTGAAATTAATCATCATTAATTATGATGTATTTTTAAGCATTTCCTAGATCTTTCATCTTGATATTTTAGAAGAATCCCTTTAAAATCTTATTTTATTAAAGAATACTAGCCTTAGTAGAAAACAGTATTTATGTGTATTGCTAAGATCAGTTAGTCTGTTTTTGGCTCCAAGTAACTCAATACCTGACTAAAAGTAGCTTAAACAATAGGAGTTAGTGTGTGTGTGTGTGTGTGTGTGTGTGTGTGTTTTAATGCAAAAGATCTGAAGTTAAGTTATATTCAGAAGTTCGGTTATATCAGAACTCAGTTGGCCTTGCATTTACATAATCACTACTTCTCCAGACACCACATCTTCACATAACTGCATTTAAATAGGAAAAAGACACAAAGGATCTCTTTTTAAGCTTCTCTGTTTTAGAAAGGAGTATATTTCTCAGCAGCCTCCAGCAATCTTCATCTCAAGTCCCTTTGTCCAAAATGAGGTCACCTTCCCACTCCTAACATAATCACTACCAAAGAAGAGGGAGAGTAGGCTTAGCTCAGATATCACCTAGAATTTTTGGAAAAGATATCTCTGCCTCCTTGCCACCTTCTACCTGAACAAAAAATGGTTTCTGTTGATGAGGAAGAAAGAGAGATTGCCTTTGGGGAGATAAGCAACAGTGACTACCACATAGACTGTTAAATCCTTGCGAATGATTGCAGAGCACTACATGGATGGAAAGGAAGACTAATCTCTGTCTGTCTTCCCTTAATAGGCTACAGACATTTTAAATGCAGGGACTGTGTTTTATTTATTTTTTAATCCACAGCACCTAGCACAGCGCCTAATTGCAGAGGTGCTTTTTAAGTGCTGTTCCACTAGAGTTACCTTGTATTGCAACTTACCCATTCTCTGTAAGCTTGCAGCGTAAGACCAATTCACTGACATGTATGCTCATGCTCAGGATATTTGCTATTAGAATGACAAGATTAAACTAAGACATTAGCAGATAATGAAGCACTTATATAAAATACAGGTCAAAGAAAAAATGCATTTAATCTATCAAAGAAATGAGGTTAGTTTTGCAAGACTTGTCCTTATTGAATCTAAGCTGACTCATACTAATCACTACTTCCTTTCCCATGTGCTTATAAACTATTTGTTTAATCATCAATTCAAGAATTTTTCCAGAAATTGACATTAAGAATTCACAAATAGTTCTAACTTTTTCCTTTTTAAAAATAATCTCTTGCTTCCTGGCATCTTTCTCAATGACCATGATTTCTGAAAGATTACTAATAGCGGTTTCTCGATGGCGTGTGTAATTTCCCTCAGTACTCTTGGACTTGTCTGAACCTGAATTCATCTAAAACCACCAGAAGCTCTATTATCTTCCTTACCTATTATGAGTATTATTTCTCTTTTAACTACATTTGGTCTCTCTGTCTTTTGGAAGATCATTCTTCTTAATAGAAAAACTGGAAGCAAAATAGATGTTCAGTAGTTTTGGTCCCTGTTACTTCATAAAGCCATTCTATCTTAAAATACTTTTTGTTGCTCTGGGCTTGTTTCCCCCCAACTTCAAAGGCTCAACTCATTCTTAGCTTCCTAATAATATTCTTACAGGTTCAGTTTTGTATATTTCCTGATGTATGTATCCTTAGAAGTAGCAGAAAGAGTTGAGGGAGACACTGAAGCTAGGCTTAAACCTGTCACTTATTAGGTGGGTTACAATAAGAGAGCCTGGCACTAAGTAGGAATTCAATAAATGTTGGTTGAAAAAATAAGGCAAATGGGCTGACACTTTCATTTACCATAAAATGGGGAAAATAGCTTTGCAAAGAGATGTTTTGAGAGCATAAAGGCACTTTTTAAACTATAAACACACATTGCATTTTAAACTATAAATGCAATGTATACATATATATACACACATGTATGCATACACATACATAGATATAGGTAGGTAGGTAGATATGCATATGTACACATCTATAAGTGTATGTGTGTATGTGTGTGATATGTAAGATCTTGTTACATTTAGAGAATTGTCCAAGGAGAAGGATGATGCCTGGCTCCTACAAGTAGAAGCCCTCCAGTGAAGAATGTCTTGGTAGAATCATCAAGGTCTAAGGATCCATTCTTTGCTTTGCTTTCTTGACATTGAGTTTTGTCAGTTTAAGCAGAGTTTATCAAACTCTAGGGAACTTACTCTAAGTTAAACCTGTAACATACTTATTTTAAACAACAACAGCAAAACCCATCAAATTCAAAGGCAGTTGTACTGCAAAAACAATTAACTTCACAAATCACTAGGCCACTTCTTGAGCAAGCCCACCAAGGAGATCACATTGCAAATCAGATTTTGTTGCTTAAAGAACAAAGATCTAGAACAAAGGGAATATTTCCATTAAGCTAGGATGGCCTAATAAATACCACTTTAATTAATTAATGTCCATAGCTATTGTTTACTGATGACTTCCATGTGCCAGGGACTATACTTTGTGTTTTATTAACAGTTTACAAGTATTATTTCCCCTGATTCTTAAAACAAGCACATTCTTAAAACAATGAGATTTTTATCCCATTTTAGATATAGGAAAATTTTGACTTAAATAAATTACTCCTCTTGCCTACTCTCTTAATTCCTATCCTGTGTTCTCTACAAGGTGACTCACACTGCTCCTTCTCATAATGCCGAAAAAATACTGGCAAACACTTGTCTATTTTCTGGAATTCATACTGATTGTCATTCTTTGGTTAATGTATTTTCTAGTCAGTTAATTTTCCATTTGATTAGATTCTTCACTTGCAAAGGATATACCCTGGTTGTATTTATAGAGTTGATGATTTATAATGGTCATCATTTGTTATGATACTTAATACTTTTTATTTCAGAGGAAAATTTTGCCTTCATTTTACCCTCTAATTCTAAAAATATACTATAGCCGAAACATGTGGAAACTGTCCTCATTATGATTTCTAAACTTGTTATAGGATATTTTGAATAGCCCTATTGATTTACTGTTTCCCATTTTTCTTCTTTGTACAATTGAATTATTTAATTTTTTTAACATCACATCTGTCCAGCCATTTTCCCTTTTGGGGTAGATGACTGATAATTTAGGTCATTCAGATATACCTGTTGAGACTCCACTGTATGCTGACCATTGCTAAGTGCTAAGTATATAACAGCAAGTAAAACCACTAAGTTAAACACGGTTCCTACTCTCAGTGAGTTTATAGTAGGAAAGTGAGAGATGTCAACAGCAAAAACTAAACCTTCCCCGAGCTTATTAATAATCTGCTCTTCTAAATTCATTTCCTATGCCTGCATTTTTCTTCAATATACTCTTAGAGTGACATAACTTTCCCCCATGATTCCTGTTATTTACAGTTTACACCAAACAGGATTGGGTTTTTTTGTTGTTGTTGTTGTTTTTTCTTTTGTTTGGGAAATAATTCTGGTGGTCAGAATTATTTCCAGATGAGCAATATTTTTCTTAAATTGTCTGAGTTTAAAATGTCAACAAAGGAATTCAAAACTTTATTTTACATATATTTCTTTTAGTAGACCGAGCATGCTATATATAAGAATTTTAGTCAGATTATCAAGAATATGATTATAATAGTAACACAGTGCAAATTGGGCTAAGTGTAGTTTATTAATTTCTTGATAATTTAGAAAACATTTTAGCATATTGCCATATAAAGTCAGAAACAGGGCTAGAGTTTATAGCATAAAATAGTGTGTGAAGGGAAGTGTACTTGAGAAAATTTTGAATATTAGTGCCATTATGGATCAAACTCTGAAAGCCCATTAGGTAGCCATGTGAAATTCATTTTTAAATGTCCTAATTGTAGAATTAAAGTATAATTTCTGTATACCATTTGCCATTGCAATTAAATGAGCCGTCAGACTCATATGGTCCTTTTGTAGTCAGCTGTCTGTTATCTCACAGATGTAACTAAGAAAGTTCTTCAAAAATTTTAATATGTGAACAAGTTGCCACAATTTATTAAGTTAATATTTTAAACATTGAATTATATACAATTGTTTTTTAAATTCTTAATTAAGATTTCAATTTGAGATAACATGGTCCATCCCACCCTTCCACCTTCTCTCCCTTCCTTCAGCTAACACATATTTTAGCTACTGCTATGTATATGACAATGGCTGTTAAGACTCCATTTTAATAGAAATATTTGTCAATAATTCATTAGCAACAGAAATAATCTTAAGTCTGTAGTTCCCAAACTGAGCACCAAGGAGCCCCATCGCAGTGAATTCGCAGAGGTGCTGCAGGGCATCTTATATTTTATAGGGAAAAGCAACATCTGTCAGATACCACACAAACTATTAGCTCAAATTCTAAGTTTCAACATTAAATATCATTTCATTCTTTTCAATGATATCTTTGTGAAACTGGTGTTTGGTAGTTGCTGTGTTTAAAAACAAGAGCCACAAGAAAAATCAGTGTGCGACAGGCAATGAAGGTGGGGGTGGGAGATCTGACTCCAGAATCTGAGAAGCTGTGCAGTGCCTGACAGGTGTACATATCCCATGCCCAATTGTGGTTATTTAAGAATGAAATACAAATATTATTATTCTTTCAGTTTTTGAGTATTATATTTTCAAATAGCTATTAAGTTGTTAAGATGTTAAGTATTCATTGAGTCGTTTAGACCTAACTACTTAATAAACAGAACTGTTAGGTACTTCTCTTCACCAAGGAGCACCATGAAAAAATTACTGAGGCACTAAGGGTGCCACTGGAAAGTTTGAAAACCTCTGTCAATCATTTTTGGAAACCCAGTAGCTTTATCACACTTTTCTAAGTACAACTAGCTTTCATTATTTTTAGATAAACACATTGAACCTGGAAAGTTTCATAATTTGTACAAATTATCCTGATTTATTTTCTTCAGCTATTCATATATACCTTCTTTTTCTGGACCCATACATTTTTTTCAAAGTTCCCAGTTGTTGTTTTTTGCATTATTAGAGGGATATATATTCTGTGGGTAGAGGCAGTGTAGGTGTGCACATTCTATGTGTGTAAATGTGCACACTCTACATGTGAAGGAAGCTGTAAAAAGTTCAGTGATGGCCAATAAATCAAATGCTTGTAAGCAGGTACCTGACTAACCACCTACCTACCTTGTTAGCACGGAGTAGATTTGCTGCATTGTTTAAAAGCTACCTTGATTTATTTTGAGTATAGCTTTACCTTTATTGTTCTTGTTGATTTGTAAGATAGATACCCACTTGCAGCTATATTTTTACAAATAGGGTTTCTTTCAAATTGGTTTATCCTGAATAATTAAATATATCTTCCCTACAATAGAATTCTCAAATAATGCTAATTTATATAATCAAAATATATTTTATAATTTGCCTAAAAAGATAAACCATAAATTATTTTAAATTGAATGATATCAAACCAACATATTAGCTAATACTAGATTTGTTTAAGTTACAAATTAAGAGACTGTGTTTGTGATGGTGTGCTTAATTGCTAGGAGGATATCACTGGCCACCCCTCGGCAGCTTTATAAATCTTCCAATATGACTCAGCGCTGGCAAAGAAGGGAAATTTCAAACTTTGAATATTTGATGTTTCTTAATACTATAGCAGGTAAGATGTCTCATTCTTTAATCTCATAATGTTTATATTCATCAAAATATTTGGTAATATGACTTGATATAACACATTTTTCTTTTTGGAATTTAAATGCAGCATTAAAGTAAATTTTGAAGCACTCACATTAAATTTTATCAGAAACTGTATAAGCTAATACCACCAAGATTTAGATGCATTTATTGTTGAAGAGGCTTTCCTTGCTCTCCTTCTGCCATTTCCTTTGCTGACAGCTTTGTCTGAAGGTTTATTAGAGTCAACAAACCATTGCCAGAGAGTGTCTGGAAATAATAATGGTAAAATGTAATTTCACTACTTTGTCATTCTCAGCAATAGCAGCTAGACAGGAGAATAACAACAGGATTCTGCCTAGTACAGATGTCACCTGGATTATGGCATGATTAGGTTACAGCATCCTTTTTTTTTTCTTAAAATAGTAAAATAAAAATAAAAAATCAGATTACATTTTCTAAATGATGAGTAACTGCCATCAACCTCGGCAGTAGTATGCTTGTAAATCAAAAGGAGGTAGTGGCTTTGTTTTTCTGGTAAATCAGTGGTTGTCAGTGGTTAAACATGTCTATGAGATTTAAGCACTTCATTCTTTTTTCTTAAGCTTTAAGCTCCAAAAGGCCTTATTCATGTTGAATTACAAAGAGTTTACTTCTGTAAATCAGGCTCTACCAAAACTTTTTGCAATCAGATGAATTTAAATAACTAGATAAATATGTTTACCTACGATTATTGTTTCATTATAAATGAATTCTTACAACATGAATTTAAAGCAGTGTTCCTATGATTCATTGCTTTAAAAAGATAACTATGTAGTATTACTCTTTTTAAATCTATCATACATAGTGTGAATATGGATACTATAGGTATATATTAAATGTAGATGATATAGATATGTATCAAATAGGCAAGAGAACTTGATTTGTCAACATTTGAAATGTTTTTGCATTTTAATCACTTAATGCATTCATATATATGCATATATTCATATATATTCATTTATTTGTACATACAGCAAACACATATATCTTAAAGAAACCTATTTACTCCTGCAAAGATAGAAGAAATGTGTTACATTATGTAATTAGCACATTATTTATATATAATAGAATGAACTTAAATATCTGAAATGTAGAGAACTCAATTTCGTTAGCATATTTAGGTAAACAACATGAGGTACAGAAAGAATACAAGCTTCAACTCCAAAAAGAAGAGTCATAGAATCCCAGATCCGCCAACTCTGTGTCTTAGAGCATAAGCTGAATTTCAAGTTTTAACTCTATGTTGGGCTTTTAATCTTTCAGTAGCAATGTTTAATATATTTACATTTATTGTAATAACTAGTATGTTTGGTTTTATATTATCTTGTTTTATACTGTTTTTTTTTTTTTATGTTTTCCTGCTTTTAATATTGCTTTGTTCTTCTTTGGCCATATAAATACTTTTTTGCTCACCTCTAGAGAGACTTAGAATGTAGGCATCTTGTTATTAATTCTCCTAGAGATATATTTAAATTTTTAAAAGCCTTCTAAACTATATTTCTCTTATTTTTGAACTAAAAATGAACCAATATTTTAAAATCACTCCTATGCACAATAAAAACTTAACTAAATTTTACTCCTCACTCATTGCTTATCTTTGTAAATATAATTTGCTAGCCAGAATCCAGATTATTATTAACTTCCTACTCTGAGGAATCCATCTCTTTTTGCATGTTAAGAAGGCTTTCCAACTATTAAAATTTTATTCTTGTTCTTAAAGTATATTATTTTGAGCTAATGGGTCTTTACCTGCTTTTTTAGAATCTGTTCTCTTTATATTCTTCGGCAGTATTTTTTCCATATGCCCCGTGTTAGGTTTTTTTGGTATTTGCTCTTGAGAGATCTATCAAGACTCAGTGTCTACCATTAGATGGGCTTATGATTTTTTTTCTCTGGCTGTGCTAGCTGTTTGGAGCTGTTAGATGTAAAACTGGAGAGCAGGGTGATACACCTTGCTTCCGGTTCAGTTTCTATTCTAGCAGGCATTCATATTATTAATAAACGGTTCTGCTATTCTAAGATGGCATTCTCTCTATCCTCTGGATGGAAGGTTTTCTAGTTCATTTCTTTAAAGGGCTCTTCTAGTCTCCATCCCCTCCCACTGCATTTTACTCACAACTGGTAAATTTTCCACAATGTGGTACAGTGCCATCTATAACCACCACGCACTTCATGCCTGTTACTTTCTGGGGGTGTCTTTCTCTAACTCTGGACAGATTGCTCTGTCCAAATCTAGATAACATTGTAATACCTTCTAAAAGTTGCACCTGAGCAGTATGGAGACCGATATGCTTTTTTCTCACTGGGACAGTCTTTAGGTTTCTGAACCAGGGCATGCAGACCATGAGAGGAATTTAAAAGTGTCTTCTTATTCTTTTTTGAATCATTGGGGCCTGTTTTATTTGATGACATGAAGAATGTATAAGCCACTGATTCTTTTTAAGAGTTTATTGGGTACTTCCTTTACAATTATAACTAAAGATTAAAGGCCTGACTATTGTAGGCAATGGGATAAAAAGAAGAATAAAATAAAGACTAGGAGCTTACAGCACTTATAATCTAGATTAATAAATAAAATATACATAAATGAGAGCATTTTAAGGCAGCTGATATTAAGTGCTGAGCAATTGCTATAGATAGTGAAATAGTGAATTCTGCAAAAGCTAAGCAGAGGGGAGGAATTTAAAAATGTGTTTGGGAGAAAAAAAGAGCGGAGCTCTTACAGATTTCTTCCAGTTGGATGTATATAGTGTGTTTGGAGGACATAAGTATCATATCTTAACTGGAGCAGAGAATAATAGATAATATCAGAGCTATAGGTCAGAGCCAGATTATAAAGAGACTTTTAAGAGTACAGTTTTGGAGGAGAAGAGAATGCAATATGGAATTTTAGGAAAATTAAACTGATAATTATGTATGTCATGAATCCAAATTGATACAGCTTAACATTAGAGAGAGCTATGAGGGAAGTGTTATAGACAGCTAGATACAAAGTCAATTTGTTCATTCTTTCAGTAAATAGTTGCTGAACATTTACTGTGTGCCAAGTTTGTACCAAGAATACAGAAGTAAGTAAAATACAGTTTGTGCCTTTGAAAAGATCATAGTATAGTCAGGAAAACAAGCATGTACACCAGCAATTCCAGTAAAAAGTTGTGGAAGTATTATAGTGAGAGCATATATGAAACCATTTGGGGTCAAAAATCTAGATGCTATTAATATTACTTGTAACCTAGAGATCAAGAAAAGGTTCTCATAGGTGACATTTAAAATGGGAATTGAAATACAAATAAGAATTCACTGGAAAGTAGGCAGAGGGCATTCCAAGAAGAAAGAAAATGTGGGGTGAAGATTTGGATAAGAATAGTGGAAGCAGATATGGCAAAAAGAGAGAGAGGCAAATGATACTTTGTATGTCACCATTATACAAAAAGTATGTCACTGCTGTTTACTCTAGTTCAATGATTTTCAGAGTGTGCTCCCCTGACCAGCAGCTTCAGTAGTACCTAATGCACATCAGAAGCAGGCTTGCTAAAACACAGATCACTGCCCCCACCCCCAGAGGTTCTCATTCAGTAGGCTTGGAGTGAGGCTCAATAATTTGCGTTTCTAAAAAGTCTCCAGTTGATGCTGATATCATTGATCTAGGGACCACACTTTGAAAATTGCTGCACTACACCTATATTCTTTATAAGACATACCCAAAGATAATTCTATTAATCTTCTACATCACTCACATCTTCTATAGCACTGTCTATATCACACATTTTGATGCTTATGATAGTGTGTCCTTAGCATTTTATGCCTATATCTCATCTTTCCAATGAGGAAAAAGCAGTTTTGCTCAGTAAATACCCATGAAATGAAATTATTTAATATTTATGCTTTGTAAATATTTGCAAGATTTTGTAATCTATTATGTGAATTCACTAGAATTGCTGGATGAGGGATTCTTTAAACTTCCTGGATTAAAGAGAAGCATTACAGGATTGGAATCCGGTTAAGTAGATGAAACCATCTTTTCTAGCCATACATTCTAAAAAATATAGGTCAACATGACATAATAAATTTTATATTTTTTATAAATATTTCTATAAATATTCTATAATTATTTCTCTAATACTTAGCTGAAAACAGTTTCAAATTCTATATTACATTAATGGTTGTTGTCTTCTGCTTTCAGATTTATCTTTTTTCCCAGAAATATTATTTTAGTATGAAATACAGAGCATTTTATGACCTATTTCTTACTCTCCAGTTCTTAAGGTTTCTCATACTTGGCCAATTTTACTTTTCTCCTTTCTAGATGCTTTTAAAAATAAGACTAAATAAAGCATATGGTCCCAGTGTCCTAGTATTAATGCATTATATAGACTTTTTAGGCCCTCTTGTAATATGTGTACATATATATATATATACACACAATTGAATATAAATAAACATACCTTTGATTATATGTATATAAGTTTTGTGAAGATACTTTCCATAGTAAAAAACAGTTTATCAAATCTTCAGAAAACATATTGTTTTTAAAAGACAGTTACCTAAAAGCCCATAAATGTGTTTTTAGTCTTTGTTTTGTTCTATTTATAAATGTAATAAATATGCATTATAGAAAATTGGGAATATGGAAAAGTATAATTTAAAAAAATTAAACCACTCATAAGCCTCACCATAAATATACCAGTTGACATTTTGTGATTTATCTGGTTTTTTTTATTCTGTATATGATATATCATAGGGAACCTGCTACACATACAAGTTAACATTCTACTTTTTCCATTTCATTAAATATTCTTCAAAGGCTTGATTTTTAAAACTGCAGGAGAGTCCAACTTTGAACTGTGGTACAATTAATTTAACTATTTTGTAAACATTCAAGATTTTTTTATTTTCAAAGAACTCTAAGTTTTAGAAGATTATATAAAATAATTTGAATGATGCTTAGAGTTCCACTAAAAATATGGTTTCAACCTCGAAGTCCCAGGGTTGACCTGATTTCTGTTTATTGGGTTCTGAAAGATACAACCCATGCCTCATTTTACAGCTTATTAAATAATACTATGAAAAAGATGTTAAAATCTGGCATTCTTACATTTAAAAAAATAGTAGAGTGATTGTTAACATAGCTTTGTGTAAATGATCCTCTGTTAGACTTGAGAATTTTTTTTAAAGGAGTTTGAGTTGTTTTTCATATGATCAGCTAATGAATTCCGTACAACTTCCCCAACCCCAACCTTTTTCTCCTGTTTAGCATTTTCCACTTTTTTACTCTGTGATGAACAAGCCCTCCCTGGTTAATTATGTATATATTTAGCTACTGCATGTGTTGGGCTTATTATTGTCATCTAATTAGATGTAACTTGAACTGCTTCCTTCCAGAAAAGTCATTAAAAATTCTTTCCTAATGACCTAGAGATGACAAAATGTCTGTAAAGTGTGAAGAAGCAAACAAGCACAGGAACATCGCTCTTAAAGAGTGTTAATCCAGATGCTGCAATCATCTAATTAAACAATATTTTGCTGTCATTAACATTTTCACCAAGGAATTGCAGTTATAATTTCTTTGTCAGCTGTCTCTAGATCACTTTACCTTCAAAACTAAAGTGCCATATAAAAACATTAAATTGGATGGTTTAATTAAAAAGTTTTTTTTTAAATGAAGCAACATATCCAGTGTTTCTGAGATCTCATTTACTATGCTTCACTTTTATTGTTTGAGTGGATTAGTGTCATAGGCTTGCAATATTTAATATTCATCTTCTAAGATAAATCCTTATAAGCATAGTTAGCAAATACATATATATATATATATATTTTTGTACTTACCACTGCTGGAAAAGGAAAGAACCTTACCAATTATAGCATAAGTGTATTTACTAAATTTCAACTATCCTAAAGAAAAAAACAAAACATTAGTAAATAAATATTTAGACGTGCTAGAACCTAACAAGTATTACTTTGGAAATAACTCAGTTTTTAGATAATTTAGTGAACAGTATTGTTTTTCATTTCACAAAGGTGTTCAGTAAAATAATTAAAGGAATAATGCCAATTCATGGTTAAAACTTATGAATGCAAAATCCCAAAGTACCAATTAATCACTCTTTCTTTTATGTGACATTAAATACATTGTGTTTTTAATTCAAATTAAAAATATATATTGACTGTCCATGTTCCAAGGGTTTGATGTGGAAATTTTTATTAAGAGCAGGTTTTAATGTCATTACATTTATTTATGAAGTTTATGGTATTAAAATTAAAATGATGCTATAAAAGTCTAGTGATTTAAAAGTTACTTAATTTTTCTTAAAATTTATTTTCAAAGAACCCTGCAAAGATTATTCAAAGTGAATTACAAAAAATGCAGGACAGGTAAATAGCCATGAGCTATGACTGTTGACATCAATCATTTTGTGTGTATGTGTGTGTAAATTTTTAAATGATGCTTTCTTTCCTTTGTATTTTTCCAAAAAAAATTACATATTTTCCTTTATTAGAAAATCCTATTATATTAAAAACTAACGTCTTTAAATATGGTTTCTATTTTTATGCTGTTTGCATTTATACAGTACATTTAAGTACTGAGTTAATGTAAATTGGCTTTTTATTTATTTTATTTTGACAGTGTTTTCTTAGTATATGTTATAAAACTTCTTAAATTTTAACAATTGTGGTATCTTTTATCTATCAATTGACTTATATAAGTAATACATGTTTTATATACACACATACACATATATATGTAGCATCAGCATTGTTCTATAAAAAGACACACACTGGAAGACCTACTTTTCATTAAAATATACAGATTTTTAAGTAGAACAGTTCCCCAGAATATGGCAGAACACTAAACTTGCCATGGACCTATTTAGGATCCCAGAAATAGGTCTGCCTGGCCAGTCTATACTCTCTTTATATATACATGTATTCAAAAGAAATACTGAGAGGGATCAGATGTCCTATATTAGCATATATATGAGCTACCAATCAATAAGAAATTTAAAAGTTTAGAATTTTACAGCTTGTATTTTATAATAATAGTACTGCTTTAGCAGACCATTTTCATGTACAAAGGACTTTATTAAAGACTCTAAATTGTTGTTTATTGCCATCAGTACTATTCTTCATGGTAGACTTTTATAAGCACAAAGCAGGTTCATTGATTTATTGAGCTACCTAAGCTGTAGACATTTTCTTCTAGTTTAATGTACACATTCACAATGCCATTCTCCTCTCTCATACACACTTCTATTCTTTTGCATAATTCTCATCCTCTGAAGAGAATGTTCTGCAGTCTTCCTTCTTCACATGGTTTATGTTTGTTCAACTTTTTGAAATTTGGCACATTTTGTTACATTTTTATCATGTGCATATTAATTCCAACAACAAACATTTATTAGGTAGACCGTATGTGCCAATACGCAAAGATTGAAAACAAAACAAAACAACCGGCCCCTACACGTGTGAGTTCACAGGCCAGTGGAGAGGCAGACAAGTAAACAGTGACATGGATTAGGTATAAGAGAGGTCTGTCATCACAGGGGTGTGGTGGGAGTGCGGGGGAAGCCCTAATCTAATGCTCACTCATCCCAGTGAATCTGCTTTCTGTCAGTTACCTACAACTATATTACATGCCCACATCAGTTTACACTTAAAACTATATGTAGTTTAGTTGTAAAATGCAAAGCTTCATATAGTAAACAGATAAAATAGTTACCCAATAAAATGTTTGTTAAATGAATTACTTTGGTTTGATGCTTATAATAGTGGATTTTAGTTCTTACTCAGATTGTGGGGTTTTGTTTTTTTTTTTTCTGTTTTACAGTCATGTTTACCAATTGCTACAAAAGTAGGTATCATTTAATTTCATTCATTGCTGACAAACAAGACAGTGTCTGCATATCCATGTTACTATGATGGTATATATCGTGTGTACACCAAGGCACACTGGGTGAAATCCATATCACTAAATACCAGCAATATAGCCATTTCGTGTAAAATTGAATGAAAATTTAGAAAGTTACCCATGATCAGAGCATAACACATTTTTTTACTAAAAATAATCTTGTCCAACAAAAGTTTTCTTTGGACGCTGTTTCTTTTCTGGTGATTCTCTCAATTCCAGCTGCTCATATGGTATTTGAGTACCAGTTTATGAGGGGGAGCCAGTGCTGTGCTACCCTAAACTTACCACATTCCCATTGTGCCTCAATATCCTTACCTGAAATATTTAAATCATTCTACCAAAAACTAAACAGACAAACCCAACCTAAAGTCCAGCAGGTCTCCACTAAAATAAAACAACATAATACAAAGAGAAAACGAATGTACTTAAAAGAATGGAGGCTGGGCATGGTGCCTCATGCCTGCAATCCCAGCACTTTGGGAGGCCAAGGCAGGAGGATGACTTAAGGCCAGGAGTTCAAGACTAGTCAAGGCAACATAACAAGACCCATCTCTACAAAAAATAATAATAAACAAAATTAACCAGGCATGGTGGCACGTAACTCTAGCCCCAGCTACTTGGGAGGCTGAGGAAAGAGGATTGCTTGAGCCCAGGAAGACAAGGTTGCAGAATGCTACATTAGCGTACTACACTCCAGCCTGGGTGACAGAGCGAGACACTGTCTCAAAAAAAAAAAAGTGGAAAATATATGTTTGACATCTGCCTCTGTACTTTTCATCCTGGCTTCAGAGTACTTTAGTTCACTTGCAAATTCTTTACATTGATTCTTGATATAGTTTAATATTATATTCTGTGCACTGAGAATGTAATTTCTAGATATACATTCACTGTAACAGAAGATCATCACATAAGCTGCTAGTGTGCAGGTCAGCAGGGTGACCTTCTTTGTAATCGCTTTTGGGGGCTCTGGCTGAAAAGACTGTGCATCCAAGGTTGCAATATTCTCTACATCAGCAGAAGAGGGATTGAGTATGGAAACACACGTGTGTTAATAGGAAGTTTCAGTGGGCCAAGCCCCAAAGTACCTCTATTTACATTCTGTAGATGGAACTAAGTCCACAGCCATAGCTACTGGTAAGAGAGGCTGAGAGGTGCCCTCCAGCCCAGGAAGAAGGTAATCAATTACAACAAGCAGCCAGCAGTCTCTGTCACGATCTTATATTATAAATCGTATTTCTAGTGACTTTTTAAAAAATTATTGAGTAAATTCACTTGAAATACATTGTTAAAAGAGCACTTTTGATTAAAGACATGATTCAATAAAGAAAATGTTACTTTTCTTCTGAAATTCATAATTGCCTTGTAAGAACAGAAACTATTTCATAAGCAATTAGTGTATACAAACTTTCCTTTCTGTTTTTCTTTACTAGGACGGACATATAATGATCTGAATCAATATCCCGTGTTTCCATGGGTATTAACAAACTATGAATCGGAAGAATTGGACCTGACTCTACCAGGAAACTTCAGGGATCTATCAAAGGTACCTTTGTGATATGTAGAAGTCAGTTTTCTTCATAAGAATATAGTCTAAAAGCATTTCTACTGGAGAGAGAGAGAGAGAGAGAGAGAGTGTGTGTGTGTGTGTCTATATATATATCTATATATATCTCCAATTAATGTTTGTAAGAAACTAAACCTGGTTGTCTTCTCCTTTTGTATTCAGTGTTTAAATCTCATCAATTCTTAGCACAAGAATTAAGCTACAAGAAAATAAATTAGTACTAGCATAGACCAAATGAAATGGGTATTTGAGAAAGGACAGATGTAGGGAAAGGTTGCTTAGACATCTTAGGCTTTAAAGTCAAAAAACTGTGAAATTATTACAAAATATGGTGGCAAATCATTTCTGTGATGTATTCCTTAGGTATGAGGCATGTTATCTTTTTTTTTTTTTTCCTTTTTTACTAAACAATGCTGAAGAAAGGCATTTTATCTTGATCAAAAAATACACATACCCCAAAGGGAAGCATAATGCTGAAAAGAAAGTCCATTAAGTTTATCAAACGTCTGTTTAGATTAGGAGAGAAAATATATGGCCCAAAAAATGGCAAGAACATGATATATAATGGGGATAGTAAATAAACAGCAAATTTTTGGTTAGTTCACCTTATTCGTCCAGAGGAAACTTAAGTGGGATACTAAACTGTTTGAAATTGAGTGAAGAACTGGGAACTAAGTTTAAAAAGCTGCTCTATAGCCTCAGCTTACATCAGAGCCCGGCCCCAACTTTTATGTACTTTAGCCATAGTAAAGCCTCAGCCTGTTCACTTTGAATTTATCTCTCTTTTCTATCAGACTTGATTGTCTGGGTTAACAGTCTACAGAGGGCTGCTAAAAGGTATATGTGTATACGTTTGGTGGTTTGGTTTCGGGGCAGCAGGCTTCAGGGGCTCTTAGCCAAGGCTACCATAAGCCCTGCAAATTAGGGAAACATCATTAAAACCAATTTAAAATTAATCCCACAAATTGTTTTTAACTCAGCATGCCTTCTCCTGCCTCCATTCTTGCCTTTGAAAGCTAGACTTGCCCAAGTTGAAGTTCTATATTGCACTAATTAACTAGCTGTGTGACCTAAAGCCAATTTACCTTCGCCCATTTGTAATATGAGAATAATAATACTATCCCATCTCATATAATTGTAAGGATCAAATGACATGTGCATTTAAAGAGTGTAACATAGTGCTCGGCACATAGAAGCACCTCGTGAATATTAGCTATTATTGTTACACATGAAGTATTCTTAGCCTGTTTTTGAAGCCTGTTTACTAAGTTTTCCATATTCTCATGTCATTCACTCTCTAGTATTTTTATTATGTAACTTCCTTATCAAACCTTAGCTGTAAGCCAGGTGTAGTGGCACATGCCTGTGGTCCCAGCTACTCAGGAGGCTGAGACAAGAAAATCACTTGAGCCCAAGAGTTGGAGGTTGCAGTGAGCTATGATGATGCCACTGCACTCTACCCTGGGTGACAGAGCAAGACTCTGTCTCAACAAAAATAAAATAAAATAAAAATCTTAGTTGTAGCTCATTGCTAATTTTAGTTATGGTATTATAGATTCTAAAGGGACCTAAGAG
The DNA here is from genome assembly GCF_041146395.1 of Eulemur rufifrons. Taxonomy (NCBI): domain Eukaryota; kingdom Metazoa; phylum Chordata; class Mammalia; order Primates; family Lemuridae; genus Eulemur; species Eulemur rufifrons. Next base: position 71,482,910 of record NC_090986.1, on the reverse strand, counting down.
ATTAGTTGGCCAATATCTTAGTGAGAGCCACACAGCTGGTAAAAAAAAAAAAAAAAAAAATTGTTAGCAATTGAATTCTAATATTCTTGCAAGTATTGTAACTTTTCCAGTGCAAATCAACTGAACAAGAATCTTTAACCGTTTACCATGGGCAGGCAATTATTCAGGCTCAGGTAGATGGAAGCCTTGTAATTCATGGGATCTTCCCTCCAAGAGCAAATCTTGTTACGGATTATCTGATTAACAAGATCAGTTCTCATACAATTTTATAATGAAAACTACAGGAGAGGCAATAAATACATGTTGAGTATCCCTTATCCAAAATGCTTGGGACCAGAAGTGTTTCAGAATTCAGATTCTTTTGGATTTTGGAATATTCGTATTATATACTTACCAGTTGAGCACCCCTATTCTGAAAATCTGAAATCCAAAATGCTCCGGCATTCTTTAAGCATCATCTCAGCACTCAAAAAGTTTCAGATTTGGGAGCATTTCAGATTTCTGATTTTTGAATTAAAGATGCTCAACCTGTAGCAGTTAGGAACAAGAACTCTAAAACTAGACTGCTTGGGTTCAAATACTAATTCTGCCACTTACTAGCTGTGGGGCCTTAGACAATATTATTAATTATATATTACAAACTGTAAAATATATATGCAATAAAAAATTAGAGTATAGATTCTCAAGTGGCATGATACATTGTATTAAAATTCCATAAGCTGACTACTATTATGGCTATTTTATTGTTTTTAAAACAGGAAAGGAGGTTATTTTTCTTTGAAATCAACTGGAATATTGAGTTGGAAGGAAACTTACAGACCAAGTTCCTTTCTTTCCTCCACTTACTCATTCTTTCGGTCATTCAGTCAACAAATATAAATTATCACACATTCACTATATGTCAAGCACTGTACCAAGTGGAAAAGCGTACAGGAATGTATAAAACACACATAGTCCTAGCCCCATGGAGGATGTTCAGTCCAAAGCAAAGATACAAACTCAGATAGTGAACAGAAATGTGTGAGGCCAGCATCTATGAGACAGGTATAGTGGGGACTGCACCAAACTGGAGAGCTCATGCTCAGCTACTCCAAGGCGCCGGGACTTGGATGTTCTCGAAACACAAACTCAGCCAAAGAAAATATGGCACTCATCATGAGTAATATGGATTATAGAAGGCACCTGGTAGAATATTTGCTAGTAATCATAGATTTTTAGTTATCCATGTAGAAAAAATGAGATAAATTAAATGAGGAAGTCACTGTTTCTAAAGTAACTAGAAGATATAAACTCTTCAAGGTTTTTAAGCTGATCTTATATTTCCTTTGGCAGAGCTTTTCCTTTTGTGCCTCACATGTGCTCTTCTAATTTTATATAGTGTTAAATAAATAGTAGAGGTAAAAAGATGGAGCCTAAATAAATTAGGCAACGTGAATACAAAGTATACTTTTGCAAGCATGGAATCCTTCATGCTGTGAATAGTTGAACCCATGCACTCTTAAAAGATAGATAGCTTTTTCTTCCAGTTCTACTATATTCCATGCTTTAGCAATTTGTTCTTTATATTCTGTCACACTAGCGTGATAGGAAAATGTTAGCAAATTAAAGCCTCTTGATATGTTAATAAATTACTTGTGCGTTGTTCCCATGCTTCATTGAATTTCTTAATAGGAACTTTTTACAAATGGGCTAGAAACCTAAGACCATCCTGTATAAAAATCATTAATAAATAAGATTTTAATGTATGAAAATATATCTTATTATACGCCTAATGGGAAAATGACATTTGAAGTATAACAATGTAATTGGTAGGAAAAACTACTATAGTGCAATATTATTGCATTGAAGAGATACCCACTATGTAGCAGATGAAATTCTTATTAGTACCACAAATGAAGTTTTTAAGGGAGAGTTTGTTACTCTTTTGAAGCTCAAGGAAGAATTGAAATACTTGAATAATACTATTAACCAGGAACATTCTAAAAGATCTCTAACTACAGAAGTAATTGTTTCTTTTTTTTTTTTTTTTTTTTTTTGAGACAGAGTCTTGCTCTGTTGCCCCGGGTAGAGTGAGTGCCGTGGCGTCAGCCTAGCTCACAGCAACCTCAAACTCCTGGGCTTAAGTGATCCTACTGCCTCAGCCTCCCGAGTAGCTGGGACTACAGGCATGAGCCACCATACCCGGCTAATTTTTTCTATATATATTTTTAGTTGGCCAAATAATTTCTTTCTATTTTTAGTAGAGACGGGGGTCTCACTCTTGCTCAGGCTGGTCTCAAACTCCTGACCTCGAGCAATCCACCTGCTTTGGCCTCCCAGAGTGCTAGGATTACAGGCGTGAGCCACCACGCCCAGCTAGAAGTAGTTGTTTCTAAACAAAGACTGGGAGTCCTGATCCAAGTAATAAATTTCTAGCAATGAATAATTCTAGAATTTGTTTCAGTAAACATTGGTGCCCCAAATGATTTTTATATTCTTTACTGTATAAAAAAATTGAGAAGCTATGAAATGTACAATCCTAAAAAAAATTGAATATTTCTTTTCTTTCTTTATACCACCACATTACACTGGCTTCATGAAATTCTTTGTTGTATCAGTTAGGAAACTTTTGAATGAAAATTTCAGAAAACCCAGCTCAAATTAACTTAAACAATACATCGGTGTTATTGGTTCTTATAACTGAAAAATTCAGAGGAAGGTTTGATTTTCAGCAAGATTTGCTCAGTGGTTCAGATAGTACCACCAAGGACCTTGTTCTTTCCATAGCTCTACTCTGCCTTCAGCCACTCTGGGTATCACACTCACCTTCCAGTGGATGGCCTCCAGTAGCTCCAAGCAATGCCCTGTAGTAGCAAAATGGAGCAACACTTCTAGACCTCATTTGTATCATATCAGCCAAAGGAAAAGAGAAAAGAAAAAGATTATTTTATTCAACTGATTTATGTTTTATTCTAATAAAAGTAATACATAGTTTTATGTATTACTATTTATTCTAATAAATAGTAATAAAATATTTTTGTGTAATAAATAATTTTATCATCTCTTTAAATTATCAGATTATCAAAACTGTAAACACCAAAACACTGAAGTTAAATTAAATGTTCATTGAACCTTTAGGTGCACATTTATTTAGACTGAAATATTTTATATTTATAATATTCTTACTCTTTCTTTTGTCCACTTAATTAAACGGTTGAAGAGCCCAAGAGCAAGAAATTTCCTTATCAGTAAGATTTATTAGACCTCTCATTTGGTTAGACATCACAGGTTCAAGTTTTATTTGTTACAAGTACAGGCTATAGGCTATGCTTATTGTCTGACATGATGAACAGTAAATGAAACAATCTGTCACTGACCTATCTTTTTAATACCAATGAACAGTGAGTGTAGAGTTTTTTCCCCCCAATTTCTACAGATACAGATATTCCTTGTGGTGAATTTTATCTTAAAACATGATCTATGCTAGTGCTTCAGTTATTTACATATACCCATATGAACTTGACTCTTAAATTATAGTTACATGACTTTGACGTGAAGCACAGTCTGTGCTCATTAAAGTGTAAATAGAATTTTCCTACTTCCCAGTCATGCCCTCTGATAAGTGAAATAGTTTCATCACAAAACCAAGTCCTACTAATATTGACATGAGCATAAGACATCACACACACACACCCATTCATCAAGTGGAAAAAATATATTTTGTTAACACAGGAGTTGTTTGACTGACAGATGATGATAAGCATAACCATTTTCCCAAATTATTATGCCACTTAAAAAAAGGAAGTGATAATGCCTTGAGGCTTTGAAATGTGATAATGCAAAAGAATGCACTGAAGTGTGAATACTACTCAACTATCCACCCTTGATACTGCCAAATGTCTATACACCGCATAGAAAAGAGTTTCCGTTGTTAAGGTGGAGAATGTGGGACTCAGTGATCTAGAGCAAGTTTCTATACTTATTTCATCTTTCTTTTTCACCATAGCTTAACAATATCTAAAATGAGACTAGTTCCATTTACTTTAGTATTATCTACCTAATGCTTAATTTTTAACAACAAAATATGAAGTATGGGCAAAACTACTAAGTGTATTAGTAGCTGACTGTGATGATACAAAACTTGCTAAAAGATAAAAGCATGAATGTGTAAATTTAATTATATACCATCTACCAGAAACCCTACTGCTAAGTTTGAAATATTTGTCTAAATATGTGTTGAAAGCACCTTAACATGTAACTCACAGTGTGTTGAAAGTTGTTTTCGTTGGCAGAGCACAGTGGCTCACACCTGTAATCCTAGCTCTCAGGGAGGCCGAGGCGGGAGGATCACTGGAGCTCAGGGGTTCTACACCAGCCTGAGCAACAGTGAGACCCTGTCTTTTCTGAATAAAAAAAAAGAAAGTTGTTTTCATTAAGCTTGCTTGTGTGACAGTGCTGAAGGAGAATGACTATTTTAAGGACAGATATTTATTGGCAGTATTTGGATACTGTTTTAAACTCATGGGATAATCATTTATTAAAATTAATAATTTTGTTCCCTCATTCTTTTATTACACAAGCATTTTTATTACACAAGCATTTATTGCCAACTTACTCCGTACCAGGCGCTGGAGATACAAAGACAATAAGAATCCATACTTTTAAGAATTTGCAATCATTTTTTGTTTATCTGATAGCATATTAAACTATTTTCCTTCTAGTCAAAAGAAAGGAAGAACCAAGAAAAATGCAAACAAAAAGTTTGATTTACAGACACTGTGGTAACCAGAAATAGTGAGGTGTTTTGTTTGTTTGTTTATATCTCTACTGTTGCTTGCTGGGGACACATAATAGGGTGACAGGGAGTTTACGGATTTATACAGAACCTCCAAACCAGTCCTAGGCTCTGTCTGCTTGTGCTAAACGTCCCCTTATGCTCTTTTCTTATTCCTTCCCATTTAGCCAATTAGCCTTTCAGAAAGAGAGAGGAGAAGAAAATACTAGACAGGGCCTGTCCTGCTTTGATAATTTTAGGCCGTTAAGGAACCGAAAACACGAGGAGCATTTTCCAGTGTGAGCTCCTAGAGCACTCCTATAGAAAGAAAGAGAGCCTGCACTGAGCTCGTTTACTCCACCAGCCACATGTCTCAACTGTACCTAAAGTACAGCATCACCATGCAAAACTAGGCCAACACTGTCTCCTTAGCCTTCCCTTTCTCCCGAAACAGAATATTAAAGAGAAGTGATCTTGAAACTAATTTTAGCCCCACCATTATCCTTCTACTTAATAATGAGAAAATTTCTAGAACTGACACATGAATTTTTAAGATACTCCATTGTTTTTAGGTAAAAGTGTTTACTTTTCACTAAAATATTTAAAACTCATTATCTTAGGAATTATTCTGAGATAATTTGATAACGATAACAGCCAACATTACAGCTGCACTTACTATATGCCAGACATTGTGCTAAGCATGGATTTTCTTGTTTTACCTGCACAACTCTGTGATGAATTGCACTGGTTATATAGATTGCATCTTCTTTCATTTGTTACCTATTATTTCTCCACCATACGTAGATAGGATAGTCTCAAAAGTCAATAACACTGGGCATGATGGCTCATGGCAGTACTCCCAGCACTTTGTGAGGCCAAGGCAGGAGAATTGCCTGATACCAAGAGTTTGAGACCAGCCCAAGCAACACAGTGAGACCCTGTCTCTACAAAAAATAAAAAAATTAGCTGGGCATGGTGGCATGCGCCTGTAGTCCGAACTTCTCAGGTGTCTGAGGCAGGAGGATTACTTGAGCTCATGAGGTTGCAGTGAGCTATGATGATAACACTGCACTCCAGCCTAGAGCAACACAACAGAGGGAGACACTGTTTCAACAATCAATCAATAAATAAAAATTTAAAAAAATAAGCCCGGCCAGTGCGGTGACTCAGGCTTATAATCCCAGCACTTTGGGAGGTTGAGATGGGAGGCTCGCTTGAGGCCAGGAGTTCAAGACCCCCATCTCTACCAAAAAAAAAAAAAAAATGTTAGCTGGGCATGTAGTCCCATCTACTCAGGAGGCTGAGGAAGGAGGACCGCTTGAGCCCAGGGGTTTGAGGCTGTACCACTGCACTTCAGCCTGGGTGACAAAGCGAGATTCTGTCTCATAAAAAAATAAAAAATAAGCCTAATGATTAATTTATCTTCTAGATGCCCTCCACCTTTCCTAAATGCCCTGGCAGTTTTCATATGCTGCCAAAAAGAAAAAGAAAAAGAAAGCTCTCCCTAATACCCAACAGGAAAGAAATCTTGTAAAATATCCTACATGTTGGACAGTCAGGTCAGACATGAGCAGAGAAGGCAAAAGCAATGCAGTGACTGAGCCATTCCATGCCTCCAAAGCCTTCAGTCCTGCACGGGGCTAACATATCCATGAATGTGCTCATAGATATTGCTAATCAAAATGCAACTTTGGGTCTAAAATTATCTTTCTTCATAATATACTCAATTCCACCCTATGAAAAACTATAAAATGAAATATACTCAATTATAGCCACCAAAATATAAATCTTAACACATCCTTTTATTAATGCTTCATTACTTCAGGTTTTGTTCCTTAACAATTTATTTGGAAATTGTATAGTGATTAGCTGAAGTTCATCTGATGACGAAAGGCTGTATTAAACAAATTAATAGTGCCTATAAAATTGCAAATGGGAAATTTAATCCAGTTAAGAGAACACAATTTTCACACATTTTAGAGGACAAATTTTCAAATTAATCATTTAAAGCATTCTTATGTATTAGAATAACCCAAAACATAAGTAACATAGAAAAGACTTAGTTTGATTTGAAAGGTTTTTCTGTGGTTTTTGCACTCTATTTTAATTGATTTTGACTTTTTATTATGAAAACTTTCACACATAAAGAAAAATACCAATAATAATTAATACCCATTTAATCAATACCTAGATGTTATAATTATTGACATTTTAGCATTCTTTTGTTTTGCTTAAGTATTTTAAAGTAAATTAAATATATCATGCTTTACCCCTAAATACTTCAGTATGAAAGATAACATTTTCCTGTATGATCAGGATACCATCATCACGTCTAATAAAACTTGCAATTCCCTAATATTATCTAATACTGTGCCTATAATCAAGGTTTTACAATTATCTCCCATGTGACATTCTTTAAAAATTGTTTTGTGCAAGTGAGGATTCAGGCAATGAGCACACAGTCCATCTGATTCTTCTGTCTTATGTGTCTTTTAGGCAAGAATAGCTCTCAACCACCCCTTTTTTCAGGACATTGACTCATTGTGGAGAGCATGCCAGTTCTCCTGTAGAATTTCACCTTCTGGGTTTGTCTTTTTGCTCCTTATGTTGTCATTTAACTTGTTTTAACTAGTAAGGGTTTGATATATCCTGATTCAAATATCAGTGAAGATTAATAATAGAAATTTATAATTGAAAATATTTGGTCAATAAAGCTTATTTGTCAAAATGTAAAGTCACTATAATTGATTAAAATTGATCAAAGTTAAAATGTTCACATTAGAAAGATATTTGTGGGTCATATAATTGAAAACTTCATCTAAAATTCTATGCATGAGATAAACAAAATTCTTGATTAAATGGTAAAAAGGAGTGTGAAGGGAAGACTAAAAGTCTCTATCATTCCCATGCCCGGAGGCCACTGTTGTTATAGTTTCATGTGTATTCTTCAAGACTGTTTTTCTGAATATTTAAGCAAAAATATATTACATATATCATAAGATTTTTAGAGAAATTTATATAATGCTATATGATACTGTTTCTGCAACTGGCTTTTTTTAATCCTAGTGCTACTAATGATAATTTAAATTACCTATAATGCATTCTCCACCAGACCATTGGAGTTAACTTTCTAAAGTCTCACTGAGATTTTATTTCTATCCCACTTAAAACAGTTCAGTGACTTTCTACTGCACATACCTTAAAATGTATTTCATCACCCTGGTCTACAAAACTGTATGACGTGGCCCCTGCCTGTTTTCTCACCTCATCTCATAAACTCTTCCTCCTGTTGGCTATGCTCTAGTCACACTATCTTTCTTTCTGTCGCTTTAACATGACATCCATGCCCCTAGAGCCTTTGCACTAGCTTTTCCTCTGTCTTGAATTCTCTTATGCATGAATCTCATATGACTGGTTCCTTCTCATCATTCACACTCAGCTCATGGGTACATCTGCAGAGATGGCTTCCCTGTCACTCAATCACTGCCATCCTATTATTCTTTAATTATCAGTAAAGTACTTACAACTGATATTTTCTTGCTTACCAAATTATTTATCTAGATTTCATCTATCTCTGCCTCCACAGGCAAACAGACACACTCTTAAATGCACACGTACACACATACACATTTGAATGTAAGTTTTATGAGAACAGGGACCTTGTTTATCTTACTCTGGGGTCTAGAGTACTTTCTGACGCATAGTAGGCGCTCAATATTTCTTGACTGAATTTATCTTGGAATCTTTTGAAATCAGCCTTTTTAAATAGCAGTGTGGGTATATCATCATTTGTTTAACCAGTCCTTTATTGGACATTTAGACTACTTCCAGTTTTTTGTTTTGTTTTGGTATTTCAAGTAATGCTGTGAGAAATATCCTAGTGTCTGATTCTTTCCATATTGTAATTCCTCAAAGAAGAATTACTAAATCAAAAGTATGTGTATTTTTTGAAAAATATTACCAATTTTCCCCACAAGGAATTCATACTGATTTATATTCTTACCAACAGTAATATGATATATCATGTTTTCCTACACCCTGGCTAGTGCTGAGTCTTATGAAACTTAATTTTTGACATTCTAGTCAATAAAAATAGTTTTGTTTGACATTTTAACAGTTCTGAGTGTACTTATGACTTTCAGTTACATGTAATAGAAAAATCAACTTAAACTGGCTTTAATTTAAAATATGAAGTTTTTTATTAGCCCACATGACTAAGAAATCTAGGCATGGGTCGGTTCAGGAAACTGGATCCAAGTACTCGCCGGTGCTGTCAGGCAGGGTGCCGCTTGTCTTCATTGGCTTCGTTCTCACACAGGCCTCCCTGTGGTACAGCAATGATACCTTTGTAACCCGCTAGAAAAACAGAGAGGTTCTTTCCCAGAGAGTAGAAGCAAAGTTACATGGGATCAGCTTGAAGCGTGTGCCCATTTCTGTACTAATGGATATGGATAGGTTGATTAACGTATTATCCACATGGATAAATATGTTAATTAACAGGTCTGAATCATATGCCCACCCAGGGAGTTGGGTAATGAGGTCAGCCCACCTGCACCAGGTAGATCAAAAGTGGGGAAGGAGTGGTTCGCAAAGTAAGGAGGCACAGTGGATGCTAAACAGAGAAAAGAATAGATACCCCTTACCTTGTCAGAGCTGGTACTATTTTTTCCTGCATAAATTGGAAATTGGCATTCATTTTTCTGTGACTCGCCTATTCATATAATTTGCTCATTTATTTAATTAGGTTCATTAGCTTCTTATTGATTTGTAAGAGCTCATTATCCTATGTGCTATAAATATTTTTCACAAAAATCTTTTGATTTTTGCCTAAAAATTTTGTCTAAAATTTCCACATGGAAATTTTATATAATAATATATAATTGGGTTAATCAGTCATCATTCATTTAGCATTTACTGTTCATCTAAAAAGAGCCAGGTACCGTATTAGGTGTGAGAATGCAGAGATGAATAAGAGATAGGGAATACCCTTGAAGGGCTAGTCTACTGGGTACAAAAGGTTATAAACTTGCCTAACTATTACCAGATGGTGTCCTGTAAGACTTCACAGATTCCATTTGAACTGCTTCCAAAAGAATGAGCTGAAGTTCCTTGTTCAGATAAGAAGGGAGACAGGAAATTCACTTGAGCACAGAACAGTCTGGAGGTGTGATTTCTACATTGTTGTAGTAGAATTTTCAGAATGACAACATGTAGTTCATGACTGAAAAAACAAAAGAGGTAAGAATTCTTGAAGCCTCTTCTAAGGATTTTCAAGCCCTTGATTATTATAATGAAAGATAACAAGATAACTTAGATATGTTAGAGGCTCAGATGTGTTAAGAGTGTTGAGATAACCAATAGCTATTCTTAGAAGCCAGACAGATCAGTCAACTACACTCAGCTTCAAGCTGTATCAGTAGCACAGTTTCAGCTGGTTCTGTAAAATGTGTACCCTCTAGCTAGCAACCTGATCTTGATTTGACTTTTCTTCAGTGTCTTCATCTATAATGTAAGAGAGTTGGTCCAGTAGACCTGTGTAAGGTTCCTTCTATTGATACTTCTGAGGATCTGTAATAGGTGAGAAATTAAGTAGGCAGTTATGTAAGAAAAAAAATCACATCAAGATCAGAATTTCATATTTAGCAATGAAAAACAATGCAGTGATATGGAAAGTGGAGATCCATGTACCTGTTTCCTTCTCCGGAAATTAGGTTCATAATGAATGCCTTGCCGACCTCAGAGACTTATGAAAATCAATCTAGAAAATGGACGTGAAGATGATACATTATACAAATATCATTAGCAGTGGTAGTAGCAGTAGTGAAGTCTTAAACATTATCTGTATGCAGGTTGAGTATTCCTTATCTGAAATGCTTGGGATTAGAAGTGTTTCAGATTTTGGATTTTTGGATTTTGGAATATTTGCATACACATAATGAAATATCTTGGGGCTAGGAACCACATCTGAGCACAGAATTCATTTGTTTTATGTACACCTTATACACATAGTCTAAGGTAATTTTATACAATATTTTGAATAATTTTATGCATAAAGCAAAGTTTATGTTATGTACTTATGTGTGGAATTTTCCACTGGTGACATCATGTTGGCACTCAAAAAGTTTTGGATTTTGGAGGATTTTGAGTTTCAAATTTTCAGATCAAGGATACTCAACCTGTATATGAGCAGAATCCTGTTAGCATAATCCTGTTATCATGTGCATGATATATCAGCATTCAGTGTCACTAACATTGATTAGATCTCTGATTTCCCCTTGAAAAGTCTTTTTATTCTTAAAAATTATAATCTACATTGATGACATTGACCATTCTGCAAATCAATCCACATATATTTTTATTTATTCAAATCAACCTAGCTCTGTGCTCCATATTTTATGTTCTCTAAAAGCCCTTGTAATGTCTCATATAATACCATTTATCCAATAAGTATTTTTATTTATACAATTTGCATTGGTCATTTTTGCTTTTTAATTTATATACTGTATAAATGTTCTAAAAAAAGGATTTGAAACAACTTGCAAGTTTTTATAAAATATAAAAATACTGATAGATCAAGGCTATGAGAATAGAAAGGGAAAATAAGTAAATGAAGCCAGAAAAAAAGTTAGCACTCGGAAATACACACCAAAAAGATTCTAACCAGAATTTTTCAAATTACAATCTAAGTAGCACCGATTCTATTGCATGTTAACAGTTGTTGACAAAAACAACTGCTATGAAAACAAAAAGAAGGATGTAGTTCTGGTAAAAAAAAATAATAAAGCAATATAAAAGAAAACATTGGAGTAAACAAATTTAAACAATTCTATTTATAATAGTTTTTCTCAGGGCATTTAATTATATAACCAGCATCCGTCAGGATTTTTGTTTCATACGATGAAATCGCAAAGTTTTTTTCCAAAAGCAAAGCTTTTTTTGGCACTTAAGTCTGAGGCAGATTTCTTCTCTCTTTGGTATTCAGAAAGGGGAAATTGGGCCAGGTGTGGTGGCTCATGCTTGTAATCCTAGCACTTTGGGAAGCTGAAGCAGGAGGATCACTTGAGGCCAAGAGTTCGAGAGCAGCCCGAGCAACATAGCAAGACCCCATGTCTATAAAAAATAGAAAAATTAGCCGGGTGTCATGGTGCGTGCCTGTGTTCCTAGCTACTTGGGAGGCTGAAGCAGGCGGATCACTCAAGCCAAAAAGTTTGAGGTTGCCGTGAGCTATGGTGATGACACTGCACTCAATCTAGCCCGGACAAAACAAGACCCTATCTCAAAAAGAATAAAAAATAAAAAGGCCGGGTTGGTGGATATTGAATAAGAGTAGAGAAAATCCTTAACATCATTTCTTCAGTAACTACAACAGTGATGTTTTCACATACACATGCTAATGTTACACATAAAATTTTCAGCTTTAAAAACTGAATTATTATAATAAAGCTTTGTGGAGATAGAAATTTTATTTTTGATCTTTGCATTGTTACCTGTTTGCATCATTTTCTGTTACAGTGTTCACTTGTCAACATAAAAACTCACAAGGACAAAACAGCAATAAATATAAAAACAAGTTTTAAACTTTGAGTTGAACCATTTTATGTGGTAACACCTAAAATGCACAGAGGAAAAGGAAACTAGTTATTGATATAGTAACTATGATAAAAATTAGAAAAAATTGCAAAGTATAAATTTCATTAAATGTAGCCTTACCTTTCACCAGAATGCTTACCTTATTCATCTGCTAAATTCAAATGGTGTAGGTAGATAGGTAGGTAATTGATAGATGGATAAATGTGAGAATAATATAGTATATGATATGATATCTGTTTGGATCTCTTAAGTAAGTATGTCATCTATGAGAAAATTCTCATTTCCCAAGCATTTTGAAGCTTTTTTCTTTTAAAAGATTTATTGCTTTTTGTCTATTTGTATCAAAATGATAGAAAAGAGTAAATACAAACCAAATCATTTACATTATGTGTTATAAAATTCATTTCTAACTATATTAGTTAAAAATTCAATATTAGAAATATATTTTAAGAAATTAGTAATGGAGGTGTATATAGTCTTTAGTACTGTGCAGCTGTTTCCTACCAAGTATTATTCTGTAAAACACTCTAATGAAATGACTTTGATGAAACTTGAGTAAAATAAAAAATGTAAATGTTTATTTTATCCCTTTTTCAGTAGTGTAGGAGAAGGCTGGAAAAAATTAGAGGAAGGACCATGCCCTTTTTCAAGAATGTTTTGTGAGGTCTTACAGAACAAGCTACATCAGATAAGGTGGATTCTTAGGGATTGTACAGAGGTTTTATGCATGTGAAAGTTCTATTAGCATATTCACAACAAAGCATTAAACATTTTAAATCCTTTGAAAAATATAGAGTTAGAAAAATATATCTGCCCAGTAAAGTATAAAATATGAGGCAATTTTAAATTAAAACCTCATTATTTCAATTCAGTAACAACTTACATTCATTCCACTTTATAGTACTGCCCTTTTACTAAAAAAGTAATGATTTTCTTTAAAATATTATTTTTTTAATTTTTTATTTCATGTTTTAAATATTATTTTATGTAATGTTTAACAAAATTACACGCCTTTTTTACATCTAAAAAGATTTGAGAGATAGCCAATGAAATTTAACACAGAATAAAATTTAAGCCTTAGAACATTTAAAAAAGATATTTAAACCAAAGTTTTATACTTTTTTTGTTTTAAAAAATGAAGACAAAAAATTTAGGAACCTTAAAATATTAACATTCTTGTGCACAAGAAATATACCTTTTAAAAAAGTAAATAATTAACTTGTTTTGTTTTTAAGTCATAATTAAACGAAAATGAACATAATTTACAAATAATTTTAATATTCAGGATAAGCATCCTTGCAAATAAGAATTTATTATGGAAATTCTAACAGACTTTTAACTGCTGACATCATTGTGTTATTTGAATTAGTCTCCTGAGAGCAAAAGAAAGGCTCATAGCAATTTATAAATGAATCTTTCTCTCTTGTGTAACATTATGTGTCCCATTGAAACAGTAATTTTCTTCTACTTCTCTTGTTAAAATTAAGCCTTGGGAGGATCTTCATAGTTAACTAGAAATATTAAATTTTGAAATAAAGGAGTTAGATATTATACTTAGTACTCATCTTTTGTTTTCTCTAAAAACATGTTTATTTTTATAGCATGCAACTAAATAATGTGGTTGGTATCATAAGAGCATCATATCCATATGCCATTAAGCCAAAATCAGACCCAAACTTAAGCTAAGCTAGTTTGCTATTTGAAATCATGAAGATGCCATGCTGGAAATTCTTAATGATGATTAAGTGCTCTAAGAAGTTTGAGACAATGATCCAATTAACACATGCTTTATTGAAGGAAAAAAATTGTACCCTGAGCATTTACTGTGTACTCCACTATAGGTGTTAGCATCGTAATTGGTAAATAGCGTGGTGGCACTGATAGGAGAGGTTTCAGTGGCCTTAGCAAAATGCTTTCTGGGGAATCAGAATTGTCTGGATTATTCTATCACATTTAGGTTTGTAGTTTAACTTAATAAAGAGAATAGACATTCCATCTGTGTAATAACAGAATGGGACTAACATTCCAACAGTTTCCATATGGAGGACTGCTGTCTCTCACACCCTAGGTAACAGGCTATTTAGACAAGGTTTTCTCTAACATGGTTGTCAAATGGTCACCTTTTCCTCATTGGATTTCCTGTAATCTAAGCTAAATTTTTGTTATACAGGTTGTTAAGTATATAGGAAAACAACATAAAACTATTGGTTTGACCTTAACAGTTTAAATTGGATTAAGATAATCCAGTTTACTAAAACCTTTAGTAAAGTCTAGAAAGTATGCACATAGGAATCATCCTCTTGGGTGATTTGTATAAGTGTAATGATTTATAATTAATATCAAAATCCAGTATGGCTAAAAATATACAAACTAATGTATTTATGCTCTATGGTTAAAATGAATTAACAGTGAAATATTTTCAAGATTAAGATTTATCAATAATGTCTAATATGACTGTATTAAACAAAATATTTCCTTTTTCTTTTTATAGCCAATTGGTGCTTTGAACCCAAAGAGAGCTGTGTTTTACGCAGAGCGCTATGAGACGTGGGAAGATGATCAAAGCCCACCCTACCATTATAATACGCATTATTCAACAGCAACCTCTACCTTATCCTGGCTTGTTCGGATTGTGAGTATTTTCCTTAAGTTACAGTTTGCCTTTAATACCTTAAAGTTTTTAACGTAAGTAAATGAAATAAAAATCAAATATACTCATAGTTTGTTTCAAACAACGATTAGAGACCGGTGAAGTAGAAATTAAATATTCCAAATTCTAGAAAAACTGAATTTTTTTTAATGAGTTGCCTCATTTGCAAAATTGAGTTAGGAAGATAGGCTATTATGAGCTTCTTAAACCTAAACCAGTTATAAATGAGCCAATCTCCCAGGTCCATGCTTAGTACCTGTTGCCTCCTTTCTCAGGAATGGCGCTCTCACTCTCGCTTCTCGGGCAGTGTGTTTTAAAATCAGTTTCCAAATGTTTTGAAAACCTCTTTCTGTTACCTTCTCTTTCCCCTAAAACATAAATATATTCAAGTCCCTCTGATCTAAAAAAAAAAAAAAAAGCTCCCTTCCAGCCCCCGCCCACCCTGCAGTTCCTTCCCATCTCTCTCCCTGCAGTCAGCTGCGCTGAAAGCACAGGCTCTGCGCCCTGCATGCACCACCCGACCTGCGTGCGCTGCTCCTTGCCCCACTTCATCACCTGCCATTCAGTATTTAGTCTGGTTGGTTGAGGGTCCACACACATCATTTTACTGAATTGTTTCTGTGTAGGCTGCATGTTATGTGAATAGAGTTTCTTATGTCTTACCCTTCATGTCTCTGAAGCATTTGCTGCTCAGATCTCTTTCTCTTGGTGTTCCTATTCCCCAGGATTTTTCTAAATACCTTAGCTGGGCTGTGTCATTCGGTTATAAACTAGTGACTTCCAGCTTCTATCTTCATTGCACATTTCTCATGGGTTCCTGATAAATATGCCCAAGTGCCTGCCGGGCATTTCTACCTGCACATCTCACAATACCATAAATAGCAATTCTAAGAAATGAACTCCTCATCTCCCTCATGGAACCTGCTGGGGTTCCTCCCATTTTTTCTATCTAAGTAAATGGTATGATTATTCACCTAGTTGCCCAATCTAGAAATGAGGAAGCTTTCCTAGATATTTTCTCTATTTTACCAAATCTTTACATCCAATCAGACATTCACAGATTCTACCAACTAAATATCTCTACAATCTATCTCCTTTTCTCTATTAACTCTGACACTTCCCTTAGTTTAGGTTCCTATTATTTCTCATCTAGATTATTGCAAAAGCTCTTAACAAATGTCTTTGCCTTTAGTCTTGCCCTCTCCAATCTAGTCTAGTTTTTTATTTTTACTATTTTTACTCTAAGTGACTGAGAAGTACTATAGAATGCTAAGTCAAAAATGTTTTCTCCCCCTTACCAAGATATACTTCAGACCACTCTGTTGTATGAATCTGATATGCTTCAGAAACACATTGGTAAAGCAGCATATATGAAAATGCATCTCCTATTTTCAAAGACACTTTTTCCCTAAGCCTAAATGACAACTTTAGTTTGGAGGTCTTCCTCAAGCATTCTTTCCATTATGGGGAAAAATTGAACTTTCTACAAAAATATGGTATGAGAATGTTTTAAGTAACTTCTAAACCCAAATAGGTGACAGACTACGAACAATTACCGTTATTAAGAAAAATTTTTGTCAGAATTAGGATTCAGTGTAATTGAACACAAATTTTATATGTTTCATAATCCTACATCAGCATAAGAAGTTAAAGAAGTTTAGATAAACTAGTCTGTTGAGAAAACAAACCCAAATCTTATTTTAAAAAATAAACTCTGTAATGATAAATTAAAGGAAAATATATAAAACTATTTTTTAAAACAAAGTTATTAGTCTAATTTGTCCAAAGATTCACCTTAATTATATAAACTTGGATAATTTTGTAAAAATGTTTCTGAGCTAGAAGTTTCTTAAGAAATATTTTTTTAACTAGAGCGCTTTTAAAGTATTAGAATTTCTATGTATTTTTTTCTGTTAATTTAAAAAACATTAGATTTATATCAGTGCCTATTTATCATTATAAACCAATCAGAACAGAGCACCTTTAGTTTATGGGTAGCAATAATAGTACCCTCCAGCGGTAGGAAAATACTTGACACTCACACAAGATGTAGATGCTTTCTGAATTACAGACACACAGTCACATAGGGAGTTTACAGCCTCCATCTTGCAGTTTCAGCCACAGATCAAAAGTAGACACAGAACAGAAAAATTTACCCAGCAAGATCATAAAGAGTTGCTTTTCTTTACAATGGACATAAAATACGTTCTTAATTGATTTGAGCTCTCAAATAGGCAAGCATACAAGAAAACAAAAGGCCTAATAAATTAGATTTTCTGATCACCAAATGATGAGACCATAAAGACAAAACCAAATTTCTAATCCTTACTGCTACCAGTGGGAGATGATTTATTGGTGTGCATGAGCCAGAAGCAAACAAAAATAAATCAGTAGCAGGAGTAAAATTAAAAACTTAGAAAAAAGAGTGTCAATAAAGTTAAAGTTCTGTTTGGTGTTTAAGATTCACCCCAGAAGCCAAGAAAAGATGTACCTAGGTCTAAGTGGCCCATAAGATATACTCCTTAAGCTACATAGTTCATTTGATTTCATCAGGTTAGTCCATATGGAACTCTCAGAGAGACCTCCAAAACTTCTACAGAAGAAAATTTTTAGAAAAATGTTGAAATCAGCTGGGTGTGGTTGCTCATCCTGTAATCCCAACACTTTGGGAGGCCAAGGAGGGAGGATTACTTGAGGCCAAAAGTTTGAGACCAGCCTGGGCAACATAGAGAGACCCCCATCTCCACAACAAATTATAAAATAAGCTGGGCATGGTATTATGCACCTGTAGTCCCAGCTACTCAGGAGGCTGAGGCAGGGAGATCCCTTGAGCCCAGGAGTTAGAGGCTGCAGTGAGTTATGATGACACCACTGAACTCTAGCCTGAGCAACAGAACAAGACCCTGTCTTTAAAAGAAAAAGAAAACATTGAAACCAAAGATTTTCACCCTTGGAGGCCTTTTCAGGCCTCAGGTTCTTTCAAAGACTCATTGCCACAGTAAGCCACTGCTTTGTGGGGAGTAGGATGCCACTTACAGCTATTTGGAGCATGAAAAAAAGTCAAGAGTCATTTCTAAGAAAATGTTATCAACTAGGTTGTTTTGAGAATTAAATGTGAGTATATATGTGATAGTATTTTAAAATATACAAAGTGGTATTCAGTGGTTTTTATGTAATCAGATTTACAAGAATTATTCAAGTGAATTCACAAAAATACTTGCTATCAACAGCTTGATTTAAGTTAAATAAGTTAAACACTTTCTCAAATCATAAATCATAACTTATCCTTAAGTTCATTTATTATTGCAGTAAAATGTAATACAAACTTGAATCTATGCAAGAGTATAGCAGAATAGTGTATACATATTTATCGTACACATGCTCTTTTAATATTTTCTATAGAAGTGCTGCACAACAGAAATATTATGTAAGCTTGTATAATTCAAAATTTCTAGTAGCTACATTTAAAAATAAAAAAGAAACAGGTGAAATTAATTTTAACTAATATATTCATTGACCCAATATATCCAAAATGTTATCAGTTAAACATGTAACCAATATAAAAATTATTAATGAAACAATTTTTTGGCACTTAATCTCTGAAATTCAGAATGAGTTTTATATTTAAAGCACATCTTAATTTGAACTAGCCACATTTCAAATGCTCAAGAGTGACATGTGGCTAGCTGCTACTGTATTGTACAGAATAGATCTATAGGAGTGCTTTCATGGGGACTCAGTCCAAACAGCTTATATCATGCTGTTATGAATAGAAGTATGGTGGTCTAATAGCTTACTAAGTGTTTAACCTAATGGCCCAAGGAATTGTGATTTCTTTACACCATCCCAAGGAGTTTATGAAGTAGAAAGTACACTAATATTTGTGTCACTAAGAATTTGTTCATAAAAATAAAATACAGATTAAAATAAGTATCCGTCCTATACCTTTCAAGCCTTTTAGACCTAAAGTCATTAAACTCATAATTAGTTACAATCAATGTACATGGTAAGACAATGATAATAATTGCTTAAAAATGCTAATTAACTACATACTTCATTACTTTAAAAATATTATTTTAGACAAACTACCAGTGAAATCACTTATCTACGAGTCTGAAAAGACTTGTTTTTTTGATAGCTGCCACTGGGCAAATGATGAATAAATTCCTACAGCAGAGTTTGGAGTTTCTTCAAATATTGACTAATATAAAAGGACACATTTTACTTGGCATGTTTTTACTTTAAGGTTCACTCTGGACAAATAACATCCGTGCAGAAGTAATTAAATCTCGCTCACTGGCCATTTCAGCCCTCAGTAACCTATTCAGTATATTCAGCCCTCCTATTCAAAACTTATTTGTCAAACATTTAGTCATAATTCTTAGGAAGTTAAATACATATATAACAAAAGTTAATTTATAAATCTGTTGTTTAGAATTTGAAACTTTCCATATAAATTACAGGTTGTTTTGAAAGCTTACCATAAAGCCTCTTTAAACCATAAGGTATCTTTAAAAGTATATATTTATAATAAAATAAAAATAGTAGAAGCACTTTTGCAAATGTTGTAATTAAAACCAAAAGATAATGCTACTGAATAAAATATTGTTGTCATGTTTGTCTTGAATACTAGTATGCTTAAGGACAATGTATGTTTACCTAGAGGAAGATGAAGAATACTTAACCAGGATTCTAGAAGATACCTCTGAGTTCTTTCAAAATAAATGGGAGGTCAGGCATAGTGGCTCATGCCTGTAATCCTAGCACTCTGGGAGGCCAACGTAGGAGGATCACTTGAGTCAAGAGTTCGAGACCAGCCGGAGCAAGAGCAAGACCTCATGTCTACCAAAAATAGAAAAAATTAGCCAGGCATGGTAGGCCACACCTATAGTCCTAGCTACTTGACAGGCTGAGGCAGGAGGATCACCTGAGCCCAGGAGTTTTGAGGTTGCAGTGAGTTGTGATGATGCCACTGCACTCTACCTGGGGCAACAGAGTGAGACTCTTTCCAAAAAAAAAAAAAGAAATGAGAGAAAATAAACTTCTGGAGTCAGACAAAGGCCAGTGGAAATAATGGTTCCTCCATTTCTTAGACTATTACCTTGAATTTTCTCAGATATGAACGAGCAATAATTATACCTACTCTGAAGAATGACGTGAGGATTGAGCTGACCAGGATCAGACAGTGCCTGGCACACAAAGGTGCTCAGTAACTGTGACTTCCTTTCCCTTTGGTCTCATTATGCTTCCTACCACTTCAAATATATTAAACACATCTTTTCTTTGCTATTGTTTCGTCCCAGGCACTACCTATTTCCCATGAATAGGGTTCATTTGGGGCTTTTAAATGGAAATAAGAGAAGGAAAAGAAGAAAATTACAAGGGGAGAGGATTTAAGAAACGAGTCTTAGGAGATGACCAAGCAAAAATCATATAAGACAGAAAATAAAGGAGTTGGAAAAAGGGGAGAGGGAACGGGGAAAACGACGTTAGATTGCTCACGATGCAATTAATTGATCTGTAATCCTTGAAAGGCAGGAAAGGTTGGTAGTGTCTGCCATGGGCCATTAATATTGCAGGATCCAACCTGAAGTTTTTAAAGCCCAAAGTGCCAGTGTTGTAATTTCTGAAATTGCTATTTAATATTTATTCATCTGTACATCTTATTTCTCAAGCTGAAAGCTTTTCTAGTATAATGATAAAATATCTAATGTGTTGATGTACATATGGAAAATGGTCCAATTGACAAGTGTTAGGCAAATAAATATAAAAGTTATTTGAGGTTAACATAGCACCTGATCCTCTTATGTTAGTCAAACATGAATCAAATAAAAAAGAAAGGCTTTGTACTGTTACCTTGAAGCTGATAGGGAAACACATGGAAAAAAGTAATCTCCATGGAAATCAGAGCTTGCAAGATCAATGCTTACTTATAAACAAATAGGTTATCCATTTCTATTAGTACTCTACCATTGGAGCAGCTGGAGGCCTTCAGGAGTAATGAGAATATGTGTCAGTAATGTAGTATGTGACCCTAAAACAGTTGTTAATCAGATCTTTTTAAAAGCTACTTAAAACAGTGAAATGTGGAATTCTCCAATATTCTCTGCTTTTGGCCACCAGATTCATTCATAACTTTGTTATCAGAAAGAAACATAATTCTTCAATTTAAGATTTCTTTTCACCGTGCCCATCAGTGCTATTCTTGGCACGTCTTTGTTAAGGGTTGAAAACTAGACAGGATTTTATAATTTAGGTTGAGGTAGAGATCAGCTTTTAGTGGCTGATGATAAGAAGGCTTTGCATGTATAAATGGGTCTTCACTCACGTCTGTTTAATAGGTTAAAAAAACCTAGAGACAAGTCTGATCCCTCTACATTAATCTCTGCCTACTACCTACATAGAAAATTAAATGCCTTAAATCACCATCCTAGAATAAGGAAGAAGTGAATTCTGAAGATACAACTTTTTGGTCAAACTTCTAGTAGTTAAGAACTGAAAATAAAAACTTCATCTTATTCTTACCCACCCATAGCCCCATCTCCCAACAGTACTTTGTACGCATAGGTATATTAAACTAGCATTTATTAAACATTGACTATAAGCCAAGCACTGTGCTGGGTGCTGCAGATGCAGAGATTAGGAAGACCTCAGGAACTGAGGGTCTAGTCAGAGCAAGTAGTGAACTGGCAGCCTGGTGGAGAGTCCAGCAATGAATATTTGGCACAAGGCATACAACTGGTAGACATTCTTTTATAACTCTGTGTCAGGTAAGATACGTCAAGCTTTCTCTATGTTATTTTATTAAATCTTTAATTCCCATAATCACCCCCAAGTATTGTCATTCCTAATTTACATAGATGAAAGAATGGAAGAGACACAGTTACTTAAGGTTAAGTAACTTGCCTGAGATAGATAAATAGTTCCACCAAGATTCAAACTTAGATCTGTCAGTTTTCCTTTAAGTTACCATTGCTACTTCTAGAATTTTTATATCCCCATCCCCATTTTAATTAACTAATTGATCAGATATGCTACCTTTTTTTTTTTTTTTTTAGAGATAGTGTCTTACTTTGTTGCCCAGACCTCCTGGTTCAGTGGCTCAGCCTCCCGAGTAGCTGGGACTACAGGTGTATGCCACCACACCTGGCTAATTTTTATATTTCTTGTAGAGACAGGTTCCCACCATGTTGCCCAGGCAGGTCTTGAACTCCTGGACTCAAGCGATACTCTCACCTCAGCCTCCCAAAGTGCTGGGATTACAGATGTGAGCCACTACACCCACCCTTTATTTTTAATAGTAAAAGTCTACAAAGCAAATTAATTAGTGAAAGACATACCATATAATCTTTTTCCTAACTTAATTTTGGTGACATCTATTTGTCTCTCATATCACTTAAAATCTTAAACAGCAATATGGGCTTGCTAGATGCATAACTGCTTTTCAGATGAATCAGTAATGCCCCCTTACCTATATATTGTTACAACATCCTTGATCTTAACTCCTTCATCACAATTTTCTGTCATCCAACACTGAACATGATATATTGGCAACATATTTTAAACTTACAAAATTGATGATATTTAGCCACACCAAATATTAGGAAGATATTGAGGAAAGTGAATATTTGCAGCTGTTGCCCAACAACCAGCCCTTAAGGCTGGTGGCAAGAAGGGGAATTTAAAAGGACAAAGTAATGTTTAATGAATATAAAAAAAACGGACAGAGATTACCTATTAAAGAAAAAAGACTAAAAAAGACTAAAATATTTAGGAAAATGTCATGTAGATTTCTTAGCATTATCAAACCTGGGAATGACATGTCATTTATCCTAGACTTAAGAGAGAAGAATTAAAGCCTGGACAAGCACATATGTATCTATCTTTGCTATACTTGTAGTTAAGTAAGAAATCCCCAGTAAGAATAAATGTTATTTAATCCTTTTAAACTTGGAAGCAAATTTAATGACATCAAAAATATAAGAACAACATAAGAACTCCCAACATGAGAACTCCGAATATGAGAACTACAGATAATATAAGCCTTGAAATTAAATATATTAGGACATTATGATAAAGTTATTCCTAGGTTTCCTGCCATGGGAACGTGTACTGGATGGCAGATACTATGTTATCATAAGGTAATAGTCACAGAATACAAGAAGCGCTAGAGTTTATCTAGTCCCCTTTGCACTTACTTTATTTCTTCATTTAACAGATTATATATCAAACAACTTCGTGTACTAGGAGTTGTTCTAAATGTTGGAGATAAAACAATGAATAAGATAGATATGGAACCTACTCGTGGTGGTGACTACAGGCACGTTAACAGTCAATTACAAAACAGTGCGACAAGTGCTTCAGTCCTGTTTGAGGAAATATAGGTTGCTATTTGAACATACTGCAGAGCCTTGGTAAATCAAGGGAAGTCTTTCAGGAGAAAATGACATCTTGGCTGAGTCTTAAAGGATAAAAAGAACTTAGCCAAGTAAGGATAGTGAGGGAAAGGGGTAAGTTTGTACCAGGTAGAGGGAACATCACAGACAAAGGACAGGAGGGGAAAGCACTGTGGTAAAATTTTAGACTATAAAGAAGGGAACAGCGAGAAATAAGAGAAGCAGGTTCCAGATCATTCAGGCTCTGGCAAGACAAGTAGTTTAGACTTTCTCCTAATAGCTCCCAAGAGCTATTGAAGGATTTTAAGCAGAGATTTGCATTTTTAAAAAATCATTAGACCATAATGTGGTGCTAGTACATAGTAGCCTTTCATAGGTAATCTGAGATGGACGTTCCCTACCTACTTCCACACTGCAGTGATCAGTGTCAGAGTGAGTTTTCTTACTGAAGTGTTAGTATGTATGGCCTTTATTATTAGAAAGAAAATCTGAGTTATGAATTGACAGCAATACAAAATCATTTGTCAGAAAATCATAGAACACTGGGACCCCATCATTTTATAGATGAGAAGATGGAAGCCCAAGAAGCAAAGTGACCTGCCAAGATTGCAGAGTGGCAGGTGCTGCAGGGGCCCAGTCAGGCCCAGCCCAGCTTCTCCTGACGCCGTGGTGTGGGCCCCTTTCTAAGACCCTGCACTGCTTCCACCTCAAGAAGGTTGCAAAATTGGTCATATTTTACAGAGGAATGAGGGCAGCTGTGTTTAGAGTGGTCAGATTCCTGATTCTGTTTTTTTGCTCAGGAACCTTTCACAACCTTCTTCCTCAATGCAAATGATGGAAAATTTGACCATCCAGATCGAACCTTCTCGTCGGTTGCAAGGTCTTGGAGAACTAGTCAGAGAGATACTTCTGATATAAAGGTAAGCACTTTTATTTATTGATATTAGCTGGATTTCAAAATATGTTGAAATTTTGATTTTTAAGGGGCTGTATAAGACATTTTATATTGTTGCTTTATTCCATCACATTAAAATTATATGGTACATCTAACCTTCAAAGAAATAATTTTGAGCATCACAGAAAATGATTCAGGATTCTTTTATGCCACTCAGTGAAGGTGTTTTCATTATTTCAAAAAATTCCTGTCTAATTTAGATCGAATAATCAGGAGATGGAAGGAAAAGCCCTTAAATTGCCTTTCCTGCTGTTAACTCAATATTTGGCCCATTCCATAAAGCACAGCAGGAATTGGATTTGACCTTAATGTGTCACATTGTTATAGCTTGCCCAGCTTTGGGTTTGCGTAGCCTGGGGCAATTAATAAAGCATTAATGACAAGACCCATTTAAAATGTGGGCTTTTCTGTGTAGCCTTAGCTTTTACTCGACTGTGCCTGGGGATACTGCGCAACAATACGCATTAGATTAAACCAACACACACACAATATCCAGGAACAGCCGGAGAGCACAGTAATTTTACAGTTGGTCCTACTGGACTATTGTTAAATACGAAGATTTGTTATTCATTTATATGGGCTCTTGTTTAAAAAAAAAAAAAAAAAAGAAACATTTTGTATTCAAAGCAATAAAACATATTTGTTCTCTCATTTTTCTCCCTGATAATAAGATTCCTTGACCAGGTTATTGCATGTGTTTCTTATTTTAAGCCCTTTTTCTTCAAGGCACATTTTTTTCCCCATCACTGTCACTCAACATAAAAATGTTATGGTATCATTCCATTTAGGGTCTTAATCCAACAAAAGATAGTGAGTTAAAGTCAAAATTGCCATTTGCATATTTATGCTTATCTATTGCAAAACATTTATAAAAGGCAATTACAGTGTTACTGAACTATAAAAAAATCAGATAAATACAACTTGAGCTCAAAGCAGGAAAGAAAGAAGATGGAGCCAAGTAGAGTGCAGCATATCTGTGTGTTTTATTTGTTGTCATCAAAGTTTACATATATAAATATTAATTACATATAAAATATATTCACATTTGGAAAAAAGTAAGAGAATTTAATACATCCTTATTATATTAAATTTTGGAGGCCCACATTTGTCTCCTAACAGTCTTATAACCTTATTGAGGAATTAAACTCTGAAATATCCATAAGCTATCATTTAAACTGATTTGCTACCAGTGAAATCAGAGAGGGAGTCTGTTTCTTATTTAATAACACGTTGAGAATTAATACAGAGAATGGGAGTCCATAGGCTCTCAATGAACAGTACTTTCTAGAATTAGCACAATGTTCATAAAAAGCGTTAAGTATTTTGTATGTGAATTAAATATTCTTATGTATAAATGAAGGCTTCTTATCACATTTAAGGTTATTTATATCTATCTTAAGTCAGAGCTCTATCCATATTATATCAACTTATTTCAAATAAAAATGCCAGCCGGGCACGGTGGCTCACGCCTGTAATCCTAGCACTCTGGGAGGCTGAGGCGGGTGGATCGCTTGAGCTCAGGAGTTCGAGACCAGCCTGAGCAAGAGCGAGACCCCATCTCTACTAAAAATAGAAAGAAATTATCTGGCCAACTAAAAATATATATAGAAAAAAATTAGCCGGGTACTCGGGAGGCTGAGGCAGAAGGATCGCTTGAGCCCAGGAGTTTGAGGTTGCTGTGAGCTAGGCTGATGCCACAGCACTCACTCTACCCCGGGCAACAGAGCGAGACTCTGTCTCAAAAAATAAATAAATAAATAAATAAATAAAAATGCCTATTCACTGTTATTTGACATCACAAAAAAGAAAATTGGCTTTTCAGATTAATTCAAAGATCTACCTTCACATGCTCACCCTACTGTGGTCAGTCATTCTAATTTATGTATGTAGATGAAGTTTTAGACTTTACTTCCTATCCTGAGAACTTTTTTGATGCTTCAGACTGGCAGTCCCAAACCCCGGGGCCACAGACCTGGACCAGAGCTCCGCCGCCCCCCTACACACACACCCCTCCATGTCCCCACGTCTGTCTGTGGAAAAATTATGTTCCATGAAAGTTAGAAGGGGGGCGTGCAGCGGGAGGTGAGCGGTGGTAGGCAAGCGAAGCTTCATCTGTATTTACAGCTGCCCCCTCCCCACCTCTCACATCACCACCTAAGCTCCACCTGCCCACCCACCGTCCTTGGAAAAATTGTCTTCTATGAGGCCCTTCCCTGGTGCAAAAGTGTTGGGGACTGCAGCTTTAGACCACCGAGTTACATTTCAGTCTGACAACCAGTGCCTCCTTAAGTTTTAACACACAGGTAACAAAACAATTACTACTCTTAGTAACATATTCTTCCCTGCTAAATCAGGTATTATTTTAGAGGGAAACAATATACTGTAGACTTTAATCAATATATTTAATCACAAATTTAGAAAATTCTCAAGTTAGCACCAGTTATTACCCAAAAAGCTTATCTTCTAACATTCTGTCATGAGGACCCTCAATTCTGATGCTGTAAAGAGAAAGATGAGGTGAGCCACCACTCCCCTCTCGCTGCACGTCCCCCACTTCTAACTTCATGGAAGACAATTTTTCCATGGACGTGGAGGGGGTGGGGGGGGGCCACCAGAGCTCTGCGACCCAGTCCCTAACAGGCCATGGACCAGTAGTGGCTGGTGGCCCCAGGGTTGGGGACTGCAGGTCCAAGGCTTTTCCTTCTAAATTCTCCCAGCAGTTTTCCTATTCAGAACCTTTTAAGAAACATTTACATTTTGTTACTAATTGTGTTTTGGGGGTTCCTGGGGTCACATCCTCCTCGAGGACAAAGACCAATGTGGCTCTCACTAACTTGGGAGTTTTTTGGGGTTTTGTCCTCAAGCAGCCATACTAAACACAAACATGTTCCCCAAGACTTAACCAGTTCATAAGAAGCTCCTTTCTCCAGCCTGACATTACACAGGTTGCTCTCATTTTCCGTTCTCTTACCACCACCCCTGAACCTTTCCGACTGTATGATAATACATCTTGACTCTCATACTGTGTAGACCTAGCCCTTCCTTCTTAAAGGCTGCATGCTACTTACATACACAATCATTTATTTATGCGCTCTCCTGTTGATGGACAGTTTGCCTTTCTCTCTGACACTATAAACACCAGGCTGCAGTGAACATCCTTGCACAGACACCTTGGGTATGCATGTAAAGGGCAGTTCCTGGTAAGGGGACCGGTGGCTCAAAGGCTGCATACATTTTTAAGTTTTTAAGATTTTGCCAAACCGTCATCCCCCAAAACGATAATTCACTCCCTGCAGCAGTGTGCGAGGGAGCCTCCTTCCCCATCTCCCCATCTTCACTATTATAATAAACAGGGGAACTTTTATAATCTGATAAATGAAATACGGAGTTGTCTTTGTTTTGGTTTGCATTTTTCTGAGTGAAGATGAACATTTTTCTTGTATTTATTGACCTGTAAACTGCGTCATATCGTTTGCCCATTTTTCAGTTGGGTCTTTTTTTTACTGATTTGAAAAAGATCTTAGAAATTGCAGAAAGTTATAAGTATGATTTCTCAGTCTTTTAGCTTTGTCACGTTTCATTTAATGTGTTTGTAAGTGTGTGTGTATGTGGCCAGCCAAATACATTTATCTTTCCCTTTATAGCATAAGAATTGAGGGTCCTCATGACAGGGATGTTAGAAGATAAGTTTTTTGGGTAATAACTGGTGCTAAATTGAGAATTTTCTAAATTCATGATGAAATATATTGATTAAAGTCTACAGTATTGTTTCCCGCTAAAATAATACCTGATTTAGCAGAGAAGAATATGCTACTAAGAGTAGTAATTGTTTTGTTAACTGTTGTGTTAAAACCTAGGCTTTTAGTTCTTATCCCTAAGCTGTTAAAACTCAACATATATTTTTAGGGAAATGTGTTTCCATTCCCAGAGGAGAATGGTATCTCTGCAGTATCTACTAACTTAGTCAGATAATCGTATGAGAGAGAAATGGAATGCAGTAGATGGCTTTATTCTGTCACTCTCTATTAATGTCAGTCTCTTCCTGTGCTAATGAACGCAAGCTGGGGAGCAGGCGTGCTGCTGAAGTGACCTTTCAGGAGAAAGGTCTCTGGAGTTGAGTCAGATCAGTTAGTTTTTACTTTATTATTATTTTTTTGTTTCTCTCCTCTAGTATAGTCTTGGTAACAATGACATTCAACTTACTGAAGTTCTTATACTAATTCTCCTTAATGCCTTCAAAAGTTGTTATATTACTTTTTGAATAGCTATGTAGATGTCAGAAAAGGTAGCTGTGACAAAATGTCATTAAGGTGACATAGTGTAAATTAATATAGTTAATGGAGGTGCTCGCCGCTGACTCATTGACCCATTATGAGCTCTCATGGAATTAATGAATGCCAGGGCATCAATCTTTTGGAAAAAAGGAAGAAAAGATATGGCGGCTTTAAAACCTCACAGTGAATTATATTAGAAAAGTAAAACGTCTGGGTTGGATTTGATTTCACTAGGAAGCCATAAAACGGTACGCTCTCTCAGCAAAATATATTAAACTGAAATGTCAGATTTGATGCAATAGGTATACAATTATGATAGTGTTAATAGTGGTCTTCTATCATTCTAAGACATACTTTCAAGTCCAATTTCTCAGCAGCTTGAACTTGTCATACGCTTATAAATTAGAAATTGTGTTTGAGGATATTTTCTTATTTTTGACAGAATGAATATAATACTATTAACTGTACCGTGGGGTTTTAGTATAGCTGTTAAAATAAACTAGAAATCACATTTACAGATACAAAATGCCTGTTATAATATTCATTTTGCCATTTCTTGAATAATATTTGGTGTTTTTCTGTACTATTTTTCATTTAGGAAATTTTAAACTACTTGGAATTTTTCCACAAAGAGAAGCTTATTAACAAAGCTATCACTGGGAAGAGAGTAAGCAGAATAATAGTTGTTTTAGAAAGGCAAGCTAGTGTCTAATGTGCCTCTGTAGGAGCACACTAACATATTATAATAGAACCCATTTTTTAAAATAGTACTTAATAGTTTTCAAACATGCCTCTTTCTTGGTTATTTGATACAGTCCTCAAAACAGTCCTAATGAAGGTAGCTATCATTATCACTATTTTCTAAAGGAGGTTCACAGATATTAAGTGACATGCTTGGTCAGGTAAAGAGGAAGCCAGAACTATCACTGAGTCCTGTCATTTATTTTTAGGGCTACAATTCTTCTTCATGACCATATAATCATATCCAGCCACTTGGACTATTTTGGAGTAACTGACCAATCAAGTTACACTTTAGATACTCAGTGCTGTGCAAACCACCCCACAACTTAATGGCTTAAAAATAATAATAATAACCATTTATTTCCTTACAGTTCTGCAGTTGAAGCAGGCTCCTCGGGCACAGTTTGCCTCTGATCCACATGGGAGCAAGTGGGCTGGTCTGTTTGGGTCTAGAGGTTTCAGGATGACTCCACTCACATGTCTGGTACCTTCCCAAGGTTGGCTGGAACAGCCGAGGGCTAACTAGTCCTCTCTATCTTTACGTGGTCTTGCTAGCAAGATCACCACACTCTTCTTCATGGTTGCTGGCTACCAAGAGGATGTAAAATTTGGGAGCTGCAAGGCTGCTTAATGCTTCCGCCCAGAAGTCCCATAGTGTTACCCCTACAGCCTTCTGTTGGCCAGAGCAAGTCACAGGGCTAGCCCAGGTTAAGGGAGAGGAGAAATGGACTCCACTTCCTGATGAGATGGGCAGCAAAATCACCTTTCAAAAGGCAGAGGTTGGAGGGATTATTGCGGCCATCTTTGGAAATAATCTATCACAGTCCTCCTCCAATCAGAATCCACATTCCTCCTCCATGTAAAATATACCCGGCTTGTCTCCAGCAAGTCTCATCCCAGTGTTGAATAGGCTCAAAACCTAGTATCTCAAGATCTGCATCCGCTCAGGACAGATTAGAACACAGCAATTCCTAACTTGAAGACCTGGGAACTAAAAAGACCAGTTAACAGTGCCATGTACACCCAGCATACAGTTGTAAGACAGGAACAGGTAATCTCAATAGACATTCTGATCAGAGAGGGGAAAGCGTGGAAGGTACATAGCAGTCAGTCACTGGTTCATAGCAATTCTGAAATCCAACCAAGCACAGGTTGCCGGTTTCCTGGACTGCAGGGGCAGAGACTGACTGTCCACGGATTAGGGCTCAGTTCTGTTCTCTGGGCATGGCTCCCGAATTTATTGTTCCGTGTGGCTCCTGGTTATATCCTCAGAGACCTTGGCTTTGCCCTCAGAATCATTCTTTCTTTTCCATAAGAAATAGACCTGTTTCCAGCTAAGTATCTTTCTCTGCACACTTCCTGACCATACAAAGTTGGGGCCAAGGCCTCATTTGCCCAAGTTGGTACAGCAGCTTTGAAGATTTGTGGCCTTTCTGCGTATGAGACTATAGTTCACTATTAGAAAAAACTCATACTCACAAATCCTTTTGAGACAGGATTCACTCATTCAGGCTATAAATTAAGATGGTGTTTATAATGTCCTTAAGATTCTGAGAATCCTTTTGTGTAGCTGTGTAACACTATCTTAAGTTTCACTGAGCTCTTATAAAGGGTTTCTACAGTCACATCCTTGATTTGAGATTTACCCTATGGTCATATTTTATTTGTAGCACCTTGGAATTGATGTTTGTCCTGAACCTATTTCTTACTTTGAGAATCTTTAGCCATCTGAAAAGATTGCCCCAGGCCCTTATATTTCTCAAAACACTGCTTTAAAACTGCATAGTTTCTTTCTTACTTCCTCTCTCTCTTGCAGTACCTTGTCCATATACCATTAAAAGAAACCTATTGGTCACATTCAGCATCCTGCTTGGAAATCTGCTTCATCAGAAGCACAACTTCATTAGATACTCTTTCTGTCTGAAATCTTTGCAGGAGATGGTCTTGTTAATTTTCCCACCACTACTTAACACAGGTTGCTTGTCTCCTGCTTCCAGTAATAACTTCCTTACTGATCTTCCAGACACCACCCTTCCAGCCTCCACCGGCTGCCTCCTCCCAGAGGCAGTTACCAGTGTTTTACGTCTTTATTCCTTCAGCACTCCACTTCAAGGCTTCCATTTGTGTACTGTCTGGGCATGTCCGTCTCTCACATGACCTCTCTAGCAAGGGAGCCACACTATTCCTGTGGTAGCTGGCTTCTAAGAAGACAACAACGACAGAAGCTGCCAGGCCTCTTAAGTGTTAGGCTTCCCCAGAAGCCCCGCAGTGTTCCCCTGTCACAAGCCAGGCCATATTCAGAGGGGAAACAGACTCCGCCTCTGTACGGGAGGAGTGGTAAAGTGGAAATGCCCGAGCGCTTGCAGGATGGGAGGGACTGTCACGTCTATCTCAGAGCAAACTCTACAAGCTACCAGTTTAAAAAAGTATAAGTTCCAGTTTGGTTTATGCCATTCTGTTCAACCTGCTTGCACATTTAGACATAAACCAAAATCTGAAGTGCAGATAACATATAAAATGTATGTGATTAGTCTAGGTAATATATGAATTAGTCTATATATTTGTCGACTTTAACAAGATTCAGAAAATGTGGTTAAGTATAGAGTTTATTGGAGCCCAAAGCTTGAGAATGGCCAGCGGGGAGCACAGATTCAATTGCCCTGAATATACACTCTGATTAACTGCAATTACAAGTGGGTTTTTAAGGAAAAAAGAAAAGACAGTTCCTAAGTTGTTCACCAAGAAGTTACATTAAAATAGCACAGGCTGTTGATTGGCTACACATTGTTCTTTGTAACACAAATTCATCGGAGGAGCGAGAAGATAATGGTTGAGGCTGCTAGTCAGAAATGAAATACCTTCAAACCGTTGCCCCTGGGCTGGGTATGACTGAAGTCCCACATTCTGTCTCTCTGGGCCTGATAAATTTTGCATACCTCACATAGCTCACACTGCTCTGAGCTATTTTTCTCATATTTGATAAAAATACTTGCACCATCTGAATTATCTATGTAAGTATTCATTCAAATACAAACTTCCAAATGACAGAGCTTTTTTGCTGAGTTACAGGATGCAGTTTGGTACTGGGTACACTCAGCAGTAATATTTTTGAGCTGTATCCTTAAAAAAAAATTGATAGACTATCTTCTAAAATATATTTTATATAAATCCATGAAATGCATGGTTTTACAAACATTATTCCATTTAATGCTCACATCTACCCTATGAGTTCACTGCTATCATCATCACCGTTTTGCATATCAAGAAATTACTTTTTGTTCAAAAGGTTAAGAAACCTGCCCAAGCCAGCAAGAAGTCTGATTTAAACTCAGGTCGACTTGACTCTGATGCACATAAAGCAGCACTTCCCTGACAGAGGAAGGGACAGTTCCCAAGCTGCTGGCTGCTCAGCCTCTTTTATCTCCAACCAACCCGTAGCCCTGAGGTTCCTCTGCTTTAAGGAACACAGTTTGAAAACCAGGGCCTTCAATATTTATCATCAATACTTTGTGACTAAAATTGAGGATAGGGTAAACAAGCAATACTTCATTCATTTTTAATTACACAAATATTTATGGAGTACATATTACATGTCAGGCACCATTGTTAGCAAGAGAGTGGTGTGACAAGTCAGCAAGACAGACAAGGTCCCCACTGTCACGGGATTTCCATTACAGTGGGACATGCAAGCATAAATAAACAAAATAGAAAGTAACAGTTGCTGTGCAGCAAATTAAAATAGAGTACAGTCGTATAGTGTTACTGGGCTGCTACTTTAAAAGGCAGAATAGAGAATGTAAGAGCAGGAAGCCTGGATTTAAAGTGTCTGGGTTTGAATCCTGGCCTTACCACCTATCTGCAGTATCGCCGTTAGCAAATTACTTACCCTCTGCTTGCCTCAGCGTTCATGTCTGTAAAGTGGGAATAGAATAACAACTTCACAAACTTTTTGTGAAGATTAAAAAAATATATGTAAAGCACTGAGAACAGTGCCAAGCCATGGTAAGATACTATAATAAATGTAGACCTGCTGCTTTAAGATCGAATGACCAGCGGTAACATTGAAGTTGATTCCTGGTCTTGGAGCACAGATATAGGAATTGTCCTCTTCTTGTGTATAACCAATTGAATCTCAGAGATGAAACTCTCTTACTCTTTGGTTTATATTTTTAAAACAAACAAATATTTTAAATAATGTAAGTGGGAATGTAAACTATATACTGATATCTTACATTTACATACTAACTTTAAATAAAAATTGCTATTCTAAACAAGATTTGAAAACAATAAAACTGAGGCATGAAAATACACACCCACTCTGCCACTTCAGCTGCTTCTCCCTAGGATTTGTGTGATTGTACCCTGCCTTCCTTCGGCTTCAGAAAACCCCACACCGTCCCCACCTCCAGACTTCAGGTTCAGACAGCTTTGGCCACTGATAGCTCTAGTGTTTTGAAACTTCTAGGGGCCTTGCAAATAAGCTGGGCTGCAGGAATTTCTTCGTATCTGCTTTTAAAACGTGTCTGTTCAGTGATTGTTCTCACTGTGAGAAATCTGGAAGAGTTTCTTCGTCCCTTCAAACACCAAGCCTCTAACAGCTGACACCAACATCTTAGTTAACACGCTAATTTATAACCACATTCTGGTCAGCCAGATAAGAATGGGGCCGAAGAAACCATCCTTAATTAGGAGTCTGACCTGAAGGCCCTGGTAACACTACTTCTTTCTGAGACTGGCCCCAATTAGAGCCTCCTCTAATGCTCCTGCTGGAGTACTGTCCTTGCCACCGGGATAGATCTCTCTAGGCCTGGCTCTGTTCACTTTGGTGGAGGCCAGCTTTTAGTGCCCTTCCTTCTAGTGGCCCTCCTGCCACCTCTGCAGTTTGGGAACAATTCTGCTAGCAACTTTAAAACCAACTTTTTCTGTAGTTAGATTGAACTGTCTTACATGTTTGAACCTTTTAAATATAACTTAAATAAACGAGATAACGTTGTTTAAAAGGCAGAAGTTTCCCCTCAAAAGGTGAGGATTTCATTTCAGGGTTCATCTTTTTCTTTTACTTAATAAAGTTTTTCATTGGCTCTTTTCCTATCATGAAACATTCTTCCCACCGTATGCATATTCCCCAAAAGATTTCTAGTGATATTAAAATAACTTCATCTAATATCTCCAATAATTTAATATTTAATGAGCACCTGCTGCATGCCAAGTATAGCATCAAGAGCTATGAGGGATTCAACAAAATGTAAACCTCACAAAATGAGGCTCGAAAATTTGCATTTGCCCAAACTTTTGTTAATATGATATCCTATGTTTCTTGTGCCTTTCTGAATCTAATTTAATGACATTCAGTGAAATTGTAATATAGTTGTAAGTTAATAATAATCATGTTATTTTATCTGACCCTATATACCACAGGAAAGAATGGGAAATGATATATGGAAAACATTGTAGAATGCCAAGATGGTGGAAGATAAATTAAGACTCATTGGGATGTTTAAATAAAAAATAAATCTATTTTGCTTTATCCATGTAGATATACGTCCCTTTCTGTCCTCAAGGAAGCTTCTGTAGTCTAATTTTAGAGATAGGACATGATCACAAATAACTGATGAAAGGCAGTAGGGGAAGTCCCTGATTTATGTGAGTCTGTTACATACAAATTACCCTCTGACCCGCGCAACTGCACGCGCTCACATTCCTTCCCTCCTTTTGGACCCTTTGGCATGTTATCACTATTCAGTGTCACATGAAGACTAGGTAACGTACAAATAGCAATGGTCTTTGCCCTCTCTTCACCTGTTACTAATTTTTCGTGTTTTCCCAAACATTGAGAGTAAGAAATGAAGAAAACTGTGTTTTCTATTAATGCATTGAAATCATTAGATAATGATCATTTCTGATTGAATATAAATACATACGTGTCTCATGCTTCAACTAAGCCATGTCATTATTGGCAAATAAGCCTGTTTGTTTACCTTATGTTTTTTCATTCGGCCCCTTCTCCATTTCCCCTTTCACATTCAGTTCATTGAAAATTTACATTAATTTATATTACTTTCACTGGAATTCTCCTTTCCCACACAGTTCATTGTAGCCTTGATGTCTTGTACATAGTTTCTGAGTAATAACACATTTGCGTCTCAGTGTGAGCCATGTAATTCCTTCCCTTTCCACACGTGCCTGGGCCCTGGCAGCTCCGTTGCAGATTACCCTCCTTGATAAAGTCCCGCAGTTTGTCCCCTTACTCTCCACACTTGCCCTCATCTCTACCCTCCCCAATCTGTCCTCTACTTTGTCACACGGTATCTTGCTATGAAACAAATCTGATTGTGTGAAATTCTTCTTTAACATTTCTGAACCACTAAGACAAAATCCAAACAGCCTGGCCTTTATCAAACTTCCTCCATCACCTGGCCCCATATGCCTCCCACCAGCTCATCCCCCATCTTGATCTACTCCTGATATACCCTTCCCTCAACCCCCACTCACCTCTCCTTAAGTTCTCCCTGAGGACGCCCTGCCCTTCTCCTGGTCTTCATCTTGGTCATGATCCAACTCAAACGTCCCATCTCCAGTGACATTGTTTCTGACTTGCCCAGAGTTCCCTGCTCTCTCCTCGGGCTCCGTTCTTCCACAGCTGTTATCGTGTGTTAAAACCATCTGGTTATATGTCTGCCACACAGGCCAGACTATGAATTACCTGATGGTAAGGCCATGTCTTGTTCATTTTTTGTTTTCTGAGTACATTACAGTGTCTGATACTCAAAACCTTTGCCATGTAAATAAGTAAATGTCAGGGAAGTATGTAATGGATTTTAGAAAACATTTAAATAGAAGAAAAACTCTGATTCTTACAAAGTTTAGCTCCATTTATTCAGAAAATTCATTTTTATGATCTGGTGATGCTCCATAATGCTGGAGAAAGTGAATATTATTATATTTTTTCTTATAGTTCAAAATAATCATCATAAGAATGGATAATGATGAGATTCACACAGAGCATAGTAAGATAAACACCCACTAATGCTATAACAAATACGTTGGTTTTAGTGGGAGAACCCCTGAAGAGAAAAATTTTATATATACTTTTCTTAGAAAGTTAAGGATCCAATTTATTGGAAGACCCCAGTACCTGGTAGGTTTAATTTTTTCTATATGTGTCTCCAGAGAAGACTACAGTGAGATTTGAATTTCAGGTGCTGTAACATCAGATATGGATCATATTACACAAATAAATGTGTAACATCAACCTCATCTTGATAATTGAAAAAAGATGGTGTACATAAAAACTGCAGCATTTGTTTTGTTTTTCACTTTTTTCAGCTACTTTTAAAACAAACAACAAATAAAAACTTTTAGGTTCTTAAAAATCAGTTCATTTCTGTATGTATCAGATATATTCTAAAGTAACATCAACCTCATATTAGACATTGTGCACCAAACACAAGTTTGTCTTGAAACCAGGTGTTTATGCCATATTTACATATAGGTAACACAAATTGTCTTTGCATCCAAGTAATTAAGAACTTACCATTCCGGGGGCATGCATTAAATATTTAAAACCTGGTTTCATATTGCAAGTCATCTCTTTATTGTGTTAAGTGGTAGGTATACAAATAATTTATTTTGTCAAGTCAAAAAATAAAATATGGATCTCTTTATAAAAATCATGTATTGTAATTGCCAATATAGTCAAAAACAAAAGTAAAAAATATGTGATTTTTAACAAATATTGGCAATGACTTTTTTAATTTGGATAGTTCATTAAAATATTCAGAAAAGGTTTTTAAGTAACATAGACTTGTTGATGTAGCTTTACATATTTGTTTACTAATGCTATTATAAACTATTGTTAATTTGTATACCCATTTCTCTTAATTTATGGTAGGATAAGATTAAAAATGGGTAACATTTTAAAATATATATCATAAACATAAATTTTCAAGTAAATTATCGAAGAGAAATATTTCATCTTCTCTTAGACTCTTAAATAAATAAAATTAAGTGAAGAATAGAATTACATAATGAAATATTGGCTTTAAGTAAATAAATTGTTAATTTCATTTATAATTATTAAGTTATAAGTTAACAGCTTTATTCAACTAATTTTTATAAAGTGGTTTAATATGCTACATGTTTATTCCTGGCAGGAACTAATTCCAGAGTTCTACTACCTACCAGAGATGTTTGTCAACAGTAATGGATATAATCTTGGAGTCAGAGAAGATGAAGTAGTGGTGAATGATGTTGATCTTCCCCCTTGGGCTAAAAAACCTGAAGACTTTGTTCGGATCAACAGGATGGTAAGAGAGACTTTTTTGCTTTTGCTTGAGCAGTCATCAGGAAGATACCATACTCTGTAGTTTGATTTCCTTTTGTTTTTAACTATTACAAATTGCCACTTAACATCAATAAAGACAAGGTTAAAAATTTAAGAAAAAAAAAAGAAAGCATTTTACTATAGTCTTTTGACAGCATTCCTTATTGTAGAGTGGATTTTCCTTTCATGGGGACTAATGAAGGAATGGTAATTCAGTTATCTTTGCTCCCTTGGGAGAAGGCAATCAGATGAGCATCTGTTGGCTAACATAACATATTCTAAAGTGCTTAAAATAAATGCCTATTCCTTATTTTGTCTACTGGCTAAATATGTATACTTTTTGCAGTCATAAAAATATTCAAAACAGAAAAAATTACATTTAGAATGTATTTGTATGTAGGAAATTTAAGTTTTGAAACATACCTTATGATGTAATATACTTGACTTCAAGAGAACACGTATCATAAACATTCTTAGGTACAAAATGTCATTACTTGTGAATCTGTGTGACTAATTTCTGGGTGTTCAAATAAGAAATGTGTAAATAGTATGTTTGCATGTGGGAAATTTACAGATTTTAATATATTTTTACCCATAATTAAGCAGATTTTAATCTCAATGTGGTTTTGGTACATGAAAATGAACCACTTTGTGAAACAGCCTCTCTAGTGGACTGTTGTTCTTGGTCATTTGAGGAAAGACATCGATAAAACCAATGACTGAGAATACATTCTTAACTCTGTTTCACTTACTCCCACTTACTTTCTCCAGCTGTCTCATAAATTTGTTTTTTTTTATAGTTTATTTATTTGAATCACAATCCAAGTAAAGTCCACACATTGTTGATGCAGTTCACATATCCCTTACTCCTTTTTGATAAGAGCTTTATTGAGATATAATTTACATACCATATAATTCACTTAAAGGGGAAAAATCAATAGGTTTTAGCATATTCAGAGTTGTACAGCCACCACCACAATAAATTTTAGAGCATTTTTATCACCTCACAAAGAAACCCTCATACCTTTCTCCCCACTTTGCCCCAATTTCCCCATCCCCGCAGCTAGCCCTAGGCAACCACTATTCTACTTACTCTCTCTATAGATGGGCCTATTCTGTACACTTCATATTGATAGAATCATACAATATGTGGTTCCTCCCCCACCCCCTGATTTTGTGTAAGCTTTTTTTGGACTTCACTGTCAGTCACATGCTCCCTTCTATTTTCTGTCTCTAAAGGATATTTTACATTTAATATACTTTCTTTTAGAAAGTTGTTGCTGACCTATATTTAAAAGCACCATCTAGATAATCTACGATCCATTCTCCCCGCTTTGAGAGAATATCATGTATTGCATAAGTTTTATGTATAATCTCTCTTGCTTCCTCAGTCTGTTAAATTGGCACTTTATCTTCAGATATGTGGAGTTATTTCATACCATCTCCTTGAACAATAGATTATTTTTTCAATTTATATTTGTAGTGGGAAGGATTTATACTTCAGTAATGAATACTTCCAAAAAGCTCTACTTCTTTTTAGAATTGGTAGTTCATCATTATAGTATACTTATATACTTGAATGTTGGCTATAATATCAGTGTAAGGATACCAGCTCTACAAATGCAACCGTAGACACCCGCTATACATCAAAATCTCTCAGTCACATCATTCCATTGTGTCTCCAGAGACCAGAACTGTGCCTGGCACATAGTAGTTGGTTATTAAATATTTCTGAGTGAGTGAATGAATGAATCATGGATGAAGAGTAATCTCATTGCTATCAGCACATAGTCAAGTCCAAACTAGTCAAACTGAATGAATCCTTCACTCAGGCAAGCAAAGTAGCCAAAAATTGTCCAATCCGTTTTTTTTGTTTGTTTGTTTTTTTGCTCGTGCTATTGACCAGAAATTCTCATGTGGTACTAGGTTCTTGATTTATTTTTTTAACATTCATAAAGTATCTCCATTTTACAGATAAGAAACATGAGGCCCAAAATCATTCCATAATTTACCCAGGGCAATCAATGACGATAGTAAATTGTAGATCCCAGATTCAAGTATAGGAAAGTTTTTAATTCCCAAGTTATACTCTTTCCAGTACACCAACTGCCTCTGATATTATCTCTTCTTTGTGAAATTCCTTGAGATTATTGAAGCTCTACTTTGAGGTTTATGATTGTCAATTGAGATCTTATTTCTTTTTTTTTAACATTATGGGTATTGTTCATGCAGATCATTCACAGATGAAGACTGCATATTCACCAACCTTAAATATGCATTAAAGAGAAATAGAGTAGTTATCTTTATTATTTAGTAGACATTTCACATTTTTTAATTTGCTGATGTTTAGACAAAATTGAACTGATTATTTACCAGGAAATGTGTTTGGCAGTTTTTAGACTTCTGAATATGCAGCAACGCAGGCTGGGTGAGCAGGAGGCCACTCTTGTTTCCTAGCCCCAGGATGAGGTCACATTTCCAACTAGAAGCATGCTATTTTCGGTGGCATCCCTTCCATGATATGTATAGATACTTTAGTAAAGGGATTTGCATTCTTAATAAAAGACTAAAAATTTGAGACGAAAGTTTTAGGATGAGAGAAGGTTTTCACTATGATATAGTGAAAGGACTTATGTTTTAAAAAATTGGGAAAATGGCCTCTCATGTATACTAACTATCCCACCTTGTCTTAAGTACCTGGTAGAGGGTTAAATTAACTAAATTACATTATGAAAAGCATAGTAACATTTGGCTTTAATAATTTCAGAAGTAGTCATCTCTCCAAGATCAGTTTCTCATTAAAATGATTTAAGCAGAGACTTTTGGTATTGGAAAGAAGTCATCAGAGAGATAGTTTGTGTATGTGAATGTCCTCCTTAAGTTTTTGCAACAACTACCTTATTAC
This sequence comes from Eulemur rufifrons, assembly GCF_041146395.1. Classification (NCBI taxonomy): domain Eukaryota; kingdom Metazoa; phylum Chordata; class Mammalia; order Primates; family Lemuridae; genus Eulemur; species Eulemur rufifrons. Next base: position 71,442,323 of record NC_090986.1, on the reverse strand, counting down.
TAATAGCAAACAGCAGAGAGAACAAAAGTGATGAAGTATTTTAACTAATACTCAATTGTAATAAATTTGTTACTTTTCCAAATAGAGATAGCCTGGACAGAATGCTGTTTGGAAATAGGAACACAGCTAGTCAGTGGTACTTGGTGGTGAGAAGCTCTCTGCTCTGTAAATGAGCCAAAGTCATGGCAAAGACAGGTAGAAGTAAAGATCCTTGGTGATATCTCTTCCTTCAAGTGCATCTGCACTAATGCTTCCAAATGCAAAAGTAGAAAGCAGTGGACTAAGTGATTGGTCAGATGCCCCCAGATTAGTTCACTGAAAAATAATTTTTCCACTATAGAAATTGGTACCCACAGTCTTTCCTCCTCTGTGCCCACAGCTCACTCTGTGTTCTCGGCTGTTCTGGTCTGTTCATTGATTTACTTGATTAAGAGACATGGCAAAACAGGGCTTTAAAGAGAAATTGGCATCCAACAAATGGAAAAGTTGAATATCTATAAGCAAAAAAGGAGGGGAGAACTCAGTCCTTACCTCACACCATATTCAAAAATTAACTCAATATGGATAATAGTCCTAAATGTAATACCTAAACCTATAAAACTTCTAGAAGAAAACATACAGGAGGAAATCCTTGGGACTTTAGGTTAGGCAAACATGTTGTAGGTATTACAACAAAAGCACAACCCATAAAAGAAAACATTGATGAACTAGATTTTATTAAAACTAACCTTCTTTGAACACTCTATTAAGAAAATTAAAAGACAAGACACAGGCCAGGAAAAAAATATTTTCAAAACACATTTAATAAAGTACTAGGATCTAAAATATATAAAGAGCACTCAAAAATCAATAATAAGGAAACAATAATTAGAAAAGTTATTTATTTCTATTTTGAGACAGGGTGTGTGGCTTTGTCACTGGCACTAGAGTATAATAGTGTGATCCTAGCTTACTGTAACCTTCAACTCCTGACCTCAAGCAATCCTCCCACCTCAGCCTCTTGAGCAACTAGGACTACAGGTACTTGCCACAACACCTGGCTAATTTTTTTATGTTTTGTAGAGAGGGGATCTCACTGTTTTGCCCAAGCTGGTCTCTAACTCTTGACCTCAAGCAATCCTCCCACCTTGGCCTCTCAAAGCACTGGGATTGCAGGCATGAGCCACTGTGTCCAGGCTTATTTTTAATTGACAAATAATAATTTGTATATTTATGTATAATGTGATGTTTTGATACATGTATACTCATCAGGATAATTAGCATATTCATCACCTCAAATATTTTTTCTTTGTGGTGAGAACATTTAAAATCCTCTCTTTTAGCTATTTTAAAAAATATATATGTAATTACTATTTATTTCAATAGATTTAGGGAATACAAGTGTTTTTTGTTACATGGATGAATTATATAATACTGAAGTTAGGGCTTTCAGGGTACCCATCACCAAAATAGTGTACATTGTACCCAATGAGGGATTTTTATCCCTCATATCCCTTTCATCCTCCCCCCTTCTTGGTTTTCAATGTCCGTTACACCACTTTATGACCATAGATACCCCTCTTCTAGCTCCCACTTATAAGTGAGAACAAGTAGTATTTGTTTTTCCATTATCTTTCCAAGATAATGATCTCTGGTTCCATCCAAGTTGTTGCAAAAGACATTATTTCATTCTTTTTTATGCTGAGGAGTACTGCATGGTACACATATACCACATTTTCTTTATCCACTCATCATACATTATTATTAACTGTAGTCGCTTTGCTGTGCCATACAACACCAGAATATATTCCTCCTGTCTACCTGTAACTTAGTAGCCATTGACCAACATCTCCCTTTCCCTGTCTACCCATCTCCCCGACCCCGCCCCAGCCTCTGGTAACCACCATTCTACTCTAATTTTATGAGTTCAACTTTTTTAGATCCAGTATTTGTCTCTCTGTGACTAGCTTATTTTACTTACCATAATGTCCTCTACGTTAATCCATGTCACAAATGAGAGAATATCAGTTTTTTTAAGGCAGAATAGTATTCCTGTGTGTGTGTGTGTGTGTGTGTGTGTGTGTACATCACATTTTTTAAATCCATTCTTTCTTTGAGGAACACTTAGGTTGTTTCCAATCTTGGCTGTTGTGAATAATGCTACAATGAACATGGGAGTGTAGATATCTGTTCAGCATACTGATTTCAGTTTCTTTCAGTAAATACTCAGTAGTGGGATCACTGGATTGTATGGTGTTCTATTTTTAGTTTTCTTGAGAAACCTCCAAGCTGTTTTCCAAATGGCTAATTTATAATACCAGCAACAGTGTATAGTGTTCCCTTTTCTCCACATCTTTGCCAACACTTATCTTTCATCTTTTTGATAACAGTCAATCTAATAGGTATGAGGTGATATCTCATTGTGGTTTTAATTGGCATTTCTCTGATGATTAGCGATGTTGAGCATTTTTTCATTTATCTGTTGCCCATTTGTATGTTTTCTTTTGAGAAATGTCTATTCAAGTTCTTTGCCCATTTTTAATAGAGTTACTTGTTTTCTTTCTAAAATGTATTACTGTGTGGTTCTCTACCCTCATATACAAAGGATGGAACTTAATTCTTCTCTTAAAAATTCATTCATATCCCTGACCAGAGTAGAGTGGCTTCTGGCTGGTGGTGCCACCTCACATCAGCCAGGGACAAAACAACCGCTTGTTTATCCCAGCTTGGCTTTTGGTGTGTGCCGATGCCGGGTTCAGGCCTTGAACACATGGGGAAAAAGAAAAGAAAAAACAGTCAAGCTTATTACCCTGAATACTCATTATTACTCTATGATGTGATAGAATTTTTTATTCTTTTTCTACTTTCTCCTTCAATGTCAGCACAGTTCCCATTAATATCCCTCAGCCATACTGATTAGAATGTGTTGCTTATAATCTCTTCTAGACTACAAAACTAGAGAATCCATTTTATCAAAGCCTTATGATAAGACTTAAGAATCAGTCAGTGAGGCCCTAGAGGAAATGTAAACTTTGTAGCTCTGGTAGGAGTGACTTTAGCTTCTACTTCAGGTTTCCTCCGCCATTGACTGATTGATTCCAGATTTGGGAGTTGTGTGCTGAAAGCTGAAGTGACAGAGCTCTGTCCTTAGTAAGTGGAATGTTAACTCAGGCACTGCCCAATTTATTATGCCTCTTCTTACATACAAACAGCTAGATGGCTGGCCTAGGGCCCCCTTCTCCCCCGGTGTAGCTGCTCGCATTTTTTTCTCTACTTTCCTCATTCCAAGACTTACTGCTGAAAACTACAAACGGATGGATTCCCTAATCTTAGTCACCTTACCCCATACCCCATTGGTAGACCTGAGTCATCCCAAAGTGAAGGTTGACCAAGATAAAATAATGACAATGAAAGTGCTTATAGCCTGTGCCATTTTTTAATGACAAAGAAAGTGCTTATAGCCTGTGCCATTTTTTGAGTGTTAATTCCTTGCCAGATTCTTTTAATCCTCAAAAAAAAATCATTCTTTAGTCCTCAAAAAAATCATGTGATGTAAGTATTAACATGAAACCCAGCGAGGTAGATTAATTTGCCAGACACCACCTACTTACCCCAATAGGCAATATTCAACATTCTTACCCTTACCACAGGCTCCGGAGTAGATAAGTGGTGGTGGGAGGAGCTGCAGGGAGGGGGAGGAAAGGGAAAAAGGAGGGAAACTAGAAGCTGGTTCTTTAGGGTGAGCAGAAGAAAAGGAAGAGGGGAGTGGGAACTGACCTGAGACCAATGGTGTGGCCCAGTGACAGCAGCTACTGAGACCTGACTTTCTGTGGTCCCCATTTCTACCTCTTTTATCCTCTGGCCTCACCCTGTAAGGCTTATTTTGCAGGAAACCCTCTACTTAGAGCTGAAGAAGTCCCAGCTCGCTCTGCCCATCTGGTGTGAGAGGAGGGGTGTCCTTCAATTCTACAAATGGAGAAAACGATATTCGTTTATATTCTGAGTTTTGGAATCACAGGATTTTAGAGCTGGAATGTACCTTTATTTGACTGAGAAGGCTGAGATCCAGCTAGGCAAAGTGGTTCATGGAAGGTCTGAACCCAAGTGCTTTTCCTAAATGACCTGCCTGGTGTCACAGATTGGCACTCTGAACATAATGTCCCCGAGACCCACTTAGAGTCTTTAAAACTTCACCTATACTTTGAATTACATATGTCTTTATAGATTGCCTTGAGAACCAAACCGTATTAGAATAATACTGTTTCTGCTGCAATATATGTTCTAATCACCAAATTATAAAGGAACTTTGGAATGTAACCTGTTTGTTATTTGTAAATTACCTGCATCTGTCTATGCCTGGATGACGTCCAGACACCTGACGTGACCCAGACTCACAAGTCAGTGCTCACCAATGGCACTCTGGCCTATCTCACCACATGGGTTCTTTAAAATCCACTTTAAATACCTGATTCCTCACCAAAAGAGAATCATATCATTTGGTTTTAGAGAATTAACAAATTATTCATTGAAAGGGATAGCCTGAAAAATGGTATAACACTGTAAAGACAATTTAACTCTAAAATAGATTTTTTTCGTCTTACTTTAAGAGAGAATAAAACATATGAATTGCTCAGAGAACTTCTATTGCACATAAATTAAATACAAAAAATAATTTACTCCTGATACTAACATTACCAATTCAAGAACTGACTTCTCTTTATATGCCTCTTACCTGTTATAGCTTGTCTTTAACATCCCAGGTGCTTCTGAGCAGACTGTAACTCAGGCCAAATGATGTGCTCCTTTAAAATAAGCCTCCCTGTGTAGTACCCCTGTAAATACATATTCAGCAAGCCAGGTGTGTGCCATGCACTAGGAACTGTAAGGATTATGTATCATTTGGTGAAGTCACTGTCCCTTAAAGATTTGCTCTGACATATTCAAAAGAATTATTTTACAACTGAATAGTATATGAGAGATCCATACTTGTGCATCTCTCGAAATATCCGAAAACATTTTCAGAAATGAATAGTACATTTTTATTATACACAATAAGTTCCCAGTTGAGTTCATGAAGAAATGAAAGAAGGAAGGCACTGCAGTTTCTCTCTATTCTAAACCAAATTCCTGTTACGGGAATTAGTTAATCTTCTAAGACTTGTGAACTAAACCTTATTACTCCATGGAGCAAAAAGCTTTATCCAAAATACTGCATATTTGGGGAAATTAAACTGCCCCAGCCTTTGTCCTCTGCGTTACCTGGAAGCAGTGCCAGTTTACATAGATCACATGTAGGAAGGGCCTAGCTTGAAAAGTGCTTATTCTTTCTTTGCTCTTCTCCTGGGTTTTCCTTGAAGGGACCCTGCAGAATAGACAGGGAGAACTACCTGTATATCAGCAAGATGCTGTGTCTTTGGTTGCCATTCTTGGTTGCTTCCGAATTACAGCTAAAGGATAAGCAAAAACTGTTGCCCCTGGGAACAGTCATCAGAGGCATCAAGAGTTCTGCAAAGACATTTCATAGAATGTGGCTATGTGTCTCTGCAGCTGCCTCTCTCAGTGACTCCTATGTTGCTTTTCTTCAACTTAAAGTTCTCCTTCATATTAATAGCACCCTTTTCATAGCTCCCTTTGCTCCAACTTCTGGTCAGTTTTCCCATCCTGCTGGTGGCAAGTGATCATATTCATCTCACGCAGAAATAATGTCAGACATCTCTGTTAAAACCAGAAAACATAACCATTTTTCCACACATTTCCATCTTTTGCTGAAAGAATATTTATTGGGTGTGTATTTCTCTAATACACAAAGCTTAGGCACTAACAGAAAATGTAAAAGTGTTTAACTTTTCCATGAATTCCATGGATACAACCTTCATTTTTTATATTGTTTCATAACATTAAAAATTTCTAACTTTATACTGGCTGGGTAGTTCATGCAGCATTTAGTTCCTATGAAATAGGTTTAGAGAAATGTGCTCTAGTATAGTTATAATTTGGACTGGGATTATCTTCAGTTTTTTGAAGGAGTTCTTTGTAATGAGCCTAAAGTATAAAATGAAAATGTCTTACATCCCAAAGAAATGACATTCACAGCAGTAAAAAGCTTTTTCTTTCTTTGTATGGATTAGTATTCTTTATCCATGGGCATTCCCTCCTTTTTCTTTCAAACTGTCATTAAGAAAGTCAAGACAAAGAAGACAAAATATTCTGAAAAAGTGATGATATCATTGATTATTAAGTGCTCAGTTTATTGCATGCCAGCAGTGGGACAGGTATTTGATGCATTTGTAGCAGGCTTTGCATGTCTACAACTTAATTTCCTTTTCTTATTTTTAAAAATGAAACAGTTCTCTGTTGTTGTTTAAGTTATGGACAATAACATAAATAATTGGTTAGAACTGTTTATGTTTTGCAAATATAGTGCCAAGACTCGTGTTTCACTGAAGAGCTTGAAATACAAAATTCGGTCTTATTAGAAAATCTGGAAAAATGATATAGACACTTTTGGTAGACATTTCAATAAATTCTAAATGCATTGAGTTTATACATCAAGAATTGGTTTAATTTATCCACACGAAGCTAGGCTGATTACGACTGACTTACTCATGAAACATTAATAAAGCATTGTGTTCAGTTCTAACATGATTATAATCTGACCTCCTGACAAAGGACAGAAATAGAAAGTATCTCTGATAACATTACCCTAATGCTGGGTTCATCAATCATAATCTACCCTTTTTTTAATTTGTTTTAGAAAAAGGCCTTTCAGGGATGCGCACTGATAATCTCATCCAGCTCTCAGCCCAGCAGCCTCCCGGTGCTGCCGGGCCACGTGTGCGATGTCCGCAGTCTGCAGAGCACGCACAGTGGCCGGGGCAGAGGACGCTGGCTCTGCTTTTACTGTGTTACATCCTTTACACCATTTTCGTATTTTAAGGAAAAAGTGATAGGTAACAATTTGTATTCAGGATATAGTCTAAAAAAACCCTTGCTTTAGAAAGAATTTTAGGCAAATAACATAATGACTTTTGGGAAATCTATGCAGCAACTCAAAATATTGAGAGAGATGTCTTATGTTTGAGTGCCTGCTCTAGACCACCTGTTAACCGTGACACTTTGGACAAATAAGGCACCCTTATCTCTTAGAACTTCAATGTCCTCCTTGTTTCTATAATTGGGGATGGAACTATCTAGTATGTTAGAAGGTGATCAATGGCAGAAAGACGCAGTGCAAGAGAAGGGGACCAGGAGCGTGGGGAGGGTGGTGAGGATTGCCTCCCTGAGAAGGGGAGATTGAGCTAGACCAGGAGGAGCTGAGGGAGGGAGCCTTGTGACTCTCTTGGGGAAAGAGCGTTGCAGGCAGAGGGGACACTGGAGTAAAGCCCTGTGGCAGGGATGTGCTTGGCAAGGAGGCCAGTGTGCTGGGGCGGAGTGAGCAAGGGGGCACACAGTAGGAAAACAGGACTGAGCCGTAATGGGGGGCCCATGACACAGCGCCTTGAAAGCCATCGTAAATGCTTTGCCTTTTTACCCTGGGTAAAATGGAAGGTCACTGCAGTGTTTGAGCAGAAGAGTAACATGACCTTACTCATATCTTGAGAGGATCACTCTGTCTGCAATGTTGGGAATAAATTATTCTACAGGGTAGAATCAGGGGATCTGCTGGGAGGTGTTGTGAGATGATGGTGGCTTGGACTGGGGGGTAGTGAAGGCAGCGAGAAATGATCAGTTGGGGGCGTATTTCAAAGTTAGAGCCCACAGTCTCCGTCTGCAATGTGCTGCCAGTGACCATCTTCCCTCAGATTTCTCTGGTCCGACAGAGGGAGGTAAAGGGTGGGGGCTGAGTGTGCAGAGTGGTGATGGCTACAGCAGCAGAGCTGGGTGGATCCACCACATTTTAGTGAGTTCTGGTAGGATGAGGGCGTGGGTTGTTTAGCGCTTGTCAACTTTTTGCTTTAGCAGAAATTCTAAGCAGCAGGAAAAACCAGAGCCAACATGTTTATCTCGCAGTAGACTGTAATCTTTTTTCAGGATATGGAATGCTAATTTATCTGTGTATCTTCCAAGGCTAGCATCTGACATATGGTAGGTGACCGTGATTTGGGGCAGGAGAGAGATTAGACTATATTCACCTTGCTTATTTGCATTTCAGTGGGATGTGCTCCTGGAGATCAGAGGTTTTGTCTTGTGTATCACTGTATCTCAGGGACTGGAACACTGCCTGGCACGTAGTAGGTGCTCCATGTTGAATGTATGAATAAATGAATGCATGTTCTCTCTGTTTGACGTGCTCTTCTCCCAGATGTCCTTCGAGTTCATTTCCTCTTGGGGGTCCTTAATCAACACAAACTCAGAAAAGCCTTGTCTGGCCTCTTCCTCTAAATTAGAAATCCTCTCCCCAGCACACATATTCCTTAACTCCCCACTCTGCTTTTCTCTTTTCCTTTGCACATGTCACCTACTGACATGCTCTGTTTCTCACTGATTATCTTGGTTTTTGTCAGTCTCCTCCCACTATTATGTAAACTCTCTGTCAGGGATTTTGGTTGCTTTTGTTCACTGCTATAGTCCTGTGATCTAGAATACTGTCTGGCACATGGCACATGGTCAGTCGGTACTTGTTGAATGAATGAATGAGCTTTCTCCCCATCCCTGCCCTCACTTCCTGACATTCTTTTTATTCCTTCTTCTTGTGACCATCACATCTTTTCCATTGCTTTAATTAATCAAGCTATAAATATTTATTAAACACTTATTATTCAATAATAGGTTAAGAGCTGTGGGAAATGCAAAATAAGAATTAAAGTCCCTATCTTTAAAAGACTTATACTCTAATGGAGGATATAGCATTACACTTTCAAAACAACGAAGGCTAATTGGCAATAATTCCGTTCCTTTGTATAGCACTTCACAATTTGTCTGCAAATGGATTTCACAAGTAAGTTCGTATGCATTATCTTACTATGTTAAGCAACAGGAGGATACTAATGGAAAGTGTTGTAGACATCCATAGGAAAAACAGTGAGTGAGAGCTGGAGAACTCAGGAAACAAATACTGGACTAGAGTAAGAAGGATGGGTATGGCTTCAAAAATAGACAGGAGTATGAAATGCTTTTAAGTTAGGGAGAAAGGAGCAAGAAAGGCTCTGAAATCATGCCAGCCGCCAGGTGCCCAATGGCTGTGAAATGTCTGCACTAGGCGAGCCAAGGATGTATCTCAGGAAGTCCTGAGAAACAGCAGGAAAAGGCAGGATCAAGGTTTGAAAGGCCTAAGTCAGACAGGGTTTACACTGAATGTGTTATGCTAGGAGGAGCCAGGGCAGATTTGAAATAGGGAATGGCAGTGTGAACATGGTGGCTTGAGAGGGCTGTCCCACCAGCAGGATGCAAGGCCAATAGGATACAGAAAAAGGTAGACGTCTATTGTAGTAAGTACCCCGTGTGGAGAGCCACGAGGGCTAGGAAATAATCTTCTGTACTATATATCCAGTAAACAATCAAGTATTAGACAAATTTAAGACTCTCAAATAAATGTCAAAGACAACTATATTGTCTCTACTTAAAACAATTAAATAATTGAAGTTGTAATAGCTACAACTTCAGTTTAATCATGAAGAGAAACCAGCATAGGCACTACAGAAGTGGCAATATGATTTTCTGATTATCTACTTGAATATATGCAACTCCATTTAGAGAATTTTTTAATACCAAAAGTAGATTTTTGAGATAATAAGAGAAAGGGATGGGAAATATTTTTGCTATGGTCTAGAAAAGAAAAGTTTCAGGGAAGCTTTTTCCCAAACCTGCTAAAGAAATAATTTTCTACCATCTAATACCCATGGGACAAAACAGAAATTAGAATTAGGTAAGTATTATCCATCTAAGAGATATCCTCTTTGGTTTAAATCTCACTCTTTATTTCCTTCCTCCCAAGTCCCCAGGGTACAGTTATGGATTGGGAATTGGTTTATTTAGGCTTAAAGCAATTGCTTCTGCCTTTAGATATGCAAGTAGAGGGTAAAGAAAGCTATTAAGACCATTATAACACTAATAGCTTACTAATCAAGTATTTCTTCATATTTTTCCAATGTAAGTATTATACTAAAATCTTATTTTAAAGTGCAAATGCTTTTGTGCATGAAAACAGTTCTGAAAATAACAAAATAAGCAGATCTGTATTTAGTAACAGATTGGCACTCTTTATAGTATAGTAAAGAGTCTTGGTGTCAGGCTTCAGCTTTAGATAGGTTGTTATACTTTAATTATGTGATAGCTAATGTCCCATTCTTAGATAAGATAAGCATTTGATCTTGAACTAGATTCAGCTTTTAAATGTTCTAAAATTTAGAATCTTCTTTTCTTTCTGCACAGTGAATAGCAAGATAGAAAATATACAAGATTTTTGTCTGTTTAACCTCCTGCCTCATTGTTTCTTTGTCATTTAATGTTCTAAACAAAAAAATTAAACAAAATTATTTAATTACAATTAATTATTGATTGATTCATTGTACTCCCTCTCTAATACATAGAACAGAATAAGGTAAGTACAAATATAACAAATATTTTTTAATCAAAGATTATTATGAACAGCTATGAACTAACAAGTTTTAAAACTGAGATGAAATGGGTGAATATTGAAAAACATACAGAAATGCCAAAATTGAGACTTACTAGTTTTAAAGAAATTTTAATGGTAAAATCTTCCCATCCCTTCCCAAAAGCCAAGGCCCATATTATTTTACAGATAAATTCTACCAAATTTTCAAGAGATAACGAATTCATTTTCTTATACAAGTTTGTTCCAGATAACATGGAAAGCTATTCAGCTCATTTTATGAGGCCAGTGGGATCTTGATTCCAAAAGTAGTTAAGAGGAGGAAAAAGGAAAAAGAAATAGGGCCCATTTCATGTGTGACTATAAATATAAAAATTCTAAATAAAATATTATGATTGTATTAAATGTGAGAGAGAGAGGGAGTGTGTGTGTGTGTGAATGTGTGTAAGTGTGTGTGTGTTTGTATTGCATCAGGACTAAGTGGGGCTTAACCCTTTAAGATCAGGAAAAAGACAAGGGTATACCATATCACCACTGCTGCTTTACTTAGTTCTTAAGGTGGAGTAAAATTCTATAGAAAAAGTAAAGGAGTTATCATATAAGTCTAACCAAGAGTTGCCAGAAACACAATCAACTTCTAACCAAGCACAAAATATAATTTTTAAAATGTTACAATTGCATAAAAATGTATGAGGTACTTGGGAATAAACTTAACCAAAAATACCAATAATAAAATTTTTGTGAAGAAAATTTTAACCTTTAACTCTAATAAAGGACATAGAAAATGATCTTTATAAATAAAGAGACATCTGGGGACCATGAATGGGAAAACCTAATGTCAGTCTTCCCAAATTTATTTATAAATTAATTGGAATTCCAATCAAATTATTTTGATATATTCATATACTTATTGTAAAAGTTATAAGGAAGAATAAATGTACATGAATAGCCTAGTTAATCCTGAAAGAGAAGAATAAATTCTACCAGGTATTGAGACATATAGGAATTAATGATAATTAAGATAAATTAAGGTAACAATGGAAATACGAAGCGTAGAAAGCTGGACATCACATATCTAGAGAGATACATGATAGATAGATACCTAGAAGAGAGAGTGAAAGAAAAGAAATAGGAAGGAAGGAGAGAGGGAGGGAAGGACAGACATACAGACAGATGGACCTTGGATTTTTCTAGGTAGATTGTTATATTATCTATAAATAATGACAGTTTTATATCTTTGTTTCAAATATATATTAACACAGTAAAGATGACACCACACATCACTGAGGAAACGAAGTTTTGTTTAATAGATGGTACTGGAAACCTGACTCACTGTATAAACAAAAATAATACTTGACCCTTATCTAAACCACATATGAATGAAAAAGTATATCTAGATGGATTAAAGACCAAACTATCAAAAGTAAAACCATAAACATAAAGCTAATTGATCAAAATATAAAAAGTCATCTTTGTGACTTCAAAATAAAACCCCAAGAGAATAAACATTTAAAAATGATTTAATTATCTCAAAATGACAAATTTCTAGCCAACCAAAAACATGGATAAAGTTAACAGACATAAGACATTTGGGAGAATGCATTTGCACTGTTTTAAACCAACAAGGAACTATTACCTAAAATATTTAAAGGACTTGCAAATCAACAATATAAAGATAGGAGCCTCCATTAAAAACTAGTGGACAAAAGGTGTGAACAGGAAATTTACAGAAGAGGAAACCCAACAGCCCAACAAACATATTTTAAAAAAGTCAAATATGATAATAGAGGAATACAAATTGAAACAATGGGATATTATTTTGTATCTATTACATCGACCAAAATTAGAAACCTGGATAATACCAAGAGCTGATGGGGATGGGGACGTATAGACACGTGCATGCCTTGCTGGGGGGACTGTCAACAGGGCAGTCATTCTGAAGAGCAGCTGGGCACTGATTGATGCCTCAGATTGAGTACGTGCACTCCCAGTGGAGTGACAAACCAGTTCTATTCCAGATTGTAAATCCCAAATAAATTCTCACAAAGATTAAAAAAAAAAAAAAATGATGGCCGGGCGCGGTGGCTCATGTCTGTAATCCTAACACTCTGGGAGGCCGAGGCGGGTGGATGGCTCGAGGTCAGGAGTTCGAGACCAGCCTGAGCAAGAGCGAGACCCCCGTCTCTACTAAAAATAGAAAGAAATTATCTGGCCAACTAAAATATATATAGAAAAAAAATTAGCCGGGCATGGTGGCGCATGCCTGTAGTCCCAGCTACTCGGGAGGCTGAGGCAGTAGGATCGCTTAAGCCCAGGAGTTTGAGGTTGCTGTGAGCTAGGCTGATGCCATGGCACTTACTCTAGCCAGGGCAACAAAGCAAGACTCTGTCTCAAAAAAAAAAAAAAAAAAAAAAAAAGATGCACGAAGAGGCTTTTATCACAGCCTTGTGTCCTGGGGAGTTAGAGGCAGCCTGGGGCTCCTCACTGGGGGAGAAGCGAGGGACTAGCGCTAGCCACACACAGCGGCATACGTTGATCTTAGAAACAAAACAAAGTAAAAAAAGTAAGGAACAAAATGAAATCTGTGACCATATACCATTTTTATAGATCAAAAATATGCACACAAAAGATGAGTAATATTTTATAAGAGCACACACAAACAAAAGGAGAAACATTACACACATTATAGTCATTGTGTATGGAAGAGGAGGGAAATGAAAATAGGGATGTATATAAAAGAGAATAAATACATTTTAAAAACTCGAAGTAGTGAAAAGTCATCATTCCCTCTGTGATTACATTAGGTGTTTTATTCAATAATGGTTTTACGCTAACAGAATAATAGTAAATGTCATCAATCCTTCAGCAGTATCTGTAAGATTTATTTGAAATGGATGCTGCTTAGCTGATCATGTTGGTAAAATCTTCCTTTAAATCTTATATCTGATTACACGACTGTTGTGAATTCCTGTAACTAGACTTGGGCAATAGCTACTCGACAGTGAACTTCCATGCATTCATTTTTTAAACTCTTTCATTTAGTTTGGCAAGCACTGAAAACATTACTGAATAATGAGAATGACTTTTTCCTTAATTGACTAGTTATACTACATTGACAAAATCATTTACACAAATTGATGAAACTGATATGATAGATATAACTAATATAGAATTTTAACCATCTCCTCTTTTATACCTTTGTCTCATTTCCTATGTTCCAGTCTGAACTGTTCTTTCAAGATCAGTGAGATTCAGAGTATAGAAATTCTGTTTAGTTTTAGTACGGAAACTCTGTCCTTTCATAAAATCTCCTTGTTTACATTTCTAAATGAGAAACATCCACACTAATTGGTGTAAACAAAATACCAATGAAAAATTTTGAAAGTAGTAAACCAGAAAAGGGGTTGAGGGAGGCAAATAAATTACTAGTTAAATGTGATTACAGGAAAAATTGAAAAGTACTATTCAGAACATTTTATGTATTTAAGAGATGAAATACAACTTTCAGAGAGCTAATTTAAGAAGTCTTTTGTTAATTAAGTGAATTCCAAATGGGTTTCAACACCTTAGAAATCAGGGACATGCAGCCAGAGAATGACTGCATTCACATATTTAGTGACAGCTGTAATTTACAAAAGTGCCTTATGTGGCTATGCATAGCTGAAATTTAAGAAGCTAGATGTACGGCTTTTTGTTCATGTTGTTGAAATCCTCTTTAAATAAAAGAGAAGTTGCAGCTAAATGATTGCAGTCAGTGAGAGGCACAGCGAGCCATGCGCCATCACTGCTCTTCTCACTGGCCTGAACAAGACTACAGAATACCTCTACGAACCTTCTTAGGAAACAAAAAGGCCTTCTACTTTTCTGACTGTTTATGGAAGCTTAGTGTGGTCATTGGCTCTCAATAGTTTACATTTGTTTCCCACTAGTTAACAAACAACCAGAGTTGCCCAGTGATTCCCAAACTGGATAATAGCTGAGTTAATTCATAGCAGAAGGAAGGCATTCCTTTTGAGTCATCTTAGAGGTAAGCTGGAGGACTTTAGGCAGGAAAATCAACGTATATCAAAGTTTCTTTTAAGATTATTTAATTTCAAACTAACATCTAAAAATTAGAAATGAATTTGTTGTAAAATGTTACTAAAACAGGTATTTCAAATTGTTTTCCTTTTAAACACGAGTGGTGTTTTTGTAAGAAATTTATTTAATGTTAAAATTCATAGGGCACGTGCAGTGACTCATGACCAAAATCCCAGCATTTTGGGAGGCTGAGGTAGGAGGATCACTTGAGGTCAGGAGTTTGAGGTTATAGTGGGGTGTGATTATACTACTGTACTCCAGCCTGGACAACAGATCGAGACCCTATCTCTAAAAAAAAAATAATAAAATCCATGTTGTATACATAATGGAGCCAAGAGAAAGTTTAGCATGTTAGAAAGAGAAAATTTTCATTTTGATCTATGTTTTATTAAAGATAGTATTTTGCCATTTCTAGGAACTAAAGATCTGATACATACAGATCAAATATAGGAATGTAAAGAACATGTTCTGTTTATTTATACAGAATATTTCAAAGTAAAAAAAGAGCTTTGCCAAGTTTGGAGAGTCTGTCATTTCTTTCTTGACTCATTTCAGGCACTGGAAAGTGAATTCGTTTCTTGCCAACTTCATCAGTGGATCGACCTTATATTTGGCTACAAGCAGCGAGGACCAGAAGCAGTCCGTGCTCTGAATGTTTTTCACTACTTGACCTACGAAGGCTCTGTGAACCTGGATAGTATCACTGATCCTGTGCTCAGGGAGGTAGGTGTTCAGTCTCATATTATTCTAGAGATTTCTGTCAGCTCTCAAACACAAATTTGACTTTCTATCTCTTTCTGTATACATTTCCTTTCAACATAACTTTTTGCAAGACATAGGTTTCAGGTTCTTGACAAATATGGAAAAGTGAATAAATGTCAAAAAGGAGTAATCAAGTAATGAGACCAGTATGTTGTTCCTTTTTGAATTGCAGACATTTTCAATGCACCTCCATACCTCTATTTTATTTTTCTTAACTTCAGAATCTTCATTAAAATGTTTAATGCTTGCTTTATGTGTGTTATTAATGAATGAAACCTAGCTGAATATTTGAATATGAATAGTTCACATATTCTGAGTATTCTTAAAAATAAAAGCAAAATTGCAACCTTCTAGACAGAATGCTCAAAAAAATAAATCAATGAAATAGATGTTTATACTATTTTATTCCCATATGTTTTCAACCTGAAATGTTTATGGCCAACAGTTGGGAATTATGTACTATGTGTATAGTATTTTTAGTGAAAATATTCATTTAATATTATTTAAATCACTTCCACATTGCACAGAATGATTTCAGATAGGTGGAAAAAGTGAAGATGCAACAGCTGTTACCTAAGTGTTGCTGCAAGGAAGCTATATCCAAGTCTTCCATCCTACCAGATAGCTGCCATCTGCTGTATGCAAAACAAGTAATCATTTCTACATTTCCAGGCAGTGGAATGTTTTTTTTTTATTTTATTATTTTTAATTTTAGAGGTGGAAAACTTGTAGATTTGAAAAATGAAGCTCTATTAAAAAATTTGCATCCCTAATGTTATTTCTTATGTACCTCTATAAAACTAAAATGACTCCATTTATATGGCTTCAAGCAGAGAAGAGGAAGGGGAGGGAAGAGCCTCGTGGTCATTGATCATTGGACCCTTAGGGCTAAATATTCTGAGAACACATTGCAAGCATGTTATTAGGGGCAACATTGTACCATATTGTATGCACAAGGAAATAAAATTATTGCCTGAAGCCCAGAGAAAAATATAGAGACAGAATGAATGGGTGAGAAGCCAGGTATTATGAAGTTGGTTGGTGAAATAAGGGGTTTTCTCTACAAACCATTGCACTCTCCCAACTTAGTATCTCCAGTTGTGTATACACTATACTCAGATTGTTTGGTAGGAGGTATTTCTGAGCTTGATTATTCTCTTAACTGTACACCTTTGCTTAACACATGCCTGTTCTATAAATTCCACATAAACTAAAATTTTCTTTCAGAACCAATACCTTTTATGTTTTGTTTTATTTTATTTTATTTTTTTGAGACAGAGTCTCACTCTCTTGCCTGATCTAGAGTGCCATGGCATCAGCCTAGCTCACAGCAACCTCAAACTCCTGGGCTCAAGCCATCCTCCTGCCTCAGCCTCCCGGGTAGCTGGGACTACAGGCACGCGCCACCATGCCCGGCTAATTTTTCTATTTTTTAGTTGTTTGGCTAATTTATTTCTATTTTTAGTAGATACGGGGTCTTGCTCTTGCTCAGGCTGGTCTTGAACTCCTGAGCTCAAGCAATCCTCCCACCTTGGCCTCCCAGAGTGCTAGGATTACAGGCATGAGCCACCGCGCCAGGCCTCAATACCTTTTAGAATCAGAAAAAAGAAAATACTTATATTCCAAGATCAAGTGCAAATTGTTTTTTGACACTTAAATACCACGGACATTTTTGCTCCTGGATGTTTTATTATACATTTTTAATCCATCATAATAAAGTTCTGTTCTTATAAAGAAAGTTGCAATTTAATTCTGCAAAATAAAAATACATTAAGCATTTTATACAGGATGAAAGTGCAAGGCGGCATTAAAATTGACAGAAAAATAGCCATTTTTTTCATATTTAAATAAGGGTAAAAAAGAGATAAATGAAAGAATAAAAAGAAAATGGAATTAGAAATGGGACTTTATATACAGTGTTTATTATTTGAATCTTACAAAAATACCTGTTTCTACAAAATATCACAGCGTTGCTTTGGACAGTGAAAAAAAACAAATGTGTATAGGCCTTATTGGCAAACTGTAAAACTTCCTAATGAAACACTACATGAAAACGTACGATTAAATTTTTGTTGTTGTTGAGTGGTAATGGTTCAAGCGTATGTTTGCATGTAATATAGATGGCCTGACCAATATATTACAGCTCGTTATTACTCAGAGCGATGCAGACTGTGTAATGCCAGGGTGCCTTAGCTGAAGACTCTGTCTCCTTCCAGCATTCTCATTCTGAGCACATAATTGCCCGACACTGAGGTTCCATTAGAGAGACTCCCAGAATCATACAGTGCTATTTATATTCTTTATCCCCAAACCCTTTACCCACCTCCCAACTCAACAATTCTAAATCAGTTCTTGGAGTACTCGATGTAAGAGGCATATCTGGAATACTATTACCTCCCTTCCCCAGCCAGCACAGGCCTGAGCACACACCTGCAGAGATGTTTGAAGATACTTTGTCTCCTTGTGACCACTAGGGGGCCATTTAGTGCAGTGTAGACATTAAATGATTTCAAGGAATACTAGTTAATTTCCCGAATCCCACTCCCCACCATTACCCCCTCTAACATATTCCCGTTAATGCCAATTGGCCAATTAGAACCTAACATTCCCACAAAAAAAGTTCTGCACTGACATTTAAGAACTTGAAGAATAGTGCCCTCCAACAGGTGAGAACCCACCTGAATCCTGTGAGCTAGGTAAATGTAGCCACGTTAACCTCACTTTACTTCAATTGCTCCGTTTATAAAGGTGGAATAAGACGTAGTGTATGTTCCCCGACATAAAAGCACTCAGCATATGCTGTCACAAGAAAGAACCTGTAGGTAAGTGAAAGAATTACAGCACAGTCATTATCTGGAGGTCATTTATGCGCCCTTACCCGTACATAAAACCCCTGTGAGTAGACCGTCTGGGAGACACAATACCTTTTTCTTAAAACATCCGTGTTGAGTTCCTGGAGGTCTGCACTGCCGTATCTTGACTTGAGAGAACTGAAGCCCACCTAAATAGTCAGACATAGGCTTTCAGAAAAAGCAGAGTTTAAAATATTAACCCTTTTATTGAGCTCAGTACATTCCTTTTATTTGATAATGTTTATCTTGGTATTTTTAAAATACGGAGATTACACATTTCACATAGATAAAACCAAAGGGCGGCTAATTATAGTTATACTAAACTCCAACTAGGCCAAGGAAGATGGATTTTTTTTAATGCTTAAATGAAACATTGATTTAAAAAACATATTTAATATGTGAATATCTACATATGTGCCCTTTGTCTAAACAATCTGCCTATAACTTTGAGCTTTGAAGTTTGTGCTAAAATTTGAGAAATGGCTTAAGGTTATTGCTTCATTATTCCTTGACAGGTGAAATCATGAAGCAGCAGTAACCACAGCAATTATGGCATTAAAATGTCAAGAAATTAGAGGTCAGAATAACAGATAATTTTCTTCTCTGTGTCAGATTAAAAATTGGCATTCTTTGACAGTTTAGGAACTCTGGCTGAGAAAATTATGACAACTTAACTTATTTTATACTTGTAAAGCAGTAATTGATAATAAACTTTATCATGACAGCCTCTGGAAAGAAACATGACAGTATAGTTCTGGTACAAAGCTCTTCTTAATATGTAAACACTAGATCTGTTGGATAGTAGATATTATTTAAATTGTCTTAAGTCCTGGCTTACATCCTAATCTTCCAGGCACTTTTTTTCATAGATGAGCTCAACTGACTATTTGAGCAGTGCTTTTCAAGCATGATAATGAATATTCTTTCCTAGCCATTTTATATATATTAATAAAAATTATGTGATTTGCTTTATATTTTTACTTACTAAATTATGGCCAAGAAACTCCATCCTAATACTTGCTTAGGGACTAGGGTATTCTGGCTGGTAATCATCTAATCCCGTGGTTTTCTAAGGCCTTGGTACTCAAATGTGGTCCAAACCCAGCAGTATCATCATCACCTGGAAACTTGTTAGAATTTCAGACTCTCAGGCATTCCTGACCTACTGAATCAGAATGTGCATTTAATGAGATCCCCAGGTGACTTGTTTGACATATTAAAGTTTAAGAAGCACTGCTCTACTAAGGGTGTGTTAGAATCGTCTGGAAAGCTTTTTTGCCTATAAAAATAGAATGGTATAATGAAACCCCATGTATTTATCACCAATTTCAAAAATTTTAACCCTAGGAATCTATATATGGCAGAATGAACAAAAAGAAAGAGAAAAACATTTTAACCCATTTCAACTACATGCCCACCCCCACCCCTGTACTCTTTTTAAATACACGTGCCACACCATCTAACTCCCCGTCCACTGTATCCTCCCATCCCGTGGGCATCTCAGAATATCCAGGATGGGCTTCAAGCAGGTTTATTTTGAAAAAAAAAAAAAAAAAAATCTCTCCAGGAATTTCATATACATTCTCAATTAAAAACCATTAATCTAGCCTAACACTCTTATTAAATAAGAATATAAATTACACTCTTATTAAATTAAATATTCTTTTCAAGGATATCCAGCTATATAGTATGAGAGTTCTTAAGTTAGGTTGTCTTTAGTCCCATTACTCTCTAGGAATTTAAAGATAACAGAATATATATGAAAACTGATTCACTTTAGGGATAGTATTCTTCTTCCAAAATGATTCTTAAAATTTTAGGGGAAGCCTGATGTATGTTTCTGTTTCACTAATTCAGACTGTAAGGGGTTTTTTTGTGTGTGTTTTACTTACGCTTTTGAAAGTTAAAACTTCCAACTCAGTAAAACTTTCAGCAATTATAGGGAGAAAATTAGGATGATTTTAAGAAAACTTTTTCAGCCATTTTGTTGATCATTGATATACTTCTCAGAAAAACTTATTATCAGTTTTTGAGGGTTTCAAAGTCACTATGGGATTATGTCATAGTTAGCAATTGGTCAGTAGAAATTATTAAATAAATGAATCCCACATAAATTTTTTTACTATACTTTTATAATGAATGAAAAATATTTCATTCTAAACTGTTTTAAGAAATTATCACACTTCTGATTACAGACTTAATTATTTAACTCTGTCTGCCCCAGAGTATGATTATATGGTATACAGTAGGCAATAAAAGTGGTAGAAAGACAGGAATCAGGTTATAAGTGGTATCACAGCCCGAAGCCACACCATTAGTATTTGAGTGACATTAAGTCAGTCACTTAACTTTTATGTACCTATGTTTTCTCACCTAAAAAATGATGACAGAAATGATACCTAATTCCTAGAAGAAAAAAAATGCGAAACTACTTTGTAAAGCACTACACAGACATTGATTACTATCTAAAGGCATAATTAAAGTATCTTAGAAAAACTTTTGTTTTAATAATTTATTTCTGTATATATGATACCAAAACTATCAACTTAATCAAAAACATCTGTTAGCAACAGATAAAATCAATTGATTTATTTTCATTATTATTTTAGATAAAAGAAATAATGGTGTTTTTAAAATTTCTTTTCAGCTCTATCTCTAAAATTTTATGAAGGCAGCCTAATTGCAGCCCACTTGTTGCCTGTAACAGTCTTTCTTTGTTCTTGATATAAATTAGTATTAGCATCTCTATCTTTTATTATTACTTATATTTAAAAATTTTTTATTTTAATGGTATTAGTTTTAAATTCATATTATCAAATGAATTAGCGTAACTATGTTACTAGCATTAAAGTTTTACCTGTTCGGCAAGAGAAGAAAATGGAGTGGATATTTCAACAGAAGCTATAAGCTCACACCAGACAAGTCATTGACAAGATACTAAGTTCTGAGCTTGTCATAATACTTGTCATCATACCTGTGGTTGACAAAGCCAAACTGAAAAATGATTTAAATGACTTCCTTATGACAGTGAGAGGTATGCACATGAGCCTATCATAAAAGGATGTTCTGCCGGCAGCTATTAGGACATATGGGCCATACAATTTTTACTTATTTATAGATATACACATTTTTCTATGCTGGAAATATTAAATAGATTTTAATATTACCAGCAGTCATAAAAATGTGGTATTCTAGTCTACTTTTCTGTAACTAATATTTCTTGGTCTTCTTAGATTATATATTCTTCTTTTATGTTTTTCTTTGATCTGACAGGGATAACAAAGCATCCCTTTTGGATCTGCTATGGTAAAAATATGCCCATAGGAAGTAGATTAGTTCACTTCCGTTTTCACTTTATTTTCTTGCTGAAATATTCCTCGCTACTCCAGAGAACTGATATGATAGCGCTGTCAAGAACCACCAAGACAGATGTGTCTTTAACCAAAACAGCTGCAACGCTGGCTTTCCACAGAAGATGAACTCATAAAATTTATAAAGAAAAAATATCAACACACTTTTCATCCTGATAATGTGAAGTTATTCGTAGTGACGATATTGATGGCCTTTGCAATCATTGCTTATTCCTTCTGTGAATTTGTTATCCCTTGGCTTTTCCTTCCCCTACTTCTGACTCTTTGATATGACTGGGATATCAACACCACCCCCTGCATCTGCTGACAAGTAGTAGCACAAGGTTGTCCATTTACAAGTGCCAGGACACCTAATTGTCTTCATAAGGGGATGTCCAGCGCTCTTCTCTTGGGCCATCATTCTGAGAAGTGACTGCAACAAATGATAAAAAAAAAAAAAAAAAAAAAAAAAAAATGGCTAAGAAAGATTTATTTAAGCCATCTTAATTTTTCCCTTATAATTACTAGAAGTTTTACTGAGCTGAAAATTTTAACAAGTTTAAAAGCCAAATAAAAACAGAAAGAAAACACCCACATTTTAATTATTGGACTGGAAATACATTAGTTGTTCTTTAAAGTTAAAGGATCATTTTGGGAGCAAGGAGAATGTTATGATTCCTAAAACTAATAAGGATATAGATTCAATTGTATTCGTTATGTGTTTCTCATCTGCAGCAACCAGGCCTGCATTGCAAAGGCCTTATGAATAAAGTTTCAATATAGAAATTAGTATCAAGGAAATTAATGACACACATTTAATTTTGATTAGTGAATAAACCTTTAATTTAGGTTTATCTTTTCTCCTCGTAATTACTGCAGTCCTTTGCTCGTCCCTGGTCATCAATCGTCCACTAGAAAAGCATAAATAATGCAGCTAGTCAGAGTGAGATGTATGTCATTTATGTGAGATGTGCCTTTTTTCTCCTCTTTGTGTTATTTTTATTGTGTGGTGTTGAGAAGTGCTAATTATTGATTTTCAGAAATTAACAGCAAATGCTTTCACAAGCATCTAAAGTCATATTTCACTCAAGGGACGAAGGGTGAAAATTGCAGCCTGCTGTTTGTACTAGAAATCGCTGGAAGGGATTTCCCTATCTTTTATTAACATAGATTTCAGTTATATTACACAGTTGTTACCTCAGCATAAATTAACAATTATTCAAAACATATTGCATGCTTCAATTTGTTGAAGTAGATATTAATCAATCTAAGTACCAAAGCATTTCAGTTAGATGTTTAGGACTCATTTTTAAAGGTTTTAAACATATTGGTAATGAACCTATTTAAAGCCATATGATGTCTTAATGTAATAAATCTAAATGACTGTTTCCCATTTACATCAAAATCAAAAAACATTTTGTTCTGCTGAATACATACAATAATATTTTTAATCTGAATTTAGTTTACTAAAAGTATATGACTCCATTGTGGAATATTTATTCCAGAACCTGGTAAACCTTTGTCTCACATACAAAGCAAATCTATTTCAACTTTTATTATTTTTATTATTTTTTCCATGATTGGACACTCCCAAGTGAACTTACAAAGGTGGCCGCCTGTACTACTACTTCTCTCTCATTCCTCCTCCTCACCACCACTTCCCCTCAACTTCTTTTCCTCCTTCTCTGCCTCCTGAATCAGCCGGCATGGAGTTTACTTCATGTAAACTTACTCACTCAGGGAGGATTTGACAGGGATGTTGCACTGATTCTTGTCACATAAGCTTAAGCTTTTCTGGGTTGAATTCTCTACTTATGTACTATATAATGATCAACCCCAAAGTGACTAAAGAACCAAAAACCTGGAAGAATCTTTAAGAAATCATCAGCTAAAACATTTGCTCCCAGGTAGATCAATCTCTAAATCATCCAGAAAAGAGTATTTAAGTTTTCTTCTTGAGTATGAACACATATAGATTGCAGAGAGACTCCACAGTCTCTCCTAAGAAGCTTATGGTAGTTTTTATCTCTAAAATATTCCAAATCCTCAGTGAAAATGCCTCTTGCTTGGATATAATCTTATTTTGGTCAGTTCTACCCAGACATGGAACAAAAGGTAAACAGCATTTCTCTCATTTTTTATACCTGAATACCAATCCTGTCTGTATCAGTCAGGATCTCCACACATTACCCTTTCAAAAGGATAATGAAGACCCAAAGAAGATACACAAATGGCTGAGAAGCACATGAAAAGATGCTCAGTGTCACTAATTATTAGGGAAATACAAATCAAAGCCACAATGAGATAACACTTCACACCCATTAAGTTAGCTACTATCCAAAGAAAACCCAGAAAATAACAAGTATTGGAGAGGATGTAGAGAAATTGGAACCTTTGTGTACTGTTGGTGGGGAAGTAAAATGGTATAGCTGTGGAAAACAGTATGGCGGTCCCTCAAAAAATTAAAAATAGAATTACCGTATGACCCAGCAATTCCACTTCTGTGTACGTATCCTAAAGAACTGAAAGAAAGAAGGGTTTTGAAGAGATATTTGTATGCCCATGTTGATATTTTTCCCAATAGCCAAAAAGTAGAAGCAACCCAAGTGTCCATCTGTGAGTGAATAAACAAAATGTAGTATATGCATACAATGCAGTATTAGCCTTAAAAAGGAAGGAAATTCTGACACATGCTACAACATGAAGCTTGAGGACATTATACTATGGGAAATCCACCAGTCACAAAAAGACAAATACTGTCTGATTCCGCTTATATGAGGCATCTTGACTAGTCAAATTCATGGCGACAGTCTGCTCTCCTGGGCTGTGTCGTTGGCTGAACCCAGTGAGAAGGTGGAGAACGTAGGGGTGAGGGTCTGTGGAGGCGCGTCCTCCAGAGCCAGGGAAGGTATGCAGCTCACCCGTCTGCTCCCCCTGGGTTGTTCACTTCTCTTGGCTAAACAAACTTATTTAAAGCATCCAGGGTGGGTCAGTCACAACCAGCTACATTAAGATGCATGTGCTCTTTCTGCCTGAGTTGACATACTTATTTTAAGTAGAAAAATTGAGTGAGCTTGTCACTGATGGCACTGACCTGATTTGAAGAGAAAATATTCTGGATGAAGCATTTTCTGTCCAGAGGAAATGGTGCTTATTTTTCCGCTTTCATTTGTTAAGTCAGTTATATAATATCACCATTATAATTTACCATGCCAAAGAAAGAAATAGGAATCAGCAGGAGGGTAGGTCTCGTCTTCATTCCGCTTAGGTTTACGCTAAAAGAATAAAGCCAAAAACTAAGGCAGGTAACTGAACGAATCAAAATTCCCACCTTCAAATATTATCTAACACAATCTACTAATGAAAGCAAATGTGGTCCTTTTTTATGTGAATTACCAAATATTTGCTTAAATATTCTAATAATTTTGCTGGGATAGATTTAGCCTTAATGCAGTTGATTGTTAAAACAAAAGGAAAAATATTTGTTCTTCTATTTTGTGGTTTCTATGAAAAACTAGGAGCAGTTGAATATAAAATAGCATTTTAATTTTTTATATAGCTTAATGTTTGTAAAGCAAGAAATAACAAAGTGCAGATATTATTTGCTTGATTTATTTTGCTTCTTTTTTTCCAGCATTAAAAAGTAATGCTTTATATGATCTTGTTTTATTACAACAATAAACCAGAAGCAAAAACTTATCAGTTAAAATACAGTCTTCCATTAAGTAACCTTTTCTTTTATCGTTTCAGACTTCTCAGAACTCCATTGTTTTTGTTTATTTTTTTCTATTTGGTATTGGCAAAATTGCAGGTGGAACATAAAGATGATATCAATCACATATCTCTTTTTTATTGTGTGTCACATTTGGTTAAAAAAATAATTTTTAAGCATTAAAATAAAAACATTTTAAGAAAGAGTTGTACAGTGAAATAAACACAATACTAAAGAAACTGTGAAAATCTTTTTCTGCATTCTCAAGCAGCCACTTTTACTACTTTTTTCTTGAATTTTCTGAAAATTGTTAGTGAACTGACCGGTCTTTGAACATAGTCCAATATTTTGCATCGTAAGGAGCATAACCTGTTGTACTTCATGAAATGCTGATTTTTCTGGAAAACAATTTAAAAGCTTATACAGACCAAAAGGAATGGATGAAACAGGTCATTTGAGAGCCTACATGGTAATCTCCCTCATACTGTCTCTCCTGGCATTTCATCTGAAGGATAAAACTAAACTGCATTTACCACCCGCCTCCCCCAAAAAAGGACTAACAGTTGTAAAGAGTCTATGGGAGAAAAATGTATCTGGGTTAAATTTACCAGCATTGTGGAAAAGACAAGAATAACCAAGGTTTTTACTTTTACCTTGGCTGTGACGTCTTTCATATTAATAGGCATATGTGTGACACACAAACACACAGAGCATATTTATTTATTTCCTCTTCTGAGGATTTAATTCCAGGTATGTATCTTTATACCAAGGAGGTACAACTTTCTTGGAAGGGAAGGCAAGAATGAAAGAAAACAATTAAGCAAGAGGTGCAGAGGTCAAAGGAATAAGGCATATGTCACACCATGGCTAACACACGGCCCCTTGCTCACATTTAAGAAGATGCACTACATGAATGAATTCCAAAAGGCATGCCTTCCTCTGGGAATTAAGGTAGATTCTACTCCCTCCCATCCCGCTGGGCACCTTTGTTCAGGCCTGGATGACATAGCCATACACAGTGGCCCTGACCCATGAGAAAGATGAAAGAGTAGAGAGAGCTTGTTGAGTAGAAGTAAGAAAAAAGGAGACTTTGCTGAAGATGTAGCTAATTTTGTAACTTATAGGTGGGTCCTAGAGAATTTTACGAAGGAGAGTCCAACAAGACTAAGGGATGGGGTAATCAGAAAGGAGGGAGGGGACAAAATGGAAAGTGTCCCTAATAGAAACTTTCATAATGGGAACTTCACATTACAGATAAGCAGGTAAAACTGAATGATGTGTCTTATATGTGGATGGAATCAGAAAATCATGTACACTGTTCCAATTTTCTTATTTTGCCCACCTGTGCACAACTCAGGTTACATTTCCCTTTACTTCTGTGCCTATGCCTGCAGAATTCCATGTTTTAGAACTCCCTGAAGGTGTTAAGCCTACTTATTTCTTGATAGGTCTTAGCTGGGGAGAAAAATAAATGCTAACCACATGATAACTGCTCAATAAATATTCAACAAAATAATTTTGAGTGCGATGCACACCATCTGGGGAATGGACACACTTGAAGCTCTGACTCGGGGGGAAAGCCGGGGGCAAGGGCAGCATATGTAACCTAAACATTTATACCCCCATAATATGCAGAAATAAAAAAAAAGAAGTAAGAACGTACATAACAATTAAAATTTAAAACTCTTAAGAAACTATTTTTCATTCCTATCTGGGTAATTCCTGGTAACAAAATAAAGTGGTATTGTAATATAATTTTTTAATGAAACACAGTTGACTTTAGAGATGTAGGAGTTTCTGCATACTAATACCCTAAAAGACCATACAGTCTAAATCATTACTTTAGAGGCTGAGTGTGGTAGCTCATGCCTATATTCCCAGCATTTTGGGAGGCTGAGGCAGGAGGATCACTTGAGGCCAGGATTTCCAGACCAGCCTGGGCAACCCTGCCTCTACAAAAAAAATAAGAAAAATTATCCAGGCATGGTGGGACAGACCTGTAGTCCCAGCTACTTGGGAGACTGAGGCAGGAGGATAGCTTGAGCCTTGGAGACTGAGGATGTAGTAAGCTGTGATCGTGTCACTGCACTCTAGGTGGGTGACAAAGCGAGACCCTGTCTCTGAAAAAAAAATTATTACTTTAATTGTAGCTTTGACTATTACATTCTGGGTTTACAAATATTTACAGAACATGAATTTGGCAAGAATACTAAACATATTCCTACTCCATGACTCAGCAAACCCATGTCTAGATATACAGCCAACAAAAATGTACAAGAATTTTCTAAGAAACTTTCTTTATGAATAAATATACAATGTGAAACTATTAACAATCCAAATATCCATCAACCGAAGTGATAAATTGTGGTAGATTAATATAATGGAATACTACACAGCAATAAAAAAGAGAACTGACAAATACAGGAAGGATGAATCTTGTAGATGTTATGTTGATGAAAACAAAGCAGACAGCAAATGTGTACTGTATTATTCTATTTATCAGAAATTTAAGATGAGAAAAACTAATGGAGATAAACATCAAAATAGTGATTGACTTGACAGGGGGTGGGGAGTGGGAATAATTGGCTGGGGAGGGGACACGAGGTTACCTGTACATATGTAGACTCATGTAACCACCACCCAGACCAAGACATGGAACCTTCCAGTCCATTCTAAAATCCTGTCTTGATCTGGGTGTGGTTACAAGAGGAAGAAAAAAAACATACACACACACACACACACACACACACACATTCGTCAGGCTATACGCTTAAGATTAGTATACTTTATGCATTTTATCTTTCTTAAACCTTAAAAAAATAAGAAATTGAGTAAGTAAATATAAATGGATGTATATAAGAAGCTTAAGTCTAAGATACCAAATTCAGCAATTATAAAGGGCTAAGAAAGAATGCTATTTAAGTATAAGCCACTCCATATTTTCGTGTTATCCCACCAAAGGTTTGGCCACCAGTGGACACATCGTCTTTCATATTTGTAAAACATCAAAGGTTTTGTCAGGCACATTTGTTTTGAAAAATTTTAGTGTTTTAAGCCTATTACCCATGCTAGCTTTGTATGAAATATGTAAGACTCATGATACTGCTGTTTATTATATGTAGAAAGTTACTATAATTTGTTGATTCTAAGATACACATCGTTTTCTTATCTCAACATTCCAAATCACAGTGTGTCTACAGTTCATCAATGGTGTATCATAGTTTAATTGGCAGCATTTTTTTACTTCTTAAGAGTATATAAAATAATGGTGCTTCTAATAATGAATGGACAGCATCTTAGATTTCATGAGGTAAGTTAGATTGACAGACTTATTTTCAAAGTTGTAGTCTTTTATATGGGTCACGTAGTGGTGGGCATTGCAAAAGGGCAGCTGAGCAGGGATGCTGATATGGTATTGCCAGATATGCTAATTTTTGGAGAGAAGCCAAAAAAATTTAATTTATTACATAAAATTTCCTGACCTGTAAATGTTGGCTCAAATAGAAACCATGTTTGTAGGCTGAATCTAGCCTGGAGATGCCAATGTGACCTCTGGCTGCGTGTAAGCTCTGTGAGGGTGGGAATCTTTAACTGTTGTGTTTGATGTGTGTCCTAAATATCTAGGATGGGATTTGGTATGTAGCAGGTACTCAGTAAATATGTGCTTTATGAATAAATATAGTTATTAAATCTCTCTGACCCATGCAGAACAGTATTTAGAGATGCCATGTCTGATAATATAGAAAGAATCAATCTCATAATTATCTCTAAGTAGGGTTTTTCTGATTTGATATATTTGGCAATTATTGTGGGAAAATTTCTATATGGCAGAAAATGTTTGCATGCTGTTGACTAGCTAATTCCTACTTAATCTTCAGACTTCAGCTCATGTCTTTTTCTGGAAGTCCCTTTCCCGAGATTCCTACTCCCTTTCCCCTCCGTCACTTGTCTGGGCTCCGTGGCATTCTGGGCTTGCCTCCATTTTGGCCTTCTCCCTGCCACATGCACCGATGTTCTCATCTTCTTTATTTCGGCGGCTGCAAGCTTCCTAAGGGCAGTCTGCTGTCTGACTTTGTATCCCTTGGCACAGAGCAAGCATTCAACAAATGTTTATTAATTTTGTGGTATTGACTTACAAAAGTAAAGTTTTCTCCAGTATTATGCTTTTCTTTTTCTAGACTAGCTTTCAGTTTTGCACCAATGTCCCACCATTGCCCCAGCAAATACGTCTGAAGCCTCTGTTAGGACTAAGTCACAGTCCTGACCTGCAGAGATTCAAGGTCTGAGCAAACAGACATACATGAATAATTGTGTGTTAAATTCTGTAATAAAAGGGGAAAATGTGCTGTGAGAATATTCAGGGCATTCATTATGATTTAGGAAGTCTGGGAAGGGAAGGACTTAGATCCCTGCCTGAGGTTAGCATTAAGGGAGGATTTTCTCCTACACAGGGAGTGGCTCTCAGAACAACTACTTCATTGTAATGATTCACGGGTTTTATAACGGGCTCCGCGCGATACCGGGCAACTCTCCATGCATAGTTCATACGGGCTTGGCAAGGAAGTCCCTGAGGACTCCCTAAAATTGGGGGGAAGGACAGAAAATATGGTGTGGGAAGCAGGTAAAGAAAAATAGTAAGTGCTTGCTTCCCATTCAAACGTTTTGGTAATGGCACGAAATGGAACTTAGAGAAGACAGCATACTTTTTCAAGATGGGAAAGACCGGTACACTTTTAAATCAGAGAGTAAGCAATTACTGGAAGGCAGGATGACAAGATAGATGAAGGATAAATATTGGAATAAGATCTTTTGGGTCATGAAATCATGTGAAGTAGATCACAAGGAAGAGGAATTCAGTTTAGTCTCAAAATAAATAAATATTTAACAGGGAATAGGCTGTCTTAATGAAAGGGTGATATTAATCACGACTTAATGTTTATGCTGCTACCACTTGGGAACCATTTCATGTGTATATGCATGTACACTATGCCTCAGCCCAAAAACCATCGGAGGCAGGACCCACTGAAGAGAACTGTGCAGAAGATTTCTGGAAATCATATCACTTTCTTCACATTTTCTAGTATAATTTTAATACTTCCCTTTCCAGAGAAACAAAATTAGAGTCAAGCAAAGCATGTTTGCGGATTCATTCCTTCAATAAAGATTTAAAGGCTACCCACTAAGTACAAGGCCCTGATCTAGAGATTAAAATGTGTTTAATTTTACACCTGGCTCTTCACTACTATTCAAGTTCGTTTTCTGGAGGAATAAAACCGCAGGCAATAGTATCTATTGTTAGACAGATTTTAGGTGTTCCTGATACATGAAGCTAGGTATTGGACTTTTGCTATCCAGAGCATCTTCACCAATAAAATTACCACCTTTTTCCCCCAAATAATTCTCAAGAGTTTATTGTTAATAATGTGAACTTAACCAGAAATGTTCTTTCCCCCCTTTTATAATCACAAATCTTGCACTGGGGAGACAAAGTATGATGATATCTATGTGAATACAATTTAGGTAAATGGTCACACTTTGCATATGAGTGGACACCATGCAAATAAATGTATACATTAAAATCGGACAGCACTTAAAGGGATTTAATAATTCATTCCATTGCCTCTGCAAATAAAAGAACCAAACCCCATTTACGCAATTGCTGAAATATGGCAGATGATGATGCATTCATGTTTAATATTGCTAATAAATTTGAAAGTTCACATTTTTATTGATAAACATTTTCTTGAAATGCAGTCTAGGAGGACAGCTTGTTAAATGTAAGTACTTTATAAATGAGAATTGTAGATAGCGGTGTGATTAGTGGCAGTGCTGTGTCAAGAGCCGTCTACCAACTTACCTGCACTCCTCCAAGCACTCAGCGATGACTTTCATATTTCACTTTTATGTGCAACCAAATTGCACACAATTTTAGGGAAAAAAATTAGCATAGTAACAGAGTAATGATCATAGTAAATATTGTGCTTCTCCTTGTTGACTTAAATTACATACTTGCAATATTTCAGAAAAATATTTCTGTTAGTCCAGCTTTATATATTAAAATATCTTGCCTATAGATTTATATAGAGAGAAAATACATAAGTCTTTTATAAAATTATCTCTTTGGCACACACAAAAGTATATTGTACTGTCCATTTTGAGTTCTAAAATTATTTTTATTCATTGGAAACTATAAAATCTCAATATCTCCATATTCATAGACTTAAATGAAATATCGTATAGCTCAGGATACCCAAAGAATTCTTTCCTTTTGGGGTGAATTCTTCCTAAAATTTCAGGGAAAAGAATTGAAAGAAATGAATTTATAGCTTATAACTAATATTCCAGAATTCATCTTAAAAATAGCATAGACAGCTAAAGTATATTTATATAAGTTTTATCACATTTAATTATTCTACAGAAGTCTCAATGTTCTTTCTATTGATTGTCCTCTGAACTGATTGGAACATATGCTTTTCAGAATTTTATTTTGTGGTGGACTTCATGTCTCATTCTTTTTTCCCATTAAGATTCCAGAAGCTTATTTCATTAGAGATCCCTATACGTTCCTTCTTACAAAGGATTTTATTAAGGTATCTGTGTTATATTTAGTATTGAAAGTGTTCTTTGGTCTTTAGCTGCATGCATGTATTCACAGGTTAGCATTTCCACATTTAACTCCAGCTTCTGGAAATAAGAATAGTGACTTGGTTAACTGAAGCATGTTTGGAAGGAGAAGCAAAGCTTGTCTACAAAATACTAACACTTGGATGATTCTGCACCCTGAGAAAAGAGCACCCGGTGAATTTTCTGGACTTTTTTTCATGGCTGACTTGGGATACACTTGCATTGTCAAAGAGTGTGTTGGCCTCTCTCTTTGATGCATATTGATTGTGACAATCACCCTCCTTCCCCTGCAGGCCATGGAGGCACAGATACAGAACTTTGGACAGACGCCATCTCAATTGCTTATTGAGCCACATCCACCTCGGAGTTCTGCCATGCACCTGGTAAGACATAGCAGCGTGTTGAGATTTTTTTTTTCTTTCCTTTTTACCTGGGTAGAGAGCAAATAAAATAGTGATTTTAGCAGCATATTTTTAAAGGCTTCTCAATTTATTGGTTAACTCTTTAGCCTAAGTACATACTGATACCCCAGAGAGAAACAGAGAAGGGAGTATAATTCTTACCTTTAAGTCCTGCTTAAGCTAGCCCAATTTTGGATTCATGAAAATAACTATCTTTTCTATGTATACACCTCTACAGAAGCTCATTCATGCACAAACAGGCACAGAGACACACGCTGGCACCAAAATTAGATTTGATTTGTAAATTACAGTGAAAAATATAAGCACAATACAATATTGCCAAATTTTGGAGCAAGGTGGAGTGGGGGTGTGGTTCATTTTAAGAAAAGGAAAGAAATATGAAGGTAATTTGTGGTTACTACAGAGAGGCTGTTGAGCAGTTTTTGCCCCAGAGCCAGACTTGGGCCAAACACTGTCTGTGCACCAACTAGTAAATGATTCGGGCAAGCTATTTAACCTCTCTGTGTTTGTGCCTCTGCATCTGTAACTTAGAGGTAAAGATAGTACCTACCACTGGGAATATAATGACTCAATACAACATATCACTTACACCAGCACCTATCCTATGATAAGTTCTTAATAAATGTTAGCTGACATCATCATCATTAGCTTCTTGTGTCAAACCTTTTATTCCCATTTTGCAATGAGAAAGTTATATTCTTCCCATTTTAATCTGAATTTTAAAAGTCCATTTTCTTAACAAAACAGCCCCTTTTCAGTTTATTAGCAAATAGTAAACATTTCCTCTTTATCTAATTTGGAGAAAGTAAAAAAGTTTTCTGAGAAACTTCCTTAGAATTGATTTATAAAACTTTGATTTTTCACCATGTTTTTACCCAAAGTAAAAAATGTTTGAAGGTTAAAACTTGCTTACAAAATGAATTACAGTCCATCACGTTTTCTAGGTGGTTATCAAGACAATAAGTATCCTAATGTTGAAATAAACAACTCTGGAATGTGCTCCATAATTTATGTGTGAACAAATCTATAAGCTGTTATTTTGTGATGGAAGCATTGTTCACACCTTTCATTTATTCTCTCGGTTACTTAACAGATTTTTATAGAGCCCCTTCTGTGTGTCAGATATGATGCTAAGTGTTGGAGGTACAGAGACAAATACATCTTTTATATCTTCAAAGAATCAATAGTCAAACTCCCGGGAAACACAGAAATAAATATTTTTTAAACATTTTTTTTCTTTCTACAGTAAAGAAAGTAGCTCAAGCCAAACAGTTTCAGCCCCTTGATTAGTCACTAATGAACTCTCTGACTGCAGTTGGGCCTTCTGTGTGGCAAAACAAAAAGGTTTGACCAAACTCAAGCTGTTCCCATGTAAACCCCCAGCCGCAGTGTAGACAAGAGATGTGGCTTTAGAGCCTCAAGCCTTGAGATGAAGCATTTTTAATAAACTGTCCAGGAGAATACCTCTAACACTTTATTTTATGAAATGGCTTGGCAGAAGAGTTTTATTCCCGTGTTAGTGTTCTCTGTTTAATAATAATAATAATATTTATCCTGGAGAAATGCCCAGTCAAAATCCATTACTTTCCTAGGGGAAATTGTTAAGAGACTACATTGGTGTGGAACTGTTTATAGAGAAAATCCAAGCTTTCTAAGTTCATGTAGCAGAGAATTCATATATATGAATAGCAAACAATTACAAAATATGTATGAAAGCTAAACGATGATTATTTCTAGCATCCCTATTGTGTGTTTCTTACATGGTCGTATTGATAGTGTTTTGTAGTACTTACAGTGTCTACTTTGTCTCAAGTCATATGCTAGATGTTTGAGAAACAAAAGTTAATAAAAAGAAAAAAAGAAGAAAAAATGTTGTCCCTCAGTGAGCTCACAGTCTAGAAGGGAGAAAGGAAACAGTATCAGAAACGTGGGCAAGGCACTGACAGGGGATCACCGGGCTGCTGTATGAAGGCTAATATATTTTAATTATTTCTACTGTAGTTGTGACCCCAAATCAACCGGACAGAAATGAAAGTATTAGTCAATCTACTTAGTATTTCATGTAAGCAAGGGCAGTAACTGATTTGCTTAATTTTCCCACCAAACTGATTTTTTGACTGCACTGAATAATTCTGTTACATGGTGGGACATGTCTATGAGCTGGCTTCACGTTGTAGTCTGGCGACATTTAAACTGAGGCTGGTTGTTAATAATTCTGTGTCCCTAGATCTATGACTTCCGCTTCCCGGGCCCTCCTTAGCTGTAGTGCTCTAGTTGGGACAGGCATTCGCCAGTAGGAAAGTTCAGGTTGCTTTGTCCTCCCTGTGTGTGCTCATACTAGCCTTGTCTGTTTAACCTCCCTCTCCCTAGACCTTTCACTAACCATGCTGTTCCTTTTGTTTTCCTCTGCTCTCTTCCCTTTCTATTCAACAGTGTTTCCTTCCACAGAGTCCACTCATGTTTAAAGATCAGATGCAACAGGATGTGATAATGGTGCTGAAGTTCCCTTCAAATTCCCCTGTAACCCATGTGGCAGCCAACACCCTGCCCCACCTGACCATCCCTGCAGTGGTGACGGTGACCTGCAGCCGACTGTTCGCAGTGAATAGATGGCACAACACAGTAGGTACGTGTGCCTAAGCAAGTTGCTTCCTAAAGATTTCTTAAAAGCTACAATTAAGGTAAGAACGGTGTGCTGGGTGTTAGCTCCTGTGCCATGTCGTCTACAAAAAACAGCAAAGTAAATAATTGTGAAACAGAACTAAATGCCTCTTATCTACCTTATTCACTACTGCTGTATATTAATGCCTTCAATGCCTCACAGAATGCTTGGCTTATACTTAAGAACTTACTAAATATTTGGTACATTGAAGCAGTTCTACAAAATAATTCAAGTCCTCCCACCCAGTTCTGCCACTGTTCCTCCCCCGCAAAAACCACTTTTACCACATAATAAACAAAAGTGAGTTTGAATCGGAATTTTCTGGATGATGGTTTCAAATCCTCTTTCTGCCCGGTCAGTAATTTATTTAGCAAATAATTGAATAGTAACCGCCTGTTATGTTGCAAATGGTCCTAAGCACTGGGAATACAGCAATGAACAAGGCAAGTACCATCTCTGTTCTTGTACAGCTTTGAGTCTTTGAGAAAAGACAAAAATCTAAATTGTTCAGTGATTTCACATGTGTTTTCTCCAAACTCATTCCTGAAAGTTCCAGCCAGTACATCTTGAAGTGATATACTGCTGTTGCAAAAATTTAGACATATTTATGCTTATTTAGCCAGGGTGGAAGCAGATGTGACCAAATGATTTAGCTGGCCCAGCTCCCCATTTAAGGTCTTCTGGAAGCCCCAGGACTCCCACTGTCCCCAAAAGTGGACAGATGAGCCACGTTGAAATAGCCTGACTCTTTCTATTCTACTGGCCTCTACATCGCTCTGAAAAATACAGTGGTGTGTACGGTGGCTTCTCTCCTAAGAGTTTCTAAATGCACCTGTTTTATGGTCATTGGAGACACCAACGTGAGGCGGCACTGCTTCCGTTCAGTCAGAAATAGGAAGCAAGCATCTTAAGGAAAATTTATGACTTTATCATTCACAGGAGTCTTAGCCTCTAGAAATGTTTTTCATTGAGAAAAAAACTATAAAGGGTGAAATTGTTCTTTAAAATTGTTCAAAAGTATTATACATATTATATAATCACATATGAAAAATTATGACTTATGAACTCAGTCAGGCCCTAAACGTTAATCCCCTGAAAGTAGCTTTTAGTGAGATTAATATTTAAGGTGTGGCCCAATTTTATACCTTCCATTTACTTGTCCTGTATTGAAAGAAGGTCCCCTTGGATGGGAGCCTCAGCTTCCTCTGCCCTGCCCCAAAGCCCAGGCTCGTACCCATCCCTGCTTGGAGGCACAGCGTTTTTTTTTTATTTCAGGCTCATTGGTTGCTCACGGACCTTAGTTTTCTGATGGGATCAAGAAATGTTATGATTTTCTATTTTATTCAGCTTCTTATCATTAGGATGGAAACATGACTCTTTCCAGCTTTCTGCACTGTAAAAGGGGACCTAAATTCCCTGTTTTGATATTTTTAAGGCTCTCTACAAAGACATAATATAACTGAATCATTCTTGGACTAATTTACCAAATAATTTTTAAGCAAACAAGCATTTTGTACAATCATCATAAAACACTGATCATTGGGAAATTTCTTCTTTCTGAGAATTTTATGGTAGTTTCTCTCTCTCCCATTCTCTCTCTCTCTCTCTTTCTCTATCTCTATCTCTTAATCTTTAGGCCTCAGAGGAGCTCCAGGATACTCCTTGGATCAAGCCCATCATCTTCCCATTGAAATGGATCCATTAATTGGTATGTTAACAAACAAAATAAACTTTCATGGATACTGACAGTCCACAGATTCTTACATGGTTATTTTTCACTAAAAATAGTTTAACATTTATTCTGGCACAAAATTAATGTGCAGATAATCTTAAGTTATCATCAAGGAGCTGTGCAAATCATAATATGCCACCTAGGAACTTTTTGGTATTAAAGAAATTATTCATAGCATTTTCTTGATATTTTAAGAGGTCATTTAAGTTGGTTATAAATAAGGCAAATAATTCCAAACTGTCTTTTTTACAGCCTTTGATAATTCTATACTATTTAAAACATAAGGATTCAAAGAAATTATTAAAGGAAACTAATACCAAAGACCATCTTTTCTAGAAATCTCTATTCAATAGGGCTAATCATTTTCCTAAAGTACAGATTTTATATGATTGCAAACTGATGAGCTGTAACTGTTTGCAGCAGATATTCAAAATATTTTTAAATAATCACATACACGCTTATTGGCCATGTGATCCAGAGCAAGCGTCTTAATCTTTCTAGGCCTCCAATTTCATATCTGTGACATGGTTTATGATAATTTTTGTTCTACCTATCTCATGGGATTATTTAGAAAATTAAATTGAAGAAAATTGGAAATGCTATGAGAAATTATTAAACTATATACAAGTTATGGTGTTTCATTCTTAGATTAAGTCACCCTTCATCTTTAAACCCAGAAATAAGATAAGATACAGCCATTTCAGTTGGTTACTTATACCCCTATACAAAATAACATTTATATGTCTTTACGAGGATATAAGGTTTTGGACTAGGAATATTTTTAGCATCTAGTCTAGCTGTTCCTCTGTCCAACAGACATTGGCAATGAAATATACAGCTAATGAGTAACCATAGAAAATTAATAGCTCTATTGTAATTAATCAAGGACCAGTTATATAGTTTTCAAATGACCCAGGATGTTTGGTTTTCTTTTTCCATAGTTCCTTTGTTTTGTTGTCATTTTTGGTATATATATATTTTTTTATGGCTTACATTCCCTGGTAATTATGTTTATAGTGTTAGTAGATATCTACAAATAGTAGCACTTAGATTTAATTGGCGTTAGAGAGTGGTGATGGTGACCTGCTACATCTGCATTTTCTGTTTAAGGATTCAGCCCAGGGATTTAGCCTGAAAGGATGGTGTGGAGGAAGGGACAGGCTGGCATGCAGACAGGCACTAGGGAAATCATGTGGTGTCTCTGAGTTCCTGGCTTTATTCAGATTCAGTCCCAGTGCTATGCACCGATCCTTTGCCTGTCTCTTTCCTCCCCAATCCCTCTCCCATCCTTTTGTTCCTCTCCTCCTTGCTGCCAGCCCAATCTGTAAAGGCCTCTGTTTGTTGACAATTGGGTCTTTAAAGCTGCTGACCTAAAGCTCCCTGTGGGGCTGCCCACATAACAACATCCCTTGCTCAAATCTCTACCCCCCTCTTTCCACATGAATTGTAAATACCATCAGAAAATGACAGATTAGGGCATATATTAAGATATTTTTTCCGTGTATAACATACTTCATACAATATTTATTTCTCATTTGATTCTTATGAACTAATGAACTTTTGCATTTTGAACATCTGTAGAATTGAATGCATTTAAATATTTTTATTGTGTTTTAAATTCATTATCTTGAATTCCTCACATTGTTTTTATTTATTGGTGGAGGAAGAACTTAAATTTCTGGTATAATTTTTAAACATGCAATATGGTTCATAAATTATCACTGCTACTAAGGCAATTTATATTCCTCAAGGGAAAATGTTAAAATCTTAATAATCTTGTAGCATTAAGAATCTATTTCTAGATAAATGAAGCACAGAAGTATTCTTTTCCTTCTGTAAGTGCTTGGTGAAACTCTTGTGGAATTTTTCTTTAAGAGCTTTTTCCTGTGCATTTTCAGCCAATAATTCTGGTGTGAACAAACGGCAGATCACAGACCTGGTTGACCAGAGTATACAAATCAATGCACATTGTTTTGTGGTCACAGCAGATAATCGCTATATTCTTATCTGTGGATTCTGGGATAAGAGCTTCAGAGTTTATTCCACAGAAACAGGTAATCTTAACTACAAAATACCTCATTCTCTTCAAAATGACTGTTGTTACAACCAAAGCTAAATATAAATTCATACTTACTAGTGTAGACATTTTCATCATTTGTCAACTTGAGTAGTCAAGATTGAAATTAAATGTTCATATTTTAAGCTAAATAACTAATTATAGCTTCATCCATTCTGAACTTTAACGTGATTCCCCAAGTTCATAAGACAAATCCAGCTATTGTCCCCTGCCCCAAATTCATATCTAGTAAAAGATCTTAAACCTCCCCTTAGTGTGGCCTAAACCCTGAAGAGAAAAAATCATGACTGTGTTCTTTAATAAGTCCTTTCATTAAAAATCCCAAATGATATTCTCATATCAATTTTCAGAAGCAATACAAAAAAGCACCTGTAGCTAGACTTGGATTACATTATAAATTTGTGAGTCTATAGATTGACTTTTCACAAATCTGATAACATAAAATTTTTTTTAAATCTGGCAAAATAAAAAATATCCGGTAAAATAAACTTATGCTTATTACCATTTGAAGATTAAATGAAATAAACCTGTCATTTCTGTGTTGCAGGGAAATTGACTCAGATTGTCTTTGGCCACTGGGATGTGGTCACATGCTTGGCCAGGTCTGAGTCATACATAGGTGGGGACTGCTACATCGTGTCTGGATCTCGAGATGCCACCCTGCTCCTCTGGTACTGGAGTGGACGGCACCATATCATAGGAGACAACCCGAATAGCAGTGAGTGTTTGTCTAAAATTGTCCTATCAGACTATAAATTCATTTAAATATATTTTGCCTTTTTGATTATTCACGAATAGAAAATATGAAAGCTTAAGTGGCAAAAATCATGATCAGAATCCAGCTATATTTGAAGTGTAAAAATGAGCAACTACTATCACCTTCAGCCTGGAGGGATGCCCAGATCCCCTCACATTGGCTCTCTGCTCAGCTGCCTTCTCCAGTCTCCAAAGGGCCCCATCCTTTAGAAATTTCCTTCCGTGTCATTTCATCCATTAAAACTCGTATGATTGATTTCTCTTAGCTGAACATAATCTTCCCCTTCTCCGAATTTCTATAAGATTTATTTGTGCCTCAGTCAGGGCATTTACTACTTTGTATCTCATAGTATAGTAAATTTCTATGTTTATTCATTTAACAAACAGCGATTGAGTATCCCATTCAGCTTAGGCACTGGCGATGCAAAGACTAAGTCAGTTTCCTCGCTTGGGATGATTCTGCACATGTGTTTTATTGCACACTAATCCCTTAGATGTGCTGTGGGGAAAAAAGGGAGACTCCATAGTAAAATAATTGTGGAAAATAGTACATATACACGAACTCTGTATGTCAGCTCTGAAAGTCTTACATACATAAATCTATTGACATTTGTTTACCCCACAGTCCTGAAACTTCTTTTTCTGTGGAGCCTTTTGTTCACATAAGAGCACGGATTGTCATCCTGAGGAAACACTGAAGTAGATCATGAGTGTCTCCCTTTCCATCTTAAGTCTCTGATTCCTGGCACAGTGACACACACACTAGGTTTTTAATAAATATTGTTGTATGACTGAAGACCTGGATAAGAGATTGCATACATTTCCTGTAAAATATAGAATGGTTTTCATGAAGTGCTGATAATGACAAGTACCTAAACCAGTGTTACTCAAATGGTAATTCATACATCAGTCACAGCGTAAAAAGCGCTCGTAAATAAACTTGAACATCAGTTTGGGGAATATTTATGACACAACAGAGATAACAATTTCCCACCCTATGCATCTGCAACTGAAATATTATAAAAGTAGATAAGAAATTTATAAGATACCATGTTTTGGGGGGCCATTGTTTCTCTTTTATGGGTTGTTTTGGTTGTTTTTTTTTTTTAGAGGCAGGGTTTTGCTGTGTCACCCAGGCTGAGTGGAGTACGTCATCATAGCTTACTGGAACCTCGAACTCTTGGGCTCAAGCGATCCTCAGCCTCCATGCCTGGCCAATTTTTTCATTTTTTGTAGAGACGGGCTCTCACTATATTGCCCAGGCTGGTCTTGAACTCCTGGGCTGAAGCAATCCTCCTGCCTCAGCCTCCCAAAGTGCTGGGACTACAGTAGTAAGTCGCCGCATCTGACAAGGTGCCATGTCAGACTTCTTGGCTGGAGGTTGCCACACCTGGCCAGTGCCCACCTGTAAGGTAGCTGGGTAGAAACTGAATTGCACGTTGGCCCCTCGAGTCTCAGTCCCTCCCCACTAACTCATGCATTTTGACAGAAATACTGCAAAAATAGGAAATGGCATTTGATTAAAAAAAAAAAAAAAGGCCACAGGAGAGAATATAAAATATATGTGTTTGAGAAGATAGTGGAAGATTGACCTAGATGTCCAAATGTTATGTGAAGTTCTATTCTTGTTGCCCCCCCATAGCTAGAGGTAAAGAACAGTGGATAAAGAAACTAGAAGAGTGTTGTGAAGTAATATATGTCCCTTGGCATAAATACTGAATGAGAGATAGAGTGTGTATTATATACACAAGTCTCTGCTCTAAATTTTGAGCAACATGTGACACTGATTTGAGGGAAAAAAATATTCAGTATTGCTTGATTTCCAACCAGTTCAAATAATTAGCTACCAATTCTACCTTATTAATGAACATCATACTATAAATAATAGTAAATTAACCTCCTTATTTGTTCTTTTTAAAACCATGTCCTTAAAAGAATTTTAACAGAATTCTAGTGTATCTGTGTTTGCATGTATGTATAGACATTTGGCCTATCATTGATGGCTTTGTTATTCTCAAGCATAATACAGTATCACATATATTTTTTCTAAATGTATTTTCACATATTTCCAAATGTTCTTTATTTTCATAATAGCATAGCATTTCTTTAAAAAGTTTAATTAAACAGCACATCCATGCAGTATCTTCCACATTTATTAATAAAAAATAGAAGTTATTAGATAGAAAAAAATTTAAAAGAAACAATAGAGCTTTAAACCTAATTAATTACCATCTTCAAAATGAAGCTCAGAAATGATACAAGTGT
Organism: Eulemur rufifrons; assembly: GCF_041146395.1. Lineage (NCBI taxonomy): Eukaryota > Metazoa > Chordata > Mammalia > Primates > Lemuridae > Eulemur > Eulemur rufifrons. Next base: position 71,400,495 of record NC_090986.1, on the reverse strand, counting down.
TATTTCCAAAAAAGAAATTTATTCTTAAAAGCTGGCATCTGGCAGCAGAGATAAGATGTTTTTATAGAATATACTGCTATGAGGTAAAGAATTTTAAAGAAAAATATTAAATTATAGTAATTATCTGTGTTAGCTATTTTACTTTCTAATGATTTTGTAAACCAAAAGATGGTTAACTATCAATTATAGCTTTGGTCCATCAAAGCTATAACTTTTTCCAGCAGGAAAAGTTAAATATTTAAAGTGTTTAAAGTGTTTAAAGTTCTTTACAACAGGAGCTATGTAAATACAAAATGCTTCTGTTAATTGTTAAGAACAAAATTATGGATATTGTATTTTTTATAAAGCAGTATTTTAAGCTTTAAATAAGGATAAGATTATCTTTAAGAAATTATGGGGCTGGGCACAGTGGCTCATGCCTGTAATCCTAGCACTCTGGGAGGCTAAGGCTATTGGATTGCTTGAGGCCAGGAGTTCGAGACCAGCCTCAGCAAAAGCAAGACCCTGTCTCTACTAAAAATAGAAAGAAATTAGCCAGTCAACTAAAAATATATATAGAAAAAATTAGCCAGGCATAGTGGCACATGCCTGTAGTCCCAGCTACTCAGGAGGCTGAGGCAGGAGGATTGCTTGAGCCCAGGAGTTTGAGGTTCCTGTGAGCTGGGCTGATGCCACGGCGCTCTAGCCCGGGCAACAGAGCGAGACTCTGTCTCAAAAGAAAAAAAGAAATTATGACAGAAGATTATCAATATTTTTCATTATTGCCTCCATCTATAAGAATTTATTTTTTGCTCAAAAATTGTTATCATCATTATGAACCTAAACCACTTCCATAAAATCCACTCAGTCTAGACTTAATTGGACAGTCAATGTGAACAGATATAGTGTGGCTTCCATGATCCTTAATATAAGGGGAAAAATACTCTCCTAGAATAAACAGGATAAACACCTACAGTATGAGTCCAACAACAAATTGGTGTTGAGTGCCTGCTGTGCCTTGGTGCTATCTCAGTAGGCGGGAGTGGTAGAGAGGCAAAGTCTCTGACCTTCTGCAGTTTACAGGAATCGATCTGTTTTTAGAGAGACAGGGTCTCACTCTGTCACGCAGGCTGGAGTGCAGTGGTACAATCACAGCTCACTGCAACCTCAAACTCTTAGGCTGAAGCAATCCTCCTGCCTTAGCCTCCCAAGTAGCTAGGACTACAGGCTCGTACCACCATGGCTGGACAATTTTTAAAATTTTCTTGTAAAGATAGGGTCTTGCCATGTTGTCCGGGCTGATTTCAAACTCCTAGCCTCAAGCAATCCTTCCACTCAGCCTCCCAAAGTTCTGGGATTACAAGCGTGAGCCACTGTATGCCTGGCCTTAAGAATGTACTGTTATGCTGATCCCAAAACTGCCTTTTCTGCTTGGATATACTGAGGATATTGAGTACTTATTACATGAATCATAAATTGCTATCACATAATATTTTATACCGTAAGTACTTTGAGCATCCATAAGATGCTTTGCTTTACATCTTACGTACAAATTGATGATTATGTAAAAAACTGGTTTCAGCTTTTTGCCATAAGGATAATCACAATAGTAAAAATAAATAAAGTAAAAATAAATAAATTGAGTAAATAGGTCAGATTTAGTATTTGATTGACTCTACTGATTTATGACTCACTGGTCTGTCAAAACAGCCAACCTAGTAGCATGTCTGTGCCTGACTAGAACAGCCACGTATATATTGGTCAATTCACTTTTTTTAAAGGCAGTCACAGCATACACTGAATTGACTGTCATATCAGTGATCCGGCTGTGGTGTTGACATAGACATAGTCACTGCCGCCAGAAAACTCATAATATGAAAGAGAAAAATTTTTATTGTGTTCCAATTTAATCTACTCTAGCTCCCAATTCACAGGTCAGAGAATCTGGCTATATGTGTTTTCTGTCTCATAATACATTGCTACTCAAGACCAAAAAGCTACTTAAGTCTAAATCATATTAAAGTGTGCGACACAATGCCCTTAGGTTTTGGAGGTTGTATGTATTAACCCAGACTTGAAGGGGGAAGTCCTAGCGTAAACCATAATATCCCAGAAGCTGTTAAAATTCAGGGATTGGTCTTGATGTGGACATTGAACTGCTCTGTATGTCACAGAAGCCAAATCATATTTGTTTATCACAGCATCGTGAAATGGTAGATTTATCATCTAACCTTGTGTGCACTTCACAAAGTATTCTCAAGATAAGTTCAAGTGACTTTAGTATCTATTCGTTTCTTTTGCATAGTCATTATTATATTGTAATGGATAGCTCTACTAATTCCACAAAGAAAAAATAAGTTATGTTTGTGGATTATTTTAGGTGGAAATAAAAAGAGTCTGTGGTTTCATTGTGTCAAACGCATTGTTGTGACTAGACATTGCAGAAGTATTAGCATAATTATTACTATCATTTTAATGAATTTTTCACAAAGGCAATGAAGATTTGTGAACAGAGTATTACAAAGAGAGTTTCAGATCACAGACCATAAAAGAGACAAGCAAAAGCTACCTAGCATAGGTTACAGTTGAATTGTGGTTGTTTTATTAATGTATTTTATAATAATAATATTTATTGTTATTCCTTCAAACTTACGGCTTTGAACATAGAAATTATCTTGCAGGCTTTAAATAGGTCCCTAACTAGATAACAGAACTGCAAAGATGTGAGGGCCAGATGCTTTCATCTGAAACAGACTTTTACACAAATTCTGAAACTAATTTGGAAGTGATAAAAATTAATTTGCGCACTTTAATTGGAAGCAGCCTACTGCATGAAAGAAAGCAGAGCAGAGCAGGCAATTTGTGCTAAAAGCTGATTGAATTTATTGTCAGGTAGGTAGCTTGGACTTGGCCGCTTATCCTCCTGAGCCCCTCTCTGCAATATATTACAGCCCATCTCTGACTAGTGTTCTTTAAAAGGATCAATGCTATTCCTGTTGGATCCCTAGAGTCCAAAATTTCATTGATCTTGGGACTTGACATTTCTTATTACGTGCTGTAGCTTCCAACAAGATAGTCACAAGAGGGGCAAGTTAACATTGTTGTCTCTTCAACAGACACTTACAATGCATTGGGACCTCAGCTCAAAAGCCAATCTGCTTGTAAAGTATGTAGTTTTAATGTTTATACCAGATAAAAGGTGCTTTTTATACAGCTTGATATACATACGTAAGAATTTTCTAAAATCATAGCAATATGAAACTTTGAAAGAGGATTTACCATCATCTTTTTTAGTCACATTTACAAATATTCATGGAGCCGTATGTATAAGACCTTGCTATTGTGCTTTCCTATCCGACTTTTAAAAAGGCTTTTAGCTCATGCACAAGCATTATGCAAACTAAGAAAAGGAGAAGCCAGTTGAGAAGGAGCGTCCAGCTGTGCACACACACCTCTGGGCTCCCCTCCCACTGTGTGCGCCTCAGCTCCAGACACTGACCCTCCTGCCAGCCACAGCCTGTCACAAAACATCTGCCAAATCACATCCCTCTTTGTTTGCATCCAGCCTTCTTTTAAAAAGACTGTCCTGGTGCCGGGCGCCACAGCCACCACTAAATTAAGGTGAAATAAGAGATGAAAACATGGACAACGACTTGCCCAGAGATATTTTTAAAGTACATTTACATTTATATATATGAGATGAGTTTGTCTCACTTCACAGAGCAAGCAATCTCATCTGGGGTTTAGTAAACATTATGTCGTCATTTTATTAAGTATCAGAGGGAAGCATAGTTACATACGTAGTAATGTTTCCCTCTCAGGGCCCTCTGAGGACCACATGCTGGTACATGTGTTGGAATATCCCTAGCACAGGGCCTGTCTGCAGTGGACAGCTCAGCTGTCCCATCCCCTCAGCCTGACATCGGGACACTTTATAGGGTGCGTGACTGAGAGGTGAGCTGCCTGCCACTCGGTCTCCACTTTTCCTTGCCTTTTATGGAACTGTGGCTTCAAGAAAGGTCTTTGGCCTGGGTCAGAAGCAGTATAAACAAGAGGGACTAATACGGTGTCCTGATCAGAGAGCTTCAGATCGCAGGCCAGAGGGTGTCTTGGCTTTATGCAGAGCCCGCTTCCTGGGGAAAGGAGGGTGGATGATACCGTTGGTAGTTTTTGGAAGGTGATGGTAGGACAGAAATGTACAGTGACCTAGATCCAGGTTCAGACTTCAAGGGAGGAGGTGGCCTGGCAGCAGCAATGCTCACAGGAAAATGTAGTCAGTGTCATCTCTGAAGAACTTAGAGTGAATGAGAAAATAGATTTATCATGTCCACCTTCTATTCTTCACGGAACGCTCCATGAGTATGTAATACAATGAAACCATATCATGGGCCAATTTGTCATTTTCCAACCCACAGAATGTTCCTACTTGTGTTAGTTTGTGACTTGGGAAATGCAGGCCCAGGCACATTTGGTACTTGGGCCAGACCTTTGCGGCAGCCCTGCCCTTGGCTGAGGACTGGTATAGTGCTGAGGGGACTCCTCACCCAAAACTGTTCTCCTCAGCTGTCCCAGCAAATTTCTAACGTAACAGTTTGAAATAAATCTCGAAATCATAGTAATAATGAAATGACCACACCCTTCCACTAAATCCCTTATTCTGGGATTTTTAATTTTAAAAGTGCATCATAGTTTATGTCAGGGTAAACAGGGATGAAAATACCGGCTGCCCTGATGCTGCGGTGACTTCACAAAAGTCAGGGATAAAGTCTGACTGTCGTGTAGGAGAGGTTCGCCCTGGGACTGCGGCAGAGCCCTACTGAGGGGCCAGGTCTCGGAAGCTCCACGGCCTTTGTGTGGCTGTGACTCAGAAGGCCCAGAGCTTCCCCTGCATGTCACCGGCACCACAAACGAAGCTTAAAATAAAAACTGTGCGTTATCTTTGCTTTGACCGTTTCTCTAAAAACTGCAGACCACCTCACTGTAAAAGCTCTCCTTGTCAGGTCTATGTGAATAGCATCATCTAAGGCTTTTTTTCTTACCCACTTGGAGAATATTGAAATGATTTCCAATAAAAGTGAGATGGAATGTTTATTTTGAGCCTTTTTTATTTGAAGTTTCCAAGTGCTTGCCTATAAGGAATCTCAAAATTGGGCGTGTTTGTGCTTTATCAGTCCCGTAATTCCAGCACACAGAGAGCTCTTCCACGGAGGAAGAGGGTGGGGCGGAGGGCGCTGGTGCTGTGGTCCTCGGAGGGGGGTCTCACCTGCAGGTCCCTCTGCACTGGCCCTTTCACCCTGAGCCACATCCATCAATTGTGATGTGACAGTGACGGAATATTCCCAAGATTTGGAATGCTTGTTGGGGTGTGTGACATCTGTCCCTGGCAATGAAATGAAACATAGGAAATAGGCTTTCCCCTGGCTGTAGGTTTCCCAACTCAAAAAGCCTGGAATAGCATTTTATTTACTTTTCTGTCATTTAAAAACAGAAACAATGCTTTTTAGGGACCCTAAACAATATCCCCTAATAGTTCAGTTCCACACAGTTTATTCAAATGATCTGGGGAAATTTTGATGAAAAAAATAAAACATTTTAAACTATCTAAATCAGATACAAGCCTTTGAAAAAACTTATTTCCTAATAGAAAACATACAACATACATACATAAGGAATATTTTTAATATTATTTTACATTTTTTCTCAATTCCCTGCAATAAGATTAAATTGCTTTTTTTCTATAGCATATAAGGGAAAGGTCTCAAAAACTTTGTTTTATATAAATCTATTACATTTATAATTTCAGGGTTTTCAATATGCCAGTCTCTCAAGATAAAATAATCATTTAGAAAAGTTAAGGATAATATTATGCATAAAATATTATTGATACTTTTTAATTTTTATGGTACATAATAATTGAATGTATTTACCGGGTACGTGTGATATAATATTTTGATACCTGTATACAATTGTGCAATGATCAAATCAGGGTAATTGGGATATCCATCACTTAAACTTTTACCCTTTCTTTGTGTTGGCAATATTCCAGATACTCTCTTCTAGCTATTTTGAGATGTACAATAAATTATTAACTATAGTTGCCCTATTGTGCTACCAAACACTAGATCTTATTCCTTTTATCTAACTGCATTTTTATACCCGTTAACCAACCTCCCTTTATCCACTCCCCCCTCCCACTACCTTTTCTATCCTCGGTGACCACCATTCTATTCACTGCCTCCATGAAATCAATTTTTTTAGCCTCCTATATATGAGTGAGAACATGGGATATTTATCTTTCTGTGCCTGGTTTATTTCACTTAACATAATGTCCTTCACTGCTGCTGTTGTCCTACAGGCGACTACCCTGCGCCAAGAGCTGTCCTCACAGGCCATGACCACGAAGTCGTCTGTGTTTCTGTCTGTGCAGAACTTGGACTCGTTATCAGTGGTGCTAAAGGTCAGAAGTCATTTCTTTCATTTTAAATCTTTAGACAATGTTCCATTTCTTCAAGCTAACCATGATTTACAGTTTATTTCTTCCAGGAGGCTTTCCGTAGACAAATGTCATTCCTACGTTTTTTGCAGGTGTTTAGTTTTATTATTATTTACTAGTGCTAATATAAAATATGTATAAAATATGTAATATTTTGTGGTCCCCAGCATTCTAAGCAGCACACTGATAAACTGCCGTACATCCATATGACGCAGCCATTAAAAAGGAATTTCAAAGACGGGGAAAATACCCCTCGTGCATTGGGGCAGTGCAGGGGTCAGGTTGCTCGTGGGACTGGCCTAGGGTCCCGTCCATCCACCAGTCCCTTTCTTTACAAGGCTGGGGCTGTGTAGAGGCTGGTGGAAAGGAAACAAGGTTACTTGGTTCTTTTGACTTTTCATGGAAGAAGTGTCATATCAGGAAGAGCCAGGAAACTTAGGTCCCCATTCTGGCTGCCATAGCAGTTCTTGGTGGGAAGGCTCTGAGGCAGAAGGAGCCTGGTGCTTAGGAGAAACTGAGTGACCACACGCTGGAGTGTTGCAGGTGGTCAGCGTCCGGGGGAAGAAGGCTGAACCGGTAGGAGGGGCCTGTGCATAAGGATTTGCAATTTTTATTTTATTAAAAATATAGTAGGAAACCATTGAAGATTTTTAATCAAAGTGACGAGATGATCAGATTTGGTTGTTAGAGCTTGTTCTGGCTGCTTTACAGGGAACAGATACAGTCTGAGGGCAGGGACATGTTTCTTTTATCTACATATCTAAGAGCTAATAACCCAGAAATGGACACATATGGTATTTTCAATAAATGTCTCTTGATTTTTAAAAAAGGTGACAATATGTGTGATGTTATTCTATTCTGTAAAGATTTTAAAAAAGGAAAATAACACGTAGTAAACATAAAGAAAAAGCATTAATTTTCTATAGGTGGTGAGTGACATTAGAGGTGATTGCTATTCTTTTATCTAATTTTCTATAGTACACATCTGTTACTTTAGTAATCAGGAAAAAACTTAGGTATAGCTTTATAGTGTCACTTATTTTGTAAAATATATGTGTATTCAAATAAATTAATTGAAAAATAAAAATGTAATTCATTTACAGTTTTTGTGGAGGTCTTTTTTGGGCAGGGGAGTAGATATATACCAAACCCATATTAACCAATTATTTTTATGAACTTGACCAGTGAGGTTTTTGTTTGTTTGTTTGTTCATTTAATCTTATCAAGACCAAAATACAAGGGCAAAACAAGCCAAAAACAATTGGGGCAAAATAAGTCACTCTTCATATTACTTTTACATTCTTACCTCACTATTCATTTATTTAAAAACAAAATATGTTTCTGTAGTCTAAATTAATTTGCTTAATTTTCTTTTACATTTTATGGATAGACAACAGAAAAAGTTAAAACATATTTGAAAGTGATGTATTTATGTGGTGCAATGCTTAAATTTTGATGCTACTAGAGAAAATTAGCAACTGTTCCGATAATTCTTTTAAAGAAAAATTTCTAGAAACACATAAAGAGAAACTGTCTGGGACATAAAATCTTTTGTTCTCATATAATCTGTGAACTATTCTTTTATTATGAATATTACCTGATGAAGGAAATGACCAAGTATTACATGTGTGTGGATTGTTGAAAAGTTTCTCTGTGTTTGCTCTGTTGAAATATCACATCAGTGCCTGGCTGTGGCCAGCAGACCTCTTTCCTTTACGGTGTTCTTTAAACCAATCTGAGTGCCTACCCAGATGAGGTTTGGGGTTGGTGAGGGCTGGTGTGTGATTTGTCATCACCAAGTGACCTTGGCCATTCATGTCCCCACTCTGCAGAGGGCCCTTGCCTTGTCCACACGATCACTGGAGATCTGCTGAGAGCCCTTGAGGGACCAGAAAACTGCTTGTTCCCACGCTTGATCTCTGTCTCCAGCGAAGGCCATTGTATCATCTACTATGAACGAGGGCGATTCAGCAATTTCAGCATCAATGGGAAACTTTTGGCTCAAATGGAGATCAATGATTCAACACGGGTAAATCTGCATTGTTGATGCTAAGTAGGATTGAAGCCAAGAGATTAAAGATTGATTGTTTTATATTAAAGGATTCATGGTAGAATTTCTGTGGTGTCCAGATAAATGTGCTCTGGTTTAAAGGCATGTAAATTCATGTAGATTGAGACTTTGAACAAACCCAAGTTCATTTAATCCCAAGTAATTAACTCAGTGAATCAGACTTCAGAAATGATAGCTGTTGGTTGATTAAAGGTTAGACCTTAAGGAGATTTTTTTTTTTTTTTGAAGCTCCTTTTACAAATGATTGTTTCAGCGCTGCACCCTCACAACATTAAAGTGAGTTTGTTGTCAAAGAGTCCTGTCTTTAGAACTCTAAACCAAAACTACATGTGCCCAATTATAATTGCTGGTTTATCATTATTAAAAACTGTTCTGAAATATGCTCCTGCCATTTTTCTAAAAGTCTCAGCATTGTTAATATTCAGGACTTAACAAAGCATCATGTTACTTGATTCTCAAGGTCTTCCTAAATTAAATTGATAATATTCTCTTTGAGACTTCTGTAATTTTATAACTTACATTGGTTCTAATAAGATCCTTTGTATATGTAAGAACTCTGAGAAATTCCACATTGGAAATTCTACAGGTTGGACTTTAAAAAACTTGTACCAATGGGGCTGGGCGTGGTAATCCTAGCACTCTGGGAGGCTGAGGCAGGAGAATGGCTTGAGCCCAGGAGTTTGAGGTTGCTGTGAGCTATATATAATGATGCCACTGCACTCTGCTTGGAGTGACAGAGTGAGACTCTGTCTCAAAAAAAAAAAAATGTGTACAAATGGCTAGAAGTAGATAATAATTATAAGGGAACTGCACTGAGTGCTTTTCAGTAGTGACAGCTGACTGTTTAAGAACATGCGAGTGAAATGGTTGGTTTTTGCCTTTTCTAAGGCCATTCTCCTGAGCAGCGATGGCCAGAACCTGGTAACCGGAGGGGACAACGGTGTGGTGGAAGTCTGGCAGGCCTGCGACTTCAAGCAGCTGTACATTTACCCCGGATGTGATGCTGGCATTAGAGCGATGGACTTGTCCCATGACCAGAGGTGAGCTGCGTCAAGGACAAATGTAATCACTGACAACTGTCATCAAAAGCTCTTCATTGTACCGAGGCCGAATTATGCTGTGAATGAGATTCCAGCCTCCAGTGAAAACCAGACTAGCACAGAAAAGGGTAGATTGAGGGGAGGAGTAAGATCTCTAAGGAAGGATTCTGGTAAGAGGGAAACAGAGGAAGAGAATAAGAACCAGAAAAAGAAATGGTTCCGGTGAAGAACAGGCACATCCGGTACATTTTAAAGCCCGAGACATAGAACTTATTCCCACCAACTTCTCTGTTCTCAGATCCTCACCTAGTCTCAGACAGGCCTCCCCTGGTTTATGTGAGGAAAACACGTATTTTTCAGCAGAGGTGGGATCCACTGTGAGGTCTACTTCTAGCAATTTCCAGCCAAGTGCACAGTGTGGGCTACAGCTGGCCTCTCTTTCAAACATACAAGGCACTCATCACCTGAAAACAGTCTTTTACCCCCAATTTCTTATTGATATTTACCTGTTTCCCACTTATGTTATTTTGTTTTATTTTATGCATTCCCTAAAATACTTTAATCCTTTCTTGAAAAGAGTTGATATGATTGGTATTTAATTAATTAATATGATTTTTCCATTGTTCTTCAGTTTGCAAAAGAACTTTATTATTTCCTAAAATTTACCTTCAGGTTTCTTGTAAAGAAAAGAATAATGAAAATATGAAATCTAAAGTTTGTAAATTTTAAAAATAAACTATAACCCTATAATCTGAATATGGTACATAACTGCTCATTTTTTGTTATCTAACAGAAATAAGAAAAGCTTGGCAATTAACATTTTTTCAACCGTATGTAATATTCCTTATAAGAATATTGGTTTTAAAATATTTTAAATATTAAGACATATAATAAATTTAACAAAGCATCTTCACAGTATATTAAAATGATACTAAAGTCATCAGGAAAAACAATGTGATCAAATATATTCTGAGGAAAGATGTTTGGGGTGCAGCCCAGATTGTTTTTAAAGGAAGTTTAAGGTTATGACATGAGGGCTCCAAAGTGCTTCAGTCCATACTTACGAATATGGGAAAGGTTTACTGTGCAATTAATTGCATATACATGGGTGTTTCTAAAGTGTTCAAAATAATGTGTGTGCTTAGTAGTTTAAATTCTCCCTGACAATCTTATTCATTCATGTATTCCTTTTGCTGCTGTCATCGTAGGTTGAGTACTCTGCAAAGTACTAAGATTACTGACCCCAAAGAGCTCAAATAATCGTGATCATTGTATATGAGGCAACAGGGCCAGAAAAACAGAAAAAGGAAGAGATGAACTCTTCTTGAGGGCTGGGGAGAGCAGCAAAGACTTCGTAAGATGTTCAGCCAGTCACCAGGCAGGGCAGAGGGAGGAGATCAAAGACCACATTCAAAATTGCAATAGTATCAGGGATCTCCAAAGGGAGGGAGGAAAGATACTAATTAAGTTTCTATTTCTGTTTTAATCTCATCCTTAATTTTGATTGTTTGTTGATAAACGTATCTTGGGGATGTCTGCTCCAAAGGCATTTATCCATTGAGGTGTCTCATCAAAAGTGAAGCAGCGCTTGCTACAGACAGAAGGTCACGGAACCTGAGCTGGGTCAGGGCAGTCAGCCAGGGAGGAGCCTCCCCGAGAAAGAAGCCTCAGGGCGGGATGGCTGTAAAGTCGGAAGATGGGGAGAGGAGACAGGGTGACTTAACCAGCTAAAGAACAGCAAGGCCAGGAGGTAGCAGTGACCCAGGGTGGACGTGTTGAGTTGGAAGGTTTTGTGACACCGCCTGATAGTGCCCTGCAGTTGGCAACGGGGATTCAGTACAGGGTGTCAGAAAGTGACATCACTGGGTATACGCCGCAGGAGAGCGTAGGGGGTGAGCGTTGAAGGGGTGGAGTGATTCCAGGAGACAAAGAAAAGAAAGGTCAGAGAGTTAGGAAGAAAGGCCAGAAATCCTCAGAGAAGCCAGCAGATGTCCGAAGGGAGGCGGTGGACAGGCATGAGTGTGATTGCCGAGAGGCGCAGGGTGCCCAGGGGAGGCTGGAAATGTGGTTCTGCAAGGTCAGCTCGTACTCCCCAGCAGGCCCGGCCGTCCAGGCATGCACACAACTGACAGCGTCTCTTGGCAGAACCGAGAAGAGATAGATGTCCACCCTATCTTCATAAATACAAAATTGAGACTTGGTGAACCTTGAGATCATGATATTGTCTCATGTAAAATAGCAACCATGTAAGTGACTGTATATCACTCTTAACTGCTCTTTCTGCTTTTCCAGGACTCTGATTACCGGCATGGCTTCTGGTAGCATTGTAGCTTTTAATATAGATTTTAATCGGTGGCATTATGAGCATCAGAACAGATACTGAAGGTAAAGGAAGAACCAAAAGCCAAGTTAAAGCTGAGAGCACAAGTGCTGCGTGGAAAGGCAATATCTCTGGTGGAAAAACCTGTCTACATCAACCTCCGTTTGTACATTCCATCACACCCAGCAATAGCTGTACATTGTAGTCAGCAACCATTTTACTTTGTGTGTTTTTTCACAACTGAACACCAGCTGCTACCAAGCAAGCTTATATCATGTAAATTATATGAATTAGGAGATGTTTTGGTAATTATTTCATATATTGTTGTTTATTGAGAAAAGGTTGTAGGACGTGTCACAAGAGACTTTTGACAATTCTGAGGAACCTTGTGTCCAGTTGTTACAAAGTTTAAGCTTTGAACCTAACCTGCATCCCATTTCCAGCCTCTTTTCAAGCTGAGAAAAAAAAAAAAAAAAAACACGTTTGATACTTTGTACATCAGATGCATCTTATTTAAAAGGGATACTTTTGTAAAAGTAAAACCTTGTATAAAGAACAAAATGTTTCTTAATTTTATTGTGGAGTTACAACTTGCATGTTCCTTACTCCTAATGTCTTGATGGAACAGGTGCATTCACACTATGAAACAGAAAGATCTGTCCAAGGACACAGCTTGTATGAAAGGGTTGAATTTGGGCTCAATCAGTAATTTTTGACATTTTCACCAAAATATGGTTTGCACTTTTTAATCTAAATTCATCCCTTCTAAGTGAAATTTGCTCATAAAGCATTTGGATACTAAGCCATTATTTTCCATTTTTGGTACTTTATACACAGAAAATTCAGCCCTACCCTTCATAATTTGAAGACACAGCAGAAAGGGGGCTTAGGGATGAGGTCCTGGTTTTTACTGTATAAATAGGAGTCATGGTCGTTAGTTCCATAGTAATGACTTCCCGACGCCTGGACATCTCTTCCAGAGTCATCCCGCCGGCTTAGTGTGTATACAGCAGGGGGGAGAATCTGATGCTAACTTTTTTTTCCTCTTTGGTTCTTGAATAGCTTAGTTTCTTTAATAACAAGTCAGACTTTATTACAACAATAACTGAAGTTATTCTTTTAGGTTCTTGTGAAATTCTCACCTAAAGCCACATTCTTAGCCTAAGGCACTTCATCTTTTATGATATAAAATGATGGCTATCAAATGATTTTCCATTCATTGTACTAATCAAGTTATACACCCAGGGGTATATACACTTTCTTCATGTTTCTTCTTTGTATATTTGGTGACTGTATTGTCATAGATGTACATATTGTGTCGGTAGGGCTATGAGGCATGTTACAGGAATGTAATTTTCTCAGAATTTACACTCACTTGCAGTCATTTATTTAAAAAGATAAAACAAGATAATGGGTTCTTTGTATTGGCACTTTGCACCAGAAACATATCATTATTTATTGATGTGATTACTTATTTGTTATCCACCTTGTACTAGTAAGTTTTAGCACTGAATTCCTTCTTCATTGTTGTTTGTATTTATGAAATTCTGAAATTATGGGGAATCAGCGTAATGATTAAGTTATTCATCACCAGGCTGTAAGCAATATCTTGAGTTTGTAGCTTAGAATTGGGAGGATACTGAACATCTGGAAGACAAGTTCATTTCATCTTGAGATCATGGTGAAATATTTTGGATATATAAATTCCTTAAGCTATTGTAACCATGTTTTATTGCAAAGATGTAAAATATGCCAGATGTGTGTGAGTTGGAAATCAAAAAAAGAAAAATAAAATATGCAAATAATTCACTGATTGTCTCACAATTTCATTGAACACTTCACTAACATGCGTTCGTTATGTTGTCGTACAAGTTTAAGAAGTCATGATCACCTGATATAAAGGCCGTACAGCATCTGAAAACATGAAATCGAGTCCTAATGAGGTTCTCTAATTGGCGGAAACCCGAGCTGCTCTGCTTGACCATCTGGCAGGGATTTGGGGCAACAGTGACCAGAGGGAAACAGCCCTTGTTTTGTTTTGTTTTGTTTTTTCATAATCTGCTTTTTGGGTTAGTTTTATTTTATTTAAAAGTAACTAAATAGTGAAGAGTATAATAGCTCCTTCTTTGTTATCAAATAATGCTATTTTCATTTTTAATGATACTGTCTAGAATCCATCATTGACCAAGTGTGACACAGACAGGGACTGAGGACCTGGAGGAAGCGAGCAGCTGCTTGCAAGGTGGCCGTGAGGGGGCCGAGGGGGCTTTGGCCACACAAAGCAGCATGGGTGGTGGGGCAGCAGCCCAGAAAGCCCCCGGCAATGACAGGACTGCACGGATGCTTCCACCTGCATTCCCAGGACCAAAGGGACAGACCCGACAGTAGCCTGGGAAAGGCTCGCTACTCTTACTCTCCATACTGTCCCCAAACCAGAAATCTGTCAGTCATTGAACCTCTGCTGGCTCCGTGACCCAGCCCTTCCTGCAGCCCATCAGTCACTCGAGCAGGCTGACCACTATCCACTCCCAAAAATGTCTTTTGAAACTGTCCCCTCCTTTCCAGCACCATCACTTGGACTATCGGAAACCTCCTGACCTCTGACCTGTCCCCCCCGTAGAGGCAGTGACTGGTAAGGGCAGTGAGGGGGTGCTGGGGGCACTGGGACTCTATTCCAGGGCGTCGGGCTCTATCTCAGAGCCGGGTGTGTTGCAAAGGTGGGTTCACTTTGTGAATACTCACTGAGCTGTACAGTGATGATTCGTTCACTTTTCTGTGGGTATATTATACTTCAATTAAAAAGCACACTTTTAAAAATTAAAAATATGCCCTCACACTGGCTCCTGTCACCACTCTGGATTTGTCAGCCCACCATTCTGAATTTGTGGCCACCATCCCACCTGCCCCTTCCTCCTGTGGTTTTAGGTCTGCCATCCTGGCTGCCCCGTCCCGATGAGCACATTTCCCTTCTGCTGACAGCCTGGCTCTGGTGCTTCGTCCGCCAGGAGGCCGCCCCTTCCCTGTGCACACGATGCTGTGCTCACCCGCCTCTAGCACCTGTCTTGGTCCATGCAGGTGGCTATAACAAAATACCTGAGACTGTAACTTACAAACAACAGAAACTTATTGCTCACAGTTCTGGAGGCTGGGAAGTCCAAGATGCAGGTACCAGCAGACATGGTGTTTGGTAAGGGCTTGTTCTTCTATGTCCTCACATGGTGGAAGAGACAAACAAACTCCCTTGGGTCTCTTTGAGAATGGCACAAATCTCACTCATGAGGGTTCTACCCTTAGGAGCTAATCACCTCCCAAAACGTCCCACCACTTAATACCATCACATTGGGGATTAGGTTTCAACATACGAGTTTTGTGGGGACACAAACATTCAGACCATAGCCCCATAGCCACACCCATATCCCTAAATTCTCGCTGTTTACTGACATTCAGTAGAGACAGGGTATCACTCAAGCAATCCTCCCGCCTCAGCCTCCCAGACTGCTAGGATGCAGGTGTGAGCTACCGCACCTGGCCACTTCTCTGCTTTTAGAACCATTCCCATAGGAATCTCTGGCCACCAGAGGGGAGGGAGCCTGAGCAGGGACATCCAGGCCTCTAACCACTGCTTTCCCTGCCAATTTTTTGCTGTAGAAGCAAAGGGGGAAAGCATTTCATTTATCTAAAAGGATGATCACTCAGAGAAGGCCCTGCTAAGAAGTTGGCTTTCCCAGTGATGTGGAGTAGCTTTCCATTTTTGTTTCTGTGCTGACTGTGAAGGGATGTTACAAAAAACAACTCAATCAAAAAAAATTCTTTCTTTCTTACTAGATGCTAAACAGAACCAAAATCTAAATTTATGTCTACATGTGGTAGCGGCAAGCTGCCGGTTCAGCCTCTTCAGTGGAGAACATAGATTCCATTAAAAAAAAAAAAAAAAAAAAAAAGCCCTAGACGCCCCTGCAAGGTTTTATGGCCATACCATAAAAGCACTTGAACCATTGCCTAAAGACTTCGTTGTTCAGTAGAGACATCTCAGTTATGCGGAACTTTATGATTTGCAAACCATATAAACTTAACAAAGTCATCTCTACTGTATCCTTGAAGAAATTGAGCCTCAGAAAGGTGAAAGGACTTTCCCAAGGCCACAGAGCTGGTAATCAGGGGAGCTAGGACACAGACCAAGGTCTCCAAGTTCCAAAATTAACTATTTTTTCCTACTTGACCCATTCATTTACTTATTCATTCATTCAAACAACATTTCAAGGGTTTATCATGTAGGTTCACAGCCCAGTGAGGAAGACGGACACGTAAATGACAGTGACAATACACTTTTGTGCTAAATGCCCAGGACACCAAAAGGAAAAATCCCTGTGGCTGAATTGTCACATAGTGAAAGGGAGATGGTTCTAGGAAAACCAGATATCCATATGCAGAGGAATGAAACTAGACCATTATCCCTTGCCATATACAAAAATCAAATAAAAATGGAGTAAAGCCTTAAATCTAAGACCTGAAACTATGACACTACAAAAAAAAAAAAATACATTTTGGAAATGCTTCAGGACATTGGACTGGGCAAGGACTTCTTGAGTAATAATACCCTCAAAGCACAAGCGACCAAAGCAAAATTGGACAAATGGGATCACATCAAGCTAAAAAGCTCTGCACAGCAAAGGAAACAATCAACAAAGTGAAGAGACAACTCACAGAATGGGAGAAAATATCTGCAAACTTCCCATCTGACAAGGAATTAGTAACTAAAATACATAAGGAACTCCAATGATTCAACAGGAAAAAATCAAATAATCTCATTAAAAATGGGCAAAGGATCTGAACAGACATTTTTCAAAAGAAGACATACAAATGGCCAACAGGTATATGAAAAAATGCTCAACTTCATTAGGCATCAGAGAAATACAAATCAAAACTATAAAAATATATCATCGCACCCTACTTAAAATGGCTTTTATCAAAAAGACAGGCAATAACGAATGCTGGCGAGGATGTGGAGAAAGGGGAACCCTCAGACACTGTTGGTGGGAATGTAAATTAGTGCAACCACTATGGAGAACAGTATGGAGGTTCTTCAAAAAACTAAAAATAGAACTACCATATGATCCAGCAATCCCACTGCTGTATATATATATCCAAAGGATGGGAATTCAGTATATTAAAAAGGTATAAACACTCCCATGTTTATTGCAACACTAGTCACAGTAGCCAAGATATGGAATCAACCTATGTTTACATCCACGGATGAATGGATAAAGGAATTGTGGTACATGTACACAACAGAATATTATATAGCCACAAAAAAGAATGAAATCCTGCCATTTGCAACAACATGGATGGAACTGGAGAACATTGTTAAGCTAAAGAAGCCAAGCACAGATAGATAAATTTCACATGGTCTCACTTATATGGTGGGAGCTAAATATTAAAAACAATTGATCTTATGGTGACAGGGGGGAGAGTGATGGTTAGGGTGGCCTGGGAAGGGTAGCAGGGAGGGGGGATAACATGGGGATGGTTAGTGGGTGCAAAAATATAGTTAGATAGTTAGATAGACTGAACAATATTTGATAGCACAACCAAGTGACTATAATCAACAATAAGTTAGGGTATACTTTAAAATAGCTAAAAGAGTGGAGTTGGAAGATTCCTAACCAAAGAAATGTTAAGTGCCTGAGGTGATGGATACCCCCAGTTACCCTGATTTGATTAATTCACATTGTATGCCTGTATCAAAACATCACATATACACTGTAAAGATATACAACTTTATGTACACATAATAATTAAAAATAAAATAATTTTAAAAATGATTCCCAAGCAGGAAAAATGAATATACACTGTAATTACAATCTAGACCACCCAGAACAAAAAGTAAATTCTAAGAGAGAAAAGACAGATCACCCTAACAGACCACAATAATCAGACAGAACATTGACTTCTCAACAAGAAAAACAATGGAACCAGAAGACAAAGGCATAACACTTTCAAAGCCCTTGAGAAGAAAATAACAACTAATGTGTTGTATTCTATCATTTTATGTTCACAGCAAAACTATCTTTTAAGAATAAGAATGAAATAAAGACGTTTTTTAAGTAAACAAACACTGAGAGCATAACTAAAACAGACCTTTACCAAGGGGCTTAATATTCTTCAAGCAGAAGGAAGAGGGTCACCCAGAAGGACTTGAATGCAAGACGGAATCCTGGCAAGAACGTGGTAAACACATGAGTAAATCTCCACCAGCTCTGATGGAATAAAACAATAGTGATAGTGTCTAGTATGGGAATTAAGAGACGGGGAAGCCAAGTCCCGGACAATGGTATCCAGGGAGTGGGGAGGGTGCTGGTTGGTGATACACATGCCAGGATCCTTGTGTCACCTCCTGAGAGGCTGAAAAGGGACACTCAGTTCCTTCCTGGCCCACAGGTGGCCAGAAGTGGGTCTCCAGAGGCCAGAGACCCCTCATCCCCTATTCTCCCCTGAGCTAAATACCAAACCACACCCCCTACCATTGCATAGAGTGAGAACAAGAATGGTATTAAAGCTTTTGTTTTACTCACTTAGAACAATTTTTAAAAAAGAAATACTACAGGCAGTTCAAATACAAAATTTCTTTTCTCGGGACTTTGTTCCATGTAAGATGGTTGATCAGATGAAGAAAAGTAACGAGGTTCTAGCCTGGATGGTCGTCCTGAGACCAACGAGCCTTCAGGATTAGGAATGAGGCATCTACTTCCACAACCTCCATTCCTAAAACCCGCAATCCCCTAGAGCCCCAATTCTATCTTGTTTATTGGTCAAAAACCCCCTCAAGGTCCAGGCTTCCTTTTGCTACTTATGATACGTAAGTTTCACTTAGGTGGGGGAAAAAATTAAATGTAATAAATTCATAAGAACCTTCTTGGGTGTTGTACTTGACAACTACTTACCCTGCTCAGGCTGGTTTCTGGTGGTTGCCAAACTGAAAACCAGAGGATTGAGACCTGTGTACTCTAAGGAAGTCCCTGTAGGATGAGGGAAGGGAAAGTGCTGGATGACTCAGTGTCGGCAGAGCCAGCTGACGTTTTCCACAGCTGTTTGGAAGGCAGTCAGGATCAACAGCGAACAGCTCTCTCTCTGGACTTCACTGGGGGCAGCCCATGTAAGAACAGGCACAAAATGTTAAAAATACACAAATCATGCCGGGTGCCTGCAGCTGGAGGGGTGCGGGATGCTGTCACTCAGGGAGGGCTTTGGCTGAAACGGGGCTGCGTTTCTGGGTGGACTCCACTCAGCAGTCCCCCGCTGCTGAAGAGCCGGGGTGAAGCACAGC
The DNA here is from genome assembly GCF_041146395.1 of Eulemur rufifrons. Taxonomy (NCBI): domain Eukaryota; kingdom Metazoa; phylum Chordata; class Mammalia; order Primates; family Lemuridae; genus Eulemur; species Eulemur rufifrons. The sequence goes on along the minus strand of NC_090986.1, from coordinate 71,381,268 downwards.
AGCAACTGGGAGCCCAGAACCGTCAGGCTGGCTGGGAAGGAAATACTAATCGTCAATCACCAACTTCACATGTTTACGGGAAAATACAGCAAGAAAGAAATCCCTCTAAAATTGATGTTGATAACATGAAGTCCTGAAAATGAATCCAGACCATTCCATATTTACAGCCCAAATGCTTCTATAAAAAAAAAAAAAAAAAATCCGGATGTGCAAACCTGCCATTGCAATATACAAAACGGGACAGGGTGGGGGACCCTTAGGAGAGGCTGAGGACAGGAGGAGCTTTGGTCTCATCAGAGCAAAACTCAAAGTCACACCTCATGGAAGGTTCTCACCAGTTTTTAAATCAAGCAAGAAATAGTTAACTGCATAATTTCATTAGTAGTATTTTTCTGTGCATGGGATTATAATTTTCACCTCCAAGTGTGGGTCCAGTCATCTAATCTTTCATTTCTTCCATAAAGTCCTCAATTCAAGAACATCTCCAGGTTTTGTCCTGACGGCCACCGCACAGAGTAAAATCTGTGACACTGATAAAGGCAAGAGTCTGGTTCCAACGATGGCATGAAACCAGGGAAGCTCCCCCAGCAGAAGGTATCAGTCAGCTCCGGCTCCCGGGACAAAATACCGCAGATAGGCGACTTAAACAACAAGAATTTATTTTCTCACAATTCTGGAGACTAGAAGTCCAAGATCAAGGTGCTGTCAGGGTTGGTCTCTGGTGAGGGCTCTCTCCCTGGCTCGCAGAAGATACCGTGTCACGGTGTCCTCGCATGGCTTCTCTCAGTGTGAGCTCAGCGGCGAGAGGGAGCGGAGGTGGTCTCTGGTCTCTCCTCCTCTACTTACAGGGCCACGGTCCTACCTGATTAGGGCTCTACCTTGTGACCTCACTTAACCTTAATCACCTCCCTAAGGGCCTACCTCTAAATACATCACAGTGGGCAGTTAAGGCTTCAAGTTATGAAGTCTGGGTGAGGGGGTGGATACAATTCAGTCTGTAACAAGAATATTGCCTTATGGAGGTTCATTTGTGACAGGTGAAAATACGACAAGACCTCAGCCTTGTTTATACCTCCCAGCTGAGAGGAAGAGCATGGCCTTTGCCTCCACAAGACGTGGTTTTGGATCTTCTTACTGGCAAAAGTGATCTTGAGCAAGATCCTGAGCAGGGCTTTTGTGAGGCTCATGTAAGACACCACGTGAAAATATGTAGCCCTGGGCCTTACACGTCATAGGAAGCTAATACCTTACAGTTCAATATGACACTCCTTGGTCCTTCACTATGTTCCAGAAATGTGAAATCAAATGTTGAGTGGGTCAAATAAGGAACGTATATGGCTACAATATTGGTTGTTTTAGGATAAAGCAACTTGAATTTATTTCCAGAGTTTTTCAGGGTTAGTTAATTTTCTCATTTTTGTTTCCTTGTACCAAAATATAAACAGCTGGACTGCCAGAAATATGTCCTTTGCCCCATTTTCTGAAGCTGCCTTCCTTTTCCTTCTAAAAATGAAAAAGGATTAGGATTAACAGTTAGACGAACTAGTGTATGTGTGTCTCTCGTGCAGAGAAAGCAGAATTCACTTAGTCATTTTTCTAACATTTTTCAAACACTCTGTCATAAAGCCCTTTAAGCTGATACTGTGTTGAATGATGTCACTAATGTTAATTGACAGTTTGCTGGAAACCATCTCTTGAAAACTCTTCCTTTCTGTTCAAGTCCTGTTTATTTTGTCATAGAATTAGAAATCAAGAAACTTCCAGAAAGAAAATGTGTGTGAGAGTGTGTGTGTGTGTGTGTGTGTGTGTGCATTCATGCACCCGCACATATGTTCTGGCTTTTAAACTAGGAAGGTCATTTGCAAGAGAGAGAAAAAAATGAAACAAGCAGAAATGAAATCAGACCTGTGTTTATACAGTTCTCCTCATTGGCCCAGGACTTATTTTTGAAAGTTTGTAAACTAGCCCTCCAGTTTAAATTGAATAAGTAGGTGCAGCTGAGTAAATGGAGAGGCCTGGGTTTGCAGCCATGTGTTTTCATTTTAAAGTTACATTGAAGAGGAACAGAGGGGGTTAGAAACAAAAATAAGAAAGAGAGATATAAGACAGGCTATGTTTAAAGGGAAAATGTGAGAAAACGAAGAGTCAAAACAGAAGTCCTCTTTGCTTGGCCCTACGGGGAAAGAGCAGCCTTCTCAGAGCTGCCTCTACACACAGGGGACAGCCAGGAGGAAGGGCAAGGGAAAAATGAGGTGACCGGGACTTTACAGGGTCAGAGACTTCCAAGGAGAACCTGGATTTTAGACATCTCCATCCGGGAGTCTCCCCACGACCTCCCCGGGGAAGCCAGCCTTCTGTCCACTTACAGACCGACTTAAAACTCCAGTATGGTCCTCAAAAGTAAGAACAGTGATGTCCTCTGTAGCTACTTGTTGTGGGCTAACTTGTGTCATCCCCTCCGAATTCATATTTTGAAGCCCCAACCCCCACCTCCTCAGAATGTAACTGTACTTGGAGATGAGGTCTTTAAAATGATTGAGTCAACATGAGGTCATTAGGGTGGGACATTATTCCAACATGACCAGCATCCTTATAAGAAGAGGGATGGACGTCAGGGGCACCTGCACAGATGAAAGACCACGCGAGGACACGGCGAGAAGGCAGCTGTCTGCAAGCCCAGGAGAGAGGACACAGGAGAAACCAGCCTGCAGACACCTTAATCTTGGCTTCCAGCCTCCAGAACTGTGAGAAAATAAATGTCTGTTGTTGAAGCCCCCCAGTTTGTGGTATTTGGCTTGTGGGTTATGGCAGCCCACGCAAACTAGTACACGACGAAAGGAAACCACTCCTTTAAGTTAAAGATGGGCCATCTTCCTGCTGGCACTAACACGGGAGGAGTAGGGTAGCTTCTCACTCTAACGCCAGGGGAGTTGCTTAGCGTCTGCCTCAACTGCTCAGAGCAGGCTGGAAAAGCCATCTGGACACCATAATGATTCATGAACTTCTGCATGATTCACAAAAGGCTTCCCTCAACTTACCCCTGCAATGTCCTTCTCATGGGTGGAATTGTGTCCCCCCCCACCCCCCATTCAAGGATATGCTGGAGTCCAAACTCCCAGGACCTGACATTACGACCTTACGTGGAAATAGGGTCTTTAGAGAGGTAACCAAGTCACGATGAGGTCGTTAGGCCTGAGTCCACCATGACAGTGTCCTCACGAAGGGGGAACGTGGACACGGGTAGAGACAAGAGGGGAGAAAGCCACGTGACGATGAAGGCTGGGACCAGGTGACGCCGCAGAAGCCAAGGAGTGTCAAAGATCCCTGTAAAACTCCAGAGGCCAGCGGGGAGGCCTGGACCAGATTCTCCCTCACAACCCTGAGAAGACTTTGCTCGCTGCCTGCGGGCCCTCGGGGACCCTGCCTTCCTCAGATCCCCTAACCCAAAGCCTTGCGTATATTATATACTCAGTAAATATTTGTCGAGAAAATAAATAAAGTGAGAAATAGTACTGAAGGGTATAATGTAAATACTGATGTCCTAGTCTACTACTATGTAACACATTACCCTAAATTTTGCAGCTTATTCTCGCGGCTTCCGTGGGACAGGAGTCTGGAGCAGCCCAGCTGGATCCCAGGGCCCGGCTGAAACCCGGAGGACCTGCGCCCACGCTCGCTGGGGCGGTGGCCGGTGGGCTTCAGCCCCTCGCTGGCTGTGGGCAGAGACCTGGGTTCCTCACCACGGGGACCTCTCCAGGGCTGCCTGGGTGTCCCTAGGACACAGCACTGGCTCCCCCCAGAGCTAGTGACCAAAAGAGCCCAACTCGGAAGCTGCAGACCCTTAGAACCTAATCTCCGATGGGACCTACGGTTTACTGGGGGATCACACAGGGTGTGAGTTCCAGAAGCTGCGGCTCTTCAGCCATCTCAAAAGCTGCGACACAGGGTTTCAATCCCAGACCTTCCACCCACTGGCCCTGGGCAAGGCTGGCACCTCCAGGCATCTCCTTGGTGGATTTTTATTTGAATAATCACAGCTAGTCATTGCAAGGCCACTGACTGTTGAAGAGGTGGTTTTGTTTCCTCACTTGATCCTTACATCAGCCCCCAGAGGCAGCTGTCACTATCTCCGTCCCCATCCTGGAGAGCCGCTGGGGGTCCCCTGCGTAGTAAGAGGTGCTGCCGACTTGGACCCAGGTCCGCCTCTTCCCCTCGCTACCAGGTTTGTGATGTAGAACCCGAGAGCGTCGGACCCTGGACTTTCTCCCTGAAGCTTGAAGCCCCAGGCTGAGGAAAGGGCTTGGGTCCTTATAGGTGTCCCCTGCTGCTCCTACACGGGGAGCAGCTCCACTTCTCAGGGACACGGCACCCTCAGGTGATGCAGACACTGTGCCCTGAGAGGTTCTGTCTCCTCCGGACACAGGTGAGCCGTTTCCGTCATGTCTGTGAGTCACACTCCGTGCGGGAATCACTCTGGCCCGACAGCACAGTCCCCAGGGGCTGCCTGGGCTAACTGGCCGTGGGGCACCAGAGCTAGATCACAAGCTGTCACTCTCACGACACCTGTTTCCAAACATTGATTTCTGTCACTGTGAGGGGAGGGAGGGGTTCTAGACCAAACAAGCCCCTGGCATGGGGCCATTCCCGGGGGCCGGAGAACACTTCCTGGGGGCAGTGGACAGACAGCAGGAGGGACGGGGATCACCTTTGCTACAAGAGCCCTCGGCCTGGGCTCCTGCATGCTGGGAAGAACCCTGGGCTCGAGCTCCAAACTGGAGGACCTAATTTCCGCTTTCCCTTGGTGACCACATTTCAGGACAGAAAACAGTAGGTCCACATTTCAACTTCAAAGAAAAGCAAGGGGACTCGTGCTTCAAAAAACCGCAGGGGCCTTGGCCTCCCTGAGAACCTGGGTGCAGATTTCATCTGTCTTCGACCCAGCACTCAGGGTCACGGTGAGGCCAAATCTGTGACCCACTGAGGAATTCTGGAACGTCACGGTGACCATCAGGAATCTCACTAGTGTCTCTAGTTCTGTGGGACAACCAGAGAGAAAGGCTCTTGGAGGATGTGGGACTGGGTTACCTAGATACACAGCTGTCACCTCCAGGATAAGGGCGTGGGCCAGGGCAGGTCAACTTCAACCCTACGAAGTACACCAGGGAAGCTGAATGGTGTCAGGGCCCAGGGCTTTCCACACACAGGCGCGTCCTGAAGCTGGCAAAGTGACCTCGAGCAAGTGTGTGTGTGACGGGGTGGCCAAGCCCACCGGCAATGGGGCTACACGGTGTGGAGCTAGTCATCGGTGGGTGATGAATAACTGTCCTTCCCATCTGATGCAGGGTGACCCAGGGGCCCCTAGGACTGGCTCTGTTCTGCGTCACCTCAAAGGGACTGGAAGGCACAGTCCCCAAATGTGTCCGCATGTGCTGTCCTTATTCCTGCCCTTTGAGGACATTTACCCAACCTATTGATTTCCCTTGTTTGATGGTGTTTAAGCTGTGAAGGGAGATCATTGCGCCCTTTATCCTGTGATGCTAAACGGACCTTCAAAACTCCAGCTTGCGTGTCGGGGACGCCCACTGGAAGGCGGCTGGAGTGACCAGGGAGAGCGTGCACTGATGGCGGGTATGCCTTGTGCACAAGGCCCTTGAGATATTTGAAGCTTTTTGCTTATCTTTAGAATAGGGACAATCGTATCTATGTTGCAGAATTACTGAGGGGAAAAAAATGTATGGAAAATGCCTAACATGTAAGTAAATGTTCAGTTGAACGGCTTTCTCTTCCCTGCTTCCCCTGGAAGCCATGATTCATCCAGGTGGGGCGAGGAGGGATCTTGGCCGCAGAGGGCATTTGAGAGATGACAACTGTAGACATCCGTGCAACTTCTGTTCTCGTGCTCCTGCTGTTTTCAAATTCCACAGCTACAGCCTGCACCCTGGGAGGCTCGGGACACCCCAGTGCGCTTCTCTGAAAAATAAAGTTGCTACTCCCTTCGTGCCCTGGGTTGCATTTAATCGCCACATAATGAAATGATTTTCCTTCCCTCTTTTATTCCCTTTCTTTCTTTCCTTCTGAGACAAATGGAAAAATAATTTGATCCCCTTGAATCTTTTCACCCTTGGTATTTTCCCCCTTCACACCCGAGCACCGCCCCTTGATAAATGAGAACACATGTGCTGAAATCTCGGCCTTCACCCTCCGACTCGGGGTCCCTCTGCTCTCGGGGGACACATTTCCTTTCAAACCTCCAGAATAAATTCATCACAGCAGGAAGAACGTTGTTTTTCTTCAAAACTCAAAAAAAAAAAAAAAATCAAATGCTATATCACAATTATTCCATCTCAGAGGAAAAATGTTGCCCTTTCATCTGCAAGTTTCTTCTCTCCAACTCTGAAGGCTTTGACCGTGGCGGTTCGGCAGATTCAACACAGCTGCTTTTGCAAAGTCCGCACTGATTCATTACTTCAGGGAGCCAAAGGGTGACACATGCATATTTTGAATATTACCCCGTATGTAGATCTGCGCCATGGCTTGACTTAGGAGCCTCTACCACCTGACATACTCGCGCTCAGATGTGCATTTCAATGGTGTTTTTATTTTAAAAAATAATCTGCAATCCAATTCTTTTGCATTTGAAGGTTGAACTTATTCTGGAAAGTATGACAGAAATGTTAATATGCTATTTCACTGTTATTCCTCTGCCATCCTATTAGCCCCTTAACAAGCAAACTCCTTTTTCTTTAACGAGAACACACAATGACAAATGCCCAGTGCTGTGGAAATGAAGCTCTTCGGTTTGGCCGTCTCCCGTAGCTGACATCAGAGACGCAGGACGTCTTCTTGAACCCAAACACCCGCCCAAGAATTCCTATAAACTTCCTTACACTTCGTTTTAAGGAAAACTGCCTGACAAGGAGCATACTTCGTCCTCGCTGCCAGGCATCTTTCTGTTTATGTGGACTTTGTTTACGTGTGCCCCCCGTTAATAAAAATCTATATTTAACAGATGCACTCAAGCACCTTGGAAACTAATTTTCCTTCAAACTCGAGCACTTTCTGGGACGGAATAAAAGGAGCGGAGAGTCAGGTTGGCAGCCCTCCACGGCGTGACCATTTATTGTCATGGAATGTAGCAGAGGACGGCTCCTGCTATTTCCTTTTGATTTCAGTGTGTAAATCTGCTCTCACCTAAAGCTTGACCACATGACAGTGCAGACACACATTAAACTGATTATTTCTGTCTGAACTGTGTGTAGAATGTGCGCTCTAAATTGCACATAAAAATGTTCTCCAAAATAGTACCACCTGCATGCAGAAGTATCGTTTTCTTTCACAAAGACAGACCCAATGTGTTTCTGGGATTCTGCAGCCTCCGGGCTGATGAGGATTGTTGCCCCGGCTGAGTCGGGTGCAAGCCGGGCCAGACGGGGGCTGTAGCTCCTCTCAGCATCCCTGGCTTCTCCTCCAGAGGAAGGCAGGCACTTTGGGGGTCTCTCAGGGGTGCCTTGGGCCTTGCTTAAGAGGCTGTGTCAGCTATCTAGGAGCAGCCTCTCCCGATCCACATTAGAGACAGGAAAAACAGTGTAGGAGAGCAGGGTGGGTGAAGTAGCTAGAATGGAGAGAGTAGACAACAAAGCAGCAGACAGACATCAAACTCCTGAGGCCAGGAGTTTGAGACCAGCCTGGGCAACACAGTGAGACCCCATCTCTATAAGAAATAGAAAAATCAGCTGGGTGTGCCTGTAGTTCCAGCTACTCAGGAGGCTAAGGCAGGAGGATCACTGGAGCCCAGGAGTTGGAGGTTGCAGTGAAGTATGATGATGCCACTGCACTCCAGCCTGGGCCACAGAGTGAGACTGTATCTAAAAAAAAAAAAAAAAGAAAGAAAAGAAAAGAAAAAGAAAGAAAAAAAAGAAGTAGAGGAATGTGAGTGAAAATACAACACAAACCATCATAACCCAGGGAAGAGCTCTTAAAGAACAGAAGAAATAAACAAACCTAGGGAAGAAGAAAGAGAAAGAAATATAAAACTAAGAATTGAGAGAGTGGTTTCATTTTTTAAAAGGCAGGATGAAAACTAAACCCAGGAAAGCAAGATCAAATTATTGTGATTTCTCCTGATTAACAGGAGAAGTTGCACAGCCTATCATCCTTCAAACATCTGCCATGCCCTTGCCAAGTGAAAGCAGAAAAGAATGTGCACAAGGAGAGAGAAAGGTGTTTTGCCCATATAGGGGCACGCTGTGAGATTTTATTCTCAAAATAATTCTTCCTGACTCTAGGTTATGTCGCCCAGAGTAACAGGAGTCATCTCATCTCATCTTTGAGGGCTGGGCTTACAAATGCTTTTAATTCCCTAATATTTGGAGTTATGTGGAGGAACCGCATAAAGACATGAAAGTCTTCACAATTTTCTCGGTTGTTTTATGCTCTGGCTACTAGCTTTAAGGATCTAAGCATAGAAGACAGTGGCTACCCTTTTGTAGCTAGGGGAGAATGATCCAGGCTTTGGTTTTGTCTCTGCCCCCTAAAAGTCTGAGGGCCTTTATCCTTACCCCCAGACTGGGTTTTTTCCTCCTATTTTCTAGTTTAGCCAAGCTCCTTAAAAATAATCTATAGTACCCTTTCTGCGTCTGCAGCTCCTGTTCCCCTATTACACATCTGTAAATCTTTCCTCTTCCACACTCTGCTTTTCCCCACACCCTGGCCAAGCTGGTCCATGAGCTCTGCTTGCTGGGGCAGAGGGAGCTGTCTTCTTGTCCTCTTGGTGGCACCTGATGATGTTGAACTCTCTCCTCTTGAATCTTCCTCTCTCTGAGCTTCTCCTCTGCCTTTTCTGACTGGTAATTCTTCATCTCCCTTGCAGACTACTGTTCTTCAGCTCTTTGATGGTTAATTTTATGTATCAACTTGGCTGGGCCACAGGGAGCCCAGATATTTGGTCGAACTTTAGTGTGGGTGTGTCTGTGAGGGCATTTCTGGAGGGGATTGACGTTTGCATTGGTAGACTGAGTAAGGGAGATCGTGAGCCCCACAATGTAGGTGGGCCGCACCAAATCTGCTGAAGGCCTGAAGAGAACTAGAGGCTGAATAAGGGAGAACTTGCTCTCTCTGCCTGATGGTCTTCAAGCTGGGACGGCGGTCTTCTTATGCCTTCCGACTTGGACTGAAACCTGCACTGTTGGCTCTCCTGTTTCTCAGGCTTTGGACTATAGGTCTTGGGATTTCTTAGACTCCATATTCACACGGGCCAATTCCTTATAACAAATCTCTTTCTCAGTGGAGAGAGAACCTATTGTCTCTGTTTCTCTGGAGAACCTGGACTAATACAAGCCCAGTCTTAGTTGTTGGTGTTTCCTGCCCCTACATCTGCCTCAGACACACAGTCTATAATGAGTCGCCCAATCCAGGTCCCAGCCACATGTCAGCCCTCTCAGTTCTGCTGCTGCATCCCCAGCTGTGGGTAAACTATTCTCCCCAAGGTCTCTGAAGGAGGCTGAATCATGGCCCCCAAAGATATCCATGTCCTAATCCCTGGAGTCTGGGATGTTACCTTCTATGGCAAAAGAGACTTTCCAGATGGGATTAAATGAAGGATCTTGATGGGGGAGATTATCCTGGACTCTCTGAGTGGACCCTACATGTTACCACGGTGTCCTGAGAAAATAGAAGCAAAGGAGATTTGACACAGAGAGCAAAAAGAAGATGTGATGGTGGAAGTCAAGATTGGAGTGATGCAACCGCAAGCCAAGGAACACCACCCAGGCTCTGGAAGCTGGAAGAGGCAGGGGACAGATTCTCCCCTGGAGCTTCCCAAAAGAAATATCTTTGCAGACACCTTGATTTTATTCCAGTGAGACTGATTTCAAAACTCTGACCCCCAAAACTGTAAGAAAATAAATGTGTTTTGTGCAAAGGCACCAGGTTTGTGGCAATTTGTTACAGCAGCCACAGGGAACTAATATAGTCTCCAAGTGCTCCTCGTGAGGGACATGTCGTACATCTTTCTACTGCCATGTCTCCTGGCAGAAGTGTTTGGCATTGCTGATCATTCCCTCTGGAAACCTACTTTTCTTTTGGTTTCCAGCCAGCCAGCATCCTCTTCTGATTTCCTTCCTACTCTCTGCTTGCTAACCTCTTTCTCATCTGCTTGATGAACTTCTTTTCCCGCCCCTCGTGAATTATTGGTATGCCCAGTATTTTGTCCTTCACTATCTTCTTCTTCCAAACTACATATTACCCAGAATCGTGCCAGACTCCGAATCTTACCCTCAGCCCACCTGAGCTCCTGTCCTGTGCATTCCACTGCAGGATGGGCACGTTCACCTGGAGGCCCTGGAAGCATGTCAAACCCAGCAGGAAAGAATACAACTATTTCATTTTGCAGACAATATGATCTGGTATACAGAAAATCCTAAGGAACCCACCAAAAAAAACCTATTAGAACCAATAAATGAGTTTAATAAGATTGCAAGATACAAGATCAATATATGAAAATCGGTTGCATTTTTCTGTACTAGCAATGAACAACCTGAAATGAAAATAAAATCAAGAAAACAGTTTCATTCATAATAGTATACTGAAGCATAAATTTAACAAATACATAGATACAAATTTAACAAAAAACTGCAAGACATATACACTGAAAACTATAGAACATTGTTAAAAACAAATTAAAGAAGGTCAAGATAAATGGAAAGACATGCTGATGGGTTGAAAGGCTTAATATTATTAAGATGGCAGTACTCCCTAAAATGACCTGCAGATTCCATGCAAGATTTATATAGAATTCCTGCAGGCTTCTTTAAAGAAAGTGACAAACCTGGTCTTAAAATTCATATAAAAATTCAAGGTCCCCAGAATAGCCAAAACAACCTTAAGAGAGACGAAAAAAGTTGTAGGACTCATACTTTCCCACTGCAAAACATACCACAAAGATACAATAGTCAGGACTGTGTGGTACTGGCATAAGGATAGACTCAGGGAGAAATGGAATATGCAGATGTTCCTTGACTTACGATGGGGCTACGTCCCGACGTGCATCCTAAGTTGAAAATATCATTTAAGTCGAAAATGCATTTAATACACATAACCTACTGCACATCACAGCTTAGCCTAGCAGACCTTAAACATGCTCAGGACACTTACATTAGCCTACAGAGGGGCAAAATCATGTAATACAAAGCCTATTTTATATTAAAGTGTTGAGTATCTCATGTAACTTATTGAAAATGTACATTGTGTCGAAATTGGGATGATTTTACACCATTTTAAAGTCGAAAAATCTTGTCAAACCACCGTAAGTCAGGGACCCTCTGTAACTGATAGTTCAAAAACAAGCCCATACATTTATAGTCAATTGATTTTCAACAAACGTGTAAAGACAACTCAATGGGGAAAATATCAAGTTGGACCCTGACATCACATAATACATAAAAATTAACTCGAAATAGATCATAGACCTAAATGTAAGAGCTGAAAACTATAAAGTACTTGAAAGAAAACTAGGAGTAAATCTTCATGACCTTGAATTAGGCAATATTTCCTTATATCTAATACTAAAAGTAAAGTAACATAAGAAAATGATAGATTACATCAAAATTTAAAATTTTTGTGCTACAAATGATACCATCAAGCAATTGAAAAGGCAATCTACAGAATGGGAGAAGGTATTTGCAAATCATATATATATATATATGATAAGAAATTTATATTCAGAATATGTATGTAATTCTTACCATTCAAAAATAAAAAGACAAGTAACCCAATTTAAAAATGGACAAAGGATTTGAATAGACCTTCTCCAAAGGAAATACACAAATAGCCAATAAACTTATGAAAGAATGTGCAACATTGTTAGTCATTAGGGAGGGCAAATCACAACCACTTCACACCCACCAGAAATGGTGAAAATAAAAAAGACAGACAATACCAAGTACTGACAAAGATGAGAACCCTCATTAATTGTTGGTGGGAATGTAAAACAACACAGCTGCTATGGAAAATGTTAAAGTTAACATGTGACCCAGTAATTCCACTCCTAGGGATGGTGTGTGTGGTGTTTGTGTACATACACATATATATATATGTGTATGTATGTATATAGACAGAGAAATATAGATATATGTGTATATCTATATGTGAGTGTATGTATATCCAAGATAAATGAAAACATACAGCCTCATGAAACTTGTATGTGAATATTCATAGCAGCATTATTCATAGTAACAAAAAAGTGGAAACAACCCAAATATCCATTAACTGATAAATGGATAAACAAAATGTGGTATATTCATATAATGGAATATTACTCACCAATGAAAAGAAACAGAGTACAGATACGTGCTACAACATGAATGGACCTTGAAACACCATGCTAAGTGAAAACAGATAGCCGACATATATGATTCCACTAATAGGAAATATCCAGAACTGGCAAATCAATACAGAAAGAAAATAGATTAGTGGTTGCCTAGGGCTGAGGCAAGTGTGAGGGAGGAAGAGTGACTGCCAATGGGTACAGAGTGTCTTTTTTTGGGTAATTAAAACATTCTAAAATTAGATCATAGGGATACATATACAAATCTATACATTTACAAAAATCATCGAATTGTATCTTTGGTAACATGAATTCCATGATAGGTGAATTATACCTCAATAAAGCTGTTAAAAATTTAAAAATAAAAAAGAAAGCCACAGAGGTGATGCAGCCTTCTAAGGGCATCATATCCTCAGGGGGACATATGTCCCCTTACTTGCTAACTGGGATCATTTGGATAAAGAGTCATGTACCAGGTTCCTTCACTATCATGTTATTCTTTTCTGCTTTGTAAGTAATAAGTGCGTTGTGGGGAGATCCACTGACAATACATAAATATCCTGCCTCTTATCAAACTTCATCCATTAATTTTAGCATCCCTTGCTGATTCTTGCCTGAAATAATTATTACTGTGGGTTTTGCTGAATGGTGATTACTTACTTCCACCCTTCCTCCTACATTTAGTAGCTGGAATTCTACTTGAGGAAGAGCTGCCCTTTTCCTTCATTTATTTATTTATGTAATTATTTATTTATATCAGCATAGACTCATGGATTCCTATTTTGTCCTATAGGTGATAACAAACACACATACGCACTTTCACTCACTGACCATGAACTATTTAGGGAGCTCTTACCACTCATCAGACACTCTTCTGGACTCCTGGACCTCAGTGTTGAACAAGACGTTTGGCCAGGCCAGTTTTCCCTCTCCTTAGAGAAGGTTCCCCATTCCCTGAGCTGACGTAGGCCCTGTCCCTTGTCTGTGTCCTTTGAGCATCCTTGCCCTTGCCCGTGCACTCAGTCATCTCTTGGTTTCCAGGTCTCTCTGTCCCTGGCCCGGAGGACACCAAGGGCAGCAGCTCACACCGAGTGCAGCGCTGGTCCTCAAGGACACTCAGCTCTTGCCTGTGGCCGTGAACTAGTGAAGGAAAGAATGAAGGAATAAATAAACATTGCTAATGCTCAGGTGCAAGTCATAATATAAGAATACTGCTTAAGAAACTCCAAGTTTAATCTTCATTCGTCCTGAGTGGTTGCCAGGTGTCGAGTATATTGGTTTCCTATCCGGGCTGGGAGGTAGGAGGAGAAAGGGAGAATCCCATACACTCCCGAGACTTCCGGTCATGAGCCCGTGGGTGGAGGTGGTGCACACACTCGGCCTGGGGACCCGCGTAGAGAAGATCTGTGGGTTTGGCCACGCTGGGCTGAGGAACCCCTGGGACACTTGCGGGGGGAGTCTAGGAGGCAGCTGCAGATTCTGGCTGGAGATCCCGGAGAGGACAGGGGTGGGGCATGGTGACCACCCTTTGAGAGTCGTGGGCCTACGCAGCGAGGATTAAGCCATGGGGCAGGGGGGATGAGCCTGAGCAGAGAGAGGAGGGAAGATGGCAGAATGCAGAAGAAGCCTCGATAACAACATGGGTGACAGCTTGAAGCCAGTGGGGGAGGCTGAGAAAAGTTCCAAGGAGAGAATGGTCCACAGTGCCAAGAAGTGCAGGGAGACCCAGCGAGAGAGAGTCTGGCCCGGGGCTGGGGTTTAGACAGGGCAGGAGGCATATTTCAGAGGCTTGAGTGGTGTGATGGACAGGTGGAGTACGTGCAAGGGGACACTTTAAGCGCAGCTTATCCCCTTAGGCAGCTTACGTGCCAGCAGGACAGAGGCCTGGGCATACTTTGTTGGAAGCAGAGGGTCAATGGATACATTTTTGTAAAGGCCAGGAGAGCCTGGACTCTTTTCACTCATCAGAAAAGCCAGGGCCAGGAGAAGGGAAGGGATTTGGTGAGAGGGGATCACCGACAGCAGGAGGCTAAGGATGGGAGAGGAGGAAGGATTCAGAGCCAGATGGCAGGTGGTACCTAGACAGGGAGGGACCCACTGTCCTGTAGACCAGAGGGAAGAGGTGAGGGTGGGCCAGGTGCGGGTGACAGAAGGTGAGGCCACCTGCCGGGAAGTGGGAGCAGAGGGCAGGAAGAGTCGGAGTCATTCTTGCTGAGGGGCTTCCAGGAGCCACAAGCATGCAGGCCTGACCTTGCACCCCTCACCCCCCGCATCGCAGTCCCAGGTGACAGGGGAGGAGGCAGGTGGCGGGAGGGATGGCAGGGAAATCGGGGAGGAAGGAAGTTGAGGTCAGAGAGCGGCTGAGGTGATGATTTGTGGACCTGGGGCAGCAATGCCAGGGAGTCAGGCAGAGAGGGAACTGGAAAAACAAGGTCTGTGGCCAGCTAGCAGGAGGAGGGAGTAGGGGTGCCCTTGGGGAGCTGCCGGGTGATGACAGCACCTGGGTGTGGCCATGGTTGTGAGTGGCTGGGCCAGCGTGTAGGAAGCGCTCAGGGCATGCCAGGACACGGGCGGTGGGGGCGGGGGGGGGGGCTGGCTCAGCCGAGGCCAAAGGAGTGTCCAGTGTGTCCAAATTCAGATCTTCCCCCGCCGCCGGGTGTGGGAGCAAAGGCAGAGGCAGGAGAGTGATGGGGTGGCCAAAGAAGGAGGAAGGACAGCAGAAGGGCCACGGGGACAGGGTGAAAGTTCAAAGTGGGGGTGGGGGCAAGACCTTTGCGGCCTCAGCTGGGGCTGCACCGTCTCCAAGCCCTGCTTCCTACCTGTGAGCTCAGCACACACCTAACTTTTAAAGGCAAAGGATTCTCATCCAAATTTTATACCCAGCATGCGACTGATAACAGTATTTTGCCAAAACAAAATCATTGTTTCCACCATGGCTATCGTCCAATCTGCTGGAGTCCAGTTTCATTTTAGTTGGGCATCTTGCCTTCTTGTCTTTATGACAACTCAAATTCTCCTGCCACTGGTTTCTGTCTGATCTGCTGTGAAACCTCTGTCCATGTGGTGAGCTGCAATGGCAGCTGGTTTCCACCTTATGGAGGTGTCACTTTTATGTTCTGGAAGTGCTGGTGGCTGGAGGCACCTCTTCGCTGAGCGTCACTTGCAGAATCTGCCCTTGCTGAAGAGCCTTGCCCAATGTCACACCTCCTTTGGGGGCAGCCCACACCCAGTGACAGGTAGACATTGGGTATAAAGCCCCAGCCACCTCCCCTCGATGTGGGATGACCCTGAGGGTCATCCGCGCTCCAGGGCTTTCGGCAGGGTTGGCTGAGGCCTTTGTTGCAACTGCATTGCGGTTCAACATCTTTCTCTGCCACATCCTGCTGCCTTCCCTCCCCCACAGGTGCTCGTCCTGCGAGCATTCCCCAGCAAACTCCCCACGTGCAAGTCTCATCTCAGAGTGTGATTCTCTGTACAGTTGCCAGGTTTAGTGAACAAAAATACAGGATGCCCAGCTAAATTTGACTTCCAGGGAAACAAGTAATAATTTTTTACAATAAGTATGCCCTAAATACTTCACAAGACATACTTAACTGAAGAATTATTTCTTATCTTTCTGAAATTCACATTTAACTGGGCATCCTACATTTTACCTGGTAACTCTACTTCTTAAAAAGCTCAACCTGGGTCATGAAATGAAACTTCTTGGCCTTTGCAGGCTGTGGAAGAGAAGCCTGGTGGTTTCTACCGCTAGGAAGAGAGCCGGGGGCACTTCAAGGTGGATGGAACATCCCATCTGGAGAACGGGTTGGGGACAGGGACTGCTGGGGGGGTGAACGATTCTCAGGGGCAGAGGTGAAACTGAGCGGCTAAGAAAGCCCCACATGGCCTATGTGAAGGGGGAGCAGACAGAGCCAGCATGAGCCTCAAGGGGACAGGGCACATCCCCAGCATGACAGTCACGGGGGAGATGCTGCCTCCTTGCTGCCCAGGCAGGGGGAGCTGGCTCTTATGTGGGCGGGGGGGGGGGGGTCTCAGAGCCAGATCACGCCCACTCCTTCACTCAAAGCAGTGACAGCCCTTTCAATGCTAAGGGTTGCATTTTAAATCCACAAATGAGACTGTTTTAGTAACCAAGAATGATGAATACTTACGGAATCAGGTCACAGCGGTATGATGAAGGGACCTGGCCCTTAGTGAGAAAGGAAGGATCAACATGACATCGTCGAAGGACAGTTATTGGAAGGAATAAAACCACTTTATGATTATATCCAATGAGTTATACTCCCAATAAATCAGTTACAATTGTTACTATCATATCAAAGGGGTTTTAGTCCTGAGAAACAAAGTTTTCTAACATCTGAGCAAAGATTAATGCTTGCCAGAGAAAAAGGAGAAAGGATCACAGCTCTTAAAAGACCTCAGTGCCTACTCTTCATCCAAGCCACCCGTCTTCCTGTGCCCCAGCCTCTTCCCACTGCACTCACTTCAGGTGGGGGGACCCAAAATGTACTCAGGTCTTCCAGAAGAACT
Source organism: Eulemur rufifrons (assembly GCF_041146395.1). NCBI lineage: Eukaryota > Metazoa > Chordata > Mammalia > Primates > Lemuridae > Eulemur > Eulemur rufifrons. Next base: position 71,364,413 of record NC_090986.1, on the reverse strand, counting down.
TGCCACGACCAGCTACTGCTTCAGGTTCTTCTCACCCACTCAGCTCTGCAAGTCACGGTGGTTTGGTGTGGCTGCCATGGCTCTCTTGGGGGACTTTTGTGACCTGGTTGGTTCATGCCCTTGTTTACTGGTCGGGGTCCACCTTGAGCACTGAAGCAGCTGCCTGCTACGTCTTCCCAAGTCTCCCACCCCTGACCCTCTCTTTCTCTGTTGATTACCCCCTTCCTGTTTCCATCTTGGGGATGGTCCTCATTTCCAAAAATGCCATTCTCATTTGCCTCTTATTATTCGTGTTTTTTTTTGTGTGATTCTTTATTTTCAAATAAACTTTCTAAATATCAGCTTTATTTAAATATAACTTACATACCATAAAATTCATCCTTTTGAAGTGCTCAATCTGGTGCTTTTTAATAAAGTCACACAACTGTGCAACCATTACTACTATATAATTTCAGAATATTTTCATCCATCTCAAAAGAAACTGCAAACTCACTTGTAGTCAGTCTCCATTTCCTCCCTCCCTGGTCCCTGGCAACCGCTTACCTACTTTCTGTCTCCATAGATTTGCCTGTTCTGGACATTTCACATAAATGGAATCCAATAATATGTGATCTTTTGTGCCTGACTTCTTTCACTTAGCATAATGTTTTCCAAATTCATTCATGTTGTAGCATAAATCAGTACTGCATTCCTTTTTATGGCAGAATAATATTCCATTGTACGGATGTATGGATATACCACATGTTGTTTATTTACTCCTCATTTGATGGGCACTTGAGTTCTTTCCACTCTTTGGCTGTTATGAGTAATACTGTTATGAGCATTTGTGTGTAAGTTTTTGTGTGGATGTATGTTTTCACTTCCCTTAGATACACACACATGCACACACACCCCCGCCTAGGAATGACATTGCTGAATTGCATAACTCTTTGTTTAATGTCTTGAGGAACTGCTGGACTGTTTTCCAAAGCAGATGCACCATTTTGCATTCCCACTAGCAATGGTTAAGGGTTCCAATTTCTCCACATCCTTGCCAACACGTTAGTCTATGTTTTTTATTCTAGCCATCCTAGTGGGTACAAAGTAATATCTGATTGTTGTTTTGATTTTCTATTGACTAAAGATGTTGACCATCTTTTCAGGTGGTTATTGGCCACTTGTATATCGTCTTTGGAGAAATGTCTATTCAAATTCTTTTCTCACTGTTTCATTAGACTACCTGTCTTTTTATTTTTTGAGTTGTCAAAGCTATATAGATATTTTGGGTGCAAGTCCCTTATCAGATACATGATTTGCAAATATGTGGCCTTTTGTGACTGGCTTCTTTCAGTTAACATAATGCTTTTGAGATTCAACCCTGTTGATTTTTGAATGAGTAGTTTGTTCCTTCTTATTGTTGAGTAATATTCTATGGTATGGAGGTGACTGGTTTGTGTTCATTCTCCGGCTGATGCAAAATTGGGTTATTTCTTGTTCTTAACTATTATGGGAAGATCTGCTACAAATATCCATGTACGAATCTTTTGGGGGACATGCAGGAGTCCTTATCCACAGTTTCTCTTTCATGGTTTTAGTTACCTGTGGTCAACCTAGATCTGAAAACATAATGGAAAATTCCAGAAATAAACAATTCATCAATTTTAAATTGCATGCTGTTCTGAGTAGCATGATTTAATCTTGAGCTGTCCTGCTCCGTCCTGCCCAGGATGTGAGCACCCCTTTGTCCACCCGTCTACACTGTAGCCAGTCCCAATGGTGAGTCACTTGGTAGCTGCTGGGTTACTGCAGCGCTTGTGGTCAAGTAACTTTTATTTTACTTAATAATGGTTCCATGGGGCATGTGGGTCTGGGGGAGTTGGGGGATGTTGGTTAAAGGATACAAAATTTCAGTAAGGTAGGAGGAATTAAAAAACATAATAGTTCCAGAGCTCAAGAGTACTGTGGCTAATTTATAAATTAAACTTTATCATAGGTATGTATGTATAGGAAAAAACATAGTGTGTATGTGTGTGTGTGTGTGTGTGTGTGTGTGTGTTTAGGGTTTGGTACTATCTGCAGTTTCAGGGATCCACTAGGGGTCTTGGAATGTATCCCCCATGGGTAAGGGGGGGTTACTATATGTTTTATTTCTCTTTTGAATTTTGAACCTCTGGGTGGCCGTGAGCCTAGCCAGGAGTTCTCATATAATGAGAGAAGAGAACAGATATGTGAGATAACTAGCAGACACTACCATAATAACCCAAAGGTAAATTCTGTCTCTTGTACCAGTCAGAGTTCAACCGGGAAGCAGAATCAGTAGGACACACACACACACACACACACCCCCCTAGGGATTCATCGTGAGGAACTGGCTGGCTAAGTAATCAGAAATCCTTAGGGTGGGCTTCAGGGAGGGGAGGGGAGGAGCGGGCTGGACCCCACAGGCACTGGCAGAAGCTAGTGTCCAAGGAAGGCTGAAGCAGTCTTCCAAGCTTTCCAAATTATGCCTACCCAGGGTAGTCTCCTTAACCTGAAGTCAACTGATCAGGGACTTTAACCACATCTGCAAAATCCCTTCATAGCAGAGCCTATATTAGTGTTTTATTTGACTAACGGGAGAAGGTGTTTGTACGTTACAGGTTGCTACTGCTGACCTTCCATCCTCCAGGTCTCCCAAAAGAATCTCTCTTGCGGCCCACCCTGTCTGAAAACATGCTGGAAAGGGAGTTCTAAGAAATGTAATTCAGTAAAAGAGATTACCACAAAGCCATCACACCTGTGGTCCCAAATTGCAGAGTCCTGGTAAAAGTCTGTAATTGGCCCAACTCTGGTCACATGACCATCTCTTGAGCAGGAAAGGTAGGAAACCATGATGGATTGATGGATGGCCCCATAGTGGCCCCTAATTGGGGCAGGGAAAGAGCAGGCCCCCAAAGGGATTGGGGTGCTGAAAAACCAACACAACCGATATCTGCGCCTTGGATACCCCACAGTGAGTGTCGTGCTAGGTGCTTAGCCGGCGTTCAGAAAGTGCAGCTGAAGACCTGAGCAGGAACTGAGGTGGGCCCCACAGATCGCAGTAGCTCTACCCTCCCCCACCTGTGCACACACCACCTCTGGCTGGATCTGGCTGAGACCCTGGAGGCCAAGTCTGTCAGTCCCTGAGGTTTCCACCCGGGCCCTGGTTCCTGCTCATCAGGATTGGCTTCTCAGCACTCGGTGCCTTTCAGGTTTTCAGAAACAGTTGTTATTTGCCAAGACACATTACATATCTCCACTGCTGCTTGTTCACACTTTGTTTCCTCCGGAAGTCTCTGGCAAACACCATCTGGTTTCAGGGAGGGGACTGGTCCCAGGTCTTTTGTTACTCCACAGCCTCCTCCTCAGGGGCCTTTAACCTCTCCTTACAGCCCCCAAGGAGAGGGCCCTCCGGGTCTGCTGGTCCCATTCAGCCAAAGCAGCCAATCTGTTACCCGAGTCCCTGTGGCTCCATCCCGTTGGTAGCTCTAGGCCAGTGGAAATGGTGCTTAGCTCTTAACTCATCAAAGTTTCATGATCCTCTTCATCTGAGCAGTTCCAGCAGGAAGAGGAGCTGTCACTGTACATTTATCCTGGTCTCATCCCCTGTGATGTCATAAACTCCCGGGCGGGAGAGGCCATGTCTTATTCCCGCCTGTACGTGTCCTCCGTGCCTAGGACAGTAGCTTCCTGCTAGAGGGCAGCCGGCAAATGTCTGCTGATGAATAATGAATGAAGGAGGAAATGATTTTCCACCCACCACGGAAGGAGGGAGGAGGGACTGGTCTTCGCTTCCTTTTAAGCAGAGTCAATAACTGAGCTAAAGTTAGACACAGCGAAGGGCTGTGCTAATGCGAAAGTGGGGTCCGTAGCGCTGGCGGCGTGACTGCCCCCGTTGGACCCCCTCTTTGCAAGGCCCCTGTCCTTTTCCTCTGTTGCACGTGCTGGAGTTTGTAATTACGGGTAGCACACGCCTTTCATTCCGCCTTTCTCTGCTCCTGGACCGAGAGCTCCGTAGGAACAGGGCCCCCTCACCTGGCCCACAGCAGGCTCTCGATAAAGAAGTGTTGACTGAATGAGCATATTCTTCATGTCATCTGGTGAGCATATTTCATTCAAAATATCAGAGCTTTCTAGGAAGACAAATTAGTCCCGCCACAATCTCTTTCATTTTAAATTCTAGCTCTGATTTTCACCACCCACCTCGACTTTAAATAGGCAGTGTTTATTGAGTACTTGCTATGTGCCGGGCATCGTTCTACACTTTTCACTTGCATACTTTAAAAAACTCCTCCCAGTGTCCCTACGAGGTAGGCACGATCAGGTGAGGATGCTCATTTCACAGCTGAGGAAACGAAAGCACAGTGAGCTTAAGGACTTGTCCAAGGTTGAGACGTTGATGAGTAGCGGAGACACCTGATGATGAACCGGCATCTCCCCCCACCTGTGTCTAGACCAACAACGCCATAACGAAGCGTCTGCCGCCTAAAGCCAGGGCCGCGGTTAGAGGCCTCGGAAGGCCTGAGAGCTCAGCCGACTTTTCTCAAAACACATAACTCTGGTATTTTACTTCCTGCATGAACCACCCAGCAACATCCCTCAACTCCCCTCTTCTTCCAAAAAGTCTTCTACACGTACTTGCCAGAGGACCCAGCAATCCCCCTCGTGGGTCTTTACCCCAAATAAATGAAAACATGTGTCCTCACAAGGTTCAGAGCAGCTTTATTCCTCATAGCTAAAAACTATTAATAGAAACAACCTAAATGGCCATTTCCTGGTGAATGGACGTACAAATCAGTTTCCATATCAGGAAACACGACTCAGCAGTAACAAAGGCAGGGACTGCTGGCACCTGCAGCAACGTGGCTGCATCGCAAGGGTGTGACCGTAGGTAAAATGAACCAGACACAGAAGACTGCAGCCAGTATATGAGTCCACTCACGTGACATTCTAGAGAAGGTAAAAGGACAAGGACAGAAAACGCATCCGTGGTTGCCAGGGCCTGGAGGGGAGTTAGTTCATTACAAGGGGACACAGGGAACTTTTTCAGGGGGTGGGGCTAGAAACTTGATTGTGGTCGTTGCACAACTATATATATTTTCAATGTATCATTGAAATATATATTCAATGTGTCATTGAATTATACAGTAAAAAGGGTGAATTTGTATGTAAATTATACCTCAGTAAACCTGCTTTTTAAAAAGTAACATTTTCTTTACCTTTTATTTCAATGTAATAAAAGTATCTTTTCTATCCCTTTATTTATCTATTTTTTGAGACAGGCGCTCCCTCTGTCACCCCGGCTGGAGTGGAAAGGTGGAATTCATAGCTCACTGCGCCATCGAACTCCTGGGCTCAAGCCATCCTCCTGCCTCAGCCTTCCCGGGAACCGAAACTACAAAACTGTGCCACCACATCCAGCTAACTGTTCTAATTTTGGAGAGATGGGGTCTCACTATACTGCCCAGGCTGGTCTTGAACTCCTGGCCTCAAGTGATCCTTCTGCCTCGGCCTCCCAAAGTGCTGGAATTACAGGCATGAGCCACCCAGCCCAGCCCAGCCTGTCCCTTTACTTTTAAATCTGAGCAATAGCTTCTATCTTAAAAAAATACATAATTTAAAAACAGCTAGAGGAAAGCAGACTTGCAATGTGGGTACTAAATGCGACCCACTGGGCAACCTTAGCAAGCTGCTGGGCATCCCACGACAGCTAAAATAGCTTCTCCTGTCCCAGGGGCGGGAATGGCTTGGGAAGGCATTTAATCCAGGGGTGTGTTTCCGGGCTTTGTGTTAATCAGATTCCATCTGACTGAATGACCTTTGTTTTCCCTCTGGTGGAATCATGAAACTGTTTACTTTTAGTGAGTGTTGCAGGGTGCAAATAAAACCATATTCACCCCAGGATTCAGACGTGTCTGAGAAAAACAGGGCAAAGAATACAGGATTGGTGCAAGGACAGCGGGTCAGAAAGCGTGCTGTCCCCACTGAGCCGCCCCACTGAGCCCCCGCCCCCAAACCTCAGCCTCCCTTCTCCAGGACTGGTGCCATGGCCCCAGGCAATGGAGGCTGCAACACAAATAAATAGATGAGCAGTTTCATTAAAATCTCCCTAAGACGTGGCAAGGTCTGGGCCCAGTCTTCTGTGACCCCTGGGAGAGAGGATGCTGAGTGTTAAAGACAGGCTTGCCCCTGAGGCCAGTCTCTGGAGCAGGATGGGGACAGGTCAGCTAAGGGTCAGCCAAGGCAGCCTCCAGCTGGAGGGGGCGGTCAGGCCTCCCCTCAGGAGATGAGGCTGCAGCAGCTGGGCTGGCAGGAACCTGGTACGCACCGGGAGGTAGCAAGCCCACCCAACCCCCTGAGCCTTATGAGGGGGGAAACTGAGGCAGGCTGGGGTTTCTGCAAAGTGGCTAAGTGCAGAGTCAGAAAAAAAATCATTTTCCTATTGCTGTAATCACTCCACGTATCCCTCCCCGTGACGCCCAGCTGGTGTGTGGCTGGGGACAGCAGAGACCTTTGCCATTACTTTTAAGTAACTGGATTCTGTGCTGTATAACATGGATGTGCAACCACATTGCACCTCCCATCTTCTGAAATTCCCACCTGCATTATCTATAAATCTCCTTAAAGATTCCTTTTGTACGACTCTCTGCCTCTGCACGCATTTCCCGGGAGCTCTGGTGCATAGCAACTGAATTAGCATCCGGGCCTGCTTAATTAATAAAATGAGCTTGTGTACATCTGCAATCTTTCCAAGCAATTATGGCGTTTCTCCCATTTCTACACGGAATTCGGCCTGTTAGCACAAAATAATCAAGGTGCACCAAATGATTGTTTTTGCCTTTAAAAAAATGTCTTTAAATTTAGCAAGTTGTTTTGGCTGAGACCTTTAAGTGATTTTTTTTTTTGCTGACTGATGCTCACTCTGCTTGGTATCTTAGAAGCCTGGCGCACAGCACAAAATGGAGGCCCAATATTTGTTGAATGAATCACAATTCACTGGGTCTGTTGCTCACAATCTCCCTGAGCCTTCATTTTGCCATCTTTAAATGAAGATAATAATACCATTCCTGCAGGGTTGAAGTGAGGTTAGACATAATACTTGTAAAACATACAATACATTGTAGTTATAAGGACATTCAGCATCTTACACGCCACACAAATACTGCGAAGGAATAGAGACCTGCCTGTTAAGCCCAGACCTGCCGCTAAATTGTTGACTGGCCTTCAGAAAAACCCCTCATCTTCCGATCTTGTTGTAAAGATGGACGCTTAAGATTTTTCTCTAACATTCAATTAGATTATCTAGGTAAAAAGAGGCTGAAAAGTAGGAATTATTATTTAATTTCTACAGCTTTGCAGTCATTGTGCTTCCTCCATAGTTAAACTTTTCTTGCTCTGGGAACTGACCCTGCCTAGCTAGCGAATTCATACATGTTTCTTTAAGAGCTCACCGTGGTCCATCTATACATTCGAGTTCAGCAGGAGCGTCCCCAAGCTCTGTTGGGGTCTCATAGCACTCCTGAGAAAAATAAACATGCCACGTCTTACAAAAACACAGCCGTCTTCCCTGGATTTTTTCCCTAGGTTTTGCTGCACACAAGCTCCCTTTTCTGCACCTGAGTCTATCGGGAGCGGTGCAGTATTTATTTATTTATTTTGTTCATCCACTCTCCTTTGAGGCAGTTTTCCCTCTCCTCATCCTTTGGAGCTGTCACCCTTTGTAGATCATTCTTATTGAGCATTAACTTGGTGAATGGATGAACGTCACTTGGGAACAGCTCTGGAATATTGCAAAACATAAAGCAGTCAGTGCAAACATCTGCAAAACTTGGCATTCCACCGTGGTTGCAATGAGCCCAGGGCCAAGTCCTTGACAGGCCTTGAGGTCCGTAGAGAACACTGCGCAGGGAAGATTTATTTGGGGAAAGGGCGAGAAATGTCACTTTGCATTTCAGGTACTAGGCGGAGGCGGTCAGCACTCGAGAGGATGAGTCACTGTCTAATCTCAGCCCTCACGTGTGTTGCCTAAACTGCCCTTGTCCCCATTCCAGCCAGTCCTTGGGGTGGTTTTGAAAGAAGCTTGAAACCCATGACCATTTCTTGAGGTGCTTGGGGAGCAGGTGTTGTCTGGGTCCAGCCCCCTTAAATCTCTGGGTTCCAGAGCCTGTCCTCCCTGCCACGTCTTGTACGAGTGGGGACTTGCGTCCCATTCTGCACAGCCGGGTCCCTCTGAGGCCACCCAATGCTCTGGGCTCCCAGCTTGGGCACCTCTTCTGAAGCACCAAACCTGCCTCCCCAGCCACCAGCCACCGTGGCCTCCGGACACATGCTTGACCCCTGACAAGCAGTAAAATTGAAGCACATGATGACTGGGTCTCCTTCTGGAGTCTCCAGCGGTGCATCTGGGTACTCACGTGTTTCCCAAGTGTGGATTTTGCTCTAGAGCTTTGCATCCTTGTTTAGTGCAGGGAGAGAGAAGAGGCCCCTTTCCCAGGGCCACTGACTCTTACTAATTCCAGGGTTCGGGACTCAAAGTGATGCCATTTGCGTTCCATGAAGGGGATGCTGGTGCTTGGATTTTTCTTCTTTCCCTGGTCTGTTAAGGACAGTGTTTCATGCTTCTAACATCGTTGTCCTGTCAAGATTGGACCTTGAGCTCTTGGAACCTCATTTATGATCATGGGTAAAACAATACCTGCAGTTTCAGAGTATGTGCTTCAGAGCTGAGGAAAGTTTTCTGTACCTTATAAAATCCCACATGGGTCAAATGGCTAATCTTTAGCCATCATGGCAGAGCTATATGATTACTTTCATGGGCCCTAAGCACTTTTGCTTTCATGGGCTCCTTCCTCCATTAAATAAACAAACAAACAAATCATATTATATTTTATGACTGTGTTTACACTAGACAAACATAATCAAGGCTGAGTGCATTATTATTATTATAACTGTATTATATTCATTGGCCCCCAAAGCATCATGGGCCCCAGGCGCTCTGCCTGCTGTGCCCAGTAGATAAATCAGCCCCACCTCAAGCTGCTTGAAGTTGCCGGAGGTCTTGGATCTTTGCAGCCTGGCCCTGAACCCAGAGGTTCTCAACACGTGCCCTGTGCTGGTGAGCTGGTATTAGTTGTTTCTCTGTTCTTCTCTCCTTCTTCCCCGCACATAAATTAGAAATTTCCCAAGGCTAGAGATCATGTCTTATTCATCTCACTCCTACACCTTCTTTAAATATTCAGTGAAATTTTGTGGAATTAAATTACAGTTCTAAGATAAAATTTCACAGCCACATCCATGAAGGTTTGGGAAGCCAGTCAATGACACTAACTCAGGGGCCATGCACACATGGCGCTATGAGATCATCCAAAGGACAATGATGGTGCCCATTCCCTCAATGGCTCACAACTGAATGGTGGAAACACACTAGGGGAGAGATGTCTTCTGGTCAATCCATGGACCTGGAGCCATTCAGCCTGACCTTGACCTCCAAGGCCTTGGACAAGTTCTTCAATCTCTGTCGAAGATTTTTTTCACTTGTAAATTGGGATTATAATAATAGTAGCAACTTATTAAAAAGAGAATGCATGTGAAGGTATTAGACCATCACCTGGGACATAAGGAATGTTCAAGATGTCAGCTATTCTTCATAGAAGCAGTCTTGTCCCATATTAGTGTTGCATTGTCACCTATATCTTAATGGTTCCATCTCTACCTCCAGAAATTTCTGCAATCAACTGGGACAGTTCATGTTCAAAGTTGAACTCCTTTTCTTACATTAAGACACGTGTGGTGTGTCCTTTTCTTTTATACTGTAAGCTCTTTGAGGGCAGTCTGTGCCTCTTATCTTTGTTCTCCCAGATCCTAGTAAATTCCATGCTTGGGGGCTGTGAAATAGTTACACAGTAGGCTCCCCAGTGACCGTAGCCTGGAGGATGGTCAGTAGTTGACTTACCAGAGAAGTGCAGGGGCATTTGGGCTCATGGGGGATCTTTGTAACTCAAATTTTTATGGATAAAGGCTTTTCCGCCAAACTATAGCATTCCCACCCCTTGGCTGCCTCAGGGCTGGGCTCAGATTTACCATTACAGGGAAAGCACAGGGCTGGGCCAGCAGAGGTAAGTCTAGAAGGAAAGCCTGTGTAAACCAGTAGATGCAAGATTGCTCTTCAAGTGAACTTGGGACTTACGCAGGGATAAAAACTGCAAAGATCTTGATGTGGCAGAATAAGTGTTTTGAGATTTTAAGGGAGACATGAATTGATTTTTAAAATCTCTCCTGGCAATCCTGGGTCCCTTCTCTCCCCTCCTCTGTGTGGCCTCGGGGCAGGACACACAGCTGCAAAGATGCAGAAGGCAGAGGGGAGCTGCCTGCCACTGTTGGTTTCCCAGAGCCGGGACCCATTAAGAGAACTGTGAGATGCCTCCAAGGCAAACATGAAGGGACAGGGGTTCCTCTCAGGGAAAAACCTCAAAAATGGAAAAGAATGTCCTCTGACATTTAAAAAAAAATGCCCCCCAGGAGTGAGAGTGGGATCCCAGGTGGCTGCCTGAGAAGGGGCCTTGACAATTTTCCTGGACAGAGTCTTGAGAAGTCAAGACCCCAGACAGAGTGTGCAGGTGGGGCTGAGCCTCAGGGAGCAGCAGGAAGAACTCACTTCTGCCTTGCGGCTCAGGGTGGAGAGCGCCCCCGCCTTGAGGCGCCGTGTGGACAGGCTCAGTGGATGCCTCAGAAGGGGCCTTTGGGGACAGATGAGTCAAGGACGGAGGCCCCTCCCAGCTTCCTTCCTCAACACTAATCAAGTTCATGGAGCTTCAACACCACCCTGGGGAAAAACAGGGAGTGGAAAATGTGTTTCTGACAACTGGATGGAACAGGACCTTCAAACACAAATAAAATTATAGACAAAAATTTTTAAATTCCTATTTCCTACACCACTGAGTTTGTGGATGAGACTCATCCTGGCTAGAATAGCAGGGAGCCAGGTCAAAGATGTTAGCCCCAGCACAAACAACTCCCCCAGGACCCAGGGAGGACAAAGTATCTCCACTGATGACAGAAGAGTCTGATCACAGTGGCCGAAGCTCTTTGTTAGGAAGAACGAGAACTTGCAAAAACTCCCACAGTAAATGACACATACGTACTCCTCATTCCAAACCGTGGGTCAGTTATTTCAAACTAATCCTTTTGGCAGCTCAATAAAGACCTGAGTTAAACAAAGACGCCCTTGGAGGATGCTTTGTCTACAACAGCCAGGACTGGGTGGCTTCTACCAGACTACTGGAGTCAAGATTTTGGTGCCTGTTATGGGCACAGCTGGGTGAGCGGCCTATGTGATGAGAATGCTGCCCCAGCCTGGCTTACTTCTGATTCATTTTGTTGTCTGGCACATAGTAGATGCTCAATAAACAGTGAATGAATAAATGAATGAAACCTCCTTGACTGCCCTGGACCAACGAAGTCTGAGCTTCTCTGCATCCCCTGGGCACTCCAGGGGAGTAGAGTTGCTCCTCAACGGCCAGCACCTCAGGTACTCAAGCTGCTGCTGGTGGTTCTGGCCAGGTCTACTCAGATGCCACAGAGAACAGGCCAGATGACATCTTCCAAAGCTGAGTCAGACAGTGCCTTATTTTGGAGACCTTTTTGACACACCCGCAGGTGTGTGGGTCCCATCACCCCCAGGCCTTGCCCAAACATCCTGTTTTATAGTGTTCTATTTACTTGACTTTTTTTCCTCACTGGTCTGTGAATTATTAGAGCACAGCAAGTATATTCCCAGCACAATGCCTGGCACAGGATAGGTGCTAAATGTTTGATGAATTAAATGGTTATGTGCTAAAATCATACCAGATGAGCCTGGCCAGTAGCTTTGCAGAACAAACTCTGCTTCATCAAGTGGCAGTAGGTTGCCAATCTCTGATCTGGGCTACTTTTTTTTTTTTTTTTTCCCAGGTGTTTACATTTTTAAAAACCCTTTATTCCTGAAGTCTTTGAATTTCCAGTAGGAAACATCTATGTCAAGCGAGCCAACCTGGCCAGGACTCCCAGGTGCTCAGGCCAGAGTAGCAGGCTGAATGCTCAGGAGTGGTAGGATCCTCAGGTCCACCATGCATGCACCATGCACTAAGGTGCAAAATGTGGGATGGAGAGGGGAGGAGTCTCTGATCATCCTCAAGGGATGCCTGAAGCTAAGAGAAGAATCACGGAGCTCAGCAAACAAAATGGAGCCTAGCAGATTCTGCAGGCTGAGTTAGCTGATGCTTCAAGTTCGCCGGTGGGGAGGGCCCAGGGGGTGCTGGAAGAGGGATCTTGGGCTTCGGGTCCGGTCCCTGGGGAGTGGGATGATGCGCGACTGCCCCCTGGTGGTCTGCCCACCAAACTGCAAGGCTCTGAAAGCGGGGTGGTCTCCGGCCGGGGAGTGGCTCGTCCAGCCGGAGGGGCAGCATCACCTGTTAGGGAAAGAAAAGAATCAATCAGGGGCAGAGGAGCTGAAGAGCCTTAATTAAGTGCCTGACATTACGGGATGTCTTCTTAGTGAGCCTATGCTCAGTTAGTCTATGTGGATTGATTTTGTGATTACATCTTGAAGTTCGGCCGCCAGGAGCCTTGATAAAATCTTTACATCTACATTCATCGGGGAAACCAGGTAAGCCCCTCGGAGTACTTGCCAGATGTGTCCGGCAGATGAAGGCCTCCACTGAGGAGATCCGTGTTCTCGGGGTCGAGGTGAATTGTCAGGTTCAGTAGCCAAAAAGGACGGAGCGGTGAGAATGAGGTTGGGAGACCCGGAGTGGGGCTGGTGTGGACACATCTGAAGAACTTGCTGAGAAACCTGCAAAGCCAGGTGCTGCGGAAGGGCTTTCAGCAGCAGGAAGACTCTCCTGTGAGCCCGGAGATGGGATCCACCCAGGCCGCTGCCGACAGGCGCTGAATCATCACCCGGACTCTCCCAAAGAAGCGGGAATTATTTCACAGAATAGGACATATCCTAGGGGGAAACTGAGGTTCTCTTTGTCCCCATACACATCTGAATCATCCTACGAAGTGACGAATCTTCTAAAAATGTATGCACGCGGTTATGTGTTAACGTGATATATTCAACCAAAGGGATTTTAGAAAGCAAGGCATCGAATGCTTTGTAGGTGGACAAGACATGTAGACAGATGATGTCTCTTATCACAAAATGCATAGATTAAAAAATCATAATGAGAGACAGGCACAGTGGCTTGTAGTCCAGCCATTCAGGAGGCTAAGGCAGGAGGATCGCAGGAGCCCAGGAGTTCAAGACCAGCTGAGCAACACAGTGAGACCTCATCTCCAAAAATGATAATAATAATTCCATCCTTTAAGCAACTGGAGAATCAAACAGAATGCAGAGCCGAAACAATAACGTATAAGAGTTTGAACTGTTTCATCACAATATCATAGCTTATATACCTGCAGTTCTTTCATTTGTGCATATACAAGTTACCAAAATGGTTGTTTAAATATTGTGGCTGTTTCTTTCTGCAAAGGCACACGCTAGGTAACCAAATGGAAGTTTTAAAACGTGAGCTAAATGTGCTCCACTCATAATAATCGCACACCCATTTAATGGATGACTACACTGAGGCTTTTAGGATCTTGCTGTGTGTTTCATGATAAACTGAAATGGAGAAAGAACAAAGGAAACCTGGGCTCTCTTTATCCTTTCACGTGGAGGATGCACATTTTGCCATGTGTGTTTTTCTCCGGTGCCCCCTGAATTCACGGCTACAGCAACCGTACTTTCTTCTGGCTGCTTGGAAAAGACAGGCCTTGAGAAGTGATTTCTGAGAAAAGCAATACCCCTCAATGAAAACCTGGTCATAAAACATAAAAGAAGAGCTCTGTTCCTCTCGCCAACAGTAATGCGTCTTCTACTGTATCCTGCCTCCTAAAGGCTTCAAACAGCGAAAAGGCCGAATTTGAAACATTTGCCGCATTAAGGCAAAATTGAGCTTAGCCAGGATCTTTATGGGTCTTATAAATATTTATACTTAATAACATCTGGGCCTGAGCTTTCGTTTCGAAGCTCATATTTGCTGAACGAGCCTAGGTTTTTTTGTTTTTTTTTAATGAGAAATGAGCCTGGGGAAGACACCTTTCGTTTGGTGTTTGAGTTTTCATATTCGTGTCTCTTAGCATATCTCACAAAAGCCAAGCTAGAGTCTGTTTGATTTATTCATTTTATTACTAGTCAAGAGGCACAAGGTGAAGCAGGATGGGAAAAGGGCGAATGGAAGGTGGGAGCTCTCTTAGGACCAGATTACACAGCTGAGGGTTGCACAATTATCTGCAAACGTCAGGCCCCCGAATCCACTTTTGCCTGAATTCTATGATTGGCCGTCCCAAAGGTCCTGAATTTCCTCTAAATAATTGCATAATGTTCTCACTTTGTTTTAGTTAAGAAGACTTAGTCATGAGAATCAAACAAATGTTGTTGCTCTCTTCAAGTTTTCCAAAAGCTTTTCAAGGATTGATTTATTGTTTTTGGATAGATCAAAATCAGCTATGTTTGCATAGCCAGAGAGCAATTATATCTTTTGAACTCAAAGGACAAAAATGTGTGAATGCAAATGAAGTCAACCCTCAATTCTCTGCACTGGGAGAAGAGAAGGCAATTCAAAAATCACTGGTATTTGGTTTGGAAATGGGTTTGTGTTTTTAATCAAATCCAATACCTTAAAATGTTGTGGACGTTCACTTCCAGCAATGCAAGGAACCTTGCTTTGAAGACTGACTTCGAAGGAGCTAGGAAGAGATTTTTCTTCTCCTGTTTGTGCCTCAATAAAACCTGAGGGGAAGACAAGCCTTCCTTGCTGGCTCTCAAAGGTTTTAGGAAAAATTGTACTGCCCTTTTAAACATCTCTGGAGCAAAAATGGAAGGAAAATTTATGTTGCAAGGAGCTCCCCAGCAACGGCGAGTGCTGTAGAAAAAGCAAGTGAAAACTAGAAGAGAGCTATTTGTCAGTAAAGCAAGGAATTAAAATGTTAGTGTTTCTTGCAGAAAGAGGGAGCTGTCAACTTGGAAAATAATTAAATGGTAAGTGCTGTCAAAGAATTTGAGAGATTTGCCCGAGGTAAACCAATATGCAGATAACTGATACATACACTCACACGGCAGATACACATGGATAGATACAAGGAAGGATATTTTGACAAAGAGAAGGGAAGTGACTTGTTCAAGGTCACTTGGGAATTAAGTTCCCCAGGTTGTAATCCCTATAACTGTAGTCCTCTGGCCACCAGCACCTATATTTCATTGCTCTGTAGCAGTTGCATAAGCATTTATCTTGTTTTCTGTCCCCCAGTGCAAGTACGACATTAAAAATTTCATGCTTAGAGCTGGACTTTTCTGACTCCAAGCTCCCTCTGGATGTCAGCATCTTCTCCTTTGAAAGCAGAGATAAGCCTCTACTGTATTATTAGAAGCAAGGGGTTCGAGAAAGTGATTTTTTCCCCCCACCCTCAGCTCATCATCCAAAATGCGATGCAAAGTGAGAGTGAAACAGAAGATAAATGTCCTACTCCCCTGACTTGGAAGTTGGTCTTTGTCCAAAGGTAGAAGTCTTTGGAATGAGATAGCAGGTAGAATTACACCTCATTTTCCTAACGATACAGGCACTATAATAACCTTGGAAAAGTAATCCTCAACACGATACCCATAGGAATATTTTTAATAAGTAATTTGAAATCATATAACATTCCTGCTGCGGTGCAACGCAAGGGAACCGTGAGCAGATTAGATTTATTTTCTCGTGTTTTTCTAAACGAGGCAGAGAGGCAGGAAGAGGGGCATCGCCTACTTAATACTAATACTCTGACATTGTGTGACTATGTTCTTAGGCCCAGATCCAAATGGTCCTCCGGCTGAGAGAAACCAAAGCTGAAAGCTGAGAACCATCAATCTCTGAAGCTGAGCTTTTTCAGATGCTTTCTGAAAATTGAGTATGCACATGATGTCCAGTGCATCCTGTGATTTCTAAAGGCTGGGGACTCGGGGAATGTGCCGATGAAAAGAAATCCCAGGAGGAGTCGACAAAACCCAGACTTTGAAACAGAGACTCGAATTTCAGGAATAAAACAAATGATTGTGTTTAGCGTAGTCGGAAGAAAGCAAATGCTACTCTCATTTTTCGAGTTTCACAAAAATTCGTTATGCAAGAAAGAGAAAGGGATATAAAAGATTTCCCATCAAGAATTTTAAATAGAATAAAAATAATATTTGTAAAATATTAGTACAAAGTATCTGGTTGAGGAAAGAGTTACCTTCATATTTTTCACTAAATGGAACAAAAATCTCCTTTCAATCTTGAGTGTTCTATGGAGCACATTCCAACAGAGTGTGTTATAGTGACAGCTACCGGTTATCAGGCACTCACTAGATGTCAGACACGAAATTAGTTTACAAGCATTATCTTGATTCATCCTCATCACAAGCCTATGAGACAGGAGTTATTATTCCCATTTTCTGAACAGGAAAATTGAAGTTCAAAGATAATTATTGGCCACAAGATCATGCAGTCGGTTGGTGAAGTAGTCAGGATTCGAACCCAGACCTGAGATCCTATCAGTAGGCTGTAAGGCCCCCCGCGCGCCAAAATAAAAGAGGCTAATTGAGGGACCAGTGCTTGACTCTGGCCCAGGGGAAAGCTTGGGCCCTCTTAAGAAATCCAAGGTGACCAGCCACCGGGGAGCTTCGTTATGGACTAAGGAAGAGAGGACACCATAAGTTTACCAACACAAGTATTTCAAGGGTACCGTCAGAATTTGATGAGAAGAAATGACAAGCCATGTGGTCATTCTGAAAAATGCCCAGAACGTGAACCGGAAAGGGGGAGGAAGAGATGTTCGCACCAGATTGAACCTGGGCTGAGAAAGCAACAGAAGAGAGGTCTGCAATGAAGAACAACTAGTTCACTCCGGGAGAGCGAAGGGGAGCGTTTCTGACCAGCACTGGTGCCAAGACCAATATTATCTTATATTAAAAAATAATTGAAGCTGATTCAAGGATTTGCAGATCCAAATTCACCATGACCAGGAGAAGAACAGGGGGAGGGGCGAGCAGTTGAGGATAGCAACCAGTTTTCAGTAGCCTGGGGAAGGAGGAGAAGAGAAGCCCATGAAATTCAATATTCCAGAAGTTAAAGCCCTGTGCTTGTAGAGAACAAAAGAAAACACGCCTAATAGAGTAGAATAATAAAGGGAAGGCTCTGCATTCATAAGGTATTGGGTCCTTCAAAGGCCTTTGCTAATAGTACAGGGGAGTCCATTGCCTTACACCTGCGGGGCATTATTATTTGCAAGACACTCTCTGCAGTGAACCCGGCCATTGACAATGGTAAGTACCAACAGGATGATTGCATTCTAGCCTTGAAGGGATTAGCATCCAAAGCCACCTGGGAAGAGAACAACACAGCAGCAGCCATGGCTCAGGGCCCCACTGCCTGGGTGCTCTTTTTGCTAGTGGGTGGGGAATGTTCGGTGTGGTCTCCTAAAAGATGAGGTCACCCACTTCCTTCTCTCCCCTCACACACTCTTCGCAGAGCAGCTAAAGTTCTTCAAAGAACGCTTTGTTAACCAACCGCATAGTTAAGGCTAACAGAGTCAGATATTTGGGTATGGCTAACAGAGAGCTGTATATTTTTTTTATAGATGAACAGTTTTCAGAGAATGACAATATGCTAAAGCAATGATCCATAACCATTTTGGATTACATACTCTCTAATCTAATTTTGAAAAACTGTGTACACCCACCCATGCTTTGCAGTTGATGTCTAAGTTTTTTCATCGTAAGTTTATGTAATTGCAAAGGATGTATTATTGCTGTAACTTTTGGCATATTGTAAAACTCTACAATTTGAAATAAAACTGTTACTAACTTTTAAATGTGTCCAACTGAATGATTTAATATCCACCATCATCCATTTTAAAAATACAAATACAAACTCTTCTTTAATAGAAGGAGATTTTATATCATTCCCTTTTCTCCTTGACATTGTACCTCTATTCTAGTTCTCCTTAGGGTTCATCTTAATGTGTTATATTTTTGTGCTTGTCTTTTATGACTACTCTTTATATGTTTCTGTGATGAATATATGTATGTATATGTATATGTACATTATATATATGTACAATATATATATGTACATTTTTAGGTTTATAGATTTAAATTTTTTCTTCTGTATTGAGGCATTATAATTATTAATAAACAATTGGTTATAATATAAAGATCTTACAAATTTTGAAAAATAATATAAGCATAAAACCAAAATTGTGTCTGAACATATGTCTTCATGAGATAGAAGAGGGTTTAATGGTGTCTTGAATTGTTCCTTTCTTTGGTGCCCTGGAGATTTTTACTCTTGGAACAATGTTGCATAATAAGTTTTTGTTTTTTTATAAAATAGGAGAAGGAAAATTTTGGCAGGGGAGGTGGAAAGGGAAAAAAACAAAGGCTTGTTCTTAGGCCAATCAATTTTTTAGAAGACAGAACTCACAGCAATTGAAGAGTTGGAAATTGATTTTCTTAAAAGTATTCAAATGCAGGTGCCACATGGAAAAAGGTGGCATAGAGGTTGGATGAGAACCTGTGCTTCAGGGTGAAGCCGACTGCCCTAAACTGCACTGTGTGGACTGGCATTTCCTTCTCTCTGGGAGTCAGGGAAGCCATCCAGAATCCCACCGTACGAGGTGAGGGTAGAGACGTCAGACAGGCTCCTGCTCGCTTGAGCTTTGCCTCTTGCTAACTGAGTGACTTCACCAAGTCATCAACTTGGCTAACACTCAGCTCCTCTACTTTAAAAAGGTTCTACCGCAGAGCTACCAAAAGGATTAAATGATTAATATAGTTAAGCGTGGGTGTTGAAAGTGGATACTCCGTGTGTATTACCTTCCTTTCCTATAATACTATAGAAACATTCTGATTATTTGGGTTCAGCTACAAGGACATTTATTATATTCTCTACAACTCTTAGGGCAAAAGCACCTGAGAATGGTCCCCTTCCATTATTATTCAGAGTTGGTGTCACCGGGAAAGAGAATAGCCACTTGGTGGGTCTTCATGCCTCTCTCTTGCTACCTTAGACACCTTTGGGGAGCCAGCCCGGCCCTCAGCCCCTTCTCTCTGGGGTTTGCCTTCTTCTCTTCTTCCTTCCTTCTTTCTTCTTGTGAATAGAAATCCTGCCCATGGTTGCAGAGGGTGGAAGATGTTGGGCATATCGAGGCATGGTATTGTTAAACTTGAAGTGTTGTCTTCATGGCAACCCAACCACTATTTGGGTTAGCATGTGAAAGCTACGTATATACAAGTTTACCGTACCAAAACTATCTGGGTCTCTAGTTCAAGTCCAGAAAGACATCTGGGGCCCCTTCACCCTGTCCCCCCATTTGAAGGGGCAGAGAAACTCCTTCAAAGCTGAGAGGAAACCTGGCAAATGTAACCTAAGACCATGAGCTGTGGAGTCAGACAGATGCAGGTTCAAATCCACATTCTATGATTTGCTAGTTGGGAAACCTCTGTAGGTCATTTCACCCCTTTCATTGCAAGTTAACTTATCCACATGGGATCAACAGTGCCATTTCCTTCACAGGGTGTTTGGAAAGTTTAATGAAATGATGCTCATAAAATACTAGCACAGTAGCTGGCATAAGTAAGTATTCAGTAAGTACTGGAAGTTCTGGCCAGGAAAATTAGCCAAGAAAATGAAATAAAAGGCACCCAGAATGGAAAGGAAGAAGTAAAACTATCTATGTTTGTAGAACACAGAACATTCGAGCACCTTAGAACATTCCCATGATTTATACTGGTTAACCTCACCTCTGAAGTAACAATTCTTTCAGATAAATTCTGCAGGGGAATTGGCAGAACAATGCTTAAATATGAACAATCTGTCCTTTTTTTCTTCTTAAACATTTTTTCATGTAAGCAATTCAAGTAGGCAAATTACTTTTTCCTCAATTTTTATTGCCTGGGATAAAAGCGGGCCACGCAGAATTTATGAAGTGACACTAGGCGCCCATCCCACCCACGGGTTTAATTTAAATTTTTCTAGTAGCTACACTAAAAAGGTGAAAAGAAACTGTTGAAATTGATTTTAATTTATATGAGCAAGTATACGCAAACTATTATCCTTTAACTCAATATATCTGAAATATTATTTCAACATGTAATCCATATAGAAATTATTAACCAGATATTTAACTTTTCTTTTTGCATTAAGTCTTGGGAATCCAGTGTGTACTTCACACACCACATGTCAATTCAGACTATAGCCACATTTCAAGTGCCCAGGAGCTACAGGTGGGGGACGGCTAGGGCATGGCGGCCACACAGACCTGGAGCAATTGGCAGCACATGGCAAGCATCCTATATGCATTTACTACTGTACAATTTAGGCAGAGCCTCTGGGTTTCCTAGGGCTGCTCTAACAAATTACCAAACATCTGATGGTTTAAAACTACAGAAATTTATTCTCCCATAGTTCTGGAAATCCAAGATCAAGATGTCGGCAGGGTTGGTTTCTCTGGGAGGTTCCGAGGGAAGATAGACTCTGTGCCCTTCTCCCAGCTTCCGGTTGCTGCAGGCAATCCTTACCCCTTGTTGTATAGATGCATCGCTCCAAGCTCTGTCTTCACACAGACTTCCTCCCCCCATATGTCTGTCTTCTTTTCTGTCTCTTGTAAGAACATGCTCATTGGATTTAGAGTCTACCCTAATCTAGTATGATCTTACCTTGATCCTTACCTTGATCACATCTGCAAAGAGCCTTATTCCAAATAAGATCATATTCTTAGTTTCCAGATGGGCATAAATTTGGGGTGGGACATTATTCAATCTACTATAGGATCCCAAGCACTTATATTTTTAAAGACTCCCAGCTGATTCTCTATGCAGAATGGGCTCAGGAAATTACCACCTCACCTTGTTGAATTCTCAACAGCCTTCCAAAGTGGGATCATTATTACTTTTACTGATGAGAAATTGGAAGCTGGGAATTTAAGTAATTTACCTGAGTTCTTACAGCTGGTAAGTAGCAGCGCTTGGACTTGAATCCAGGTCTGTGGGACTCCAAAGTCTACCAGGGGTGGGGAACCTGCAGCTTTGGGGCCACATGTGGTCTCCTGGATCCTTGAGTGTGCGGCCTTTTGACTGAATCAAAATTTTGTAGAACAAATCCTTTTAATAAATGGATTAAAACTCTATATACTTATAACCAGTTTTCAACCCTATCTCACGCCTTCAAGGTCTGTGGATTCTTATTAGCTGCCACACATAAAAGTCTTTTGTAAGAATGTTTCCTGTTTAGTAGTTCTAGTCATTGAGTCAGTGGTTTGACATCACGGTGCATTTTTCGCATTTGATCAGAATGATTTATTCTGTAGAAGAACCATCTTCGCCATTGTGAACAGATGTTAGCATTGTTATAAAAGGTTAAGAAAAGGATTTGTTTTCTGTTCCTTTTAATGCCGAGGGGACGGAAAGAAGGAGAGACTAGGCTCAGGAATGCATCTGGCAGCCCACGCTTTGAAAATCATCATCAGATCTGGGAGCAAAACTCAGAGTGTATCCAGCCGTGGAGTCAGCTCCCAGGAAGGGTCTTGGAAAGAAATGTTTGTGAAATGGATCCAACATTTTGAGGAAGGGACCCAGGGTTATTCCACTGGAAGGAGCATTTGTTGTTATAGAGGAGTGATCCTTCCCTCCAGAGTGTGTTTAATATTCCATAGACACTCATAGGACAACTAGGAAAGTGATTCCAGATAGTTCTGCCTGTGGGAGAGTGACGTGGCAGAAAGTACTCAGCTAGGAGATGGGTACACTCGCTGTTGCTTTGTTCACGTACATGTGAAAGTGAGCACAGCGCTCTTCATTTCTTCCTGTTATTTCTTCCTAAATTTGTATTAAAGTAGAACCACCCAAGCTTCCCGTAACGGTACTGGGAGTCCCTGCCGCAGTGGTGAGGACAAGATGGACCAGCCCACGTCAGCTCAGGGCAGTCTTTTGGTACACTGGAAGCCAGCCACCAGCCTCAGCCAAATGACGTTTGCTGAGGTCAATGGCCTTTCAGTGTGCGCTGCCTCTGGCCCCTCCCGGTGCTCGCCAGGGGTCCCAGTGTCACTGGCCTGGGGGAACAGATTCCAGCTGTGCAGAAGTCCTCTCACTCAAACCATCGGCCCCCACGTGGCAGGACCAGGGAGATCTGCCACATTGTCACGTTTCTGTACTTGGGCTTGGTGTCTTAAGAGTTAGAATCTGGCTTCCAATGTGGTGGGAGGGGCCTTGAGAAGACTTTGGTTCTGTTCCTCCACCACGTCAGGACAAAAGGTCCACCTAACACATGTGTGCTGACTTGCTACTGGTAAAAAAACAAAAGCAAAAGCAAAAGCAAAAAAAAAAAAAAAAAAGAACCAAAACCCGTATCTAAACAAAGCACGGTTTCTTGAGTGCCTGCTTGGATAAACAAACTACAAGACTGTGGCTGCACTGAGAAAATATCCATTTTGTGGTGTAAAATGCAGATTCCTGTTTAATTTTTAAAAGAGCCTCTGTTCTGAGCCACACAAGCTCTGCATGGTCTGTGTTACGGACTGAAGGTTTGTGTCCACACATGTCCACAAATGCGTGTGCTGAAGCCCTAACTCTCCATGCCGCTGTGTCTGGAGATGGGGCTGCTAAGGAAGTAATTAAGGTTGAATTTAAATGAGGTCAAAGGGCAGGGCCCTGATCCAATAGGATTCATGTTCCCCCTCCTCCCCTAGCACACAAGCATGGAGGAGAGGCCACATGAGCCCAGGGCAAGAAGACAGCTGTCCAGAGGGAAATCCTCTGCCCGGGTGGTAGAAGCCCGAGTCCTGGCCAGCCCTACCACTGGCTGAAAGCAGCCTGGGGCCTGGAATAAATTTGTAAGACAGGCCACAAATACTGCAGTCCTCGGGCAATTCTTGTGGCTGTGCTAGCTCAGAGCCAGGGGACTTGGGGTGCAGATGACCCAGTGAGACACCAGCAGCTGTGGCCAAGCCAGTGCCTGTGACATCCCCCTCCCCCAACTCCAGGCAGTGCAGCTCAGGGAGAGTCTTCTTCCACTTGGGGAAGGAGAAGGGAAGAGCTCAGAGGACTTTGTTTTGCAACTTGGGTACCAGCTCAGCCACAGTAAAATAAAGTACCCAGCAGACTCCTGAAGCCCCTGATTCCAATCCTTAGTTCTTGGATAGCATTTCTGGACCCACGCTGGCCAGTAGGAAACCCTGCTGCCCTGAAAGGAGGCACCCAGTCCTGACAGAATTCACCCCCTGCTGACTAAGGAGCCCTTGGGCTTTGAATAAATATCAGACATAGCCAGGGAACAGTCACCATTGGCTTTGGGTGAGATGGGGCTGGCTTCAGTTGTGACCTGGTACAGTCCTAGCTGTGGTGACCACAAGGGAGTGCCCACGTCAGCCCAGCAGAGAGAGTACCATTTCTATATGCCAACAGCAAACAATCTGAAAAAGAAGCCAAGAAAGGAAGCCCATTTACAATAGCTACAAATAAAATAAAATTCCTATGAATAAACATAACCAAAGAAGTGAAAGATCTCTACAATAAGAACCATAAAACATTAATGAAAGAAATTGAAGAGGACACAAAATCATGGAAAGATATTTCATACTCATGGATTAGAAGAATCAATATTGTTAAATGTCCATATTACCCAAAGCAATGTACACATTCAATGCAATCCCTGTCAAAATATCAATGACATTCTTCACAGAAATAGTAATAGAAAAAATAATCCTAAAATTTATATGGAACCAAAAAACACCCAGAGTAGCTAAAGCCAACCTGGGCAAAAAGAACATAACTGGAGGAATCATATTACCTGACTTCAAATTATGCTACAGATCTGTAGTAACCAAAACAGCATGGTACTGGCATAAAAACAGACACATAGACCAATGGAACACAATAGAAAATGAACCCAGAAATAAATCCACACATTTATGGTGAATTTATCTCTGACAAAAGTGCCAAGAACACGCACTGGGAAAAAAACACTCGCTTCAAAAATGATGGTAGGAAAACTGGATATTCACATGCAGAATAATGAAACTAGACCCTTATGTCTCACCATATACAAAAATCAAATCAAAATGGATGAAAGACTTAAATCTAAGACCTGAAACTACTAAAATAAAACATTGGAGAAACACTGCAGGACATTGGTCTCGGCAAGAATGTCTTGAGTTATCTCCCCAAAGCACAAGCAACCAAAGCAAAATTGGACAAATGGGATCACATCATGATAAAAAACTTCTGCTCAGCAAAGAAAACAATCAACAGAGTGAAGAGACAATCCACAGAATGGGAGAAAATATTTGCAAACTACCCATCTGACAAGAGATTGATAACTAGAATATATAAGAGCTCCAATGACTCAATAGGAAAAAATCAAATAATCTGATTAAAAAAATGGGCAAAGGATCTGAATAGACATTTCTCAAAAGAAGACATACAAATGACCAACAAATGTATGAAAAAATGTTCATTATTAGACATCAGAGAAATGCAAATCAAAACCACAATGAGATTCCATATCACCCCAGTTAAAATGGCTTCTATGAAAATGACAGGCAATAACGAATGCTGGTGAGGATCTGAAGAAAAGGGAACACTCATCCACTGTTGGTGGGAATGTAAATTAGTGCAAACACTATGTAGAACAGTATGGAAGTTCCTCAAAAAACTAAAAATAGAACTGCCATATGGCCCAACAATCCCATTGCTGGGTATATATCCAAAAGAAACGAAATCAGTATATCAAAAAGATATCCGCTCTCCCATGTTTATTGCAGCACTATTCACTATAGTCAAGATATGGAATCAACCTACGTGTCTATCAACAGATGAATGGATAAAGAAATTATGGTACATAGACACAATGGAATATTATATAGCCATAAAAAAAGAATAAAACTCTGCCATTTGTAACAACATGGATTAACTGCAGAACATTTTGTTAAGTGAAATAAGGCAAGCATAGAAAGACAAATCTCTCATGTTCTCACTTATATGTGGGAACTAAATACTGAAACAATTGATATGGTTACCAGAGGCGGGGAAGGGTAGCAGGGAGGAGGGGATAAATTGGGATGGTTAATGGGTGCAAAAATATAGTTAGTTAGATAGAATGAACAATACTTGATAGCACTATAGTGCTATAGTCAACAATAAGTGACTATAGTCAACAATAAGTTATGGTATATACTTTAACTAAAAGAGTGTAATTGGTATGTTCCTAACACAGAGAAATGATAAATGCTTGAGGTGATGGATACTCCAATTACCCTGATTTGATTAATACCCATTGTATGCTTATATCAAAACATCACGTACTCTATAAATATACACAACTATTGTGTATCCACTAGTAATTAAAAACAACACATTTAAACACATTTAAAAACAATGATTTTTTAAAAAAGAAGATGGCTGTCTGCAACCCAAGGAGATAGCTCTCACCTTGCTCGCATCTTGATCTTGGACTTCCCAACCTCTAGAACAGGGATAAAATAAAGTCCTGCTGTTTAATCCACCTGATCTGTGGTATTTTGTTATAGCAATCCAAGGGGACAAATACACTGCGAGAAACTCCAGACAGGCAGGGGAGCTCGACTCTCCCCTAGTCCTGCATCCCTTACCTGTAGCAGCCTCAGTTTCCCTGCCAGGGAAACAGCAACTTACTCATCCCAGTTGCGTGGCTGCTGATTGTGATATGCAAACAAGCGAGACTCTCTCCTAGGTGGGACACTTCAGTGAGATCTTGCTGAGGGATTGTCCTGCCACCCTACTGCAATTCCACATCCAGGGCCACTCTTCCCCTCTCCTCAATGGAGATGCAGACAAAGGATTTTATTTAACATGTGAGCTCGGCAATCGCGGGCAGCCAACTCCTCTTTCCCAGATTGCATGATCGATGTTACTTCTCTCTGGACTCCTGTGTAAATTAGGAGTTAAAGTGTTCTCTTAGGTCCTTTCCAGATCTAAAACCACTTTCCCCCTGACAGCATACCTTCTTTCTATGCATCTTTGTAAGAGACATCATTTTTAAGTGGAAAAAAAAACAACACACGCACACACACACACACACACACACACGGGTAGAATTTTCCTGAAATATCAAGGAAATACAGTGCATACAGGTGATGGGTATGAATTTACATGACAGGATGAACCTATTGGGTATTGGGGGTATAAGGACAAATAAGATGGTACCTACTTTCTAAAGCTCTAAGAAATAACAACAGCAAATGCTAGTGTCTTCAACAGAATTCAGCACAGAGCCTGGCTCACGTTCTAAGTACATTGTGCGCTGTATTAAGTTACTGTGCATTAACATGCATTAACATATGAACTCCTTCAAGGCACAAGGTGAGGGTTCAACACAGCAAACAGCCCTTATGGCCACCAAACATCAGCAAACGCTAATTGTCATTTTGGAATTAGATAGAGGTGGTGGTTGTATCATATTGTGAATGTACTACATGCCACTGAATTGTACACTTTAAAGTGGTTAATTTTGTGTGATGTGAATGTCATCTCCATTTTAAAAAAAAACCTCATTGCCATTTGGGTCAGGCACTGTGCTAAGATGCAGTTAAATTCCCAAGATTCAAGGCCAAGAGTTACCACTAGAAAGAAAGAAGGAAACAACAAGGTCAAGATCTAAGGCAACTGTGTTCACAGGAGGGGCTGGTGTCCAGCGAGAGGAGCCTGCATTCACACTGACAGTCTGCAAACAACGAGGAAATACAGTAGAGAGCTTGAAATCATGGGCCTGAGAGGACTGTAGGCCAAGAGCCCCTTTCTTATCCACTCTGAGCCTGAACTTGACGGTGGAGCTCATGGAGATGCCCAGAGTGCTGAAGCTGGTTTCGTAACTGTCTTCGCTATCGCTATCTACCTGTCTGAGTCACCCTCTGATTAACTTTTACCAGATAACAGCTATTTAATTCTGGCCTTATCGCTGCTTTTGTTTAATCTATAATAATGTTTTCTGCACCTGAACTGCCGGGCAGAGTGCAACGCAATATTGCTTTTATCATTATTCTTGTTACCATTTGCCCTTTGAAAGCCTTCAGAAAATGCCTTTAAGTGTAATGTTTGATTTTCACGCAGACGTACACACCTCCTTCTTCCTCTTGGATTTTTCCCAGCTGGGGGATTAAGCCCTGGTAATTTAATCACCCAGCCTCATTGGGCTAGTTTCTATCTCCTTGGTTACATCATAATTTCCTTTCATCACGTAGTGTGTGTTTTCTGGCCAACTCTCTTGTTTCTTCTCCTCCACACAATTGCGGGAAGACAGTGCTGCTAACGTGCCTTTAAGCTCTTGTTTCTTTTCTTTGAGGCCACGTTCAGGCTTTCAGCCTTTCTTCTCAGCTCCCTGGACTGCTAATTTCTTTCTGGTTCAATAAAATTTACTTGTCAGCACTCACGCAATGAGCCTTTCTCCTCTGTCCCCTCCTGCTCCCTACTCGACCTCTGATGTTTTACAGTATCGGGTTTTTCCTCCCCGCAGGAGTAATGGGGCTGTTGTGGGATTTTTGTATGTTTGTTTCTTTTCTTTTTTCCCCCAAGATTAACAAATAGAATGTTAAATGAATTAATACGACCCGTTCTTTTTTTTCCTTTTATTTTTAGTTGACACATACTAATAGTGTGTATTTATGGGATACAAAGTTCAAACATCACTCTGCCTGTCCCTTTAATCCTCGTTGGTGCCAGCTCCTGCCCCCAAGGGTGTTCTGTGACTTTTGGTGGACCTAAATGCATTTCGGTTTGTGGCTGCCCTTCAGTCCACAAACCACGGGCTCCATGATGCACATCCTGACTTTGTCGTTCGTTAGTCTTAATACCCATTTGGCACAGCGGTGAGAACTCACTGGGAGGACGCCTGTGAAGCAGCATAACGTCTGAGGCGTCCTAGGAGTTCCGTAAATGTTTGTTGGGTTGAGAGTAAAATTATTTTCACCTTGTGCAATATCTTCTCTAATTTGAATCTCTGACTATGAAAATGCACTTATACAAGGATGCAAGAATATAGGCACTCATTGTGGTGGGAGCTTAAATTGGTACAACTTTTCTGGAGAGCAATTCGGCCACATGTATCAACCATATAAATATATACAAACTCTTTGTTTTAGTCCATTTTGTGTTGCTATAACAGAGCACCACAGACTGGGTAATTTATAAAGAAGAGACATTTGTTTCTCACAATTTCAGAGGCTGGGAAGGCCAAGATCAAGGGACGGCATCTGGCGAGGGCCTCCTTGCAGCGCTACCCTGTGGCGGACGGTGGAAGGGCGAGCAAGCTCACACCTGAGAGAGAGAGAGAGAGAGAGAGAGCGCAAGGGAGGGGCAGAGATCATCCCTTTATCAGGAACCCAAGCCTGTGATAACGACATTAATCCATTCATGAAGTCAGAGCCCTCATGATCTAATCACCCCGTCAAGGTCCTGCTTCTCGACACTGTTGCATTGGGGATTAAATTTCCAACACATAAACTTTGGGGGACACATTCAACCATAGCACTCTATCCCAGCAATTCCAAGTTAAGGAATTTATACTAAGGAAATAGTTGATCTGCACAAAGATTTTGCTATGATGATGTAAGATATAAGAAAAACCAAATTGTTTTTGCTAATTGTACACTCAGCACAACACAGAATACTTCTGTGAACACAATGTGTGGGTTTTTCCCCACACAGCAAGTGCTTCTTAAGTGGACACTACCTGGGTGCCTTATAATTCAATTCTATGCTGACACTACCTACAGATCCCACAGGTTAAGGGCTCAGTCTCGCAAGACTGCCCTCACTTCAGATGCCAATAGTGAGTCCTAGGCGGTGACCTGTGCTTCTGACCAATGGGCTATAAATTGAGGTTTCCACAGCCCCCTCATAGGGTTCAATTATTTGTTAGGATGGCTCACAGAACTCAGGAAACACTGTACTTGCATTGACCCATTTAGTACAAAGCATATCACAAAGGATACGATGAACAGCCAGATGAAGAGATACACAGGGTGAGGTCTGGAAGGGTCCAGCGTGCAGGAACTTCTGTCCTGTGGAGTTGAGGTGTGCCGCCCTCCTGGTGCATGGATGTGTCTGCCAATCTGGAAGCTCTGTTTCTCTAATTTTTGTCCCCGTTTCCAATTTGAGACCAACCAGAGGAAGCCAAATGTGCTCCCTGACCCATCACACGGGGTGCCCGGCTCCTGGTTCTCCTGCCTGCAGCCTCCCTACACCAACAACTTCCATCACGGCACCTCTGAGCCTTCCTTTCTCCCTACTCTAAAGCCTTCCCTCTCCTCTGCCTGCCTTTGAATCTCTGCTGACTGGTGGCTGAGTCCCCTACTACAGCAGGCTCAGAATAAATAGCCTTTGCTTTTCTCATTTGGTTGGTCTTTGTTTATTTTCATGACCCTTCACTTTTTATCTTGGGAAATCACTCAGCTGCATTGAACACTACTGATCATGCCCTCCTGGAATTTGCCACTTCCCTTGGTCCCTGAGCCCCTATTCACAGTCCCTCGTGTGTATGACATTTTTTCTTCCTGCAGGGTTCAGCCCTCTTCTCTAATCAATTCATAGGCCTCCTCCGGCCGTGGCATCCACCCTTTAAGCACCACTGTTGTGCTCGACGCCTGAATCACTGTGTCTGGCTCAGACTTTTCCTTCTGTCCCCTCCCAGATGCTCCACAAGCACCTAAAGTCAACATATTCAGAGCCAACTCACCACCCATGTCCCCCACTCAGAAGCATGGCCTGCCTTTCCCTTCTCTCCTCTGCTAATCATACCATGCCCACCAAATCACCCAAGTCAAATAATTAACTTCTGCTGGCTTATTTGGCCTCCTAAATATTTCTTTGGTGCATTTCCTCCTCTCCATCTCTATTCCCACAGCCCACTTTAGGATCTCACCATCACTTCCTAAAATATTACAAGAGCGCCCTAACTGGCTTTCACTTGCCAGACGTGCCCCCTTTCAAACAACCCTCCACTCTGTTGGCAGAGTCATCTTTTCAAAACATACATCTGAACACGTCATGCCCTGCCTACAACCTTTAATGCCTCTTCATTACTTCGCATGTCAGACAAGTCCCCAGATGTCTGCATCAGTCATAGCTCCTGCCATGCAAGACTTTGAACTTGATGTTCTAAGCAGACACATCACACTGTTTAGACTTTTGAGACTGTGTAAAGATGTGAGCGTGTCCCCAGGTGGTGTCAATGCTCCGATGATATTCTCACTTGCATGGTTGCCGGTGACCTGTGGTCTTAGCTTGGAGTCTGCAGGGCACATTTATGGCCCCCTGTTTGATGCCTGTGGAGAGATCTCTGCTCGGGTGGCCAGCTGCCTGGAGGACAACGTTGGACTGAATTACCGTGATTCTTGAACTTCAGAATTCTCTCTGTTGGAAGCCCTGGTTTATACTTGGCTTTTAGATATGGCTGAAACTAAATGGAGGACAATATAGGTCTTCCCAGAAGAAGGGGAATTTCAAACTCTTGCCCCAGCAGTTTCCGTCTGCCGCACACACCGAATCCCTGCTTAGACTTACAAATGCAGCCCTTTCCTTCCTGTGGCCCCGCCACGTTCTCCACATCACCACAGAAGGCTCAGCAGGCTCCCTGCTCCCCAGACACGGCCCTTCCCGGCCTCGATCCCCTGTCAGCAGGCCCAGCGGGAAGAAGGAAAGTCAATATCGGCGGCAACCGGCTGATTGCTGAAGCTGAGCCTCTTGTGGGAGAGAGAGAGAATGGTCTGGTGATTTCACGTGTAAACATTTTTAAGATGCCAATAGCCAGCAGGTGGCCTTTCACAGCACGTAGCTGTGAAGAGCAACAGCATTTGGGGGGAGACTGGGAGACAAGAAACTCCCCCGCACAGAAAATATGGTAACTTGTACTGGGGAAAGGAGCCCTCACTCTCCAAGTGCCGGTCGCGCCTTCCTGATTTACGGCAGGACTCGGAGGCCGAGGACTCAAATCTAAAGTTACCGCAGCTGCCTCCGTGCTGGTGTGGAAGGATGAAGTGGAAGACAACGTAGGAGAGTAAACAGAGCTCTCGGAGGCCGGCTCTGGCCAGGAACTAGGCCCAATTGCAACAGACTATTAAGACTGACACTGTGGGAGAGGGGATGACCTTTACGAGGACAAGAAGATGGCAAACACAGAAACAGGGAAGCCGCCCGTGGCAGCCGGCTAGCTGCAGGGTAGGATGCCGGCTCACATTCTAATCACCGCGGCCCAGCAACACATCCGCACATAGACACACCTTTGCACACATACACACCTATACACACACCTATGCACACCACGTACACATACACACATGCACACCTACACACATACATACATACACCAAACACACAGATATACCCACACATACACACACACACACCCCTATACACTTACACATATACATACCTACACGTCCATGCACACACATGCTTACGCACACATACACACATGCACTTTCAGGATGACAAGGTAGTGACACCACTGGAAACTCTTGCAGCGGTGCCCATGAGCCACTGTTGCATGGTGGGGTGACTCTTGGTGGCACAGGAGTCCGAGCTCTAAAGCTCAATGTTGATGCATCATCCCTTAGAACGGAAAAGCTCCACCTCTACTTCGGAGGTTCCCTGGGTTTATGATGAGCTGCTGCATTTGGGACTTCTCTCAGGACATACTCATGACCTGCTGAGAAAGTCAACAGCAGACAGTCCGCCCACCAGCTGTGCTTCTGACTTCCTGGAGATGGTACCTGGTCCTCTAACAGGGGCACATGGCCTCTCCTGTGAAAGTTAACCTTCTTGGGAATCAAAATCTCCAGACTTTAAGAGACACGATGGAGGCCAAGGCCAGAGTTTGTCCAGAGGCCAGTCTGGATTTAGGGCAGCATTAAGGAGGAGTGAAACTACCAGTGTTTATGGTGGGGCAGCCACATGGTTTCAGGCAGTGGATATGCCTCTGGGGAGAGAGGGGTTAAAGCTTGGAGCTAAATGAACTTGGTCAGGCACGTGGTGGTTTACGTAGCTGTTTTTGCTAAAACACAGACAGGTGGAATCGGGCATGGGGAGGGAGCAGGGGCCAGTGGCGGGGGCCTGACTTGGCCCAGTGAGCCCCTGGCCTCTCTTTTACCTAGAGGGCCCCCATCCACTAGAGCACCTGCTGAGAGGCTGAGGACAGAGCTAGTGTGACAATCCTCAGAGTGTGACTAAAGGGAGCAATCACTTAGGCCCAAAGGCACCCACTGCCCCCTGAAGGCTGGCATTAGGAGGGGGTCACAGGAGCTCTGATCAGCTGACACCAAAGATACCTAAGGCTCAGCAGATAAACAGACAACCCCCTCCCCGCCCCCACCGGCCCGGCAGCTTGATCACGCGGGCCCCTGGGTCTTGGCTCTCCCAGTTTTCTGAGTGCATCTCTGGGCGTTCTGGAGACCCAGGTTACACAGGTGCTCCTTGCTTCCCTTCCCTTGGTGGATTTCATCTTACTTCTCTGGTGCAAACATATTGAGAGAGGAAGGCTCTGTTGTGAGAAGGTCCCAAGAGGCAGCAGGATTGAGCCACACACACCTGTCAGCAACATTTTTGCAGAAAAACATGACAAAATGTGGGCATTTCAGAGACCCCACAAAACCACGGGGCAGGACGAGGGCTGTGAGCAATCAGCAGATGCACGTGTTAGAGCGAGGCCTCCCTTCCACCCCCAGCAGAAAATCTTCAGTTCTCCAATGTAAGAAACCGATGTGAACGCTACCTTCCTCTATAAAGTAAGTAGGAACAATAGAATCTTTTTATGAAGCAAAAAAATGGTTTGCTCAGTAAGATAGCAGAGGACCTAGAAAATGTTATTAAAAAATGGAACATTCACGACTGCGGGAACAGAGGGGACCATGTCAAGAGAGGAAATTGAAAATGTCTGGGTTGGTTTGGGCCTTGATTTACCTGTTGAGAACG
This sequence comes from Eulemur rufifrons, assembly GCF_041146395.1. NCBI lineage: Eukaryota > Metazoa > Chordata > Mammalia > Primates > Lemuridae > Eulemur > Eulemur rufifrons. Next base: position 71,331,385 of record NC_090986.1, on the reverse strand, counting down.
AAAGGGTATTTCACATTCTGAACCGCGAGCCAGCGCTGACAAGTTCACCGCTTAATCAGAAGAGTCCAGCAAATTAATAGGTAATTCTGATGGAATAACAAAACCTCTCAGGGTGGAACATTAATTATCACCCTGCTGTAAGGGAAAGGTGACAATGTGGATTTGTCCAGGAAGAAGGAGGGAGAGAGCTATTTTCAGGGTCAGTGGATAGCTGTGTCTCTCTCTCTCTCTCTCCCTCTCTCCCCCAGAGCATCTCATAGGAGACAAATGGTGGTTTTCCCCTGCGAGGGGAGAGCTGATAAGCTTTGTAAGCAGTAGATTCTGTGCTTTACAGGAAAGGATTAACATATGGTGGCTCCTTTACTTGCACAAGGAAGTTGTCCTCTGCTATTTCTTTGCAGGAGTAATTGGGATCCCGATATTTCGGGAAGTGCCTGGGGTCTCTAGTGCTCCCTCAAGAGCCATCCTCCGTGCTCCACTTCCTCCTTAGCCAGCCCTGGGGCCCTGGCTCCGGGTGCTGTTTCATTTTTATGGTTATCTAACACACTCTCAGTACATTTGCACAGCTAGCAGTGGGGCCAACTCCTTGGGCTGTATCCTGGCCTCATTCTCACCGATCTGAGCTCTGCTGTGTTCTCCAGGTTTGTGTTTGCAATGACTGTTCCCACGGCCAGGAGTGCCTTTCTCCTCCTCCTCTTGGCTGATTCCTGCTTGTCCCTTAGGCCTTCACTGAGGGGCACTTTCTCCAGGAAGCCTCCTCTGATTGCCCTGTGGCAGTTAGATGAACTTCAAAAACTATCCCAGAGTGTCCCGTTCAGTGTGTTCCTCTGTCACAACCCTGATCATGCTAGATGGCAACTCTATTTACTTGTTTCCCACACAGGCCTGTGAGCACGAGAGAGGCAGTGGTTAGGTCTTTTATCCTGTGGGCTCTGTCATCCTGTGCCGGTCTTTCACCCCGGCAGAGGGGTAGGCACAGGACAGGAACTTGCTGGAGGTAGGAGTGGATGCTCACTCCCCTGGGGAGGCAGGTGGTGGGGAGGGAGTAGGGGGCTCCCCGGGCTGAAATTCCCTTCCGCAGTGCAGGTTCAAGGTATGTCCTTTCAGGTGATGGGACCAGGTCCTCCAGGAGGATGTTGAAAGTCCAGGAGAGAATGGACAATGAAGTGTGGGAATTAGCAGATTCTTGGGGAATGCTCTACCTCCTGCTTCCAGCAGGAACGCACGGATGGAGCACTGATGACATCTTATCCTTATTAACCCCAGCACAGGGGGCTGCGCTCTTGGATGAAGAATGTGGAAGGGACCAAGAGCCATGTTACATCCATACCAAGGATTTCCTATGATTCCCACATAACATCTCCTGGGGTGGGTTTTGAGGAACACGCTTTGAGAGACATTGATATTTCCCTTCCTTTTAGATTCTCCAAATGATACACTAGGTCTCAGGACTGTGGCAATTTTGGTCTCATCAGCCTTTATTTCTTCCTCTTCCCTCCTTCTCTCCCACCTCCCCTTTCCCTCTCTTTCTTTCTCTCTTTTTTCCTTCTACGGGTTTTCTAAGGGTGACATTTGAGTTGTGATAGAGAGGGCCACAAATGTATTTGCATGTGACCGACGGCTGGCTTGCAGGCAGCCTGAACGGTCTACACATGCTGAGAGCCGGTCTCGGGCTGGTGGGGATGCTGTGCCCCTGACAAACTGGTGTTTGGCCATCTGTGAGTGATAAATCAGTCACCCCTCCCCATGGACAGCCAGGGTAAAAGATCTCTTGCTAGATGAGATTCTTAAGAACAGGAATTGTGTCTTGTTTATCTCAGCCTCCAGCATGCATTACTCAGAGTAGGTCCTCCTAGTGCTTGTTGGATTAATGGACACAGTGCACTATTAGTGTATGATGGGGGATAAAAGCTCATGCTAATTACAGATGGTAGAGAGGACCCTGGGAGGCCACCTACCCCAGAGCCCAGAAGTCAAGCCAAGAGTACCATGGGGGTGCGTGTACCATTGAACAGGCAGATGGTAAACACACATCCTCACGTTAGAGACTTGGTGTTGCTGTTCACACACTGTCTTGCAAGATGAGGGTGTCTGTATCATCTAAACTCTACGCTAAGGCCCTCAGAATCAACGGCAAACCTTCCAGCTTGCCATACATTTTCTTGTCCTTAAAGTCTTCTAATCCCTCGTAAAAATAAAAGTGGACAACAGAGTTTCCCTTTTCTTTTCTAAACCCAAATCAAGTGCCTTCCATGTCATTGGCACTCACTCAAGAAGCATTTGAATGAATGATTTGGAAGTGCAGGCAAGCTGGCCGGGACATCTGTCACAGTGCCGATGGCCAGCGTGGATTTGGCTGGTGCAGCTGGCTGGGTGTGGTTCCTTGTCTTCCCTCCGAGCTCCTCCTGGAGCTGGGGGCAGCAGGCTACCTTCTAAAAAAGAGCAAAGCCTTTCTTCCCTGTAGGAGTTGTGATTTGCAGGCTGCTTCTGTACCTGTTTCTCATTACCCAGTTCCCTCCGTCTTCATGACTGCCGTCCCTGTGTGTGGCAAGTGCCACTGTCCCCACCACCAATCCAAATGGCCCGAGGTCCTAGAAGGCCTTTCCTTCCCAGTTCCCATATGCAGCAGTTTTATCATCTTCAACCCTAGACTTGTGCTTGAGGTTTTCCCATCCAGGCCCAGGTTTCTGATGGCAGGTTTTTGGCGGAGCTGCCAGGCTCATAAAACAAGGTAATGATCTTTAGGAAGCAATTACTTTAGCTATTGTTTCACAGCAGTTGCCAGAGAGCCCAGAAAGGACCCAGTGACTTCACGGACAGTAGAGCAAAAGGGAAAACAGCAGCTGCAGCAGCAGCCTGTGGATGGCAGGGAAGGTGACTGCTAATTTTACAAGCGCTTGGAGATATTCTGGCACCTTCATAGGACACCAGGGGACCTGCAGTCACTTTTGCTGGCTGACTTTTCAATCTCCCAGCATTGAAAAGCTCGATAGGCAAGAACTGTATGCCATTGTACAGTTTCGCAATTTTCTCTAAGGTCAATATTGCACGTGGAATGCCTAATGGGAAATTGCTATAAAAATGGCAGCTAATTACAGGTTAGCGGATAAAACAACACTCTTCTCTGGAGAGCCTGTGCACATAGGTTGAAGGATAAAATAGGGCTGAATGGTATTTGATTTCTTTGTGTTTATCCAAGTCACTGGCCCAGGCAGGAAGGTAATATATGAAAAGGGACATTTTTGGAATAGTTGTTTTTGAATTATGCTCATGAAATACACACTGTGCTATGAAGGACATGTGGGAAAGCTACACTCTGACTGCATGACTAATTTTTAAAGCCTTGCATAGAGAGAATTCCCCCCAAGAACACAGCTGGGATATTCCTTCGTGGACTGAATGTGTCAATTATGAATTGAACTAAAACGAAATTTTACTCCATTATGGCAAAGGGAACCGAGGGGTGGACCCTGCAGCTAGCGTCTTATGTAGTAGTTCACACACCAAGTACTATTATTTTATTAACTTTAAGAACATGTTTTACATAAAAACAGGCAACATCAAAAAAGCTCAGTTGATAAATGAACATAATATATCACAGATGATTTCATTCCACATTAACCTACATTTATTATCTTAAGCTGAAAGATTAGGGCAAAAATTGGATCTCATTTCACCTTGAATCATGGATACAAATCATTTGAAAGTTATTTCATTAGGATTCTGAAAATCAAAGATTAACCTGTGCCATCTGATCCATGCAGCAAGTGATAAATTCAGTATTTTCAAAGGAAACATTGAATTTTTTTTCTCACGCCAAATGGAAACCTTTCAGAAACTTGTTTAAATGCCTCAAGTTCCTGGCTCACCTTTTTAGTATGCATGAGCAAAATGCTATTTAATTTCACACTCAACTAATCCTTTAATAATTTTCTTTCAGCCAGAATGAAAAAGGCTATTATTAATTTCCTAATAAAATTTTTTTAAAAGTTATCGAGGATGGCTATAACCTTGGACCAGTTTCAATTTCTTTTTATTTTTTCTGAGAATACACCAAAGATTAATGTCAATGGCAAGTTAGAAATTGTCCCTAGAGGACTATTCAAGGACTTTTTCTTACCACATTCGATTGGACTGGAATGAAGTGACATCAGAGCATCTTTATCATCATTTTAAAAATTCTACTTTCTTTTAGTAGCAACAGTGAAGGCTTTAGAACTATTACTCTAAATTAAGAAAGTATATCACAGACAAAAATATACAATTTTACATTAAAGCAACATTAAGGGTCTCGATTTAGTTAGCCACAAATGAATATTAAGGAAATTTACAAGTATGGTTTCATTTTATAGATTGCTCTTTCTTTAAGGGGGAAAACAATGAAACTAGATCTCTCATTTGTCTTCATGGGCAAGATATTGCAAACCTCATAATCAAAACACCTGCCAGTTAGAAGTTTGCTCACTGAAAAATGATCGCCAGAGCCTCAGTGTGGAAGCCCAACAAAAAACAAACAAATAAAAAAAAAACTACTTCACTCAGAGGCATTCTAAGTCTCTACACTGAATTTCCTGTTTCCCACCAGTTTACGACCCTTAATGTTACTGGATGGATGGTTGCATATTTGAGATGATTAAAAAATAAAAGACTGGCTTAAAAGCACCTCCTCCTCAAGTATGTAATTACATACAAACTAAAGATTCCTTCTGACAGTCCTAGGGACCCCATTTGTCACTGTTTCATGTATAAGCACCATTGAACCAATTTTTAAAGCACATTTGCAGTTACCAAATGTTTAGTGCGTCCTCAAGTTTTGATGATTTATTTGCCTTTATGCAAAAAAAAAAAGTGTAGAGTGCGTTATTTTATGCTCTTATCCTATCTGAATTGACAAAATTGTTAATTTGGAAGTGCTTTTAATCGCTATTTTCCCCAACAGACTAGAATGGCTTCATAACATTTGACAATTAAATAAGGAAATCTATATCTCGGAAAGAAGCACATATCTGACCCTCTAAATTGCATGCAAGGTAAGGGTCTGGTTTGAGAGTTTTTTTCCCAAATTCTTAATGGAAATGGCAGACAACATGTGGAGAGGACTGACTTTTGAACTGACCAACTTCAAGTTTTTAAAAAAAAAATCTTTGGACCAAAAAAAAATAAATTAAAAAAAATCATGTAGCAGTTTAAAAACGTAATAACTTCCAAATTATAGAAAAGGTATGTTATCAACAATCTATGCCAGGTGACGCATTAAATTAAAAAAAAAAAAAAGCCACCCACATCCCCCCAATGAATAATTATGTAAAAACTAACATCTTGGATGTTGGTGCTTTCCAAAATTCTGAAATCACAATTAAGGACGGGCCATACCAGACTTTTTGGTTGTTCTTTTCTTGGGAGAGTTGGGAAGAAGTTGACAAGAGAAGGAAGTGAACCTTCACTCCTGGGTGCAGGCCCTGGATAGCAAACTTCGGCCTGGGGCACATTTTTACGGTCAAATTAAAAACCTTTGAGAATGGGAGTTTATCATGGAAATGCTGACAGATCCTTACCCAGAGAAGGGCTAGGGGCAGCACAGTAACATTAGGAAAGCTCTCCCTCAGCACAATCAAACTTCAGCACGAGGGACAGAGTTGTCTAATGGAGCCGTTGGCCAGCAAACAGCCGTGATTTAATGTGCTTGCGACTTGGTCATACGGTGGCTCCGTGACCCTCTAAGCCAATTTTTCTTTTCTTTTGTTTTCGACTGAAATATGCCTCAAAGGGTAAAGGATTGCCATTTTAGCCTTCATTCATGGATACATTGCTTTCTTTCAACAATATCTGACGGGCCTGTTAACCACTACCCATGGGGGTGCTAAGCAAGTTACAGGAAGGTCTCATTGAATACAAAACACCGAGTGTTTTCAGCAGTTTATTCACATTTTTTTTTCTCTGCTTATTTTAATATGCACCACGTGTAAGTTAGATGAGGGCTACGGTAAAAACATTTTCGATGACTGAAATCTTAACTTTTCCTTCTAACGATCTGGAGCAAATTCACATATTCATTGATCATGACGAATAAAATGATTTCTGCTACAATGTCAAGAAAAAGTGTGTTCATTAATATGAACGCATATCTACAAAGATGATTTACACGATGAAAGTCATGAAGGAGTTCTTCCTTAACTAGTCTACTATCAAACTGAAAAGATGAAATCGTAAAATTCCCCTTGAAAATACCATATGGTTGGTCAGGTGTCAGTAAAGGAAAGACAGCCCCCATCACCAGGCTACCACCAGAAGAGCTATATTAAATACTTGGGGGGGGGGAAATATGGAAACACTTGTGGTGATGATTAAATCGATCATTACAGAGATACACTGCCATAATGGTACATATTTGTTCTATAAGCGAAATCAAAAATAAGATCCATTTGGTTATAGAAATTCCTTAAAGAACACCACCACTTAATTATTTCAAACTTGAACTATCCCAAGAATGTCGAGAAAAAAATTAGAAAGCACTGACTGTCTAAAAGCAAAGCAATCTGGATACACCAACGTAATCAGCATGCCTTGTGCTTGTCTGTTAACCCTCTGAGTACATCTCTGACGTTCAGGATCTTGGTAGCTTAATGTTGGCGAGATTGCATTCCATCTGATTACTCAACATTTCTACTTGACAGGTCACATTCCACTGCTTATTCAGCATAGATCACTCAAATTCTACAGTGGTGCACTGGGATCCCCATGCTGAATGGGCCCTGCATTCTTCTGAGCTGCCCCTCTGTGGTGTGCTGAGAAACACTCCACAGCTTCACACGGTCCAGAGCCCCCCTGCACGTCGATGGGAAAAGGCCTGAGCCTTGCGCTGTAGGTTCAGCACACTTGACGCTGCAGCAATACATTTAATGCCCACAGAAAAAGCAATAATTCAGAAAAAGAAAGGAAAATGACAATCTGCTGCAGGTAGGTCTCCGCCCAAAGGATTTTTCACACATTTAGAATTAAGGCCAAGCTGTATAGCCACTCCTTAGCCCTGGAATAGTACTTTGCTTTATAGATCTACAGAAAGCGGTGATTTCTGACTAGTTCAGTGTCCTTTACTATTAATAATATGGAATCGACCTTCACACCAAAGCCTTTCCCGGTGTTCTGTGCCCCCGCCCCCAAAAACAACTCAACCAATTTACTGATTTATGCTACTTTGTGATTTTGTGTGTGTAACCATTTCTGGACACTCTAAAAGGGGGGAGGGATCTCTCAATAAATGGTATACTATTTACATGTCAGGACAACACAGACCACGGAGATAAACCTAAATGTGGAAGAGCAAAAAATCTGGGAAACTGTGTTGAAAAGGTAATGACAGGTTGTGATTTAAAAATCTATATTAATGTAGACCATAGTTTAAGGGTTGAAGAGTAAAAAAGCAGCAATTGAAGATCAATGTGCATTTGAAAATAAAGAACTGACTATAGAAAGACCATTCAGAAATTTCAAGACTCTCAGATACTAAAGTATATTCAAAACAGAGAAAATAAGTGCTGTTCAGCCATCCAGATGCAAATTTCGTGAGACCATCACTCCCTGGTTGTCTCCTGGATCACAGAGCTGAGCACATCTCAGGAGTATATTTGAGATGGGCACCTGCCTCCAAGACACCCTGGGATAGTCCTTTCTGAGCACTGCAGTAACTTACAGAATCTTTGGGCCCTCGTTCTGAAATCCAATATGTTCCAGAAGAAACTCTGGCCTGGAGACAGAGGGCTAGGGAAATAGATTTGGTAACGGGGGTGAAAATACAGGCCTCAGACAGGACTTGGCTCAAAGACAGAAAGACAGTATGTCTTCCTGGATAGCGAAAGACAGTGGTATAAAAAATCAGGGAGTGTAGTTGTGGACGAGAGGTTAGGCTGAGCACGGTGGCTCACGCCTGTAATCCTAGCACTTGGGGAGGCAGAAGTGGGAAGATCGCTTGAGACCAGAAGTTTGAGACCAGCCTGGGCAACAGAGTGAGACCCCATATCTAAAAAAAAAAAATTGAAAAATTTGCCAGGCATGGTGGCATGCCTGTAGTCTCAGCTACTTGGGAGGCTGAGGCAGGAGGATTGCTTGAGACCAGGAGTTTGAGGTTGCAGTGAGCCATAATGATGCCACTGCACACCAGCCTGGGCAACAGAGTGATACCCTGTCTCAAAAAAAAAACAACCATTTTAGGGAATGGAAGTTTTATCCTCAGGGCTATTGTGTAGGTCTTGCATCCTGCTCTTCTGGAGAGACTATGTAGGTAACCTAAAAGTGCACCAGTTCTTACCCATTTTTAGAACATTCTGGATTGTGTTCCCACTGTGCTTTTTCCTGGGCCACCTTGCAAAGCACTTGTCTCTAGCTCCTTTGGGCCCCACCCTCCTGCAGGGATTTCATACTAAAAGTGGAGTGCACATTGATGACCACAGTGCATGAAGAAGCAGGTGACAAAAAGCACAGGATCTTGTTTCCTCTTTCTGTTTGAACTTCCAGCCCTCTAGAGCACCTGGCAATTTATTGCTCTTTTCCACCGGTTGTTTCTTTCCTGTAGATGTCTGACACTGAGCAGACAGACCCTCACTCACCAAGCACAAGACGAGCCCTGCTGATTCCCTGAGGGTCTGCGCTGGCTCGAGCAGCAGCTGGTGTGGAAGCAGCATTTCTGGGGCGTGGTCAGTACATCTTCATATGGAGACAACTGGGGTGGGGGGCTCATCCCTTTCTCGTTTACCACAAACCCAGTTCCCTCCACTTGGGACCCAGGACTCACTGCAGCTGACACAGTCATATCTCTGATGAGAAAAATTCCCTTTCTTAATAGGATTGTGAAGAAGAAAGAGGGGTACGTATGCTGAAGTTATAAATCTGCCACGTTCTAAACCCACAGAAAAGGACAAGCAAGAGAGCATTCTAGATGTCCTTCTTGCCTGGCCATTTCAGAGTCTCACAACACCCTGTGATCTGCAGCAAAATCAGGAAACGTGTGTGCCCATACATCCAAAGGCCCGAAAAATTCCCCAACGAGGGTTGGCGATAAAGTTCTATGCACTCAGAGGGTTAACATGTGCTATGTTACCTACTGCAGATCCTAGCTTGATTGATGAAAACATTCATTGCTTCTATGTTTAAAAAAAAAAAAAAATTGCAAATTAGCCTTAACCCTTTGAGGACCCTGTTAGCAGCAAATTACCGTCTTCACAAACACCACGTGTCATCGTCCCATTCGGTAGAGGGAAAACGCTACAAAGATACCTGAAAACACACTTTCTGTTCTGCCGTTCAAGCATCGAGTGCTAGATAGATCAGATGAAACTGTTTTTACATAAATTTTGGGGGGAAAAAAATCTCAGAGTCTCAAAGGGTTAAGCCAGGACTTTGAGTGAAAGGGTCTTATTAAAAGGGCGAGTTGGGGGAGCGCACAGTCTCGGAGGAGCTGGGGGAGTAGTCCTCCGACTCCGAGTTGAGTTCCGGCGGAGCGGGCTGCGCCTTGTACCGGCTCCTCACATCCGGGTGGCGTCTTCGTCGGAAAACCTGCCTCTCCTTATCAAGAGCGGTGGTCTAGCAGGGGCATAAAATGAGAAAGAGGACAATTAGGCCGAGGGAAATGGCAAAACACACTCTAGAACGTACTGAGATGGGAAAAAAATCTGCTGGCCAAGTTCACCTGTCCATCATAGCTCACTTTTGTGGACAACAGGCACCCCGCCTGGGGAGCTCTCGGCTCCCCCTGAGTCCAGCTCTTTAGGGGGACCTGGTCATGACATCAGTAGGCACAGGCAGGATGGATGATGTCTCGGGCTTGGCCTCGCCCCAGCCCTGCCCAGACTCCCGCTAGCTCCACATCTGTCTGCCCTTGGTGGCTCCTAGGCTGTCTAGGGAACCCCCCGCCCCCCCAGCCCCGGGGTACACGGGAGCCTCAGTCCTGTGTCTGTGACAAGTAGGAACACGCACGGGCCGCCTGGATCAACACTGTAACTCGGGGAAGTCCTATAATAAAGACGAGAGGTGATGCAATTATCAGACCTGCACACAGAGCCACCAGCTCACCCTGTCCAAGCTCACCTCCTCACCCTAAATGATCTTACTATCCCTTGATGAGGGAGTGTGGCTGAATCTCGGGGAAGGATTGGTTTAATTTTAATGAAAGCAATGCCTGCAACTGAACAGTGCTTTGAATGCAATGAAATCAAATGGAAACCTTCCCACGATTTCACTTTACAACGTTCATTTTCATCGTAGTATGTGGTAGTTCATGAAATCGAGATTCAGCTCCGTAGCTATTCCAACTCCCGTCTCTATGCCTCGTTTTCCTGAGGAAACCTCAGATGACCTCCTGGTTGTGTGATCTGCCCGTAGCTCTGGAAGTTATTACGGCATCAGACTGGGGGCAGCGTGACTTATCATAGATTTAATGGGTGTGGGAGGAACTGGATCATTACAGGGAAACCTTGCACAGAAAGCAGAAGAGCGGGGACAGAGTCTGAAGAAAAATATAGAACACATATAAAAGTTGAAGGCATTCTTGTTTGAAAATCCCTCTTTAAAAGGATATAGCCTGGAGGTTTTCTGCTTTTAAGAGATTACTTTTCCTCTACAGGGATATATGCCACCATTTTTCCTCTTGAAAATTTACTGTTAGCTTCTTCAAAGAACAGAGATAAATTTATAGCAAGCCTGGTTCTGAGAACAAAGTGAAAACTAAGCCCCTCATACAATTGTGGTATAGCATTAGAGCAATCTCAGATCTAAAATAGGCAATCAAAGTTCCACAATGAAGTAATAAAGAGAGAAAGAGAGGCAGTGTGTAGAATCAGTGCAGTAAATGGCTTCGTTAGGCTGAACTGCTCTACTTTAAAAACTCTCCACACACTGAGTAACAGTGTTACAGGCCAATAAGGAAGATAAACTTTAATAATTCACTTCTCGTTTTACTAGATTGTTAATACAATGATTCAATAACTGGGTTGTTGCAATGTCTACCTTTGATTCTTCTACTTGTTGAATTTTTAAGGACCCTTATATAGTTCTTGGTTTTATACCCATTGATTTTATGATATTTTCGGCATCATAAACCCAAATTCCTAACTGTATTTAAAACATTGTAAAGTTACAACACATGGTATTTTGCTTTCAAAGCAAACTGAAAATGTTCTGTTTGTGTAGAGCTGAATGTTTGTAAAAAAACAGACGTCTATTTAGTCTGCCTGACATAAAAAACATTCTGTAGTTAATCCAAGAGTAATATAAACTCTTCCCTTGGCCATAAAAAAAAAAAAAAACTTTCTGTTTCTACCTTCTTGAGAAAGAAAAAGAGTCTTTGGCATCGGACTGAATCCTGACTCGTGAGCAGAGGCAGTCAGCTGTGGGCAAGGAAAGCGCCCTGGGCTGTCGTCAGGAATTTTGTTTCCTGCCTTGACCACGGCCAGCACGTGGCTGTGTGAATCATTCACTCAGGTTTTGTGTATGCTAAATAAGGAACGGGAATAATTCCTTCCCACCCTTATAGAGCTGCTAGGGGGGAAATGGACGTGCAAATGCTTTCCAAACAACCAAGACTCCCAGAAACGTAAGGTGTTCTTCTTTTCTTTACAATTTGATGTAAGATGTTGTTGTAAAATGGAGTAACTGCAAGTCAGAGGAAAGCAATGCAATCAAAGCCCAGATTAGAACTTCACTCAGAGGACTTTCCTTCCCTCACTTTCATTGGCACCTGCTTGATATTTATCTCACCTCCCCATAATCTATTCAATTACTTCAAGTTACACCCTTGGCTGCAGCCACTGAAATATGCCATTTCTCCACGCATATCATAGCCCAGCGTGTGCAGAAGCCAGTGGCACTTAATATTGAGCTCATGCTTGGATAGTCCCAATGTCCTTATTTTCACCTGCATTTCTGAAAATCCTTCCAATCATATCCTCTTCCTTACTTGTCCCTCTGCCTGGAGAGTCCTTGCCCTGCCCCTGTTTAGGAAGTCAGTTCTGCCACTCTTGCCTGTTTCCCTAGTTAGTAGCTTTCTGAGTGTTCACCTTTGTAGATGAGAACTCGTGCCCAGGTGCACCTGAGCTCCGAGGTGCACGGTTCCCCAGTATCCTCAAGGCACTTATTCTTGGAAACATATCATGGTCATGAGCACGTGTCACGGAATAAAGGTTTGGTGGTTGTCTCTACTGGATTTGTGGACACTAGAGTTGAAAGAGGATTTAAAAGCATTTTTTTTTTCAATGCTCTGCCTTTACAGGCAAAGAAACTGAGGCCCAGGCATGTGGAAAGACTTGACACATTGCATCACTAACTAGAAACAGAACGCAGTTCTTCTGCACAATTTACTCTGAAGTCTATTGAAGCAGGATGAATTGGAGTCACTGCACTCCAGCTGCTCACCCCTGTTCCATTCCCACCCACGTGAGCTGGGGAGAAGATACTGACCACAGGCAGCATCAAAAGCCAACAGGCATTGATGCTCAGAGAGCCTTCTCTTAGGAATAGCAAGCAGGGACCCCTGCGTGTATGATCCCATTCTGATTTGGGAGGTTTGTAAACTTCTAGAAAGACCTGGGTCTGATGACAAAGATGCAGTTTCCTATCCACCAAGCTCCTTGTAATATTCTCCAAGGCTGCGACTAATGTTGAGGGCTCACAACTGACTTGCTCTCACAGACGTTCCAGTGGTGTCACTGTCCACAGGTTTCTCTTCCCTGGGCCCCTGCTCACTCTGCTTCCAGAACTTATTTTAGGAACTTCTTCCTTCTCTGTTCCCATCACAATATAGCACTGGTATCACTACACATCCTGTCTACACCATAAGTGACTCTAATTAACTGTTTTTCCTGCCACATTGTAGACTCTTTGGAGGACCAAGATCAAGTCTTGGACATCTTGTCTGTGTTTCCCACAGTTCGTTGCACACCACAGCTACTCTATGCACTGTGGCTTTTGGAATATGGGGAAGTACAACAGAGGTTGTCTGTTTCTCTCCGGAGCACCCAAGCCCCACTCCATCCTGTACGCAGCTGAGAGGTCAATTTCCATAAGGTCCAATTTATTTATAACTCCTCAGAAAGCCCAACTCCTTGCCCTATCTTTGCAATGTGCTTACCATAAAAATTTCCAGTGTCTGTTTCCTGTTATGACTCAAAATGATCTTGTGACATCAGCAGGCTCATGATCTCTTTCTATCTGACACTTGATTTTCTAGCACAGCATCATTTACTCCGCCTGTGGTTAAACAAAGCTTAATTTCCCTTGGACACCTCCCCAATCCTATGCTCCGTGATTCCAGTGAAGGTGACCCTATCCCTAGCCCTGGCAGCGGGGCAGGGAAACCAGGCTTCGATTGAGTGCTGAATCCACCCATCACTGAAGCCAGACCCAACCTGTAGACCTTTCAGGTTATGTGAAAGAATAAATTTCCTTTTTGCTTAAGCCAGTTTGGTTTGGGTTTTCTTCACCTGCCATGAAAACAGTCCCAACTGACCTATCTCTGAATATACTTTAATCATTCTTACCTCTACATATTGGCTCAAGGTGTTCACCAACTTGAAATGACCTCTCCTCCTCTCTGCCTACTCAATTTTATTTATTCTCCAAGACCAGATCAAATTTTACCTCTTGTATCACACTTTTTTCTTTCTAAACTCCTCGGGCAAGAATTGTCTCAACCAAACTTTTGGCACTATATTGATAACTGACCTATTGTCTCTTCTTTGCATATTTCCTAAATACCATGTAAACTCTTCTAGGGTAGAATTTGAAACTTCTGTGCATTTTCCAGAATGCTTAGCAGACTGTGGCACACATATTAGGCATGTGTTAAATATTTCTTAATTAATACAGGGTTATTTTAGGAGATTGTATATTTTCTGAATAACAAGAAAAAATAGAACCCAAAGCAACTCTATAACACAAAAGAGTAAGAAGTTAAAAGTATTGAGTCAATATTTAAGAATACAATTTAAGTTTCAAATATTTGTTAATCTCTTATGCTTATGCATTTACCCATTCAACAGACATTTATCGTGGTCCAAGTTCTTATCACGGTAAGCCCTGTCATATATAATATCTTTAGAATTTTAATTGTGGCTACAAAATTAACTTGACTCTAAAATACGTGAAGTTCATCTTTTGCAACTGAATTCTGTAGCTCCCATATGCATTTCAGGACAGATGAATTCAGCAAAGAAATAGACTATATGCTATGATGTAATTTTTATAAAGTAAAAAATATGTAATCCAACTAATAATCCACCCCCCCCAAAAAAAGAAAGGTATTTGAAATGTAATTTACTCTCTTAAGTCTTGCATCAAAAATTTAAATTCTGGGTCCTTTCAACTTTCTGAAAGGCAGCTTTACTCTTTTATCAATCACAAAAAAATTCCCAGATGTCAAGCAAATAGGGTCTCACCTCCTTAATGCCTATCTTTGTGAAGTAAGGATGTCCTTGGGTACTGGCTTGATGCCCCATGAACACTTAAGAATTTGTAACAGATTTATTATTTTATTAGTTATGCTTTCATGGTTTGTAGCTTTGTTGAAACCTACATGAATGGGCTTGCAATAGAATTCCCAAGTGTTTCCTTAGAAAGTCACCACTTCATTCAGAGCTCATAAGAGAATCTGAGAAGTGCATTATCACATTTTGGTGCTAATGATCAAAGGTTAGAGGTGAGCAAGAAATCTTTTGAGATTCTGGAGTTGACCAGGGGTAACCAAAGCTGAAGCTGTAACCTAGTCACTTCAAACATGTACACAGTAGTGATTGCCATACTGTGTACTGGATGAGAGCCAGCAACATTGGCCAGGGGAACTTAGTAAGGAGAACACATAGTTGATGAAATAAAATGATATGGAGAAAGGTACTAATACAAACCTGTCCAACCCAGATAAACACTGCGTATTCCTACCTCAAACTGTGAACCCTTGGTTATCACAAAGCCCTTAGCAATTGCTAGATCAAGTGTGATAACAGAGGAATGGTCAAATAATGCCAGTTATCTCAGCAACCCGGGGGGCTACACATGTGGTAGCTGGAAAGCTTGAGGAAATCAATCCCCACCGTGTTTGGTGCCTGCCATAGCACCCAGCATCCCTAAATAAAAGGCAGTGCTCGCCTAACGTCAGGAGATTTATTCCAAAGATGACTACGTCTAATGAATTTGGCCAGTCGCCTCTTCTGTTACAGTAAAAGGACACTACCCTCCATGTATGCTCAGATATTTTAAGTCCTTATTTCTGACATTAAATTTGGAAATCAGCATAAATACGAATGAAGTATCCATCTGGTCTATCTATGCAATGTTAAAGGAAGAACATAGCATGGAGGAGGAGGGTCAGGAATAAATCAAGAGTATGAACTGAGGCACTGGCTTTGATTTTGCCAGTCTGGGTCACCCCACACTTCTAATGCTTGTCTTGTCTGGTAGCTTTAGCTTAATCCCCTTGGAAGCAGCAGTAGGTGGAAATCAGGAGAATTAGCTTTCTGCCCCAGCTCAGTTAATTATGTGACTTTGGACATGTTTTCTAACCACACCGAGCCCCAATTTCCAGGTCCACAGACTGAAGGGGCACTACTGTGCGTGATCCCCAGGGACACCTTCACCTAAGAAATTCTATGAATATGTTTAATATCACCATCAATCTATTATAATGGGTTATGTTTTTCTCTTAGCAAACAATAGGCCTTAACAGTCTATGGTCCAAAAAATATTTCTGTTCTGCAAGATGTACAGGATTTGCAAGGGATGTACCTCATTTTAGTTGTGAGGCAATGTTTTCTGTCATGGCAGTAATTATTGGATTTAAGTAACTGCATTTTTCAGAGGCAAACGTTGACTGCTTTTCCTTTTTTGCTTTTCTTAATTTATTGCTAGCCATCACAAATAGTCTTCATTTCATTAATAAAAGAACATTATTGTGCGTTTTGCCTTTTAGCCCATCCATTATTCATACTACCTAGGAGACTGAACTGGGGATGCAGCTGCTGGGGCATTAATCTCAGGAACCCTGTCTTTTGCTTACCCTCACTCTGCAGGACAAAGTTACGATTTGCTTGCCATTTTGGAAATGTTTTGCTTGCTAGTAAAATTAAACTGACAAATCGATTGCAATATCCACCTTTCTCATTTTATTGGGATCACTGTCAGGCTTATTGTGGGTCTGTTTTGTTTTGCTTTCATATCCTTTTGGTGTCTGGCCAGGAACTGCACAGAATCTGGAGACATAGCATGATTTTTTTTCTTAAAGTAAAGATGATCACTAAAATGGCAAAAAGAGGAATGCAACTGAGTAGCCTTCCAAGCTGTTTTCTAGGTGTGACTATCTTCAATATTATTCCCCATTTTGCTGGGAGAGTTGACTACACTTTTGCACTACTAATCTTAAACATACGCTTCTCTTGCTGACTTGGTTCTTAATAGAGTCTTAAATTGGCCTAGCTCTGCGGTGGGTTTCTGATGGCCTCCCATCAGAGAGTTAAAATTACAGCCAGTTGGTGGGGGTTGAGTTCAGGCTTCTAAAGGATAAAATTCATGTGCTTCCTCCACCCGACAGCCCCTGATTTTCTTACAGAAGCTCAACGAAGCTTCCATGTTGTTTGTTCATCATATTAGCAAACTAAAGAAAAACCATAGGCATAGATTGTCTTAAGAAAGTCTTGAAAATTTTGTACTTTCTAAGAAGATAAGTTAGGGGGTAACCTCTTTTATTGCAGAAAAAAAAATTAGCTTTGCCAAAAGGCTCACTCCTGGATTGCTAAAAATGGGATGTTGTTCTAGAGCATCTCATCTGTGATTTGATTGTGCAAACTTTGATGTACCCCCAAACTCTTCAAAAACACAACTATCCTGAAAAGCAATGGAAGAATGGTCCCTTTTTTGGAGAATGCAGTCATGTATTCAGTAACTTAACAAATATTTCCTGAAAGCCTACTATGTGCCAGGCATTCTACTAGGCAGTGGAGATACAGTTTTAAACAAGCCCTATCCCTGTTCTCATGGATTTGTTCTCTTATAGGTGGTGCCTTTTAATTTAGACACATTTCCCCCCTAGAACGAGCATTAGAAAACTTTTTCTGGAGAGGGCCAGAGAGTTAATATTATAGGTTTTGTAAGCCATTATGGTTCTCTGACACAGCTATTCAACTCTGCCTCTGTAAGGCAAAAGTAGCCTAGACACATTGTAAGTGAATGTGTGACTATGTTTCAATAAAACTTTAACAGATACAGGCAGTAGGCTAGAGTTGGCCCATGGGCCATGGTTTGCCAATCCCTGCCCTAGAAGGTCACATTCTAAACTTACACTTCATCAGGATGTTTGACTATAAGTACCTTACGTGAAATTTAATGCCACAAATGCTCACAAAAAAGATAGCATATAAGATACTGAGATGTTTAATCAGAGCATCAGAAAAGTTCATGACTCTATTTTAATAACAAATGCTTCAATCTGCAAAGAGATCAGTTTTCCCAGGAAAATCTGCCTCTCCTATGGAGTGGGTGATTTGCTCTTGGAAGTGGGAGGAACAGAAAGCAATCTTTTCCAAGTTTCTTCTGTGGGCTGGGGTCTGTGAAAGCACTTTTGCACAGGAAGCTCATTTAATCGTCACCCCAGATTTGGAAGGTGGATAATACTTTTCTCCTTTTTATAGATGGGGAAATTGAAAATCAGAGCGAGAATGTAACTTGCCCAAGGACACTGCAGGAAGTGGGTTGGATTAGTTCCAAACCCAGGACTTCTTGACTCCAAAGCCACATTCTCTCCAATTTTCAAGATTTTTTTAATTTCTCAAAGTGCTATGTGTTTTGATGTGTTTGTGAGAACTGTTGTTTGACTTCAGCATATCACTGTTTACTTTCTTAATAAAATGCATGCCAATATCTTATAATTCTTTATGTATTCTCTCGTACACATTTACCCTGATAAAGCCTATATCGTATCGATGAACATCACTAAGGAACATTCACAAAGTACGGCAAAGAGTTAGATGTTTACTTTTAAATCAAAACTAGAGAAAGAGATTCTGAAGCAAGGTCACAATAAATATGACACCACATAATTTTCAATTAACACAGAATCATCAAGAATCTCAGGAAAATGTTAAAATCTCACTTCAATTTGCACCCAAGGAGTAAGACTTGGAATGCCATGGTATTTTGTCATGTCTAATAAGAAGTAAGTTAAATTTTAAAAAGACACATATATGTTGTTGGAATCTTCTATTAAGGGACCTATGAAAACAAAACAAAACCAAACCTCCGGCAGTGAGCAACCTGTTTGACTTGGTAAAATGTAACTCAGATGGTTCGCTATTGCCTAGTTTCTTTCAATGACCCCCTTGGTGACCTTTCTGCTGCAATAGGCACAGGGATCTCGCTCATCTTTTGAGTCTGTTGTCCTAATAATTCACTCTTGGGTATCAAGCTAAAACTGCAAACCAAACCTTACTACTTTCCGGAGACTTCTCTCTGATCGCAGTTTAAGTGGTTGTGACGTTTAGATCTGTGCCTTTCCTATGCGTTAAACTTAACCTCCCAAACTTCCTTTTGCAGAGGGAGCCTCAGGAGCAGGTGAGTGGGGTGGCTAATCCCTCGCTAGGACAGAGGCATCTGCCCTTCCTTCTGGCAATGCCTTGACACTCAGCAGGGACTGAGCTCTTGGCCTGCCGAGCGAGGCCAAGACAACTTGCCACCAAGCAACCCACTATGCACTGCACCTTGCCGTGTGCATTCGGGGGCGACTGGCCGAGGCGGGCCCCAGAGCCCTCCTCACTCCACACTGCGGTTCCTCCCTGGCTTCCGCGGGAACTGTTCTTTCAAACCTGCGCTGAGCAAGATGCATTTAACTGACCCCATTCCTTTTAACAATCGAGCATGACAGCTTTTAATAGCCTTGCGGAGATGGCACACGGCTGCCACCGCTCTGCCTCATTACTCACTGTTTCGGGATGGTGCTCGAATCCAATATGCACATTTTAGTCACGTCATGCCTGGGAACTCAACCACCCTTTTGTCCTGGCTCACCTCCCTGTTTTATTTTATTTAGCGTTTTTAGCTTATGTCTTGTTTTGATATTTGTCTTATTTAATTGGGTTACCCAGTTCTGGCTGGTGCCTTGTTCTGCAAGCTGAAGATGCAGAATTCTTCTCCGTGTGCTATTGGTCACAGCACCTGCTGCGGTGACAGCTTCACTTGGGAAAGGTAGCAATGTGTGTGACCGTGTCCCCTTTCAATAAGGACATATTTTCAGGAAATGTAACGGGATGTAAATGTTTTCCAGTGGCTTGCAGCAGGGAAAAATGATGGCTTCTTGGGCTGGGAGGGTGCGGAATGAGCCCAGTGAGCTCATTTCTGGGACGGAGTCCCCGCTGGACTCCAGGTGACAGGAACAAAGTTTCCTGGATAAATGGGCTAAGTGGAGACTACCACTCCCTTGGAAGCAGCTCTCTGTTAAGAGGCAGAAGAAAGAAGGACAAAAAGAGGAAAATGGACCCCCCACTATTTCCCTACCATCACGAAAAAGACAATGAAGAGGGATATGCCAATTCTGGGCACCCCGAAAAGATGGCTCTTTCAGCCTGTGTGCTCTGATGTGAACTGCTCTACAAAAAAGCAAACGTGACTCCCAAGTGTTCTGCTCAGCGTCGTGGAAACAGCCACGAGCACTTTAAACACAACAGTGGGGCGTGGGGATGTTCGCCTGTAATGACTGTTTATGTTGGAAAGTTGGCTGCCACCGTGCTCAGACAAATGCTCCTACTTCCGTGGAGATAAAAGGCAAGCATTTGCAATCAGTGAGGAGAGCGTGTTCGTTCTGGGGCTAAATGGCATTATAAAACTTCCTAATTAAGCATATATGCCGATGAGTTTTTAGCATCATTTCTCCAATTTAGCAGCGCATACTGGGTGCGCTGTTCAGTGCGGCATTAACTATAAACATTGTTGTTACTGCCCCCAGCTGGAAAACAGAGCAGTTTATGTGTGGAAGAAAAAAGAGATTATTTCCCATCTGCTCCTGCCCATTATTCAGGGATGTGTCATTTTGTCTGTTGATGGGAACCAGCACCAGGATTTTAGTTAAATGGCCTTTTTATACGTGGCTACGTTTATCAATGATTGTGTTTACTTGGTGTTTTTGTGCCCACCCTTAATCCTACAAATGAAGTAATTTAATTTTCTGAGGGTTTGTCTTTTTGCAAAATTAGATGAACTTATATGTGTAATTTTTATGATACAAAGATGTACAACTGTAATTAGACATACTTGATGCCTATTTTTAATTGTATATCAACTTCACACATATATATCTGGTTAATATGCCTGAGGTTAGGAGACATACAATTAAAAAAGGATGGAGCATGGTGTGATTCAATTTATAGAAAGTACAAAACCAGCCAAAGCTAATTAATGTGGACAGACTCTGGGGTCAGTGTTTACCCTTGGGGCGAAGTGACCCCTCCTGGAAGGGCCGGGGGGGGGGTCCCTCGTGGGGTGCTAGGAATGTTCTGTGCCTGACCTGGGTGCTGCTTTACAGGGGCATGTTTGGCTCCTGAAATGTCGCTGAGTTGCACATTCATGTATGTGTGCTATGCTGGAAGTATATATTCTTCCAGTAAAGAGTAAAAGATGGATGAATCAGCCTCCATGTTAAAAAATCAAAAGCAGAGTCGGCACGAAGGCAAATTATGATTCATTCACCCTCCCCCCTCCACGAAAAGGTCAAAAATAAAGTTCTTTCTACATCTATAAAGCTAATGACTTAGGTAAATAAAAAGGTTGACATGCAATTCCTACATGCATGTCAAGGGGAGAAGATACAAATAGCCTTCTCTGTAAAAATGACTTTAAAACATTTTATTGAGGTTTGGGTGTTTTCTTGTTTGAAACATTTGGAAATTATCATGATCTCAGTATAACTGCATCTGGATGGTTTGTCAAGGTGTGCCCTTTTCTGCTTTTTTGTGGCCTTTGTTTAGAGTGTCTAATTACAGAAAAATAATTAGGGGCTAAAATTATATGTATATGAAATATAAGTACACATATATTACATATACATATATATTTTTCTTTTTTGTAAAACGTAGCAGTCTCATCCATGAAACAATGTCAGCCACGATGTTGCTACAGACAGGTTCTATAATTTGGAGAAAACAAATGCCAAAACCAGTGGAATTTTTTTTTTTTTTTTTTTTTTTTTTGGCAAATGCTGAGACGCGGAGCTTTACCTGGAGATCATTTCAGAAACATTAAGACGGAGAAAACAAGTTCCCTAGGACTTCTCAGAGTTCATTTCTCAAACCATCAAAAACCATCCTGCTTGTGGATAACTTAAAGAGACACAAACAATGCCCCTTGAAGGAAATGCCAGGACAGTTGACTGGAATAGAAAACGATTGGAATAGAATTCTTAACCCAGTTAGAAAAAAATCGATACCTCCCATAGTCCCTTTTGCTTGAGCAGATAAGCCAGCTAAGTAATCTGACAGTTACATAATATTGAAAAATAAATTCATGCAAGAGCTAGTACATAGAGGGATTTCCAGGGGGAGAGAGGTAACACTAAAACAAAAACAAAACAGAAAGGTGGAGAATTTGAAAACACAAGCTTACCAACACACACAATGCATTCTATAGCCCATTGTACTTTGAGGCGCTGCTACTACTAACGTGTAAATGCATTGTTTCATCCATCTAATCAGGTCAAGGTTGGGCTTGATGACTTTAAAATGACAGTATATACTTCTATAGCACATACACTAATGTGCTATTGTTCTTCCATTTGTTAAGGGACAGAAGAGCACTGGAAATCATTGTTTTAATTAGCAACATCAGGAAAAATGCTTTGGCATTAGCACTAAATATACTGTCCTTTTAACCGGAAGGAAAATTGATACTGAGCATGTGCAATGGAAAGAAAGCTGGCAAATGTCAGTGTGAATAATGGGTGAAAAAAAGGAATGAGGGGGTGTGGCATCTCAATCAAGATTAAAATGAAACTGATAAAGCAGCATATGGACTGGATAACAAATCAAAAGCATGTTTATCCACCGAAGGAACTGGTTAATGGAGACTGCCAGCACGTTGCCATGGAAACACTGACTGTTGAGCTGCACCATCTCATACCTTATCCAATACATTCCTGGTTGTTGGTAGTAGTCCAAAGACCCTGATCTCTTGATGGTAAACCCGTGGTCCAGCTGAGCAGAGAGAAATGGGGGCAACTCAGTGGATCAACATTGTGCTAAAGAATTAAGACTCCAGACCAAGCTGTTCTGCATTGACTATATATGTATCTATAGTTACGATGCCTCTTCTGCAGGGTAACTAGCTAATATCCTACATCTTCACATTGAAAATAAAGAGGCAAGAAGAGACACTAATCCCTCATGAATATCTCACAGGCCAATTTGTTAGAATAGATCTAGTTTGTCAAACAATTTTTTGAATGCACATTTAATCGTGGCCTTTCAATTTCTAAAGATATAAACACCTCTTCATATGGCATAAAATGGAAAATGATTTACAATTAAATAAAGTACTGAAATAAGCTTTAGCCACCTAAGAGAAAGCAGATTGGACTCCCAAAAGTATTACCCCATAAGGCTTAAATTTGAGGGCTTCATAACTATGAAATGAAAGAGGAAAAGAGTCAGGTTTTGGACCCCCACCCATCACAGCAATTTGAATTTCTTTCTTTAAGAGTTAATTCTTCAAAAGCAGAGCTACTCTTAAAGGTGAATCTTAATTACATTTCTAAACTAAAATGATATAATATAAAGCAGTCAATAAAATTTCTCTATGAAAATATGGAACATAAAATCAAATAAAAACAGTTTTCACTGTATATTAAAAATGCATATGTATAGTTAAGTGCTTATGATTAACAAAAAGGACAATAAATAGAACACAGGATACATTCTTAAAGCTGTTCAACCTGGAATAAGATGTTAGCCTTTGGCTACCTGGGAATAAAAAATTCAACCCCCAAATCTGAAGAACAGTAATCATGCTGCATGCCCGCTTCCTCATTCTGCCCATGACAGGATGCAACTTGCACGCTTTTCCTTAGAAAGAGGCTCATGAGTTCTTTCAAGTGCGGTACTGGTGTGATGCTGGTGACAGTTTCTACCTCTCAATTCACAAAGGCATTTCAAAAACATGCCAGGGCGCCAGGCATTTAAACTAAAAACTGCTTGGAGGATTTGGTGTTCTGATTATAAATTAGGATATCCCAGTGTTCATGGAAAGCAATGTGAGGTTTTAATCTTTTTAAAAATGTGTGTTTTGTTTTATTTAGGAAAAAAATAGAAGTGCACTTGCTCTTAGGAAGATGAAGGTGTGCGCTTGTTTTAGCCCACGAAGACAGCTGCTTAGTAATTAGCTCTCTATTGCCATCTACAGGCAAAGTGCCATATATCAGGTCTCTCATTTTAGAACTAAGCTTTCCCAGTATCACAATTATAATATGCACGCTGATTAGTATGGATTTGTTCAATTAGATTGAAATGCTCTATTTGCATGAGCAAAATGCAAAAGAAGAACTTTAAAGCATTAGGAAAATTATCGGTTAAAATAATAAACAGCATTAAATGAGGAAAAATAAATTGGAACTGACATCTTAGTCATCGGTTCTTCATCAAAGCTGAGCAAATCTAATAATGCCTCTCTCTCCTCCCTCAGCTCTCAAAAAGTCCACCGTTAAAATGTCATCTCTAATCCATTTTATGTCTATAAATTGCATTTTAATAACCTTTTGTTTCCCTTTCTCTCTCTCTCTCTCTCTCTCTCTCTCTTTTTTTAACCCCCCAACTACTAGGAAAGGCAGCAGAGGGACAATGGCGTCTTCCTGAGCAGCAGAATGCTGCAGCTCTAAGGCAGCAATGGCTTTCCACTTAATCACATGGCTTGACCTAATGTCAGCGCACCTCCCCTCCTTCCAGGAGGGCGTGTGATCCCTGTGAGCTTCCAGCTGGTAATTACTCTCCTCGCCAACTCGAGGCCCTCTTGCAACCTTCAGATAAAGTTATCATTTGTCCTTTCTTTGGTCTTAATAATGTAGGGGGTGGGAAGCAGAGAAGGAAAAAAAATGACAACATGAACAAAAACCACTTTGGCTCAGAACCATGAATACATGTTAAACTACACTCATGTCATAAATTACACCTGCGAATAGAGGCTGTTGGTTATGACAGTATACTATTTTTTCTTTTGTCATTCTAAGATAGAAAAAGTATCACAGATTTCTTTAAGGTATCGGTGATCTCCAGCAGGTAGTTAGGTTTCTAACTATGGAAAGGGAAGTACCAGTTAAAAACTAATGTTTAATTGATTTCCTTATTTAAAAAAAGACACTACATTCTAAATGGTATTTTTAAAAAATTTTAGGTGTTGTACACAATTTCTACAAAAATTAGCCCTATGATAGAGGCAGTTTAAAATAAAATACATTATGTTATAGCCTCAGGGGAGAGTATATATGTCAAGGGAATTTCTGTCTGAATGAAATTTATGCTGAAATCAGTTTTTTTCTAAATCTAGCAAACAGAAGTCATTACTGTATTATATCAATTATAGGAATTTTTATGGTGTGGGTGAATTAATAGACTAAATTATTAAATTATCAGGATATCCTCTACCTCCCACTTATATTCTACCCCACAGCGGAATATTACTCCTTGGCAGTCAAACTTTTGTTTGAGTTGGAATATTATTTAATGCCAGGACTTCTTTCTTGTGATAGTCCCCTGCCACTTAGTCTTTGCTCTTTAAGAATGAAGAAGTAAGTGGTTACGGGACATAAACGAACTTATTCAATGTTATTCCGAAAGTTATATAACAAAGGCAGCCAAAATGGCCACTTTCGAATTCCCAGTCCCGCCCTACAGTTGGAGACCTCCCCGGGCTTCTTGTGGAGGGTAGAGACGTTTATGAAGGAAAAGCATTCTGGAGAAGGTGCATAAATGAACCTGTTATGGTAGCCCAGTTTCTCTTGAAACAACCTCTGAAATTTACATTGATATTCTCTTCCATGCTTGAAATATTAACGATGGCAATTAACATTTCAATTGTGCTGTAGAGCTCATAAGGCACTTTTTAAGATATACTTTTCCAAAAACAGTCAATTATTTTGAATTTAAGTTGATAATTATTTTTTAAAAAACCTTTAGTGGATAAAGATTAAATAAGCACACAACTAATGCATAACACAGCATTACACAGCCCACTTTACAATTTATATTACTAGTTTCTGCAGTTTCCATGGAAAATATGTTAGTGATGAATTGAGAAACTTGCATTTAAAACTGCATTCAAAGTCGTCCAATCATGACACTTAAGAAAAAAAATTAGTGGACCTTTGATCTTCAAATACTAACTGGAGTGTTTTGAGATCCACTTAGATGAGGTTTTAATAAATTTATATGGATTGGGTTTTGGAATTTATCCAAGTTTGATTAAAATAGGATTTCCCCTCAAATATGTGTTATCTGTCAATTGGAAAATTGCCCTGATGTTCCTGCTCTTAGTCATTACAAGACTCCCAGAATACTGTGAACAAACCAATGTTGAGCAACCAAGGCAAACTTAACCAAAGACTCATTAAAATGAAAGACCAAGAAAAAAGGAAACAAAAACAAAATGACAGAGGTGGAAAGGCATCATCCTCTCTAGCAGCTGCAAGCCCTCAGCAGTCCTTTTCATGGACAAGCGTGCTGGCAGTCCATTCCAAAAGAAAACATTGAATCAAACATTTTGGAATAGACTTATTTCTTGAATGAACAACGAAAACAGAATGTCTGGTTTAGTTGAGAATCACCATGAGATTGTTACTTGCAAAAATTACTGACTGAGTATCAGCTCATAACAAAGAACACTGACCATCTATGGAAGACATGGAGCACAATTTACTTCTACACTGAATTTTCTCAGAAGAACTAAAGAGAGAGGGCAAGAAGAACAACTTGAAATTTAAAAACCTCAGTGGCACTGAGGAACATCTGAAAGCGTATACATTCTGTTTAGCACCGTCAGTTGACTCATGTGCCAGTTACTCACACGCATGTAAGTCACTATTGAAAGTGTTGAGAAACATGAAATGCAAACAGTACAACAGCCTGTATGCATGCATTTGTACCATTTACAAATTCTGGAAGCCCATATCAAATATTTAGTAACCCAGATCTGGGATTGGTGGTATCAAATAGGTCACTTATTTATCTTTAGCTTTATCTGAAGCTCTAGCGCAAACCAAAAAGATAAAGAGAAAGAAAATAAAAACACCCATAGAAGCAATTAAATATTCAGTACTGCTCATGAGTGAGAGGTACTGTTGAATAGCATAAATACTTTTGAAAAAGACTACATCATAGTGTCTTAAGTTTTTTGTTTAGAAAAGAAAAACAGCTCAAGTGATTTTCACAAATATGCTGTTAAAATTTCCAT
Organism: Eulemur rufifrons; assembly: GCF_041146395.1. Taxonomy (NCBI): domain Eukaryota; kingdom Metazoa; phylum Chordata; class Mammalia; order Primates; family Lemuridae; genus Eulemur; species Eulemur rufifrons. The sequence goes on along the minus strand of NC_090986.1, from coordinate 71,304,934 downwards.
ACTCTGAAAAAAGAAGAAATTATTAAAAATTCAAGTAATCAGGCACTTGAATATATTTATGTTAGAATATGACACCAGGAAGTATGAGGTTTCATTATTCCTTGGCCCAATTTAATCTTTGCCTAGAGCTGCTATCAAATTGCATGTAGTGTATGTCTGCATGTATAGAACAGGAAAAAAAAAATTCTTGTGCAGCTGCATCAATAAAATGGTAAATGTTGAAAGACTTTCAACTTTAAGAACAGAAATTTCTAAGGAGAAAGATATCATGACTTAGTTGGGTGTTCACAGCAATTCAATTTCACTGAAAATCTTACTGTGTAAGCTTTCTGCTATGCTTTAGCTTTCGTTTAGGTCTAGTATAGAGATCTGTAGTGTTCCAATCTCTCTCTGCAACGTTGTCTCTCTTGGCTTCCCTCCTCTTCTAGGTCCTGGCAAAAGGACACTATAAACTCCTTTCCTTAGAGCCAAAAAGTTTGCACTGGCACAGAGTCCAGTGCAAGGGAGGTTTTCTGCTTTAAAAAATAAATCATGAAATTAATATATACTGCAAGACACCCTGGAGGTGTTGGATAATGATGTGCTGCCCAGGGAAATGATCCGCAAAAACACATAATATATATAAGCCCCATACCTCCTCTAGTGCATTAAGTGGTTGAGCTGTCTAAAGAAATGACCCATTCTGCTGTCTCTGGGTGGAATCTCCTGAGTAACGCCTGTCTCTTAGGCGGGTTGCCTTTAAAAGTTATAGGTGGATATTTCAGATGCTTACTGCTATGACAGAAACTCCAGCTGCTGTGCTATTCGGCTTGGGGCCTGTGTTGAAATGCTTCTTTATCTTTCCAGCTACTGACAGCTGATGCTCATTTTCTGGGAGCCCATCATCCTGGAGGAAAAAAAAAAAAAAAGAAAAGAGAAAAAAAAATGAGATAAATGGAAAATGAAGCCCAAATCTTCTAGTCACAGGCAGTGATCTTAGAATTCATAAGATGTCAGATATAAACCAACCAATGTCTACTCATTAAACACTGTTGTTGGAAGGACTGCTCCAAGATTTCATTCATTTCCACATCTGCTCTAAAATTAATTTACCCTGTGTCATCTGACCCTCAGAGGTCTGTTTCTAAATAATAAAAAAAAAATTATTTCTGTTTTTGGTTTCTAATAAAATCTATTTCAACCATGGCTCTAGGAACATATGTCAAAGAGCAAGGTAATCTGGACAACCAAAAAGAAAAAAAATCAATGTGAACATCCTCTTTTTTTTTTTTTTTCATCTTTCTCTTAGCCCATCATTTAGACCCAAAGCCAAGGAACCTGGCAGGCCTGGGCCGCTGCATGGCCTGTAAATAAACTCAGCCTTGTTCCACAGCTACTCAATCAGCCATTCTATAATCCCAGACAATCTTCCAGGCAGGAAGTTCTTCCTTAAATGTTAAACTCTCTTTGCTGCCTTCAAATCATCTGTTATTGTGACCTCTATTCTCTGCCGGAGCCATCTATGACTGAGGCTGGACAAATTGCTCTCTTGTACTAAATACTGTTAGAATAACAATAAACCAGGGTCGTCAGTATGTGTCACCACTTACTAGTTCATGATGAAAAGGCTGCATGATTCTTCAAGGCAGAAACTGTGTTTTGCTCCCTACAGAATCCCCAGCTCTTAGCATAGTGCCTTGGCACACAGTAGATGCTTAATAAATAACTGGAGAATAAATGGATCAATGGGTAATAAAGAGTTTGTTACGAGCTGTTAAAACCAAAATCCTGGCAAGACCTTCAATGCCACTCATCATTTTTCTTTTGTCCTTCCTCTCCGTCATTTTGCATGTAATTTCTTGGCTCTACCCGGGAAAATAAATCTGCTCTTCCCAAGCATAATGTGCTTGCTCTTTTTGCATGAGCTGGTCTCTCCACGTGGGATTTTCAGCACTTGGCTATTCATTTATTCAATCGACATGAACTGCATGTCTACACAGACCAAGCACTACAGCAGGTGGGCAAACAAAATAGGCATGAGCCCTGCTCTTCCGGACCACGTGGACTCTCTGTTTTCTTCAAACTTTGGGTGGGAATGACTTGTTCCAAGACAGTTTTTCCCAATTAAGCACAATTCATTCTCCTGGCTCTTCTGTAAACCCCTAATCCTTTCTCATTATATCAGTTTGCACTATTTATATTGTTTGGTGTTAAGTGATTTTATAAAGTCTTGCTCTTTTGTACCATGTCTTCCAAATTTTCTGTAATCTTTAATGCAAACACTTGGTTCAGGGTCCTGCATTCAGCGGATACTGAATTTATGATATTCTTGGACTTACTGATTAATGACTAGAAGAAGGAATAACTAATATGCTTATTAAGACACATATGAAGCCAAGTCTGGAGGGAGGAGGGTTTCCAATGATACAGAGAGAATTAATTTTTTTTTTTTTTTGCATTGTGGAAAGTAGTCAGAAATAAAGTGAAAATCAGTTCTAGCAGGATGCGACTTGGGGAACAGAAAAAGGGCCGTATGGAGTGATGACTATGTCAAGGGCTATGCTGGCGATGCCAGGGGGCGGGAAGAAGAGATGATCTCTATGCACCAGAACCCCGCAGGCTAACTGGGAGACAGAATACGCACGTACCACGGCAGATCATGACACAGGTCAACGAGATAAGAAAGAGCTGTTACCAGGTCACAGCTCCCCGGTTCAGCTGGAAACACCAAAAAGTTCAGAGGAGAAAGGACATAGTTTCTGTTGTGAACAGTCACAGCAGACTTCATGCGGGACGCGATGGGAAGTGTGCTGACAGGCAGCGAGGAAGGAAGGTGATACTGGTGTACAGTGCGTGCATGTGGGAAGCCACGGGGCATGTTTGCAAACAGTCAACCAATTCATCTCTGGCTAAGAGTTTATGTGGGAGAGTAAGGGCAGAGAAAGCTGAACGAACAAGAAAAGGTGGGCTGTAAACGAGTACCGCAAAGATCCAGGGATTGAAACTTTAGTCTCAATCAGGAATAAAGCAAAGCTTTTTAATCAGTGGGATGTGTCAGAAATGTACACGACTACTCTCCCTTTACTCAGATATTTTTACGGTACACTATCCAGTTCCTGCCTCTGCAAGTGACAGAGAAGTGGGATGATAATCGCAAAGAATTAGGATGATGCCGTTCAGAGTTCTAGATACAAGAGCAAAGTCAATAATGTATATAAAAAAGGTGAATGAAACAACAGATCCCTGGGATACAAGTCAGACAACAGATCTGGGAACCTGTTGGACTTTTTGAGAGTATGTAAACATTTGACAAGAGATGAAATGATGCTGCAAGTCTTAAAAGTCTTAGTATCCTGCCTGCGGCAGAGTGCGGGGTTCTGGCCGAATGAAAGGGGCCACCCTGATGCAGTGGTGCCCCACTGGCCTCACCCCAAGATTACACTCGTCCTTCTAACCACCATTGCTTCATAAAGGTCCAGGCTATTTGATCATAAGATAGTTTGAAAAACAGGATGGGGAAGCAATTCGAGGGAAGGTTTTTCTTTTTGATATGAAAGAAACTTGAGCATATTTTGTAGTCTCCGTAAGAAGCTAGAGGAAGGGGAGGGTTAAAGACAGGAGAAAGGGCAGGGCAGGATGGAGGGTGGAAAGGGAGCAGTTTGCCTTGGGGAGGTGTAGGCTTACCTCTTTCCCCAAGACAAGATGAAACAAAGAGACACCGGAGAGACCTGTTTTGAGGTGCAGGGGAGACGAGTTAAAAGAGAAAGACAGGGGAGGAAGGTGACGAGAGGATGAACCGTCACGTGGCCCTGTGCTAACGGTTTACATGCACAATCTCCTTCATCCGCAGCCTACCATCTGCCATGTGCATTATCAGGCCCATGTTGAAGATGAGCAAACGGAGGCTCAGCAAGGTGAAATCACTTGCTCAAGGCCACCCAGCTAGCAAGTGGTGGAGTCAGGACTGAACCGGGTCTGAGACTCTGTGCTTTCTCCCACGCCACGCTGCGTCAGTTGAAAGTGGTCCCTAGCACGGCGTCTGGCTACAAAAAGGCTGCACGAGTATTAAATGAAAATACCCAGTGAATCATCTTTTCTGTGATGAAAAGTTGCACAATGGTGAGGGGGTATGAGAATTGAATTAGGAGACCAAAAAATAACACAGAAAAACAAAACCAAAAAAGAATATCTGGACAGGACTTCATGGAGCCTGGGAAACATTTGAAGGTCAATAAAGGGATGCTGAGCTCATCAAGGGCACAGTGGAACACAGTTAGAAACTTCTACGGCTAGAAAAGGTAGCCACCAATCTGGGATGTGGCAACGTGACCTGTTAGAGCCAGGCCCTGGGATCCTCTGTGCAGCAGGCAGCGCCGCAAAGGCCTGGCTGGTGCCGGACGAAAGGCAGTTCCACCGGGCCAGTGGTGTGGTCCTGTGATTGGCACGGCTGTGTGTGCCAGCCTGGGTGCAATTATGGGTGCAATTATGCTCCGTAAGAGCAACCCCTACTTAACTTCCTGAGGGAAACTCATCTCTTGCTGAATAAACACATCTCCCTATCCCTCCCCATCATTGTTATCTTTGCCAGAAATTTACCTTTACCTGGCTTTCCCCCGTCAGCTCTTGAGCTAAGAGTCTGCTTTCTGACCACCTCAACCTGGACGTCGTTATCATTTCCTGGCCCTGTCCTGGTCCTAATCTCCTGTCAAGTCTCCTGGCAACTCTTTCAGATCCAGGGACCTGGAGGTTAAGACTCCAGCTTTAAATTCTAGTGAAGGTTTGAGATTCCCTTGGGTTATTAGTTCACGCTGAAGCAATGCAAGTAGCGAAACAACTCTCATAAGTTGTCAGAGGTGCTGTCGACTTCATAAATCTTAAAATATTTTAGGATTTTTTTTTTCCCAGTGAAATAAGGTGTCTTAGCTGGAGTAGGTAAAACACACACACACACACACACACACACCATGACAATAAACAAGTCTACAGCATTTTTATATAAATTTTGAAGGCTTTCAGCGTAATTGGATTAAAAGACATAAACAACTGGCTTTGCGGGGATCTAATCTCTACCTGAGCCAAACAGATTGATGATGGAGATTTAGCTAACTTACTGTCATGCATCAATAAAATAAATAGGGCCATTAAAAACATACATTTTTATATATACATCTTTATCACCATTATTCAGAATAGATTATGTGCCAAAAATGTGCTATGAATTTTCTAAATGTGACAAACCTGGCAGTATTTTACAAATAGTTGTAGTATTATTACCATACGTTCTGGTTTGGGAGTAGTTTCTGAAGTTTGACACAGACTGGTTGTGGTTTGAGGTTAGCGGTTTTTTATTTAGAAATTCCCATCCACCACTTGGCAGAGCATTGCAACTGACAAGAACAAAATTAGTTTGCAAAATGGAAAATGAACTCTCACCGCTGTCTGTAGGAGACCTCACCTCCCAATCTCCATGTTGCCAGGGGTTTCTGGGACAGAGCTCCAGGGAGGCTTGTGGGGGCTGGAATGTGAAGTCACTCAGTAGAGTGAATTCCCTGCTTTCCTCCAGGAAACCATTCCAGGGGTAATGCTTTAGAAAATCCTCCTCCCCTTGTGGAATTTTGGTTTTGAATCATGGATCTGGTTTTCAGGCTATTCATTGCCAGACTCTCTTATTAGTAATATTTGTAAATTTATGAGAAGCAGGGCAATCTTGAGTGGTTTACTACCAGAGTATTCTAATTTAGTTTTAAACAATTCCAAATCCATTAGAGTACTTTGCAATAGCAGTTCCATTTCACATGCCATTGTTCTGTGCTGGACTCCTGGTAACCATCCCCAGCTGCACAGCACCCCCGGTCCCTGCGACTCTCTTCAGCACAGCCCTGCGGCTCCCTGCCTGCAGTTCACACTGCACAGTGGGGAGCAAACGTGAAGGAGATTAAGATCCACCTTGGAGCAAGGAGAGGATACGATGCCCACATGGAAAGTGAAATTCCACGTCATCATTTACAATTTGTGAATATAGATCAGTGGTTTATATATTATTACAGTGTCCTTGGGCTTCACTAAATTTCTAACAAATTCTACTAGCACAATAAGATGAATGCGTACATATTTCTGTGTGGGTAGGGCTGATTTTTATTAGTTGGCATGAAATACCCTGGGAGATTATCCAGCCTCCTGATTTTCCTTCTTTCTCTTGTTGTTTTTCCTTTTTCAGTATTTTGGCTTAGCAGTATCTTTCCAAAAGGGTAGGTGGGCTAAAGGCGGTCAAATAAGATGTATGGTCCAGGAAGGTGAGGGAAAGTCTTGAACTGGCTAAATAGCTACACTTGTCTTCTTTAAACCAGTCCCTTCCACCAGGACAAAGGTTCTCAAACTCGGTCTCACATTATAATCATCTGGGAGCTTTTAAAACTCCTGATTTCCAGATGCCACTGGTGCGGCCCATTAAATCAGAATCTCTTGGGGCAAAACCCAAGGCCTCAGATCTTGTGCAAGAAACTCCACTGAGCTTCCTGCGGACTCCTTTGAGCCTCAGTTTCTTCATTAGTGAAATCGGCAAAATAATTTGAGGTAAAACATAGATTAGTTAAAGTGACAGCATCCTAGAGCAGCAGGATAAGGGAGGTCAATATTTGGAAAATAAAAATGCAATGATAGCAATATATGTTCAAAATATTATAATGGTAATAATTTGATCCTAATCACAAATAAGAATTTTTTTGGAAATATCCGTTTAAAATTTATGAACTTCTCACCAACCTACACTTTCTATCAATAAAACATCATTTTGGGGGATAGTGACTCAAACTCTCTCCTGTGCTTTGGAATGATCAAAATGTTTGATCATTGCCTATTCCACTCTTTGTCTTTTTCTTCTCTTTTCTTTTCAAGACAGGGTCCTGTTGCCCGGGCTGGAGTGCGGTGGTGTGATCATAGCTCCCTGTAACCTCAAACTCCTGGGCTCAAGAGATCCTCCCCTCTCAACCTTCCAAGTCACTACAGATGCATACCACTACGCCTGGCTAATTTTTTTTTATCATTACTTTTTGTAGAAACAGGGTCTTGCTATGTTGTCCAGGCTGGTTTCAAACTCCTGGCCTCAAGTGATCCTCCCACCTTGGCCTCCCACAGTGCCATTCTTACAATAAGTGTGCCTAAGTCATATTTCTCCACTAGATGGGTAATAAGGTAAATAAACTTAGCTGGGACAGTTCTACAACTACATTAAAGGAAGTAGCTGTGATGCTGGAGAAGGCAACGGAGCTGGTGACACACGCACTATCTATATGGATCGTGGTGCACAAACAGGGTCACTTTTTTGGATGAGAGTCTTTCATCCTTAATCAAGCTTCTCATACACCAACATTGATAACAATGTAGGTTTTATCAGCACACAGCAACAGATGATAGAGTTGTTGTCTTGCTCAGACTCAAATTCACCAAATATGTATTAAGTCCCTATGAGGGGCTAGGGCTTAGGATTGTCCTCTCAGGCCCTTCGAACAGATGATCCTCTCTCCAGCCTCATAACATGCGGAGAGGGCAATCTTATTTTGTCCATTTCACAGACAGGAAAACAGGTTCAAAGGAGAGATGCATCTACATCCCTCTCCTAGACATGTGGCCGCATACGGACAATGCCTTTGTTCATCTTGCTCATCGGATTCTTCCAGCAACAGGACAGAGGACAAGGATACCAAGGAGCACAGCGCGGTTCGTACTCGAGTGTATGAAAAATAAATGTGGGCTTAGCGAAAGCTCCTGGAGTCAGGTTAAAACAAGTGACTTCCGCTGACTAGATTTTTTTTTATCCTATTGCCCTTGCGCTCTTCTCTCTGTTTCTTAAGAGACTGCCCTTTCAATTCCAAGTGTGCCAGGTGAAAAGGTCATTGTATAAGCAATAGAGAAAATTAGAACTAATGAGAGCACAGGAAGAGCTTTTTGACGACTTCCTTAGGGTTCACATAATTATTACTTTTCTCCCCCTTAGGTAGCGTCTTTTGTGGTGATCAGATATAGTTTGATTGCCAAATGCAAAATGTCTCGTTAAATGGATATCCTTTTAAGTTCCTAGCTTATTTATTTCGATTGCGTGTTTCTTCAGTTGTTGTACTCGGAGACCTTGACAAATACCGAATGCTGGTTGTGAAACCTTACTTTTTTTACATATTGGTTTGAAACAAAGAAAATAATCAGTTTTCAGATTTAGTTACTACATAAAAATTACTTTAAAAGTTAAGCAATTACTTGATCCATCAAGTTTTAAAACGTTTTTGCCGGAAACAGTACATTTTTTTTTTTCCTTTAGAATGTAAAGTCTTTTTGAATTATATAAAGGGTATTTTTTTTTTTTTTTTTTTTTTTTTTAGTTTTGACTCTCCTAGATGATTACTTAAATGCCATCCTTGCTTTTAGGAAATGGTTTTAAGAAATCCGAGAGCGAAAACTAAAGTGACAGCCGAAGTCCAAGTTCCAGAGGGAGCCATGGAACCTAATTATCAGCAAAGTGGGACCATGTGTGAAAACGTGTACAAAGCAGGTTGAGAAGGCAGAAAGTTACTGCTGAGACATGTGTGTGCTGCCCTAGGAAAATAATCAACATAGTTTTTCACAGGTAACGGCACAAGCCTTCTTCATTTTGTTTCTTTATCCCAGTTGAGTCAGGATATTCTTAATACAGGGCCATTTGGCTTGGAATCAGGGGAAGGGATTATGCTGTTTCCAACAGCATTGCAGAGCCCGCATGTATAAAGACACATTTGCTCACATTCGCCAAGTTATCTTCTAGCAGACACCCATACCCTGCCGGAGCTGACTCCTTCCCCGTCTTCTCCAGGATTGAGCTCTGGTATCTCCTCCTCTGGGAAGCCTTCCATGATAGCTTCCCCACACAGGTGGGCTGGGGTAGCCCTTCTCACAGCCCTGTGACTGGCTGGTTGTATCAGACATTGTTCCTGGAGGGACAGGGCTGGCAGGCAGTGGTCCTCTGATAACATTGTATTTAGCAATCTACAATGGTTACTTGTCATCTATGAATCTCTTTCCTCTATGGCTCCTCAGGAGCCTTTCGAGGGCCACATTTCCAATTCAGATTTTCCGGTTTCTTCTGTGTGGTCACCCTGTCTCATTCTTTCCAGGGCTCTCATGCAATTTGACAATTTGGGAAACATCGGCTGGCTTTTCATTAGCTCACGTAGATCAGTCAGAACCAACTGCTGCCACCAAGACAGCCTGCAGCTGGCCTGTGCCTCTTCCACCCTGCACACCTGAGGGAAAGGCACCATGACCCAGGTAGCTAATAATCATTAGAATGATGACAATGTAATACCGCATGCACCCTTTTAAATATTACAGTGCTTCCATGCTGAACAAAGGGAGGGTAGATGTGGTGGGGAGCACAGGACTTTCAAGCATCTGGGCTTAGAGTGAGGATACCTAGCTGCAAATTCTGGCTCAACTGTAAGCTTGGCTACTTCAGACAAATCACTGCCCATAGCCTCAGTCTCCTTATCTGTAAAATGGGTACGATAATACCCACGCTGACTATCTTGTAGGCTTGTTCTTAGGCTCAAATAAGATGTTTCCTAAGCTTTCCTGTCTCATAGAAAAACATAATTTTTGCTTAGCACCATGGGGCAAATGCAAAGTCACTGAGGCTGGGAGGGACCACTCGGGGATGGTGGCTGCCCTGTGCCACTGTCCCAGGGGCTGAGGGAATTAACACCTTGGCACATCTGTATACTAGCTGTAAAACTCTGCCACATTAAAAGACTTAAACCTTAGCTGCACATCTCTACTTGCTCATACTCATATCTACTCTCCTGTCATATATGTGTGACCTCCCACTGCAGTGTGAAGATCACACTCAGACACGTAAAGTGCTGGAACCTAGACCCATGGCCATCGAGTGGCAGAACATGACCAAGATCCCAAGCTCTTGTCACCTCATGTGTTGACTGTGCTTTCAATCATGCCTTGTCCTCAATAATTAATTATTTTGGAAAACAACTACTTGACCACTCAACAAGGCAACAATTCAGAGAAAGCGAACACTCTGTTGCCTGCAACATACAGCCCAATCATTCAGCATAGTGGCAAGGCTGGCAAAATTTATGTCAATGAGCTGACAATTTTATAATTGTCCATTTCTGTGTACATGTCCATGTCTGTATCTATATCCAAATCTATTAATATGTCTGTCTTCCATTCTGGCAGAAAGAACCATTAAACCTAGCTATGGAGCTTCTACATCTAACTATGGGGATGGCAAAGTGACTAGGTTATAAAGTTATACAGTTGTTGGGAAGAACACAACCAATACAAACACAAGGCAGCTAATGTACGTACAGTGCTGAAAATAGTGCTGGCAGCTTCTAGAAGTTAAGTACTCCATCAGTATTAACTATTATCATTATCAATCAAAAAAATCTTATCCATCAGTTGTAGAGAGATAAAGGGTTAAAAATTAATGACTCTGCACTGGAGAAGTACCACTAGATCCTTCCACTCAGAGCTCCCAGATGCAGCCACAGAAGCAGCACCTGGCAGCTTTGAGAAATGCAGAGCCTCCAACCCACTGCATTCGAATCTGCATTCTAACAAGGTCTCCAAAACCTATGGGCACATTCAAGTGTGAGCAGCGCTGCACTGGAGTCCTCCAAGGTGTGTGCAGAAGCCCTTAGATCACTTGTACTTTTGGTAGAAATGACACAAAAGCAGCACTAACTCAGAACGTCTGCTCTGTCTCATGGATGATTATTCAGCTCTAATCTGGACCACAGGAAGCAGGTTGTGGGCTGGAGGGTAGTTACAAGGCCATCCCATCAGAATCAAATGAAACGGGTACATCAGATGCTCTTATGAAACAAGTCAAAGATCCTGTAACCTGTCCTGGCACATTTCAAGAGAAGGAACAAACCCAAACACGATACTTTAAAAAGGAGGTGATCTAGCATTAAAATATCTGCAGATGATGTTTAAAAGGAGCATTGGTAGCCAATACAGGGAAGCAAGCCAGTCACTTACGTTAACCCAGGGATGCTCGAGGACCTGCACGGCGGAGAATCGCTGATCGACATCCACCAACAGCATCATGGTGATGAGCCCCTGCGAAGGGGAACATTAGATTCCATTTATCTCACTTTTAAGGTGAAAAGCTGGCCATTTACAAACACAGCAGTTCTCTTTTACTTTGGAAGGCATTTATAAAAGCTCTAAATCTTAAATATATCAATTCCACTTACCTATGGCTCCCTGAATAACACCTTCAAAAGTTAAAGGAAAGGTGAACATTTGGTTGATTGAAAAATCAAATTAATATTAAAGTCAATTTCATAAAAAATGTTTTTAGTAGAAAAGGAACAAATTATACAAGTTAAAGAATTAATATTTCTTTCTTTGTCTAGGATTGTGCAATTTTAAGACAGAGTTCTTAATTAGTTTAACAAAGAAGTCACATTTTTAAAACACTTTAAATTTTCACTTTGTCAGCTGAAAGAAAAAGTTGTTTTTTTATTCAAATTTCAAGACAGCGTACTTAAGTTTGAAAGAAAGGAATGGGGAAAGACATAGAATTGCCAACAATTAGTTGGTAAAAGAGAGAGAACTATAGTAGCCAAAGAATTCTAAAGAAATGTGTTAAAACTGCTTCAAAATTTTCCAGACTAATCAATACAAAGAAAATAGAACTATTAAGAGGTAAATAATTTGATGATCCTGAAATTAATGAAACTTCCCCATGAGCACAAATTGATTTGGACCGGGAAGGCACGGCTTTGGTCTCAATGATGAGTTTGTCATACCTTTGTCCACTTTGGATGAGAAGTTCCTAAGTAACAAAAAGGTTAGCTATGCATTATCAAGTTCCTAGGCTTTAACCACTTGGGATGGGAATGATTTATTTTCACTGGTGTACAGAGTCCACTTTAGCTTTCTTCATTCACTTTCTAACTTGGACTGGGACTTACTACAGCAACTACTGTGTGTGGAGCCCTTTGCCAGGTGCTGTGCAGGTGCAGGAGATGGTCCCATCTGCCACAGCTGCAAGCCCTCAGGTAAGCAGTGATGGCACTGACAGCCGGGCAGGTTCCGGAAGTGCCCGCTCACTGGTAAGAACACCTCCACCTTCACCCCTGCACCTGTATCATCCCCTCTCCTTCCACCTGTGCCTTTCCTCGGACACTTCTTTCAGTTTCATACGTTTCCCTACGTCCCGAGGCAGATTCACGGACAGTGGAAGAAAACGAGAGACTTGCGCCCAATACACATCATTTTCTATGCAAAGCGGTCAAGTCTAAGGCACCGGGTTTGAAACTGAACTCACGCTCGGCCAAGAGGAAAGACAGACACATTGAGCTGCCAAAAGATACTTATTTCTCAAAATCACATTTTCAAAAATTTAAGTCAGCATTTGAAGGCATAATATAAATTTAAAAGACAGTAATTAAAAGGTTTTCCTTTTCTTTTCCAAGGTCTACTAACATCTCAATGTGAGATTTGTATGGTTTTCTTAGAGGTTGACCTATTATGACCATTTTTTTTAATGTGGTAAAATATACACAAAATTTACCACTTTAACCATTTTTAAGTGCACACAGTTCAGTGGCATTCGGTACATTCACACTGTTGTACAGTCATCACCACCATCCATCTTGGAGGCTGAGCTCTTAGTTAGTGGATAAAAACCATATGCCCCATTCCCCTTTGCCTCCAAATCCTGGCTATCTTTCAAGGTTCAACTTAAATCATAGCTTCCCCATAAAGTCTTTCTTGATCATTCCAACCTACGTTGAAGTTCAGTGTTCTTCTGTTTGATCGACTGAGTGATTCACTCATTGATGTTTAATATATTTATTGATTTATTCAATATATATGGAGCACCAGTTAGGCACTGCCATAATTTAAGCACTGATGATATAGCAATGAACAAAATAGACAAAAACCCTTGCCTTCACAGAGCTTGCATTCTAGTGGGGAGAGTTTGGATATAAACTCTCTAAATAAGACCCACCCATATACCTATATTTATCCGTTTCTCTAGAGAGGTAGGTAGATATAGACAGGTGGTTAGATGGTATATCAGATGGACATAAGCGTGTTAGGTGCCATAGAGAAAAATAAAGGTGAGAAGGAGGCTAAGGCAAGCCAGGTAGGGTGTAAGAGCTGCAGCTGGAAACAGGATGGCCTGGGAAGGCTTCACCGAGAAGATGACATTAAGTCAAGACCTGAGACAGGTGAAGCAATAAGCTTTACAGAAATCTGAGAGGTGCTCAGCTTGGCAAGGGTGGGGCACAGCAAGACACAGCAATGTCACTGGAGTGACAACAGAGGGAGGTGACGCCTGTGAGGTGGAAGCACTTGGTAAGCACTTACTGGGATGGCAATGAACAGATGACTTAGACACTGTGAAATCTTAGAAAACCTAGTCATGATGACTAAAATGTGTACAGAATTCATGTTTATGATGGCATGAGACTCTTTGTACACCATGATTTGGAATCACTAACTCTGTTAAGTCACCCAGGCTATATGTATGGAAGAGGAAGGCACCGAAAACCTACCTTTGCAGAATCAGAGACATTATCCCAATACGGAGAAGGAAAGTCCACTTGCCCCATCAAAATCTGATCAAAAAGCACCTCCTGGTCATCACCGCTTCTGTTTACGTGAACAAGGAAAACACAGCACTAAGATTCATCTCAGCATATTTCTCCTCATTCTTACGCCCTGGAGCCCATCCTTTCCCCGTACGCATGTAAAATGTGTGTTTTAAGCAATTGAAAAATGTCAATATGGAACCGTTTTGGTAAATTAAGAAGGAATGAGTTTCGAAACTATATGAGGAAAATTTACGGGAGGCATATAAATGAGCATGCACAACATGGAAAAAAAATAACAGGGCTTGCAAGTAAAGTTCTCATGTTCTTTTCCTGCTCCAGGCTCCTTTGTGCAAGAAGGGAGAATGGATCATTCAGAGAACAGGGAAATGCTTTGTTGGTGCTGCATAGAGGACTGCTGCCCATACCCACGGAATGGAGGGAAGCCACACAGCAGGATGTAAGTGATCACACCAGCTGCCCAGATGTCCACCTTGAGGCCATATCTGGAAAAATAAGTGATGTTACAGTTAGCAAAGTCAGCCCAGGACAAATGACGGGGCATGGTAAAATCGACTCTTCTATTCCAAACCAAAAATAAAACCAAACAAAACAAAAAAACCTAATGACAAACACTGAACTAAAACCCACAGGCTAAATGGAGTTCAAGGAAAGAATAAAAAAGTAATAATGATTTTTAAAAAGACTGAGGCACATAAATAAAAATCAAAGTAAAGCATGCCTGGGCTCATATTCAAGTATCAGTAAGCAAAGGGTTTCGGCAAAAAGGTTTATTATTTGAGATAGGGAGGGACCCTTGAGATGATCTAACTCCCAAATTTTAGGAATAATACTTACTTAGAGAACATTTTCCAATTTTTAAAGCATTGCCATACATTGTTGTATTTTGTTTTCCCAACAACTGTGCAGGTTGGGAGGGACAAGCATTGTCCATTTCACAGAAGAGAAGGCTGAGGTTCAGAAGGGTGAATAATTTTGCCCAAGATCACACAACCAGTCGGTGGCAGAGCTGGGCTCCAGCCAAGGTCTTTAGGAACCCCCCAATCCTCTTTCTGCCCCCCACCACTCCCAGCAGCGGTCACAGAATGTCCCAGCAGAAAGCGTGGCTGTGCAGGGGCAGCACCGTCTGAGGGAGGTTAGGGAAGTCTACAGACGTGGGCTCCCCGCTCACTCAAATTTTGAAGAACAGAAAAGTCTTCACTCCCTCTCACCTCACTTGGGCATTTCCCTAGTGGGATTCTGTTCTCCTCTGTTCTGTATTCCTGCTCTTGTGGTCTACGGTACAAGCAACAAAACTCGCTACTGAGTCACAGGAATAGTGCCACCTAGATCCCAGGTGTGGGCTGAAACTGCCCATGAGAAGCAAAAGTAGGGCTGTCTCTCCTGGCCACCCTGCCCTCCCCATTCATCTGATGCTGCACACAGAACCCAGCAAATTCCCAGTGGTCCTCTGATGCCTGAGGGTGTTTGTACCCCACAGAAAATGGATGGGTCCCCCAGGGGGATAAGATGAGACTGGGACTGGAGGAAGAGGGCGGCTGAGAGAAATAACCACAGTGGACTGTAATCATTGTACCGTGGTGTCTGTTTCTTTTATCTCCACATGCAAGTTAATTACCATCGCTGTGTGTTTCTCTGTTAGTCTGAACATTTTCTACTTTGAGGTTAATAACTTCTGTCCTATCTTTAATAAAGGCCAAATGCAAGTCTTACACAAGATTACAGTCATTGGCAACTTGATTGGGAAGACAGAGAAAATGGCTCCTACTGTAAAAGTTAAAAAATAAAATAAAATTTAAAAAGGAGTGAAAGGAACCTGATAGCTAATTCTGTCTGGATGGGGCAGAGCAGTACTATGTTTCCTATTCCCGAAGCAGGCTAGTTCTTCCGCAAGCATCGTACGTAACCGGGAGAGAAGCGCTTACCCAGTCTCTGCGATGATTTCCGGAGCCACGTATGTCGGGGTGCCACAGACTGTGTACAGGGGGCCGTCCACAATGGTGGCCAGTCCAAAGTCACCCAGCTTCAGTGATTTGCTGCCATCTTGGTGCTCATACACCTGAAATCAAGGTAAAAATCATAACTGCCTGAAAATCAAGGGCTGAAAGGCTTTTTCTTGAAGAGATGAGGGACATTGGTTTAAACTTAATATATTAATAAAGTAAAAAAAAAATCAGGCAATAATACAAAGATATATATAAAATATCTTTCTTTGGATTGCTATGAAATTGGAAACATGATGAATACCTGGCAAATGGAAATTCTTTAAATAAATTATGATACATTCCTATAATGAGATGCTACATGACCATTAAAAATGGTGATGTGGGTTTATATTTATTGAAATGTATTATGTTTGGGAAATGAGGATAGCAGTTTTCCCATTGTTTGTATAAAATGTCCATTACAAGAAAAAAATATGTGCAAGGAAAAAGTCTGAAAGAACACAGTGTTGATGTGTCTGTCTCTGGGTGGTAGGATTATGGGAAGTTTTGGGGCTTTTTTTCCTTTTGCTTATCTGCATTTGATGTTTTCTGCAATTAAAATTGATTTGCATCATAAAATGAAGTATAGAAAGTCTCTAGTGCAGTGTCTCCAATTTAGGAAAATAATTACGTCTTCATTCCAACATATAAGCAGCTTTAAAAATGCAGTTTTTTTAGTAACTGAACAAGAAAAACCACTACACATATATTAAAATACTTTATTTTCAGTGCCTTACATTTCCAACAGGATCTATTTAAATTTCTCAAATTAATAATTGAAAGGAATATGAACATTTCATTTCACCTGTGGCAGTCTGGAGAGATTTATCGGGTGCAGAGCCGGCATTCTGGCCAGCTGTCCTTATTAAGGCAGTAAAAGTCTCCAGTCTTTCACTCAACAAATCAAGAAAAGGATGCATGTGACTCTAGGCAAGTATTTACCCTCCTTTAATTCTAGCCATGATCAAAACAAATGGATCTGCTACAAAAAGTATCCCAAACAACTTCTTTTATTTCAAAGAAAAGATGAAAGGACATTCAGGAATTCTAATTCAGTACCCTGTAAGAATCACTGGGAAACAGAAAGGAAAACTTCAGTAAGAGGCTAGCATTTCCAGCAAGGGCAATCTTCAGGAGATGCCTCAAGGAAATAGCGAAGTTTCCACGTACATCAAAATACTTGATCCAGCAAGTTCAGGCTTGTGTGTTCTTCTGTTATCACTCTGTGATCATCTGTTACTTGCTGCACTGTTTGAACCTCTTGCACAGCAAGACACATCTCCACGCATGAGGCGTGCTGCAACCGTTCACACGCCATGGCTGCCTTCCTCTGGAAAAAGTAGAGTAACTTTGCATTTCACTGCAGCAGGAAGTGAAGATGTTTGGTCAGCTAAGCTGCAATATCAGCAATGATCATTCAGATCCAACTGTTTTGGCACAGGCCAATCGTCAGATCCTCCTTTCTGCAGAGACTGTGTCTTTTCTGGGCACAAAATATTCTTTTACATCTTCTCCCTACCCATAACATACCCCCCAAGGGCTCGTGGTCATGATCAAGTTTGGGCTGCCCTTGGGCAGGTATCCAAAGACTTGGGGGGGTCACATACACCTGGGTTGCTAGGGCAAAGACAGTATGTGTCCCTCGCAGATGTGGCTTTGCCTGCTTGTCATCTGGGATGGACAATTTCTTCCCTCACTAATGAAGCAGCTGTCCAGCCCTGGTCACCATAAACTTCACCATAAACTTTTTGTCAGAAACTTCGAGGCATCGCAGCTGCAAAATACAAAGTTGACCCTGGCCTAAATGTTCTCAGGCAAAAGAAATTCCTAAATTGTAGTCTTAGCATGACAGCCATTCTAGTCATTCAAATGACAGGCAAATGATTTTCAGGAAAAGAAATCTGAGATGCAAACATCTAGTAGATCGTCTAGTTTATTTCCGAGGCAGTACAGAATTGTTTACTTCCTTAATTCCACTTTGTTACCAATAACCTTTCTAAAATGCAAAATAATCTCTTGCTTTGATGTTCTGCTAGGACCAAACATTCATGATGTATGTTTTGTGAGGTGGTGCAGATTTTGATTTATTCAAACCCCATTATGCAGGAATTTTGTAGCTTTTTCCTAAATGTATCTATATCACCTAACTTTATTCAAAAAGTTTGACAAAAGCAGATGTTGGCAGACCTAGTCATAATTCCCGTTTTAGTTCTGTACATGACCATGTAATTCTCTTACATGTAGCAAAGGTTTTACTCTTGAGCATGTCCATTTTAGTGGAAATTCCATCTAACATACAGCCATATACCAATTCTATTTAATATAGATGATCAATAAGCCCAAAATTTCAATAACTAAGAAAAAAAGCACTAAAAATTCTACCTAAATTTGTTGCAACATAGGAAAAATAAATTCTACCTAAAATAAATAAAATGAGTACCTAAAAACAATAATACTTCCCCCCAACCCCCAAAACCATTTAAATAAAATACATAGAAACTACAATTTTAATGTTCTTTTTCTCTCTCTTTAATCACTTGTACAACGGCCCCCTTTTTTTGCTTTGGAAACCACATAGTAGAATTTTCATCAACATAAAGAGATTCAAGTGATGCTTAGGATAGACAATAAGAGCTCAGAGACAAAAGCTGACGCCATGTAATTGAAAACATATCTAGACACAAGTACATGAGGAATGCTTCAGCAAAATGTTTTTGCAGGTGAACAAATGTCCAGGCCTCTACTTTGGAATTCTGTTTAACTTACTGTCAGGCAGGGCAGTAAACAAGGTTACCTGGGTTCTTCTCTGTCAACACTTTGGGAGAAGGATGGAGAGGAATATATTCCAGTGTTTCTTCTCCTCCAATGGGAGAGTCCCTTTCCCAAGCGGTGTAAGGAACCACCTTGCAACTGGAGCCCACCGTCAGCACCTGCTGCAAGCTGAGCTATGTTCACCCTTATCTCTTACCGAGCCAACGACACAGGGGCATTTGTGAGGCCACTGGAAAATGTAATTAAAACTTTGCTAAAAATCACAGATTGCTAAATGCATCTGTTTAAAGCACGCATGCGCACACGCACACGCGCTCAAAAACACACACACATCCTCCCAAAACCGTCTCCAAAACGTATTTTTCCAAATGGCAGCTATAAAT
Source organism: Eulemur rufifrons (assembly GCF_041146395.1). Classification (NCBI taxonomy): domain Eukaryota; kingdom Metazoa; phylum Chordata; class Mammalia; order Primates; family Lemuridae; genus Eulemur; species Eulemur rufifrons. Next base: position 71,286,196 of record NC_090986.1, on the reverse strand, counting down.
TCACTTTGAACTAAATTTTTAATTAAAAGTTAGAAATCGGAAAGGCTTCTAACGGGTTCACATTTAAAATGCCAAATCCTTGGCTTCCACCCCTCTCTGGATCAACGCTGACTGTGTTCCTCAGCATTTCTCCTCATTCTGAGCATCCTTCAGAAGGGACATTAGCGAGCTGCAAGTATAGACTTGGACAGCCTGGTCCAGCAAGTGGAGCTCTGGTGTAAGGAGAACCTTTTGCTATAACTATATTTTAAAGCCTCTATAAAACATGACCCACATGTAAAGTGGGAGTACATTAACTGTCAGTCAAGGAGTATTCACAACATGAGATATAATTTAATGTTCATCCCAGGCCCTTTAAATACTATAGATGTTCCCCCACATTTTAAACACCGAGGGGCTATTAAAGAGACGGGGATTAGTGCAAATTACCCAGTATGTAGTGCTTTCACTGTTTTAACTAAGCAATAAAACTGTGTAATTGTACAACACTAATTGAATGCAGCTACACATAATTGTGGGCTGCCATATGTATCCTATTACCATAAAGACTGTCAGTATTTTGTAAGCTACTCTTGTGATCATTGCAGATGGCTACAGTCAGAGAAGTTGTTCTCTAGGGTTTATTATAAAGCTATAAAGACATCCCATGATTTGACAGACTAAATGTGTTAAATGGCAACAATTATGAAAAAGGTTCCAATTAAAAGCTGAGGCACATCCTACCAAGAATAGATATAGTGAAAGGTCAGGTATGTAGAATTTTTGGGGCACACTGGGATTTTATACAGGATTTTTCTTTTTTAAAGAAGGGTTTTATTTTTGTGTCTTTTTCATTTATTTGGGGTTTTGCACTAGCTGCAACTTGATGAACAGTAGATGTTTGGGCATATGCCTGACTTCCCTTGGATGGGAAACTGAGACCATTTGGAAAAGTTATTTGAAAAAATAAAACATTTAATATACAGTCATAAAATGCAGCCGGTGGCCATAAAATAATATGGAAATTCACAGATAACCTGAATCCAGTCAAATGGTTTCTGAGATTCCCATAATACAGCACTAAAAGCTGACTAAAAGAACAGATGTGTTGGAACAAACATAATAATGTTGCTATCAATTTGGGGATAGCCCTGTTGAAACGTTGGCTAATGAATCATTAGTGACCACTGAAATAGTTTTCACAGAGGCACTCAATAGATACTAAAAATTATTTCACCAAATAGAATGGAACAAAAGTGGCATGAAAAAAGGTCAATTTACTTTTTTAGCATATATGAGATCCCTTTAAAAAGATAGTGATTTTCCTCCAGCCATGGTATATGGCCTTTATGACGTTTTCAAAGGAAAATGGATTAAATTTAAATCTTGAATCTTTAAGAAGTGAAATATAACAACATTTAAGCAGGGAATTATTTTTTGAAATACACTTTATGGCCCACATACTTTTGAATTAGATCTCCTGGAGAAGAAAACAACTCTAATAAAAAAAAAAACATTTTATACCCACATGTAAAACATTTATGAACTCAAAAGTTAAATTAAATAATAAAAACAATGAAAGTTGCATAGAAGTCAGAAAGGAGTAAGTCAGAAGAGAGGCAACAATATTAAAGGGAAAAAAATCTCTTTTCATAGTGTTACACTGGAGATATCTGGGAAGATAAAGAAGTGAACGGAAACTCCAGGAAACCTGATTCTCACCCTAAATTTAAAATAGTCATAAAACTATCTAAAAAGAGTTCTATGCAGCTGCAGTGAGATACACAAAACACACACGTTCCGGATTCTGCTAGGAATTATACAACCTAGGATTTTGCCAAAACTGTGGGAACTGATGTCATTGCAATTTTTAAAAATGTTATTACATTTTTGTCACACAGTTATTACCCAATATGTCACTGGAGAAAAATTAGAAAAGACAGATCATTATACAGGAAAAGGAACTAAACTCACCCATAATCTTGACATCCAGAAAAAGTGCTCAATAAATGGCAGTGGTAGTAGTTGAGTATTTTTAGTATTTATTGCACTAAATAATGTTTTGGGAAAATGTTGTGTGTCTTCTGTTTTCCCTCAACTTTCATCCAAATTCAGAAAGCAGACTTTTGTTTCTAAACACCCAGAAAAAAGGATCATTCAATTTTAGCTTGAATACTTACAATGGATACAAGCTACCTTGTAATAAAGGCCATTTAATTTTCAAACAAATGAAATGATTAGAAATTTTTTTTTTCCCTTATGTTAACCCGAAATCTTTGGCTCATTAATGTCTTCTCTTTAAGTTTTAGTTCAGCACTCTCACACACAACACAAAAAGTCCTCCCGTCGTCCATGTGGCAGCCTTTCAGGTATTAGATGAGAGCCACCATGCCCCATGTGGCCTATCCCTTCTCTGGGCCAACCCCAGGTCCCAGACAGGACACGGTCAGGTTATTACCATAGGGGTGATGTGGTATGAGCCAGGCTGAAGACACTTTTGATGGCAACACTCTTTCATGGAAAGAAGTCTAAGGACACACTGATATTTTTAGCAGCCAGGTCACACTGAGACTCACACCCAATTAATAGCCTTTTACAGGTCAACTAATAGCCTTTTGACCTGCAGCGAGACAAGTTTTCTCATTACCATTTTCTACAATCGTCAATAACACCAAACTACACCAACTATACCAAAACCACTTAGTCCATAGGGATTCATGTTTATCTCTTGTTAAATTTCATATTATGAAATTTTGAGCCAAAGGTATTTCTGGATCTCAACCCTGTCATTTGGTATAATACATCTTCATTTCAGGTCACTGGTAATGCTGATCAGGGCAGGGCTGGTGACAGACCCACGGAAGATCACTGGCTCCCTTCCTCTGGGTAACCCCCAATCCATTTGTCAACACACTGTGATGGCTCAAGTTCACAGTATAGGGGACTGGCTACAAATCTATCCATGACCTCTAGACACATTCTGTCTGTGGCACTTGCCTTGTCTACCAGTGTAGATAGCTATCCTATGACAAAACGGATTTATTTGGGGATTAAGAGTCATGGGATCAAGGCAGAAGGAAATCCGTTGTTTTATGAGCATGGTGTTGGCTTGAACTGGAAACTAGGAAGAGCTGGAGCACAACCCACGATCATCACTTGGGGTGAGCAGGAATAGCTGATTGCTGGGTATTATCCATTGAGGGAAAATGAGGCTCATGAGCTGCGTGTGTCACTTTGATGGGCAGCTAGGAGCAGGCACAGACACTTAGAGAGTTTCTAAAGAAAAAAAATTCTGACCAAGAGAGGCAGTTCCTCTGAGAAACTATTTCTTCTACAGAGTACTGGGGGGTTTGGGAGGAAAAAGGTTTTGAACATACATTTTTGTATTTGAAGAAAATTACTGTATTTCTGGAATCTAATAAAAGCTAGTGGTGTAAGTTATATTTTTGCCAGGAAGGACTTTAATTTTCATAAGGAAGTGGCATCTGTGTACACATTTTTTAAAAGACCCCCCCCTCCCCCCAGCTCCCTGGAAGAAACACAAGCAGCTACAGATGGTTTTGCTGCCAAGGATACAATCTTGCCATCTAGTGGTGACTCGTGGGAACTGAAGGCATTAAATTTTTGTTTTTTTTCAGAAAAGCAAAAAGTTCCTTCAGTCATAAACGATCATGGCATATGCACACACATAGGCACATGTATACAAATGCACATACACACATACATACGTAGTGGTCCTGTGCATACACTGGGAAGCACTGAGCTTTCTCTCCCTGCTCAGTGAGGCTTACACTGAAGCCAGTGTGAGTCCTCCGTGAGACAGATGAGTTGGGAAACGGCTTAGGCTTTTCAGGTGGGTTCTGTCCTCTATTCCAAGAAGAAGTATCACTCATTCACTCACTCGCTCATCTCATCCCCTCTGACATCCACCTGTCCATCTAATTATTAAGCACCAGGCTGACAACAAGTAAAGCAAAAAGAACCACATAAAATCATGGGCATAATTAACTTGGGGGAAAAAACCTTAGGAATAATAAAATAATAAATTTATAAGAAGCGCTTTTTATTGGGTCAGTTCCCAATTTTCACCTAAAATGTGACTGGAAACATCACTGTAAGTCAAATATATTTTCTCATTAAAATACTTTGACCTTATCAAAAACTTAGAGTTAAACAAATCATTTATATGATCAATATAGATCCTTAAGGCCGAGCTGTATTTTTATATTGTTCTATAAGAATTAAAAATAAAAATGCTGGAATTTCTACGTACACAATTTTACCACATAAAATAAAATAGATAGCTGAATTAGACTTTTATAAAAAACACTTTGTTAGTTATAACAAATATTACTCATTTAACTAGCAAAAATTTCACTAGCAGTCTAACAATTGAGAAGGTTTCTGAGGTCTTCTAATGTAATAGTAAAGCAAAGTGCATCATGAGGCCTTTTTATTTATTTAGTAAGATTCCCTGAGGTAAGAACATGGGTTCAAAACCTTTGAACCATTAACTTTATTATAACATTTTCCAAAAATAGTCTATTGCTGTGCATTTTGCGACAAGGTAGCAAATCCATGTATGGGTGAATAGTAAAAATTTTAAAGTAATGTCAAAAAAAGATAAAAAATGATTTTCCCTACATACACTGTTACTGTTAAGCAGTTTTATTTTTAGGAATAATTTAACTTTTATTACAAATAAGAAGGCAATAAAAAAGAGAACTAATAGTTATATGTTGTCTCTTTATCTTCATAAAATCCTCCTTGAAGAAGGCTTAAGGGAGTTAAGTAACTTGTTCAAGGTCGTAAGACCAGCTGGTGGAAGCGTGAACTACTTGGCTTTGAACTTCTGTCCATCCAGCTATAAATCCTGAGTATGTGAAGGTTTACCTCTCTCTTATTTCCACGGAAACTTCAACAGAATGTGAAATTAACAAAGGTCTCATGTGCAATTAGTGATGTCATCCTAATTTTGCTAAACTTATTCTATTCTTCTATTTTATCCTATAATAGCTTTATCCCTGCAAAATTCACCAACCTCGCTCCCCCATCGTAAGCAATTACTACAATGGAGAATAGAATCTCTTTAGTTTTTCATATAGATACTTTAAAACTATATTAGGAATGACTGTAATGGTTTCTCTATATATTTCAGATAAGAAAGGAAAAAGGAAGGAGAGATTTTTTTCTTCTTGGGTAATTTACAGTTAAAATACATTCTAATGAGCACAATACTTTAAAAGCATCCTGCAAATTGTAATTTTAGTAAAAGTACACTGCTATATAGTCAGCTACGGCATTTGCAGAAATAGGTACCACGGGTGAGAAGCAAGTGAGCGATGGGTACACAAAACTGAACTGCAAAGAAAAAGAAGGGAAATGAAACTTTGATTTTCAATCACTGAAGTTTCAGAGCTTAGAGAAGTTTTTAAACAAAGGCCCAGTTGTAAGCCTGTTCCCGTGAGACCATCCTGCATAATTCAGGACACAGGAATAATGAATGCAGACTAAAGAAAATTGCTGCAGTTTATGGAGGCAACTACGCAGAAGAGAATGTTTAGGCTACTGCGGACATGTGGAATTTGAGGTGCAATTAAGTTGGGGCTCTGTCATTTGACCTCAGCTGCCTTTATTAGTCACTAGCTACAAGATTACCAACATAATTGCAATGAACTAATTGTGCACGTATGTATCTCGAATGCCTATCTTTCCAGCCGGAACGTCAACTCCATGAAGGCATGTGTCGCTCTCGTCCCCTGGCACATGGCAAGCACTGAATTAACCTCTCCCTAATTCAGAGTTTACTGCAGTCTAGAGGTAAGAGGCTGGGCTTTTGAATAGGTCAGAAGCAGATTGAGATCTTGGCTCTTCTACTTATGAGCTGTTACAGCCTTGGGCAGGTCACTTAACTTCAAGGTGTCCAGTTTTCTTCCCTGTGACATGAAACAGTAATAGAACTTATCCCAAAAGGCTGTTGTGAGGATTACATGAGATAATGACAGTAAAGCCCTTAGCTCAGCTCAATGGGCTGAGCACATTGGTGGCTCTTCCTAATAGCAGATCTTTTCAGCCTCTATCCGTGTAGGGGGAGTTGGGCTGCTCATTGGCTTTTAGACTTGAGTGTGCATGCAGATTACCTGGGAGAAGGGGTTGTGATGTGGATTTCTGCACACTGTCACCAGTCACCATATTCTGATTTGGTAGGGCTGCATCCAGGCCCAGAAAGTTGCATTTTTAACAGGCATCTGGGAGTAATTGTGACTCAGGGAGTCTTTGGACCACCCTTGAAGAAACACTGCTTTGGAAAGAGAATCTTCAGTTACCAGATTTCTGAAGACATGGGCACACTAACGGGAGTCACATGTGATCCATGATGCTTACAAGTAGATCATGAGAGTAAAAGACCAACTAGCATCTTCGGGTGAGAATTTCATATATTTCATTAAAATTCCAGCCTGAAGAGCCAGAAAAATTTATGTTGCTCCCGTATTTACCAGTGACAGTTCCCCAAGCTTAGTCTCTGCCTCCTCCCTCCTTTCTGTACTGTCCCCTAAGTAACTGGGCTAGGAAAACTCTCTCAATATATTTCCCCAGAGATATGGAGTTCGCAGAAAGCAAACCAACTAGCCACTCTGTTTTCTGAAATCAGTCTTCTTCATGATTACTTTTATTCCAAGGGGTTGGTGTCTTTAAAACCCATTATGATTTATTTCTCTTAGGTTTTAGATCATACTATTGAGATGCAAAGTTGAGAGATGATGAGAAAGTCTAAAAGAGTTTCCTTTGTTTACCAAATAAAATCTTTCTAACATAAAAGTGTTGTAATATCAATTGGCTGGAAATTAGCTTTTAAGGTACACATTTTTAAGAAGAAAGAAAACACAATAAAAAAGAAAAGAAGGAAAGATTCACGTTCACTTGGGAGTGCCTGGAACTCAGGATGCCCTGCAGTGGGAATTTCTCTTACCAGCAGGTTTTCTGGCTTGATGTCACGGTGGACGATGTTCAGGCTGTGCAGGTATTTGATGGCGCTGGCCAGGTTGTACAGCATCCCACTGGCGTCCCGCTCAGTGTATTTGTTAGTGGAAGTAATGGCATCAAAAAGGTCTCCTCCCTGAGAACAGAGCAGCAGGCAGAGCAGCACATTAGCAGATGGGCCAGCGGGCCGCCTGCAGAGGCCACTGACACACGAGAAAGGAAATGAAGAATGGACCGGAATCTTCAGGTTCCTAAGGGCTTTCCCTGCCGCTTCCCTCTCAAAGCCCCGAAGTCTTTATGGTGACTTCTCTGCCCACGGTGCAAGCTGGTCACATTTCCTTTAGAGCTCAAAGAAAGGAGTGGGGTGAGGACACGTGAGACACGTGGCCATTTCCAACACCCCCAGCCAGGGAGGAGGAGGCGGAGCTGGGTCTCCAGGGAAGAGGCCTTGTGACACGTGGGTAACCAGGAGGCACGTGCTACTTGTCCCGAACCGACTGTCAGCTGAAGTTCAAATTCATTATCCTCAGCCTCCCACGATGAGAAACAGGTAAGGCTGCAAACTGCACACTTAACAAAATGTCCTACTGCCTTGTGACATTATTAAGACACACACACGTGCACACACACACGTGCACACACATATCCCCTTCATAGTCTAGATTTAGCTCTCTGGGAGTGGGTGTAGTGTTTTCTTTTTCAATACTGCACTTCTTTGCAGGGAACAGAGAAAAGGACCAGAAACTGTCATTCCAAAGATGAGAGAGAGAAGGAGAGATGGAGAGTGGAGAATGTTCACAGAAAGTTTTCTATGACTGTTATTCATCTGAACCTTGGCTTCCCTTGATCCTTGCTAACATGTTGCTATTTGGTGAAACAGAATGATTTTAGGTTCCAATCTTGGTGCCATCTATCGGAAACCCTTTCAGAGAATTTGGGTCTGATTTATTAACACTATTTGCCTCATTTTTGCCTACAGTGTGCCAAACAGTTGAACACAGTAAACCAACTGTGTTCATTTGTTACCTGATGTGTTAAAGGACTCAATTTTTCTTAGCAAAAGCAAAATACAGCCCTCGTATGTTTTCAGATATGACCATTCGGCTTGGACCCTCTGCTTCCCTGTGCAATCTCCACTCTAGAGATCTTTCACTGGTCCTTAAGCCTCAGCAGTTCTCAAACTAAGCATGTACATTTTTTTTTTTTCAAAATGAACATTTTCTCTCTCAACTTTCTGTTTCTCTCAAAGGCAAGGCTGCTACACACAGGTTTTCAGATTGTCTCTGTGCCACTTGGGGGAGCGGCAGGACAGTCACTGTGGTCTCTGTGAACAGCACCCTGGAGCTACGCAGCAGGACGTGCAGGGCTGCACATGGAGACCCTGCAAAGACGCCACGATTGTCCCAGTTATCTGGGCTCCAGGCATCCTGTAATCTCCTTCCTTCTGCATCCTCAGCAAAGCCGTCAGCACTTCTCTCACACATCGTCTGGGCCACCCACTGCGCCGTCTGAGGGAACGTTCCCGCCGCATCATCCTGGGGTGTTGTGTGGTCTCACAACCGCACTGCTTCCTTTCTCCGGCTCCTTATGCAAAGCAGCCCGCACACCGACTGCTACCTTCCCACACGTTATGCCACCGTTCTCTTCCCTCTTCAACACATCACCAATCCTTTCCCACAACCTCATTCCACCCTGTCCAATTCCATCTCCTGCCACGACTTTAGGACAGTTCCCTTTATGCCCCAGGTAGGGTCTTTCTTCCTTGGTCTTTAAAACAGGCCAAGATCACTGTGCTCCAAACCTGTCCCCCTCACAGCCCCCTTCCTGGAGTGTCCCCCCCAACACTCCCCTTTGCCTTCCTAGCGCCTGCTGCTCTCTCAGGGTCCAGCAGCAGGGCCACCTCCCCACGAGGCTGCCTTCCGCGGACACAGAGGCAGTTTGCATGCGCAGCACTTTGGGCAGGCAGAAGTCTCAAGTCCTGTTCCTAATAATCATGCAATTTCCCTCTTAAGAACTGCCACTTCACTGTTTTCCAGAACACAGGCCTTGCTTGTCCCATAGCTTCAGGCACTCTTGGTTACACCACTGGGCACCTAGGAATTGAGAAGCACAGCCTTATCTCAGTTTCTCAGGGGAAGTTATGGGAGCCTTTCAAATCAAGCCTGGGGTTGGCCCTTCTTTCCTGGGAAGCTTCCAGACCTGGCCTCAGTGCAGTGCTGGGTCAGACTAAATCCAAGAGTACAAGCTAGTGGCACGATTGAGGAGTTCCAGTGCAGGGCCATATAGACCCTCCCTGGCCTTGTCAGGAAACCTTGGTGATGCAGGGAGAATTCACAAAGGCAGTTAAGTACAACAAGGACCCTACTAGAATCACCTAGGCATATGATTGACAATCAGACTAAGATTGCCCACAAAATGTGGTCTGAACACTTGAGCCTTTGCCATCTTCAAATTTAATTTAGTCTCAGCTTTCCAAAAATCAGCTAATCAATAATAACAGGGTTAATCAATTTTTAACAGCACACAGAGGGGCAATAGGAATGGTTTCAAGTTATTAGTCTAAAATTAATGCTGTTGTAAAAATACTATCCTTGGTGCTAAAGGGTAATTTACCATGCTGGTAAAAAGATAATTTGATAATAAAGTACCAATATGAAAATCTTCTGAATAAATAAAATGGATCTTTCTTTGTTGGAATAACAGTTTAACATGTCCACCTCCCTCAGCCTCAAACACGACAATAACCTTGTGTTACTGCTAACAAACTGCCATGTTCCAAAAGAAACAAGTTCTAACTAGAATTGCCAAATGATGTTGAAGGTCCTTAGATGATTCAGAGAAAAAAAAATAGGTTTCACCTATAAATATAAATAACCACTTAGTAAATAAGAAAAATGCCAACATATCTAAAGTGAAGCAACTCTGAAAAATGAAAGCTTAAAAGCCCTAGAAATGAATATGTTTCTATATCATAACAGACTCATTTATTAAATGCTTTCCTTATCTTAAATCTTTAAAAAAGAAATCCCACGTGGCACAGTCACTAGCTTGGGTGTGTGATTCCAAACACAGCCTCTGGAACCCAGAGCTGTCACCGGCGGGGCACACAGCTGCCACAGGAGGTGGTGCCACTAATCTACAACACTCTGCAACTAAAGCAGAAATTACTCAGACCTTCAGTCAGAATAACATACCATAACATGAAAGGCTTGAGAAAAAATAACTTCATGAAAACTAAACATTCCATGTTTAAAAACTTCTAATTCCTGAAAATTTTAAAATGTACAGAAGTAGAGAATAGGTAAAATACCTTTCAGCAACATTCAACCATTATCCACATTTGGCTATTCCTGTATTCCATGCTTTCATAGATTAAAAAGGTAATTTTTTTTTTTTTTTTTTGTGACAAGATGAGATTTACAACATTCACTAAAAGGCAGTAGACTATTCACATTATTAATAAGTCTGTGTTATTTTTCTATTATGTTGATGACTAAAAGTGTAAAGCTTGTTTTTACAAAATGGTTGGTACCCTTGGATGTAGTTCCTAAAAAAGTGGTCAATTTTTCTATTATAACAACAATAACTGTACTGATATCTAATGCTTTCTGTGTCACACAAACTGGTGGAAGCCATCCCTCCTTATCCCCACAATAACACTAGGAAGTAGGAATATACTATTCATATGGGTATTCTCATTTTACATCCATGGGAACTAAAGCATAGAGACGTATACCCATGGTCATGGGCCTATCTGCACCAAGGCTGGGACTCGAACTCTTAGAGTACAATTCTCTGGTTAATATTCCTAATCACTGTGCCAGTGCCCAGAAATGAGTAACTGAATGCTGGTGGGAGAAAATAAGGAAAAGGAACTCTACAATATAGGAAAGTAAGGTGCCTTGAATAGAGGTTTCTTTCTTTTCCAAAATACATACCTTTACTAATTCCATGACAAGATACAGCTCAGTTGGCACGTCCATCTCCTCAATCAGAAGAACAATGTTGGGATGCTTCACTCTTCTTAAAATAGACACTTCATTCTGGATCATGTGCTCCTGTCCAAGGGAGAAGTTATCTTAATATACACAAAACAGATAACTCAAACGAGTACAACTATAATATTTGAGGATCAAGAGAGATGTAGTTTGGTAAACTATAATGAGTATATCTTATATTCTGATATTCAGATAGCCTAGAATCACCAAAAGATATTGAAGGTCCTTAGATGATACTAGTAAATTCAGAACCTATCATTATAACTATAATTTCATATACAGGGATGGAATGAAACTTAGACCACAAAAGTAAAGGAAGAAAACAAACAAACAAATAAGCAAACAAAGATAAGGAACAAAAATAATAACTAATCATTCTAACTAACTTTTATTCCAGGGATATTTATAAAAAAAAAGTTATAGTCTAATAAGTATATAATACTCTATTCCACCAAAATGCAACTCTTAGGGTGAACTTATGTTTATTTGGGAGCTGAACTTGTGTTCCTTTAACCCCCCTCAACACTATACTTCATAAAACCAGACATTATACATACTTTTCCTCGACATTTGCTTTTCTTGATAATTTTCAGAGCATACTCCCTAGCAGTCGACCTGCAAAGAGAAAGTTTGTTTTTTTAAAAAATAAAACTGAATTTCAGATCTATTGAATCATTTTTTTTAGGGATTAATTTCTTACCCATACATCTTGCATCATGGTGTAAATATTTTGTGAAAGACTCTCCTTTCCCTTTTTTTTTTTAGCAAAGAAATATGTAAATGTTTATGGATTAACCAAATGTAAGGACAACAAATACGCCAGCATGGAAAAATCTTGAGCTGTTCATGTCACCATGCTTGTTATAAAAACACTACTGTGGCTACTGTGGTGCTGAACTCCTCTTGCCTCGAGGTTGAGGCTGTCTCATTTTATTTCATAGAAAGAAAACGGAGGTGACAATTAAAACAAACGCACTGTCCCAAAGTCACATGGCACCATTAAAACAAGGGCTTTTGGTTTTGGGGTCCCTGCTCCCCATACAGCACAATCAACATCACTCTTCATCTGTGACAGGTGTAGGAGGGAGGGTGTAGCCGTGTTGCTACCTTTAAATAGCTTCGTAATTTGTGTTAACATTTCTAAGATACTGCAGCGCCAAACACAAGGACACATCTATTATCAAAGGACACAATGTCTACTTACTAATCATAATAAACCACTACTTTCCAAGCACTGCCATTTCACGTCTGGTGTGAAACTAAGAGAGCCTAGCTTTTTACCTATAAATAAAAGTCAATTTTATGGATCCAAATGGATATAAGGGAAATCAGGTTGATTAAGAAAGAAATTTTAGGGCAGGCATGATGGCTCATACCTGTAATCCGAGCATTTTGGGGGAGGCTGAGTTGGGAAGATTGATTGAGGCCAGGAATTCCAGACCACTCTGAGCAAGACAGTAAGACCCCCATCTCCACACACACACACACACACACACACACGCACAAAAAACAAATACCAACTCCAGAGGCTGAGGCAGGAGGATCACTTGAGCCCAGGTGTTTGAGGCTGCAGTGAGCTATGATGACGCCACTGCACTCTAGCGTGGGCAACAGAGTGAGTTCTTATCTCAAAAAAAAAAAAAAAAAATTAAAAAGAGAGTTTTAAAATCTTCAGTATGATGAATTAAATGGGATCTCCTAGTGATGTGGTTGGAGCAAGAAAATGATTTGCCTATAAGTAAATCAAGAGGCCAGGTATTAAAAATCTGTTTCAAAGGCATTTTAGAAACTGTTCATGTCATTTACTTCTAAAAATGCTTCTCCCAGTACACTTCCTGCAAAAGACACTCAACAAACGTTGAATTGTCATGATTATATCTGGTGAATAAAACCAGGATAAGAGAATCACTGTGAAGTCTCTTTTCTCCAATAGAGGGTTTTGAGGTTCAGATGGGAGAAGGTACAACCCTTTGCTTCAGGGCGGCCTTCCTGCAGAGAAGTGGGTGTCTGGAGAAATCCACACTGCCTTAACTCCACGAGGAAATGGACTGGGGAGCCCAGGGACGCCGCTGCCGCTCTGCCTTTGTTGGTCCTTCAACAGAGACCATGCCATGGCTGGCTGAGAGGCCGTGAGGGAGGGAGGAGTGAGCGGGGCCCTGGCTGAAGGCAGGCTTGGTGTGCTGATGTTCCCACGCAAACACCAGACCACCAGCAAGGCCCCGGGGGAGGGGTGGAGCGAAAGCACTGCAGTAAGAGGTAAACCAAAATATTTAACATTAAAAATTAAGAATGTGCGGGCAAATGTAAATGAGAAAGTGGAATTATATACAAAGGCATTCCTCACGCTATAGACATGAGACCACAGGGTCCCTTTAAGTAGCCTCTTCTTAAGGGGCTTCTGAAGAGTTTGTTTGCAAATTTGAAAATACTTAAGAGGAAAACTAAAAGCTCAGGTGTTTCTGGATTCTGCTTTTTTAAATCACTAAAAAATCATGATATAGCACATCTGAGATTGGAATACATGAGCAATTTCCTATCTGCTTCAACACGCTTCATTCAATGGCAGGGGAATCTAGACCATGGCCCTGACAGCTTCGATAGCCACCAGCCATCCCAGGCAGGGACAGAGAGCGAGGCTGGAGGTTTGGGAGGCTCAAAAATGAAAACAGGTGTTCCCTTCCTCGCCTCCACAAGGGGACGGACGGACAGGCCACGCTGGTCAGAAGAGAGGGGGCTTTCTTAGCTCTGTGATTCTCCATGCTTGACATTTGGTCCTCGCCTCCCCTGAACGAGTAACGTGAAAGCACTGGAGGACACGGGCTGGTGTAGGGCACAGAGAGGGTGCAGAGCGCCTTCTACAGCCAGACGCACAGGGAACAGAATCCACGGTGAGTGACCGAGCGGCTGTGTTCGCTCCCAGGGGGCCAAGCAGGCAGCGTCTGTCCTGAGCCTACAGCCGAGGGGCAGCGGGGAGCGGACCTGGCCGGGGTGGCCCTGGGGCACACTAGGAAGAAGGACCATGTGGGTTTCCCACACAGAGCATTTTGTAATAGGATTGAATGTTCCATTCCATTTACCCATATTTTATATTGGACAATGACCCCACAGAGGACCAGCAAAATTAATATTGCAACTTCTTCCTTGAGTCCTCGAGGGCAGAACTAGTCACATCATAAAATCCTTAATTACCAGAAGCACATGGTTTATAGGAAAGCGGCTAGTCTGGCAAATGAGCCTGCAAACAGGTGTCAGAACTAAATGTATACATGGAATAAAAGTGTAAGTGCTTGCTTTAAGTGAAAACACTTGGCAGGAAATAAAACCTTAATTAACGTATTTGTCTTCCGACATTCCTGGAACTTTGAGGACGGCTGTGCCTGTGTAATTAGTCACTGAGCAGTGACACGCCTGGTTCTTTGGTGGGTTCAGAGGTGAATGCGACCTGGTCTTCGAGGAGTCTACAGTGTGGTGTATTGGGACACTAGAAGCGGGTGAAATTTTCTGGTAAAAATACAGGCCATTTGCTTACTTGTTCCTGGAATTATATTCTTGACCTTTTAGGGAACTCTCTATGCCACAACAAAAGCAGTGACAGAAAACTTTGTCTTCTTTCTTGTCCACAGGAAATCAGTTTGTAAAGTCACCTTCCTATTAAGGTTGGGTTAGAGCCCAAACTACTAGAGAGAAATTTCCAAATTTTACAAAACTGAATTGAATCTAACTTTTTATGTTTGTGCTGAAAGTGATTTGGTGAAAGCTGTCTAGTTTAACTTAGTGATTCTCAACCCCGGCTGGGTTCGGCCCGCGGCACCCCTCCCCCAGGGAGCATAGAATGATTATCAAGGGCGGAATGGCTGGCAAGACTGGGACGCTCTGGGCCAATGTGGGTTTTCTTGTTGTTGTTGCTGTTGTTTGCTATGTTCCAAAGGTTTTGAAAAGAGTATGTGAAGGAAAAACAGCTCCCAGGCATTCCTCTACCATAGCATCCATTGAATTTCCTGGCACCCCTTGTTTATGGACAAGGGTCTGTGTACGGGGGCTGTGTCTTCTCTCTCTCTCTGTTGCACCAGAACTGCCCAGCAGGGGCCTGAACTAGCAGGTGCTCCCCACTTGCTGGACAGCTGTGGAAGCTGCAGAGCATGGTGGCAGTCAGTGCAATGACAGGAATACCACCCCCACCCCAGTAAAGAGGGGTTAGTGAACTGCACCCTTTGTTTACCAGCTAATCCTGATAAAACCCAATCTCAGCCTCTTCCATAAGGAGGTAACTGCCAAGAGCAGAGGACTGAGGCAGCCCAGAGTGTCTTGTCCAACATTTCCGAAGTGGAGTTTTACTTTGGATTTGAGCAAGGGCCCCACGGCTGTCAGGTGCCAGGGGAGCCTCAGGAAGGAAGGAAGGAGGAACAGCAATCAGGTAGCCAAGAGATGTCTAGGCTTCTTCGCACTGACTCGTCCTCCAACTCCCAGTTCCAAAGGAAAGGCCTATAAACTGCAGGTACATGGTTCTTAAGGGTATTGAGAATTCTGAGGATTTCCTAGGTGGAAGCAACCTATTTTGGAGATACTACGTTCTTACCTTGTTTTGGTGGGTTTGACCTATTTATGTTCATGCCCAGAGCCAGCAGTTTTGTTATGCAATTCTTTTGGCTTATGGGTAGACGAGGAGAGACAGCTCAGCTGCCTACATTACTAAAAAATGCAAGCAGTGCAGGCGGGAGGAAGGCCAGGGGCCACCTGGGACACCAGCTCTGCTCACAACCGCATCACTCGTCCCCTTGGCTCACGTGGTAACTGGTCCACCCAGAGCCAGGAAGGTTCGGGCACCTCATATCAACTCTCTACTTGTGCTTTTCAGCTCGTTCAGTTTGCTCTGGGGCCTCAAAATGCTCCAAAAAACAGCTTCAAAATAGAGCATCTCTCTCCCAGCTGAAGTCATAGTCCACTCACTTCCTTCAGCGTGTCCTAGGGGACCCGGAGGCCCCCCTGAGAAGTTGCTCCTGGAGCATAGACAGAAATCTAGATGGATCTATATCAGCTAAAGAATATGCTGGCACAGGACCACAGAAAGACATTGCAATTATGTCCATCGCTGTAGGAAAATCTTGCCTGCGACAGCATATTATTAACAGGGGAGGAACATGCTCGCCCTTGTTCATACATATTCATCCTTCAGAACAAGGCAGTGCACCCGCGAGCAATGTGTGCTCCTCATAACATTCCTAGCTTGCTTTTATTTTCTCGGACCTCTGGAAAATATTAAAAGAATGTTTTGTGATATCTCTGGGGAGAGAGGGCACATGCCATATGTCCTTTTCCAGCAGGAGCTGAACACGAACACTTCATGGGGCAATCTGGTGTTTTGGCTCTGAAGTTTCATACAGTGAGACCCGAGATGTGAACTCGTGCAAGACGAATGCAATCCAAGTTAGAAAGAAACAAATTAATTCTGGATGGAGAAATGGGAAATGTCTATTGTGAGAAGACCAACACTGTTGGACTGAGATGCCATCCCGATCCGCGGACTAGCTAGGAGAAACAGCACATGGCCACCGTGTCAGACCTAACAGATGCCGAACACTGGCGAATACCCAGACACCCCACAGTGCGAGGGCAGGGCAATCTGCTAAAAATGGGGTTTTCTGCTACAGTGGAAATAAAGTTAAAATGAGTTGGATTTACTATCAGTAAAAGTATCAATGAAATAAAAAATTATATAAACACACACATACTTGCATGCACGCCTCCATCCATTACCTTAAGAATGGCTTTCCCAACGTAATTTCTGTCTTATTTATATAAGGCCAAATGCGATGAGTATGACTTTGGCTCAGCTAAGCCAGAGTCTTACTACAGACACCCTACTAGAGGCAGTGGAGTAGAGTGGTTAAAAGTGTGGGTACTGCTAGGATCTATGTCTTGCTAAGTACTTATTAACTGAGCAAACTTGGGCATTTAACTTCTCCAGGCTTTTGATCTATAAAATGGAGACAATATGGACATTGTGGAGTTATTATATTAATTAAATGAAATGTCATAAGTGAAGGGCTTTGTAGATAGTCTGTGCTCAGTAACTCATGGTTGCTTCTGTTCTGGAAAGTGTGAGGCCCAGGAATGTGATGGGACATTGTCTATGTGTGGCACCCGTGCACCAAATGGTCCAGCTCGGTGGTGGAGGAATGAGAGGAGAAAGGTGGCCTGGCAGCATTGACTGAGGGATTCTTCCAGCTACCTATTACTCCTGTGCCATGGGTCTCTGTCGCTGTGGGAGTATCCCAGCCTAGCTGACATAGTGGAGTGGGGCAAAGTGTGAGCTCCCCTGCCCAAGGGTAGCTTAAGGAGGGTTCCGCGACCTTAGCTGGGGAAGCATCTTCTAAAAAGTGGCAAGGGGTGCAGGGAGCACATGAGTGGATATTGGCCAAACTGAGAGCCCTCTTGGTATCTGAGGCCCTGGTGGATGTCCAGCTCTAATATGGCAAGAATCCATGCTTCTAAATCAAAGCCCTTGGAAGAGAACAAGGTCTGGATCTTGTAGGCCAAAGCCTTCTTGTCTGTCTTCTAGATCCAGTCATCTGCTCTGAGTGGAGTGTAGAACGTGATTCTTACAGAGTGGTGAGGAGCTGATAGGGTATCCAGCCCCATCGTAGGCAGAGAAGAAGCAATAGGCAAGTGCGTATACCCCATGCCAGCCCCCAGAAAAACCTCGTTCCTGTCTCAAGGAACGAGGCAAGTTCCCCTGGACTTTCAATAGCCTGCCCACCCAGCTTTGAGAAGCAGTGGCTGGCTGACCAGGCCCCCTAAAGCAAGCAACTGCCTGTAAAAAGAAATCCAGGTTTGAGGCTGCCTCAGTCTGGGCTGTCACTTTATTAGTTGTCACTTCTCCATCTAGTAGCCACCAGCTACTGTCCTCAATTAGTTGCCAAGAACCCAGGGATTAAACCCTTCCCTTTGGCCCAGAGTACCTGGCTCATTCATTTTAATACATTTTAATGTATTAAACACTACTTTTGTTGGGGGCAGTATATATGCATTTTTAAAGCTCTTCAAGGTTATTGTATGTATTTAATTTATGATAGTACACTTTGCAGACACAAACTCTATACGAGAACGATCTGACCTTCACAAAATATGCCACAAAAAGTATGTGGGGAGAAACTACTCGATATGTTTTTCTTTAACAAAATAAAAAAACTTACCTGAAAGAGCTGGCAAAGTTTTGCTGAGTACATTTGACAAAAAAATCAAAGTCCTTAATTTATAGACTGTCTTCAGGAACCACTACATTTTTCAAATCTGTTAGATGGGCTTTTCTTTTTGTAAAAAATTTTTTTGCATCTGGAGTTGAGACAATAAATTATTCTGTATGTGCCACAGACCGCAAATAGAGAAACAGTCTTGGAAAACGTAACGCCAAATGTTACCTTTAAAGTTCAATGCAAATGATATCCTTCTCACCTTTCCACACATTCCTTGACAACAGCAAAGTTGCCGTCTCCTATTGTTCTTCCGACCTTATATCGCTCTGTTATTGTGGCTGGAATCTGGAAGCCTTCTTCCGACACTTCTGAAAGAATCATTAATACTTTTTTATTGATGGAAAAGGGAACACAGATGTTGCACAAGGAAACATTTAGAAGTATCATCTAATAGACTGGAACTGATTCAGAATCAATCTATCATTTTTCTGTACAGTGAGGCAACCGTCACCCTCCCCTCGCTGAAATTGTATATACTCAACAGTTTTTACTAAGACAAATGATAAACTCAAAGGAAATGTCTGGGAATCTACCCCGACCCATACAAGAGCAACTTAGGTTTTCTGCTGCAGTGGGGAAAGGAAAGAAGTGAGGAGGAAGTTTCGCTCTTTCCACTTCATGCAACTTGATCAATAGCATTTACTGAGTACCCACTGTGTACAGAGAAATGACATTTCTACGTATGGCGCAGGAGGAAAATGCAGTTCGCAAGAGACTCTGGGCTGTTTGGCATTGTACAAGCATGAAAAATGCCTGCTGCTTGGACACTTAGCTTTACTACATCCTGAAATGGAGATCTCCGTAAAATTCCTTACGAACCGAGCCCTGATGGCCACCCCTCCCCAGTCTCAGTGAGCAGATTTCAGACAAATGTTCTCACCAGCAACCTGCGTAGCAGATGTCGAGTTAAAATTATAATATCTATTATGTCTGTGAACGGAACAGTTTTGTAGTTTCAATTATGTTAGTGCCACTAACACAACACATTTTCCCCCTGAAAATGCATTTTGAAATATTTTACAAATGCCTAATAATGCTTTAAATATCTAAGGCCATAAAACTAAATAAGCCACACTTAAGTCACATAAATATGCTGGATAACCTTTAACATCTCAGGGGTGTAAAAAGCCTTTTATAGCGGGGCTCTAAAATGTACATGCTTTAAAGTTATAAATCCTAGCTCTCTCCCTCAGGCAACCTGAATACAAAATGTGATGGAAGCCTCGTGTGTTTTCTAAATGTGCTCCGCTTTTGACCTTTCATCATAAACCAAGCCTAAACATTTCTCCTCAAAATAAAATTAAAACCTTAGGCGGTGAATGGGCTTTCTTGGTGATTTTTGTATTCACATTGACGCTGTACTGTTGGAGAAGGACAAACGCAAACTTGCAATGGTCAGATACCTGTATTAGAGCCTTCCTTCCTGCTTTGTGATGATGCTGGGTCTGCATCACTCTGGATTCTAGAGTGGATGGAATTTCTGGAAAGTGTTGAACAAACAGAGCACACTCGCTGCCACTACTTTTGTCCTGGGCATTTGTGTGGGCGCTTCACCTCCTTATAGGTGACATTTCACTCTTACCCCACTAGCAACCATCTCGGTGGCCTCCAGAATGAAGTGATGGCCTGGGCCAAGCCCCCTACCCATCTCACCCCCAAAGAAGCCATGATCTTGCTTCTGTTTGCGGGACTCAGCCTGGGGATTTTTGTCTACTGCAAAGCACCCACATTTACAAAACATCTCCCAGAGGACACCATCTTAAGGCTCTTCACTGCATGGACAATAAAAGTAAATATCCCTGGGATATTTACTTCCTGTGGGAGCATTTGCTGAGACACCCATCCAAAGCACATGGCTTGAGATTTTTTTTTCTTAGCGATTGATAAAAGGTACCTTTTAGGCTTCTGGCTAAGAAGACCAAGCCAAAGGCTTAGGTCAAGAATCATTTCATTTCATTAGGGGAATACATAACACCTTGGAACAAAACAGACTTCTGGCTGAATTTCATAGTTCTGGAAATGTAAAAACGTCTGATATTGCATGGTAATATTGCTTGGTAGTCAGGAAATAATTATTATGTAAATCACATATCTCACTTAACATAATAAAAGTGCTTCCCCCAAAGGGTATTTTTGGGGAAAAAATTAAATCATGTCATTTAAGACAATTAAGAGGAGCTTAACTGTAGCTTGACTGTATCACTTTTGTACTTTTCCAAATACTTTCCCATAATTGATTTGAGCCTGATAACAACCCCCAGGGAGGAAATAGTTACGTATTACAACCTATGTTTTATAGAAGAGGAACTAAGATGTGGAGAGTTGAAGAGCCTTGTCCAAAACAATCCAGTGAGTTAGTGAAAAGTCAGTTCTGGAATCCAGGTCATTTGACCACAACACTGAAGTCAATGAGCTCAAGGATATTTTTGAAATTGCCACCAATTAATCCTTTTTATAAAGTCATATTTTCATATCTTAAGTTAGAATACATCTATGGGACTGGAACAGTCAAGACAGTAAATTGTTTTTAATATACTAAAAGTGAACATTGTTTGGGAAAACAAAGGCAGCAATTATCTGCTCTCATTTCCACAGCAGGCTATAGCTGGCCTTTCTAGGATACTTAGACGGATCCTAAGAAGGACTCCAGATTGGGACATCTCTCTCTTCTCATGCCCACAGAGTGGACACCAGTCCCTGGAGGGAGCCACATGCAACCCTATCCTCTTGCAATCAACCCTCAAGAGCTGTTCACGGTTGTCCGTGGCATTCTGCTTGAGAAGTTATAGTTTTTTGGAGCAAATTTAGCCAACCCATCCTCTGCCTCCTCAGATACCAAGTCCCAAGCTCATCACCTTCTCCAGGGCCGTCGTTCTCGTCCATCGAGCTGCAGACTTTGGTGGACGCAAGTGAGGTAGAGGAGCCGCCATGCTGAGAGCTCTGTGAGGGGACAGGAACAGAGAATAAAAAACTGGGTCAGACTGCCCGCGACTCCATTGCTACGCACAGCCGGGAAGCTCGGGAGATAGCTTCGCCCACTACCAGGGAGGATTTGGTCTTAACGCTTGGCTATAGAGGTCCTTGGGATATTCCATTAGGACCACGTCTCCCTCCCTCCGTTTACTAAGAATAGGCTGTGGTAACGGGATCAGGCTAATTATCATAAACTTGAATGTTCCGTGACTTCTTATTCCTTTTTCTCAAAATGAGCATCCTTCGGCCCACTGTTAGGGTTTCACAGATTTTAGGCATCTCACCTCACTCTTCCACAGTCTATCAGCAAACAGGCCTTAAAGTGGCATCATTCTGATCTATCCACTACTTTATCCTAGTCTTACAATAGAGCAAAATTTCTCTTCAGGTTGTTTTTATAAAATATCCTAAGAAACAAATATTAAGCCTTACCACAACTTTGGGAGAAAGGTTAAAGAGTGGGTTTGTTAATTCCACTTTGAGGTAAAGACACAAGCACTAAGCAAGTTACCGGTTTGTTAAATGTTACATAATACGTCTGAGGTAAAGACAATAATAAAAGCCTAGGCCTGGTGATGTCCTCATTATTATTCATGAATTTTGACCCAAGACCCACGAGAGCAAACAGGGTAACAACTGTATCAGAGAGCTCAGAGGACCAAACAATATCAAATATTTAATATCATGACTGGCTGCGGGGCAGTACTTTAACAATGAATTTTTCCAGCTCTGCATCTATTTCTTGAGAAAACAATTTGCACATTTCCATGCTATTTCTAAATAGTGAACACAGCTTGTCCTAAAAGATCTTCCTTCTGTTTCCCTGGGTTAATCCACGCGGTTGGCCTGACGGGAGGCGGTGAGGGGCGGCAGGGGCTCAGGTGCCGGCTGTCTGTGGAGCAGAGAGAAGGGAAAGAGCATCTGTAGTTGAGTTAACAATGAAGAGGTGGCCAGAAGCAGCGTTGACCTATTTTTCCTCTGCTTACCTGTGTCCCTTCAACCTCCTCCCCACTCCATCCAGCCTTAACTGTGCACGACGTGGGAGGGAAGAGAGATTTTATATAATTTCATTGTGCCCAAGAGTATCCTGCATAGGACATGCAAAGATTTTAGTTTGCATTAAAGAGATTAATATAGTTGGGGAAGTGCTACCTACATCACTGCAGGGCCATGTGAGTCAGGCGCCTGGGTGTGGCTAACATGAGCATGTCCCATTGGCGGGCCCGTCCAAGCTGACAGTTGACACCATGGGGATGAAAGTTAAAGTAATAGTTATAATGCATCTGCTTTCCCACAGAACATTCTAGAAGTTGTGTGATTATTCTTGTATACCCGTGATTGCCACACAGTTTGTGCGATGTGCCCATTATTTTCCAATATCATAAAAATCCCCCCTCAGTAAGCCTGATGACTCGAGCTATTTTTCCGTCTTCTCTCATCCAGCCACCTTTTGTGACCAGCAGCACACATTTGTCACAGGGCAGGCTAGAAAGAGGGATTCAGATCGGAATGTTGAAACAGAGGTTTTCTTAGTGTGACGCTAACTATGTATTCATAACCCCCTCTGTCGAGGGGACTGTAAACATCTGAGCTTCTAGGCCATGCTCTGCTGACTTTAATGGCTGGATGTCTGTTTGTGAAAACCTTGTATTTATAATATTGCAATATGAGGCCGAGACAAGGGAGATTTATTATGTCGATGACTGGAGAAAATAAACATTAACATAACCCCATTTGAGGAGAAGGTGTGTGTTTTCCAGAACAGTGAGATCCTTTATCCCTTGTGTCATTGTTTTTGCTGTAGACATAATGGTGTTCCAAGCAGAAAAGTACTAAGTAAATGTCTAAAATGTAGACCTCTTCTGGGCTTTCTGGTCCTTGAGCTTCTTCCAGCAGCATCACAAAAGGTGTTTAATAAAGCAGACACACTGTGGTTTGGGGTGGCAGGTGCTGCCTTGTCAGGTGGTATTTTAAATTTCGGAATACAAAGACACATTCTTCCATCAAGCACCCAAATTAATAGACCAGTAGTGTGTTTCCTAGCAAAGATGTCCACAATTTAGATACTCAAATCCAAAAGCTTATTCTTTTAATAAGAACATCAGATATTCAATACAGAGCTCTGATCCAAGATATATGAAAACATCTTTTAAACTGTAACATTCTATAAACTTGCTGGGTATTATTCACTAACTGCGTTATCAACCAAATGAATTGCCTTTTCAACAGTGCCACCAAATAGCTGATACCCTGAACTCTTGCCACAATGCCAGCTGTGTTTTCTCTGCTTTATGAACAAAAACTTCTCAAGGTTTCTAGGCTCTGGTTTAAAAAAAAAAAAAAAGTATGGTTAATACAAGTTTGCTTATGTTTATGACTGCTTATTCTCAACTTTTTGCTTTTGCAAATGTACCCCAAGTCATTTCAAATTTCCTGCTGTCTGAGAGTAACAGATGACAGACAATTTTAAGAGGAAAACATATTTACTGACAAGCAGGGTAACTCTGAAAATTAAAAGTTCTCATTTTATTTATGCTGAAATAGAGTAAAATAAATATATTAAACTTCAAATGGCGTTATTTCTTCTTTTTCCCAAAGAAATCAGACCGTTAACACTGAATATTTTTCCAAGACAATGACCATTCATGGACTCACAGAATTTCAGGGACTGGGTTAGACCTTAAATATTGCCTATTCCACCCACTTCCATCCAGAGACTAAATTCCCCTCTGCAGGAACCCCGGCTGGCGATCAGATGGCTTCTGTCTGAACACCTCCAGTACTGAACACTCTGCTTCCTGAGGCAGCTTTTCATTGTTAATGGGAAGCAAAGTATAGGAAGTTTTACTTTAAGTTATGTCGAAATTATGTCCCCCTGCATTTTCCATTTATTGGTCCAATCTCTCATCTCTACAGTCACCCGGTCCAGGTCTAATCCATTTCTCCCATGACAGTGCTTCGGATATTTGGAAATAGCTATTGGGCTCCTTCTGTGTTTTCTCTTTTTCCATTTGAATGTTCCCAGTTTCTCTGGCTGACTGTCTTGTCGTGGGGCAGGACTCCATGTCCTCACACCCCTGTGGACCCAAGCTAGCTGTCAGTATCTCTCTTTAAAGCTGGTGCTCAAAAGTGAATACAATATTCTAGGTGTGCTCTGACCAGCACAGAGTGAAGAATAGAGTTTTCTTTCTTTTACATCCAAAATACTATGGATGGAGCCATAGTATTTTAACCTTACACTGAGCTCACAGGTGTGTAATGTCTCCCTGATCTGTATTTGAGAGTTGTTGTTTTGGATCAAGTCCAGGACTTCACATTTACGCACGTTAAACGTTATATTTGTTACATTCGTATCCTTCCAGCCTGTTATTTTTTGGATTCTGATTTGGTCACCTAACGTTTTTGCTCTCTCCCCCAGTTGAAGTCATTTCAGGAATCAGCATGGCTCTTTGAGTATGATTGTTACTAATCCACCTAAATACACTAACTCGGACCTTGCTAGAATGTGTTGATTATTATCCATAGTCTGATTGAAGGATTTTGAACATAGTAAAGAAAAATGTGTAAGTTCTTGTTCTTTAGAATTAACCTAGTGAGATTAATCAGCCTTTGTTTATGACCAACAGGGGCTGAAAAGCCCACCTGTATTTTTGATGGCTTATAAAGGAAATCGATTTACCTCCTTTGGTTTTCTGAACAGATACACCATTTTATAGTCTACATGCTGATAAGATTTTATGTTTGCTTCAATTCCAAGGCATCCGGGTGTACAGTACGAAACATACAGTTATTTTGGAATTTAAAGCAATTAGCTGCTCTGAGAAATGTGACATTTTAAATATCATCACCCCCAAGCTGATTTAATGGAAACCATTTGGGCAGGTTGCCGGCACCTGGATGCTTTTATGGCACACCTTCATAAAAGCACGGCCCTAAGTAAGAACACATCCTAAGTGTAGCTATTTAGCTTGGGATCATATAACAGATGGAGAACATATCACACCTTTTGAAGTGAGAAAGCTGACATAACAGCTCTAGCCACATTTTACCAAGACGTATCTGATGACTATGTAGTGGAAAACAGCTCATTTTAAATGGCATGAGTTACTCCTGTCATTTGTATAAATGTTGTCACTCATCTGGGGTCCACACTGCATAAAGATTTTGAAAATATCCAATAGACAAAATTGATCTAATAAAGGTAGAAAATCTCCCCAGATAACTTTAGCTTTGGCTGGATAATTGCACTTTTTCCACTTCACATTTTGTCATGGCATGTAGTTATTACTTTGTTGAATTTATACTGATTTGGAAAACGGTTACAAAGAATTTAGAAATCAAGTAGTCACTATCACATCATTGCTAGATCAATTTTATAAAGGAAACACAACCAATACATTTAAACAGTTGTCTTGGTGATGATCATGACTTTAGGGCTACAGAAGCTCTAACGATGACCTCATATAACAAAATTAAATAATAATCTTGATGTAAAAAGCTTCAGTCCCATAATGTGTCTATGTGATGTAGAAAAGCCATACATTTGTTTCCTTCCCATGTGGGTATGGAATAATAAATTGACGACATCAATCTGCAATTACTAATAAGGCTCCATTATTCGAAACAAGGCACAAAGGGAACTCCTTTTTCCAAATTCCTTTGTCTGCACCCTTCATAGCATATTCAACTTAAATAAAGTTTACAGCACAGACAAGCATGAGCAAAACTAAGAATGGATACTGAACAAGGTAAAATGTTGTCATAAAGATGTGGTTACATTTTCTGAAAGACAGAAGAACTGTTACTCATGAAGTTGGTTTACTGAGAGGAAGAGAAAATGAAAATGGAAACAATGGTATCACATCTATGTTAGTGAAGCCACGAGAGCTAAGATTTCAAAAATAAATACATTCAGTTGCAACTAGATCTATACTTGCATCTACTGTCCAGTCACTATACTCAGGCCAAGATGTATAAATTCGTAATCTGAGCCATTTGTCCTGAAGAGACTGTACCATTGGGTAGCCACACGCCTCCTCTCATAAGTTACTCTTCCTGAAATCATAGTTTGGAAGGGGGCCAGGAAGCCATCTAGTGTATTTACTTTGGATAGAATAATTTTTCCATGATTTACTTCTCAAATGGGATTCCCCATCTATAATGAGAGAAACTCATGACTCTTCCAGGCACCTGCTACATTTTATCTTAAACTCCAGTTATACTAAAAAAGTATAGGCTGGGTGCAGTGGTTCATGCCTGTAATCCTAGCATTTGGGGAGGCTAAGGCAGGAGGATTGCCTGAACTCAGGAGTTTAAGACCAGCCTGAGCAAGAGCAAGACCCTGTCTCTGCAAAAAGTAGAAAAATTACCCAGGCATGGGAGGGCATGCCTGCAGTCCCAGCTACTGGAGAGGCTGAAGCAAGAGGATCACTCGAGCCCAGGAGCCTGAGGTTGCATTGAGCTATGATGATACCACTGCACTCTAGCCCAGGCGACATAACAGAAAAAAAAAAAGCAAGAAAGTATAAACACAATTTGGAATTTTTATAAATTTGGAAACATTCCCTCCAATTGTACCATTATTGCTAAGGACACTGATTGATTACATTTCAGTTATGGATATAATAAAAAGAACCAATTAAAGAAAACTGTAATTTTAAGATTAAAGTGAATCTAGTAAAAATGTTAGATTTAAAACCAGAATTCTGAACTTCTATAATAAATTTAATGTGAAATATTTTTTTCTAACTTGACTAGCAGAATTTTTTCTCTTCCCTTATACCCTATCATATTATGAATGAAATAGATTATGATTTTTTTGTTCTAAATTAAAGTTGGGGAATTAAATATTTTATTATTATTTATTTAATTAATTAATTTCATAATATTTTAAGATTTTTATGTATTTAATTATCCAGTGATATCAAAGTAAATAGCATGTATACATACACACACAGACATATACACATACACATGCACATTTTTTTTTCCTGCAAATTACATGATCTTGGGAAAAATGCCTTCAAACCCGGGAAACATCTAGTATGCTTTTAAAAATGCATGCTAATTTTTTTTCAACCAGTTACCAGTATGTCTGACAAATTCATCCTTAAGGCAATCCTGAGAGGAAGGCATATTATGGATTTTAATACAAACAACTAAAACAGAATTCTTCATCAGATAATCTTATTTTGTTGTTACTGCCAGTATTTTATACTTGAGATGTCATGTGGCACCATTCTGCAGTAACTCAAGGGTCACTTGCTGATGCTATTTACAACACAAGAATGCCATATACATGATTATGGAGGTAACCCTGACCCCACACGGTCATTTTAATTTCAGTGTCTGTTTATCAAGCTTTCTGAAAGAAACTCACTGAACAACATAGGCAGTTTTTCCTGTTTATTATATAGTTACTCTAAGGTGTTAGGCATCACAAAGTTAACTTCAAGAGGAATAACATGGTCCAGTGTGAAACACAAGATACAACATTTTACAATGAAACCACAGCACAAAGTGATGGAACTTTCAAAACTGGGTAGTTAAATGAAACATTTCATCAACCCTTAGTTCTATAAAACTCTGCTGATGGCCTCAATGGATGGATTTAAAAATATATTGCTGTTTAAAACATTTTAACACCAACTGGTTTTTTTAAGAGAAGAATACACATCCAAGCAACTCAAACTGTAAGCAGAAAGTATGTAACTTCTTTATAAAAATTGTAGCCAAATTTACAACATTCATAGTGTATTTCAAAGTAAAGAGTCCTTAGAGGCCGGGCGCGGTGGCTCACGCCTGTAATCCTAGCACTCTGGGAGGCCGAGGCGGGTGGATTGCTCAAGGTCAGGAGTTCGAGACCAGCCTGAGCGAGACCCCGTCTCTACTAAAAATGGAAAGACATTATATGGACAACTAAAAATCTATATAGAAAAAATTAGCCGGGCATAGTGGCGCATGCCTGTAGTCCCAGCTACTCGGGAGGCTGAGGCAGTAGGATCGCTTAAGCCGAGGAGTCTGAGGTTGCTGTGAGCTAAGCTGACGCCACGGCACTCACTCTAGCCTGGGCAACAAAGTGAGACTCTGTCTCAACAAAAAAAAAAAAAAAAAAGAGTCCTTAGAAAAAATAAACTCAATTCTTTGCTTGTGAAGAGCACAAACTCTTAAAAAAAAAAAAAAAAAAAACACAAGAAAATTAACACTCATAATTATTCGCCTATAACTTTCAGATATCTACTACCCTGTCTTCAAAGACATTTTGTGGCCATATATAATACAAACATTCATGTATTACATGCATCATTTATACTATCTTGGAATTTATCCATCATCTTTACTAAAATGAACCACATTTTAAAGACACCATATGTCATGCACCCTTAAAAGTTATGGTGAGAGCCTCTGATTTCGTACTTTTTCCACATGCATTACAGGCACAAAATTACAAATATTTTTCAGCTGACAGTATAACACACTATCTCAGGCAATTGGTATGTTGTATTCAATATACCTCTAATTTTCACACTATACCTCTGTGGGATATCTCAGTCAAATACAGTTGTCACTAACATGCACGATTAGAAATGCTACCAAGGCTAATGCAAATATGCATAAATGAGCAAAAGTATGCATATGGAGTAATTCATTCAATTAACATTTTCAAGTGTATATATATTTATGTAGATATATACACACATATAGCAAGTATATTCAAAATGTGTCAACAGTTTAGAATAGTGTTTTGAAAGAACATACAGAATTGCCTTACAGGTTATCTGGCTTTGTTATTAAATTTACTTCAAATCAAATATACTCTGAATTCTCTTCTATTTATGTTTCAACATAATACTTGACTACTCACAACTCAATGTTTCTTTTTTAGTGAATATTGATTGACAATCACTACAAGTCACTGACACACTGTAGAAAAAAATCAGAGTATTCAATCATTTTAATAATTGAGCACCAAGACATAACAATATTAAACATTAATGTGTACTTACATTTAATAGTTAACATAATATTGGATTTGGCTGGATTTCAAATTTTTTGTTTATTTAGATTTCATTTCTTTGATAAATCAGTACATACGAATATTTGGAGCCATTTGCCATACTAGTTTAGCACACTGCTCTTGAACTTAAATGTGCCCCAATTAATATGTCACAGAGTAACACTTTATGACATGAAGATTTCATTCCATACAATTCCACAAAAGCCAGTAACTTATAAGGCTGTATCACAAATGCCATACTTCACTGTTTATGGTCTGTACACATACACAAATACAGAAGCAGACCCACGTACACACCAAGCCCGGCAAATGTACATAAATACCCACACACCTGTATAGATATATGGCCACATATGAGAAATTTAGCAGTCCACTAGTTAAAATATATGCAATTGTTTTTCAGGAATATTATTCTATATTTTCATTCACTTTTATTAAGAAACGTGGCTTGTAGAATTCACTGTTTTTAAGTAGAAAAAAAGAAAAAGCGCCTAATCGTGTACAGATCTGCAATGGCTGCAGCCATAGTACCCCTGCTGGTTAAAGCAGGGAACACACACAGTACATCAATGCTGGGTCAAATGTTTTTAGAAAATGTTATTTGGTTTCTTAATATTTAGATGAGCCAACATATGCACACAGCCAATATATGTTCCCTCCTGCTTAGGTGATTAAGCAAGACAAAGAAGAACATACCACGTGGCTTCTAGAACCACAGACTTTTGAGTTCATACTGAACTTCACACTTTAAAGTTTTGCATTTCTAAAATGCTGAAAGCAGGAGAATATTTCTAACATCTCTTCTATAATGTCTAGGTCAAAGAGAAAAAGTGAGTGCAAATTAAAAAGTGTCAAACTTTCAACTACAGCACGATGTCTTCAAAACACATTTAAGGATTACCATAAGGACAAAAATGCACGGCTTTTGCTGAAGTGCTCTCCTGCTCAGTAGAACAACTTTAAAATTCAGTACCTAATTTTTTATAAAGAATTCTACAAGTAAATCTTAAGTGCCTATAAATCACCAATTCAGTTTCACCAATGAACTGAAAACTTCTGGTTTGTTGCTAAGAATTTTTTATTTCTTCTTTAGTATAATAGAATTATGTGCTGCATAGAAAGAGATCTCAAAGTCTATAAATGGTGTGGTGTTTCAATCTCTGAGGGACTTTAGTTTCAAAAAGTAAATGATATATATAGCCCCTGAACAGTCCTTTAATAAAAATCATATGTTCAAAAGATTAAATGCTGGAGAATAGCATTTCCCTTGGAACTGCTTGAATGGAAAGTTGGCCATGATATCTATCGGCAATTAGTACAAGTCCAGTTTCTTTTTGCCGTGTCTAAACAAAGCCAGGGGCTTTATATCAATTGGCAATATCTGCCACTTATCCAGAACAAATAGCATTTATTGGGCCTTTCTAAGCAGTAGTTGTCCATAAGATTGACAGTGCAGGGATGTTAAAATTATTGGAATTTATTTTTGTTCTGGACCATCTGACCCCACCAGATTTAAATTAACTGTTCCATTGCTTTCTTTGCATTTTTGACAGTTTAGTCAAATACATACTAATCTTTTATGGACTCGACTGTATTAAGTAATGCATTTTACAAAGACATAACTAAAACAGACACCAGCATAGGCAACCTCACAGATGTTTACTGTTTCAGCTAAAACAAAGCAGCCTTTTGATCTCAGCAGGAGTCTCTGGTCATTTCTATTGGAAACAGTTTTAAAACCTGAAGTCTGGAACAGGTATTATTATGAACTGTTCTTTCAAGATGGAATGGTTCAGTTTGCAGTTCTCAAATAACCTGCCAGAGAAGTGTCTTTCTCTCCAACAGACAGGATAATGAGGCACTAATTATTATAAGGCTAAGTTTTCAAATGCTGTTAGATTGCCTGGACGTTTCTTCTTCTTCTTCTTCTTTTGGTTGGAATATTTTATTCACTTGTAAAGTGAGATGGTAACATATGTAACTACAAACCAGATGGTAAAATTTGCTAGTTGAACAATTTATCAAGGAGATAAATCAATAACATTTAAAACAGTGTATGACAACTGAACTTCTCTCCATCTTGAATCAAACATTTTTAAATTCAGTTTTCAAGCAAAATTTGAAAAAAAAATCACGTAAAATCCTCCAAATGGCATCAAACATTTTTAATTTATCACCTACTGAGATATGTCAAGCCTGGAGAATATCAAAAGCATGCTTCACAAGTCTTAAATTGTTAGTGTTTGAACTAGTAAAAGTAAATGATCACTAGGCTATGGCTTAAATACAACAGACCATACACATTAAATTAATTTTTAACATTCAGATTTTAAAATGATTATTTTATTTCTAAGCAAAGCTGACTATAATGTTTAAAACAGAGGACTAGAAGAGCAGAATTAGTAGGTTAATGTTTAACAACGGGTTATAATTATAGACTTACTTGGTTTAACACAAAAGGAGTTTTGCATATGGAAATTTCCAAAACACCAGCAAGATCCAGGATTTATCAGAATGGAGATTTGAATATTCTGGGCCTGATTTATACAGCACCATTTAAGATAATTTTGCTTTTCAAATTGATTTTTTGGAAAAAGTCCAGACAAAATTTTTTAGCTCTGCATGTGAGAAAAAAAAAATCCTAGCTTCAGCCGTGGCTCATTTGAAAAATTACATAAATGACTGTAGTCATTGGACACGAAGAATATTATAGCAATGCCACTGGACAAGTTTTTCATGTTGGCATAGAGCTTAAGCTATACTCATGCTGTTTCCAATCAAAGATAACTTTAACAAAAAATAAAATTTACTTGACAACAGAAACAAGGAAAGTTCCTAATGCTTAATTTTAGAGTCTTCATGAGATGTGTCCTGGTCATGAGTTTTTTCGCCTAAGATATACCAACTCACAAAATGATAAATAGCTTTTTCTACTATTCAGGAAGAAAAAATCTAACTGAATATTTTTATTATTTTGCAATTCAAATTTTAAAAAGAATATAACTGTAAGAAAAAAAATGCCTGCTAATGCCATTTTAATATGCTTTACAGAAAGTACAGAAAAATCTATATGCCTACTAATGATTAAAAAGATATCCCCATCTACAGAAATTATGACTCTATACTGTTGCTATGTCATTAGCATGTTCTTCTACTCCATCTGGGGTTCACGTATGAAATTCATCTAGAGCCAGGCCTCATACGAAAATCTCAGCAATTGAGCGGTTTGATGTTCAAACTCTCCCCAACCAAATCAATGCAGGAGATATTTAGAAGAAAAATCTCTCCTTCAAGGATAAACATCATGAATATAAAATGCCTACACAAGTACTTTCATATGATTTGGTCTTTATCATGTCAAGGTATGCAAAACTCTTTTGTGTATGCTGCTGTTAGACTTTTGCTTAGGAAATGTGAAACCTTCACCCAATCACAAACCATATACATTGCTCCATTGTCTCTTTTACACTGAGTCTCCTACTGAATCCAAATCATCCGAAGAGAGGGGGCGGTACAGGTCCTGAAAGATGAAGGGCAGTATAGATTTGTTTACTTGGCTTTTCTGGGTGCCCTGTTGCTCTCTTGGAAGCAACAATGAATGGGTATCCTTTGGTTTCTAATATCATTAGACCTTTTAATGTCACCAACTTGGGATACGAGAAAAAATAATAATAGAGAAACCATCTAAACAGACAAAATGGTGCTGATTTTGCCTTCTTGGTAGGAAAATGCTGCTTGACCTACTCATGAGGTTTTGCCTTCACTGGTGCCCAGCGGAGTTTGATGGCCCCTGAGGTCTGTCAAAGCCAGCTCTGCTACCATGAGTCTAGGCAATTCCTCCTTGAACACTTCCTTCCCATTCTGGGCAGAAATGGAACTTGCCTACCTCATAAAATAATTTCTTGGGAGCCCCAGCTGGCATTCAGCAAATTCTGGTCCCAGAGCAGCAACTCAAGCATTGCATTTGCATGGAACATAAACCCAATGCGAATTGCTTTTTCAAAATTTTATGTTTGGACAACAGAAAGAGTGCAATATTCACCCCCCTGCCATCCCTTCCCAATGCTCTTTCCCTGTTCTCCAAACACTCAACTCATCACCTCCTCTCTTCTTCCCTCCTGCCCCTTCCTGCTACTAGATCTCTCTGTTGGTAGCCAGGCAACCAGCTCAGCTCTGCAGAGAGTGTCTAGAGTTGGCTTTTCTCCTATTTCGTACCACCCACTCCTCACATCATCTGACTGATCAGATAATCTACAAAAGTCAGGGATGTGGGAGTATAATGGGGAGCTTCATTCAACCTACACAACACAACACATTTCTTCCTGATGGATTAAGAAATGGGACCAAAAAAAGTTCATGGGTGGGAAAAGAGCCTCCAAGATCTGCTTCTGTGACCAAACGCTTCTAGACAGCAACTTAAATAACTGTGCTTTGGAAAAATAGGTTACTTGGTACATCGCCATGAATATGTTTATGAAGAAAAATGTCTGGCATGCAGACTCTTATTGTGTAAGACTATTCTAAAATGTCAAAAGAGGTAACATGAAAATAAGATCTTAACAGAAGAAAAAAAGCTGACTGAATCATCATAATTAATACAAATAAAAATATAGATTTTTTTATTTGTAAAGAAACTAGTTAAATGTCTCAGTATTCCTTTTAAGAAAATAGCTTATGTTCTTGTATTTTAAAATGGGGTATGAGTGTGTTTGTGTGTGTGTTTGTGTGTGTGTATGTGTGTTGGGATGGGGTGGGGGCAGTCAACTCATTTTCTTGGCCATGTTGCTAGGCAACAGAGAAGGGAAAAAACAGAAGTAGCTACTGTTTTCCAATTTGCAATAAAGAGAGTTAATTTATTCTTTGAAGTGTCTTCTTTTAGCACATGCCATCTTTCACTTATTTCAGTATTTCCTGCATAGGAGTATAGCCAACCATTTGAGAAGAACATTAACCAAATTTGAAACAGGATCAGTTTTTAGGGATATTCTAGGCCCATTTTAACTGGGAGGGCTTATTTGATGCAGTTGCCTACACACCAAGATGAAAGCGCCTCTCGTTAAAGCAGCTGAGAACGTCTCTATGCATTGACATGGTACATGGATGGGGGATGTTCATTTATGGCTTAAATTCAAAAGCTTGGAAACTGAACCATCTTTGAATATATCCAGTACCCTGCTCACAATATGTGCTTAATAAATGTTTTCAGATGGTGATAAACCCTGTGTCCCCCTAAAACAAATGGGATTGTGTTTTCTTTCAAGTACAGTGTGTGCTATGGTAGTTTAAATGGCAAAATGAAGAATCTATAATAGATCCATACCTTATAATCATTTCCGAAGTGCTAGAAATGTTAATTACATAAGCCAGTGGCCACATAGTTGGATGGAAATTTTTTGCCTCGATTGGACAAAATTATCATGAAGCAGAGAACAAAGAGAGCACAAGAAGAAAATTCTAGCCTCATTCTACCAACAAAGGGACATTTGAGCAAAGCATTACATCCCAAGATGGAAGTCTCCACAGCAAACAAGAAGGGAGAGAAGCTCCCATCTGTAGCAGGGATTCTCAATCACTCTTTTTTTTTTTTTTTTTTTTTTTTTTTTTTTTGAGACAGAGTCTCACTTTGTTGCCCAGGCTAGAGTGAGTGCCATGGCGTCAGCCTAGCTCACAGCAACCTCAAACTCCTGGGCTCAAGCGATCCTCCTGCCTCAGCCTCCCGAGTAGCTGGGACTACAGGCATGCACCACTATGCCCGGCTAATTTTTCTATATATATATTTTTAGTTGTCCATATAATTTTTTTCTATTTTTAGTAGAGACGGGGTCTCGCTCTTGCTCAGGCTGGTCTCGAACTTCTGACCTTGAGCGATCCACCCGCCTCGGCCTCCCAGAGTGCTAGGATTACAGGCGTGAGCCACTGCGCCCGGCCCTCAATCACTCTTAATCTCAACAACTAAGCATGGGCTACACCAACAAATCCTTAATCTGAGTTTAATTAGCTCAGAGATTAAAGAGGGATTGCTACGTGAGGTGTACTCTCCAAGATAGACACTTTAAGAGAGAGAATGTTCTCTGAAAGAGGGCCCTTCCCGTGCCATGCCTAATGGCTGTCCCTTGGAGCCTTCCTGGTTAACATTTACAAAAAAAGAATGACCACACCAGCTCTTCCTCCACTCAAGGATAGACCTCTAGGAGATTAAATGAATTTGGCCAATTCTTTGAGTAGTTCACTAAGGATTTCTGTACATTCAAATGCCAAATCAGACTGTGGCCAAGAAGAAACCATAGTGAAAACACTCAAATGGAACTAGAATTATTGAGTTTTCTATATGGGAAAAAGCTCTGTTTTTTTTTTTTTTTCAACTGAGGCCCAGAAAAGATAATAGACTCATCTAAGATAACAAAGCCATTGGGTGGACAAGCTGGTGCCAAACCCCAGGCTTCATCAAACAAACCAAGCAAGCTCAACCTGATGCCAACAGAACCAGTAAAAAAGATAATAAAACTTGATATTTGGTGCAACAGGCTCTGAAGGAACTGGGGACTGACTGAGTCTCCCTGCCCCCCACTTTTAGACAGCTGATAGCTCTGGTGGCCTAAAGACACAACCTGGGCAGGAATTTTGAAGAGAGGGCCTTCCATCTTGGATGAAGCTTAAATTTATGGAACTTAGAAACCTTATTTTAAAACACATAATAAAAAGAACAAAATTCAAAAGTCCAGTATTTGAGTATAGTAGCCTGCAAAAAGTCCTTTCTTATTAAAATATTGGGTGAGCACCATCGTAAAACCTCCTAAGAGCAACTCAGGACAACTCCGCACTTCTGAAATCAGGACCATGAAGGGCCTTCAGTTTCTTCCACTGTACCTCCCTCCCTTCTCCCTTCCCACTCCTTTCATCCTTGCCTCATTGTTACTGGAAAAGACAAACAATACAAGTTGTGAAGGGATGAGAACAATAGTTCTTCCATCTTGAAAGAAGCACTACTCTTCACCCCCTTCCTTGGCGTGGAGAAGCTAACATTGTTTCCAGTAACTTTTTCACTATGGTCTCTAAGCTTAGCCAATTTCTCCATTATTACCCAAGAGGCTAAAAATAAGTACAAGTAGTGATGAAAGAGACGGTGCTTGATGTGAGTTTCATTCACAAAAACACAGGCCGTATGTCCCCACCCCCTGCCCTGTGGACCCTACGCTGCTCTGGAACACCACTCCATGCCACACGCAACTCCCACCAGGGCCCTCCCTGCCACTACCAGCACTTCTTATTTTCCTGTTGGTCAATGATGATAACTAATAAAACTCATTACAATCGTGACAGCTTACAAACCAGAGCTCATGAAGTCTGTGCATTCAGAACAAAAAGAGGAGGGTATTTAAAAGTGAAGCAGCAAAGGCACATTCTTTTCACAGTTAAGATCTGGATAAGTTCACAAAGAAATTAAATGCCCCGAGTTCTAGCTAAACCACAGCAATAATAAGTGACCCACCTTTGGTCACCTGCTGCCCTGGCTTGGTCATCACCTAGAGACAAGCAGCACTATTTGCTGGCACCTGTACCATTCTGCACCGAGCTGAGCCAGGTCTGCAATGGGCAGCTTGCTTATTGCCTTACCCTCTGCTTCCGCAGGCTTCCTGGGCTGGTGGGTGATGGGCTTGGCGACTTGCCCGAGCGCGGAGTAGAGAGCTGACTACCGGGGGTTCCATTAACTAGAAACACAAAGAATCACACAGAGAGAAAAAACGGCACGTTAAAGAATTTCATGACAAATCATCTTCTCCGAGAAATAAACAGTTATAGACGGGCATGTGCTAAAACTCTAGACACCCTTTCATCTGTATCAACAAGAGCCTCGGGGAGTAGCCTTCTTTAGAAAGTCACCGTTTTGTTAATCCTGTGTTTAATACAGCAGCAGATGACAAAAAGAATTTTTAAATACACTCACTCTTCACAACTTTCCTGATGAATTTATTAACGATGCCTTTAACTGTGCCAACGGGGATTTCGGGAATGTGGGTAAGGTCCTGAGACACTTTCAACGGGGTTCATCCCTAATTCTTTAGTTTAGCTGCCCAGTGCTACCCAGCAGGAGTAGATATTAGCACAGCTCACTAGTGACATCCCCAGTGACCTGATTAACAGATCACTGTATTTCCATAATTAATAACTTACTTCTGGAAAAAGTTCCTGCATACGCTTCTGCCCCGTCCACCACCCTAGCCTGATTCTGTCGGACCTGCCTTGAACAGGACAAAGTAACTGGCCACAGATGCTGAGGAACAACTCACAGTTTGTCTTTGCTGCCATTGAAAAGAAAAGCTGCTTTCTAACAGGTTCGAATCACTGGAATTCTACTCGAGTCTCAAGAGTTTCATACACCACTCTCACTGAACTGAATTAAAGCCACAGAACTCAGTAAGCAATGCTTTTTTCTAAGTAACATCACCTCCACGAGCAGGTAAAACACTTAAAGACATGATTTTATAAAGATACATGAGGTGCCTCTGTTTTACCTGTAAAAATGACAACACTACAGTTCCACAGTCAGTGAAGTAGAACTAGCCGGGACACACACACATTCCTGAGGGTGCATAATAAATGCTCTCCACGAGGGAGAGCGGCAGTGCATTTCACTTACCTTCTATGAGTTCTAACATGGACACAGTCTTAGTGTTGGACCTGACAGTAGCCAAGAGGTGAATCTCTTCTCAGCACTGAGCCGAGCAGCAGCCGGAGTGGGAGAGGCTGGACTAGCTAGGGATGGCTAAGGCTGCTCCCAGAGCAGGCTGAATGAGATGCAGGATTCATCAGCAGATGCCTTTTCTGCGTAAGGCTGACGTCTCCCAAGCAGCAGTGGGAGGTGCGGGTTCTGTCTTAGGCTACATCAAAGGTGTCAATTAAGCCTTGTGCCAACGGAGGAGCCACCGCAAGCCCCACCCGGCTCCCTCCGGAAGCCCCAGTGCTTTCAGTACTTTGCACTGAATCATAATGAGGTGCCTCTGGGGGCAAGAGACCCAGTGACTCATCTGAACATGGAAATGACAATAACCCTTCTAAAGCTTGCTATCTACCAGGTAATAACACCCCCACACAACGCAGGAGCAAGGTACGGTGTTTATTGATTTATTTTCAGACAGGATGTTTTCACAAAAACTTACAGCCCATGAAAGTGGGAAGCTCCTTGTTTTGTCATTCCCTCCAAAGACCTTAGAAAATGTCACCTACCCCATGCTGTACTAATTTGTAGTTTTGCCTTTGAAATGTATTTGGTGACTCCTTCTAGAATAAGCCCCCAAACTAAAGGTTTTTGTTGTTGCTGTTGTTTGGGTTTTTTCAGAGTGAAATGAAAAGCTGAGAGCGCTTTAATTTGCTTGTGTGCTGCAGTCCTGTCTGTGCCAAACAGGCTTCATGCTCCGGCCTCACCACAGTGGACTTCCCAGCCGGGGCCACTAAGGAAAGGGCTCTAAAATAGGCAAGGACTACAGAGATCTCAGCAGAGGCAGAATCTACAACCAGAGAGTAAGGGATGCCCTGTTGGTTGGCTGCAGAACATGTTTTATGAATATAATATTTCCTTTGCCCACTTGTATCCTACTTTATGTCTTTACATTGTAACAAAAGTTTACACGGATTGGGAAAATAGGGAAGCTAACACAGCATTTTTACTTCCGAGGCTCCAATCTCACCAACCTAACGGACAAGGAAGAAAAAGGGAAAGTGGACTCACAGGACCAGAGTCTTAGGAATACCTTGTTTAAAAAGCAAAACAAAACAATAAAAAGCCTGTATGTATTTAGTGAGTACCCATTATATGTGTGTCTCAGTTTATTGAAGACTTATTTTCTACTCACCAGTCAATGCACTTAACCTTTCATATATATATATATATATACACACACACACACACACACACACGTATGTATGCATATATATACATATGTACTCATTTAACTCACAATAACTCTGTGAGGTAGTCAGTATTATTTCCCCCCATTTTACAAATGAGGAAACTGAGGCACAAAGATGGATGAGCAATCTGACAAGAAAATACAGGCAGAGCCCCAAATCTAACCTCGGCAGTGCAAAACCTGCACTTGTACCATCACCTTCCTGTACTGCACCAGCCTTCTGGCCTACAGGGAGATCAGAGAACTAAACTAGTAATTACAATCAACTATGCCAACAAGGGAAGAATTGGGTGCTGCCCCTGGAATCCTAATAACCCGCGGGGTCAAGCTTGGCCTGCCACCCTGCAGAAAAGGCAATGGGTAGCGTCGTTAGCCTGGTGAGGCACGGAGGGGACAATGAAGCAGAAGTGTTCCCAGCCCCAGGGACCACCTGTGTCAGGGCTGCGGGTGGGAGAGGAGGCCAGTGCGGTGAGTTGAAAAGACCTAAATAGTCAGAGTAGCAGGTCTGTGGAGTCGGAGGGGTTAGAGCATCGGCAGTGTGGCAAGGGCGACATGGTGTGCGGGGCTGTAACATTCACGTTTAAGAAGTTTGGTTTTTATCCAAAGGGCAATGAGAACCTATTGAACGATTTTAAGCAAGAGCCACAGGACCAGACCTGCATTTTAAAAAGCTCTCAAGAGTTCTTGCCCTGTCAAGAACGGATTAGAGGAGAACGATACTGGGTGTAGGGACATCCCTCGGGCAAACGTCGAGAATGCTGAGGTAGGAGAGAGTGGAGCACATGTATTCATCCTATGGTAGGGATGCTGGTGTGAGTGGTCTAGGGCAGTGCCGGGGGACGGAGGTGAATGGACATGTTCCAGAAAGAGTTAAGAGGTAAAAACAGGGCTTGGTAATTGATTGACTGAAGAGCAAGGCTAAAAGGGAGCAAGTCTGGCAGGACAAAGAGAGTTTGGGCACACTGAACTGAAGCACCTCAGGTGACATCCATTCTGCAATGTAGGCTCATGCAGTTTTTCCTGTTTTAGATGGAAACTGAGGTTCAGAGGAGTAACTTGCCCAAAGACAAACAGCTAGAAAGTGGCAGAGATAAAACCGCATCTCATTTATGTCTTATTCAAAAAACTCTGCGCTTTCCCATGAGTGGCCTGTCCTGGCACCTCAGGGCACTCCCAGAACGCTTGTCCCACCTGCAGGGCTCAGGACATCTAGGTTTCTTTCTCTACCACTACTTTATTGAAAGCCACAGGCTCAGCGCTTCTACTTGCATTGCCATCTCTCTGGACAAATGAAACTCCAGTGCCAAACAAGTCATTTACAATCAAGCACTTTTGGAACACAGCCTGCCTGAAAGTTGGGAACAGCCTGTATTCTTAGGGTCAGAGCTCTGCCCAGACTCTTCCTCTCAAAGCATTAACAACTTCTTAAAACGACCCTTGACATCCAGAAAGCATTACACACCTTATCGTTGAATCAGTGCTGGAATAAATAATTTTCTTTCATAAGTAAGTTTGACAGATGTATTGAGTTCGCTTGTTTTCTATTCCATAACACCACAAGTCCCTAAGTGCCAATAAAAAGGGCTTTGTTACTTATTTAATAGAACTTCTTAAAATTCAACTAAAATTTCAGAGGCCCTTATTAAACAAACCTTTACCTTGAATGGGAAAAAAACTCAACTTAATAATATGGGTGTTAAATAGCCAAGCAGATGGAACAATTAATTATTTCAATCTGAATTCACTAACCTCTGAATTAGTAAAGAACTCATCAGAACCACTGCCTCATACCCAGGTCTGGTTTCCTTTGCTCAGATCTGTCTGAGTACATTTTGCTTAAATCCTGTACCTCCTTGCTGTGCTTGTTACCTCTTGAATGAGAAATGTTCAACTTCAGGATGGATTATTCACAGATATTGTGATGATCAATTACATAACTGGCCACCAAAGTGCCGTGGCAGAAATCCAACCGCAGCGCTGACACCTACGACTCCCGGTCCATAACCCTTTCTCCTTTTCAACTCAGCTGTCACCTAAGCCCATCAGGGATCTAAGAGCATTTATTGGTTACAGCACATTGTTGAATAATACTCCTCAGGAAGTGTCCGGCTTCACCTTTTCCTTCATCATTTCAGACAGCTGATACCACTCTTTTTCACTAATTGGAGCCACAAGTCCAGGGTTCTATCATATAATGCATATCACCCAATCAGCACACATAGCCCACACTTAGTACATAGTAGCCTCTTACTGTTCCCTGTCCCTAAGAGGCTTATGAAGGAATATCAAGGTTACTTTAAAAGTTCTAGGATTTGGAAATACTTGGCTTACTTTGACTAAATTCATTGCTCCTCTTATAAGACTTTAGACTGGTGTGTATGCTAATTTAGGAACCCCTCTGTGAACATTAAGCGTTTCTTCTCTTTATAGTTGCTTTCCTAAAAGTCTCAGGCACCTAGTGAAAGCTGAAGGTTTTTAAGTGTCTCAAACTGGTCCTGAAGTCAGAGAAACCTCCAAGCCAGACCTAATTAAAAGGAGAGCAACTTTTTGGACATGAAATCCACCTTGCGGTTTCCCTATCTTTTAACACTTAAGGCAGCTCATTTATTTCTGGTGCTGCACTTAATCAGGATGAGAGGAGGCAGCGCGCCTGCATATATGCGTGTGTCCTTGGGTGTGAGGAGCCGCAATCCGGGCACGTTGCCAGGGAGATTTGGCTTTCAACTCCCTAATCATGGAGGAGGCTGTCGAGTGCCTAAAAATCTCTTTACCCAGCCCTTGTCCACATCTGGCCATCTTATTGAGAAGGAAAACAAAAAAAGGGCAAAAAGCATATGGAATCAAGAAAAAAGAGACAACTATCTAACAGAGGGAAGAAAAGGTGCTTTTTCCCTCCTTCTAGCTTCGTGTGTGCTCACGTCGTCGGGGAGGTGTAGCCCTGATTTCCTCCACGTGTCTGTATTCTCTTCTTACACTGAGACAATAGCTCCAATTCAAAGAAACCATCTCCAGAGAACAATGGGAAGAGCGGGATAAAGGGACATGACTCTGTGAACTAACTTTTTTAA
Organism: Eulemur rufifrons; assembly: GCF_041146395.1. Lineage (NCBI taxonomy): Eukaryota > Metazoa > Chordata > Mammalia > Primates > Lemuridae > Eulemur > Eulemur rufifrons. The sequence continues at coordinate 71,244,019 of NC_090986.1, read as the reverse complement.
TAAATGTTTATAAAAAGGTTTTGAACCTCAGGAAATCTAGGCAACTTGAACAGCTGGGATTTCTCAATTCATTCACATGGTCAACATTTGCCTGATGGTCACCATGAACTTGCAGTCACTGTAGAATGAAAAGGATCTGCTCTCAAGAGACCTCACCCCCTAGCAGGGTGGCACGTACGTACGTCATCTGTAGGCGGGGGCCGAATCAACTGCCGCAGGACCGCAGGAGTGGGGAAGGCCCGCAATGGTGAGGTGCAGGGAATGTGCAGAGATCAACGGGGCCAAACTGGGTGCATGGGCTTTTGACTGCTGAAGTGACACAGGAAGATATTTTAGGCCACGTGACAAGAATAAAGGCAGGAGGCAGATGAGCCCAAGCACTATCTGGGGACAATTTAAATTAGGAGGAAGCACGAGTCCAGAGGAGAGGTGGGAGAAATGGCTGGAAAGGAAGACCGTCCTTTGCCCGAGAACACGGAGTCCAGACTCTGGTTGGCAGACAGTAAGTCGTGGCAGCAGGCTGGACATCGGGCAGATGTGAGGCGCAGAGACAGAGGCGGGGAGGAGGCCAGCTGGCAAGCAGCGTCTGGAGCCTGTGAGAAACAGAAACGTCCCAGAGCAGCGTGGAGGCCCTCGCTGGATGGAGAGCGTGGTGGCAGCACCGAGGAGGAGCCAGGGAGGCCGGTGACACAATGAACATGGACCGGGAGGGGCGAAAGGAGTCAGAGATGATTTTGAATTAAAGAAAGAAATTAATTCAACAATAAAGCAGTATCACCTAGTGTTCCTTTGGTGGAAAATTATGACATTTTTGGATCCCCATCAGCTGGGATCCAAGAAGAAGTGGTGGATATTAGGGGGACTCAGGCACTGCGGCTCCCTGGGCTGGGGGGGACGAGGGCCTGGGCCGAGCCCCACCCCACCAGCTGCTGCAGGACACCCTCCCCGCAGAGTGGCTCCTGGCGTCGGTCCTGGAGCATCCCACAGGGATGGCCGTGGGCGACTCTCCCAGACGAGGCCTGCTGCCTGCTGCCATCTGGTCTCGCCGGCTGAAACGGTTCCTTCACAGGCTGCAGTGGTGTCCTCGCTGTGACCCTGTGACCTCCTTTCAGTTCTCATGCTACTTGTCATCTCAACATCACACATTGCTGGCCTCTTCCTCCATCTCGAAACTCTCGGCCCCTTGGACTTCTGTCCCTTCACTCTGGTCTCCTCCTGCCTCTTCTGATCTGCTCTTACAATCACAGCCATTACCCTCGGTTCCACCTTCATCTTTACAAATCTCTCAGTGGGGAGTGGGGAGGTATCTTACATTTCTATTATTATTATCTGAGACATGGTCTTGCTGTGTCATCCCAGCTAGAGTGCAGTGGCATCATCATAGCTCACTGCAACCTCCAACTCCTGGGCTCAAGCCATCCTCCTGCCTCAGCCTCCCGAGTAGCTGGGACTACAGGTGCATGACACCCAACTAACTTTTCTATTTTTAGTAGAGATGAGGTCTCCCTCTTGTTCAGGCCGGTCTCAAACTCCTGACCTCAAGTGATCCTCCTGCCTCAGCCTCCCACACAGTGCTAGGATATTCCAGGGTCTCCCAAATATATATTGTCAGCTCAAATCTCCTGACTCAAACACACTTACTTATTGCTAATGGCCGACTGACACTTCCAAAGCACCTTGCACTCCGCATGTCTAAAATGGAACTCATTCCCCACTTCCCTCCTCACCCGGCACACCCTCTCTGCACCGCTGGTCCCTCTCTCTCCCTCTGGCCTCACATCCAGCTCAAGTTCTCATTTCCTTGCCGTTTGGGTTCTGTCCAGACCATCTCTTTGCAGGATGACTGCAGCAGCCCCAGCAAGCCTTCCTGGCCCTTGGCCTTTCATGTGTGCCGATCTTTTCTACCACTGTGCTACTGTTTCTAAAACTCCACTGTGACCTCTCACGGCCTTGCAGAAAATCCCCTTTCATCTCATAAACACGCTTCCGCAGCCCCGTGCATCTGACCACAACCAACTGGGCTAACCCCATCTTCCCCAGCCCTTTCCTAGAATTCTGTTCTGTATTTTTATTGAACTAGCAACTGTTCCTTAAATAATATGCTTTCATGTCTCTGTGCCTTAACTCACATTGGGAGGGAATGCCCTCCTGGCCCTTCTTAGACTAGCAGGATTCTTCAAGTCCCAACTTGTAAGTCCTTTTCTCTTGGAAGTGTTCTCCGCCTCTATTAATGAGATCTAACCCCTGCCTCCTCTGGGTCACTGTGGCACTTTTTACACTATTATAGTAAGCGGGTATATAGTCATGCACTGCATGACGATGTTTCTGTCAACAACGGATCACATATATGGCAGTGGTCCCATAAGAGTATAGGACTGTATTTTTACTGTACCTTTTCTGTGTTTAAATATGTTTAGATACACAAATACCATTGTGTTACAATTGTCTACAGTATTCAGTGCAGTAACATGCTGTACGTAACAGATGTGAAGCCTAGGAGCAACAGGCTCCACCACACAGCCTGGCTGTGTAGTAGGCTGTACCATCTAGGTTTGTGTAGGTGCACCTGTGATGTTTGTACAATAATGAAATCGCCTAATGACACATTTCTCAGAATATATCCCCATTGTTAAGTGACACATGACTGTATATGTTTGTCTCCCAGCTAGAATGTACACAACTTGAAGGCAAGGACTGTAGTTTAATCATCTTTCTATCCTTGGGACCTAATACATGCCTGGAACACAGTAGACACTCAGGAAATATCTAAATAACCTGGGGCAATAACAGTGAGACGTTTACACAAGCAGCTGATGTAGGGTGCTGCCCCCAAGGAGAGAGTAAGTCAAGATAATGGCCCAATGCTTTGATGAGTATCTTTGTAGATCCTGCTGGGGTGAGGACCAGGGGGTTTGGTGGGTGCAAACAAAGAGAATGGAAGGAGGGATGAGCTTTACATGCAGCAAGAAATGCTAAAATCACAAGGATGAATCACCAGCCTCTACGATTTTCTTGATGCATTTGTTCTCAACAATTCCCATGGCACCTCAAAGCAAAAAGCATCCTCCATAGAAAGTATAAGGCTGAATTCTCTACACTAAAGAAAAAGACTGAGCTAAAAAATAATAAGTTAGCAATCTGCCTTTGGAGGTGTTTGATGTAAATCAAAAAAATTTGACAAACTGGACTCGTGAGCTGATTAAAATTTTCTTTGCTTCTGCAGCTTTGATTCTTGTCTGATCTGCATATGCTGCATAAAGGATTTTTATATAACTGTAAAAAAAAGTAAAATTTGAATAGCATGAATAAAGACTTCAGGATTTCCGGAGTCACATACAAATAGGTTTTAAGCCTGGGGAACGCAGAGTGGTGCTTCAGTCGGCTAGAAGTTCATTAGTTAAGGCATGTGGCTTTTCCCTCTTTCAAATGTTCAGCTTGCATCTCCTGCACCCAGCATCGCTGGTCCACAGTGGGTTCTCAATGCATATTGAGTGAATGAATGGTTGTTGCCATGAGTGTTTCTACTTTAACCTACATGCTTCTGAAGGCAAGAAAGTGCATTAGCTCGTGCTTGAATCAGTGGGTGTGAGGCTCCCACGGGGGGGGGGGGGGGGCTCAGTTACGTTTGCCAGGGCTTCCATAGACAGAGATTCTAAATACAGGGTGACATTCTATGCGAAAATGTTGGTTATCTATCTAAATGAAAATAAAAACTCTAAAACAAACAAGCAAAAATCCCACAGTTTTTCTAAAGAATCACAATTCCTTAGACCCCCCAAGAAGTCACAATTTTGAAATTTGTAAGTTTTAAGGAGGACTGCAGCAAAAAAACGTTCAAGCTAGGGAAACACAGGTTTCTTATACTTTTAACATTAATATTATACTATTAAGAAAATAGTATAAAGCAAAACTAAATTTTATCGGCCTTTATTTAAACCAAGTTAATGCATATTATATTCTTATTTTGGGAGATATTTTGTTATAACTTTCCTGTGCAGGTTAAGGAATTTGCTTGGAAGAATTTCACTTTAAATGACACATTTTACAAGACCTCTGTGTTCCAAAGACACATGTATAAAGAAGAGTCAACCCATATTAAGCACTCTTTATGATGCTCTTATATATTCTCATTTCTTTAAGAAGCAACTAAAAATCATTTTTCCCTTTTCTTAGTGATTCTGCGCCCCATGTCTCAGCATGCAATTATCTGGGGGCTTGTTATTCTTTCTGTACATTATTGAGGCTTCTGGTTTCTCTTTTTTCTCGCTCCACTTGCCTTCTTTCAGCCTTTTCTGTTATGGAGACTAATAGTAATTCAACAGGTATGTGAATTATGTCATCTATAAATTCTTTCGGGGGTCTTGACCTCTATGCCTCTCGAGAATAGGGGCTGTTTTCTTTCATCTCTGCATCATCAGTGCCGAGCAAATGCCTGACACTCGTGGGCCTGCAACTGATATTTCTGAACCTGTAAATGAACACCTTACATTAATAAATCACCTTGAATTTCTTCTAGTCCTAAGGAGAGGAACGTGTAAGAGACAAAGGGAAGATTTACAGAGGATTCTCGTGCTTGTTCTAAGGTTGACTTACAAAGGAAAGTTTCTGTCCATCCCTGATGTACCTCACTAAGTTGGGATGAATCATTTACCTCCTGGATCGATGGTGCCAGGAGACTAATACTCAGGCTTATGCTGCCAGGTGTTATGATGCTGTAAATTGCAATCTCAAACCAGGTACTAGATTTGTTATTTCTTAGAGATCAAAACTCTAGTAAGTGGAGGTAAAGAAACAGGTATCAAGGACTGCCAGTCCAGTGGGTCTAGAACACTGGAAGTCCCATATACAAGCCCTGAGCTGCCACTCTTGACTCAGTGACTCCAGGCCAAGCAGTTCCCTCAGCCCTGCCTCTGCTTCCTCGTGTCTATGAATGGAGATAATGATATTTTATCTTTCTTGTTAGGAGATTAATAGGAGGATCAAAAAAAACCCAAAAGATAAAAGTCCTATGTAAATTATGATGTTTCATTTACATACAAGTTAACCATGTTGCTATTAACAGCAGCATGGTCTAAAAACTGAGCAAATACTAACTTTGTAATATGCTCTAATTTCTGTGTAATATAGGTATACTGGAAGTAGAAACTTAAAAAGTGAAGTAGAAATCATTTCAAACTTTAATGTTTCAGAAGGGAAAACAAAGATTCTTTGACGTTAAAAAGTCAGGTTCGTGGTGGTAATTGGGTTTGGGACAACATCAATGTTTAAGGGGTATTGAAATAAAATCATTCACATTTGAGTGACTGTGATTTACAAAAAAATACTGAACAGGCTACTTTAAGGACGTGTGAAGCAATCAACATAGAGATGATTCATCACATCCTTCCACTGGTTTCAAAAGCCATAACTGGGTAGGGAGGGAAGACCTGGGTCTAAGCAGTGGAGGGGCTCAGGGGAGGGCCCCCCAGACACCCAGCAGCTGTACTTGCCCTGGTGAGAAACGGTGACACTGCTGGACTTCCTAAACCCTGGGCTCAGGTCCCAGGGAAAGCAAGTGTTCTTGAGGTCTTTGGCGAAACCACACATTTGTGACTGCAAGGTGACCGCTCTGTAAAACCTCTTCTAATTGGAATCATCCAGAAGAAGGTGGTAAGATTTGGTAGCAGGTCAGAATCAAGAGACAGTCATTGCATACTCTAAGCTGCTGTATAACCAGGAAATGGTTGTATGTCATCTCTTCTAGGTCAAAATGCAGGACGTTGAAAATTTTATATACATGAAAGGCTCACATTAAATATGATCACTGCCATATAATAAATTTTGACCTTGAAGTTAAAGATACACTGAAGTGTTAATTTTTTCAAGAACATACTGATTTTAGAATGAATTTAGACTCCACTTTCTTTATGGAAATGATATTACCTGGCATGACATACCTATCACAAATTACAGGTCAGTGCTGGTCAAATCAACCAGGTTTTAACTAGAGTTTAAAAGTGCTTCAGGGAAACAAAAGAAAGTGAAAGCGTGTGTTTGAAGCAACCTGTTGATTTTGAAGCAGGCATTTTATCCATTTTAAACTTCTAAAAAAATAATCCTAAGTATTGGCAGTGACATACAAATACATTTAATACATTTATCTATCTGCTTTTTTGAGTTTCCAAAATTACTTTTGGTAAGTGAATATATATCTTAGAATGCTGAATAGTGAATACATTACTAGACAATTCTAAAGTGAAATTATTGCCTGTATTCATAATTATCATTTTAAAATTAGATTCCTAATTCCAATCTTTAACATGTGCCCAATAAAGTGATTTGTCCTTTACCTTTCTTGTCTTATAGAGACAAAAAAAAAAAAAAAAAAAAAAAGAAAGTAAACAAAAGTCTCACCTAAACCCAGGAGTATTTAACTGTTGCCTACAGCTCTTAAAAATAAAACTGCTGGCCAGGCGTGGTGGCTCACACCTGTAATCCTAGCATTCTGGGAGGCCGAGGCGGGAGGACTGCTTGAGCTCAGGAGTTGAAGACCAGCCTGAGCAAGAGGAGACCCCCATTTCTACTAAAAATAAAAAAATTAGCTGGGCATGGTGGTGATTGCCTGTAGTCCCAACTACTTGGGAGGCTGAGGCAGGAGGATCGCTTGAGCCCAGGAGTTTGAGGTTGCTGTGAGCTATAATGACATCACTGCACTCTAGCCCAGGGGATAGAGTGAGACTCTGTCTCAAAACAAACAAAACTGCTAAAAACAACAACAATAAAAAGTTAAGAGCTATAGTACATATCGCTTCTCTTGGAATATCTATAATGTATAAGACATAATAATTTGGCTAACTACTTTGTATTAGATGCAGCCCCTCACATCTGATTGTTTTATTCATGGTACATACTAAGAGGAAAGAGTAAGTAAAATTTGCCAGTGTCAAAGTTTGTTTGGACTGGGAACTAATTTTGTTTTTTAATATTGATGATTTTTAATAATACTGATAATGTGTCAGTTAATATGGGACCTGTTTCTCTTTCATATCTTGTTCATATCCTGCCATGATTGTACTGAACAGTCAAAATTTTAGGGGCAAGTTGCTGGCTAGGCCCATGACATTCTCCCTTACTGCTCCATGAGGGTTCATCCTACAGCCCAGGTTTAAAGAGAGGAAATGAGGAGTGTCCTTTGGTCAAGGCTGTACACCCTCCCTAGAGCTCAATTTTCACCTATCAGCCTGTTAGCGAACAAGTAGGTCTTCCAGGGGAGTTTCCCATGCAGCAATTCCAGGATCACTCTATCATTCTGTGGAGGTCCTCATTTCTGTGTTTCCGTGGTATGCTCTTGAAGGGAGGGGCTTTCCCCAATACCCCAGGGAAGAGATGACCTCCAGACAGATTCATAGATTCCCTCTGCTCCCAGGTGACTAATTCTCTGAAGGCAAGGAGGTATAAGAGGGAGGTGGGGTCTGGTACTCTCCTTTGCTCATTGCTCTCTTGGTCTACACTTCAAGGTAGCTAGAGGTCTGGTCTTGGGTTATAAGGGTTAAAGATGGACATTGTCATGTGGAGGCAAGCAGGGAGGTAGAAAGGAAGTCATTTCTGTCATGCCAATAAACGAAGATGAGCAAGTCATATCTTTCTCTCTGATTATCCGGAGTCAAATGACTTTCTGTTCTTACTTCTTTTCTCTTATCCACAACCCAGTGGTTCTCAGACTCGGGTGTGCATCCGAATCACCTGGAGGGATTGGGAAAACCCAGACTACCGGGACCGGCTCCAGAGTTTTCGATTCAGTGGGTGTAGGGAGGGGCTCAAGATTTTGCAGTTCTGATGTGCTCTAGTGATGGTGATGCTGCTAGTCTGAGAACCGCAGCACTCACCCACTGTTTCTCAAAACGTGAGCCATGGACTACCCGATCGTAATCACCTGGAGTACTTGCTAAAACCCAGGTATATGTCCTTAGAATCTGAGGGCATGGGGGTTCAGGATGACAAACTTTACCAACTTCTCAAGTGACTTTCATGCACCTACACTTTGAGTCTTGGTATCTTACCCTTTAGCAAAGTTTCATTTTAGGGTTCTGTCCAATCTAGACAAGCGATGCCACATTAAGGGTGGAGTTCTCAGGTAAACCCTTAAACTAGAGGGGCAAACAAGCCACATCCCAAGTTCTAGCTGTGTTCTGAGACTTATTCCTTGAACAGCTGTGATGCAGCCTGTGCTGTGGGAAGAGGCAGTGGCAGCCCATCATTGCCACCTTACAGTGAGTGTCAGAGGAGAAGGTGGTCTTTGGACCACCTTTACTATTGGGAACAGAAGTAAGTGGTAAAACCCCAAGAGGACGGTGACTCTTAGAGAACCAGGTTGGGCCGGGTGGTCTAGCTGTGCAATGACCTATAATGACTCTGCCTATTGGCCATATTCCTTCTGAGCCAGCTACAGCCTACAGCTCTTTCCATATCTGAGCCCACACTGTTGAGGAAAGGAAGGCCTCCAAGTAGACCCCAAATGTCTTTGCCCTATTTATAAGAGCATCTCTGTCTTCATGAAATCAGGCAACAATCACTCTGATGTGTGCAACATTTAATAATTCCAACTCAACAATTTAGATTATTTAATAAATTCTCTTCATTAATGACATAGACCTTACACCTAAGATCAAACACACACACACACACACACACACACACATACACACACGCAAGACACCTTCTGACTGACTCATGCCAACTTTAAGACCAAAGAAGGAGAAGGCAGGTCTGCCGAGGTGCTCACTGGTGAGTGCACAGCCTGCTCCAACACCAGCTCTCGAGCGCGCACCGGGAGGCAGACCCCGGCCGGGGTCACTGCAGTGATCCCTGCTCTGCGTTCTCAATCTCACTGCTTGTAGCTCCAGAGCCATGAAAGGAAACTGAGACTACAGCCAAGAGTGTACTAAAGGTTCAGCAAATACAAATTGGAAGTTTTTCACAAGCCAATCCCAGGTAGAATAAATTCCTTAACAGAAACTTCTAGAGCCTGAAAGGTTAACTTCCATGGTAGAAATGATACAAAATGCACTTCTATTTGTGGGCAAATCTGGGTTTCCTGACTCTTCACTAAGCAGGTTTTTTCAAACTCGATGCTTTTTCTTGCAGCCAACATGCTAGACTCCAGCAAATCTGTTCCACCGTTCCAACATGTTCTAAAATTATAAACCGGAACCTACACTATCCTAAAAACCTCACGCTCTGAGCTTCACACACCCTCTGCTCGTCCTGCATCAGAAACAAGGCAGTTTCTTCAAAGTCTCCGTTGCTGCCTTACCTGAGCTGGTTGAGGCGGGTGACTTGCTGCGCCTGGAGGGTCCGGGGCTCTTGGTGGTGCTCCTGCGGGACGATGAAGCTATTTTGGTGTAAGAAGTGGACTTCACCACTCGACATTCTGGGGAAAGAACAACAACCACACATCATCATTGGGTAACAGCACACACCCCCGCGCAAAATGCACAATAAACCTGGAAATAGAAATACACGACCATCCTCAGTCACACCTACTTCCTGCCAACTGAATGCTTGTTTATGAAAATGGAACAAAGAAAATGAGGAAGGGTAGGATGGGCTTCCTAGACGTGGAAGTAAATAATACTCCAAGCCTCCTCTTTTTCCTTTTTTACAATAACATTTTGGAAGATTGGGAGTAATAGGCTGATAAAGAGGTGTTTTTGTTGGGTTTCTCTCCACCCACTCTTTATCTGTGTATGTGGGTCTCTCTTAGGATAAATTGTTCTTTTTTCCAAGAAAAATGTTAGAAGAAAGATCAACCTCATAAACCAAGAAATGTGGTGATGGAAGATTCCATGCATCATGACAGGGCCAAGTTTATGGTCCTGGAGGTCCTCACGGTGATAGCTGTGGGTCTTTATGATGTGTGGGAAGTGACAGCATTTGCTCAGAAAAGGTAAAATTGGTGGAGAGGTGATATTTCCCAAAGCAAGTGCATGGTGTGAGCCAGCGCCACCACAGAAAGCTACTCGAGGGAGAGCCTGTATTGTGTCTGTACAATGGTTCTCAACTTGAGGATAAGAAACAACTTCACTTTCACTAGATTTAAATCCTCAGTGCTTGTGTTCCTTAAGTTCTACGCTAAACACCTTTAATTGCAAAGAGCTTTTGATTTTTCTCTTAATGGACTGCATTGACCAATTATAATGTTGTGAAACACACACATCTTATTCTTAAGAAGCCACTTTTAATAATTAAAAAATATTTGTATGCTTGTAATGATAAAGTGCTATAGATAGAAAAATACACAATATATTTAAAAACACCCCAAATAACTCATGATTAAGAGATACTTTTATTTTTTGGAGAGGGCTCTACAAATGTCTAGAATGTTTTCTACTCATCTATGTATGTCAACAACATTGGGATTAATCTGCACATATTGACCTGTTATTAGCTCTTTTCACACTACAATATCCTGAGAGCATTTTCATGCTGGCATTTAATGGCTGATGAGCATTTGGCTGCATGGAATACCATAATTTACTTAACCAAATTCCTACCATTGGACATGTAACTTGCTTTCAGTAGTTCACTATTATAAATACTCAATAACACCCTTGTAAATGAGTGTGTAGTTATCCACTTATTTCCTTAACATAGATTTAGTCCCTGGCACTCAAAATTTAGTTTCTAGTAACTATTAATAGAAACCAAGGGCATATTGTAGGTGCTCCAAAATATTTTCTGACCCTCTTCTTTCTAAAAAATTATAAGTTCAAAATTAAAGAAAAAATAGCAATATACTTACTCTCTCCCCTCCAATATCACTACCATTTCTAATAGTGTGTGGATCCTACAGTAGTTTTTCTAAACTTATACAAACACGTATATATACATAAACAATTTTTTGTTTGCTTTTTATAGAATTGGCAAGATACTGACATATGTTATTTATTTTCCCTACTTATTATATATTATAATTCTCTTTCTTGGTCAATATATAGCAATCAAAATCCTTCTTCTAAGACCTTCATTATCTTTTGCAATATGTTTATGACACAATTTATTCAGTCATTCCCCTATTGATGGAAAATAGTCATTCCTTCTAGTCCAATTTCTTCTTCTTCCAAATTAACTAAAAAAATTTAAGCTAAAAAAATCTGCTAAATAAAGTGGGTTTGGGGAGTTGAAAGATAAGCACTTTTTAACACATTGACTGCCACACTAAAAAAAAAATTTTTTTTCTTGGGGCTATGGTGTTTTATTACAAAAATAGAATAAAAACTTCAAAAACAAAATGATCCTTTCTAATTTAATGAAAAGTTTGTTATTTTTTATTGTTTTCTGTACGTGAATCATATGCAACTTGAAAAATAGTTCTCGCGGCTCCCGAGGTGCAGAGACATGTGAGTTACATATGCTGCACGAGGGCCCGGACTCAAAGCTAGCGTGAGTTAAATACAACTCACATGGCAGTTAATGTGTTAAAAACTCTTAACAAATTGCCCTCCAGAAAGTCTGACCCAAATTATGCTTTCTCTAGACCATGAGTGGTCATTTGCTAATCCCTCACTGAGGTTAGGTATTATATTTTCAAAAACATCTTTGCTAATTTCTAAACAAATATCAGACTTCATTGCTTAAAATCTGAATTTGTTTGATTACCAGTAAGGTTGTACATTTTTTTCCACATGCATATTATCCATTTGTATTTCTTCTTCTACAATTACCTTTTATGTCCTTTGCCTATTTGCAGTTGAGATCTCCTTCTTATTATTCATTTGTAAGAATATATTCTATATTAAAATTTATCCCTATATTAAAATCTATCATGTTATAAATATTTATCTTTGTAGGTAGTTATTGAAGTATGTTAGCCTTTTTAAAGTAGTGATATTTCTAAGTACGGTAGTTTAAAATTAAACTACTCTAACTTTTCCATTATACATTTTTAAAACTATTTTATATTTTAGTAACAAATCATTCATAATAATTCCAGATCTAATTCTGAGGCCTGACTTTAACTTCAAAGTTTTTCTTCCCTATCCATGCAACTTCAAATATTCTAAGTTCAAAATATGTTTTTCTCTTTTATACATTCTGAATGGTTTTATATAAACATCTTTTCCTATATTTTTCTAATATCCAAACCAACAAAGTCATTTATATTGTTTAGCACGAAAGGGATGTGAGTGTATATGAAATGTCGATATTAAAAGACTAGAAATAGGAGATAAGGCATAGAGAAGAGCGTCTCCTGGAGAGTCTCATGAATTGAACTGAGGTGAAAGAAGAGGGAGGATTTAAAAAAAAAAGAAAGAAAGATGAAAGAAATTCTGCCTTGAAATATTAGCAGCTGTGGCGTCCTCTGCCTGTTTTCCTAGCCCAAAGCAGAGAGAAATGAAGCGGGGCATCACAGAGCCAACCCAGTCTTCCCCAACAATTACTTGGGCCACTGTTGGCTGTTCTGGCCTGCCCCAGTGGCCCTGCAAGAGATTTCCATTTCTTAAAAAAAGGAAACAAAATCTACACACCTGGCCATACTAGCAAAAATTAAAAGATAGGAGTAACCAAGAAACAACATTAATAACATCAGAAGATGTGATCAGAAAAGCCAAGACCACTTGCATGGGACGATCACGCCTAAGGGTGTAGATGCTGGAGATTTTAATTCATGAAACAGAGCTTTAAAATGTGTGATCTCAAATTAGCTCAAGGCTCTGTCCACACAACTGACAACACACCCTGGAGTTTGTCCTAGCTTTTGGACATCTGCCTAGACTTTTGGAAGAACTCTAGCAACCAAACTGGAAGGCCATGATGTTCTGGTCCGTCAGGCTTGCAACTACATTTGCTTGCAACTACATTTTTATCTAGTGTCTACTCTGTGCCAGGCATTGAGAGTTACAGGCACTATGGAGAAAAAGACAAACTTCTGGAACTCAAAACACTTACCACCTGGTAGTGGTGCACGGAGTCTTCTCACCAACGAGACCTCTTTTTGCTAATTTTTATTTCATGGACCTCATGTTTGAAAAATGTAGGTTTATGCAACAAATTACTCTTAAGTAACATTCCACTTTCTTATTTTAAATCAAAATCAAGACTATAAGGAGGGCAGATGACCAGAACTTTTTGTTCCAGGTCATGAATGTTGAGAGGTCACATAAATTTAAAACAATAATTTAAAAAGCTAAGCATCTAGTTAGCAGGAATGCATCGTTAAAATAGAAAGCTACCAGATGGTGCACATTGTTAATAACACCCATCTGTGAGCCGCAACATGAATTAAAAAGTTGATTTTAGGGTTTGTGGCATCCTGTTTGGCACAGGTAATAGAATTGCAAGTTATGGCCTGGACCTCCAACCAGGACTTTGGGTCCCCATAATAGAACCAATCTTACCACACTAAGTTGACATTTTTCCAACTACTGGAAAGTAACTAGGTATTTTCGTTAGGCAGCTTAGTCTTATCAGACCAAATGTAGGAGTTTCATTGGGTTTTTGAAGTATTGAAAAGAACTTGTGGGCTCTTGCCATGCTTCCAAACTTCCCTTTGCTTCTCTTGAACTGAGTTTGATAAATCAATCAAATTTATTCATGTATTAGTCCGTCTCCCCCCCGCCCCATACTCTATTGGGTACTAACCAGTTCCTGGCATACTAAAAAGCATGTAGTAGGTGCTCAATAAATATTGGCCTGAATTGCTATTGATCCTGTTACGACTTGTGTGGACTCTTAGTATTCACTGTGCTAATCCAACCTCTCATCTTACAGATGAGGAAACTGAGTCTCTGAGAGACTAAATGACGTACATCAGAAGCCAGGTCTCTTGAGTAGGTGGTGGCTTCCTCACCACCCCAGTATCTGATGTTGTGGCCTTAGCAAGCTGTTGCTTTGTGCATAAAGCCTGGGAAATTTCTCCCTGTGCCCATGGTGGGGGCAGACAAACGAGAGATGGTAGATAAGGGAAGGGCTGCAAATAGCTAGTTCTCATAACAACATTAAATTAAAAATTCAAGATACTAAAGCTACCTCTCTATCAAGATGTTTATTGTGTCAGGGAAAAAAAAAAGAAACAATGAGCTCTTTCAGAAGTGAAGTTTTAATGAAGTGATAGCTTGGAGGATGGTGGAGTCTGAAAGATAATTACAAATATTACAAATCTTGTACCACTTGCCTTCAGGATAAGAGTGGAGCTTCATGAGTCACACTGGGGATTAGAATAATTCTGAAAGGCTTGGGTTGACTAACAGAAACAGAAGTAAATAATTTATAGTAACTGCTTTTCTTTTTCCTAGGGTCAAAATAAACCCAGTTGGAGAATATTGCAGTGCCAAGACATAGATTAGGAAAAAATGAATACAAAAAACTCCAACCATTTTTCCAATTAAAGTTTAGATTTTAAGTATTTTAATTAATTTAAGTGGAAATTGTATTTTATAATAGCAAAACACAGTGAGGAAGAACTGATGCTGACTTAGAGAGAATGCCAAAATCTTTGTCAGCTTAAAACCACAATTTTGAAACATCGTGAATAATATGATTGAAATGGTTTTTTTGTTCACCCAAGGACATTTTCACAGCCTCAGGCAGGGAAGAAAGCAGGACCCTCCACCTTCTCTCTCACATGGGGCATTTGCCTTTGGGGGCAATTGCTTCGTCATTCTGATACTTCTTGGCACCCCTATAATTCATGGACTAGTTTCCTAGGAGGATCATAGTTTCCTCTGGCTGTGGAGACACTCGACAGTGCAGACGCTTCTTAAGAAAGATGATATTGAAGGACTGCAAAGGGTAAACCATTTGAAAGAAGCTGCCGGACCTCTTGCCACTAAAGGTTGCAGCCTACCCAAAGTCCAGGGAACAAGATCAAACACACGAATTGGTTCTCTGGTGACTGAACCCCCCTTAGCAAGCAAGCAAACAAGGTTTGATTAAACCTCTGCTTTAGTACTTATGGTCACAGTTCTTTGAAGTGAAAAGCATTATTCTCCACACTGTCTAACACTGTACAACATTAGCTTTACAGAAGTTCTGGGGATTAGTTAAGATAGAAGTTAAAATGTTTCTCACCTTCCCTTAGGACCTGACCTCAAGAAATGGGCATTCTTTGATGGACAGATTTAGAGAGACAACCCAGATGGGGATGTAGAGGGAGGAGGTGGAACATATTCTTTGGCCACATTCCCGGTGGCATGAGAACCACCACTTAGGCAGATCCTTCCTCCACTCAGAAACAGTTGGTAGGTAGGCTGAAGTGTTATAGAAGGTGCTGAAGAATAAAAATGGTTAGAATTCAACCGCCGGCACCAACAGCTCACCTGAGCTCCCAAAGTGCTCATGCATTCGAAAGGACCCACGTGTGCCTTTTGGAGAATCTTGAACAAGGCAAAGGTGAAGTCCCTTGAGTGTCTAGACAGCTGCATGCTGACTAGGGAATACTCTTCTAAACAAGGAGTGCTTTTACTCCTCTAATCTCTTTTTAAAACCAACCAGAATAAAAGCACTTTCAGGCAGAGGCCTTCCAATAGGTCTCCACTCTAAATTCTGAACTGTTAAGGAAAAGGGCAAGTTCATCTGGACGAATCCATCATGAGCAGTAGATGCTTCGTGCTTTCCGAGCACAAAGACAAGCTTCGTCTTAATTTGGCAAAGGTACAAAGTCTCCAAATGGAACAATATTCCTCTCTGTTGCTATATGCAAAAGAGAGTGAGGAAGCACAGTCAGTTCTAGAGACTTTTTATAAAAATGGCACCCGTTCAATGACAAAGAGCAAGAACTTACAATTCTGGTTCTATAATTCTCCAAGAAGTTGCCCTTAACGTATCCATATTCTCCAAGGTGAAAGGCACGCTCCTAGAATACCAATAAGCTATCAGTGGTCACCTTGTCAGCTCCCTCCTCAGTGCAGGAATATTCTGACCTCCTGTCTCCACAGTGGCTGTCCAGCTTTCCCTTGAGCACCTCCAGTGCCTGGGGGTTCACTGTCTCCTGCCTCACGGCTTTTAAAGCTTTCACCATCCTCAATTAGTCTCCAGCTTGTCTGTGTGGGTGAGCTGAACAGAGCATTCCTGGTATAATTGACAACTAAAGTTTGCTTCCTATAGAAGCATAATGATTTTCATACTTCCCAGCAGCATTGCAGGAGAATCTGCATGTTGGCTCCCTGCAGAAGGGGTCAGCCTGCACCCTCCCCTCGCCGCCCTCCCCCCGCCCCCCACCCGGCGCCAGCTGCTTGCTCCAGTACAACCTGAGGCCCGTCCTCTGTTTCTACTCCACCCATTTTCTGAGTCAACCCCGACACTACAGTTAAGACTCCCATGCTACTGTCTGTGGGGTCCAAACAAGTGCTACTTCCCTAAGCGCCATATGTGGCTTGTCTGGGATAAAAAGCAATCAAGACTGAAACACTCTAAAACACAGCTTTTGAAAAACAAAGTATGGAGTAGACTGAATTGGAGGCAAAGACATCAGCTGGAGTGGCTTAGCTGAAGAGCAAAGTCCCAGAAACTGAGATTTTAAAAGTACCTTCTAAAAATATAGGCATGTATGTCTAAACCAGCACCTCGACTGGCCCACAACTTTCGGAACACCCAGCTAAGCACTCCAGATGGCACCCACGTGTCCCTGCACCTGCACGGCGGGGCTCGGAGGCACAGGCTGATAGCCGAACCCTTATGTAACATCTGCAGAAGGCTTGCTTTATGGTGCTGGGATTTTCTGTATTAACATCTCAAGAGTCACTGCTCAGACCTACTGTTTTGATAGCAGAAATGATTCTCCTTTCCAAATACTTTCCTTTTCCCTAATAGTCAAGTAATAGAAAAGTTAATTTTTCCCCTACATGAGAGTCCAGAGGTATGCAGGGGCCCCGAGGAGGCAAGCGGTTTTGATGCAAGAGATTGCCTGGCAAGACAGGTTCCTACTGTCTTGTTTCTGGAGTCCCCAGGCATTCTCATCCGCTTGATCCCAGTTGGCTCATCTTGCCATGTCTGAGTTTCAGCCCCCGGGAAAAGGAGAAAAAGAGGAAGCCCTCCAGACACTGTGCCTTATTCTACCAGATCTTCATTTCCTGAAATTGATGCTGTTCTTTTCTTCTTCCCACATGTCAATTGCACTGTTTAGTGACAGTTAGTGGTTGCATCCTTGGTCTCTACCCACTAACGGGCCAGTAGGTCCTCCCTACTTAGGTGACTGAAAATGTCTCCACCCATTGCCAAATGTCCCCTGGGGGGGCATATTGCCCCTGGTTGAGAACCACTGCAGATTGTCTCATTAGGCAATGTTTCCAAGTTTCCAGATGGAGCCTTTAATTAACTCTTAAATTCTTCCTTGATGGTGTTAATGAAACCCCCACAAACCACCTGCCTGAGCATCTAACAATGCACTCTGCACATTCTTTCTGCAAGTTTGGCCAACATAAACTGACAGTTCCCCACTTTAATGCATCCACTGCAGTGCAGGTGAGGCAACTGGCAATGCTGAAGATCTTCCAATAGTCTGTTAAAGTTGGCTCAGCACCCATTGCTTAACCATCTCTGAGAACATGGGAACACGGAGCCTTGAAATGCGGGTGGTTTCTTAGTTGAGAGTTTGGAGGATAGGGGAAGGTCATGGGGTCATGATCATGGGGTCAAGGTTAGAGAAAGATGAGTTCCACACTGCCCTGTGCCAAACACAACACCGTAGGAGGGCCCCGGGCATGGCCAGTGGTCAGGCTGCACTCTGAGTAAGGTCCTCTCCCTCCAGGTACCACTTCACCTCTGCGATGACCCTATTGGCACAAACTCCAAAACTCCCTAAGCCTTTTTAGTTGTATGCAAATACCAATGCAGGAGATTACTGTTCTTACCTATTGAGACCTGGGGATTTGTGTGAACTAAAATAAAATCTTAAGCACCCAACTGAATGGACCCCTTCCTGGCCAAGGGGACCTCAGAAAAACCTTAAAGCTGAGTTGCCGGCCATGAGGAGAAGGGAGGTCAGACACGCCTAGTTATGCCCTGTCCCTTTTGGAGTTATTCTTCGTAACAATAAGATACTATTAATAAATCATTAACAGGCCTAAGGCCTGTGCAAGACAATGCTTAAACCACATCTGCAGGCCATCAACTTACTTAATAGATCACTTGAGTTTTGGTAAACGTCTAGGCAGCTTGTCTCTGATTAACAGACATCCTAATCTTATGTTAAAACATTCCAAGCCTTTAGAAAAAGCTTCATTTCCTTAACCAATTACAAATTAAAGAATCTTTACACCCACCTATAACCTATAAGTCCCCCCTCCCCAGATGTCCCACCTTTTTGGGCAAAACAAATGTACTGACTTATGGTCTTACGTGTAGTTCCTTTCCCCATGAATGTATAAAACCAAACTGTAACCCGGCTACTGAGGACACATTTTTCTCAGGACCTCTTGAGGCCATGTGCTCTGGGCTGGTCACACATGTTCGGCTCAGAATAAGCCTCTTTATTTTACAGAGTTTGAGTTTTCTTGGTTAACATTTTCAACTCGTAAGCCTGGCAGCAACACCTCAAAACAACACATTCATGTACGCGTTAGCTGCTTTTGAGTCAGGGTCCTGTCTTTCTGAATTTGAAATGTAAGTAGTTGGTATGTTTGTTTTCCCCACAAGAGCCCAATCTCCCCAGCATTACAACACTTCCCGGAGGCATCCTTTTTTCTCTGAGATTGTAGATTGTCCTCAGCTGTTCTTCGCGCAGGCTCTGCTGCCTCTTCATTAGCCTACGCAGCTTCACTAACAATCTTCATTTTTTTGAAAGTAAAGCAATTACTGAAACGGAGAAGCCCCTCCTTGGCTGGCTCTGAGCTGCTTCTCATAAAAAACCCACACATCTTCAGGGAGAGCTTAAACAAACGACAGATGCCGAGGGCCTTTCCTCCCAATGTTTCATATGTTCCACATTGTTCAGCCCACGTGCAAAGCCTGCTGAGTCTTCACTGAAGTCTGATCACCTTGAGAGACTGAATCTACAGATAGACAATAGCTGGACCACACAGAAAGACAGAACTCTGACCCACAGCCTGCAGCAACCCGCCCGGGAAACCAACCCTTTTCTATGACAGCCAGCCAAGAAGGCCATACACTGTAAAGTCACAAAAAATCAGACCGCCATGTCTAGTAACAATGCAGGAAGCCAAACAATAGCCCCTCTAAGAATCAGCCTCAGATGGCCAGGACTTGATTAATAACCGACAGCTTCCATGATTTTTGTTCCCACTTCCAACTTAGCACCAACTAGAAAAGCCAAATATCCCTAACCAATCCCAAACGATGCCCCGTTTCTGGGTAGCCTGCCTGCAGCTTCCCCACAACAACAGCATCCATCGGGGCACCTGTGCCTTCCCTTTTCTCTACTCTAAAGCTTTCCCACTCCTCTGCCTGTCTCTGAGTCTCTGCCAAAATGCCAGCGATGGTGCCTGACTCCCTGCTATAGCAAGCTCTGAGTAAATAGCCTTGGCTTGTTCTCATTTGGTTGGTCTTTGTTTATTTCCATAGCTCACATGACTCTCCCTTGGCTGTGACTGGAGCACTGGGCACTAAGGCGTGGAAAACTTCTCTTCCTCAGCTACTCGTATCTCAGATTCCTCGTGGCCATATTTATGTGCCACCTTGGAGACTGGCATGATGTCTCTCTGCCAGTTAGTCATCTAGTGTTGTCATAGGCACTATTTCTTCAGCTGACCATAAAGCAAAGTTGCTAGCTTGAGTTGAGGGGTAGGTCATGTGAAACAGGCTTACCTTTGTCTACTAAAAATATGACAACAGCCCACAAGGGAAAGAAGGCAGACTGGGGAACAGCAGATGGACATCTCCAAGCTCATACTTACCCTGGGCCCACACTCACTGGATGGACTCAGGTGCACAATGGTGCACATCGTCTGAATTTCTGTTTCACTTTACCTTTTCTCCAAAGCATACGTTTTAGTTTCTTGTAGCAGCCATAACAAATCACAACAAACTTGGTGGCTTATAATGACTGAAATGTAACCACTCATAGTTCTAGAGGCCAGAAGTCTAGAATCATGGTGTTGGTAGGTCTGCAGTCTCTCCAAGGGCTCCAGGGAAGAATCCATTCCTCGTCTCCTCTAGTTTCTGGTGGCTCCAGGCATCCCTTGGCTTGTGGCTGCATCTCCCAAACCTCTGCCTCCATCTTCACATGGACTTCTCTGTGTGCCTGTGTTGTTTCCTTTACCTTTCATACCTGGACATTCATGATAGCATTTCCAGCTCACCTGGATCATCCCAGGTAATCTCCTCATCTCAAAATCCTTAACTTACTTATATCTGCAAAGACCCTTTTCCCACATAAGGTAACATTCAAAGTTGGTCTCTTTTGATGGCTACTACATAAATCTACCACATTGTATAGGACAAAACTGTGGTACAAGCCTTTCTTGAGAATTTTTGTCATGAAATCTCTTGTTGCTCTACTTTTTAGAATCCTTCCAGAACTTCTTGTTTTTTCTTTGAGAATATTCCTAGCAGAGCCGATAAGGCCCCTACCCACTTCAGTGCCTCTCTTCTCTTTTCTTTGGGTGTTTTATTTTAGTTTCTTAAATGTGCTAGGTATCTTTCTGCCTGTGGGCATTGGAACATTCATTTCTTTGCACAAGGAACAATTCCTCCCTACCACCACCTCACCTGCTTAACTTCTGTCATACTTCCCTGATCAACTTAAATTTATTTATTTTGCAAATATTTACTGAGTCCCTGCTGTTTTAGGTGCCAGGATCCAGTAGTATATCAGTAGACAGGGTACCTGCTCTGACAGAATTCATATTCTAGTGGAGGAAACGGGCCTTAAACAAATAAACACAAGAGCTGATTTTATAAGTGCTTGCTGAGAATTAAGAGGATAATATGACAGTGAGTGGCTGAGCGAGTGGTTTCTCTCTGTTGGTGGTCAGAGAAGGTTTCTTGGGGTAGAGGACAATGACGCTGAGCTCTGAACACAGGAGGAAGCCAGCCATGGGTAAATCGAGGGAAGAGAGATAGGCAGGGGCCAGATCAAGTCAGGATGGAAAAGACCAAGTGAGGGACTTGGGTTTTACTCTAAGCAAGATGAGAAGTTACAGGAAGCATTTAAGCAAAGGCAGTTGCTATAGTTTGGATATTTGACCTTCTGAACCCCATGTTGAAATGTGATCCCCAGCGTTGGAGGTGGGGCCTAATGGGAAGTGTTTGGGTCATGGGGGCAGATCCCTCATGAATGGCTTGGTGCCTTCCTCCTTCCCCTCCTCCTGGTGATGATGAGTTCTCTCCCTGTTAGTTCTCCATAAGAGTTCCTCCGGGAGTTGCCCCAAGAGCTGATTGTTATAAAGAGCCTGGCACCTTCCCCTTCTCTCTCTCACCATGAGATCTCTGCACACGCGGCTCCCCGTCCCCTTCTGCCATGGGCGGAAGCAGCCTGGGGCTCTCGCCAGATGCAGATGCTGTGCCATGCCTCTTGTGTGGCCCAAACAAACCTCTCTTCTCTATAAATTACCCAGCCTCAGGTATTCCTTTATAGCAACATAAACAGGCTAAGACAGCAGTGATGTAATTTGATTCACGAGTCTAAAAGATAACTCTGGCTGATGTGTAGAGGAAAGAGTTCAAAGGGGCTGATCTAGGCTTGGCCTAGGGTAGAAGTGATGGAAATGGATAGAAGAGAAGGGTTGGATAAGATAAGTCCACAAAGCTTGAGGATGGATTGTATGGGGACCAGGGACAGGACAATTCAGCTTACAGGGTCTTTGTGCTCTTTGTCAGTATACGGGTGAGTCCTGCTGAGGGGCCTGACTTCATGTGCCGAAGTACAGGAAAGACCCAGAGTCTAGAATGGCCTATGGTCTTCCTGCAAGACAAAGGGCAGACTTTCCAGCTCTTTAAAAACGCAGATTCCTTGTGCTTCCCTGGACGTATTGAACCAGAATCACTGGAGGTGGGACCTGGAGCATTTAAAAAAAAATTAAAAACCAAAGTGATCCTGATGGTGTGAGTCCACAGACCAGACAGCTTTTTGCCATTCTCTGGTATATGGATAAGAAAATTACTGAGGAATCTCCAGACGTTCAGGGTTTTAAGTAATTGTGCAATGTGACATTTGTAAAAAAGGACTAAACTGAAACAATGAGGGATAAATTAGCAAGACGAATCAGTCTTGAAAAAGCAGCAAATACCTGTTCTACTTCAGATTTTGTCACAACTCAAGTTTGTAAAAACAACAAACTATCATCCTGAGACCCAGCCGAAAGCAGACTTTGGAAGAAAAACAAGAGTTCATATTTATTGACAACTCACAACCACCTGGTTTTCATTAGCTACAGGATGGGAAGGATCTGAAAGACAATAAGAAATAAAAAAATAGATAAATTACTCAAGAACTGAGAGCTAGCAAATGAGTAAGAATTCCTCCTAGAGGAAAGAAAAGGACACAAAAGAAACCATGACCAACATAAAAAGAGCACAAAAGTATGAACGGAAATAAAAAATTGATTATCTCTCTTCTTGGGTAAGGCTCCTTTATGCCTGACTTTATCCCACTCATGCAGAAAAAAGGATAGGTGTACATCTTTGGTCCAGGGGCCCCAAAACTTCAGGTGTCTAACACAGGCCCAAGAGAGTCAGGGGTCAGGAGATCAGGGGGAGGAGGACTCTCTTAAAAAAGTAAAACATTTGCAGTTTCTGGGGAGCACATAGTGATGATAGTTGAGAACTCCAGGTGTGTCGTTCACAAAGGGTAAATTATTGTTTTGATTTATCCTGGGCCCCTGAATGAGATTATGACTAGTCAAAGCTTGGTTAACAATGGGGTCCACTCTTCTTCCTGGAAAACAAAGTTGTAGGCTCTGTGCTGTCCAATAGCTGTCCATTTTGGCCAGGGAAGTTCTCTAGCAGCTTGCTGCCTATGGGGTCCACGCACCAACAGCCTCAGCATTATCCGGGCGCTTGCAGAATCTCAGGCCCCATCCAAGACCTACTGAATCAGAACATGCTTTTTCCCAACATCTCTGTAATTCCTATTCACATTAAAGCTTGAGAAGCACTGCTGTAGGACCTTGGAGGGGAACCTTAGATCAGTGGTTCTCAAGCATTAGTCAGCATAAGAATCACCAGCAGAAGCAGGTGAGAAAACAAGGTTGCTGGGCCCAGTCCCCAGGGGTTCCCACCCCCAAGGCCAGGCCTCTGGATCTTAAACAAACTGACTATGATGCTCCTCTCATTCTCAAGGAATAACTGGAGAAACCAGGCCACAGATGGTAATAAATACAAGTTAGTAACTCTAGAAAGGATTACATAATGGACATAGTTAAGCATTTTATTTAGACAGTGATATTTTATGGTAATGTTCCTAGACTTCCCCGATGACAAGAATCACTTTGGGGTACTGTTAAACACTCAACTTTCCAACCCCATCCCCAGAGGTTTTGATACGGTGGGTCTGGGAACGTATGTTTTTAGTAAGTACCCCGTGTGCTTCTTATAATTAAGGAGATTTAGGGGAATTGCTTTACTAGAAGGCACATATTCAAGGGAAGTTCCACAGGCCAGTTAAGAAGAGCAAAGTGGGCCTGTCAGGTAGTTTCCAGGTCAGTTAAAACAGAAGGACCAGGATCTTGGTGGAAGGAAGGGCTCCTACATAAAGGAAGCTTCCAGAAGGGCATGTCCTCATCTAGATGTCCTGTGAAGTGGGCATCAATCTTGATTGGGGACAGAGACTTCCTATGAGGAAGGGCCGTCCATGTGTAAATGGTCAGCCGAGCCTCACCCTGAGAAAGGACCTTCGTACCTAAGTCTACGTTGGGTGAATGGGACTTTGAGGTCACTGTGTCCTTGTCTTGAGGTAAAGACAAGACTTGGGAAGATAACTCTCCAACAAAAATCATCGTTGAGCTTGCACTATCCTCTCAAGGAAAAACATAAATAAAAATTCAATTGGGAAACCAAGAATAAAACCTCCAACTGTTAAGACCGGGAATAACACATTCAGATTGTTGGGCGGAAGAAAGTCATCAGAATGTCACAATAAATGACAAGCTGAAGTTATCTGGTTACTTTAAAGGGACCGAGTGAAAAGACTAGTGATGCGAACATCCTCCTGAGCAAAGCCTCACTGGGGTAGAAGTTAATCAAGACGTTTTACCCTCCAGGAACAGAGGCAATCGCAGAAGCCAGCAAACTTGGCTGTTTCAGGGAAGAGACGGGTAACACAAATATGTGTGTTTGGCAGAACACAAAAAATCAGGAATTGAATTAGGCTTACCCCACTAAGAATTCAGGCTGTTGGTCTGTGAGCCCATCATCTAGAGGTGAAAATTACCAGGGCTTTAGAAGGCAAAAGGAATGATCAAGTAATGATTCTATGGTCTGAAGAAGCAAAACGTTGGAAATACTCTGTGATTGTTTTTCAATCATAAATAATTATTATGGTGATAGTATAAAAAGGTGTTGTGTAGCTAAAACAATAGTCCCCCCCAAATGGAGAGAATTCAAATTGTAGCGGAAGTTCCCTTAGACATCAGGGAAAGCTGCTAGCTAATAAAGGCGGAATGGGTTCTTAAGAAAGCTTTCATTTCCTTTCAAGGGATACTTAAAAGTACGGCAGCCAATCGTGTTTCCCCGCAATGGTTTGGATATTGCCCTAAATATCGGCAGGCTTTGGAATTAATGACTTCTTGGGGGATCACAGAAGTACCTACCCTAAAGAAACAAAGGATGTTCGCAGAAGTCCCCCACTGGTGCTGCACAAGCAAAGCCTTTTTTCTAAAAGCCTTAGGAAGACGGCCACCTGGGAGATCCACGGAGAAATTAAATTAAGTGCTGCATACAAATTAGTTTTTGGTGAATCAGTTATGCCGACGGGATTCTAGGGTACTCTTTGAAGAAAGCAGCATGAAAGAACTACGGAAACAGGGATGAAATAAAGTCTCTCCTTTTTGTTAGAACTCAGTACATGAACCAGACAACGCCCACACGTTCGGGCCGCTTTTGCAGAGTCTGTCAGTAGCTTTCCTGACACTTCCGCTGCTCCAGAGAAAACAGTAAGTTAGGTTATTGCATTTACAGATTAAATAGGATAAAACATTTAAAAAAAAAAAAACCCAGAGACAAAGTCTCGCAGGTTAGATATAAGTAAAAGATAAATTTCTAGAAGCTACACTTTATAGTCTAAGCTTCACCATGATCACTCCTCCTCCATCCTTCCCCGAGCCTTGCTGAGAAACCAACTGTGCTTTCAGCTGGAGGCCAACTCCCTTAAACAGCTTGCAGTGCCGTTGGAAAGAAAACAGATTTCTGAGTTGCTTATCTTTTTGGAAAAGTAAGAGTTTATCTCTGTAGATAAATCCTGCAATCTACATTGGCAAGCATGTAAATGACACACTTGTTAAGGATGCTACATGTTACTAAATCGCTTGGGGAAATTACAGGTGGTCCAAGTGCCACAGGTGACCCGTCCGAGTGGGCGAGGAGGTGAGGTGAACCAAGCAGAAATGGGTATTCCTGGTGAATGTCTCAGTGTTAGGCTGGACTCACACATGTAAGCAGCTCCAAAAGGTCTCCGAGCACAGGGCGGAACTGTTAAAATAGTTCACAACCAGCCAAAGGATCTGCCAAAATTTATGTGACCTGTTGTCCTGTCCTCTGGGTTTCTGGCTGTGGGATCTGGGCTGCTCACAACTCCCGAGGGAAGCTGCACTCACTTCTCAACCCTCTCCTTTCACCTTGCTTTGAGTAAGTCACTTTCAAGGAGGAAGAGATCGTGTGGGAAAGAAGGATGAGCAAATGAGAATTTTGGAAGCTCTGGTTTGGAGAGAACGGCCATTAATATCATTTTTAAAACAAAATTTCCAGTTTTCTATTCTCTGAAAACCTAGGGAGGACAATTATCTAGAAACTCATTTTGTGAGCATAATTTAATCTCTTATGTCATGCAGTTAGGTTATTTTATAAGGACTGAGTTATACCAATAAAAATAGAAACTTTCAAGCCAGGTGCAGTGGCCCACACCTGTAGTCCCAACTACTAGGGAGGCTGAGGAGGGAGGATCGTTGAAGCCCAAGAGTTCAAGGCAAGCCTGAGCAACATAGTGAAAACAGAAGTCTTCAGAGGAAAGTATGTGCACACATACATGTGCAATGTAAAGTTATGAATGACAAAGTTATCCTGGAGTCAAACAAATTTCTAAACAACTTCTTTCTATATTCTTTTACATTCATACAATGTAAGGGAGACATTTTAAGAGGGAGTTAATTCTTGACGGTAATTCTATGTGTCTTACTCTGAAAACTTAAGATTTCCTTTCCTCACTTTTGCCAAAAAGCGTAATATTTATTATCCTGTTTCTCATGTTCCCTTATTACTTGACTTTCCTTTTAATGAGAAGTATCCTTCGCATCAACTGCCTAATAAAATCCTTGGTTGTACAGTTTAATTTTAAGGTACCCTCTTCATGAGCCATTTATCTATTTTCCCTTCTACTCCAAATGACAGACATTAAATTACATCTCTGGGTACATGCAATTAATCTTCAGTTCCAAAGTGAAGAAAAGAAGAAAAAGGTTAGAAACATCTAAAGCCTCTATTCTTTTTTATTAGGAGAAAGCAGACTTTGGGTTGAAAAGTTGATTTATTCCCCTTAAGCCTATTTGAAGATCACCTTTACAACAAGGGGTCAAATGTGGCTTGAAATGAATTCCCCATGCGGTACTTGTGTAAGTCCCTGGGTTATAGCATTTCAAGGATAATAAATATTGTAGTCATATGAACGCAGCCATCTAATAACGACAGTATATGGGCTTTCGGAGGGATTGTGGTCTTTCAATGAAAAGGGTCTGGTTAGAAGGGAGATATTAGAGTTGACTTCTGGCCAAGCTGTCTGAAATCAGATGATGCTCTATTTGCATTTGGCCCTCAGCCACCAAACAAATGCGTCATTAGTGCAATCCACAAGGCAGTTATCTCTGGGAAAGTAATTCACAAAATTACTTCAATAGATAACTTGCTTTTGGTGGCTAGACTTATCTTCTTCAAATATTTACCTGATTAATGGCAATTGTATGTAAATTGAAAGGTAATCTTACATTTTTATTGCAAATTTGACCCTTTATTTCCAAAACAAAGAGTAAAGTGTCCAGCCATGTTCAAAGACAATTTCACAAGGAAAGGTTTTTTTTCTTTCCGAAATATTAGCAGAGAATGTGTTTAAATAATTTTTTAAAATATGCTCTAGTTGTTAGAAAATAGAGAAATAATCTTGTTCTCTTCATCCTCCCTGGCATATCTTGTACCTGATAAAAATTAGAGAAACCAAGAACATCTTTAGGCCAAGAGGGAAGACACCAAACACTGTGGTCTCTTAGCAACAGCAGGCAATCTCTAGTGAGGTCTGCCGGGCCCCACTTAGAAAACCATGTTCATACACGGAAAATCTAAACATTTTATACATAACTTCTCACTTTTTCTTCAAAAATAATCTATCAAAAGGTTTCTGTAATGGATTTATTATTTTTGTGAAGATGGTATATACCATTATAAAAATGCAAATAGTGCAAAAGAGCTAAAAGAAGAAAGCAATAAATCACCCGAAATTACAAGGTAGCAGCTAAGCCAGGCTGTGTCACACAAGATTCTTCTGTGTCTTTCCTTGGCTACCACTTTTTAAAGTGTATGACCCAGACTTCCTCCTTCTTTCTTTGGAGTCAGCTGGTGATTTCCTGATATATTTTTTTTTTCATTTTTCTTTTAATTATTTAAATCACTTTTTGTTGATTTTGTTAGAAATACAGTAGAAGACATTCTGTGATTCTGACTCTCTCTCTCTCTTTTTTTTTTTAAGATTTGGTGATATATACTATTTTTAAAGAAAGAGCTTGGCTTTTGATTTTCTGGGTCATCACCCAATCTTCATCAATAACATTTACTTTGACCAACCTCTCTTACTACCTTGATTACTGCTTTCTCCCAAACCTTTTTCTTCCAATTTATGAAAGAAAATGAAGAGCAAAGTGCCCTAACCAACTATCATAGCCATGTAATTAATAATGACATATTTATTTAGCCGGGCATGGTGGCTCATGCCCGTAATCCCAGCACTTTGGGTGGCTGAGGCAGGAGGATCACTTGATGCCAGGAGATCAAGAACAGCCTAGGCAGCATAGTGAGACCCCATCTCTAAAAAATAGGCATACAAAATTTTTAAAAAAGAGCGAAGACTAATAAAATATATTATAAAAGAATATCTAACGACATGGAATATTTATGAGTGCAAAAAGTAGATTATAAAACAGAGTAAAGTGAGCATGTTGTCAAAACCACAGGGGGTTTTGGTCTAGGTCCAGTTGCTCTTCGCACAAAGATCCAACGATGGAGACAATGAGGATTGCCAAGGAAGAAAGGAATTTTTAACATGACAGACTTCTTGCAGGAGAACAGGAGAAGCTGCCTCCAATCTGTCTCTGGACTAAGGGAGATCATGGGCTTTTAAAGCAGGGGCCACATGCCTTGAGGCAGGAAGTAGAGTAACTAACAAGGGGCTACACGCATTGGGGGCAGTATTCTGGTATAAAAATGGAATACAATACATAATGACACCTCGATTTTTTTTTTTACATACAGGACAATTTACAATATTGGCCCATTTAGGTTGCTGACCTAATTCTTATTAGTGACAGCATAATATTCCATTAAATGGATATATCATATTTTGTTTAGCCTGACTTCTATTGATGGCTTTTATTTTTTCTCTCTTGATTTCTGTGATTACAAATAAATTACAATAAACCTTGTAATATACTTTTGTATACTTGTGCACAAAATTTCTAGAGACAGAGTTGCTGAATCAATGATCAAAGATATACGTGCTTTTAAAGTGTTTATAAATTGGTGTTGTGTTTGGAACTATTCAAATTCTCAGAAACTGTGTGAGACTGAGTTTCTACACCCTTTTACAACATTTTCTTTACCTGTTGAGTAAAAATGGGATTTCACTGTTGTGTTAGTTTACATTTACAAGTTAGTAAACTGAAAACTTTTTTCCCATATATTTAATAAACCATTGGGACTTTCTATCTTGTGAACTGCCTGTTAGTATCCCTCATTCATTTTTCTGTTGTTTCTCCTTTTCTTTATTGATTGGCAAATGTTCTTTGTATATTATGAAATTTAGCCTTTTGTAGGACCCATTTTTTACAAACATAGCATTTCTTCTTTGTCTCTTGACTTTAATTTTTCAGGGTTTTGCCATACAGAATTAATTGTTTTACATTCTTACTGGCCAACTTTTTCTTTTACAGGCTCTGGGAATTAATTATTGTAGGGAGAACACCCAATATGATATTTAAATAAAAGGTCACAAAGTATTTTCAAGGAATGTTCATATTAGGTGGGTGACATTATAGGTTCTGGAAATGACCAATAATATGCACGACTTAGATAAATGTACAGTGGAGTTTGGTGTCAAAGAAATAGCACAAAATATTGAATTTCATAATTTTTTTAAAGACATAAAAATGCTGACAAAGAGCCAAGCTGGATTATCTGTAATTTTTAAAAACTTTCAAGCTTTCAAGTTACTATTTCCTTGTAAGAGTTATAAATAAGTCTTAGTTGTTTTATGCCCAATTATAGCATTACTTTTGCAAAACAAAATGACTAGACTGTAAATCTAAGTTTATAAATATAGGATTTTTCTTTTTCTGTTTGAATAAGAATGAATTATAGGACTGCTAATGGGCACAGAGTTTATTTCTGGGGTGAAGAAAATGTTCTAAAATTGATTGTGGTGACGGCTTCACAAATCTGTGACTATACTAAAAACCATCAAATTGTACCCTTTAAGTGGGTGAATTCTATGGCATGTGAATCATATCTCAATAAAGCTGCTACAAAAAATAAAGTGTGGTGTGTTTTGAGCAGAGGTGTGTGCGACATAAAGCACTGTGGTTTGTCACCGCATTGCCACAGCAGCATCTGCACCAGCTAGGCAACAGCTTCACTGGGAAACACTAGCAACATGACTAGGTTTCCAATGGACTCGTCTTTTGAGACCCCCTTTGCTCCTTGTTTATTGTCATCTGCCCTCTTGTCCTTTTCAAAGTCTCTCACTCTTTTCATTGGGGTAGGGAGCAGGGCAGATGGAGGGGGAGTTTTCTACTTTCCCTTCTGTGTTTTTGTCATTGTTCTGATCCCTGGGATTATATGGTTTCACATCAGTGCAGATGCTCTGTAACAGCACATGTTACAGTGTGGATTTTAGCATAAGGTAAATAGCCTTGAATGATTCAAAGAAGTTATCTTGGCTGGTACCGCTAATTTACCTACCATGGGGACTTTTGTGCTCCATGTGCCCTCCCCTTACTGAGGAGTATGTGACACACTGTATTATGCAATCACCATTTCTTAGAGAATCTGTTTCACCTCTCTCCTTAAATACCTGTACTGATTATTCATGGGTAGACTTTTTTTGCTTTCTACACTTTTATTCTGTAAGAGCTTTCACTAAAATATAACACAAAGAATAAAACTATGGGCATTATTGCATTATTTCCTACAGCTTTTGATGACTGTTACCTTAATCATTAAATTCTTAACCCCCAGAGTATGAGTCAAAGTCAAGGTAAATCACTTTTCTCTTTTCACAAATCTGAAATGAGTCATTGATGAACAAGGATCTCTAAAACTAATTTAATTTAGTGGAATCAGCCCTCACGCACATAATTGGGGAAACATTGTCAAGTTTTTCTATCTGATTTACTAACATATTTGTGAAGTGTTTCTGTGCTTGAGACTTAGGAAAATTCAAGTGGGATGTTAGTTTCCAAGAGACAATGATCAGACAATTAAACGAAATGTGCCAAGTATTCTGGAGGAGCCCAGAAACTGAACAGGACACAGTTTGTGCCCTCAAGGAGTTCACAGTCCACAAAGTGTTTTGTAATAGTCCACCTTCACACTCTCTTATGGCAAAGGGACAGTCCCCTAACACGGGCAGTGTCTTCTTCGACCATGTCTCACTTCCCCGTTCTCTACAAGCAACATTGTCTGGGGCCCTTCCTACTAGACACCTCAGGGTCTTCACCTGTTCACTTGTAGATTTCAGCATAAGGTAAACAGCCTTTCATGATTCAAGGACATTTTCCTTGGTTGGAAACGTAAAGAGAAAGTCCCTGGTACCCCCGAGGGAGAAAGAGGCACAACTGGAATATGCGGACACAGGACTCAGCTCTCGCCATGACTGCACACCAACACAAACACATCCATCTGCAGCGGTGTCCAAGTGGAACCTTGCTTTCAGGTAGAAATTCATTCCTGGACACACAAGAGGAGCCCAGTAGTATTTGTTTAATCAAGACTGAATGAAGAAACCAGACAAAGCCAAAGGCATTGACCCTGTCTTGGTTAATTCCCTTCAAGGGTCTGAACTGCTGGAGTGGGGAGGGGGACAGGGCTTCCAGCTGGCAAAGGGAGAGGAGGCAGCTTTTCCAGAAGGATTGGAAAGACTCCTGCTGTTGCCTCCCAGCTCCACTGCAAATTCATTTACTAATTCATCCACTCGGCAAATACTTCTTGAACATCCACTTCGTGCCAGACACTGTAGATATACAAAGAAGAATAGAAGCCTATCTCTACAAAAAGGCAGACACATTAAGAACTTCGACCAAGTCATGGATAATGACCCTTCGTTCAGCACGTCCTGAGTGCCAGTCATGATGCTACAGAGGTTGAGCATCCCTGATCTGAAAATCCGAACTCCGAAATGCTTCAAACTCCAAAACTGAGTGCTAACATCATGCCACAAGTGGAAAATCCCACACCTGACCTCATGTGACAGCTGGCAGTCAAAATGAAGGCACACAACACAGTTTACTCAGCGTGCCTGAGGGGCTGCTGTGCAGTGCACAGTGACATCTCAATCAAAACACAGCCCGCTGTTGTCGTTGTCGCTGCTGTCGTCTCACAGCTGGCACAGGTATCCTGGTGACGCTGCTGTGCTGCTCAGCTCCCCTGAACACCTTATTACTTTTCACGGTGGTAATGGTATGTCTCATTTTTTCCTACGTACTTACGTGTGAATAACTGTAAGAAAATGATTGCCGATCAGTAGCATACAAAGTCATCGGGAGTGATGGTGATGCCAAACAACCACAGATTTCCCACATGGGTGGCTGACAGAGTGACATCTTTGCTTTCTGATGGCTCAAGGTACACAACTTTGTTTCATGCACAAAATTATTAAAAATACTGTATAAAATTACCTTTAGGGTATGTGTATAAGGTGTACATGAAACATAAATTTCGTGTTTAGACTTGGGTCCCATCCCCAAGATATCTCATTATGTATATGCAAATATTCCAAAATCCAAAAATATCTGAACTCTGAAATACTTCTGGTCCCAAGCATTTCAGACATGGGATACAGCACCTGTAGTTCCTTCACACACACAATCTTATTGTCCAATGCTATGAGCGAGGTCCAAGTGCAACCCCATTTTAAAGATGAAGACTTCAGGACTTGGCATGGCAAGAAATTTACCCAGGGCCACACAGCCACACAGCCTCTGAGCCAGAACTTGAACTTGGTTGAGGCTGATGCCAGAGCCCCAGAGTATGACTGGCACCCTGCACTGGGGGGGCTCTCGCAGCAGGGAGAAGGGGGATCATTGCAGCTTGGGAACGGGGGGAGGAAAGCTCATATGCACTGGGCACCTGTCTCTACACACTCTTATCTTTGAGCTGGGCCTTGAGGCAGCGGTAAGAGTTTCTTCAAGGAAAAGAGGGAACAGCATATGGAGAGGTACCAATGCGCCTAAGAGAGAACCACACCAGGAAGTGTTCAGGGGAGGGGAGGCCGCCTGAAAAGCTCCGTGCGCCATGCTACACACACACTTGGGTTCTTCCCTTGTGATTATTCTTCCCTCCTGAGTCTGCACTGTCACATGGGCACAAGGAGCAGAGAGGACAAAGAGAAGACGAAGGAGGGCTCAGGTTTTCAGTAACATTTCATCTCCAAGCAC
The DNA here is from genome assembly GCF_041146395.1 of Eulemur rufifrons. NCBI lineage: Eukaryota > Metazoa > Chordata > Mammalia > Primates > Lemuridae > Eulemur > Eulemur rufifrons. The sequence continues at coordinate 71,211,023 of NC_090986.1, read as the reverse complement.
TCACAGACCATGACCTTCAATACCAAATACTCAGATACTGTACTGACGATTGACAGAAAGACTGACTCCAACCTGGGGCATGACTACAAAGTTAATCATATTCAAACAGCCTTGAATGTATATTTTTCTAACAGGAAAGAAAAACAACTTCAGATAAAATTCTTTGGAAGGCTTTTTTAAAATATCCTTGGTCATTCAGAATTATCCTTCATATACCTTCATAAATATGAACAAGTGAAGACTAATAATGGTTAGATGTTCCACAGTTCTTTGGGACAGCATTTAGTTTTCAATTGGTTCGATTTAAGTTACCATGTAGGTATATTTTTCTATGTTGTATCTATTTTAAAGTACAGTGGGTCATAATCAACGTACACCCTACCCTTATTCCCACTTTCTTTGAGTAAATTGTCTTCTTGAAATGATTATCAGAGATGGTTAGTCATGTCTTTGCATTTATGGCATGCAGGTAGCTATCTCTATAAGTTATTTTATGTCAAGATTTTAGGGAAGAACACTATTTTATGAGAAAATGTAACCATTTTAGAGTGATATTCTTTATAACTCAGTATTCAAATATTAATAGTATAGCACAAAATCAGGGATTGCCTATACTGTATAAACTTGAGGATAAATTCTCTTTTAGCATAATGAATACAGTTTTCTGTGAAAGTATAATAAAATAAGTCAATTTTAATGGGAAAAATGGACTATTACATCCATTACCACCAACACAAATTTTTTAAAAAATTCTATAAATACCACATTGATGTTTTCATGAATTTTTTTCTCTAGTTCACATAAACCTAAAACTCTCCTTAACAAAAATTGCTCTTTTTCTCCTCCAAAATTCTTAGAACAATACAACTAGAGTGCTTTACTTTGACATAATCGTTCAGGAAAACTTCAGGGATGAGATATTAAACATACATATGCCCCAAAAGGAAAGAAATATTTTGAATACTTATTTTGAAACAGAGTAGAAAATTGATGACATGTCTTCCAGATCACACAACTTTCCAGGAGACTTTGCTTAGACTGCACACAGCAACCACAAAGAAAATTAAAGGTAGGTGGAATTTTTAAAATATGCTGTAAGAATTCAGTGAGTAGGAAAAAAAAAAAAACAGTGAAGATGATCTCTTTTGTTTAAAAGAATACAGAAAACAGCAATGTTCTCATCGAGGAATCTAGTAAAGCTCCACAAAGAAATGATTCTCTTGTGTCCCTTCCCCTCTCAGCGCTGGCAGGCCAAGGTGGGGAAGCTGCAGTCTTTACCTCAGGTGAACCTTCCGATGACAGGCAGGGACAAATCCACACGTAGATCATTTCAACATAGAGTGCTAAGTGTGCTGGGAAGAAGACAGAGGTGTGTGTAGGGGGTTCTGGAAGCTCAGAAAAGGGACACTGAACCCAGCTGGGGGTGGGTGAGTCAGTGCAGGCTCATGGTGAAGGTAAAACTTTAGGTACATTTTAAAGAATGTGATTAACTAGGTGAAGAGAAGAGAGGGTCCCCCAGGCTACAGAACAGCACGGTCCAGGGCGGGAGAGGGCTCAGGCAGCACAGAGAGTGTGGAAAGAACTGCCAGCCGTTCTTGACTACTGAGCCATCCGTTAGAACAGAGGTGGACAAAGAGGAGTCCAAGTGGCAGGTAAGGGCCAGATGACGTAGGGTCTTCGGGAGCATTTAAAGGGGCTGGGAAAAGAGTGGAAAGGAGGCTCTTTAATCTACAAGATTTGTGTGTGTGTGTGCGTGTGTGCGTGTGTGTGTGTGTGTGTGTGTGTGTGTGTGACATGGTCTTGCCCTGTCTCCCGGGCTAGAGTGCAGTGGCATCATCATAGCTCACTGCAACCTCCAGCTCCTGGGCTCAAGTGATCCTCCTGCCTCAGCCTCCCGAGTAGCTGCGACTACTGCCCAGACAATTTTTTTTTTTTTTTTTTTGGTAGAGATGAGCTCTCATTCTTGCCCAGGCTGGCCTCAGGTGATCCTCCCACCTCGGCCTCCCAAAACGCTAGGATTACAGGTGTGAGCTATGATGCCCGACCAAACTGCAAGATATTTTAAAGAATGGGAGGGACCTGATCAGATTTGCCTTTTAGCGAGAACTGTAGGAGGCAGTGTGGACAGAGCTAGGGGTGCGAGGCCAGAGGCAAGAACCAGCCAGGGGCTGCGCCTGATATAGTGAGAAACAAGAAGTGCCTGGACCCAGCCATTGCAGAAGAACAGAAGGCAGGGCCAGGATCGAGATAAAGCTGGCTAGATCACAGGGCTCTGACTTTTCAGGAGCTCAATAAATATCAAAGGGATGAACGAACCAATATGCAGCATGAACACTGGGCAACATTGCTCAGGCTACAGCACACACAGTCACAATAAGGCATATTCTAGGAAAACTTTTTTCTTATTAAAGGCTATTTATTAAACCATAGAAGGCAAAATGAGAAATAGACACATTTCTAAAGCAACGCATCAACCAACTTTTATCATTAGTCGGGGTATTTTATTGGTGGTGGCGGTAGGGAGTAGGCCAAGTCTCCCCTCCCGCATCAGGGAAACATTCTAAAACATTCTAAATCACCCGGTTATGAAAGACAAAAGCAAACTGAGAACAACAGCACACTCGATTGAGGAAATACTATAGACATACACCTGATCAAGGAGAGTGAAACTGATAAAACTGTATTTGATGCTCAAGTGCCGAGCGGATTGGTTTGCTGTATCTTTTTTCAGCATATTATGGGGGTACTAAAGTTTAGGTTATGTATATTGCCCTTGCCCCCTCATCTCCCCGAGTCAGAGCTTCAAGCGTGTCCATTCCCCAGACAGTGCGCATCGCGCTCATAAACATTTTAAATTTTCATCTTAAATTTTGCGTTTACAATAATTTCATTTCACTTGGAATTGAGAGATGATCTCCATCAGCAACAAAAAAGATTATTAATATTATAGAGGCTTTCAAATATATATGAAAACATTTAATTACTCGGATCTAAAATATATGTTCTAAAATAGCACGGGGCATATGCGACTGATTAGGTTAATCCCTTTCTTTGAATTTGGTTTTCTTTGATTCTCCTCCATTACTGCTTCCAAGGGTCTACTTTAAACACACACTTAAGAAGTCTATGAAAGCCTAAATAAGTCCCAGTTACAGGTATAAGATTATTTCCTGGAACTACAAAATGCCTATAAATGTCTTATCCTAGAAAAGTACACTGTAGCAAGAATTCTCTTCAATTGCCAGCTCAATATTTTATAGTTAAGTGTTCCAGCCCAGTCTTCCAGGAAAAGCTTTGCAAAAGAAATGAAACATATTTCTCATTACTCTAAGTTCTTGGAAAGATATTTAATTAACTAAATCATGTGAGTATGGTGTGTAAATAGAAATGTCTGAGAAACTTGCTCTTACTAATGAATGAGAGGAAACATTCGCAGTAAACATTTCCTATACTAAAGATTTCATGTGTAAGTAATGAGAATCAGGACTGGTTACAGTCTCACTATTTTAGCATATTTGCAACAACACTGAAGGAAAAAACTGAGTATTACCTGGTTGGTTGAAAAGAAAGTAAAAATTATAATTTTAAAATTTACCCAGGCATGAATGGGTAAAAAGCACAAGGCAGTTCTTAATTGCCAGACCATTGGTGCCATTTTGTTTGTGTGTCACGGTCCAGTTACAGCTTTAAGTTCTCATACTTTTGAACATGATGTTTTAATTCTTTAAGTGACAGGCAGAAAATGCCACTCCGCTTATAGGGGGCACATATGTGCAGTGGCCGACACTGGCAGATACCTCTGGGTTCCAGTTCGTGTAGTCCCTTATCCCAAGCAAGAATAATAATTTAAATTCCATATTATCAAAATGATAACAAAAATTGGAGACACTAGTGTCACTGATCCCAATCATTCCCTTACTCCTAACGTTCCCAAGCCCCAAGGAGCAGCTTGCATGTCTTTCAGTGGAAGTATGTGTGAATGAGAAAAGGTGTGTGTGTGTGTGCGTGTGTGTGTGAGAGAGAGAGAGAGAGAGAAGACAATTAAAGCGTACATAAAATGTACACAGCACTATACAAGGGAGGCTATCCACCATGACACTGATTACAGGCACTAGAGAACTAACTAAGCAAGCAGAGGAAAAAAACCTTATAAAAATGTGGTTTGGCTGTGTAGAAGGAATACTAATCACAGTAATTTCTCGGGACTGCTTACCACATGCCTAACTACCATGCAGCAGAGTGATGAATATGTAAATCATTAAATAAATGTCGGATTAACTTGTGCACATTTTAACTACAACATTGAACTTAGTCCATTTTCATAATTTATCAGTCCTCTACTATGGTCATTGGCCCATAACTTACCATCTTGGAAGCTTATAAGAAATGACAGCTGAGGAAGGAATTAAATGAATATTTAAAGTAATAATAATTTTGGAAAAATGGTATATACAAATGAGGAAAAGAAGGAGGTTATCAGTAAGAGATGTGCTTGCTGTTCTACATTACAGGCTGTTTCTAAATTAAATTTACCTTAGATGTATTCATAGCTTAAAAAGAGTGGATATATTAGAAAATTTTATAATCAAATTCCTAAAGAACATTTGACAGGATGTTTTTCAAAAACCAAATAAAAAAATCAAAACTATCCACAGTTTTCTCTAAAATCCTATCTATTCAATTACAAATAGTATTAAATATATTTACTAGGAATTTTTTTCTTCATTAATTAGCACACAACATCTTGGAAAAATATATCACTGGAATTAAAATGAAGTAAAGTTAATATAAATAGGAAAGAAGGAATTATTGAATATGAACAATAGAAATATCTGGATAATTTGGCTAATGCAACATAAGGCTAAAAACATGAAGTCATGGAGAGAGGATAAAGCTGATTGCTTTCATTTTAAGAGGTTTTAGGTGCAACTAAATAAACATTTTGTAGAAAGCATTCACCAAGTTTTCTGTATGAGCACTATACAGGCTAACATTACAGCACAGTTTCTCAGCCTTTGCACTATTGATATACTGTGCTGGGTAATTCTTCGTTTGGGGGGCTGTGGATTGAAGGATGTTTCCCTACCATCCCTGGCCTCTACCTGCTAGATGCCAGTAGGATCACTGCTCACCCTCAGCTGTGACATCCAAAAATATCTCCACGCATTGCCAAATGTCCCCTGGGGGGCAAAATTTCCCCCTGTTGAGAAATACGCTTTAGAGAATGTGGAAATGAAAACTCTGTTAATGGAGGACATTGGTACTTTGAGATGGGAGTCTGCCAATCTCCTCATTTGCTGGCAAATTAATAAACTTCTCTTTCCTTCTCGTCAAAAAAGAAAAAGGAAAAAAAGAAAATTCTGTTAATGGAGTCCTAATTGGAAGACACTAACATAAATCACTACTTTAGATAAGAATAGGGAACTTTGATGAAAACTATTAAGCCACAGGAAAAAAATTAAACTCATCAAAAGGAAAAACTCAACAAAGTGTGTGTTTTTTTTTTTTTTTCCTTCAGGTAGGTGTTGAGAGAGTGAGAAAGAAATAAGGAAATGTTCTCTCTCACTTAAATTAAGAACAGAGGAAATAAAATTAATTCAGTAAACAGTGCAGATGACAAAAATATACTTCAGCTCCATATTATGATTTAAATAGGGAGCTGAAAACTGAAAGATAAAATAGAGGGGACGTAAGTAGGAGAATGCAGAATAGGGAAGATGGCAGAGGTAGGGTCCCCCGGGGGGCAGAGATAGAACTTTAGAAGAGAAAGAGAGGAGACTGGCAGTTAAAAACGGAGCTTCTCTCGGCCCTCCAGGCCTCTGAGACCCCAGCCTGGCCTTCTCCACCCAGCTTGCCCTTGTCTTCCCTCTTCCTGCGGCCCCCTAGCCCTTGATGGGGTACTGCCCTGAGACCTGGAAGTCAAGGGAGGGGGCTCACTCGAGGCCAGCAATGATGGCCACAGAAGGCTTGGGAGGCTTGGGAATGGGGGAATGGCAGGGTGGAAGCCTTGCTTTATTATCCAGAACCAAATTCTTTGGAAGGAGCATTTGCCTGAAGAACAGTAAGGAAGCAAACTGTTCAGGCACAAGGTGATGATAGCCTAGTTAGGGCGTTGGCAGAAGACATTGAACATAACAGAACTATTGACGTTTTGTATCATACTTTGAAGGGTAACATATGTTATTTGTTCCTTGTAACAGTCAACAACAAATCTAGATTTGCTTTACACACAGGAAATATTTAATAAATACTAGTTTGGTGTAATCCGATTCAATTCATTTTAAGTTTCCTGATGATCCCTATCTGACTCATAAGGAAACTAAAGCCCAGTGAAGTTAACTGACTTGCCCACAGTTAAAGGGCTAATGAGTTTTGGAGCTAAGGATGAAACCCAAGTCTCCTTAATTCCAAAATCTAAGGCTTCAATCATGATACCAGTCACAACAAACATGCAGCATGTGTGCTGATTGTCTCCCTTTGTCACCACAGAGGTTGCAAATCAATTTCCTGCTAAGAGCTTAGATACGGCCTCAGAATCCTTCTGAACACAGGGCTCCAGACAGCTACCCCAAGTCAACTTTCTGTTTCCTGGCAGTGTACCACGCCACCGCTCCCACAGAAAGAAGGAGAAAATGGTAGGGATGATGTGCTGGCAGAGCCACTATCACTCAGCAGCTGTGGGGGCAGAGTGTGAGAAAGAGAAAAGGGTAGGCATCAAGAATGACTAAGGACCTACGCCTGGGCGATAGCACGGAGGGATGGTGACACTATTAACAGAGGTAATGGAGCTGGGGGCAGCAGCAGAGCTGTAATACGGTGAATGTGGTCTTAGGCGTGTTGCTGCCTGCGTAGCGGCAGGGAGGGCTGTCACAACCGTAGCTGAAGGAGGCTGCTCACGGGAACACAAAGTCGGGGCCTCCTAACACGCCTAGTGATTTCAGGCCCACAGTGACAACTGTGGATCCTAAAAGCATGTGTCCAAAAGTTACTACCCAGACATTTTTAGAAAAGATGAAATAAGGAGATTCCAAAGTCCTGATTTAAAAGACACTGCTATAAATCATTCTGCAAAGCGACAAAATTCTCTTACCACTCAGATAATAAGCAAATAATACAATTTTAAATTTCTGTGTACCAGGATATATTTAAATGGGGAGGGGACAGGGAAAAAATGGCTCTTCAAACAGCTTTCTCGATGAGGATTATGAACAATTTCTATGAAACCTTCACAAACTATATTAAGTACTAAACCTTAAGTGCTTAATCACAACAAGATGTTTTGATTTAAAGGAAGTTTTGGTGAGTGGCTTCTATCAGTAGCCCTTCAGCAGAAGATTAAAAGCGCAAGGGCTTCTATCATCCCCACGATGTTCCTTAAACTTCATTATATCAGGCACACATGGCAAATTAAACAGAAAGCCACGGGAAACGTCTGGTCAAAACCGGCAGGCACGGTACTGCTCACAGAAACCTTAAGAGACAACTTGTTGAACAATTTCCTAACCTCAAAACAGACGTGTTTTCTATTATTTAGCATTTAATATGTTTCATCTTAGTCTTTTTTTTCCCCCTTTAGTTTGTTTCTTCCTATTTCATTGCCATCCACTTTATGAATGTCTTGGGCAAGTTATAAAGACCCTCTCTGGTACCATATGGCTAATGTCAGCCAAAGAGTCTTTAATATTTTCTAAGCAACAGGATATTTTATTTAATGCTCTCAAAACTAATTTAAATCTTAAAAATATTAAAGTCTATACTTACACACACACGCGCGCACACACACACACACACACACAAATGTTCTAGAATGGAGACTCTCCACCTCCTCCAAAGTCAAGTTTTGGTTTATGAGCTCACAAAATACAAAAAAGAAATTCAAATATGCTTTACAACAAACTGCTAAAAACCACAGATCCACATAAATTCTTCAAAAGCATAAAGTCACTAGTGATCCATTTGCCAAAAACATAACAAAACACAAAAAAGCCCTCACGTTCATTGATGGACCTAACAATATCAATTCTTCTTGGCACTTCAATGAATTATACACATGAAAGAATATTTTGATCTTAAGAATTCTTCATATGGTTAGTTTTGTTTCCAGTGAAGCAAACATCAAACATGGTCTGATATATTTATTGATACGTATAAACTCATGAAAAAGATCCCAATTACCATATTTTTTATAAAGTTTAAAGCTGTGCATATATGTGCTAAGGCGTACAAAGAGCATCCCATAGCTATGGACATTCTAAACAAAAAAAATTTTTTTTTTTTTTTTTTTTTGAGACAGAGTCTTGCTCTGTCACCCTGGGTAAAGTGCAATGTCATCATCATAGCTCACTGCAACCTCAAACTCCTGGGTTCAAGAGATCCTCCTGCCTTAACCTCCAGAGTAGCTGGGACTACAGGCGCGTGCCACCATGCCCAGCTAATTTTGCTATTTTTTGTAGAGGTGGGGTCTCGCTCTTGCTCAGGCTGCTCTCCAACTCTTGAGCTCAAGCAATTCTCCTGCCTCAGCCTCCCAGAGTGCTAGGATTACAGGCGTGAGCCACCGTGCCCCATCCTAAGCCAAATATTATTGAAACAGTATTTAAGCAGCCCAAAGGATCATACAACATTTCCAGGAGTGGGGACATTTCACTAAATAGTATCTTTTAATAGAGAAATCTTGTAAAGATCCTGCTCAGCAGAGGGCTCTACTAAACACTGCACTTGCCCTTACGGGAAAAGGGGGGTGGGGAAAGCCGCGGGGCCCTGTCTGGGCAAGGGCTAATGGTTGTATCTTCTCCTCTACTTCTACCTCCCTTGCTTTTGGCTTTCAGAAAGAAGGGCTGGCCAAAGGCGGGGAGTCACTGGGAGAGCCAGGAAGGCTGATCTGGCTTAGCTGGGGCTGTGAAGACCAAGTGGAAGGGAAGGGAGCTTTGTGACTCTCCAAATTAGTCTCGACACCTCTGCTCAGGCACTGACAGCCTGGAGCCGGCAGGAGTCAGCCAGAGTCCTCAGCAAAACTGCAAAGGGGCGACATTTGGTTTCTTGCCCCTCTACTAATCTTTCTGAAGTCTACTTGCCTTTTTTAAGGCACCCTCCTCCCCATCTCCGCGAGTCAGTCGGTTATTCCCTTCATACCAGTTGTCACAACCTGACACTATCTGCGTACCTAACTGTCTGCTTTCCTTCCCAACAGACTGTACTTTCCAGGAGGGCAGAGACCTGGTCTGTGTCAGTCACCTCTCCACACCAGCACCTAGACCACTAATGCCTGGCACACAGTAGGACTCAGTACGAGGTTGTTGAAGGACCCCCTCGCCTGCCCTCTGCCTCCTCTCTTCAACTTACAATCCAGTGACCTCATGTTGCCCTGAGCTTAGTCAAAGACCCGCATCAGCCCTACCCGGCCTGGGTGGGCGTTGTGTTCGCCACAATATCCGTGGCGCTTGCGTGGGATCAACAGCGCCCCCAGCTCCAGAGGTGGGCCTTGATCGGCCTGAGCCAATCCTAGTGTCCTGGCCCGGTGTAGAGGTAGACATGTGATAGACTTTGAATTGCGTCCAATCAGAGAGAAGCGCAGGATTGTGTTCAATGGTTGAGGAAAGAGATCCCACCTACCCCCCTGGAGCCTGGAAGCACATAGCTCTGGGAGTGCTCTGTGGCCGGCTCACTTCCACGAGGTCAAAGTCCATGAGGTCAAAGTTCGCACACAAAAGATGACAAAGTTAAGAGCTTTTCAAAGATATTGAGCGACAACCCTGACACCTCAAACTCCTCCGGCTCAAGTCAACCCTAAAGACTCCCCTCTGGATTTTCCACCTAGATGAGCTAATTCATGCTCTCGTTTTTAATCCCATCGGAGCTGGGATTTCTTACCTGATACCCACCCCGCCAGAAGTCTCATTTCCCCATCATCTATCCCAGCAAGGTGCCATTTAATTAACTGAATAAAGCATGATCTAAATGGGTTTTATCCCTTCCAGAGAGTATTTTTACTTAAAAATTGAAGCTGATCCAATTGTATATTTCATCGTTAGAACGTTTTTGAACTCGGTGTGGAATCGCATTGTTCTTTTCCTCCCTACACCACACTCATTGCCAACTTCCCGGGTCACTCTACCCCATTCCCAACTACCAAATAATCCAGACAGCAAAACAGAGAGAGTGAGCCTGCGACCACACAGCTTCCAACTTCCCTCCTCATCTTTAAACGTGGGACTCATATGAAAAACAAAGGGGGAAAAAAAGTCACTGGAATAAATTTAGGAAGTGGGTGTTTTCTAATTTTCACTTTATTAGTTGGCCAAATAGCTTCCTTTTTTTAGTCAAGGAAAACAGAGCCGTAGCAAAACTGAAAGATACTTGTGGAATGAATATGAAGTAGAGTGAGAAAAATGTGTAAGAAATATACTCAAAAGAGCTGTGAGATTTCAGAGAAGAGAATAACTTCTGACTTGAAGGTTTAAAGAGACTTCACAGAAATTACATTCATGCTAAATTTTGAAGAATGGGAAAGAGCAACAACAGGCAGAGGTGGCAGGAAGGAATGAAACCTTAAATTATGCCTGGAAAACGGGGAGTGGCCCCACTGGATGTGAATGCAGGGTATGTGCAGGTGGGGGAAGAAGTTATTGATGAAGTCTGGAAATACGGTTTGAGAGCAGACTTGGAGAACTGGGAGGCTCTGTCTCAATTCAGCTGGCTCTGGGAAATCACTGAAGACCTCTCAGTAAGACGATGATGTCGCCAGGGCTGGGCTGTGGGAAAGATCGATTTGGCAGTGGCCTGACATATAGTCCAGGGGAGAAGTCACAGAAGCTGAAAGCAGGATGAGTGTGAAAGTGTATCATACAAATTGGGTCATCGTTGTCCTTCCCAACTAAATCAGAGTCCAAGGGCCAGGGAAAAATGCACTCAGGACACACAGCACCTGCTCCAAGAAAGCCTAGCTGCTGAAAGACCTGCTGTGACCCTAAAATCAGCTTCATGTAGTAGCTGCTGAAACGACCAGCCATGACTCCAAGGCTGGTTTTACCCACCACCGCCACTCACCAGTCAGAGCTTGCCAGCTCTGAAAGCTTCTCTCATGCTAGGCAGCCTTCTCTCAAAACAATGTGTAACACTTCTCTGTACAGTAAAACTCCCAAACTTTTCTTTGTTCTTCAGACATAACAAAGACCACCGTAGTCAGTGTGTGTGCCCCAAATTGTAATTCTATGATTCCCAAATAAAACATTTAATTTAGTGATTCACCTCTATATTTTATTTTGACTTTGACAGGAGGTTATGGGGAAAGGAGGGGCTGGGACAGCCTACAGAGGCCACCACAGGCCCCAAAGCCATCCCTTTCCCCTGCACTACAGTTGGTACTACCAGATCCCCAGCCACCAGCATGCTCTACCCTGTCCCCAGGCCAGGGCTCAGAGGACACTGCTGTTTAGAGGTTCAGGCTCAGGGCTAAACAGTCTTTTGTGAGCCAGCCTCAGACCCATACCACCACATTCAGTGTCATTTCTATGGAAAAATATTTTTTCCCCAAAAGAACAGCTTGAAAACAAAAGTATCAAGCATACCGATTTATTAATATAAGTCAGAACTATCAGAATAAACAATTGGTATTATTATTATATAAATTATCTTTAAGTCTAAAAATAACATTTTTAAGAACATTTAATTTTTCTTCTCTTCATTCTGGGGCTGCTTTGAGATTTTAGACTAGACAAATTCACACCCTTAAAAATGAACTTTTGAGTTTAGGATCTTAAAATAGGACTGTGCTGACATTATAATAAAACTCAAGAAGGAATAATGGTTGGGGTAGGATTTGTTTCTCCCTTTTTCCTGATGAAGTTTGAATTAGTAGGAGATGGATAATTCAGAACAGATAAATTACGGAAGGAAATAAAATGTTTTACAGAAATTAGTAAAAAATATCTAAGATATTTTGAATAGGGCATAGAAATTAGGAAACAAGTCTCAGCCAGTACTCCCCATCATTTCTCAGTGGAAGGCAAAAGGTTTCTCATTACCCAAAAGATCATGCCATTTAGTTACTCAAATCAAGGAGGAGAAAATGTTGGGTTAAGAACACAGAAAAAAGACACGGATTATGCTAGTTCTAAATCAGGTTAGACAATAGAGGCTCCCTGTGTGTCCTTTCTTGTGGTGTTCTTCTTTGTTGCCGCATGATTTAGGCAATCAACTTCTGTTGTTGATTTCAGGGGGCAAAGGTTTTTTTTCTTACACTTTGTGCTGAGTGATAGGATTCACATTTTTCTTGAACAAGAAACCAAGAAGATTTTTGCAATAAAAAATATGTATTGAAACAGGATACATATCTCTCACCACTCACAAAAATTAATTCAAGATGGATAAAAAACTTAAATGTAAGGCATTAAACCATAAGACTTCTAGAAGAAAATATTGGAAAAACTCTTCTAGATATCGGCATAGGCAAAGAATTTATGAGGAAGACCCAATGATAATCACAGCAACAACAAAAAATTAATAAATTGGACTTGATTAAATTAAAAAGCTTCTGCACAGCTAAAGAAATAATCAACAGAGTAAACAGACAATCTACAGAATAGGAGAAAATATTTACCAGCTATACATCTGATAAGGAGCTAATAACCAGAATCTACAAAGAACTCAAGCAAATCATCAAGGAAAAAACAAACAATCCCATTAAAAAGTGGGCAAAAGACATGAACAGAAGTTTTTCTAAAGAAGATAGACAAATGGCCAATAAACATGAAATAATGCTCAACACCACTAATTATCAGGGAAATGCAAATTAAAACCACAATGAGATATCGGTTTATGCCAGTTAGAATGGCTTTTATTAAAAAGTCCAAAAACAATAGATGCTAGTATGGACACAGAGAGAAAGGAATGCTTGTACAACACCGCTGGTGGGACTGCAATCTAGTACAACCTCCATGGAAAACAGTATGGAGATTCCTCAAAGAACTAACAGTAGACCTACCATTTGATCCAGCAATCCCACTACTAGATATTTACCCAAAGGAAAAGAAGTAATTTTATCAAAAAGATACCTGTACTCAAATGTATATTGCAACACAATTCATAATTGCAATGATGTAGAATCAACCCAAGTGCCCATCAATTCACGAGTGGATTAACAAAATGTGGTATGTGTATACTACGGAATACTGCTGGGTCTCCTGGGTCTGACCCCGCAGACCGGCCGCATGGAAGGGGTTGTGGACCACACACTCGAGTGTGTGAGCGCTCCCATTTGAAACCTACCACCACTTCCTTCTCTCAACCTTGTCTCTCTCCAAGGAGGCTATTACAAATGAATATTTTCATATAAAATGGAAGACCTTGCAAATGTGACATGTGTGAAGGACAAACTCATACATACACACAAATATATACAGATTATAAAGGATGCCAAAGCCTTCATAGGAAGGCATCAGGCAGGGTTTTTTAAGTCAAGGGTGAGGAAGAAGGCAGAGTATTGATTCACGGGCATCTCGGCATCTTTCAATGAGGACTAATCCTTCACTTCCTAGGAAAGGTGAAATGACACAAAGAACCCCTGACTTTATTACTCCTTAAAATAAAAATCTCTCCTGGGCATGAGACTTTGCCAATCCCACCAGAAACATGCCTGCTTCTACAGCTTGACTGTGAGAAGCTTCTAGCAACCAGCACCACCCTCCTCTGTTCTCACCTGCCTCACGCCACCTGTCATTTTGCTAAAGACACCTGCACGCAGACATCCTTTGTCTCCTCAGGTGCTGTTTCTTGAGGTTACTCAAGATGGAACAGTAGAGCCACACACTCAAGCACGTGTTCTTCCGTTCTTCTATCAGTTTTATTTACCATGGAGACAAGACACGCTAGCAGCTGTAACCTACTTTCAGATAAAAATTACATGTTCTGGAAACAGCAATAATAAACAAAACGCAACTAATTGTCAACACAATGACAAAATGTTATACTGTAGAGGATTGAGGAGACATTGTTACATCTAAAATCAATCCGTGTTTTCTCCATTTTACTCAGTGGTTAAAAAAAAAATCAATCTGTGATCTGCCTCTTCACAGGAAATGAATGAAAGTGCATAGAAGACAAAAGAATTTGATAAAATCAGAGATAATACTCAGCCTGTGTACATACAATCTTTTGTTGGGTCAGTAACTATTTGAAAGGGAACTATCGATTTTGCACCACATGAAAATATTAACAAGAGGGCAGCCCCAAGATAATTTGAACAGTCTCTCCCTTTTTCTTCCCATGCTGGAAATAAAAAAAAAAAGGTTGATGTAAACATATTCCTTCAAACATAGAGTTTCTTAGATTGTGTCTGGGATGACCAAATCCCTTTCCAATTCCACAGGTCTCTCTTTGACAGATCTACAGAGAACACTAGCACCATCCTGACTTTCTGGGGTCCCCTGTGGCCGCACCTGCCTAGCACAGAAGGTGCAATGAAGACACTAGTGTGGCAATAAGCTGAGGAATGGGGAACAGGCCAGAAATTGCTGGAGGCAGGGAGGCGGGATTAGGCGAGGTGTCAAAAAAGAAGAGTGCGCTTCACGCAAACATGCTATTTCTGTTCTTTGTGCCATTAATCATTTTGAGAAATTAACAAAAGACATTGATTCATCATTGGCCAATAGAGGGACATGGGGATAGATGGAATTTTTCAAATCTCATTTCTTGGAAAACCATCAGTGGTTTCAAATCTTAACACATTTGACTGCCACGCTAGAAAAAAAATTTTTTTCCTTGGGGCCACAGTGTCTTATTACAAAAATAGAATAAAAACTTCAAAAACAAAACTATCCTCACTAATTTAATGGAAAATATGTTATTTTTTAATTGTTTTCTGTGCATAAGTTGTATGCAACTTGAAAAATAGTTCTCTTGACTCCCAAGGAGAAGAGACATGTGAGTTACATATGCTTCATGAGGCCCCGGGCTCAAAACTAGTGTGAGTTAGATACAGCTCACACGGCAGTTAATGTGTTAAAACACAGGTCTATCGAGACTATTAAATACTGCCAGCAACAGCCACCTTCTCTGAGATCAACCCCTGCACCTAGGAGAAAGGGAAGGTGCACCAGGCAGTGGCCCTGCCCCTCCAGGGATGTCTGTCCACCATTGCAGGACACCCACGGGGCCACAGTGGCAGCTCTGCTCTTGGAGAAAAGCAGTGATCTCTGTAAGGTTTGCCCTGGTGCCTGAGCTACTACACCCTGAATATCAGCTAGACACGTGAGGCTACAGCACTCCGGCCCAGACTCTAGGATGACCCTGCCTTAAGTATTTAAGGCAGTATTTATGTCTTAAGTAGGGGTTGTAATGCCTCCACCACCCAGAATATTAAAACTTGACTTAAGCTACCCTGTGTATTTTGAAGTAGAGCTGCTACTAGGATATGCATCTGAACAGTTTCTTGTACTGAGGTTAACCGGCTGCTAGTTTTATTATTTAGAGAGCAGGAGTGTGACAGTAATGGCACATACCAGGGGTTCTGCAGCCAGGGCTGACCCTCCACCCTGTCCTCATAGCCGTGGGGTCCTTGGAGAGGCATCTGACCTCTCCAATTGCACTTCCCGTGGGAGCAAAGGACCGTCATAGCTCTCTCCAGGGCTGGTGTGAGAATTGAATGAAATGTGTTACACATGGTGGGTGACCCACAGTGAAGCTCTTCAAGCTGACTCTGAAGAGCTTCGAAGAGGTGTAACTCATACCAGGGAAGTGCCCTACACCATACGGCTTGATGGAAAGCCATCCTGGACCACAGCCACGTAGCTTTGATGAATGTCTGCCCACAGGGCCTTGTGTTAGGTCAGTTTCAGCTGAAAATATAGCCCAAGTGGACCCCAAAACACTATTAGAGCAAGGTCCTGTGACACCTACCAAGATACTTAGATAGAAAGAAAAAAGAAGATAGTATATTCTTTCACCAGTGCCTACATAAAATATATTTCCCCCTTAGTATACAGTATTCATACCTGAAATTATTTCCTCCTGACTTCCCTTCCCAATGAATGCTTTCCTGAAACTGTCCAACCACACATGCTCAAACACAATTCTTTATCACTTGGCACTTCTCTTATACCTTTGGTAAGGAATTGAAAATTTTTTTCTTTTCTTTCTTCCCAACTACCTTCCCACATAAATTACTTTCAATGGAAATACCCAGAAAAGGGTTATATGCATATCCCCGTGGCTAGCATAGTTTTAAGTTGCCCACCAAATCACTTTTTCCCTTTAAAGCTCTGGCTGCCCACACTCCTCCCAACATTAGGCAGAAACAGGATAAATATAATTCTTGTTATACATTGTTCCTACGTGGCTTTACCTAGCAAAGACTCTGATACCGGGTGTAAGAGATTTTCAGAAATGTTGACAAAATTAAGGCATATGCTTTGAGAAGAACGGAAATTATATAGAGAAAGCACAACGTAGGAAAAACTATGTTGGCTGCAACTTGGCAGCTGAAAACTAAACTTGCAACTGGTAGGTCACCAAGGAACGTTCACCTGATCATGGCACTGACCAGAGGAGATGGCTAAGTTTTCTAAAATTTTAGCCTGGATTATTTTTATTCAAATTTGGTGATGTCAGCATAGGAAAGAGGTAGGAATTTTTAGGGAATAAACAGATGTATTAGCAAAATTATTTTTAATGAAAAAGAAATGAAACATTAACCTATTATTTTCTGAAGCTGCAAAATTCTGGGTTATGAGCCATATTCCAAAAAAAAAAAAAAAAAAACAAACCCCCAAAAAACTAGAAGGTTTTTAAAGTCAAGGATCATAGCTTATTCATCATTATAGCCCCACAGCTAGTTTAATGCCTGGCAAATAGTAAAATCTCATAATTCAATATCAAATATAAACAGGAAGGAGATTACTTGAAAATGAAAAAAAGATAATTGGAGAGAGTCAGTGATTTTAGGAATGGTTTTATGAGGCAATAAGGAGCAAATAAATACTGAAAAGAAACATTTAGTGTCGCGTTATGCTTTGCTATCTTTACTAAATGCACCCTAATGTCCCATGAGAAAGTTAAATGCCACTCAGTGAGTTAGAAAACACAAAAACTAGTTAAGCTCAAGTGTAATGCTATCATATCAAGCATTTGAAGCAATTAATTTGTTAAGCCTTTGAACATATCACTATTTTGCAGATTGAAGAAATGGAAAAAATCGTTTTTTTCCAAAGTCGCAGAAGTTGGACAGTTCTAGGTGAACAATATGAGCCATGCTGAAGCAAATAACTTGTGTAATAAGTGCTGTAACAGGGATGGGGTTCCTGGAAACCACAGCAGCCTTAATTTTATCAGCTACTCCCAAACTATATTCCCTACTTTTGACTCCTAGGGTTATCCATTCCAAGATGAGGTTTGAAAGTTTGAATTTAAAAAAAGGCTAAAGAGCTATTCAAGGGTAAGTAACCTAAGCATTCCCGGAAATGTTGAGTTACTGTTTTCCTTACGTTTTGATTGATCGCTAACCTGCCTAGACTGAAACCAAATTAACAGTGAGGCAGCTTTTCTTCAAAGCTCATTCAAACTTCCAGGCCTGACACAGACATTTGCGAGGAAGAGTAAGTGTTTTCAAACAACTAAACATGCAAACAAATCAAGAAAATGTGATTTTAAGGACGGGGGTCGCAGGGGAGTCTCGGGTCAAAAGGCAGCCCTCACTGCAAACATCACCTGCAGGTTCTGGGGGTGAGGTGCCCACCGCCTGCCCAGGGACTCTCCAGTCCCAGTTAGTATGTTAACTGATGCCTACCGGGAGGCTCACACTAAATTTCTAGAATGCTGGGAAGCAAAACCCTAAGAATCCCATGGGCAAAAGAAAACCGACACACCCGTAACTCACAAACACCATAAATGACCTTTGCATTTGAACACAGAAACGGACCCGCTATTGCCCAGCACAGAAAGGCTAATGAGCATTTGAAATCTGGTCACTCAGAGTGACCCAGAGCCCCACACACCATAGACATCCCGGTGGATGATGCCCTCTGCCCGTCCAGGTGCTCTCTTCCCCTCCCTGTCTCTCCCTTCTCCCCCAGCTGGGCCGTCTTCCTCGCCCAGGCCTTGGTGTCCTGCCCCGGGTAAGATGCCAACCCTGCCTTGAACAGGCACACGGCGACAGGCTCAATGCCTTTTACCTTTCACCCTCTGACCCTGCCCTAAGCCTTCATTCTTTTTATCTCCTCCTCCTCCTTTTCCTCCTCTTCGGTTACACTTCCCTCTTTCTCCTCCCTCTATGTCTCTATAGATATCCTTTCCCTGGTAGGTCAAAATATAAGATGTAAGCGTACGTATTTATATACACACCTAATTATATATGTGGTGGTGAATATCTGTCTATCTCTGTCTTTAAGAAATGATCATTAGATTGTGCTGGGGTTCGGGACACGCTATCCCAAATACGGCACCTTGGAGGCTGGAAGCACCTGGGCGACAGCATGTGCAGGAAGGTTACTGTGACCTTTCCCCACCCTGCTTCTTTGCAGCAGGTCATAAAACCCAGGGAATATTTTCTGACCTTCCCCCGAAGCAGGTCATATGACCCTCAAGTGAGAGGTGCCCGCCCTACACCTGGAAGACACAGGGTCCCAGGGAAGAATCTGAGCTAACAGCCTTTGCTAAGTTCCCCCAGCATATTACACACTTAGCTCATATCCTTTTTGCCCTGTCATATTTCCCCACTACTACCCACGCTCCATCAGACCCAGCACGATAACGCTCAGGTTGCACTGTTTCTTCAGGTCTTCATTTCCTTACCAAGACTCCCATGTCACATAGAACTTTTATTAAACAAATGTGTATGTTTTTCTCTTGTTAGTCTGTCTTTTGTTACAGGGGCCTCAGTCACGAACCTAGGATGGGAGAGAAAGAGATCTTTTCCTCCCCTACAACTGCATGTAACTGAAACAACCACACTGGATGGAGACAGGGTTTGGTTTGGTTTGGTTTTGTGTTGGGGCCTCAGTGAGCATGTCCTGTGGTCAGGGATGCTGCGCAGGTTGCTGGGGCCTGACACACACCCAGTGCCCAGAGGTGGGTGCTTTCAAACAGCCCGTCCCACCTCTAAACAGAGAACGCCGGGCAGGGGCTCAGGAAGTGGAGGACAAAGCTGCAAGGAGGAGGAAAAGCAAAAGAGAAGGCGAGCCACGCCTCGTGCAAATCCAGTTGTCTTCTCGCCATGTTTTCAATGAAACAAAAACCGAAAACAGAAAGAAAATGAAAGCTTATAACCTGGAGACGGACTCAATTTGAATCACAGCTGCATGAGCCCCTTACATGTTTCCAGTACCGTGGCAATGTGCATTTTTAAAATCATTCGTTACACTGGGAATATTTTAAATAGAGCTCAGGACAGCATTTCTCAAGGGGAGACTTGGGGTGGGGTGGGAGGGGGGCGTTCTCTAGTGGCTGCAGACTGCACAATTGGCCCAACACACATCTCAGAATTCAGGGAGACTTCCAGAGGGTGAGCCAGCCATGGCCAGGGCAGAGAGCAGCCAGCTCACGCCCCTGGAAACCAGACAGAAGAGAAAACAAACAGAGACCCTGTCCAAACCCCACCATTGGTCTGTTATTCTATTCTGTAAATACTGTTACAGTCAAATGGTATGCGTACTGATAGCAGGCCCACTGAGATGTGATAATTTCGAGTGACAAGCAGAAAGAATGAATCCATTCTATAGACTCTCATATGACTCATGTAACATACACGAATTTTTATTTTTCCTTCTAAAATGCATTAAATAATAAATTTGGAATAAATATACTCTTCCCCAAGAATCAAGGTACAATTTGTTCTATAAACTACAGCAAAGTTTATAATAAAATGTTGTCATAGGCGGCCGCGATAGTTAATGCCCAGCAGACACATCATCTGCGAGGCTGCACAGGTTCAGACCTGAAATGTGGTTGTGTGACGGAGATTTTTCAAGTTAATGCAACAGAGGGTTCGAAATATTAATTGACAGATCAGTCACTGAAAGTTAATTGATTCCAATGTCACATTTATGCCCATGGACTGGACTCTCCAGCCATATCAAAGGCAGAGTGGGATCATAAAACCAGCCCCGATTTTGAAGGGTTTAGATTCCTGCTCTACCACTTACTACCTATGTTCAGTCATTCAACTTGTTCAACAAACATTCATTGAGCACCTACTGTGTGCTAGGCTCTGGAGACAGAGCAGCGAACAAGACAGGCAGCGACCCTAGCAAATGGCTTAGCCTTCCTGAGCCTGGTGTCGGCACAGGCGCTAATCATGACTGTGCTTACCTACCTCACAGATAGCGGTAAGGCTCAAAGAAATTTGTGAAAACATCCTGAAAATGGGGACAGTCTACAACACAAGTGCTCCCATTTAATTAGCTGACTAATGTGTCAAAGGGCCAAAAAGAAATCTTCCTTCCCAAGAGTTTCAAAACAAGTTTTGCTACTGATTAAATTTAAAAAGTGCATTCCCCACCCCCCACCCCACATCTGCAGCTATCAGATTCATTCCTTTGGCAATAACAAACATCCCTTCCTTTGCCTCAGGCCTGTGGCATCTGAGGCAGAGCTTGGCATGAGTTGCTACAGCATCTTCAACAAACCAACCGGCATCTCGGATGCAGTGGTTCCAAACTTCTTTGCAAGCAGGGAGCCTTGCTTCCAGTCTTGTGTAGAGCCCGACTGGACAGGAGAGGCCAGGGGGGCTGCCCTGGTGGAAGGAGAGGGCTTGTCCTTTTGGCTGCAGACTCTGAGCTCTGCTTGGAACCCCAGAGAGCCCTGAATCAGTTTGACCTTCACCCTCTATTCCTAGCACTCTCCCGGACTCTTCGCTTTTCCCCCTTTTTCCAGAAGTCACTATAGCATATTGGTTAGGCAGGCTGGACGTGCAACTTGCTTCCACCAATTAAAGTTTATCTCTCCAGACTTCATTTCCTCCCTCTGTACAAGGACGATAATGACAGTAGCACTCTCAGAGGGTGGTTGTGAGAATTACATAAATTCACCCATGTCAAGTGCTTAGCACACAGCCTCGCGGATAAAATGAACTCATTAATCAGCGGCAATTTTCCCCTTCAAGTCCACCCGTATGCCAAGGACAGTTTTTTTTGTTTGTTTGTTTTGTTTTGTTTTTTAAATTACTGCATTCCATATGTCTTCCCCTGTTTCAAACTTCACGTTGCTTCCCCCTTCACTATTATATACCTAATAAATTATAAACCCCTTCTCCTCCTAGATTACGTGTGTATGGACATCCCCCTGCCTGTATCTGCAGCTGTACCCACATCTCTCTCTCTTCCATCAGACTTGCCGGCCTCACCTGCCTCACCTTCCACGCCACAGACCTGCCTCGACACCTAGGGAGCAGAGCTAAGCACAAAGCCCTGCGGAAGGGACTACGATACGACAAAGTGAATCAGAGAGGCAGAGGAGATAAAAGGAGAAGATGACGGGAATGCTGAGCAGTGTGTTCCAAGTGTAAAACAAATAGCAAAATCAAAAGCTCAGAGTAAACAGGCTGGTAAGAGTGTTCTTGTGGAGATTGGCTTGAAGCAGGAATTGAAAGGAACGTGAGCAGAGTTGAGGAAAAGGCGTGGGGGCTGCGGAGGAAACCAGTGAACTTTGCAGAGGAGGCTAGTGAGAGACAAGGCTGAGACCAGGGAGGCCAAGAAGGTTGACCTTGGTTCTACGTATGTGGGTTCACTGAAAGTTCCCTAAACTGGAGTTTGAGGGCTGTTATTCTGTGTGTGTGTAGCAGGACCCAGGGTGGGAGGTGCTGGGAAGGGGGACACCTGGTCAGGGCATCTCTACCCAATATGCCCCCCAAATACAAAGCTGAATGTACCTTCTTCCGCCTCCCCCCCAGCTCCCGAGTAGCCCTGTCTCGGGAGCAGAACCCTGCAAGGAACTGCCAGTTGTCCCTCACCCACTCCTCTCCTCCACCCCTACATTCACAAGTCACCATGACCACTCATTTCTGCCTTTAAATATTTCCTAATTCTGTTCACTGTTCCCTGTCCCTACTGCCAACCACCCAAGGTAGGTCCAACACCTCTAAATGACCATTTCAATCACCACCTAACTGTCGCCCTGTGTTCACTCTCGGGTCCCTCCAACCCATTCTCAACTCTGCTTCTAGAGAGATCTT
This sequence comes from Eulemur rufifrons, assembly GCF_041146395.1. Classification (NCBI taxonomy): domain Eukaryota; kingdom Metazoa; phylum Chordata; class Mammalia; order Primates; family Lemuridae; genus Eulemur; species Eulemur rufifrons. The sequence continues at coordinate 71,188,867 of NC_090986.1, read as the reverse complement.
TAAAATATGCAAATAGGATCATGTCTTACCCTGCTGGGATCACATCCTAGTGTTCCCGGGATATCCCCAATCCTTAAAATGGTTTTAGAAGGTTCACCACAGCCTGGCCCCTCCCTTGCTTCCTGCCACTTTTTCTCTCCCTCCTTCCCGTCTAGCCACTCTGGGCTTCTTTCAGTTCCTCAACTGCCTGGTATGCAAGCGTGTGCTCGCTTTACCTGAAACACGCTTCTCTCATCCCCCCAGCCCCCACACCCGCACACCCACCAACTCATCCTCTCCCACTGTCGGCGCCTGGCTAACACCTCCTACTCCTTCAGGTTTCGGCACACATTCGACTTCCCCAGAGAAGCCTTTCCTAAACCTAAACCCTAGACCCACAGTGCATGGCCTCACAGCCTCTCGTATGTCCTTTCTCATGACACACACCATTCCTGTAATCACTCATTTAATGTCTGTACCTCACATGGGACCTCAGCGTCCATGCGGTAGGGACCATGTCTGTTTTATGTCATGTGCTAGCAGCACCCAGAACAGTGCCCGGCCAGAGTGGGCGCTCAGGAAGTATTTGTTGACGGAGTGAAGAGAGGCATGAAGAGCACTAAGGAGGCTCCTGCAGTAACTCAGAGAATGAAAGAAGGATCTGGAGACATTTGGCAAGACACATGGATGGGGCAGATGATGGTGGGAATTTCGTATGTTGGGGTCGAGGTACAAATGAATAGAGGAATATAGTGCCCACCACCCTGAATGTGCCATATGACCTTGCTGATGAAGATAAGCTCTTTCCAATGAAAACAGTTTATCACGGGTGGAAACCCTGCCCCGACCTTGAGAAACTGACAGGTAGGGTGCTTGTGTCTGTTTTTTAAAATGATAACTTGAGCTGAATCATATCTCACTTTCAAACCCTGTTTCTCTTAAGATTATTATGAGATAGTGATTGAAAAAATGAATTGCATTTAAAAAATTTAGTAAGTACTGCAATTTCACAGCTTTGTACACAGTTGGCACCAAGTAAACTGTCACCTTCCCTCTCCCCACCACCCATGACCTCCCCCCTCACCCACCCTCTGCATGGCACCAGGCTCGGTGTTGAGCATGCAGCAGATGATCCACAGACATTTCCTGATTGCCTGTTAGATACACGTAGAGCATTGGCTGAAAGTCAGACCCAGGTTCTGAATCCATTTCTTTGACTGTTCAGTGTAATCAAAAACCTCTATCTCTGTATAAGGCCGTTGTGAGGACTGAAGGCAACAGCACACATAAAAGCACTGTGCAAACTGGAAAGAACACAAAACGTCGTGCTTTCCGTTATTATTAACACGGCTTGGAATTTCAGCACTGCAAGGAGTTGGGGGAGATGGAAGGGCACTGACGGTTATTGGGCATCAGTCCTGGTCAAGGACTATGGCAAACACCTGATACATATTATTAATAGTTTTTTCGATCCTCCCAATAACCCTACAAAGAAATGGGGTCTGAGCTGTTGGACCCTTCACCCAAGTCACACGGCTTCAAGCAGCCCTACTGGTGCCATGTGGGTGTCTGACTTCACAGCGGCTGCCGTCCCAGGGGACCTGAGCCTGTCTTGTGCACCCATTTGCTTTAGGCCTGAAGAAGCAGCGGCCCAGAGAGCTGTCTCATGGGAACAACGCACTAGAATAGGGCCTGAAAATCATGACTCAAGACATGAAAATCCCAGTCACCTTTCCTTGGTTCCTGAAAATGACTCGGCTTTTACACTGGCACCTTAAAGAACTGGAGTAACTTAAGCGAAGTGCATGGGTTGACCAGCCAGCAAACTAACCAGTGAAAGACTGGAAGAGAACTCAGGCTGGGAAGGTGCCCGGGAAGATCTCCCAGTGATCTGCACTGAGAGGAAGAAGAAATGTGACCAGATGATGACAACCCATAGCGACCTTAGAAACCAATGTACCGGGATGCAGGTGAGAGATGCTTAGTGACCTGCCTAAGTCACACTCCAGTCTGCCTCAGCAGAGAGCTCAGACTCCCCACCAGGCACTGGAGCAGCGTCCCACATGCCACCAGCTTCTCTATCTTACCATCTTTCCCCTGAGCTGTTTAAGGGCAGCTGAGTCACTGGGGAGAAAGCCAGGGCTAAGGGGGCTGTCCTGGGCCTGAGCAATGTGAGGGAGGAGATGACCAATTCTGGGGGTGTTGGGAGGCTTACGAGGGACCAGTGGGGGGTGGAGAGGCCACAGGACAAATGATAAGCTGGTGGCACTGAACATAAAGGACACATGCTGGCTCAGCTCCTGACTCACCAGTGAATCACCGTCTGCCAGCAGGAAGCACAGCCTGCAATTGTGTTCTGGAAAAGGGCAATGAGGTAAACTTTCAGAAGGTCTCTGTGTTCTCTTTTGTCTCCAGAAGCAAAAAGAACAATCAACAACAACAGCAATTAAACAGAGGCCAAACTTTTATATTAATTAAAAGCCACGTCATGTACATCTAGGCCAATTTTTCAATCACTGAGAGCTATGATTGGTCCCAGCAAGAAAAGGCCTCCAGGCAAAGAGAGCACGGGGCCAGGCAGGCAGAGCTGGGTCACGCGGCTGCGGTTCTGCCACAACGTACCGAGCCTGCAATCCTGGGGCGGCTACGCTGCCTCTCTGGAACTCAGCTTCCTCACTTCCGCTCATCTTGAGAAAATTTGAGATGTCACAGATAAATGAATGCTACCTAGCACACAATATTGAATATCCAATATCCAAGAAAGGACAATGGCTAGTTCATTATTAGCAGCAGTGGTAGCAGCACTATTTCCACAGTAGGTATTTCTGCAGGATTACTGGCATCAAGGTGTCAGAACCAGCCTCACAGCCTGTCCCAGAGGGTGCCAATTCTGGGAAGAATGCCCCTGGAGGACAGAAGAAACCCTGGGGGTCTGCCAGCCCTTGTCTTCAAGAACGTTATAATAAATTCTGGGAATCTGGACCTTAACACCCATGAGACAATAAGAAGCAGAAAAAATGTACATGTTAAACTAGACCCTGTTCTAGCAAAAGGAAAGGGCGTTGTGGACTGGGACAGTCTGGGAGGGGGCATACACATGTGCGTATTGAAACTGTGTTTAAAATTGCCAGGTCACCCACTGTTCCCTCAAGGGTCCCACCTGAACTGCCTCTGACCCCATCTCTGCCCATCCTTCCAACGTGTCCACGGCATCTTCCCTTTAAGGCCCCTTGACGTGTGTTGCTGCTCGGTCTAGCTCAAGGCCTCTGTGCAGAGTCTGATTAAAGTTGAAAAGAACAGCTGTCCTGGAGCATCCAACACCCGTCACAAAAGCCTCAGTCAGGAAAACACCATCTAGACCAAGAGTTCTGGCCTGGATCCGTGGAAGACTTTTGAGAATATATAAGCTCTTGAAATTGAAGGCTTAGTGTATTTTGTGTGGTTTTGTGTGTGTACATACCCCTGTACAGGAATATGTTCATTTATCTGGAGTAGGGTCCGTATCTCTCCTTAAGTTTTTGTGAAGGAATATATTCCCTACAAGACTAAAAATCAGTGGTTCAGACCAAGGTTCAGCAAACTGTAGCCCACAAGCCAAATCTGGCTCACTGCCTGTTCTTATAAATAAAGTTTTATTAGAACACAGCTACACTTATGGGTGCACCTATATGGCTGCTTTCCCACGACAACAGTGGAGCTGAATAGCTGCAACACAGACCGCATGGCCCATAAAGGCTAAACTTTTTACTATCTTACTCTTTACAGAAAAAGGGTGCTGACCCCAAGTTTTAATAATATCTTTTAGAACCATCCACTACATTTGAGCAGGTGCTGGCTGGTAAGTCACCACCAAAATCCAAAAATGAGCAAATGATTTTAGAATCAAAGTTTCCCTGCTCTAATTTGCAACCTCATAGACTGATTAATCACTACAGATTGGCCTCCCTGGAAGTCTACCGGACAAAGGGGTAGCCAAGAGGGAAACCAGTTAGAATTCCTCCAAGGCTACCTGCCACAGGCATCCCAAGCCAAGCTTCTCCTGCAAAATACTGGAGAAGAGGTAGTCAGGCAAGAGAAGTATCATCACTCTAAATAATTCAAACAATCCTGCTGCTGGCTCCAAACCAAATATGAGAAATTATATAATTAGCAGTGGTGCATTTAAAAGACTATATTAAATATGCTAATGTTCTCACCATGGTAAGGCAAAGCTGCAGAAACGATGCCATCTATTAACTAGCCTAGGATCAGTCCAAATGAAAAGGAACATCTTCAGGGTATTTAAAAAATAATGATATCAATCAGTTTGACAGAATACTTTTCTTGGGCTACAAAATTGGTTAACCAAAAGTCTTATTCCATTTTAATGTGTTTTAAGTTACTTATTTCCATTTTCAATGCAGTTTTTCATTAACAATGTATTATATTACTTTTATTACCTTTAAGTCCAAGAACCATTTTTTGCATGTTTTGTTGTTGGCTAATTCTCATCATTCTGATCTCTTTCCTGGCAGATGAGGTTATGTACATGGACTTTAATTATACATGCGCATATTCCCCATCCAGTACGCAGAGAATAAGGCAAGCATGCACTGCAGCAAATATGACCTCACGTGCACCTCAAGCTATGCAGCATTCTTCTGTTAGAATCATCCACACTTAAAATCTCAAGACCTGTATGCTTTACCTAAACTCGCAGTTTGTATATGAAGCTAGGTGTCTGGAGCTAAGAGTGAGAGTCTCATGGCCAGAGAGGACGAAATATTTGCAAATGTAATCTTAACGTCAGGGAATCTCTTGGGAGTTTTCTTCTACTCAACAGTGCGTCCCATGCTGGAACTTCTGAGCTGTCCTCTTTGGGTTGCAATGCAGACCTTGTACCATTTCCCTGTCTGAGTTTACTAAGTTTGGCTGCCAATCATGAATGGCCTCTTCCTGTGAGTTTGTGGCAAGATGTCTCATAAGTTAGCATACCCCATATTTGATAGTATATTGTTCAGATAAATGTTTGTTAAATAGTTCAAAACAATGATATAAAATTTGTTCCACTTCAATCAAGAGATGAGGGTTCCTCAGAACCCAATTATAATAACATCAAGTAGTATCTTGTTTAATCTTCATGACAATGTTTTGTGGTCGGTACGACTGACCCACAGAGGTTAAGTAATTTTTCCAGGATCTCATAGGTGATAAGGGCAAGAGCTGGTGTGACCCATGACCCCCCATCTCCAGGGCTGGTGCTTTTCTGAGGATGCACTTTAGGCTGATGCTGATGTACTGACTGAATGATGCTATTTCAATGAGCCCCAGACTATACGTCTGAAGTTTCTGGAAGTCAGAAGCTTCAGGCCTCAGCTCTAACACTGCTGGTTGACTTTGGCCGGTCACTTAATCTCTCTGGGCTTTGGCTTCCTCATATGTGAAATGAAAGAACTGAACAAGAAATTCCTTAAGATTCTTTCAACTCCAACAATTAGGAATTCTATTGAGCAAAAGTAATCTGGTTCCCAGATGATCTAGCTGAAGGAAATATACATATACTCCACAACCAAATGAAAGGGATTTGGCGTTATACACACTTTTGGATGATTTGTGCCTTGGGTCCCTCTCAACTGGCTAAGAGCTAATTAACTAAGGGCTGACCATGTGCACAGTTAAAACTATCATTTCTATGACTCTTATGCAGAAATCAAACTTTGTTTTCAGAATATTATGGGGATACAAATGTTTAGGTTACATAAATTGCTTTCGTACTGTTTGAGTCAAAGTTATAAGTGTGCCCACCCCCCAGATAGTGTGTTCTGTACCCATTAGGTGAGAACTTACCCATCCCTTCCTCCCCACTCCCACCTGCTTGATTTCCAATGAATGTTACAGAAATCAAACTTTTGAGACAAGAGTGCCAAACAAGAGTGATCAGCCTGCCTCTGCTGAGTTGGGAGCTAGTCATTTTGCCTTCCTCTGCTCGCAAAGATCCAAAGTCTCTGATAAGTTCATTGTTTTTGTCACACTGCTTGATTTCTCCTCATTAAAAGTGTTCGGCATCATTGTCGGCATCATTGTCGTTACAGAATTAGCATAGATGTTTTCCCCAGATCTTGACAGAGCTCATGCTGTGTAATGAAAAATATGTCTGGTCTTATTCCTGGGAGAAGCAGGGCGCTTCTAAACCCTTGGAAGGTCCAAGTGACAGGAGTGTCTATGGCGGATCCTGAAGTGAGGGCAGCCTTGTTGGCAACAGTGCCCTTAACCTATGAGGTCTGCGCTGACTCCAGGCAGTCAGTGTTGGAATTGCATTGCAGCACTGCACCCTGCCCGCCACGACAGAGTTCTGCCTGGGGACAGGTCAGGCACCCTCCGGCCTCAGGCCCTTTGCACTGACTGCTCCTTCTGCCCTGGAGCATTCTTGCTCTGGGACCTTCGTAGCTGGCTCCATCGCCCCCTCAAGCCTTTGGCTCAAATGTCACCTTCTTACTGGAGAGTTCTCCCCTGCATCCTCCCTTTATATCCCACCTGCACACACTCTGTTTCCCTTCCCTATGTCACTCTTCATAGCACTCACCTTCTGATACACTAGGTAATTTGTTTATGAGTTCGCACATTATTAATAAATATAGTCCACTGATAGGATGTAAGCTCTAGGTGGGCAAGAACTTCTCTCTTTAGTTCACTGTTATATGCCTACTGCTCAGAACAGTGCCTAGAACATTGTAGATATTCACTCAATATTAGTTGAATTGAGCTGAATCTATACCTATCTGCATGTATACACATATAATAAAATCAAGCTCCTGTGATATAATAAATTAATTGAATTCCTGTTAATTGCCTATAAACACCCCTCTGTAGCACATTAAGCTATTCTAATTTTCATACTGGGCAACCCTACTGCATATGGTAACATTTTATATCTCACTTGAGCAAAAAGAAGCCATCATACTCATTTTTCCCATAGTTTTTTAAAAAATGTACACTAGTGACATTGTACACTGACTTCTGATGGCATTCTCAGAATAATTCTGTTGAAAGGCTGTCAAGTGTGAAACAAACAACAAAAGGTATTAAAAAATACACTTGGCTAAGGGGACATTAAGATTGAAGGGAAAAACCTATGAAAGAAGACTTTTTTTCCCTCCAGAGCTAATAAACTCAAAAGCTTTATAACCTTAGTTTGCAATAGCTGGGCAGGGGACTCTGTGGTAACATCACTGAGGCATCCCAGCTGTCATATTGGGGGGATATCAGCCAATGAACAAAAGGCAATCACTGAAGCAGCTGGCCCTAGGGTACCTTCAAAACTAAACTAAATGTAGAGATTGTCTTTGGATAAGACCATACTAGTCTTCTGACAATGGTTTGCCTTTCCTCACTCCCCTCCTCTGAGCTAACATGATCCTTTAGTCCTGTGGTTCCCAACTCCCAGGCCATGGTCCATTACCGGTCCGTGGCCTATTAGGAAACAGGCCGTGCATCACTGCCTGAGCTCCGCACCGCACCTCCCGCTTGACCCCCGCAGCCCTCATCCCTAGTCAGTGGAAAAATTCTCTTCTATGAAACCGGTCCCCAGTGCCAAAAAGGTTGGGGACCGCTGCTCTAGTCCAATTGCTGGCATTTCTTGATAGGGCTACTGTTTTCCTTTGGCTTTGTTCTCTGATTGTTTGAATAGAATTTATGTGAATTTAGAGAAACTCTGTATCTGTTTTAGGTCTCCAAGAAAAATGGGACTCATGACTTCACAGTGATTCTGCCTATTTATTGAAACATGAAGATGTCACCCACATAATCATTTTATTTTTTACTAAAAGCTTATCCACGTGTTTATTTTCTAGAGCTGATAAGAGAAAATCTAGCTTTAGGTGGTGAAGAGTCATAGAATATCAATATCTTATTATATTTTAGTTATTCAGAACACTTACAATAACGAAAATCTATAAAGACAGCCTATATCCACACACATATCAAATATTCCAAATTCAAAACTGGATTTTAAAATCACCTTCACATCTGGTATTTTCCACAGAGATTTTCACTTTATCTGCTTTCCTGTAGGCAGATATTTAACTTTCCAGAGTTTCCTTCGTTTAAACCCAAAGAATGTTTGACACGTAGTAGGCTCTTAACACCTCTTGGTGTGGGGAAATAAATTGGCAGATTTCAAACAGAAACAAAACTGTAAGTTCATACGCCCTGTGGACCCACATTAAAAGGAACGCCCGAAAGTACCCTCCTGTACTCAGAGGCATGTGTGGGTCAGTGCAAGGGACAAAAGAATCTGTTGTCTTCCCCTGTAGGACTTGCTTAAAAAAGTTAATTGGGAGTCCATTAGGCTGAGAAGGCTCCAGCACCGTGGGTTCCTATGTAAGCAAAAGAAACCCAACTCAGTGTAAAAGGTAAAATGAAACTTAACCAATCAGACACTGCAAACTAATCTCTAACTAGGAACCTTCCACTGAAATGACCCAAATAAGGCTACTGATTCCTTTAACCAATCAAATACTTTCTTTCCCTTGCTTCAATAAGGCTTATAAAACCCTTCTTCACGTGTTCTTTTGTTGGAGGCCAAATAGCTTTCTGTTTGGTGCTGCCCGATGCATGAATTACTGCCTGCTTAAATAAACTCTTTAAAATTTCAACATGCCTAAGTTTATCTTTTAACAGTTCATTACCCAGATGCAGAGAGAGAATGACCCAGACAGAGCTGGACACTGAGGCTGAGGCTACCCTATCGCTGCTGCTCACAAGGAAACATACGGGGGTTATTATAGCTTTCCACTTCCTTTCCATGTTGTCACAGCGCTTTTAAGTGGCTATGCTGTTAGTTTGGGGCCAGACAGGCCCCTGGCAGCATAACTTATCTGGGAAGAGTAAGGGCCTGGAAATTAGACAGACCTTATCTCAACTCTCTCCTCCGCCGTTGTTTATCCTCAGGCAGAATTTGGATGCTTAAGGCTCTTAAATGTCCAGAATTAATGACTAAAATTAATAAGATGCTATCTGGCATGAATATAATTAAAGCATTGGATGGAGGTTCAAATATGCAATTAAGTAAGTATAACCTGGCTTGACATCACCTCAGAAAGCCCCAGAGAGGTCGGCTGGCCAAAAGTTAAGCATGAGCCTGCACTGCTTGGCAACTGCTAAAAGAAATCTTAATCACTTGTAGGCTGCACTTGCACAAGTTTGATGTGTCTATCAAGTAAGATTGTTTTTTTGATGCTCTTTGAAGCCACCAAGGAGTACTGTGCTCAGTTCTGGGTAGCGCTGTAAGGAGGATATTGCTGCCAATATTCAGCATTGGATGTCCAGAGAAGTTTCCTGAGAATCGTAGCCAGGATAGTAGGGTGGGCTTAAAACATAGGGGGAGGAACTTTGCCTGGAAACACCAGCTTCTGGGAAGTACCAGGCTCCAGGCCTCAAGCACCTAAAGGGTTGCCAGGTGGAGTAGATTCTGCTTCGGCTGAGTCAGCTAGTATTTCCTGGGCCTGTACTACACTCAGAGCACCCCGACAGGTGCTGTGGGATACAGAGATTAACGACGCACAGGCCAACCTCAAGGCACTTACAATTAAGGAAAATAGAATGCGGAGTCCAGGATCCTTGGTTTTCACCCCAACTCTGTTACCTGCTGTATGAAACTATAATGGACTTGTGTGCCAATGTGACTGGGCCACAGGGTGCCCAGACTAGATAATATTTCTGGGTGTATATGTGAGGGTGTTTCTTTCCTTTTCTTTTCTTTTCTTTTCTTTTATGCCTTGTTTGCTTTTGTTGAGACAGAGTCTCATCTGTTGTCCTGGGTAGAGTACAGTGGCATCATTGTAGCTCACTGCAACCTACAACTCCTGGGCTCTAAGCAATCCTCCTGCCTCAGCCTCCCAGGTAGCTGGGACTACAGGTGTACACTGCAACACCCAGCTGGGTTTTTGTTTTTTCAGTTTCCTTTCTTTTTGGTAGAAACAGGGTCTCACTCTTGCTCAGGCTGGTCTCCAACTCCTGAGCTCAAGCAATCCTCCTGGCCTTGGCCTCCCAGAGTGCTATGTGAGGATGTTTCTAAATGAGATTTGGCATTAGAATTGGTGAACTTAATAAAGTTGACTGCCCTCGCCATTGTGGGTGGCCAGCATCTGTCCACAAGGGCCTAAATAGAACGAAAGGCAATGGAAGGAGAAATTTACTCCCTTTTTTGCTGCCTCACTGTTGAGCTGGGGCATCTCATTTTGTTTTCTTCTGCCCCTGGACTTGGATTTACACCATTAGGCTGGTTCTCAGGCTTTTAGACTCAGACTGGATTTCCAGGGTCTCCAGCCTATAGACAGCAATTGTGGGACTTCTCAGCCTCCATCATCAGATGAGCCAACTCTTTACAATAAATAAATATCTCTCTATACATAGGTATATACGCTGTGTGTATTACATACACAGATATATGTAAAAATTAGTTCTGTTTCTCTGGAGAACCCTGACTAATATAGTGACCATAAGCAGTTTCTTAACTTCTCTTAATCGGGCTTTCTTTCTTTATAAAGCAACACTGCAGAGGTTTCCTAAGAATTAAGTGTGATAAGCATTCATAAACAATATGCATTTTTTTAGGGAAACCCATAACACAAGGCAGAATTAATAAAATGTTATAACAAAAGAAAAGAGCAAAGAGCTGGAAAAGGAATGAGAAATCAGAAATGGACTGAAACCAGGTAGACGGGGGAAGGCTTTACAAAGACGACAGCTTTTGGATTGAACCTCAAAGGACAAGGAGGAGTTTGGTGGGTTGGGAAGGGGAGGAGGCAGAAGAGTGTTCTATGTTGGGTAGACAGTATGAGCAAAGGTGCAGATATTGGAAATAAATGGCTTTTGGGAGACCAAACAATAATACAGTGGCTGGAGTGCAGAGGAAGAACAAAGCAACGATAACAGCCGGAAAGACACAACAGAGTCTCATTACGACTGCCCGAGATGGCACACCAAGGAGCCTGTGGGCGGCGGTGGGCCGTGTAAGTGAACTCAGGAGAATCAATCTGTGTGCAAACAGGGTGTGGGAAGGCTAATGACTGGAACTAGGAAAGCAAGTTAAAGCATCTCTCTAAGAACCCAAGCAGGAGATGATGCTAATGACCTAAGATAATGACAGTGGCACTGGAAAGCAAGGGGACAAATGCTGGCTATGTGGAGTGAGGCAGAGGAGGAATAAAAGACGGCTCCTTGTTTTGCAACCTTTGTGTTAAGGAGACTGCTGATGCCATGAACCAATGCAGGAAACCCTGGAGGAGGAATAAAGCTGACCAAGGAGATAATGAGTTCAGCAGGGAGTGCTGAGTTTCAGGTGGCTGTGGAATAGTCCCAGGGAGTTCATCATAGAAGGCTGAAAACATGGCTCTGGAGCTCACAAGACAGTCAGGGTCAGAGATGTGGATTTCAGAGGAGGTACATCAGAGGTTAAGAACGTGTTGTCAAACATAGACAAACTTGGGCTTGAACTCTGCTTTCAATACTTGCTGTGTGGCTTTGAACAATTTTTTTTATCATCTCTAAGCCTTAATTTCCTTAATTGTAAATTTGGGAAAATTATACGTGCTTCAAAGGCTGTGCGTATTGCAGGCCATCTGGTCACCATTTGTCACCGTCACTGTCTACCAAAACTATTGCTGCTGAAGCCGTTAGAGGAGATGAACGTGGCTAGGAACACAGAGCAATTAAGTGGAAAAAGGACTGAGGACTGAATCCTAGGAAACAATTATCAAGGGATATATGGCAGGAGAGCAAACCTGAAATAAGCTCAGGAGCAGTCAAAGGGGCAGCTGGAAGACCATAACAGCAAGACCACAACAGCAAGGCCAAAGGGAGAAAATTTCACGGAGATAATTATCAAAAATGTTGAATGCTACAAAGTAGTCAAGGAGGATAAAGAAGAAAAAAGGAGAGAACGTTAGAGGTAGTAATTTGGAGGTTATCCTTGCTAGGGGAACTATCACATATGGTGGGCATAGAAGCCAGTTGTAAATGTAATAGGATTCAAAATCAAAGTTGCACCCAGCCTCCAAGGAGATGTGTATCAGATACCAAAATGAGCTATAAGATGGATCACCTTCCAGAAAGTTCAAAGTGTATATAAATAGTTAACAGGTCTTAGTCTTCTTACCCACTTTGAGGATATAAAAAGGCTTAAGTTATTGCACAAAAAGATGGCTGGGCATTGTGGCCCATGCCTGTAATCCCAGAACTTTGGGAGGCTCACGTAGGAGGATTGCTGGAGGCCAGGAGTTTGAGACAAGCCTGGACAAAAAAGCAAGACCCTGTCTCCATTAAAAATTTAAAAATTAGCCAGATGTGGTAGCTAATATGTCCTGTAGCCCCACCTACTGGGGAGGCTGATGCAGGAGGATGGCTTGAGCCCAGAGTTGGAAGTCACAGTGAGCTACGATCATACCACTGCACTTCAACCTGGGCAACAAAGTGAGACCCTGTCTTTTAAAAAAGAAAAGAAAAGAATAGAAAAGAAAAAGAAGAGAGGAGAGGAGAGGAGAGGAGAGGAGAGGAGAGGAGAGGAGAAGAGAAGAGAAGAGGGATCTGTGAAAAGGATTTCTTTAGGGGGAGCTGTGCTACGAATTCCGTCATTCTGAGAGATGCTTCCCTTCATCTCCGTAGGGGCTTCACTGGCAGACTGCAAGTGCCCGGTCAGTGTCCTCTGGGAACAGAGGGGAAGAGCAGAAATAACAGACCAGTGTTTACCTGTTTGTCTTTCACCTGAGAATCTGGGGCAGCAGACGAAGGGCAGCTGGGTTGCACTGGTGGCCTGTGGTTGGGGGTGAAGGATGTATGCGTGTTCTGAGGGATCTGAGGGAGCAAGCTGGCCTGGAGCTAATTTAAATTCTTCCCAAGAGCATCATCTGAGGCCGGCAGGGAGAGCTTTGGAAAACAAGGACTGAGGGAGACACAGCCAAGCTGGAAGCAGCTGAACAGACCACATCAGACCACATCGACAAAGAGTGGAATGTTCTCGGTGGGAGTCCCTGAAGAACCCGTGAAAACACCCGTAAGACAAGTTGGCTTTAAATAACAATTGCTGGCCAGAGAGTTTTAAAGCCAACTTACAATAGAACAGGCAAGCGTGGACTTTCCACCTCTCCTTTCTCATCAGCTGCACCCGCCTCGCCCCCCAATTCCAATCCTGGAGGGTCAGAACGGCAGGGAGGAGGGGAGTGCACAGGAGAAAAGCCATCACCCTTTCCCTTGTCTTGTCCTTCAGGCAAGGGGACTGGCTACATAGGGCCCTGGATAGGTGTGAAAGAAGAACAATTCTGAATGACTATCATGTGACTAGACATCTTCACTTTGGAATTGAGATGGTCATTTGTAGCTGGAAGAGTCCAGACCACTTCTTACTCTCTTAGGAGAAACCAGGAAAACTGGGATTGTCGAGGTGCCATCCAGTGGCAAAAGAGGAACTTCCACCACTATATAGATCTAAGAGGACTGCATAGAAGACAATTAAAAAAATAAAATAAAATAAAACCCCACACATAATTCTTGTGTGCTCTGTGTTACCCAAAACTATAGAAAATGAGTCAGGATGAGAAAGTGGAGGCTTCAAGGGCAGTAATTTATTATTATTCTTGTTATTTTTTAGCAGTTCGGCAGAGAAAGATTTAGGCACCATGGTTTGATGACATGACAGAAATGATGAAAGGCCCTTTTAGGACAGGAGGAATTTAGGCCTGGCCGTGGGCTGAGGAGAAAGAGTCAGCACAGAGACGGTGAAACAGCAAATCCACTAGAACAACAGGACAGGAACACTGATACGGCAAGGCCACCAAGAGAAAGGGAGAAGACAAAGTCAAGAGCACTGTCATTGGTTTTAGCAAGGAAGAGAGACTCTTCTTCCTTTGAAAGACGAGGGAAGCAGGGGAGAAGATGAGGGAAGGTACAGGGGCATTTTCGTCTGGGAGGAAAGGAAAATGAAATAGTTTAGAGTGAATGAGTTTGATCATCCCGGGGGGCTAGGAGAAAAGCTACCCTACACATGATGGCAGTGGGGTGCTATTTACTACTGCGGAGGCCAGAATTAGGACTGCTGTGTAAAAGCTGGAGAGAGATCAATTTGGGTTCAGTACAAGAAAGAATTTGTTAAAAGTCAGCGCTAGAGGACAGTGGAATTGGCCTTCTCGTGACGTTGTAAGCTGTTGCCGACAGAGGGTTCTTGCTGGGGATGAACACCGGTCGGGATGCAGGGGGGAGGGTCTCTGCATTGAGGGGGAGGCTGGATGACGACCTCCAAGACTCTTAGTGTCCAGGATTCACATTCAATGCTATATTTTCTAGGGTTTTCCATGCCCACAATTCATGTGTCACTGCTACTGAATACAATAGAGAGAAGCCCGTGAGAACCTAAAGAGAAAATGTAAAGATCGCACGTGTTATACAATGCCTCGATTTCCTAAGTAGGAAATTATCTATTTATAGCAAAAGAACTAATCTGTGCTTGAGTTAGATTCTTTTTCCAAAGTACAATATTCTATGTGTTTCCATATAGCTTTGCAGTTGATTAAATTTGAAGTATCACTATGTTCTGGAACACTTTATATTTATGCATGAGCTAAAAAATAGCTGTGATCAAGAAAGTCTCCAGAACCCCCTGCAGCCTTTCCCTGCTGAGAGTCAAACGGGAACTTGCTGACAAGAGCAAAGCACCTTCGCCAATGTCTCTCTACTCAAAATGCAAAACAAAAACCCCAAACCCTCTATTTCAATCATCAATCTGAATTCTATAAATCAATGCAATCAAGAGTGATCATACCAGATTTTATATCCTTCTTTACTTAGACAATGAAATGCCACACAAAAAAACTTCCAGCTATTCAACAAGATAGCTATCATATTTCTTTAAAATAAGAACTGTATATTCCTAGAATTAACAACTTTTGAAATAATAATATATTCCAGCACCAACGGGTACCATGAATCTCAAAGAAATCTGCCTACAGATACAATGTAAACTGGCCTTTTAATCCAATTAAAACTTAAATCTATAAAGAATTGTCAGTCTATTATGAACCATTACTCATTTTACCACAATATTTTTCCTAAGAGATAAAATCCACTAGAACAATTAGCAATATTTAATATTCTGGGTCAAGGTTCAGAACCTAAGATCCTCTGACATCTTTAGACATAAATAATATTAAAAGTCAATAGAGAAGGGTTGTATTTTATGTACATGTTTCTATCTACAATTATTTGTGATTAACACACTGCCTGGAACATAGAAAGTTAGCTTAGCTTATTAAATAAATGACTGGATAAGTAAAAGAATGAATGAGCTTTGTTAGCAGTGGCTCAAAAACCACTTTGTGAGGAAGCCTGGTCTTTGTCCAGACTCCAAATATCTTCTGGTATTCCCAGTGACTTCTGGTGTCCTAGCATCACCAGCTACAGGACAGAGCAGGAGAGCCATCAGAAATCCCTCTGACCCAAACCAACACAGACACAGGGAGAGGGAGATGTTTCCCAAGGGCTAGGATGCCTGAACGCTGTCATTTTTAGAAGTCTGACTAGTTCTTCTAAATGTGGTTTCATTTAATCTGCCAGAGATTCCCTCCAGAGAAGAATGGCTATCTTCAAAGGACCCTTAATTCCCTCTCACCTCCACCATAGGAACAAAAGTTAAGAGTGGAAGAAAGCAACAGTAATCACTTTCTGGTTCTAAAGAGCACCAAAAGCAAATCTTGGTGTCATCTGCCTCCAATTAAGTCCTGTAAATGAATCTATGTGGCTGAGTCCAGCTGCAATTCACTAGGAGGTACAGTTCAGCTGAGGTGTCATTCACCAACATCATTCACTAAGTAATAAGGAACACAGTTTTGAATGTGCTTTGACATTTATTATCTCATTTATAGTCCATTACAACCCAGAGAAAAAAGGTGTTTTACAGAATAGGAAGCAGGCTTGGAAATACAGAGACCACACAGCAAGTCAGACACAGAGCTTGGATGAGACCCGTGTCTCCTAACACGATTGCAATACTGTTTCTATTATTCTAGGTTCTCGCCTATTTTCTTATCACCCAGAGTTAGGGAAAGCAATCAGGACCTGTGGTGAACGGTGCCTGATACAGCTTCTGTCTTATCTCACTTAGGCAAAACATCCCAGGAAAGTGGGCAGGATGGAATATTTCTAGAAACATTTAACAAGTGGATCCTGGCCATCCAATACCATGGGAGTCTATAAAAGAAGCTGAGGAAATGTCCATTTTAGAATCACATACCCCAGAAGAACACTGTACTCCAGACAGGTCTGTCTAGTGCTGGGAGAAACTAGCTTGGTAATCCCCGGAGACAGGACACGAGTACACATGCACCCACAAGTGTGCGCACACACATGCACACACCATGTGGCAAAAGTCTTACTGTAGTTTTGAGCTTTAGTGACTTCAGAAGGATAAACCAGAAGGATAAACGCTTTAAACTTGTAAAAAAAATCATTTGAAAGCTTATTTATATTTCTTCTATACTTAGTTTTGTGAATGTTAAATAATACATTTTAATTTTAATTTTTTGTTTCAGTCCACATATGCTATCTTCAATCAGAGGGGCTGAAATGTCTTACAATATGGCACATGACAACCTTACAAGGACGCAAAAAATGATGCTTGTTACATTACATCTCACACTAAGCCTGTAGTCAAGTAAAGGTAATTTTCACACGTGCTGCTGTGAAAACTGCATTGTTCCTAATCAAGCTTGTAGGGTGGGATTTTTCTTCTTTCCTTTTTTTTTTTTTTTTTTAAACCCTAGAGCACTACTTTTGGTTACACCAATTCAATTTTATCTTCTTAGTACAATCCATCCTGTTAGAATCCTTGTGGATCTTCATTCTGTCTTCAGCCACACTGGCTCCCCTCCCCGTGGTTTCATCCACACACCTTTAACATTCTCAAACGGGCACTTCTGACCAAACTAAACCATATGGAGTCCAAAGCAGAACCCTGTGGTGTGGACTCCCAGTGAATAAATATAGTCCCTACCTTTAGGGACTTTATGGACCAATTCTAATAGAGATCACCTCCAGCACATTTGACATCAACCTATAAATCAGTTCCTTTTGGACAGGACAATTCAATCCATGAAAAATATAACCACCTATACCACTCAGACAGTACATTTCATCTTACTCAAAGGGATTTCAATAGGGGCTCTGCCAAGTGCACTGTGAAATTCCCAGACTGTCTGACACTATCCCTCTGATGTCTCAGGTGAGGGACTCTCCTTAACTACGAAAAGTAAGATGAGGGGGCAACCTGGTTGCAGCTCTGTTGCTTATGCATTCTACTAACAAACATAATGCTGTAATCATCAAATTCTAAAGACAGATCCAAACAAACAAATAGAAATCAGTTTACTTGTAACCCAAGTTCAAATAAAATCTGGACAGCTCTAAACAATATCTGCTGTGGGCTAAATGTTTAAGTCCTAACCTCAGTACCTGTGTATGGGATCTTATTTGGAAATAGGGTTTCTGCAGATGTTATCAAGTTAAGATCAGGTCACACTGCATTAAGGTGAGCCCTAATCCACTAACTGGTGTCCCTGTAAGAAGAGGGAAATTTGGGCACACGCACAGACACACATAGAGCAAGGTCACATGAAGACGGAGGCAGAGATTGGAGCGATGCTGCACCAAGCCAAGGAATGCCAAGGATTGCTGGCGACCATCAGAAACTGGGAAGAGGCAAGGACAGATTCATCCCTGGAGCCCTCAGAGGGAGCCTAGTCCTGTCCATACCTTAATTTTGGACTTTTGGCCTCCGAAACTGTGAGACAATAAATTTCTATTGTTTTAAGACACCCAATTTGTGGTACTTTGCTAGGGCAGCCCTAGGAAACTAACACAACATCTAAGCAAACATATTTAAGTTTAAAGTAATGTCTATTAACATTAGCATCGAGAGCACTTAGGAATTGGGTGGCAAAAAAAAAACAAGATGGATGTTAGAAAAACCTGCAGAGCGATGAGAGACACTTAGGCTCCTGAGCAGGTAGCAGGCACAGCAGGGCTGAGCCTTCAGATCAGATCTCAGCGAGGGGAGTGGGTGAAGAAACTAGCCAAGCAGTTTTGAGGGCACTGGTGTTGGGTTGAGGGGTTGGACCAAAGGTGGCATGCAGTGTCAGGCTCATCACCAAGGAGTCCATTATCCATTATCGTGCAAGGTAGGTAGACATTTCTCAAGAAAATTCTGTCACTTTCTAACGGTAACAAATCACAGATTCATCAGTTTGTCATCGACATATAAGCAAAACCATGTTGAGCTTCCTGTCTCCAACTTGGCATTTTCCTTGACTATTTTTCATCATTCTAAATTAGACAGCGAGCAGTGCAGGGGAAGGATCTGCCGGCCTGTCTATCTATAGAGCTCTAGCCACCATTTCCAAGGTGCTAAGACTCCACTGATTGATGACGATATTGCTAAAACGGTTACATTCTGAACCAAAACAAGGAAGGCGTATTTTTCCACATGTGCAAACTTAGGGGAGGAAGGAAGCTCCCTTGCTGTTTCTTGCATCGATCTGGTTCCAATGTGGCCCCATGAAATAGACGTCTGTAATGGCAAAGCTCCTCCCTGGAAGGACCTAAGAGACGTCCCTAGGAGCTTTCCCAGCAGTAATTAGGGGCTGTATTATTGCTAATCCTGAACACACTGGGAGCTGAGTTAATTTTGAAAGATAAAATAAAAGTGCTGCCTTGCGGCAAAAGGCCCCTTCTTGGCACCATTAAATCAAGCGCGGCCCTGTGCAGGGCCAGAGTATTAATTCTGAAGATCTCTGTACCCCCTGCTGACACCCCTTTTAAGGAAGCTACTATGGAACAGGCCAAATGAAGCATCGATGTGCAAATACCATTTAGTAAGTACAGATAAGCTGGGCTAAATCGTGCTCAGAGCACTTAAAAATGATTCAAATGTTAATACATTAGCACTGGAACAGGCTGTACAAGCAACAGGAAAATTGCAGTTGTCAAAGTGTGAATTTAGTCGCAGGGTAAGTTCATCCAAGGAAGTAAAATCTCAATTTAGATTCTTTTTCCACCCGACCCCCCTCCCTCCCCTGTCCACGTGCTTCTTTTAGAATGGGGGAGGACGTCGTTACTCAGCAAATGTGTTTCACACCAAGAAATGGTTATATTCATCAAGGGAGAAGATGTGAAGTTCTCACAAAAGTAGCCTGAAGTGGTCTTTCACAGGGCCAAACCACAAAAGATGGGCAAGGTGTCCCAGGTGTGTATGTGTGTTTGTGTTCGTGCTTGTGTACACATCTCTGCATATCTGTGTGCATTCTTTCTAACGAGAAAGGATCCTAAGGGGAAATTGCAAGGGATTTTCTGGCAGTTTTCTGTTGTACTTCTCAGAACGTCCCCTGCCGTCGTGGCAGGTGCACGGAGAAGCCTGTAGCATCCCAGCGGAGAGCACATTGTCCGTGGGGAGGGGGAGCCCAGCTGCGGGCTCTGCAAGCCTGGCCAGGTGGGAGAATCAGTCCCAAGTCTACTTTGGGGGTTAGACACAGACCCTAGGGCTTGGGAACCGTGGCCTACTCTGCTGATTTGAAACTGAGCTGTGTTCCAGCTTGAGTTTGACAGGCTGTTTCTATATCAAAGCAACAAATGGACTTTCATTTCAGAACGCATCTGCTCTCTCATACCATTCTATCACGAGCAGCTATTTTCTTCACATTGAAAGTCCAGGCAGTTTATTTTTCTCAAAACGGTGCTGTCAGCTCTTCCGCCTGACTCTTAACATTCACTTGTTCTACACAATGGCAAAGACTGTCTCATCCTTAAAAACGGGTGGGGTGGGAGAGACCCTCCCTGAGGACTTCTGATATATTTACATAAATCTTTGTCCCAAAGGGCATGTCTATCAGAGATAAAGATGGAATGCATTTACAGAAAATTTATGTAGGGGAAAAGAGATGCCAAACCACTTTTCCAGTTGGGTTCCTTGAAAACCAAAATAAATCTCTTTAAATGATATATCTATATATACTTTTATTGGGCATTGAAAGTTTTCATGATAAATGGACAATTTTTCATATTCTTATCCCTCCCTACACAAACCCTAGGTCATTTTAAATATGAAATAATTATAGTATTCTTAAACTCATATAACTGATAACATGTATATATGCATATAATATAGATACCATGTGTGAACATACATTTGCAGTGTGAGGGTGAGACCACTACATCACAGCACTTATCCTACTATCATAACTGCTCAAGTATTGCCCATCTAGTTTTTCAAAAGCTCACTAATTTGTTTTTTTTCTGCACTCATCTAGGCAAAAATTTCATTGTCTCTTCAAAAACCATTTCCGGCCGGGCGTGGTGGCTCACGCCTGTAATCCTAGCACTCTGGGAGGCCGAGGTGGGCGGATCGTTTGAGCTCAGGAGTTCGAGACCAGCCTGAGCAAGAGCGAGACCCCACCTCTACTAAAAATAGAAAGAAATTATATGGACAGCTAAAAATATATATTGAAAAAATTAGCCGGGCATGGTGGCACATGCCTGTAGTCCCAGCTACTCGGGAGGCTGAGACAGGAGGATCGCTTGAGCTCAGGAGTTTGAGGTTGCTGTGAGCTAGGCTGACGCCACGGCACTCACTCTAGCCTGGGCAACAGAGTGAGACTCTGTCTCAAAAAAAAAAAAAAAAAAAAAAAAAAAAAAAAAAAAACCATTTCCAATGAGACAGAATTGGACTTGTCAATAAATACGTAATATTATCCTAATTAAATTGGAAGTAATATTATCGAGAAGAGTCTCTTTGTTTGCCACAATAATCTTACCTGTGATAGTGTTAAGATTCTCAGATGATTTATAGTATCAAAAAAATCATTCTTAAAGTCACAACCCTTCATGTTCATTTCTTTCCTAAGACATGTCTTTCCCTCTTTAGGAATTGTTCCTTTTGTCGATTACAAAGAATCACATTTAGTTTCTTAATGCAAGGAGGCTACGCACCCTCACCAATGCGAATGACATGCAAACTCTGAAGTATTTAAAGGAAAGGGGATACCAAACCACGTTCCCAGTTAGGAATTAAAAGAGCCCACATGAAAGCTGGGCCTAGACACATACTCAATAATTTTATGATTACAAATCCTTCAGCTATAAATTTTGAGAAGGATATATAATTAAAAATGTAGAAATGTATACCATGGTTTTCTATAAAACATCAATTTAGTTATTAAGTGGTTATAAATTAGCCTTTAGTAATGTATTCTTCTAAATGATTTAACCTTTCCAATTATCATTTCATCTGTTTTCTATATTTTAAAAAAATCAAAGAAATTCAAGATATGGAAAAGACATGCTGGGTGAGGATCTGAAACTGATTTGGTAGCTTTGGAGTTGACATAATCTTGGCCTGGCGCAGCTCATTTTGGAAAGCTGCCTCAAATTTCCCCTGGTTTTGAACTTTTTTTTTTTTTTTTTCCTTACCACTTTCATCTAGCAAGAAATCATCCTGGTAACGGAACTTCTCCGGTCCACATGCAATAAAAATGTCATCGTCACCAAAAAAGTCCTGAAGGCACATCACCTACAAGAGAAAAGCATGGCACTCAGCAAGGGGTGGCAGCACAGCAATTACAACAATGCGCCCACCCCCACCGAAGGAGACATCTGCATACAGCCACCTCCAGCCTAATGGGATCAACTGGGCAGCTTCTCCAGAGGAATTTCAAAAGAGGGGTTCGAGCATCTGTTCCTAGTAAGAAACATGTTCTGTTTCAGTTCTGCAGGAAGACGGGATAAGGAAAATAGAACCGGTAACTGTCACGTTTATTACTTGATATATCAATAGGCTCTGAGGTAAGAGCCCTTTGTTTCCATAACAGAGTGGATGCAGCCACACGTGGCAAAGGAGCTCCCCTGCGCTCTTCTAGATGGAGTGCCCCTGGATAGCAACAAAAGTTAGCATATAGTTTTAACAACAAATACGATTTTTAGTAATTGATGCCGTTGTATGCACACGATAATCACCGAAAAAAAATATTTCTATCATAATATGAATGCAATAATCTCCTTGAGACCCACTCTACCTCTAGCTGAAAGAAAAATGGAACTCTTTATTGAAGCACTAATAAAGAAATTAAGTTATTGCTGAGGCTTAGACATAGAGATTATGGTAACTGTATGTGTGCCCACCGCCCTAGCTCTGCTCAACTGTAAACCTCCCAGGCCACCCACCTTCTTATGGTCATGCAAAAAGAAACTTCTAAAGCTAACTTTGGATTCAATGTATTCTCCAATGAGAACTCTAAGAGAGCTAAATATCATTTTGCAAGTAAGGGTGGTCAAAATGAATAGTTTTCAAGCACGTTGCTCTCTGTCTTTGGATAGGCTGTGTACTATTGTGTTTGTAATATGTATAACACCAACATGGGAACACTGCTGATTTCTATCTATTTTCAATTTCCTCTGGCCACTGGGGCAAATCAGAAGGCGGCCAGTTGAAGGCACCCACTCAGGGCCGTATAAAATAGACTTTCTAATAGCATTTGCTTCTGGATATTTGAGGGCCAGAGACAAACCTCTCTGGAGTGCGAGATTCCTGTGGCCTGGGTTGACTATTAGCTCCTCTCTCATTTGTCTGCCGCTTTATCCATGTGCCCCTCAGAGTCCTGCTTTCCTGACAATCCCTGGTCCCACGACCCTGGCTCATCGCACGTGCTGTGAGACTGAGAGTAAGACGCTGGGAGGACACAGCATTATTTCGAGAGTCCCCACATGCCATGATGTGTGGGCTTCAGATCATCTCCAAAATAATGTCTGATTTCCAAATAATTACTTGGCTGAAGTTTTTAAAAATGAAATTTCTATAGCAGTTTGATAACCAACATTAAGCATGAATGAGGTGTATCTGTGGTTGTCAGTGCTTATTTTGCCGTGAAAGCTTGAAAACACAAGTGATTTAGGAGGAGCATCGTAATCATTGAGGAAGATGAACCGAAGGGCTTCAAGAGTGGTGTCTGAAGCTCTGATCTTCTCCTTGGTTTAAAAGCAGGCACTTTGAAATCAGAGTCCACTATCCGTTTCACTCTTCTCTCTCTCTCTCTCTCTGACTCCAACCCGACCCCGTTCATCTTTACCTTCATGGCGGCCTAGCTGGTTCTATGCGAGGTGGCATCATCCCAACCAACTCTACACAGCCATTTTCATTTTACATGTGTAAGTCTCTGCTGACTGTCTACTGTGTGCCAGCTAGCAAATTGCAAAATGAAGAAGATACGATGTCTTCCTCAATAAAAATGTGAACCATTAACCCAGAGCAGTGTTTCCTAAAGAGTGGATAGTCAATACATTTTGTGCAAAAGAGGGTTCTAAGGCCAAATAGGTTTGAGTTTATCCAATGTAAACAGGTTCCTTTGTTTCCAAACTTCTCACAACCCTTAATGTGCTAATGTACACCATGACTCCAAAGAAGAGATAGAAAAATATAGTATTTCCCAAACTTAGTTGATTCCAGAACTCTTTTCTCACACAGCATCACACAGCAGCAGTCCCCAACCTAGGGGATCGGTTTCATGGAAGACAGTTTTTCCATGGACCAGGTTGGAGGTGAGGATATAGTGAGCAATGGGGAGCGGGCAAGCGGCTATAAATGCTGAGGAAGCTTCACTAGCTCGCCCACTGCTCACCTCCTGCTATGCAGCCCAGTTCCTAATAGGGCCATCGGCCAGTACCGGTCTGCAGCCCCGGCGGTTGGGGACTGCAGTTCTACAGAGTTCTCTTTGGAACTGCACTGACAGCCATCCATAGGTGAAGAGATCTCTGGGGACACACGAAGGAGAGACCAGTTACCCACACTCCTAGGCAGCCATGTTTCTCTAGCTGATAAATATTTAGTTGTTAATTTATTTACTCACTCAAACATGCATGATGGACCTACTTCGTGCCAGGCTCTGTGCCAAATATCATGATGACAAATCTCTGATAGATGAAAAATACTGTTTTCTAAAGGAAATCGTCTTTTCTTTCTGCATAGCCCCACCATTGTCATTTGAGAACATCAGATTACTCACCAGATCCCGTTCATCTACGTGTGCATGTTTTATGCTAGTGCTACCTGGACAAATAACTGTTGTCAAAACTACAACATGTTACAAGCAGGTTTCCAGCCAACTCTCTGCCACCTTTTCCTCATGACCATTCTCTAAGCTTGAGACTTAAAGAACAAACAACTATCCATCTTGGATAGTTTAGGCATAATTCTGTTGGAAGAGGGAAATGAAACATGAGGAACTTCTGATGTTCTTTCCAACCCCGGGATTCCAAGAATATGAAAGGAACACAGTGATTGTTAAGGAAAAATAACTGTCAGCACCCAGCACAAAAAGACAGGGGGAAGTCATTTCAGTGCCAAGCAACATGTATTCATTTCTCTTTCAATCTTCAGTGACTGATATCAAAGAATTTGTTGAACTATGAGAAACTCTGATATTTTCTGTGTTTTCCGCTCTGCATCATTTCGACACTTTCCTGCTCACAACTTGCCACTGGAGAAGGTAGGTAAGCTCAGTAGATCAAGTTCACATTTATAAAACTGCTCCGTGTTAGAAGCCTTGGTAAAACAGTTGACAGCAAAGGAGGCTTAAACACAAGGTTACAATAAAGATGGATTTGGGATAATCTGTGCACTTCAATTATCCATGCCCTCACGCTCCACCACTGACCCAAAGGTACCTGTAGTGCATTCCATCTAACAAAAAATAATAACAGAGGAAGATTTATAACCTTCTTCTCTAGACAAATACACTCTGAGAATTTTCCTTGAAGTGTTACTGTACATTCTGATATCAAGAGATTATAAAGGGTAGGAAAAATGGAAAAGCTATGTTTTGCATAATAATCTGATTTTATATATCTATATACAGTGTTACTCCTTTTTAAATCTGATGTTCTCAAAATTCAGTGTAGTTAGCAGCTTTAAAGAAAAGTTCCATTTATGGATTAAAAAAAAAAAAACGTGCTTCTTGTAACGAGGGGATGGGGATGGTGACAAAGGACCTCTTTCTTCATCATGAAATCTCTGCTCAGTGGTGTCAGATGTTGGAAGCATTCATCAAGATTAGATACGGGCCAGACGCAAAGCCAGAGTGTCAAGTTTGAGACATGAGAGATGTCCAACCTATGGAGAAGCACCTTTCTGAGCTTTCCTGTTTCACCTTCATGCTCCTGGACCTCCCAGGAGAGTTGGTATTGCCAGGGCCTGCTCTTCTCAGTGGTTTCATGATGGACATGGATTCTGCCCTTGCAACATCTCCCAAACCCAGGCCTTTCCCCTGCCCTTGCCCTTCTCCCAGTGCCATGTCAGTACGGAGCTCATCCTCCTACCCATGGACCTTGGCATTTCTCTCTCGTGGATTTTCTCGCCCCTACCTCCTTTCTCTCTAATCTATCCTGTTTAATTCTATCAGTCTAGTTGTCCTTAGCAAACCTTCAAAATCTCTCTCCATAGCAGTCTTACCATTCTCAAGTTAATTTTTCTGAGCCTGGCACTGTGGATGCCTCAAAATCTGGCTCCAACCTACCTTTCACGTTTCCGGTTGTTTGAGTTGTGACATAGTGTCTGACACTTAAGAAGCATTTGTTAGATGGATGGATGGATGGACTATGTTCTAACCTGAAATATGTCCCAATTTATCTGCTTTACCTATTATCTAAAAAATGCTTGTTCTTTCCTACTTATGTGGGTTTTTGTATTAATTTTTTTTCTTATTTGGTATCCCTTCCATCTACTCTTTGCCTATTCAAATCTCTCCTGTAGTCCAAGGCTCAGTTGCAGATTCAAGCCCCACATTTTCTAACCATTCCAATCCAAAGTAACTCATCCCTGCTCTGAACTACTATCCATCATTCACCATGATTCAATAAATGTTTACTGATCACCTATTATTTGCCAGCCACTATGCTAGGTATGGAGAATATGAATGTCTTCACCCTTCACCTCTTCTTTTCCAGTATATATGTCTACAGACTTATGATCCAAAGAATTCCTAACATAGTATTGTGACTCAGTAATTCAGCAGAGAGCAGCCTACATTAACTTCTAGTGGTTTTGTCAAAGCCCAAAGTCAAGTGCTGTGACTCCAGCCTCTGCTCTGCCACCATCGCTGACAGTTAGGAAACCCCAGTCAGCGATCTTGAAATGAGTCCTGTTTCTAAAGACCCTAAATCCAGTCATGGAAGAGGCAGTCTCTCTTGTTGGGTGCCATTCTTTGGCACCATAGAGATGTCTGCTCTGGCTCTAGTCCCCAAAAGCACAGCACTGTCATCAGAGCCCAGGTTCTGAGTTAAATTCGATGTTAATCTCTTCGTGCCTCAGTGTACCATATCAGTTGTTTAATGATTAGATGAGTGAAGAGCATGAATCTGGCAAGAGTAAGTCTTTAATAAATTTTAGCTATCAGTATTTTTATCAGCCCAAATGTATGTTTACTTCTAAATGAGTATAAATCAAATGAATACCTAATAGAAATGAAAATAAAATTTTTAAAGCAAACACAGACCCAGTGCAGTGGCTCATGCCTGTAATCCTAGCACTCTGGGAGGCTGAGGCAGGAGGATCACTTGCGCCCAGGAGTTTGAGGTTGCAGTGAGTTATGATCACACTGCACTCTAGCCAGGGAGACAGAGTGAGTCTCTGTCTCAAAAATTAAAAAAAAAAAAAAAAAAGCAAACACAGTATGTAGCACGTAGGCACTATACCAACATGCTGTCCCTTCTTGCTTTGGGAACAAGGATTCTACCAGTATTCTTATTTTGATGAAAAACATACTTTGACTTAGCATCAGTGAATTGGGGCAAAGCTAGTCAGTCAAAGTTGCTAACACAAAGGTAGGGCATGGTCTGTGTCTCTGATTCCCATTAGGCTTCCAAAGAATGATGCTGTAAAAAGTCATTTGCAAGTATGTTTACCTGATATTACAAGTATAGTTCTATGAACCATTGTCTTAACTCAGGGCCTCTTGGGATCTGTCACCAATTTTAGTTTTGTGGAAACCAAAGATGTGTAGTCCTCTGAGAAAACTGTCCTCCACTAGAAAATAAATCATATGTAGAATATATACAGTTCATAAAGGAGGTAATCTGTTTAGGGCACACAGTCCTTAATATTCTATCAATTAATTTTCAGTTCTTACCTAGTGCTTTGATGACTATAGGGAAATCTAACTCCAAAAAAAAAAAAAAAATTCCATTTATTGGGCCAGAGTTTACCTCAAATGGTGCTTTGCATAATGCCAGACCCACGGTATCTCATTTAAACACGGGCGATTGTAGTTGCCAGATGTGCTGGAAAAGGCCCTTGAACAAGCATCGGGATACCTGGGTTCTCAGACCACACTTCCCATAATGGTAGTATGAACTTGGACAAGTTACTTAAATTCTCTTGCTTACCAGTTTCTGCATTAGTTCTAATATGTCTTACCACAGTAATTATGTGATAAAGATATATAGATGAAAATTCTCTTTTGGAGGTGTGATGTAACAAGAACAGTTCTATAAGTATTACTGCACCTCATCTTCAATATACATTATTACATTTGATCCTTTTCACTATGAAGGAGACATACTCTATCTGACAAAAGTCAAATATCCCCATTTTATGGATAAAAAATAGCTGGATTAAACAGAAGATCAGTAGGAATCTGAAACCAGGTCAGTTAGAATTCACATGAAGGCTCTTACTACCAAATGCAGGAAAACAAGTCTATTCAAATGTACAGAAACACATGCCCTGACGTTTGTGTGTGATAAATTTCAGTTGTTAAAACCATATGATCAATAGTTATCACATATATTGTACATTAATAGTATATAATAAAAGAGTGTCCAACAAAAACACATTTGTTAAAAAAAAAAGGAAGTTTGACTAATTTCTTTAGCTTAAGAAAAACATATTCCTTTTGCTGACTCTCTTTATGTGAAATCTGAATCCTATCTTTTCCATTAACTTGTCGTTACTGTGCATACTCGTCCTGGGAGACCGGGCTGCTTGCAGGGGAGACAAAATACTACAGACAAATATGGACTTCCTCTCTTCTGAGCTTCCGGCCTGAGTTGCTCTGCAAGGGCAGAGCTTCGAACAAAGGCAATAAAAGCATCTGCTATTTACACATTTCCAAAGCAGAACCGTGGAATCCATTCCCCCTCACTGGAATGAGATCTCCATGGTGACGCTGGCTTCAGGGAGCTGGGCCAGTTTTTCAGCAGGGCCGAGGTGAGGATATTTTCTTTACAAGAGCGCCCTCTACAAACGGAACAGGGGATATCTCCGCAGCCCTGGCCACATGTGAAGCCACTGAGCCTTTATCAGGTGTCTCTCATTGTGTGCGAGATACTAAAATATTTTGCCGTCATTCATTTAATATATTTGAAGTGAGATTATAAACCATCATACAAATAAAAGCCAAGAAATGCATCCCATTTACTGGGATCTCTGAGCAGGGCATATCCTTTCTGTTTTAATTTTCTTTTTCATTAAATGCTTATTTATAATTTCTCATTCTTCTTGATACCAGTTGAAGATGGTAGGCTTACAGGCTTTGTTGTTCACATTTTAATGAGATACTCTTTATCAAAAAGGAATGCTTATACCTTTGTTTATTAAAAAAAAAAATCTAGGCACCTATGTATCTAAGGTGCCAAGTTGACAACCTTCCTCTTTCTGCACAATTCGTAATGTGACCATTATAATTAGCTTTCAGTTAAAACTTGGCACGTGTGGGCCTCCTCGTCCTGCCAAAACTGAGTTGAGAGGAGGTTCCTCTTCCAATTTCATTCCACACTTGGCTTCTTTTCTCCACTCTTAGCGCTGAGCGTTTTTATGCTACATGATATTATAAGTCAACCACTATAAATTTTTCTGTTCTATAATCATGTAATTTTGTATGATTCTGGTTCTAAAATACATCTACAGTTAGTTTTATAGCCAAACACTAGAAACGTGTTATGTTATTGTCATAAAAATACATTCTCCA
Source organism: Eulemur rufifrons (assembly GCF_041146395.1). NCBI lineage: Eukaryota > Metazoa > Chordata > Mammalia > Primates > Lemuridae > Eulemur > Eulemur rufifrons. Next base: position 71,159,861 of record NC_090986.1, on the reverse strand, counting down.
TCATTCCTTTGCATTTTCTTTTTCACTTTTTCATTTCTTAGACAATAAACTTCTACATGGGATATTTTATTTTACAACAGTTTCTCTAGCTAGAAATTTCTATTAAAAAATCCTTTAAAGAAACTCTGATTCTTGGCCAAAGAACAATAGATGTAGTAATAAAAAATAAGTATTAATAAAAAACAGAGAGAGAAAATTAAGATCCTCAAACTACTGTTTACAAGTTTTCAAACATGAAGTTCTAAGATATTTTTTTTTTGTAAAAGTGGATACTATTGTTGAAATTCAGAATAGGCCAGTAGATAACATTGGAATAACAGGCTGATGCTTAAAGAATTAGAAAAAAGAAAGCTTTCTTCTTTGAAATGTTAGCTAATCATTTGCTGGGTCAACCAGAAAGAAACCACGTGGAATTGAAAGTACATTCATTCCGTGGAGGTGTTCTCAGCTGCTCCAGTCTACACGGACATCAGCCGTGTTGTGGAACATACTCTCTGACAGGGGAGCGCACCCTTTATGTGTAACACATCACCGTCTTTCACGGACTCAGATGTACCTAAGTGGACTGCAACCTATTCTAAATGATTGCTATTTCATTATTTATCCTATTTTTTTAATACTAACATTTCTCCCTCTTTTTTAAAAAATGTGTGTCTTAGTCCATTCAGGCCGCCGTAACAAACTATCATAGACTGCATGGCCTATATACAGCAGGTATTTATTGCTCACAGTTCTGGAGCCTGGAAGTCCAAGATCAAGACACCAGCAGATTCAGTGTCTGATGAGGACCTGCTTTCTTACTGCAGCCTCCCATGGCAGAAGGGACAAGGGACCTCTCTGGTGCCTCTTATAAGGTCACTGATCCCATTTATAAGGGCCATGCCCTCATGGCCTAATCACCTCCCCAAAGGCCCGACGTCCTAATACCATCACCTTGGAGGTTAAGATTTCAGCACAGGAATCTTGGTAGGGAACAAACATTCGAACCATAGCAATGTGTAAAATGACCCTCTAGTAACAAATACTGACCAGGCGCCTTGGCCCTACCACCTAATAGACATGTCACCTTGGACAACTATTTAACATCTCCATGCCTCAGTTTCCTCATATGTAAAATGGAGCTGCCAGTGCTTCCATGAGGATTCAATGACAGGATGCACGTAAAGCACTCAGGACCATGCCTGGCTCACACAGAGTGCAGGGACGAGGAGCTACTACGATTAGTGCTGGTGTTGGGAAGGCACAGCAGGTAGGTCTCTGTGTTGGGCACCACTCTGAGGGATTTGGGGCTATCATCTAAGAGTAGAAGACTAAAAACTCTAGGACTTTCTGGAAAGGAGAGGCGTGGAGAATAGAGTTTACTTCAAAAGTTTCCAATCCTGGTCTCTTGCGAAGTTAAAACTACATCAGTCCTATTGCTGTGTTTGGTTTCTCCTCCTAAGACATCTTTTATTTCTGTCTACCACATTTCTAGAATAACTTACTCTGCCTGTCCCTCTGTCACTTAAGGAACTAAAGCATAGTTCAAGAAAATGAAAACTGTTACACAGTAGTCTCTTTGAAGAGGGTACAAATAATCTCTGATCTGAACTCAGAAGCAAACCTAAGTCAGTTACCTTAAGAGGAGTGTTCAAGATTAAGGGTGGCCAAGTCCAAGCATTGGCTTATCTGAACAGTCTGAGTTCATTATTTTCAGGGCAGAAAAAGAATTACACTTACATGCTATTGCTGAGAGGATCTCCCAAAAGATGCATACAAGTAGGTAGCTGAGATTATGGCACGGTTTCTAATTAGGTAGAAACATGTTACTATGATAATTGAAAAAAGAAGAAATAAAACTATTAAGAGAAACATGATGCCACTGAATACAGAGCCTTTTGGAGTAGAAGAAGGAGGAAATTATTAAGGGGTAAAATGCAGCCCTAGGAACTAATAGCTGGTTGTCTGCTTAACGTTTAGAGAGTGACACTGGGCATAATGCTACTTTCATATGACTCAGACATGCTTCAGGCTCTCATCCCCGATGCCAAGAGGTGCTCTGGCTGTTGGTAGCAGGAGTCACAAACGCAGGACCAACTGGGTCGAGGCGGGAAACAGAGAAGAACAAAGGCCGGACAGAGAAAAAACCCATCAGTGGGGACTGTGGCAAACTGGATAATAAATGTCCACCTAAAGCGAGCAGCTGGACCAGGCACAGTGTCCCCATATTATCCTATTCTTAAATTTGTAACAATAAGAATTGTTGTTAATTTTAACATCCCCAATTAAAAAAAAAATCAGCAGTGCTATATAAGCCTGTACAAAATGCTCCTCTGGCCTGGATTCAGTTCTTGCAACTTATGATCTACAAACATATAAAGTTTCAAAAATAACTACACCTTCAAAAAATTTTTGAAAAGTTTACTCTTTTATAAGTTTATTCTATGTTCTTGTGTTAGGGTGGTCACCACTTGCAAAAGCCAAGAGGAAGGACAAAGAAGTGATACTCTGAGATGCTCCTACTAATGTTCACAAGCTCAGAAAACACCATTCATGGAGAGGTTTGGGGGAAAATGAACTTAGAGAAAGGAAAGGAATCACTAAGGAGCCGGCGTAAGGTGCTCCGCAGGGGTCTCGACATGCGAGTGATGTTACAAGGCTTCAAACTCAACCCACCAAATTTGTGTGAGGCAACATCCTCAGAGTTTATCTGAGTCAGGTGTTAAACATGTATTTAAAGAAACTAGTTGCTCTCTTACAATTCCATTGACTCCTACTCGACATCCACACAACCAGTGAATCCTGGCGCTCTGAGTCTTCCGACAGAGGTTTTGGAAGGAGCCCATGCCCAGCACCACAGCCCTAAGAGAGAGACTTGACACACAACATTACATTTATTTCTCAAAGGAAACCTTTGGTAAAATTATATTTTTTAGAAGTTTTGCGAGAAAATAATAATCCAAAGTATTGGCATACATCTGAGAGATAGAAACCTAAAGATAAATCACTTTGCCTTGTATGTTCTTGTGCACTGGCTTGTTGCCTCAGATTGCATAAAATAATTTTCCCAAAGCCATGGAAGAGTGCTTCTGCCAGGAATATTTGTAGAGGTTGCTTGACATTAAAGTATGGAAGTTGGTTACTTTAAATATTTCTATTTCTATTTTGAATCTACTTCTCTGCATATATAGCTTGACATTAAAAGGGATTTTTTTATACAATTCAAATTAGTTGTATCAAGTAAACGATGTTTTTCTAACGATGAAAATCTCATAAAGCTGGTATTTCTAAAATTATTGTTAGTGCCATCATCACCATTACCATGACCATAATCACTACCATTATCACCACCACCATCATCTTCAGTGCCACCAATACTAGAACCATCACCACCATCATCACCGCTATATCCGCCACCATCACCACCACCACAACCATCACCACCACCACCACCACCATCACCACACCACCACCACCACCACCATCACTATCAACACCACCGCTCTCACCACTACCACCATCACAATCACCACCACCACCACCAGCATCACCACCACCACCACCAGCATCACCACCACCACCAGCATCACCAACATCACCAGTATCGCCGCCACCACCACCACCACCACTCTCACCACTACCACCAACACAATCACCACCACCATCGCTACCATCACTACCACCACCACCATCACCACAATGGGAGCCTTCATAAAACTTTACAGTGTTTTTCTTTAAATGAGCTGAGGGCAGGGCCTTTTGTCTCTTACTCGTTCTGTGTAGCATATTAGTCAGTGCTCTGCTCATTGGGTGTTTAATCACTCCTAATTGATTATAATCATCCCAGTAATATACAGTACAAATGCAACCTAAAATTATATTCTAAAATTATTTTATGAATAAATTACTTTTTTCACCCATACTCAAAGGCAGCTAATAAAGACATTTACATGGCTTTGAAAATATTATTAGAGAAAATACTTGTTCTTCCAAAAATATATTTGAGACCAAGTCAGCTTTTAAAATTGTAAATGGAAACATTCTCTGGAATTGTTTGAATAATAATACTGTTTTTGCATAATTGCATTAAGAGATATCTAAACACAGCTGACAGAAAGGTTGAGAGAGAGATGGCAATAGTAAGATAAAAAAATTTACTGTTCAAAATGAAGGCCTGGTTTTGAGACATTATATTTTTATAAATAAATGCTGATACGGGTCCACAACTATGAATACAGACTTGGAGATATTCTCTACTCACTGGTCTTTTTAAAAATTATATATAGTCACTAAAACACCCTAGGCCAACATTTCCTCTTTGTCTTCATCATATATATGTACATCAGAGCATCTATATTTCTTTTTTATCTAAACATAGCGCTGAGTGAATAACACGGGGCTGGCTGCCATCTCCCCACAGTGCATGAGCTACACCTGGAATGAAGCACCGTGACTTCACGTGCCCACGGAGGCGGGGCAGGTAGCATGCGCAGGGAAGGGGACAGCATAACAGCACACGGTGCAAACAGGGCGATCAATGGCCATTAACACAGGCAGACAGGAAGGAACTGATGGGGACTGCACTGAACTGGAACAGCCCTCGCTACCTAAATGGGACAGCTCAACTCTTGTCGTGCAGGGAAGCAGGCCAGATTGATTGATTAATTCCCTAAGAGAAAGTAAAATCCGATTTTTATTTGAAAGCCCCTGACCTTTAAAAAGTTGGTGATAAATTTATGTTTTATAAAAAACATTGTGCACTCCAAATAAAACACACCTATGTCCTAGATTCAACCTCTGGGCGGGCAGTTTCCAACCTCTGGGGGAGAATTCCACCCAGTGGCCAATAGCCACGGTGACTATGTGCAGGGCCAGTACCCGGGGCTGTGTCAAAAATCTCAAAGGAGACTACCAGGCTTCATGACAGACTCCAGTGCCTGTCATTGCCAAAGGAAGGGTAGGGCACAGTCGAGAACCACTAAGTCTAGAAATTAGAGCTCCTGAAGAAAATCAATACAGTGAGTCTCATGTATGCGCATGTGTGCGTGTCCATATGTGTTTGTGTGCACGTGTGCATGGGAGCGCCCACATGTGCTTACACTGGTGTCCTGGGAAAGGGGTGGATTCGTCCCCTGAGATCAATTCCTCTTTGTCCCTATGCTCAGTCACATGACTCTCCCTTCCGCCTTCCTGGGAGAGAAGAGACAAACAGTGTGGAGAATCGATAACAAGAAATTTCAGAGCAAATGTTACCAGTACAGTATTGATAGAACAAAACTAACCCCCTCCGAGAAAGCCCAGCAGTGCATTCCACCTCCCCCTCCCATCCTCGGGCTGCAATGGCTAATCATGGTTTCAAAGCTACCAACTTCGCCTTAAAAGTAAAAGATCTCTCTTTAAAAATAAAAAAATCAATCATATGCAGTAATTTTCCTTTTGGCCACATCTTCTCTGCCCAAATGTGAACAAACTACTAGGGCCATTAAAAACTATTAGAAATGTTAGCTCTAGTTGGAAGAACTCAGAGTAAATAAAACTCAGCCATCTGGGGAAATAGATTTGGGGCCTAAGACATCAAAGGGAGAGGATAAAAATCAGACCTTTTCATAAATAATTTCTTTCTTTCTTTCTTTCTTTTTTTTTTTTTTGATAGAGAGTCTCGGTCTGTCTCCCCAGCTAGAGTGCAGTGTGATCATAGCTCACAGCAACCTCAAACTCTGGGGCTCAAGCAATCCTCCTGCCTCAGCCTCCTGAGTAGCTGGGGCTACAGGCATGCACCACCATGCCCAGCTAATTTTTTCTATTTTTAGTTGCCTGGCTAATTTGTTTCTATTTTTAGGAGAGACAGGGTCTTGCTCTTGCTCTTGCTCAGGCTGGTCTTGAATTCCTGACTTCAAGCGAACCTCCCACCTCGGCCTCCCAGAGTGTTAGGATTACAGGCGTGAGCCACCACGCCCGGCCTCACAAATAGTTTCTAATGGTTGATTTTTATTTATTTGGTCTCTCACAAATCAGGAGTGAGTTGCTGACAAGATTCTTCTTTCCTTCCACAAACTTGTCTTCCATGACTGATGGCCTTCTCTTATGATGTCATGATTGGCTCTGAGTGTGCCTAACGGTCCAGCTCATCCACATAGGGGACGTCTATCTAGCACAGGGAGATGCTCTTGATGCTTGGATGAAAACATGCTCATGTTTATATATTAATATTTTAATGTTCTAATTTGTGTTGAACAATGCACCAATATAGAACAGTATATACTAGTGGCTTTGAATATATTAGAGTCAGAGAAACTCAGGTTTAGAACTTAATTCCATTAATGAGTGACATGGGCCACTTACTCAACATCTGGAAACCCCCATTTCTTAGTGGACACAATGAGGATATTATTGCATCTACCTCCCAGGATGGTAGAAAGAATTCAATAAGCTAATGCATGGACATGTGTCAGGCACAATGCAAGTGTTCAGGAAAGGGCAAATGATAGTATATAGTCCTGAAGTTAATGTTGGCGAAACATAAACTTTTAAGAGTCCTCTCAAAAGAATCAACGATCATGGAAAAGAAGACAAAATAAATCAGCAGTTTCCAGTTTGTCCTTCCCTTATACCATTTTTACTCTGAAAATTATTTGGTCTAACAGCAGTCAAACTTCAAACAGCTATAAGGCATTAAAGCTACAATCAACACTGACCAAAATACAATAACATTTTCTTTCCCTCTGCATATTATCCATTTTTCTTTTATATGTGAAGAACACAATGTAATAACTAAATTAATATAAGCGAACTCCTTGCAGCCCCTGAAAATCATATTCTTTTGAAGTACCTGACAAGTGGAAGACTGAACATTCCTTCCATGCAGAAACATCTGTCCATGCCCATCGTACCTTCCTTGATGCTAAAGCAATGAAATCTAAGCATGAACTGCCACAATGAATAGCAATTTAAAGCTTTCAAACGATTTAAAAAAGGCCTAACCATCCAACGTAAATCTCAAAACTGAGGTTCACTCCTTGTTTGTCATTTAGACAAACTGCAATAGGTTATTCACAAGTGTTAAGTCTGACTCTTTTTTTTTAATTTTAATTTTTTAGTTTAAACAAGAGGTATTTATTTTTTCACAGATCTGGAGGCTGGAATTCCAAGATCAAGGTGGTATCAGGGTTAGTGTCTGGTGAGGCTTCTCTTCCTGGCTTGCAGTAACTCTAACTCCAACATTAAGTCTCATCAGATATAAATAAGGTTAAAATCACCATGCACAAGCTATGGTTATAAATGCATTTAAATAAAAACCATCGTAATACTGTACTTTCTAAAGTAATTAAGTCAGAAACTTCTTTTACCTTATTTGTAGTGTTATGCTGCCCTTTAGTGTCCAACACATGAACTGTTAACAAAATTTTTTCAGCTCAAGAAATGTCTTTATATGAAACTTTAGAGTGAACAAAATAGTTATCTTATTTTTTGCAATATCTGTGAAAGGTGTTGCCATGGGCTGAATTCTTATGCTGAAGTCCTAATTCCTAGTACCTCAGAATAGGATCTTATTTGGAAATAGGGTCACTGCAGATGTAATTAGTTAAGATGAGGTCATACTAGAGTTGTGTGGGCCCCGAATCCAATATGACTAGTGGCCTTATAAGAAGAGAAAAAAATTGTTTTTTGTTTTTGTTTTGTTTTGAGACAGGGTCTCACTCTGTTACCCAGGCTAGCGTGCAGTGCATCATCACAGCTCACAGCAATTCCAACTCCTAGGCTCACGTGATCCTCCTGTCTCAGTTTCCTGAGCAGCTGGAACCATAGGTAGGCACCACCATGTCTGGCTAATTTTTCTATATTTTGTAGAGATGGGGTCTTGCTCTTGCTCAGACTGGTCACAAACTCCTGGCCTCAAGCAATCCTCCCGCCTCAGTCTCCTGAAGTGCTAGGATTACAGGCGTGAGCCACGGCGCCCAGCCAAAAAAAGGAAATATGGACACTGACACACACACAGGAAGAACACCACGTGAACCTAAAGTCAGAGATCAGAGTGATGCTTCTATAAGCCAAGGAGTACCAAATATTGCCAGCGAACACTAGAAGCTAGGGGAGAGGCATGGAACAGATTCTCCCTCACAGCATTCAGAAGGAACCAACCCTGCTGACAGCTTGACCTTGGACTTCTAGCCTCCAGAACTGTGTGACAATAAATGTTTGTGTTTAAGCCACCAAGATCATGGTACTTTGTTACAGAAGTTTCAGCAAATGAGTACAGGTGTGTATTTTTCATGCACAGAAAAATACAGAAAAACAAAAATTTTCCTGTAAAACACACTTATCTCAGTTGGACTAAAAGGATAAGAAGGATGGAAGGAAAGAAGGAAGGATTAAAACCTAACAGATTATTGTTAAGCTGAAACCTGGAGATTTTTTAGTAACATCAGCTGTTATATTATATGTACTGAATAGTAAGCTAAGAACAGGAAGGCCTTTATGGGACACCTCCTTGACTTCTAAGATAGAAACAAGAGTCATGAAAATGCCCCAAGAACAAGCCAATGAGTAGAGGGAGTCTCCTTACCTTGACCCTGCACTCTCAGGGCCACCCTCCGTCTCTCTGAGTGCCAGCTTTGTCTTCTCTAAAATGAGGTTTGATACCACATGACCAATTCCTCTTCTAGCTCTTCTGTTTCACAACTTACAAAGGACACATGCCAAGGACAAACTGAGGGGGCAGATGTTGACAGTGAGCCTACTGTGACCAAGGCACCACCGACAGAATGCATCCTTATCACCAGGTTGAGGAGCTCCCACAGTTAGTACAGTGGGGAACAATGGAAGTATTTCCATCCTACAATTTATCAGACGCTCTTATTGAATGTTTCAGTAAGGTAGGAGACCTAATAGGAAGCTTTGTTTAGCACGTTTTGTGAATGGGAAGACTGAGATTGTCAAGAATTGGTTTATGCTGAGAAGTTAAAGGTTATTTTTAAATTTCTGGCATTGTTCTGGACAATGATAACTTAAAACTTCAACGTTCTAGGTGTTTCTAGAACTATGAAATAGTTAAATTACTATCACGGTATTTTAACAACTTGGGAAAAACAATTCGTTTAGAGAGAAAAATACTTCTAGAACCAGTATACAGTAGTTAAATTATTCCCACTCTATTATAAAGTTAAACTTGGGGAAGACCGTCTTTTACAGATTAAAAAATTCTTTAAAAAATGCACTAAAATCATATTGTATTAAATTATAAGAAGCTAATTGGGAATAATCAGGAATTATTTTGGCTCATCTTCTCTGCAGAACTTCTGGAAATGAATTAAATTTAGAAGATAAGGGGGTGTATGAAATTGCAGAATTAAAGACATTCAAAATGAATACGCTGTGCAGTGCCAGGTTTTCAGAATTTATAATACAGGGTTGTGGGGGGGGGGAAAGGAAACAATTTTAACTAACAATGAAACTATAAGAATTCCAGGAGCAAACATTTTGCAAAGGAGGAAATGAGTATGCAAATTGCATGAATGCAGGATTTACGAATTCACAGGCAGTGCTGGAGTTTTAAAACCTCCGTCTTCCTCTCCTACTTGGCACTTTGCTACCTAAAATTCTGCCTTCGTGAAGCCACTAAATCAGCTAACCAAATTACACTGAGGCATGTGGCCGGAAGTATTTATTTTCATCTCACAAATTCACATCTTTGTAAACGACTCACTCGAACATATTTTTTATTTTGCCTGCATCCAAGTTTTCCTACACATACAAAAAAATGTGAGCATCAGAAAGAAACATTCTTGGAAGCTATAACTTCCAAGGGTTTAGTAAACGGAGATCCATGTGCCAAATCTGTTTTTGTATGGCCCTTGAGCTGGTTTTTACATTTTAAAATGGTAGAAAAAAAAATCGAGAGAAGAAATCACATTTTGTGTCAGGTGAAAACGGTAGGAAGTTCAAGTTTCATTGCCCACACTCATTTGTTTAACATGTGTCTATGGCAGCTTTCGAGATACGAAGGCAGAGTTGAGGAGATGGAACACTGATCATATGGTTCACAAAGCCCGAAATACTTTCTACCTGACCCTTCTCAGGAAAAGTTTGATGACCACTGACTTAAGTCATAATTTAAGTTGCTTTGACGTGAAATCAGCAAGTTCCTTTATGTCGAACCCTAGAAGACACCGCTCTGAGATGACCAGTGCAGTTCTTCATTCCTTCTCCTCCTCACAGCCCGCTGAACAGGGGGTAGGTACTGCATAAATGTGTCATTCGTCATGCTACATTTTTTTTAATGATAGAAAAATTTATTTATTTATTTTTATTTCAGAATGTTAAGGGGGTACAAATAAATGTTTTTGTTACATGGATACCTTGTATTAATATAATGCTCAAGGTGGGGTTTTTAAGTACACATAGCCATCTTTCATTGGGGAAAGAACATTCTGGTATATGCCAACGAATCGCTATTCTGTTCTGATCAATGAGCCAGGCCGGCGTGTGCTGACCATGCATCCGTATTCACACGAGCAGTTAATCCGAAGGACCAGCTCCATTGACTCTGTGACTCGGATTTAACTGAGTTCGCAGCAGTATCTGGAGATTCCGTGCTGGGTACACATGGCCCTGATTCCATCTGATGATACTGCCATGCTCTTTCTTAGCCAAATTTTACTCGCCTGGTTGTATGTGATGTTTCCACGTTTAAAAATATTTACTTTTTGGGGGATCTCAGTATACCAGTTTCTGTGCAAAGCACAAAAAGAGAAATTCCTGTTCAGCGAAACCTTGAAACGTCCTCCCGTGAAGCAAAGTTCATTAGAAAGTGGCTACAGAATAGCTGAGAAGCCACACTGTTCCCTCTGCTGCTGCAGGACTGGCTGGAAGCCGCTGAGCCTCAGCTGCACTTGATGCCTGTTTCCAAGCCCCCTTCCACTCCCGGGGGTGGGCAGAGCACTTGCTTTCTTCTCCCTCTCCCTCTGTCATTCTAAACTGTTGCTTTTTGTGTTGTGCCCAACCTTAGAAATACTGCTCAGAGCCACACAGAAAGAAAAATGAAACAATGAGTTAAAATCAGAACAGTAAGAAACTGTAAGGGATCTGAACTTCTCGTCCCACAGGGAGGAGGGCCATGGGGAGAGTTCACAGAGGCTAGAAACAATATTACAGGGGCTAAGGAACAGTTGAGAAACAGCTCAAAGGGAGGGGACAATTTAAAAATAACAAACACAAAAAACATAAGGAAGAACTTTGTGAGCAGACAATTCATTTAAAAACTGAAATGAGTTGCCCCCCATTAGGGTGGCCATTATTAACAAACAAACAAACAAAAAAACCCAGAAAATAACAAGTGTGGGTGAGGAGGTGGGGAACCTGGAATTCTTGTGAAATGCTGGTGGGGACGTAAAAAGGTGCAGCCACTGTGGGACACAGCACGGTGACCCCTCAAAATGTTAGAGGTGGCATCACCATATGATCCAGCAATTCCAGCACTGAGTAGATCCCCAACAGAATGGAAAGAAAAAAAAAAGCAAGGCCTTGAACAGACATTTGCACACCCATGTTCATAGCGGTGCTGTTCACAACAGCCAAAAGGTGGAGAGAATCCAAATGTCTGTGGATGGATGCACGAATAAACAAAATGTAGTCTGACCACACCACAGACTACTATTCAGCCCGAAAAAGGAAGGAAATTCTGACACATGGTACAACGTGGATGAACCTTGAGGACGTTGGGCTAAGTGAAACAAGCCAGTTACTAACAGTTAAACATTGTGTGATCTCACTTATGTGAGTTACCTAGAGTGATAAAACTCATAAAGACAGAGGGAAATGGTGGTTTCCAGGGGCTGGGGGTTTCTAATCACAGATGGGTTGACAGAAGCCCTGAGCTGGTCTTTGGTGGTGCAGCATTTAGGATTGCGGCCTCTGGAGTCACACTGACGGGGTTGTGTGCAGGTGATGTGCCCTTGGAGACCAGGCCCTGTGCTCACTTTGCTCACTGCAGACTGAGCGTGGAAATGGCACCTGCCTCAAAGGGCTGTTGATTGAAACGAGATCACTGAGCTAAAGTTCACAGCACCATTTCTGGTGCTTGAGTTTGCTAGGGCTGCCATACCCAAGCACCACAGACTGGATGGCTTGAACAACAGAAGTTTATTCTCTCACAATTCTGGAGGCCAGAAGTCCAAGATCAAAGTGTCTGCAGGGTTGGTTCCTTCTGAGGCCTCTCTCCTTGGCTTGCGGACGGCCGCCTTCTCCCTGTGTCCTCACATGGCCTTCCCTCTGCCCATCTGTGGCCAAATTCCCTCTTCTTATAAGGACAATAGCAAGACTGCATTAGGGCCCACCCCAAGGACCTCATTTTAACCTAATTACCCCTGTAAAGGACCTATCTCCAAATACAGTCACATTCTCAAGTACTGGGGTTAGGACTGCAACAGAGGAACTTAAGGGAATGGGGACACAATTTGGCCTGTGACACCTAGTGTATAACAAATGCTCAGTAAATGTTAGTTATTTTTTCTTGAGAAGTTATTCTAAACTTTTCTCACTTTTTCTATTCTTTTTCTCTATTTCTGTTTCTGTGTGCTACTTAGTAAATGAACTTTCTTCCTATATTTTATGCAGAAAAATGAGATCCCAGAGCACAAACTCATTCAACTTGCAGATGGTTCTTCCTCTCCATCGCCCAAACCTTGCCTACATCACCTCTTTCTTTCCAGTCTCAGAAAGGGGGTTTCTCTGTCCCTGCTCCAGGTAACTCGCTCCTCCATGCTCCCGGCCCCCTCTCTCTAGGACCCGAGCCCCACTGTGCCCTCTTCCTTCCATCTTCAGTCTCTTGGCATCTTCTCCTTCTCTTTAACCTCAGGCTCAGCTTCCTCCTTCCACAGATGTGCTTCCTTGGCCCTGCCTGTCCTTCAGCTACTGAGTTTTCTCTTTCTCCTTTTCACACCCAAACCTTTGGAGGAAGAGTCTATATTGTTTGCTCCTTTTCTTCATTCATTAACTTAGCACCTTCCTTTGCACTGGGCTAGGTATGGGGAATCCAAAGACCTCTATTCCTAGTCCCAAGATCGGAGAAGAAGACATCATCTCAAGGATTTCCTGCCAGGGCTCAGTCGAAACCTGATGTCTATTGACCTCTGGGCCAAACTCCCTCACCCTTCTTACGCCAACTCACCAGGGAAGTGAGCTCCGCCTGCCCTAAAAGTCAGTGGCTATTTATTTACTTGATGTGATTCGGAAACTTCCAGAATGCACCACCATCCTTCCTCAGCCTCTGCCACATTCTGTGCACTGCTGTTGTTGAAACTTTCGGTGATGAGGCTTGAACCTATGAACTTGAGGCAAAATTTTGTGAGTGATCCCAAGAAGAGTCCACCCAGCACTTCAACATCCCTGAGGTTTTAATCAGGGCACAGCTGGACACTGCACTGGGTAACTCAGTCAACTCAAACGAGCAGACCGTGACGTTAATAATCATGGGCACAATGTCCTAAAAGAATGAACAGTGCCTCAGAAGGGGCCTAGAGCGTTTAAGCCTGGGCAGAATCTGGATTTTAGTTAAGGAATTGCAACAGAAATATTCTAAGAGCTTCATTTGTGAAACTTGCACCCTCTCCAGATGTTAAGAAACGACAAAAATAAAATGCTGTATTTTGTGTGTGTGTGTATATTTATGTGCGTGTATATATATAAATTCAAGTTTTATCAGCTGTTCCACGTCTATAAGTCACTTCGTGCATATCAGGAAGCTGAATGCAGCACTGAGCTTCATCAGAGCCAGTTGATTACTCTCCCTCAGTGTCTGAGCAGACCGGGCGCGTTTCCCCGCCCCCTCCCCCAGCAGCCTGTGTCTTCGTCTCCGTTTCTGTCTCCATTCTCTCTCCCTGGGATGGGCCAGAGGGAAGGCTATGTTGGCCATTCACAGCTTACCCCAAATAAGTTCCCTGAAGGCAAGCAAAGGATTGGTGAGTCGAAGGACTTCTTTCTGATGAACTACACTTTGGTGAATGACTATTGCAAAGCTCTTTTGACTCGAGCACATTGTTCTCAATGCGCCAGTATTAGGTATCCCTGGATTAAAGCACAGAAACACGTGCATTCAATACTGACCACCAGGTGCATGCTCAGGGGCTGATGTCTCTTTTGTTCCCTGGGACACAAGTGAGGAAACACCAGTAAGGTCAAACCATGGCCAGAGATGGGCGTGGGCAGTGACAAGGAGAAAATGCCAGCTCACCGATACTGATATGCTCTTCCTTGACTTACAAGGGTATGATAAGCCCACAAGTTCGGCTTCATGCTCAAAGACTAAATCCAGGCCCACATGTTGTCCCAGAAGTATAAGAAATGATGAAATGTTGTTAATCTCTTTCTCCATGAAGAAAGTCAAGGGGGGAAGAAAGAGTTCAGAAACAAGTCTGGGTTAACAGGACTAGCCTCCTCCACACCGTGTGTACAGTTACCCAGTCAGCAAGAGTTCTGTGAGTATTCAAATGCCAGCCCTCTTTACAGACTGGCATAGATAATATGGAGCAGAATGTCATTGTTCCTGAACAAAATTTTAAAGACTTATTACTAATGATTCACTATAAGATTATAAATTGGTGTCAATTTTGAGTATGTCACTGTATTGACCTGATATAAATAACACACGAAGAAAACGCTTGCCCATTAGAACTGATTTTCTGCTTTGTGCAAGAAAAAAAAAAATTCCCTTTTTTCATCCAATAAGTCTACATGCACTATACAAAATGACTTCCATTCTTCCTCCTTATAACCAATTACAATGAAGGGAGAAAAACTCAGAAATTATATACAACAGAAGAATTTGCTATCTTAATAATGAGGTAGAATTTGAAAATCCTCAAACAACCAACATGTAATATCACATTTCTCCACGTGGGGTCACTACAATGCCAGGAAACTCAAACTTACGCTTAAACCAAAGAGATTACCTCAGATGTCCATACCTTTTTTTCTTTAAATGTCCCATTTTGTGCAAAAGTATTATAAAATGACAATGGTATGAGTTAGCAGAATGATGGAACTATCTTCCAGAAAGGTTGTAAACTCCCTTACATTATACACACCTATGACTTACAACACTAGTAGGAGTAATAACCATCATTTTCTTGAGTGCCGGCCACAGTGCTAAATGCTTTACCTATTTTGTCTTATTTAATCCTTAAAACACTCTCTTCCTCAAATGGTAGTTATATGTCTTTATTTTTAAAATGAGGCATCTGAGCCCTGCAGAGTTTAGCAACTTGCCAAGCTGTCCCCGTGCCCAGTCTCGGGGAGGGTTCTCTGCTAAGCAATGAGGTCACCAAAAGGGGGCAGCTGAGTCTCTGGTCGGGATGGAGACCGTCTTTATCCATGAAAAGGCAGCAGCCCAAGGCTGTAAACTAAGTGCCAAGCGGCGTCCAACGACCATTAACAGCCAAATAATACAGCCTGTGCTCCAGGAGGCTCGGGGAAGGACTGATCAGTGAGGCCTTTTGGAAGATGGGGACATCAGCTGATCCCTGCAGGGGGCGCAGGACCAAGACAACCAGAAAGAGAACCTGTGAACAGGGTGAGGGGCGACAGCTTCCAAAAAAACAGGTCATTCCTTGGCAAATGCACAGCAGCCAAACCATAAGCGATATTGTTCCCAGCACCATCCTTTCCCGTTAGATCCCCGAGGGCCCACCCATTTCTCACTGCTTTCCTCTCCCAGCGTCAAAGTACTGACTCAGAGCATTTTTGGCTAAAAGGGAATGGACTAGATTTTTTTTTCTTTCAAAAAGATGCTGAGTTGGCTTCTCTTCTCGGTCAAGTGGTGATGATTCACTGCGAACAAATCCCGGTGGCCAGAGGCCAATCATGGTCATTTACCTCATTCAAATGTTAGCAGCTGGAGAGCAGGCTGTTTTCGCAATGTGTTGCTCTGCAGCAAGGGCTGAAAATGGCCTTTGTCTCTGCAGAGGCCCCCACATGCGGGCGGCCCGGTCCCCCTTCTGCTGGCCATGAAGGGTTCTCTGAGCAGCTCTGGCATCAAGTCAGCTGGAGCTGAGCACACTGGTCCTTTTGTCGTTCTGAGCACAACATATCACAACCAAAAGTTTGCTGTTGGGAATATAATGGAATCTCATATATTTGGAACCAATAGGAGAAAATCATTTTTTTATATTGTGGGAAAATATACATAACATAAAATCTACCATCTTAACCATTTTTAGTGTATGGTTCAGGAGTGTAAAGTACATTCACAAGGTTGTGGAACTCTCACCACTATCTCCACAACTTTGTTCATCTTGTAAAAATGAAACTCTGTACCCATTAAATACTAACTCCCCACTCCCTGCATCCCCAACCCTGGGCAATCTCCATTCTACTTTCTGTCACTGTGATTTTGAATATTCTGGGTACCTCATTAAGTGGAATCAGAAAGTATTTGTCTTTTTGTGACTGGCTTATTTCACGTAGTGTAATGTCCTCAAGGTTCATCCATATTGTAGCATATGTCAGAGTTTCCTTGCATTTTTTAAATGGACTTTATTCTTTTAGAGCAGTTTCAGTATCATAGCAAAATTGAGAGGGAGGTACAGAGATTCTCCATAGACCCCTTGTCCCCACACAAGGACAGCTCTTGCTATCAACATCCCCCACCAGAATGGCACATTCGTTACAATTGATGAAGCTACACTGCACGTCATTATCCCCCAGAGTCCATAGTTTACATTGGGGTTCACTCTTGGCGTTGTATGTTCTACGGGCAAATCTATGACATGTACCCACCATTATAGTATCATACAGAGGAGTTTCACTGACCTTAAGAATCCACTATGTTCCTTCTTTTTTAAAGCTGAATAATATTCTATTGTATGTACATACCACATCTTATTTATCCATTCTTTTGTTGATGGAAACTTGGATTGCCTCCACCCATTGGCTATTGAGAATGCTGCTGCTATGAACATGGATGTACAAATATCTCTTTGAGACCCTGCTTTTATATCTTTTGGGTATATTTGCCCAGAAGCAAAATTGCTGGACCATGGCAATTCTATTTTTAATGTTTTCAGGAACTGTCATACTGTTTTCCATAGTGGCCAAACCATTTTATATTCCCATCAACAGTACACAAGGGTTCCAATTTTGCTACATCCTCACCAACACTTGTTATTTTCTGATTATTTTACATAAGCCATCCTCGTGGGTGTGAGGTGAATCCATTTATGTATTTTTAAAACTCTTCCCAAGGTTGAAATTCTATGAATTTTTTAAAGCCCTGATTATGAAATATTGCAGTAGTACCTCATGGCTATAGAAAGGCATTACTCTTCTGAGATTCCACCACATCCCCTGGAAGCATGCTGGGTCAGAAAGGAGGAGAATCAGGCTGGGGTCACAGCCCCCGGGGGGCATCACTGTTCACAAGGGAAAGAGAGAACCAGACGTCTAACCACCTATGTCACGGCCACAAACTTAAGTGAATTTCAACTTAGTAAAGTCAGAATTCATGAAGTTCCACTAATTTCTAAAGCTAAAGTGGGCCCACAGTGAGGACACAATCCGAGCATTAAAAATGCAAAACAAAAATTATCGTAAGTAACACAAGTGAATGCTTTGCTCAGATGTGGAACACGATTTCTCAAAAATCTAAAACCTGATTGCTAAGTCACATCTGTTGGAGGAGACACAAGGAACTCAGAGGTGTCCAAGCCTGTTCATTAGAGTGAACTGCTTTTCCATCTGCTTTGTCTCTCAAGCTTCCCGTAGGGTCCAGAACTCTTTAAAGAAGTCAAGAGGTGCACAGGAAGATCCCTGCCCACTAGAGCCTTTGTTCCTAAGGCTGGTGGAAAGAGTGAGTCTCTGGAAAGCACGTCTGCCAAGGAGCCAAGCTTGGCCAAACTCCCGCTGGGCCTGGCTACCACTTCTTAGTCCTCCCACTACCAAGGCACGAGTGGAATATTAAGCTCAGCGCCTGCAGTCTGGAAATCTGGGTTGGACTCGACCCCCTTGGCTGTGGGCAAACTGCTCAACCCCTTTGAGCCTCCATGCCCTCGACTATAGAATGGGGCTGATACCACGTGCCACCAGTGGTGCGGGCTGGCATCCGTGAAAACCACCGGCACACAGTAGGCTGTCAATAAATGCACACTCTGGAATCCAGGGACTACTGATTGTGACAATCAGAGCCTAGCAGAATAATCCCAGAAAGCTGCCTCTTGGTCGCTGGCCCAGACCTGGGGTGGGTGTCTGTGTTTCAGCAGAGGACATGGCTTCAGTCAGTATTGACAAGGTCAGAGTTAACACAATGGAATGTTCTGGACATCCTTTCAAGGTCTCAGAAAACCAGTTGAACCTTCTGTGAGACCAAATGACACTGTGGTGAGACCACGCTGAGTGCCTCCACCTCGGGGAGAGTCTGGGCCAAGCCCGGAGGAGAGGGGACAGCTTCACATGCCCAGAAAACCCTGCCGGGGGGAGAGCCGTTCACCGTCTCTCCCTGACAGGGCTGTCGGGCTGGAAGCAGCAAACTCCCAACTCTGGAGTTTCAGAAAAACTCTGACACCCAACCTGCCCGAACCCTCTGCCTCCACTTGCTAAATTTCGTGTCTCTATGTGCCGTCTTTACGTGAGATGATTCTGCCACCATAAACCTTTCAAAGGAAGGGGTGAAAATGTTCTGCAGAAAGAAAATTTCCATTTCTGTTTGCCCTTTTCCATCCGTATTCTCTTTCTTCTTCCATTTTCTAGAATTCCCCTGATCACCTCTCTTCACTCTCGCCCAGGCTGCGCTACCAGCCAATTCTTCCCCTCCCAGACCCCTTCCCCCCTTGGTTTCGCACTGGGCACTCGACACAACCCCGTCCCCCCAGCACATGCACACTTGAGAGGCCTCCCGGCGTGGCAGAGCCCTGGTCCCGCAGCACCATAATCGTGTCTCTGCGGTGCCTCCCATCACCATGGAAACGAGCGTTTGCAGGCACTACAGACAGACAGAGCCATTACTGTGGCTGGTGCCTGTCAATCCACATGTGAGTGTGTGTGCTTAAAATAGAAGTTCTGCGAATAAAAACAGCAATTAGGGAAATCTGGAAATCTTTCTGAATACGGATGCATTTAGCCCTACTACCAGCTGACTTCTCTTCCACATCACCCTTCTCCACCGTTGTTCCCTACAGAGGTGTGGATAAGCCAATAAGCCCCTGCTCCCTGAAACAATGCCTCCTGCAAAGGGGATTAGCCATCCTTAGGGATTTGCAGGGTAAGAGCATCAACAATAGCAGGTGTGGCACAGGCAGGCTCTTCAGAAAATCTAACACTGATCCCCGTTCTTTTCATCTAAGAAACAAACAAACAAACAACTGGATCACTTATAATACAAAAGAGAAGAGTGAGTATTCAGGAAACGATAATGAAACCCAATTCATAAGAAGCTAAGACACAAATACCGGGACAGTAGACCAGGTTGTGAATGAAAGCTGGCTGCACTCAGTTTATTTTGCAATTAACAAAGGGTAAGTGAGTAAAAGGTAACTGACAACTCTCTAGACACCAGTAAGTGATAACATGGTGTCATCTCCTTTTTGTTACTCCAAGGAGAGGTCCTTGGTGGCCTTGACCCTTGGGGCTGAGGGATTCGGTAGCCAGTGGGCCCAGGGAAAGGCAACTGGGGGGGCCCACTGAGTCCCTGCTGCCTCTTCCAGGCACTCTCTTCCTTCCTTCCTTTCCAGAATCTTCCTCCTGTCTGGCCAGGCAGTAACGCCAACTAGCAGAACATTAAGGGTTCATTCTAAAATGGACACCTGTCCCCAAATCAAAATGTATCCCAATGGAAGAAACAGATATTTTATCAGGAAGAATGCCACATCCTCAGCACAGCAGTATCTAGCCCCAGGTTTAAGGAGAAGTAAAAAATCCAAATAATCATAGTTACAGAGCTGGAGAAGATAGCAAGACCTCATGCAGCCAATGAGGCAGATAGATGAAGCAGCATTATCCCCATTTTACAGAAGTGGGGAGTGAAGGATTTGGTCCTGACCCCACCTAGCAAATGAGTGCCTAGAATCCGAGCATTGCATCTTTCACAGGTGGATGCTGACTGCTCTGCCTCGGCTGGTACGCATGCTTTCAATCAGATCTGAACAGCCAGCTAAACAGCGTAGGAGATCAAAAGCACACATTGAGGAGTGTAGAATTCATCATCTCTTTCAAAAAAACAGCACTTTTCATGATCCGGCTGACACTGGCTTCCTGATATGTTTTTTTGTGCCGATTACCACAGCTTTTTGCATCTCTGCGTGAAAGGCTCCGGGGGCGGGGGCGTGGGGTTGCAGAAATGCAGACACAGACGAGACTCTCATGACCTCCATGGGCAGACCAAGATCCTTCCCTAAGCAACAAGCTGCACCTGTATGTAGAGCCACACCTTGCTTTTTCCGGCTGTGAACTAGCAGGTCACAGCGCACACGACACGATGTGTGCCAAGCACAGGACACAGGTCAGGAAGGGGACAGCGGGCCCTGCAGAGAAGGGGGGAGATGGTACGGGGACAAGCTTCGTCACCTCCGGGAAGCCTGGGTAATGGTGTTAAAGGCATTTCTGTTTGCGCTGAGGTTTAATGTTCTCGCAAGAGCTCCATTTTCCTGATAATATTTTGCATAGAAAATATTCTGCATAGAAAGTATTTTGCATTTTATTATACAATTACTTTCCCCTCCCTGTGCTCTCTTTAACGGAGCAGAGAAAGGGGTGGGGAGTGTGCTCCACAGAGCCTGAGATCGGGACAGAATTAAATATCGATGACTGTTCCACAAAGGCACTGACACACATGCAGACGCCCCACCAACAACCTGTCACACAACCACAGAAGACACAAGTCTTCCACTGCCTGCACCCCCAGGCTGCCAGGCCAAGGCACGGGGAGGCCTTGGAGGGTCACCGAGAGACTAGAGCTGACCCCGATGAGCAGCCTGCCAGGGTGCCATGACCATTCCTTCCTCTGCAAAGGGAATTCCTGCAAAATCTGCAAAAATCTGAACTTTCAAAAAATCAGATTTGCAACCTCTGAACTTGGTCCAGCTGCTTCCAGCTGCAAACTGAGGTTTTATCCCCTGCCCCTCTTTTGCAGGGAGGGGGAGCTTGACAGCCTCAGTGAAGAGAAATGCTTTTCCTTGTCACTTCTGGCCGTGAGGTGCTGGACACTGGCCTGCTCCTTTTCACATGCATGGTCTCGTTTCATACCTAAAGTGACCCGAGAGGGCCCCAGCCCGGCATTTTCACAGATGAACTGGAAGGAGGCTGGGAGGAGACACCTAACCCACACTGACGGGGGTGCAAGGACTGAGGCCAGATCTATAAAATTATTCTCTTTTCCCTCAGATTTTAGGTAACCAATACTGTCTGCTTTAAGTGCCAGAAGCTTGCAGTGCGAGGAGCTGCTTTTCTCATGTACTACTGATGTCTGAACATTTCTGGGGCTTTTATGGCCTGGTCTCCTCACTATTTCTCACGTGTGTCTGTTCCACTAGAGCCAAGGAGCATCCGCCACCCTCGGGATCCTGTCTCAGGCCAGCCCCCTGCATGCCAGCCGGTCAGGGCAGCTCTGGCCACCTACTGGACCTGCCTCTGGCCCCACTTTTAGGAGACTGCTGGGTGTTCCCCGTCCCTTCTTATCACTTCCCTCTTCCCCCAGCACCTCCCAGCTCAGTCCTGACTGGGCCAGAACTGCCAGCCCCTGTGTTTCCTCTCTCCACCTCTGAGGGACTGGAGCGCCACTGTCCTCGGGACTCGGGGCACACTGGCCCCCGGCCCACCTGCTAGCTGGGCCACGGTGTGAGACCAGCCTCCCACGTGACAGCAGCATGCAGACATTGGTGCCCGCAGAGGGGACCACACACCCAGGCTGTGGCACCCCTGCTGCATGTGTGAGGCTGGGGTTCCCGCTTTGTACCGGTGCTGCGTGGCCAGCTGCTTCCCTCTCTCTCTACCCCAGTGCCAGCCCTTCCCCATGTCCCAGGAATGCCACCTGGGAGAGGTCTGCGCACTCTTCACCACGTGGCCCACCCAGATGCCAAGTCATAGTGTTGGGGGCAGGGGAAAGTCAGAGCTTAATATTTATTACACCATTTATGATCTATTTTTTAAAATTCCCAAGGAATGTCCTAACAGAGCTCCCGCATGGCATGCAGATGGCCTCCTCTGTACTCAATCTGTGCTGTTTAAACCTATTTTTCAACAGCTGACCTGGAGTTACAGAAGAAACTGGTTCCTCCTCATTGTCTTCTGAAATACTAGCGTGGCTTGACAAATAGCGGTTTCCATGGTGATGACAAAGGAACATCACCCATGTTGCAAGGAGCCTCTGATTTTATCTTGAACCATTAGCTTTCACCCATAGCGCATTCATTATTCATTTGCAGTAAGGAAATGGCTGCAGCCCAGAACCTTTCAGAAGACCTGAGTCGTCATGGCTGCCCGGAACAGCTCGCAGGGCACCAGAGGCACACGCCACGAGGGAAGCCAGCGCCAGGATTCACGCAACCTTCAGAAATTACGTGCTAATGCGCTCTTAACCTGCAGCAACAGCTTTTACAGTCTACATATAAATTTTCAACAAGTGATAAATTAGGAACTTTACAGATTATCCCATGACTGCAGCGGTCCCCAACCTTTTTGGCACCAGGGACCAGTTTCATGGAAGACAATTTTTTCACGGATGGGGGTGGAGTGGTTGGGGGGCAGGCAGAGCTCAGGCAGTGATGCAAGTGATGGGGAGCGGCTGTGGCCTGGTTCCTAACAGGCCACGGACTGGTATTTATTGGTCCTTGGCCCGGGGGATGGGGACCGCAGATCTAGAGGATAATGGGGTACAGTACTCATAATATACTCTCTCTCTCCAATGCCTGCTGCACGCTGTTCTTTCCTTGACTCTCTCCCCACTACAGACTCCCTTGTGATGCATGTGCACCTGAAAAGTTTGTGAATTTAATATTTGTAGAAGATCTATGCTTTGGAATCTCAAAACATGACCTTTATAGAGACTTTCTTTTCACATTTTTCATCTTGAAAGAAAATAGTTTTTAACCTTAAAAAACAACTGATATATGATAAACTAAGAATTGACAGGAGCCAGATATAGCTTTTTGTTTTTTTAAAAAAGCACAACTCCTCAGGTAGCCAGTTTTAATTACATTCTTTTACACATGTCTATTAAAAATATGAAAATTATGCCTACAGGCGGCACACTCATGAAGAGACTGTCATAGCATTCAAAACATATTCATGGTCCTAGGTCCTCGAGTTCCCCACAATGTCTCCCTATTTAAACCATGTGTCAGTTGTCCCCAAGCATATAAAAGTCAGTTGAATATCAGAGTACAATCTATACTAATATTAAATACAAAAATACCAATTAAAAATAGTATTCATGTGTATTTAAGTAATGCTTTTTACCACTACAATAACAGCATCTATTCATCACCTATGTTTTGAAACATGGAAGACCCACCGCCACCACTGTTTATATTTTGAAGCCGACTTTCCCATCCTGCCCCGGAGAACGCTGAGGCTGTGTGCCTTTTAAAGGCAGCCCAAGATTTCCCAGAGTTCAGCAGCTTAGTCAATAAATCAAGGCCAGGGACCATTTCTGGGGAGTAAAGGAATTTAAACGTAAGCAACACATTTTAAAGTCCTGAAAAACAACAGAAAAGATTTGGCAACAGATAGAAAAGGGAATGGGCCACTTTTGTTATTGAGAGAGAAGGCACCTTTCACACCTGGCTATGGTGGGCAAGGTGGCAACAGCCCACATAAAGCCTCCACGCTGCCCGGGCCTTTGCAACGCCTCTCTCTCCCAGAGGGGGCGCTCTTTGGCACTCCTGAACATCAGTCCCATTGGGCTCCTGGCCTCTACTCCCTGCTTGGCCTCTCGTGGTCCCTCTGTGCACCTGCTGCAAGGCCCTCAGGATCACTCTCCACTGCAGGCTATTCCTGGCCAATCCCAAACACTTATTTTTACCCTTCTCTGAACTTGCTTTACACCTGGAGACAGCGCCTGTGAGTACAACACACACCATTTCTCCACATGGTTCACTGATTCAGTGTGCATGACTTTCAGCCTGGCTTAGAAATCTCTGGATTCCTCATGGCACCTAAGTAGAACCGTCGACACTCTGTGAACCACTCTTGATTAAGTCGGGGCAGATGGTTTCTAAGCTCATTTTGAACTCCAAGCAAGACTTCATAGGATACTATTTTTGTTGCTTTTTAAACAGATATCCAATGCTGGGAAAGTTTTGTAAGGGAGGTATTTCTGAATATTTCATCCAAGTTATTTTGAATCTGATGGATTCTCTTATATATAATGTCTACAAAGCAAGCCTGGAGAATACAGAACTGACTATGGAGAGTGACACTTTCAAACTCCCGCGATGGATGGTCACTGCCTCGGGCTTCTCAGTGGACCAGCTTCCTGATGGGGTGAGTGGACATATCCCCTCCTTGGTGACAGGGTTTAGGATATGCTACCCCAAAATATGGCACCTTGGCATTTGAGAAAAAGCAGAAGCAGGAAGGTCACTGTCATCTCCCCCACCCTTCTCCTTCTCCCCTGAAACAGACCATAAAACGCAGGGAGGATTTTCTGACCTTCCCCTGCAGCAGGTCATAAGACCCTTCTGTGAGAGGTGCCCTCCCTATACCTGGAAAAGAGGAGTGTAAGACACACGGACGCTAAGAACCATCTGCAAATGGGCCTCGCTAAGTCTCCCCCTGTTTATTAGCATTACAGCATGCCCTCCGTCCAATCATATTTCTCTGTGACTGTCCGCTCTTCGACAAACCTAGCATAAAACTACATGTTTAACCATTTTTTCAGGTCTTCATTTCCTTACAAAGGCTCTCGTGTCACATAAAACTTACATTAAGAAAATCTGTAAACTTTTCTCTTGTTAGTCTGTCTTTCCCTATAGGCGCCTCAGTCACAAACTTAGTACAGGTGAGGAAAAGACTTTTCTTCCCCTACATTAGCAAATCCAGGTCTGGTTCAAGATCATTTTGTGAGCTCAAACCAGACCACCCTGTTCTAACCTCATATCACAAGCAACTCATCTATTTGGGAGGAATCCGAGAAGGACCTTAAACATGGCAATGATAAAGCTTTTTTAAATGCCTGGAAAGTGCCACATAAATCACCCAAATGTCAAATAAAAATCTAAATGACAATTTTAATATTAAAAATTATATTTTATGATTTCACTGGCTGAGTATATTTTGGGTTAATCGCCTCTCTGAGAAGTCTCAAGGCAACCGATAACAAATGGCCAAATCTTTTCTGATCTATAACTGAATCATAGATAATAGTGGTTCCCACACTCACAGCTTTCTAGTTCATGCTTCTGCCTCCCGAAAACCTCAACTGTTCACAGGTTGACAGACAATGTTCAATTCTGCTGTTTTGAAACTTGAAGTCGTCTGAAAGCACTCAGGAGACAAATAATCCCCGCCGGCGCGGGAAAATGTGCAAGGCTTGGCTTTCACAAGCCAAACTCTGACGAAGATGATGCATTTCCGACAGTACATCCAGACTCAAGTTTCTACAATGAAGAAATTACAGTGCAACACGTTGGCAATACTAGAAAGCAGCTGCCATTCCTTACTTCCCTTGCTTTCTTTAAGAGAAAGTTCTTTTTAAGTCTGGGGGTTAAAAGAGGAGTGAAAAGTGAAGTCAGAAAGTTATACAGACAACTCGTGTGCCTTTCTAACTTTCTACTGGCATTCTGTTCCTGACTTCCCACATCATCTCACAGCTTAAAATCCAAATCATTGGCCTTTCCACAAACTAAGTTTTCTGGCTGGTTTTCCTTCTCTATCAATGACACCAAAATTGCCTCAGTCTCCAAACCTTAGTAGCATTCTTGACCATACGGGTATATGTCCTGTTGGCCCGGGACAGTCCCAGTTTATGCCTATTTTCCCAGCATCCTGACCAGTTTAGCATTTGTCCTAGAAAAGTCCTAGGTTAGATGATAAATTATATGATTACTCTTTTTCCTTTTTCTCCTAAAAATCCTGTTGATTTTTCCTTTATGTAATCTGGTCATTCAATATGTCAATTCTCCTAATTTTATGAACTGTACTGATATAATACTCCCCAGTCAGTGATCACCAATCTCTAACCAATTATACACATGAAGCTACTGCTCTAAAGCCCTCAGCGTCTTCCTATTATTTAATATTAATAGATAAACTGAAAACTCAGGCATTCAAGATCTTTCACTTCCTGGCCTTTATGCTGTTTTTCCAGCCTTGTTTCTAATTACTCCCTGGCATAACACGTGGGTCCAGCAAAACTGCTTGCTCGACTGCCTACGCACTGTCCTAGGCATCTGCTTCCGTGATCCAGTTGTTCAATCTGCTCTGCTTTCCCTATCTGAGACCTATCCTCCTTTCAAGACCCAACTCCAGTCTCACTTCCTCCCTAGAGCTTTCTCTGCTGTCCTTGCCTTTGATCCATCCCCTGTCCTACATGGCACTTCTGCAGCAAGTAGCTTCAGAACCACTCATTTAGCACTTAGCATGGCCCACCTTGCATTTTTCTTTGTCTCTTTCATGTCTCTGTTCTGTTTCTCCAAATAGACCTTAAGATCACCAAAAGCAGAGACCTTTTCTTATAAATCTCTCTCCCCACCAACAGCCACCAAAGTCTGCCCACAGCTGGCAGGAGGCAACATGAAATAGAGGAAAAGCACAGGACTTCACGTGGTTTGTCTTGGATTTGCCACTTACTAACTGTAAAACCTTGGGAAAGGTTTAACCTTTCATCCTCAGTTTGCACATCTGCACAATGGGGGATGACGATGATAATATCCCCCTTGCCTTCATTAGCAGGTGGTTGTGAGGACCAGGTAAAGTGGGTCTGTTATTGCAAAGTCCTATACACATGAGAAATTAATCAACATTTTTTGATCGTGGTAACGAGAAAGATAGCTAGCGATCGCCTAAGCAAAACTGCATATCCCACGATGCTTCAGAGACATATTAGCACCCAGCTGACTGCATCCCAGGCAGGTATCACACAGGACTCGAACTGAATTGCTTTCTCTCAATACTCATGAACAAGGAGCTAGGAAAAGTGTCAGCCTTGAGGCTGCCATATTTCATTTCTTCTTTTCAAAGCTGCAGTCTTTTAAGAGCTGACTGTGGAATATAAAAGGCAGAAAGAATGAGGGAAAGTGACCAGTTCACATCTCTAGTCCTTCCAGCATTTCAGACTACTTTTAAGTCCTTTTCTCTCATCTGCAAAACATGCTTTTGAGATGCTGGAGGCAGTACTATGAGCCCTTTGAAAAGAAGAAAGGGGAAAAAGTAGCATGCAGCCTCCAGAAAAAAAAAATCTAAGCCATTTAGTAGAAGTAGGTTGGGGGCATGGTGGTTTTGGAATCAGTCACAATTTATAATTTCAGTTCCAGGCTTGATTGAGGTGTTCCAGTTAAGCAGCTCTTCTGGAACTTTCCATGTGGCAAAAATCTGTGCATTGATGGATGCTCGTGGCAGAAGTCAAGTAAATTAGTCAGATAAAGTGCAAGTGTGAAAGGCAGGGAAATGGTTCTCCTGAAGCTGCTTTTTTTTTTTTTTTTTTGCTGTAAGCTTCCCATACTACAGAATAGTCAATCACGTTGCATCCCACAAAAAAATCCTGAAAGAATAATGCCCAACCAACCTCAAACCACATACTCTTAACTAATAAAACTTCCTTGCGTCAGCGTGAGAGGACACAGACTCTAAGCTAATGGAAGATACCAATTTTGCAAGACAGTTTGCCCCTGGTAATTACACTAAAAATAAAAGAAGGCAGCCAACTGGTGCAGTTGTCTGTTCCTTTAGAAAAGATATTTCATGTTCCTTAGAGCTTCATTATCAGTGATTGGCTTGGATGAATGGGAGGCTTCCAGCAGCTTTTGCCCAAGACCTGGCTTGACAAATGTGGCATGATTTTGGCAGCGCTCAGGCTCTGATTCAGTCTTCAAATGTCTGGCACAGTAAATGAACTTCTGAACCTGACCTGAAGCTATTATGGGCTTTAAATTTTCAAGCAATTGCACCATTAAGCAACCAGCATGCGATGGCATTACTATCTTATCCACTGCCCAAATACCACAATGCATTTAAAGGCAACTGACATAAATCAGTGATGAAAGGCACAGAGGATGGCAACCAGAAATGGCCCATCATTAAGATCCATTCACAAGCACACAGGTTGGAACTGTAGCACATCCAATTTGAAAATGCAGATAATGCCATGGATTTAGAAAGCTATGAAGAACAATTTGTGAATTTTCACCAAATAGCATATGCTCTAAGCAACTTCTGTGCAAGTGTTCTCAAAGGTAGTTTGTAGTGGTGGGATTTTGTCCTTTTCCTTTTTAAATCTCTTCTCCAAGAAAACAGACAAAGCCTCTTCATTCAATTATAACTATAAGAGTTTTCTTTTTTACATCAAATTGCCAATATTCTCTCATTTCTCCAATATCACATTGGAAGACTACAATCCAAATATCTGTCTCTACAAAAATTCAATGGGGGAAATGACTTCATGTTTGAGTGAACTAAGTTCACTTTATTAAATCTAATTCTATACATTTTCAGTATGCCGGTTAACATGGAGCAATATTTTTAATGGGCTATACCAAAATATATTAAAAGGAATGAAGATAAATGTGAGAACAGAGAGAATGAAACCAATCTGGTAGCTGTATTAGCAAAACCAAAAAGAATAAGAACATTTGTACTTTTATATACATTTTCCTTTGTTTTCCTTTATTTTTACTGAGGCCAATTCAAATGTTGAAGAATAATCTGGAGGGCTCTTGAATTTCAATCATGATTAACAGAAAATTATCATTCAATGAAAATTTCCCCTCTTCCTAAATCATTAGAATTCACTGGCTTTTGTGACGAAGTCACAGGTGAGCAAATAATAGAAGATTGTTATTTTCAGTGACAGGCTGTGATAGACAACCTGAAAGAATATAAACCAACCCAGGTATATGAGATCATACATTTTTACTATAAATCTTTGTTTCCTTGCTGGTATTGTAAATGCAAATCTAGTAGAAATGTTTCAAACATAAGCAATCAGATTAAAACAGTTTTCCTAAAATATCTTCTGTCTTAGACTTTACTTAGGGCCAACAGTATTTTCAATCTATTTTAATTTTAAATAAAATCATCAATGCTTTAAGTAGGAGAAATAGATGAAGGGCCTCTCTCTTCCTTATAATTCACTCAGTTGTGCAAACAGCACCATGTGCAATGCTCTCCGTTCCCACCTGTGATGGTTAATTTTACGTGTCCACTTGGCTGGGCCATGGTGCCCAGATACGTGGTCAAAGGCTATACTGGATGTTTCTGTGAGAATGTTTTCCAAGGAGATTAACATTTAAATTGGTAACTTTGAGCGAAGCAGATTGCCCTCTCGGATGTGGGTGGGCCTCATCCAATCAATTCAAGGCCTGAATTGAACAAAAGACTAACCTCCTGAGCAAGAGGGAATCCTGCTAGCAGATGGCCTTCTGACTTGAAGTGCCACATTGGCTCTTCCCTGGGTCTCCATCCAGTCTGCTGGCCCACCCTGCAGATTTTGGACTCACCTGTCTCCATCATCATAGGAGTCAATTCCTTAAAACAATGCCCTTTCTATACGTACGCACATCCAATTGGTTCTGTTTCTCTGGAGAACCCTGAGCAACACACCACTAATGAGAAGGGTACATCCACGCTGTGCATCATCCTCTGTGCAAGTTTTGCTTTCATTGTTACGGACAGCGCAACTTTATTTTTGCCCATTTAATACTGAGAGTGAATATTCAATCTGTTGGCCACAAAGCTATAGCTATTTACTTAGAGCTTTATTTTTTTAACACTCTGATTCATATGCTATTTATTTTGCCTGCAGTTAAGCTTTTTAAAGCCCCATAACCACTTCCCTACATTTGCATGACAGAAAATAGTCTCCTCCTAGCCAGGAACAGAGTTTAATGAAGCTTTGAGTTGAAGGTAGGATGGAAAAAGCTAATCAGTTTCCAGAATGGCTCCTCTCTCCTGGGGCTACACCTTGTGATTTGAAATTAAATCCAAATGCAAAGCCAAGGCTAGCCCCTTTTGGATGATCTCATGATCCTCTCCACTGGGTAGGAACACATATTGTTTGGATCAAGTTCCTTTTAACGATGAGGAAACATAAGATTTATTAGTGATGAAGATAGGCCCCAATCCAACCAAAATCTAGGCAGATGTGGTTATCTCTAATCTCTTCTCATATTTCTCATTTTAAGGGGAAAAAAATCATGGTCAAACAGAAGATTGAAAAACTTGCTTTGGGGGCAAAGGACATTTTCATTTTCCTGGGTTTTTCCAGTGTGAACAGAAAAAGCATGGCTCTCATTTCAAGGGCTAATTTCATTCTAACAATGGAAAACAGTCAAACAGCCAATCACATGTTTGCATCTATCAATGGTTTTCAATGCCAATGGTCACAAGGTGGTGTTGGACTGATTAGGCTCTCTGACCGCCTTGAAAATGATTGATTTGCAGTGAAAACATTCTTTCTTATTCAGAAAGTTCCAAAAAGGTTGTAAGTCATGAGACTTGCAATAAAATGGTCTTTAAATCAGATATAAAAGAAAACCTTCCCAAAACCAAAAACCAAGCAAAAACAAATAAACAAAAAGCAAAGTATGCTTCTTATGGATTAATTACTGTCAATTTCTTTTACCATTATACAGAAATACTGGAACTAACCAGAATGCATAGATCCTGGGGTATTCTGGTTAGCTTGGTCCAGGAGTCTAAAGTTTAGCATTTTTGCTTCAAGCTTTATTACTGAAAATTAATCCAAACTACAACCGGTCTACTTTTCTGCTAAGTGTGGTCAACAGTTTCCCCTGTTCCAGCAGCTGATTCAGACGACTGTTCAAGTAGCATCAATCAACACAGTCTTTTGACATGCTGTTTCATCATTCCCACCTTCCTCAGCGACGTTACTTACTGACCCTCTTTTTGAGTATTTTTGTATCCCTTCAACTGCCCCTAAGTTTAAAGATAATTTAAATAATTTAAATAAAATAAAAAATTATAAGAATTTGTCAAAATCTTACAAGTAAAGTTGTCTAAAAATGTCCTTAAGTAGAAAAATATGACATAATGCACTCCTATAGCCAGAAAATACTAAACATTTTGTTAAATAATAGAAATAATGATTCAAGTAGAAATGCTTTTGAACACTTTTGCTTTTTAACATCCTACAAAGAAAAACAGAGCCCTTCAGTAAGTGGTTGGTCCTCGCCTGTACTCACTGCCCCACGCGAGGGCAGGTACCTCAGAGCTCATACTGGTGGCTCTCCTGCCCCCTGGTGTCCTGTCTCCAGCCCCAACTCTACCAATATTCCTTCCCCTCCAATTCAGCCACTTAGCATCATTACACTTAAGCCAAACTCTGAGATCCACTCTGACCACAGGCTTCCTCTTCTCTCTTCTTGATCATTTCTGGGCAACCAAAAAATTCTTCCCTCTCCCTTTATCTTTTAGGTTCTCTTTGTTTTCCCAACAGAAACTTGATTAAGGTAAGCAGTCAATAAATATCTATGGTATTTGGGTTGTGCTTTAAGAAATCTTTAATACATATCTGTGATATTGGCATTGTGCTTTTAAAAAAATGTGTCCTTATGCTTTTAGGACTACACCCTAAAATATTTCCAGATGAAATGAAAATGTCCTAGGCAGAAAGAGTTACAGTTAAAGTTGCAATCATTACAGGTTTTGCTACAAAAATATATTGAACATTGACTACTTCCTAGGCAGTGGATCCAAAATATATGGGATTAAGATAATCACTAATATTAATGATGATAAGAGATTTTGATTTTCGCCCTCCCCGCTGTCAGGGAGACAGGACCTGGATCCTGGGGCCTCCGACGTTCATTCTTCTGGCTTTGTTTCCTTGAGGTAAACAGAACTATTACGAGGCTGGAATTCAAAAATAGCAGTATTAAAATAAACTAAATTCCTTTCCCCTGGTTCCTGCTACCTGAAGTCTTTTTATGCCCCCGTACTCGACCCTTCCAGGAGGACACTGGGAAGAGAAGCCCCGCTGGGAGACGGTGGGGACCAATGATGCCCAGAGGACGGCGACCTCCAGTCAGAGCTAACCCTACACTGTTGATTACAGAACTACTGACTGTTACAGAAAAATAACAGCGATAATTGCTAAAATCTCCCAATCTGCCTAAAAAAAGCACCTTACACTGTAGGGAGCAGAGCTTCTGCACCTGGGACAGTGACGCTGGGACGAGGGACAAATTGCCTGATGGGGCTGAAGCGGGGAGGAGGGTGGGTAACTGCAGGCCTCCAGCCAAGCGAGGCCTTTCCCCCACCTCACTCCCTACCTTGACTAGCCTCCCTCCCCTCCCTCCGCCACGTGGCCAGCCCACCCCATCCCTGCTCCTTGCTCTTTATCCTCAAGGCTAATCCCAAACCGTACATAATTCCAAAGGCTTCATTACGACCCTGCCCCTCAGTGGCGACTTGTTCCTCCTAGAACCCTCACTGGGCACTTACTCTACTGTCACTTTTCCTTTTGCCTGTGAGTCCTTCAGTTCCTTTCACAGCTTGAGGACAGAAACCACGTCAGCTATCTCTGGATGCCAAGCTGCTAGAACACTCTCTGGGATGTCCCAGTTGACGGTGGTTCTAGGGGGGCGGGATGAAGGAAGCCAGGCCTCTGGTCTGGCTTGAGCTGACTGAGCTGGACCAGCAGCCTGGCTATGATAGCAGCACCAGGCATTGCAGGGACAAGCTCCATAACCTGACGGCTTCTTGGTTTGCAACAATTCTCATTTGCAAAGCTGCATTAAGGACAGGATGCCATATCTTTATATCTAAAAATATCTCGTTCTTAAATATCATCATATAAATTAGCATTGCATATGACTTAATACCATTAAATGCCATTACTGAAATCATTGAAAGTAATATAACTTCAAAGTCTTTTAAAGGTCATTTGCAATATGTTATTGAGGAATTTAGACATCATAAGTAAAATAAAGCCATTTAGAATAATCACATCATGTTAACCACATGAAGTCTTCCAAGAAAACAAAAACCAAAAAGCCTGAATAAGTTATTTAACTGAATGAATGAGTATGAATTTTATTCACATACACATATTTTGAATACATTAAGTATGTACTCTACACATTGCTGTAAAAGTAAAGGTACACATGACTAATTCCTTAAGAGCTGTGACAGAACACAGTTGTTGAAAGAAACATCTAATAGTAAAGAATAGTGCTGCCTTTGTGAATGGACAGTAATTCTTCCAGCAACATCAAAGCAATACAGTTTAATGGAAAAAACCAGCTGCCAATGACTCAGGAAATCAGGTCCCAGAACCTTCTTGGCTTATGTGATTTTGTGCAGGTCATTTCATTCCCCTGGACCTCAGTCTCCTAATCTGCACAATAAAGGGGCCAGGGCCAGATGAGCTTTCAGCTCTGTTCCATCTCTGACATGCTCGGGTTGCCATGGCTCCCTCAGCATGGAACACTGACACCACGTTCCTCGTTTGCTGGAAGACATCTCCTTCACGTTGGGTTTTAAATGGAAAGGATGTGTGGTTTGACTAAGAGCTAAATTTTCTTGGCTCCAAATGTTCCTGAAGCTAAATCTTGGAGACTAGGGAGGAGAAAGTGACCTTGAAGACTTTCATTCTGCCACAGACACGTGTGATGAAAGAATCACAGGACTAGCGTGGGTGTGTTTGTGTGTGTGTATAACCCATCGGATTTGCCATCCCCCGTATACGCAGAGGTGTGCTCTACAAAGCGACAGTTAGGAGACACAAAAGAAGGACTGTTTGAAAATACAAGATAAAAAAATGTAAGACTCATCACCTTGGAGAATCTCTAAACAAAGGTTTCCTTTTAGCTTATTTTTATTTGGTGGGTAATTTTTTTTCTTGGAAGATGAAAGGCCAGAACCCATGGACTGGATCTTATTGAATTCCTCTTAATTAACTGGAATGAAAGCCCATCATTGTACAGATCAAGCTAATTGGAAGCTCTGCTTGGTTTCTTTTCAGTATCAGCTAGAGGAAGCTTGGATGCACTCTTGTCTTTTTGTTATTGTACAAAGAACTGTTTTAGCTTTGGTTATCCACCTTATTCTCATTTAGAAGTATAATGAAGTTGGGAGAACAAAACAATTTAAAAACAACAACTGTACTCACAAGGCCAGGTATAATGTGTGATAAGAAATATCCAATTTTTATTCTTGGTGATGGCCAACTCAAGGCTTGGTTTCGGCAAGACTCAAAATATGTAAGAATAGGCTTTTTGGTCTTTTCAACCTTTTTCCTTACTTTAGTCATGTGAGGTGATTATTATTCCCAAAACAAGTACAATAGAGTCAATTCAATGTGCTGGCACTTCTAAATTTTTAAAATAGTTCTGAGCTTCAATTTTGGTATCATCCAATTTAAGTCAAAGGATTTCTTCAGTAAAATCTAGCAACAAATATTTGCTAGAATAATACATGCTAGCAAATAAAATGTGTTTGAAATGTATTCTAAAATAACCTAAGTAATAGATAAGCTTACCCTTCAAGGTTAAGTATCAACAGACAGATTCTTTTGGAGAGATGGAAATTTTTTTCTCAAGGTTTTAAAAGTTATTGAAATGCTAATGCTACGTCAAAATTTTGTTTTTCCAATAATGCATTTTAAGCAACAGACGGATAAGAAGCATTTGAGTATAGTTTTACATCGAGACACAAAGAGAAGATTATACTTGCTGGAGGGTCAAGAATTATGAGACAACTATTGAGGGCAGTAGAAAAATGTCATCTTCGGCTCATTTACAAATGTGTGTGTGTACATGTGTGTCTGTGTGTGCATGTGTGTGGTGTGTGTGTCTGTGTGCATGTGCATGAAAGTGCTCTTCCAGGATTTTTGTTCCTTTCAATCATCTAGCATCCTTGTGGCAACTTATCACCACATTCTTTCATTATCTGTTGTTTTAAGTCTTGTGGGAAATTAACTGAATAAATTATAAATTCTGAAAGGTCTCCAGTTCTTAAGAAATCAAAAAAGGCACCATTCCAACTCTAAGGAAAGCTTTGGCTGCACCACGAGCTCTGGAAAAGCCTCATCATAACTTGCAGCCCCCTGCCCTGGCCTCTGCTCTTTCCCCATCCCTTCTCCAAGTGGTCAAAGCTGGTGGGACTGGTCCAGGGAGCCATGCAGGTCCAGCACTGTGTGCTCTTCTCAGCTATCTGCCCATAGTTTCTAAACAATTGGATCTAATCTGAGACTGGAAAGCCCGTTGTACAAACCGGTTGTATGAACATTCTGATGCCAAGATGATTCTGATCAATTTCATGTGACTTTGGTGACTAAATTTTCCAGGCTCAGAATGTTCCTGGCACTAAACCTTGGAGATAAGGGAGGAGAGAGTGACCTTGAAGTCTTTCATTCTGCCACAGACACTTACTGCCAAAGAATCATAGGACCAGTGTATGAGTGTGTGTGTGTATGTAATCCATTCTATTTTCCATCCCCTGTATTATTATTGGTTTGGAAAAACATGTGTTCTCACACATTGCTGGAGAAATGTAAATTTTAAACATCTTTGTAGAAAGCAATTTTATGATACATATCAAGAACCATAAAAGCCTATTCAATTTAACTCCTAGTAATTTATCATAAGGAAATATTTGAGGATATATGAAATATTTGCTGAGACTAGAATTCATGGCAAGATTGCTTGTAAATAATGAAAAAACTGGAAACAAATAGGCAACAATAGGGTACTGGCAGCATAAATTAAGTTAGATTCATATAAAACTGTATACCCTATAAAAATTAGGTTAAAGAATATTGACTGAAAAATGACACGATGTGTAGATAAGTGAAAAGGTTACAAAACAACCTATACGTTATGATTCCACTTTTCTAAAAGATATATGGCTGCATTGAAAAGCTTGGAACACTGTGATGGAGATTTTGTAGTAGTTATGATTTTCAAAATTTAATTATCTGCATTTTCTGTTACTAATTTTTCTAATAATGAGTACATATTGCTTTTGCAATCAAAATTTTGTTTTCTTATTAAAGAAAGAGCAATGAGTAAATAAAACTGTATGTCTTTGTGTTAACTTTACCATAGAGTGTTTTGTTTGTTCTGAAATAATAATACTAGTGGTTCTGAAAAGAAGCAAAATGAAAAACAAGAATTAAACATAAAAAATCATGTAAATGACAGAACAACAAAATAATGAAATTGTCTGATGTTTTGCCTTAATATGGGTCCTTTCTTGATTGGCAGTGAATTGGTGTCACCTTATTTTTTGGAAGGCAACATCATTTTCTGAACTGTTAATAATTCAGCATATGGTCACAAAATGATTCCACTGTGTTTGGGCTTCCACAGACTACCTAAAAATGTGGCTCCTAGCACATTTTACAGACATTTTTTTTTTAAATTATGAAGACAAAAAAGTAACACGCACTGGTTCTAGAATATTACCTCCATGAAAGCAGAGGCTTTTATTGTTTCCTGCAGAATCTCCGCAGCCTAAAACAGGACCTGGTATATATGTGGGACACAATGAATGTTTGCTGAATAATTGAAGGGGTCCAGGGCCGAGAGTGGGGCGAATAAATAGGATATGAGGAGAAGATATACCAAGAAAACCAGGAAATGTCATGTTATCTTAAGAGAAGATAGAGTATGCTCAGAAAGGAACAAAATTGGTCATAATAGTAATAAGAGCTACCATTTTCTGTCTGTGTGCCAAATGCTTTATTTACTTTATCTAATTTAATGTACACAACAGTCCTGCTAAATATTAATGTCTTCACAGGTGAAGAAAACTGTGGCACTGTAATTTTGTATAACTGGCATAAAACTAATACAAAGAGCCTGGTAAGGCCAACAGGGCTTGAACAAAACGCCACCATATGATCCTTTCAGTAAAAGAACAGAATACAAATTTTAAAAGGTACATTTATGTAGTGATTCTAAATAAGATAACTTTCATATATGTCATAAAACACAAGAAGTTTGGGTGCTAGCTGATTTCAATAGATTTAAAAGTGCTTATACGAGTAATTATATGGAAAGAATGGCTGAATATTCTGACAAAGGATGTCTCTTCCGAATGTAAAGAATAACAAACACACACATATGTACAAAAAGAAAACTTCACAAAAAACAGTTATCACACGTTATCCCTCCCATTTTGGAGGCCAGCAAATGGTAAGATAGTGATGATCACAAACAAAGAATATTGAATAAATCATCTTTCATCACAAAAGGCATATGTCAAACTATTACTAACTTTGTTTTAAGGTCAAAGAAGAAACAGTAATAAAACTCTAAAAAGAAGGACAAATGCTTTTATGAGGATATGGACTAACACTCTGTAGGTGTCTCTGGAAATCGTTATAAAAAGATATTCTAGCCAATGGCTAAGGCCAAGGTATAGCAAAGGGCAGAGATGACCCAGCAGCATGGTGGCAACACATGTGTTGCTGGCGGTGGGAAAGAAGTGAGAATGACACCGAAACTTCTAGGGAAACTGCGCACGAAGAAACAGGAAGGAAGGGCGAACGAGGGCCAGCATATCTTCCAGGGAGCAGCACCAAGGAGCTGGGAGACCAGTAAACCAGGGAGCAGACAGACACGGGGTTTAGAGAAATTCTATGGGAATCTCTGGTTTAAACTGGGAAATGGAACAAGGAAGGACCACAAAAGCCACACCTGTGTGCAAAACTATACCAAATAAAGCACGAAACATGATACGCTGTACCATGACATGACCAAATTTGTGTTTATATTTTAACAATGCAAGCCCCTCTGGTGAAAACAGTTTTTGCCAAAACCTGCTTGGCAGCTCTCCGTGTTTTAAAGAGACATGAGAGGCCAGGGCTTCCCAGGAAAGGGCAAAGGACAGGGCACGTCCCCAACAGCAGATGATGCTTTTGAGGACAAATTACTACTTCACTTTGTTGTCTGAGGAACTGACCTGCAAACGCTTGTGCAAAGAGCCTTCTATTTGGGATGACCTAGATCCAGCAGCAACTGTGGAAGATAAAAGAGTATGAAGTTTGCACCTAGAGGACCTGGTTTAGGGCACAAGCTAGCTGACCCCAGTCAAGTAACTTGCAGACTCTTAGCTTAAGTTTCCCCATCTGTAAAATAAAATCATGATATTACTAAGAGAATCAAATAAGATAGAGTGCATTTGAAAGAATATGTCTCAGTGCCTTTTTAAAGTATTTGTAAATATGGAAATGTCTGAATTGCTGTTTCCTATGCTTAGATTCATAGCATAATACTTTTCAACTTCCACAGTGATTCGTATCTTGATGAAAAGTCTACACAAAGAAATCAAGTTTTTAACACTTTGGGAAAGTAAGTGCACGGGAGGAGAATGATGTCTGGTGGCCAGCAAGGCTCACTGGTCAACTCTGTGGCATGTATCAGCCCAGTGATGTCACGGATTGACTGCTCACCATTCCAGCTGACCCCGACGAAATTTCAAATGACCACATATCACGGACCTTTGGGAACAGCCTCAGACACCTGAAATCACGAATATCAAATCCATGAATGCCAAGAGTGCCTTCTTATTGATAAAGCTTAGTAGAGATTATTATGATTTCACAGTCAGAAGCTTCAGCCAGCAAATGCAATGTGAGTGATCTAGAGTATTGCTAGTTGGCTACAAGGCTGTATTAACACATTTTGAGGTAGAATCATACAGTCTTGAATTTTCAAAATCTTTGTCCAAGCCTTCTATATCCCCAGCAAAATCCCAGCCAAATACCATTGGAGAATACTCAGAATGTCTTGGGGTTGCAAATAGAGATGAACATCGCATACTGGAAAGATCTAAATAGTTTCAAAGAAGAGCAAGACACAGGGCAACAGATGAACTACACAAAGGGAACTAGAATAGATTCTGTATTGGAAGGGTATTGAACATATTCTACTCCTTAAAATTATGTTTCCTTTAGGAGATTTTCTAAATCAATACTATTCATGAGTAAAGAAACTCTTACGGAGTGAAAGAGGAAAATAAAAAACATAAACATTGAAACATAAATCTATAAGAAATCACTGCCTTCAAATAACTAATGAAACAGATTTGTTCCAAAGAGCATATGCATCCAATCACTTTTAGCATATGATAAAATTTAATAAAATATTTAACTGTCATATTTAGTACATCTTTGACTTCTAAGAAGTTAAGAATCATTATTTTATGTGTCATTGACAAACCCCAAATCATCTAGACTATAAAGCAATCCTGAGGAGTAATTAATAAAAGCATTGGTTTATAAAAATCCACATATATATATTTAGATTCCTTCTTATGAACTAACTGTATTTCCAATTATATCTAATTGCAATTCTGATCATTTCCAATCACCTAACTACTAACAAGATGCTATTTTTAACCTTCTCCCCAGTATTTTATAGAGAGCTGAAGGTCATATAAAAAAATGCATGTTTGAAAAAGGGAACAGGCTTAATTTTTACCATTTGAACATTTGCTCCTTTTCAATTCAAATGAAGCTTATTTTGCACTGTGCTTCAGAGTCACGATATTTCAGAGAGCAACTTTTTTGCTGCATTTACAGCAAATAAGCTGTTTACCTTATTTTGTCACACCCAAAATACTTGCCACCTATGACTGTCACCTAATAACCTGTGAATGACTAATAAATCTAATATAAACGAAAGCCCAATCCTGATGAACTGTTTTCAGAAAAGTTATCTGTAGGAGAAATTTTATCAAAGCATTTGCAATCCCCTGGAATGGTTGGGGAAAAAATAACAAAAGCAACAGGTAAGTCAGGTACAAACTAATCATAATTCTTGATCATTTTCTAACCTGTAAAAATAAATTAGTCTTATAATAAGAACAAATACTATTATTATTGAGAAAAAAATAATCAAATTATTCCACATAATAGCATGTTTATTTATATTTCAAAAAGAAAATAGATGTTTACATTTAAACTACAGACTCATCTGAATGGATCTTTCAAGCGAAATTCACAGATTTTCAATCTTGCCCTTTTCCAGTAACCCACAGAAGAATGTTCCACGCACGACTCCGTGGTGCCTCCTCTTATCCTTCAGATCCTGGCTCCAATGTCCTTTCTCCCTACCATCTTCTCACGTTCCCTGATGTGACTGTGTCTGCTCCACAGAGGTAGTGATTGATTATGCCTGTTTCATTCACCAATACATCCACAGCCCTTGGCATATAGCAGATATTCGATACATTACTGAGGATTAATTACACCAGCATCCTCCAATCTCTTCAGGAACATGACGTGCCACCTCTCATCTGTCGTGAGTTTGAAGCCTGTGCATTCTGAAAGTTCCCTGTTTAGCTGGAGTGTTAATGGCTCCCCGTGTGTGGTCCTGCCTTGCTGACAAGTCTCAGCGCCAAACAAATCATCCAAAGTTGTTTCACAGTAAAACCTTGGCAAACCAACACTTTAGGAACAGAAACCCTTGAATGAGAGAGCTTTTTAATTTTTTTCCAAAAAAAAAGTATGCCTGGCATAGACCTTTGGACACAGAATGCATTTAATATTTATTATGTAAAACTACTAATATTCCCATAAGTTATTGGACTAGATGGACTTTAGGATTCTCTAAACCAGAGCTTCTATGATTTTATGATGTCAACGTGTTTAACACTAAGACTGTCACAGCCTCTCTTCAATCTTGCTCCCCTTAAAGTGGCCCTTACTCTTCAAAAGGCACCGCGATCTTCACCTGTCAGCCCATGCTACCAACTTGGGCTTACCTGGAATGCATTCCTTTCTTTCACCTGCCCACAGCTGATCATTCCCAAAGGACTTTACTGCCTAAGTGTTTCTTGCTCTAATTGTCTTCTCCATCTCTCTCACTCACTGTCCAGTTCAGGCCCTCATTATATTTATTTACACTATAGATGAAAAATACTATCAATTTTTTAGAAGACTTTCCACATGACCATATTACTTCTGTCACACTTCTGCAAATCCAAGTATAAATCGGTTTAGAAATCAGAATTGGTTAACTAGCAAATCATTCAGTAGCTGGGACACTAAATGCTTGCATTTATTTATGAGGGTAATAACTACAGAGTAACCAGAAGGTTAGTACATGGACAATTTACTTCATTTAGGTGCCTTGCCAAGAGATACTGATATAAGCAACCAGATCAATTATGCAGTAAAATTCACATTTCATGTTAAAATGGCTAAAACCATTAGTCTGGTCGAGCTACTATTTCATACATATAATCCCAGGCACAGACTCACAGAAAACAATACAGACTGCTGCATGTCAACTCTACAGAACAGTGTGAAAATTTAATCTATAGTACATTAAAATGCAGCACATTTTATATTCTCATTAGCCATACTTTAATGCTAACTTTCTATATTCCTTTTTTATATGCTTTCCAGAGTTGTATGAGTCAACTATTCATGATCAAAGAGTCAAAGGGTCTCCATTAAAAAGAGTCCTAAATAGCCCAGTGATTTTGTTCCCTCCTCCACTACCAAGAAGCCCTCCCAACCCAGCAATTAAACAAAGCAAATCAGGCTAACTGACTGAACATACGCATAATGGTAGAAAAGAAAGGCATGGCCAATAATTATTAAACAAGTCACTTTCCTTTATCAGGACTCCCTTTTCTCCACCATTCGTCTCACCAAAAAACCATGCCAGGGGAAGTGCACTGCGTTAAGGAGGTGACTCCATGAGTTTTCATCATGGGCTCTGCAATAACCTGAACACGTTTTCTTTACCCTCTAAATCTCAGGTATTTAATAGAAACATAACGCCAACCACATATGTGATTTCAAATGTTCTGGTGGCCATATTAAAAAAGTGAAAAGAAATTGATGAAATTAATGTTGATAATATATTTATTTAATCTATTATATCTAAAATATTATCATTTTAATATATACTCAATATATAAATTGTTGAAATAGTTTATATTCTTTTTTTGTATGAAGTCTTTGACATGGGGTGTGTATTTTACATTCACAGCACAACTCAATTCAGACTAGCCACACTGGAAGCCACATATGGCCAGCGGCACCACGTCAGAGTGAGCAACTCCAAATAAAAATCTAGCCAAGTGAGAAAGGTTAGTCTATTTGCTTCGCAGAAAAATACCAGAAACTACTAACACCTTAAGAAGGTGAAGACTAAGAAGCTTGATAAAATAGTACATGAATGCAAGTGAAAGCTAAGATGTATTCTTTTGGAAAGGTAATACGAATTTTAGAAATAAGACAAAAAGAAGAAGACAATTATCATAGCAATTTTTAATATGAAATTTGAGTTCCTGACGGTATCTCCAAACTGCAGGTTCTATACACGGAATAATGATTTCCATAACCTTCCAGAAGGAAGGGATCATATCCTTAGGGTAACTGAAAAACAAAACTCCAAAGCTAGACACACAAGAAGAGAATGTCATGAACAAAATGTCATGTCAGACTGATGAAGACAGAATGTAACACAACTAGGAAAGTCCACAACCTTTAGAACTAAATAAAATCCAGGGCAGTAGATAGTTTGATATCCAACATTCTGTAAACTAGAATTCTCTTTTAACTAACATATCTATATAAATGTATGACTTGATAGCTAATGTTGTAGTGAGTACTTTGGGGTATTATATGATCAAAATAGGACTTCAAAATCATTAAGCAATTAAATGGTGTTCACTTTCATTTTACAATAGGTATTTGATTGTATTCTTAATCTCTGAAAACTAGTCATCGGTTTAGTGTGTTTATGATGCTGTTTCACTGACCACGTTGGATTGTTAGAGTTCCCTCTTACCTACATAGGTCTCAGAATGTACTGTTTACCCAGCTTTCTGTTTGTTATACAAAGAAACAGCTGCATTTTAGTTTTTACACCCCTCCATCCCAATCCCCCGCACACACTTACATACACACACACACACACACACACGCACACACACACAGAGAAAAGTTTTCATCATAAGAAAAGAGTTTACAACACTGACCCATTCCCAACATTATCTCTCTGACTTGTGAGAGCCATCCACAGCTAGGAGATTGTTTCCTGAGCACACCAGATCTGTTCTAGATGTTGGCAATTCTTATTCTGTTTGCACTGCTAATGATAATGCACAGTTCATCTTGGGTTATAATTTCCGTCATTGCCAGGAAAATTTACCAATGCCTCCTGCCACTCAAAAGTTTTTAAATTCTGTCATTCAACAGGAGAATCTCTTGTATTTGAGCAATTACTTGAATATGTTAGGGTGGTTCTTCCATGCTCGTGATTTGTCTACACTACACAATTACGATTGTAAAATTACAGCCCATTGTCCTGTGCACCCTATGGACATAGTTTGTACACATCCCTACATATAAATCACATTTTGTATATAACCTATTCATTCACATTCTTTTTCTTCAATTAAATATAAACGAAAATCTTTTCTCTTAAGGGAACAAATTTGAGTTATAGCTTAACATGTATAATTCCATTTTCTTGTGGAGTTTATAACTTGGAGTTAACTAATAATTATTTTAAGCATTCCTAGGAAATCAGTTTAAAATATTTTTCTATGAGGATTTAAAAGTTATTAATCATCTTTTAGTCATCCTCAAATTGAGTCTGCCAAATGTTGTGTAATTACTTTTCACATGGTTGCTCAATTGAACAAATTTCATGAATCAAAATTTACACTTCTTTTATACACCAAAAGGTCCTATCAATTTTTATTTCAAATGTGCTAATTTACTATAGACATTTTATAAGGCTATATATAAGGATTTTCTCATGTGGAATTATTTAGGGAAGAATATGATTGTTTTTTTTTTTGAAACAGGGTCTTGCTCTGTTACCCTGGCTGGAGCGTAGTAGCATAATCATAACTCACTGCAGCCTCAAATTCCTGGGCTCAAGCAATCCTCTTGCCTCAGCCTCCCAAGTAGCTAGGACTACAGATGTGTGCCATCATGCCTGGCTAATTTTTCATATTTTTTGTAGAGATGGGGTATCTCTATGTTGCCTAGGCTGGTTTCGAACTTCTGTCCTCAAGCAGTCCTCCCACCTGGGCCTCCCAAAGTGTGGGATTACATTTCTCATTCGAATGTTTCATTCATATTTACTTTGCTTTCATGTAAATTACATACATTATAGGTGAACTTGAACAATCTTCTCCAAATTTAGTTTTGTACTTAGAATATCATTAATAGCTCTCTCTCTATGGCCCTTGACTGAATGCATTTCCTTTCACTAAAAATGCAGATAGCACATGTCCAAATGGATATGTTATGGAACATTATAAACACAATTGCTTGTTTCAGGATTTTAAATTTATCTTGAGGTATATGTGGTATATCTGTATCTAATTGGTATGCAAATTTATTCTTTTTGCTTTCTCTAAGTACTTCACCAAAATGAGCTGCTTTTTTTTCCATGATTAATGTCAAAGACATTCTCTGAATTAATTTTTTTCTGTCATTTTCTCCAACATTTTAATTAAGCTACTTCTTAACCTTCTCGGCTTGTGATCTTTTAGTTATTATAGGAGCTGATAAGATAGTTCCTATGATCAAAACCAAACTATTCTGAATTCCCCAGATCCAAGCCCATGTACTAAACAGAACTCAGTTTTCAAATGTTTTGGCCACTGTCATTTTAAGTTTTGGACCTTTCTACTCAAATACATCTCCTTCTAGCCCCAAAGGCCGGACCTGAAAAAGTATAACTGATAGATTTAACAGAAGATTATTTATCCTG
Source organism: Eulemur rufifrons (assembly GCF_041146395.1). NCBI lineage: Eukaryota > Metazoa > Chordata > Mammalia > Primates > Lemuridae > Eulemur > Eulemur rufifrons. Next base: position 71,115,030 of record NC_090986.1, on the reverse strand, counting down.
AGTCTTATCAAAAGTATTAAATCGGCCTATTTCTTTGCTTACTATACAGCATATATATATCACTAAGGTATACTTCTATGTATTTAAACTTACATAATAGTAACCTTACTTCTTTGTTCATGTGACATCTTTGTCATATCCCTAGAGCACTCATGTACCTAAGAGTATTTTTCACAATTCCAAACATTATTAACAAAGTTTCACGTATAAATTAGATGTGAATTATGCTAGAGATTTTCTTTTCTATTTATGTCTTCACATGCTTTGTATTCAATGCCTCCTGACTCTTCTTGATGATATAAAAATTACATCTACGAAAGGAAGTAGTATAAGCAGAACCTAGTTTTAAAAGACAGTGAAAAGCATATTGTAACCTTTAGCACCCGATATATGGCTCATAGTATTACTCAATAAATAGTTACTGAAATAATGTTCATAAAGGATGACCATAATATTTAGGTTGAGAGAATCATGAGAAGAGGCATTGAGTTCAAAAACTATAAGGTGGGAAGCATTTCTGGAATGATCCTCCATAGAGATAAGAAAAACAATGACGAAAATTATTCAAATCAACTTTTTAGGTGTCTGGAAACGAATCAAAGGCTTACACCAACATGGGGACCATTTATTAAAGAAAACAGCTGACTCTAGGTAAGAAGAATGAGCTTTGTCACATTTTGCTTGTCCTATTCCCATTGTTTCTCCCCAGGTGAACTGAGATTATCCTGTCTGAGAAACAAAAAGGAAAAATGATGAAGAAAAATGATCAAAGCCTCAGTGGCCTGTGAGACATCAGCAAGTACATAACTATTATATATACATAATAGGAGTCCAAGAAGGAGGGGAGAGAGAGACATGGGTACAAAAATATTTGAAGAAATAGTGGCTTAAAATTTCCCCATACTGATGAAAATCTTTTATCTGCACATCTAAAAAGCTCAGTAATCCCAAGTAGGATATTTTATGCAAAGAGTTGGATGTCTAGACACATGATATTCAGAACGTCAACAGCCAAACACAAAGAAGCTTGAGAGTAGCAAGGGAAAAGTGACTCACCATATACAAAGGATCCTAAATAAGATTAAAATCTGACTTCTCATTGGAAACAATGGTGACCAGAAGGAAGTGGGATGACACAGTTAAAGTGCTGAAAGAAAAAGACCCGTAACAAAAAATTCTATATCCAGAAAATCTATCCTTCAAAAACAAAAACTGAGAAAATCTGTCACTAGTAGTCATGCCCTACAGGAAATGTTAAGAGAGTTTTTCGGGCTAAAATGAAAGAACACAAGACACTAACTCTCATCCACGTGAAAACCTAAGGAGCATTGGCAAAGCTAACCAGGTACATGGGTAAATATAAAAGTAGGAAAATAGAAAAGACAGTATAAACGTATTTTTGTTTATAACACTTTTCTTCTATTGATCTAAAATGTAACTGTATACAGCAATAATTATAAAACTGTCTTGATGTATAAAGGTATAATTTGTTTGATAATAATAGAACAAAAGAGAGAGGAAGGAAAAGAGCTGTATTTGAACAAAGGTTTTGTATGCAATTGAAATTAGGTTGGAATTCTAACAAACTGGATTGTCTTAAGTTAAAATAACCAAAAAGTGTAGCAAAAGAAATAATAAAAGGTTTAAAATTACATACTAGAAAATGTCTATTTAATTGAAAAGAAAACAGTGAAAACTACAAAACTCCATTGAAAAAATTTAAAGAAGACCTAAATAAATGGAAACACATCCTGTGTGCATGGATTTGAAGACTTAATATTGTTAGAATGGCAATAACTCCCCAAATTAATCTATACATTCAATGTAATCTCCACTAAAATCTCAACTATTTTTTTTTTTTTTTTTTTTTTTTTGCAGAGATTACAAACCGATCCTAAAATTCTTATGGAAATATAGGGAACCTGGAATAGCCCAAAACAATCTTGAAAAAGAAGAATAAAGGTAGAGACTCAGACACTTCCCAGTTTCCAAACTTACTACAAAGATACAGCAATCAAGATAGTCTGGTACTGGCATAAGGACAGACATACAGATCAGTAGAATAAAATTGAGTGTCCAGAAATTAACTCATACATTTATGGTCAATTGATTTTCTATAAGAGTGCCAAGACAATTTAATGGAGAAAGAATAGTCTATTCAACAAATGGTTCTAGAACAACTAGACATCCACATACAAAAGAATGAAGGCATATTCCCAAGAGAATTAAAAGCCTATCTGGCCACACAAAAACTTATACATGAAAGCTCATGGTTAGCATAATTCCTAATAGCCAAAAGGTGGGAATAACCCAAATGTCCATCACTGATTTAACGGATAAACAAAATGTGGCAGATTTATCCAAAGGGTTGTTAGCCAGTCATAAAAAGGAATGAAGTGTTGATAATGGGCTACAACATGCATGAACCATGAAAACATGCTAGGTTTTCATGCAAAAGAATGCAAAGGGAACCCAAAAGGCATATATTACATAGTTCCATTTATATGAAATGTCCAGAATATGTGAAAGTGTAAGGCATATTTGGGTGAGGTTAGCATTATAGCACAGCTCATGCCTAGGATGGTAAAGGAAGTGTTAAGGAGAAGACAGCTGGGACCAGCTTTAACTACCATGATTCAGTACCTTAGATATTGATCTGAAGGAAAATCAAATTAAAATGTTTTTTAAAATCTGACATGATCAAATATGTTTCCAAAGTATCATTCTGGCAACAACATGGAGGTGAACTGCATGTGTTCACCAAGTGTTGGAACTGTAACAATCCAAAAATCTAAGTCAGAGCTGCTTCCAGCTTGATCTCAAGTGGTCGCAGAGGGAAGAGAGGAAAGAGATGGATGGATCAGAGAATGTAGTTTTCCTTCACCAAACTCCCACCAACTCAGTTTGAGTGGTAAATTGCCCAAAGTTAAACACATTAAATTAAAATGTCATGTTACCTATTCATCTATTCACACTACATATATGATTACAAATAAAATATGAAGCCTATTAGATTGTGCCTGTGAACCAGGTATTTTGAGAGCTTTGCTTCAATTATTTTAACACCGGGCAGAGGAAATGTGTTGGTCTGAGCTGAAAATAACCTGACATTGGTCGTTTTCTTCTTTTTTAAAAAAATACGCCTAGAGCAGTAAATAATGAATGCCGGTCATGCAAAAAATGTCTTCAAATAAGTCAAGAATTTTACATTAGCAAAGACTTTCTTCATATATAATAAAAAAACAAATTACAACCCAACCCACATCCAATTGTCACAAATTTGAGACAGATAAGATTTCACTATATACAATTATATATTTATTAGCAGAAAAAGCAAAGATCGAATCAATTCTTCATTAGCAGATCCATACTACATCTCAGACTTTAACTTTCAATATTGGATACATCCTGAAGGTGAATCATTTACTTTCTACTACATAAATCTTTGTTTGAAATGCATTTTATGATGAGTTATTAATGGAGTCAACTCTTTAAAACCTGTAAACCTCTTTTAATTATTGCTTTAGGGCTGTGGAGGACATTTGAATTCACACTTTATAATAAGGTTGTATTATTTTGGGCAAATGTTTTTGCACTGCTTTGGGCACATCTTTTGCTGACAATGAGCTGGTTTCCTTGGAAACATAACTGTTCCAAATTCATTATGAGCAGGCATTCCCTTAGTCAACAGCTTCTCAGGCATTATAATAATAAACTAGGATAATGCAGTTGAAGGTTAGAAGTGATATATTAGCTTCTAACATTACTACACTATTACAAAAATATACTAGCTTCATTAACCCAAAATAATGTATATTGATATAGAGAACTACCCATCCTTGGGATATGATAATCAAATCTACTTACTAAAAAAAAAAAAAAAAAAACCTTAAAAGATATTAAAATTCTCTTATTGGTTTTCTAATCTTACCTTTTCAAATGCTAACTAAAATAATGAGGCCAATATCTAAGCCTTCAAACTATTTTCATAGAGAAATTTTCACTGAAACATTATTGTCTGTACCAACATTAAATGCAATGAAACTGGACATGCATTGCTAACACATGACCTTGGAAACATTACTTGAGTTTTGATGAGTGAATAAATCGAATAGCTCAAACATGTGCCTGTTTGGGATGAACACATCAACTGCTGACCCTCCAAGATAATTACTGCAGTTCTGGGGTGCACATGGAAGAGATGCATTAAGTATTTAAAGTGCCATGAACTTCCACACATGAAAAAAAATATCGGGGGAATCAAATACCTCCTTTTTGTTGATGGTTGTGGTGACACTAATTCATATAGGATTTGTAAGTTAATTAAGTTGATATTTTAAAAGACTTGCTTTTCAGTTTCTCAGGTTACCTTAAATTATTATGAGATATAATCTGTATTTCTGGCAGACTTACCTACTGACTATAAAAAATTTCCATTCAGTGGCTACTTGCAATGGATACACCATATGCAATTAAGATGCGATGTTTCTAAAATCCAACTGCATGGTGGAATCATGATGGGATGTTTGATTAAGTTCTGCTGTGATTCTCCGAACAGCCCTAGTGGAGACTGCAGGTTGGTCTTTGGAAATGCTGACGTGATCACATGGCCCACAGGCCTCAATGCTCAACGTGTCCCTTTGTTCCTGCAGAGGGGTTTTTCTGGTCTGGCGACTTCTCCAGCTTCACCTGAGGGCCCCCCCTCACCCTGTTCCAGCCCCACTGAACTTCCCTATCTCCTCTGTTTGTTTGCCTTGCTTCCTCCTCTGGCCTGTGCACAAGCTCTTCCCTTTGCCTAGAAACACTCATCTTATCTGCACCCAGGTGACACCTACTCTTTCTTCAGTTCTCAGCTCAAGAATCACTTTCCTGACCTCCCTGGCCAGGTTACAACTCTGTATTGCATACTCTCACGACACCATATATGTTTCCTTCGTAATACAAGTCACAGCGACAATTACACGTGTGTTTCTGTGGTTATCTGATGGACATCTGCTTTCCCCAAGAGCCTGTTAGTGCCATTTACAGGAGAGACTGGATCTGTCTCGTTTTTTTTTCACTGCATTTCCTCAGTATTTTGCAGTGTACCCGACAATATTTGCTAAATGAGTATTACACCTAATAATGTTCTATTATCTTAAAATTTGGATTAGCATTGTACCATGGAAAATTAAATGCACTTTTAATGTTAAATGCTATACTCTACTAAACAAAGCAACTTCAAATTGCTTCTGTTTGAGATATAGGCAGGTTCCAAATGATCTCCAAGAACCTGATTTTGAGACATAATCATAGCAAAGGGAAAGGCTTAAGAGAGTCAGATTGAGAGACAGCTATTAGGAGGCCCAGCTCTATTTGGGGTATTTTGGCTAAAAGTTTATTTCCATGGTATATTGGAAACCAACAGAAAAATAAGAGCTGTTAAACAGAATTTTCATTTCAAATACCATTTTAAAGTATTCCTGTCTCTAGTGGTATCTACATTCTATTTTTTTATTGGATCAATATTGCCCAAATGCCTTCTCCGTGCCAGGCATTGCCAGGTGCCTACACAAATCATTCGATTTCATGTAATCCCCACAATAACCCATAAAGACAAAAATAATTAATCTAGTTTTACATATGTGGTTCAGAAAGGTTAAGTAACTTGCCCAAGGTAACACAGCAAGCACAGCACCAAACTAAGGCACTGACCCAGATCTACAAATGCAGACGCCAGGAACTCTTTCATTGAGTTTTAGGTGCTTGAAAATGGAACACATTCAAAGGCAGCTTCACCCATTCAAAATCTTTCAAATACTGAATGAAGCAGAGTGCTAAATAATTACTGGATTTTTCATTATTTAGCATCTCATTCAGACCAAAATAATGTCTCTATCTGAACCATACTGTCACTCTGTTAGAGTTCATACAAATACTTAAGTGTTATCCGCTAACCAAAGGTCTTTTGCTTTGTTTCTGTTTCCTCGTTTCTCGCTAGCAAACTGAATCTGGGTAGTACTTAACCATTGGAAAACAGTATCTCAGTTATTCAAATTTGGGGAAAGCACATCTCTAAAAATAAATATTATACTAAAAGCAAACTTTTTCATCAGAGGAAAGGCTATTAATATATGACATAGAATACAAAGAACACAAGAGCATTGCAAAGGGCATCTTCTTTATACTCCCTTTCGCAGACGTTCTGCTGGCAGCAGAGAGGCAGGTTCCGTCCGTCAGCTCCCGTCCCGCCACTCGTTCACGTGATCTCACCACAGCAAACTTTCCACTGTGCCCCCAGCAGCTGGTTATTCCGACTTCCCTGCCTCCGCAGGTACTGTTCCCTTAGCACCTTGAAGACAGGATACTCCCTGTGCTCTGCAGATACAACTCAAAAGCCACAGGACCTATTTTTAAACAATTTGCAAGTACAAACGTGCATGGTCTACACCTTGGTGACACATTTGGTGATTTAATGGTGGGCTGCTGCTAACTGGTTAGTGTAAAACAGTCACCCCTACGCTTTTCCCAGCACCACCAGGACTGCTCAAACCCCATCCCTGGAGTTTTAGGTCTTTACAGCCTCGTCCCATTTCCTCAAAAACCCGAAATAGCAGTGAGTCACCGTCCTCTGAATCTGGATTTGATTTTGGAAAATAGCCATAATCAAATTAGCACATAATGTACGTGATCCAACTGGATAATTCCATTTAGGCTAAGAAATCTTAAATACTAAAGGGTGATTTTTCTTATGGGGCTCATGGACTGGCTCAAATGTCGACCACAGAAAAGGAGGAGCTTTTCCATAACACGACTGCAAGAAGCTTGAACTCTGCAGTCGGGACGGTTTCAAAGGATCAGGGCTCACTCAGATATATGTGTATAATATACACATGAATTACATACATTAATATATATGTATGTGCATGTGTTTGTATATATATCATCAAATTTGTTTCTTTTTTTTTTTTTTTTTAGAAACAGGGCCTTGCTCACAGGCTGGAGTGCAGTGGTGATCATAGCTGTAACCTTAAACACCTAAGCTCAAGCTCTTGCCTCAGCCTCTCAAGTAGCTGGGACTGTAGGTGTGCACCACCACACCTGGCTAATTTTTTTAAAAACTTTTTCTGTAGAAACATGGTCTCACTGTGTTGCCCAGGCTGGTCTCAAACTCCTGCCTTCAAGAGATCCTCCCACCTTGGTGTCCCAAAGTGCTGGGATTACAGGTGTGAACCACCCTACCCAACATCAAATCTGTTTTTAAAAGATCAGTCCTATGACTTTATTGCCAGTAGGCCCTAAATTATTTCCTGGTAATACATTTGATAATATAAGGAGGTTCCTTATTCTTACCAGGCAATTAACAATATCATTTGTTAAGTTGTAAAGATGAATTTTGTCACCCTCGGTCTTATTTACAGCGACATATTTGGTGATTTAATGGTGGGCTGCTGCTAACTGGTTAGTGTACAATTGCATAGCGTGATCCTTTGGTCCCTCCGCTATCTTTTGTTGTTGTTGCTGAAATGTGCGACTGCCGCGTCACCGTGGTGACGAACTGCTCTGCTGTGGCTTCTGCACACAGGGCTGCTCCTTGCATCTCACCACGCCTCCCACCCTGATCCCTGCTGGGCCCACCTGTTAGGTGCGAGGGGTCAGAAGCTGAGGACCAGGCTGGCAGCCCAGCCCAACATTTAGGAAGAAGAAAAAGAGAACAAAGGAAGAGGACGGGTCTGTGGGGCAGGTGCCTTTTAAACCATTAATTAATCTTTCTCCCACTGCACTTGGGTGGCTTGGAACCCCACAGTGAGTTGTCAACTGGAAATTAGGTGCTCTGTTTCTACAAATCAGTTTTTCTTCTCAGTCAAAGCATCTACCACTTTCATAATAAAAATGAAATAAATATGAAGATTTGTACCGTGACATTCTGTTTGGCTCTTATAACTGCTTTTCTAACAAAACCCCTACATCAGCTGGGCAGTTTTGGAGGATACTGGCTTCCAATTTGGCCTCTTCCTGTTCCCAGAGGGGACAGTCCTCTTTTGCAGTGCTCCTCTGAGCCACAACAGGAAAGGGAAGTGGTGCAGGGGCTCCCCTTCATTCAGCCCCTTCCCCCGGGGAGGCAGTTGTGGGCTGCCTGGCCTGACCCTCACTCAGCAAATGCTCCTTTGGTGCCTTCTGAATGTGGTCTGTTCTCCACTTTCCTACTTCCTTTTATTGCAAACACCAAGTGTAAACTTGGGTGACTAAGAGTTCCTTGGGTGAGAGAGAATTATTTTCAATGTCACTGAGAACAATTCCTTGTAACAAAAACAAATGAACTCACAAAAATGAAGCATCACCTTTTTCCTAAGGCAGTGGCTGGGGGCCCAGTGGGAAGGAGTGTGGTGGGGCGAGAAATGGTATTTCCCATAAACAACCGGACAGATACACAAAACACACTGCACGCCAAACACATCATTCTGATGGAAGCAGAACAGCGGCTGAAGGTTCCTTTCTTGGCCTATATTCATGCTTTTAAAATATGAACCACTTAGAGACATTTATATGCAGTTGGCGTTCAATCCAGAAGAAGCTTTTATCACTTTGAAATAATGTCCTACTAAAGTTTCACATTAAGTCAGATAAGATGACCTTATTTTAATTTTGTTATTGCCCTCATAATTTTGGCCATCTGGGGAGGAGCACGGGACGGGAGTCAGAGGACCTTTCCAGCTAGCTGATTATTTCACGCATTGCCCCTAAACCTTCTTTAAAACTTAATCTGTAAAGTAGTGATCGTATCTGCTCTGCATTTCACAGAGTAATGGGAAGATTAAAATCATATCATATATGGGAGGCAGCGTGGCGGAGTGTAAAGCACTTAGGCTTTGGAATCAAACAGTTTAAACCATTGATTCTTAATACTAGTGTGCCCTTGGGCAAGTTAAATTTAACTTTTCTGAGTTGGGAGTGATGATATCTACCATATGGGATGGCTGTGAGATTCCAGAAAGATAAAATATATGAAGTGCCAACCAGAGTCTGTTACAGAGTTGACATTCAGTAACTATTAGTTCCAGGCAAACATATACACCTTTATCAAATATAATTTGCACATTTCCAAAAAATCATATAAGCTTGATAAATACATGAGCAATAGGCCAGCCTTCAAGTCTATGTGACATATCCTGGAAAAAGCAGGAGCAAGAGGGGAAGGTCTTGGTGCAGACCTGGCCACTAGCAAACTAGGCAGTTAGAGTAAAATTCGATGTTTTATCACAGAAGTCATGAATATAAAAAAATTTAAAACAAATTAATCTCCAGTATAAAAAGAAGTGTCATGTATATTAATGCAATTATAAGGATGAAAAAGAAACAGACAGAAGTTAAGGATGATAGAAACTTCTTGGTTGTTTTCACCCAAACTGCAATCAATACGAATTAACTTGGAATTTTAAAGTTATTCTCTATTAAAATTAGCATTGTGAGTTTGGTTTATTATGAATACATTTGTACAGTACACTTTTCCTGTGTCTTTTGTTTTTGTTTCCAAACACCAAAAGTCAGTTCTCCTAAGTTTCCTCAGCTCTGATTGGGATGATCTCCTGGAATTGATAAGTATGCATTTATTAATAATGTTAAACACTAAATGCAGGTGTTTGGGCCTTCGATTTACATGCCATTTTAAATTGTAAAATTAGTCCAAGGATCAATTCTATTCCTGAAATTTTGAAGGATTTAAGTCATAGCATCAGTAACAAATATGAATGAGCAGGAAAACAACATAAACCTCATGCAAATTTTATCTAGCCAAATACTCTCTCAGTGGTAAGCTGGCAAACTGACTCTTGAAGAGGGCGAGAAAACCTCTCATTTGCCAATTTCCAAGGTGTAAATACTCCCACCATGGCTGATTTCAAGCTACCAACAGTTTAACCACCAGCTCACAAAATTTCTCTACATTCAACAAGAGCCAGGGAGCGTGAGTTCCTGCACACACTGCCTCTTACCATGGAAGGAAAGGGTATTGGTAAAGAGCAAGTTCAGGGACAGGGAGCCCAGGGAGCTCAAGGAAGGAGCCAGTTATAAAAGCAAAAAGCTCAGACAGGTGGAAATGTCACACATGCAGCATATTTCTAGCTGGGCATCAAACCACTTGTGCTTTCCTCCTTTGCTGAAACCTGCTCTTGTCTCTGACCATGAAAATATCAGCCAAATGTCAAGGGGTAGCACAAAACCCTGCCATCTGCACCCACTCCTGCACCAGAGCACATCGCTGCCCACCTCTCCTCTTTGTCTGCTATTGCATTTCTTCCCTCTGAATCTAGTTCGTTCTCTTCCTGTTCATCTCTCTTTCTCTCTCTTCCTCTCCTCCCCCTGCCATTCTTTTCTTTTCTATGATATCTATTTCACAATGTTTTAGAGTCATCTTTTCATGGCCCCCCAAGATTGAAAGCTTAACTTGGAACACAAACCTAGGTCTTACTACCCACACTGTAACCACAAATGAAGCCATGGATAACTCGCTGCTTCTTAAATATCCTGTTCCTCTGCTCCCAGCATTTTTTCATTGATATTGCTATTAAGCAGTACTGGGGAGGGGCGGAATACAAATAATTTAAAGCTTGAATCCAGTTGTTTATCTAATATTCAGTCTGTGCTCACATAATTTTGTTGCAAAAGGAAATCAGGTTGTTACACCATTGACTATTTTTATGTGTCCTCTCAATTCCTAGAAAAGCAGTGGTCACTTATCATCAATATGGATTTTAGGGCAGTTCGAGTTCTAAACTACATTGAAAAGGTATCAGAGAAATTAATCTCTATTATCTCTCTCATTGGCCACATGCTGATACTTATAAAGATAATATTATCTGAATAGATAATATTTCCATGGGTACAATACGTTGATTCTTGGAATTGCTGAATGGCAAGTTGAATACTATTTTGATCTTCTACATAACTACACCACCATTTGCTACAGATTTTGATAACAATGACTCCTTATATTTTTATGTGCTTTTGAGCCAAAAAATATGTGTGTATGTGTAGGTATAAGACCATATACAGTATAAATGATATATAACATAAAAAATCACATTTAATTTACTTGTTAAGCTATCAGGTTTTGTATATGCTAAACATTTATGTACTATAGAGAGAATTATAGTTTTAATGAATAAGTTAATTTTGAATGTCATTTTTGGTAAGGCTCTTTAGGGAGGTAAAAAGCATATTATCTCTACCTTAAAAAAAGTTCCTCAAAAAACTAAAAATAGAACTACCAAATGATCCAGTAATTCCACAACTGAAGAAAGGAAATCAATATATCAAAGAGATATCTGCACTACCATGTTTATTGCAGCATTATTCACAACAGCCAAAATACAGAATCAACCCAAGTGCCTATCAATGGATGAATGGATAAAGAAAATGCAGTACATATACACAATGGAATATTATTCAACCATAACAAGGAATGAAATCCTGTCATTTGTGGCAACATGGATGCAACTGGAGGTCATTATGTTAAGTGAAATAAGCCAAGTACAGAAAAACAAACATCACATGTTCTCACTAATATGTGGGAGCTAAAAAAGTGGATCTCATGAAGACGGAGAGTAGACTGGTGGTTACCAGAGGCCAGGAAGGGTAGGAGGCTTGGGGGCAATGAAGAGAGGTTTACTAATGGGTACAAATATACAGTTAATAGAAGAAATAAGACCTGGTGTTTTACAGATCAGTAAAGTGATTATAGTTAACAATAATCTATTGTGTATTTCAAAATAGCTAGAAGAGAATAGTTCAAATAATTCCCAGCATAAAGAAAAGATAAATATTTAAGATGATGGATATCCCAAGTACCCTGATTTGATCTTTATACATTATATGAATGTATCAAATTATAAATGATCACATGTATGTACACCAAAGGCATGTACCTCTAACGCATATCAATAACAAAGAAGAAAATCTAATTTCCCAACATAAAAAAGAACTTCCAGTGTTCCATAAATATGGCTTATACTCCTGAAACAACTAGAGAACTGAGATATATGCTGTGATATAAAATTGTGTGTCAAAGACACATTAAGAGTTTTAAAGGTAGAGCTCACAGTGGCCTGAGTAGCACAAAGAAAAGAAGATTTCATGGAGAAAGAAAGCCTCTTGAAGGCAGTGACCTTGTCATCTATATTTACTAACTATGTCTAATAATTTAGTGAAGCTAAGAGAATGATGGAGTGGCAAGAGACCACCAACACCATCCTGTGTAGCTTTCCATTTTCTTTCATACAAAAGGGGAAGCTGGCTAAGAGCTCAGTGATCTGCCTGGGGTAAGCTGGTAACAGTCCCTCACATTGGGTGTGGGGCAGAGAGGCAGGGGTGGGCGCTGTCCTGCAAGAACAAAGGAGGCCTCTGGTCACTAGTCCATCCCTGCCCCGGAGGCTCATCTCAGGGCCAGGAGATGGCGTGGTTTCCCAAAATGTCTGCTGAGTGATTAAAGGGATGAGAGTGTCCCAGGGGCAGGGCAGAGAATCCTGGAGGACCAAGGACAATGACAAGAGCTCCAGAGCCTAGCTCTGGTCCAGGAAGAGACTTGAGAGATGGAATATGGAAGGATGGAAGGGACAGAGCTGTATTTTAAGTCAAGATCCACAGAAGCACTGGCATTTCTTGACACATATATTTTTTTGTTTTAATCAAACACATACTCTCAGAGGCTTCTCTAGTATCTATTCCTAAGCAATTACATGCAACCAATCTTTGAGAAGCAACATATTTGGTGGCACTATTCAGGCAGGTGCTGGCATGTTTTCCCTAAATGCTAGCATGATAATGAAAATAGCGAGCATGCATTTAATTTTACTCTGATTAGCCCAGCACGAGGTTACCTCCTTTAATACTAAAAACAAGTGGTGTCCGTGAGTTAGACACTATTTTTCATTTTCATTCTGCATATAAGGAAATTGAGGGGTAGAGAAGTAAGGAGGAATGTGCCCAAGGTCACAAAGCTGGGAACAGGCAGATTCGAGACTTTCAAGAAGCTTCTCTCATTCCAAAGCCGATGATCTCAGGCACTCGTTTTAGGAGGTAACCCCCTGTATGTAGAAAGTATGTCTAATGTTTCATGAGTCACTGCACTACATTCTGTGACTAAGGAACATTTCACAGGGTTCAGTAGTCATTGGTCAGGGTACCTACCAACAGAGGAACCTTTCAAATGCTCAGCGAGTGTTGTGATCTTTTCGCTGTTGCAGAGAATGCAGTTTTCAACTTTAAAGGTGACATAGTTGAAAAAAAAAAAGATATAAATATCTCATTTCAGGTAAGGAATGAGAAGGGAATGGATTCAGGAACACAGAGAATCTCAAGAGCAGATAAGGCTTTAAAAGAAAACTCCAGAAATAACTCTTGGCCACCATGTATTTCTGAAGTGTGAAACTGCAAGCCACTGCCAGATCCTCGGAACAAAATCTGTGAAAATCAAAGGACATAATCTGGTAAGATGTCTTCTGCCACTAGAGCTATACTGAGCTGTAGACAATTCTGGCTGTAATGTTTCACTCTTCCAAAGGTAGCAGCTGGCCTCTGGTATAAAAAGCAAATTGGTGAATAAAATTCACACTCTTTAAAATGTGTGAACATCGGTGATTTTTTCAGCATTACTTTCTTCTAAAGCTACATCAGAGAGGCAAACATTGACTTTTAAAAATTCCTTTTTTGTTTAAATTCCTGTCGATTTTCTTGGTAAAATGTTTTGTTGACAGTGTTGCATAGACAGGGTTAGTATGTGTGCATGTACACACACACACATACACACAAATACACAGCCCTTCTACATTCCAAAACTAAGCTACAAGGTAAAAAAAAAAAAAAAATCTTTGATTCAGTTAAACAAAGGCCTCATTTAATCGTGAAATCTTTAAAGTGTGACTGAGAGACATAAATACGTTGCTACATAAAGTGGATTATTTACTGGCAAACTTTTGCTTCTGAACTCAGTGTCTAATAAAGTATACATTATTTACCCTCAATTTAAAATTTAGATTGTTCTACTTAAGTAGCAGACATTTGTATAACACAAATAACTTTTCTTTAAGTTTATCATATCAATTAGATTCAGACAAAGAAGTTAATTTTAGAAAACTCAGACTCCTCCCACCCCTTGGTTTAGCAAAATGACAATATTTAAATCACTTCATCTATTATACTGAGAATATCTCAGGAAAGGTGAACATCTTCCAGAACACAATTTTCTAGATGAGATTTCCCAATACTCTTTAACAATTTTTTCTAGTTTTAAATGAGACAGAGAGTCTCAGATATAAACTAAAAAAGTGTACATCCATTGTTTGATTTTTATTATGAATGTCTAATCACTCACCTTTTTAAAAAATAAATTTTATTTTTAGAATAATTTTAGATTTATAAAAAACTGCAAGGATAATAGAGTTCTTATATACCCCACACCCTATTTCCCCTATTATTAATATATTAGTATTATATTAGTATTATATCTTACATTAGTATTACATCTTACATTATATTAGAATGAATGAACCAATATTCTTTTTTCAATTTTTCCCCATCTTTATTAATGTATAATGGACAAATAAAAATTTTATATATTTGTGGTGTACAATGTGATATTTTGATATGTTTATACATTGTGAAATTATTAAATCAAGATAATTAACATACTCATCACCTCACATACTTTTTTTGGTGATGAGAACATGTAAGATCCATGCTTAGCAATTTACAAGTATTAACTCCCGTCACCACGCTGTACGTTAGGCCTCCAGAAGGTATTCCTCCTGTCTAGCTGAAACTTTGTACACTTTGACCAACATCTCCCGAGCCCCTGGCAGCCATCATTCTACTCTCTGCTTCTATGAGTTCGACTTTTTTAGATCCCACAGAGAAATGAGATCATGCAGTGTTTGTCCTTCTGTGCCTGGCTTGTTTCATTTAGCATAATGTCCCCTGGGTTCATCCATTTCCCTTTGACATATCTCTATCATTGTGGGTTTGTTTTGTATTTTGAGCACTTGCTTACTTTCTGGCTCTACAAGATACTTTAGGCTCACCTTGTATATTTCCTGCCCTTGCTCTAGAATCAGCCATTCCCGCAAGGAGCCCTAGTTCCTTTTATTGGAGATGGTATTAGAAACCAAGATCTGGGCGCTAAGTGTGCTCATCACTACTGGGGTGTCATTGCTTCTAGGCTTTCTCAGCTGATAGAGACAAGAAAGATACTAACCCAAGTATATGCACATATCTCTAAATATCTCCATATATAACCATGTGTGTCCATATTAAACTAAACATGAGTTCTTACTGATGTCTCCAACGCTGATCTATAACAACTTGGGTCACTTTAGCCTTCTCCCTTGCTTAGCTATATCCTCCCACTCCAACAGTGAGACACCTGGCTCTACCATCTGCCATCCATTTACATAACTGTTCAATTCCAGCACATATACATAGTGGCATCAAAACTCTTAACCCATACTCCCATGGGAAACAACTTTATAAACTACAAGACAGTGATTATATTAATATACAGCTTCTTTGGCCATCATCTTATAGATTCCACTCATTGCCAAAGCTACTTTGGTCAGCACCTTTAACCCCACTCCCTTCAGTGAGGTTGCTTCATACATTTGTAATACAGTTAGATTGTTTTGTCACAACCACTGGACTTTAAAAAGAAAAGGAAGCTAAGTATATTAATCTGCTTCATTTTATTCTAGATGCCAGAATATTTAAAACACAATTATATTTTATTCTAGGTTCTCAAGTATTTTAAACATTCTGTTTAAATTCTATGGCCATGGAGTTTATTCAGGGGGCTTATAATACACACACTCACACACAGGCGTGCCTAAATCCATTCACTACAATGAGCTTATTATAAATCTAAATGTTGAAATATTTCATATTTTAGCTTCTAGTAAGATAAACTGTATCTTTAAGTAAATAATTATGCATTTGAAAGAATGTAAGAATATAAATTCACTCTCTCAGAGATGACTTCACCTACAAGAATTTTTTATTTTCTCTGCTCGTCTTTCCCCACATTTTAAAATAAAAACAAGGGAAATATTGCTTTGGCTACTCTGCTCCTCCCATTACTCGAACAATTCAGATTGGGGACTGGACAGATGGGGGCTGTGAGCAAAGTACAGAGCCAGAGCTTTGCTTCCGTGGCTCGGGTCTTCACCCCAAGAGGGATGGTGACACACAAAACAAGGATGGGTCACATGTAAGCATTTGGCATCTTGTTCAGTGTTACACAGTGACTGCGAACAATCAGTATGTGCCTGTCACAAGCCATTTCCAAGCATATCCTGAATTTCTCAAACATGGCTATTAAATTATGTCTGTGTATGTATTTCTCACAAAATACAGCACGGATAAAAGTACTTTCATGTTTCCTTTCTTTTCACTGCAACATGATTTAAAGAAGGGATATTGCTTACTAACTTGGTTGAGAAACTAGTGGCTGGATCTGAAACCACCACTTGGCTTTGGAAAGTCACAATTACTCAGCCTCAACGAACATTCTCTACCTCCCATCCGAAGTGCAGCCGTTGTTCTTCCATGCAAGCCCTTACTTTTGACAAGAGCTACCGACTGAGGCAATTCTTAATGCTTCTCTAAAACATCGGGGAGACAGAATTTCAAACAACGTTGCGATCAGGGATTCCAAAGGGCACAAACAGCCACGAGTTCATGAAACACAACTAAATGTTAAGGTCAACACTGCCAAGCCAGAGGCTTTCAATTAATTCCTCCATGAAAGGGGTCTCCAGTAGGCATCTGATGGAGCCACCAATGTAAGTTGTAACTCTTGCATTCTGCCTCTTGAGGAAACAAAAGGGATCACACTGGAAACTCAAAGGCATTTATTTTAGAGGAAGTCAAAGCAAGAAATCTTTTGTCTATGCTATTCCATTTTCATTAACTTTTTCTCTAAGTGAGTTCTGGTGAGAAAATACTCAAATTTAATATGTATGAGTATTTAATTAAATACTCATTTAATATGATCTAATATCCAATTATTGAGATTAGTTTTTCACTTTCTTCCATAAAAGTGTGTATTTGTTAGCTCATATTAAATATGCGGCCCACTTACAAGTCAGATGGAGTAACATTACCACACTTAATATTCAGGGAGTAAGTTTGTTTTACATCCCATTTAACTGTAGAGCAGTTAAAATAAGAAAGCTATTAATTTTTTTTAAATATTCTTGAAGTTACTTTTAGAAAATGTTAGAAAGTAAAGATACAGTGATTTAAAAAGCACCTATAATGGGAAAATTAAAAGTAAATTTTGGAAAGTTTAATCAACCACAGAAAATGTTAATTTCCTAAGAGTTAAGAGAAGATATTATATCCATGAAGAGGAATAGATTATTCTAAAAAAGAAACACCAAAAAAAGAAAAAAGAACTCTGAGAGCTCTTAAAAACTAAAAAAAAAAAATGAGTGAAAATAAAAAAAAAAAACTTTATTGGAAGGTAAAATCAAATTAGTCTCCCAGGAAGTAGGGAAAAACTTTTTTGAGGAACATAAGAAAAAATATGAGAAACTTAGACAATCAATACATCTGTAATACAGAAGTTTTAAAGAAGAGAAAACAACAGAGATAAAAATTACCAAAGAAATAATACAAGACAAATTAACAGAATAGAAGAATGTTTTAATATTTAAAGGGCCTAAAGAGTGCCCAGTATGCTAATGATAAAAGATTCACACCAAGACATATCACAAAATTATTTCACAATACCAGAGATAAAAACTGGCTCCTAAAAAATTTTAGAGAGAAACAAAAAAATAGGTTATACAGAAATAAATATGAGAGAGAATAGCATTACAATACAGTGAGAGAGAATAGGAAGCTACAAAACCTTAAAAATTCTGGCAAATGTTCTTAAATTGGATAAGCATTATAAATGAGGATAGAATAAAAAATTTTTTGCAGACATACAAGTTCTCAAAACCACAGAGTCTCCTCCAAAGAAGTATAGATAGGACCCTCCCCCAAAACTAGAAAATATTAATAGATAGGGTCAAAAGAAAGTTCTTTCCCAAGAAAATGGTAAAAAGAAGGTCTGTATCATGTTGTGCAGAAAGTCTAGAGTTCATTTCAACCTAATAAACAAGAGAATGGAAGTTTCCAAGAAAGTTTCCACCTAAAATGTCCTTGGTAGACCCTCTGTTACATTAAGTAAATGTAAAATAATATTGACTAGTATTTAACGTACCTCAAAAAATCTTTGGTAGATACATAGAAAACCAAGCAAATTTTTTAAAATGAAGCAATTAAGTCCAAGCAAAAAGAGCAAACTGTGTAACAAATGAAATGATAACAGTATACTGCTTGACTCAGTAATATAATATAAACGCTGACTACTGACTATACAAAAATATGTGATATGGATGCAGGAGGGTGAGGGAGAGGAATTCAGGAGATATAAGGAAGACAAATCCTTATTTGTCAAAAAAATAAAAAATAATATCTAAAACTGAGAAATAGCAGAATACGTATATTTTTAAGAAATATGGACGTAAATCCCCAGATAGTTTTGAAAAAATGAAAGTCTAGGGAACAGGACTTGCATGGAAAGATGGGACAGGCAAATCCTCTGCTTTGTCATGCATCTTTTAGTACTATTTGATTTCTATGTACATGTATTTATTAATTTGCTACAAATAAAAATAAATGTATTCCTTACCATAAAATCAAACTGGCTTCAGAAGCAGTAATAATATTCTATTTCTTAAGCTCAGTAGGAGGATTAATGATTTTTTTCAAAATTGTATTGTGGAAATTTTCAAACACACAGTAAAGTTGAAAGAATGTTTATAGTGAACATCTGTATATCCAACACTCAGACTTTCCCATTAATATTTTATAATACTCATCTTATCACATGTCTCTCCATCTACCCATTGCTCTATGTATTCAAAATCCATCTTCTTTTTTGATATATTTCAAAGTAAATTGCAAACATCAGTGGACTTCCTTCTATGTACTTCTGCATACAAATACATACATATATACACACACATATATGCACATAAATTAATATATATGTGTTCTAGAAAAATAATCTAAGAAACAAAAAAAAATCAAGCAAATTAATGAACAAAATAAAGTTAACCAGAGTATAATATAGTCTTCTCATTCAAAATTTGACTTTTCATATTTGAGCTTTCAAATTTTGTCATCAAATAAATGTTCCTCAAAGTCAAGCTCAATGCTCAATAAAGGAGCCGAGTAAAGGTATGTTGACGTAGATTGAAATTTCAACTTTCTTAGTACAGTTTAGGTTAGTTCATGACCCAATTCTAGGAAAGATGATCAGCTTCCATTTTACAGTGTGGCTTTTCTAAAGAAACCCTAGGTTTATAATTAAATAATAAGATTCCTCAAGAGTATCAAAAAAACCTAAATGTTAGTTTGGTAAAGAAAGTTATAAGAACTAGCCGGGATGAACATTTCCTTCCTTTTCTAATAATAATTTCCCTCCTTGTTCAATAAGCTTGCAGCAGCAAACATACACTTTTTTCATGGCCTAACATTTAGTTAGGAACATGTGGCTAATTTGAATGTCATGATGCAAATTACTGAAGTAATTTTAATGGCAATTTGTGGTTCTCTCATCATCCAACAGCATCTGAATTGATACAAATGATAACATACACAGTCCAAGAGTGCCTGAACAGTGACAATTTGACTGTGATTTAACAGACAATGCTAAATGTAGTGCATTCCTTAAAATACTTCCATGACTATGTGACACTGCCCAGATCCATAAATCACATCCTCAAGGAAGCCAAAAAAGTAAACTGGTAGTTTAAAATTTCATTAACCCTTTGCTCTGAAATCTGTGCCAGCACAGAGCACACGAGGGACAAAAGACAGCCAAGAAACTGAAGTGGGACATTATAACAAAGCGGCTGCATCAAATCTCTTCACAGATAAACCTCAGACTCAGGGCCCTCAGCGGAGTGTGTTATGACCCCATTCCTCTCAAGTTAATGATTTTTCACTGCCTATTTTTAGTAACTCCTGACTTAAAATATATGAAATAACTAACTTCAGGGAGAAAGACTGGGACTAATGAGACCAGACCAACAGAATGAAATTGAAATTTGAAACTCCAAACCCATAAATACAGCACAAAAAGGCCCGCAGTGGAGGCCAAGTGAGTGAAGTCAGAACCAAGTTTACAAGCAAGTGTGAAAATCAGCTGTCCAGCGCAAAGACAGCCGCCTCCAGGGAGGGAGGGCTTGCCAGAACCGCGGGCACTTTTGCATGGGCAGCTGAACTTCATGCCCCTTACCAGGCTTCTCTTTGTCTAAACTGTCTGTGGTATAAAAGGAACTCAAACAACTCAATAACAAGAGAACAAATCATCCGACTAAAAAATGGGCAAAGGACCTCCTGAAAAGACATTTTTCAAAAAAGACATACAAATGGCCAACAGATGTATGTAAAAATACTCATCATTAATCATGAGAGAAATGCAAATTAAAACCACAATGAGATATCACCTCACACCTGTTAGAATGGCTACTATCAAAAAGATAGAAGATAACAAGTGTTGGTGAGGATATGGAGAAAAGGGAACAATCCTGCTACGTTCTTAGTGGGACTGTAAATTAACACAGCCATTATGGAAAACAGTGAGGAGGTTCCTCAAAAAGTTAAAAACAGAACTACCATATAATCCAGCAATCCCACTACTGGGTATATATCCAAAGCACAGGAAATCAGTATGTCAAAGAGATATCTGTACTCTCATGTTAATTGCAGCATTATTCACAATAGCCAAGATATGAAACCAACCTAAGTGTCCATCAAGGATGGATAAAGAAAATGTGGTATATGTACACAATGGAACGTTATTCAGCCTTAAACAAAGAAGGAAATCCTATCATTTGCGATGACATGGATAAACCTGGAAGACATTACCCTAAGTTAAATAAGCCAGGCATAGAAAGACAAATACCCCATGATCTCACTTATATGTGGAATCTAATATAGTTGATCTTATAGAAACAGAGTAGAATGGCGGTTACCAGAGGTTAGCGGGTAGAGGGGATTGGGAAGCTGTTGGTCAAAAGACACAAAATTTCACTTAGACAAGAGGTATAAATTCAAAAGTTCTACTATACATCATGGTGACTACAGCTAATATATTGTATATCTTAAAATTGCTAAAAGAGTAGATTTTAAATGTTCTCACCTCAAAAAAAAAGTATGTGAAGTAATGCATATTGAAAATAGCCTGATTTAGTCCTTCCACATGTATGCATATATCAAAACATAAATATTTACAGTTTTTGATTTGTCGATTAAAAATAAATAAGTAAATATGTAGTATGTGGAAGCCAATCTGGAGCCAACTGATACATACTCAGCACTGGGTATGGGATGGCCTAAAAGTGGAAACCATTAACTAGGGATGAAGCATTTCTGATAAAGCTCTTGATGATATTTTAAATATTAGCCTAAGAAAGAAACAACTGAAAATATTATAGACTATTCTTTTTATATTGATTATCAAATCAATAACTATTATTTATCCTAATAGGTACTTAAAGACAATATTATTTTACTATACACAAAGTAGTTCTGTTTCTATTTCCCTTTGCATGCTTATAGAATGTGTATGTCAACTTTCCGATCTCAGGCCAGTCCCCTGTTGATAAAGACTGTATGTTCTCAGTCTTGTGTTCTCTGCCAAGTGGTGAAATTCTGAGCCTCTGTGAGCCATCTGGCAGACTGTCTCGCTCAACTCAACAATAATTTCCAGGGTATTTGTCACCTTAAAACAAATTAGGCTGTACCTTCAATTCAGTGAAGTCCAAGCACAACATATTAGAAATAGCAGTAAATTGGGAAATGTGAGATTTTAGTTTCAGCTTTACTACTAATAAATGGTGTGCTCTCACAAAAGTCAACTTCTCTCTTTCCTTGTCTGTGATGGCCAAGATCCGTCATAGCACTCAAGGTTATGATTGAATTATTCTTGACATTGATAAGCCGGGGTCACAGAACCTGTGGGCAATTGCTTCAAAGTCTTCAGAACTCAGATTCTGTCTCCTTCCCCTCCGGAAACAGCCTGGCTCTGCAAATGTGTTCAGTACGGTTGCCAGGCTAGAAGGAGAGGGAGACCGGGAGTGGTATAATTTCCTACCGTGAGTTATTTACCCTATCTCCTCATCTTATCCCACTCTCTTTCTTCCTTCTCCCTTTAAACTCTATCTCATGACTTCCATGTACTTTCCATCTTATCCTTCTCCTCACCACTTTCCAAAGACAATAGCAAGCCCAAGAAAATGGAACAAAGCACTGCAGAAAAAGGAAGCCTTTGTTGTCTGGACTGCCTGCTTCTAAGATGCTGGGTTGAAGAGCCTGTTTATTATTTTAGATTGTTTTGTACTGCACCTGTACTGTTTCAAACAAGTGCAGTTGCTTAAGAAACATGAGCACATTCTGATTATTTTCTAAGGATTCATCAATCCACCCCCAAACTTTAAAGACCTGGAAGAGTAGAGGCGTATCTGAAAGCACCTAACAGAACTTCAGGAGACGTTTAAGGCCCAATGAGACTGGTTGCTCCATAGATCCCTTCCATTAAAGTATTATTTTCTAAAATAAACTTTCCAATTCTACTTTCTAATGCTTCGAGTCCTTCTAACACAGCTTCCTGGCTGTACCACATGATCTAACAGAACACTTTTCCAATTACTATTTTAAAAATTACGTAAAAATTCATGTTTCCTACCTTAATTATCTATTACCTTTTTATATGATCTGTGTATTAGACTTCATCTCAAAATTTTTATCCTAAGTTAAAAATGGCAAAAAAAACCCTGTTACATTATTCAATTTTATATTTATTTTTCTTTAAAAATCACATTTTAAAGAGCATTTTTGAAGCACATGTGTAAGTTCTTACTCTTATAAAACTGATTATAGAAAGATAGCAAAAGTAGCAATAATGGTAGATTGCCATGATAAAAAATAAAACATTAAGTACTCTGATGTATTATGCTTAAAGTCATTCAATAAAAATATGACTGACTACCAGTGTTGTGCTGGTAAATGTTTAACAACTGGCTTTTTGGGGAGGAGAGGAGGCCCTGATTTGTAGCAACTGCTGATTTCCATGGTATAAATACTCCACGAAATCTATGGCTAATTTCAAACTACAAACTATTTAACAACTGGCTTAGAAAATTCTTGAAATTGTAGCAATCAGTTCAAGCAAGCTGGTACATTCCAGGCCCAGCACATAATTGGTGCCTACTATGTTTAAAGCACTGTTAAACTTTCATTTTAAAATTGAATCGCAATTTCACATGTCTGCTATCATCATTAGAATCTTTTGTTCTATTAATAGTTGATTTTTAATATTATCTTTCAAATAATTAGCCCTGAGGAGTAGGGAAAAATAAGATTTCTTAGTCAACCTCAAATATCTTTGTATACTAAATATCTACCCAAAGAAAGCAAACATGAATTAAATAACAAGCACATCATTGAATAAAAGTCTCAACAACACAGGTATATTATACTAATCTGGTGTTCACTGATAGATATTAAATTCTTGGACTTCAACAACAAGAAGGATGTAGCAGGAATTAAATTCAGCAGGGAGGGTCAGGAAGAATCCATTTTACTTTTAGCATTGCTTCTTACCCACAGAGTGCCAACCAACACCAGAAAATGACAAAATCATAATTTGGTCTGTAACCTTTAAAAATCCCAATGCCAATTCCCTTATCCTGCCATAAAATCTACCCATTCAGGCAGTCTTGACATGTGAGGATTAAGCTACATTATTTCATTTGTTTTTTAAATGTGCTTTCCCTTTATAGCAAAGGATTAAGTTAATCTCTTCCTTCATTATGCATGAGGTTCGAGTATTTCTTCAAATTTTAGGATCTGCACTGGTGCACACCAGTGTCCCTTGTGACTAATCTGATTGAGTTCATTTCTATATTTACCAAGTGTCTTCTACCTGTCAGGAGCTGTGTCAGGCCCTGAGGATCCCTAGAGGCTCAAGGACAGATCCCTCGCTCTCTGGTGGTCCAGTGGACCAGTTCAGAACCAGTCCCAGTGAGGAGTGCCAAGAGGTCATAGAAAAACCATGAAAAGTTAAACTAGGCCTATAAGCCCAGTGACATATCACAAGTCATCCACAACGATGATACCTCAGTCAAGGAGGAAGGATGCTACAGAGGCTAAAAGGCATTTCATTCCATCCAAAACACTAAAAGTGTTTAACAGGAAAGAACAACGTATTTCCTTTCACATTATTTACTACAAAATAACTAAATAGATATTTAGACATTTAGAAAATGGGGAAATGATGAAAGCATCCATAATCAAAATATTCTTCTAATATCCTCTCCTTAGACACTAATCCTTCCAGCTCATGTTTGCATAATCTTTAAGGATTCGTCTTTTGCCTATCTGGTCATCAAGGTCCCTGGAGACTCTTCAGTGCTTTGACACATGCAGATGAAAAAGCCCAGCGATTCCCCAATTGCCAAACCTCACCAGTCCTCCCACTTGAATAAGTGGCTTCATTGTCACTTCACTGCTCAAACATATTTACACCTTCAGCTGGCAAAAGATTATTTCCCTTTATGTAAAGTAAATTTTCTTTTCTTTAACAACACATAGGTCCGTATGTCTCACTTAATTCTTGCCAGCTTAAATCATAAAAGCCTTTGCATGGTCTTTTAATCCCTATCCTTATTTTCATGTGCACTCTCTTTTGTCAATAATCATGACAATTTTTTGAAATTTGCTGTTCTTTTCATTCCGTTCATTCATTCACTAACTCTCACCCAGCACATGACCCTGGCTTTCCCTCCGAAATTACCCAGATTTAAACGGAAGAATGGTAGCTTGCTTCACAGCAGTAAGAAATCACAGTAAGGCTGAGAATGAACACTAAGGTACTGTTCAGCCTCACCTTTCTTTAGACTGAAAGTACAATGACCCTTTTTCCCCAGCAGCAACTTGCTGAATTTCAATACTTTCTTCATTACGGCGATAGTCATCTAGAAAGCTATGCTTACTGATTAATCATAAAAAAAGAATCTTAGAAGGGAATGAATCTGTTCAGAAGGAGGCCCTATGCTATGCTGCAGGGAAGAGACCTTTAATCAGAGTTAAATTGCTCCTTAGAATTAAAGGTTGTCATTCTCAGGAAGACCGAGCCCCCAAGGTGATTTGGAATACAACTCCACCTTTCATCACTATTATTTTACAGATAGCAAGTAATAGTTGCCACTTTATTTCTAAAATATCCCCCAGCATTCAGACAGTCTTTCTTCTTGAGAAACTCGAGTGCCTACATATATCCTGTCACTGAACTTGTTCTCAGCACTGAGCTTCTGTGGTGCAATTAGTAATTGCCTTTTGAGATGTTTCCCTTTTTTTGGCACTCCATAACTTGCTCTCTTGCTCGATCTGATAACAGAACTGCACTAGAGGATGAGAAAGGGATTGCTCTCAGCAATGACGACATCATCACTCTGCAACGAATTCTTTCTTGAATCTGTTGTAGAAGGAGCAAAGTAGTGAGGATATCATTTGGAAAAGAAAGGTAATATTTCTGGGTCACTCAGCAAGTCCAGGTAGCAAACAGCCCCCAAATCTGAGTACTAATAACATAGAAAAGGCCAACTCTGATTGGATTATTCTTTCATTCTATGAATATCCAATGAGCTCTAAGACTCTCGGCCAGGCACTAGGAGTAGGAAGTTAAATAAGACATGAATTTTGCTTGCAAGGGATACACAGTATCCAAGAAAGATATATATGTAAACAAATACTGAAAAGGTGAGAAGTACAAAAGATACATTCAAGCTGTTGTGAGATTTAAAGACAAAAGAATTGGAGCCCAACCCAAAAGGATGGAAAGAAAACTGTACCTCTAGGCTCAGAAAATGCTGCTCCACATCATGATGTGCTAGGTGGCTAAGTGAGTACACATGCACACAGAAGTCATGGAGTCTAACTTGTAGGAGGGACTTCTATGAACCCCTAGGCAAACCACCCCCCATCCCACAGTTGTTCTGTGCTTGAATCTGCTGCCAACCTTCTGCTAAGGTTCCCCAGTCTGAGTTCCATACTGAGCTTCTTTGGGGATGGATGGAGTGCTTACAATCTTTGGGACAGGCAGTATCTTTGGAAAGTTCCATTTGTTTTTCCTTACATTTAGCTGAAATGTCTTTTGCTTTAGCTTGTACCAATTGTCATCAGATTTCCTCCAAATTCTGTTAGAGAATGTGTTCCAATTACCCAAGATGCAAAGCTAACTAAACAAGTAACAAAGGGAATGCTGTATTTCAGGCTACTTGGTCTCCTCACTTACAATTAAATACAATATACATTTATTGAGTGCCTACAACATTAAAGGAACTGTGTGAGGTACTGCTAAGTAGATACTAGAATAGAGAAAGAATCTGCCTTTAAGAAGTTCACAGTCTTATGAGGGGGGAGATATATGTCCATAATAAGGGGTAGAACTGGAGCATTAGCATAGAGCATAAGTCAAGCAGAATGCAAGTTCAGAGATGGAGGAACTCATGCCACTTAGCAAACCTGGAAATTGTCATGGAGAAAGTAAAATACAAAATTAAGAGTCAATCAATATTTATTTACCATCTACTGTGTGCCAGGTACTGTTTGGGGGACCGAGGTGATAGCACTATGTATATCAAACACTCAAGGTCTTCACTTTCAAAGAGCTGAGATTCTAGAGGGGGAGAAAGACCATAGACAATTATGTTTGTGGAGGGGAAGAGAGAGTGAGGAAGAGAGAGAGACAGAGAAGGTGCTAATGATGAAGGGGATACTGTGGCCGGGGGACAGGTTTCTACTTTAGATAAGAGAAAGGCCTCAGTGATAAGGGGGATTTTAAGCACAAACCTGAGGAAGTGAATAACAAGCTACGCAGGTATCTGGGGTCCTGAAGATGCGATTAGGTTCTACCTGGGAGAGTTTAGAATGAAAAGCACACACTGAGGCATAAAGTGAGGAAATGGCACGTGCTGTAGTTTGGTGTAACACAGGATACGTGTAAAAGTCATGGAAGTTAAGTATAGAAACGTAGAATTGGGCAGTAATTCTCCATGATATTTCTACATGTGGTGACAACTTTTGTCCTAGATTACCTTTTCCAATATATGTGTAGAGCAAACCCATGGCTGGGTTCCTACGGTGACAGCTGAACAGTGAGCTGAGAAACTTTCATTCCACGTGGCAATGGGAAGCGAGTGATAGCTTTTAAGTAGAGGGATGGTTAGTAAGATTAAACCATGAGCATCAACTAGAGAAGAAAACTGTGGTGGGGACGGTGAAAGCTCACACTTTCTGAACAGGCCCTTTGACAAATGATCTCATTTAATCCTCACAATAGGAGAACATCTTCATTCATCCACTCATTCAACACGTAATTCTTGAGCACCGACTATGTTCCAAGAATTCTTTAGGCACTGGGATACAAGGATGAAGAAAACCACAGGCAAGAGTCTTATCTTCGTGGTAATACATTTAGGGCAATACAGGAAAACAACCAACCAAAGACACGAACACTTGAAAGAACATCAGGTGGTCAGAAATGTTATAAAGAAAAATAAAGCAAGGAAAAGGGAGACAAAGTAACGGCCATGCTATTTTAGACACGATGGTCAGGAAAGGTCTCTCTGAAGAAGTAAATGGTAAATGTGAGCAGAGACCTAAAAAAAAAAAATAATAATAATAAGGCAGCTGTGATGAGTATGTCTATCTAAGAGATGAGGAACCTAAAGGCAGGAGAGACTGTATGTTGCTAAGGTCTTGTCTAGACTAACGAGTAGTGCAGTGAGGATGTGAACCTTGGCTTCATGAATCCTGCCACACTATGCCCCCTGTATGCTCACCCTGTAAGGGCAGATGAGGACCAGAATGATGGGGAGACAACAGGAGTTATGAGAAGGGGGCAGACATGAAAGACGAGGAGAGACAGGTCTCACAAAACCGGCCACCGGATTCACTTGAAAGGCAGAGGAAGGGATTAGAGAGGAACGAGCCCTCCGGTGGATGGCCGGGAGAGTGGCCGTTACCAGAAACAGGGCCTCGTGGAAGAGCGGCTGGGCTGGAGGGAGAATGGATAAAAGGAGAAGTAATGATTTGGTTTCTGACATTCTAACCTTGCTGCATTAGCAGAAGAGGCTTTGAAGTTTCCCCTCATGGTGGAGATACCATGGACCGTGCTCCTCTGCCCTCTGCTGCTGCTTTTATCGTCTGCAAACTCTAGTCACATCCCAGCCCCTGGGCCCTGCTAACAAATCAGCAGGAGAAAATTAACTGTCCCGTGCTGTTTGTTCTTTTCTTTCAGTAAACTGAGGTGTGAACTCAGACTCTATCGTTTCTTAGTAGATTTTACATTTTTCTTTCCTTTTGGAGATTTTGGAATAATAAGGGGAAAACTCTCAGCATTTTCCCAGTGTTTCTTTGTCATGGATTCCCAAAGAACACCGGTGTTCAATTGATCTTCTCTACTTATACTAAATATAACAAACTCAGACACCACACTGGCATAAATCCATGTCACATTGTGTCCCTTCATGGTGACTGCAGGACTGTCAAAACTTCATTCTAACTTCTTTAAAGCTTGCCAGAACACACTGCGGTTACAGTCAGTAGTAAGTGTTTTATTTCTTTTTTGAAACAGTTCTAACTTATTACAGAAATTTTTAAAAAGAGAGTATTAAAAATATAAGGCATAAACTTTTAAAAGTTAACTGTTGAATAGGTGATAAGATTATATTGTTTAAATATCAAGACATATTGAAAAGTATATAATGAATCTATATGTATATATGTTACATAAATGTATAAACATGTGTTTATGCATGTGTGTACATATATATAGTATGTTCTCCTTTTGTACACAAATGACAACTTATCATACAAGTTTTGAAGATTAAAAACATACCATTTTAAAACCACCACCAAGCTCACCCCTAGGTATGCACGCACACACAAGCACACACAAGCACACACACACTCAGACACGTACACGTGAAATAGGGACAATATTTAAAATTCTAGTGTAGTTTCAAAATAGTTATATCTCAGCATTTCAGCATTCATTATTATTATTATTACTATTATGGCTCAGTAAACCACTGTCTGCAGTATGTTCTCCAAATGAATCGTTCTTCTCTTACAGTAACATAAATAAGAACCATGGACAGCAACACCACTCTTCCCACCCCTTTTCCTTCTCTTCGAAATGATTTATTCTTTCAAAACAGTAAATTCACTCTAATTTCTACTTCCTTTTCTTAAAACCCGAAGATATAGGTGAGGTTTTACAAGCTCCAGAGGGCTTAATCTTGAAAATATTACCAATTGCTATTTAAATGTATGTAACACCACATTGGGAATGCGCGCTATTTAAGGCAGATATCAGTCAATCATTCAATCAGGTTGATAAGTAAAGAATAAAAACTCTGCTGTAAAGCCCTTTGGGTAGGAAGATGAGCTGCAATATTTTGCTTGCTAACAAAACCGCTTTGAAAAGATCTAGGTCTTTGCTCAGGCCTTGCTTTGTGTGAGGCACCCGTGAAAAATTTTTTGTGCTTTCAGCCTGTGCAGAGTTCAGATGAGGGCCAGATTCAGGATATTAAATTTACAGAATGGGCTAAAGCCACGTTCTGCAGCCAGCAGGGCTCTTAGCTTGCAGGATGAAACATGGAGGGTGTAGAGCGGGATTTCAACCCTCTGTGTTCAGGCTGAGCTTACCTTTCTTCCTAGGACCACTACACCTTGAGACGGGCTTAGATTAGAAAGTCAGCTGTCAGGAATACTTGTGTGTTCAACGTACAGCCTGTGATAAAGCCACACAGAATGTGACGATGCAAAATATGACTTCTGCCCTCAAAATGTTTATAGATTTGGGGCGGGGAATAAGGCAAGTTGCACATAAATAGAATAGTAACTTTTTTCCATTTTTGTGCACAGATATACCCTGAGCAATGACAGTAAATGTCAGGAGAATAGGACAGTTCGTAAGTACTCTGCAGCACATTCAGAGGAGAGAGGACACCTGTGGGCTGGTGGTACTGGTGGAAACTTAGTGGAGCAGGTGGGATTTGAACTAGGTTTTTAAAGAAGAGCGGAATGTAGACAAGCACGCAGGAGGAGCCATCTCCGTGGAGGGAAACTGAGTCCCGTTCCTATTCACTGGGCAGGGCTGTCTTCCCTGTAACAATGGCCCCAAGTGTCTGAGCCAAGACAGGGTTCTGAGAGCCTGATGGATTGAGAAAGGGAGTTTTTTCCCAGAGTTACCAAGGGCAAGGCTGTGTGAGGAACAAGAATGGATTTTAGTAGGGGATGAAAAGCCAGATATTAGTGCCAGAGGCAGCATCGAGACTCAGGGCTGAGAGGGACATACAAGGAGGAGGCAAAATAAGAAATGGGAAGCCAACATCAGAAGTTAGTCTGGAATAAGGCTTTTATTCTGGAAGGCTGCAACAATTCTAGGTATACGTTAAGATGCAATTCAAGAAAAAATTCTAGATATAGGTTAGAACAAGATGAGGATGTTAGAGGTCCACGGGTATAAGAAATACCTAAAATGGGACCATGCCAGCCAGGAAAGATTTAAGGATATTATAAAATTAGACCCAGGATTTGGTACTTGAGCAGCTATTTGGAGAGAAAGAAGTCAAAAAAATCATTGCAAGAATTGGAGGCTTCGAAAAATGAGGGCCTCCTTGATAAGGAAGGCCACTGAGAGAACTTGATTGAGCATTCAATTTTGCTTATGTTGAATTTGACTTCCAGGCCAACAGCTAATTCAATCAATCAAAGATATAGGGCTGGAACTCCCTGCAGAGATCAGAAACGAGGTCCAGTCTCTCTTATTTTTCTCAGGAATGGGTGATTAATGATCAGAATATCCATAAGACTTCTCATTTGGCATCCAGGGCCAAAGGGGGTAGATAAGGTAATAAATAACTGATTCTAATACTTTTCTAAAAAAATTTCCACCCACAAAACTCTACCTCCATAGGAAGAAGACTACTGTTGATTTAGAATTGTTAGAATGACCCCTGCAAATGAGATGGCAAATCGTGTTTTACAAAGCCCATCATTAAACTCCATGCATCATGGTGCTATGGCCATACAGCTTCACTGGCAATGAGAAACCCCTAGAATTAGGGGCTACACCCCAGGATAATGCCATTGTATATATTGGAAGTCGGATGAGGATAAAAGCTTTCGTCTTTCAATTCCCTATAGCACTGCTCCACTTTCTCATCCATTACCTCCTTCACACTGTAATATAAACACACACTTTATTACTGCACAGAGAAATCTTAATGTTAGAAACTTGGCGTTTAAATAATACCTTTCTCCCAAGAAGCCAAAAACCCTTCATAAGCCAGTATTCTGTAGAATCATCACAGTGGGCCTGGAAATAAAATCAAGGTCTTTGTCCCTCCAGGAAACTGTTTTTCTCCACTAGACCCCAGTGGCCAACTGCCAGCTTCAGGTCAAAGAATTTAAGCACAAAGGAAAACCACTTACCTTTCCTTGAGGGATTTAACTCCAGACTGCAGAGAGCTTGAACAATGGAAAGTGGGGGGAAGAACTGACAGTGGCTCCTGGCTGGTTTTCCAGTGTAATCCGTAACCCCAGAGACCACAGGTGGTGGGTACGCAGATAGACTGCACGTAGCTGGGCTAAGAGAAAACCCATCTTGCCTATATTGTTCTAACCCAGCCATTCCCTTCTCATTTTCAGAACACACTACAGCCTGAAGAAGTATCCACATTAGTACATAATATTTTCCATAATAAAGATGACTTAATTTAAAACTTCTCTCTATGTGTAGGATATCAATATTCAGTTCATATGAGCTATCTATACATGAACACGTGCTTTGGTCTAATGTTCATTTTTCTTAAAGAAAATGACTATAAATTAACAATTAATTCAACCATTTATTATGTACTCTGTACCAGGTTAGTCTTTCATAGCGTGCCACCACTGATTTCTTTTTAAATACCACCTTCCCAGAAAGCATATTTTTTCCTATTGTATCAGCCTCATGATCAGAACAATTATTGAGTCCTCCTTGGTTATGCAAATAGAATTACAGATGTTTATCAAACATAGACACTCCATATTCTACTCGACTGGTAAGTATCTAATCATTAATTTTGATTTATGTGCTACTATAGGTGTGTACACGCATGTGTGTGTGTTGAGTGACACAGATTTTTAAAAATCCTGCTACATTATACTTGGGTGCATTCATTAAGTGCATACAGCATCAAAATAACCAGCAAATAGTTAATAATGAGATAATAAAAAGGATGTCTTGTTAAAAACTAGATCATGACAAAAATTTTTCTCAAAAAAACTAGTAACATAAACTGGTAAAAATAAGATGCCAATCAAAAAACTATGCAGCTGTAGCCATAACTCAGACAACCAAAGATGCAGATGTGGGCAGGAAGACCCAGAGAGCAGTTGTTCTATGCCCCATGTCCCCCCCCCCCCCCCCAGGATGCAGTGACTGCATGGACAGGCAGGAACAGTCCACAGGCTAGAAGAGAAAGCAACTGTTATGTCAGTTGTCATGAATGCAATACCTGGTTAGGAATAACGTGTAAAACTGTGCAAGGCCATGCAAAGGAGGAAGTGTGAGGATTGATCATAACACAACCAAGATCCCAGGTTAGGGTGGGTCCAGGGAGATCTTTCTGAAGACCAAGAGAGCACGTGGTGCTGGTGACAGTGGGGGTGTTGAGGGCAGGGTTGAGAGGCAAGGAGACTGGATAGAATTCCTAAAACTGAGATCACTAGTGCACAATAGCAGCAAATTCAGATCAACAGAAAACTAACGCCACCCTGACTTTCTTAAACTGAGAACTTGGATTTCTTCTCATCTATGGCCAATTGCAAGTTCCGATCTTGAAGCAGGCCCCAGCGCATTCACGAAGAAAAACATACCTTATTATACATGTCTTTTTATAATAAGTAAAGACAAAAGTTTACTCCTTTTCCAAAATTAGATTAGATAGGTAGCTGTTAACAGCACATAAATGGTTTCACTTCTGATGGCTTAGAAGGCACTAAACTACAAACAAAATACTTTAAAAGTCCCAGTTCTCCACAAATTTCCATTTGGAGTCTTTTGTTTTAGCTACGGTCTCTTCCTCCACCCAAGGAGTGACTCACAAATAATTCTGGCAAGATATACCAGTCCACATGACACTTAATAAGAATAATATTATATCTGGGAAAAATGGCAGAAATAGTTTCTAGTTTAACGACTGCATCAGATAGGAGTGAAGTAACAATGCGTGAAATGTAGTTTGGCTCAATTTAGTGCTTGACAGACAGTCCAACACATCAATATTCCAAAACAACCAAATATTTAATACAGTTACCTTGCATCTACTCAGAACTAAGTGGCAGCCAGAGATTTCCTGGCACTAAATCGTAGCATAGTAAATTTTAATATCCACCATCAATGTGTCATCTTTCATAAAATACCAGTTAAGTCACCATAACTCCTTGGCAACCCGAGAGTCCTATTTTTCAGACTTTTCATCTATTAAGCAGCCTTCCGAGAACGCTATCCAAATCCGGAATGCTTCTCTCAGGTATAATTCTATTCAAGGCCTGGTTGTGATTCACACTTTGCTTGAGCTCCCTGTCATTGTAAAATGTCATTCTTGTGGGTTTTTATATAAATAAATGTGGGTGTTCCCATTTTATTATAAATAGGAACACCCACATTAATTTACAGAGTGGTTTTGATGTTTAAGAAACACTGTACTGAACTTTGAGAAGCCCACGGATGACAGAATTGTTTTGGAAGTTCACCCATCAATGTTCTTCATATAAAGGTTCAGACAACCCTAAATCACCTCCCTGTGCCCAAGCCTCCCCATGGCCAAATGGGTGTTGCCTGGTATCCACCGGAATGCACATGGTGGAGGCAGGACTTCCTGTCTTGGTTATTGCTCTATTGCCAATGCCAAGAACCCAGTAAATCACTGTCAAATCATTATATAAGTGGATCAGCTCTAAACCACCCAAAGGAGCAACCAAGGTTCACAACCAAACACAAAGCAAGTGCGGAGCAATCCAGGGAAGCATGAAGAGGCCCCGCCTGTGCTACAGGGAGAGGAGCATGGGCACTGGGCGCGGACAGTTTCCAGTTTGAATCTCACCTATCACTCAACAGCCCCCTTTAAATGTCAAACCTGTTGATTGATCTTTAACATGGGGATAGTGGTACCTTGCAGCAGAGCTTTCATGAGAATTAGAAATAATTATATAAAGTGCCTGCCCAACACATCAAGACACCCCAATGATAGCTATGAGGATGATGATTTGACAGCCACTAAAGGTAAACGCAAACTCTGATGGCGCAGGTTAAAAAGCAACAGAGAAGAAATTGACCACAGATAGGAGTCATTTTGGAAACTTCTTCCAGGCTAGACTTGACCTACCTTAAGTAAAAGTTGAATATACAAGCCACCATTCCAATTTGATATTCCAATTTGACAATACGATTGGTTCACTGCAATGTCTCCTAATGTCAAAAGCTCGACAATCCTGACTCATTGTCATCTGCAACTTTAATGAGAATATTTCCTGAGATGACCACAAATGATGCAAGGTCTTTGTGCACTTGTTTGCTGGTGTCTGCACCGGATGTCCTTCGGTTGCTTGTCTGTAACATGCTACCAGTGGCCTCATGAGAACGGGACTCATGTCTGTCTAATTCAACTTGCCTGGAGCCAATACAGTACAACATGGATGTGGAAAAGAAATGATTTTGATATTGACCATGATTTTCATCATCTAAGCTATGATAAAAATTATTACCTTTTGGCAGAAAGCTCCTCCAATATCACCAGGATACTATAAAGTGCCTTTGAATTTGACTCTTAGACACGTTGGAAAACTCTAGATGACCGTTTATCAAGCTGGAGGTCCAGTGCCCTCCCCCCGGGGTCGCAGGGACATCACAAGCAGTAGAAGAGAAAGAACTGCAGAACCAGGGGGCTTCACGACCTTCTTCCCTCTAAATGTCTTCTCTGCCTTATGAGGAAGTCAGGTCGCTAGATCACAGCTTCAGTTAGACTCTGATCATTTTGAAAACATATGAGAAAAAATATGTGCACGGTTACTCTGCTTCTCAGTAACTTCAAGGCCTTGCGACTCCTATTTTTGGAGAAAGTGTGGCATCGGTCACTTGGGAGAGGGGCAAAGAGGCCTTAAGAAGAGTACAGGTGTGCCCGATATTTCAGAAGTGACTACGCTTGCCAGAACACTCGCTCCCCTTGCTAGGTGGGAATGAGGGAACTGGTCAGAAAAGGGCAATTTGTTTGTTTTCACCTTAAGGGGAAAGGCTGTTGGTATCCCTTTTGAAGAAAATGTGAAACTACCTAAATAGAACTGTCCTCTTATTGCACAATAATATCTGGTGTATTTTTTAGAGCAGCTAGTTAGGAATTCAACCTTCTTAAAAGGCTTTCGAGTAACAGGTTTATTCACTAGCATATACTCAGTTTCTAGTACTCACTTAGGCACGATGAATGCAGGCAATAAATATTTACTGCATGAATAAATTAATGATGAGTTGGGGTTGTTATAAGAAACCTTCACAAAGAGTTTCATAAATCCATTAAATAGATTATTGCATTTTTTAAACATGACCTGCAGGGTGGGTTTTAGCACTTTGACAACTATAATTAATCTACAATAATGAGGTAAAAATGAGAAGTAATAAAGGTATGATAAACAGCTCTCACAATAAAAGTTAAGAGAACACTGGGAAGAGTCTCACATTAATGAATAGTACTCATACATCACGTTCTTGCTATAAACAAGACTCTGACTAGAATAGGCTGGATGCAGTGGCTCATGCTTGTAATTCTAGCACTCTGGGAGGCTGAGGCAGGAGGATCATTTGAAGTCAGGAATTCAAGACCAGCCTGAGCAAGAGTGAGACCCCATCTCTACGAAAAATAGAAAATATTAGCTGGACATGGTGGGGTGCACCTGTAGTCCCAGCTACTCAGGAGGCTGAGGCAGGAGGATGGCTTGAGCCCAGGAGTCTGAAGTTGCAGTGAGCTATGATGATGCCATGGCACTCTATCCAGGGTTACAGAGCAAGATTCTGTCTCAAAAAAAAAAAGACTCTGATTAGAGGCTGGATTTAACAAATAAGATAAAATGAAGCATTCACTAATCTGCAAACTCACAAAACTTTAAGCATCACTGAATATACTGCAATAGAGCAAGTGGCCAGAAAAAAATATGTATGGTGAATTGTTAATCATAAATTTGCTCTTGCTCAACACAAATGCCACCTAGCTGCAGATAAGACAAAGGTCCATTTCGTCTATAAGAAGGTAGGAAGAAAAGAAGGAAATGAGTAACTTCATCTATACTCTTTATAAGGAATAACACAGTCTATTGTACAAAAGAAAATGAAAGTAATGAAACATGAAAATTATGTGTAAAATTTTCATATTTATTCCGTAATAATGGTACCTATCTCCTGTCATCAGGATTTTATTCTCAAGTAACCAGTTGCAATGCCATTACTTTCACTTTATCACCCTGTCTCAAATGCAATTAAATAATGAAAGGCAATGGTACTAGGATTCATATAGATTCCTATATAATGGTGGAATTATTCTCCAAACCACCACTCTTCTATTTAAAAAAAAAATGCTTTCTCTAGAATTCTTGACTTCAAACAGACTGCAGATATGTAACAACAGTTGAAGAAAATATACAGATATGGCAGGCGAATGAATATGTTTCTCAGCTACATGTGCCATTGAATATCTAGAATTTCCCAGAGCAATTATCTGAGTTTAAATTCCACTTCTGCTACCTACTATGTGATATTAATTAAATTCCTTAACCTCTGTATGCCTCAGCCTACCTATCTATAAAATGGGAATAATGGCAGCATGCATCTTACAGTGTTGCTGTGAGAAGTAAATGAGACATGATGCTAAACATGTGTCAGTCACAGAATAAGGACTCAGTAAATGGTAGCTAGTATTCCAATGACTTGGAATTTGGGTCATTCTTCCTACGTAACCAGAAAGGAAGAATGGCTTGGGAAGGCAACTCTGCAGACAAAGGCTGATAGGGAGACCCAAGGCCCCTCAGACAATTAGGCAGAGTAAAAACTCACATGGCTAATTTGAAACATTGTTTTAAAATTTTACAGAACTCTAAATAGCCAACAATTAAATAATCATTGAAATTATGTTGTAAAATGAAAAACACTTAAGCTATTATATTGCAGCAAAAGAATAGAAGATACCAAATTAAATATACAGTTGGATAGTTATGCACATTCTAAACCATTTATATGCAAATACATCAAAATGCTAACAGCAACGGTAAAATTCTAAGGTATACAATTACGGCTGGTTTTTATTTTTCCTCTTTGTACCAAATGCTATATTTATCTAAAAAAAAAAGTTAAAAAAATACAAGTCCCAGATATCAGAATACCAATAACAACTTCATCATCTTCAATTTAAATAGCATTTTGTAATTTGCTAAGAGCTGCAATGTACATGGTATCACCTGCAGCTCAAATAATCTCATTAAGTATTTGAGCACATAACATTCCTGTAATATCACCTGATGATCATAAAGGTCAAGTCACTTCCCATGTTAAGGCAGCAAGGAAGAGCTAGGTTAGAGTTCTTCCCACAAGTGCTATCAGAAAGAGAATGGACCTGCAATATTACAATCCATGGGGTATAGCTACCTAGTTAGTCACTGGCAACAACACTTCTTTCCTGGGCTGGAAAACAAATTTAACTGACACCACTTTCCCTAACAGATCTTTTCACAGTAAGAAACAAAATATTTAGGTTGCGTTCAGTGGCTCATGCCTGTAATCCCAGCACTTTGGGAAGACAAGGTGGGAGGATTGCTTAAGGTCAGGAGTTCAAGACCAGCCTGGGCAACACAGCAAGACCCCATCTGTACAAAAAAATTAAACAATTATCCAGATATGGTGGTGCACGCCTATAGTCCTAGCTACTTGGGAGGAGGCAGGAGGATCTCATGAGCTCAGTAGTTCAAGGTTACACTGAGCTATGATTGTTGCCACTGGGCAACAGAGCAAGACCCTGTCTCAAAAAAAAAAAAAAAAAAAGAGAGAGAGAAAGAAGGAAAGAAAAAGAAAGAAAGAAATGAATGAATAAATTGTAGTTAGCCTTTGAAATAACCACTAGTACTTTCTTCTCGATAGTTTTCATTCACTTAGAGGTTCTGTAATGAGCTAAGCATGGCCCCAAATAAATCAGGTACATGCCTCCTCTTCTGTGACAGACGGGAAGGTCTGGAAAGATCCTGTGCTAATGACAAGTTTCTTTTCTTTTCTTTTGCATCATAATTCAGAAATTAAGGCATTAAACGGTCTTGAGGAGTGTGGGTCCTGCTACCATATTCCCACAGCTCTACCTCCCTGGGGTAGTCACAGGGCCACCGAAATACCGTGGCTCTGTCTTGCCAACCAGGTTTCCAATCTGCTTCTCCAAGGTTCTCCCTGTTGTCCTAGGAGATGACACAACAGGAATGTTCCCTGCTACTCCCTCCAAAATCACTCCACCAAATGAGAGGAGTCTCCTGCTCCTCAGAGAAAACAAATCTGTTTTGTCTTTAGCTGCATGCTTTATAGCAGTGCTGGACATCTGCTTTAGGTGAAAAACAAAAAGTTACCAGTCTAGATATTGGGGAACAAAAAGAACTACCTAGATATACGAACATGTTTACATTTTTAAAGTGTAGAAAGAAAAAATTCAGTATTAAGAACATTATCATGAAATATGACCAAACTGATGAATATTTTAAAAATCCACAATATCATCTTTTAATTCCAGCATTTTATTATGGTGATTTTTGAAAATTTATGGCTATGAAAAAACAGTGCCAAATTTGCTAAGCCTGTAAAAGCACACTGTTCCCATTATTCTGGCAGTAAATGACCTGGCTGACTTCACGCTGGGCAACAAAGATAAATTTCTCTATGTCTAGTTAAAATGCATTTGACACTATACATAGTTTTGGCTGACTACACTGTCTTGGGCTCAAGTTATAAATAAGAGGCCATGTAAATCACTCCTAAACTCTTTACACAAAGCCACATAAAAAAGAACTGCTTGGTATTCAGTGAATACAGGCCTCTCTAAATAAATCTTAAACTCAGCTTTGGATAACTTCTATGTAAAACTCATATAATATAGTTTTTACAGGCCAAAAATTAAATCCTTAGGTTTTTTTCTTAATTCTACTCTTAAGCTTCTTCTTTATCTGAATCTTGGCAGAGCACAACCTTTTATACATATCTTCATAATTATTTTATTA
The DNA here is from genome assembly GCF_041146395.1 of Eulemur rufifrons. Lineage (NCBI taxonomy): Eukaryota > Metazoa > Chordata > Mammalia > Primates > Lemuridae > Eulemur > Eulemur rufifrons. Next base: position 71,075,595 of record NC_090986.1, on the reverse strand, counting down.
AAAAAATCTATATTTAATAACTGGTTAACTTGATCAACAGAGACAGTTTAAAAAAAAAACAACAAAACTCCTCATGACCTAAGACACAATAATTCAAATTAAATGTACTCTCCACAATAAACTTCTGAGTATTTTTAAGAAATGCAAGGGGAAAATATCCACAATTCATTTCACTGGTTTCAAACGAGGACATTTCGAATGCTCCTTCCAAGAGCATGAGTGATGGGTGCTGCAGTCTTTCAAAACACACTAAACTAGTTTAGATGAACTGAAAACTCCAGGATACTGTGAGGCGAAGCCAAGACCAAGGGGAAAAAATATATATGTTACTGTTTCCAAATAGAGCAGCCAGGTAAGTTATAGTCTTACATTCAGTAATGTAATATAACCTTAGCATAGTCTAAAGCATCTTCCAAGTACACGTTTTCACATTGTATTCTAGCAATTTAATCTTCTAATAATCCCATTAGAGCACCAATTTCCAAGTGTAAGAAGAAGAAACTGAAGTTCTACAGGGATTGAGCACCGATGGAGACAGGAACGAAGCACAAAGCTTGGCTGGAAAAGTAGAGTCCAGAAAATAATGCTTGGCAAACATGATTTTGAGCTCTATTAAACTGGAGGAAAAATCTTCCAAGGGATTTTGATTCTTTTAAAACACAATCCTCTTCCTGAATCCAAGTGATATTAAATTAAGTTTAAATTAAGCTCAATAACTATGCCAACATGCCACAGAGATAAAGACAAGAAGTGAAGAAACCAAGGAAACACTACGACTTATGATTCTTTCCTCAGTGAGAACATTCCTTAATTTGTTAAAATGAACTTTAGGTTTTTACCCTGAGGCTCCCCGTATTTTAGGTCATGTGAAAGCAACACTTTATAAAGTGTTGCTCAAAAGGCAACACCCAGTCACTATGAAAGTGATGGGAGGCCGTCACGGTGGCTCATGCCTGTAACCCTAGCACTTTGAGAGGCCAAAGCAGGAGGATTGCTCAGGATCAGGAGTTCGAGACTAGCCTGAGCAACATAGCAAGACCCTGTCTCTACAAAAAATTAAAAAATTAGCTGGGCATGGGGGCATGCACATATAGTCCCAGCTACTCAGGAGGCTGAGGCAAGAGGATCACTTGAGCCCAGAAATTTGAGGTTGCAGTGAGCTATGATCAAACCACTGCACTCCAGCCTGGGCAACAGAGGAGACCCTCTCTCAGAAAAAGAAAAAGAAAAATACAAACAAGAAAAGTGATGGGAAACAACTTCTGCTTTATGTCCTCCACGCTGGTGGTACCTTCCCACCCTCTTCACCCATCAAATCCGACTGCTCTCCAAAAGACAGGTCCATCCACCTGTCCCTGAACCCCTCACCTCTTCCCACCTTGGTCCTCGCCTTCACTCCAGCTGTGTCACAACATCAACCCTGATCTTCATGTTGCTTTGGAATTGCCATCTGACTGTCTCTTGTTTGGATGTCCCCTCCCTTTCGCTCTCAGAGCAGTGATAATGTTTAACTCATCAGGCTGTGCTCTATAGCAACCTGCAATGCACATTATCTAAAAATTTTAAATGCTAGAATTTAGTGCTATTCCTTTCACATAACTGCAGAGCCACAGTATCCATCAGCAGTAGAAACCAATGATGTTACCACACGCGCTCCAACTGCATGCCTTCCTTTACTGCAAGCGGCAGTAATCGGGTTGCCAACAAAGATTCTTTGAGGGCCAACTTTATGTCTGGTGAAAAGAGAGTGAAGTTAGAAGTGAATTTTGACCCAAGAGGCTTGTGTTATTAAAAAAATAAAACCCTCAAGTGTCCAAGGAAGCTGAGAACAAGACCATCCACATGCGTTGCATCATGCCTGAAAACAGGAAAAACAAAAATCTCTAGTTCAACGTCTTCCTAAAGTGGCTGCAGTCCCTGGTCTGACCCATAGGCAACAACGTAATTTTCCAAGGAAACCAGTTTGTTTCTTTTTGAGAAGGGCATAACACTAGTTTCCAAACCTACCTCACAGGGTGGTTCTGACAATTATGGGCAGCAAAGGCCATGGAAATATTTTGAAAAGGCCTGAGTACCCTGAACTGGCAGCCACAGCACTAGAACTAGCTGTTCTACATCCTTAAAGGGTGGTGACTGAGAGGGCTCAAAGGTGACCCGAGTCACCTCAGTTTTGGGACATAGAATTAGAAAGAGGTCAGGTTAGATTTTTATCAAACCAGAACACACTAGCTTCATTTTTTTCCCGTTAGGTTATTCTTACTTGGAAGGTTTCTTAGATGATTGGCTGACCTCATTCTCCTTCATCTGTGTTTTTCACCAGCTGTTGTGTATCACTTTTTCCCATGTTTATAAAGAGACCTAAGAGACATGATGTTCTGGCAGAAAAATAAAAAACACCTGCTTGGTCCCAAGTATGTTAGATTACTTGGAGCAAAATGAGCCAGTCTATATGGGGGGGAAAGTTTTTAAACTAATTGCGTATGTGTGTAACAGGGTGCACACTTCTCTTCTACTTATAGCATTTTAACACTTCAAAATTTTTTTACCAAAAATAATGTTAACATATCTTCTTATACTGCCACTGGAATGCTTAATTCTATTTGAAACCCAAACTTCCCATGAAATTAAACTTAAAACTGCTAAAGTATATTAAGATTTCCTCTTTTTTTAGTACATAAGCCTAATGGAAGAGATGTAATCTATATAGAAGACCTCATTTTAAATAAATGAAATTAATATTTGACACCATTTTTAAGAGACAATGTGATTTTATACATATCTCATTTAATCTTCTTTGTGTCAAATTCCCCATTTCAGATATGAGGAAACAAATTCACCAATACTAAGTAGCACGTACAGATAGCGGGAGAAGGAATGGGGTAGAAGCCCAAGTATGACTAATTCCAAATCTCACATTCTTTTCGTACACTATGTAACTTCATATCAAAATATAAATTGAGGCCGGGCGCGGTGGCTCACGCCTGTAATCCTAGCACTCTGGGAGGCCCAGGCGGGTGGATCGCTCAAGGTCAGGAGTTCGAGACCAGCCTGAGCAAGAGCGAGACCCAGTCTCTACTAAAAACAGAAAGAAATTATCTGGCCAACTAAAATATATATAGAAAAAATTAGCCGGGCATGGTGGCGCATGCCTGTAGTCCCAGCTACTCGGGAGGCTGAGGCAGTAGGATCGCTTGAGCCCAGGAGTTTGAGGTTGCTGTGAGCTAGGCTGACGCCACGGCACTCACTCTAGCCAGGGCAACAAAGCGACACTCTGTCTCAAAAAAAAAATATATATATATATATACACATACATATAAATTGATAGCTATAATAATAGCTAATCTTTACTACACAGTTTATATGGGTGTTAAATGCTAGACTAAGCACTTCAGTTTCATTTTAAGTCTCATAACAACTCTAAAAGGCAAGAATGCCACCATTCAACTTTTACAGATGAGGAAATCAAGGTTAAGAAAGACTAAAAACTTCTTACAGCTAATAAGGAGCAGAAGAGAGACTCACACTCCAGTCTGAATGACACTTTGTATACATTACCACTAGAATGCACTGCCTTTGGTCGTGGAGGAAAATTTATATTAATTGAGCCACATACAACATAACTTGAATTTTGTTGTAGAAACGGATGGCTTGCAAATTAAAACTTGAAAAATACCAGTGAATATGTGTTGATCAAGAGAAGCATACCAAAGAAATTAAAATCGAAATTGTCTATATAGAACAAATTCTCAACATTTATAGATTTCAAATCTCAGATTAAAGCCATGCTTATCCTACTTCCTTCACCAGCTCCCTCTCCGTTTCTTCTCGAAAGACTTGTCTATGCTTGTTCCAACTTCTCCCCTAATTTTTTCCCTAAACCCCACCCCCTCACCTACATCAGGCTTTGGCCCCATCTTTCCGTCAAAATTTCTCCTGTCTAGATTGTCAGTGATCCCCATGTTATTGTATTAGATCATCAATTTTCAAGGCCCATCTTATCTGAGCCGTTAGCAGCATATGCCCAGGTGTCTCTCTGTCCTGGATGCGCTTGGCTTCCAGGGCACCCCATTCTGCTGACTTTACCACTATCTAACCACTCACTCCTCCCCAGTCCTCTATGCAGGGGTGTTTTCTTTTCCTCAGCCTCTTAATTTTGAAGCAACCAAGGGTTGGTCCTTGGAACCCTTCTCTTCTCTAATGACACCCATTTCCTTGGTGATCTCATCCAGTTTTATGGCTTTAAATATAATCTGTCTTCCTAACTTATATCTTCAGGCCAGACCTCTCTCCTAAATGCCTGACTTGATCTAACTGCCTATGCAGCGTCTCCACTTGTACAACTAACAAGACATCCCAAATTTATCAAGCCTAAAACCAAACTCTTCTCTTTTTTATTGGTCCACCCAATATCCAGAAAATCATTGGCACCCATTAGGTACTCAGTACAGCTGCTGAACTGAGTTGACACAGCCCAGCCAGATGAAGATGAGTCTCAAAGGCATCACAGTCTCAAAGGAATCTGCAGCATCTCTAACTTCCTTACAGGGGATTAGCCTGAGTCAGTTACAAAAACACAGTAACAATCTTGTTTCCCTCACAGACATGAATGTTGAGGGTTTCTAAAGAACTGGAAATTGTATAATATAAGGTAATCACAAAGAACAATTATCTTCTGTTGTGTCACAATATATACACATACAACAAGATCTTGTTATGATTCATGCCAATCATTACACGGATTCTAGGATATCCTGGCTTATACAACATCCTGTAAGACAGTAACAGTCCATCCAAAATAGCCTATGAGAAGCAAAGTTTAATTCCCTACTACTACTGATAGCTATTGCTTTTTAAAACAGCTTTACTGAGGTATAATTTCATGCCATAAAACTCACCTATTTTAATTATGCAATTCAATGATTGTTAGTAAATACATACAGTAGGTAACCATTACCACAATTCAGGTTTAGAACACCCCCATCACCCCGGAAAGAGTCCTCATGCCTGTGTGCCGTCATTCTGCACCCCCACCTCCAGCCTGGGCAACCACTAATCTACCTTTTAGATTTGCCTTTTCTGGAAAACAGACACTATTTTTTAAGGGTCTCTATGGCCTAGATACCTAACTACACATTTCACATATGTTATCTCAATCCTACGGTGACCACACGAGGTATTATTATTCACCCAGTTCTATAGAGAACAGACACGAGGTTCAGGAAAGGTAACTAACCTGCCCAAGGAGGAGCAAGAGTCTCACTTAACCACCTGGGCTGAAAAAAAATAAACCACCTGTGAAGACCTGTATTTGAAGATATTCAATAGAAAATTCATGCAATATGATGAGTTTACAGACTGCTAGCACTCAAAATAAGCAAGGAGGATGAATGGTGCTCAGCTGAGGTTTCATCCCATCACCGTCTGCCATAACACCTCAACCTTACAGCCTGCCAGCTGGCTGGCTCACACCTGAGCTGTGGAAATGGAGCTAGTCCTTGTCCTTAGCAGCTATTTTGAAAATAAGGGCCTTGCTACCTTTGATTTCAAAGATTAGGGCATCACTGACTTCCTGGTGGAACACGTACCAATGAAATAGGCACGTGGACCATGACCACAGACAGATGTGCACCTGAATTATTATACCTAAAATAGCTTATAAAGTCACAGTCAAAAATCTGTATAACCCAAGTGAGGAATGTAAGAACTACAATATCTGTTGTATGTCAACACAGAAAAGGTTGGTGACAGTGATTTGTTTATTGTGTCAATTGGATGATCATGTGGTTGTGGTACAGTTGCATAGACTATCATCTCCAGTTCTTCAAACCGGACTATTAGAAAATGTAGATCAGACACAATCCAACATCAGTGTTCCGCTACCCCACTGCAAAGATGAACAACTGTGAGTTTCCTTCCATTATTGCTCACTGCTAAATTTAAGAAAGAAGACAGTTCAGCTTATCTGGGAATCCTATAAATGCAGCAATAGATTCTCCGTTGTTGAATAAATCACTGACACCCAGTGATGGATGCAACAGAGATGAGAACTCAGATGCTCTGAAACGCTGCACAATTCTCAGCTCTGATGGGCATCTATAGCTGTGGTGACTGCCAGGGGACCGCAGGTCAGGAAAATCCATAGGAATCCTTCAGGCTGAAAATCAAGATGGAGGCCTCCCCTGAATGAGTCCTGAGGTTCCCACCGCCTGTCACTGCTGAGAACGAACTCGCTGGTAGCAGACCCGCAGCTCCTTAGGCTTTGTGCAGCAGAGGCTGCTCCTTAGCAACCAATGTCGACAATTGGGTTTCCAAGGAAACCAGAAAGCCCAATTTATAAAACTATGAAACAAAGCAACTGTAAAGGCAACATTAGACACAGAAGTTAACTCCATTCTTATCATTGCTATTGCATTCTTGCCAGTGAAATGACACAAATATTTTATTTTTAAATATTTAAGGAAAAAAAACCTAATCTTTAAAGTATACTGTATTACCCCCTGACCTCGGCATCTTTCTGAAAAGGGATGGCAAATACATTTTTAGGATTTAAATGAAGGACAGCATCAAAAATGTGTGTTTACAAAAATAGATGGATTCTGAAGGTGAAGAATATTTTTAGAGTCATCGGCAAGGTATTAAATTCCTTCCAGTTCACAAGCAGAATTCTATTGACTGCACTCCTGTAGAAAACAAGTAGACATATTTGCTAGGCTTGTTTCCATTAGTTCTGATACACAATTACTATGGCTTCCTAAATAGCATACTTTTCTTTCTCATGTAGCAGGTAATGGACGGGAGCACAGAGTGAGGAGAAAATATGAATGAGGATGAAACCAATAACACGTAGCTATTACTTATAAGGTACATCTGAGTATTTTGAGAAATCAAGCATATGTCATTTGCCACCAACTGCCTTATAATTTAGGGCTCCCAAACAATTTCACAAAGACAAGTGAATGAACCATTTCTATGAAAAATCTCTCTCTATTGTCTGCCTCTTAAGAGAGATCACTACTTCTGTACTGCAGAGGCTTGGGTGAGTTGTTTAACCTATGAGCCTCAAATCCATGCTTGTAAAATGTGGACAGAATTAATAAGAATTAAATGAGATTATACGTATAGTAGCCTAACCACAGTGCAGGCATGAAAGAAATGCGGGTGTTGTCTTCTTGACTTCCTCTTCAGTATATCTTGTATTTCTTATCCTCATTATGCTTTTTTTCTTTAATCCACAAGACAACTTTCTTTTTCTTAAGAATAGCAGAATAGAAATTGTTGCATAGAAAAACAAAATGATTAACAATAAGAAGATTGCGTTTAAAAATTTATTCAAGGAAATGCTGAGTGTGGCAAAGTTACCTATTCAGTATATTGAGAATGTAAAATATGTCCTATTTCTCTTCCCTCCTTGGACTAGGTGGACCTTACACCAGGATTTTATGGGCACAGTCACAATTATAGACCTTATTTTCAAATATCATCTTTATTTCCCTATTGAATAACACCGGTTCCTAAAAACTGCTGAACACTCAATTCTCAAAAATGGCCTGAGAATTAATGCAAGTACTCATTTGCTGAATTCCTGAAAAAGCTCCGATTGTACCTGAGTCCTCCTCCATCTCTGCTTCCGTGTGCCACTCTGATTATGCCTGAGAACTCACCCTCTACATATTTTAACCAAAGAAAAACTTTTCAAACCTTATTTTCTCTGGCAGAATACAAAAAGACCCTGATTCTTATATTAGTGGTGAAATTATATCATTCCAATGATTTGTTGACTCAATATGATCCGAGAAGTGCCATTCCAGATAGTAGGGAAGGAGAGAAGAGTATATTTTAATTTCAGAATAAATAGGAAAATTTTGCATTTAGAAAGAACTTAGAGGCATCTGGTATAATTCTCTCCCCCAGTGGTGAAATCCCCTCACTCCAGCCCCGTAGGCTTGCCCAGCTTCTGCATGGACACCTTCCTGACAGCCGGGAATTCCTGCTTCTTACATCAGCTCCAATGGTTACAAGTTCCGGTTGCACCGGCCACCCTGTAGTAAGCGTGTAATGGCCACCCATTAACCCTGGCTCTAGCCTCAAAAACAACACTGACTGAATCACCTCCACGTTCTATGTGATGCTTTCTCAAATGTTTGCAGATGGCCATTCTGTCCAAAAAATAACAGTGGATCAAATCCTAGGTTACACTTCATCTCTCCCATCTTTTTAAGAAATCTCAAACAAATCACATAACCCTTTTAATCTTATCTTGTCTATAAAATAGATATAATAATCCCCGTGTGGAAGGTGGAGAAGAGAAGGGGAAGGAGAAAGAGTGGAGGAGGAAGAAATACAGGAGCAGTGACAGTGATGTCACTCACCAGACACTTAGTGTCAGCACCTCGCCAAGCGCTAATGTTTCTCAACTAGCCAGTGAAGTAATCACTCTGTTCTGCCCCATTTGACAAATGGATACACCAAAACCTATCCAAGGTGACACCACTATTAACTCTTAACCACTGTTTTATCTCCTTTCTGTGCTCTGTGTTCCAAGAAGTATAACGTATTTTGCAAACAATTATTTTCCAGCCTAAACGATCCCAGTTCCATCAACTACTCCTTATGTCATTTGGATTCAAAAAGTCTCAGCAATCTACTCACCACCCTCCCTTCTGGAAGTCCACTGGTTTGCCACCATCCCCCTGGAAATGGGTCACTGAGGCAATTGAGTAATTGTTTATTGAGAAGGTATTAAGTACCAAGTACTCTGCTAATGCTGGAGACAGGAGAGATTCACAGACAGCCTTTGTTCTTAGGCAGCTAAAAGTCTGTTAGTGCAAAAGACTTGCAAATAGAAAAAAAATAATATAAACAAAATTGCTACAATAAGGCCTGAACAAGATGCAATGGTAAGATAGTGAAAGGAGGGTCAGACGCAGTCAACACAGCTAACAGACTGATCACTTGGAGGAACGCAGTGCTACGGCCACCTCCTGAGGGCGACACACATCCTGTTCTGTGCTTCCTTTAACAAACATGGTTGGCTGATTCAGGCTATCAAAATCTACATTATTTTCCATGAATTTATAATGTCTACCTATTGCCCTAGGCAATTCTTATATAACCGATATTGGGGACATAAATGCAGAACTTGCAATGTCGCAGTATTAATATGACTTTGTGAGGTCTGATCCATCATTTTAGTGTGTCATAAGTATTTGATTCTCTCACTAACCAGTACATTAGTAAAACAGTGCTATGGACTGAATATTTGTGTCTCTCCAAAATTCATATGTTGAAGCCCTAATCCCCAGTATAATAATGGTATTTGAAGATGGGGCCTTTGGGAGGTGGTCAGGCTTAGATGCGGGCATGAAGGTGGAGTCCCCATCATGGGAATGGTATCCATATAAAACAAGGCAGAGACCCCAGAGCTTCCTTTCTCTGCCATGTGAGGACACAACAAGAAGGCAGCCATCGGCAAACTAGGAAGAGGGTCCTTAATAAAGAATTGAATCTGCTGACACCTTGATCTTGGACTTCCCAGCCTCCAGAACTAGGAGAAATATATGTTTGTTAAGTTGCCAGTCTGTGGTATTCTATTACAGCAGCCAAACTGACAAAGACCATAAGCATACCACTCATGTCTTCTTTCAACACCCAGATCAAAGCGTAGCTCTAGGTAATACTCACGGGATCAAAGCCTGGGATGTGCCACTCAAACCCCTTCAAGTTGGCAATGATCCGTTATCTGCACCAGTCGGATAGAGTTCTTCAACTGAGTAGAAATCTCCCATTATTCTTTCATCTCAGTCAACAGAAAACCACAAGATTTTATCAAATTACTATTAAAAGTGGCTTACAAGTTGTATATACCGAAACATTTTCAGGGTGTTCAGAGAGATGAGCTATCTATAGGTGAAGTATCTGAGTACTGGAGCAAGCAGATAATGAAACACCACAAACTGCAGTCCGAGTGATGATGGAAAGACAAAGTCAGATTGGCTTTGGTAGAGTTCCAAAATGGCCTTATTTTATGGGAATTTGAAATAGTGATAAAAAAACATTAAAAGGTTGTCACTTTTCACTTACAATTTTGTATAATGTGACTTATTTCCCACAAGAAAAATTAGCCCTGATTTTTGTGAATTTTGCATTTTTCACTAGGTCTTTGAGAATGCAATCGTCCTCTAAAACGTGCCTCACTGCACGAAGGGGAGGCTGTTTGGAGAAAATGAAACTGAGGGGAATGATGGATAGATGCTGAGAAAAGGAGCAGTGTAGTCAAGGAGAGAAAGTCAACCAAGAAACAGGATGTGGCATCAAAACACATCACATTAAAAAGCCTGTATGTCTGGATGGTGCAGAAAAGCACCAGTTGCTACATGGCTGGAGACAAGGCCATGTCAGGGTGGTTGTGGAAATGCCTGTGTTACTCTGCAAAGTCACAGGTAGAGGAAACGTTAGATACGATGGCCATGTGGGCTGATGCAGCAGCTCAAGACTAAAACCACTGGAAGTGATCATGGAAATGAAAAGAAACTCAGGCATGAGGATCTAGAAAACCTTGGGAATTTAATGGGCAGGGCAAGTAGACAAAAGGCAACATTAAGATAACCTTAAGTTTTAAAGACTGGAGTACTCAGTACCAACAAGACCATCAAAAATATTCTGTTTCCTAAAGCAAGGGAAGTGAACTGCCATTATTTTAAACAAATTCTTTCAAGCATTAAAAGAATGCTACACCGACAGCTGGAGATACACAAAGGAAAGCAATGAAGAGACCCTTAAAAGCTACCAATTTGTGAAGCTGCACATAAAAGTAGGAGTTGTAACTTACTCAATGCTGGGGAAGCCAAATGTACTAGAATTCTGAATTTTTCAGATTTTAGAAAAATAGTATAGTACATAGATAACACATTACTTATCCCCAACAATGGTGTCTGGGCAACAGCTCATGATCTCATGATCAGCACATTAATAATTCCACAGTGACATGTTTACATATCCACATTAGGTGAGACTAATAATGATTCTAAAAGCCTTGCATCAACTGGGTCACGTTTTGCTGACAAATGAGTTATGGAAAAATTTCAGTCTCTATAGTTTTGGGGGATTGGGAACAGCAGAAAAGGGATTGTGGGCCTGAATTTAAGATAACTGGGAGTTAATAGGAAAGGAAGGTGGAAAAGGAGCACCTCAACTAGCCTGTGGAGGGTAACCAGTGGTAGGGTGAAGAGTTATAAGAAAGGAAAGCAGAGAGATGAGACAAAAAAAGCAGTGTGAAAACCAAGAGAATATGGCATCGTGGAAGATGAAGGCAGAGACAGACACATGCAGAAGAATGAAACAGGACCCCTATCTCTCACTATATACAAAAATTAATTGAAGATGGACAGAAGACTTAAATATAAGGCATGAAACCATATAAATTCTGAAGAAAATGTAGGAAAAACGCTTCTAGACAGAAGAGTTCTTCTGCACAGAAAAGGAAATAATCAACAGAGTAAATAGATAACCTATAGAATGGGAGAAAATATTCATAAATTACACATCCAATAATTGGCTAATAACCAGAATCCACAAAGAACCAAGCAAATCAGCAAGAAAAAATAAACAACCCCATTAAAAAGTGGGCAAAAGATATGAACAGAAGTTTTTCAAAAAAAGATAGACAAATGGCCAGCAAACATGTAAAAAAATGCTCAACATCACTAATCATCAGGGAAATGCAAATTAAAACCACAATGAAATATCACCTTATCCCTGTTAGAATGGCCTTTATTAAAAAGTCAAAAAAACAACAGATGCTGCCATGGATGCAGAGAGAAGGGAATGCAAATACACTAAACGAAAAGCTTCCAGTCTACCCTATGTTCTCTTACACAGGTCAAGGATGCTATAAATACTCAGGAAATATGCATCAAGGACAACAGCATTCTGAATGTGATATGTCAGGTTCCTTTAGTCGTCTAAAATTCAACTGCTAGCTTGTTCCAGATGGTACTCCATGTCCTATTTCAGTTTATATTAATCTTAATCCAGAAACATTTTATATAAACATAAACAATTTATTGATTCTTGCATTATCTCAATATTTAGCTTGCCTTTGATTTTGAGTTTTACTTAACTCAGGACATTGATCTACAATACAATGTTTCCAGTCAGATTTCCATAGTTATTTTTACACCCCCACACTGTTTCTGCTTTCTTCCTATAAGGTAAGGAGTCCCTTTCTGTGATTAGGAAGAAAGACTGTTGACTTTACATCAGTAGTTCTTGAACAGGGATGATTTTGCCTCCCAAAGGACATTTCACAATGTCTGGAGACATTTTTATTTGTCACTTGTGGGCTCTACTGTCATCTAGTGACTGCTGCTCAACAGTCTACAATGCATGGGTCAGCCCCTTACAACAAAGACTCATCTGGCCCAAAATGCCAATAGTGCAGGTTGAGAAACTCTGTTTAAATAACTACGGACTTACGTGTTCAGTATTAATAGAAGTTTTGCATCACTCATACCACAAAATAATTATTTCAGTGCATAATAATAATTTAGTGTAACATTAATTAAAGTGAAAGCAATTTTTAAGGGAAAAAATCAAAATTAAATGATTATTAATATAATGAAGCTAAGAACTCAATTTGACTCAAGAATATGTCCCCCAAATTATTCCTTCTCCTAACACCTCATTAAATATAGTCTAATATCATAAAGTCTTACAAAAACAATGTAAATTTTGAAGACACAATCTCATTACTTTGCGCATTGTTAAGTAACTTTTTGGACAGATTATAGGGAGATCTAACGAAACAGGAAAAAATTCAAAGTCACATTTTTTTAAAAAATTAAGTATGCTGAAGTCAAAATCTACTTAAGACCGCCCACAGTTCAAAAGAATAGAGGGCAGATTAGGTGGCTTTGAAATGCAAATTTTAATAGCTCCAATTTAAAAGTCATGCCTAAGGTGGCCTTAAAAAGCAAGTATTTCCAAGAAATAGCATTCTTGGAAAGTTTCCTTGTTCCGGAATCCCAACCCGAGTCTGGGTAGAAAACACTGGGACTTCGATCTCTACCTCTGCGTCCACCTGCAGGGCACACACACACACAATTACAATGGATTGCATCACACCAGTGCTTAATAGGCTCTCTCACCTCTTCCAGGAAAAATAACATTTATTCAACTTAAGTAGAAAGATTGTAGAAATTAAACAGAGAGGCTGACTTACACAGGCATTCTTTAGAAAAATCTTTGTTTTCCTTTAATATTTCATTTACTCTAGTCAACTAATGCTGTAAGACCACAATACTTTGAAGAGAACTTGAACATCCTGCAAACCAGGCACTGGGTATGCATTAGCTAATGAGGGTGGAGAGGCCGGCAATCTACCCCCTCCAGATAATCTTCTCTCCAGCATTGCTCTTTTAGCAATTACAGTGTGACCCTTGAACAGCACAGGTTTGAACTGCGTGGGTCCACTTATACACAGATTTTTTTTTCAACAAAAGTTACCCCAGGTGTGCCTGCCTCTCCTGCCTCCCCTTCCACCTCCTCCACCTCTTCCATCTCTGCCACTCCTGAGACACAAAACCAACTTTCTCCTCCTCAGCCTACAACATGAAGATGATGAGGATGAAGACCTTTACAATGATCCACTGCCACTTAATGAATAGCAAATACATTCTCTGCCTTATGATTTTATTAATAACATTTTCTTTTCTCCAGCTTGCTTTACTGTAAGAATACAGTATATACTACATGTAACATACAAAATATATTATTGATGGACCATTCATGTTACCTGCATGGCTTCCGGTCAACAGTAGGCTATTAGTAGTTAAGTTTTGAAGGAGTCAAAAGTTATATGTGGATTTTTGACTGTGCAGAGGGGGTTGACAACCCCTAGTCCCAACATTGTTCAAGAACCAACTGTACTTTGATATGTCCTTTGTCACTTAAATTATCAAAAAAGAGAGTGTGCAGTGTCATTTCCCCCAGACTCACTGCATCAAGGCCTGATGGTGCCACCAACACCTCCTCTCCTGGAGGTGACCAGATACAGTCCTTGGTTAGACCACCCTAAGAGAGCACAGTTCCCAAACCTCACTGATATGGAAGTGGCAGAAAGTACTAAAAACTGTTAAAATACTTTCATATGAAAAAGAGTCAAATTCATGCACTGGGTTAGACAAACGCCTAGGCCAGATGAACCCCAGGTGCCCGTCTAGAATTTTATCTTCTCCCTCTCTCCCTTGGCTCCCTTGCTCCCCTGTGGATGGAAGGGATAGACAAGCAGATGGCCACAGTTAGAAAAAGGCAAAAGTTGCCTCAGAAACCCAGTTCCTGGAGAGTGAAAGTTACAGTTACAAGGAATGGACTCTGTCCACAAAAGTTATTTCTTTAAATATCTTTTGTGCATCTCTGAAATCTCAGTTGAATTTGCCAACCACCTGTGCAGTATTAAACAATGCACTCGCCCATTTCAAACTGATGTTTAGAACATCCTTAGGGAAGAGAGGTTCCAAGAGTAACCAATCCATTCTTCATGAGGCCATGCGAAAGCACTGTATTTAAGGAGAAAAACACCAGCCTATCTTAACAGATCAAGACGGTGGCCTCTGGCCACCTCTGGCCTTTGCCTCCTATCAGAGCCTTTAAGTCCTAGCGCAGTGACCTCGAAGGGCTCGGAAGTTCTCTAAAATATGCTGCAAATGTCGTTTGTTTTTAACTGCCCCATGTGTTCAAGTCTCTGCAACTTTTTCTCCATCTTATGATTACTCTGTTAGGTCCCTCGTCGGTTCTATGCTGGTCCTCACAGTGGCAGACCAGCCTGCGGAACAAATGGAGTGGCATTCACTCACCAGAAGATGATAATTACGATTTAAATGGCTGTAATAAAATGTGGGAGAACTGCCCTGTCTCTTGATGCCCAATGCCGTCATCAAAATATAGGTACTGTAAACCTTACAAATATGACTCAAAAAGGTCAAACTGTAATAGATTCTAAGAAACATACAACTGTATTACTCATATTCCAGCCAATCTGTAGTATCATCAAATAATAAATAAATGATCTATGGAACTCCTCTAGAAACAACCTTTTTCCTTCGGTCTTCTCATTCATTTTTTTAAAAATTCAAGAAATATTTGTGGAGGCCACTGTGGTGCTTAGCAGGGGCTTCTTACCCCTACCCGTGGTCTTGCCTTCTAAATTAGGCATAGAAACTTGCTTCTGTAAGAGGCTCTGGCCCGTCAAACACAGGATTAGGGAGACATATGGTCTCCAAGTCTACAGGTTCATTTCCTCCTTGATCTCTCTAAGTTTCTTTGTTGTTCTTTTTGCATCATAATTAGAATGTGCTAGAAAATAATAGAAATGAGCCAAATTGATACTTCCCTTTCTCAAACAACTGTTCTTATCAAAAGGAAGAAAACTAAATGTATTTGTCTCTTGGCTATTAAAACTAGATTAGGGCAAAGAGACATGTAGGATTAGACTATCATAAAGGAAAAAATCAAATAATTCCTGAGGCATTCAAAAACAGAGGCAGAAATGTCAGTAAACATCCATGAATGATTCCCCCCTACCCCCGGCGGAATGAAAAGGATAAGGAAAAAGACCAGATGCAAGAATCACCAGACAGACAGTAACTAGATTTGTCTCTCCATATCTCTTATCCCAGACAGCTAATGATTCTTGGTGTTAGAAATTGGACCACAGGGACAACAGCTGGGCGTTTAATTTTTCAAATGCCTGATAAACATCACTGGGCACAGAGAGGTCAAATCTTACAGCAATTGCAAAAATGTTTATATATATATATATGTGTGTGTGTGTGTATGGTCGATGAAAAGAAATGGCTAAAAAGAAGAGATAATAAATAAATTCAAAGTTTTGGAAGCCTTCTTAGAAGAATTGCTAAGCTGACAGCTCAGGAATGGAAAGAACTGAATCACGAAGGCGGGAGACAAAAGCCTGGATCTGGAAATAGTAACTCTATTTCAAGATTTGTCCTGAAGAACTGTACTTTACAAGAAGTTAATTATTGCAGTTAGTTAGCTACAATCATTCTGCCATTATCTATGCTCCCACGAAATCTCTGTTAGAAAGACTACGAACAAGGGATCAGTATGTCACATTTAAGAAAAAATGAAAACCAGACAGGTGCGTAAAAACTGATGGGAGGGCACCAAGCCAGTGCAAAATGGTCTTCCCTACTATCGGTTATATGCCACCCAGGTTAGCTCTTTAACTGTTCCTTGGATAGACTTATATATACCACTTCCCCATCAAAAATAAAATTACCATTCCATTTTGAAAAAATATCATGTGGTTATATAAATCAAGATGAGACTCTGAAAACAAAACTACCCCACAAATACGTATCATCTTTCAAGGAAAACAAAGTTCTTATTATCACTTTATTGCCAAAAATAAATAACTAATAACTGATGTTTTCTTAAAGTATGCACTTTTAGAAAACTTACTCTAAAAATGCCCAAGGATGCCTACAGTAGTATTTTCTATTAAATAATTATTTTTATCTCAAAATTATATAAATAAAATATACTTACTTTTTTCCCATAGGAGAAGTTTGAAACAAAAGCCTATATAATCTAAAAGTTGTCTTTGGATACTTTTACCTTTAATCTTTATATTTAAAACACATTTATATTGTTAATAATTCAAATGCTATAAAGCAAACGGACCTTTATAGATTTCAATCTCACTTTTTAATGTCTATTATCAATTTATTGGGGTCCTTTCTAGATCTTTTTCCATAACTTATATAATCCATAGGTTTCTTTTTCTTTTTCGAGACAGAGTCTCACTCGGTCACCTTGGCTAGAGTGCAGTGGCATCACTGTAGCTCACTGCAACCTCCAACTCCTGGGCTCAAGCAATCCTCCTGCTTCAGCCTCCCAGGTAGCTGGGACTACCAGTACATGTCACCACACCTGATTAATTTTTCTGTTTTTTGTAGAGGCGGAGTCTTGCTCTTGCTCAGGCTGGTCTCAAACTCCTGAGTTCAAACAGTTCTCCCGAGTCAGTCTTCCAGAGCGTTAAGATTATAGGCGTGAGCCACCATGCCCTTTAGTTGCTTATTTTAATTTTGAAAAAAAATTATGCTGCACATACTCTGAACATTGCTTTAATCAAGATAAAATTTACTAACATGAATAAAGTTTGGAAGCCAGCTCTGTACCACTGTCCCCAAAGGCAGAAAAGTCCATCAATAATTATCTTTAAAGCTTCAACCATGACATTCCCATGACTGCTCATGTTGGCTGTAATTTACCCTAATTTTGTCTATCAGAAACCAAGCTCCTAAATTACTGCACACTATTCCTTGTAACTGAGGAAACAACTACCAGTATCCTGAATGTAATCAAGCACAATTACAGCTGGGGTAATCCAAGAAAGGACCAAGAAGCACAGCCAGCTCCCGAGAAGGAAAGGTGATGGAAGGTTTGAAAAGGGCAGAGTGGAGGGGCACATGGCAGGACAGGAGCACACTCACTCCTGAAGCTCTTCCTTCCTCTTGCCTTGCAGTCCTATTTCTCGGCATTTTGGCAACTTTGAACGGTCAGGAATCCAAAATAAAATATTTCATTGCATATGGTTTATTTTCAATTAGTTACTCAGTAATAAAATAGATTACTTCTTTTTAAAGAAAAGTCTCTACACAAACCAAATCTTGTGGTACTCAGTACAGGATTAGATGCTTTTAATAAAAATTATTATTAATCTACATTAGTTATAAAAGGCTCCTCCTTCGTCAGCTACAATTAGGGCTACTTTCCTTGTTTTCTTTCTTCCCCATTCAACTCAGCAGCCAGGGTGACTTTACCCATCTGACATCACTGTTTGCCAGTTATTAGCATTATTTAATTAGTTCCTTCAGCAAACCAGGTCAGTGTCGGGAGCTGTTTCTGTGATTTAAAACACTACCCGCAGCAGCTCTCTGGAGTCTACTTCTATACAATCTGGGGTCCCCTGGGTTCCAGAGCACCTCAGCTGAACTCAGGTGTTGCAACAAAGCAGACAGGGAGAGGGAATCAGTCCCAGAAGAAGTCTGCCTCAGACAACATCCGTGCCTCCCACTGCAGCTTTAAAGAAATGCTTCCTGGACAGCTTTTCAAACACTCCACATGATAGAGATTGTTTGCAACTCACACAAATGGAATGCAAAGTACACAAAAAAATAGAACATTAATCTTTCAGCACAGGTGCTGCTAGAAGGAAAATAAGCCCTTGCAAAGGGGCCTGTGATCGCTTCCCCCATCTTGCAAATAACAAAGAGTTAGGAAATAGTGTTAGGTATCAGTTTGGTGATCAATTTCTGAGCATCTCTTAGAGGCAAGCATTGTGTGGCACAGAAACACGGAAAAGACCCATCCTCTGCCTGTAAGAAATTGCAGCCGAATGACAGTATAGACGTGTAAAGATGCGATTGGGAGACAGGCCATAGTGGACTGCTGGGTGCCGGGGGATATGATGCCTTTTCCCCACCGGGAAGACTCCTAGAGGCTATCTGCTGCTCACTCCCCCTCGCTCTTGTCTTACAAGGAAAGGGCTCTGTTGGTGGTGGATAAGGGAAAATTGAATCATCAATACTGGAGACATCCACTGTGCTGTGGATACACTATTCCCCAGTCAGCGCTGATGACAAAGCCCCTCTGGCACACAAGGCAAAGGCAGTGAAGGCAGCGAAGGTGGTCAGGGGCAGGAGAGCACGAGACACAAAACCTGTGGCTTTGTTTTTACCAAAAATGTTAGGGGAGTCCTTGGGTAGTACCAGAGTGCCCATGTGTAAAGGACGCTCTGGCTAGGTCTAAACAACAATATATTTTTAAAACGTGGAGCAGGTAAACGGTCAAGTTACATGTGGTCTTCCTGTTTCTTCATAAAGGAAGACTCAGATCCACCTTTGGAAACCGACTGCTCAGGTATGGTAGAGAAACATTTTGAGGGCCTTGTGGTTGTGCAGAGATAAAGCGAATGTGCCGCCGATTCTGGAATGGGGGGTTGATGACCAGGAGGAGGGAGCCGCCCCGCAAAAGAATGAAAGGGTGTCTTAGATGAGCTGCAGCTCTGCGGACTATCCTCTGCGGACTATCAGCTTGGAGGCAAACTCCCTTTGTCCTTGGAGAGGAGGCGCTGGGGGCCGGGGCCCCAGCCCAGGGAGGGATGAGCAAGGCAGTGAAGGGCATGAGGGGCGCTCCCGCTGTGAGCAGGTGAGCCCCCACCACAGTGCCTTCTGGACTTCAGGAGTGTCCCCACGCACAGGGTCCAGACTTACTTTTCCTTTACGTAAAAGCCTTCCGGAAAGCTTAGTTGAATGTCAAGATTCGGCCTTATCTGTGCTGTGGAGAAGGAAAGGACAAGGTCTTTTTCCATATTGGAGAAGAATCGGTGCAAGGAAAGAGTTCCAGGACCCCCTGGGAAGGCAGTTGTAAGACGGCAAACGTGCTCTGCAGGAGAGCGGGCAGCATCGTGCCAGCAAGCCGGCGGAGGGGCAGTGCCAGCTGGCAGGTCTGCGGGACGTGCAAGGTTCCCCAGGTACCTTGACACGCTGCGGAGAGTGGAACCTTCACATTAGCGCTAGGAAAAGATCTGTATCTCTTGGCAAGCCAAAATACTTTATTCTACTGCAAATAATCCCCATGACAACCACATTTCCATTTGTGTCTTAGCTCATAATAACGTGAGAATGCTAACTATTCTTAGCCTACCTTTCTAGTGCAACCATTTCCTCAGCACAATATACTCCTTCCCAGCTCTCATAGCTATTTCAATGATCCTACAGTTTCTAAATTTTTCAGAATACTTTTTAAAAAATAGAAGAAGTATCAATAGCCAATAAAAGAAACAAAATTTTATTCTATATCTGTTAAAAAAAAAAAAAAAAACCTCTCTCAATCTACTTACCACCATTGGTGCTATTTATATATGCAAGTTGGAAGAAAAAAGTCTGAAACGAGTGCAAAATGGCTTTTGCCAGACTCATTCATATGCTTCAGAAGCAAGTTTCATTATTTTTTTCTAGTATCTTGCACAGACCTGGTTTCAGACCCACCTCAAATCACTCTTCCTGTGGAAAATCTCGTACCTCTGTGACTCAATATGCAAGCTCTTCCCTGCTTCACTGGGAAACAGCACATTGTAAGTAGCTGGGAGACCCGGGAGACACAGACCCAACGATGTGGGGACCCACTGGCCTGTCAGGCCCAGAGAGCAGCACACGCTTTCCCATGTGCTTTGTGCAGTTAATGTCACTCTGGTTTTGGAAACAGCATCTTGATTCCAAGTTCAGCCTGTCTACGTTTCTTTCCTGGGCAACTCTCAATCATTCCATTCCCTCATGACGCTTCTCTGCAGGACTGTCCTCCAACAGGAACCCCATTTGCTTAAAGTTTCCCATCACTCTCTTCTTTCCACCTCCACTCTCTGGCAAAGGCATCATCTTTTTTCTTTGTACGAAGAAACATGCAATAGGCATGTTCTGGTTCTGGTTATTTAATTTCTCTTAATGTCCTTTTCGTTTCTGAGGACTGACTCTTGTCTCACACTAATAACATCTAGCCCAGTTTGATTTTCTTTTTTCTCTCCAACATTGCAAATACAACACAAGACAAAATCTTCTTTCCTCTGGTACAAGAGTGACTCCAACCAAAGCTGGTGGGAAAGTTTGACAGCACTTTGATCTCTCCTTGGCAGCATGAGGGAACCAAAGCTTTTTACTCTGCTGGTGACTAATCATTATTTAAGATCAACTGGAGAGGATTAACAAATTTTAGTAATCCAGATGTGTGTTTTCAATTACCATGTTCTCCAAGTGTGCCACATGCTTTGTGAGAATGAACATTAGATTGATAACCTAGTACTATTTAAAAAAAATTTAAAAATAAATAAATAAAAAGATTATTAAAAAGAAAAATTCAATGCACTTTGCCTTTATAAACTGTGAAATGCTCTACAATACACAATAAAGGGGGCTTTACTTAAGAATGGAGTGATATAACAGTTATAGGTTTATCGATGTGGTGAGGAAAGTTACTCAACATTTATTGGTCTGGTGAAGTATAAAGGCAAAAGGGAAAATAGTTCTTTGGGTCTGGACATTCAGGGCTTTCCGGATGAAAATTCTCAGAGCACAAGATGTTCGGCCCACGGCCTGATGAGGATGCTGGTTCTCTATTCATAGGGATGTTGTCTACGCCAGGGAGCTTGTCTTCTGAGAAAAGTCACCAGGAAGACCAGCTGGAGGGCATTCAGGCAGAGGGCAAGGGAATGCACAGACACTTGGGGTTAGAAACAGTGAGCTATTTGGAGAACTGGGACTAGGAAAGGGCAGGGGACAATGGCAAGAAATGAGGCTGGAGACAGAGAAGGGGCCCATACTTCGAAGGATTTTACATGCCAAGGTGGGATGAAAGCGGGACGATGATCTAATCAGCTCTGGGTCTTAGAGTCCTCTGGAGGCAGCACAGAAGACAGGTTGGAGGGGAAAGAGACAAGAAGCAAACAGACCAGCTAGGGAACCCCCGCAAAGGTCCAGACCCAGAGTGAGAGGCTGAGCACATGCAAGGAGAAGGGGAAATGGACTGATTCCCAGATCATCTCTGGGGCAGACTGGGTGAGCCATCGAATGACTCACCAGACGGAGGGGCAGTGCAGGAAAAGGGAAGATGGCAGGCAGATGCTCCCACGAGGCGAGTGAAAGCTGAGAGAAACAGCAGGGGTGGGTGATACGGATTCCCTGATCATGGCATTGGTCTTGCTCCCCAGCCACACCCCACCCCAGCCAACAGCCAGTCCCTCTCCTGCCTTGCTGTTACTTGACTCAGTAAAACCTCCATGGGCACTCAAGACAGGGCATTATAACATTTCTTGAAATGCTGGTCTCTTGCGCTGTACTGTGAGTGTCTTGGGGCAGGACCCATACCTTACTCATCTTGTCTTGCTATGTGACAAGTGGCTGATCTTCAACTGTTAATCTACATTTGGGCATAAAAATGGAAAATGGCAAACCAAACTTCAGAGATGCATCCTCTGTTTGCTTCTCTATATATTGATAAAGTTAGTCTAGAAAATTTATTTCAGTCATGACATCATAGAGGTATAAATATGTATGATATATGAGTCAAGGCAGATAAAGAAAATAGTCACCACTGCCAGTGTGACGTGTGTCACATGATAAAGCCCTCAATGCTGACAGTAAGAAGGTGAAGGTTGCTATGTGTCTTGTTCTCCTAGGTCCTCCATCCCATTCCCGTCGCTAGCTATCCACTCCCCCTACTACTGGCATTGTTTCCCACCTACTTTCATATTTATCCATGCTCCTATGTCCTGGGCACCACCCCTCCCCAAATGCAACATATCCATCATCATTTGGGATGAATCACTCAGCTTTCCTATCCCAGAGCAATATCCCATGCTGTTCCCTTTGCCTAGACTACCCTCTCACTATCTTTCCTACTTGCCAATACTTAACAGTCCTTATTTTATTTAATTTCTTAGCAGCATGTGCTACTGTTCACTGTATACACCTCCAAATCTGCTTCATTTTTCCCACTGGAAGGCAATAGCGTATAAGAGTTCTGGCTCTTGAGTTATTTTCTAGCTGTGTGATATTGAACATATTATATAGCCTGTTTAAATCTCAGTTTCCTCATCTGTAAAAGAGAAAAAATAAGTATCTCTATCTGCCTCTATTAACCTGATATAAATTTTTCATAGGGTTAATGTGAGGATTAAATTTTATAATGTATATGACGGGCTTAATATAGTCCTTAGCACATGGCAAATTGCTGAATACCTTAGTAGTTGTTATGCTCATTATATTATTTAACTTTTAATATCACTATTCTCCACCTTGCTGCCGAAGGTATATCCCTTGCCATCTTTGATATCTTTTCTTTCCTTTTCCTTTTCTTCACTTCTCCCTGTCCTTCCCTACAACCAACCAGTCACTAAATTCTATAAATTCTGCCATCTGCATATCCTTTGCACATTGGTCAAGAACCCAGGCCACACAAAATAGGCATGAACTGAATAAGAAAGCTTGAAAATAAGGCAAGTCAAAAGAAAGAAAAATGTGGCTTTAGAGAGAAAGGTATTGTCAATATCACTGATAATTAAGCCTTCCTGAATAAGGAACAAAAATAGTATCAGTGTCTCAAAACTATTAACAGACTATGTCACAAGATGTTCTTAAAATCCCCACTTCTATATCAAACCCTTAAATATATAATTGGTCTTATTCTTGAACACAGTGGAGGAAGGACTGCTCGCATAGCTAACTTTGAAAGTTGGCGGTGTACCCTATTTGGAACAGACTGGCAAATTATGTAAGTCGGCTAGGAATAAGAAAGTAGGCACATTTTTCATTTAGATTGACAGAAGTCATTACGTGAATAAAACCAACACTTCATTCAGTACTATGTCTTGGATCTGTGAAAAGATATTTGCTACAATGAATCTCCCAGCCAAGGGCTCCCATGGTGGCCACAAGTTGCCCAGTTAAGTTTCCGTACATTGGAGGATGACTTCCATTTTCTTAAATGAAGAAAACACTGTATGATTAAACTACTATATATGATACATAAATTCCGTTAATGAACATTTACGAAGCACCTGATAAAAGCAAAGTACCAAGATAGAGATCCTGAGGTCCATGATATTTTCAAATTCATTGCCAGTACATCAGCATTCAATTGCCTTACTATAATCCAGATCCTAGTGTTTGCAATCTCTTTTTCCCCCCAAGAATTTCTTCACAGAACTATTTAACCTCTTGAACACCCTGAGGAATTTTAAAATAATTGTGACACTTTTTAATGATAGTTATTTTAAATAAAATATTTTAAATCAGAAATATACTAATAGAACTTAGAGAACTTAGATAATATTTGTGAAATATAAAAATAAAATTTGTTTTTCCCAATCAATGTGTTATATATTTTCAAGTAATTTTAATTTATAAGGTAAATATATGATTTGTGCATAAAAATTATTATTATTTTATTATTATTATTTTGAGACAAGGTATTACTATGTTGCCCAGTCTGGTCTCAAACTCCTGGGCTCAAGTGAGCCTCCTACCTCAGACTCCCGAGTAGCTGTGACTACATTTAAATTTTTTAAATGACTATACTTTATTTGGTATTAGAGTCAAATCTATAATAAAATGTAGAAAAATTAAAATATATGTTACAACATTTTTAAAAATCTGCCTCTATTAACCTGATATAAATTTTGTACTCCCTAATCGTCTTATTTACTAACAGCCAAAGTAGATAGTTTTAATCTCAATAAATAAAAACTACATTGGATAAAATTATCATTATGTTTTCTTTTAAATATTATTTTCATAAGTGCTAGAAACACCTTGATGTGCTTTATAAAAAAATGGCATTATCATCACTTTGTATTCCGCTTCTTGTTAACTTCCTATATTTAACCAATGGTCATGAATATTAAATTAACAATATATAGCTTAGAATAAAGCCTATTTAAAACTACATAATGGCTGAAACCAGAAGCTCTCAGCTCTGGGTGTTCTGCTGAGTGATAAACCAGCTAAGAAATGGGGACCCTCACTTGATCCCCACTAACTGCCATGCATGGCTACTTGCTACATGCTTGCTGGCTCTAAAATTGATTCCTTTCTAAGGAAAAAGTTTTTAAGCAATAATTATACTTTACTTATAGTTTTTCGAGGATACTAAAACAAATGCCATTACTGGAACACATTCATGGACCCCCTAGAGGCTCCAGAACCATCAGCTGGGAAGCACTTTCCATTTTGAAAATGCATTGCCCAGGACAAGGTGATGAAGAGGCTTGGAGAGCATCTCTTGTACAACAAGGGACCATTTGAAGCCAGGAATATGATTCTCTGCAGGTGAAAAAATTAAATGAGAAGAAAAGTGGAATTGTCTGGCACTTATTAAAGGCTCAAATGACAGGAATAAATTAAGGTGTAGAGGAAGAAAGAGGAGAAAAAAGGAAGCAGGGATGGGATGAAACAGGACCATATGTTTGTGTCTTCCTTTGTGCAGAAGCTCTAGACTTTCTGTTGTGATAAAGAAGTCCCAGAAAGTGAAAGAAAGCAAACTCATGCCCAGATGAACTGGATAATTTCTCTATGAATAGGAAATATTTTGTCAAGAACCAGAAATTTCTTTTGATAATCAAAGTCATGAATGAGCACAGGTGGCAGAATGTATCCTCTCATCTGTCTTTCTGGGCTCAGTCTCCTGGTTGCTTCATGAAAAGCACTACTAAAAATGCAACGAAATTAGAGATGATCTAAAACAATATTTGATTTATGTCACTTCAGTAAATATCAAAGACGTGTAAATTCTCCTCAAAAAACAAGAGAATCAAAGACTCAACACTGATAAGCACATAAAAGAAAAATTAAATGCTTTCCCACCTGAGAAGTGTAACTTTCCTGAGGATACAGTCCTAGCAGTCATAAGATTCTCAAAGAGGAACATGACCCCCAAAATTTAAGAACCACTGTTGTAGATAAAATAAGAAAATGTCAGTTAAAGATACAAGGTTTTTATTTGTCTTTAATCACTGGGATGAACAGAATTTTTCCATTTTGTTATTATTATTTTCTGTTTTCAGGAATTATAATAAACTAAATAGAATTATAATAAATTCATATGTAAATTAAATAACTAAATAAAATAAAACCTATATAATAAAGCCTCCCAAAGGAGGTTTAAAAACTATAAATCAGTTCCATTGGTTTTGAAAAGGGTCATCTGCACATAATTCTCTCCACTGTGGCTACCCACCTCCAAAAATCCTTTAGTTCTGTGGATGGGCAGGTCACCAAGACAGGAAATTAGAGGGAGAAATACCTGGGAAGCAATCTCAGGACCTCACCAACCTCAGAATCATGCCTAGAAATAAGCCCAAGGCCTTTGACTCTCAGCTGGAGACCAGCTTTTCTTTCCCACCTTGCAAGATGCTTCACAGGAGACACTAACCCTTGTCCTTGGTTTAGAAATGTCCTTGAACAACAAGAAAAAGGAGCTAGCTAGACACTGAATATACAACTTTCCCTGGAATCCAAAAGCCAGCAGCATCTGAACACTGAATTACAAAGGCATTCAATGCTGGTTCAGTGAACATAATCCCCCCAGGTGCAGCTTTACTGTACAGCAGGATATTAAAATGCACAATGAAGTCTCTTTCCTTGGGAAGAAAGAAATAGGTAATAAAAAAAAAAGTCCTCAAAGATCTTGAATAGTAAAGTGATGAAAGGACAAGTGGGAGGCCCGGCATGAAGAGGGGAAGAGAGAGATTATAAAATAATTGGATCTCACCCAAGAAGCAGACAAAGCACATAGAAACCGTATTTTAACGATGAAAAAGCAAAAAGATACATAGATTGAAATATGTTACTATCATTTGAAACCTAATCAGCCCATAAATGGTGTTTGGGACTGTAACAAAGAAAGTATCACCAAACGGGGGACAGAGAAGGTGGCAATGAAAGACAGCTCTCTGCAGAACAACCCGAGGGCAGTAGAGGACAACAATTAGTATTCCACCCTGCCATGAACACGAAATGTTTTTCCTCTTGGATACCTAAGTTTGGAATTAACTCAGAAGTACCATATGTGCAAAGAGTGCAAAGATAATAAGTGGTTCACTGTGCTAAAACTGGCTGCATAATCTTCTCTGCATTGTTAGCTTATAAAACTTACAAAACCTCAGAACAACCCCGTGCTAGTCAAACTGGGCTGGAGAGGATGGAGACCACCGCCAAGGTTAGAGGTGATCAACTTAGTGAATCCGTAATTACACAAATGACTTAGAAGGTAGAAAAAAGTCTTTTCTATAAATGCAAATAGAAAAATGAGGTCAACATTTAAAAGTCGATGTGATTAAAAAGCAGATCAGCGGTGGCTGGGCTGAGGGTGGGAACACAGACTGACTGCAAATGGACAAGAGGGAACTTTCTGGGGTGCAAGTGTTCTAACACTGCAGTGTGGTGATGGCTGCATGATTCTATACATTTATTAAAATCACTGAATAATACACTTACCATGGGTAAGTTTTATGGTATGTAAATTATACCTTAGTAAAGCTGCAATCATTTTTTTTAATTTTAAAGTTGACAGGCTTAACAAGTCAACAATATTCTCTTTCTATAAAATAGTTGTACTGTATTTCTCGGTGATGAGTTTAGCTACATCAAGAATGATGTTCTTCCACTGTTGGGAATATAAATTTTTATGATAATCTAAAATAAGATTCTTAAGTTTTTTAAATTCCTCTAAATGAATTACCTTCATAATTATTAATAATCCAAATAACAACCAAAATAGCAAGAAACTCTTAAAGAAATTGAAAGAAGATATTTCAGTAGTTTTCTCAACATTTACTACTCTTTTGGCAACCCAGTCAAGCCCTTTCTAACAGTATGTTAACATTAATGTATTTAAACACTGAAAGATCACCTGAATTTTATCATTTCAGAAGAAAAGTATTTTTAAATTCCAGTCGGCCAAATTGATAAAGCTTAGCAACAAATCATGAGCATTCTTAACAAAAAAAGGATGCGCCTAAATTTTATATACTTTAAACATTCGGAAAACACCACGTAGCATTAAGTATGGTGGTTAGGAATGTTCTGCCTCGACCAGGTACTAATCACTTGGGCCAGTTACTTTTCGCCTCATTCTGCATCCGTAAGATGGAGATGATAATAGTATCTACCACATCATTCTGCTAATGTGGTAAAAGGGAAAACTTCAGTTAATGCCTAGCATATGGTAAGAAATGCTAACTGCTGTTCTGTTCTCACTGATGTTATTATCCCTGGGTTGGGTTCAACATACACAGGATGATTTTATTCTCTTTCCTACAAAGCCTCACCCCCAGGGACAGCTCCAGTCCTTTACCCTCCTGGAAAGCCAATTACTCAGCAATGTTCATGCCAACTGGAGAAAGTGTTTCCAGCTGTTGTAACAGAAAATATCTTCCAACTTTGATGCATTACACAATGTGTTATCGCTCATCTTCTGGCACAAGCTGGTGCTATATCCCAGAACTGGTCTGACATACTCTCTTCAGCTGATATCAAACCAAATTAAAAAGCAAACAGGACAAAGGAAAGTCATATGAGCAGACTCCATCTACAGTGGGGCCATTTACACGGTTCTTCCAGGTGAGAGGGACATCAGAGATAGAGATAGGCAATAATTTAAACACACAGGATAAGGCCTCATTTTTCCCTTCCAAAAAAAAAGTAATTTTAAGACCTTGAAAACATAGCATCATTAATGTTGCCAATCCTCAAAGCAGATTCACATTTCCTCTGGTTCTTCCTCTATTTCTCTTGTGCCCCAGAAGGTATGTATGTGGGTGTAAAAATGCCCAGGCAAGTTCCCACACAGTTTGATAATCTTATAAAGTTTTGAAAATAACTTCCCTCTTCCTTCGACTGAGGGGAGAAAATGAATGGGAACTTTCTCGACCTGCTTGCCAACCACATACCACAAAGGGAAGTGCAGCCTCAGGAAACCGAGGGCTCGTACACTGATTATTTACTTTCATGGCTTCTAAGACATGCCACGAGCTTTGAGCACAGGGACTAATTTTAATGGAAATCTATTTACTAGCACGCTGATGTACAAAAGTAGGCTTTTTAATATTATTTCGATTCTGAATGCCCTAGAAGTGTTATTAATTAAACTATAAAGTAAAACATGCTTTTCAGTTATTTAAAATATGAAGGCAATGTTGCTTTAGGTGTCTTGGCAGTCATATTTCCAAACAATACAAGGACATCCTCAAATAAGACTAGCTATAGTAATCGTCTCCTACTTATATGAATGCACAAATGTGACAATGCAAGTTTCTCTAGCAGTGAATCCAGGGAGTCCTCAGAGGCCTCTTCCCCTCACGATTCTATTGTGAGGAATTCTTCCAAGCCCTCCCACTAACCTCTGAAAGAGAACTGAGATATTACCAACACCTGGCACAATGCTTGGCACAGAGTCCATGCTCAATAGATGTTTACTGATCTAACAACTCTAAGAAAACATGCACATTCTCAACATTAAAAGGCATTTAATGTTAAAACGTTAAAGCACAACCATCTTGATCCAATTTGGCAAAACCAAAGGCAACTTACTCTGTGAGTAGTCTGTTCACCTAACAGACTTTGTGATAGGTCTTTGTTATGGCCACTATCTGCAATGGACATTCTGCACAATAAAATAGTGTATGAGATTAGATTTCTTCCGGCTGACAGGACCCCAAAGGCATCAGAACGTGATCTTCTGAGATTCTCCCTTTTTCTATAAGGTTAATAACTATTGTCAAATGCACCAAGAATTTTTACAAACAGGTGTATTTTTTAAAATATACAGTGGATAAATCTACCAATTTGATCTGAAATGTAAATAAAGGGGAAAAGGAATTTTTGCTATAGAAGAAAATGATGATGTCACCAAGAAACAAAATGGCCAACATGCCTATGCTATTCCTTTCATAGGACAGCAAACCCAGAAATGGCCTGAGAAATGTGTAAGTAATTCTGTTTTTCCCAGGGCCATAGGATTGACCAATGACAGAAATGAACCTTTTGCTGGTTCTTTGTAGAGAGACTCCACTTATTTCTAGAGCATAGCCCCTAGTTTGGAGCTATAATCCCAGAGATAGAATTGACCTTCCCATTGAAGAGAGTCCGTATTGATGGGGTCACTGGGCATTGTATGGCTGTTTGTAAAGCCCTGTCTTCCCTAAGCAGTGTGCAGTCACTGCCAGATGAGAGCTGAATTAATTTGGCGATACCTCCTCAGTCTCTTAACCTCCCAGGCTGTGTTACAAGAAAACCACTCCAATTCTGATCGCCAGGTGGTTCCTGCACATAAGTTTATCCCACCCATTACTGTTCTCAGCAGCTGAGTGTGTCATAGATAAGACACTTGGGCACTAAATCCCTAGTCATGCTAACTGGAAATTATTTTCAAAGTTACCCCTCCATTTCCTGCACACATTAAAAATGTCCCCATGTCCTTCTAGGCACTGTCCACGTTAGGCATTTTCTCTTGCGTACAGACACCACCTGGTAACAGTTGAAGATCTAAAATCCGCTCTCAGGAGCAGTTTTAATGACTTCCCATTACTCCCACAGAAGACAGCCAGAAGCAGCACAAGGAAAATACTCAATTTGTGCAGCGCACAGAGGGGAGCACACAGCGACTCCTAACAGCACGGGCACTTTGCGGCAACCGTGTACATTAATCTCTTCTCTGGATCAGCATTTCCACAGTATTTGCTCAGCCTTCCCTGCATCTCTTAACCTTCAATTCTTCTCCATACAGGACGCCACACGTGGGCGACCCATTGAGGCTAGACTGCAGTGGGAACACATTTCTTACTAATGCACTGGCTGCTTTCCAGAACGTTCCTGCTGGCAACCATACTTTGCCATCTGATGTCAGCATTGGCAGTGGGAGGATGCTAATAAAACTGCTAACTCAGCTAAAATTAATGTTTCATGCCATCTCCCGTGCAACGGCAGCCAGGGTTTGCCATCTTCAGGTCTTTGGATTCTGATGTTCCATTCATACTCTTTAGTCTCCTGAGCAGTGCTTCTGAAACTTTAATGTGAATACAGATTGCCCGAGAATCTTGCTGAAATGCACATCCTGGCTCAGTAGGTCTGGGTGAGGCCTGAGAGTCTCATCTCTACACACTGCCTGGTGGCACTGCTGCTGCCAGCCCTGGGCCACTCTTGGTACAAGCTTAAGAACATGAAGTATATTGCTAAGCACACAGCAGGACTCTTTACAACTTGTTTCTGTTATGTAACTAGTCTATTAGGGAAACATCAGAAGTAAAATGTCTAATCTTTTTTTTTTAAAGATAATGCTTACCTTGAGTTATTTTCTTCTCCTGGAAGATTTTTTTTAAAAAAATAAAATATCAATTTTATCTTTCTACATGTAAAGGTAAATTTAGTTTATAGTCTTCCAAGTAGACAAAAAAAGTAAAAAGACCTCTTGTAGGAGCACTCCTAGCCCTATATTTCTATGACTCTTCTTATCAGAATATGCAAGTTAAAATCTAGAAACGTCATTCAACAAATTTTAAGCATTTAATGAGGGTAGTTGAAAATACAGAAATCATTAAAGCATTGTCTTCCTTCTCCAGAGTATTTTGGGCTCACACAGGTGCACAAATGGTTATAACACAAAGCAGGAGTGATTACGCACAGAAAGAGAACTACCTCGTGTTTTTCCCTCAGGGACTCATAAAGGATCATGGTGACCACGTTCCTATTGACCTAAAAAACCTGTTATCTGGCATTTATGGAACAATACTACACTTACTTAATCAGACAGGTTGTGAAAAATGTGAATTTTTTTAAGGGGATTCTAGACAAGGCGGATGAATTCTGAGATATTTTTAACCTCCAATAACTTATTATGTTGAATAGCATCTGAAGAATCACTACTTTACATACTATCTGCTCCTCAGTCTGACTCTGTCACACTATTACTATCAGCTGTAAATCAGAACACAGACAAGAGAAGTTCTATACCAGAGAGACAAACACTGGGCAACTTGGCCTCAGAGGATCTTACACTGGGCAGTGAAATAACAAAGATAGAAAGAGGATAGCTTAACACATTTCCCACACAAATGGACATACTATCATGTCAAGTTACCAGCAAGAAACCAAACTGTATACACAGAAGGATGTGAACTTTTTAAAAGAAAGAGGAAAAGGAAATAGCTCCAATGTATGAGCGGTGGCCATCTTGTCAATGGGACTGTGGGTAATTTCAATTTATCTTAATATTTTCCCATTTGCTTCAAAATCCTTTACATTGATTATATATTAATCTTACAAAGGAAAAAGCCAATTAAAAAATAAATCTCCCATCTGTCCTTTTGTTTCTTGGGCATGTTGTTTACAACATAGTTCAGATTTAAAATTGGAATTTTAAAGTTCCATTTAATTTCTGAAACTGCCTTCTTCCGTTTAATTTAGTTTCAAGGATTTAAACTGATCAGAGAAATCTGCTGCAACATATTGCACTCTGCCACCACAAACACCCTGGAATACTGTAGGTTTGTGTCTCCATAATAATTGGGCCAGATGCTTTTCATGTGAATCTCTTATTGGCCCATCACCAATTCTTAAATCCACAGAACGTATTGATCAGCTCTTCTCTTCGTACCCTGCCTGGCCGAGGCAATGTCAGATTTAGAGCAATTCTCCTAACTCAGACAGCGAGATGTTTCTAACAGAATATCTATTGTTCCCCACATAATAAAAGTGCTTTCAATAGCAAAAATGCTCTAAAATTGGCAGTTGCATTTTTTTTTAAATTATCCTAGAGACTTTCAAGAAGAAGGAGCCCGAGCTAGAAAACAACACCACGATGAGCGCCTTACAATCTGCGTTTATGCTGCAGAGAGCACCACCCTTGTTTACAGCTACACATGACCACAGCCCACAGGGACCAAGTCAGCTCCTACATGGTCACGACCTGTATGTGCCTCGATGAACACTGCAAGTGATGTTCTAATGACAAGCAGATAGCCCAAACTGGTCAATCGTCCAGTCACCTGGTCATTCAATCATTTATTAAACAAGCATTTACCAGGTCAAGCTCTGGAGATTCAGAAGCCAATAGGATACCTTTCCTAGCCTCTTTGTATGAAATCTGAAGGGGGAGACAGGCATGACAACAGACCAGCATAATCAAGAGTTGCATGGCTACATACAATGACAGTGAACAGGCTCCAAGAGAGGGAGTGGTCAATTTTACAAGGAGAGGTCAGGAAATGTTTCATTGAGATGAATCTTGAGAAATGGGTAGGTTCTCGCTTTGCAGAGCTGTGGGGATGCTTCAGTGAAGTTACGTTGAATCATCAATGTACATACATGTAGCAACTAGCACAGTGCCTAGCACAGAGAAGGTATGTAACAAATGATAGTAAAAATAATATTAATATTACTTTCTTGGTGGGGTGGACTGCCAATAGATAGGTGCCCCTAAGGAATGACTCGCACAATTGAAGAAGCAAATGAAGAAAATAGTATCTGAGGTGCATTCACAACTGACTGACAATAAATGGGATGATAAAAATACTTTCATTAGTATTTTGGTTACAGCAGTTCAGTTATACTGGAACCAATGCAAATAACCGATTCTACATCCATGATATTATACAAGTGTCCTGTAAGACACTGTCATGAAGAAAGCATGGAAAATGAAATCAGAAAGGAGAAGGACTAATATCTGTAATACTTATAGAGAAACTACCATGTGTAAAACTAGGGCCTTTATGTACATATTTTGCCAATTAACTATCACACCAATACTATGAGGTATGCATTGTTATTGCCATTTTAAAGAAGAGGAAATTGAGATTCAGAGAGTTTATTTAACTTTCCAAAGGTCATGCCACTAAAGAGTACTAAAGTCAGGATTTGGTTTTTATAAATGTCTCATTCTAAATTCCATGCTCTTTTTATTCTACCATGAAGCAATCCCACATGAAAAGCCACATTTACAAAGGAAGATATGGTTAGTCATTTTTTTTTTTTTTTTTTTTTTTGAGACAGGATCTTTCTCTGTTGCCCAGGCTAGAGTGCCGTGGCATCACCACAGCTCTCTTCAACCTCAAATTCCTGGGCTCAAGCGATCCTCCTGCCTCAGCCTCCCGAGTACCTGGGACTGCAGACGTGCACCACCACACCGTGCTAATTTTTTTTCTATTTTTTGTAGAGTTAGGGTCTCACTCTTGCTTAGGCTGGCCTCAAACTCCTGGCCTCAAGTGATCCTCCTCCCAAAGTGCTGGGATGACAGACATGAGCCACTGCACCCAGCCTGATAAGTCATTATTAATGAATAATTTTAAATAGTGAGTTCCTTCAGCACATGTAAAATATGATTTTTTTCAAAAACAATTCAAAGTCTTAGCTTTTCCAGTGTAACGGTTATCAATAATTAGACACCAAACACTGCTAAATTTGTCACATGAATTGCTTCACTAAGTTCTCATGACAACTTACAAAGCAGGCATTATTATTATTATTCCCAAAATATAGATTATTGTATAAAACTTAGGATTATCAGAGAGTTAACTGTTCCTAATGGGAGGACAGATTTCACTGTGCCCAGGGTAGAAGACAGATTGGAACTCAAGTCTATCAGTCTATGAAACTAACATTTTTCCTTTGTATCAAGTTACCACATACATCTATGCTTAAATTACAGCATACACAGGCAAATTTCCTCTTTCTAAGTAAATTCAATGCACAGGACTTTTTTAAACTTAAATAATGAGTAAGATGGGGACACTGACTTATTTTTCCAGGCCTGGATGACAAAACTCAAGCTAGATCTTTCACACTGAAAATCTAAGCCCAGCTGACATTTTTTTCCTTTCCTTTTCTTTTCTTTCTTTCTTTCTTTTTTTTTTTTTTTTTTTGGCAGGGAGAACTGACTGATCAGCTGACTTTAAAGTCCAAGTTTTTCCCATCATCCAAACATGCTCCCACCAGGCATAGGAGATTCCCAGGTCAGGTCAGGGTTCCCACTCGTCACAGCCTCTGCAGAAATTACCACTAGGAGGCGATCCTAAAGCCAGTAGAGTTGTACAAGTACCCCAAATGCCCTCCGCAAACTCCAAGAAAAGTGTCATCTTCAGTACTGCAGTGGAACACTAAGAGAACTTAGAATTCATTTTACACCAAATTAGAATTCAATTTACAGAAAACTGACTTTTGCTGGAACTAATCTAAGCCTCAAAAGATACATCTCTGCAGGCACCCATAATTGATTACATTCTCAGAGGAGCTCAGACTGGAAAAAAAGGATTTAACTCTTCCCAATTTAGAGGAATTAATATCTACATAAGGACAGGTGTAGCTCATAAGTCCTGAATATCAACCAAAGGATATAGAACCTAAAATAGCACATTCTATTCTGAACGCTTGAATTTTCGAAGTCATAATGATTTTTAAGATTCTTTTTCTTTGAAATCAGCTGTTTCCATCAATTGACAGGTCTAATAAATCATGAGGAAGGCTTAACATGTGCTCTGTGCTTTTGCAGAAAATTTTAATTGACATTTTAAAATGTAAGCTAAATTACTTGTATCAACTGTTTTTTTTACACCAATTGCAAACAAAACTAAAAAGTGTTAATTCACTTTCACAACATAGATAATATTAACAGTACACAATCTTTATATTGAGAATGAAGGGTTTTAATATGCTTGCAGAAGTTAATTAGAGCTGTCACAGATAACTTCTATTAATAAAAAAAGGGAAAATGCCACTATTACTGACATCTATAGAAAAAATCTCCTTTTCCATTCCAACTAAATTCTATCAGATCCTAAATGCCTTACTTTTTATTTGTAAACCTCTGGTTTTCAAATTTTCTACACTCATCAACTGCTATAGCCAAGTTCAGATGTCACAGTAATGTGTACTATTTTTTTAACTTGTGAGAGGAAGACATATTCTAAGCTCTCTAAACTCAAGGGTGGACCAAATTATTTTTACTTCAGATTAGAATTAAATATTAAAAACCAAAAGGAAAAAATAAAGATGATTTTGTGATATCTGATTCATAGATTCCTACGGATCATCATTACCATATCCTGAATTTCAATAAACTCCTATACTAAACACCTAAAGTAAATGGCTCCAGTTATTATGACTCATTTACAAGCATCTTTTTATCTTTATGTTTATAATAGACAATGGGGATTCATGATCAAAAGATATAGAAAAGATACAGTAACATATTAATTTATTGACAGCTAGTGGGATGTCCTCAACATGGCAGCCATGATGCCTCTTCTCACTGTTTACCATCAAAATCAGTTTAGGAATACCCTTACTTCAGTGAGTTATTCCTGAATCATTCTAGCATGCCAGCAGTGGTGGATTTTACAAAGTGCATGACCTGTGTGAAATGTCCGTAAGATAAAAATATAACATCCCTGAGTTTTACTCTTCTACTGAAGTGTGCTTCAGTGTTGCAGAGACCTGCAATGTTGAAGAGTAGATAAGATAGGGACATGCATATATTTTCTACTTAAAAAGCAATCTAGTTTATCACTGCTATATTTCAGCGGGAAGGGAGGATCACTGGGAAGTGCCTTATTTATGATCTTTCCAGTATAAATTATCTGTTTAGGCACTTGCTGTTCTAAGACTTGCTGTTCTACGTTTCTAAGGAAGAATTCAATCACCACAGATTTAGCAGATTTAGCAGCTCAAGACAGCCAGCTTTGCTTTCCCATAAAAGGAGTCAGGAGATATGCAAGGGTATCTTTGTAGCAAATCTGGTAACTTCGGGCTTATTTTAATCACTTAAAAAACAGTCATACTCCTAACGGCCTCTAGGAGTAGCTGCTTGGCAGGGCGAGTGAATAACCCACAGCAAAGCCCCAACATCCAGAGTTTGCACCGGGGCAAGAGGAAGAGATGCTCAGGCTCTCAGATCCTGCAAATCCTCCCCTCAGATATGGAGGAAGGGGATGTGATTTTAACTGTCAGTGAAAAAATGTTTCCTTTTCTTCATTGGGGGTCCTTAATCAGGGCCCAGATAAAAAAAAAAAAAATGCATCACTGCAAATAAGCACCACAAGTGCTTCCTTGAACTCCCCAGCCATGCCAGCAAAGTGCCTGATGACGTATATGGTGGGCACTCACCCTAAAGGTTGGAAGGAGGAGAAAGGTTGTGGCAACCTTTTACCGAAGCTTCAGTGCCCTGAACAAAGAATGGCCTTGAAATCATTAGAAAGGGTTTGCTCACAGATAGGTTGCTCCTCAGTCACAACGGGCATCTTGACCAGCTGCAGCTTCCTGCAGAAGCTTTTCTAAATGGTGCAGCTTTTCCAATATGTTGATTTCCTTAACTCAGCCTAAAAAAACCTCAAAAAAGTGCTGTACAATGAACTCTTCAGTTAGGGCTTAATGCAAACCCAGGAGGCAAGTGAGCAAGGAATGGTGGTAGAAAACTGTGAGAACAGCATGTGGTCCACGCCCTAGAGCGGCCATCTCCTCTTGGTAACACATTACATAGCAAAATCCCTGCGTCAACTGCTTCCCCCATGGCTACATCTGCAGGCTGCCAGAGGCCGTCTGAAGAGCCTTCCCTGCCTGCATATCATCCTCTCTACCCATTTACTCAAAGCACTCAAGCTATTCACTTTTTAAACAATTCTATTTCCTCAATACTCAAAAAGAAATTTTACCTTTAAATACTTTATTGGGCATTGGATTTCCCATATCGTTTACAGAGTTGAGGTGAGGGCTCAGTTAAACTATTTTTAAAAAAAAAAAGAAGTGGGACAAGTGATCTTAGAGTGATGTCCTGTTGACAGTGTATGGACCCCAAAATCACATGGGCAGGGAGAGAGGGTGGCAACATGGCCGCTATGGCCAAGCATCACTCCGCAGGGTGGCTTGGAGGAAAGTGGTTTATTCTTAGGCTTATCAAGCCTCCACCTCTGCCAGGGCTGTCAAAAAATTCTATTCTAACAAACTGCTTATGGGGCAGATTTCTCTTTTGAACCAAAACAACTCTAAAGACTCCTGGGGTCCATGAGGAAGCATCTTTGTTCCCACTGGGAACCCAAGCAATACGTCTTTATGTTCTTTCCACTTTATCATCCAACTCCTCAGCAGCTTCCCACCGCCCCTGCTATGATGAGAACATGCCGACAATAGAAGGAAACGCCACAACAGCAAACTGAACGCTTGACCAAAACACAGTTGAGTACAATAGTCAGCTGAATGACTGCAGGAAAAAAAAGCACAGGGCAGAAATCTCTCAGATGATATTCCTTGGACAAATCACCCCTTGACAATTCTTTCTCAGTACATTTACATCTGTCTGGTGCTTTGACATAAACTGCTATGGTTCCATGGTTACCGGCAGCACAAGCTCTGGAGCGAGACCAGTTCAAATCCCAACTCTGCCATTTACAGTTGTGCAGTCTTGGGCATGTGTTTAACAAGTTCTGTGCCTTAGTATCCTAATCTGTTAAATGGGGAGAATAAACAAGCTCTTATGAGGATTAAACATGCTAATACATACAAAGCACTTAGAATAGTGTTGAATAAAGCTGTCATCATGATAGCTCAAAATTGTTTTCACGTGTAGTATCATAGTTGCTCCACAATCGCTCTATAACACGGCGATCATTTTATCCATGGTTTACTGATGAGTATGATGAGGCTAAGTCAAGTGTTTGCTAAAAGCGTAACTAATCCATGGCCGAGCTAAGATGGACATTAAACCTGGGATTTTCACTAAACCTGGGACTTTTTCCCATTACACTGGATTATTTATAGGTAAACCACAGCAAATTAGCTATTATAAAATATCCACACTAGATAAATTCAGAAAGGAAGAAAACAACTGAGAACATCCTACCTATTCTAGGAATTAATTCTTAGAATAAACAGAATTAAATGATCTGTTGATAGTAAATGGAAAAGGTGATTTTTATATTCAGTGTATAGCAATTTGGAACTCCCAAAATTATGACATGAGGAAGGAGGAAAAAGATTTAGCAATGTGTATTCTTTATTCTAAATTTTGCTTTTTATGAAAATAGGTAAACTCCCGTCTTGAGAAAACTCAATACATGAAAATGCAAAACTATAAGATGATTGAGTAACTCATTAGAAGTGGAACCACTGAAGGGCTTAAATGTTTCCATGTGAAGCTTGCCACATCACTGCTACTATAATTCAAAAGCCAGCAGTGGACTTTCTGGTCGCTGATATGTTGATGACATTCAGATCTAGAAGACTGAGAACCTCATCCCTCTGAATCCTTAGACACACGACGCTTAGCACAAGTGTTCTGAGACATGCAGAAGACTGGTAAATATAAATGAACAACAGGCACATATTCCTTCTTTCCTAGTGAATTTTACAATTTAGAGCATTTGAATGGATCCCTGAGGGAGGTATTCTTTCATGACTAACACTCTTTCTAGTATTAATTAGCATCTATTTCTAATTCATGAAGTTCGAATGTGTCAGACTCCAAGAATTTGTATGAGTCTTCTATTTAATAAGATCAATCTTTTAATTTATGAATCTAGTTTTGATTTTAATATGCACTATACTATAAATCATTCAAATTATCCCTCAAAATTAAAAAAAAGAATTTTGATACAGCCACATTAAAAACTAAATTTCCAGCAAAGATAGTGTGCTAAAAAATATAATCTTAAACAAAAAGACACTGGCAAGCTCTGAATAACTAGCAAATCATGCTATACATATAATCAGTGTGTGTTTATTTAGCTCACCATCAGGGTTCTGTCAAATCTTTACAAAAGTCCACACATGACACTGAAAAGTAATGCTTTTTTTGGACCCATCTGACCAACTCACATTAAAATGTCCTCACCCATCCAAGTCAGCTGATGTTCGTTCCATAACTAAAGAAACCTCCCTTTCATTTTAATTCTGGAAATTATGTTTTAAATACAAGATGCATAATGTTCTAGAAATATGTCTCTTAAAGCCATCCAGATGGAAATATGTCATTCCTTAGATATATATTTTAAAACCTATAAAGTTTAAATAAATCTCACTAGTGAACACTCCTGGGACATAAAATCATAAAATATTATTTAGGTCAAAGAAATGAGTTAGATTTTTTCTCTATTGGTCACGGTTTCTGCCTCAGTCATGCTTAAGGCTGTAAGACATATGACAAAACTGAAAACAGATAACTGAAAAGAACCATTATATGTAGCAAAATAATAACTGAAACAGAGTAGAAATTCCTGAGTAATCATTTCATCTTCAAAGATAGGCTTTTTTATTTTATTTCTTTATTCCTATGGATAATCCTGCCTGATGTGAGACCAGCAAGCACACATTTGTTGACTAAATGACCCAACTCCCTCAACAACTTGAGCGATGCATGCCTCAGGTCCCTACCACACGTCACGTACACCCCCCCACTCTCTGGTTCTTGCCCAAAAGTCGAAGTCGCGCCCCCAACACCTCTCTCACCTGTTTCCCGTCCAAGGTGTACAGGCGCTTCACCACTCCCGAGTCCAGCTTGATGGCATCGGTGATGTCAGTGAGCACCTGCTCGAACGAATGAGCAGTCTTCTTGTTCAGCAGAATCCTGACAGCTTTCCGTGGCTTCACTCCACTTCTGATGATGGTGACCAGCTTGGGCCGAATGAAATCTTTGTTCTCTCGCACCTCCGAAGGGCTCCCTTTGGCTGTGGCCAGGGAAGACACTGCCCGGGAAGCCGAGGTGGTCTTGACATTCACCGACCAGTTGGGGTTCACATTCTTGGTGTACTCCAGTTTCTTAAAGGGTTCTATGGAGCCACACACATAACTCTCTCCTAAGGAAGAGAGAAATACATTTAAATTTATACTGATAGAGACTCATTTCTTCTTTCCTACTTAGTTTACGATTTTTCCTTTTCTACTGAGGGGCGAGAGCTAGCTCTGACTTTTAAAACAATGGAACTGTGATTAATAATTAATGAAAAAGAAAAATTTCTGGCTTTTATCTGCCTCTGTCAGCAATAGAGTGGAATCCTGGAAAAAAAAAATCATCATTTCTTCATTTTCAGATTGGTGACAGAAATATTGATATGCTTGAATAGACCTCAGAGAGGTATGAAATTGAATTCAGAATAGAAAGTATTCTTTAGGATTTAGGGATACTTAAATTTGCAGAAACTTCAAAATTGGGAGTACCTACATATGCTACCTGAGATTATTTAAAAACTAAAGATGAATCAGAACACATCTTAAAATAGTTAGACAATTTACAAATTGGATGCAAGTTTATGCTAAACATTTTGTAAAGTCAAATAAAATTCCAAAAGAAAGCAAAATAGCCTCTTGCTTTTTTCCCATGTATACACAGTGCTGACTACAATGAGAAAGTCAATTCATACTTGCTCATAGGTAAAAGGTTTTACAAGTATTCAACATAAAAACTGTAGATTCATAAGTGGATTCTAAAATAAATATAATTAAATTTTTATTAAAAATGACTCCTGAACAGAGAATTTTTTAATGAAAATACTCAGACTATTAAGTAGATGTGGATCACACACAAAAGAGATATGCCAAGGGATGACAAATAGTAAAATGACTGATTCTAAATACATATTTCATAAAGTTAGGTTCAAGCATTTTGAAATTAAAGATTTTATAATGGCTTTTTTCTGTGTTAATATGTCTTTGTAACCAGGAACAGATAAAAATGCTTAAAAACCCTTTCTAATTACAGGTAAAGTGACATACACCTACCTAATCCAACACAGCTCATTTGCTTTTATCTAAATCTTTGTTTTATTTTTATATTAACAGTATAAACATCCAAGGCCACAGAGTAAGTATTCATATAAAAATAATTGAACCAGGGTTTCAAAACTAAAAAATAACATTTATACAGGTTATTAAACATTTATTTCCAGATGTTTTAAAAATACACTTTTATGTATACACATATACATTATGCCTCACTAGAAGCTGTACAAATAGTGCAAGTTTAACCAACCCTCTTTCTATTCACCTGGCAGATCATAACTTGTCACAACTATGCTTTTCTCAGGAGTTAAGTAGATATCAAACATACATAAGTGGGTGCTACAACAACAGTGGTGTTTTTGAAGGCTTTACAGAGTGACAGCATGAATGTGATAGTGGAAAGAGAGAATTGGAAATTCTGGCTCAAGACCTGGCCTCTCTAAGCATGTGACCATGGACAAGTCCCCTAGACTCCTGGGTGCTGTTCATTCATCTGTAAAATGGAACTTCATCAGCTTTTTATGAAGATCAAATTAGATAGTAGAAATCAAAGCCACCTTAAATGCAAGTGAAAATGACCTAAGGCCACATTACCCTGATCATGCAGGAAGCCTGAAAGGAAAACTTAAAAACAAAGTGACTAGAAATCGGTAAGCAGATCTTATGCTATAAGGTGTTAATTTTTTCTGACTACATAGTTACCACTAGACGATCACATCAGGTCCATCTCAAGGTGAGAATGAATGTCCTAAACACTCCCCAACAAGGCACACAGCCCATAATTGAGCTGGCAAATTCTGTGCTAATTGAACATATGCAATCATCTGATTATTTGTAAGTTGATATAGCAAGCTAATAACGAAAATCAAAATAAAAATATAGAGTGGCTTAAATTTCAACAAACAAAACTTTTTTAAATGAAAAATTGAATTAGATGAGGGAAGAGTTTTAAAGAATATAACAATATGGAATGGGTTTGTTAAAAGGAAAAATGGACACTTTTTTTTTTTTACATCTTCTTAGGTAAAGCACACTGAAAATTTTTAAAACCATGCAAAAGTCCTCTGATGACAACTTTGAGAAAGTAATGCTGGTTTGGCTCAAGCCATGACAATCAGAAAAAATCAGTGTTCATTCTGTGCTGTAACTGTGAGGCTCTCTGCCTCGATTGTCAGAATGAGAATCTCAGAGAAAGATGTGAGACTCCAATAAAGGATAATACTGTGCTAAGAGGAAAGTAACAGCTAAAGAAAGGAGAAGGAGCTGCCACCAAATCCAAGATCACACACCACAGTCATGTAGAGTCTACTACATATTCAGGAATTCAGGGTTTCCTTATGCTAATAAGTTTCCATTTGTCCGTGCAAATGATTTTTACATTAAATCTATTTGGCTCCACATTTTGACTACTTTTATTATAATCATAATTCTGAACTTCTCCCCACCACTAGAGATGTGGTCCCTGCTTTAACTCAGTTAAATTAAAGCTGGTTGTATTTTCTGATTTTGTAAAAAATAACTTTCAATTAATGTGCTAATATCATCAATAATTGCAAATTAACAAATGTGATTGTTCTGAATAGGAAGAATACATAGTCTTGATTTGGTCAAATAGCTCTGGGTAACCAGTGCCTAATCTATTCCTTAGTGGGACCAAGAGTTAAGAGATGAGTTATAATCTTGTTTAGAGAATCATTTATAGGTTGCATTTAAGTCCTGACATGAGGTATGTGTGTGAAGGGCCATTTAAAAATAGCAAGATAAAGTAAGACTTATAATTACTGTAATATATTTCCTCGTATATACACTAATCCATCCAAAGTCTTTTGGTGTAACTTCTGTAGCAATGAAACTAAAGTGAATTTATCAAAAAATAAATAAACAAACAAACAAACAAACAACAAACAACAGAAAAAAACAACAAGATATATTTCAGGAAGACAGTCCAAAATTTGCTTTGAGAGTTTGGCATTACTCACTATAAGTGAACTTAAACAAGGATGGAATGGTTGCAAAGATCTCAGAGGTAGTACTGAAAATTACAAAACATAAGAACTTATTGGTTGGTAATCATACAACCAGTTTTGTTTCAGTTTGTTCAAGCCAAAAAATTCTATAATAAAACTGATCCTTCACTTGAAATTTAATCCTCTGGGTGTACAAGACACCCCAACAAATAGCAAAAACTATGAAGCAGCATCTTCCTGAATTGTTGTGGCATTTGCAAAGGCCAAAAACTAATATTTGCTTTTATGAAAAGAGAGAGATAAAGAAAATGACAGTTATAAAAAAAAAAAAAAAGGTAGGGAAATAAAGCATGAAATTATGTTTGGATCCAACCAATACTAAAATGTC
This sequence comes from Eulemur rufifrons, assembly GCF_041146395.1. NCBI lineage: Eukaryota > Metazoa > Chordata > Mammalia > Primates > Lemuridae > Eulemur > Eulemur rufifrons. Next base: position 71,031,913 of record NC_090986.1, on the reverse strand, counting down.
AGAATATGATAATTTCTTCCCTGAAAGATTTAAGCATTTTCAGAAAGTTGGAGGGTAAAATAATTTCTATGTAATCATATTAGATTATTTTTAAGATACTTAAATGTTATTTTCTTTTCAAAAACTCACCTATGTATTTTTAAACGATCATATCACGTATGTATTTTTAAATGATCATATTTGCCATTATTCTTCAAAGTACATGAATAAATTTTTCCCTAGCAAGCTTTATAATTTAAAAAATCTGCAAAGGTAATTCCACTTTGCCATTAGCTCCCATTATGAAAGTAGAATATTTCCACTTAAATTCTCTATGCATTATAGAAAACTTGTGGCAATATGGTGCTAGTTCCCTGGTCGAATGGACCTGTGTAGTGTATCAGCAATAAAAGTGTTCTTCCATAAGACTCCATATTGGGGGCTTCTAGAAATTTACCCTGATCCCCTTATTGCTGGAGTTTTTCCATTGACTAAGAGTTGTGACCTGTAAATTCTAACATTATTAGACTTGAGTCTAAAAATGTCCTCATCGCCATCCTTCACATTACTAGAGCTAGTTGATACTTACCCTAGTATTCCTTTAAGATCAAAATGGCATATTCAAAAGTATCTTAAGTGATGATATCTGCAATATATTTCATTTTTCCATACTATAAGATTTCTTATTGAAAACTCTGGCAATCAAATTTTACTATTATGAATTATGGTGAAATCTGGAAAAGACTCAAATATATATTGAAACCTCTAAAACTGAACTTGGTTAAATTACATGAGAGATTATTTATGGAATAGAATATCATAAAGTGCCTTCTGGATATTACATTTTATGAGTCAACTCAGCTATGTACAGTGACATTTCATAATCTACCTGAAGTCACTGGTTTAAGACAATTCTGACAGTGCTGTTAAAGGCAAGAAAAAAGATTTCCCAAAGGCACTTATGGGTCATTCTTCCATGGAAGTCTTTCATAATACGATAGCACATAAAAATAAGCGTACACAGAAATAAATTTGAATGTGTGTGTCAGATCTGTGGAAATGTCAACTTCTCAAATCCAAAGAAACAGAAAAACAACATAACGGAAAAAAATTGAGAGATCCAAATTTTTTGAAATTGAAAAACAGAGAAACTAAAATTAAAAGGGAAAAAAACACAGACTGAAGACCTATAATATGACAATGGGTTAATATAATGTGGAAGGCTTACTATAATTCACAAAAATACAAAGTATTAAAATAATGGCAAAGGGTAAAAATAAAATAGGGAATAGAGAGAAAACATATGGAAAGATGCTCTAAAAGCAAGCAGAGAAATCCAAATTAAAGATTTATTAATAAGATGTATTTCTGTACCTACTCTAATAGCAAAAAATTAACGAAAATAAAGTAGTGTTGAGGTTGCAGCAACAAAATACAAGGTACCAAAATATATGACAAAGGATAAAAACAAAATAAAGTACAAATAGAAAACACCACTAGAGATATTAAATTCGTAATAATCCATTTAAAAAGCAACATAGAGAAGTGTATTAGGAGCCATGACAATTTTTATATCTCCAACCCATAATCTCATTGCTAAAAATTTATCCTAAGAAAATAACAGAATGACAAATAACAAAATTGTAACAAGTGCATACAGCATTAGCAATGAAACCTAAAAATTTAAAACAACTTCCCGAATCCTCAATATGTACAAGGGCCAGGCATGGTGGCTCATGCCTGTAATCCTAGCACTCTGGGAGGCCAAGGCGGGAGGATTGCTTGAGCTCAGGAGTTCGAGACCAGCCTGAGCAAGAGTGAGACCCCCATCTCTACCAAAAAGAAAAAGGAAAGAAAAAAAGAATAAGAATAGGTGCAAGACCTGAATTAGCCACTCAAGGGAGTAAAAGAAACCTAAGTTGTGAACTGTCTTCAAATAGCTTAGAAAGCAAGATGTGTATCTGAAAAGTTCCACCACAAGGCAGCAAGTGATAATTGCTAAATAGTAGTCCAGACAATCCTAATTCAGAGGAGAAAGAAATCACTTCCCTATTGGGCTACCAATAAAAAGGAAATGGAATTCATGCTGGCCTTGGAAGCAAGGGTAAGATTTCCATTGACAGAACAGACAGAGGAGCACACCCCGGATAAAAAATAAAATAATACTATGCTTTACTGCATAGTACAGAAAAAGATATTCTTTGAGATATTAATACATTTTTCTCAAAAAAATAAAATTAAAGTTAAAATGGTTCCATAGAGAAACAAGTTGATGACAGTGTAGTAGGCAACAAGGTCAAAGTTTTTATGCATGATCAGCCTTGGGTGGTGAAAAGGTCACACTGGCTACGGTGTGAAGCAAGGGGTGAAAGTGGAACAGAAGAGGACAGAAGTCAAGATACTATCTAGAGTGACATTACAATAGGCCGGGAGAGGAGATGGAGAACAGGATGCTACACATCTACACTAGGGACAGAGGAGTAGACCCTCAGAGGAGTATTGATCAGATACAGTCAGCCAGAATTGGCAATTGATTTGATGTTGGGCCCAAGGGAATATGACTCAACAAAGACTCCGAAATGATGACACTGGAAATGCTCTTTGAGCCCACCTCCCATATACCACAATAGATAAAATAAGAAGGAGAATAGGTTTGGATTAGGCGGTAAGGAAGGAAATTAATTTGGCTATGCACATATTGAATCTGAAGTTCCTAGGAGCCAACTAGTTGGAGATTTCCAGCAAGCAGTTAGAAATGAAGGTCTGGAGTTTGGGAACGAGATGTCATGTGGCAGCTGCAGCCACGGGAATTGAAGACAATGTTCAGGGAAAATGCCCACACCCAGTTGGAAAAGATGAAATTCAGGGCAAGAGCAGTATTTAAAAGAGGGAGAAACCATAGAAGTGAACCGAGAGAAGTGAGGTGCCTAGAGCTATGGAGTCCTGATGGTAAGATCCCGACATCAGTGTCTCAGTGGGACAGCAGGGAAGATAAGGATTCCCAAGAGATCACTGGTTTGGCCAGCAGGAGACCATGCATGGCTCCATAATGGCCACTTTGGGTGAGCAGTGATGCTGGATTGCTTTCATTCATTCATTCTCTCTTCTTTCTTCCCATGATGTTTTTTGAGTACTTGCAACTACCATGCTAAGCTGTGATGACTCCAATGGCTCCCTGACTTGCAGAGACTTAAATGTAAAATAAATAAGTATATTACAGTGTAATGAAGCTAACCAAGGAGTTGAAGTATGATTGGAAGTTGAGAAAGTAGAGACAGAAAATGCAGATATCTCTTTTCATGGGGTGGAGAACTCAGGAAGATCAAGACAAGAATTGTTTAGACTGTGGGAGACTCGATCTAAATGATTGCTCCCACAGTCTGAGGAGGGCGAGCATTGAGAAGCTATTGGTAGAACAGGTCATCTGAATGTTTGTCACGTGGCAGATCTATCCTAACACAGGCCACCTTACCTGCAATCCTCAGCTCTGCCCCGTAAGTATCAACATATCTCTTATCACAGGGCACACTGAGGCACAATGATGTAGGTAGGTTGCTGAAGGTCACATAGCTAATAAAGATAAAGCCAAGATTCAAATGCTGGTGGTCAGACTCCAGGGCCTGTGCTCTGAGCCAGGATGCTACGTACTCTCAGAAGAGGGAACCCACCTTACCCTGAGACAGGAGATAAGGGAAGCCCACAGATGGGGTAACACAAGAGAGAGCAGCTGAGGTGCAGGGCTGAGTACACCAATGGGTAAGAGAAGACAAGGCCAGAGGACGAGGCAGGGGTGGGTGTGGAATTCCTGAGAAGAGCACATTAAAGACTATGGGCTGTATTCTTTAAGTAAACAGGAGAGCCGTTATTAAGCAAAAGTGTGGCATAAAGTGGTTTGTCTGTGGCCAGGTTTACAGGTAGGAAAACTGGTTTGAAGACTACTGTATAGCACATGTGGGTCCAAAAGGAGCTGATATAAGAGAAGTTGTAATGAGAATGGAAAAGCAGGGGCAAATGCAAGGATACTGTAAAGAAAAGAAAAACTAAGATATGTATTTTTAGCTTAGGAACCTATTGTCAGAGTACAGGAAAAAGACAAGAATCAAACAGTAGAAACATGAGTTACTATTTAATTTTTATACTTTTTTGCATATTTCAAAATTTTCTACAATGCTCAGTGTAGAAAAATGTATCCCTCGTTCATCACAAGAAGTACCTCTTATTAAACAGTAATGAGGATTTGAAAGCTGCAATCATGGTGATGGAGAGGAGGGGACAAATTGGAGAGATATCTTAAGCAGAACAACAGAATTTGGTAACAGCTTAGATTTGAGGAAGTAAGAGAGGGAGAAGTCAAGGATGATAAGTTAGGTGGTATCTTAGCCCCTCTGGCCTGCTATAACAAAATACCATAAACTGGGTGGCTTATAAACAACAAACATTTATTGCTCACAGCTCCGGAGGCTGGGAAGTCCAAGATGAAGCTACCATTAATATCCAGTGTCTGGTGGGGGCTTCCTTCCTCACACATGGTGCCTTCACGCTATATCCTCACAGGGTGGAAGGGGCAAGGCAGTTCTGAGGGGCATCTTATATAAAGCAATTAATCCCATTCATGAGGGGTCCACCCTTACGAGGTAATCACCACCTAAAGCCCTCTCCTCCTGACACATCACATTAGTGATTAGGTTCCAACATGCAAATTTTAGGGGGTCACAAACATTAGGATCATAGCAGGTGATGACACTGTTTAATAAGATCTGAACACAAGAGGAGGAATGAATTCTAGAAAATAGAAAAGAATGAGTTCACATTCATATATGTTGAGTTTGAAAGGACTAAGGATTAGAGTATCTGAAAAATACATAAAGGTAGTTGGAGCGTAGAAGAAAAGATATGATTTGGGAGCAACAGGTCTTAGAAGAGTGGTTACAATAATGGGTGTTGAAGAGATCACAATAGATGATCCAAAGATAGGAAAATGGAGGACACCCAGGCTTTAAAAATGTGCCAAGTAAAGAGGGAAATAGAAAACCACCATTAGAACACTATAGTAATAACTGCTATTATGCAAGATTCACCAATAAATGCCAAAATTCATAGGCAAAAGCTTAAGGAGAAATAGATATTTACATAGCCTCAAAGTTTCTCCCCATAATATTAATTACAAAGGGGAAAATCATAACTTTAGAGAAAGAATACCTGGCAGACACTACCTTAACCAACTGCTCACGGATAACCAATAGAACATAACAACATCATGTATCCCCTGAAATGATGCACTAAGAAGGACACAACATCACTGCTGTGGAATTCTTGCCCAAAATGCATAACATCGATCTAATGATCAGACAAACCCAGATTGAGGGACATTCTACAAAATAACTGACCAGTATTCTTTAAAACTGCCAAAGACATTAAAGACAAGAAAAGATGGAAAAACTATCACAGCTGTTGAAGGGGACATGCCAACTAAATGCAATGTGTGATTCTGGAACAAAAAAAGGACATCAGTGGGAAAAGTAATGAAAGCCAAATAAAGCCTGTAGTTTAGCCACTGTATTGTACCAACGTTAACGTGTTGATAGTTTTGTTCATTGTACCTTGGTTGTGTGATGTCCCATTAAGGGAGGTTGGATGAAGGGTATACAGGAACTTCCTATCTCTGTGATACTTCTGTAAGTCCAAATTACTTTCAAAATAAAACATTAAAGAAATGAAGCAAATAGCCCAGAAAAAAATAAAGTTGAACTGAATCCCTACATCACGTATTATAACAATATGACTTTCTTTCAAATATTTTTTAATAAGAACATAAAAATACTACAAAAAGATTGGGAAAAATTGCTTTATGATCTCGGCATACAGAGGCTGAAAAACATGCCAAGAGGCATGAAAAACAACCCAAAAATGAAAAGACAGATACATTTGATTATGGATTTTTCTTTTGGAAATCTACATGACAAAAAACACAATAAACAAAAGTCATTAGATAAAGGGCAATATGGAAAAAATACAGTCAGGCTCTGCATAAAGAAGTTTTGGTCAATGAAAGATTGCCTATGACAGTGGTCCCATAAGATTATAATACTGTATTTGTACCTTTTCTATGTTTAGATACATTTAGAGACACAAATACTTACCATTGTGTAACAACTGCCTACAGTATTCAATACAGTAACACACTGCACAGGTATGTAACCTAGGTAAGCAGTAGGCCACATCATATAGCCTAGGTGTATAGTGGGCTATCCCACCTAGGTTTGCGTAAGCACACTCTACAATGTTTGCACAATGATGAAATCACCCAGTGAAGCTTTTCTCAGAATGTTATCAACATCGTTAAGCACACATGACTATACTTTCAACTATTATCACAAAAAGTTAATATTTTTAAAAGAAAACGGGACGTCAACCTGGTAGAAAAATGATCAAAAGCTAAGGGGAGACAATACATAGAAAAAGAAATGAAAATGCCTTTTAAACATTTGAAAGGATGAAAATTAAAATTATAGCAAGATACACATTTTGCTTTTCTTAATAGGTTGGCAAATGGCAAAACGTTTGATAACAAACTATCTCGTTAAGGGTGTAAAGAAACAGCCACTCTCATACATTACTGGTTGGTGTGTAAACTGGAATCACCTGTATGGACAGGAATTTTGCAATAGCTCTTAAAAGTTGAATGTTTGTACCTATCTATCCAACAATACTACTTCTAGGAATTTATCCTAAAGATATTCTCCTACATGAGTGGAAAACATATGCAAAAATATTCATTGCAAAATTGTTCGCAGTAACAAAGAATTGCACAGAACCTAAAAGTCCATTAATAAAAGGCTAGTAAAATAAATTATGGTACATTTGTATAGAGGAGTACCATGAAGTCAGTAAAAAGAACACAGTAGTTCTAGATGTACTGACATGAAAAGGCCTCCAAGATATATTGATAAGTACACAAAGCAAGATGCAGAACTGTAAGCACAGAAAATTACTCCCTTATCTGTGGTTTCATCTTTCTCAGTTTCAGTTACCCATAGTCAACTGTGGTCCAAAAATATTGAATGAAAAATTCCAGAAATAAATACGTCATAAGTTTTCAATTGCGTGCTGTTTTGAGTAGTGTGCTGAAATCTCTCACCATCTCACTCCATCCTTTCTTCATCACAAGAAGGATGATTACAGTACAATAAGATATTTTGAGAAAAAGAGAGAGCCCACATTCACATAACTATTTCTTTTTTAAGAGGTGGAGTCTCGCTATGTTGCCCAGCCTGAATTCACATAACTTTTATTACAGTATAGTGTTGTAATTGTTCTACTTTATTATTAGCTGTTGTTTTTAGTCTCTTTCTATGCCTAATTTATACATTAAACTTTATCATAGGTATGTATGCATTGGAAAAAACAGTACTTATGGGGTTTGATACTATCTGCAGTCTCAAGGATCCACTGGGGCTCTTGGAATGTGTCCTCCAAGGATAAGGGGGGCTACTGTACATGTATATCCTTCACAGGCACTGCTATCTCTGAGCTCATCCTCAAAAAATCTAGTTAAAGTGGTTACCTCTGGGAAATTTTAGGGAGAGCATGTTTTATAACTATTCAAAAATTAATTTTTAAAAATTCAATATAGCAGAGAGAGCCATAGAGGAAGCTAGTGAATTAGAGAAAAGAAAGTAGAGGATGACACTCGGGAAGGAAAACATGGGTAATCCAGCAGCCATGGTAGGAGAGAGATTTCCTAACTGTGGGGTAAAGAGGTGAATTCTGATGGGAACTTGGAAAAAGCCCTCATGAAAACTACAGCTGCAGAGCCAGGCAATGTCCATCGCAGGTTGGTAAGGGGCCAAGGCATGCGTGAGAACAGAGGAGTAACAGGGACTTGCCTCTAATAGTGCAGGTCTGATAAACAAAGTAACTTATTTGTATCCAGAAGATGACATATCTCCCTGGTTTTTAACCTAATGCTTAAGGGAAACGTCCCAGCCCTCCCATACCTACATTCACACAAGATGTTAAAAGAAGGACAAATCAGTCAATCAATCAATAGATCAATGCTCATAACTTACATTACATCTCTCTCCTAAGCATTCAAAGGCTTTAAATGTTTTACCTTCATTTATCTTTCCAACATCTGCATACCCACCGTAGAATATAAATGGTACAAAATTGGGGAAAATGAGGCCATGTCTCAAGGTGAATCACTTGCAGAAATAGGCCTGCAATTCAACTTTCCTTATTAAGTATCATGAATTTTTTACAACATATTAAGGCCATTTTGACAGCAAACAAGAACATCACCTTTAGCATACTCTTAAATGTATGCGTGTGTATATTTACATACATGCATAGGTAGACACACATACAATCACACACACTTTCTCATACATATATTCTTTGGGCTCATAGCCAGCTCTATCAATGGGTTTAAACCACACTTGGGCATAATGATCAGTACATAATAATAAAACAGTGAAAGTGACCATGAGACTGTTATAAATAAAGAAATTCACATATATCATTGTAATTCAGAAATTTCAGTATGAGAACAAGTGAGAAAGAACAAACTTGAAAAAATAATTAGAAGTCAAATACACTTGTCACTGCACCCACTAAGAGGATTTAATTTAAAACTCAAACATCATCACATTGGAAGTGGAAATGAAAAGCTAATAACATGCATTGACGTTTACATAAAATTAGTATGTAAAGTGAGAGATATGAGCCTAATGATGAATATGAAGCAACGGTTTGCATTTTAACAGACTAAGCAAAAATGTAATTGACAAAGAGGCCAATCTAAATGAATTTCCAGCTATTTAAACACTAAGTGCAGCTGCATGCTAATTGTCAGTGTTATGAATTAGAAAAAAAAAAATCTGTTTAAACTGAAAATTCAAAAAATAAATGCAGCCAATATGTGAACTCACACACTGTACTGAAGTTACCATTCAATCAATCAGAAAAGAGTATTTTTTTCAAGAAAGTAATTTTTAAGCATCAGAATATTCATTCTGCAGTTACTTCATACTGATTGGGGAAAAAAGTATTTGGAGTCAAATGAAAATAATAAAGTGTTTCTGGAATCAGCATCTTTCTTTCCTGGAATTAATTCAAGATTAAAAACATTTGTTTTCAAGAAGTTAATACAATAATATTTTATTTAAACGCTACTAATAGCAATGGGAACAACTTATGGTTGGTAGCTACCTTTACACTAAAACGTCTAACATTCTGCTAAATCAGAAAATAATCCACTGTGTTAAATCTAGCCACAAGAGTGCCTTTTGTAGGAGTTGAATTCTTAGCACACAATATCTTAGTAGCAGTGGTGACTTCAGGCTCTGGCACCACCTTTCATGGGTTCAAACCCTAACGCTACCATTTCTTGCTGTGTGAGTTTGAGCAGATCATTTAACCACGCTGTGCCTCATCTTAGTAGAAGGATAACGGTTCCTACCTCCCAAGACCATTGTGAGAATGAAATGTATTCATATATGCAAGGAACTCCAACCAGTGCCTGGCACATGCTCAATAAATGTGAGCTATCATCATCATTATCTTCAGTCAAAACAGCAGTCTTTCAGAGCTGGCACTATTTTGTGGTAAAAGATAAGGACAAAGAAGATGGTGGGAAGCATGCCACAATCTTGCTGGTCCCTAGACATGAAAGTACTCTCATCTGTCACCTCTCATACCTTCTCCTTGGTGGATGGGGGTTATGGGAATATCTCTGGCCATTTCTCAGTAAAGATCAATTCTGGGTGGGAAACTAACTCAAGTGCCCCTGTCCCCGGAGATGCTGCACAAGTGACTCTAGAACAGAGGGAGGCATCAACCCCATGGCTGTCTTAGGACGTGCTCTGAGATCTTGGCATATTCTCCACACAATACCATCAGCCCTTAAAGGGATGGCTTGGTGACTGGGCATGCACCTGACTTTGCATCTGACCTTTATCCAGATCCCTTGGAATATACCACCAAATGTTTTATAAATCCTTGTATTTTCCAAGGTCATGCAAAGGACAGGGCCTAGAAATCAAAGCTGATACACAAAGATTTCATGTTCATTCTTCCTTTTTAATTTACTGGAAGCTCCAACCCCTGAATAGAGGAAAAAAGGCCAAGTCTACAGGCATCTTGGCAGAGTGACAAGTCACCAAAAAGAAATGTGAATTCCCACAAAACAAACACACCAAGTCCAGGCTCCTGTGCATGTTCTCAAGTCCAGTCATACTGAGACCGGTTTGGCCTTCCTGCCAAGGAATGAAGACAAGGACAAAGGGAGAAGTCCTCGCCTTGAATCCCATACAGACTGGCTACAGAGCAGGACAAGAGGGCTCTGTCAGTGCGCAGTCAGGGGAGAGGAAACCCAGACTCCAAGGGGGCCGAAAGGAATGTTTCCAGCTACCTGCACAGGAGAGGGAGGGAATTACGTGGCATCCCTCCTGGACCCAGCTAGACAACAGGGCCTGGGTGAACACTTCTGGAGTAAAGATGACCTAGGGTGAAATCCAGCTCTTCTGACACTAGGACCTTCCTTTCCTGGGCCCCTTGGCGCCCCTGACTCCTTCACCAGGGCCCTGAGACTTCAATCTCAGAAAAACCCACTCTTCAAAGAGGATCTGCTATCCTCGTTCACACCTTAGCATACATTTAACCTCATTATTTCTCTCCAACTCACTTTAATTCAATTATGAGTTCTAAGGTGATGAGAGGCTTTATGTCCTGTTCGAACAAGGGTCCATCCTGAGAAAAGTGTCGCCCAGAAGCAGCGATGACCTACTCCGCTTGCATAAGATACCAGGCCTCATCTGTGAATCCAAAGCATGCTGTTTCCACATTAAATGTCTAAAGCAGATAATTACTACTAACCTAAATTGGACTTATAAAATAAACCGATTACTCCCTTCATATCCTCAAATATCATAGAAAGACAATAATCCTTTAAACTTAAAAGGAAGCATCACAGCAGAAAGGGCTGTCAGAAAAACTAATTTTGGGTCCAGTGTCACGACTATCTTACCATGTCCTTTGAATTTTCTGGGCCTCAGTGTGCAAAGATAAAATTAATGGGTTTGATGGCTATCTAAGGTTCCTTTCAACTCTAAAATTTCATGATCCATTAGTCATTTTCAGTTCAAGTACTTTCAGACATAGTGATAGCAAAAGTTCAATTTGCATTTAGAAATGATATGCACTATGTGATTGAAGATACAAAAATGGACTTTTAAAATTAATGCAGCATGGGTGTGAGAAAGAAAATAGAGCATGCTATAGAATTAGGCATGTTTCCCCTCAGGCCATTGTTATAAGCTACCTAACCTAGTATCATTAATTTTTTTTTTTTTTTGCACTACAGCACAGCAAACGCAAACGTGTGAAACGAGGATGGTAGCCACAAGGCTGCACGCAAACTCTCAGAGGGCGAGTGGGAGAAGGCTACCACAGTGTGGACATCTGAGAAGGGAACCTGTGGGGTCACTTGGGGGTCATCCCATGGCGCTCACCTTCCACCAGTTGGTCAAGGCTGGAGATCTTCTTGAGCCCGTCGATGGTGTAGATCGTTCTCACTCCCTGGGGCAAATTCACGTTATCCGACAGAGTTCGGGTCAAATCAGCCAGCAGGGCCTCAAAAGATCGGAAGCGGTCTGGGGAGATGGCGTACACAATCCCTTTGAAGTATCGATCTCCGTTTCGATAGAAACGCACCTTCTTGGCCTTCTTCTCGGAGCTGAGCGTCTGCAGCGTGCGCGTGCGGTAGAAGCTGCAGTGCGCGCTGTGCGTCGGGCTGGGCAGGCCGTTCACCCGCGAGCCACGGCTGTACCTCTGCGCCTTATCCCGCTCGTCGAAGTGCTCCAGCTCCATGTCTCTGCCGAAGGACATGATGGACTTCCAGTCGGACCTGCGAGCCCCAGAAACAGAAGCAGACACACACACACCGATGTTATTTTGAGACCGGGATTTCAAAGGCTCTGCTTCGCAACGGCTGGGTGGAGATGCTGTCATTGATGGCTTCTTTAATAGAAGTTATCAAATGGGAGAGAAAGAAGGGGCGATCCCAGTGCAAACCACTTATTAATCAACCCCAGTTTTGTTGGAAACAACGCCTCCGTACTCACTGCCTACAACGTAACAGGCTGCAAACAGATCTTATTTCCAGTAGTCACAACAGACTTTCAGAGTATTATCATCCCTCTTTACAGATGAAGCAACTGAGGCACAGAAAAACTTCGCCTAAATTTCAAGCAAGTTGAGAAATGCTTTCGCCAGCAATTCTGACCCAGGGTTGCCTGACTCTGGAGCCCATCACTCCTTGCAGGGCACCCTACCTGGTGACAGGTAGAAAATGTGCTTTCGTCTCATTATACAGGGAAAGACAAGTGGCCCTGGTGGCCCAGGAAAAAAAAAAGAGAAGGCAGGCAGCATTTAACAGTCAGACTGCAAAAGCTTTACATAGCGTTTGTGCTCCCCACGGCCAGATGGAGAGCAAATTAAATCAATCCGTAGGTTGTACTGACTAAAGGAAGCCTTCCCAACTTATTCACATATTCAGTATTTTTAAAAGCAAATTCATCATACCTCATGTATTTACATTTAGTGCTTCACATAAGTTGGGTTAAAAAAGAAGCAGAAGAAGAAAAAGGAGGAGAATAAGAAGAAGAAGAAGAAAGGAAAACATTTACTTCTTTGGAGGACTCTGCCCTTCCTTCCGCTAAGGTTCTCACTATCTTTGTGGTTGAGAAAATCGAGGCTTAAAGATGGTGATGAAGACTTGCCCCGGTACTACCTGTGTAGCCCTGAGAAACCTACTTGATCAACATCTTTAAGCCTTGATTTCCTCAACCACAAAATAGAAATAAGAATAGTATCTACACCTCATAGTTAATAGTAACCATTAAATAAGTTAACGTACATGAAGCCCTTAGGATAGTGATAAGTATTAAGGATGTGATAAGTATTAAGATTTTTTTATTAATAAAATCTGCATTTCTCTTGCTGACCCTGGCACAAAATGAACTAGGGGAAACAGAGTCTTTCTCTTCTGGCAAGGGAGACTCCTGGGTCCTCCTGATCTCCACCTCACCACCTTTGGAAAGGTACACCTACTTTCCATTTTACTACTTTTCAGCAAGCCGCCTGGGGGATCCATTCATCCTTGCTAAGGGGTTGCTTGTGGCGTTGCCCCTTGAAGGGGGGATCTGTGGTTTAACAGGACAATCTAGAAAGTGGAAAAACCTCTGCATTCAAAAGAATGAAATTTTAATGGCAAAATTTCAGGCACATTGAAATAAAATATAAGGAAAATGGAAAATCGGGGATAAGAACTTTACAAGTACTTCCCAAATCCCACCACCTAGATGATGTCACCTTTCTGAAAGTCAGCCAAAACTCACCGAAAGTACTGCTGCTGGTCCCTGACCTTTCTTTTACCCTCAGTAAACTGACCTCTGATCCATTCAGAGTGGCTAAAATTTCATGCCCCCAAGCACAGCTAGAGATTTGGTACTCCTGAAATGAAGTGGAAGAAACCAATATTTATTGAATGTCTGGCATGTGCCTGACACTATTATTCATCAATTATTTGTTGTATAATATGCTAAAAATTCTCTTCTAGGCCTCATATTAATCTAACAAGGCAGGTGATATTATCAAGACTAGGGGTGGGCATGGAATTTATCCAGGGTCCCCAGGTTGTAACTGAGGGGTTTTGGATTTGAATCTAGATTTACTATGACTCCAAAACAGATGCTCTCCATCCCCAGCTCCCCTGACTGGCCCATCAGCAGCACAGAAAGCAGGGGGTTTTAAGGACCTCACTCCAAACTAGCTCAGTGACCTTGGGCAGGCCAGCTCACTGATCGACACCTTGTCTGAACACAGAGGGAGCGGTGGTCACCAGGCCTCTAATGTTCATGATTCTGTCTGCTCACAAGTCTAACGCTGACGCCATTGAGAAGCCTGGGGGTTGCGGGGAGCAAGTGGAGTGTGATTAAAACCTAGAGTGATTATGAGTTCAGTGTATTATACCATATATAGGTAGCTATGAACTGGTTTCATTGATTTTGAAGTTAGGAAACTTTAAAACAATTACCACTTTGATATCTAATCCTGCAGGCATTAATTATTTAACAGAACCAATATTTTGCTCATGATATTGGTAACTGCTCCTACTTTTTTATGTATATATTTTTAAAGTGAGCTCTCCTGTCTTCCAAATGGGGTGTGTGTCTTGGGGATGAGGCAGAGGATCCTGCCAGTACTCAAACCAAACTCACAAAGCTCTTCAGAACTTTGTAAATTAGAAAGGCCAAAGTGGCTCTTGACGGTTTTGTTTGATTTATAAAGGCAGTGATCATTCTTCTAACCCTAGGGGTTTTGGGGCTTCCTCCCAAATTGATATAAACTAAAAGAAAACAAGCAGGGTTGAAGCAAAGGATGGTACAGTTGTGTTACCAGAGAAAGTGCAAATCTACTTCTAAAGAGCTGTCAGCTACGCACAACTGGCAAAAGCCAAATAATTTGGCAATTGTTTGAATTCCCTAAGGGGAACAGGCTTTTAGTACCAAGAACTCCACACCAAATGAAAACTAAATAAATAAAAGAAAGAAAAGAACAATTTAAAATAGAGGAAAGTTTATTTTGTTTTATTTTTTTTAACATACTTCCTCCAACTACATCACACCTTCCTCCAAAGGCAGGGCCCCCATCTTTCACTTCTCTTCAGTGAACCTGTCCAAAAGTGAGCAGTGATGTTGTCGACAAAGAAAAACTACACTCAAAGTCAGATCATTTTCAAGACTACAGCTACCACTAAATGAATGTCAAAAAACCACACTCCACACCCTAGTGTGTTCTGGTAATTATTTACAGCATCGAAATAGGTGCTCTTTCCCTGGCCTTCGCTGTCTCAGCTCTTCAGTTGGCTTAGTCATGCGTTTCAACCAAGAGCTCCTGAAAAAGATTCGTTGGCCTCCCCCAGGTTCACACTTTCTGCACAGGAAGCCTGCTAGAACACACAGCCCCCTGTTCATGGACTGTAGGTGGCCAAGGGCCTGGGTACACATGTGCAGTGGCATCAAAAGCGAAGCCACTGGGACTCAGCCACGGAGACCACAGACCCTGGGTGGGGAAGAAGGGGTACTGGCTCTTACCAGAGCTTTTCCTATAAATATTGCCATGCCAGGAAACCAACATCCATGATTGTTCTTGGTGGGATTTCTCACCATTTGGGGGAAGCTCTGTTCACCCACATGGGTTCTTGTTTCAGAAATTTACAAACACCCACCCCAAGAAAAATAATTGTCACAAACGCCACCATATCTAAACAGATGCTGAACCTGGAAGTCCCAGGGCATATTTTAGCAGTGGGATTAGGATTCAGGTAGATGCACAGGCGTGAAATAAAAGGCACACACATACCTTTCGGGTGTGTGCACCACCACAGACGTAGATGTCACAGGGTGTGTGCATATCTTTTATAATTTTCCTCCATATGACCTCTCTTAAAATCCCTTCTGACCCGCATCCATGTGACATTTCATAGTTAAAACGCTGTCCTACTTTCCTTTCCCACTGAAAGGCAATATATTTGGGAACAGTCATAAAACGTATTCATGGAACACCCTGCAGTGTGGCTGCTGAACGCGTGTGCACCGTAACCTGGACACACATTCTCAGGTGCGGCTGAGAGGGAACCGGTTTGAATGAAACCTTTCATCTGCTCTACCACCGACAAGCATATCCTTGCCAAATACAGAAGCAATTCTGCACAAACCTGGATTTCAAAAGCAGCCTCTTTTGTGGGGCAATGAGGGGCTGTGCGTGCACTCCCACTAGCAGGAAAATGCCATTTCCTCTCCGCATGCTTTCAGCACTGCAGGTACTAATTCGAACACGAAGCAGCCTCGCTGTCCCCGAAGGAACTTGAGACCCTGCAAACCCACTTGCAACACCCACGCTGCAGCCACCACCATGCCCGATCACCTCCATCCTCAAACACACACCACCCTCCCGGGCACACGGGAAGGCACACACACAATAAGAGGCCGACCCGGCCACTCCTTCCTTCTAGGCTCAGACTAGACTTGGTCCTCGCTCCGCAGCCAGTTCCGACAATGACAAGCACCTCTCCCGGCTTCTCCGCCCTGGCTCTCCATATCCACTAACAACGCGGCGAAAAGCCTGGGGCCCCGCTCGCCCGACTCCCGGTTTAAAGCCCGGTGGCACCAGACAAAAGAGGCAGGTGCCAGCAGCCCGGGGTCCGCCCGCACGCAACGCCCCCGGGGCCGGCCGGGGCAGGGCAGCCGCCTTTCGAGGAACGGCGGGCGGGGCGGCAGCGGCCGAGCTGGGCGCCCGCCCTGCCCTCGGCGCCCCGCGGCTGCGGGCGGAGCAGCCGCTGCGGGGGCTCCCGGGCCGCCCTCCCCGCAGCTCCCTTCCCCAGCGAAGGCAAACCACGCACCGGTCCGCGGAGAGATGCCGCCGGGGGTCTTTGTGGCCTCGATCGGGCCGCCTCCTGGTGCTGTCCTCGCCGGGCTGGGCGCGGCCGGGGCTGCGGGGCTGCGGGCTGGGGGCGGCGGCGGGGCCGGGCTGGGCGGCAGCAGCTGCTGGAGCGCGGGCGTCTCGGCTGCGGCCACTAGTGCAGGGATGTGCCTTGGCCCGTCCTCATTGAAATGCGGCGCTTCGCACAGCCTCACTCCAGCCTCTCTCTCCCGAGGAGGGCGGCGGCGGCGGCGGCGGGCGCGCTCCCTTATCTGGTCTCACTCGCTGGCGGCCCTCCCTCCTCCTCCTCCGCGTGCGCGCCCTGTCGCCCCCGCCCTTCTTGGCAGGACGCAGCCACCACGGCTGCGCCCCGGGCCCTCCTTCCTCCCCGCGCCCCGCTCCCGCCGCAGGGACCTCAGAGCATCTAGCTCGGCTACACCCCTAAACCTCCCTTAATCCCCAGAAGTGGTCGTCTGGGTTTGGGGGCAGATCGGATGGTGGCCCTGGGGACCGAGGAAGAGAATGTGGACAGGACTGGGTCTGAGCCAGGAAGTGTGCAGGGCCGGGAGGTGAGGCGTGGCCCAGAGGTGAGGTCCCCACCTTCGGGGGAGGCAAGAGAAACAGGACTTCTCCTCCAACCCACACCCACACCCTTTGATGTGACCTCATAGTTTGCCACCTTTCCCAGGGTATGGAAGTCAGTGGATCCCTTCTTCCTCATTCTCGTCCAGGATCCATCCACGCGGTACCTCCAGGGAGGACGAGCCCCGGACTCTCCCAAGCACTCTGGTGGTTCCCTCAGCGCCCCCCTTCATTGGGAAGGGCCAGATCTGCTCATGGATCCCACCCATCATCCCCACTGGCCCCCAAGGTGTGAGTCACCCTTGAAACACTGACCTCTGCTTAGAGCCAAATATCTTACAACAGGCCCTTGAGAACTTAAGGGCCAGGTTTCGCTACTGGGCACTTCGTGGCTGCCAAGGCTGGGTCGGCTGTGGAAAGCCCCATGAGCTCACACAAGCCTTGTCTCCCAGGGCAGGAATGTTCTTAGAGCCCAGGCTGTTCACAGCTTCCTCCAGTTTTTACACAAAAGTCTAGGGAATGGGAGCAGCCCCACATTTCCGTGAAACCTTAGCTTGGCTCAGTATGCAGCCTGGATTTCGGTCCAGTTAATCTCCTGACTTTCAGTCCTGTCACCTGGGACATGTATTTGTCCCAAATATGCATACATATACAAATACACACATGTGTTTTTCTCCCTTCCTGAGCCCATAGCTTTCAATGGAAAATCAGAATTCTATTTTTCTCCTGCCCACTGAGCCCAGTTATGTGTTTGACTATTTATTATTGATAAGTGCTATTCTGAAATACTTTCAAAGTATTATGTAAATACTAAATAATTACCATTTGTTTTAAATTGCAGCTCAAATGAGATGCATGTTACATATTCAACAAGTGATGCAATATTTATTTTTGAACTATTTAATAGCCCAGGGATGAGAGTACAATGAACTCACCAAATTAAACACAAAGCACTGAGCCTGCTCCTTCAAATTCTGATGCAAAATGAGGGCCAAGGGGTAAGTTAAGAGAAAGGAAGAAGCCAAGTATATCTTCTTGAGAACAGAAATCAGAGCTTCTTTTTATCTTGCCAGTGACAAAGGCCAAGTGATTTCTGCCAAAATGCTAAACCAAGAAATATTTAATAAATTCCATCTCTTAACCCCTATGGATATTCTATCAGGGTCATTTCTTAAGAGCTTTAAGTAACTCAAATGTGTCTTACCTCTTTCTTAGCTGTTCTACCTGGCACATGCAGATAATGGGTTCAAAGAAACACCTTTGTGTTTGATTTTCTCAGCAGCAAAGTGCTCCCACTAGAAATAGTTGGGCATCATTAATCCTTTCAGGAAACCAGGGGGCAACTGATAATTAAATAGATGTGGACATTAAACAATAACCACTGGCCACTACACTGTGGTAGTATCATTTGGTCCAGGGCAGCAGACTGGTAGCAAATGGCACCCAGTAATGTGACAGAAGTAATGCCACTTACAAAAGTGCCTAAATTACTTCCAGGCTAGCTTAAGCCTTTGACAAATCTAACTCATATTCAGTAATAATCTGTTATTAAAATTAAATTTGACCAGGAAACTTCTGATTCAAATAATTTTCAAAAACAGATGTTACTTCCTTTATGTCACTAAGGTATTGATCAAAGAGGTGACTGAATTAATGCATCCTTTTTCCCATGAACATCTGAAGTTAGTGGAGATCTCCCTCTAGCCCCCCAAAGCTAAGGTTGTTTAAGCTGTGTACCCCAATTGCTGCCCCAAGAAGGCACATCTGCATCCTACAAGATGACAACGGCTTGGCCAAGGCTCTGTCAGTGCCTCCCATTAACTTAGTGCTTGCTTTTTGCCATGCTGGGGCTTTTATACATTTTCTTATTTTATCCTCATAAGATCCATGCAAGGTAGATATTATTATCCTCGTCTTACAGATAAAAGAATTTAGACACAGAGTTCACGTCATTTGCCCATAGTCATGCAGCTAAAAAATGTCAAGCCCAAGTCCAATTTTTCAAATCACTATGTTTTAAATTCAAGTCAGTTTTCCAATCACTATGGCCATATGCTTTTTATAGGCAATACCAAATTCTAGTGCAAAATGTAATATCTTTTGGAAAATGCAGTCTTTTAATCAAAGAGTTTATTTCTTCATAACAGAGAGAGTTAACTCTTTGCTAGTGTGAACACTGCCTCCTTTAGTGATGAGTACCATCCAATGTGTCTTCTTTGGACTAAACTTTTCATGAGAACATTTATACTATAACCTCTGACACAACACTGATGGGCAGCCTTACCTAGGTGTGCTTGTTTTCTTGAAAGTAAGTTTTCAGTGCAAACCAGGAGAGAGAAAGAGAACCAAAGAATAATGCCTTTTAATTGACCATGTATCTCTCTTCAGGTGCCTTTTGTTGCGTCTTCGTAGAAAATATGCTTAATCACATAATTCAGACAGAACTACAGAATAAGGGACATTCTCAGGAAGAGATGCACTTACTGTTTTTCCCTCTAAGAGGTAGAATTTACTCTGGCCCATTCATAACCTCTCCTCTGCGGCCATAGGCATGTAGTGCTCCTGGGTTGGGGCACTGTGCATATTTAGTGGCCACCACAATTATGAGAATATTATAGAACATGATCATCATTCTTATTTTCCTTTGTATTTCTTGCAATACGAAGGCTCTTTATGGCATTTCCCCACAGTTTGCCAAATTCCCCCTAATTGCAGAACACATACTTCTGCCTTCTACTGGAACCACAGAAACTCAGTGATGAGAGACCTTAGCAGTAGCATATCCGATTTTTACCCAGTGTATGAATTCCTGCCACAACAAGTGCTCTTTCGGCATCCACTCTGTTGCTTCTAAAGTTGGCACATGCGGCGAAAGTGAAGAGAAATAAGATCATCCCTCTGAGAGTTAGAATAGATCACAAGATTCTATATATAGTAGATGAGATCTTTAAAATATAATTGTTTCAAGTGGCCATTTATCTCTATCTTGGCACTCCAAACATACTGAGGTCCAAACTACATTAGGTTCTGCACAGAGGAAAAAGGGCCTCTACCACTCGGGTATGCCCTCCATAAACCAACAGAGAGCGTCTCAAAGCTCGTCTCTCCCTTTGCTGTCTAAGTATAATCAACTTTAGTAAAGGGGAACTTTGCACAACCCACTCCCCTTCTGGACAGCTCCTCAAATTCAACTGAGATCTACTACTCTGGGATTTTCCTGTTGGCCCCCGGTCTACCCTTTGAACATACAGAGAACAAATCTAATGACCCTGCCTTTTACTTATGCATTATATTCTCCCAAATTTGACTCCGCATTAACTAGGAACACCCAGTTCTTCAACTGCTTCTCATATGACATAGCTGGGAAACCCCACAACAGTGCAACCGTCAGTATCTCCCTCCGCATCTGCCTCCCAGAACCGGACATGGTATGGCAGAGGTGGTCTGACTGGCGAAACTCCATGACTTCCTTGGTTGTTGACATGCTGCTTCCATTAAGGGATCTAACATCAAATAAATGTCTCTGACAGTCATGCCATGCTATTGACTCACCCAGTTAACAGCATGGCATGCAAAAGTAATTGTGGTTTTAGCATTGTTGAAATTTGCCATTTGATATTGGAATACATTCTTAAATAAATGTGATTATGTTATACATCATTTTAATGTGCATTTCTCACTTTATTTTTTTGCTAATGACTTATTACTTGCTGTTTATTTTATATTTATTTTAGACTATGGAAATAATGGTAGACAAAAAAGCAAATTCGAGCGATTTTCTTATTTGAGTTCAAAATGGGTCGTAAAGCAGCGGAGACAACTCACAACATCAACAATGCATTTGGTCCAGGAACTGCTAATAAACATACAGTGCAGTGGTGGTTCAAGAAGTTTTGCAAAGGAGACTAGAGCCTTGAAGATGAGGAGTGCAATGGCCGGCCAGGGGAAGTTGACAACGACCAATTGAGTGCAGTCATCGGAGCTGATCCTCTTACAACTACACAAGAAATTGCCAAAGAACTCAACATTGACCATTCTATGGTCCTTCGGCATTTAAAGCAAATTGGAAAGGTGAAAAAGCTCGATAAGTGGGTGCTTCATGAGCTGACCGAAAATCAAAAGAATAGTCATTTTGAAGTGTTGTTTTCTCTGCTGGTATGCAATGATGATGAACCATTTGTTGATCAGATTGTGACGTGTGACAAAAAGTGGATTTTATATGACAACTGGCGATGACCAGCTAGCTCAGTGGTTGGACCAAGAGGAAGCTCCAAAGCACTTCCCAAAGCCAAACTTGCACCAAAAAAAGGCCATGGTCACTGTTTGGTGGTCTGCTGCCAGTCTGATCCACTATAGCTTTCTGAATCCTGGAAAAACCATTCCATCTGAGAAATATGCTCATCAAATTGGTGAGATGCACCAAAAACTGCAACACCTGGAGCCAGCATTGGTCAACAGAAAAGGGCTCAATTCTTCTCCACGACACACCGGACCGCACATCACACCACCAACGCTTCAAAAGTTGAATGAATTGGGCTATGAACTTTTGCCTCATTCTCCATATTCACCTGACCTCTTACCAACCAACTACCACTTCTTCAAGCATCTCGACAACTTTTTGCAGGGAAAACGTTTCCACGACCAGCAGGATGCAGAAAATGCTTTCCAAGAGTTCATTGAATCTGGAAGAATGGATTTTTATGCTACAGGAATAAACAAATTTATTGCTCGTTGGCAAAAAGGTGTTGATTGTAGTGGTTCCTATTTTGATCAACAAAAATGTATTTGAGCCTAGTTATAATGATTTAAAATTCACAGTCTGAAACCGGAATTACTTTTGCACCAACCTAATAAAATCTCTATGCTTTTCACAGGTTCTGCTTTCAAGGTCCCTCATTCTGTATTTGTTCAATTAGATTTGCGGGGCCTAAGCCCAGTGCTCTCTCAGAATTTTCCTTTATTAAGCTGTGTATTGTTATTTGATCCTCCTTTCTGACCTGTTGAGCGAGATCCTTGTGGACCCTGATGAGGTCACCTTACTCATGAGCGATCCCTCCAGTATCCTATCAGTCTGATTAACACCACACCAACATCCTCATCTCAGTTGTTGAAAAAAGCTTTCAACAGAACATGGTCACAGCAGCCTCCATAACCTCAACGTCCACGATCTCTCTCCAGGTTGATAGTTGATGGCAAATGACTGTCTCAATGTACTTGAGTAATTACAGAGGTTAACATGTTCTCTGCAGTTAATAAATATCTAGAGATCCAGTGATAGGAAAAAGTCACATTTTCACATCTAGGATTATATCCTTGACTTCGATGCCATTTTGAGGTCATGAGTATTTATAGACCACACAAAGTTTCATTTATTCATCCATTCATCTGATAAATAACGTTTCAGTGCCTCCAACGTGCCAGACATGAGGCTAGGTGGGAGTAGTACAATCAGGAGAGAGTTAGAAGGATCCTGAGTCTAGGCACTGACACCCTGTAGAGTGACAGGTGTTACACAAATAATCACATCAGTACTGTAAAGGAAAAGAACACAAAGAGCTTCAGGGAGAGTGTCCCTTCCCTGAAGAAGTAACATTTAAGCAGAGACCTGAAGTTAGCCAGGCAAGAAAGGGGGAAGAGTATTATTCCAAGCAGAAGCAATAGCCGTGTGAAGACTATGAGTGAGAAGCAGCTTGTTTAAGGATCAAGAGCCGGGCTGAACAGCTGAGGCAGGTGGGCAGGGAAAGTGCAGAGAGGCTGCTGTGAGGGTAGGAGGGGCCAGTGCCCCACCGCCCAGGGCCATGTTAAGGAATGAAGACTTTGTCCTAAGAGAAAAGAGAAATCGCTGAAGAGCTTTAAGCAGAAAAGTAGCAAGATCAGCTTTGCATGTTTAAAAGCTCCTCTAGCTTTTCTGGCTGCTATTGGAGAACATTGGAGAAGGACAGGGGAATAGGAACAATTTTACTCCAAGGGCTTGCTTGGAGAGGGTGGAAGGGCACCACAGTAGGTGGGAAAGAAACTTCAAGTAGTTATATGCCTACCATAGTTCTCTCCGAGATGTGAATCTGAACTTACTAAAGTTTTCAAATCCACAGAGTTTTTTAAGGTCCATGGATTAAATATGACATCTTCAAGTGAAAAATATTATTATGTAAAATCACAGATTGTTCTTGATACAATCATTTCAGAAAAATAATTTCAAAGTATGTCATTGTTCCCTCTATCACTGCCCCAAGGCATGGAGCAGTCCCTCCAAAATAATGAAAATTTTACTTAAGGATGCTAAAATTAACCTTAAAAATAGTCATCTTTGCTAAAATGCATTTGAACAGAATTTTATTTAGCCACATTCTTCCTTCCAAAAGTTTTTTTAGAGACAAATAATTGACTTTTTGTATTCATTAACACACATATTAAAATACTGTACACTACTTTGTAAATTACCATATACTGAGAACTTTCACTGATTCCATGGAACACAAATATTTAGGAAGTCACAATAGTTATTTTTAATAGTCCTCTAGGAATGGAGCAGAACTCTCCAGAAACACCTAGGATTTTTCTGACCTAGGGCTAAGATAATCGTGATTGTCCGTTTATCAGATGTGCCTGCAGACTGAATAACTTCATCAATAAAGTCAAAGAGTCTTTGGCAAGTTTTTGATATATCCCAAGGAGTCTTTTAAATTTTAATTTAATTTGTGGAAGTGGATTTGTGAAGGTATCTCTTAAACAAAAAGAAAACTTACTAAATTGCTGCTGTAACAGAGAGAATGGCCTGAAAAATGGTAAAAATACTTTATGACTCTTCAAACCCCCTCTCCCTTTTTGAGAACTAAAACCTACATCCCTGCCTCGGGCCAGTGGTCGGGAGGGGCAGGGGAGTATCCTTTGTTCTTTGTGCCACAGGAAATGGCTCCAGGGAATTGCCCAGGTGCAGGTCACAAGATTGGCTTAGCCGAGGATGGGATTATGAGATTAATCAGAACCTTTAAAAGCTCTGCACTTCTGCTTAGAGGCAGGACTTTGGTACTTTTGTTAGGTTGATACAGAGGGATTCTAGGTCTCCCAGGGACAAAAGTGGGTGCTGCAGCCCCCATCTTGGTCCTGCCCCACCCTAATCCTGCCCTGAGGTACTGCCATACCTGGGGGAGGAGGGAATGCCCTATGAATCAGCCAATCAGAACTTAGCGTGCCAGCTGCAAAAGAATGCAGAGGACTCTCTAGCCCATGGCCAAGCCGGATAGGTACCATAGAGCCCAGAAACTGACCTAGAACAACCCGCATACATAGTAATGTAAGTCCCAACTGTCCAATCAAAGTGGTTCCACGGTGGCGTCTGAGCCACTAGGGAGGTCCGAACCTGGACACCATAAAACAAGATGCAGACCATAACCAAGCTCTCTTTTTCTTGCTGCGACAATGGGTCTGGTCATCATCTGTGGCATGTGTATCATGCTCTGTAAACCTACATCTTGCTCTTGACCTACAATCCTATCTTTCTCTCCTCAATAAACCTCATTTTCATGCTTGCCTTACTTTGGTGCATCTAGTCATTCTTTGGCCATGAGCGCTTCAAGAACAGATGTTTCAGACTGAAACCTGACATATTAACACAGGAGTCTGCCAATCTCTTTATTTGTCAGCAAATTAATAAACTTCTCTTTTATTCTCCTCAAACCACTTGTCCTCATTCTTCTGATGTGGCCTCGGGGACAAGTGCCAGACTTTGGTAACGCTGCCACTGACAATCTTCTTCTAAGTGAAAAAATAAAAAATAAAAATATTTTGGTGTATATGTGTTGGGTCATAGTTGTCTATTCTCAGTCCTTGGTGTTCTCTTGGCCGAAGAATGACCAGACACCAAAAGTAGGGCAAGTGTGAAGCGAGGTTGATTGAAGAAGAGCAAGATAAGTTTACAGAGCAAGAACAAGATATAGTTGTACAGAACAAGAACAAGAGCAAGATACGTTTGCCACAGGCAACAAACAGGCTCCCCTGTCATACAAGTGCTCTAGTAATGGTCTAGTGTCTTGTTTTATGGTGTCTAGATTGGGCCTCCGTTGTAGTTCAGATGTCACTACTGAACCACTCTTATGGACAGTTAACAACAAGGTAATTAGCCTTAGGTTACTCTAGGTCACTTTCCAGATCCTATTGTACCTGGGCTGCCCGGCCTGCGCTGGGGAATTCCCTGCATTCTTTTGCAGATTGGCAGGGCATTCTTCTTTCTTCCCAGGTGTGGCAGCCGCTTGGGGCAGGATTAAGGTGGGGCAGCACCAAGCTGTGGGGGGCCTGCCTTTGACCCTAGGAGAGCCAGAGATCCCTTGCTATCTACCTAACATATGTATTCTTCTAAACTTTTTCATGCATATGTACATATACCAAAAAATATAATTTTAAATACAAAAACTAGGATGCTAATGTTATCAAAACTACAAGGGGTTTCAGTCTAGGTCCAGTTATTCCTCACACAAAGATCCAATTATTGAGACAACAAGGATTGCCAAGGAAAGGGGAATTTTTTAATATGAAAGACATTTTGTCAAATGAATGGCGGAAGCTGCCTCAAATCTGTCTCTGCGACTAAACAGAGATCATGGGCTTTTAAAGGAGAGGCCACATACCTTGGGGCAGGTCATGATATAACTAACAAAGGGCTACTGTGCCTGGCAGGGCAGGTTGTGGATCTAGAAGTCAGGAAGTCTGCCCAGGGGCCTTGAGAATTTCAGCAACTTTATTTTGAAGAAAATCCTCCATTTCTGGGAAACAACTCAAAAAGTCAAGTGGTTAGTTAAGGGAGAGGATTATGAAAAAACACATAGGGGTCAATGAAATTTATTCATGGACCAGTTACACTAATGTATATAATGTTGTATAACTTTTTTCATTTAACGATTAACTCAAAATGTGTCATAAATCTAAATGTGAGAACTAACACAATAAAACTTCTAGAAGAAAATATGGGAAAAAAATCTTTGTGACCTTTACCTACAAAGGTTACTTAGAGAAGACCCAAAAACATGAAACATAAAGAAAGTCAGGTAAGTTGGTTTTTATGAAATTTAAAAACGTTTGCTCTTCAAAAGACATTGTTAAGAAAATGAAAAGGCAAGCCACAGAGTAGCAGAAAATATTTGCAAAACATGTATCTGATAAAAATCTTGCATCCAGAATAAAGATCCCTTCTAGCACAACAGGAAGAAGAACAAAAAAGGGCAGAAGTCAAAAGATATGAATAGACACAACACCAAAGAACACATATGGATGTTCAACATCATTAGTCATTAGGGAAATGCAAACTAAAACCACAATGAGCTATCACTACACACCCGCTATTATAACTAAAAATAAAAAGACTGATGATACCAAGTGTTGGGGAGGGTGTTGAGCAACTGGAACTCTCCATCATCACTGGTTAGAATGCAAAATGATACAACCACTTTGAAAAGTTTGCCAATTTCTTATATAGTTAAAAATATACCTGCTCTATGACCCAGCAGTCCCACTTCTACGTGTGCAAAGAAGAGAAAGAAGAACATTTACACAAGGCTTGTATTAAAATTGTCACAGCAGCTTTATTCATATTAGATTAAACTTTCCAAATGTACATTTACTGGTGAATGGATAAAGGAATTGTGGAATATGCATATAATGAAACACCATTCAGCTATTTAAAAAGTGGAAGAACTACTGATACACAGCAACATGGAATGGATCTCAAAGCATTATGTTAAGCGGAAGAAGACACACGTAAAAGACTACATACTGCATAATTCCATTTATTTGAAATTCCAGAAAAGACAAAGAAAGCAGATCAGTGGTCACAGGGCCTGGAGTTGGGAGAAGATTGGCTACAAAGGAGCATAAGTGAAATTTATGGGATAATGGAACTGTTCTATATCATCATTGTGGTGGTGGTGGTTATAGGACAGTACCCATTTGTCAAAACCCACCACATTGTACACTTAATACTAGTGAATTTTATTGTATGTAAATTATAGCTCTATGAAACTACTTAAAAATCTCTGTATATCAAATGAAAAGTCAAAAGGTGAATGATGGGCTGGGAGAAAATGTTTGAAATAGATATGACAGACAAAAGGTTACTATTCCTAACTAACAAAGAGCCATAGAAATTTATACGTAAACATCAAGGAATCTGATAGAAAAATTAACAAAGTATATGCAGTTTTTCACATTAGAGTTGATGTAAATGGATATTAATCATATGAAAAGATGCTCAACTTTACTGAAAATTCAGGTCGATGTAAGCAAGGCAAAAATCAGATGCATTCTCCCATCAGTTTGGCATCCATTAGAAAGACTGATAAAATGTATTGCTGACAAGGTTATAGAGGAAAGGAGACTTTCATACAACTTCTATAATCTTTTTGGAGAGCAAATTGCAAATAAGCAGAGTCTTTGACTGAACAGAATCTATCCTACAAAGATAAAAGCACCAGTACTCACAGATTTGTATATAAATTTGTTAACTTCTGGTCTTTGCCTACCCTCAGCATTAAAAATCTGGGGATGGCGGGGGTGGGAACTATTGCCTATAAATAGAGAAATGTTGAATAAATGGGAGTCCATATATACATACTATAGAATATCATGCTGCTATTAATAACATATTAATCTATGCATATTGACATGGAAGAATGAACACGGTATGTTGTTATATGGAAAGGTAAGTTGCAGAAATATTTATAGTGTGATCTCATTATTTGGTAATGAAAAGAAAGAAAGAAAACCTGTATTGTGTATCTGTTTGTATATGGTTGCACTAGTTTAGAGAACTAAAGATAAACATACATTGGGCCAGGCTCGGTGACTCACACCTGTAATCCCAGAAACTGAAGAGGCTGAAGTGACCGGATCACTTAAGCCCAGGAGTTTGGAATTGCAGTGAGCTATGATCATGCCACTGCAGTCCAGTTTGGGCAACAGAGCAAGACTCTGTCTCAAAAAATAAAAACAAACACATACACCAAAAACATATATCTTTTTTTTTTTTTCCTTTTTTTTTTTTTGAGACAGAGTCTCTCTTTGTTGCCCGGGCTAGAGTGAGTGCCGTGGCGTCAGCCTAACTCACAGCAACCTCAAACTCCTGGGCTTAAGCGATCCTACTGCCTCAGCCTCCTGAGTAGCTGGGACTACAGGCATGTGCCACCATGCCCAGCTAATTTTTTCTATATATATTTTTAGTTGGCCAGATAATTTCTTTCTATTTTTAGTAGAGACGGGGTCTTGCTCTTGCTCAGGCTGGTCTCGAACTGCTGATCTCAAGAGATCCACCCGCCTCGGCCTCC
The DNA here is from genome assembly GCF_041146395.1 of Eulemur rufifrons. Lineage (NCBI taxonomy): Eukaryota > Metazoa > Chordata > Mammalia > Primates > Lemuridae > Eulemur > Eulemur rufifrons. The sequence continues at coordinate 71,003,558 of NC_090986.1, read as the reverse complement.
CAGAGTGCTAGGATTACGGGCGTGAGTCACCACGCCCAGCCAAAAACATACATTTTAAAGTTTAAATATTGGCTGCATGGAAGTAGGAGGGAGAGAGACTGTTGCCCTTTTCCTTATGTATCTCTATGTTAGTGCCGTATTGCAAAGAACACTTTTTGCTTTTGTAGTTTGAAAAGGAAAATCAAGAAATTAGTTTTCAAAATTATACACACAGTGAAGCATACTCTTTTTTTCCTTCCTAGTGTTCAGAGCTTTCAAATACTAATCTAATGTACATGCATGGGACACTATGCTCTGAAAAACTGTCCTACTCTTCTTGGTTCTAATAAAATGTGAGGCCAAATGACAGAATACATTGTTTTTAAAAAGATCAGTAGGTACAGTTCAAGTAACAAATACACCGAGGGAAAGGAACCCAAACTGGCTTTATCCCGAGGGCACTGAGCTTCAGTTTTCATAATCTCCTGAGGCATAAGGACCAGAGACGAAGCCTAGAATGTGCCCAACATGAAACAATGAATAGGAAACCCTATTGATAAAGCTGCGACCACTAAGAGATACACTCTCAGAGAAAGGGTGCCTGTCTCAAAATTTGGTCTTAGATAGATGAGGAAAACATTCCCTAAGAGTTCAAGGAGAACTATGAAACACTGATTAAAGAAATCGCAGATAACATAAACAAACAGAAAAACATCTCATGCTCATGGACTAGTAGAATCAACATTGTTAAATGTCTATACTGCACAAAGTGATTTATGGATTCAACATAATCCCCATCAAAATATCAACATCATATTTCACAGACATAGAAAAAATAATTCTACACTTTGTCTCCAGGAACCAACAAAGATCCCAAATAGCCAAGACAATCTTAAGCAAAAAGAGCAAATCTAGAGGCATCACATTACCAGACTTCAAATTATACTACAAGGATATAGTAACTAAAACAGCATGATATTGATAGGAAAACAGAGACATAGACCAATGGAACAGAATAGAGAACCCAGATATAAAACCAGCTACCTACAGCCAAGTGATCTTCGACAAAGGAAACAACAACAAACACTGGAGAAAAGAAGCCCTATTCAATAAACAGAGCTGGGAAAATTGGATAGCCACATGTAGAAGAATGAAACAAGACCCCTATCTCTCACCATTCACAAAAATTAATTCAAGACGGATAAAACACTTAAATATACAGCATGAAACCATAAAAATTCTAGAAGACAATGTAGAAAAAACTCTTCTAGACATCTGCCTAGGAAAAGAATTTATGACTAAGACCCAAAAGGCAATTACAGCAACAAAAAAAAATAAATAAATGGAACTTGGTTAAATTAAAAAGTTTTCACACAGCAAAGGAAATAATCAACAGAGCAAACAGACAACCTACAGAATGGGAGAAAGTATTTGCAAACTATACATCTTATAAAGGGCTAATATCCAAACTATACAAAGAACTCAAGCAAATCAGCAAGAAAAGAACAAACAACTCCATTAAAAAGTGGGCAAAGGATATGAGCAGAAGTTTTTCAAAAGAAGATAGACAAATGAACAACAATCATATGAAAAAATCCCTAACATCACTAATCATCAGGGAAGTGCAAATTAAAATCACTATGAGACATTACCTTACCCCTGTCAGAACAGCCACTATTAAAAAGTCCCAAAATAATAGATCTGGCATGAATGCAGAGAGAAAGGAACATGTATACACTGTTGGTGCAACTGCAAATTAGTACAACCTCTTTGGAAAACAGCATGGAGATTTCTCAAAGAAATAAAAATAGACTTACCATTCAACCTAACAATCCCACTCCTGGGGGTATCTACCCAAAGGAAAAGAAGTCATTTTATCAAAAAGATACCTGCACTCAAATGTTTATTGCAGCACAATTCACAATTGCAAAGATAGGGAATCAACCTAAGTGCCCATCAACTCATGAGTGAGTTAACAAAATGTGGTATAAATTTATGTACCACAGAGTACTACTCAGCCATAAAAATAAATGAATTAATTTCCTTTGCAGCAATATGGATGGGGCTGGAGACCATTATCCTAAGTGAAGTATCTTAGGAATGGAAAAACAAACACCACATGTACTCTCTAAGAAATTGAAACTAATTGATGGGCACACACAGGCATGGAGAGAAGTAAAAATCATTGGAAATCAAAAAGGGGGGAGGGGGAAGGAGGGGAGGGTTAAAAACCTACCTAACAGGTACAATGAACACTATTTGGGGGATGGACATGCTAATAACCCTTACTTAAGCATATAAAAACTTCCATGTAACAAAAACATTTGTACCCCCTTAATATTTTTAAATAAAAAAAAAAGAATGAGGGCAACATAAAGATAGTCTTCAGAGGAAATAAAACCAAAAATATTTACTTCCTACAAAGTCTCACTTAAAGAAATACTTTACAAATGTATTTCTAGAATAAGAAAATTTAAATACATAAATAAATATAGGATGTATAACTTCCAAAATAATACACAAAAAATAATAGAATTATTTTTTAAATTAATTATAATAAGACATGAAAAGGAAATAAAGCAAACATAGAACAAATGGAATAATTACAAAACACAAAATAAGATGCTGGAAATAACCCAAATACGTCAATAATTACAAATGTGCCACTGTGCTGAAAACTCCAATTATCAAGGCCAAGTTGCTAGACTTGATTTTTTTTTTTTTTTAAGAGACAGAGTTTCACTGTGTTGCCCAGGCTGGAGTGCAGTGGCTATTCACAGGCATGAGCATAGCACACTACAGCCTCAAGCTTCTGGGCTCAAGCAATCTTCCCACCTTGCCTTTTGAGTAGCTGGGACTACAGGTACACAGCACAGCACCAGCCTCTAGACTTGATTTATTAAATCTATTTCTATGCTGTTGATAAGAGACACATCTAAAATTTAATAATACAACAAAAATTTAAAACTTAAGTATGGAAAAATTATACCATACAAACACTAATAAAGTTCAGATAATTATATTAGGGTAAAAATTCCTAGGGATAAGAAGGTATTCCATAGTGATAAAAGAGAATTGACCAAGAACATGTAACAGTGATGAGTTGGTATGCACAAAATGACATGACCTCAATAATATATGGCAAAAATTGAAGGAATTATAAAAAGAAAATATGTAATAGAAAAAAATTCAACAAATTTCCAAATATTGATATCATATAGTCAATATTCTCCCCTACAATGCAATTAAGTAGGAAATGAGTAATTAAAGGAAAAATTTAAAAACCCATACATTTAAAGGATTTCAAATATTCTTTTAGTAGTACATTGCTCAAAGAAGAAATCATAACAGATTTTAGAAAATACTTTAGAAAATCAATGTACTAAACATTTAATTTCAGAGGTTGGAAAGAAAACAAAAGAATAAAGCCAACATAAGACTTTTTAAAAGATAAGTATGAGAACTACTGGTAGAAAACTTTCTAAGATGGCTCTCAAGATTTCTGCATCCTGTACACACAACCAATATAATCCCCTCCTGTTGAGTATGGATGGGACCAACTTAATTAGGTGAGCCCTTTAAGTGGGGGCCTAAACATCAAAGACAAAAGTCTGGGAAATTCAAAGGTTCAGCAGGTGCTCCTTGTACTTTCTCTACAAGTATAAAACACTGAGGAAAGAAATCGCAGAAGACACAAACAAATGGAAAAACATATCATGCTCATGAATCGGTAGAATCAGCGTTGTTAAAATATCCATACTACCCACAGTGATTTACAAATTCAAAGCAATCCTCATCAATTTACCAACATCATACCTCACAGATCTAGAAAAAATAATTCTACACTTTGTTTGGAACCAGAAAAGGGCCCAAATAGCCAAAGCAACCTTAAACATAAAGAACAAATCTGAAGGCATCACATTACCAGACTTCAAACTATACTACAAGGATATAGTAAACAAAACAGCATGGTATTAGTACAAAAATAGAGACATAGACCAATGGAAAATAGAGAGCCCAGATATAAAACCATCTACCTTCAGCCAACTGATCTTTGACAAAGTAGACAACAACACACACTGGGGAAAAGAATCCCTATTCAATAAATAGTGCTGGGAAAATTGGATAGCCACATGCAGAAGGATAGAACAGGACCCCTCCTATCTCTCACCACTCACAAAAATTAATTCAAGGTGGATAAAACACTTAATTGTAAGGAAGGAAACCATAAGAATTCTAGAAGAAAGGCCGGGCGTGGTGGCTCACGCCTGTAATCCTAGCACTCTGGGAGGCCGAGGTGGGTGGATCGTTTGAGCTCAGGAGTTCGAGACCAGCCTGAGCAAGAGCGAGACCCCATCTCTACTAAAAATAGAAAGAAATTATATGGACAGCTAAAAATATATATAGAAAAAATTAGCCGGGCATGGTGGTGCATGCCTGTAGTCCCAGCTACTCGGGAGGCTGAGACAGGAGGATCGCTTGAGCCCAGGAGTTTGAGGTTGCTGTGAGCTAGGCTGACGCCACGGTACTCACTCTAGCCTGGGCAACAGAGTGAGACTCTGTCTCAAAAAAAAAAAAAAAAAAAAAAAGAATTCTAGAAGAAAATGTAGGAGAAACTCTTCTAGTTACTGGTCTTGGCAAAGAATTGATGAAGAAGACCCCAATGGCAATTCCAGCAATAACAAAAATAAATAAATCAGATTTGATTAAACTAAAAAGTTTCTGCACAACTAAGGAAATAATCAACAGACCAAATAGACAACCTAAGAATGGGAGAAAATATTTGCAAACTATACATCTCATAAAGGGCTGACATCCAGAATCTACAAAGAACTCAAATAAATCAGCAAGAAAAAACAAACAACCCCATTAAAAAGTGGGCAAAAGACATGAGCAGAAGCTTTTCAAAAGAAGAAAGACAAATGGCCAATAAACAAATGAAAACATGCTTAATGTCACTAACCATCAGGGAAATGCAAATTCAAACCACAATGAGATATCACCTTACCCCAGTTAGAATGGCTTTTATTAAAAAGTAAAAAAACAATAGACACTGGCATGGATGTAGAGAGAAAGGAATGCTTATACACTATTGGTGGGACTGCAAATTAGTACAACTTCTGTGGAAAACAGTATGGAGAGTCCTCAAAGAACTAAAAGTAGACCTACCATTCCACCCAGAAAATGCATAGAGTAAAGGAAAAGATGAATAACTTGTATCACATTAAGAATCTCTATTCATCAAAAGATGTCATAAAGAAAAGTAAAAAGATAAGCCATAAACTATGAGTAGACACAACTTACAAGCCATATAATTGACAGAGGATTAATATCCAAGTTATAAACAGCCTCTAAACTGAAAATTAAAATAACAGCTCAGTAGAAACATAAGCAAAAAACAAACTTGAACAAGAATTTCACAAAAGAATGAACATGGTCCACAAACATAAACAAAAGCTCAATCCTCTTAGTGTGTCAAAGAAATGCAACTTACAGTCACAAAATGCCATTTCACAGATATCACACTGGCAAAAATAGAAAAGCGTGATAACATAAAGTGTGAGAACAGTGTAGAGAAACCAGAAATCTTATACAGTTCTGGAAGAGGTGTATATTGGCATAACCATTTTGGAAAACTATATGGTATTATATAGCAAAATTGAAAATAAGCCTACTCTATGTACCAGAATACCTACTTCTAAATAATACATACCCTGGGGAAATTGTTGCACACGTACTTCAAAAGACAGGTACAAGAATATTCCTGGAACATTCTGTTCCTATTTATAACAGAAAAAGCTATAAAAAATGTAAATAATCCAGTGTACATCAACACAAAAGAGGATAAATCATGTGGTATGTTTTTATAATGACAAACTATACTGTAGTGAAAATGAATGAGCTATAACTACCTACATTTACTCAGATGATTCTCACAAACAACGTGTAGAGAAAAAAAGCAAACCAGCTTCCCGTTGTTTAACTGATATGTATTTAGTAAATTAAGCTTTAAGCTTTGAGTTAGTTAAGTGGTAAGTATGCAGTAAATATAAATTGTATAAACATAATGTTTTAAAAATGTATGTCTAAATACCTGTTTCCTGTATTACACTGTGAAGTGTTCTAGGATAGGCATTTATCTTCCTTAACTTTGTTTCCCCAGTATTTAGCACAGGTATTGTATATAATACATGTTGCCTTAGCCTGAGTTCCTCCCAAGGCTGAGCCTGAAACAAAGCCTTCCGTGCAAGTGGTTTATTTGGGAAGTGAGCCCAGGAAGCAGGAGTAAGGTAGAGGGGGAAAGAAAGAGGAAAGGAAAAAAATCCAGTATAAGGATAAGTTACCATGGCCGGGCGCGGTGGCTCACGCCTGTAATCCTAGCACTCTGGGAGGCCGAGGTGGGCGGATCGTTTGAGCTCAGGAGTTCGAGACCAGCCTGAGCAAGAGCGAGACCCCATCTCTACTAAAAATAGAAAGAAATTATATGGACAGCTAAAAAATATATATAGAAAAAATTAGCCGGGCATGGTGGCACATGCCTGTAGTCCCAGCTACTCGGGAGGCTGAGGCAGGAGGATCGCTTGAGCCCAGGAGTTTGAGGTTGCTGTGAGCTAGGCTGACGCCACGGCACTCACTCTAGCCTGGGCAACAGAGTGAGACTCTGTCTCAAAAAAAAAAAAAAAAAAAAAAAGGATAAGTTACCAAGGTGGCCAGTACTGGTGCATTATCCCACTGGACCATCTGAGGAGCCGTATGAAACACCTTCAGAAGCATTTGTCCATTGCTTCTATCCACAATTTGTCAAGGATGTCCAGGGTTTTAACACTCTTTGAGTCTGGGCTGCACATGGCAGAGTGTGGAGCAGACTCCTTCTGGCAACCAACTCCCTGAGGCAGAAAAGCTCTGGGACAAAAAGTAAGCCGCACTTGTCATGAAGCTCTAGGCAAGGTGCTGCCAGAATAGACCTACAGGAGGAGCAAAAAAATAAAATAAAAAAAAAAAAGAATACATCCACAGGAAGCTCATCAAGGCCTCCCTGTGAATGATTGCCAGCGAAGTGGCTATATTATCACAAAATGAAAAGAACGAAGATTTACGAAGGGTCTACTACAGGGTAACCACTTTGTGTATCTTCTTTCATTTAATCCTCGCAATAACGTTAACATAGGACTTTTAGCTCCATTTTTACTTATTAAGAAAAGATTAGGCTTAATGAGAGGTAATATAACTTTCCAAAGTGCCATAATTATAATGTGGCAGAGTAAGGATTTGGGAGCAAATCTTCCTCAAAAGCCAGAGCTGCTTCTACTATAGTACGAAGTTGATACTGTGGCACAGTTCAAAGTGCCCAGAGAGCAAACGCATTTCAGGAAAGATGAATAGGAAGCAAGGAGATGGGGAAAATAAAAAAAGAAATGTACTCAAGAGTAGAATAACACAATGTAATTCACAGTTGGAATAGGACTAATATAAATAAACATGTCAAGAGAATTTGTCCTACAGTGGTTTTTGTATTTGTAAAGAAATAATACCAAAACCCAGAAATCAGTTTGTTCTGGGTTTATACTTAATAACATAACAACAAACAATCAGAAGCTAAAATGAAATGAACAATACCATTCATAGTAACATCAAAGTACATGAAATACTTAGGGTAAAATAAAAGATGTACAAGACCTGTACACTGAAAAACCACAAAACATCACTGAAAGTAAAAGATCTAAATAAATAGATTGATATATTACGATATTGACTTAAGGGGTCATTATACCCAATATTGTTAAGATGTTAATTTTTCCAAAATTGATCTACAGATTCAATTCATTCCCAATCAAAATCTCAGCAGTGCTTTTTGAAGAAATTGGCAAAGTGATTCTAAAATTCACATGGAAATGCAAGGAGTCTAGAGGACCCAAAGCAACCTTGCCAAATGAGAACAAAGTGGAGGATTAACAATACCTGATTTCAGAACCTATAAAGCTACAGTAACCATGGCTCTGTGGTATTAGAGTAAAGAAAGACAAATAGAACAATGGGGCAGAATAAAGAATCCAGAAATTGACCCATATACATGTGAGCAACTAATTTTCAACAAAAGTACAGAGGCAATTCAATTGGAAAAGGCTAGACTTTTCAATAAACAGTGCTGGAAAAAGTAAAAATCTGTATGTTTAAAAAAAGAACTTTGATTCATACCTCATGCCACATACAAAAATTAACTTAAAATGAATCATAGATCATAATGTAAAGTCTAAAGATATAAAACCTCTAGAAGAAAATATAGGAGAAATCTTTGTCACTTTGGATCAGCAAATTTTTCTTAGATACAATGCTAAAAGCAAAACTGTTTAAAAAAAGAAATTATATCTTATCAAAATTAAAGAGATTAAGAAAATTAAGAGAATTACTAACAGATTGAAATGAATTAAGAGATTGAAAGAAGTTATTAACCAATTAATAATTAAGAGAATGAAAATATAAACCACTGATTTGAGAAAATGTTTACAAATCATATTTCTGATGAAAGGCTTGAATACAGAATATGTAAACAACTCTGAAAACTCAATAATAGGAAGACAGCTCAAACTAAAACTGGGCAAAAGATATGATGCACACAAAGAAGATATATTCAGGACAAATTAGTTCATTAGTCATTAGGTAAATGCAAATAAAACCATAAGGAGATACCACTAACATCTATTAGAATGGATAGAATTAAAAAGGCTGACCATAGCAAGTGTTGACGGGATGTGGAGGAACTGGAATTCTTATACACTGCTGGTAGGAATTCAAAATTATAACACAACTTTAGAAAACATTTTGGCAATTTCCTAAATATGTAAACATACAACCTACCCTTTGATCCAGCCATTCTACTCCTAGTTAATTATGCAAGAGAAATGAAAGCATATTTCCATACAAAGACTTGTAGAAGAATGTTTGTAGCAGCTTGATTTATATAGCCCAAAACTAGAAACAAGCCAAATGTCCATCAGCAAGTAAATGGATCAATAAACTGTGGTACATCCATATAGTCGAACAGTACTCAGCTATAAAAAGGAATGAAATATCGATACATAAAACATGGGTAAATATCAGAATAATTATGATGAATCTAAGAAGCCAGGCAAAAAAAGAAAAATCACTACATGATTCCATTCATATAAAAATTATAGAAAATGCAAACTAATGCTAGTAACATTAAGCCGATCAGTGATTTCCTTGATATGGGATAAGGGGCAAGAAGGAGGGATCATAAAAGGTCAGGAAGTAACTTTTGTGGATGATGGATAAATATGTTCATTATCTTGATTGTGGTGATAGTTCCACAGGTATATACATTTTTCAAAGCTTATCAAATTATATACCTTAAATATGTACACTTTATGTCAATTATACCTCAATATATAAAGAATTGTTTCTGCTTAAATAAACAAAAGTTAACCTAACTGATTTCTCCTCCCTTCATCTATGGTATATTTCTTACCTTCCCACCACGCCACAGGGATGAAAGCATGTGTGGATCTTGACTCCTGGGAATGACTCAGACTTTTTGGAATTAGTTCATTGAGGTTCCTTTGCATTTTCAGTTCTCTGACTATTTTTTTACTTTTTTTGGTAGCTTATCCTTTTTTTCTCATTTTTAGTATCGGATTGACGGTCTCCTCCAACTTTTTACATTCTAACAAGAAGTCTCCTCTCCTTTATGTTGATTTTAATTTAAAAGCGTCCTTCATAATATCTTTTAAAAAAAGTGTTTGATTTCTCATCTTGAGCCTAAATGGCACTTAATTCCTGCTGAGGAAAAAATTTAGAATTCCAGATTGTAGAAATCTGTACAATCACTGCTACTGAACAGTGTGATAACTGCTTTCAGGAATTTCCATATCCTTCCCAAATCCTAGCTCTGCACAAAGGTGGCGGCGTCCTGAGAAGGGCTGTCCCCGAGAGAGCAGAAACCCTTCAGATGTCACCTGTCCGATACAGAACTCTCAATAGAGACACAAACCCCTGAGCCTCACCACACCCCAAGCCAACTCCGGAAGCCCTACATTCAAGTGAAAATGCTAGAGATAATCACAAAGGGTCCGGGAGCAGATTCTGGAGCAATTCACATGAGAGCAATTTCCATGCCCGGAGGAGGTTGCTACTGTGCTCACCTTTCAAGAATGGCTGGGAGGAGTAACTTACGGGAAAGAAAATCTGACCCACCTATGGAGATAAAGATAATCACAAGGGGAAGAGACACTTCAAGGAGTGCTGGACATTTCACAGTCAGAGGATTCAACCCTTCCTCTCAGGGTGGGGATGCAGGTCAGGACCCACACAGTCCTCTCCAAGTGTGATCCCTGGACCGCCCGCTGTTCCTGCTCCCCCTCGAGGTGAGTGCAGAACTGGAGCGTGAGCTGCCGGGAACCTTTATGGTCACTCGACATTGCCATGGCATGCAAACATCTGATCAGTCATTCATTTTGTCCGTAACTTATAAAAGCGTAGGTTGGCAACATTAAAAGTAGTTAAAAAAAACAAAAAACAAAAAACAAAAACCTGGTCTTTCTCCACAAATAGTTTGAGAAGCACTGAGACTCTTCTTGCTCTTTCTGCTGCCCAATCCCTCTCTTCTGGTCTCCTCTCACCACCTGGAACCCAACATGACAGCCTTAATAACGTATTTTTAGTTTCCCAGGGGTGCCAAGCCTTTTCTCAAATAGACCTTTGTTGTTTTCTTTGCCTAATTTTTTCTCCGCATACTCTTAACTTTTTTTCTTGTTTCTACTTTTCTTTTTTCTTCCTTCCTGCCTGCCTTCCTCTTAATTTTTAAAAATGAACTGTATTCTATAAAGTGTTGGCAAGACTGTGGGGAAAGAGAAACTCCCACACACTGCAAGTAGGGACATAAATGGCCTGCAGCTTATTTAGAGAGCAACAGGGCAGCCTACCATATGTGGTAGACTGCAAAAATGGCCGTGATCCTTCACTTTTCCCATTTTCACACTCTTTGCAATGTGATTGTGCACATCCTTTCATCAAGAGGTGGAGTCTATTTCCTCTCCCTTTTTATCTAGGCTGACCTTCCATTCTGTCTATTCTCTTGCTTTTACCAATAGAATGCAGCAGAAGAGACATTGTGTCTTAAGAGTACTTAAGCTCCTTCACTTGTTCTCTTGCTTCCTGCAAGAAGAGCACAAGCCTACTGAAGAAGGAGATCACATGAAGGGACCAGCTGTCCCAGCTGAGGCGATGGTAGACCAGCCAGCCAACCCAGCAGCTGCCCACAGAAGCATGAGCAGAAGTCACTATAGTAAGTTCTCTAGTCCAGGGCAAATGTTTCAAGTTCAGAAATCTCATGTTCCTCAGAACATACAAGACACACCCCGTGGAAGCATCTCCTGGAGCTCCCATCCTAACACAGGGCTACAGCTCCCCAAGGAGTCTCCTGAACAACTCTGACATTCATACCTAATTGCGAAGTCTTTGGTATATCAGCAAAAGTGTTTAGGCAAAAGTCTTTAGGTTAGTTTCATTTGCTCAACTGTTTTTCACAGAATACTCACATGGAGTCTGATACTCCCACAAGATAGGCCTTCCCTTGGAACATCAGTCTCTGAGGGTTGATTCTTCCATGATTTTTTTTCTGGAAAATTCTTGGTTGAATCAATGGTTAAATGAAATAATTTCAACTGCTGAAATAAGAAGCTGGTGCACTAGATTTTTATGCATTTTCAAGCTATAGAAAAAGAAATACTTTCTGAACACTGGAATTAAGTACGGCAATTTTATATATATTTATTTCTAAAGATAAAAATTCTGATGGATAACAAAAGGAGGTAGATTAAAAGTCTAAAGGGCCCACTTCTCAGGCCAACAGCATCCTTAAGGCCAGTAATGTTTTTAAAATGAGGGCAAAATAATCATCATGATGACAACAGCAACTACTATTTATTATGATATGTTAAGAACACCACTAAATGCTTAACTTACATTACTTCACTTAATGTTCCAACAATCCTAAAATATAGCTATTGTTATTTTCATTTTACAGATGATGATGTTGGGGTATAAAGAAATTCAAGTCACTTGTCCACGGTCATAGAGCCAGTAAATAGTGAAGCCTGGCTTTAAACAGAAGTCTGACTTCAAAGTCATGCTTCTCAGTGCTACAATCTCCTCATTCAAACAAACACACACAGAAACCATTGCATAGTGCTTTGAAGTTCACAGAATCCTTTGTCATACATTATTTTACTTGATCTCTGTAAAACTCTAACTCCCATCTTACAGAGGAGCAGTAGAGCTGAGACCTGAAATTAGGTCTTCAAGTCCCAAGTCCATGTCCTTTCCAGAAAGTCAAGCTGTTAGATGCTTGAGGGAACGTAAACAGAGGTTGTGGAAGATGATGAACTAGAGGAATAAAGAAGAGATGGTGGATGCAGGGATTTCCCCTTAAGGATTGACTCAGACAAGCACTTGTGGGAGCCACTTCGCAAAAACTGCTTTGGAGGAAGCTCAGCCTTCCTCCTGTCTGATGGAGGAAGACTTGGCTCTGGGGGTCCTGAAAGTAATGAAATTAACAAATGAGAGAAGAAGATGGAGACCCCACTCCGGAGAGCAAATGGGGAAGGTAAAACATGTGACTCAGTCTGTAAGCATTCCTCCCCTGGGGACGTGCCCAGGGCAGGGACGGTGCCAGAGAGTCAGGAAGGACTAAGCCCATGAAAGTGGAGGGCTGGAGGTAATCGAATACAACCACACCCACAGTGACTATAATCCTCCTCCTTTGTCCCTGCTGGGGTGACCTGGGGAACTCCAATGCAATATGTCTAATCAAGACTGTAGAAACGCCTCCAAAATTGATACCTGGCAAACTGATCAAGGATATTGCCATGTGGAAATAGCGATAGACTTGCTACTGATATTAGTCTGAGAAACTGCCTTAATTTTTGGAGTCTGATGAATGCTCAGAAAGCGAGTTAAATTTAAACAACTTGTTAAATGCCTTATTTTACAATTGAGGAATCGTGTCAGTGGCGCCTGGGGCAGTTGTCTCCCCAATCTGGCTATCACCAGCCATGAGAGTCCTACTCCTGTCGTGCTCTCCCGGGTCAGGAAGGGGAAAAGAACTGCGGGAATGACACCGTGCCAGGGTGGCAGAGAAAGAAATAGCTCTTCCCTGGGAGCAGTGCTACTGTATAATGACACTCTCCCCAGACCCGGGGGCGGGAGTTGAACAGATCGCTTTAATCTCTTTGGGTTTCTGGATGCAAAAGCAGTCTGTGAACGGGGTTTCCAGGCGCTGGCTCACAGGCTGCAAGTGTGAAGCTGTGTCACGCCTCCCGCGTGGATGCTGGAGACGATTACTAATCACTGGCCACCGCCCTGTGACAGCAGAGACGGGGGAGGCTCGGCGCCCAGCTGTCAGGCGGGAGGGCAGAGGTCAGCGCGGGGTCTCCCGGAGCAGGAGGGAGGGGCCCCTGGCAGGTGCAGCCTCACCCGCCCTGTGCAGCCTCGCGTCTCGCGGGGAGGCGCGCAGGGGACCCCGAACCGGCAGCCCAGCCCGCGTGCAGGCGAGGCGCTGCGGTGACCCGGGCCGGGGCCTCTCCCCGGGCCCCCCGCCGCCAGGGCCGCTACCAGGCTCTGAACGCGCTCTGCAGACTCCCCGGCCCTGCCCACTCCCCTTGAGATGCAAAGGTCTGTGCGAACACAATACAGGGATGCATATTTTCATGCCGGAATTCACACCCGAGCATGATTTTCACCGCGTGATTGAATTAGGTGAATATAAAATATCCAAGCCTCATAAATAAATAGCTTTGGGGGTTTAAATAGTCAAAATGAGTTACGACTTCCCTGACTCCACCTAACATTGCACCAACCTATGTTTTGAAGAAGTTGGGGGTGGGGGGAAGCTTTTCATGATTATCTTAGACTCCAAGTCTTTAGGTCTATTAATTTGCTTTTTTCTTTCTCATCAATACAGTTGCCTTGGTTTTGTGCTTCCCCAGGCAGCTTTCTGTAATTAAGGGTCTCTGGAACTAAGAGCCGATAAAATACAATCCGTGCCAATGTAAAAAACAATAGTTACAAAAACGTATACCCATGTTAAAAATAGATTTAAATCCCCAAAGTCCCCCACTTACCCATTCTTTAAAACAAGGGAAGAGGAGCTTGTAATGGAAATGCAGCCGTGTGCAGAGGATAATGAACAAAAAGTTTGACTTCTGAGACGTAAATTTTCCATTTTATGTCCTTAAAAAAAAACCTTTCGGAAATTTTGCAGAGTTGGACATTGCCAATTTGCTCCCAGGCATTGACTGCTGGAGCAGGCGCCGGTGATCAAGTTGCCCATAAAGAAGGGTAAGGCTTCTTTTGTAATGAGCCTTTGAGCAACAACCTGAATGAATAAGTTAGGCAAGCAGATTTCTGGAAGAAAATATTATACTTCATATGGAAAGAACTGCACATGCAAAGGCCCTGAGGTAGGCTTGTTCAAGGAATACCCAGGTGACCACTGGGAGTGAAGCCAAGTGAGGAAGGGGAAGAGTTTTGGGGATGATGTTGGATAGGCTGCAAGGATCAAGGTCATAAAAGGTGTTGTAGACTCCTAAAGAGTTTGGTTTCCACTGAATGAGATGAGAGGCCATCAGAGCTTTGCAAAGAAATGACATGATCTCATTTAAATATTCAAAAGACCACTCTGTCTACTGTGTGAAACAAAAAGATTGTAGAGGGGCAAGGGAAGAAGCCAGAAGACTGGTTAGGAGGCCGTTACAGTAACCTGGGTGAGGATGGGTACCGTGCAGCTGGAGTGAAGTGGTCAGGTTCTATCAAAACATTGGGAACATCCTTTTTATCTTGGATGCCAGCCATTGAAAATCACTGCTCTCACCTGAGCAATTATTTCCTGTTTTCTACGCAGATTTTGATCTGCTAACCTGCATAGGAAGAGAAAGGAAGAGACCTTTAAGTCCTTTTCGGCAAGAAACCTTCTGCTCCTGCAGGAGGGCCAAGCTGAAAATAAAGGCCCCATAACACTGGCTGGAAAACGCGATACACATCTCCTAGTAGCTCCCGGGCATCACTGTTTGATGATGGCTTGTTCAAATAGTGCATGAAAAAATGGTGAAGGAGAACAGTGTCAAGTGTCAAAAGTAACTTATTACTAACAATAAAGATAAGCTGGCAGATTATTAGTGAATTGGAGCAAGCTAAACTGTATCCCTATATTATTGTGATTCTCCCTTGTGTTCTAGAGAGAGAATAGGCTGGAATTGCTGCTCGTGTGTTGGGAATTTCACCGAACCTGGGGCATCCCCACGGGAGTGACTGCTGGTATGAATGGCATCCATTTTTATGAACTGGCAGAAAAACAAATTGGGGGCTGCAGGCTTAGCTGCCTAAGGATAGCAGTGTGGAGGGGCTCAGAAGAAACAGAGGATGTTGTCCCTGTCTTTGCAGAGCTTACAATTTTGTTAGGGATTCCAGATGTAAAGAGACAAAGGGCAATTTAATGCCAGCATTTCCAACATCCATGGGGGTCTGAGTTTATAGACTGGCTGAACACTACTCTTTTCAGTGATCACCTCCTCTCCTAAATCCCTTTCCTCCGCCGCATGGCACATGGCAGGAACAGTGGCTATTGTCAAAGTTATTGATTTATGCCTTGAGCAGACAGGAAGTCAAACAAAGCAGCCTGAGGAAGAGGCAGAGGCAGAGGCAGCTGCTTACCCAGGAGGATTTGTGGGAGGGAATCGACTGGCACAAAACTTATCTGCCCCCATTGGCTTCAGACTAGAACAACAACATTAACAACATCAACAACAAGGCTAATAGCAGCTAACACATAATGAACAGTCCCTACCAGGCCCATTCTCTCATTTAATTTTCCCACAATCTTGCAAGGCAGGTTCTATTAACTCTTTATTTTCACCGATTCGGAAACTGAGGCATAGAGGGGTAAAGGAACCTGCTCACGGTCACCTGCTGGTAAATGATGCAGGTTGGATTTCAATTTATGTCTGTCTGTCTGACTCCAAAGTTCTTGCACTATTGTCTTCACTTCTAGCCTGGCTCCAAACTCTCATTTGAATCACTTTTTTTTTTTTCTTTTTTTCTTTTTGGTCAGAAGATACAGGCAAAGAAATTATCTTCAGAAGGTTGGTAGAAAAAATAAACATTCTGAGTGGGTGGTGTAAAGACAGCAATGTGCAGATTTTTGGTTGCCTTGACAAGACTGTATTGGGGACAAAAGCCTGTTGGAGTGGGTTCAAAAGAGAATTTGAGAAAGTAATTGGAGACAGGCATAAACGCTTTTGAAAAACTTTGGTCCAAAGGGGAACATTTCTTCAAAGGTGGTAGAAGCTGAAAGTAAAGTAGGCTAAAACAAGATGCCCAAATAAATGCATTAGTAATAGCCCTTTAACTGGTCCATAAGCAAGATTACATTTAATATGACTCTAATCTTTTGACACTGACCTTCTGTGAGATAACCAGGCTTCCCCACAAAAATATCCATCAGTGTTAACTGCCCTAGACAGATTACAGAATTGAATAGAGCAGTGGTCTGGCATTATTTGTCATGCTTCTAGATTTAGAATCCACCAACTTCCAGCCCCATTTTCTGCCCAGAGTGCTGTAAAAAGCAACACAAAACTGAGTATGTGGATGAGCAAAAATGTTAAAACTTTCATTTCAAAAGCTTGGAATTCTCAGGACCAAGAGCAATGTGCAGTCATAGATGAAAACCCAACCACATATAATCTTTGGTTTCAGCCGAATCATGTAAAATCACTTGTCACCAAGAAAACAAGTCTTTGTGATGTCACAAGTGCTAAGAATAGCAAGGAGCAATGTAAACAGTACAGCAAAACCTGGCAGGTGCATGGTGCGTTACTGTCATCTCCAATTATTTATATCCAGGCAATCAATCCATAGGTTTTCCACTACCTATCAGCCCACTTTTGATGAGTCATTCCTACCCTGTCCTTCTCCCTTGGAGCTGAAATTATTTTGATTTTCTGGCCTTGAGTATGCTTTCTGTTTGATGAAGTATTATTACTTTAGGGACCCAAGGTTTCAAAACAGTGAAGCGTCTATTTATTCTCAGCCATAAATTATCCTATCTTAATTTTAAAAATTACAGTTGTTTCCAAAGGCTATTTTTGTTGTGAAGGTGTTAATTATTTTCTGGGCCTAAATTGTGATAGCTGGCCTAATTATTGCAGCTCCAACACCGAGCTTGGTTTATTATTGCTTTGATTTAGTTCCACCGAGGGACTGACCTAAAATGCCTTTTCTTTTTAAAGCCGGAGAGTTTAATGCTGTGATTGGATTATTGCAATAGCCTCCTACGGAGACTCTCTGCCTTCACCTCTACCCAGTCTATTCTCAAGGTAGCAGCCAAGTGAACCTTTAATGCAAAGATCATATCATGTCACTCCTCTGTTAAAAACCTCCCCAGGGCTTCATTTCATGCAGAAAAAAAAAAATGAAAAGGTCCTTATATTGTGTGTTCTGGCCCCTGCAATGTGTAACAACTTGAATGAATCTCACAAACATAATGTTGGGCGAAAGAAATCATGCACACAAAAATATATGCGGCAAAATAGTGTACTGTGTTGAAAGGAATAATAGTGGTAGTCTTTGGGGAGGAAGGAGTGGTAGTAGTCAGCAGAAGGAACTAGGTTTCCAGGGTGTGGACAGTGTTTTATTTCTTGAGCTGGGTGCTGGTACGTAGTGTGTTCACTTTGTGATAATTCATTGAGTTGTATACCTATAATTTGTGCACCTTCCAGCTGGTTAATTACATTTCAGTGAATCACTTATAGGAGACAGAATGGGAAGTGAGAAAGTGAAGAAAACATGCCTAAAGCAATGCTTGCAAGGAGTTTTGCTCTAAAGGAGAACAGAGAAATGGAGTGGTAATTGGAAGGAAGTGAGATGGAGTCAAAAGAGGATTTTTGGTTCTATTTGTTTCTTTTTAAAATTTATTATTATTTTTTATTTGTATGGAAATATGGGGGACATGTAAAATTTTGTATATGATGCATAGTGATCAAGTCAGGGTGTTTAGAGTGTCCATCACCTGAGTACAATACATATTTGTTAACTACAGTCACCCTACTCTGCTGTCCAACGTTCAATTTATTTCTTCTATATCACTGTATGTTTGTACCCTTTAACCCACTTCTTTTCACCCTCTCCCTCCCCCTGCCTCACTCACCCTTCCTCTGTTCTCTTTCAGCTCTCTACCTCCTCATGATCAAATGTTTTAGTTCCCATATATAAGTGAAAATATGCAATGTTTGTCTTTTTGTGCCTGGCTTATTGCACTTAATATGATGACCTCCAGTTCTATCCACATTGCTTCAAATGACATGATTTTATTCTTTTATATGGCTAAATAGTATTCTGTTGTGTATATATACCACTTTTTTAAATCCACTCATCCATTGATGGACACTTGGGTTGATTCCACATCTTTGCTACAGTGAATAGTGCTGCAATAAGTACAGGTATTTCTTTGATATATTGATTTATTTTCCTTTAGGTAGATACCTAGTAGTGGGATTGCTGGATTCAATGGTAGTTCTATTTTTGTTTTTTGAGAAATCTCCAAAATGTTTTCCACAGTGGGTACATTGTTCATGGAATAAGATGAAATCTCATTGTGGTTTTGATTTGTATTTCTCTGATGATTAGTGACATTGAGCAGCCTTTCATATACCTGTTTGCCATTCGTATGTCTTCTTTTGAGAAATGTCTATTCATATCCTTTGCCAACTTTTTAATGGGATTATTTTTTTTCAAGTTCCTTGTATGTTCTGGATATTAGCCTCCTGTCAAATGAATAGTTTGAAAACACTTTCTCCCATTCAATAGGTTGTCTGTTCACTGTGTTGATTATTTCTTTTGCTGTGCAGAAGCTTTTTAATTAAGTCCCACTTGTCTATTTTTGTTTTTGTTGCCTGTGCTTTTGAGGTCTTAGTCATAAATTATTTGTCTAGATGAATGTCCAGAAGAGTTTTCCCTAGGTTTTTCCAGCATTTTCATAGTTTCAGGTCTTAAGTTTAAAACTTTAATCCATTTTGAGTTAGTTTTTGTATATGGTGAGAGGCAGGGGTCCACTTTCACTCTTCTGCATGTGACTATCCAATTTTCCTTCATCATTTATTGAATAGAGTACCCTTTCCACAGTGTAAGTTCTTGTCTGCTTTGTCAAAGATCAGGTGGCTGTAAGTATGTGGCTTTATTTCTGGTTTCTCTCTTCTATTCCGTTGGTTTATGTGTCTATTTTTACACCACCCTTATGCTGTTTTGGCTACTGTAGCCTTGTAATATAGTTTGAAGTCAGGTAATGGGATGTCTCCAGCTTTGTTCTTTTTGCTCAAGATTGCTTTGGCTTTTCAGACTCTTTTTTGGTTTGATATAAATTTTAAGATTATTTTTTTCTAATTCTGTGAAGAATGACATCGGTATTTTGATAGGGATTCAATTGAATATGTAGATTGCTTTGGGCAATATGGTTATTTTAATGATATTAATTCTTCTGACCCATGAGCATGGGATGTTTTTGTTTTTGTTTGCATCATCTTCAATTTCTTTCATCAGTATTTTGTAGGTATGTTGTGTTTCCATTTTAATTTGCTTCAAGAAATGTTTTGATTTCCACCTTAATTTCTTTCTTGACTCAATGGTCATTCAGTAGCATGTTGTTTAATTTCCATGTATTTGTGTAATTTTCAGAGTTCCTCTTGGTATTGAATTCTGGTTTTATTTTACTGCTGTCTGAGAAGACCTTGATATGATTTCTATTTTTAAAAATTTGTTGAGACTTATTTTGTGGCTTAACATATGTCC
Organism: Eulemur rufifrons; assembly: GCF_041146395.1. Classification (NCBI taxonomy): domain Eukaryota; kingdom Metazoa; phylum Chordata; class Mammalia; order Primates; family Lemuridae; genus Eulemur; species Eulemur rufifrons. The sequence continues at coordinate 70,983,722 of NC_090986.1, read as the reverse complement.
TATCCTGGAGAATGTTTCACATACTGATGAAAAGAAAATATATTTTGCAGCTGTCAGATAGAATGTTCTGTAAATGTCTGTTTGGTCCATTTGGTCTAAAGTCTAGTCTAAATTTACTGTTTCTTTGTTGATTTTCTGTCTAGATGATCTAACGTTGAGCATGGAGTATTGAAGTCCCCCACTATTATTGTATTACAGTCTATCTCTCTCTTTAGATCTAGTGATATTTGCTTTATGAATCTAGGTGCTCCAGTGTTGGGTGCATATACATTTAGAATTATTATATCCTCTTGCTGGATTGATCCCTTTATCATTATATAATGACCTCCTTTGCCTTTTTTTTTTTTTTTTACTATTTTTCACTTAAAGTCTGTTTTATTAATATCTAATATAAATATAGTTATTCCTGCTTACTTTTGGTTTCCATTTGCATGGAAAATCTTTTTTCAACCCTTTGCTTTCAGTCTATGTGTGTCTTTACTGGTAAGATGAGTTCCTTGTAAGCATATCATTGGATCATGGCTTTTTTTTTCTTTCCTTTTTTTTTTTTTTTTTTTACATTCAGCTATTCTATATCTGTTAAGTAGAGTATTTAATTTGCTTTTATGTTCAAGGTTATTATTGATATATGAGCCTTTGTTCCTGTCATATTATTAATTGCTTTCTGGTTATTTTATATATTCTTTGGTCTTTTTGTTTTCTCTTATTGTTTGTAGTTGTGGTTTGGTGGATTTCTGTAGTGGTACCATTTGAGTTCTTTCTCTTCCTTCTTTGTGTGATTGCTTTACCAGTGAGTTTTATACTTTCATGTATTTTCATGATGGTAAATGTCATACTTGTGCTTCCAGGTTTAGGACTCCCTTGAGAATTTCTTATAAGGCCAGTCTGGTAGTAATGAATTCCCTCAGCATTTTCTTGTCTGGGAAAGATTTTATTTCTCCTTAATTTATAAAGGATAATTTTGCTGTATATAGTATTCTTCGGTGGTGGGTTATTTTTTTTTTTTCCTTTTAGCACTTTGAATATATTATCCCATTCTCTTCTGGCTTGTAAGGTTTCTGCTAAGAAATATGCTGTTAATCTGATGGGGCTTGCTTTATAGATGACTAGACACTTTTCTCTTGCTGTTTTCAGGATTCGCTCTTTCACGTTGATGTTAGACATTCTGACTATAATGTGCCATGGAGAAGAACTTTTGGCATTGTATCTGCCTGGGACTGCTGAGCCTCCTGTATCTGAATGTCTAAATCTCCTGCTAGGCTTGGGAAGTTTTCATCTATTGTTTAATTAAATAGGTTTTCTAACTCTTTCTTTTTCTCTTTGTCCCTGGGGATGCTGAAAATTTGAGTATTTGGTCACCGTATGTTGTTCCAAATGTCACAAAGGCTTTGCTCATTCTTTTTTATTCATTTTTCTTTACTTTTGTCTGACTGAATTATTTCAAAAGACCTGTCTTCTATCTCTAAGATTCTTTCTTCTGCCTGATCTAGTCTATTGTTGAAGTTTTCAAATGTAGTTTCTATTTCCTTCAATGAATTGTTTAGTTCCAGAATTTCTATTTGGTTCTTTTTTTAAATAGCTATCTCTTTGGTAAATTTCTTACTCATATTGGATTGTTTTTCTGATTTCTTTGTATTATTTTTCAGAATTCTATTGTATCTCACTGAACTTTATTAAAATAAATATTTTGAATTCTTTACCTGGCATTTCAAAATTTTCTTTTTGATTAAGATCTACTGCTGGAGAATTATTGTGTTCTTTTGGAGGTGTCATATTGCTTTGCTTTTTTATATTTTCTGTGTCCTTAGGTTGATATCTGTGCTTCTGGTGTAATAATCACTTCTTCCTATGTTTGAATTTACTTTCACAGGAAAGTATTTTTTCCTTTACATGTGTCTGTGGTGTTGGTTCAGTAGAGAACTTTGGCTTTGACTCCAGGTGCATGTAGTAGTGTAGTCTCTGTATGGTTTCTTTGGCTATAAATAGCATTAGTGGTATCTGTGATTTCTTCAGTGGCTTAGGGTGTGCTTATTAGTGGAGGCTGTGGTGAGGTGGTGCTGGGGACTGGGATGCCAGGTGGGCAAGTCTTCAGGCCCCAGTGGTGGCAGTAGTATGCTGGGTGTGACTATATTTGTGCCCCAGGATAGTGTACACTGGTACCTGTGTTGGTGGTTACTGCCAGGCTGATAGTTATGCCTTCAGGTGGCTTGCTCAGATGCTGGTAGTGGACCAGTCAGGTGGATGAGTTCTTGGGCCTTGGGCAGCCAGTGTAGCATGGGTGATGGCAATACCAGTGGTAAGACAATTCTCTAGGTCCCAAGCAGTGTGCATTGATGTTGGCAGTGGCTGTGACGGGCAGGGCAATCCAGTCTCCAGGCCTACAGGTGCCACTTGCAGGTACATGCCAGATAGGATGGTAGTGAGTTTAGGACCAACCCCAGGTGAAGTGCTCAGATGCCCAAGGTGATGGATTGGGTTGCTCAATCCCCAAGACTCCAGGCTATGTGCTCTGTCTTAAAGGGGAGGGGTGAAGCCAGGCTGGGCATGCTTGTGCACAGGCCCCCCAGTCATGACAGCAGGCACCAGCCATGGTGGTTGGAGGCAGGTGGTTGGATCCTCAATTCCCAGGTGGAATGGTCAGGTGAGGGGTGGTGGAAATTGCACTGAGGCCCCACGACTGGCGAGGGTGGGGCCTGCCTTGGTTGCCACAGTCTAGGCTGGTGGGTGGGGAACACACATCCCTCTCATGCCCCAGTCCTGGCAGCAGTAGCTTGCGCCTAGTTGGCACCCCAGCGCAGGCTGCAGGAGCCCCTATCCAGCTCATTATCAAGTCCCAGTGGCAAATCTCCCCCCACCCACCACCCCGCTCATGTCCCAGTCTCAATCTGGCAGCACTTGTTTTCCGGTACTGGCAGCTACAGCGTACACGTCATTCGCTTCTTAGCCCCAGCTGCAGGAGCACTCCCAGTTCATGCTCCAGTCCCAGCAGCGACAGCCCAAGTTTCCCTAACACCTCTGTCCTGGCACTGCTGGGCCCCAGGACAGTGTGTAGTTTGCCAAAGGCTAAGTTTGAAAATGGCACCTTGCTGCAGCCAGTTAGGTCTCAGAAAAAGTGTGGGGCCCGGCACGAGCTCCCTTCCTGAAGCAGTTCTGTGCCACAGTCTCCCCGCACCTCCCTATGTTAGTTTCAGTGGTTGGGAGGGTCGAGGAGCTCCTTATGGCCAGGATTGCATGATTCCACAGTGGGCATGTAGGCTGCTGGAAGTCTCTCATTCACTCTTTCCATGGCTGCATTCTTGATAGGTGGTTTTGTTTGTTTAGGTGGGAGATATTAAAGCATGATTACTGTGTTCTGGAATCGGTCCTATATAAAGGGCCTGCCCAGTGTTCAAAAGGGACAGGGGACAGTTGCTCGAGGAATGTCCTTGAGTAGTCAAGAGGGGACAAAACCCAATCTGGGAGTGGAGGATGAGCCAGGAAAGGAGCAGGGCACAAAGGATTTTGCTGTTGCTAACTGAATTCCAGAGAAGTGTTTGGGTTCAGGGCAGGTGGGAGATTGGGTCCCAGATAGATGTTCACCAATGGAGTTATGGGATGGCCATGAGAACCTTTGACTTCTGGTGGTGAGAGAATTAGACAGGCATGGAAACAGTGAAGGGACTAGTCCCCATGGCCTTTTAGGGGAAGGTGGGCAACCATTTCTAACTATATCCTCTTTGGGGATTGGTTTCAGCTTACAGTGGTGGAGCAGACTGTGTTGGCACGGCGAGGAAAAATCAATGGTTTTCTTTGTGGCTTTCATTTACCTCTCAAGGAAGAGAGGTCCTGAACTCATAATGAATTCTTAGATATGGACTCATGGAATTAAGGGTATGTACATTTAAAATCTTGATGGATGTTGCCAAATAATTGATGCAAATTTAAATTCCTATCCATATGCATGGTAGTTTTCCCTTGCTCCCTTACCAACACTGTGTCACAGTACACAATCTTTGTCAAATCCAGTAGGTGAAAAATAGCTCATTGTTTTATCAGTTATTACTGTAAACATCTTTTCATATATTTATTTTCTTTGTGTTTCTTCTTTATAAAATGCTGTTCATGACCTTGGCCTGTTCTTCTCTCTGGTTGCTTGTCTTTTCCTTATTGATTTGAAGAGCTCTTTGCATGTTTGGGAAATGAGCCATGTGCCAGTCATGTTAATTGAAAATATAGGGGGGCGTTTAATCGTATGGGTCTGGGTTTCATTGTCATTCTTTAAAAGAAGTTACCATGTCAGATTTATAACAATATACATCTGTTTTCTTTGACGATTTTATAGTATTTTGCTGGGTGAGGTAGGAATGAAGCTTTACTTCTGTTTTTTTTCTTGTAACTTGCTTTCCCGTTGCTGTTTCTGGAATAATCTGCTTTCCCCTAACATACTTGAAATGCTAACTTTATCCTCCCTAGTTTAAAAAGTACTTACAATTCAACTCAAGAAGAGGGCTCATCTGGATCCTGTCACACTCCATCAGTCTGAAGACTTTCCCTTTTTCCTTCTCAGCACATCAAGTACTTCACACTCACTCCACAGTTCTGAACTCTGTGTCTGGGGTTACTCTGATCTGAGTCTCTCAGTGTGTTTCTGTGTCTTTAATACATTAAGGTCCTACTTGACTAGAAAAAGGCAAGTGATCGGCAAATAATTAGGGTCTCCTTCCTATCTCTGTCATAAAAATACAAATTTATTACTTTCTGAAGACTTTGGAACTCTCTGGAAATAGCTGATCTTTGAAAATACTGACCGATATTATACTCTTCCTTAAAGTGCTCGCATATTCTATCAATCTCTCATGCCATTTCTTTCTCTGCACATGTATTTATTCTATTCAAGTAAAATCTCCTTTAGTAATATCATTGAAACTTCTGGTAAACTGTCCATCAGTAAGAATTCTATCAAAATCATTGAAGTATATGCTTCAAGTATCTGTCTTCTGGAATGTTATTATGGATGGGATTCCCAACTGCTGAGAGTGCTGGACAGATGAGCCTTGCTGTGGTTATGGGATTTTGTGTTCTCTCCATAACCTTGTATGACCGCACTTCCCTTTTCCACAAAGGAGAAGGAACACTCCACTCCCATGGTCACACCAGTGACAGTATCCCCCTCCACACCCACTAGTCTGAGTACTCCACTCTCTCACTGCTGCATCTGCTGTGACCCCCATCTGATCCTCACATCTCATCCTTCTACCTACTTTGACACCAACAATTTTCAACCACAGGGACTGAGCCCTCCATCCACTGACCCACTCTCCAGGGCCCATCACCCCTCCTCAGCTGTAAAGCCAAGAGTCTCTGGGTCTTCCTGAGTATGACTCTCTTGCACATTCCTTTTACTCCCTAGACCTTATCTCCCCTGTTAAAGGTGCTTAGTGAAACCCCAATTAAATCTCTGCCTACACAACAGCAGCAGCCAAGTAGCTGAATCAGCCTGGAGAAACCCCCTACGTCCCCTAGGAACCCAAACACCCTCACTGTGTGGGTCCCTACAGAGCTGGGAAGAGTGGCATAAAATGACATTGAGACTGTGATTCTTTTTCCTCTGTGCAGACCATGTCTTGGTGAGTAGACAGGCTGCAGGAAGGGAAGGTGGCAAGATAAGAATAGCAGTGACGGTTTGGCAAAGGTCTACTACGTGCCAGGAACTTTGACAAACATTAGCTTCGATCCCTCACATTTGAATAAGTAAATGAATATTATTACCCCCATCTTAAAGAAGAGGAAGCAAATGCAAGAAGGCCTGTAATTTACCCAAATATATGCAACTAATAGGTGGTAGAGCTAGGCTCTGTTGACAGCATTCTGACTTCCCAACCTACATTCTTTCCAAAATGTGAAGCTGCTGCTTGAGGCCAGTGTGTAAGGTAATCAGTGCCCAGAGCTGAGCAGTGAACAGGTAGTGTCTGTTCAAGCATCAGACATTGAGGAGGTGGAGGCAAAAGTGTATCTGTTACAAAGGTAAGGGCCTGGGAAACATAAAGAGCAGTATCAGGGACATGCTGGGGGAGGCCAATACTGGGCATGGGAGGAACACGATCGCCAATGGCTTTGCCTTGCCTTTGTTTAAGGGGTAGCAGAATGTCCAAGGGTAGACAGTGAAAAATAATTTTCAGCTGGAAGCCTGCCATGATTGGCTTGGCTTTGCCAGTGGGATCTGATTAGTATTCTTGAGCTTTCATTAGCATTTGAAGGAAATACCCAAATGACACAAAGCCTATCCTAGCAGCTGAGATTTAACATTTTAACCCAATTTCTCTAATGCAGTTAACCTGTGATAAAATGCTGGTTAAGCGCCTCCTTTACATAAACTATTTTGGGCCTCAACAAGCAAACCATTTATACAAGGACCTTGACATTCACCTCTGCACGCCAGGCCAGTGGACGTGCCTCGTTGCAAAGCGGATTTATCATTAGCTGCCAGGATAGAGAGCCGGAGTATTTTTCCCAGCCTTGGCTGGACCAGAGCCAAGGTTCTAAGTGCAAATCCCTTAACATGATCTCCCTGTAACTGCCCCTGTGCTGACATTAGCCCGCCCCCGGGAGCAGCATTTTATTGCATCCTTTGTCAGGTTTCTCATTTTAGGGAGAATTGATAGTGATACTAAGTATAAAAACATTCTCTGTCAGTCAAATTCTTTGGCTAAGTTTTTTTAAAAAGGAGCTGGGAAGTCTTGTGGCCAGTAATAATATTTATATTGAAACTCATGGCTTGCTTCATAGGGTGAGGGCAATGGCGGTCAAGAAAGGAATTCCCTTCCTCGAGTACAATTATTCTCACATGACGCTCACAAGAAAGCCAGGGAGTATTATTCTGAGCTCCGAGTAAATCCTGTAGCAGTTTCTCAGTTGCGTAAGATTAGGATTAAGAACCCTTTAAAAAGTTCCTTTATGTCATGACAATATGCTCATATTCAAATTTTTCCAAACACTATTTTCTGCTTCTAAAGAAAAAAAAGTAGTTTAATTGATATCTCAGCTCTCCTCCCTTTCCTTAACTCTATCAACAGTTTAGGGGCATTTTCATCCAGCTCCTGACCTTCTAACCCTATAAAAGAGTAGAACTTCCTATTGCACTGAAAAAAAAAAAAAAGAAAAAGTCTAGAATGTCTCCTTTAGTGAGATATTTAAAATCATTAATTTACCAGTTAAATGTCACAAAAGGGTAGTTCAATTATAGTTCTCCATTACAAGATAAAAATGCATTGGCCTTCTTTTTAATTATAGCAAATAAAATCTACAAATATTAAAGAAACAAGTAATTACCCCCAGGGATGTGAATCTTACAGGTTTTTCACCCGTTACTTAATGTTCTATAAACAAAAGATTCAGGAGTATTAGAATACCAACAGGTGAGAGAACCAGTATTAGCCCAAAGCAGTTGGGAAGGATATCAGTAAGTTTATTCTTGTTTCTGTGAACCTCCCCTAATATACACATGGCTATGGGAAAGATTTTTGGCTTTTCAATAGTTTCTAGTTCAAAATTGAGTCCTACTTCAGGACTGTGGGGAAAATAATCTGCAAGGTGCTTGCAATGTTGAGCTCTGTTATTGGGTCTCATCAGTCCACTTGGCTATTGTTTTGAAGGACACAAGGAAATAGCCTGGGACAGGCTGAGAGGAGGAAGAATTCAGTGTTTTCTAAGATACACCACTCCTAACACCCTCACACAGCCTTAAGACTAGTTGGGGAGAAACAAGTAGAAGGGAAAATCTGTTTGCAAAGACGTCTTGGGATACACGGTCTAGCAGACACTTTTCAGAACAAGTTGATCTGTGCATTTTAGAAGTATATTTCCTTGAAGTTTCTCCCAGCAGCACTTAAACCCTTCCATTTTATAATCTGACTTCCAGAAATCTTTACTTTGAGCAAAAATGAAAAATATTTTTACTAGAGCCAGGAAAGAAAAATTCAGCAGCATCTAGGATATTATATTATTATATGCGTATGTGGATGTAATCTATTTTTTGTTTTCAGAAAGAATATTATTCTAGGATGTAAAAAAATCCTGAAAAATACAAAGATAAGAGGTTTCTCTGCCTTCCATGGGAGTATCATGTTACCATGGTGATGAAATCAGCTCTTGATACCCGATTAATCAGGGTGATCCATTGGCTTCCTGCTTCCTCCTTCCCTGTAACAGGGAGACACACAGAAGAAAGGAGAAAGCCAGAGGCGTGGCTGATGGGTGGCTAGAAAAATACCCAGAGGCTCAGGTTCTGGTCTCAAGATTTCGTTATGTCAATGCCATTCGGAGAAACAACAGATCTTTTCCAATGTTCATTGTTTTGCAAAAGAGGCATTCTGTTTAGAGTAATTTTATAAAATATGGAAGATTTAATAAAAATTCAAAGCACTTCCTTTCATGCAGTTTCCACTGCCATGTAGAGAAACTAGGGTGAGTCAAACCCACCTCACGTTCCTGGCTGTCCCTGTCCTTAGGTACACCTGCTCAAAACTTGCTGGGTCCCTCCCACCTTTGCATTTCCCCATGACTGTGCTATCTATTTAGCTTCCTAACCTACCAGAGCAGTTTCCAGAACCCACACCTCAGCAAAACCTTTCCTAATTGATCGGCCTGGGAGTCCTTATTCTCTCCATCCTCACCTGGCTAGGCTGGGGAGGGCTGCGTCTCCTGCCTCACCTCCTGACGTCAGCCCTTAGCAGGTGCTTGACTGGCGCGCCGGCAATCGACAGGGGCTCACAGAACCAGCTGAGCAGCAGAATCATCCTATGCAGAGTACTGGGCCCCATTCTAGACCTATGGAATCTAAATCTCTGGGAGAGAGTCTTGAAATGTATGGTTTTAAAAAAAAAACCTACAAATGTTTCCGCTGCACTGTCAGGTTTGGAAAGCAATGATGGGTGGTTTTAGTCTGTATCTGTCCTGCCCCCATGGGTATCTGCATCTGTTTTGTTTTGTTTTGAGACACAGTCTTGCTCTGTTGTCTGGGCCAGAGTGCAATAGCGTCATCATAGCTCACTGCAACCTCCAACTCTTGGGCTCAAGTGATCCTCCTGCCTCAGCCTCCCTAGTAGCTGGGACTACAGGCACGCACCACCACGCCCAGCTAATTTTTCTATTTTTTGTAGACATGGGTCTCGCTCTTGCTCAGGCTGGTCTCGAACTCCTGACCTCAAGTGATCCTCCCACCTTGGCCTCCCAGAGTGCTAGAATTACTGGTGTGAGCCACCACACCTGGCCTCTGCATCAGTTTTTAAGAGGGATAATCAGATACCAGCAAACATACTTGGCAATGTTTGTTAAATGGATTCCCGGGTACCAGCAAATCAAGTCTACCAGATCTGACCCCGTGGGCATGGCCTGGGCATCTGCATTTTAACATCCCCCCCCCCCACCCCAATCCTGAAGTGATTTCCTTATATAGGAGAAACAATGCCCCTTTTGGAGTCAAACTGGAATACCGACAGGGACCAGGGGGTAACGTCAGTGAATGAGGCCGGCTGGGTGGGGACAGTGAACAAAGGGAAGCTGATGCCCCACAGGAAGGAGTAGGGACCCCTTAGCCTGAGACTGTGCTGCCATTTTGCCCTACTAGAAACAGATCCAGTATTGCCTATGTTTTGAACTTTTCGGAAGCCAGGCATTCAGAGAAGTTTAATTTCCCACAATTCAAAAAACAGCCAGTCAACAAACAGCTGCCCTGGCAGCTTGTACCCTCTGCCTTTGAGGGTCTTACCCGCGTACCTTGAATCTCTGGTAGTGTGCGATGCCATGCGTCATCAGGAGCCTGGCCCAGTAACCTATGATGCCTTATACAGGATGACAGAACTGCAGGCTTGCAAGGTCCCTCTGGGTCACCAGGGCCACTGCCATCATAACGCTGGAATCTCCCTTCAGCATTCCCACCCCGGTGCTGACGACGCCCCAAACCACATCTCTCTCATCCGTATCTCCTGCCTGTGCTACAACACCTGAATATATTTTTGCTACTTCCACAAAGATATCCCACAAACACCTCAAATGCAACATGTCCCCAAGTAAAGCTGTCACATTCTAGTGCCAACACTCCACATGCCCTTTTCTTTGCCTTCTCTCAGTGAATGTCGATACTGTCCACCTAGCTGCCAAAGCCAGGAACCTGGGTGTCATTCTCTCTTTGCCCTTCCTCACAACCCCTATATCGGATTATCTACCATGTCCTGCTAATTCTGCTACCATCTGTGTGAAACCTACAGGCTGTCATCCTTCCCAGACAAGCTCCTTGCATCTTTTTCACTGTGACCGTAACGCTGCAACTGTCTCGGGACCAGCCAACTTAATTTTACAAAGAAAATCCTGCTCTTTTTCTACAAGCTGAAGCCCAATTCACCTTTCCTCCTTGGCTGACAGCTAGCTTACTTGGAAAAGGATAATTTATTAAAGATGAAATTCTCATATTTAGAAACAAATTTGGAAACTTACATGAAGTTCAGGATCATGGGAACTGGCCTTGAAAAAAACAGGACTTTGACAATGGATCTGGTAGCCTCCTCTTTATGTTGAAAAGAAGAGGGGACCGAGAGAGCACCAAGTACAGAGCTGGCTCTAGGCATCCTCTGCTGCAGAATTCCCAGCCCCAGGCTTCTCTCCCAGGCCACGCCTAGATACAGGGCAACTCCAATACCAGCAAGAGCCCCAGCAGCAATTAAGACCAGCTGGGAACAAACGCAGCCGGTCCCAGTACCCAAAATACCTCAACAGGTTCTCTTCCAATGTCAAAACAATTACCCTAAAGGCAAGAGAATGAAGAACAAAGCACCTGTGTGTGATAATAAGCATAGAACCTCAGGTGGAAACTTCCAGTTTCTTTATAAAGTATGTCAAACATCCACAGGTTTCGTCCTTTTGGCATCCTCAAAGAAAAGTTATACAATTTGACATGAAAATTAGGCTATGCCTACAGGAATTTTTAAGCTTCTCAAATAAAACTCGAGGAAATTAAATTCCCTACATGGTACTACTAAAAGTGGGAACATATATTTATTAAACAAAACAAACATGGATTACCAATTTCGGGGTCAAAACTGAGTATTTTCTTTAATAATAAAACATATACATAAGAACATTTCAGTGAAATATAAAACAAACATTTTTCTCCCCTTATTTTCAATAGTCTTTTCTAATACCCATAGGGAGGAAGACATGAAAAACAAAGAAAGCAAGGCCCTGCTAGTCTGCAACTAAAGATCCAGAAAGAAAAATTTACCTATTAGCTATCATTTCCACTCAGGGGATCGTGAAATGCAAACACACATCAGTTTATTCCTTAGTAGTCAAGTGAGCAGGTAAACACCTCTTTCAGCATCTCTCTATATATCTTAGTTTGGGTGGTGAATAAAGAAGGAAACTCCCTAAAATGTCAAATTTGGAAAAGATACCACCTAGAAATAAGTGACAGTAATTCACAGGGATACTAAAAATAAGAATCAAGCTGCAATATCTGTACTCAGTGACAAGGTATCACCTTCCCGATCTCACCACTTTATCGAGTCTACATGGATCTTCTTTAGAGCGTACATTTTTTTCATAAATTGTGGAATATTTTTGGAGAACAAAGAGTGTAGGTCACGGAGGCCGTTTCTGTCTGGTTGGGGGAGATCCAAGTGCGTATGAAGATGAGGGAGAGTGTGTGGCCGGCTCTTTTGCTGCTGGTCTTTCCATCTGCAGAAGCTGTGAGCACACTTATCAGAAGTCAGACAATGCCAACTCTTTTGATATTAGGTCTCTGGGTGGAGCTTTCAAAATCATTCTTTGTTCTACTTTTCCTATATTGTCAAACTGTGCCCAGTAGGTGGTCTAGAGTGTGAATTGCAAACATGTGCTATTAATATGCCCAAAACTGTTGCTGTAGAAAAGAAAAATATATATATATATGTTAATTGAATCCTGGTCTGTTCTTACTCATAATATCACAAGTATATATTCTGTGTCCTAAAACAATAGTAAATGATGTGTAAAACCATGTGTAATCTTCAGGTGAATAAACCTACAGGTTTTAAAATATGTATTATTTAGTGTTATTAAAAGTAATTACTATCTTACAACAATTCTCCAACAAAAATCACACAAAGTAAGTATAGGTAAACAATAAAAAAAAAAGAAGAATTTTGTCATCCTTTCTTTCATTTACCCTGGTCTTCCTGTTGGAATATAGATGATCATTAGCAACATTACTACATCTGTAGACACTTCACATTTTAACATTTCTTTGTAAATTATAGTTTCTCTTTAGAATATTTTTTCTCATGAGTCTTTTTTGGGAAGGTCACTATTATTCCCATTTTAGAGATGTCACGTGGCAATCATAACAGTATCTACCCTCAAAGGATTGCTTCAGGGATTCATTGGATCATCCACATTAGGTGCACGGAGTATTTGGCACATTACTTATTGTGTACCCAAAACATGTTAGCTATTAACAAAATGCAAAAGTATCAGCCACCATATTAAAGTTATCAGAAGTCCATTTTAAGCAGGCCAGTCCGGTTTGAGTCTTCCTCTGGAACTAGACAGTTCTTCCAAAAAAAATGCAGACACCACTTATTCCATCTGCTGGGAGTGCTCTGCCCCCCATACCCCTGGCTCCTAACCCCTCTCCCAGGCTGGTTCTTAGTCTTTAGATCTTGGCACAGACAGTGCTCTCCAGGGTACCAGCAGTCTCTGCCTGCTCCCGAGTCTAGATGGTATCACACATGGTGCGGTGCTGCTCCTACCTGCTCCCATCCATATTGAGATGGCCTGCTTCTCTGTCTGCATCCCCATGACCCTAAAGCTTCATAGGGGCAGAGATCATATCTATCTTTACACACCACATTCTTACCACAATGCCGGAATATCAGGGGTGCTCAGTGAATACCTGCAGTAGGAGGACCTCTGGTATCTGAAATCAGCCTGGCTGGGGATGGGAAGAACAGGTTCTGAGATAGTAGGAGAGTTGCTGCCGGCCTGAAGATAAGCAGCAGCCGGTCACGGAGCCGGTCTAGGATGATGGTGAAATGGGAGGTGGCATTACAGAAGCTCTGAGCAGAAGCTGGGGGTAGAAGGGAGGGGCAATCAGCTCCAGAGGAAATCAGGTTCCATCTGGTCACTTAAGGTCAAGCTAGCAGAGCTGCATCCAGACGCACTGATTCTGGACATCCAGATACCAGCTCTGCAGCACGGGGAGTGAGAGCCCGCGCTAACTGCACCTCCTTCTCACTCATCGGGGAAGAGTAACTTAGAAACCAGCTCTGGTCCTAGGTCCCAGTCTTCCGACCAGAGTATTAACAACAAAATGCAAAATAAATAAATGAATAACAACAAAATGCGAGTCTGGGGCCCCTGCCAGCTGGCGCGAAAGAGCCCGATCTGATCCGTGGAGCCCTGAAGACTTACCAGACAGTTGGGATGTGTTGTGCACGTCTGGCCCAACACAGAATTGCAGTGCTGAGGAAGGAACTGTGAGACTTTGGGCACAGCTGAAGGTAAATGAATTGAGATGTTCTGATTTGTTACGGCAGCTGCATCATAGGAAGGGATGACTTTAGAATAATATCTGACATGGAAGGAATTCAGAGAGAGAGCTGCACTGGGAATGCAAGCTTTATACAGATCACCAACAGCATTCTCTGCAGTGGAGGCGGACTGACCTTTAATAAGAAAGAAAACAAGTATCTGTCAGTCTGCACAATTCTATAACTCCAAACTACTATATTTGAAATAAATTGTCCTCTATCTCATTTCTTCACGTTACAAATCTGTACTACTGTTACACTCAAATGCTGATGGAAAACAAAGCAAACTTTTTAATAGTGACATTTAGTGCAATGCATACACTATAAATTAGTGTTTGTGTGTCATTAAAAGATTTTAGAGAAGCAGCAGATCTCTGTGGCTTCTGATATGTGTGTTTGGCTTTTAGCATAAACAAAATTGACCATTCCTATGAAGCAAGAACAATTCCATTCAGTCGAAAATAAAGTTTGGTTGATTTTCTATCACTGAAGTAGGTTATATCATTACATATCTATAGTCTGCACGTAACTAGAAGAAAAAAATTTGAAATATACAATGCTAACAATATCATCTCAAGTAATACTGTAAATATTTATTTTCTTCTGGACATTAATAATAATGAAAGTTAAATGATATAATTTTATGTCCACTTTAAATACAAATGTATCTGAAATGTTTGTGAAAAATAATTTAAGCAAATGTGCACAGAGATTTATGAAAAAGAACACAAAAGTCAAGCTGATGAAGTCTAAACACATCTGTGTCACAGGTCAGGCTTAGCACAGAAATCTCAGGACCTTGGCTGGTCATTTAACTTCTTTAGCCTTCAACTTTCTGATGTGGGTGGTGAAAGTGAAATTTGGAAGACTTAACCGATGACCACTCTTCCAGTTCTCTTTCAAAAACAATTTGGCAACGTGCATCAGAAGCTATCCATACACTCATGTTCTCTGTTCTCTAACTCATTCATCACACACTCCCAGGAATCCAGCCCAAGGAATAGTCTAAAATACAGAAAATCCTACATATGGGAAAGTATTTCCTATCACATGACCTATAAAACCACTCTTGCCCCAACCTGGAAATGCTAAACGTAGCAACTGGAAGATGGCTAAGAAAATCACTCTATAAATCATCTGAAAAACTATTAAAACCATTAAAATGGTGATGAGGGCTACATAACAACAAATTAAAATATTTAAGACCCCACATCAGGAGACAAAATGGGATTTCCACTATGATTTAGAAAAATGTACCTGGAAAAAGACTTGAAAGGAAATGCATAAAAAATGAACACAGTGATTATCTTAGCCCGGTTAGTAAAGGATCAGCATTGCTTTTCAAATGCAAAAATGTATTTAAACACAATTAAAATGGGGATTTTGACTCATTGACCTTAATGACCTTCAAGGTCTCCTCCGGTCTGATCACGCCCTAAGTCTACGGTCCTAGTATATCCGTGTGTCCCGAGAGCGGTCTCCTGAGGTGCAATGCCACAGGTGCTGGGGCACAGAAAGGCCTGAGCTCACTACGCTGCCATGAAAAGAGTGTTTCAGAGACTTTGCAGGATATAAATAGTATTGTATGTGCAAGAAATAACACTGACAGGCATATGCCTCTGGCCTGACCTCTATCTGACTTAATCTGGGCTGATTTAATCATTCCATGTCACATTCAGCCACAGCTACTTTAAGTAGATTAACCATGGCTCGTGGCAACTCTTTTCTACTCTCATCTCCTTTCCCCTAAGTCAGGAGAAAAGTCTAAACTGACTAATAGAGCTCGCTGAGGCTTGTTTGATGATATGAACAAGGAGGACTGGGTTCTATTTTGGACCCCATTCTCTTTTGCCCGTGGACACCATCCCCATTGATTTCCATGGCTTCCACTACATCCCTACAAATGCACAGTACCTCCACGACAGCACTTAAAGTACCACGTGAACCGTATTTTGCTTTTGCAACCCCTCTGCCACTAATTTGTAAGCTCTGTAAGAACAAGAACTGCGTCTTGTTCACCCTTGTGTCCCCATGTTTGAGGCAGGAACATTTAAGCTGAGAACTTGGGGATAGACGTGGAGCTAACCAGGGAGTGAGGGGAAGCACATTCCGGCACAGAGGAGTGTGGTGTGAGAGCAGAACCCCTCGGGGGACAGTTGCCAGAAGGGAGACCTGAGCCCCTGTCATCTTGCATCTAACTTTCAGGTTAGGAGGTTCATACCTTCATGGTTTCTCCAAGGGGAGTAGCCTTCAGGAATACTAAAACTCACAAACTGGTAGCTGTGTTCTTTTCCCTGGCTCTATTTTTTTCCACCTTCTTATTTCTACAAGTATGTGGGCATGCCTAGGCTTCTATGACACGTATAACAAAAATGCCTGCCAGTGGGTAAACATTTGTTTTGTGATGAATGTTCATATGATGAGATTTCTTGAGCCCCTACTGTGTGTTGGTCATTGTTCTTGGTACTAGAAACACAGCAATGAATAAAACAGGCAAATAAATAAATAAATAAATAAATCCTGGCTTTCATGGAATTGACACTCTAATAGGAGAAGATAGGCAATAAACAAACAAAACGTCCAAGTAAAGGATATTAGAAAGTGGGTAGGGGCAATGAAGACAAATCCAGCAGAGTCCCCTTCGTTATGTTTATGGGGGGAGGTTATGGCAGCTTGCAGGAATGCACAGCAGCCCAGGGGTGCAGGGGGCAGCCACGCAGGCCCAAGCATAAGTGGCACAGGTGTTAGGCAGAGCTCACCTCTCACAGCTTCATCTAGGGAGGCCCCTGCGGCAGGAACAGAATACATATTCACGCACTTGTTAGCCAGGAATTGGATTCCCCTCACAGGTGAGTAAGTGCTTGTCAACACATTGTTTTCCCTTGAAAGGAAAGAAAAGAAAAAAATACTTTGTATATTTTGCAAGGAAGACAATATGAACATTGCTGAGTTCAAGTACTCTTTCATCATTCAACTTCTAAAACACACTGACAGAGCCTCAACTATGGATTATTTACATATGAACAAAGAGTTGAACATGACCCAGGATGTGCAGGAATGAATGACGTGCTTTTCTTCTATAGTTTCTCTGTGTTTACGGATTCTATTCAATTCACATAAGGAAGCGATCACTTGGCACGTCACCATTTTGCACTAGTGAGATGCTTTAAGGATCACTCATTGAAATGGGGCTGGAGTATTCCAGGGCCTGTAAACCTCCCAGGCAGAGGAACACTGGAGTCCCTTGTGCCCCTGCTGGGATTGCCATGGTCACTACAGTCACAGGCAGCCAAGCTCCATTTTAAGATCCTCAGAAATAACAAAAGGAGAAGTGAGGGTGAGTCAAATGATGGAATATTATACATGTTTATCGCTGGAATGAAGTGATACACGTCAGCCCTGGGGAGAGTTCACCGATCCTTAATAAATCTCTGAACTTTTCACTGAGGATGGGTTCAGTTTCTGTCTACACATCTAGCATCGGCATTGGAGGAAAACAACAAGCAGACTCCAGATTCACAAGAGGCCTCATCGTACCTTTGTGCCAGGATGGTGCCTGGGAGAGACAGGTGGATGGGCATTTGCTGTTTCTTAGAAAACCTCCTATTGCTCTGGAGTACTTCTGCAATCTGAAAACATGGAGATAGAAATATATTTAGATAGATATAGATACTTTTACAGATATACAAAGACACATACATTTCCAATTACAGAAAAATAAAAAGAAAACTGTAGCATTAAAGCATTGTATATAAGGATAAAATTCAAGGCTTTAAGAGTCAAATACCTGGTCCATGACGGCTGGAGGGATTTGCTCTGTGATGTATTTCACGTAATCAACTGTTGCCTCAAGAACAGAAGCCGCATCATTCTTCCTCCCCTTTACAAACGGCAAGAGAATGCGCAGCTGCTCACAGCAATACTTGATTCTTTCTCTGGACAGAGAATTGTAACAAATAAGGAGTAATTAGTCTCATTCTTTTCCTTGTATCCAAGGACAAACAACCCTTCCCCCTGGGTATGTTTGTAAAGGACTGCCCCCACCCTCCCCAGTCTAGTCTCTGTTTCGGAGAAAAGCTGTGTCCCCACAAGCCAGAGAGGCCCTCACAGCCCCGGGAATCACAACTTCCTGGGCGCCCACTCATACTGCCGCACCAGGAGCTGTGTGCTGACGGCAGCCCCAGCTGCTGGCCCCAGGCCTGCTGCAGCGCAAGGATGCCCTGACACTAGAGGCAAACACGCCTCCCCCTGCCCACTGCCGCCTATGGAAACCAACAGACCACTCTGCCCTTTGGTGAAGAGAATCGCACGCTATATATCAATCCTTTTGTGGTTCACACTAGAAACCTAGACAGCAAAGAGCAGTCAAGAACTTCAAGACACTAGGAACTGGACTGCATTTCCATTAGCATCTTGTAACAGACCGGCTTTACATGTCGCTCTGGAGCCAAGGGAAAATCAGAAAGCTGCTTCCTTTACAAGAGGTAGAGACAGAACGAATAAACCAGCATGCAAACGAGAACAACACCCAGGCTAGTATCAGACACTAACCTAAGTCTTTCATAGCTCTGAAGGGAAATAGATAGGCAATGTAGATCTAATTGATTTAAGCCCCTGGTGTCTTCATTCATTCATGGGCTCATTTCATAAACATTATCAAGCACCTGTTTGGTGCTGGATGCTGCCTTGACATATATGGGGTGGAACGGCGGCTCTGCTGGCTACTAGCTTGGGACCTTAGGCAAACTACTAAACCTCTCTAAACCTCAGAATGGCAGAGAAATTAAACCAAACATACAGTTTGACATATAGCCAGTGAATAACTCAAATATTCTATATCAGTGGTGTTCTCATTGAGCTTTGAGGAGCTCTGTGGGTTCCGCGGAAGTGTCTCAGGAACTATTCTGGAAAGAAAGGGTGGAAGAGTCAACAATTTGACAAAGTGTACGAAGGGCTTTGAAACTCTTCTCTTTGGAATAGTACTTCCACTTACAAAGATCTATCCTAAGGAGATAATCTAAAACAAAGAGCCAACTTTTTGTACACAGACACTCATTACGGCAGTACATTAGTAAAACATGGAAAACAACCCAAACACACGATATAGGAGAATGCCTTAAGTAAGCTATAGTATAGTAGTGTAGTACAATATCATCTGGCAGTGGAAGTGATATGTTATAAAGCTTACTGGACAACAATTGGGTACGTAACAGCGTGTAAAATATAACTGCAGTCATTAAGCAAAGGAAAAACGAAGCATAAAAAAAGACTGAAGGCAAAAACATCAAGTAATAGTTATTTCTGGTTGTCTGGACTATGAATAATTTTTATTCCTTTCATTTTCTATATTTTCCAAATATTTTTGCTAGGTATATGTCACTTTCATAATGAAAAATCCTATTGAACATCTTTTTCAACAGTAGGAAAATGTTCAAACATACAGAAAAGTTGAGAGTCCACTACAATTAACATTTATTCCACAGGTTGAGCATCCCTTGCCCAAAATGCTTGGGACCAAAATGTTTTACATCTCAGACGTTTTTGGATTTGGGGATATTTGCACATATATAAGGAAATATCTTGGGATGGGACTCAAAGCTTCACAGAAAATTCATTTATGTTTCATATATACTTTATATACATAGCCCAAAGGTCATTTTATACAGTATTTTTAGTAATTTTGTGTGTGAAACAAAGTTTGCATACATTGAAGCATCAGCAAGAAAAGGTGTCACTCTCTCACGCTGGTGCTCAAAAAGTTTCAGATTTTGGAGCATTTCAGATTTTGGATTTTTAGATGAAGGATGGTCAATCTATTTGCTTGATTGCATACGTATCATCTCCTGATCTTACATCAACCCACTTGAACACATCAGAGTAAGTTGTAGACTTCAATACACTATACCCCTAAAAACATCATTAGCTCGAGTTCAAATTATTTTATTTTCAAGTAAAAGTTACATAAGATAAAATGTACAAATCTTACGGGTCCCATTCTGTGAGTTTGGACAAATAAAACTGTGTAACATAAACCCTAATCAACATCGTCACAACCCCAGAAAGTCCTTTGTGTGCCTTCCCAGTTAATCCCATCCCCCGGGCCCACAGGGCAGCTACATTTTTGACATTTTTCCATCCCACATTACTTTTGCCTGTCCTCAAATATAAATTTGATTTATATTTATTTGATACAAATCAAATCTTACAGCATGTGTTCTTTTGCAGGGCTTCTTTCACTCGGAATGAGGTTCTGGGATTTATCCATGTGGCTGCCTGTATCAGTAGTTGGTTCCTTTTTATTGAGCGATAGTGTTCCATAGCGTAAATATGCTATAGTTTATTTATCCATTCACTTACTGATGAACACTGGGCTGTTTCCAGTTTTGGGTCATTATAAATAAGGCTGCTAGATCATCCTTGACATCTTTTTGTGAATTCATGTTTTAATTTTTCTTGGGTAAATAACCAGGAATAGAAATGATGGGTTTCTGGCAGAACTTTTACCAAAGTAGCATCATTTTACCATCAATGTATGAGACTTCTTGTTCTTCCAAATCTTTGACAATATTTAATATTATCAGTAGTTTTAATTGTAGCATTTTGGCCTTTATAGTATATATGTATATGTTGTAATTTGCAAATTCCTGACAACTAAGGACGTTGAGCACTTTTTCCTGTGCTTACTGGGCACTTGTATAGCTTCCTTTGTGAAGTGTCTGCTCAAACATTTTGCCTACATTCTAATTCAATTGCTGGTATTTTATACTGAGCTTTTGGAGTTCTTTACATATCCTGGATACTAGTTTTTGTTAGATATCTGTTTGACAAATCTTTCTTCCCAGTCTCTGGCTTGTCTATTTTCTTAAAGGTGTCCTTTGATAGCAAAAGTTTTAAATTTTGATAAATGTAATTTATTTACTCTCTTTTATGGTTATTGTTTTCCTCTCTAAAGAACATCTGCCTACCTTCACCTCATGATGATGTTCTACTGTCTTCTTGTAGAACTGTATTGTCCAATACCATAGCCATTATCTACCTGAGTCTATTTAAATATAAATTAAAAATAAATTTAATTTAAAATTCATTTTCTTAAGTTGTAATAGCCACATCTCAAACACTCAATAACTACGTGTTATTAGTGGCTACTGTATTGGATGATGCAGATATAAGCAATTCTAACACTGTAGAAAATTTGACCAAACAGTGCCATCCCAGACGCTTCATAATTTTAGCTTTATAGTATAGCTCTGACCATGCTCCATCTTGAATTAATTTTTTATATGGTGTGAGGTAATGGGCGGGGTAAATTATTTTTCTGTATGGATATCTAGTTGTTCCAACACCAATTATTAAAAAGGCTTTTTTTTCACCCAAATGTTTGCTTTGGTGCTTTTGTTGAAAATCAAATGACCATAAATATGTAGATCCAGTACTGGGCTATTGTGTTCTATTGGTCTATTTGTCAATCTTTATGCCAGTTACATACTGATGATTGTAGCTTTATAAGTCTTTAAGTCACATGGTTTAAGCCTCCAACTTTCTTATACTTTTGCAAGATTGTTTTGGATATTCTAAGTCCTTTTCACACATTTTTAAATCATCTTGTCAACTTGCTGGGATTTGATTTGGATTCAAATATAGTCATATTTCAATTTGGTGAGAACTGACATCTTAACAATAGTGAATCTTTTAATTCATGATTATGATATAATGCATGATTTAGTTTTTAATTTCTCATAGCAACATTTTGAATGATTAATATACAGATCTTTTGTGTCTTTTTGCATATTTGCTCCTAAGTATTCTAAGGCTATTCTATTATAAATGTCATACTTTTAAAATTTTTATTTTACAATTGTTTGCTGTTAATAAAATACAATTGATTTTTGCACATTGACCTTATATTCTGCAACCCTGCTATATTCATTTTTTGGTTCTAGCAGTTGTTTTGTAAATGTCTTAGGACTTTATACACAATCATGCCATCTACAAGTAAGAGGGGTTTCCTTCTTCCTTTCTAATCTGTTTATCTATTATTTATCATGCCTAACTGTAATGGTAAGATTATTTAGATGATGAATAGAAATGGTAAGATTGGGCACTCTTATTTTGGTTCTGACCTTCTTAAGGAACAGTCAGAATTTCATCATTAAACATAATGTTAGCTAGAAGTTTTTTATACATGCCCTTTCATAGACTGAGAAGGTTCTCTTCCATATCTATTTACTGAAAGGTTTTAATCCTGAAAGGATATTGAATGTTGTCAAGTAATTTTTCTTAATCTGTCAATCATATAGTTTTTCTCTTTATTCTGTTAACATGGTGAATTTCATTGTTTGCTTTTTGAATGTTATATGATACCAGCCTTGCTTTCCTAAGATAAACCTGATATGGTCATGATACACTGTGTCTTTATGTATTTTTGGAATTTTCTAAAATTATGTTACATATTTTTGTCCTTATGTTCATGAGGGATATTGGTCTGTAATTTTCTTTTTTTATAATGTTTTTGTTAGGTTTAGGGTTATGCTGGCCTCATGAAAGGGGTTAGGAAGTGTTCCCTCTTCCATTTTCTATAAGAATTTGTTTAAGATTGGTTTACTTCTTTAAATGCTTGATAAAATTCATTGGTAAAACCATATGGATGTGGTATTTTTCTCTCTGATAAGGTTTTTGATAGCAAATCCAATTTCTTTAATACATAGGACTATTAGGACTATTCATATTTTCTGCTTCATCTGGTGTCAGTTTTGGCAAATTGTTTTTCAAGAATTTGTCCATTTCGTCTAAACTGTTGGATTTATTGGCCTGAAATTGTTCAAAATACACTTTTTACATTTATAGGATCTATATTAATAACCCCATTTTCATTCATGATATTGACAAACTGTGTTTATTTTCTCTCCTAGGCTCCTTCCAACCTCCCTACTTACGTTGGGTTTTTGTTGTTGTTGTTGTTACTTTTTCTAGCTAAGATGGAACCTCATATCACTGATTTTTAGACCCTTTGCCTTTTCTAATATAAGCATTTAAAGCCACAGTGTTTTCCCTAAATTTTGCTTTACTTTCATCCCACAAATTTTGACATAGTCTATTCTCATAATCATTCATTTTGAAATATTTTCTAATTTTTCTTGTCATTTTTTTTCTTTTACCCATGGATTTATTTAGAAGTGTTTTTTTAAATTTCCATATACCTGGGGCTTCCCTTTAAATCTTATTTTTACTGATTTCTAATTTAATTGAGGTCAGGGACATGCTCTTTATGAATTAAACCCTTTTAAATGTATTGAGACTTCTTATATCTCCCGGTGTACAGTATAAGTGAATGCACCATATGGCCTTGAAAAGAAGGAGTATTCTGCTGCAATTGTTGGGTGTAGTGTTCTACAAATATCCATTATATCAAGGTGGTTAATACTGTTTGCATCTCCATATCTTACTGATTTTTTGGTGTCTAGTTATATAAATTGCTGAGAGAGAGGTGTTAAATCTCCAATAATGGGTGTAGAATTGTCTATATTTGTCCCTTTAATTCTGTAAATTTTTGATCCGAATACTTCGAAGCTCCATTATAATCACATGCTCTTTGTGATTTTTATATCATTGAGATAAGTTGACACTCACTGCTCTCATTATGAAATACCCCTCTTTACCTCAATGATACCATTTGTCTTCAAGAACACTTTATTTGATATTAACATAGCCAATCTGATCTTCTCACACTTATTGTTTCCACAGTGGATGTTTTTCTATTACTTTATTATGTCTTTATATTTAAAGTTTGTCTCTTATGGACAGCAAATATACCAGTCTTAGTTTTTGTTTATTCTGAAAATTTCTGCCTGTAAGTTGGATATAGTTGGATAAAGGTCTATTATTTTACAATTTTTTTCTCCTGTTGTCTCTGACTTTTTTGTTCTTCTGTTCCTCCTTTCCTGCCTTCTTTTTGAATGTTTTTTAAAATCTAATTTTAATTTATCACTTGGCTTCACAGCTAGGCATTCTATGTATCTCTTTAGTTTGCTCCAGGGATTAAAATAATATATATATATATAATATATATTTCAAAATTGTATATAGTTCATATATATTCATATATAAATATATGAACTTTGCAAAGTCTAGGGTCAATATTTTATGACATCACCTAAAGTGTATAAATGCTGCAGTCACGTAAGTACATTTATCCCACTCATTCTTTATGTTATAGTTGTCCTATGTACATTAAACACATATTACAAATTCCACAATACAATGCTATACTTTTTGCTTATAATACTGTTAAGCATTTTAAATAAATTAAAAAGAAAAATGTCTGTTTTAAAATATTTATTCACATATTTATCATTTCTGATACTGTTTAGTCCTTCCCAGCAATCCAAGTTTTCACTGGCATAATTTCCCTTCAACCTGAAGAATTTCCTTCAGCTTTCTTACCCTGCAGATCTGCTGGTGTCAAAATCTCTAAGTTATCTTTTATGTGAAAATGTCTTTATCTCACTATTTGCTGTTGAGAAACAATATATGATGGAAGTATGATTTACACAAAGAAGTGAAGGGCATAAGACATGATAAATATGGTGGCATACATAAAAGTAGTTTTCTAATTTATTAACATTTTAAAAGCCAAGAGGCTGCATATATGTGACAGGCCTAGAGCAGCATTATTTGCTGCTAAGATTTCCCTACAGATGCAAGGAAAAAAGTGCCCTGGTGCTTTCTGTCTCTCCGTAGCAGCCTCGACTGAGTGGGAGAAAACAGGAGTAAAACATGGTAATACAAGGAAATTCATGGAGAGAGAAGTTTTGCAACTCACAAATAACCTTGTAAACAGTTAAGAAAAAAAATCTAAAATTTGAGTTTAAAAAAAGAACAGTTACAGATTGAAGTGACTGAAAATTATTTATCATTTCTCCAATGAAGAGTTAGGGTCTATTTCCCCTTCCCATTGAATCTCTCCTGGCCTGTCCCTGCTTTAAACAAAAGATATCTGGAGAAGTGACTCTATGAAAGTTCTGGGACTAGCATTTTGGAAAACAGAGCTTCAACACTGGTCTCACAGAACCCTGGTCTCACGTGACAGGTCTGCCTTGCTTGCTGGAGAGACCATGGGGAGAGGTGATGAGACCACAGGGCAGAGAGCAGACCATTTGAGCACAGCCTCCAGCCATCCCCATCAGAAGACCATACATGCAGACGAAGCTGTGCCGGACTCTCCAGACAGGCCATTTGCTGAACACCATGGAGTGACCACAGTTAAGACCATGTAGAGAAGAATCACAGAGCACAGCTCTGCCCAAATTGATGACTTGTTCAATTGTGAGATACGATAAATAGGGTGTTGTTTGAAGGCACCAAACTTTGGGGTAATTTGTTAGAAAGTAATAGATAACTAAAGCAATAGGTTCCTGTTTAAAGCAAAACTAATGACAATGCAGAGTTTTAACACATGTGAAAATGTATGACAACAATAATAAAAAATGGAAGAAGGCAAATGGAAATATACTGTTGTATTCTAAGGGTATTTATACCCTTAATACCATAATATTCAAGGTAGACTAAAAGTTAAGGATGCATATTAGAATCCCTAAAGCAACCAATAAAACAAATAGTTTTCACTAAAAAGGCAATAGAAGAGATAAAAAGGAATGCTGAAGTATACTTGATAAATTCAAAAGAAGACAGAAAATGAGAAAAAAAAACGTAAAAGAAAATAGATTTGACTAGTGAAAACAAATAGAAAAATTATAAACCTAAAATCAAACTTAACAGTAATTATATGTAGATGGACTAAACAACTGAGCAACAGAGATTGTAAGAAATGGGCAAATAAAAAATAAAAATAAGATTCAACTACATGCTGTTTACAAGAGATGCTCTTTAAATATAATGACATATACAGGTTACAAGAAAACCATGCAAATACTAATCATAAGAAAGCTATATTAATATCAAAGTAGATTTTAAGATAAGGAGTACTAGAATAGATAAATTAGCATTATCATTTCCTAATGATAAATGGGTGAATTCAACAAGAAGACAGGCATCTAACAACAAAGTTTCAAAATACATGAACCAAAAACTGTCAGAAATAAAGGGAAAAATAGACAAATCTACAGTTATCACTGAAGAATTTAACCCTCAAAAAAATCAGTAAGAGTACAGAATATATGAAAAACACTATCAACCAATTCCACCTAATTAATATTTATACAACACCACAACCCAAAATAGCAGACTATACATTTTTTGCAAATGCACATGGAACATTAATCAAGAGAGACTATACTTTGGGCCATAAAACAAGTCTCAGAAGTATCAAATGATAGAAACCTTACAGAGTATATTCTCAGATGACAACATAATTAAATTATAAATCAGTACTTGAAAAATCTCCAAACATGTGGAAATTAAGTTACATGCTTCACTGGTAAAAGAAAAAAAATCACAAGGGATATGAGAAAATATTTTGAACTTAATGATTCATATTTCAGTGAAAATATATCAAAATTTATGAGATGCAGCCAAAGCATTGCTTAGAGAAAAACTTTTATAAAGAGAAATTTTTAGTTTTAAATGCTTATAGAAGAAAAAGTTAAAATCAATTATCTAAGTTTCTACCTAAGAAGACAGATAAAAAGAACAAAGTAGGCCGGGTACGGTGGCTCACGCCCATAATCGCAGCACTTTGGGAGGCCCAGGCAGGAGGATCGCTTGAGGCCAGGACTTTGAGGATACAGTGAGCTATGATCGTGCCATTGCATTCCAGCCTGAGCCACAGAGTGAGACCCTCTTAAAACAGAAATCAATGAAATATAAAATGGGCAAACAACAGAGAGAATCAGTAAAACTGAAAAACCTTTTGCTAGACTAACAGAAAAACCCAAATTATCAATATCAAGAATGAAAGAAGCCATCGCTGCAGATCTAAATACATTAAAATGATAATAAAAGAGTATTACAAAGTTGTTCGATAAATCTGACAACTTAGATTAAATGGACAAATTTCTTGAAAGACATAAATTAACTCAAACTGACATAGGAGAAAATAAAATACTGAGTTCTATAATCATTAAAGAAATTGAGTTTGTAATTTAAACCTTCCCACAGAGAAAATTCGAAGCCTAGATGACTTCATTGTTGAATTCTATCAAATATATTATTCCTACACAAACTCTTTCAGAAAACAGAAGAGAAGACTTTGCATTTCATTTTATGAGGTCAGCATTTCCCTGATACAGAAATTAGACTTTATAAAAACTATAGACCAACAGCCTTCATAACCGCAGATATAAAAATTGTTAACAAAATATTAGCAAATCTAAACCAGCAATAAAGTAAAAGGACAATACATCAGGACAAAGTAGAGTTTAGCATTTTAAAAAATAAATGTAATCACCACATTAGCAGAAAATAGAAAAAAATCATATAATCATCTTAATAGATACAGGAAAAAAACAGACAAAATTTTATATCTATTCATGATAAAAACCTGAATTAGGACTAGAAGGGAATTTTCTTAAGCTGATGAAAGGCATGGACAAAAACCTAGATCTTATATCTTATGTAATGGTAACACTTTCCCTCCAAGATTAGAACAAGGCAAGGATGTCTACTTGGGTCTCTCCTCTGTACAAATGTGTCTCAAGCAAACAAGGACTCAGAGGGAGAGGTCTCTGGGCCAGACACAACTTTGGACCCTCTGAGAACTTCCTGTTCTATCTTCCTTGAATTTTTAAGACTTGCCAGTGCTGGAAAAGCCTTCATCTGTGGGAGAGTATGGCAAAGCTCACTTTCACTTTTTTCCAAGTGAGCAGACACCCTGAAAATTATTAAACCACCATCATGTCAGTCTCATGGGCACGCACAAAAAAGGACGGTATTATTTAGAAAAGTACATACCGTGCACCATAAAAACACGTTTATGCATTTTTAAAAATACAATGAAAGGTATTTCACCAGGAATATAAGAATTAGTTAGCTAATTTTTATTAATCTGTTCTTCTAATGAAAACAGGGGTATTGGAGTTGTTATATAGAAAAAAATTCCTGGCCAGGCACAGTGCTCATAGCTGTAATCATAGTACTCTGGGAGGCTAAGGCAGGAGGATTGATTGAGCTCAGGAGTTTGATACCAGCCTGAGCAAGAGACCAGTCTCTACTAAAAATAGAAAGATTAGCCAGGCGTGGTGGCATACAACTGGAGTCCCAGCTACTCTGGAGGCTAAGGTAGGAGGATCTCTTGGGCCCAAGAGTTTGAGGTTGCAGTGAGCTGTGATGATGCCACTGCACTACAGCAAGGGCGACAGAGAGAGACTTTGTCTCAAAAAAAAAAAAAAAAAAAAAAAATCCCACATGCAAATACTCAAAACCATCAGCCAGAACTATCATTTTCTTAACATTAGCAAACAGCATGTTTCCCTGAGCTGCTTAAAAACAAAATAAAACCCCCTAAAACTATATGTAAAGCAGGGGGAGGAGGAGCAAAAAGGTTAGTCTAGAAGTAACCATTTTCAGGTTCAGGGGCACAAGCAGAAGCAGTAAGAAGAAGGAAAGGCAAAAACCGATTAGAGATGGCTTGTTTACCTTCTGGTATCTTCCAAGCAAATCTAAAGAGGAAGTGGGGGGGGGGGGGGTCCTTGTCACAGCTTTTCTTTTTGGGAAACAAAGATTTCTAGTCCTTCAAATAATGCCGCATCTTTTTAGTGTCCTAGATGAGTGGTTCTTAGATTTTTATTTTCATCAACCATTAAAATTAAAAAAACAAAACTAACACATAACCTTGGGGGACCAACAAGAGATTCCCAACATTAGATCTGGACATGAAAAATAATGAACAGATGTCTCCCAATATCATTCCATTGGAACCATATACTAACATCACCATGATTCTAACAACAAATAAAGTATGGAGAATACAATTTATATCTTGAGATATAAATTCTAGCTTGAAAAATACATATTGCACAGTATTTTTCTCATGTTGCTTCAGATAAGTGAAACCTATGGGACAGCACTGGCCAGGGGGCTCTAACTCTTGACCCGGCCTAGGCAGCAGTCATGTGGGTGAAGCCCTTTTGGGCCAGACTGGCCTATCCACCATCCCACCTCATCAAACCGTAAGGCCCACCATCTTCCCACTCGCCTTCAGCAGATAATTGAGGCCATTCAGCACGGAACTTGCTCAACTCCTCCCCCTGCCCAGCCCCATCAGAAACCTCATCTGCACCCACACTGAGCCTTGACTCCCCCCCTCCCTTTGCAGTGGAAGAGGTGTCTCCCACCTGGTTCTGGACCCCACTGCCTTCTGCCTCCTCAGGGGTGCTAACCCTGCGAACTCCACTAACACCCCTCAGCAGCTGTGGGGGATTAAAATTCTTTGACATTCCTCCCACTGAGAGGTGGGGTCTATGTCCCCTCTCCCTGGGGTCTGGGTGGGCTCTGCCACTGCTTTGACCAACAGCACATGGCAGAAGACACTTCCCGTCTCATGGAACCTTCTCTCCAGGAACCCTAAGCTACCACATAAGAAGTCCAACAACCCTAAAACTACCATCCTGGAGAAGCTTCAGTGCGGTAGTCGGAGCTCAGTTTTCCAACCATCCCTGCAAAGGCTGCAGACATGTGAGGTCTTGGACCCTCCCGACTGTAGCATCCGCCAGCTTGAAGACTACTGAGTGACCTTAGTTAATGTCATGTAGGCAGCGGAATTGTCTGGCTGAGCTCTGCTCAAACTGCTAACCCATAAAATCATGAAACACAATAAAATGGTGGTTGTTTCAAGCCAGTAAATTTTCTTTTCATTTTTTAGGCAGCCACAGATAACCAGAACATGAATATCTTTAATACACTTCTCTCTCCAAGCTGTTTGCTTTTGTAATGTAAACATACACATGCTCAAGTCTGGTCCAGTCTAATCAAAATTTCTCACTTTGCCCTTAGTCCTCTTTTAAATAACTCACACCTTCATCTGCTCCTTCCTTTCACCTATGTTCCCACCTTTCACTTCCCATCTTTCTGCTGTGGTGCTTCCTTCTTCCCTAACCATACCAATCAAATGATTTTTGCCAGATCAGTGACATTTAGGCCTGGCTAGATACAAACAGGCAACGAACGATTAGTTCTTACTGTACTTAATCTCCGCACTACATTGTACTCCTGTGCCCCGTTCCTTTAGGAAATGCCTCTCCCCTGGTCTCCTCTATCCCGCTCCCTCTTGGTAATCTTATCCCCCTAGTAACTCTTTCTCCCTGATTCCCTCCCTGCTGCCTGGACCTTAAATACTGAAATTTTCCTAAGGTTCGCTTCTCCACTCGTCATTTTCCTACATGTTTTCCGCCGTTATTATGCATCCATCCCTACCATCCATTGCTTCAAATAGATGCTGTGCCCTGACACCTCTAAGTCTGTACTTCTAGCCTAGACCTTCTAGAATCAAAGGGCCAACTCCACACTCCATCTAAACCTGGAGGTATTCAAACTCAACAAGGATGAAAACAAAAGCACATTAACCCACACCCCTCACACTGCCGAGCTATCATCCTTCCTTGTCCCCTTGGGAGTTACGCTTCACTCCTCCTTCAGTCACGCTCATACTGCTCCTACCCAGTCAATACATCTAGAATTGGCCTATCCCTCTCTATCCTATTCCTAACACGACAACTCAGGATCTCATCGTTTCTTATTGCAGACTTCTCTGGCCTCCGCATTCAATTCAATCTATTACATCCTGTGACAGTGTTCCTTCTAAGGTTTAAATCTCATCATATCACTCCTTTGCTAAAATCCTTTAGTGGTTCCCCGACGGTCCAGGTTGCAATTCAAATTCCACAGCACGACATACCAGCCTTTATCTACTACCTCTCATCTCTGGCCCCTTCCCACCTGTGTCCTGACAGCCAACCATATGGAAGTGTCCCTGTACTCTTTGATACTTCCAGCGTCTGTACCTATTACTCCTTCCGTATAAAATGTCCTTCCTTGATTTCTAAACCAAATTAATAGCAACTTTTTGTTGAAAGCTCAATTTAGCTATTGCCTTCTCAAAAAACCTTCTCTGTCCCCTTATTCTGTCTCAGATACCTTTCCCAGTTTCCAGTGTCCTTACTCTGTGTTCTCATCATGACATATATTAAAACATAATTTTCTATTTAGTAGCCTTCTTAGAAGTCTGTCTGAACACTAGACTGAGAATGCCTTTAAAGGCAGGGATTTATTTTTTTATTTCAATTCTCCAAACATACTTTGGCACCCAGTGCAGACTCAGAGCTGTTTGTTGAATGAATGACTGAACGAGTGAGTGGCATCTATTTGATTGTCAGATTAACTAGTTTTAGTTAACTAGTTTTAATAATATTACCAAAAAAATTACAAAATTTATGAAAGTAATTTCTCCTTTCAAAGGAATAATGTTTAAAAAGGGCTGTATTAAAATTCACCTTCTCAGTTTTTCCTTGCTTGAATGAAGAAGAGAAATCTGTTTGGTTTTCTCGAACTCTGACAAAGGAGACTTTAATTCAAGCCCATTGTCATTTCTTAGAGATTCAGAGCTAGAAACAAGAGAAAATCATGCTACATTAAAGAGGAAAATTGTCAGGCAATATTAAACAATAAGCATCAATATACCACTCAAAGAGCACTTTTCTAAGTCTCTTGCTTCATATAAAGTGGCAATAAATATCAAAGTATGTTATCTTATACATTTGGTGCAGAATGTTTGTTTCAAAATTTCAAAAGAAGATATTATCAAAATCATCATAAATTCAATGAGCGATCAAAATTCTAAAATATACTATTAAGTAATAATAGATACACGCAGGACTAAAACATCCTGACCCCATTTGTTATATCTATATCAAATTATATGACTGTATCTACCGATCAGAAGGAAAGGTATATTACAGGAAAAAAGCATAAAGGATTAGAAGGCCAAGATACACCCTATCCACCTTGATCAGTAAAGAGAAGCTTCCCTCCATTTCAAAATTGGTCATTTAATGGACATATTCTGGCTCTACTATTTTTCTAGGACTTCCTCAGGCATTTTGATTGATTTTTTAAAAAACTATTAATCTAAAAAACTTGCAAACTAACCCTATTCCTTTTATTCTAAGGGGCGTAACTTGATTTGAAAATTTACTTTTATTTACAGTGGCAGGATTCTGAGGAAAGACAGAAATATTCCAGATGAGTAGAGATCGAAAAGCAGTTGCAAGTAATATAAGAAAACCATGAAACCTTCCAAAACCCTTCCTAACCTCATATCCCAGATAAGGTTTAATTCAGTAAGTCTCTTTAAGGTTAAAATAAGACCAAGAAAGCTGCTGCTATTTCTGCACTACCTAAGTGAGCTCATCTTTGGTTTAACCACACGTACTGGCTGCCAAGTCCCTTCCTTGTTCAAAATAGTAGGTGGCCACATTCTACAGATTCCGGAAGTGACTGACTCAAAATTCTCACCATCATCAGTACCCATGTCCTCAGCATTCTTTGTAGCCCTATGCTCTATTTAAAGCCTCCTTGGAAATCAGCTTAAAGGGAAGAAATCCATGAAAAGTGAGTTTTTATAAGCATACAATGCTGGCATTAGAAGGGTCTGGTCCCCAGTTCAATTGCCTTATATCTAATGCAAGTTTGAATGCCTGTGTCTATGAGACAGACAGACACGGAGAGATACACTAAACCTCGCCTTGTGTACCAGCGAGCTACTCTAAAAGCTACATGAGGTATGTAAAAGAAACTCTAAATCCTTTTTTAGTAGAAGTTTTCAGTAATTGGAGGGATAGGTTCATGACTTCGAGAAAGACAACAGGAAGAAGCTGAGTGATAGGTAGATAACAGGCGAGGCTGCTCTTGTCTGTTGAAATATTGGGGGCTCCCTATAAAATTTTTGCTTGAAGAAAGGAATCCACTGTTTTAGAAAAGTCTGAATACCACTGCCATTTTTTTAATTTTGATTAGTGATAACCCAGACTCTACCTTAACACTGATAAAATTCCCTAGTGATGGGGAACTTAACTACTTCAGCGTGCTTCCCTGTGGGCAGATGAAATTGTTTGTGAAGTGCCTCCTTGTATTGTGTTGAATACTTCTGTACTGTGTGCCCATGGGTGCCAGCTCAGGATTTGGAAATACAGAAAATGCTGCATCTCTCTTCCACAAAATAGCCTCTTCTTTCTTTCACGTCACTCCCAGCACTTGTGCTAGTGTTCCACAATTTAGAGACAAGGTCTCACTCTGTCGCCCAGGCTGGAGTGCAGGGGTGCAATCATAGCTCACTGTAACTTTCAACTCCTGGGCATAAGCGATCCTCCTGCCTCAACCTCCCGAGTAGCTGGGACCACAGGCATGTACCACTATGTTCAGCTAATTTTTAAATTTTGTTTTAAAGACAAGGTCTGGCTATGTTTCCCAGGCTGGTCTCGAACTCCTATACTCAAGGGATTCTCCCACCTCAGCCTCCCAAAGTGTGCTGGGATTACAGGTGTGAACCATCATACCCAGCCTAGAAATATTTTTAATGAAATACACACAGTAAATATTACCATTATGAAAAGGTACAAAAAAACTAACCAGGCAAATAGATCAGTAGAAAAATATTCCAAGGGTTTACTGCAAGAACTCTGCAGGAGCAATCCAGGTTCTTCAAGGCTCATATCATTTTCATTTTTAACTGAAAAATTTAAAAGAGGCACCATGTTAATTCTAAAATTACCCCTGGGGATGATGCCAATCAAACATACAACCCCAATCCTTAAAGCAGTTGTCACCTTTTACTCAATAGATCTTACAGAGCAGTATTTTTAAAATAGAAAGCAATTTATAGATTCCAGCCTGTGAAGTATAAAACCACCTAGGTTAGAAAGCAACAACTAAAATACTATATACTATTTACCCCAAGATACCCTCTTTCAAACAGATTCTAGTAGCTTAGCGACAGGTATGCTGAAAACACATTCAACTGAGTTTATTTGTCAAGCTCCTATTTATAGGTAAATGTCAAGAGACACAAAATATGCATGAGTCTTCAATAGCAGCTGCATCATCAAAATATGGCATCTGAATTATTGTTATTATTTATTTTTTGCAGCTGCTCACCCTCTAAGATGAGACAACTGGACTGGAAGCAGACATGGTCATGACCAGCAGAAGGGGGTGGACAGGTGAGGAGCAGCTGCTCTGTGTCCACCAAGATCCAAATAAGAAGAGGTTGCAAAAGCCCTTGGTCACCATGGCTAGCCATTTCCAGGAAGAACTTTAAAACTGCAGGGGGTGGGAGCCACTGGAATGTTATAAAACAGATTCACTCATCTGAATATTAAAAAAGAACATAAAAAAAAGGAGGGGTGTATTGAATCCTGTGTCATCGGGAATCTGAGCTCACACAGGATAATCCTGAAAGTATCCTTTAGGCTCATTTTAAGAAAAATAGTATCTTAATTTTTTAAAAAATGTTTTTCCAGCTTGACTGAGGTATAAAATGTGTCTATTTAAGTGTACAACTTGAGTTGATATACATACCCATTGTGAAATAATCACTACAATCAAGTTAATAACACATTTATCACCTCACATAGTTACCACTTTTTTTGTGGTAAGAACACTTATCATCCACCCTCTTAGCAAATTTCAAGTACACAAAACAGTATTAATCATAGTCACACTATCGTATATTAGAGCTCCAGAATTTATTCATCTTACACAATTGAAACTCGGTACCCTGTGGCCAACATCTCCCCATTTAAGATCTAGATTTTATTAGATTATTAAGTATGGAATGTATGATTTCCTTACATACTAAGTTTGACAGTTGATATGTCTGACATTTCACTTTGACACTTATTTTTTTTTTATTGTGAAGGTACATCCTCATTCTTTCAAATGCATGTTTTAGCTTGTGATTATCTTTCAATTTTTCTTTTCAGAGCAACTTTTGTGAAACCATGGATAAGTAAACAATTCGTGTTATTTTTGAATATGAGTTCTTACATGGAACCAATGCAGTGCAAACAGCTCGAAATATCAATGAAATGCTTGGGTAGGATGTGGCTAATGAACGCACAGTACATGGATGGTTTGAGAAGTTCCGTTCTGGTGATTTTAATCTTGAAAATGAGCCACATGGGTGACCTGAGACCAAGGTGGATAATGATGAGCTGAAAGCTGTAGTGGAAGTGAATCCATCTCAACCTATGTGTGAACTAGCAACAAAGTTTGATGTTACCGTTCCAATGATATTGGACCATGTGAAACAAATGGGCAAGGTAAAGAAGCTGAATAGATGGGTACTGCATGAATTAAATGAGCATCAGAAGAGAAATCGTCTTGAAGCTTGCCTTTCTTTGCTGTCACAACATAAAGGTGAACCATTTCTATCCCGTATTGTTACATGTGATGAAAAATGGATTTTTTCTGACAATCACAAGCATTTGGCACAATGGCTGGATCAAGATGAAGCACTGAAACACAGTCCAAAACTGAATATTCATCAAAAATGCTAATGGTGTCTGTTTGGTGGTCCAGCACTGGTATTGTCCACTATAGCTTCATGAAACCTGGTCAATCCATTACAGCAGATGTCTACTGCAACCAGTTGGATGAAATGAAGAGAGTGGTTGCAATTAAGCAGCCAAGATTGATCAACAGAGACAGGCCAATCCTCTTGCAAGACAATGCTCAACCACGTCAGACAAACAACGCTGCTCAGACTACAGAGGCTGGATTTAAACACTCTCTGTCATCCACCGTATTCACCAGACCTTGCACCAACTGACTATCACTTCTTCCAGGCTTTGGACCACTTCTTGCAAGGAAAAATATTCAATTCTCAACAAGCTGTGGAAAATGCCTTTCTTTTTTTTTTTTTTTTTTTTTTTTGAGACAGAGTCTCACTCTGTTGCCCGGGCAAGAGTGAGTGCCGTGGCGTCAGCCTAGCTCACAGCAACCTCAAACTCCCAGGCTCTAGTGATCCTACAGCCTCAGGTTCCTAAGTAGCTGGGACTACAGGCATGCGCCACCATGCCCGGCTAATTTTTTCTATATATATTTTCAGTTGGCCAGATAATTTCTTTCTATTTTTAGGAGAGACGGGGGTCTCGCTCTTGTTCAGGCTGGTCTCGAACTCCTGACCTCGAGACATCCACCCGCCTTGGCCTCCCAGAGTGCTAGGATTACAGGCGTGAGCCACCGCGCCCGGCCGAAAACGCCTTTCTTGATTTCATCACTGCTTGCTCTCCAGGCTTCTTTGCTGCTGGCATAAACAAGCTACCATTAAGACGGCAAAACTGTGTTGACAGTTTAGGTACATACGTTGATTAATTGTACTGCTTGTTTGAGATATAGTAAACTAAACTTTTGATTTGAAATCGGACATTTCATACTTGATGACCTAATACCATATTTCCTAGCTTAGTATCCCAGGCCTAGAAAGACCAAAAGTAGTCACTGACCAATAATGATTCCAATAAAATGTAATTTCAGAAATTGGAGCCTGTCCTCTTACGAGCCAAATTAAAGCTAATTTAATTAAGTGTTCAGATGCTAGTGATATGCATAATGCAACAGGTTAAGAGTTTAGAAATGTGAGGTCTAATTGAAGCATTGACACTAATTTTCTGTGACAAAAACAGAAAGGACAACCACCTTATTAACTTAAAGAAGCAAAAGAATTTACATGCAAGTGTTTTGTAAAGCAGAAAGTACTATACAATTCAAGGTCCATGCCCTTGGCTTTTAGATAATCATACAATGACACAGCATGATTAATTCCATTTTAATGACAAAGAAATTATGGTAGCTAGACTACCCTCCTCCCCTCAAAAAATAGTAACACAATCCTGCTACCAAAGAAAATAAATACACAACCTTATGCCCACCATGACACTGTATTTGCCCTTGTGTAACACATTTAAACCTCTGAAGATGTTAATTTTTTTAGTTACAAGTAAAGAACATATATTTCTCTTTTTATTTAAATTTATTTTCTTCAGACTATAATTAAGAAAGATTACATGTTCTTTACAGCACATAGCAAACAGTTAATCCTCAGTAGATAAAAAGTATAAGTGGAAAAGCAATTTAAAAATGTACACAGTTTTCACAGAATTTTAATTAGAATTTTCAAATATTTGGAAATTTAGTTTTTACTCACCAGTATTTGACAAATATGTTTTCCAGTATGTTACCACAATGTTCATTTTTTCCATTGTCAGTGGTTCTATTAAAGTAATATCAGCTCCATGCCCTGAAATACAACCTAAGAATCTTTGTATTAAATACTGACCTCATGATTTCTAGTTGGAGAAAAAACAAATACTATATCCAACAGGCACATACCTTTGAAATTTTCAGGGATTATAAAAACAAACAGCAAATGTGTGTTTTTCTTCTTGCCAAATCTGAGAAGGAAAAAAAAAAAAATGTTAAAATGAAGGAAAATCCTCATTCAAAAAATTAGAATTCAAGAATTTAGTTTAGAAGGCACTAAACTACAGTGCTTTTCTTTATTTCTTTAGAATTTAAAATGGTATCATTAATATGAAAATTTAGTAAAAGTAGCACTTCAAATCAGTGAGGAAAAAGATGTACCACTTTTTATTAAAAAAAAAATAAAAAAGCCGGCCGGGCGCAGTGGCTCACGCCTGTAATCCTAGCACTCTGGGAGGCCGAGGCGGGTGGATCGCTCGAGGTCAGGAATTCGAGACCAGCCTGAGCAAGAGTGAGACCCCCTCTCTACTAAAAATAGAAAGAAATTATATGGACAACTAAAATATATATATACAAAAAATTAGCCGGGCATGGTGGCGCATGCCTGTAGTCCCAGCTACTCGGGAGGCTGAGGCAGTAGGATTGCTTAAGCCCAGGAGTTTGAGGTTGCTGTGAGCTAGGCTGACGCCACGGCACTCACTCTAGCCCGGGCAACAGAGTGAGACTCTGTCTCAAAAAAAAAAATAAATAAAAAATAAAAAAGCCTAAACCTTATCCAAATTTTTCATCTAATTATCAGTTTACAAGAAATTTGGGGAAAACAGAACATTTTAAAGAACACTATAGAAAAGAAATCAGCATATTCTAGAACATGGGAAATTCTATAAGACAAACGACTTCTTTTAAAATATATATATAATTTAAAAGACAAAAAGAAAAAAAAAGATAGAAGGGAAAGTTGAATCCTGATTTGCATTAACTCAGAAATAAAAGAAAAAAAACATAGGCTAAGCAGGAAAATTTGAATACTGGATATTTGATTATATTAAGGAATTGTTATTAATTTTCAGGTATTATATTGGTATCATGATTATTTTTTAAAGAGTCCTTATCTTGGACAGGCACCTATTAAAGTTTTTATGGATGAAATGAAATGGTGTCTTAGATTTGCTTTACAATGATCCACCAGGGCTGGGAGGGCAGAGACGAAACAAGGGCCAGATGTTGGTAGCTGATGAAAGTGCATTATGGGTACCTGGAAGTTCATTATACTCTCTACCTTCATATGCTTAAAATTTTTCAAAATAAAACTTTTATTTAAAAAAAATTGTGGCATTACAGTTAACTAAGCTCAGGAGTACAGTAAGTCAGAATTTCTAATAATCTGATGGATACTAAGCCTTGGCATTAGGCAAAATGAAATGTTTTCCAAGGAGAATATGACTGTGAACCAGACTTTAAAGAGAACGGTTAAAACTACCAGAAAAACAAATATTCTTAGATACTAGGAACATCATTATTAGTATGTGGTTATATATGATTATTATTTATTCATTAAAACAAGAACCCCTACTACATAATACTGTTAGTTTATCTTATATATGCATTTGAAAGTAAGGATATACTATTCTATATTTTAAACTAATTATATATAATTTATACATCTGAGTCACGTATACAGAGAGCCTACTATGTGCCAGACTATGTGCTAGGCTCTGTGTGAGGCTGCAGGGGTATCACGGTGAACAGATGGACAAGGTCCCTGGGGAGGAAAGACATTAAATGAA
Organism: Eulemur rufifrons; assembly: GCF_041146395.1. Taxonomy (NCBI): domain Eukaryota; kingdom Metazoa; phylum Chordata; class Mammalia; order Primates; family Lemuridae; genus Eulemur; species Eulemur rufifrons. The sequence continues at coordinate 70,945,186 of NC_090986.1, read as the reverse complement.
CATGTGGCCGGTATGTGTCCAGTGCTGTGAAGGAAAGCCACAGACAGGGCCAACAGGAGCACGTGCCTCCGCAGGGAGGCTTCCAGCAGACTGGCCTCTGCGGCCAGCAAGGGGTTAGTCACCTGAAGGGCTGCAAAGAGGGGGAGGGCAGAAAGCAGACATGCAGCAAGGAACATTCTGGGCCAAGGGAACAGCACATACACAAGCCCTGCGGTAGCAGAGAACAAGGTGAGTTTGAGGAAGTGCAAGATGTCCACGGTGGCTCTAGCACAGAGCCTCTGAGAGAGAAAAGCATGAGATGAGACCAGAGAGGTAGGGAGGCCTTTTAGGCCAAAGGAAAGAGTTGGAATTGAATTAAAATGGATACCAGGAAGCTATCAAGCTTGGGAGGAACATGATTATAGTTGCATTTGAGAAAGACCATTCTGCCGCCTATGGATTGAGGAGACTATATGGCAGTTATTCAGGAAACAGCTGATGGTAGAGAAAGCAGGCATACCTGAGAATCTTCTCTAAAAATAAAGAATTCAGAATCTTTACTAAGTTAATTACTTCAGACTAGTAGGATTATTACTAAAATGTGACATTCACCCAATTGAGGTCTATTCAGGTTTGGTTCTGTCCTAGGAATTTTGAGTTTGGGCTGGAAGAGAAGAAAGGGAAGAATATACAGTTTCTATGAGTTAATGCAAAGCTCCGGCAGAAATATAGACATGTGGGAGCGAGGGCCAGCTGAATGTGGAGGCAAGGATGGCGTATCAGTACACTGGTGTGGTGGGGCGTGGTGGCACAGTGGGAATGATCGGAATGACGTCTGCCATGATGTAAGCATTTCTCATATACATATATATACATATGTATATATACTTTTTTTTTCTTAGAGACAGGGTCTTACCCTGTTACCCAGGCTGGAGTGCAGTGGCATAATCATACTCACTGCAGCCTCGAACTCCTGGGATCCAGCGATCCTGCTGCCTCAGCTTCCCAAGTAGTCACCATACCCATCTAATTTTTTTATTTTTTGTAGAGATGGGGTCTTATTGTGTTGCTCAGGCTGGTCTTGAACTCCTGGCCTTAAGTGATCCTCTGGTGAAGGCCTCCCAAAGTGCTGGATTATAGGTGTGAGCTACAGCACCTGGCCTTCAAGTATGTGTATGTATGTACCTGTGTGTGTGTGTGTGTGTGTGTGTGTGTATATATATATATATATATGTATTTTTTTTTTTTTTTTTTTTTTAAGACAGAGTCTTGCTCTATTGCCTGGGCTAGAGTGCCGTGGCATCATCATAGCTCACTGCAACCTCCAACTCCTGGGCTCAAACGATCCTCCTGCCTCACCTTCCTGAGTAGCTGGGACTACAGGCGCATACCACCACGCCCGGCTAATTTTTCCTAATTTTAGTAAAGACGGGTCTCCTCTTGCTCGGGCTGGTTTTGAACTCCTGACCTCAAGGGATTCTCCCACCTCGGCCTGCCAGAGTGCTGGGATTACAGGTGTGAGACACTGCACCCGGCCCATACATACTTTTTAAGTGACGAGAAAGTGTGGAATATAACGGAGATATGGAAAACAGGATGAGGAAAGACAGGTGGAAGGTGAAAATGGACTGAATAGATAGGACCACTGAAAGAAAATTATTGGGTGGCTTAGTCTAACTGTTAAAAAGTACTTTACAGATTTATAAAAAAGTAAATTCTCTTAAGTTAAAGTACTCTAGAATTAAAGGAGACGAAAAGGTACTTTTAGAAATCATCTTATGTCCATTTTTGAAAAATTATACAAATTGATTTCACAGACACTAAAGTATATTAGATTTGGATATATGGATTTATATGCCCTGATGACTTCCAAATGTCAAGCTTTACAGCAGACAGAGTTGGAATTCTTGGACTTTTGTCACTGGAACAGAATCAATTACCAATACACACCCCCTGCTGCATAGGGACTCTAGGATCGATATAGTTCCCAGAATCCAGCACTCTGGTCTTAAGCTTCGCCGCTCATTCACATTCTCTACAAATCAATATGCTAAAAGAGTTTGTAGTTTCCAGGATCAACAAGAAAATGTTTGCTTTCTAATGAATGAATGTTCCTTGAAACAAAACTAAGCAACGCAAAAATAAAACAAAAGTCTCTTTTTCCCACCCCAACTGATACCACTTCATCTTCCATATGCCAAAATCAAACTGCAGGTTCTCAGATCCTCTCAACTAAAGTCTCTTGTCTTTTAAACTTCTGCAATTCATTTGGGGAGAATTCTTTTCTCTTCTTCTTTCACAGATTATACTGTTTAAATGTCATGATATTTCCTAAGACTATACCTCAAATATGAGATTGGACACCGATACTCTACGTTCCATTCCTATGCCTCCTTCCCTTCAATGCTCTATGGAACTGGAGCCAGCCATCAGCTCAGACTGCAGCAGTGCCCACCCTCACCCTCTGTCTTGCCCCTACCCCTAGTTCTGGTCTCTGGTAGCTGAAAAATCCAAAAGATCACATAAATGTGCTTTGAGCCAAGTTGTACACTCTGACAATCTGCTTACCAAAGGGTCTCAGGAAAGTCCTGCCCTCTGAAAGCTATCATCTAACATGGCCAAAGGGGTCTTATAATTTCTATGAAGCCAGGAGAAACTTCTAATCCTACTTCCTGTAGAGCCATAAGGACTTCAGGAACAAAAGCCAGTGTCATCTTTGGGTTGTGGCCTTTTGAGTACAGTTATCCATTATTCTGTTCATGGGCTTAATGCAGCCAAACTAACCTGGCATGGCCTCTTTGGGACTTGTAACAAATAATGTTCTTTGTTAATTACTTAATTAATTAAAATATCCTCTTTCAGTAAGAAAATCAAGACTTTTACTTATAAATAAAGAAATATTGAGTTCACGTACTATTTATAGCGCACCTGCAGTAAAATGTAATAATACCCTGATGGTTTATTCTGGACAACAGTGAAGGCTGGCATGCCCTGCTCCCGCTTTGCTGCTGCACAGAAGAGTTCCTGTTGCAACATTCACCATGTTAGGTGCGAGAAATTACAAAGATCTAGAATCTTCCTCAGTTCCTATTCACACCCACCACCAATTTCCAGGAGAAAGTTTTTAGTAAAACTATTTAGATGTTTTGTTGTTGTTGTATTTATCGTCAAATATTCAGAGGACTAAGTCATGCAAACCAATAATAGTAAGATTTACTGAGTTACATTATCAAGTCAAGGATGTTTTGGGAAACACAAAAGAACAACGTGTTAGATCTCTGTGGCTCACAAGATTGAGTTTTCTTAGTGAAGTGATAAGTTAATTGATGAAACTACATGGGGAAAAATGAAATCAGATCTAAACTTGATTTGTAGACTAAGCAGATGGAAACACATCATGCATTCCTTGCCCATTGCTAAACTGCTCTGAGCTCATGAGAATCATGAAATTTTGAGAACTGCAGAGAACTTGAGAACTGAGAACTTGAGAACTTTGAGAACTGCAAATTTTGAGAACTCCATTTCATGGAAAGGAAAATCAGAACTCCATATATTGGATCCATATATTGTTGATGAGTTTGAAACATATTTCAACTTTCCCTACCTGCCTTCGGAAGATAAAGTGTCAGGACGTGTCTGAATGATCAAGCATCTGCCCTTTGAGTGTGGCTCAATTTTGAGAACTGACATAAGCTAAGAGTGAAATATCGCTGGAATTCTGGAGCCAAGCAAATGAATCCTAAGATTATCTTAAAATATTTTACCACTGGGTAAGTTTGAGTTCATCTGCTCAATAAAAATATATTCTTTCAATACATTCATGAAATGAAAACTAATTAGGGAGAACTATCAAGAACACTAACCTATAACTGAGAAGTGCCATAATTCCTGAGAATGTCAGTCTGTAAAGTACCAATATTTTATAAATGATTAAAGTTGATCAACGGTTAGTACCAAGCTTAAGACATAGTTCTGTAAGAATAAATTTAAGAATCTTTTAAGGAGGCTGCTTTCATTTTATTCTAAAATCTAATATTACAGCTAATAGGCTAAAGTTCATTCTTATTTTCAATGATGCCTTACAGACCTACATATTTGTGATCAGGCACTTTAATACTGAAAATAAATACAGATACTTTCATTCTACGGTAAATCCCTCATTCACTGGCAGTCGACACAAAGCTCCCAGAGAGAGAAGGGTTAGGTAAGTAGTTGTACATTTTCCTAAACCTATCCAGATTTTGAGATATTACAAAAATACAACAAAGATCTAAGGGGAAAAATCTAAAATACAGCAGACGAAAAGCTCAACCAGACTTTGCATTTTGGTTTGGTCATTAAATGTTAGCCAACACTCAAAGGATACCGTGCTTTAGGAAAGATGACAGTTTAAATGCCTTATAAATGGGGCATAACATGTAGAGGACTTATTACCCTAAGAAAAACTACAGGTGAAAACTATAAATGTCTTGCATAAGGATTTAAATAACTCATTAATCATAAACTCATAACAGTGCTGAGGGCAGGAAAGGGAATTTCAGAAACGTTCCTAGCCTCTGAAGCCAGCATCACGAAGCAAAGCTTCCACAAAAAAAACTCTGTCCCTTTTTCAGAGAGGAACACAAAAGCTAGAACTCAGTGTCTGCCCCAGAATGGCATTTCTCCCACTCATCCATACCACACTCACTCACGACTCCAGCAAGGAAGCTAATACCTGCTGTTTGTCAAGACACATGCTGGATATTGGAATAGTGCAACAAGAGACAAACAAGAAAAACAAATCCAGGTGTACTCTACAAATTACCCTTTTTTTCCTTTTCAAACAAATGCTTTTAAAGGAAAATAATAGAACCACCATCTGCATATCTGTACACTTAGTACCTTCATCTACCTTCTTTTCTCTGCTCAGAAGTCTTAAGCTCTGTTATTCGGAGCAATAAAAGCTGCAGTGAGGAAAATCCACACAAGTAACAGGAAATTCTCTCCTTTAACCTCCTAGGTTTTAATAACTGCAACTAAACATAAAGCTGGTTCTTAAACGGAACTTTATTCTTATCCTGGTCAAACTTTAGCTTTGATAATGAGCAAGTACAAAGCTTTACTCCATTCAGAGAGGCACAGCCAGGATCCTACTCTTGGAATAAAGAAAGAGACCAGCTGTACTGATCTGTCCAATGTTCCCCCAAAAGCATGTCTACGTTTGTTTACACTGAGCTTGGCCTATACTGAACCCCGGAGGTGAAAAAGAGGTTCAATACAAAAGTCAAGTAATTACACACTTCTAGAAAGCGCATGAAGGGGAGAGTAAAGAGTTCGAGTCTGAGTTTTGTACAAACACGCCATGTGGTCTCAGGCAAGTCACTTCAGCCCCAGGTTTCTCATGTGTCAAGTAAGGAAGATGAAACCCTGTTCCACCAGTCTCATACAGCTATTGTAAAAATTTAAAAATATGATATAAATGAAAACTTACGATGAGTCCTCAACAGGAGAACTCTAGATTGTATGTAATAAAATAGGCATATTCTCGGGAGGATAGTTCACAACATGTTCTGGAAGTGAAACCCACTTTGACGTAGACAGTTTTCCTGGTTTGTCTAGAGTCTGCATCCCTAGTATAAAGCCGAAAGAAATGCAGAAGATGAACTGTTCTAGGAAACCCCAGGGGTAGTGTCTACCTGTCTGTCTCTGTTTAACAAGTGACTCAATGGCTTGGGCTTCTTTTCATTCCAACCTTTCTTTTCCCCTAACATCATTTGCCTGCTCCTTTATTCAAGGATCACAATATTGTCTCTGAACTTTCTCTTTTAGCATAGAAAGGTCTGTCATATAATTTTAACAAGCTCTCATATGTTCCAATATTATCTACCATTCCACTCTCTCTATCAAGTGTTTTACAGAAAAGGAACAAATCTGTTCTGATCTAACCCTGTTCAAACACATCCTATACAGCTCAAAATCTGATACAGTCAAGCAGGGAAGAAGAACCTAACTGTCCCACCACTGGACTCCAATTCTCTAGAGCTGGAGTGGGTGACAAGGAAGCAGGACTACGGAGCTACAAGACTGAACAAAAACACTGGAGGTGGTAGTGTCTGGACTCAGTGGATCCAGAGGCCTCATGGCTCCAAGAGACACCCCAGTCCATAGCTAACACGACAAAGAGCAAAGAGTGTTCATTCACCTGCTTTAGTACTGCTGTAACAATCAATGAACTCTGAAAAGATGCACTATTTTAATGATGTAGTAATTAAAAAGGAGCATGTATGGGGATAATGCAAGCATCATATACCAAGTAAATTTCTATGACCAATTCATTTTTATGACCAAGTCACTTCATTCTCACCCATACTTATTGCTTTTCAAGTTCAAATGATAATTTCTTATAACAGTATGTCAAACTGGCAATAAAAACATATAGAGATTCTGCCCAAGAATTTTAAAAATAAAAATTTTTTAAGCAGGAATATGTTATCTTTTAAGGATTTTTATAGAAATAGGTTTTTTTTAAAAAAAACATTAATAATCTAAAGATACAGAGTCAAGGTTTTTGAAGTTTACCTAATTAACCTCACAGTTTCTAGCTCCTCAGCACTTAAAGAAGTCATCTTCAGGAAAACCACGTTGAATGGGCAGTCATCCAAAAGCGCTGCTGCCTTCTTCACATCGCTAGTGGTGACGGTGACTTCTGCCACATTTGAGAAGACTTTCTGGACTGCATCAGCCAGGTAGTGAACAGTGACATCTCCGACTAATAAGAATTCTATTTTTGCCTGAAAGAGAAGGAAGCCATAGCACCACATAATTAATATCTAGGCACAGAAAAAATGGCATACATGAGAGGATAAAATAAGTAAAGCTTACATATAACACAATGACCGATTCTATAGCCAGAGTGGACGGTCGACTATAAGAACATCAAGGACAGAAACTATTAATTGCATATCCTCAGCGCCTACGGATCTGAAGGTCATGTTATTTTTTAAAGTTTTGCCAACCAGTGCTCTTCTACTGTGGTTTTCCTGTGAATTTCTCTCTTGTCCTATTAAACAATAGACAGAATTCTTATGACCCAGTTTTCCTGCTGGAAAGTCTGTTTACTGCTGAGAGAACCAAACTGGTGACTCTGCCACACAATTTATTTTGGTGAAACACACATTCCAGAGAACAAAGAAAGATCTAAATCCCTAAATCCTAAGAAATGCTCAAATAAAGTCTGAGTGGAATATATAGGCTATTCAAATCCCAGTCTTAGGAGCCAAAAGGGTTCTTTATTTCCATTTGGGAGTATTTTTCAGTACAATTAGGAAAAATAGAATTTCCATCTTCACCTTTTATTTCTGTGTTTTATTCCCTACAGCTAATGAACTCAACCCACTAAAAATGCCAAAGAATGGGGATGCTTGAATCAATGGAAACAGATGGAAAACAACTGGAAATGCCAGGCCATAGACAGATCCCCAAGAGGAAAAAAACCTGGGAGTTGGCCAGAGTTGAAGCCAAAAGAAGTGGCTGAAGGAGCCAGGAAGACTCGTACAAAGAGAGAGGCAGCCTGCCCAAGAGGCAACTCCGCAGGGCAGAGTGCTGGCACAGGTGGCCCTCTTACCCCCTGGAGTGTCCCTCCTCCTTCAGCCTGATTCCTCAAGGGCTGCAGAAAAGAACAGGTGAGGTGCAAGAAACTAGCAAGAGTTTAAGCAAAGCTTCTATACTTCTATCTGCTCACCTTCTAATTTTCTTCCTTATTTCTTTTTTTTAAAAAAGTAAATCTTCCTTTATCATCTCTCACATCTGAATCCACAATCCCCTCTCTAGAAGCCACCACTGTCAACAGTTTGGTGTGTATCCTTCCAGACAATTTTTATGTCAAACATATAAAATAGCCATAGATAGCTTTTTTCATCAATGTGATATTACACTTTTAAACAGTGAGTTGCTTTCACTTAACAATATAGTTTAACAATTCCTTAAAAATTCTGTTTCACTGGAAACATTCTCATCTTCCAGGATGGTATAGAGTTATTCTCATAAAAATATGGTTTCTATTATTTTTTGGGATCTGGGGTGGATGTGCTCATCTGTCATCTCGATCCAGTCTTCCTCATTTCCAATATTATAATAGTTGATTAAGCCATTCTCTTAATGTTGGAGCATGATGTTATTATAATGCTGTGATGAACACCTATGTAAATATATCTTTGTGCAAATAAGCATATACCCTAGAAGAAAAACTAGAAGATCAGAAAGCTTTTGCTTGTTTTTCAACTTACATTGTTCTTCCCAAAAGATACAAAAGTTTACATCTCCACCAATAGTATATTTGAATACCAATTTCCTCACTTTTAATAAGACTGATTATTCTTAATCTTTTTACAATTTTGCCAATATTGAAAAATACCTCTTAATTTTCCTTTTCATTGTCATTTTTCTAATTAATGGTGAAGTTGAGTGTCTTTTCATTTCAGTGGCAATCTGCACCTTCCATTGTTGCACGGTGTCCATTTATTACCTTTGTCCACCTTCCTATTTGTGGTTTCTTTTTTCTCTGTAGGAGTTTATATATTCTGGATATTAGTCAACTATTTTTTTCCAGTCTGTTACTTGGCCTTTAATTTTGATTATCAAGTCTCTTGTCACTCATAGTGTTTGATATTGAATAGTAAATCTACTATTTTCTTTATGGCTTTGGTGAATTTTGTCTTGCTTTCAAAGCCATCTCTGTTTATGTTAAAATATGCTATGAGAGTATATCCTAATGCTTTTATAATTTTATTTTTTACATTTAGCTTTTTATCCCATCTAGTATTTGGTAATTAACATGAGTAAATATCTGATTTCATTTTTTCAAATGCAGAGCTAATTGCCCCAATAGCATTATTGACTAAACTTCTCTGTTTTCAGATGTTACCTTTGTGTGTGAGTGTGTATGTGTGTTTCTGGACTTCATTCTGATCCATGGATCTATTTACCTATACCTGGTTAATATCACACTGTTTAATTACTAGCTCTGTATAGTGTGTTTTGATATTTGATAGAGCACATGGTTCCTTCTTTGTTATTTTTCAATTTGGTTCTTAAATATTTTCCCACAATTTCTTTTCTGACAGAATTTGGCATCCACTTGTCAAAGGCTGTCAAAGTTTTGATTTGGTTGCATTTAACAGTTAATTAGGGAATATCACTGCTGTACTAAATCTCCCTATTTAGTAGGTATGACTCTCAGAGAATCTGGGTCTTCTATGTTTTTTAGTTTTATAGACTCTCAAATAGATATCGTATGTGTCCTCATATATTTATACCCAGATATTCCAACATCTGGAGGTCACTGTGAAGGGGATATCTTTTCTTGCTCATTTTCTGATTTGAGCTGACATATAGAAGGGCTGTTGATTATAGCTGATATATAAAGTGCTATTCATTTCTGTAGAAGGAACTTGCTTCAAATAATCTACTTTTGGTACTTTTTATTTAGTTCCAATATATTTGATTCTTCTCAATTTCCTAGGTAGACAATCGTACTATCTTCAAAAAATGACATTTTTGTCTGTTTCCAGAATTCATGCCTTTTATTGATCTTAAAGCACTGGCGAAAACATCTAAAACATTGGTGAATAGCAAAAGTGACAGCATTCTTGCCTTGTTCCTGACTTTAGTGGGAATATTTCAAATATTTTTACCACTAAATATGGTATTTAATGAAAGTTTCTGATCAATATCCTTTATCAAATTAAAAAGTTTCTTTTATTTGGAGGCCAAAAATTTTAAATCAGAAATGTGTGTTAAAATTTATCAAGCATTTTTTCAATATGAATATTATTATTTTTTATTCTTTAATCTGTTAGGTAGTGAATTACATTAGTAGATTTCCTAATGTCAAGTTATCATTGCATTGCTGGGATAAACCATTATAATGTATAACGAACTCAGTTTATTCATTTTTAGATTTTTGCATCTATGTTCATAAGTGAAACTGATTACAAATTTTTTATTGTATTGTCTTATCTGGTTTGGGTATCAGGGTTATGCCAGCCTTGAAGAATAAAATAGAAAGATTCAATATTACTCTATGGTCTTGAATAGTTCATAAAACACAGAAATTATCTGCTTCTTGAAGTTTAGGTAAAACCCATTTATAAAGTCTGATCCTGAAGACATTTATAGAGATAGGTCTTAGACTCCCTTTTACAGTTCCTTATTGATTACTGGTAAATTTAAGTTTTCTACTTAAGTGAATTTTGTTCATGTAAGTTTTAAAAAATCCATTTATATTTTCAAATGTATCAGTTTTAACGTATATATAATATTGTCATTGAGCTCCTCTTGCTTTTTAAAAATTAATATTTAATTTTTTCTCTTTTATCTTACAGTGCTTGATTATAGAACTATGTGGTCTAATATAGTAGCTACATCTGGCTACTTAAATTTAAACTTATGTTAATTAAAATATGAAATTTGAAATTCAGTTCACTAGCTACATTTCAAGTGCCCAATATCCACATGTGGTAAGTGGCTACCATTATCAGCTTAATTATATTAATAGAACATTTTCATCGTTGCAGAAAGTTCTATTGGACAGCATAGTTGAATATATATTTTCCTCCAAATGGCACTTTACTGTACCTCACAGATTTTGATATATAGTGTGTTCATGTTCATTCATTGCTAAATAGTTTATAATTTCAGTTTATCTTTGAATTTTAACCTGAAAGTCATATAAACACCTACATAAAGTTGTTTTCAATTACTAAGAGGAGAGTGTGTTTTTGCTTTTTAAATTTTTTGGCTATACATTAGTTGCTTGTTTCTTATTTTAGCATGTTGTCAACAGTTAATGTGTTCTGCACAATGTCTACGTTTTAGAATTTGTTGACATCTTCTTCATAGCCTAACACATAGCAAATTTTTGTTAATGTCCCATGGGTAATTGAAAACAATGCTTAGTTTCTGTTGGGCTTAAAGCTCTATATATCTTTTAGAGCAAACTTGTTAATTGTTTTCTTACTTATGTTAGGTCTACTTGATCTTTCAGTTTATGACAGAGGTGTGTTAAAATATCTCTAATTATGATTTTATCAATTCATCAATTTCTCTAACTAAAGGCTCTATTTATAATTAGGAGTTAGGTACATAAAGGTTCATGATAATTATATAATTCACATATATAACATTTAACAACATACTATATACTGATCTATGTTTATATATTATTAAATATTATATATTATATGCTGATAATTACATAGAACACTATATGTGAAATATACCTCCTTGCCCCTTTGAATGCTTTTCACCTGAAATTTTTTTTTCTGCTATACAGCTGTTAGTTTTTCATATCCCTTTATTTTGAAACTTCTATATCATTTTGATTTTGTATGACTTTTGTAAATAGCATATGATTGAATTTACAGGGTTTTTTCCACAATCTGAGCTTTTTGTTTGGTTGGTTTTTGGTTTTTTGAGATAGGGTCTCACTCTGTCACCCAAGTTAAGAGTGCAGTGGCATCATCATAGGTCACTGCAACCTCAAACTCTTGGGTTTCAGCGATCCTCCTGCCTCAGCTTCCAGAGTAGCTGAGACTACAGGTGTGAGCCACCACGCTTGGCTAATTTTTTTTTTTTTTTTTTTTGTAGAGATGGGGACTCACTACGTTGCTCAGGCTGCTCTCCAACTCCTGGTCTCAAGCAATTTTCCCACCTCAGCTCCCCAAAGTGCTAGGATTACAGGCATGAGCCACTGCACCCTGCCCTGAGCTTTGTTTTTAATGCATGAATTTAAGTAATTACATTAATGACATTAGCTAATACACTAATGTCATTAAACTAATGTCATTAATGTAATATAATTAATTAGCTAATATGAATTGTAAACACTTACAATTTAATGTAAAATGGCCTTATTCATTTATTATTTTAGGTTTCCTATTTACTGTCATTTTTTTTGTTTTTTCCGTGTCTTCTGTTAGGCTGATCAAATTTTCCTTTTTCTACCCTGCTGGTCCTACAATGCTTTGGAAGTAAAATCCCTTACTTCTATTCTTTAAGTGGTTAGTTGCCTTAAGTTTTTTATTTTTAGTGAATTTGATTTACAGAAGAGTTGCAAAAGAGGGTATGGTGAGTTCTCATGTATACTTCATGCAGCTTCCCTGACTATTAACATCTTACACAACCATGCTACTTTTATCAAAACTAAGAAATCGAGGAGTTTTTTTTTTTTTACCACAATAAAGGAAACCCTACTTTATAAATACATACAACTATTTTATACCCATAGTAATTAAAAATAATTTTTAAAAAAACCCTAAGCAATTAACATTGGTATGATACTACTAGCTAAACTACAGATTTTATTTGGATTCATCAGCTTTTCCACTAATGTTTTTTTTCTGTCCCAGGGTCCCATCTACAATAGCAGGTTATACTTAGTCCTGATGTCTCCTAGTATCCTCAAGTTTGCAGTGGTTTCTCAGTTTTTCCTCACTTTTGAAGAATGCTGGTGAGGTATTTGTCTGATATTTTTCTCATAATTAGAATGGGACTATGGATTTTGGGAAGAATACCATAGACACAAAGTACCCTTCTCATGATGTCAGACACCACCGAGATATTCCCAGGGACGTTCACCTTGGTCACTTGATTAAGATGTGTCTGCAAGGTTTCTCCACTGTAAAGTCACTATTTTTTCCTTTTCACACTCTTTTCAGAAGGTAGTCACCCAGCCACACTCAATGGAAGGGGACTCAAGCACCACCACTTGGAAGGAGGAATGGCAAACAATGAATGTATGTTAAAACCATCACACTAATAAATATGTTGGGGGAGATACTTTGAGGCTATGCAAATATTCCACTTCTCCTTAAAGTTATGCCCTTTAACTTCATCAGTGGCTCTTGTCTGCAGCAATTATTACTGTGACATTCCAAAGGTGATTTTTTTTTTTTATTTCCTTCCTTCCTTCTACACTTATTATTTGGAATTCTTATGTAAGGAAGATTTGTCCCTTCTCCCTATTTATTTAGTCAATCATTTATTTATATTAGTATGGACTTATGGATATTTATTTTATTCTTTGGGTTATAATCGAACACTATTGCTTATTTTATTACCCAAATTACTCCAACTTGGCCACTGGAGGCTGGGAAGTACTTAATTTTTAATAAGCATAGGTAGCCATTTTCAATTAAGATACAGAGGTAGTCTAAATCTATAGCTTCTCTCCAAACAAGGTAGCATCCTTAACAGGTCTCCCTTTACCCATACCCTGACCCCCTATGCATGTCTCATGATGTGAATATTTGGAATTTTAGTTCCAACCATTATTAAGTTTTTATATGTTTTCATTAACATTTATACTTAATGATTTTTTTCTCTGATTCCTATGGTTTCTTACATCTCATATTTGCTTGTTTCTTGGATTCATTTTATTGAACTGCAATACAGGTTCAGGAAATTCTGTCTGGTAGCATCAAAGAGAGTCTTAGCATGTCTGAAAGCATCTTCATCGTGCTCTCACAATTCAGGGCTGGTTTTAGCTGGCAAATACTTCGAAGGTCAAAATCACTTAGTCTCTGAATTTCTCTTCTAGGGTCCAGAGTTGCTGATAAAAAGAGAAGCTGCTTTGTTTTTCCTTGGGTGCTTTTCTCTTTATCCTCTGGGTTCTGAAGGTTCTCCAGGATGTGTTTGAGTATGGACCTTATTCCTCCTACTTGGCCCCTAATGGATCTTTGGCTCCAAAAATTTTCTTCTGTTATTTCTTTGATTATTTCCTCCTCTCTGCTGTCTTTGTCTTTCCTTGTAAATCTTCTCCTAGATGTTGGACATCCTAAATTGATCCTTCATGTCTCAACTTCTCTTTAAGAGACTTCCTTATTTTCCAGATCACTTGTTCAGTCTTCAGTCCTTTTAATGATTTTTACAATTTAATATACTATGAACTGCTAATTTCTAAGATTTATCTTTTTCCATAATTTTTCATAACCAGCTATTTTTGGGGATGTGATATCCTCTTTAAGGATACAAACTAGAATTTTAAAAGGGTTTTTTTTTCTATTCCTTTATGTCCTACTTCATGCAGGCTGCTATAACAAAACACCATAAACTGGGTGGCTTATAAACAATGGCAATTTATTTTTCACAGTTTGGAGGTTAGAAAGTCCAAGATCAAGGTGCTGGCAGATTCAGTGTCTGGTGAGAGCACAATTTCTGGTTCACAGATGACAATTTCTCCCCGCCCCCCCCCCCCCCCCCCCGTGTCCTCACTTGACAGAAGGATTGAGGTGTCTCACTAATCCCATTCATGAGGGCTCCTCCCTCAAGAGCTACTCACCTCCCAAAGGTTCCACATCCTAACACCATTATCTTAGGGGTTAGGATTTCAACATATGAATTTGGTGGAGGGGGGCACAAACATTCAGACTATAGTACCTTAACAATATGTCTCTGGAATAATTGTTCTATCTGTCCATTTGTGTCTAGTTCTGCTAATGTGAGGCAGTGCTTGGTTATCCAAACATAAATATGAATCAAGGACTAAGTAGATGTGAATAAGCAGTTTCCCCCACAGTTAGGATGGTATTTCCCTGATAGCCACTTCCTTTAATGCTGCAGTCCCCAAGTCCCAGGCTACAGACCAGTCAGTACCAGTCCAGTCCATGGCCTGTTAGGAACCAGGCTGCATAGCAGGAGCGGAGCGGCAGGCCAGCTAGCAAAGCTTCATCTGTATTTACAGCTGCTCCCTATCGCACACATCACTGCATAAGCTCCGCCTCCTGTCAGATCAATGGGGGAATTAGATCCTCTCAGGAGCACAAACCCTGCTGTAAACTGCACATGGGAGGGATGTAGGTTGCGTGCTCCTTATGAGAATCTAATGCCTGGTGATCTGCACTGGAGCTGATGCAGTGATGCTAGCACCAGAGAGTAGCTGCAAATACACATTATCATTCGCAGAGGTTTGACTGCATAATAAATGTAATGTGCTTGAATCATCCTGAAACCATCCCAAAAAATTCTTCCATGAAACCGGTCCCCGGTGCAGGACCACTGCTTTAATGGGATAACTGACTACAGGTTTGGTGTGCATGAGCAGGATGGGTGGAAGCAGAGGCTGGAGAGCAGAGAGGCTGGAGTAAGCTACTTATCAAAATCAAGCTGGGGGCTTTACTCTGAAAAACAAGCACATTAGTTTATTTTCCTCCTGAGAAGAACTACTTTCCTTTTCTCCTCCATCTCAGTTTTAGAGGTCTGGAAATTACCCACACCAGCAGCCCTCATGCCATGTATAGTTCATTGTCCTCAGAGAGCAGTTCCTGGGGTTTATCCCAAAGTTAAAAGTGCCACTGCTTCTGCTCTAATAGGAGTGAGCTGGGAGAGTCCGAGGTAAATCCAGGGGCCCACCAGGCCCAGGTATTCTGTATTCAACTAATTCAAACCAGGTGAGCACCTTTTGGGCCACTTTCATCTTTGTTTCTGCTAGCATTGAGCCTGAACTATCACTAAAATTGTTTTTCCTCTGCATTTCTTTGTGTCTTTTAAACTGTAGTTTTTCTATTTTTGTTTTAATAGTAATTTGATCTCATCTGCTTTCCTAATTTCAAGTTTTTCCTGTAGATTTCTTTAACGTTCAGAGAGAACCTGCTTTGTTTGAACCAAGATCCCGTTAAGGACTATGCACTGCATTTGGTTGTTAGGTCTCTTGGTTCTTTTAATTTGGAATACCCACCTTGTTATTTTTCCATGATATTTACCTGCGGAAGGCATCGTCACAATTTCAAAGTAGCTCCAGCTATGGAGTTTGGGGTGGACAGCGAGGTTCACATGTGTGCTCAATTCACCATCATGAGCCAATCTCCCTCACCTGCCCCATCCCGCTTTAAACAGGATAAAAATTTAAACTCCTTAGCTTGGCCTTTCATAGCCTGATATCAACCTACCTCTACAACCTTATTTCCCTCTGCTTCCCTGAAATTCTCTACATTCTAAGAAGACAGCACTGAACACTTTTAAGTACCCTCTGAAATTTGGAATTTCTACAGGAGAGAGTGTTGGGGCCCTGATAGTATGTTTCCTTTTTATTTTATGCACATTCCTCATTTCCAGTAGCACTTTAGGAGCAACGTGGGACTCTAAGCCACTGTGACGCTCTGATTGCAGACTGTTTGCAAATCTCCGCGCTGTAGCGCATGGTTTCGCCTATACCAATATATTCCTTCATGAACCCCAAGCCAAGCACTGAAACAGTCATTAACAAGTGATCATAAGTTTTTTAATTAACCTGATTAATTGAAGCAACCTGTGAATATCCAAAAATAACCTATTTTATACAGGCAGGGTGACCACATAATCTATCTTCCAAACTGAGACACTTTTGATAATGAAAGGGTGTGGTATTAATAACCACACTAAAATAACAGGTATAAACCAGGGTGTCCTGAGCTATAAATCTGTATATATTTCTATTAGAAAAGTCGATTTTCTTTTTATTTTAAAACATCCTGCCACTTTATGCATCTGCTTAAATATGTTTTATTTATTCTTTCCCTAGATATTTATTGATCCGCTTCTACAGGGCAGACACAGTGCTGGGTGCTAGGACAAACAGACAAGGTCCCTGCCCTCATGGGACTTATATTCTAATAGCCCTTTTCTCTGCTGATAAGAAAGCATGGCTTTCAATCCTTGGAAAACAGAAAGAATAGTGCATGAGCCTCAGTCCTGTTACTGATACTTTTTCAACAGCTTAATGCAGCGGGAAGGGAAGCAAAGGTTTTTGAAGCAGAGAGACCAGAGTCTGTCACTAAGTTCAGCCACACATTAGTGGCTTTGAATAAGACACTTAGGTGATCCCTGTCTGGAGGATAACAAGATTGTTATAAAGAGAAGGGGTTGTACAATTCCTTCTAGGTGGTAGTTATTGACATGTTGTCTCAAGAAATACTACACCTGAGCACAAAAAAAACCCCAGAGACAATATCAAATCAACCTGACAGGGGAGGGGTAAAGGGAGAGGTGGAATTAGAGGGGAAAATGTGTCCATGCTGGGCCGTAAAAACAGCTCTGAATTGAATTGATCTCTGCATTGGCTGAGTCACAGAGGTCAGGAAATGGGGCCTACTGCAGAGTGAAAGGTTAAGTTTTAGAATAACAGAAATCAGCTGCCTAACTTGAACCTTTTCCTAGCTAGCAGCTGGTATTCTGACTGTACCGTTCCCCTGAGAGGCTCAGCTCCCAACATCCCCAGAATTTCTCAGCCTTGTGGAGAAAAGGGCAGAACATGGGTACTGTGGAGAGGGGA
Organism: Eulemur rufifrons; assembly: GCF_041146395.1. NCBI lineage: Eukaryota > Metazoa > Chordata > Mammalia > Primates > Lemuridae > Eulemur > Eulemur rufifrons. Next base: position 70,927,923 of record NC_090986.1, on the reverse strand, counting down.
GAAATCTGAGAGGAGGTAGGAAGCTGGATGTGGAAAAGGGAGGAGGGAAAAACAAGCCCCATTAACTCACCGTTCTGCACAGGAGTCTGAAATTTTTGCACCATGGCACAGAAAGGACATGACATAAAGAAGCTCCAAAAAGAATTAATTTGATCTCTTATCAAAGGCTTCTTTCCCTATCTTACAAAATCAGTGCCACAGCATATTCAGAAAGTTAATTAGACGAATTAGAACACCGCTCAAGTCCACTATCCCAAAGTAACTGCAATTAACTGAATAGCTTATAAACAACATAAATCTAAATATTCAGTTAAAAAATATCTTGTTGACAATGTAATATGAACACAGGCTATGAGGATCTACTGATAAGAATTTTTAAAAAGGAATAAAAGTTTCTAGTATATTCTGCCTGGAAAACTGCCTTTTAGTACCTCTAAGATTTTCACCTGTGAGCACCACAATTTGGAGCAACGCTAGACTTCATTTGATGGAAGATCTCCTTTCTATTTGAATTGCTTATGCACCTTTTTAAACAAAAGCAGTGTGTATGCATTGGGAAATACAGGAAAAACTCAAAAAAGCCTCAAGGGAAATTAAAAAGCATCTATAAATCCACCACTCAGAGTAAGCCCTATTAACACCTCGGTACATATTCTTTAAGTGTGGGCAGTTTTTATAACTTGACATCATTATCACCAACATCTTCATCCACTCCGTTTGATTTCTGTGATCACAGTAACACTCAGGGCACTCTAGTCTCTACAATTTGAAAAACACTGGATTTCCATTTGCAATCGGTGGCAGGCTAAACCCTTAATTAGTAACAGCAGGTGCTGAAGTGCTTAAAGCAAATCACTCCCACATTTTAGTGAGTTGTTATTTATGTCACTCTTATCACCGGGAGCAGCTGCATGGGCTGAGGCTCTCACCCTGCAGTCAGAGGCCTGCAGTTTCCCCAGGAGTCACGGGATTTATACAGCTCCAGCAGAACTGAGCAAGCAGCTCTCCTCACAAAGGCACACAAGGGGGTCAGTTGGGGCTTCACACTCTCTTAAGGGTGGGAAACCATAATTATTTGCGCATTGCTAAATAATCAGATATTTAGAATTGCATTTTGTGCAGCGTTGGCTAATCCTGCATCATAAAATACCTTTTTTTTTTTTTTGGAGTTTAAATAGGGTCCTCTAGAAAAAATTAAAATCTGTTAAAAGGGTCCACTTCAAAAGGGTAATTCCATTTCAGAAAGCTTGTTCTTAAGTGCGAGATTAAGTATACGTGCTTTCTGAGGGGTAACAAAACGTCACTCAGCACAAAAGGCTGCCCTCTCCTACTTATCAAGATACGGGAAATAGAGGAAAGCCAACATTAGCTGGCTTTGCTTTCTGGGATGGGGAGGTCTCACTTATGCTTTCTTCCTGGTGGGGTAATCGCCACCTTTCACTTTTAACAAAAGCAGTCACAAAACTGATTTTGTGCTTCGCCCCGAGGATGAAAAATAAGGTGCTTTTAAGAGAGACCAGTGGGCTTTTTAATTTCCATGGAAGTGGCGGACATGTGGAGCGGACGTCCCTTTCCCGCCTGTTTGGGCACAAGCTTGAGGACAGGCACTTTGGGACGCCACGCAGGTGCACAAACTGGGAAAGAGCACGCCGAGTTGTGCAGAGACGGCGCACAAAGGCAACAACTTAACATAGCAACTTTCCTACGTTAAAACTAAGAGCAACGTTATTCACATATTGTCCTGCCACCAGCCCCAAAGTGTCTACTAAACTTTGCTCTTAGGTTGCTCTACAAGCGACCTTCTAATTGAAAAAGGATTTTAAATTTCACAAACGTTAAGACCTAGGAGAGGGGTTTCTTTACGAAAGGCTTTTGAGTCCACTTTCTTCCTCGGTGTCCTTTCCAAAGCTAAATCTGCCCTGTCCCCAACCTCGGGGCGCCGAGGACGGGCAGCACCAGGGGCGCCCTCGGAATCAGGGGCCGCGCTTGCCCAGCTCTGGGCACCCGGCGGTGATGGCCTCGCGCCCTGGACCTGGCCATTCGCGCCGCCACCTCGCGGTCCCCTGAACGAGACTCCCTGGCCCACGTTGACGGCGGAGGGGACAACCGGGCGGGCCGGCGCGGCTATAAACGCAGCTGCCTCCCCTTCCTCCTCCTCCGCCCCTTACCTGGCCCGAGATCCGGCCGGGCTCCTGGCAGGTAATTGAGGCCGCCATGGCCCGTTGCACACGTGCCGGTCCTGGGACGGCCTCCCCGCGGGGGAGCTCGCAGCGCCGCGTCCGGCCGCTAATGGCTACAGGCCGCAGCTGGGGCGCGCACGCCCGGCCGCCCTTAAAGTGGCCCTGCCGCGGGGGAGCAGCGGGCTGCCCGCGGGGTCCCGCGTGACCCGGGCCAGGGCCTGGAAGCTGCCCTTGGGCCCCTAGGAGACTGTGTCATGAGCACCCTGCCCACGTCAGGTTCCCTCCCAGGGCAGCTCTCGCAACATGAGGCCTCAGGAGGAGCTGCCACTGGCCCTCCGCCTGGAGAAAGGGGGAGCAAGACCTCCCCTAGAGCTGGTCTGCAAACTTTAAGAAGTCTTTTCTTATGGGCAGTCTTTCAAGTTCAAATATTAAGTATTAGCAAACACTTGAGGTTTTTCCCTCTTTTCTAGACAGACATACGTTGAGGATAGGGAAGGTGAGTACTGTTGTGGTGCTTTCTTTCCAAACCACCGAGAAATTAAAAATTTTAGCACTTAATTTTGTCCTATGATTTAACAAATATTGTCCCCATTTCCTCAACTAAGAACGTGAAGCAATAAAGAAACCTTGTAGTGGCTGTGGCTATGTAAACCCCTTTATTCAACCTTCACTGGACATTTTATTGAAATCTATTGAGTATTGGGACCTGTAGAGGATCCTTCTTTTTGTCTTTCTTTACTACTGTACTGTGACTTTTCCATTACTGGAAGTGTGGTGGTTACCTTGGATTTGTGTAGACACTTGCTGTCACTTGAGCATCTCAGAAGTGCTCTAGGGAACCACCACAGCAGGTGGTCCCTGGGCAAGCCTGGCTTCTGGCAGCTGGTGCTATGTTCTGGGGGCCTGATTTAGATTATGAAAGGATGAAGAAATGTTGCTGTGGTTCTCTACTATTTTGATGGAAAGAAAAGGTGCAGATAAATTTCTGATGGGGATCATTCTGCATTACTTTTGGAAGCAAATATACACATTTTAATAGATTTTGTGAATAGATTTTAATGAATTTCACCCTTGTTGCTTTTCTGATTAATCGGGAACTGACATCTAGATCGGTGTCTGTTGGTTTGCAGCAACATAGGAAAAAGGTGGAGTCATGCACAGGCATTGGGATAGGGTGTGAATTGAAGCAGCTCTGGGTATTGTCTTCCTGAATGGTAACCAGGTTTCCATTGCTCCAGAAATCTAGCAAGTCTGATGCTAATAATGACAAAGACATTGTTGAAACTAAAACAGTCATTTTTTTGAGTGAAAAATGCCCCTGAGATTATGTGAAAGGAAGTCATCACTACAGTGTTGGAGGAAGAAAAAAAAAAAGATAATAAATTTCTCCTGCATCCAGAATGAGTCCAAGCTTCATAAATATCAACTTAGATATTTCTATGTACAATCTCCTTTAAAAAAAAAAAAAAAAAGCTTACTTTGCAAATGTACAGTCATCTACTATAAAAGCAATGGCTCTCCCTGGGGGGATTTTGCCCTCCAAGAGACATTTGGCAGTGTCTGAGGACATTTTTCATTGTCACAACTGGGGGGGTGTATTGGCTTCTCCATGGTAGAGTTTAGGGACGCTGCTAAACATCCTACAATGCCCAGGACAGCCCTCTACAACAGAGGATTATCTGGCCCAAAATGGCATTTGTGCTGAGGTTGAGAAACCCTACTATAAACCCTCCAAATTATAACAGAATATAAGTCATTTAATTTCTTTGCCATCTTTCACATTTTTTGGATCTCACGTAGTGGAAAGAAAAAGAGTTGGGGAAAGGAAAAAAAATATTGCACACACCAAAATGACAAACTCAGTATCTCAAAGCTGGAACCGGTATAAACTGTGTTGGGTGGTGGCACGGGGGGAAGGAAAGCTCAGTTTCAGTTGTGTCCTTTCCCTATTTAAAAATATATAAGGGCTCCTCTGCTTATTACAGCTAAGTTTTATTCCTCAGTGTGGCATTAGGGCCCCAATTATCTTGTCCCAATCTTGCTTTTTAGACTTAGCTTTTAACATCATCACATGACTAGTTTCTATTCCTTAATAGTGGCCTGAGGTCTCCCCAACAGTCACCAGTGTAAGATCTGCACAGCGAAATAGAATAATTCCTTTCTTTGGAACTGTGGTGTTGGTGGGATAAATCGCCTATAGCCTAAAGAGGCCCTGAGCTGTCCTAAAGGATGGCATTTGCCATCACACCTCTGTGAGCACAGATCATTGATTTGGGAACTGCCCTGGATATTTCCTTTGATCCTCCCGGGCTGCTAAGTCATTTATCCTTTGGTTCTGACCTCAGCCTAAAAACGTTTCCTGTGGAATTATCTATCTCTGCATCAAAGAGGCCAGGACCCCTGCTGCTTGCATGCCTCCTTTCTGCCTCTCCTTCCTCCTAACCTGAAAATACCTTTCTGACAGCTGCATTGTCTAAGGTTTGCACACTTACTCCTGAACATTCTCATTGGTCCTGGCTTAGGATTTTCCCAGACAACATGCTGACTCACACTTTTCCTTTTGTGGTTAATCTGAAAAGACAACAGGAAAAATTTCAAAGTACTCCTAATTCCATCTGCAAAAGATTAAATATTTGTATCCCTCCAAAATTCATATGTTGAAATCCTAACCCCAAGGTGATGATATTAGGAGATGGGATCTGGGATCTTTGGAAGGTGATTAGGTCAAGAGGGAGGAACCCTCATAAATGGTATCAGTGCCCTTATAAAAGAAGTCCAAGAGAGGTCTCTCACCCCTTCCACCATGTGAGGACACAACAAGAAGATGCTATCTATGAACCAGGAAGTGGGCCCTACCCAGACATTGAATCTGCTGGTGCCTTGATCTTGGACTTCACATCCTCCAGAACTGTGAGAAATAAATTTCTGTTGTTTATAAGATATTCAGTCTGTAGTATTTTGTCATTGCACCTTGAACAGACTAAGATACCATCTCATACCTCTGCTCAACAATTATAACTCTATTTTAGTGGCATGGTAAGACAGAAACTGTTTTACTAGACTTCATAATCCTAATGTCTAGTGTAAGGAAGGTAATAATAAATACATGTTTTTCTCAAAGTTAGAAACCATTGGCTTTAGGCAGTGATAAAGGTCAATATTACCAACTTCTAATGATGCCCTGCAACAGATTGCAATAAGATGACAATATATCATCATCCAATATATTAATACTAACTCACTTTCAAAACCAACATTTACTTTTACTAAACCTACCTCATTTAACTATAGTCTGTAGTAGGGAATGTGGAACTAAACCAAAGTGACACTATTAACTGTGGAAGGGGCTATAAACATAAGGTCTGGAGCAGGGCTAGACATTGCCTCGGGGATTCATTTTGAGGGCACTCCCCCAAGGAGAACCATTAGAAGCAGCTCCCCTGGAGTCACTGGTTATAGCTCTATTGCCTGAGGAGATCACATAAAGTAGCTCATTTTCCTTTAACCACAATGACAGTGGACTTGAAGACACGAGGAATTTCTACAGCAGAGTCAGGCAATCTTAAAGGGGAGAATTTTCTTGTATGTGAAGGTGGAGTAGAAAAAATGTCCTTTACACTTTCCTTTGGAATACTTTTGTGTATACTAACATTTAAAAGTCAGCTGGAGTAATTTTCATTTTTTTATTTTAAAAAATTTCATACACAACAAAAAGTACATTTATTATATGTTTAATAATATGGATGTATATGTACCTACTACTCAACCTAACAGGCACTACCAATAATTTTTAAACACCTTATGTGTGTGTCTCACTCCCATTTCCCTCTCTCTCTCCCCAGAGATAAAGACTATTATTCACTTTTACTTCTCAATGTGGAAACTAGAATGAATTGTGCCATGAGAAAGAAAGGAACCCTTTATGTTAAGCCTCTGAGATCTCAGAGTTGTTTTTACAGTCATAATGCAAAGATTGATAACTTGAACTTAGGTGCTTCCTTAACAAAATATTAAAATTTGTGACATTAACTCAGCAGGTCTGTAGTGGGAGGCACAGAAACAGATATGGGAGGTTGGAGGCCTGGAGATCCCTGTTATGCCACAGCAGGCCAAGTGCTTACTAAGTCTGCAGTTAAGAAAAAGATATTAAAAAAAAATAATAATGTGTGCTGGCTGTTATTGGCCACCTTTGATAAGGCAGAAGAAAAAGACAAGCTCGTGATATATTTAACTAGTTTGTAAGGAGAAACGAAAGAGAATAGAGAGAATCTAAGGGAGAATCTAGAAATTTGGGGCATTGAAGGGCATTGAAAGGTTAGAAAAGCTGACTACTTACAGACCCCAAAAAGAAGGAGAAAAGACTAGGAAGGGTTTTGAGCCACAAAAGACCACTAAGACTGAGACTTGTGGCAAAGGTCAGATGATGGGTGTTAACTTCACACCACCCTATTATTTAAATACCTGCATAGAAGCTGCCATTAGGTAGCAACAGGTATGGGCCAAAGAAACAAATCATGCTCTGGAATTATGATTATTATACATGGAACTTACTACCATTTTGATGGAATTATATTATCCAAGGAGCTATAAACTAGGATTAAAAAGCCTTTGACTGAACTGTAAGCTGCCTCCAGACACCTAAGTTTGTTCAAACAGAAAATGAGCTCTGAAAGCTGTGCTTCCCCAAGGAGGGCATAACAACCAACATCTACTTCAAATGTGAGCAATTAGACTGAAAAGGAAGAAACTCCCATAGAGTATAGCCAGAGGCCACTGAGAAAAATGGACAAAAACATTCCTCCCAGGAAGCAGAATCAGAGCCTACTCAAGGAACCTAGCCCATTCCCAGGGAAGAGGGCTTTCACCATGTCTGCCCAGTGGGATTCCATAAAGGCTATGGACCAGTGATGCTGTGCATTCTTCTGTTTCTGAGTGAAAGTTACTGTGGGTGTCCTTCCCTGCTCAGACACTGACTGCTTATTCCACAGCTGTTTAGGCCCAGCCCATATTTGGCTATCAGATTCTATAGCATTTATACTAAGGCTTAAAAGAGCAGCATTCCTAGAAAGACATGGATAGAAATGCACTAATTCTGTTTAGTTAAAAAAAATCATTGTTCTATAACAGTTATGTTCATAAGACTTGAAAATGTACTGAGTTAGAATCAATTTAAAAATATCTCGAGTCTGACTCAGTGATGCAAGCAGGCCAGGGGTCATCACTATCAATGAATAGCTGAATATGTCTTAGTGTAGTTGCAAAGATAGATATTTACTGAAGAAAACCAAAATAGCTGTAAGCCTTACTAAAAACATTGTTTGATACAATATAAGTTAGCATAGGCTAATTGCTTCAGCCAGTAAAACCTAAATCTTGGTGGTTTAACATATATAGATATATACAAAAGGATTTGCTTTTCACTTACACCACAATCAGATGAGGGATGGCAAAGTGAGAAGAATAGATCTGCTACACACAGTGATTCAGGGACCCAAGTTTCTTCTGCCTTGTGGATACATTTTCGCCTAAGGTCTTGCTTCTATACCCTCTACCTCCACCCATAAAACAAGTTTATACGAAAGAAAAAGAGCACAACCAAAGAGGATCACCTGGGATGTTTTTATGGGCCAGTCACAGAAATGACATATATCATTTATGCCTTGGTTATATTGGCCTGAGGTCAGTTACGGGGTCACAACTAGCTGCACACTGTGTTTCACACCTATATCTCTAAACACAGTAGCATACGTACCACACACTACTAAACAGAGTGTTTCACACATATATCACTACATAAAGTAGTACGCGCACTACATACTAGTAAGCAAAGTGCTTCACCCATGTGAAATGTAGCCTACTTCTGTGTTCCACAGAAAGAGGAAACAGTCTGGTGAGTGTATAGTAACGGTCTTCGTCAGAGTCCATCAATTTGATCATCAAGTACCCTTTTGCTCTTTCTTCTCCAAATATACTTACCTCCTCACCAGAGAAGACAAGACAAAGCCCCATACAGTCATTTTATCCAGTGCAAATTTCAGTGATTACAGTGAGAAAAACATATTTAGGTGATAACATAAAGAGATGTTATAGATGCAAAGCAAAATGGATTTTTATATTGGATTTCTAAAACATTTGCTTTGCTTTTTTTTTTTTTTTTTTTGACACTTTAAGATTAAATGGATGGATGCTTTACTTCTGGCCTTGAGAGTAGTAACAGGGGAAAGATGTAGCTTCTTGCTGTGAAGAAATAGAAAACTGGACAAAAATATATGAAACAACTGCAGACATTGAGCAACACATCCCTTAAGACTGTGATCCCTGAGAGAAATGAAGTGAGCCTTATCCATGATTCTAGATTTCTGCCTGGAGGTACATTACAGACCTCAGAGTAGGGTGGGGGATCCCAAGCAAAAGCATGGTAGTTTCACATGGTCAAGAAGACAGAAGCTGGAGTTCAGGAGGCTGAAGTTGCAGAGCAGAGTACCAGAGAGCGAAGGGACAGCAAAAACAGAACTCCGGAAATCTACATAGGGACCCCTTGAGTGTTGGCTGGATACTAAGACACACAAGCTTAGAGGGAAGCTCTATAAGACCAGGCAAAGTGCCCACACAAGCCTGGGAGGCATTCAAGCTCCAACCAGCCAGAGTTGAATGTCCTAGCTGATCACTCATAGAATTTACTAGCAATCCCACAATAGCTATGCCTTAGTAATGGTGCTACTATCTCTAGGGTAAAGATTACTCTATACCTATCCTAACAAAGGCTCAAAAAGATTAAACTGAACTGCAAGTAACTTAACTGCCTATGAGAACAAAACTCAACAAAATCTATAACCAACAATGTGAATTCACCAATGCCAAGTATCCAATAAAAAATTAGTAGATATGACAAGCCATTGAAAATGAGACCCATAAACAGGAGGAAAATCTGTCACTAGAAACAAACTGAGAGATTACAGAAATCATGGAATTAGCAAATAAGCATGTTAAAACAGCTAATATATCCATATTCAATTTAAAAGAAACATAAATACAGTGAGAAAGATAGAAGATATAAAAAAGAAAGAATCAAATAGTCTGCCACAGGTTGTAATTAAAGTCCCAGAAGGAGATGAGGGGGCAGAAAAATAATATAAAAATGGCCAAAATTTTTCCAAATTTGAACACTTAAAAGCAACAAATACAAGAAGCTCAATGAACACTGCAATATAAACACAAAACCACACTAATATTAATAATATTACACCTAATTTTGTTAGTTATTAGCTAATGGTAAAACAATGTTTTTGAAAGCCCATATTTACAGCCTGTTTACACACCACACACACACACACACACACACACAGCCCATATGGTGCAATCAACGTATAGGGAATCACAGATTCTTAGCATTCTGGCAGTCATTAAATCCAGACTTTCACCATTGCAGGAATCCTGTAATATCCCTGACAAAGGGTCACCTAGTTTCTGCATAAACAATTTCAGTGATGATAACTTACTGTTGGGTAGTTCTCCAAACAATAACACTTTTGGTATTTCTACAACTAAGATAGTAAATATGAAATTGCTTTTAAAAAGTTAAAAGGACTCTAAAATTCAAGATTTTTCTAATTCGGATATTAGCTTCTTATAAAAATAGTGCCCTACTGTCAATAATGATGTGATCTCATATTTATGTAGTGCTTTATTATTTTAATGGTACTTTTTCATATCTCAATCATGTTTAGTGATTTTAAAACCAGTTTTTAGTATCCTGGTATACTGTACTCTTTTTTTTTTTTTTTTTTGAGACAGAGTCTCACTCTGTTGCCCGGGCTAGAGTGAGTGCCGTGGCGTCAGCCTAGCTCACAGCAACCTCAAACTCCTGGGCTTAAGCGATCCTCCTGTCTCAGCCTCCCGAGTAGCTGGGACTACAGGCATGTGCCACCATGCCCGGCTAATTTTTTTGTATATATATATTTTAGTTGTCCATATAATTTCTTTCTATTTTTAGTAGAGACGGGGTCTCACTCTTGCTCAGGCTGGTCTCGAACTCCTGACCTCGAGCCATCCACCCGCCTCGGCCTCCCAGAGTGCTAGGATTACAGGCGTGAGCCACCGCGCCCGGCCACTGTACTCTTTTTATATAGCAAAATCCCAGCATTGTTTTTGTCATAATTGTGTTATTCTGGTATTTAAAATCAAAAATGTAAATTATTTATATATTGAATAAGTATCTAAACTCATTTAATTTATGAATAAAAGACATATAATCTACAAGTCTAGACAAGTCTTTACTTGCACACTGAGCAAAAAGCAACGAAATAGTGTTACTGATAAACTTCTGTTGCAAGAATAATTCTTGGTCCCAAATAAAGAATTTTTATCTAGTAAAACATGAACATAATAGTACTAAAATTTATATAGGTGGCTCTGCTTTGTAATCTCCAGATATACATGATAAAACTAATGAAGAGGATGAAAACATAGAAATACTTTATTTAGAACAAAAACTATATAGCTCTTTATAAATTTTTAAAAAAAATATAGTCCCAGTCAAAAATCAAAAAGTGTTTTATAAATATCCGCACAAGGTTATTAAGCAGGAGATGGACTGTTCAAAGTTAAAGAAGTCAAAGGAAAATATTGGGAATTAGCATATAACTATCTCTTCATTATTGTTCTGACGAATATAGTACCTGGGAAAAATTCTTAGTTGAAAAATTCTGCTAAAAAATATGCTCTTGACCCAATAATGGCACTTGTGATGATGCATTTAATTTTTAAGATCATATTTTCAGAAAAGGATCAATTAATGCTTCATTAAAATTTATCTAATACATATTAAAACATTAATGTATATTTAACACATTTTTATAAAAGCTATATTGAGGTAGCAATCACAAAACATAAAATTAACCCAGTAAAGTATACAATTCAATAGTTTTTTATTATATACACAGAGTTATGCAGCTGTCACTATCAAGTTTGGAACATTTTCATCACACCAAAAAGAAACCTTCTACCCATTAGCAGTCACTGTCCACCACCAACCCTTCCCCTCACCCCTAACCCTAGGCAACTACTAATTCACTTTTTGTCTCTATGGATTTGCCTATTTGGACATTGCATATAAACAGAACTATGTAATCTGTGGTCTTTTGTGATCATATTCTTTCACTTACAATAATGTTTCCAAGGTTTATCCATGTTGTAGCATATATCATCATTTCATACCTTTTTATTGCCAAATAATATCCTTTGTTTAGATACACCACACTTTGTTCATTTGTAAGTTGATGGATATTTGGGCTATGTCTATTTTTTGGCTATTTTAATAATGGTACTAAAAACCTTCATGTATATGTTTTTATGTGGATGTAGGTTTCCATTTCTCTTGGGTGTATACATAAGAGTGGAGATGCTGTGTTATATGGTAACTATGTTTAACCTTTTGAGGAAGTGACAGTTTTCCAAAGTGGCTGTACCATTTTACATCCTGCCAGTAACGCATGAGGGTTCTGGCTTCTCCACATCCTCACCATACTCACTATTACCTGTCTTTTTATTTATACCAACATTTGTTTTTGTAAATGGTTTTTCTTGACATTTGGTAGTATATTTAGACATTTTAAATTCTGAAATACATTAAATATTGTTTTACTGATTTTTGCTTTATGAATTCTGAACTTTCTAATAAAAAATATTGATATCAACACATATTTGAGTATCAAACAAAATAAAGATTTCCAAACTGTCATTTTTGCTCCAGTTATTACAATAAATAATTGCATTTTCTTATCAAACCTCACATTACAAGTTACCTTCAGAGCTTAAAACTAGATAAAACTTTTTCTCTACATACATTTTCCTTCTACCAAAAAATAAAAATGAGAGGTATATAACTCATTCTTTCTTTGCACAGGCCACTGGAAAGCTTAAAGCTAGAGCCTTTCTTAGTTGGGAATTCTTACCAAATTTTAGCTTTTATTTTGTAGGCATTGTTTTTATACCTCTATATTTAGTCAAAGTTAACTCACATCCATTTTAGAGGGAAGTATAGCATACAGAAGTAAACAAATAAATATGTGGTAAGTACCCTTTATCTGCACAGCAATCCCGAGGGCAGAGTTAGGATAAATATTCCCAACTTTATAAACAATAAAACTGAGGCAATGAAAAGCTATTTCCTCAAAATAAGCTTAAAAGTGGCAAAACTGATATTAGAACATAGAGCTTAGAGTCTCCCATTTTAGTTCTGTATACTATCCCACCAACATCCCAACCTTCTGTTTGAGATAGGCAGTTTCTGACATCTGAGAAGTATCCCAAGGTAGGTCCTGCAGAACTAAAACTTAAATGTGATAGAATCCCTGTGATAAGGTGTTCAATTAATATTCCATCCCAGTGATTGAGATAACTTTAAATGTTCCTTAGTCCAGTTCCCACAATGTCTTACCTCTGTATGAAAGAAATAAACTTGTTTATGTTTCATTGATAATTATAATTATTACTAATATTTAAATTATTAATTTTCTTCTAATGCTAAGATGGTATAAAGCAGAAAAATCTCATATTTGACCAATAATATGAGTCAAGGTACCTAAATATCTGTAGTTGGCTTAAGAACAGAAGAAAATATTTCCAGTTCCAATGTAGAATAATTTACAGAAAGTTACTTTATATTTTTCTGCATCACATTTTAAAGTCACATAAAAGAATTTTTTGGCTACATGAAATTTATGCTTTCTTCCTTAAAGAAAGAAAGTAAACATCTAGAGGGGTAATTAGAGAAATGCATTTGGTACTCATTATTGGTGATACTGAAAGGAATTTAGATTTAGTGCCAGAGATAAGGTAAGAACACCATTAGCTGGAAATTATATTATCTTTGAGTAATTTCTGCAAATTTAAAGTCCAATAATTTCACTTTTTAAAGTGGGTAAATAAGTTATTTGTATGTTCCAGACCTAGGTGAGAGTTACAAAAATCATCTAAATGACAAAAACAGTCTAAATATGAATAGGAGAATTCAATAAATTTTATAAATGTTTAAAAAGAACCCCTCTCTTATCCTCATTCTGTCTCCACTTCTGGACTTGAGTATTGTGAACACTTGCAAAATTTGGTCCAAAGGACTAGGCTATCATTACAAATTAATAAACATCACAAAATGACTTAAGTTACCATGGGTTAAGTTACCATGGGCTAAGTAGCAGGACCTTGTGATTAAATAAGCACTGGTTTTCCAGAATGGTAAGAAAACTTAGAAATTGCATAGTGTGCCGCAGTCATTTTACAGGTGTGGGAAATCAAGATGAGATAGAGGGACTCGCCCTAGATCTCCTACATTCATGGCAGAGTGCGGATCATAAGCAGCTGATTCGTGATTGAGGGTTGTTTTCACAATACCATGATATTTCAAGTCAAATTTTAAAATTGTTCAAGTTGTTTAAACCTGAGGTTTAAAAAAACTGAGCATGATAGAGCCTGAAATAACAAAAAGTTTTCATGAACTTACATTTTTAGCTAACAGCCAACTAGAAACCAAATATAATAGCAATGTTACTATCAGAGCAGAACATGCATATATTATTAAAAGCAAGTGTAATGCGAACCTTCAGGCTTCCTAGGATATTTCAAAAATCATAAACACTTCTATTAGATATTTTAGGGTCACTAGAGAAAATTACATTATGCATACAAAGGAACAAACTTCTGGAAAAGGATCTAAAAAGAAGTTTGGCTGTTCTTTCTTATCTATTTCATTTCCTGGAAAATGTGTTGAACATTAACTTTAAAAGTTGAATATTATAGATGGAAAAAAAAAGAAATAGAAATCCACGAGTTCTGGAATCATGGATTGAGTTTTGGAAGATGGTTTGATCTTGTAATCTTTCTTACTGGTCCTCTCTTGGCATTCATTATCTTCTGATTAACTGGATTATATTTTCCCCTGAAATAAAATAAGTGTTAATCATGATTTTTGAGTCACCATTGTGTATGTGCAACAGAAACATTATATGCCACATAGGGAGAACTATAAGATGTACCTAGTTCGCCCGGTCCACAGTCTTTCACATGAAAATCTTCCTGTGCATATTTTTTGTTTACAGTGCAATCTTAGGCAGCCATATATTATACCATATCATCTCACCACAGCTACAGAGGCATACAAGTCAAGGGTAGATAGTCCAAAGACTGGGAAGCAGCCCATCAGGTTTATCTAAAAAGGAAATGGACCATTCTGATACTTGCCCTGAGACTTGTCAGACACACAAGTTCACATACTGTATGCTTCCATTTATAGTCATGTGCCACATAACATTATTTCGGTCAACAACAGACTACATATACAATGGTCTTCCCATATGATTATAGTACTGTATTTTTACTGTACCTGTTCTATGTTTATATATGTTTAGATACACAAATACTATTCTGTTACAATTGCCACAGTATTCAGTACAGTAACATGCTGAACGGGTTTGTAGCCTAGGAACAATTAGGCTATACCATATATCCTAGGTGTGCAGTAGGCTGTACCATCTAGGGTTATGTAAGTACATTCTGTGATGTTCACACAATGACAAAATTGCCTAGTAACACATTTCTCAGAAAGTATTCCCATCGTTAAGGGACACATGACTGTATTCGAAATAACAAGAATAGAGAAATCCATGGAGACGGAAAGCAGATTAATGATTGCAAGGGGTCTGGGGGAAGGTAAGTGACTGGTAATTAATATAGGGTTTCTTTTTGGGGTGATAAAATGTTCTAGAATTAGTGGTATGGTTGTGCAACCTTGTGAATATACTAAAAATCATTGTTTTACACTTTAAAAGGGTGAATTTTTTGGTATGTGAATTATATCTCAATAAAAATATTTTAAAAATGTGCTTTGGGAATAAACCACTTCCTGTTAAAATGTTTTTTAGTTAATTAACAATGTTTAAGAATAATTTCTTCCCCTGGTGGAATATGGAATTAACCAAAATCATTCAATTATATCATATTTAATTAATAGTTAGTTCATTATAAATATTGTTTACTATACTAAATGCTCTTCTATTACTTTAAGAATGTTTTAAGTAGCTTCCTAAATATGACCCCTTTCTAAAAGATCTAACTGACATGATGACACTAATCACAAAGCTGAGGTACTTCACTGTTAAGATATGTTTACTCTCCTAGATGTATTTTAGAGCACGTTTTTCAAACAGTAGAATGAAACTCATTAGTGGATTGATTTGGTGAATTACAATAGCAATATAAAAATAACATGAAAGGAAACAGAACAGGAAAGGAAAAAGAACATATGAAAAGAAAAGGAGGTATCAGTATGCATCACACATAGTAAGGGTAAGTGTTGCTTCATGAATTGTTTCAGTTATATGTGGGTACACTAGGTCTATCAATCATGGCGAACAAAATTTGGAAACCATTTTACACTCCTGAGTATTGTGGTTTTTAAATAAATGATAATGGCTAAGCCTTTTGCAAGATTATGTTAGCATAACAGTGTTGTAGATTTGTCACTTGTATTTCAAATTATTGTCATATGTATTTTTCTATTGATACTTTGTCACTTTGCTGATTCTTTATATTCAATAAAGTACTATACATTGAATGGTAATGATAATAGCTAATGTTTATTGAACTAGGGATTTTTCAATAATCTTTAATTCTCATACCAACCATTCTATTTGGGTTTCATCATTCCTAGTTTATAGGTGAGTAAACTGAGCCTGAGAGTGGTTACTTAAAGCTACATTAAATAATAAGTGGTAGAGGCAAAAATTGATTTGTCTGTCTGCTCCAAAGCCAGTACAAATTTTCATTCGCAGTAGTCTGCCTTATCCATGGTTTCACTTTCTGTGGTTTCAATTACCCGTGGTCAACTGTGGTCCAAAAATAGGTGAGTACAGTACAAGAAGATATTTTGAGTGACAGAGAGAGAGAGACCACATTCACATAACCTTTATTATAGTATATTGTTATAATTGTTCTAGTTTATTATTAATCTCTCCATATGCCTAATTTATAAATTAAATTTTATCATAGGTATGTATGTATAGGAAAGAACACATTAATAGTATATAATTCCAATTCAGTACTTTTCCATGGTTTCAGGCATCCATTGGTGGTCTTGGAATGTATCCCCCTCGGATAAGGGGGGACTACTATTTTTTAAAAATACTGTACAGAATTACTTAGAAAAATATTTACATTGCTATTTTGACTTGAGGATTTCCATAGTCTATCTGGTAGATGGACTTTCTCTTAATTTTTCTCTTTTATTATTATTTATTTATTTATTTCAGGATATTATGGGGTTACAAACATTTTGGATACAAGTTATGACTTTGCCACACCCAAATCATGATTTGGAGTGTGCCTTTGAGCCCATCCTCCGAAGGGAGGTATCAAAAGAACAGAAGAGTTTTTCTCTTTTAATATAAAGTTATTTAAAACGATTATAAAGTACATATATTCTTACATAAAATACTAAAAGGTATAAAAATAATTCTTCCATAATCTCAATATACTATTTTGTATTATAATTTTTACTTATATATAGGTAAGCATTTTTCTATGTCAGTTATGTATTCTCCTGGAACGTAATTTTTGCAACTTCATAATACCATCATAGTTTACTGAATTATTCCCTTAATGCTGCATATTTTGGTTGTGTTTTTTATACTCTAGCTTCTTTTTTTTTTTTTTTTTTTAATACAAAGGAGGCTCCCCTAACAATCTGTCTCTTAATGAGTCCTAGAATCAATTTCCCTCAGGTTCTTTTATTCCAGGGCACTAAGGACTACTTTGTTATTTTTTTCCTCTAGGGCCTTTAATTACTTTAAAACTCTTCATAAGCAGAAAAAAATGAGGCTTTGCACTAAAGAAAAAAATAACCTTACAGTTTGCTACTTTTAGGAACCACTGCTGTAGTACCAGCTTTGAACTCCTTGCTTTCAGGAATATGATTTTTCATAGTTAACACATGCCATGGGTCACTGTCAATAAAGTTACTTATTAACTGGTCTAGGCATTTTTGGGCAATTTTCAAAACTCAACCTAAAGAGGCTATTTCTTCTATTTTTCTTAAAGAGCCTTTTTTCAAATAAGTATATGTAAAGATCTGTAGAATATATTATATCTTTCAATGGCAGTATAGAAATCTTGTACATTTTGGGCCATAGTAGGAAAATAATAGCTAGTATTCAATCGGGAACTATCCCTATTTGCTAGATTTTTAAATATAATTTCACATTTAAATGGGTATTTTCTAATGCTCTGATTTATTTTAACATTAGAAAAACTGCATAAGTCAATATTTTAACATTAGCACATATGAGAATACCAACCAAAATAAACATTAAAAGTCACTAAAACTTGATTAAAAGTGCACAAAACATAAATGCACCATTCCATGAATTATAATAAAACAAATACTCTTATAACCAGCACCCAGGTCAATAAAAAGAATATTGCCATCATACTGGAAGACCCCCTCATGTCCTGCCCAATTATTGTTTCCTTTCTCCTTCCCATTGGTAATTACTATCCTGTCTTTGACACCACAGTTTAGTTTTGCCTGTCTTTAGTCTTTATATGAATGGAATCATATTGTATATATTCTTTTATTTCTGACCTCTTTCACCCAATGCTGTGAAAATCATCCATAATGTTGTATGAACTATAGTATATTTGTTTTTATTTTGTTATTATGCATATATATATATAGCTTTTATCCATTGTACAACTGATGGACATTTAGATGGTTTTCAATTTGGGACTGGTATGAATAAACCTGTCATGAACATTCTTGTACAGGTCTTCTGGTGTAAATGTATACACCATCCTGTTAGGTGTATAACTAGGAGTAGAATTAGTGGGTCCTAGAGAAGGTGTATGATCAGCTAAATACAGGGAGTAATGCTAAACAGTACTCCAAAGTGGTTGTATAAATTTACCATGAGTGCATGAGATTCCCCTATTCCTGTACATCCTTGACAACACTTGAAATCATCAATCTTTAAAATTTGTGGTTGTATCTCATAGTTTTAATTTGCATTCTGCTAATTAGTAATGGTGTTGAGTATCTTTTATATGTCCATTGGCCATTTGGATATCCTATTCTGTAGGTACCTAACACAAAAACTTGGTTTTAAAACTCAATTTGAATCATCAATAAAAGAAGAATACTTCTAGAGGTAAGTCACTAATTCAAAAAAACAATTTTAAGGTAGTACTAATTACATATAGCTAATTTGGAAGATTACAGGTATATAGAAATGTTCCTATTAGATGAGTTATTTGGATTATTTATAGTTTCAGAAAGTGAAGAGGTTTTTTTGCCCATTTGACCATTCATTTACTCATGAATTCATTCAAAAATTATTAAACACCAATTTATGCTAGGCACTGGATTCAACATTAAGCTTCATCAGATATGGAAGTGACAGATCTGGGATCAAGCATGAACAGTGCTGGAGGCACAAACCAGCTGAATGAGCAGGTACCCTACATCATGTTGTCCATCTCTATGCACCAACACCTCAAGCTCCATTCAGACCTATGGCATAGAGGGCCCCACAGAGAAACTGATCATCAGTGTGATACACGGCGGCTGCTATATCAGGGGTCAAGGAGGAATGAGTTTGGCACCTGGGTAATCCATTATACTTCAGTGTCCTTTAGTACTAACTTGCCCAATTTTGACAGTAAGTGGCCAAGTACCTTAGCAATGGCCTGGAAAAGACAGGATAAACAGGGACTCAGATTCCACAGGCATAAGGGTCTGGATTATTCCACCAGAGGAAGAAAAAGCCCCCACTTGGGTCATGGATGAATCAGATTGGTATGTGAGACTGCGGCTCCACTATGGCCCTACTCCCTCTATCTAAACCTGGTTCCTTCCCTTCTCCCACAGGTGCCAATCCTAAGAACGTTCACTAATAAACTTCCTGCATGTTGATTTCCATTTCAGAGTCTACTCCTGAGAGATCCAACTCACAATAGTATTCAATGGAAAACCAAACTACTTTCATGGACTTACAGTCTAGTGATATATATGTTTGTATGTGTTAATATTTAATTAGATTGAAGAAGTTTTATTTTTATTTTCAAAATATTTCCTCCTTTACTATTTAAGCAAATTTGAACGAGAGAGGTAATATCTTTTAAAAAGAGGTTTGAACTGGAAGATAAATATCAAAACAAAAGAAAAATTATTCAGCGTGATTGTGCAGAAAGGAGTTACATAGCAGGCTTGAGACTGCTGTCCTTAGCAAAGCCTGCTTGCAAGGTTAGCCCTTGGCTGGTGTCTGGGAACTTACTGGTAGACAGTTCTTTACATTGATATAAAACTTTCCCTAAATAATAAGAATGATTACGCCTATACTGTTTGTACAAACAATATGGTTTATACTGATCACCAGGAGTCTGGAATTTTGCTATATGTAGGCAGAGGATGCCTACCTGATATGCTCCCAATAAAAACCTTGAGTGCTAAGTATCAAATGAGCTTTCCTGGTATAATAGATATAACTTCATGTGCTGTCACAACACTTATTGCAAATCATTGCTGGTGGAATTAAGTGTGTCTTATGTGAATATACTTGGAAAGGACTTTCGGAAGCTTGCACCTAGTTTTCTCAGACTTTTGTCGCATGTACCTTTTGACTTTGTTGATTTTGCTTTGTATTCTTTTGCTGTAATACATCTTAGCCACTAATACAAATAGATGCTAATCCCTGTGAATCCTTCTAGCAAATCATTGAACATGGGAGTGGTCATGTGACCACTATCATACCTGACATAGTGGTATGATAAGCTTTACAGGGAAGCCCTTTATCAGAATTTAATATTTAAACTACATTATATTTCCAATGATGAAAATGTATAAAGATAATGAATTATAATTTAAAGCATTTATGACTATTCAAGAAAGAATACAATTTTATTCTTCCAGCCAAATATTAGACAAAATGTTGCTACATCATTAATCTACACCAATGAATTTTTCTATATTGCATATGCTCAAGTGCCTCTTGCCTTGACCTATATTTGGAAAGGATTCTCTGATTTATAAACTAATTTATATCTTGGTTCAATTTTTATAGTGTTAAGTTACATATGAATATTCCCCTACATGGGATAAGGTTACATGAGACAAGGATTATGTGAGGAATTCTTCTGTACTTAGTACAGGACCAGGAAAAATTGTGTGTAGATATAACCTTCTCAACCCATGAAACATTCCTCTGTTCTTTATCTATCCTAAAGTGGTTTTGTTTACATAGGAAAATATAGTTTAAACTGCACTGTCATCTATATTTATTTTAGTGTCCACTCCAATGAACATATTTCCTCACTAAAAAGGGTAAGGCTGACACTTTAATTGCACAAGCATACTTTGTTTTATTGCACTTCACTTTATTGCTCTTCACAGATACCACATTTCTTACAAATTGAAGGTCTGTGACAACCCTGTGTTGAGCAAGTCTACCAGTGCCATTTTTCCAACAGCATGTGCTCACTTTGTGTCTCTGTGTCATATTTTGGTAATATTCATAATATTGCAAACATTTTCATCATTATTATATGTTTTATGGTGCTTAGAAACCTTTGATGTTACTATTATAATTGTTTTGGAGCACCCACCACAAACTGTGCTCATATAAGATGGCAAACTTAGTAAGTTCGTGTGTGTTTTGATTGCTACACTGATAGTCCGTTCACCCATCTTTCTTGGGCCTCCCTATTCCCTAAAACACATATTGAAATTAGGTCAATTAATAACCCTACAGTGACCTCTGAGTGTTCAAATGAAAGGAAGAGTTGCACTTCTCTCACTTTAAGTCAAAAGCTAGTGAGAAAGCTTAGTGAGGAAGTCATGTCAAAAACCAAGATAAGGCAGAAAGCTAGGCCTCTCGAGCCAACCAGTTAGACAAGTTTTAAACATGAAGGAAAAGTTCTTGAAGGAAATTAAAAGTACTACTCCAAGGGACACAAGAATGATAAGAAAGGAAAATACTGTTATTGCTGATACAGAGAAAAGTTTTAGTGGCCTAGATAGAAGATCAAACTAGCCACAACATTCCCTTAAGCCAAAACCTAATCCAGAGAAGGCTCTAACTCTCTTCAAGTCTATGAAGGATGAGAGAGGTAAGGAAGCTACAGAAGAAATGTTTGAAGCTAGCAGAGGTTGGTTCATGAATTTTAAGAAAGAAACAATCTCCATGACATAAAAGTGTAAGGTAAAGCAACAAGTGATGTAGAAGATGCAGCAAATTATCCAGAAGGTCTAGCTAAGATAATTGATGAAAGTGGCTACACTAAAAAACAGATTTTCAATGTAGACAAAACATCTTTCTATTGGAAGAAGATGCCATCTAGGACTTTCAAAGCTAGAAAGGAGAAGTCAATGTCTGGCTTCAAACATTCAAAGGACAGGCTGACTATCTTGTTAGGGGCTAATGCAATGGGTGACTTTAAGTTGAAGCCAGTATATACATTTACCACTCTGAAAATCCTAGGGCCCTTAAGAATTATACTAAATATACTCTGCCTATGTTCTCTAAATGGAACAACAAAGCCTGGATGACAGCACAACCGTTTACAGTGTGGTTAGCTGAATATTTTAAGGCCACTTTTAAAACCTACTTCTCAGAAAAAAAGAATCCTTTCAAAATGTTACTGCTCATTGACAATGTACGTGGTCATCCAAAAGCTCTGATGGAGATGTACAAGAAGATTAATGTTGTTTTCATGCCTGCTAACACAACATCCATTCTGCAGGCCATGGATCAAGAAGTAATTTCAATTTTTCAAGTCTTATTATTTAATAAATACATTTTTTAAGGTTATAGCTGCCATAGATAGTGATTCCTCTGATGGATCTGAGCGAGATAAATTGAAAACCTTCTGGAAAGGATTCAACATTCTGGATGCCATTAAAAACATTCATGATTCATAGAAGGTGGTCAAAATAGAAATGTTAATAGGAGTTTGGAAGTTGATTGCAATCTTCATGGATGACTTTGAGGGGTTCAAGAATTCAGTAAGGGAAGTAACTACAGATGTGGTGGAAATAACAAGACAATTAGAATTAGAAATGGAGCCTACAGATGTGACTGAATTGCTGCAATTTCATGATCAAACTTGAATGGATAAAAACTTTGCTTCTTATGGATGAGCAAAGAAAGTGGTCTCTTGAGATGGAATCTACTCCTGGTGAAGACACTGTGGACACTGTTGACAGGACAACAAAGGACTTAGAAGATTACATAAACTTAGCTGATAAAGCAGAGGCAGAGGTTGAGAAGATTGACTCCAATTTTGAAAGAAGTTCTAGTGCTACAGAGAAATCTTTCATGAAAGGAAGAGTCAGTCAATGCAGAAAACTTCATTGTTGTCTTATTTTAGGAAATTGCCACAGTCACCCCAAGCTTCAGCAACCACCACCATGATCAGTCAGCATCCATCAACATCAGGACAAAACCCTCCACCAACAAAAAGATATGTCTCACCTAAAAAGTTCAGATGATCATTAGCACTTTTTAGCAATAATGTATTTTTTAAGATATGTACATGGTTTTTTTGGACATGATGTAATTGCATACTTAACAGACTACAATATTATGTAAACATAATTTTTATTTTCTTTTTTTTAGAGACAGGATCTTTCTCTGTCTCCCAGGCTAGAGTGTAGTGATGTGATCATAGCTCACTGTAGCCTCAAACTCCTGGGCTCAAGAAATCTTCACACCTCAACCTCCCCAATAGCTGGGACTATAGGTGCACTCCACCACACCTGGTTAATTTTGTAAAAAATTTTTTGTAGAGACAGGGTCTTGCTATGTTACCCAGGCTGGTCTTGAACTCCTGGGCTCAAGTGATCCTCCTGCCTTGGCCTCCCAAGTGCTGGGATTACAGGCGTGAGCCACTGCTTCTAGCCTAAACATAACTTTTATATGCACTGGGAAATAAAAACAATCATCTGACTTGCTTTATTGCAATATTCACTTTACTCTGGTAGTCTGGAACTGAACCCACAATATCTCTAAGGTATGCCTACATTTATATTGTTGTTAATAGTCTAGTTTTAAGCTCTTCTCTGGCATAGTATTATTTTAGTTTAAAAAATAAGATCGTATCATGTTTGAAGACCAAAAATGTTTCTGGGATATAATAAAAGTGTTTACACTCGATAGAGATCACAAACTTCTTTAAGTTTTCTTACCATCTGCTATTTTATATTGTTGCTATAAAATCTAGAAGTTCAACTTCTAAAATATAATGGACACCTGTTTGTCAGTAGCATTCATATGCAAATATAATTAATTAGAAAAAAAAGATATAGCTAGACTTACGTTTTCACTAGATTCTCTTTCATTCTAGGCAGTTGATCCATCTGTTGCCTTTTAGAAACTTGATATGAGCCAGAGACCTGAAATATAAAAATTTGAGTGTTTATTCACTTATTTCATAATTGATTTCAGAGATAAGAGGAATAGTCAATTCTTAATTATCTCTTCCTTAACCGGGTCCTTTAGGAGCACGTATAAGAGAAGCTGAAGAAAATGGAAAATTCTGGCCTTGTCCAGTATTATCAAGCTTTTAAAGATTCTGGAAATTTCCCTATCTCAGCCCCACAGTCCATATGATTTTTAAAATAAATATGAATAATACTGTAAAAACCATACCATCCATATGGTATAGATCATTAAAAGTTTTTGTAGTAGACAATAAATATATTAATACATAATACATACAGCCTGCCTTGGGGTAGATAAGAAAACAGAAGTTGTAGATATGTTGAGGCAGAAATAGAAAGATACGGTAATATTCTCATTTTTGTCTATTTTGAAATTTTTCTCGAATATAAAAGTAGAGACTTCTTGTGGTTGGTGTAAATATAATCTGCAATTCAGAACAACTGAGGCTGCTGGCCTCAGAGATGGCAATTGAAGCCACAAGTGAATGAATCATTCATTAAGGGCACAGAGAATCAATGATATAAACTTGGAAAAGCAACTTTTAAGGGATAGAAGAATCATCAAAGATAAACAAGGCCATCATTTAAACAAGAGGAAAACCCAGGAAAAAATACTGGCACGGTAATCAAGTGGGGGAGGGGCAGTATTCAAAGCAGTGAGCATAGTCACAGTGTAAAATGCCTTAGAGACCTCTAATACCAGGAGGCTTGAAGAGGAGTCATTGTATTTGGCTATTAAGAGATAAAATGGACCAGAGTACAATGGTGGGGTCAAAAGCGAGATGAAAAGAGGTCAAGGAGGGAAAAGCAAAGGCAGTGAGTATATTCACTCTTTCATGAAGTTTGGCTCAGGAAAAGAAAGCAAGGTAGTAGTTTTATGAGGACACTTGGGGTAAAACAACAGTTTGTTTTTGTTTTGGTGGAAGAGTCGGGCACGTTGCAAGCAAAGGAGGATAAGCCATAGCCAATAAAAAAGAGATTAAAAATTTAAGATGAAATAATTATTAAGTGAGCCCTAGAGGCAGTGGGTGGACTTGGGAAGAAGTCTGGGACTTTTTCTTTAAGACAGGAAGAAGAACAGGAATGGCAGGTAAAAATATGAATAAATTTGAAGGTAAAAAGGAGGACAATTGGATTGTATAACTTATAGACTCTTTTTCTTTCTGAGCTCAAATAACAGATCATTTGCTAAGTGACAGGTTTGAGTGCACTGAACAGAAGATGAAATTCATTCATTCATTCAGCAGTAGTTATTATCTAATATGTGCCACCACTACATTAGGCATTGGGGTACAAAGACAAATAAGTCATGGTTCAATTGGGGAAACAGCAAAATAAACAGATGACTATAATTAAGTGCCTTGATAGAGGATTGCACAGGTGCTTTGTAAGCATACAGGAGATGTAATTAATTCAGGATATGGGCGGGGCTTCACATGGAAGAAATAGAGAAAGGATATTCTAAGTAGAAGGAACAGCAAGGACCTCAGGTATAAAGCAGCATGATATATTCAGGAATTGCCCATAGCATTTGGTCTAGCTGCAGTATACTACGTTAGCAGGGAGGGATAAGGCTGCAGAGACACACACAGCCATGTTGGAAAGGAGTTTTGCTGTGATCCTTTGGGAAATGCAAACTGAAGATTTTTAACAGGAAAAAATACCATAATATATGTATTTCAGAATGATCACTAAGGCAACAGAGAAGAAAAATTGGTGTGGTGGAGACAAGACTTTGATAGCTATGCTGTTGAGATTATATCTTAAGTACTAAATTTAAACCTGGGAGCTCCATGTTTAAATGAACACTAACAAAAAAGAGTTCTCCAGAAAGGCAGTGGAAATACCTGGGCAGTCTGGAACATATGTCATGAGGAATGGCTAATGTAACTTAATATTTTAGCTAAGAAAAAACAAAACAAACAAAAAAAAAAACTATGGGAAAACTGAGAGTTGTTTATAAATCTTTGAAAAACTATCATGTAGAAGGAGTGTAGGCCGGGCGCGGTGGCTCACGCCTGTAATCCTAGCACTCTGGGAGGCCGAGGTGGGTGGATCGTTTGAGCTCAGGAGTTCAAGACCAGCCTGAGCAAGAGCGAGACCCCATCTCTACTAAAAATAGAAAGAAATTATATGGACAGCTAAAAATATATATAGAAAAAATTAGCCGGGCATGGTGGTGCATGCCTGTAGTCCCAGCTACTCGGGAGGCTGAGACAGGAGGATCGCTTGAGCTCAGGAGTTTGAGGTTGCTGTGAGCTAGGCTGACACCACGGCACTCACTCTAGCCTGGGCAACAGAGTGAGACTCTGTCTCAAAAAAAAAAAAAAAAAGAAGGAGTGTAGACTTGCTCTCTGTTCTTCAGAGGATCGAACTAAATTAAAGAATTTTCAAGAAAAGAGAATAAGGAGCATCATATGATGCTTTAATATGTCTAACAATTAGAACTCCCCAACAATGAAACAGAACAGCTTTAGATTCCTAACTGTAAGCTAAAAACATTATATTCAACGATATCTCAGAGCCACTGCTAAAATTCTGTGTTTACAGGAAGAGAAGCTAAAATTTAAGTTTATTATGTGTTGCAACAAGCTCTAGTTAGGCTTTCAGCCTGACTTTTAAGTAATTTAGTGTACCTGTGTATTCAGAAAAAGCAACGCCCATACCATATTGTGCAAATCAGAAGATTCCTGAGATGGGGGAACTCTTCAGTCAAAACAGCGAATTGAGAGTGAGACAAAGCCACAGAGACAGCAGCGGAAGTATAAACAGCAGACTCAGCAAATAGCTCTAGTTATCTACCAAAGAATCAATTATTTATGTATTCAGCATGGACGGAACTGCAAATCATCCATTAACCTTTCCAGTCACCGTAGTATCCTCATGGTCAGAACCGTCTTTCACTATAAAGATTAACAATTCACTCCAGAGTGAAAATCCTTATTAACATTTATACTGGGGACAGGATTAACATCTTCCTGGGAAGCTGTTAAAATAGGCTTTTACTGCATGTTCAGTGATCCTGTATAGTCAGAGAGTAGGATTATTTCACCTAAATGAATTTTTCAGATAAACAAAGGTAAATGAATGCTTTGAGGGCAAAAACAATCCAACAATGTTTTATATGTCACCTTTTTCTTAATAATTTGGGCTTATTATCGATATAAATTTCTGTATTATGTTCAGTAAATTGTTTTGAACATTTTCTATATGCCACTCTTTGTACTAAGTGTAAGGGAATAGAAAGAATGAGGTGCCCTGTCTGACCTCAGGGAGGAACCTACCGCTGAGTGAAGCAAACAAATATACCAGCATGAAGGGACCAGGAGGAAGGGTCAGGCAAGTAGAAATTCTGATGCCTTTGCCACAGAGAGAGGGGCCAGGGAGATCAGGGAAGAAAAACAGGACAGTAATGTTCGCCATTTACTGGAATTTAGAACCTATTATGTGCCAGGCATTTCACGCAGCAATTCATACACATTATACCTTTAAACGCTCACAAAACCGCTTAAGATACTGATATTTCTTTTTTAGTGGTGAGGAAAGAAATTAAGGCCTGAAAGGTTACACAGCAGTAGGTGCAGAGCTGGGATTCAAATTCAAACTTGCAATGGCTCTACAGTCGGTAGTCTGTTCATCATTTCATCATGTCATGGCCTCATAACATGTGCTAGACCTTGAAGGAAGCGGAATTGGCATGTGGCAGAAGGAGCATATTCCAAGTATGTAGTCTGCAGAAAGGTATCGGGCCTCTGCTGCAGGAGGAAACAGTACTGCTAACCTAATAACAAGGACCGTGAAGCTTGAACTGATTGCCTATTATGTGGACAAGAGACTACAAGGACTGATCCTATCTTGTCTCAATTTCCTAATTACTTAAGTCAATACTACAAGTCCAAGCCCTTTACCCACTGTAGCCCTGATTTACTTTCTGAAATTTTTCTGTACATTCCCTTATCAGCTGCAATCCCCAAACCTAACTCCCTTCCTTTCCACCCTTCATTGACCTCTCTAGATACTCTAGATCAGTGATTAGCAGATTACCCTTTATGTCAAGCTCATCCTCAAAATCTTCTACCTCCTTGTCTAATCTGGCTATGTTTTGAGAACTCCAAGCCTCTTTTTGGCTCTTCTTCCCTTGACTATCACTATTGAAGCTCTTCAGAGCTATGTCCCAGACTATTTTTTCTTTTCACCTTGTATATTCTCCCTGATGCATTTCTTTCATTCTCATGACTTAACTTACTATCTATATGCTAATAATTTCCAAATCTTTATCTTCAGTCTTTATTTTTTTCCTGAGATTCATATATCTATTGCTCTTTGGACACTTCCATTTGGATAACACACATCAAAAACTAAATTTACATCCTAATCTTAAAACATATACCAAAATAATGTTAATACAGATTAAATATTTAAATGTCAAATATTACGCCATATAAATATAAAAGAAGATATGGTGAATGTTATGAAACATTAAGATGAACATGGTCTTTCTAACTCTGACACTAGAAATCATAAGTAAAAGATAGCTCTGACAACATAAAAACAAAAACTCTGTAGTACCAATGATATCATAAATAAAATTGAAAGGCAAATGAAAAACTGGAAAATATGTACATCTTTCATAATTTACTGATCATTTTCCTATCCTGTATTTTTAAGTACACACTTTCTACCAATAGCAATTCTGATCTTAGACGTTTCCACAAATAATAATGAAGTGAAGTGCCTTGAATTTCATGATAGCAGAGGGATAGCAGCTTAACTCTTTAAATTCTAGCAATTATGGATCAAACTAAAGGGATAACTAAGGAAGCAAATATGCAAAATAACCTCTTAGTTTGGGAAACTTTTATCTCTTTTTACCTCTTTATAAAAGTTATGTTTTCCTTTCCACCCTTCACATTTAGAAACTTAGTACCTTTTCTCCCATAATTGCAACATCTGCTTCTCTACCAAACCAAAAAAAAGCCTAGAAAAGTAAAAAAACATAATTTACAGTAAGAACAAACTCTTAGAATTTGGAGGAAAAAAAAGTTACCTGAGACATTTCAGCCAGGTATGTACGGCGTTCATTGTTGGTCTTGTGGTAAGCCTACATGAAAGCAAAGAAAAGTAAAAGTAAAAAAGTAAAAGTAAAGAATACAACATAAGAGATTAGTAATACTAGCAAGACTATTAGTAAGTTCAGGTTTATGTCTCTATTGTGTTTTTTTAAAATAGTGTAGGAAATAGTTTTGTAAGCATTTTATGATAATTATATAGTAGTTTTGTAGATAACACAAGAAATAATGGCAGTTTCAAAGGAATCATTTAGTATAGAATAAAAACAAACCTTTGATTCTTGTTCCAGTCTAAATGCATAGTCTTTCACTTGATTTTCAAGACTCCTTTTTTCTTTTTCTAGCTGTTTAAGTAATGCATTTAAGGATTCCTGAAAGTATAAACAGTAAACGTTTATATGTACTCATGTTCTAAACAACAATAAGAATGACCATCAATTCTTCACTAGCAAATGCCTTTTATACCTAACATCTTATGATTTCATAATTCTATAATGTGTACTTTTTAAGTAATAGTAATAATCACAATATTTAATGAACTCTAACAATATACCATGTATTGTACTAAATGCTTTTCATAGATTATTTCATTTAATCCTTATTACAACTTGAGATGGTTAATAAATTTATTTCCATTTTACTGTAGAGAAAATTGTAGCTTATAGAGGCTATTTAATTGGCCCGAAGTTATGCAGACAATAAATGGTAGAGATGGAATTGGAACCCAGGTAAAATGACTCCAAAGGCCACACATGTATACAATTACTATATATGTGTTCATATTATCACTACCATTGTAAAAAAAGAGGTACCAGCAAAGACATTTAAAGAGTATGTCTTATTGCTAACTGTACAATTTAAGTCAATTTTTACTTCCTGGTGAAAATTAATCTAGAGAGCTACAAGAACAGGATGGAACAGGTATCCAAATAGAGGAAAAAGTTTATGGCACCTTTTTCATAAAAAGGAGGGTATAAAGTGAATTATTTTGAATCCCACCAATAATATTGAACATATACATAATTATAAATTATTAGAGAAGTATATAATTAAAATGTATAATTCATATCTTTCATCCTGAGTTATACTAGTTTCCAGCATTAGTGAAATAAATATAAGCAAATGCTTATGTAAAAAAGCATCAGATATTTGTGATGAGGGATATCTGGGTCTTAATATCCAGAATTATTGTGTTCTGTAATATTTTCACAATTCTCCTGGTTATCAACTTTATTGCCTGTTCTACCACTCTACTTCTCTCACTTCTGCGGCTTGATGAGTAATCTCATTTTCCTGATTATATATTTTTTCTTTTTTTCTCCCTTACAAATTGCAGAACTTTGTTTTCTGAATGCTACTTTTCCTAAGAGCCTTCTACCCCATCTGGTTAGCTTTTGAGAGAGGACCTATATGTGCAGTTTCCTGGGTCCCACATATAGAAATGTAGAAAAGCTTTCAAGACTCTTATAATCCCTCTACCTGGCCAACATGTTACTGAGGGCAGAAATCTGTACAGACATGATGATTGCGGGACAAGGAGGTCTGGGGAAGAGGAATGTGGATGGCCCTATAAAAGTAGAAACAAAGGGTAAGATCTCTGTATTGCATAGCAATTCTCACCAGAAAGCACCTATTACAGAAGAGGCATTAAACCGAGTAGGACAGAGACTTGACCAGGAGATTATCATCCATCTTCTGCCCTTCGTCACTCCACTACTTGGACAATAAGTTCACAAACAGAGCAACTACAGTGGCTGAGATGGGGACTTTTCATTGGCTCAACAGCATGGGTTCCTTCCCACCAAGATTGATCTAGTATTGCTGCTGCTCAAGGCCTGACCTGCCAGCAAGAGACACTAACATGAACCGCTGATATGGTACCATCCTTCAAGGAAATCAACCAACTGCTTAGTGCCAAGTTGATTATATAAAAGGCCTTCCACCCTAGAAAGAGCAACTACTCATCCTGATGTGTGTTCCTGATACAGTTTTACCTTTCCTACCACAGTGCCTCAGCCAGCAACATATTTTGGTAATCTATCAGTTCTGAGAGGGAAGGATGGTTTTTTACCCAAAGATTTCCTTAAGGCAAAAGATTAAGCTTACCACTCTGTTTCAGCAGGGCCTGGCTGGACAATCAACTGGTTGATATCCAAGACTGGCAGTCTACCATAAGTAGTGGCTCAAAGTATACGAGGTGAAAGCAGAATGGCTGGGCATAAGGCTGAACCTTTGTAACAAAGGGAATTCATACTTCCGCTAGAAGACAAATTGTGTCCATTCTATAGGAAAGCTGGATTCTTTATGGCCAGACTTGTCTCCAGAGCCCCTGCCCCATGATCACAGAACTGAACATTGGCACATGCCATTGGGAACTTGCCATTGGAACTTAATGCAGATCTGTGGCTTCAGGTAAATTCATCAGCTGGTTTTAGTGCAATAGACCCAGGTGCCAATTTACTCTAAACCTGCTTAGGTCTGAGTTGTTTAACCATCTCACACTTTTTAGTTCCTTCTTATACTCTTGGAAAACCATTAACAGGGGCCCCTCCTGGGAGACTTTCATAATCAGAACATTTTTTAGAAAGTTCATATAGAGGAATAACTGTCCACCCCCTAGTACTGCCCAGAAATGCTTGACCCTGCCTAACTCAAATCTATCATCCAGAAGTTACTTATGTTGACATTTAAATCTCCTCTGCCACCAACACTTCTGGACATCATAGTGTCCAGATTACCAAATACACAGCCTTTGGGGAAGTATGTGATCTCATCCTCAGACAAAAAGGAGATGAGTGGAAATTACACAAAGATTAGTTTCAATACCTAAGTAAATGAAGGTGCTACTAGCCTTTACAGCTAGGAATTCAAGTCTTGCTTCAAACATGCTCTTAATTGTGGCTCAATCCTTCAATCATGAAATCCTGAAGATTCTCTTCCCCAAATGAAAGGAAAAATGTGGCTAGAGGCTTGGTGAATACTGGATAGCCCAATATAGTGACCTTAAAGAACTATTCTTACTGAAGAAATTTCTGGGCTCTGCACTCTGCATAAAAGGACCATCTCACCATAGGTTTAGAGTTAGTGGGCTTAGTTTCCTGAACTATCTATCTGTGCCCAGCTCTGAATCAATCAATTTTGGTGGAGGTGAGTAGAGAAGAGATACGGTAGTTAGCCAGTCTATGTTGGGCTTGGTTTCCTGAACTATGTATCTGTGCCCAGCTCTGAATCAATCAACTTTGGTGGGGGTGAGTAGAGAAGAGATACTGTAGTTGGCCAGTCTATGTAAGGTCCTCACCTCTGGACTAATGAGTTCTGTAGACATATAAGGCAGTGAAAACTCTTCTGGTATTAAATGTATGATTAAAAGTGGGGAGAAAATACAATTTTCAGAAGAAGGGGAGTTCTGTTTTAGAAAAAGGCAGATGGAATGCTAATCAAGCCAAATAAAGGTGTCCTCTACAAAGGAGTTGTTAGCCTAGGGTTTGGCCATGGTATCTGGGTTGCTGAGATCAGGGGAGGAGGGGCATTACTAAATTAAGAAGTTCAAAGAATTGTGAGGCTATAGCATTCATTGAATTGTTTACAGTTAAGTTCCCTGATATATTGGTAGGAGAGTAGAAAAGAAGAGGACTAGCCAGAGGCCAGAGCAATAATGTATTATAGCCATTTGGTTTAGAATTTTAATCCTAAAACTAATAGTTGATAACTTTCAGTAACTCCAATTATTTCTCAATTTCTTGCAAATTAAAGAAAAAATCTTCAAGTCAAATTATCTCAATTATGTTGGTCATGATCTAGGTCACTAAATCTATTAAAAGAATCATTCAAAGAAAAATTGAAGCAGCTGATTTAATCTCCACAAAACAAAACTGCAAGATATTTTAGAGCTCATACTTTCCTGAAACACAGCTAATTCTCTAAACACTTTACTTATTCTCTCATAGATACTTATTAATAATTATTAGAATTTTAAAAATTGTATTAGGAGAATAATTAGGTCAGCTGAAACAGGGCAAGTTCTGGTCTCTCAAAATAATACCAGTGATAAAACAAATCCCTTAGAAGTGTTGATTCCCCACTATGCATAGTTGATTAACATTCCTGTTAAAACGTAATTGGGTGATATTTCTTAAGCAGGCATTATTCTTCTTTGAAAATTAATTATGTACTAGCATCATGAATGGCTTTCAGTTCCTTTCTGCCAAACTCAAACTTGCTCCAGAAAAAAATCAATAAAACCAAACATATGTAAGAGGCTAACCTATTTTATCAAAAATTAAGCCCTTATGAAATAAACTGCTCAAGTATGAAGAGCTTTTGATAGGGAGTGATGAAAGTAGTTCAAAATTCTGCTGCATGAAATTTTGCTCCAACAATTCCAAGCTTAGGCTACCATAGTAATATGGATCAGTTACATAATTTGTTAAATACATTTATAGATGTAAAAGAGAATCTAACCCTTTTAAATGTTGTTTCCATGGGAAATGCCCTTTAAGTTCTAAAAGAAGTTAGCTTACAAATAACCTACTGGAATATGAATTATTTTTACATTAAAGATGACCTGAATGAGATGTGATCCAAAACCCTAGGAGCCCATACAAAAAATGTACATATAAGATAGCAGTTAAAATTCAAGGCAGTATATGATTAAATGCCAATATGTGAAAAATAGGCAATAAATACCTCACTAGTTTTAAAAAGAGGTAGATCAATGTGAGCATACAGGGTCCCCTAATTGGGAAGGATTTGGATGGGGGAAAAAAGAGGCTGAAAGGAGCCACACATTGATCATAGGCTTGAATCAGAAATGATTGCTTAATGGCAGTGATAGAGCTGATGCAAAATACTTGAGCAACATGTAAGAGGGAAGGTAAGATAGCTAGGGAAGAATTTGGTTGTATTACAGAAGATTTAAAATGTTAGGCTCAGGGGTCTAAGCATTGGGAGCTATTCCAAGTTATTAAAAAAGTGACATGATGAAAACAGGGGTTTAGGAATATTAATCAAATGGCATGCTCTAGGACAGAGGACGTTTTCTGCTATTTATTGGTGTGAATTTGCAGTTCTAACTTTTGAGGCTTAAAAAGTCTTCATATACCTGTACTTTTCTTTATGATTAGATGGTATCTTGCTGCTATTCCCATCCTGACTAGATTCCTTTTCTTGTAGGCTAATTTTACAATTATTCATTCATTTATTCAAAAAATATTCATCAAGCACCTCTTATGTGTCCTTATGTGTCAGGTGTTGTGCTAAGGATACCAACAGTGAGAATTACGACTCCAGCCCTGTCCTCATGAAGCTGAGAGTCTAATGAGGGCACCAGAATGTGGCCTAAGCTGGCGAATGCTAGATGTGAGCTTGAGAAGAATCTGTGTTCTGGTGGTGTTGGATGGAATATTCTATAAATGTCAATTAGATCAAGTTGCCCGATAGTTCTGTTCAGGTCAACTATGTCATTACTGATCTTCTGCCTGCTTGATCTATCAATTACTGACTGAGGTGTTGAAGTCTACAAGTTTTATAATGGATATGCCTATTTTCCCTCCCAGAATTCATCAAAATTATCATTTAAGTGTTCCTACTGGTTCACAGTTCCAGCAGCTTCTGTGCCAGGTAAGCAGATCTTGGTTGTGACTGCCTACATTTGTCTGTTTATCCAGATTTCTATAATGGACCCAAGAAAAGTTATTGATTTTCAATTCGTGCACTTTTTCTTGCTATAATGACAGGATTGATGACTTCAAAGCTCTATACATGTTGGAGCTGAATCTGGGAGTCAGAAACTGGTTTTGATCCTCTTTTCTAACTGGAATGGAATGAATGCATTCTCCAAATCAATGAATATGTACCCTGTATGTGAAGCCTTATTAATCTGCTCTAGCAGTGATACATCTGGCAAAGCAGCTGTAATTGAGGCTAACAATTAATTGGTTAAGTCTGCATCAACATATAGTTTTTCTCCAAGACACATCCGGTTTCTCCAGGGGTCAGATTGGCAAATTAAGCAGAGCTGTGATACGCACCTGTACCCTTGCATCTTTTAGGTCTTTAATTGTGATACTAATCCCTACTGTCTTCCCTGGGCAAGAGAGTGTTTGTGATTTACTATTTTGGTCTGGCAAAGGGAACAATTTTGGAAGTTTCGGTCTTCTACACTATGATGGCTTTTACTTCAGAGATGAGTTACCCAAATCTCCTACCTGCTGAGATTTCCTTCCCTATTCTCCTTACCCATTTACTTTAATTATCAACTATCATTTCTCTGCTAACAAATATCACATCCAAAACTAAAAATAGTGCCCTAAGTGCCTATTCTTAACATTTTTTGACACTTCAAACTCAACTTTACCAAAATTAACACTATGATTTTACTCACACAAATTGTACCTTAATAAAAAAAAATTTTAATGACACCAAGACTGATTTTCCAATTTTACATGGGCTATTTGAATTTGGTTAGGTGGAATTACTTTAGAAATTTTGTACATGAGAAAAAGCATATGGGTTTATGAGACAGGGGCATGTAAGAGTGAACACACCAAATAATTAACTGTGGTAGTCATCTGAAAAGAAGGTTCCTAAAAGAGCTGAGGCTCCAGACACATACTACTTCCCTTATTAGTTTCAAAACCAAAGTAGTCTTGACTAAAATAAGAACCATTCCAATTAAGGACAGCTTCAAAAGCATATTCATACTACTACTTCAATATTTCTTGGATAATTCTATACTCAAACACTATGAATTCTAAAATAGAACAAATTTGAGATTGTTAAAAACCTGCCCTGTTATTTGAGTTACAAATTCCATCAATTTTATTTTTTAAAAATTTTCTAATGTACTAATTTTACAAATTTTATTGGTACCATGTGGAAAATGTTTTAACAACTTCAGCTGCGGTCCCTGTGTCTTGTCCTGTGGTTTTCTTCATTACCATCTCCTAACACCTTGATTTCTTCTTCCAGCCTCTAACATAACACTCTGCCTCCCAGCTCTGTGATTGTTCATTCCCTCCAGGCTCAGCATAGAGACACAAAGTATTTTATCTTCTCTGGTTAGCCTGAGCACTTCCCCCACAAGCAGTTCTAGCTGGTATGGCCCAGAATTCCTGGGACCTACCTACCTCACTCTCATTCCCGGTACCTGCTTCCTATGAGTTGACTTTCAGACACACTATGCTTTGAAAGTATACTATAACTCCGGAAATTAGGATGGTTCATTGTGGCATCTCATGGGAATAAGACCAGCATAAAAATAAATTATCCTGGGGAGCAGATAAGAATATATTACAAATTTTGCAAAAACTACACTAGTCGTTAAATATTCTGGAGTATTAGCAACAACATATTTGTGATTATCCATTTATAAAATATACCTATCAGAAATTCTTAAAAATTATAAAATTGTAGTAAAATAATTTTAAGGTTCATTCTAGATTTTGATTCTTTAACTGACTACAAAATAAACTAAATATTTTAAAAACAATTTTATCAGAGGAACAGACCTTCTGATTTCATCACTTCCACTTCACTAGAAGACCCATAAGTTAATGTCCTTGATCTTCCCAAGGAGCTGCTTTTAGCTGATAATATAATTAATGGTCACATACGAGAAAACTTCAGCCTGGAAAGACAAACTGAAGCCGTAGGCTAAATTGAAAACTCTACTTGACATTAACAACAACAAAAAAATCACAGGCAAAAATATAATTCTTCTACTATCATGAAAGAGCTGTTTTGTTTTGGATACTAATCAGTTCTTGACATTCCAAGCAGTATCATATTTCACCTACATTCTTGTTTTAATTTGCTTTTAAAAGGTCATTTTCTAAGAGTAGATTGAAAGAACAGGGTGAGTAAGAGTACGAAATTTCAGGATATTACTTCCATTCCTGAAGTAAAATATATTTAGGTTAAAAAAAAAAAAAAGGCCCTCACCTTTATCCCAAGCAGAAAGGAAGCTCTATTAGCTAGCTACCTGTTCTTTTTTAAACAAATGGTAATTGCTAAAACACACACACACACACACACACACACACAAACACACACACAAAACTAAAGTAAAAAAAAAATCACTACATTGAATGCTTACAAAAGAAAATCATGAGAAAACAATTTAGTTAATCACAGCTCCTAGATATACAGTAGTTTTCCATAAAGGCAACTGCAACAATGAAAGAACACAGCCTTCTGCATACTTAAATACCAAATGCCCCCTTGTGGACAGCACTGTTATTAGATTTATATATAAAACCTATTCCACTTTTCTCTCTCTGATTTGAAAACACCTGTCTCCTAATTGACCGTTCTGATCTTGGAGATAACATAAACCCAGTGAGGTCTGTGACAAAACACCGGGAGGCAGTCTCTGATTCTACATATCTACCAGCAGCCAGATGGCCAGCGGGGATTTTACTTCTCGCTGTGTTTATGCCACACTCTTGAGAATCCAAGATCCTTTCACTAATCCTTTCACCATACGATTGATTCATATACCACTTTAACCACTTCAATATTTTAAATATATACACACACATCTATACACATATACATGCATGTATATATACTTATGGGTGTCAATAGTGCTCTAGGGTCATTAATTTTAACGCCTGGTTATCAGGTTCTAAAATGTATACTTACGACCTTTAAAACAAAATTTCTAAGAATGTTCTGAAGGTGGAAACCACCAGAGTGAGCCCAGTGGGAGCATGACTAATTGGGTGCGCAGTGAGGTAATGAGTCCCAGGAAGACTCAAATTGGGCTGGATGTCCATAAGGCTGCACAACTAAAAGATTTCTAAATCATAATAATGGAGAGCAATAAATATCACAGTCGGGAAAATGGTATGGGGCATCAGGATGAAGAAAAGATAGAGTAGGTCAGTGAGTAATAAGACTAGACGTCAGAGTGTGGAACATAAAATGGACCAAAGTACAGAATAATAGAGAGGAGAGACTTGTTTCTCTGAAGTGCCAGGTGTGTGATAAAGAAAATGGCCCAATGGTTAAAAAGAATTTTCCTGAGACTTAAAACCGTCTCTTCCTTCAAGCTTCTCCTGTTAAGCAGGGCAAGGAGAGGTTCTTTTTGTTTGTCCTATGGAAAGCTAAAACCTATGTCAGAAGGGAAGCTAGAAAAATAGCCAAAAATTGTAATTTCAAAAAGTCAATTCATCAAAGGATTAATTTGCAGACAGACCAATTTACCTCGGATTCCAAATTTACTAGTTTACTAAAAACTTGCTTTAGAAAGAATCCTTATATATGTGAACTTACAACTTAAACATATTCTTTTTCTGAATATATTTTTCAATGATGATACTAAATGCTAAGCCATTTCCATGGATCTTAGGTTTTTAACAAATTAAATATTCCTTAAAATGCTACCAATAAAATTAGATTGTTAAGAACATATTCAAGAATTTGGACTTCAGCAAATTGTCTTCCTATGAATTGATCAAGAATTTTCCAGAGAACTTTTGAGGTGAAACTAAATATTTTCCTCAACAATGTTTCTCTGTTTTTATTATACACCTTCTCCCCCAGGCCTCCCACCACCAGCCAGTCTTGTGGGATTTAGGAGCGGGATCCATCTGACTGTCAGAGCGTATGCACCGGTGAGAGATTTCCCTAAAGGATCAAAGCTGTCTGGATGTAGTAGGACAAGGGAGAGTGCACTGACAGGAAAATCACAGGCAGACAAAAATGGCAGTAATCAGTTTTATGACTTTGGAGTTACAAAATGAGTCAAGAAACAGAGTTGACTGCAGGGGTATGGTAGTGCTTGCTTATAGAAACTTTATAGTAACTCTTGTCACAGAGAGGCTATCTTGCACATCTTTCTCTGAGGGATATAGATCCCCTAAATTTGTTGATCTCAAATTGTGCTCTGCAGTAGGGCCTATTGAGATGCCTGCCAAAAAGCAACAACAACATAAACACCCAGGCCTTACCAAATGAGGATTTCTGGGGGTAAGACCCAGAATTCATACTTTCAATAAATGCTCCACGTGATTCCTATACAGTTTGAAAGTGGAAGAACCGCCACTCTGTTTATCAAACAGCAACTAAGGACACGGTGGTATTGGACAGCACAGGGGAGTAGGGAAGTAGACTGGCCAATTGTCTTTTCTGTTTATGGCACAATGTCATAGCCTCTGAGCTGCCGCCGGCCTAAATAAGCCACTCTAAGAAAGAAGACATGCACTACCATATGCTAGTAGTGACAGTAAAGCACTGAAATACTACTCAAAATATTGTTGGGTAACCATCCACCGGCTGCACACTCAGAGCCATTGGGTTCTGATAAAGAGCTTAGTGGAATCCTCAGCTTTGTATCCTAACCAGAGATTAACGAAGAAACCAAGCCAGAACCTGAAAAATAGCTAATGCTCATCAGAGACAACCAAACCTAATTAGCCTGAACTTTTAGTTATTTGGAATCCTTAAAGATTTTAGTCTTCTGGTGAATGTCTACAGGTCTTTGCTGAGCACACCTGGAAATTCTTGGAAAGAATGTTAGGTAAGTGCTAGGTCCTTTTTCTTGTGAATGCAAACAGAAGATGGTAGAAAATGTACACCCAGCTAGCCCAAGAGAAGTAAAGGTTCTATGTTTTTTTTTTAAATTAAGAGTGTTAAATACCTGCTGAAGCCCCTGCTTTCTGGAAAGGTACTAAGAACCATGAAATTCTATTATATTACAGTTTTGAAAAGGTACAAGAAGTTTCGCAGCTTACATAACAGCACAGCCTACTGAGTGAAAACAGATTGCACGTCTTTGGGCCTTGCTCTTATTCCTTACAATGGATTACAGCTAATTTCACAACAGATATGTCTTAATAAAGTTTTACTTCTCTTTTATCAAGGGAAGACAGGAAGGGAACTAACACAGTACTACACAATTTTTTTTTAATCTGTCACTAATAATCATGACAACCTTGCAAGAGTGCTTAATTAACTCCAGTTTACAGATTAGGAAATTAAACCTGAAAGAGATGAAATAATTTCCTCAGTGTTCCATAGTTTGAATTTGAACCAGGACAGTCTGATTCCAAAAGCTATGTTTCTAGGTAAGGTAGGGTTACATTCACTCCATTTTCTCACCCCTACTTTTCTACTACACTACCTCTTCTTCCAATGTCCCTGGCCTCTAATTGGCACTTGTGTATTTTCTTCATTTTTGAATAATTTGCCTGAACTTTGGACCATGTGCTGTATCCTACCCTCAAGTAAAATTTTCTTGCAGAACATTCTTCTATTGAACATTTATAAAACCTTCTCCTTCTTTGGCTTCTGTGATACCACTCTTCCAGTTGTCCCCATCATCCTTTCTTAATATTTTTTCTTCTCAATTATCTTCACCAAATCACCTCCTTGGCTAACACCTTAAATGTTATTATTCCCCAGCCTTCCATCGTCAATCCTGTTTTTCATACTATATATTATTTTCTTGCACAATCTCTTGTACTTTCATGACTTCAAGAGACACTCATGACTCCATGACCTCTATTTTCAGAGATACAACTTTCCATAGTCTGAAATTATTTCCAGTTGCTTCCTGACCAGTATCATCTGTGTAAAACACACAAACAAAACTAAACTCACCATTTCTTAACATCCCAACTAGTTCTGATTTCTATAGTCTTGTTCATTGTAATCCACAAAGTTATTGAACCAAACCCCTCAATTGTCCTTAAATTCTTTCCCAGTCTCACCCTAGCATCCAAGTATTCATGAAATCCTCATTCCCAAATATATCTTTAATCTGTCTCCTCAGCTCCATCCCTATATAACACTGCTCAAGCTAAAAACTCACCTTCGCTTACCTAGACTATGGCAAAATCATCCTAACTGGTTTCTCTGCCTCCATTCTAACCTGCCCCTGAGGAATCTTTTCTCCATAGGAATGGGAGGTGGTGGGGGCAGCCTTTAAACTCTATATAAAATACTTCAATAGCCTCT
The DNA here is from genome assembly GCF_041146395.1 of Eulemur rufifrons. Lineage (NCBI taxonomy): Eukaryota > Metazoa > Chordata > Mammalia > Primates > Lemuridae > Eulemur > Eulemur rufifrons. The sequence goes on along the minus strand of NC_090986.1, from coordinate 70,887,229 downwards.
TATCACATATTAAAAAACATTCACACTCCCTAACACAAATACAAAATCCTTTATGATCTAGTTCCTGCATAAATTTCCAGCCTTATTTCCCATCACTACTCCTATTCATTCCAGACATACTGAACTAATTATAGATCTGGGGTATCTTTAGATAGATTGATCCAGACGGACTTTATCATTACTTGAAAATTTGAAAATGTACATATTCCATGATTTAAAAATTCTACTTCTGGGTGGGAGGGTGGGTGTGGGATAAAAACTTACCTATTGGGTACAATGAACACTATTCTGGTGACACGCACACCAAAAGCTCTGACTTAAGCATTATATAAGATTACCTTGTAACAAAAACACTTTTACCCACTTAATTAATTTATTTTGAAATAAAAAAATTTTACTTCCAGGCTGGCTGTTTAGTAGCCCTGTAGTCCCTGCCACTCAGGAGGCTGAGGTAGGATTGCTTGAGGCCAGGAGTTCCAGACCAGCCTGGGCAACATAGCAAGATCCTGCACTCCACCCCCTACTGCCAAATTCCATTTCTAATAAGATGTATGTTTATAGAAATGGTTCTCAAACTTTGTTGTACATCAGAATTACCTAGAGGGTTAATAAAGAACACGGGAATGGTAAGCTGGTTGAAGGATAGGGCTCAGCCTTTGTACTTTATGAAGTACCCTAGGTGATTCTGTTACTCAACAAAGTTTAAGGACCACTTCCCTAAAGCAGGGGCCAGAAAAGTAAGCCTAAAGACCAAATCCAGACACTTCCTGTTTTTGTAAACCAAGATTTTTTAGAATATAGCCCACCTATGAGGTATTGTGTATGGATCCTTTTGCACAGTGGCAGGATTGAAAAGCTGCAACAGAGATCAACAGATATCATATGGCTATAAAGCTGAAAATATTTACTATCTAGCCCTCTACAGAAAAGTTTGCGAAGCCTGGAGGAACACTTTGTACTGGGAGACATGTATAAGGATGTTCACTGTGGCAATGCTTGTTACAGTGAAATTTTGAAAACTCCTCAATGTATGTAAAAAGGGTAATGAATATATTGAGATATACATGTATAATGAAATATTAAACAGGTAAGATTTACTAGATCCTTATGTATTAATATGGATAGAATGAAATAACAAGTAGAAGAATATGTACAGTATGATACTTTTTATAAGCATTTTTAGACACATAATATATGTGTAAAGATATTAAAAAATAAACTGGAATGACATATCAAATCCATGATAGTACTTGCCTATAAAGAACCAAAGGAGGGAGACAGGGAGGGGAACAAAATGGACCTCAACTCTATAATTTGTTTTTATTAAAACATTTAAAGTAAAACAGTGACAAAGATCTGAAGATTTGTGAATACTACAGTATATGGTTGTTTGCCATAATAGACTCCGTGGGTTTTGTTTTACTCAAAATTAAAACCAGAAATAACCTAAAATATCAATTATAGAGAAACATTATTGAACATTGACATTCCAACACAATAGAATATCATGTAACATTTAAAAATGTGCCTGAAGAAAACATAAGAAATAAGTGATTGTTCTATTAGTATGAGATTCAAAATTGTTCATGCAGTAAGGTTACAATTATATTTTAAACAACAACAAAAACTAAGTGCAATCCTTTTTTGTGGTCTTGCTCTTGCTCAGGCTGGTCTTGAACTCTGGACCTCATGCGATCCTCCCACCTCAGCCTCCCAGAGTGTTAGGATTACAGGTGTGAGTCACCACACCTGGCTGGGTTGTTCTTTTTGTCAACACATATACATACAAAAATTACTTAAAAAATAAACTGTCAACAGTAGATATGTTTGACTTTATGATATTCTTTTTCTTTGCCTTTTATTTTCCAAATAATATCAACTGAATACATATTACTTTGAAATGAAATACTACTCAATACTTTAAATGACCTTGTGTGGCAGATAGAGCTAATTGCATACCCAATATCCATTCTCCTCTTCTTCCTATTTATGCTCAGTAACACTACATTTCCCAGACTCTCTTTCAAATGAAGGTGGCCATATGATATAGTTCTAACCAATGAGATGCAAAGGGAAATTGCTGGGTGCAGCATCTTGGAAAACTCTTGAAAGGAAGTAGACCTGACTGGTCTTCTCCTTGGCCCTATATCCTTTCACCTACTTCTTTCTTTAAATGAGAATGTGAAGCAGGTGAGAAGGTGAAGCAGCCATCTTACAAGCATGGGAACAAAAGCCACTCACAAAAGGATGGCAGAGTGGAAACTCAGGAAGAGCCTGGATTCCCGAAGGCATTATAGAGCTGCTGCACCAACCCTGGATGGCAAACTGCTAATACTTCCTGTCACATTGAAAAAAAAACAAAAACACCCTTACCTGTTTAAACCTTTCTTTTATGTGCAGCCAAATACAGACCTTAACTAATACATCACCGTAAAATTAAATTTTAACAAATTATACTACTGAAAGATACTTTCAAGATATTATATAATCTATACTACCTTAAAGGAGAAAAGTGAATCTCAAAAACTAGGTTGAAGGCTCCAAGCTAGTCTATTTCAGAACAAAGATCAGAGCTTTAATATCACTTGAGTGACTAATTTTTCCAAAAATATTAAAATCAAGTCCACTTTAATGACCTGGTTTGAAAATAACTTAACATTTAATATACTTTTTCAAATAGCATTTTAAAATGTTACAAATATACTGGTCAACAAGTAGTGTCCATCCTTTTTGTTACCCATAAGCAAACCTGCAGTTTGAAGTTACTCAAAGTTAGTATCAATTTCATAACATCAATTTCATAAGTATGTCTACATAGGTTACTCCTAAAGATTAAGCAACCCACTACAAGGATAAAACTTCAGGAAATTTACAAATAGTATTCAAATTCATACTCTATCCCACAAAAAACAATGAATTTAAGCCCTTTTCTCTAATTATCAGTTTAACAGGAAACCAAAAATTTATTTGCATTATAACAATATTATATGTCTGAATTTCATAAATATTGTTCTTTATATCAAAGAATAAGACTTAGTACATCTTATATCATTAGATAAGAGAAGTGTCTTGACTGGATATAGGATTCTTGGATCCCAGTGCTTTTTGCTCGGTATTTGAATATTTCCATCACCAAAACCCTTGGCTAGATTTCTAATCCCTGCTGCTCAGACAAACCCCTCCTGGATTCCACTGTTTGAGAAAACTCAAATACTGTGCAAGGCATCTGCCTACAGAATAGAGGACCAGTTCTATGTATGCCGAACTTTCATTCTCTTTCCTTTCTGCTTGGTCTGTGGCCCCACTCTTGGTTGTTCTAATATTTCTTCAGTCTTTTACTGAAAAGAAATATAATTTTCTGCCTCTGGATCTAAACCTCTCAGAGAATCACATTTTCTTCAAGAAGAACACAAATCCATTAAGGAAAATAAATGTATTTTTTGCCAACATGAATATGTTACAGAGTCTCAGGGAATAGGCAGAAAACCAATTAAATGCTCCTCCTTAGATATGCTATATAGCATTTTACCATATCATGCCAGCACTTGTTGCTATTCTCCATGAGACTAGTGATACCCAATTTCTTGAGCTAAGACTGGGGCTGGGTTAACAAGAAGCAGGTAGCCAGAATATTTTAAATTTTATAGGTAGTATTTTATACTTTATGTTCTGTAGGTAATATTAAAATTCTACCTGTAATTAAGAAAAGGCACTAAGCTTAAAATAGCCCTAGCAACAATTTCTAAATGCCACAAGAGGGGGATATTACTCTAAGAAAGAAGGGGAGGGAAAAAACACTTTATAGGTTTTCCAATTAAAAAAAAAATATATATATATATATATTTTCCTGACTTTCCAATATATAGAAATAAGGATATTTCTGGGCTAAAAATAACAGAGAGATATGCAAAAAAAAAAAAAAAACCAACTTATTTTTCCTTGATTCATTATTAGCAAAAATGCAATATTTCTTTATATTTTTCACTAAAGGTTTGCAGTTATTTAAAGAGCAATATTCATAAATGCTCAGGTCCTCATTATAGCTGTCAACTTAGTACTCTACCTATAGCCATTCAAAAACTATTTGTTGTTATTTCTGATAAGCAGTATAGAAGGGCTGTTAGTCTAGCAGAGTATAGTTAAATGGGTGCAGGCTTTGTCAGAGGGAGAGAATCTGGTTCCACATCTCTAGATTGTGTGAGCCTGAGCAAACCACTTCCCCTCTTTTAAGCTTAGTGTCACTTGCATTAAAGGGAATAATATTAAATTTTATTTTACAGGGTTGTTGCAAAACTAAGATAAGGCACATAAATTTAATTTGTATACTATGTATATTTAATTAAAGACATTATTATGATATTAAGTCCTATCAATTCAGCTGAGTATTATATTTTCATTTTTATAAAAAGTACGCTTGGTTTTTCATAATATTTCCATGTTTTTCTGAGTATTCTTAAAATAAAAATTCAGCAAGAGTTCTGAGGAAAAGGCTACTTCTAAGCATGCTTTGAACCCAACATAAGCCATGCTTTGGACCTTCTCTACATTTTAAAGGATAAATATTTGAATGAATGAAAAGCAAATGAATGTGCTTTGTAAAGTACAAAACATATAAATTTTAAGTAATTTATTAGGGTTTAAAATGAACTCTTAAAAGAGGGAAAAGATATCACTAAGGGCAACCAGAAAAAAAAGTAGATAGCTCAGCCTAATGAGGTTTCATGTTTCTTGCAGGGTAATTTTATGGGTTCCCTATTGCATTTTATACATATTTTATGTGTGAGTGTGTTTATGTATATAGATGTGCGTGTATGTGAGTATTGTGTGTACATATGTACATGGGTATACGTATATTACAGAGGAACTAGAATAAGAATGTTTTTAGATATGTAGAAGATATATTTCCTTGTTAAACAGGCTCCTTAGGGTTGCAAGGAAAAGATACATTCAGGTTTCCACCCAGCTTGACTACTGAGATTCCTTTTCTTCAATTTTGTTTGTTTGTTTTTACCTACACCAGAATACCTGCCCAGCTTTATACAGGGGAGATTAAGTTGACAATCTTATTACAGGATTCCTCATATGCAAGAAACAGCTCCCCTGTATAAAATATTTTATTTAGACCTTGCCACAGTCTTTTAACTTTTGTTTGGCGTATGTCTGGGGGTTGAGGGGGAAAGGTACATAATTTTCTTCAACTTTTTTTTTGTTTGTTTAACCATTTTTTACTCACCACTGGCATTTGTTCATAGACACGAATAGCAGATAGTCTATCTACAATGAAACAGATATGAGCAATTGATATTTTATCAGTTTTAACTCAACTTATAAAACACGCATACGATTGCTTGTGTACCTGAAGGATTGCCACGAATTTTTGCCATTTTCTCTTTGAGAGAAACAATTTGCTTTTCTAGTTGATCATTCAGTTCAAGCTGTGTCTCATAACGGGTTTTCCATTCACAGCCTTAGTAAAAAGGGGGAAAAAGATCAAGACCACCTCATTACCTCTCATTTATTCATTATTGTACTTGACTTCATTAGCAATACAGATGAACTAGAAGGAAATAATTAGTAAGTATGTATTTCTATGTTAGACAGGATTTTCCAGATTGCAGGGACTAGACTAGACCCACACTCAGGCTACCACACAGCCAGGCTTCACCACAACTATTGGGATTCTGGTTCTTCCTTACTCCCACCCCCTTTTATCCTTTACTTCCTCATGTATTCTTATAATGAATTCCATTACAGAGAATATCAGGAACATGTTCCTTCCCTTGGAACTTGAAATATCCATATATACATCCCAAACAGTACTAATCTTCTATCTAATATCATGTTCAAGTTTGCCATGTGTAAAGCATACAATGCTTTACATATATTAAATATTAATTAATTTAATTCTCATTTTAAAAAAGTTAGTTAACTGTTTTACAGATGAGAAAACCCAGGCTCAGAGATGTCAAATAACATTCTTAAGATGACTAAAACTAATAAATGGGGGAACTGGAGTTTAAACCCAGTTTTTTCTGACTTTGAAATCATATCCTCTTAACTGCTAAGCTAAGGTAACATTGTGCACATTTAGCTGTCTTCTCAGGCATTTTCTCTGAACCTTATGTAGTTTTCTTTCGCTAAATCCCTTTGGCTATTAAAGCCAAAGCACTTATCTTATGTCTGGGAGAAAGGAAAAATACAGCCTAGAATTGAAAGTCTTTGTTCAGCTTCAAAACCCAAAGCTAAGTTTTTTTGAGTCTTGAAAGTCAGGCTTTGTAGAGAGAAAAAAGACAGCTTCTTTTTTGGCTTTAAATGCTTTTTACATATCTTGAGATAATTTCTGGTACATTATAGTTGATGGAGGAGTCAAAGGAGAGAATAACTACACACACCACTGCCAACTTCCTCAACCCTGTCACAGGGTTCCCTTACACCCTCATCTCTACACAAATGTGGCCTACCAAAGAAAGAGGTTGGATGGGCATGGTGGTATGTGCTTGTAGTCCCAGCTACTCAGAAGGCTGAGGAGAGAATATCCTTTGAGCCCAGGAGCTCGAGACCAGCCTGGGCAATATAGCAAGACCCTACTGGGAAAAAAAAAAAAAAGAAGAAGAAAGAAAAAGAAAAAGAAAGAAACGGGCCCAAATAATACCCTCCCAAACTGAAACTGAAAGTCATTAATTCAAATGTTTTAGGGAACAAGAAAGGAGAAGCACTGAAAGACTGAACATTTATCCGTAAGATACCATAGAGCCCAAATAGATGGAATCATCTCTACAACTGGCTAGCCGAAGTCTTTGTCATTGTATTCCCTTTACCACTATGGGAATAGAGGATTCAGAGCAAGATGAGAATGATTACAAAAAAAAAAAAAAAATTAAAAAATGCAATTTATTTTTGGCATACCTGAGTGCAATTTATAACTTTTGATCCCATTTTACTTTATATATTATTAACCTAAAAATCATCAAATAGAGATAAGCCAAATAGCATAAAAGTATATACTAATGTTAATGAGTACAAGGTCTTAGAGGTAACGGCATCAACATGTTCCTCAATGTGGTGAACTGATCTCCAAATATATACTCAAATGTGTAAATCCTTCAATGTACACAGATGAATACAGACTACAGAAGACAAAAGAACAAAGAGAAAGGCATATGGACTGCTGAATTAAGGAGAAAATTTAAAAACAGTAGTGTACATAAAAAATGGGAAGAAAATTATCTTAGGTTGCTGTAAGGCAGCCTTATGAGTTTCATGGGCTCTAGGCACTTTCGCCTTTGTGGGCCCTTTCCTCCATAAAAAAATTATTAAAAATTCTATTTTATTACTGTGTTGGTATAAGACAAATGTAATCCAGCCTGATCATATTTATTTTTTTCTTCTGATTTTAAAAGAAATTAAAATAACTCATAGCCTTCTAAAATTATCATGAACCCTACATAATGTGCCTACTGTGCTTAAGAGATAAGTCAGCCCCTGGGTAGCTATAAAAGGTCAACTTCCTAATAAAGAATACAAATTAATCAGAGTTCATAGCAAAGAATAATCTGCTCTTAAGCTATCTAGGCAATAGGTAATCACTGAGACTGATTTCCAGAGTTTTAAATTGGCATATCTTTGATATTTTGCAAATAGTTCATTTCTACATCAAATCTATCTGACCTGTACTAATTATTGCTGCATTGCCAAAGTTGATCTGAGAATGCATTGCTGTTTTGATAAATTACAATGAGGAGGGATACACATAAAACAGAAGAACCTGCTTTAGAGAAATCTTAGGAGGCATTAAGTAACTGAGCCCACAAATGACAGAAAATGACAAGAGAGCTATCAAATAAATTAATGCCACTTATTCATTCCAAGTTAATTATGTCCCTAACCCCAGTCAGATAATGTGTATGTTGTTAACAATTCATTAATTAAAAGACACTTATTTGCAATTGCATAAAAATGAAGAGTATATAACTCACCAAAACCTGCAGTCATGACTGACTTACATGGCGAATACTAATAAGGTGAATGTGTGGGAATTTCTGAATTCTCAGCAAGTGGACGGAGTTCCACAAAACTGGAGATTAAGCAAATTTTTGTTTCCTTTTCAGAAAACAGCATTGGCTCCCATAAAACGGGTCAACTTCCTAATTATCAACTGTTTCCTTTTTCTAAAAATGGACCACTGAGTTTTACTTTCCTTACCACACTTTATTCTGTGATAACACAAAAGTGCTGAAAATACTAAGGTTTGTAATCTTTGCGACATTCATCATCTGTCTTTAAAATACAATAATGTTTAAATTATGTTTTCAACTGGAAATAACACTGATCATTAGAAATAGCAAGTTTCTGGAATAGACTTGATACCACAGGTAGTTCAGAACTATAGGAAATCAGTCCAAGTATGAGACGTGGTGTTAACCTTGAGATTGCTACAATAAACCTGACACCAAAAAACATGATCCCTTACCTTGAGCATGCCAAGTCAACCTAACAAGGTCTTAGATACACTTACAAAAATCCATTACTTAAAATACAGGTTGTGAGTATAAACATTTATCAGAAACATTTGTGGATCTTAGAGGGGGAAAACAGAAAAAAATACTCTCAGCAATAACCCCATGAAGCCATCACTCCTGCAGCAACTCTAAAAGCAAACAAAAAAACCCCCAAGAAACAGGCATTGCACATTTTAAAGAAAAAAACAAATTGTTTTATAATCTTATAGAGGGACCTTGGCTAGGAACAATACAATGAAAAATAAAATCAAACAAAAAATTGAAAAATTCCATGAATTGACCTTTGAAGGGGAGGTTCATAAAGCAGGAGGAAATTAGGTGAATCCCTATCTTTTAGATAAGAATTTTTATTTTTAGTTTTTATTTTACCAAAGACAAATAGCAATGTTAACAAACAGACAAAAAAGCCCCACCAAACAACAATGCCAAGTAAGACATTTTAAAGTGTTAAAAAAAAAACCACAGTTGAATTGGTTGGAAATTGACTATAATATGTCTTAGTCCATTTGTGCTGCTATAACAAAATACCTGAGACTCGGTAATTTACAAAGAGCAGAATTTATTTATCACAGTTCTGGGGGCTGGGAAGTCCAAGATCAAGGTACCATGCATTTGTCTGATAAGAGCCTTCTTGCTATGTCTTTATGTGGCAGAAGGTAGAAGGGCAAGCTAACTGAATGCTTTATGAAACCTCTTTTATAAGGGCCCTAATCCCATTAAGGAAAAAGGAACCTTCATAGCATAATCACCTCTTAAAGTCCTCACCTCTTAATATCACCATATTGGCAACATTTGAGTTTTAATTGTTGGTCACTATATTTATAATGATTACAGAAATGAAGTTATGTTAATTTGAAAAGACTTTGTGAAAGAAGAAAATGTTTTTAATAAGGAAAGGAAAAAGTCTAATGTGGCACTGTACTATGCACTAGGGATACAAAACTGAAATAGACGTAGTCTCAGCTGTCAATCAGCAGTAGGACTAGTCAAGAGAAAAAGACATACAGCCAGAACATTTCAGAAAAATTTTTGTTAAGTAAATGCTGCGAAATACCTTCCAGACAACCAATCTGGAAGGTGGTGGAAAGAAATTAGGGATGGGGAGATCAAAGTTGAAAAAAGGTTATAAAATGCTTCTTGAGGGAAATGACCCCCGATCCAAGTCAGAAAAGGTGAAAAAGGTTTTCAAGCAGTGAGAACAGCATGAAAATATCAACATGTCAAAAAGGGAGGGGACATATTGGTACAAAGTATCATGTCTCAACCACTTACTAGCTTATCTATGTGATTCAGAGCAAGTTCTTACCTTTTTTGTGCTTCAATTTCTCATCTGTAAAATAAGAATAATTAAAGTTCCTATCTTATAGGATATTGGGAAGATTCAGTAAAACATGTAAAATGCTTAGTACACTACAGAACACACAGAAAATGCTATAAAAATTGTTTTCATTGTCATTTTCATCATCATCATCACTATAAGGAATTTATTCTAGAAGTGATTTTCAAAGAGGTAGCAGTAATATATAAAGTGCCTGTTTCACTCTTTGAAAAAATCTCTTCTTTGATAGGAAACAAAGTTTGTATCAAATTTCTTTAGCTAAAGGACAAGCTATTTTTCCATACTCATGAATTGTCTCTTTATGTTCTACTCATATTTATCTATTGGAAACTTAGTGTTTCCTAATTGAATTGCAGAAGATATAGATGTAGTGAAAATATAGACCTTTTGTCCATCATCTTGGCTACTAATATCTTTCCCAGATTGCTGTTTTTGATTCTCATATGTGCCTTTTTTTAATCAAAGGGAAGTTACTTTTTCTGAAGTCAAACCTAAATATAATTCCCTCAGTGATTTCTTTTATTACTCTTAAACTAAGAAAAGCCTTCTTTATCCATGACAGATATATGGTCATATATATTTTCTTGTCTCAATTTTTTAATTTATAAAAATGGAGGTAATAATACTTTTTCAAAGGATAATTGTGTTTTCAATTTTTAAAAATGCACTTAAAGCTCTACACAAATACTGACTCTTCTCACTTTTACAAAAAAGTCACCTGAACATTCTCTTTCTTGTCTTGTCACTAAAATTTGTGATGATAAAATTCAAATCAAAACATAAAGCCACTTTTTCCATAGATAGTTTCCTGTGAATCCTAAAGAACTTCAAGAGGCTACTATGGGAATGTGAAGCTTTTTGGAGTTGGTTGTGTTTGCTGTTTCACCTAAATGTTAATCCAGTTATGAGCCTGATTAAATAAGAATAAGCAGATGAGAAAGAGTGGAAATCAAAAAGTACTCTTTAGCTGTACATGGGGCAGTGAAAAGGATGAGAGTTGAAGGGGAAAGGTGGGGCCAAAAGAGGTTTTTCATTTGTTCTTGAGAATGATCCAGTGGAGCAGGGAAAACAGATGGTACAGGAAAGAGAGGGGACCAGGGCTAGAGTGATATCCTTGAGTAGGTGAGAGTAGATAGGATCTACTGCACAAGGGGAAAAGGTAAGAATAAGGACAGACCATCCATAGGAATAAGAGGGAAGAAGATGTGGAAAGACACAGGTAGGTGGTAGCTTTGTTGGTGGAAACGTGGAATCCTCTTCTGATTGCTTCTCTGTTTCTCTTAGAAAAATGAGGGAAAGCTCATTAGCTGACAAAATGGCAGGGAGAGGTGGTGGAGGTTTGAGGAAAGTGGAAAATGTGAAGAATTATCTAAACAGTGAGTGTATCCATAGTTGTCACATGTGCATGTACTTCTTTTGTAATGTTAAAACAATGGTAAATTTATTTTAAAACTCCTTTAATATTGCCCTGTTGCCTTCAAGATAAATGAAAATTCATTAGCGTCATATTTCAAGACTCTTGATTTACCTCTTTCATAAGCCTTAATCTCATGTCCTATCATATTCTTTCTCCATCTTTATCAATTACATAGCGTTCTCCCCAAATGGCTTTATGTTTAATGCCCCTGTGGCAGACTGTACTCTCCAAAGATGACCATGGTAAAATTTCCCATCCCATATGCTGTTATGTAATGTGACCTTGAAAAGCAGAGTCTATTTCTCCACTCTGTTGAATCTGTGACTATTTTAACCAACAGAATACAGTGGATATAACCCTGTGCCAGTTCTGGGAGTAGCCCTTAATTGGCCTGGAAGTTTCTACTTGTGCTTTTTGGAATGCTTGCTCTTAGGATACATCTTCTTGGAACCCAGCTACCATGCTGTGAAAAGCAAAAGGTACAAGAGGCATTTCTAACAGGCAGTCCCAGCTGGGATCCAGTCAACAGCCAGTATCAGATGCCAGCCATGCGAGTGAGTCATCTTGGAATAATAACCAGCTGAGTTGAAGCTTCAGATCTCTGAGCCTCAGATAACACTTGATTGCAACCAAATGAGGACCCCAATCAAGAACCATGCAGGCAAACCAACTCAGTTAAGCCACAGAATTGTGAGATAATTTATTGTTTTAAGCTCCTAAACTATAGGGTACTTTGTTATGCAGCAGTAGACAACCAAAAGTTTTGAGTGCTGATGTGGTAGATGGCAATTGTAGTAGTAATAGTAGTAATGGTAGATAGATGATCTAGGATCAAATCATGGCTTTGCCACTCCTTGACTATGTAGCCTTAGAAGTTATTTAAATTCCGGAATATCACTTTTCCATAAATAGGAATAATAATAACTACCTCACCTGACACAGTTCTTGGCTTTAGTTAAAGTTAAGGAAGGGGTAAATGTTTCTGACCTTCCCCTTAGGCCTTACCTTTGGCCCACTGAGGAAAGAACTTTCTCTCCTACCATTGTGACCTTTTCTCTTTGTATTCACATACTACCTCCTCCCCATGAGAAGAACTGTTGATAGTAAGACTTATTGAGCTACATTTTACCAGTGGACGTAGTTACTGCATTGCATGTGTACCTGTGAGCATGCCTTCTGTTTTTTCTGTAACTGAGTAGATGAGGAAATTCCAGCCATCCTGCCAATGCAACTACTTGGTTAAGTACATCCAGAATCTACCCCTACAGAGCCAGTTATATTTAAGATATAGATATACAGATATAGGAAGCTACTTTAGCCTTGGGACAAAGCAGTACTCTCCAATCAAGCTTAAACAAAGCATTGGGTACTTAAAGAAAGTGGCATTTAATTTCCCCTTTGGCTACTAATCCTTTTGGTTCATGGCTCCCCAATAGAGGAAGAGAATAAATGGGTTTAAGAACCAAGCCCACTCCCATAACCCTAATAAACTCCTACTGTTCTTTAGCATTCAGTTCAAGCACTGCTTCTTCTGGAAAATCTGTCTTTATTAGCTCACCTATGTTGTATTAGGTTCTCGTTACATAGAACTGGTATCACTTCTCCTATTCATGTTTTGGTTTGACACTTTCTTCCAGTAGTCATGAATCTCTTTAGAACCAGGAAAAGAAAGGACTTCCATTCAAAATGTTGACAGATGGGAGGGTCTCAATCAATATTTGTGGAATGAATTGGTATCCTGCATACATTAAAAATTTTAGGAATTTATGAGTGTGTATGTGTGTGATGTGTGTTTATGCAACACCCTGGCCTCCCCACACACATTCTCCTCATACAAACAAACAGCCAAAACCTAGATAAGGATTTTAAAGTTATACCTTAAATCCAGAAGTTAAGATGTGAAGGGTATGACTTGAGTTGAATAGAAAACTAGTGATATTTTATTATTTACTAAGGAAATAATATATTTATGTCATGTAACAAAGGTTTTGCTAATTGACAAACATTTTGAATTTGTAACATAGAAAAATAATTAAATAGTACTAGGTTTAACATTCTGAAATATCAGTTTTAAAACCTGTATGAAAAATTATTATTAATGCCACCAAAAAAAGCAACACTGAAATCTTGGTACTATTATTCAATATATGAGATTTAATGCACTATAGGTATCTTGGTAAAATAGATAATTACACAGGAATCACATATATAAATATCTACTTATATACCTTCATTGTCATTATTGAGTTTGGCTTCCAGTTCTGCTATCTTGTGTCTTATTTCAAGCATCGAGAGTTGCACTATATCCCTGTTATTAAAAATAATTTTTGTTAATTATGACTCAATTAAAAATAACAAAAGAAAGATAATATGTAATCCCCCACTACTTCAGGAACAATTATGAAACATCATTTATTGAAGGCATGGTTGAGAATCAGGAATCAGGCAAATGAAAGCTTCTGATTAGCCCATTCCAGAAGGATGCAAATGTGCACTAAACCTCAAATCCCCCCAGGCAACCACTGGAAACTCTTTACTCTCAACTTAAATATGATCCCAAAGGAGTTGGTTATCTGGTTTTTCAGAATGCAGCAAATTAGGAGCTTCAAATTATTATAGAAAGGAATAGCTAGGGCAATAGGCAATAACTGACAAAATGAAACAAAGAGAAAAAAAACACTAATAAAAAATGTTAACTCTTTAGGACATCAGTAAATAGCACATTAATTTAATCATGATGACAGAATCATCTATTCAATAAATATTTTTGCATGCCTATTATGTTCAAGCCATTGTGCTAAGTGCTGAAAAATATTACAGTGAACAAGTGAACAGAAAAATAGCAATCGCAGCAGCAAAAGTCCACGGAATGCTTATTACAAGCCAGTGCTAAGTGCTTTACAGTACATTTCACTCCATCCTGGGAATAACCACAGGAGGTGTAACTATTTGTATACCAATCTTAGGGTTGAGACAACTGAGGCTTAAAGAAGTTAATTAACTTGTCCAAGATCATATAGTTACTGAGTGATAAGAGATGGGATTTGAATTTATGCAGGATTCTTCTAACGTACTTGCTCTTACCCTTCCTCAGGGGATACACAGAACCTGTCCTCAGAATGTTTATAGTTTGGTACATGAAAAAGAAATAGGCAATTGAAATAGTGTGATTGGAGCTACAGTAGAGGAAAACATAGGATGCTAATGGGACACACGGGATTGTCTAATTCTCATGGGGCCTATGGGTGGGGTTGGAAGTATCCTAAAAAGTACATTACAGTATATGGACATGACGCACTCTATTTGACTTGATCCTATCGGCAGAACACCCTACCTCAAAACCAGCCTATTTATAATATCAAAGGTTTAATTAGCCAAAGAGTCAAATGAATCTTTCGCATAAAATAACTATTTTTGGAAGTCGCCCAGTCTCACATCGAGCTCAGTGGCTTTTGCCAGGAGCGGCACGAGCCGCCGCTGGCCCTGGCGCTGCCGCAGGTGAGGCCTCCCGGGGTGCGGACGGGTCCCCACACCGCGCGGGGGCGCGCGCGCCGCCCTCCGACTCACTTCAAGTGGATTTCTTCCAGCAACTCCATTTTAAGACGGTCGGTGCTCACACCGTCGAAGTTGTCGCCCTTTCCTTCCCCCATAGTGTCAAGTCAGAGACTTCCGTGTCCTTCCCCTCAAAACAGCTTAGAGCAGACGACGAAGAAACAACTAGAAGCGAAGAAGGAGAAAGTGTTGTTATAAGCCGTCGCCATGGCGAACTACCTCACAGTCGCCGGCTCCCGCGTCTGGCCCGCCGCGGCGCGCGGTGACGTCATAAGGCGTCACCTGCCTACTGCAGGGGACAGGGCTGCCAGAACAGAAAGAGTGTGCTCTCTGTCCCGGGGAACCCCTGGAGAACGGCCCTCTCACAAGGTGGAGGGGACGTATCTTGCTCTGCACAGCCAGGAGGGATGTGCTCGGGCTGCGTAGCTGAGTGTAAGGCGGTCGAGAATATCCATCGCCTTTTTCTTGCCGCCTGTTGGCCTTGGTTGCTTTCCTAAACACTGCCCGGTGCCCGAAGTCTCCTTTACTCTTAGCCCTTACCGGGGAAATGCTGGATCCAAGAGTGGCTGCGCCTTTCTTTGCTTCAGTTGAATGCGCAGGAGATGCTCTGGTTGGGAGTGTAGAAGGAGAAAGAACTGGGCTTACAAAGGTACTGCCTGAACACATGAAGACTTCTGAGTCGCCAGTCCAGGTTACTCTTTTTGGAATCTGTGTACTGTTCATGACATATGTCAAAGTTGCCCTCTGCAACTTGAAATTTCCTTATATTTTCAATCACAAAATTTGCATTCTACTCCCGATACATCTCTGTATTAATATCCCTCGCCCTGCTCCCCCATCCATCTTGGAGTAGAAAGATTCACTTCGTTTACCTTAATGACTTCTCTAGTACATTTTCCTGAATTAATTTGAGAAGTGTGCGTATGGACCATGTTTTCTGGCAGAAATTGGCACAAGTGTTCTGTTTGGTTAATTCCTTTCTTTTGTTTCATCTCTAGTGCTGAGAAGAGTGGCTCTTAGAAGTCAGTAAACATATTATTAATATATGCCTATAGAAGGGAAATCTTTCAAAAATAAAAAGCACATTTGGTGAAATGCTTAATTGGTTGCTGCTTACCAAATATTTTTGGAAAAGTGATAATTATGGGAAAAATATTAGAAACTGATAGCAAAAATTGGGGATCTATGGTTGCTTTAAAGTTTGTAGAAAATAAACCTTAAAATGATTGGCAAGATAGATGCTGGAGCTAAAGAAAGTCTTCCATTAGAAAGTAGGTTTTGACAGAGAAAAGAGAATCAGGAAATTTAGAGAATCTTTGTACCAGGGAAGGCTTTAAGCACGGGAACAATTTGGAATTCACTTGTTTGAATAGAACAGAAATGTAATAGCATATTAGACTGATAGCGTGTTTAATATCCAAAGGAATCACCCAGATTTGTAGGCAAGAGATAATTTGAAGCATTACGAATTCTCAGGTTTTAGTCTGAAATGTTGGTTCCTGGCACACTCATGGTCGAAGAATGACCAGATACACCAAAGTAAGGCAAGCACGAAAATGAGGTTTATTGAGGAGAGAAAGATAGGATTATAGGGCAAGAGCAAGACATAGGTTAACAGAATGTGATACATATGCCACAGGTGACTACCGGACCCATTGTTGCAGCAAAGGGAGAGCCAAAAGAAGGGCAAAGAGGCCTGGTCATGGTGTGCACCTTGTTTTATAGTGCCTGGATTGGGACCTCCCTAGTGACTCAGACTTCACCATGGAACCACTTTGATTGGACAGTTGGGAGTTGCATGACCTGAGTCCTACTGCACATGCAGATCTCCCATGAGCCTCTCTGAAAGCCCATTGGGCAGGGGTGAATAGCAGCAGCACCCACTTTCATCCCTAGGAGACCCAGAATCCCTATCTACCTAACAGAATCAGTTCAACTAATAGCAAGTAAGGATAATTTATTGTGTACAAAATGATGTGTAAGATGATAAATATATTCACTGCTTTCAATGAACCTACAGTTTAATTGAAAAGAGAAGTATAATACTAAAGAATTCATGTCAGTCTCCTATTGGTGACTGTCAGTCTCCAGTGTGTATTCTCTGCTCTTGTACTTCCTCCCTTCTTCCCCAGCCAGAGTTCTTAGTTCTTCTTTCCTCATTGGGAGGTGGAGTGGAAGTGAGCTGGGGATGGGTAGAGGGGTAGTCATGTATTATAGATTCTTTCAAGTCTTTCTGATACACATCTAAACCATAGCCCCTGAAATGTTAAAAGCCAAGAATCAGTGTTTTGTTCTCTGGTTCCTCTGTAGAAACTCCTGCTCCTTCGGGTCAGGAGGGTTAAGAATTGTGTCCACATCTAATGGTACTTCCAAATTACTGCTTTTGCACTGCATGTAAAAAAAAAAAACCCACTCCCCTGATCCACATGCCTGATTTTTTAAAATTTATATGTTTTTTATGTCTCAGAGATGGGGTTCTCACTGTCACCCAGGCTGGAGTGCAATGGCACAGTCATAGCTCACTGCAGCCTTGAATGCATGGGCTCAAGACATCCTCCCACCTCAGCCTCCTGAGTTGCTGGCAGTACAGGCAGGAGCCACCATTCCAAGTTCCACATACCTTCTTGGTGTGACACCACCTACTCTTCCTCTTTGCCTCACCCAGAGACTTCATAGTTACTGCTTGTCTACTGACTTTGACAACAAAAGTGCCTTTCCACCGCAAGTTTTGCCATACTCTTTGCGATTGGACTTCCAGATGGCTGAGCCTGTCCTACAACCTTGCCCTTCAACTCACAACTCTCATCACTTTCATCTCCACTCCACCCACTTCCACAGCCATACTCTCAATGTTGTTGTCACAGAGTGTGGCCTTACCTTAGACACCTTATATTCAAAAACTACTGTCTGCCAAAACCTCCTATCCTTTCAGTTCCCAACTTGGTAACTTCCTACACAGCAGTGTTTTACTAACTAGGAACATCATCTGGGGAGCTTCTTAAACAAATTCCGGGACCCTATCCTGTGTTTCAGAGATCTTACTTCATCCATAACACACTGTTTGCTCTTCACCTGGCTTCCAGATTTGTCTTCTAAATTTAAACAATAGATTGGGGGTTGGAAATGGAGTACACTTTCACCCACTAATAACTTTCCTCCAATGAACAGCCTCCCAGGTGAACAAGCTGTTTCTTCATGTATGACAATTCTTTGCATAAAATACATTTTAAGACATTATTTCAGACTTTTTTTTTATTTGATCTTAAATATTTTTATGCATGTTTCTGGATCTTTTAAATATATTGTGAAAAGTTTATTTTTGGAGAAAAACAAGCTATTCAGAAGTCAATGAAATGTTCTCTTTGAATTATCTGTTGCTAAAGTAAATACAAAATGATAAAAACCCATAAGGAAGTCTGTTTTAAAACATCTAATCTTTTGTTTGGTTAGAATGGACCAGAGAACCAGTTTGTGTTTGAGCAGAGCTTTATCAGACTCACCTGGGAAGTAGAATAGAAAATAATTACTGGCTAACAAGCCCTCAGCCTTGGCTTTTCTTAGTGTTGAACAGAATACCATCCACCAGTTATTAATTCCAGGGGAGGACTCTAAACACTTCTGCCCATGGAATCTTGGTACTGGAGTTGCCAAGAAAAACACAACACAGTCAAGCACTGGATGGAGTAATGCATTACTTAAATAGAGAAGGGACAGAGCAAGATCACTTCCAATCATGTGCATCAATTTCTCATGGCTAGCGGGTCACCCAGGGAGGAGACATAGGGCAATTTACCAATGTTCACCTCTTTTGTGCTGCAGTGAAAAGCCACTCCCCCTCCTCCATGGAGTCTGAAATATTGAAAACTGGGGACATGCCTGAGGGCCATGGGACACCTGCTTAAGCAGAACAAGGGACACTCATTAAGGGAAAGATACTCCCATACAAGGCACATGCTGTGTAGGCTATTTATCTCAATAAGGAAGTGTTCAGGCTCAAGGCCCATTCTTATGTGGCCAAGCAGGGATCAAAAGACTGTGCACATGAGGCCGCCTTACCCAACATATACAGCTTACCCTAAAATACCTACGAATATAGAAGAAAAGACAACAGCTCACAGTATTGTCAAGATCTAGGACAGATGACCTATTGCTAACATCTTGGGAAATTTTCTACCAACTATCAAGCTAATAGAATTGTAATAAAAAAAATACCGATAGTGTTAAGCAGCTGAAATCAGGGGGAATCTATAAAGACCATATCTTAGTCCATTTTCTGTTGCTCAGAATACCTGAAACTAGGTAATTCATAAGAAATGAAATGTATTTCTTATGGTTCTAGAAGCTGGGAAGTCCAAGGTTAAGGTGGTGTATCTGCTGAGAGCCTTCTTGATGGTGGGGACTCACTGAAGTGTCCCAAGGCAATGAAAGGTATCACATGGCTAGTGGCCTCAGTGTGCTAACATGCTAGCTAACTCAAGTCTCTCTTCTTATAAAGCCACCAGTTCCTCCCCCCACCATGAAAACCCATTAGTCCATTAACCATTAATCTATTAACAAATGAATGGGTTAATCCATTCATGGAGGCAGAGCCCTCATAATCCAATCACCTCTTAAAGGCCCCACCTCTCGATACTGCCACCTTGGGAATTAAGTTTCAACATGAATTTTGGAGGGGACATTCAAACCATAGCAGACAATTTGTCTTTCCCTATCTACATCAATTTACAAAAGACAAGACTGGTCTAACAATCACACTACCACGTAGGTCCCTCCTTTTTGAGGCAAGTATGTAACCTCGTCTTTCCCCTTATTAATACTGTTCTCCTTAACCTTTCCGTGCCCCAGTTTCTTATTCTGTAAAATGAGGATTCTAATAGTATACACCTCATAGGAATGTTGTGAGGATAAAGTAAGTTAATCGTGAGACAGAGCAGGAACCCCTTTTAGTCTACCAAGCATGGAAATAATGGAAAAATCTTGAGTCCCTTCAAGGGAGATTCCAGGCACCTAGCTAGCCTTGAAAAATAAATGAACCACCTGATAATCAAGGAGTTAGTAACAGTAGTCTCCCAAGCAAGTCAGAGTTCCAAGGTATTTGCGTTCTCTATAAAAACTAAAAAGATCACTTCTTATGTTTCTGAGTTGTTTTTCAGAAACCCCCACCAGATGGAAAATGCTGACCCACTATCTCATAGTGCAATAAATGCCCCTTTCTCCCACTGCAAATCTCAGTGTCAATGTCTGGCTTTAATTGTGCCAGGCGTGTGGAGCCCAGTTTGGTTTGTTAACAACAAAGTGTACAGGCACTTAGGACACTCCTGGCACTATGTAAGTTTACATAGTAAGTACTCTATAAAACATTAGCTATCATCATTTCTATGGCCAGTCCATACCTGGAGGTGCTCCCAGACTACTACTCAGTACAGCATGGAGGAGGGGCAATCTGTAGAGGTAAAGTGAGGAAAACTCTGATAGCAGTAAATATTGAGAACTCTTGTTTTTCACACACCATAGTACATCTGTTGAGTCTCAAAGAGGCAAGCAGAGGTAGGTGAGAGACCTTGTCTTAGTCTGTTCATGTTGCTATAACAAAACATCTGAGATTGGGTAATTTATAAAGAATAGACATTTATATCTCAAAGTTCTGGAGGCTGGAAGCCCAAGGTCAAGGTGCTGGCAAGTTCGGTGTCTGGTGAGAGCCTAGCCTCTGCATCCAAGGTGGCAATTTGTTGCTGCATCCTCACATGGCAGAAGGCAGAATGGCAAAAACGGCCTAGCTAGTTCCCTTTTATGAGGGGGAGAGCCGGCAGCAGGGAGGGGGTGGCCATGAGTTTATTTTCCTTTTCAGTTTTCTTGGTCTGACAGAACTCACCCATAAGTCCTTCTAAGACTAATGTTTCTTTGTGAGATTTTAAACTTACCGAATTTCTTGGATCAGCTAAAATATCCTTAAAGAATATGCTCAAGGGAATTGACCCTCTTGCCCTAACCAGGCAGCAGGACTTATTAAGAAGTTATAATGACAGTGTGGTACTAGCATAGAAACAAAACAAATGACAGATGAACAACATAGCCCAGAAACACTCATACTTGATATACAGAGAAGCCTGACAGAGAACTGTGGCAATCACTAAAGAAAAGAACTATTCAATAAATGGAGCTTGAGTAACTGATTATCCACAGGAGGGAAAATTAGATTTTTACCTTACATCTTGTACACATACACACAATTCTCAATAAATTAAACACCTAAATCTGAGAAGCAAAACAGTTACAAACAGGCAAATTTTACAGTGGAGGGAAATGAATGGCAAGCATGAAAAATTACTGACCTCATGAGAGGTCAGGAAAATGCAAGTTAAAACTATGAAATACTGCTTTATATATGCTAGAATGACAGTAAGAACACTGTCAAGGGAAATAGTGCTCAAGAGAATGTGACCATTTTGGAAAATAACTTGGCATTATTTTGCAAAGTTAAAAAATGACAAACCCTATGACCTGACAAGTCCACATCTACATATAAACTCCCTTGCATATGTGCAGCAGGGCACATTCAAGAATGTTTATGGTAGTACCATTTCTATCAACCAAAATTAAAAACCAAATGTCAACTGACAGGAAAATGAATAAATCGTGGTATACTCACACAGAATACTATACAGGAACTAACCATACACATAAGCACAAAAATAAATTGTAAACACAAACTCAGAAAAGCAAGTTGAATAAGACTTTGCATTAAGATACTATATGTACAAAGCTTTAAAAGCACAAAGCTTTAAAAATACAAAGTGAAACAGTATGTTTGGAGAACATACATGTGTGATAAAGGCAAAAAAAAAAAACCCAGTAAAATAATGGTGGGGGAGAAAGAGGCAAGGAGAGAAAATACAAAAGAACACACATGTATACGTGATTGGCAACTTTCCTATGTCTTTAGTTCAGTGATAAGTTTATGAGTGTTAATTTTGTTATTATGCTTCATACCTTACATGTTTTATGCAATTTTTCTATGTATCAATTATTATATAATATAAAAAATTCTTTGTTAGAAGCCTATCTCCTAGTGACTCAGTGGAATGGTGGGAAAAGTCCATTTTCTGTACTCTAAGGCAGAGGTCAGCACACTTTTTCTGTAAAGGGCCAGACAGTAATAATGTTACGCTTGTGGGCCATACAGTCTCTGTTGCAACTATTCAACTCTGCTGTTGCACTAGAGAGCAGCCATAGCTAGCATGTAAACAAATAGGTATGACTGTGCTCCAATAAAACTTTATGAAAACAGGTGGCCAGCTGGATTTGGCCCATCAGGCATATTTGCTGATGTGAACTAAAAATAAAATCCCAAGCCCTCTGCTAACTGAATGGACCCCTCTCGGCCAATGTGCCCCCAGAAATACCTTAAAGCTAAGTTCCCAGCCATGCTGGGATGGAAAAGAGAAAGCACAATTACATATGTATGATTTCCCTTCATACATATTCATGGCTCCTCCTATAGATACTTGTTAAATACATTCGTTTGACCACCATGCTCAGTATAAAATCCTGTTGCCTTTTATCTCTTCTTGGAAGTACGTGTGCCTAGGTTCTAGCCTGGAATCTGCTTCCCAACCTGTTGGAATGGCCGCCCAGCAGGTTGCTAACCTTCATAAGAAATAAAGCTCTCCTTTATTATAAACCTTATTAATTAATATTTTTTAGTTAACAATGACCTGTGGTCAAAGGTAATTTTTTTACTTTAGGCTCCACTATCTGCCATTTCATTTAGTAAACTTGGCAAAGCAGAAACTGACTGGAAGCTGTTTACCAATTCATTTTTATTTCAATTTTAACAACTAGTACATCATTCATGGCCTTAGGAGAAAGCTCTACCAATTCTATGTGTTCCCAAAACACAAACCAACGGATATATGTGAGGCCAAGCAATTCAGTTTTTTATTCACAAAGTGCATTCTTCAGATAGTTTCAAATAAAGTCTAATAAACTAACAGCCACTAGAGGCTCAGAAATGATTAGAATGGACTACAGCTATGAAAACTAATACCAATTTAATCAACAAAAATAAAATGCCATTAGGTATTTACTTATACATTTGTAGCTTAAAGGTCTGTGAATATCCTGTCTTCTGCCAAAGTGGAAACTATTATGCTTACCCACCATGGATTAAGCCTAAGGTTTTCACATTCTTTACCTGGATAATGAATAGAACCTTTCCTTTTTAATAACTTTTTTGCTTTTAATATAAATTCCAATGACTGAATCCCAAAAGAAAAAATATATTTACCATCAGAAAATGCAATTCTGTTTGTTTTAGTTTTCACAAAGTTTTAGCCTTCTGGAAAAGCTTACAGAAGCAGATACAGCAAAATAATCTCTTAAAGTACTTTTCTTTGGTCCAATTAAACCGATAACAAAATCACTTAAAATTTTAATACCAATCATGCCTCCAAATATCCTAGCTTCTAACAGATCAATACCAGTCTCAATATAAAATCCTTAAAAATCTATTGCATTCATTTTAAATCAAAAAGACCATCCCATTTCGTAATAGGTAAGCTACCAAATAATTTTACAGAACCTCACTGTATTTTTCACCAGTCCCTTCCCTGTTTTTAAGTCTTTTAAAATGTTATCTGAGAATTCTTAGGCTCCTAAAGGATTACAGTTTTTCTTTAGCTTATACACTGAAAATTTTGACAAGCATCTAAAAATAAATCCACAATTAGAGCAAAAAGAGAAGACAATACTTAAATCATTCCTTCCCAGCATAAATAGAACTAAGGTTATAAATACCAAATTTTAAGTAAATATATAATTTCCTACTTGGCTTTCTGAAAGGTAGCAGATACAAAAATAGTTTAACATTAGGTTTAATGAGGTTTATAGCACATTGTTAGCTTTAACTGCAAAAATATTTTAGCTACATTTGGAAAAAAATAAACTTATTGAGAATATAACTTCATATTTCTAAAAGCTAGATGCAAGAATACCAATTCTTCTCCTTTTAAGCAGAATACATGCCATAAAATTTATCAGTCACTTTGTAGGAATGAATACATTTAAAAAACACTGGTTATATCTGTGGAGAATTCCACATTTGCCTATTTAACAAAATTTCATCCATCTCATAAGGCTTTGGTATAGGCGATTCCCAGAACTTCCATCATTTATCTTTCTTCTTTGCCTCATTCTTCTTTCCTTCCTTTGTCTGCTCATCCTTCTCCCCTCTCATGTTTACATTTGCTGCTCCTTGATTTTCCTTCTGAGAATTATCGACTATTTGATAGTCCTCGAGAAGAGTGTGTCCTGTTTGTGTTGCAGTTTTCTTCACCATTGCTTTGATACCAATGTTGTTAATGTTATAGGCAGTGACGCCAACATTGACAGCAGAATCCACTGCATTGTGTGTAGCTTCTCCAGCAGTATGCCCGTATCTTTAAAACAAATTATATTAAAGAAAGTACAATAAAATCACAAATATAAAATGAGGTTTTCTGAATTACTGTTAATTAAGTCAAATGATTACTGTGTTATCCCTGAAAGCAAAATCAAAGTTTAGGTTTCAATTTAATTAATAACTTAAAACGTAGCAGAGAATGAAATCACACTGTGACAAAGCTGTTATTTTCTCCTTTAGTAAAAACAATGTGAAACTAAATTTAGACTAGCTGAGAAATGATGTCATAAAGACTACCGAATAAAAATAAAATGTAAATTGTAATATAGGTTGTTAATCAGTCATTTTTTTAAAATCTTCTCCTTCTGGAAATATAAGGGAAAATATTCACCGAAGCAACTGTAGGACACAAAGAATCTAGTCATTATACAATAAATGGTTTCAAGTTCTACCTTAACTAGTCTGTTGCTAAGTCTTTTAAACTATGGGAATCTGAGTTTGTCATAAGCAGAGATTCTATGACATTCTCCTCCACATCCCGCCCCACTGCACACTCACTGGCCTCCTTACTGTTCCTTGAACCTACCAAGCACACAAAGGCCTTAGGACTTTGTACTGGCTGGTCTCTGCCTGGACTTCCAAAGCTCACTGCCTTACCTTCCTCAAGTTGGCTCACCTATTCTCTTCTCAGTATCTGTTTAAATTTCCTTATACCACATGCGCCACCACACTGCCAATAAATCCCCCCTTAAATTGCTCCTTCTTCCATAACTTGTTTCCTTCTATGTACTATAGAACTTAT
Source organism: Eulemur rufifrons (assembly GCF_041146395.1). Classification (NCBI taxonomy): domain Eukaryota; kingdom Metazoa; phylum Chordata; class Mammalia; order Primates; family Lemuridae; genus Eulemur; species Eulemur rufifrons. The sequence goes on along the minus strand of NC_090986.1, from coordinate 70,862,200 downwards.
TAATGATCATTCTTTATGTCTTGCTGTCTCACTAGAATATAAACCCCACTGGGGAGGGGAATCTTTTGTTTATTAATATATCCTAAATATTTAGAACAGTGCCTAACATTCAATAAATATTTATTGAATGAATAAAATCAGTAATTTCTGCCCTATCTACCTTAGAGTTTTCTGAATATCAAATGTATGGCAAAGTGCTTGGCAGTTATAAAGCATACACAAAAGCAGTTATTATTGATAATTAATATCAATATCTGTGTTTAATACTATTTCTATGAGAAAATGTAATTTGAAGTCCTATCCAAGGATACCAAAACATATCTCCCTGTTTTGTTTTACTCTTTACCCCTTTTCTGGTAGCAGGCTTTTAAAGCTTTTCTTGCCCATAGTTTTTCCCAAGTAGAGAACTGCTAAAGCAATAGAGAAAATTTTACATTTTCTCCAGGACATACTAGGTGCTTTGTGATCTATTACCTAGACATCTCATACTAACATTGGATCTGTCTTATGAATTAACAAGTCCTCTATTACTATTAGCCTGGCCTAGAACAATGGTTTGTGACCCCACTGGCTTGTTTGTGCTTGGCTTTTTTCAACCCCAGTGCTACAAATGTGAAGTAATCTTACTGTGTCCCTGAATGATGATTCTGTTCTGTCCTCTGCTTAATGTTAATAATTATATTAGAGCCAGCACATGGCAGAACCCTTAAGGCTGTGCTATTCTTGACTGGGGGCCTTCTCACCAGTCACAAGACAGAAAAGCTTCCTACAACTGCTTTCTGCCAGTCCCTGTTGTTTTGCAATCCCTCAGCATTGCACAGCATTTGCTGATGGTGCAGAAGACAGGGGGCTTTCTCATTACCAACCAAGCCCTAGTCACAAATACTATTGTCAGGTAGCAATGGCTATGGCTAAACTAAAAGAAAGGGGTAACAGCAGTTTCAACACTGAAAGAATGACCATAACTCTTAGTGGAGCAAGAGTTACTTAGGGTTTACTTCTCTTAGGGTTTACTTCTCTAGGACTATATGAGCTACAATGAAGTGACATGGTAACTCAAGACTCTGGCCATAGTTATGTTTTCCAGTATAGGAAATCCTCTGTATTTATAAACTTCCACTTCTGAGTACATGGAATGTTCCTTATTCCATTGATGTAGTTTGATATCTCTAACTGCACTCATGATATTTCTATATTTAACACAGTTCTAAAAACTACACTGTCTTTAACAATGTACTAAAAATGAATTTGTTTTGGAACTTTCCCGACTTTGTTCTTCCATGTTATCTCCACATTCAGCAGCATTTCCTGTTAATTTGGGGAAAATAGTACCAAGCTAGGAGTCAGAAAACTAGATTCTAATATCAACTCTGTCATATGATCTTAGTCAAGTCTCCACTTTTCTGCATCTCATCAACTTCCTCCTCTTTACCTCATAAAATGATGTGTATGTGTGAAAGCAGTTTGAAAGTTCTCAAGTACTACATATATATTTTGAAAGATCCTAAAAATGGCTTGTTTTCAGTTGTGTTTACTTTTTAATATAGCCTCACTTATTACTTTTGCTTTCCAATATGCCTTAGAACCAGTTTCCCTAGTGGGCATTTGTTCTTCTCTTCCTCAATAAGTAACTGCTCAGTCCTTTTCTTCAAACTGCACTGCTAAACACTCCTAGAAAGCATATCTCTGGCAAGAAGATAAAGTTCATTTTTGATCTCTTACTTTTAAATAAATTAACTTTAACTAGAGCTAATTAAGTTGTATTTTATATACTAACACTACCAATTGAAGAATAAAAAATGAATATGAAGTATACCCTAAATAAGTCAATCAGATTCAATCTACAATTTGAACCTGACTTCTCTGAAATCTCTCCAGTGTGTTCAATGATGTCCACAAAGACAACACGCTGGCAGTGATTCTAGATTTCACTAATTATAGCAGCATTTCCACCATAACAACTTTCAAATAAATCTGCCTGTAAATCAATTTATAGGCAACCTTCAAAATTATACTCAGAAATATTAACCTGAAATATTTAAAGTAGAAATAGCCTTTTATTAATCTATCCATCAAAGGCAGATGAGTTGTGGCCAGTTTATGAAGGACCTTCTAGGTGAAGCTAAGGAGTTTAAACCTTACCTTGAAATGAATGAGAAATAAAAAAAATTTAAGCAAAGAAATGGCATGACCAAATTTATTTTTCAGAAAGATTCCTCTAACTAAAGTTGCACTGTGAATTTTAAGAGTCTAAGACTGAAGGCAAAGGAACCACGTAGGAAGCAAGCTGTGAGGGGGATGAAAAATGATGATGGTCTACTCTAAGGTAGTGATAACAAGGCTTAAGGGAAAGGGATGAATTTACAAATCAACAGGAGATGGTAGCAGAATGTCTATAGCAGTATACAGTTGGGATGTATGAGCCTAAAGATTAAGACAAAAGTTAACAGAAAACATAGATTTGAGAGTTACTGGAGTATAAATCCTAATTGTAGCCACAGGTGTAGATGAGATTATCCATGAAGAAATGAAGATAGAACACTGAAAGAGAACACTGACAGAACACCTTACAAAGAACCAATATTTAGCAAGTGAATGTGGAAGACAGTAATGCTGAGAAATAGTCTGATACGACAAAATAGAAAGCTGAGCTAAATGAGAATACTCTTAGGAGATCATGCAGACAGCTAAGCCACCAATCCTAATAAGCATGAAATACTGGAACAAGAGCAATCAGGAGGAGAGGCTCCAGTAGGCATATGATTAGACTTTATCCATGAAAATTTCTGGAAAAAAAATCTACTCATAAAAAAGACATGTTTTTCAAATCTATGGATAACACAAACTAGAAGACTGGCTAGTATGACACACCACAATCAAAAGCACAAATAAAGGAATGATTTAATGACAGGTCAAAAACAACAAAGTGAAGTTAGGCAAGTGCAAATGAAAGGTTTTAATTGTATGTACAAATATCAATTGTCCAAAGACAAGATGAAGGTCCAGATTTTAAAGGCTTATTTTTTAAAAAGGTCAAGTTTATTCAGGCACAGTGGCTCACCTCTGTAATCCCAGTACTTTGGGAAGCTGAGGCAGGAGGATTGCTTGAGCCCAGGAGTTTGAGGCTGCTACAGTGAGCTATGATTGCACCACTGTACTCCAGCCTGGGTGACAGTGAGACTCTGTCTCCAAAAAAAAAAGTCAAGTTTGATATCAGTTAATAAAGAGGATATACTCTTTGTCTTCTGTGCCATACTTATCAAGTGCAAATATGACTAACACATGGGAGGCAAATTCCACTATATTCGATCTGATCACAACACATCTGGAACATGAGATTCAATTCCAGATGCCACGTTTTCAGAAGAGCACTGATAAACTTTAATTTGTCCCTATCAAAATAAACATAGACGATGAGCAGAATGAAGGACCTGGAAACAATACCATATATGAAACTGTTAAAGCAACTGATAGTACTTAGGAGACAAGCAAAAACCAAGTGATGGGCATAATGATGATTAAATATTTAACTCCTGAGTAGATGTTACATAGAACTGGTTTTGGATAATATGACATTTGCCATTGGAGTTACCCTTTCATCCAGTGCAAATTTAAGGGGAATTTTACTTAAATTTCACTATACAAACCAATAAAATACTGTACTGTAAAACAGTAAATTTCTTACAAGAAAATATCTATTATTAAGCTTATTTTCCACAAAAATATATTCAAAGATAAAATATTGCTAGGGAAAATAAAAATGGATCTAGTTTACTGGAAAAGTTATATTCTTCTTTAAACAATTTAAAGTGGAAAAAAAGAAGCTTAAAGGTGAAATTTAGAAGCTATGTAGAAGGGTGATGAATTATTTAATAGGTACTACTATACTAAAATTAAGTGTAGCAGGTTTAAAGTTACATATTGTTTTTCACTGTTCCTGCAGGCCTTCATGTTTCTAAATCTAAAATAAGACAAAAGTTTTAATGTAACTGACAAAAATAAACTGAGTCGTAACAAATAGTTCTTACACATTTACCTGAAAATGTTAAGAGTATAGTTATTTAATCCTCTGTATTGGCTTATACTACCAGAAATCAGATAACGAATTATAATGCATTTGTTTTTCTCCTAGGCATAATGCATATAATTAAGGCAGATTTAAAATAACTACTTTGGAGAGTAATAATTTATCATAGGCAGTAAGAACACAATTTTCTTTCTTTTTTATTCTTTTGGACAGTCTCACTCTGTCACCCCGGCTACACAGCTCTCTGCAATCTCAAACTCCCGGGTCAGGTGATCCCCTTGCTTCATCCCGAGTAGCTGGGACTACAGGCACAGCCACCACACCCGGCTAACTTTTTCTATTTTCAGTAGAGACAGGGGTCTCGCTCTTGCTCAGGCTGGTCTTGAACTCCTAAGCTCAAGCGATCCTCCTGCCTAGGCCTACCAGAGTGCTAGGATTATAGGTGTGAACCACCACACCTGGCCCCAAATTTTCTTCATTATACTACCATCAGTTGGATTAGTGTACAACAACACAAATGCTCACTATATCAAATATTTTTGATAGTATAAGTGTAAATAACTAAGAATGTAAATAAATGTACATAAATAAATCAATTAATTAAACAAAGGTACAACTATCTTTTCCATTTCTTCAGTTCTGTGACTAAGTTATTACTGGTTTAATACTTTTAGTTTCTTTCTCTTAAAAGATATTTTCTATTTCTGGGTCAGATTATCTCCACAGGTGAGAAAACAGTATTACTTGGGTAAATCCTTTATTCTCTACTGCCTCTCCCATCTTTCCAAATCTCTAGCAGTAGAAATTAAATTACTGCTAACACAATCACCCTCATAGTTAGAAATACAAACCTACTTAATTCTCACTTACATGATTTGTATTTATTCCATGTATCTTTGGAGGAAAGGAAAAAAATAATAGCAATACATATCATAATAGAAATAAATTAGCTCAGAACCACTGTTAAAATACCCTATTCATTACATTAAGTTCTCCTTGCTAAGGACCAGAAATACAAAATTTACATCAAATCCCAGTACTTCCTAGTTATGTGAATCTCAAATTTTTAATAAGCTCATTGTATTTAGGTAAGTATTTTTTTCATTAGAGTAGGAAAAGGGCAAATCCAACAAAGTACTTCCTACTTTCTAAATACGATTGCCTAATTATCTGTGCTAACAACAAATGACAATGACAATCTAAAAATAATTTACTTTTGGCCTAAAGGCACTTCTGACTTCCTCCTGCTCTTGCTACAAATAAATAAATTATTTTTCTAATTATGACTGATCCATCCAGTAATCTCAAGGGCAGAAAAAAATTCATGAATATTAGACAGAGGTCAATGCCACAAGTGGCAAGAAGTGCACTGGAAGACTTGAGTTTTACATTTCCATCAAAAGAATTTCAGACATACTCTATATTCTCATTTTCAACTGTTTTTTATAAAATTGACAACCCAAGAAGATGTGCCATGTTGCTTTGATTCAAAGATATGTGTACCCCAAACAGAGCAGGGCAAACTAATGTAGCATGGAAATTAAATTAGTATTTCCTAAGTCAAAGGTAATTTACTGTGGTGGGAGGGAATCTAAAAACATGTTAGATAATGCTGGAAAGTACTAAGCCTGCACAGATTACCCACCAAGGGCAGTGGTGGCCCAGCACTTTTCTCTGCACTTCATAGCACACGTTCTAATGACAGAAACACTTGGTTTATATTCCAGCTCTACTTCTTACTAGGGGTGTAATCTTTAATAAGTTATTTAAGTCTCTACGCTTTGGTTTCCACATCTATAAAATGGAGATAATAACAGTATTAAAAATTAAATAACATGTATGAAAGCACTGAACATAGTGCCTGACACATAAGTATGAACTCAAATAAATGTTAGCAGTAAGTGGATAATTAACACAAAAAACAAAGAATTGTGAACACCACTAATATTACTCTTCTTTTTTCTTTCTAAATAAACAGTAAGATCCAAACTAATTCAAAGCTAAGAAAGCAACCCAGGTCCATCATACTAGATTTAGTTTTTAGATCTTAATTCTTTTAATACTGTGTAAAGGCAGTATTGTCAGGTAGAAAGAACAAAGAGCTAAAAGCAGAAGATCCTGTTTTAAATCGCATCTTTAATACCACTTGTCATAAATTTGTTTAATATAGTTGCTGCTTCAGCATTCGCTTTTTAGGCCTCACATAAGTTGTCTCAAACCCAGTTGTATCCCATCACCTTTGGCCTAGATCCCTCCCCATGTGGTTGCTTGCAATATAACTGGCTTGTTCCTCATCTCACTGACTCAAAACTCAACACACCCCACAGCTGCTGACCACGAGAAAACCCAACAGCCAACACCAGAGTCAAGTAAATAAGTTCTCCCCTTCACGCATGTTTTCTTTAAACTAGTCAATCCACATCTCCCACTGGAAAGCCAAACGGATAACATCCATGGACCTTAATGAGGGCATAGTCCCACAAGGTCCCTTCTCCCTCACATGCAAGTGTGCTCACTCCCTCCTTCCCCCACCTGCTGACTGAGCACCCTGCTGTCTCCAGGAAGTTCCATCAGCCCTCATGGATACCCCTCTTTTCTCATGGATCTGTAATAAAATGCTTCTATTAATTCATGTGTTTTTTTGTGCTGCTTCCTGTGACCAACACACCCAAACCTAACTCTCCTCCTAGTTAGGGGTTTCCTTTAGAATGATTTAGTAGGAATAAATTGGGCATAGGTCAGATAAGAGCCATAAGAGTGTATGCCAGTATAAACAAGTTTCCTGAAAGAGGGACACCTGGTCATAGGTCAGACGCTTAGGCATTAGGCTGTCCACCAGGATAAAGAAGTATCCATGAAAGGTACACTATAAACATCCACAACCACCTCCCCTAGGGCCTCGTAAGGGCAGGACTAGAATTTACAGCCACTCTCTAGAGAGATCGTAAGGCCAAATTAGAAAGAAATCAACCCCACTTATCAAGTAAGCTTGCACAATGCATTCATTTCTACACCTGTCCATTTCTTAATATATGAAGAAGACATACCATTTGTGCATCCCAATACAAATGTACAGTGGTAATTAGAGTCAAGTAAGACGTGACAAAATTTTACAATCTTTGTATACATAATGGGCTAATGGGGGTATAATAGTTTAATTATAATTCAAGTTTTTCAGGCAGGTATCACCCACCAAGAACATGTAGTTAATAAGGGATACAGAAATTTCAGGCTTTTAAAAAAAATTAAACCTATTCTTTACATTAATGATGAATATTTATAACAATTACTAATACAAAGCAAAGTCACAAGAATTCTATTTTACCAAAAATATTATTTTCACTATTGAAGAAAAACAATGAGTGAAAAAATTGTTTTATCAGATACTTAATAAAAATAATTACATAATTACCTTTTTGAAGATAGAATCTTGCTATGTTGCCCAGGCTGGTCTCAAACTCCTGGCCTCAAGTGGTCCTCCCACCTAGACCTCCCAAAGTGTGGAATCTCAGGCGTGAGGCACCCCACCCAGCTTACATAATTATCTTAACTATCATGGAGTTTTACAAATGCTATAAGAGATTTATTCATTAAAATGATAAAATTCAACTTACTTGTATTTGACAGTCTGTACAGTTTCTGCTGAAACGTTGTTAACAATGCATTTAGCTGCACATTCCAATCCCTGCCAGACAGTTGAAAATCCTGCAAACATATTTAAAAGTAAGTAAATGTAGCCCAAAGCAAACAGACCTTCCTAGTTAAAATTCTGGGCCCTTTTGTTACCTTGAACACTACTTGCTGCTACAACCATAGCACCATCCAGGGGAGATTTCCCATCTTTGTCTTTTTTAAGAGATTCTGGAACCAGTTTGCTTCCATGCTTCTTGACGTGTGGAGCTAGTTCTTTTCCAACACAATTTGCTACGGTGCAAACTCCATCGACTAATATAATAAAAAAAAGAAAATTTAGAAAAAAACGTATTCTTCCCTTGATTTTACCATCCATTACAAAATTGTTAAGTGGGGATCTAAAATTGTTTTACTCCATAATGTTACCATTTCTACTTAAGGATGAGAAGCTAAACTGGGGCTTTTTTTTTTTTAGAAATAGGATCTCACTATGTTGCAGGCTGTGGCCTTGAACTCCTGGGCCCAAGTGATCCTCCTGCCTCAGCCTCCCAAGTAGCTGAAACTGCTGGCACACACCACAGACAGGCTATTTTTTTTTTAATCAAAGGCTATTGTTTGCTTTAAAAATGTGTTTCCAGAGCCTCCTGACGGTTATAACCTCGCCTCTTAGATATACACGTTCTTCCTGGCACTTTTGTTTGAGAAAACCATCCACGTTTTCTATCTGATTGTTGCAATGCAAGATTGGTAGGTACACCCTTTAGTGTTTTCCAGCTAGGTGTATTTGTATTTATCTCAGTGAAATAATAAGGTATTTAAGTCTATAAAAGTAAACAACCCAAAATCTGCTTCAACAAATACCAAAAAAGATAATCTTACTAAATTTAATGGTGATCCATTAGGTCCTATCTGACCATCTTAAAACAGTAAACTTCAGCGCTCTGATTCTCAAAGGACAAGGGGTTAGAAATATATTGCTTAGAAATCACTAAGTCAGCTTTTCTCAAATACTACAACCCTCCCTCTTGACCATCAACTTCCATGCAGAGACCTGCTTTTCTTAAAAGAATATGTCACATCCCTCAGATGGATTCAAGAATAACAAATTCAATCACCTGCCACATGATGACATTTTGGTCATTTTGCTGTGTATATGATGATGGTCCCATAAGATTAAAATGGAGCTGAAATATTCCTATACCCTAGTGACATCACAGCCATTATAACACTATAGCACAATTACTTTTTTAAAAAAATAAATTTAGTTTGTCCCAAGTGTACAGGAGTGCACAGTAATGTCTCAGGCCTTCACATGCACTCACCACTTACTGGCTCACCCAGAGCAACTTTCAGTCCTGCAAGGAACATTCACGGTAAGTGCCCTATACAGGTGTATCATTTTTTCTCTCTTATATTGTATTTCTACTATACCTTTTCCATGTTTAGATACATAAATACTTATCATTATATTCCAATTGCCTACAGTATTTAGTGTAGTACCTTGCTGTACAGGTTTGTAGCCTAGGAGCAATAGGCTATACCATCTAGTTTGTATAAGTACACTCTAGGATGTTTGCATAATGATGAAATCACCTAATGACACATTTCTCAGAACATATCCTTGTCATTAGGTGACAAAAGACTGTACATTCTGAACTCCTCTTGCAAGATATACACTGTCCTCTCCAACTAATCAAAACCACTCTTTAAAAACCAGAGTTTCCCAGACTTTAATATGCAAATAACAATCACCTAAGGATCTTGTAAAAATGCAGATTCTGAATCAGCAGGTATGTCTGGGGCCTGAAATTCTGCATTTTTAAGGCTCCCAGATGGCTTGATGTTGCTGGTCTGTAGGTCCCACTGTGAGTAGCAAGGAGAAACTGCTTTGTTTTAATTCTTTGTTTTTGAGATTAAATCATCTAAATAAATATTTGGATTAAGAGATTATTTTAAATTTAACTTTAAAGAAGTCATCTAAAATTACTTTACCCAGGAATTGACTGACTTTTGCTGCTCCTCCTGTAGCCTGCTTCGCTATATAAAGTCCCTTGGTGACAGCTGGACTAACTTCCACTGGTTTTTCTTCTGGTTGAATCCGTTCTCGGAGTTTAGAAGCACCTTTCTGGATTGCTTTGCCAGTAAATTCAGCACCTTTGACTAAACCCCAGCTCACCCAAGAAGCACCTTTTAAAAATAAAATTCAAAATTACATAATATTAGGGCCTACTACTCTTTCCTAAATAACATCGAGAAAAATAAAAGGAATTTGATATTCAGATCCCAAACACGCCATGTCATCAACTTTCCTGATAACTTCATACTTATAGTTTCTTCCTGGAATATACGTCTTTTCTAACTAAACTCATCTTTCAATACTTAGGTCATATATCACTCAGTGACAAGAGTTCTGTATTACGCTACGCTGAGACTGTAACTTGTAGGTATTTCTACGTTACTTACCACACTATATTAATGTTAGGTATTAATTTTGAGTTTTGGTGCCTTTAAGATAGTATTTGCCTAGAGGACCCAGACATCCTTACTCTTTTTGCCTTAGTCCAGGCATCACTTTCCCCCATGACATCCTGAGGAGGAAAAACAGAACAACACAAAATAGAAACCAAAGAACCTGTATCTCAAACACTAAGGCAGAAGGAACTCTTGCTTGCTTAAGGCTAAGGCATTAGTCAGGGGGTCCTGTTCCTTCTTTAATCCTAAACTCAAACTCCTGAATCTCAGCACCTTTTAGCTTGCTACATAAACATGAATGACAAAATCATGAGAACCACCAAAGAACACATGACAAGAAAAAATCTAAAACAGAAGAGAGAGGCCTAGATGATTTAGCCATTTCTCATGACAGCAGGTCCTGGCCCTTTGCTCTGCTCATGCTGCTTGCAGCATGAATGAAAGAAGCAGTTGCCAGAGGAAAAGCAGAATGCCAGGGTCTTTTCTAGAGAGGAGAAAAGGTCCTCAGCCAGTGGGGAAAAGAGGAATAGGAGAGATGGGAAAAGCAAGAAAAGATACACAAGAACAGAGTCCTCAAAGACGGGAAGGAAAGTGTTACCCTCCTCTGTAGAGAGCTTATAATTTAAAATATTTCCTTTTTGGCTAACCCTAAAACAATGAACTTTTAAGACTGGACATATAATACTTAAATATGTTCTCTCAAGGTCTGTGACATGGTTTTACATGATAACTCCAGCCCACAAGTAAGCATCCAGCAATCACGTCAAAATCATACCAGGTTATTTAAAACTGTTAAGTAGCAAGTAATAACTGGTTAGAAAATTTTATGCTTCTTCTCCTATTTCAGGCAACACCTCCACCTCCAGCTATCCCCACTGTCCTACCCAATAACTAACTTTGGGGGAGGACCAGGTTTCAAACCCAGGCAAACAGACTGCCATAACAAAAAAAGGCTTGAAGATGTCCATTAAAAAAAATTATGTTTTTAGAGTTTATTAACTTAATAGTTGTAAAGTTTTAAGTAGTAAAAAACAGCTGAACTTGAAGAAGGAAGTCTGAGAAATCATAAAATAAATGATAATGAAACAAAGGAGACTATAATCCTACAATGAAACTCTGTAAGAAACAAAATGGATGGAGTCAATTAATGACTGAGAAAAATAAACGGAAATGAGATAAATCAAAAGTCATAGGACTAATAAAGAGAAATACTGGATGTAAATAATCGACAAGATATCACCACAGAAGTGCACAGTACAGGTAAATATGTTAAAAATGTAGAAACTGTGCAATAGTAGATAAAAATGTAGTATGTCTTCGATAACCATTTAGATCTTTTAAATGGCATGTGCAGTGCCAGATATAGATTGATTCTGTTCACATTTGTGTCCTATGCACTCAGTTAATGCTGAAAATGGCAGTCAATGAACGTGTGCTGAATAAACAAGAGGCTGGCAGATGACTTATAATTATCTAGCACAAACCTACCCACTGCAGTTTATGGGACACTGTCCACTTTTATTGAACTAAAGAAACTTAGCATTCTTACTTGTTATTAAACATAGAAGCCCCAAATTACAATTTTCTTTCCAGGTAAAAGGCCAGCTGAAATCTAAGATGATACAGATCCTGGCCTTTCTGTAAGTTTTAATAATTTTATCATAAGAAATATGAATTTTAGAACATTGGTCTTTCTATACACAGCTTTTGGTAACCTTTATTTCTGTTCACAAAGGAGGAAAATTGGCAGAAATAAGGGTATACTGGCTACCACAACCTGACTACTATTGAATTTCCAATCATATGACATGTATCTTTTGTTGTTATGTCTAATTTGGTCCTCTAAAAATCTAGAAACGATTTATCTTAGCACTTAATCATCCTGTACTCCATCAAAGTATAAGTTGTCTGAATATATGACTGTTCTCTGATGATGCTTTATTTATTCTATATATCTTATATTAGAATAAAGATCTTCATGGACCTGACAGCCAGAAGACTGTACTAGCCCAACAGGGTCCTACAAAGAATCTATTGAAGAATAGGAGGGCTTCTTTGTGGCTATTCTTTAACAGACTGAATTAACCAAAATGGAAAATTCCTTGCCAGAGCCTACCAGCACAGAATGGTAGTGAAAAATATATAATCTTGGAGAAACTTTATGGGTACATCATAGTTAGAGCTCCCTTGTGCTATCAGCCTTAGGATGGTATGCTGGAATGAATGGGCAGAAAGTGGTCATTCCTTCTCACTCCGTATCAGCTGTTTACAGAGAGTCCCAGAGTCCATCTGTACATTAAATTGGCGAGATCAGGGTGTTGAGAAGTTAAGTGAAATGTTAACCAACTAAAGCAGAAAGACATATGTCAGTAATGATCATTCTGGTTTTAGAATAATTGATCTGAAGCCCTTTCTAACTATAACTAAATAGCAGGGCCTACTTCCCAAACAGCTTGGCTATAACCCTCAGATCTTCTCATGCCTGCATTGCTGTGTGGTTAGGGAGTGCTGCTTTGCTTCCAAAGTTGGATAAACATCTCTTTTTTTGGGGGGGGGGGCAGTGTCTTTGTCCATTGGTGCTGCTATAACAAAATACCATAAATTGGTGTCTTACAAACAACAGAAATTTATTTCTCACAGTTCTGGAGGCTGGAAGTCCAAGAGGAAGGTGCTAGCAGATTTGGTGTCTGGTAAGGACCCACTTCCTGGTTCACAGAATGGCACCTTCTTGCTGCCTCCTCACAGGATGGAAGGGGCAAGGCAGCTCTCTGGGGCCTCTTTTACAAGGGATTTCACAGGGGAAAGGAAAGTAATTTTATGTTCAGAACTATTCTGACAGTTTGGGGATTCCCGAAGCTTTTCACTATCTACTTTCCCAAGAGTAAAACAGAGACTAGGCCAGGAAGAATTTATACCTATATGACAGTATGTGATGTTCTAAGAGACTAGTTCCTTCTACTTTTGAGTATTTCTAAATTGATTATTTAAAACAAAAATACAAAATATTTTCTTTCTAGATATCCCTTTATAAGCAGTACCTTTATTGGGTTCCAAAGGCTTCCATTATAGGGGTAAAAATTAACATTACTATAATACCTGATAAAATATTTTGAGCCACTTTCTCACTCCATTCAGGTAATTCTTTTGCTTTTTCTTCTGAAACTGGCTCACAGGGTACAATGTGACTCAGATTAACTTCTTCACTTGAAGTATCTTTAGCCTAAATAGTAAAAATGTTTCAAAATGTGAAAGAGTTAGTTAAGTACTAAGAAGAGGTTAAATAGAAGCATTATATAATAAAATACTAAGCCAACAAATATTAGATATAATTAATGAAAACTATCTCCAGCCAACCTAGTTATAAGTATGTCTTATAAAACACAATACCAGAACTTCTATAAAGCTGAAAACTATTCTGGCCTATTTAAACCCTTACTGGTAAAATTTAAACATCAACATAAGTCCAATGTAGCATTTATCAAATCATATTTAAACTGACTAACTTTTTCCTTTACTTGACTAGACTATGAGTTCCTTTCATACAGATATCATACCTAGAATTACTATGTACATTGTACCCAGTAAGGTTAAAAAAGATTTCTGTTAAATGATTCAATCAGTAAGGAAAGATGTATCGAAATAAACGGGTTTTGACAGAGATTAAGTAAACATCTAATTTGAAACAAGAAAATATAAACACAGAACAATCTGCCAATCCATGGAAATGGAGAACATGGAAATACCTGTACTTCGCTAATTTAACAGCTTCTATGAGAGAGCTAGGGCCAACACACAAACACTCAAAGCTAAATGCATTCATTCTAAGAACTCAGGAGGCTGACTCAGATCTCACAGTATTAAAAATAACTTGAAAACCAAAGTGCCCAACAGAAACACAAAGAACCATTTAAAATGTAAAAACAACATTAAACAAATCAAAAATGTCTATATGAGGAGAAAAGCCACCCATAAGTGAAATCTAAAGACAAACTGGACACATTTTTTGCAACTTTTATCTTTGACAATGGGCCAACGTCCCTAATATATAAAGAGCTTCTAGAAACTGAGATGAAAAAGACTCACAGCTCAATAATAAAAATGGACAAAGTAAGATTTAACTCAGTGACAAGTGAAAAAAAAATGGACAAAGGGCATGAATAGACAGTATACAGGAAACAAAATTCAAGAGACCATTAAGCCTAGATACTCAACATTACTCAAAATAAAACCAACACAACTAAGATACTGTATTCTCATATACCATTTCTCATCTATTAGACTGCCAAAATACAGAAAAACTGGTCACCCACTCTGTTGACCAAGATATGGGGAAACAGGTACTTTTATACACTGCTGGTGGGAGTACTAAATAGTGTAATCCTTAGGAGGGCAATTTAGGAAAATCTATCAAAATTACAAATGCATTGATCTTTTATTTAGTAATTCTACTTCTGAGAACTTATCTGATTATCTTCACATGTATGAATCAATGGATCTACAAAGTTATTCATTGATGCATTATTTGTAATAGCAAACAATTGCAATCATGCCAAGTATCCCTCAATAAGAGAATGGTTAAAGAAACTATGATATAATCACAGAATGAAATATCAGAGCAGCTGCAAAAAAGTCTGAGGAAATTCTCTATTTACTCACATAAAGATCCCCAAAATTTATTATCAAATGAAAAAAAAATACAAGACACTCTATACTGTACATTATCTTTTGTATAAGGAAGGAAGAAAAATAACAATTTATATTTGCTTTTGTCTGCCTCAAGAAACCCAGGAAAGTTACACAATGTCCTAATAAAAGTGATTAACTACAGTGGCAGAGGGAATGGTGTGGAAAGGGACAAAGGTAGGAATAAAGCTTTTCACTGTACATAACTTTTAATATAATTTCATTTTTTTAACCAAGAAATTAAATTTCTTGATTCCAGAAATCAAAATTCTAAATGTTATAGAATTTTCAGATATATTAATAAAAAAGCCAAGGAGCAAAATAGTATGTTTTATATGCCACCATTAATGTTAAAAATTATATATATGTATGTATATTTGACTATGCATAAAATGTATCTGAAAGGACAATAAGAAGCTGATAACAATGTGCGTGAAGAGGAGAGCTAGGTGGCCGGTGGACAGGAAGGGAAGGCAGACTTACTTTTCACCATATTTCTTTTGTGCCCTTTGAATTTGATTTCTTGTAACTAACTTTTTAAAAATCTTTTAAAATAAAATATATTTATCAGAACCATTTTGGAATCCTAATGTTCTCATAAAGCTGGTCTAAGATATTCAACATAAACCACAGTAGCACTTTTCAAGTAAATGTAGAATATTCATGTGATATTAATTCCAAAGATAATTATTGAGCATTCCCCAACATGTGGAACACAGCAATGAACAATACTGAACTCGAAGTGCCTGTAATGTAATACTCATACAATGCTGTTTTCTTCATACACTTGCTTATATTACTATTGTCTAAAATCTCCTTCAATTTGCTATTCACATGACCAATTCTTCTTTATCCTTCAAGACTCACCTTAGCCATAATGTCCTCTAGGAGGAGGTTCTTTACTGCTTCCCACACCACCCATCCACCCACGCTTATCTATTATGTTAGGCTAGGCTGTATCTTCTATTTAATGACCACATTAGATAGAAATTACCTCTTTGCTAACACGTTCTTTCCATTAGACAGTAAATGCCCTGAGACAAGAAATTTAAACTTTTTCTACCATGTATGCCCAACATTCTAGTATTCAATAAAATATATACTGAACTATAATCCAAATTTACCACTTAGAACATATTACATGCTCAGAGCCTAAGAAATGAAAGAAACCACTAAAATTTTTAAAAAACTACGTCTCTCTCCTGTTGCCCAGCCATGAAAAATCAAGGAACTGAATAAAAATGGCAGTGTAAGAAAAAGAGACAAGAGTATATTTAGCCCCAAGCTCTTGGTGCATATAGGAAGGTGGAGAATACCACAAAGCAAGCAAGAAAGGATGTGCATCGTTAAGGTAAACATAAAAATCTTTCAAATATTTGGGAAAAAATATATCCCCCAAATACAGAACATCTTTTAAAATAGTTTAAGAAACAAACACTTAAAAAGGAACTATAAAAGCTGATTCTAGTTGTTTTTACCAGTGTTCACTTTGTAACTCTGTACAATCATATACACACATGAAACTGGTGAAAGGTACCATGAGAAGAGAACAAACCTTATTTTATAGCTTCTTTATTACCTTTTTTCCACGTTTTCCTTTATGACGCACATCCTTATTGCCTTGGTCCAAAGAAGGACCCAACTGTCTCACATCACTGCCAGAGGCTTCCCTCAATTGGTCAGAGGGGTGTCTAGTTCTTCCAGGGATTTGAAATTCATTTTCTTCTTCTGCTCTGTTCCAGTTGGTCTAAGGAGTAAAGGACTATGCTTAACTAAAATCAGAATCTGTTTTAGATGACTTTCCTTCAGGAACATTATACCATGTTCTAATGATAAACTTGTTCAAATGTCAGTGTTTGACAGTCTATAAATAACAATTACTTTTGCTGTTCTCTATATTTTTGTTTTATCTCATCACCAAACCTCAAACTACTTTCTAAGTTCTTTGGTTTATAACACATAGTCTAAAGTAAATTTTAAAAGATAAGGAATAAAAGATAACTTACAGCAGTTGCTGGTATAAGTTATCTTTAAACCAGATGCAGCTACATTTAAATTTAATAATGAATAAATTTTAGGAAATACATGCAAGACAAAATGAGTTTAAAAGCAAATTAACAAAAATCATGTCCACTTTACTAAGCATTGTTGGAAGGCTGATTTTTTGTTTGTTTTCTGCACTTAATACTAAATGTATTTTCCTAGCATATACTTTGCTGAATGAATGCTTAAGAGTAAAAACAATTAAAATTGTGACTAGTAAGTAGCTTTTGTTTACAGTTGAAGTTCTGGGATAGTAAAGTCATACAACCAAAAAATAAAATTGAACAGACAAAATAAGCATATAACCTAAAAGTCCATTTAGTTTCTTTCCTAAAGCCCAGTTATATATGTCCACTGAATATAGGAGTTAAGGGAGAAACAGTTCCATATTATTAATAGGTTTGTGAATACTCAGGAGTGTCATTTCAGTTAGTAAACAGCAAAGCCAAGCAGAACCTCGATCCATTTGACCAGGTGCCTGACTTTGTAAACAACTCCCCACGAGCACATTGAGGCTACACACTTCTGTATGGCAAGCACGGGATTTGTTAACCTTAGATTAAATAATTGCTGGCGTATGCTAAATGGCTTGTTGATCACCAGGTCATTCTCAGAGCTTGGCAACAGGGGCTGGTTTTGTTTTTTTTATCTCTCTCTCTCTCTCTATCTATATAGTCTCCTGTTCTCATGCTCTTCCCAGCCCATCATTTAACACAGTACCTGGGTAAATAATGGATTCCAAACATCTGCTGATTGAAGAATAAAAGACTACATTATCATACTGTCAGCCTCCTTTGACCCCAGATAACTGTCAACATTCTTAATCAAAAATATTTTTCCCCTCTTGCCATACAGTAGGATGGGCAAGAACACTGAGCACCTTTTTAAGCCTTTCCATAATACTCTATTCAACTCCTTATTAAACAGAAATACTCCACTTCAACAGGTAAGCATGTGGGCAAAGGAAACAAGCTAAGTAAGTTCACAGGATGATCACATTTTATTTTCTCTTTATTTGGCCTTCATATACCAAGAGAACAAAGATAATTCTCTCAGAATCTGTTTTTTCCTCAAAATGCCAATCATACCCTTAAAATCTCCAATACAAAGCTGAAGCTAAAGCTAAAATTATCTTCACTTTACCATTTAGTCCCAATAGTCCACTTTCCACCCGAACAGTAAAACAGTGAAAACAATAGCTAACATTTACAAAGCATTAACCACTTGCTAGCACTGATATAAATGTTTTAATGTATTTTTTTTTTTTTTTTTTTTTTGAGACAGAGTCTCACTCTGTTGCCCAGGCTAGAGTGAGTGCCGTGGCGTCAGCCTAGCTCACAGCAACCTCAAACTCCTGAGCTCAAGCAATTCTTCTGTCTCAGCCTCCCGAGTAGCTGGGACTACAGGCATGCACCACCATGCCCGGCTAATTTTTTTTTTTCTATATATATTTTTAGCTGTCCATATAATTTCTTTCTATTTTTAGTAGAGATGGGGTCTCGCTCTTGCTCAGGCTGGTCTTGAACTCCTGAGCTCAAACGATCCGCCCACCTCGGCCTCCCAGAGTGCTAGGATTACAGGCGTGAGCCACCGCGCCCGGCCATGTTTTAATGTATTAACTTTTAATCTTCACTGTAGCCTAATGAAGTGGACATTATCCCCATTTTACAATAAGGAAACTAATGTATAGAGGAGATCATTAACAGCTGAGTTAAGCAACTAGTAAGTGGAAGAGTTCAAATTCAAATCCAGGCAATTTGACTCCAGAGTCCACAATCTTAACCAGCATTTACAGCAAATTTCCAGGATGTAGCTGTGAACACACAAACAAATTATATTACAGTCTTCTAACTTTGATCACTTAGAGGTTATTGCAATTTCTTTAAAAGCAGAAGTACTTACGTTAAAGTAGATTTTCACCCTAAAGATGATCATACAAGTTACCTGGAGACGAAGGTCAGACATTTGTCTTAACAGATCCTCAAAGAGTTCTCTATCATCTTCTGGTAATTCAGAGGACAAGACGACCCCCACAAAGCATCCTGCCGCCTGTAACATTGTGTCAGGAAACATGTAGGCTCCCACGGTACATTTCAGAACTGGAGATCTATCAGGAACTAGAGGATACAACCAGTCACAAACCTGAAACAATTAGGCAGAAGAAAAAATATATATGTATCAATGAATGGAGCTAGATTTTCATCTACATTTTAATAAAATGGTTATACCAGAAAATAAACACTTCAAAGTTTGAGATGTATTTTACAAGCCTTTATAGAACCATCAACAAATTCCCAATGAAAATTAATCATTTGCCTGTTTGATCTTCCTTCCCTTTTTGGCACCAGGGACCAGTTTCATGGGGTCGGGTGGGGGAGGGGGCAAGCTCAGGCAGTGATGCTAGTGATGAGGAGCAAATGTAAATACAGATGACTGGTCTGGGGCCACAGAATTATACAGTCTTAATGTTGATGGCCTTAAATAGCCCACTGTTAACCTAGATGATTCTAGCTTTAAATAAATAATGATCAAAGTAAATTAAGGTTTTATTTTTCAATTTAAATATTCCCTTTGCAGTAATAAACAAACTCAAACTGTTTTCAAGTACTATACATGTATTTACTAATTTACTCCTCACAACAATCCTAGGATTGGTTAGTATTTTGTGTATAAGAAAACTGATGCACAGAGAGGTCAATTAAGTTGCTCAGGGTCAATAACTAAAAAGTGGGGCTAGGATTTGAGCACTTGTAGTCTGTACCAGAGAAGCCAAACAATTATTTTAATTAGAAACTCAACGCTAATGACGTGGAATAATTTTTTTTTTTTTTTTTTTTTGTTGAGACAGAGTCTCACTTTGTTGCCCAGGCTAGAGTGAGTGCCGTGGCGTCAGCTTAGCTCACAGCAACCTCAAACTCCTGGGCTTAAGCGATCCTACTGCCTCAGCCTCCCGAGTAGCTGGGACTACAGGCATGCGCCACTATGCCCGGCTAATTTTTTCTATATAGATTTTTAGGTGTCCATATAATGTCTTTCTATTTTTAGTAGAGACGGGGTCTCGCTCAGGCTGGTCTCGAACTCCTGACCTTGAGCAATCCACCCGCCTCGGCCTCCCAGAGTGCTAGGATTACAGGCGTGAGCCACCGCGCCCGGCCTGGAATAATTTTTTTTCACTAAACCCAAGAGAACTTGACATGACACAGCTACTACAATAGATTAAGTTATGTTTATGGACTGACTATCTACTGTGAAGTCAAAGCAAAATGACACAAAGTTCTCCTGCAATGTCATCCGAGGTCAGTTTGTCAGCACACTCAGACTTAAACTCACATTCTGGCTATCTAAAATCAGAAGACATTAAATTTAAATGAGAATTTTCAAATGTATTAATTTCTAATGTGATACATTCTCTCAGTAACCAAAATATAACTATGCCCATCACCCAGAACACTGTCTCACCCAGAAATGTGGGAGGCCAATCTATTATCAAAACATTGCATGATAAATATGAGTCAAAGAGCATGAGTTATTTCATACAGACCACAGAAAATTCTGATATATTTAATACTACCATCATCTCTGACTAGCAGAATATAAATGTGAAAGGATTGAAATATGAGAGTCTGACTCTTTCCTGGAAAGCACTTAGTAAACATTTTCAAATTCTTTTTTTTTTATGGATTCTCTGTTCCGTTTGTCTTAAAAACCATTCTACCTTATATAAAAGTCAAACTTCAGACAGGTTACAATAAAACTGATTACTGTGTTTTCCAAAGTACAATAAATACATAAACCATCTGTGGTATGTGAAATGATGTCAGATAATCCACAAACTTTTCAAATTTGAGTAGTTATGTATTTTAGTATATTAGGATAAAAGTACATTTTAATTTCACAGCTGTTATTGGATATAATTAACAAGTGAGAATTTAATAAAAATATTAAAAAAGTAATAGGGATGTAGATTTGACAAAAAATTGTAAAGGTTATTCTAAAATGATTAAAGCTTGGGAAAGTTTATTTTTTTTTTTAAAACTATTCCATGATTTAAGATTAACTATATTCTGATAACCTTAATTGAACTGGAACATTCCCAAATCTTAAAAAACCCACAAATGTTTACAGACCTTTCTTATCACAGGTTGTTACAGATTGGTGAGTTCATCCACCATAGGCTGATTTATTCCAGTTTTACTTTCACAGGGCAATCTCATGTCCAAGTTTTATATACACTGACTATAGATTTTAAGGGGTTTAAAAAGTATATTGACCAGCCTGAGCAAGAGCGAGACCCCGTCTCTACTAAAAATAGAAAGAAATTATCTGGCCAACTAAAAATATATATAGAAAAAAATTAGCCGGGCATGGTGGCGCATGCCTGTAGTCCCAGCTACTGGGGAGGCTGAGGCAGTAGGATTGCTTAAGCCCAGGAGTTTGAGGTTGCTGTGAGCTAGGCTGACGCCACGGCACTCACTCTAGCCTGGGCAACAGAGCGAGACTCTGTCTCAAAAAAAAAAAAAAAAAAAAAAAAAAAAAAAGTATATTGAGACTGGGCGCGGTGGCTCACGCCTGTAATCTTAGCACTCTGGGAGGCCGAGGTGGGTGAATCGTTTGAGCTCAGGAGTTTGAGAGCAGCCTGAGCAAGAGCGAGACCCTGTCTCTACTAAAAATAGAAAGAAATTAGCTGGACAACTAAAATATATAGAAAAAATTAGCCAGGCATGGTGGTACATGCCTGTAGTCCCAGCTACTCAGGAAGCAGAGGCAGAAGGATTGCTTGAGCCCAGGAGTTTGAGGTTGCTGTGAGCTAGGCTGATGCCATGGCACTCTAGCTCAGGCAACAGAGTGAGACTGTGTCTCAAATTAAAAAAAAAAAAAAAGAAAAGAAAAAGTATATTGAAACTAAAACCAAAAGAAAAATAGTTTTTTGAAGGCCTAGAATTCTAAGTCTGCCTACCTATTAGAACCAAATAATCTTACTCTAATTTCCTAAGTAGACAAATAGTGATTTTTACAACATAGGAAATTATACCTAACTTCTAAAATTTAGTTGGTTATTGTCTTTTTTTATAATAAAAACATTTAGTAAATGCATATGGTAACTCTTTTTTAGGATACTCTGCTACAAATACCTGAAAACATGCACGTGAGAGCCTATTAAAGGGACTCCAATTAAATTTTGGGTGTCATTTTACTTTTCATTTAGGACCAAAACAAAAGGAATAAGAAAGGTTAAAAACAAAATTAAAAGCACTAAGACAGGACAAATTTCTACTACAGTACAAGTCATTTTAATGGCTGAGTACAAGTAACCAGGTAGAGTGTTTCTGACATTCATTGCTCGCATCTCCAGTTGCTGAGGACCCAAAGATTTTTTAATTCCAATTTTACAATGCAACACTATTAACAGATCAGCAGAAATTGTTATAGCTTTTATCAGCCCCTCCCCCAAGCCCACCATTTTTAACCTTAAGGCTTCCTCCCTAAAATAACCTACAGAATTCACAATAGTCTTCCTGTCCAGTAACAAATCTTTCCTTTCAACAATGCCTTCAAAGTAACTCCTTCATACATCCCTGGTAAGCCTGTCTTTCAACAACTTTCAAGCTGACTCCATGTAAAAGCTGCATAACAACTGACGGTAGAGTGTACCATAAGAGAAAATGAATATAGATAGCCAGTGCTATAACTAAACTACATTATCTGGACTTTGGACAAAAGCATCTACTCTGCTTGCAGAGTGATCTCTCTTCAAAGCAAATTCCTTTGTCCAATGAGTCTCAATGTCTAATGAGTCCTCCTTTCAAGAACTCATCTCCCCATACCTACAACCAGCTTTTTAAAACCAGATTTGTCACTGGATTACCCCCTTCAGAATACCTCACTAATCCACAGGAATGGTCTGATGCCAGCATTTAGTTAGCACCAGTCTTTACTCTTAGACCAAGTGTATTCTGGTAAATTTTTCTGCTTGGAATGTTGAAATTACATCTTAAATTATCATCACACTGTCTACTTCTGGAGAGACTTCTAGACTTCAACCCTGGCATAGTTGAGATTTTGGGCTGGATAAATTTTTCATTGATGAGGGCTGTTCTGTATAGATGTTTGGCAGCAACCCTGGCCTCTACTCACTATGCCAGGAGCAACCAACCCTCAGTGGTGATGACCAAAAATGACTCCAGACATTATCAAATGTTCCAGGGGTAGGGGAAGGTAGTGGTGCAAAATTGCCCCTGGTTGAGAACTACTGTTCTGGATGGTGGGAATGGGTCTAGCCCAGTTTAGACTCTCAGCTGGGTCGTCACATTTGTAGATATTTACAGTTATATATCCACACGAATTACATAAAATCTTTTAAAAATTAAAGCTATTAGGCTTCTTCCTCAGATAAAGAATTAAAAATTTAAGGATGATCTCCCTTAGGTTCTATCATCACAAATTTAATACCAAAATAAGACTTTATATCTCAAAAAAAAGACTGTGAACAAATATAGATGTTCAAGGCTCATTGATTCCATGGAATATACCTAAAAAGGAAATAGTCATCTTTTTGCACTTACTGTACTAGACACATCATAAATAGTTACAAATAAAAATGATGTATTCTACACATATTTCAAGTTATGTTTACATTTTCCTTTGGCTTACCTGAAGAAACCCAGGAGGACGGTTTAGAACTGTATCAAGAGAATTATCCAAGAACCTCACGATTCGAAGGTACCCAGGATATGAAGGTGCACTAACCTCCCCTGCAGGATTTACAAAAAAAATCTGTACTCCATTTGGTATTAAAATCAACTCATCTGCATCTAGCCCTAAGGTCTCAAGAGGAGGTGGCTGAGAATGATTCCTATAAAAGTCTTCTCCAACTGATGAAAACTCCCCAGAATCTGTTCCATAGGATACAGTGTAGTGACCCTCAGCAGCCTGAGGAGTATAAGCAGGAGGTGCTTCTGCAGGACAACTTTGAGATGGTAAAGACAGAGAAGGAGGTGCAGCAATTGCCCCTGCACTTGTAGATGGAGTGTTTCCATTTATTTCAGCATGCTGAGGTGGTGAACTAAAGGACTGAGGTTCTGGTGACTTTTCACACATGTCTTTTGGTGGAAATTCTGGATATAACTTGGGCACCTCCTGAAGATCATTCCGTAGAGAAGTGGCAAGACCCTTCTCTAGAATTTCCAACCTAGTGCGTACATTCTGTAGTGTTTCTTTCATCTTCTGTTGCATCTGTCTAGCAGATTCCCACCCAGGGCCTGTTTGTTCAGGGTCTGTTGATGAAATGCTGATTCCTCTGAGCAGGTGTCCTATTCCTTGCTTATAGTAGTTCTTTGCTTCTTCCTTCTGACCTAATTCATCTGTATTCAGTCCTTTATTAACAAATAAAAAGGCCTTCTTATATGCTTCCCTGATAATCTTAATTTCAGCAGGTTCTCCATTTTGTGGTTCTTGCTCCATTTCTGCAAAATAGGAAATATTATCTTTATTTTTTATTTGCCCAAGGAAATATTATCTTTAATTAATCTTCTTTAGGTGTTTAGTTTACTTATTTATTATCCATCTCTCCTACCTGAATATATTTCAAGAAAACAAGAGCCTCACCTGTTTGTTTCGTTCACTGTGGTACTATTCCCTAAGCCTGATAGGGATCTTAACCAGCATCCAGTTTATTCAGTTGACTTGAACAGGGTCTTGAACACCACTGTGACGTGGCACCCACTTCTGTACTACACATTATAGGACACCACCATCACTGGGCACCATTTAGAGTGCTTAACTTATGCTGGACACACCATGCTGGGTGTTCATGTCATTAAATCCTTACAAACAATTCTTGAGGCGTTATTGCTATTAGTACTTTAGACAGAAGAAAAATTGAGGTTTGAAGGCATCAGCTGCTTTAGATCACCTGTTTCTTGAAAGATCCTGGAGCTAGGATTTTTACATTTTTAAAGGGTTATAAAAACAAAGAAGAATGTGCAACAGAGGTCATATGTACAGCCCACAAAGCCTAACACACTTACTATCTGAAAAAAAGAGTTTACTGAACTCTGTCCTGGATCACAGAATTAAATAGTCTGATTTCAAAACAAATCCAAAAATCAGGGTTTCTCAACCTTGGCATGGTTGACATTTTGGGCTGGATAATTATTTGTTAGTAGCATCTCTGATCTCTGTCCACCGGATGCCAGTAGTAGCACCCCCACCCCCACCCCCAAAAATGTCTACAGACATTGACAAAAGTACCTTGGGCAGCAATATTGTCCCCTGCTGAGAATCACTGCTCTAAACGGTCTTCAAACTTGAGGATGTGGACCCCTGGAACACATGAAATCTTCAGTGAGACATGTACCAATAACGTGTAATTTCAAGAAAAAAAGCTTCCAGATCCTCTATTTCCATTAGTACTCCTCACTAAAACTGATCTGCATGGGCACATGCCTACAGTCCAGTTATGCTGGTTTTTCTCTCCCAGACTCCTTTCACAATCTTCCCACTTTACAAAATAAAGGCAT
Organism: Eulemur rufifrons; assembly: GCF_041146395.1. NCBI lineage: Eukaryota > Metazoa > Chordata > Mammalia > Primates > Lemuridae > Eulemur > Eulemur rufifrons. The sequence continues at coordinate 70,836,823 of NC_090986.1, read as the reverse complement.
ACCTTTCACCCATTCCTATTCTTACATGGTAAGGCGTCAAAGAACCTCTTTTAATTTACGCACATCTCCCACTATCCATCTCATTAAGACATACATTTCTACTGAACTACTCTTCATACTTATTATTTATCAAAATCCACCAGGTATTTATGATGTTCTGATCAACTTTAGTTACTACATGCAGTAACTCAAAAAAAATTATAATTCCTAGAATTACAGTCATATGAAATTTTTAAAATTTAGTTTCAATTTATATATTTTTATTAAAGACATGTATGACAGATTAACAAAAAGCTTTTCAAGCATAAAAGCACACTACATTAAGATAACATTTTGTGCGGTGGAGGGTGATAAAAATGAAAGTAAAATTTCAAGAAAAAGGAACTGTATAAAGTACCATGTTTTAAAAAAATTGGGTGAAGGATATAAAACAGCAAAGATATACTCCTTTGGATAAAATTAAAAGAATACCTATTTTATATTAAAATGTCAATATCAATACCAGGTGGGAAAATGCATCCTTTTCAACTACCTAAAAGTATGATGTAAAATTCAACCTTAAAAGTGTGCAAAAGGGACAGTTTTACAAAAATTATTTGGGGGGTTGATAAGCAAATTATTAATAAAACCACTGCTCTAAAACCACTTGCTACTGTAATATATTGAAAGATAAAATGCACATGGTCTCTGGCCCTTATAAGCACCATAATTCACTGCCTTCTATTAAGGTCGATCTATATATATGTGTTTGGCACCTTTCTAAGGTTTATCCAATCCTCATACTTTTGGAGGTTGGTATTTGATTTAGAAAATGTTTTACAAATATTGAGCAACTTGTCCAGGGACAGAACTAGTAAATGGTAGGGTCAGATTCAAATTAAGGCATGGCTCAAAAGATATGTCAAGAAAATTAAGTGAAACGTTTGATTGCAAAGCTAAAGCTCCTAGTATGCTTACAAGTTAGCAGAGTGAAGAAAGGATGAAGGAAACTTGGAGTGTTTCATGGTAGAAAGGAGTATGGCCAAAACCTTAAAGAATAGGGAGCATCTAAAGGTAGAAAGCGTAACGAAGGAACTTTAGATAGAAGCAATATTTACCTTGAGTATATTTTTATTTAAAAGCTTATTTTACATATAGTATGAGAAAGATTTCCTAAATAATGTGTCACTGGAGTAAATGAGCTGCCATTGAGAAAGAAAGGGTTGTGTCTATGTGTGTGTTGTGGAGTGTCGTATTATAATTCCACACGGCTACTGCTGCTGAATAGCTTTCCTTGTTGCATCGCCATACTGAAGACAAAAAAAAGTTTAGCAAGCAGAAGAGCTGGAAATCTAGCAGGTGAAAAGTAGGTCTAATGGTCAATTTCACTCTAGTATGGGGAATCACAACACAGAAAAAAAGTTTATATTAAAATATCACATTTGATTTTGTAACTGGGATTTTCTATATTCTCAGCAGTCTCTGAGAAAATACAATTCACAGAGATAGTGACTGCAGGGGTGGTGACTTTAAAAATAATGCCTATCATATTCCTAAGCACAATTAAGTGCTTGTCAAGTCTCTGAAAAAAAGTAAAAATAATTATTACATGATTTCAATCTTTTAATTTTCAACTTTGAAAACACAAAATCTCTGAAATGTCAATCTGAAGTATTTAAATAAACATTACTTACACTAATATAATAGTCTTAAATCACCAATACCTGTTTTCAGATACCATGGTACACTTAAGTTATAATTTTTTAAACGTTCTAATAAAAGAAAACACACTTATTTCAAACTATATGTATGTGTATATGTATATGTTTTAAAAAAATACTCAGGAGCAAAGGGAAAATTCGGAATCAAAATACTTGGCAAGTTAGCTCAATCCCATAAACACCGAAAGTAGTAACAATCACGTTTAACGGTCAACATCACAAGGAGTCTTGTTAGGGAAACTACATACAACAGCGTTTCAGAAAGCGCCACAGGTGAGAAGCAGACCACAAAGAAAGCATTCCTTTTTCAAACGGATCAAATAAAGCCATCAAATTCAGTCTATTATTATACAGGAGCGCAACTCATCAAAAGAGTTCCTTCCATTTATAATTGGAGACATTCTTAAGTCACCTTTTCTTTTGCTTTTGGAAATTTCAAAGAAAAACGGTTAAATTCCCAAATACTTGAGGTCATTATTTCAGAGGCAAAAACAATCTCCGAACACAAATTCATTAAATGACAATACAATAAAGCAAACCTGAGGATCCTCAAGAGACTACTAGAGTAATTCATTACAAGCAGAGAGTGGAAAACTGGGTCAACCCCATGGTAACGCAATAATGCCGTGTCACGAAACTGCGCATTCCAAGACAAACTTTTCTCAGAACACAGAATGAGGTCGGAGCTCAATCCCTAGCAAACATTAACAAAAGTATTCGAAAGAGTAAAATCATACGCTGTCCAACCCAATATAATTGCAGCTGGTTGTGGACCTTTTTGCAAAAAAAAAGACTATCGAAGCTGTGAGCGCTCTGGGAGAGAGGGCAGTCGCAGCGACTTTGGAAGCCAAAATAAACAGCGGGGGTGGGGCAGCAAGAGATGCTCCCACCCGAGCGCGATCGCCAGGGGCCGGGAGCGTCGCGCTCTCCCTCCCAATAGTAAACGGGGGTGAGGGGGAGGCCTAAGGGTCCATAAATAAGATCTTGAGTTAACTAAGAACAACTTCTCAAACTCTTCTCTCGTGACACAGCTCCCGTCGACGAAAATTCCATCTCTGAGATTTGGATGAGGGCCGGGGCCCTTTATCCCCGTCACTGGCTGCTCCGCCCGCCCCGCCGAGTCCGCGGGGCCCGGCGCGCTCCCACCGCCCGCCCGCCAGAGGGCCGCGCAGGGGCAAACTGCTCCCCACCGCCGCCGCCCCACCTGTGCCTTCCGCAGCTCGGGCGCTTCGGCGTCGCCCCGAGAGCTCCCCGCCCGGCCGCGGCGCCCAGGGCCGGCTCCCTCACACGACGCGCTCCGCCCGGGGTGCCCAGGGCCCGCCCGCCGGCGGCTCCAAACTGCGTTCCAGACCGCGCGCTCCCGAGCGCGCCACGTCACGCGGCCCCGCCCGGCGGCCCCGGAGCCGGAGACTGCGCAGAGGCGCGTCCCCGCCGAGCCTTGCCTTCGCGTGTGCGCCCACTCGGGCGTGCCGCGTGGGTTCTGTCCACTCTGACCTTCTAAATGGAGTGTGGGAGGACGTCACTCCGCTTCGAACCCAGGAATCACCCTAAAACTCTATAGGGGGAGAAAAGGAGCGAGGCCTGGAGGCCCGAAAAAACCTCGCGAGTCAGCGGCTCAGCCCAGACCCCCTACCAGGGCCTCCGGGGGCCCAAGGCCACCGCCCCGCGCCTGCGCAATCTTTCCCTTCTCCGCGAAACCTGAGGCCTCAGAAGGGGAGAGGGCGTGGGCAGTGAGAGCCTGTGGCCTCTAGGGGGCGCCCTGGACCCAATGCACGAAGGAGAACAAACGCTGATTCTCCCAACTCTTCTGGAACTAACCTTTGTGACTACTGTATTCGGAGGACATTTAGCCTCTACACCATGTGCTTTAAGTTTCAGTGGTGTGTGAGTGTTAACGATATCGATAGATATCGTAAAAAATGTTAAATTCCTGATAAAAAAGTGAGTATGCCTATACCATTTGAGATTATGAAAGGCTAAAAGGGGAAAATCAAAGGGAATATACTTTTCTTCAAAAGTAGTGAAGTACTATAGATGAGAGATTTATACTTTTGAAGAGGCCTGCCTTAAAAAAAAAAAAAAAAGGAAGAAAGCTTTATGTAGTGCTCTGAGCATTTCAGACCAGTTAAATGACTTATCTAAGGATCGCATGACTTATTCCAGATGAATTTTTATTTTCCTCAATCAAAATTAAAAATAGGGACTGTTGGGCTGGGAGTGAGTCTTAAATTCAAAATTGGGAACCATTTGGTAATTGCCTCAATTCTCAGAATGGTAGATCAATTTTCTCAAAAGAGTAAAACCTATTAGGGAGGAATACATTAGTACAGTTGCAAAAAATTTTGCTTTTATACACCCTAAAGCTGTGGTCCCCAAGCCCCCGGGCCACAGGAACCGGGCACATCACCACGTGAGCTCCGAGACAACCCCCCTCCTCTCCCCCTAACCCCCCACTCCTCCTGGGTCGTGGAAAAATTGTCTTACATGAAACCAGTCCCTGGTGCCAAAAAGGTTGGGGACCACTGCCCTAAAGAAATACCCCAGAACTGTGTACCTTCTCCTACATTTTTAGATTGACTATCAAAATTTTTTATTTGACTTAAATAGTTGCAAAAGATGCAATTTCTGTTTTATTGTAAATTGACATTTTAAAATGAAACAGTTACATAACTTTTAAATGTAACCAGTGGAATCTAAATACCAGACAGTTTTATATCGGTCATCATCAAGTTTTAAAACCACACGAACAAGCTTTACTTTAACAGGAGGAATTTTTACATCATCCCTTTTCATCTTGAACTCATATTTCCATTTCATACTGTGAAATTTTATCCCAGTGTAATATTTCTTTATTCTTAAAAATCTTTTATTGATCACCTACTGGTCTGCATAAAAAATGAAAACATAAATTTGAATATAATTTCAACAATTTTCAATAGCCATAGATTAAAATGTTTAAAAATGTAAATTTCTATATGAAATATGATTATATATAGAAAACTCTAAAGAATTTACTACAAAGCAACCAGAACTAATGAGTTCATCAAGGTTGTAGGACACCAGCCTGAGCAAGAGTGAGACCTGTCTCTACTAAAAATAGAAAAAATTAGCTGGGCATGGTGGCATGTGCCTGTAGTCCCAGCTACTCAGGAGGCTGAGGCAGGAGGATCACTTGAGCCCAGGAGTTTGAGGTTGCTGATGCCATGGCACTCTAGCCCCAGCAATAGAGCGAGACTCTGTCTCCAAAAAAAAAAAAAAAAAAAAAGTTGTGGGACAAAATATCAATATACAAAAGTCAGTACTATTTGTGTACATTAGCAATGAACACTTTGAAAATGAAATTAAGAATTCCATTCATAATACTATAAAGAAGAATACTTGGGAATAAATTTAACAAAATAAGTGCAAGACTTGTACACTGAAAACTATACAACATTGCTGAAAGAATTTAAAGATCTAAATAAATGGAAAGCCATTCCATGTTCATGGATTGAAAGATTTAATATTGTTAAGATGGTTATACTTCTCAAATGGATCTACAGATTCAACACAATCCCTGTCAAAATCCAAGATGACTTTTTGCAGAAATTGGTAAATTGATCGTAAAGTTCATAAAATTTGTGTAATACAAAGAACCCAGAGTAGCCAAAACAATCTTTAAAAAGAACAAAGTTGTAGGACTTATACTTTCCAATTTCAAAACTTATTACAAAGCTGCAGTAATCAAATCGGTGTGGTACTGGCATAAGGACAGACATATATGGAATAGAATTGATCAGTGAAATAGAATTAAGAGCCCAAAAATACTTCCTTGCATTTACAGTCAACTAACTTTTAGCAAAGGCACCAAGAATATTCAATGGGGAAAAAGTCTTTTCAACAAATGGGATAATTGGATATCCACGCAAAAAGGGGAATTTGGACACCTATAATACACCATACACAAAAATGGATCACAGACCTAAATATAAGAGCTAAAACTATAAAACTCTTAGAAGAAAATGTGAGTAAATCTTCATGAACATGGGTAAAGCAATGATTTCTAAGATATGACCCAAAAAGTATACAAAGTAAAAGAAAAAAATGGTAAATTGAACTTCATCAAGATTAAAACCTTTTGCTCTTCAAAAGATACCATCAAGAAATTGGAAATACAACCCATAGACTGTGAGAAAATATTTTTAAACCAGTATATTTGACTTGTATCTAGAATATACAAAGAACTCTTTCAATGCAATAATTAAAAACTTACACACTTGAAAAAAATGTGCATAAGATTTGAATAGACATTTCTCCAAAGAAGATTTACAAATGGTCAAAAAACACATGAAAAGATGATCAATGTCATTAGTCTTTACAGAAATGGAAATCAAAACCATTAGGAGATGTGATTTCTTACTCACTAGAATGGCTATAATCAAAAAGATAGTAACAGCTGTTGGCAAGAAGGTGGAGAAACTGGACTCTCATGCATTGCTGGCAGGAAAAATGATGCAACAATTTTTTGAAAAAAGGTTTGGCTTTTTCTTAAAAAGTTACACATAGATCTACTATATGACTTAGCAATTCCACTTCTAGGTGGAATTGCGTAGATGCGTTTTCATTTCTTTTGATTCAAAGAATTGAATGATGCTGCTGTTAAACACTTCCCACTCCTATTTATTTTACTTAGGTGGACAGAATTTTTTAGCTTTTACGAGTTCTCTCTCTCTCTCTCTCTTTTTTTTTTTTTTTGCTCTGTTGCTCGGGCTAGAGTGTGGTGCATCATCATAGCTCACAGCAACCTCAAACTCCTGGGTTCAAGCGTTTGAAAGAATGAGGATTTACCTTCACACATACACACACACACACACACACACACACACAGCAAAACACCAAGAAATGTCAAAGTGAAATGTCAGAGATATCAACTGTCAAACTGAGGACTTAAGGAACTTGGACAGTTCATGCAGTCATGAGCTCTCTCCATTTTATACCTTATAATTAGATAGCTGACACTGATATTTTTCAGTGGGCCATTCCATGAAACTCCATAAATTCAAGGTTTATTTACCTTACACTATCTGGACAGACAATGGGTACCCTGCTAAAAGCATTTCATGTATAAGGACTGTCCATTATGTTCCCACCAGTATCTTGGTCCAATTAGCACATTTACAAGGAGATTAGACTTGGTTATTTCCACCCGGGCATCTCAGGATAGAAAGAATTGGTTACAGACCAGCTGCTAATACTTAACTTCCAATTTATAATTTATCTCCTCTGTCTTTTGTTCTCACCAGATTCTTCTAAAAAATAATGCATTCTCTAACAACAGTGAAGAATTGGAAGAGGTAGGTGAGGTCTTTAAATGAAAATTACTATTATGGTAATTTTACAGTAGTTTAGAGGAGGCTTCACATCAAATAGTATTTTGAATTGTCTTTTTATTTAGCACTCTTGAGGGTTTTACCCTATGGGCAATGCACCAGAATAAGATTTGGGGAGCTGAGGGCTATGCATTTCTTACATAAAGTGGGAAATGTTTTAATGTGAAAGGAGAAGTAGGAAAAGAGATGCTAGGAAATGGCACATACAAAATTAAAGTTCTGGATATTGATAATATTAAAACTCTTATATCCTTGTAAGGTTTTTACACACCTCCAGAGGTATGCACACTCCAGTTAAAGGTATGCATACTCCAGTTAGACCCCCATGTACCTGTGGGGGTCTAAGACCACTGGTTCTGGAATTCAAGTGCCTGAGTGTGAATCTACCTAAATCTCACAGTTGTTATTACTTAACTATTAATACTCTGAGCCTGTTTTCTCATCTGTAATATGGTGATGTGATAAAAGAACCTGCCTTATAGGATAGTTACCTAAAATCACTTTTTTTTTTTTTTTTTGAGGTCTCACTGTGTTGCCCGGGCTAGAGTGCTGTGGTGTCACCATAGCTCACTGTAGCCTCAAACTCCTGGGCTCAAGGGATCCTCCTGCCTCAGCCTCTCAAGTAGCTGGGACTACAGATGTGGACCACTACACCTGGCTAATTTTTAAAAATTTTTTGTAGAGACAGAGTCTCACTATGTTGCTCAGGCTGGTCTCAAACTTCTGGCCTCAGGTGATCCTCCTGCCTCGGCCTCCCAAAGTGCTAGGATTACAGAGATAAGCCATTGTGCCTGGCCAGTTTCCTAAATTAACTGACATAACTCATTTAAAGTCAGCACTCAATAAATATTAATGATATTTGAATTTCTTCTCTCTTTGATGAAATTTTTAAATGATTTACAAAGAGCAGATTTGTTCTAAGCAAATCTGAATAATTTTAAGTCTGTCTTCATTAAGATTGATGACATTATTCTCTTAATCAAGAATATACTTCACAGTACAAAAAAAGGTAAATGTGAATACTATTTTTAACCCTTTACAGTGCCATTAATAAAACAGTAATATTATATATAGCATTATTTTGATAACATAAGTGTCCTCAGAAGAAAAATCTACTTTTTAATGGACTTTAGGAGTGATATATGCCTATTTGGGTATGTGGGCATGTAATATCCATTATAATTACAAGTCCTGGGTGATTATGCCAAAGACTTTTATGCAGAAGCTTGTATTTTTGTTGGATGAGTGTTCTGAAAGTTTCATCATAAATTATACTAGATTCAATTTCATTCAGGTTGTCCAGTTTCTTTTACTCACATGTTGAAAATATATTGTATTTTTTCCTATTCATCTATTATACAATATTGTCTATGGGTATTAGAAAACTCAGAGAGTGTATCATATAATGATGAATATCATTAAAGTGAGAAATGTCTAAATTACTTTAACCATGAATTGAGTTAGATGTCAGGGCATCCATCTCATGAACTGATCTAGTGATCACCGGTGATGTAACCTAATTGCTCCAAGCTCATATTGAAATCAGTGGGATGACTTGGTGTAAAATAAAACTCCTGGTGAGTACATTATGTTGAGGGCTAATGTGATAATAATGTTCCAAAAGCTCTACATGGGGCAAGGTTTCCGATCTATGATCTTACATTTTTCTTCCCTTAAACTCTTTGTTATATGAAAAGCATGCATTTGACAAAAGATTAACAGTTGTGAGGTTCTTAGTACAGTATAATTTTCCTCTTGCAGACCAAATATAGTGGATAATGGACAAATGCAGCTTTTTAAAAAAGTGAATAAAAAATAGAAAAAAATAATGTCTTACTCATAGAGTTGGAGATACGTATGTATTTCCATATGAAGTATTCAATCTTTCTTTAAGCAAATGTATCTGCCCTTTAAAAAAAAAACAATCTATTGATTGAAGTATGGAAAACAATTTAACATTTTTTACTCAGCGGATTTGACTTGGTACCAGCCAAATCATACTTTTTGTATTATGTTAAAAATAGGCTAATGGCTTGGCTATGTTATTTCTTATTTGCTTATATGTATAACAGGGTGGTGGGGTGGAATTTAAAACCAGACACCAAAATTATTATTATAGCAATCGTGTTGCTTTAGGAAAATACTTTGGCAAACCACCTAGAGTTAAGATGAGTCCCCAAGGACACAGGCAAAATGAGACAAATAAAGGAAAGAATACTTACAGCATTTTGCAATACTGCCACTACATTACAAATGAACAAAGATTCGCACAGGTGGAGCAGGAATGAGGTGCAGTGAAAACTGAGAAGAGAAGCCACACAACATGAGAGATTGACAAAGGACTCAGAATAGTTTTCAAATTTTGTGTTTGAGGTTGTTTTGCTGTCGTAATGTAAGAAGCTTAGATTTCCTGAATCCTATAGTGCAGTTTGCCGAAAAATGTTGTGGGTTTTTGATCTTGTTTTGTTCTGTTTTGCTTTGGCTAGAGATTTAGGAAAGAGGCTCGATGTCCATCTTGTTTCTGTGATACAGCACAAGACAGATATGTAAAGACGAAGACAAAGAATGATATTGAGAGAATCCATGAACTGAACTAAATTGGGGAAAGCAAAGGCTCAGAACTAGAGGTGTCCTTGAGAATGTAAGCCCCTGGGGAACTTCTGGACATTTTGAAGAGGACATCAGATTTTCTATAAGAGATAAAGATGGAGGTTCAAAGCAAATGTCAATGCCCTTCATCAAAGACCACCAAGAATACACTTGAAGTTTTAACAGGCTGGGTTTATTGTTCATTGAAAGTGAGGGAGAACACATGCCATGGGGATTTATGAGACATCTCAGTGAAAGGGTGTTAGAAAAGACTCGTAGGATTTGGGATTGTGTATGGTGATTTTGAAGTTGGTATAAGGAAGCAGGCTTTGCTCTGGATTGGGTACTATCAGGAAGCAGGGGTCATTCTGGATAGAGGGTCTTAAATCTTAGCTAGGAGGGAAGACTAGAGCCACACCAAATCTATAATTAGTAAAGAAGCAGCACTTACTTCTATTAGCCAAGATAGAGGGATGTTTGGTCACTTTTGTGATTTGCACAATAACTGTGTGTTACTTGCAACAAAGCAAAGTGAATTTACAAACATCTAGAAGGAGTGAAACCCTGAAAAGTTTCTAGTAAGCAAGGAAAGGTAAATGGAAGTTAATTGGACAGTATACATTCTTTACTAAATTGAAATGTGTGAAATATTTTATATGTTATTGATTCAGTATATTAAATGTGTTTTGTTTTATTTGGGGAAGTGTAAAAAATATAGATGCTTTTAAAGACTCAGTTTTAATCACTATCCCATAAACCTATTTTCCCCACAAACTTTTACGTGATGTAGACGCCTCCTCCTCCAGTTGACTAAGGCAACTGTCTCTTACCTGATAAAGGCCAAGCTTTGCAGGTTCTGAGTTGCTGATGCTGTTGAGGGTCTGAGTCACCATTAAGCTATGATCCGTTCTCAGAGCGGGGCAGGGTGTGGACACTCCTGCTCTTACCACTATGGAGATCTAATAGTTTTGTTCCCAGGATGGATAGTTGGCCTTATTTGGGACCTGCTTGAGGAGGTAAGTGCATGGATGGGAGTTCTGCTATCCAAGCTCCTTGCACAATGATGGCCATCACTGCAGGGATGACTTCCTGGGAGCGCAAATGAGACCCAGCCAGTAACAAGTGAGTCATCTTTGCTCGTACAGAGGTGGGTTGATGGAAACTGAGTAGTTTTCTCAGCAGAATGTGAAAGCATGGCCACTTTGAAGGAAGCCCCTCAGACCCCTGGTAAGGAGACATGCATAGCGTGCAGCTCTGCAGCAAGTCACACCCACAGAACTTCTGTTTAAGCACTGCCTGTCTTTTTATAAAAGGAACCTATAAGTAGGATGTGAAAGAACCTCTTGGTAAAACAGCAAAGTGGCTAAGAATTCTACATTATTAAAATGGTGGTTATGTTTAGGTATTCTATGTATACTTGTAAAAGCTTTTGAAGTTCTATGTAATCAGGGATGACAAGAATAGAGAGAAGAGAATATCTTTAGTGCCAGTTGTCTGCACCACCAGTCAGACACGAACCCCTCTCCTTCTTGAGTAGATCGCTTGTTGGGGTAGCCAAGAAGAAAAACATGTGATAAATTGCTGGTAAAATCCAACCGAACACCAGGAATTCATTATTGGACATCCTTGATTGTCTTGGAGAGGGAGGGGGATTCCCATTCCAGAACAGCTAACACTTTTCTGGCAAGATGCAGGCAGTTTGGATGGAGAGATCAAGGCCCAGAAATTTCATCTGCAGGACTCTCTCTCAGTTCTTGGGGCTGGTCCATCCAAGCCTGATTGCCCAAATACACTGCTGTCATAGCTGATGACAAGGAACACAATATTCAACATAACACATGGAAATACATCAGTTCACAGAGAGTTCATAAGCAAAGACACTGTTCAGAAAAAAATACCCTGCTATTTTATGAAACTTGGTAAAAATACACCAAGAGTCACATTTTTACAGTTAAAATTTTCAAACAATTCTTTCCAGAAATTCTTTCTTTATTGTTCAGTCGTACTCATTTTCTGAAAAGTCTGTATTTCTTTTTCTTTTTTGCACATTTAGAACTATAATTGCTATTATTTCTTTAAAAAATAAAGTTCTTTTCCCGGGAGCAATACAAACTTTAATAACTCATCTCTGTAACACAGCTGCAAAGACTTGTTGCCATGACTAATATATGAAGATGAGAAATCAAATTTGAATTTACCTATTTTCTTCACATGGTTCCAGTTTGGCTTGAACAAATGGTGCTATATTACTATTATCAACAAAAAGAAGCTATTGGCTATGTAAAAAGTTCACATTTAGGACAGAAGTAGGTCTTGAGAATCCCTGTTTCTTTTAAGAGAGCCAATTCTCCCTTCTAAAATATTTCCTTAGTTTAATTTATATTAGACAAGTCCCAGTGGATCTTGTCAGATCACAGCATAGCTGAGCATCACTGAACTATGTTTAGTTGCAAGGCTTGATTATAACAGCGGGGTGCTTCTTGTGCAGTCCTGAAGAAGTAGAAATTAAAATGCTAACAAAATCCAGTTTTAAGCAGCCCACAGAGACTACATATATATTAAGCCTACTTGCCAAGTCCATAAATTACTCCATCAGAATAAGTTAAGGACTTTTGGAATTTGATGGATTCTTTTAGATAAAAATAGTTTTCATTAAATTTTCTGAAAAATTAAATTGGGCACAATAGTAATACATATTATTTTTTGGACCCAAGTGGAAAGTCCTCTACTGACTGTTTTAACTCATCATTTTATTTCACCCCTCAATGAACCAATAAGGTGGCTATCTTAGATGAAGAAATGGAAGCTCATAAAGTTTATATAATATGTTCCAGACCACATAGCAAGTACCTGACAAAGGCAAGATTCCCAAAGTTTGTTTTCAGAATTGTTATTTTATTGAAATTAACATTCTGTTGAATACTGTATGCTCAGCATGAATCGGTTCCATACCATACATTATTCCCCCCAAAGCAGTATGGAATGGGGTTTATTGAAATTAAATAACATGGTCAAGGTCTTGTGGCTACTAAGTGGTAAAGCTGTAATTTAAACTGAAGTCTTTGACTTTAAAACCTTTACATATTTTTTTAATGTCACAGTTGTCTTCTTGTTTATCTAGTCTCCAACAGTTAATATACTTTGGAAAAATCTGAAATATCTTAGAAAAGAGAGTAATTTTGCCAAGGCTAAAGGTGCTTTTCTTCAAGTTAGCTCTAAAAACAGACATGTACTTAACATCATGGACTATCAAATGGAACCGTGTTTGAACCCTGGTAGTCCGATCTACACCTAGATGAGCTTAGTAGGTAAGTCACTGACTCTCAAAACTTCAGTTCCCAACTTTGTATAATATAATTGGGTTAGCAAAAACAACTTCATGGGATCGTGTTTAGGATTAAATAAGAAAAGGTATGCAAAGCTCTATACCCTAGGAGAGACAGCAGATTGGAGTGGCCAAGAGCACAGATCCTGGAGCCAGCTATCCAAATTCAGACTTCAAGTTCTGAGTCTGCCACTGACCAGCTTAGTGAGCTTGAGCGCATTTGCTTTATTCATCTGTGCTACCAGTTCCTCACTGGTAAAGCAGAGTAATGATAGTAACTGCTTTATGAGTCACTATGTATAAGGTACTCAGGGTAGTGCTGGCACATTGTACACACTATGTGAGAGCTTGTTAAATTAAAAAAAAAAATACTCTGTGAATGTAGATGCTGAATTTTACCCTGCAACCACTTGGGTGAATTAAAGATTTTTTTCCCCTTAATTTAGATTTTTGATCCTTGAAGAAAATTCCTACATTGCCAATAGGGAAACATGTAAAACTAAATCAGAAGTTCCAGAATGGTGAGTCTTACAGTTACCCTAGTAAGTTCACTGCAGTTGGGGGTGAGGGAGAGGTGGAGAGGAAGATGTTAAGAGTGTCTTTCAGATTCAGGGATTAAGCAAGTGAGTGTGACACTAGGCACTGTTTCCTGAGATGGGGAAGAGAAGGATTATGCAAATAGGAAAAGGAAGAAGAAAGAGAACTAACTTTTCTTTTTTAGTATCTCCCAAGGACCAAGCATTGTGCTAGGCACTTTTTATACATAGTACCTCATTTTACTCTCAGAACCGCTCTTTGAGTTTTACTGCCTATGGTTTATAGATCTGCCAAAATCTTTTAAAGTGTGTGTTTTGCCAATGTGCAAGTGAATTAACATGCCAAATCAAAGTTATTGCATAAATGTGATAAGAATAATTCTCCTGCCCCCTTCCCCTGCCAAATTCTGAATTTTCACATCAGTACTTACATTGGTTAGAGTAGTCACCACTTTCAATAGAAAGTGACCCTTTCCTATTCTTGGTAGTCTTTTAACACCTCCATAGACAAAGAACCTTTTGAGATGCCATGCAGGCTCTAAAAGTTCCATAATAACTTGAGAATCTGTAATAGTTATACAACTCTGTCCAGAAATGTCATGGGAGTTGTATTTCTTTAATACTCACATTAGGCACAGACACACTATCACAGAGCTAACATTCAAATTCATGGTGTAACAATATTGTATGTTAATCTAGTAATGCTGCCTATATCAATTTCTACATTAATATAATGTAACTGTTTCCAGTTGGAAACAAACCAAAGTATATGCAAAGTATATTCCAATTTTCTGAATAATGCATGCCATCTGTATTACCTCAAACTTTTGGGAACAAAATGCATTAAATTAAGCAGAACCTCAAATAGTGAAATGAATTTGAGTCTCTGTGAGGATGATATTTCTGAACTCTTTCACAAAAAAACCAAGTTCTGAATCATAGAGCCCATGAATTTTTCAAACAAAAGCACCACTAGAGGAAACTGCCATTCATTTTAAAAATTTACTGTTATGCAAATATTAGATGGAACCTTTTGAACATACAAGTGTCAGCACTTGCACATGGCTCCTCCTCATAGATGATAAAGAGAGTAGAAGAATGGAAAAACAAACACCACATGTACTCTCTAATAAGTTGGAACTAATCAATGGGCACACGTGGGCACAGAGGGAAGTAAAAGTCATTGGAAATCAAGAAGAGGGGAGGAGGACAGAGGGGAGGGGTAAAAACTTACCTAACAGGTACAATGAACACTATTCGGGTGATGGGCCCTGACTCAAGCATTATAAAAGCTATCCATGTAAAAAAATTTGTACCACCTTAATATTTTGAAATAAAAAAATTTAAAAATTTAACAAATAAGTAAGTAGGCACTCCCCACTTCTTAGATCTCCAGTGCCACAGAGAAATGCTAAGATGCTGCCTCTTGGTTCTCCCTCTTCTCTGAATTTCCCCATCTAGTCTTCTCTGTCTCTGTCTGGTTCTTCTGTTTTTCCTCCTGTAAAGATTTAGGGTTTTTAATTGACTGGAGACAAATAGTAGCATGAATGTCCCACTTGTTTTAGCTTGTGCAGTTGGTCACATTCTTTTGAAATTAGCCTGAAATTAGATCACTGCTCAAGATAGCCATAAAATAGTATCAGCACACAGTCTCTGACTCTAAATTATCTGGCAACTTTGAGTCAGCCCTGTCTAAATGGGCACATCCCAGGGTATCAGCAGGAATATTGTTGCAGCCTGGATTTTAAAAAATTTTTATTTTGAAATAAAGACTATAAGAAGACACAAAAATAATACTTTTGTGTACACTTCTTCCAGCTTTCCTCAAGGGTGACATCTTACATAACCATAGTACATTATCAAAACCAGGAAGTTTTCCTTGGTACAGTACTATTAACTAAACTCTTCTTAGAGCACGGGATCGGAGAGCAGATGGAGAGGTAGATGGCAGTATATTCCCAGCTTTGTTACCTTTGCAAGCAAAGGAGAAGCAGGGTCTCTCCTGCTGAAAAGCAGTGATCTCTTTTCACTTACAAATGTGATGATAGTCATCTGGTGCAGGATTCCACTTCAATTAAAATATGTCTGAAGGAATTTTTGGTCCAAATGTAATAATTGACATAAATATTAAAATTGTTTTTCCTAAGTTGTTAATATATTCCCACAGTAAGGAAGAATAATCATTTACCTCTGCAAATTTTAAGGCACATAATTTTTGTGTGTATTCCCTATTCTCATTGCAACATGCTTTAGGTCTAAATATTATAAACAAGAAAAGTATTTAATACATATATATTAATGTTTGTGCACCTTTTCCCCTAGTAAAATGATCATAGCTAGAAAACTTTAAGGCTTATTATCACTTTTCTTTCAAGGAAATAATCAATCAGAAATATTTAACGCATATCAACAAAAAATAGAGACTTTCTTTTGTTCTTTCCTTTCTCCTTTCCATTTTGCCAACACGTTAGGCACTTTATTAGCTGCTGAGGATACAAGAATAAACAACACAGCCATGTCCTCTGCCCTTACCAGGTTTATATGAGCTTCCAAATGAACATAAAACAATTGGGCAAAACTTTTGAGGAAGAAAGATTATCAAAAAAGGTATAGAGAGAACTTATTGAGATCATGTTTATCAATCACTGTAACAAAATATTTCTTCTTCACAATTTCCATAATTCTGTGGCCAACATATTTTTACCCCTCCTTACTAAAAAAAAAAAAAAAAACACAAAAACCTGCCAATAGAAAACTGCCTTTCCTAATAGAATTGCAAGCCATAGAGTTAGAACTCAAAACATGGATTTAATGTTGATTTAATCAGTAAGTTACTGTGTGTTAAATTCAATATTAAGAGAAGTTAAGCTATCTATATGTTATATATGTTTGTTTCACATTTCCAATTAGTCATTACTAAAAGTAAAATTGAAAATCTTAATACATTACACCATACATTTTTTGAGCAGAAATACAACAATTTAAAAAATGAATTACAGAATGTTTTCTTTAAATACTATTATTTTTCTCAAAATTAAATTGGCTATTGATTTTTTCCAAGGTCATTTGCCCCCTATCTTTTGTCCTCCAAGTGTCAACATCTTGTCCACATCACTCTTTACTAAGACTTTGTACAGCAAAAGGCCCAGACAAAAAGAAAAAATATAACTTGTATTAATTCATTTAGTCCCTTAAAAGCCACCACAGAAGCTGTAGTCAAAAAAAAAGTAGCAGTAGTATTAGGAGTATTACAATTTACTTCTAAATGTCCTATAACTGACATTTTAGTTTTATATTCTTCATGATTACAGGTAATGATCTCTTAGTACTCGCAGACACCTGAGCTCTATGATGCCATATAACACAATTTTGTCTCCAAATCCTGCTGTGGTCTCATCAATGCCTTTTTGTTAGCTCTGAGTTTTAATTTTCATTTGGAGCCATAACTGACTCATCCCAACTGCTGACAGCTGCCTGGATTCTGGTTTGGAGCATTTCCAAACCCAGCATCCTTTGCTCCAAGAAAATATGGGGCTATCTCTCTGCCCAGACTTGGAAATACATAAGGATCTGGTTTGCCATCATTTACTTCAGGGTGACTTTCACATGATTCCATGTCCTCTTAGTGTCTTTACACCTACAGGTAAAGTAACAAACAAAACAGTCCAACTCTCAGGGAGTTCCTCTTGTCTGACAACCAGGAAACTTCCCCTACGCATTATATTGCCATTTTCCCTCATTGCTCCCTCACATTCTCTCAGTAATTCAGCAAACATTTATGGCGCCCTTGTTGTGTGCAAGGCAGTGAACTCAGCACTGTAGAAAAAACGGAGACGTGGACCGATGAGGACATGACTCTCTAGACCTTTGCCTTCTGCAGATGTTGAGGCCCGGTAGGGGATGGGACAGATAACCAGCCCTCAAAAATGAATCCCACCCCCTATGCCTTCTGAAAGAAGGAGGACTATAGAGCATACATAAGACAATAATGATTAATAATTATAGTAAAGTTTACCCCTTTACTCACTCGAGAGCGATCCTTTTTGGGCAAGTCGCTTAGTTTCCTTCCAGAATTGAAGAAAGTGTTCACAGACGGAAGGTGGAGGCGGGGGCTGGTGCTGGTGCGGAGCCTGGCATGGGGGAGGGAGGAAACAGGGAGTGAAAAGGCTCTTTCATTTCCCTGGCAAAGGCAGCCTTGCAGCTGGGGCCACGGTCTGCTGTGTTGATCCATCTGTTGGGCCATTGCCCCCTGAGAGAGCATGTGCTCCTCCAGCGATTCGTGTCTTAGCACCAGTCTCTAGAATGAGCCAGGAGATGGGGAAGACAATTTAAATGATCCATATAATTTCATCAAATGTGGATAAGCACTCTCCCCCCCCTCAAATCAAGAATATCTACTCAGTTTAAACTCTTACCTGAGATCTCTCCTCCTCAGCTCCAGGATCATAAATAAACTTGCTGTTTAACTTGGGCATGTCAGTAAAACCTTACCCCGCTTAGGTTCCGCATCTGTAAAATGAGAAGGTGGCAACAGATGTTCCTAAGATCCCTTCCAAATGAAAACAAATATGATTTTTGCATCAATAGAATTTCAAGGGACTCACGCTCGACTGTTAAGAAAGAGAAAATAAAAAAACTACTTGTATATTTTCCACTGTTGGCCTTTTTCTGTCATCATAGATTACTTATTGCTATTTATTGACCACACTTTTGTGTTTATTATTGCCTCTACTAACAACACTGGATTTAAACAAGCAAAAGTGTAAAGATTAATATCCTTTTTAAAGTTCTAGACACTCACGCACCGTGGATGCAGATGATGCGGCATGAAAATGAAAGCTTAATTGAAGCATAAGTCCAGTGGTTCTCAAACTTTAGCAGGCATTAGAATCAGCTGGAAGATTTGTTAAAATGCACATTTCTGGACCTCATCCCAGAATTTTTAATTCGCTAGTTAAGGGGGAGTCCAAGAGTTAGTATTTCTTTTCTTTTTTTTATTTCAAAATACTAAGGGAGTACAAATGTTTTTGTTATGTGGATAGCTTTTGTGATGCTTGAGCCAGGGCTACAAGTGTGCCTATCACCCGAGTAGTGTTCAGTGTACCCAACAGGTAGGTTTTTGCCCCTCCCTTTCTCCTCCCTTCCCCCCTGCTTGTTTTCCAATGACTTCTACTTCCCTCTGTGCCCACGTGTACCCGTGGTTAGTTCCAATTTATTCGAAAGTACACGTGGTGTTTGTTTTTCCATTCTTGAGGTACTTTCCTTAGGATAATGGTCTCCAACTCCTTCCAAATTGCTGCAAAAGGCATTAATTCATCCTTTTTTATAGCTGAGTAGCACTCCATGGTACATATATATACCACATTTTGTTAATCTACTCATGAATTGCTGGGCACTTGGGTTGATTCCACATCTTTGAATTTTGCTTCAATAAACAGGTGTCTTTTTGATAAAATTTGATTCCTTTTCCTTTGGATAGATACCCAGTAGTGGTATTGCTGGATCAAATGGTAGGTCTACTTTTAGCTCTTTGAGAAATCCCCATACTGTTTTCCTTAGAGGTAATTTGCAGTCCCACCAACAGTGTATAAGCATTCGTTTCTCACAACATCCATGCCAGCATCTATTGTTTTTGGACTTTTTAATAAAAGCCATTCTAATAGGAGTAAGGTGAGATCTCATTGTGAAGAGTTAGCATTTCTAAAAGGTTCCAGGTGATACTGATGCTGCTGGTCCAGGACTACACTTTGGAACCCACTGCTTTTTATCATCACTCCCAAAGGGACATACCCCCAGTGTATTCTCTCTTCAAATCCCTGAAAGTCATCATGTGCCTCAGGCAATAGTTTCTCCCCTCTATTTGTCAATTGGCTGCAAGTTGTGGTTATAATTTTTTTTTTTTTCGTGTCAAAGCACTGTCCACCTATTCCTAATTGATTACCTACTGATTTCTCTGTTCTGTTGACTATTTGCTTGCAAGGATTTCAAGCCACTGTAAAAACTGGCATTTTAATAGCTGGCTTGACATTTTCCTCTTTGTTTTGTTTTATTTTTACAGTAGATTAAGAACTCCCACTAGAACACATTCCCTTTTAGTCCCCTAGACATTGTGGTCCAAAACTCTGTGCCAGAAATTCTGTGTTGCCCAGAACACAAAATAGATAGGAGAGGCCACTCAAGTCAGGGTAACAGGCAGAACATTTGCAATGCATTTAGCTAATGCTCATAGAGGTACAGTATAGTGTCTGCTGTACAAGTTTTCATCTTTGCCTTAAGCAAGATGTGAGTCTGAGATTGTGGAAGGAAGAATTCTTTTAAGAAGTTCATTTTGTGGTATTTGGGTAGATGGTTTTTGGTAACATAGAAACACTTTATACCCCTAACTTCAAGAAAGGCTCTTCCATTAATGCTCCTTTACAATCAATGTGTTCTCAGGTTTCTGTCTTCTAAGAGGGATCTATAGAATAAATTATTCTGGAAAGTTTGTGGTATAGCACATAAAGAGGAAGGAGTGGTTATAAGTATGAAATAAAAACCATAACTGTTTTTTAAAAGGTACTTACATGACTTAATTTCTTAAAAGACTGTTATCTCCATGCCAGAGGGAGAGGCATAGCCTACTCTCCATCTGCCCATATAAGGAATCAAGCACACTGTTTCGTTAGAGTGCCAGCATTAAAACTAATTAACAATGCTATGGGTTTATTAGCAGTCCTCTTTTAAGGTGATGAAACAAGATCTGTCCTTTACACTGCCTTCTGTTACCTGCTTGCCCCTCCTTCCCTGCCTAGAAAGAGGGTCTTGGCATTTGGCAGGAAGAGAATGACTCAGGAGAAAGAGAAACCAAAGGGCTGCTGCTGCTGCTGCTGCTCCTGCTGGTGACCGATGCATCAGGGTAATTTCACCTCTCGTGCTAAAAAGGTCTAAGTTTCATTTCCAACCAGCTAGGTGAAGCCAGTTACCCATCCCAATCCTACCAGGCATCCCAGTCCTACCAGGTTCAGTGCTCCCATGGCTCTCCAGACACCAAGGCATTTATTTTCCATGCAGGGTTATTTATGACATTTTTAAAGCTTACATGTATATTTGTAGCATGTGGTGTGTTTGTGCGTGTGCGCATGCCTGTGTTTGTGTATCTGGGGTGAGGGTGACTATGCTTCAGGCCTCACTTACCCTGGATGTTGTCCCCTTCTCAAGGTTCCAACATGAACCTTTGGCCTCTCCCACCAAACCGAGGCGGGAGAAATCGCTTGAGGTTGGGAGCTTGAGACGAACCTGAGCAAGAGCGAGACCCCGTCTCTACTAAAATAGAAGAAAATAGCTGGTCATGGTGGTGTGTGTCTATAGTCCCAGCTACTTGGGAGACTGAGGCAGAAGGATTGCTTGAGCCCAGGAGTTTGAGGTTGCAGTGAGCTAGGCTGATGCCACTGCACTCTAGCCAGGGCAACAAGAGTGAGACTGTCAAAAATAAAACAAAAGAAACCCCCTTACTCCATTCCCTAATTTTCCTGTATGCTCCAGAATCTCTCATATATCAATGCTCTAAAACTATCCCACTAGGCTCTGCCTTATGTGGAACTTTCTCTCTGCTTTCCTGTGCTTACTGTGGTAGATACCCGGGCTTTTATTCCAGTAATCAAAAAACATCCTCTTTAGAATAGCCTCCACATGTACTCGCCATCAAATTGGCACTAAACGATCAACACTATGGTGCTCACACGGTAGTAATATCCTCCAGGGATTAGGGGGTTGGGGGGAGTAAACTCACAACTAATGGACGCAGTGAGCATTGTAGAGGGAAGGGGCATGCCTCTAACCCTCGCTTGGGTGAGGCAAAGACATAAAATGTAACCAAAACGTTTGTACCCTCACAATATCCTGAAATAAATAATAATAAAAAAAATTCCTCTTTAAGTGGAAGAGAGATGGGGAAGTGGAGGATCCGGGAAGGCTCTGGACATCTTACTTAATAACTTCCGTTGCAGCACAATAGCCGCGCTTCATTATGCTATGACCACATCGCAACTGCATATTAGATGCTGTGTTTGTGTTTTCTCATTTGAGACTTACTAGCCCCATTCTAAAGAAGAGGCATCTGAGTGTCAGAGGGGATAATTAATATTCTCAAGGGCACATTGCCTAAAAGTGGCAAAGCTGGGATCTGAACTCAAATCTTTTTTCCTCCAAAGCCTTTACATCTGCCACTGGTTAGCCACCATGCCTGTTATCTCAAAGAATTAATTAAAGGGAAACAAATAAATGGTTTGTGTATGTCATTTAGATTATATATTGATAAAAGGTCCAAAAACATGAATATGATTAAGTAAATTATTATCCAGTAACTTCATAGACTTCTATGCAATCATTTAAAATGATAAAGAAGCTGCACTTTGTATGTAAAGAAGCATACAAAATAATGATTGATAAAAAATCAAATGTTTAATGTGTGCAGAGCACACTGTATGGGGGATGGGCACCCTTGTAGCTATGGCTTGGGCCATGCAAAGGCATCATACGTAACCAAAATGTTTGCACCCCCATAATATTCTGAAACATTTTTTTTAAAAAGAAAATAAATAAATTGAAAAAAATCAAATGTTTATTATGTATAAAATTATAATCATTTAAAACCAAGCATATACAGAACTAAAAATCAGAAAAGTCATAGTGATAAAAACCATGTCTATTAAGGTGAAAGACAGGAGTTGTATTTTTCCCTAAAGTTATTTATACTTTGAATGACTCTTGTTTGTCTTTTGAAATAAAGAAAGATTGTCAGTCCTAGGAGTACTGATTTTGCTGACCGCAGGCTTCACAAACCCAAGTTTAAACTGGTGAACCTAAACTCCTGTTAATCTGATAGATTGATACCATTCATATTCTTCATCTCTTTATCCTGTTTCTGTCAAAATAGTGCTTGCTCTCCTGCCCTGCAGGGGGCACAGTGGGCTTGTTTAAATCCAAGGCTGGTGGTGCCAGACCACTGCAAAGTGGTGAGTTGGCAGTTTGATGCTCAGACCCTGCTCAGTCCCATCCCTCTACCAGCAGACACTGAGCCTTTTTTACTCCCCCTTTCCCTGCTCCGCCGAGTGCTCCCATGGTCAGTCGCCTACAGACGACTGGTACCCTTGGAAGTGTGGCTTCTCTTGGGGAGATTTGTGTCAAGTCTCTAAGCCTTGCTCTCTAAAGGAAATGGGGACTCTAAGCAAAAGGGAATTTGAGGCACCGTTGGGAAGACAGGGAACACACAGGGAAAGCCAGCCTCACTCTGTGGCTCAAGATCACCTTTTGGCTGGTGGTAAGACTGCCTTCCTGAGGGCTGCATCCTTGGAGGAAAGGGTTCTCTTTTATTTCATTTTTAAAATAACAATTCTGGTATTTGTGACTTTCTTGAAAAAGTGAATTTTGAAAAGGCGACTTACCAGGCACAAAAAACCGTTTTCTGTGCTCATGTCAGTTCATGCGTTTCTCTGAAGAAGTACCACCCCTTTCTTGTGAAGGTGCATGTCGATTCTCTCTCACTAGAAGACTGGTGTGAAAGCTCAGTATTCCACAACTCTACCCTTCTCTCTGGGAGATTTATTTTAAATTCTGTTACGTCTTTTATAATTCACCATAGGATGCCTCACTTTGTTCCAAATGTCAGACTTTGTTTCGGACTCTGAGCTCCTAGAAGGCAAGGCTTCCTGTGTTCCTGCTGAGGGGCTGCGATTGATGGTGTATGATTTGAGGAGCTATTTCATAAGCAATACTTTTCCTCTCGTGCTACCCTCTGTGCATTTCTATCGCATTTTTATGCCCCTTATATTAAAAAAGATGCTGAACAACAGTTAAGAGCTAATGACCCCACTCTCCCATCCCATCACTCACACCTTCTGCTTCATTTCATGCATCTGACCTTTGCGCAGAGCTGTTGCATGGTCCTGAGTCTACACTTTGGCCCAGATAACGGCTTAGAGATATTTTTCATAATGAATAACACCTGTTTATAGTCCAGGATACTGCACTATACATATGGAATTTAAATTGGGCAGCACTGAACTCCTTTGAATCTGGAAGATAATATAAATCATATTTTACTCCTCTCGTTCTCCTGCTTCCTGACAGGCTGCTGTGGTCTAGAAAGACCTTTTCTCTGGGCTTCTGGTGAAATAAGATAGAACTCCCCTCTGGAACTCATTACCTGTATCAGGATCTTAACCATTCCGAGTCTTTTATGCAATGTAGTAATAATAATAGCTATGTTGCAGGGTGCTATAAAGATTATAGGAAGTAATGTGTGTGGAAACCATTTGTACTTTGTCAATCGCCAATATCAGTTATGGTTACACTCCAAAGCTGTCCTGGCCCAGGGTTTCCTGGATCCATACTGTTTTAGAGGTCAGCAGCAGACCAAGGTCCCTCAGAATTCTCTCCAGCTCTTCCTCTCACCTCTGTATCTGTGTCTGTAGACTCCATCTCTCTGTTTTCCTTTCTTCTACCTCTGCTTTCATTTTCAGGTACTTACGACCATTCCAACAGCCTCCAAACTCTTTGTTGGACCTCCTGGAAATCAACAAAGTCAAACTTTCTTACCCTTACCTTATTTTCTGGCTTTACTACTTGTACATACACCAGGGCCTCTCTCGGATCTAACATGCTGCCAGTGAAAGGAAAGCCTCCTGGCCTCACTTCCTTCATCCCGTATTTCAGACCGTCAATCGTCATCTTTCTGAAACCCATGCATAATCATGCCACTCCTCTGCCTAAGAGCTGCCTTTGAATTCCCACTACCTGAAGGTCAAGAGACAAATTTCTTAACATGTCCTACGAGGCTCTTCACGTCTAGTCCCAGCCAAGCATGATTCAACACTCACATTCCCACACCCAGTGACTGGCCAGACTGAACTAAGCACATTTCCCTACGTAGGCCATGCATTTCCCACTCTCTTTACCCTTGCTCTTTCTCTTTCTTCAGCCTGAAACTCCCGCACACCTCTTGTATGCCCGACAGACTCACACTGCTCTTTCAGGACCCAGTTCAGAAATGTGACCTCTAACTCAATTCCTCCAGACAGACTTTGTCCCTCTCCTCGGTTCACATTCCATGGCTGGCATTTATTAAATGCTTACTATAGCTCGATGTGCTCAGATTGGTATTACTAGGCCCCTGTAAGAGACATAACTTGTCACATTGCTACCAAGCGGCCGTGCCAAGCCTGCATGTATCTCTATCTTATCTCTTTCTCCTGCATGTATCTCTCTCACTCTGCCATTCTCATACTGTCTGGAATAGGCTTTTATTATGTATCAATAATTTATCATACTGAGTCTATAGCACAGCTATTTATTTCCACATCTTTTTCTTTCAGTCTAAGCTCCTGGACTTTTCCATCTCTATGCCCCTCCCCTGGCCTAGTAACTGGCAATCAATAAGTTCTCAGGAATTGCTCACTGAAATTGAAAGCAGGAAATTGGACTATATCCGGCCTCCTCCAAGACAGCAGGGCCCCTGAGTGCTCTCATCGGTAATGTGGCCAGATCTTTTGCTTATCTAACTTGGCTCTTCAGCGCAACTGACACATCCATCATTCTCTCCTGGGACACGTTCCTTCCTCGGCTTCCATGACATCACACTCACATCACTTTCCTCCTCTCTCCCTGCTTTCTCAGTTTCTTTTGCTGATGTTTCAGTCTCTGCTCAATCTCTAAATATTGAAGTGCTCAGGGCTCTGTCCTGGGTATCATTCTCTTCTCTAGCAACACACTGTCTTGAAGTAACTTCACTTAGACACCTATGGCTTTAAACACTACCTGTGCAGACCTCCATACTTACATATTCTCTGCCTGGTGGATATGTCCACATGGTGTCTAGCAGATAACACCATCACAGCATGACTGTGATGGGACTCTTGCTGTCTCTCCCAAACCCACTTCTCCCCCACTCACCCCCATCTCAGTGAATGGTGCCACCCAGCTGCTCAAGCCAAAAATCTTGGTGTCATCCTTTACTCCTCTCTTTCCCACGTATCTCACATTTAATTCACCAGCAGAAGCTGTTGCTACAGGCTGTAAACACATCTCGAGTCTCTCCCTTCTCTGCTGTCAGTTCTGCTCTATCCTTGCCCAAGCCATCATGCTCTCTTTCCCAGACTACTACACTGGTCTTTCCCATAGGTATCCTTGCCTCTACTGTTCGTCCTGTCTTCTCTAAAGTAGCCCCATTGATCTTTTTAAAATGTAAATCAGATCAAGTCCTTTCCTTGCTTAAAACTTTCAACTAGCTTTCCATTATATTCAGAGTGAAATCCAAACAGCAGAGCTTACATAGGGACCTCCCCTTACCACCCTACTCAAAGCAGTTACCCTTTTACTCTGTTTTTACACTACCCTGTAATTTTTCTCTGCATAAAATTTATCACCATCTCATTTTTTATTTATTTTTATTAAAAACAACATTTTCTATTTAAAAATACGTTCAACTAGGGCAGGAACTTTGTCTTTCTTGTACATTACTGTGTTTCCTGTACCTAAGACATAGGTCTTAGAGCTTTGTTGAATGGCTGAATTGGTCTAGTTCAGTCCAGGATTCCTCAGCCACCGTGAGCCAGAAAAACAATAATAAGTTCAACTTTTGAAGTCATCGGGTTAGAGAACCAGACTCCTAAGTATTACTAAAATGTATACATATGTGAAATATAACTGAAATTTATATATAAGTCACAAATGCTATTAACTTTTAAAAGCATTTCTTTTTTAAGGCATAAAAAGGAAATAAAATGGAGCACTCTATGTAGTCCCCCAAAAATATTTGTTACACATCATCACCCAGGAAAAAATTGCTTTTCTCACCGTCATGGTTAAAATCCTGCGATACCATTCAGTCATCACTCGCTCGTTCTGCTTTTCCTATTTGAATCATTATCCAGATGGCACACCTGTATCAAACGCAAACACAGATCACCACCTTGTTAGGTAGTGCATCCTTGTGTGAAATAATTTTTCCCAAAGTTTAATAAAATCTTCCAGGCATGAGTAGAATACAACAAAACTGTTCTGCTGTCTGGTATAGACCTGAAGTTACTGCAAATGTTCAAATCCAAGATGTTATTTTTAAAATGCTCACAAATTCTGATGATCAAAGTCAGGTATTTAGTTTTCAGTTCAGTTAAACAATTATTTACAAATTTATGCCCAACGATGGAGACCTGCTCCTCAAATAAATCCATTCTGAGAGCATTTAATGCAGTCTTTAGGAAAAATGATTTTTTTCATGTTTACATATACTTATGGCGAAAGTTTTCCTTTTACTGTCAGTATGTTACATCCCATAGAAACATTGTTATATGTTAAGTAAGAAAGACATTGAAAATAAATAAGGCTTATTACATTTTATAAATAGCATCTTTAAAACTTGAAACGTATTGTCTCCTCCTAGAATGACCTTTACTTTCTTCCTTTAAGAAGCAGCTTTGGTCAAATTGGAGACTTTCCAGTGTCTGTAGCATCTATTTAGACATCATTCTTAGAAGCAGGAGGATTTTCTTTCGTGATACAGAGCTGTTAGCTAGAGATTGGTGGGGTCCCTAACAGACCACTCAGTTTCAGGCCCGAATGTGATTTCATCCAGTGTACATATTCCATGCAGTTAAGATAGATTTGTTTACCCTCAGTTCTCTCCAGAGATTCTCTAAAGGGTGAAACTGGCAAAAACCAACGCAACACAGATGAGGTTATCAATATGCAGAAATAATTTACTCTATCATTTAGATTGCTTTGGTTACAAGAAACAGAAACTGACTCTAACTTATGGAAAAGGGAGTTTGTTAGAGTGATATTAGAGGCTCTCAGCATCAGTTAAAACTGGGTTTAGAAACGGGCAAGAACCAAATTCATTCCAAAGGCTAGGAAGCCAGAAACATAATCACGTCATAACAGGGGTAGACTAGTAAGGATGGAATAGAATGAAACTCCAACATTTTTTAGTCTCTCTGTGCTTAAGAGTCAAATACTTGGGAAAGAACATCTGCTTGGTGAGCTCCTTGGCTAGGGGAGGGTGAAGCCCCTGATTACCTACCTAACGAGGAGGAGGTCCTAGTGCGAAAAGAAACTGGATGGTGCGCAGCCAATAACAGCAGCATCTAGTATAGCTGCCCTAAAAAATAGTACATTTATTGATCATGAAGACTGGGGAACCTCCCAGGACCAATAGAGGTAACAAGGTTGAATACCTAGGATTGAAAGAAATCAGTAACAATTTTGTTTTATACCGTCAGTGGACAGCAGTCCATATGGCACCCCAAAGTGGAGTGAGGGGAAGGCAAAAATTAAAGGACAAAAATTGCCTTTCATGTCTGCACAATTGTCCAGAGGGGAACATTCTCAACATACAATTCTTATGATATCATTGAGCTATGAAGTGCTCCATGGGTTTGTCTCGAGCATAGTTGCCGGGGAATGTACACGTGGCCAGCATAATTGATGCTTTCAATTTATTTAACATTGCAGTATTCCCTGAAAATACTGAAATCATAGATGCTTAAAATTTTGGTTTTTTATTTATTTATTTATTTATTTATTTATTTTTTTGAGACAGAGTCTCACTCTGTTGCCCAGGCTAGAGTGAGTGCCGTGGCGTCAGCCTAGCTCACAGCAACCTCAAACTCCTGGGCTCAAGCGATCCTCCTGTCTCAGCCTCCCGAGTAGCTGGGACTACAGGCATGCACCACCATGCCCGGCTAATTTTTTCTATATATATTTTTAGCTGTCCATATAATTTCTTTCTATTTTTAGTAGAGATGGGGTCTCGCTCTTGCTCAGGCTGGTCTCGAACTCCTGAGCTCAAACGATCCGCCCACCTCGGCCTCCCAGAGTGCTAGGATTACAGGCGTGAGCCACCGCGCCCGGCCAAAATTTTGGTTTTTTAATCAGTTTTATATGAGTTTGGTTATTGTGAAGCAGTTCCTGGGCCTGTAAACTCTTGGAGGCTAGAAATCTGAACTCTTGCACCTACAAAGCTAAGAGACAACTCCAGGGTTGTAGAGACCCCACCTAATTATTGCCTGTGTTGTGGTCCTTCATCCTCTTCAATACCATTTATTTGGTAATTATTCCCTGAATGTTGACATTTGTATAATATGTAAAACATATACTTCTCAAAGGCAGAGTCCTGTTTTCTCTGTTGCTCTCAAAGTCTAAACTATCATTTATTATAGTAAAGAATATTCCATGGAAAACTCAGTGATTTTAATAAGCATTTCGTGGGGTTGGGGGGAGTAATTTATGGTTAAATGTGTTTGGGAAACAAAGTTCAGTAAGTTTCTTTGCTGCAAGTATTAGAAACACTGTGAACACTTACTGGGCAATAACTCTGTTGCCCCCTAGTGATAAAGTGCTTAACTTCAGGCTTTCCTTTCTTTGCCAGACTGTTTTACAGCCAGGCCCTTGTAGGTTTCCCGGCCCTCAGCATTATCCAAGCAACGCTGCTGGTGACTTTATTTACCTTCCTCAAACACAGATCTGATTGTGTTTCTTCTTTGCTCAAAGAATTTTTATGGTCCCATCATAATAAATGACTCAGGTAACTTAAGAAGGAAAATGATAGGTGTTGTTTGGATAGTAATTCCTTCTGAGTTAGATATTCTCCTGAAATTTTTATTAGTTATTAATGAAGAGAAGCAGGTAGGGTATTTGTGCTTGATCTTAAAAAGAGGGGCTAACACCTCATTGCCCACAATGCTAGGGCAAGCTTCACAGAGAGTGGAGCTCAATAAATGCTTGGAATTGAATGCAATTTCACGCCACTCACGATGATACCATCTTCTACTTCTCTATGAGCAGGCCCTGTCCAATGGGGAGACAAAGTATCGGGGCCGAGTGAGAAATCACTGGGAATATAAGATACTGTTGCAGCGAGAAAAATCCTCTGGCTTCTAGTTAAACCTCAATTTGATCAGATATCCCAGAATAAATTTTTGTTCTTGCCATTACAATATGCCAGTAGTTTAAAATCAGCAGCAGTTGATCTAGTTTGGAAATATGAGGGTGGATGTAACAGAGTGAAACAAAGAGACATGTAGGTAAAGGAAGGAATAAGAAAGGAGAGAAAAAATGTGATAGCATGTTAGTGATTATTTTCGGATGAAAAACTTATTAGTACAATTAATTATTTGTTTTAAGCATTTTTTTAAAAGAATATCATGCTCATTAACAACTTGAAAAAGTGAGAAGATTCACATACAGTCTGAAGCTGATAATTAGTTGGTACCATATAGATCCTGTAATATAACTAAAAAGAAGTGTGGACTTAGCCCTTGAAATGTAATTATTAGTACACAGAAAGGTTGCACTTTCTTTTGGGAGGTTGACTGATGGGGTCTGAAATGCTTCCAATCATTTAAAAAATCTGCTTTTTGATACAATATGACAAATTTGAGGATATTTAAAAGTAAATGTTAAAATTTTTGAAAATATGTGTTCATTGGAAATTTTTAAACTGCTTCATGAACATTTTATTAAAATCTGTGGAATGCTAATGTACAATTATCCCAGACCATGGTTAATGAACAGACATTATCAAGATGAACCTGGTTCCAATTTATTTTAAAGCCATCAGATCCAAAACCCATAGATCTACAACTAACTGTTAAACTAAGCAATATTTGAGCACAGGACTTCAGGAACAGAAGTTCAGAGAACTACCACTTAATGCTTTTCTTTATGCTGTGTAGTTCAGTATAGCCTGGAGGTCCTCACAGTAGGATGATTGTTTCTTAGGACATTTAGATGATAATACCAAGGCCAAGGAGAAACTTGCTGGCAGATGAGCACCATCTTGGATGAATCCACAGAGTGAGGTTTGGTCCTCAGCTCTGTTAGGTGTAGAAATCAATATTACCAGTTTTTTTGAAGTTGATGAAATCCTGGGAGGCTGATTTATTCAAACAAAAAGAGATACTAATTAATAAACCTGAAAACCAAGCTATTAATTTATAACAGGAGCAATAACTGGATAGGATCATTTAACACCTGCCATTTGTCATGTGCTCAAGACACTCTGTCCTGGAATCCACTCAAAAGACTGAATCAGACGCTAAGCAGAGAGGCAAAATCAAGGGAGTAAGTGTTGATGAATAAGAGAGAGAGACATCCTCGTCCGAATATTGGCACCTGTTTGTTAACCTACTATTGCCTTACACAGCTTAAGAAACTGTCCGGTCTTCTTGCTGTATGTCCATTAAATCTCTTCATTAAGCTTGTTTGGCTGATTAAAAATAAATATTTAAATTATTCTGTTATTCTCATTTAGCTCCCACTTATAAGTGAGAATTTGTGGCATTTGTTTTTCCATTCCTGAGATATTCACTTAGGATAATGGTTTCCAGTTTCTTCCAAGTTGCTGCAAAAGACATTATTTTGTTCCTTTTTATGGCTGAGTAGTACTTCATGAGATACACACACACACACACACACACACACACACACACCACATTTTCTTTATCCATTTGTCAGTTGATGGGCACTTAGGTTGATTCCATATTTTTGCAATTGTGAATTGTGCCTGAATAAGCATGTGGGTGCAGATGTCTTTTTTATAAAATGACTTCTTTTCCTTTGGGTAGATACCCAGTAGAGGAATTGCTGGATTGAATGGTAAGTCTACTTTTAGTTCTTTCAGGAATTTCCATACTGTTTTGTACAGATGTTGTATTTGTTTACATTCCCATCAACAATTTATCAGTATTCCCTTTTCATTTCATCCACACCAACATCTATTGTTTTTTGACTTTTTAATAATGGCTATTCTGACAGGGGTAAGTTGGTATCTCATTGTGGTTTTAATTTGTATTTCCCTGATGATTAATGATGTTGAGCATTTTTTCATGTTTGCTGGCAATTTGTTTATCTTCTTTTGAAAAAAATCTATTCATGTCTTTCACCCATTTTTTGGTGGGGTTATTTGTTTTTTCTTGCTGAATTGTTGAGTTCTTTGTAAATTATGGATACTTGCCATTTGAGAATATCTTCTCCTATGCTGTAGGTTATCTATTTTCTCTGTTGATTATTTCCTTTTCTATGCAGAAACTTTTTAGTTTAATTAAGTCCCATTTATTTAGGTTTGTTGTTGCTGCATTTGCCTTTGGAGTCTTAGTCATGAATTCTTTGCCTAGACCAATATTCAGAAGAGTTTCTCCTATGTTTTCTTCTAGAATTTTTATGGTTTCATGTCTTAAATTTAAGTCTTTAATCTATCTTGAGTTAATTTTTATATATGGTGAGAGTTAGGGGTCCTGTTTCATTCTTCTGCATGTTGCTATCCAGTTTTCCCAGCACCATTTATTGAATAGGGCTTCCTTTCCCCAATGCATGTTGTTGTCTGATTTGTCAAAAATCAGTTGGTTGTAGCTACATGGTTTTATTTCTGGGTTCTCTATTCTATTCCATTGGTCAATGTGTCTACCTTTATACCAGTACCATGCTGTTTTGGTTACTATAGCCTTGTAGTAAAATTTGAAGTCAGGTAGTATGATGCCTCCAGATTTGTTCCTTTTGCTTAGGATTGCTTTGGCTATTCATGCTATTTTTCATTCCATATGGAGTTTAGGATTATTTTCTCTAGATCTGTGAAAAATGATGTTGGCATTTTGATGGGAATTGCATCAAATCTATAAATCACTTTGGGCAGTATGGACATTTTAACAATGTTAATTATTCCAATCTGTGAGCATGGGATATTTTTCCATTTGTTTGTGTCATCTATGATTTTTTTCCTCAGTGTTTTGTTGAGATCTTTCACCTCCTTGGGTAAGTATATTCCTAGTTACCTTGTTTTCTTTGAAGCTATTGTAAATGGTGTTGAGTTCTTGATTTGACTCTCTGCTTGACTGTTATTAGCATATAGAAATTTGTGTACTTTAATTTTGTAACCTGAGACTTCACTGAATTTATTTATCAAATCTAGGAGTCTTTTAGTGGAGTCTTTAGGGTTTTATAGATGTAAGATCATATCATTGGCAAACAGGGATAGTTTTTGACTTTGTCTTTCCCATTTTGGATACTCTTTATTTCTTTCTCTTGCCTGATTGCTCTTGCTAGGACTTCCAGCACTATGTTGAATAGAAGTGGGTGTCCTTGTCTTGTTCCAGTTCTTAGGAGGAATGCTTTCAACATTTCCCCATTCAGTATTATGGTGGCTATGGGTTTGTCATGTATGGCTTTTATTATTTTGAGGTATGTTCCTTCTATGCCTATCTTACTGAGGGTTTTTATCATGAAAGGGTGCTGGATTTTATTGAATAGTTTTTCTGCACTTATTGATATGATCATATTTTTTTAAATTCTGTTTATGTGGTGAATCACATTTATTTATTTGCATATGTTGATCCATCCTTACTTCCCTGAGATGAAGCCCACTTGATCATGGTGAATTATTTTTTTGATGTGCTGGTGGATTTGGTTTGCCACTATTTTGTTGAGTGTTTTTGCATCTATGTTCATGAGGGATATTGGTCTGTAGTTTTCTTTTTTTTGTTGTATCCTTTCCTGGCTTTGGTCTCAGGGTGATACTGGCTTCATAGAATGAATTAGGCAGGATTCCCTCCTTCTCGATATTATGGAACAGTTTCAGTAGGATAGATGCCAGTTCTCTTTGTAGGCCTGGTAGAATTTGGCTGTGAATCCATCTGGTCTGGGACTTTTTTTGTTGGGAGATGTTTTTCATTACTGTTTCAATCTCTTGAAACAGTATTCAAGAAATTCAGAAAAATCAGATTCAAGGAATTAGAAATCTAATTCCTCATTATTGGTCTGTTCAGGATTTCTATTTCTTCCCCAATTAAAGCTTGTATTTCAAAATACAGTAGAAAGTTTTAAGTACAAACTAGATGAAGTAGAAGAAGGAATTTCAGAGCTTGAAGACAAGGCTTTCAAATTAACCCAGTCAATCAAAAATGTAGAAAAAAGGATCAAGATAGATCACATAAGGCCACAAAACAAGGCACAGCAAATTCAGAAAAACTGACGTCGTACCATATATTTTCTCAGACTATAGTGGAATGAAACTAAAATCAATTACAAGAGGAACTCTCAAAACTATATAAATTCACAGAAATTGAACAACCTGCTACTAAACAATCCTTGAGTCAATGACAAAATCAAGATGGAAATCAAGAGTTTTTGAATTGAACAATAAAGATGACACAAACTTCCAAAAATCTATGGGATACAGAAAAAGCAGTATAAGAGGGAAGTCCATAGCCTTAAATGCCTACATCAAAAAGAAATATCACAAATTAACAATCTAATGTCACACCTAAAGGAATTAGAAAAAGAAGAGCAAACCAAACTCAAAGTTAGGAGAAGAAAAGGAATAACAAATATCAGAGAAGAACTAAATGAAATGGAAACCAAAAAAACAATACAAAGGATTAACAAAACAAAAAGTTGGTTCTTTGAAAAGATAAACAAAATTGATAGACCAATAGCTAGATTAAGCAGAAATAGAAGAGAAAGCACAAGCATGTTCATCTAATCATTGTTAAAAACAAAAGTGAGAGAGATACTATTAGCTTTTTTTCTGAGCAGTGATTTATCCCAAATACATGTGTTTCATTAGCTAACCTTTTTGTCCATAATATGGCTTTGGAATTTCAAGAAGACCATATACTCTAGAGAAATAATATCAAAACAGCTCCACATATCCTTTTAATTTTCTCTCCAAAGCAAATTAGATAATATATTACTGTTTGTAACTTGGTACCTTTTCTAGAATGCTTTTCTTTGCCTTAGCAGCAAATATCAACAACAAAATCCCCAAAGCCTGCAAATATTCTGTTTTTTCCTGGAGTTTCTATGAGATCTCCTTGGCATAAGTGAATTTGAAAAGCTTTTGCACATAAGTGTTTAAAAATGAATTTTATATTACTTCTAAAACCTGGCAAGGAAAATTATCTCTAAAGACATTAATCTCATTGACTTGGTAGTTTTATTAAACTTTAATCACCTTTTCAATATTTTCATTGTTGAAAAGTGCATGTTCCCATAAAGTAAAGATTCAGCCACCCAGAGCTTGAAGGATAAATACATAATTTTTACAAAAGTCTTGTATTCCTTAGACATTGGTTGAGTAATAACACACAATTAAATAGGGCTGTCAGCACTGAATCTACCTGTGAGACCAACAAGAATCATAGAAGGTAGGATATTTCAATAAATGGTATCAGCAGAATATCCTAAGATTTGGAATAATTGGGAAGACTAAGCTTCATATCTAATTAATCCTGAAATATTATTTCATTACTCAAATCAACTGTCACATTAATTTGTGTTCCTTGTTTCACAGGGAAAGAAGACCAATTCTAAAGACATCTTAGTCCAGCCTTTTTAAAAAATCATCCTCATTCAGGATAGGTATTCAACTTTGATTTAATTCTTCATCTCCAAGAGAAATAATAATATCTACTTATTTTGACTAGTAAATTATTGTATGCCATTTTCTAATGAAAATAAGGTAGTAAGTCAACAGTCACATTTCATGACAATAGAAAATGCACATCCCTTTGTTTTTAGAAATAAGTAATTGCTTTTGTCAGTCTACAGAGAGCTGTTCACCATCTGCCCTCCCTAACACTCCAGACACTGTGAAGAATAATGAAGCAGAATAGCAGTGCATCAGTGATAGCTCCAGATTCCAAGAATCCAAGTATTGGACAAATGAAACATTAGACATAAGTGCTTGTGAGCCAAAAGATATATTTCTCTTTTAAATGTTAGCATTACATTTAAAAAGAAAAGAAACTGTATTTTCCTTAGTTTCATTATAATAGAGATATAACAATATTTATATTAAAATGCATAAATAGCATAACAATATATCAATTCAGCATAAGAAAAATGGAAATCTACACAGAGAGCTTCTCGTGTTACCTGAGTTTGCACAGGTAGGTGTGTGAGCTGTAGTTCTTTTCCAGCAGAAGATGGTGTGATTGTTAGATCTGGGCCTTTCTGGATAGCAGTTCTTGCCCTGACCTTATAGCATTCACTCTCCGGGCTCCTACTACCTCACAGACTGAGAGGAAAGCTTTCGGTGCCAAAGGTTCCATCATTTCTCTGTGATACATGTTAAATTAGACCCACTGAATGACTTCAGATACATCTTTGTGTATATGGTACTGTAGTAGGTTGCTTGTATTCAAAGAGCAATCATATTGATAATGTGTCCACTCCATGAAAATCTGTACTAATTCTCATACAATGATATAAAGAGAAAGAAATCAATTTTGTAAAAACACAGACTATGTTATTCATGCTGAACTTAAGGATAATTAATAGGAACTAATATTTTAAAATATATGCTGATTAAAAGGCAACTCTAAATATGAGTTTATCCTCTATTTTCATAATGAAAAGGTACAAAAAAATCTTTTGGTCCACATGAATTTATGAACATAATAGATGTTATTAAAATAGTCAATGTTTGCTGGAGTTGGTTAGCATGAATTTGTTTACACAATCATATTTAAGATAATATAAAAACATTTCAATTTAGAAGTATTTCTTCTCATTTCAGAAACAATTCTACTCAAATTCTTCACTTACATCTTGACACAAGAGTCTTCATCTTCAGAAGTTACTATTTGAGTCATCTGATATTTTTTCAACTTTAAGTCTTTTGAGATAAAACAACTTTTAAGTGTTTGAGATAGAATAACTTTGAATTGGCATATGATATTATAATTGAAAATTTTACTCCAAAACAAAATAGCCAATTGTGAAACAGTATAACAGTTGTTTTTCATTGTCCTATAAAACATACATTTGTTATCTCCACAAGACAAACTACTTACTGAATTGCTTTATAAGAAAGTGATCTTGATAATCTTGTTTATATCCGTGTCCCAACACTGCAATTGGAAGGTCTTACCTGGAAGAATGAAAGTCTTTGTCTCTTTCGTTGGTTAAGTTAGATGACCTTATAAGATTCTCAAAGAGTGACACCTTTTTAGGCTAATTTGTCTTTCCGGAATAGTTCTTTGTCATTAAAATGGAGTGATTGAGACTATTTGATAAAGGCCATTCTCACTGGAGTTAGGTGATATGTCATTGTGGCTTTGATTTGCATTTCCCTAATGATTAGAGATGTATCTCTAATTTTTATATGTTTGCTGGCCATTATTCTGTCTTCTTTTGAAAACTTTCTGTTCATGTCCTTTGTCCATTTATTGATGCAGTTGTTTGATTTTTTTCTTGTTGATTTTCTTAAGTTCTATATAGATTCTTGTTATCAGTCCTTTATCGGATGTGTAGAAAGCAAATATTTTCTCCCATTCTGCAGGTTGTCTATTCACTCTAATGATAGTTTCCTTGGCTGTGCAGAAGCTTGTTAATTTGATCAGGTCGCATTTATTTATTTTTGTTGCTGCTGTGATTGCTTTGAGGATCTTCCTCATAAATTCTTTGCCTAGGCCGATGTCTTTAAGAGTTTTACCAACATTTTCTTCTAGAATTCTTAAGAATTTCATGACTTAGGTTTAAGTCTGTTATCCATTGTGAGTTGATTTTTGTGAGAGGTGGGGATCCAGTTTGTACACCCATAATATTCTGAAATAAAAAAATAAAAAAGAATCAGATAAAAAAATTTCTTCCAAAAACAATAAAATAAAATAGAGTAATTGAAAGAATACTTCCATCATATGAGAGTCTTTGAAAAGACTTGAATATTGTGTCTTAGTCCATTTGGACTGCCATAACAGAATACTGTAGACTGAGTGTCTTATGGCAACAAACATTTATTTCTCACAGTTTTGGAGGCTGGGAAGTCCAGGATCAAGGTGCCAGCAGATTCGGTGTCTGGTAAGAGCCCTCTTCCTTGTTCATAGATGGCAGTCTTCTTACTGTGTCCTCACATGGCAGAAGGGATGAGGGAGATCTCTGGGGTCCCTTTCATAAAGGCACTAATGCCATTCATGAGGGCTCCACTCTCCTGACCTAATCCCTTCCTAAAGGCCCCACCTCCTAATACCATTACCTTGGGGGTTGGGATTTCAACATATGAATTTGGGAGGGGGCACAAACATTCAGTCTATAGCACAAGTAACTCCTTTATCTGAGGATTAATTTTGTAAAACAAACAAACAGACAATATTCTTCAAATAACCTGTCCTATATTTTGGCTTAAATAATATTTATTCATCTCTTGCTATAATTTTGGCTTTGATATTATGATTCCTTAAGGTAGGACTTTTCAATCATTGAAGCCACAGAAATTCTTTATACTATTTAACATATACATGATTTTAAAACATGCCCACAAATTCTTTAACACTACTTACGTGGAAGGATAGAATGTAATTCCCATCCTCTTGAATGTGAACCAACCTAAGTGACTCAATCTTAACAAATAAAATGTTGGGAAAGTGATGCTATATGACTTCTGATGCTAGGTTAGAAAAGGCAATATAATGTCTGCCTGGTGAGCTCTCTGAATCTCTCTCTAAATGTCTCTCTCTCTCTCTCTCTCTCTCTCTCCCTGAACATCTCTCTCTCTCTCTCTCTCTCTGAATCAGCCACCATGTTCTGAGGAATCCCAGGCTCCATGGAGAGCCCAACAGCCCAGGCAAAGAAACCAAAAAAATGTCACTGCCTTAAATTTATAAGAGTTTAATATAGAATTTAAAACAATTGATAGGATTGATTCACAGCCACTATTGGAAAAGTAGGGATGAGATTGTAAATTCTGTAAGAACAGGAACTATGTCTCTTTTGTTTCCTGTTATAGTCCCAATACCTAAGGAAGTGCCTGGCACATAGTAGGTACCAAAAAAAATGTTTGCTGAAAACGACAGGATGAACACAAGTAGAAAGGGATAATAAAACTGTATAGCTTTACGTCATTCTTATTCCCCTCCTAGAACCTAAGTCCAAACTCTACTGTGCTTACAGCATAACAAGAGGAGAGGTCTGAGAATTTGTTAGCAAGAAAATAGCAATCATTATTTCACTTTAATTCCTACATAAGTTTAAAAGAAATGTTATATAGGCACCCCAACATAAATAAATATCAGGTTAATTTTTAAAAATCAGATATAAAAATGTTAACCAAAGTGTTTGGTAATACTATTTTCTGAAACATCCTAACAACTATAACAAAATAATAAATTATGTTTCAAACTTAACATAGTAAGATATTATATGAAAGAATACAATGTATATTCATTCAAACTTTTAAAAAGTTCTACAGATAAATTAAACAACTTGAAGATGGTATTAGGGTACAGATTTGGTGGTATTTTAGAGGCATATCTAGAAAGCCATTAGAAAAATCAGAATTTGGGGGAATTTTATACTTCTCTCTGTTCTGAAAAACAGTGTTTAATAACAGTAAAACAATTCCAATTAATTATATACAGGACATAATAAATTTCAATTGTTAAATTATAAGACTTTACCAAGATAACATGTTGTGTATGATTTTTTTTTTCCTGGAAGAACATAATAATGTTCGGAAAAAAAAAATTGCTGTACAATTTTGTTTTTATACAATTTAGATCCCTATCTTTCCCCCCAGTGCAAAGTTTCAAAGTAAAAAATGAAGAGAGGGTGATATATGGCTTGTAGAAAAAATGACTAAACAAAGTATTTCTGATTAATGATCTAAGTCAAAATTTAAATGGATATACTTTAAATCAGTTCTACCTTGAAACACTCTTGGAATACATTGCTACAGATTATTAATTCACTCATATGGGTCAGAAGTTGCATTTTATATCACATAGAAATCATTGCTATTGTTGAACTGACAGAGGATTAACCTCCAACATATTGCATTTTATTAATATTAGGGGGAGAGCAGAGCATTGCACCCTACCATATTTGGAGGGACATGCCAGCCTTGTTCATCCTAGCCTAAGAAGGTCTTCTCCTTTATTTCTTTTGGCTGAGTTCAATTCTTCTGGAGTGTTTCTCTTTCACTATTGCTGGGGTCTTAGCGTGAAATCAATGGAAACTTTAGTTAGGATTTCAGAAGTTTCCATGTTGGTTATTCCTCTTGGCTTACCAATAAAGCAGATTTCTACCTTGTTTTTCTCTATTTCTTCAGTAAAAGGATCAAAGTCCAGCTTCTTACAACATAAACGTAACTTAAACATGATTCAGTATCTGCTTCTGGTGGTATAAAATATTGATTGTGGATTCAAAGCAAGCAAACAGAAACAAAGAAAATATTTACTTTTTTGATCATGTCAGATATTGCTCAGAGTATGCCCTTATTTCCAAATCCCATGTATGAAGTACACATTATTTCATCACAATTTATTTGAACTTATTGTCATTGACTGGGTAAATAAGTTTTCAGATTATTTCCCCAAAGGATTGATATAGCAGCAAGCTGTTAAACTGATCTCTCTAGCTTACAAGCTTCCTTCTGCTCCCTCTAACCTGACTTGCAAACTCTCTTTTTCTTCCTCTTTTAGCAAAGGTTCCTGCCAGCTTCAGAAAAAAATTTTGTAATTTGTTCTAAATGAATTCTCTTGGATTTGAAAGGCAAAAAAGTCATAATTCTAGCTGTATATCTTCTATATTAATTGTAATTGTTAAGATTTGTCCCAGAAAATTTATACTTGGAAAACTTAGCATCTTAGTAATATACTTAATGTGATTCCCACCACAACTCTGGGATAGTATGCTTCTTTAGCAGATAAATTAAACATATGAAGAAGGCACTCTGGAATCTATTAAAAAGCAACCCTACTCAATTAAGGAAACTAGTGATAGAAATTTTTTTCTAATAATTTCAAGGAGCAGGATTGTGAACACACTGCTGCATAAGTGATGTACTTCATATTTTCTGGAAAGCAGATGGGCGGCTCTTGTCCAATAAGGTTCATTCATACAGAGAGTGGGTCTCTTCAGTCAGGATGCAAGAAACAAAGCAATATATCCCAAATAAGGACTGATCTTGGGTGCTTAAAGCATTGGATGAGGGGGTGAGAACTTCATAAACAGTTGTCAGTCTGTGAGGTAAATTCTTAAATTAGAGGAGGAGAGGATGAATTTGGCCGCAAAATTCAACATACAACTTTAGTAACAAAAATGAAGCTTATGCTACAAATTACATGGACTATTATTAATATATGTCTAGCACTCAGCAGATCTAAGTAAACAGTATTAATATATTTATGTAATTAAATGATAAAAGTTTGGTTAATTCACCAGGTTAACAGAATCCAACTTGATCTTTCAGTTGTTTTTGTTCTTCCTCTGGATTGTCTGACCCTGGAAAGTGACGTGCATTTCTTTTTAATAAGGAAAATGTAAATTCTGGACAAACTCTCCTTGTTCACTTATAAATGAGTCTTCTTTATGAATCACGTGGTGAAGTAATTGTTTCTCAAAGAACCTACACTGAATAGGTGGTTTCATGTCATTTTTTATTGGTTCACTTTATCCCAAATTATGATATGAGAATTACTTAGGAGGAAGCTAGACAAGAAAAACATGTGCATTTGCATACACAGTAGCAGATATAGACTAATTGTGATCTCTCGTATTGTGCTGTGACTATTTTCAGCCACCAAATAGTCTATCCTGTGCTAACCAATGTGGTAGGTGCTAGCTACATGTGACTACACAAATTAAATTAAAAAATTCAGTTCTTCAGTTGCACTGGCTACATTCCAAATTTTCAATAGCCACATATGGCCAGTCATTACGATATTGGATAATATAGAACATTTTCATCATTGCAGAAAGTTCTATTGAATAACACTGTCAGTATAATCCTGTAACTTGCCATGATAATTTACTTCTTTAATAATTTTTTTCATAGTAATTGATTTTTTTATTATAGAAAATTTAGAAACTATAGATAAGCCAAGTAAATTCAACTATAATCAGCTAACCCTATGATGCACAGATAACGACTTAATATTTGGTATTTATGTTTGATGCTTCTCCTAAGCACATAAAATTTTTAGATGAAAATGCAACAAACTAAACTTACTATTTTATACTTTATCTTATAAAATATGAAAATTTCTGTGTGTCATTTTTTTCTCTACATTATTTTACACGGTTACATGATTGTTATTCAGACTATTGCTGCATGATTGTCAATATGTACTATTCCTGCACTATACTTCATTTAACAAATTCCTTATTTAAGACATAGATAATTTTTAATTTCCCTATTATAAAAATTCTATAGGTAAATTTTTGAACCTATTGATAATCACTTTCTTAGTAAAAATTCTAAAATTAGAATTCCTGGGTCTTAATTTACTTTGGAAACATCACTTTTAGGAGTTGAATTTTATGGAGGGAAATCTGAACCCAGGTTTCCTCACCTATATAGGACAGGGTTTAATGAAATGACCTTCAAGTACCCTGCTAGCTTTCCAGATCTAAGGATTTTTTCAATGAGTGACAAAATCTAAAGTTACTAAAAAGGAAGAAAGAAAAAAATAAACACATAGGCTAGAGAATGCAATTTAATACATCAGATTTCCTCTCTTGTATACATATTGTGGTGAAACCAGGGATTTTGAGCCTCGGTTATGACCACCAGGTGGCAGTAGCACACACAGTGCTTTCTTCGGGTGGTGCTTTGACAGGTTTGCATGCAAAGGTGCAGGTGAGGGTTAAGTCCCTTGACCCATGAGACCTTCCGGAGACAATGGCGTGGGGCCACCACTCAAAAGGGGAAGAGAGCAAGGGATCTTCCCGGGGAGAGGGAGATCAGAGAGAGGAGGTTACCTGGCTATGTGTTGTCACTCAGCCGCACCACACCATAGGGGAGTTTCTGGGTCAGAGAGCTAGGAAGG
Source organism: Eulemur rufifrons (assembly GCF_041146395.1). Lineage (NCBI taxonomy): Eukaryota > Metazoa > Chordata > Mammalia > Primates > Lemuridae > Eulemur > Eulemur rufifrons. The sequence goes on along the minus strand of NC_090986.1, from coordinate 70,794,508 downwards.
GCTTGTATAACCTCGGAGTTTGTCTTAACTAAGGCTAACAGATGTTGGGTGCAGTTTTTAGGGTAAACAAAACAGGCAGGCTGTCAATGACTAAAAAGTATGCTTATTTGGGCTGTACTTAAAACAACTGGATGTGCAAAAATTTAAGTTGGGTGCAGCTGAGCTTTTGAACAAATGGTCCTGGCCTGCAGTAAAGAAGTAAACATAGGGCCAATATACAGGGGCCATCTTTGTAACAAGTATAACTTATGTCTTATTATTCAATCACTTAATCAACAAACACTTATTAAGTGTTTACCATGTCCTGGGCACTGTGCAAGAAAATGAGTTTACAAAGTTGAGGAAGATGCAGTCCCTGATATAAGGGACTTAAGGGAACTGGAAAAGACTTCCTGAATGGCAGAGTGGGACTCTGAAACAGTATACCTGAACTTGTTGATCTTTTCCTTTTCATGAGTTTTCCTAGACTAGCCATCTAACTAATAATTATTTTACACTGGGGTTACTAGATAAACACATTTGAAAAATGTGTTGCAATCAACCTCCTTTTACCTCCACTTCCATCTCCAATCAACCTCTGAAAACAAGTTCAATTCATTACTATAATAATTCAAACATACACAGGGATGGCAATGGAGGGAAAAGTTGGCAGTCCTGAGCAGTTATTAGGAAAGACTTCTATCATTATGATATCCACAGTTGAGCTCATTCTTCAGTCCCTTTTTCCTCGCAATTTAGCTAACCTTTGGCATTTCTACTTTTTTGTTTGTTTTTGAGACAGGGTCTCTCTCTGTCTCCCAGGCTGGAGTGCAGTGGAGTGATCACAGCTCTCTGTACCCTCAAACTCCTGGGCTCAAGCCATCTTCCTGCCTCAGCCTCCAAAGTGCTGGCATTACAGATGTGAGCCATTGCACCTGGCCTGGCGTTTCTACTTCTGTTAACTCCATTATTCTCCCCCCAAGCCGACGTAGAAATTGCAAAACTATGTTTGTTTCCATCTTCTCCTTCAAACCCAACATACAAGGAGTTGCTAAGTCATCTGGATTCCATGGTCGTAATGCCTTTATTAAGCCTCCTTTCCTTTCTGTGCCCTTGGCATGATCCTGGTTTAGGTCTTCATTTCCTCTAATAATTATTTCCTAAAGCATCTCCCAAATCTTGCAACACATTGCTCTCTATAAAAGATTGTTCTTCTATAAGCATAGTTCTAACTTCATCATTCCTCTGTTCAAAAGTGCCACAGCAGACTTCTTACTCTGGCATTCAAAAACTCTACAGGACAACCATCCTTTTCTTGGGGTAGCGCTACTGTCCATTGAATGAGTAATGAGGGCAGTACTGCTAATGCCTACACAACACTCCGGCATCAAAAAGAAATAAATTAAGAAACAACCCTACAGGACAGTATCCCAACATTCCTAATTGCTCAAAATGTATCTTATACTATAATCTCAGATATCATAGAACACTAGCATTCCCCAGCAAGCGTTTTGCAATTTTCTTCTCTGTGTCTTTACTCATAAATAACTCTCTTCTTAAAATAGGTTCCCCAAATCAGATCCAAATTCAAGGCTAAACATAAAACCACCATTTTCAAAAAACCTTTCCTGATTTCCTTAACTAACTGAAAACATACCTGTTTTTTAACCAGAACTTTCTCTGGACTTCTTAGACAGTATTTACTTTACTCAACCTTGTGGCCAATCATTTGTATATTTTTTTCTTCCTCTATAAGACTGAACTTGGTGTAAGAGTCTTTCTTACTCATTTATGCAGTTCTTATGGCTATTGTTAGAATGCATTAAAATGTGTTGTGGTCTTTATATGCAGAGCACAATGCACTTTAGGTGGACATGGTTTTGACTGTCCGTTGACTAGGTAAAATGTTCAGTAACTATAATAAACAATTCTGGTATTATGGACAGCACCATGAAACTGCCTCATGAAGTTACAAAAAATATTAAATTCCAAAAACGAACAAATACCCATGCACACACCTTTATGATTCCTTGTTGCTATAAAAAAGTTATATGTGTTTGTGATTTCTTTTACCCAAATAGAATTTTCACAAGTGAAGACTATATAAATTCTTTAGGCTACATAGTTCTGATAGTAATCAAAAAGGCCTAACAAGTCTGCATGACTCTGGGTTAGGACTTTTTTCTTTGCCTTAGCATGAAGAAATTTATATTTTAAAAATGTAAATTTGAGAATGGGAGTTAAATGTTATTTGTTGTGACCATTATGGACATTATAATTTCTGGATGAGCAATAAAAGTAATGAGGCAATGCAATACAAGTTTTGTAAATATTCTGTGACTTACTGGCAACAGGATTTAATTAATGAAAAATAGGCACATAATATCACTTAATAAACAGTTGCTGGCATTAACAGGACATGAGCCTGTCCTTGGATATAGTATCTGTCTATATCCAGTGAAAGACACAGACAGGTGATGTGAAAATTTCATAGCATTTTCAATTAGAGACTGAGTTAAAGAGAAATATAAAACACAGGAAATCTATTTTATGGAATCAATTTTGTCATAGAACTGATGGTTGAATAATTGACTTTCACAGAAAAACTAGTAAAAACTGGACAATTAGTTAAAAAGACATAACCAATAAACGACGCTAACTTTGAAGATGCCATTACCTCGTATCAATATCAGATTCATCAGATAAATTTCAGATCTATGAAAGATTGTGTAAAACCCAAATTCTTGATTTCTGCTGATAATAGATGGATTTTCAGTAAAGGTCTGACCAAAACTTTTTCAATTATTTATAATGGAAAATGGCTCTGTTGTCCCACTGAAATTACTTTTTCCTTGGTACAGAATCTTGGAAAGGCCTCAACTCTGCATTACAGGAATCTGATTCTAATAGTATGAATACATCTCAGCTGAGTACATTATTAGGGATAACTCATGGTAACTAGTTGCGAAAACCTTCTTCCTTTCACCAAGTTCCTGGAAGGTTGACTTCTTCATGAGGTATTAAATAGTTGCTCATGGAATCTGTACCAGAGCCAGTAGAGACAGCCTTGAGGGATTATGGGATATCATAATTTACTGCTCTCCCTTAGAAGGTACTGGATAAACACTGCCAAAAACCCTGTTCTTTGGGTGCTCCCTTTCTAGGATATATGTAGACTATTACTCCTTCCTGGTCAGTTAATTTTTTTTTAAACACGGTAATCATCTTAATGATCAGATCTGGATACTGTTTCCAAATCTTCCCAGCAACATGCCTTGTTCCTTTTCTCTAAGCTCCCACTGCTCCCTGTTTATACATCTGTATCCCCCACGCTGAAATAAACACCGATTACACCACACCATAACTATCTGTTACCTCTCCTTGCCTGAAACAAAAGCTCCTTGAGGACAGGATCATTTTTAATTGCAGTAACCATACCCAGATAGTCCCTGGCATATGACGCGTGCATGAAAAAAATATTTGTGAAATGAATGAACAACACACATATTGTCGAATCCCATGTATGTATTCACACTATTTTCTCTCAGAGAAAGTGGTCTTTTACAAGTTTTAATGAAAACTTATTTCACCTATTATGTACTAAGGGATCCACTTTTTATAACCTGATGAAATACACTTTGCAAGGCTGTAAATTTTTGGCTCTTTCTCAAACTGGACTTGATTCATCCTTTGGTCATCTTCCCTGGAGCTGTGGTTTAAAATGTCACCAATTACAACTGGCTCGTTTGTCTTTCATCTCGCCATATAGCTATGTTCTTAAATGTATACCTGAGAATGACACAAGTATGTCCATGAACAGGCAAAATATATCCCTAAATGGACCTCTGTCCTTAAATAAATTTTTTTCTACTTTTTTCATCTCTCTTTCAGGCCCATCTTGAAAATCAACTTGGTTTGATAAAAATTAATAAACCAAAATGTTTGAACAGGAAGTTAATTACGAGTTACAGTGAGCAAATGTAAGAGAAGTAACACCTGCTTCTGAAATGCCAGGTGATTGCTGGCAAACAGAAAAGATTATCTAAATTGTAATTTTGAGGGAGCAGCCAATGTTAGTAGGCCTTCTGGGTTTTAAAAATCCCTGGTAAAGAATTCAGCTGCTACCCTTATTTTGGAAGGTAATCCTACAGTGAAAGCCAGCCTAACATTCACTATCAGGAAGTGCTGACCAGTAACTTTTTAAGTTAAAAAAGGTGTCATATTAATATTTAAGTTATGCCAAATATTTTAGATATTAATGTTTTATTTAGAATTAAATGCATTGTTTACTTCACAATAAAATTTATTACCAAATATATACTTTATGTAAAACAAGGAAAATTTAAAATCTACTTATGAGTTCTAATGCTGATTTTGCTATAAAAGCAAAATTATAATTATGCTTCTTACTAAAACTGCATAATTTGTGAGAAAGTCCTTTCTGTTCCCTCTGCTCCTATTGTTCTTCATGCTAAGTTCAAATTTTTAGTTTAGATTTTTTACATAAAAATTGTGTACCTATTCATTAATTGAATTTGTTTTTATGTCATAAATCATTACTCACTGAACTGCATATTTAGTGAAGATATTTTTGAAAGCCAAGAAAACCACAAGTATTGCACAAATTAAAAAAGCATCTGAATTTCTCCCTACACTACACACACATACGTATAGGTATCAGCTCACCTGGCTCACTCTCCAATCTAAGATATGACTAGAGCATTATAATGATTTAATGTGGAGTTCTAAGGCAGCCCAAGAAGAAAACAATCATAAGCTACACAATCATTTCTTTGCCAAGTTTAGCAAAGTGTATGGAGAGGAAAGAAAGTTGGTGTTTACATGTAACAATAGTAATATTTTGGAGGCATTAAGGCTGGAGTAGGCTGCAGCCATTCAGATGAACAGAGGCAGTAGAGAAGGAGTATGAAATAATCCGAGGGCACCATTTAGTTGAATTATTTTCTTTTTAAAAGGCGTTTTTCAGGCTAAAGAGAGCTAAGAGACATTAGACACCTTCATAGCCTTTCTCATGTGGTCTTGACCAGATGTGAGTTGGCAGCACACATCCTCAAAGGGCTGCCTCTGCAGAAGCCGGGCGCCCCCTCTTCTCCTAAAAAGGGAGATCAAAACGACAGGCTCCAGGAATAAACATTACATCAGCTCTTTTGTTCCGGAGTGTGAGATTTCCATCATCTTTGTCAGAGAAAATCAGATCAAAAGGGACGTACAGAGGATCAGGTCCTGTGAGCACAGCCAATCTTGTCCCCTCCCAAGAGACCCGGGCTTTTGGCACGCCTTGCAGGGTGGAGTTAACCTTAACTGCTGAGGCCCTCAGCGTCCCAAGGAAGCACAAGTGTGGCCCAGTGGGGGAGAGCTCCCCGGGGAAGAAATGCTCCTTTCCATCACCAGAAAGAGCCACCTTGAAAACAGAGTATTTGGTCCTCGTTGGCATCTGACTCATCTGTTGTGGCGATCAAGACGTTACCAGAGTCCCATTAAGACAATGGACACCCAGTTCGCTGGGTGGAAACATTAATAACCCATACTTAGAAAGACGGTGGTAACTAATCGTTGCTTAAAGTGGCCATTTGAATGACCTTTGGATCTGCTTTAGAGATTTAGGGATAGATGTTTAAAAAACAAACAAAAACAAACAGCAAAAGTGGTAACAGATTATCATATAGGTATTGTGTGAGTATATGTATGCATATATATGCACTTTTTCCACAAATAAAGTTATAGATTCTTTCATTTGGCTTGCCAATTGCCAGTCACCTCTACAGGTGCCAGGGGTCCCGGATTTCCAGGACTCTCCCCGGCCCCATAGAAGACCCTCTTCTTCCCTCCCCACCTGGCTGTGGACCCCGGATGGAGGGGCTTTCCCTCCCCTGGTGGCTAGGCCACCCGCCCGGGTCCCAGTTCGGAGCCTGGCCACTGTCCCCTCAACGTCCCAAGCCCCATCGCTGCTGCCCACGTTCCTTCCTCTTCCTGGGCCACAATCTCGGCGTTCCCGGGCCGGATTCACGCAGTAGAGGCAGGAACCCCATCGGGGAAGACCTCTCGTGGGGACCTCGAGCACCACGTGCGACCCTAAAACCCCAAGTCTCCTCTCCCGTCTCGCCGGGACACATGCACCTGGAGCAGGGCCGGCCAGGCGCGGCCTCCAGCGCTCAGGGACCCCAAATGACCGAAAGGCCGCCGCCGCTGCGGATTCGGAGGTCCCGCCTCACACCCGGGACCACCCCGCCACGCCTCGGCCGCCGTCCGGCGGGAAGTGGAGGTGTGTGGGCCGGGCAGGGAGCGAGCCGCGCCCTCGGGCCGGCGTGGGCAGGGCGCCGCGGCCTGCGCAGCCCCGAGAGCCCCGCGTCGCCCTCCCGAGCCAAGGTTCTCAGGAGCGGGCCGCGCAAAAGACGTTAGCGGGAGGAGTTAGCGGCTGTTGGGAGAACGGGTTCAGGGGAACAGCCCCGGCATTCTCCGGGCGGGCCGCCTTCCTCCTTCCCGGGCCGGGGCGCCGGCCCGAAGGGGCGCGAGTGCCGACGGCGACCGCCCGCCCTGGCACGCCCGGGCAGGGCCTCGCAGGAGCAGCCGCAGGGCGGGCGGTCGCCGGTTGGCCCCGCCGGGTCCAGAACGCCCAGGGGTCGCGGCGCGTCCGCCGAGAGCGAGTCAGGTGAGGAGGTCGCCATGGCGATGCGGCCCCCGGCGCGCACGCCCGCTGCGGTTGGCATGGGAGCGGGCCCTGCGGGGCCGGGAGCGCCGCTGATTGGCCGATTCAACAGACGCGGGTGAGCGGAAAGAGACTAGAGCCGAGCGCTCCGGCCGCAGCCGCAGGGTGCCGCCGCCCCGGCTGGAATCTATCGACACCGAGGTCGCCTCCCGCCCCGCCCTGCTTCGCCCCGCCCCCTCCGGTGACCCCTCAGCCCCAGTCCTCGAGTGCACTTGCTAATTGCTGCACACACACACAAAGATACAACGCCAAGGAAAGGGGGCCCAGCTGTGGGCTCCAAGCAGGTTTTGGGGCCTTCTGTCTGGTGGGAGGAGGGCCGCGGGGCAGCACCCTGTTTGTCACTTGGGAAGGGGACATACTTTCCCACAGTAATGTATCTTGGATCTTTTGTTTGGTGTCAGGGGAGATGAGTGTCATGGCAGGGAAAGACCTCGGCTCATAGATTTAAACTCCCAGTCAACGTGGGTCTTAGTATCTCACCTTGGAGGTTTGCCAAGATGTCTCTCTCCTTCCAACCCTCAAGCAGGTCCTGGAAGAAAACCCTGAGAGATTCGAATCACTGTTTTGGTTCAGAGCAGCTTTGGTCGCTTGTGCCGTCGCTCACACCCTTTCAGCCCTAATAACTACTGGAAAGATCAGCAGTTGGTGCTGATCCCGAGGTGCTCTCTCCCTCCTGGAGAGTCCTTGGAGCCCCGGGTGGAGGGGGTTGGCTAACCAGGTTGTCTGTTTGTCTTTCCCTGGTGACAGCAGCTTGTGGCGTCTGAGGCAATGCGTCGCAGCAGCTCCAAGAGCGGAGTCGTCGTGGCTGCAGTGGCGGGAGGTCCCGATGCTTGTCAGATGCTCACCAGAGCCCAGCTGGGCCAGGATCCCCCACAAAGAACAGTGCTAGGGGAGCTAACTGAAAATGGGCAGTTCAGGAAAACCTGCGGCCAGGTAATGATTCAGAAGTACTCGGGGCCGGGAGCGGTGGCTCACGCCTGTAATCTTAGCACTCTGGGAGGCCGAGGCGGGCGGATCGCTCGAGCTCAGGAGTTCGAGACCAGCCTGAGCAAGAGCGAGACACCGTCTCTACTAAAAATAGAAAGAAATTATCTGGCCAACTAAAAATATATATATAGAAAAAATTAGCTGGGCATGGTGGCGCATGCCAGCTACTTGGGAGGCTGAGGCAGGAGGATCGCTTGAGCCCAAGAGTCTGAGGTTGCTGTGAGCTAGGCTGATGCTAGGCGAGCCTACTTGACACCTCCACTTAGATCATATAATAGGCACCTTATACTATGCAAAGCCAAGCACCAACCCTTTTCCCTACTCCAAGCCTACTCTTCACAAATTCTTCCTTGTCTCAGTAAATGGAATGTCTGTCCTTCCTGTGATTTAACATCAAGACCTTTTTCATCCTTGACTCTTCTTTTTTTCTCGCCCCACAGCTAATCTAATGAGAAAATACTATTGACTCTACTTTTTGAAATGTCTAGAACCTCTTCAATTCTCGTTTTTTACTGTTAACTTCCCTGATTCAAACCCCTGTTATGTCTCACCTAGAATTTGCAAGATTCATAACTAGTCATCTTACTCTTATCTTGCTCTCCATACCTATACACAGCCAGAATGATCCTTTCAGACATAAAAGAATCATTCCTCTCCTCTGCCTAAAATCTTTCAGTGGCTTCCATCTCTGAATAAAAGCCAGTCCTTAGATGGCCTATGTAAGGCTTACATGATCTGGGCTCTCCTTTCTTTCTGGCTTATGTACTACACAACTCTGTCTCACTGTGCTCTGTCTGCTCCTACTATATCTTTTCTTCTTTGTCTCCTCCGTCCCCCACCTCTCTAGGACTAGAATATAAATCCCATGAGGGTAGTCTTTTTTGAACATTTTGTTCACTCTTAAATTCTGGGCACCTAGAATAGCACCTGGCTAAGTTCAGTAAATGTTTGTTTAATGAATATGTGTTTCCACCTATGTACATGTATCTATATGGCAAGAGTCCAACTTGGCAGTAACTTGAAGTCATGGTTATCTGGTTATAGTAACTTGTGATTGTGCCCTTTATAGTCTTTGTGATTTTTTTCCTGTACTATCATAAAAGTTTTTTTTCTTAATGGACATAAGTCACTTGATAAAGGCAAGGGAAAGTTGTGGAACCACACACTAACTTAGAAGTAGCCTTCAACAGTGAGCACCAAGATAAATTATATAAACAATGTTAATGCAGTAGATAGAGCTAGCATTTGCATACATATAGCTCAGGTTCATAAAGCTTGCCCACCTGCCCTGGTTCAACTGACTTGCATACCATCCAACATGACTCACCATAAGAAGCAACAGTGTTTGATGCATTATACTTGTTTACTGTGGTGACACCACAGTTGTTCCCATTGTTAATGTTATAAGAATATAGAAAAGGAAGAAGTGATTGAGAAATTCTCCCAATAGTAATTGCATTAAGCCACACAAAAACATTCTATGGCTTATAAGAGAATTTAGTAGTATGGGTTTCCAAAATCATGTTTCTAAGTAACTGGGCATAAAATGGGAACTTTATATAAGACTGCTGGTAAAAAGTCACTATTTAAGGAGGAAGACTATAGGAACTCAGTAACTAAGGGTCAAGAGCTATTCTGACTACTTATAATATCCCATGATGCTATAAACATAAAAGCCAATTTACAAACTTCCCCTTACATGTGGTACTTATTTCATTTTGGAGAAGAGCTGTAGCTTTCCTTTTTTCTATCATCATGCGTTCTCTTTGATACCTATGTGAGGAAGATGACAAATTTTAGGTCGCTCTTTTCCCATGTATCAAATGTCGTCAAAGATAAGGGAAAAGTTATACTTTTGAAGCTTCCTTTTCTGGAATTAAATTGTCAACATAGATATTTCAGTTTAGGATTAATTTTACCTTCTCAGGTTATTGGTTTGAGTCACAGAGTTTTATATTACCTATATGATCTTTGGGGTGGCCTCTAATAAAAGATTTAACTCTTTTTTAGGGGATTGCAACAATCAGGTGTTTTTCTGGATCTGAAAATGCCTTCCCTCCAGCTGGAAAGAAAGCGCTGTCTGACTGTGGGGTCCATGAGCCCCCCAAGCAAGGGTTTGACATCTACATGGATGAACCTGAAAAGGTGGACAGACACAGCTGCTCAGGCAGAGAGGGGATGGCTTTTGGGGATGTCTATGAAGTAGACACCAGCACACTCAAGTCAGACCTTCACTTCCTGCTGGACTTCAGCTCAGGTAATCTGACTCACCTACAACTGATGGTGCCCTGTATTCATAACCACCCACAGTGTTCAATAGCAAGTAACTAGCCAGACAAAAACAGGAAGTAATGGCTATATTCACAACTGCCTGTGGAGGGTTAGTGGATGGAACAAGTTTTTAAATTAAATGACTTATCTGACAATGTTGAACCCCTGCAGTTTCCCCTATGCTGGTAGATTCATCTCTCCATTCCCAGTCTGAAGATGCATCGGATTTTGGCACAGATGTGATAAATGTGACTGAATATGCTGAAGAAATTCATCAGTACCTTAGAGAAGCTGAAGTGAGTTTTCTCAACTTCTACTTCAATCTCCAGGACCACAAGCTCTTAATATTTAGATAAGTTATATACTCTTGGCCATAACCACTAGTGAATGGCACTCTTGTGACAGCTAAACATAAGAATATCTATGAAAAAGAATACTTGTGATGGTGAGTGGTGATAACTTGAATTATTTCTATATAACTCAAATGTTTAAATATTTCACTCTTGGGAATAACTCATATTGCCATTTCCCCCCTCCCTTAAGTTATTTGTTAACCAAGTACATTATAGAACCAGGATTTCATACTTTCTTCCTCATTGTCGTAAAGATTTATTTGGCTCTGAATCAGGATCCTCCTAACCTTTGCCCATGAGATTTTTAAAAATAGCAGCTGTACTATGGAGTGATCTTTCTGATACTGCCACTACTTAAATGTCAAACTTTTCCCCCAAACAGATAAGGAACAGACCCAAAGCTCACTACATGAGAAAGCAGCCAGACATCACAGAAAGCATGCGTACGATTCTGGTGGACTGGCTGGTGGAGGTTGGTGAAGAATATAAGCTTCGAGCAGAGACTCTGTACCTGGCTGTCAACTTCCTGGACAGATTCCTTTCATGTATGTCTGTTCTGAGAGGGAAATTGCAGCTTGTAGGAACAGCAGCTATTCTTTTGGCTTCGTAAGTGTTCTTCCAGCTTGAATAATGTGAAACTATTGACTGTCAAAACACTTAATTTTTATTCCCTATTTATTGAAGAAACTCAGTACTTGATAATTAAAACTATTCATATCTCCTTTGATAAAAGATCATCATCTTCACAGGATTTACTAAGAAACTGAATCTTACCAAATGTTCACTCTTCACTTCAGATGTTTAAGATGCATAGCAGCAAGTTCAATATCTATCACGAACTTGTTGAGGCAGCCAACAGCTCAAATTCAGAATCTAATTTAACTCTTTTGCAGTGTGGCCTTTTGGCTGTGTTCTCATACAAGTAAAAGTCCTATCTGAAGAGATTTTAGTTCCATGAAAGCTGTCTTCAATATCTAGTAAATGACCCCATAACAGCACAGTTTTCTTATTTGGTTACAGTGAATAAACTATTATAGCTGGTTCCTGTTACTGTCAGTCATTCACAACACCACCCACTGTGTGGGAAAAGAGAGCTGGGTTGTGAGAGCTGCCTTTAAGGGACCTGGTGCTGAGGGGTAGCTTCCTTTCTGTTCTTCTGGCCCCATCCATTCTATCGTTAATGCATAAAAACTTGCCAAAATTCCCCTAAAGAAAGTAGAAACAAAAGCAGAAGGGAAGAATTGATAATAGTGAGATTATATCATTATCTTCCTCTTGGCTATACAGCATCATTTGCTAATTCAGTAGAGAAAGGCTAAATGTGATCTTTTTAAAAATTAAAGGCCTACAGATTCTTTTTCTATCATTGTTTTCATCATAATATTCTTTTTCCCAAAATGATTTGAGGGCTATGGAATTAATAGGAATTTACCTATAGTATCTGCCATTCACAATCTTTCAGTGTATCAGAGACCAAACCTAAAATTCTCGGTTGGAAATTGTTTCTTTTATGACCCCTATTAGTAAGTCCAACATATCCTTGTAATTAATACCCATGGTGTTGGTCTGGAAACAAGCTAATGTTTTCATAGCCCTGTGCCACTTAGTGGTATTTAAGTGGACATGTGGGTGCAAAGTAAAGAAGTCCGTGAGGGTGTGTTGTGGCATGGGAGGTAGAGCCATAGCTTCCAAGCTTTACTTCTAAAAAACTGTTTACCTTTCTAAGGAAATATGAAGAGATATATCCACCCGAAGTAGATGAGTTTGTCTATATAACTGATGATACGTACACTAAGCGACAGCTATTAAGAATGGAACACCTGCTCCTGAAAGTCTTAGCTTTTGATCTGACAGTGCCAACCACCAACCAGTTTCTCCTTCAGTACTTGAGGCGGCAAGGAGTGTGTGTCAGAACTGCGAACCTGGCCAAGGTATGTATGCCACCTACGTGACTTCCAGGAACTCCTGGTGCCAGTCTTTCCCAGTTATCCTTCCATTCTTCCTTCCTTTTCAGTTTTATTTCATGAGCCCAGAAAAACTTGTTAGTAATGGAAGAGAGCTAATTGTAAAAACACAACTTCTGGTTACAAGACATTACTATTGACTACATTTGGCAAACACAGATTGTCTAATTACCCAACTATTAAAGAAATTTAAACTTAGAGACTGTTCCCTTGTTGGATACAGACCACATGCAAAAAACAATTCTTAAGTTTACAGAATGGGAACAAAGTAATGTAGTTTAATTTGGTTCTACTCTCATCCTAACATATTAAGTAATGAAGCATTATTTGGTGATCTGGAGTTATAGAAATTTAGTTGAAGACGTTAAAGTATCGGTTTGTTCAACTTGTTTTCCAACTGCTGTGATCTAGGATATTTGGTATTTATGTGCTATACAAAGGTGAGAAGGATGTCTGCATAAATTTCCCAATATGTTTCTTCTAATGTGATGTGTTCCCACTTGTACTTCTCAAGCCTCTGAACTGCATGCATATGCTTGGTAAATTAATAGCTTTAATATAATCATATTTTTGCCTTTTAGCTAAAGACTGTTCCCATTCCAGCTGCCAGAGCAATGCTACTTTATCTGACCAACTTAAAACTGCACTTCTAGGATAAGATTAAGAAAAATAACCTACCACATATACTATGTGGATAAGCCAAATACTTTTTTGTATTGAAATTTTATTACAACATAAATGTTATTCTGGTTATGGACAGGCATACCAATTACTATCCCAGTGAATAATTTTGAGTTTCTATTTCTGTACTCTTTACTAGATGTTGATTGAACAAAGATAAGACACAATTTATTCCCTTGCTATTTCTAGATTTACTTGTGACCTTTGTCAAATTTCTAATTCCAATGAGATTTTCTCTCTTGTGCTTAGTACGTAGCAGAACTGAGTCTACTTGAGGCTGACCCATTCTTGAAATATCTTCCTTCATTGATAGCTGCAGCGGCTTATTGCCTGGCAAACTATACTGTGAACAGGCACTTCTGGGTAAGATTCTAACTTCTTCTTTCTTGATGAAGTTCAAGACCTATCTAAAATCTGTTCAATAACTCTCAAGGCTTAAAATAGACTTGCCTCTTATGAGGGAAAGTTAGTTTCATAAGGAAGTGGTTGTCTTGACTGCAGATTACAACATGCTACTGAGTCTTGCAGGTCAACCTTCATGACCTTGACTCAATGGCTTTATTCTATGAGGACTGAGATTACAGGAAGACAAGGAGATACATCTCATGTTCCTTCAGCAGAAGCAGGCCTGGAAACCTCAATGCCCACTATTAGGCATGCAGGGCCCTTGAGGTACACTCATTGCCCACTTCAAGCAAAAGTTGTTGACTTTCCCTACCTGTATTAAAAAAATCCTGGGTACAATTAGGATGGCCAGAAGATTGCACCAGGCTTTCAAGAGAACAGGGCAGTTAGTGTTGCCTCTTGCCTGAGAAGGTGGCAAGATCAGAAATGGGCCCCTAGGTTTGGTTCTGGAGGCTCAGTGTAGTGCTAAAAGAAGTTGAGTGTCTACCTTTACTTTCTGGAATACTTATTTTTTTCTCCTGCATTTTGACTAAGAATCTTTCATATTCCGTACAAATAGGATGGTCAGGCAAGGGGGCTCTTGAGGGACCAGTGAAAATCCCACTCATGAGGGAACAGGGAAAGTGATCTGCCCCTGGAGTAAGCATTACCAATATACAATATGAGCACATTTAGAACGCTGGCTGTTCTTCCTGATATTTTATATCTAAAGTCTCTGAAGGAGGTTATGGTTTCTTTTGAGATGAATGAGGATACTTACTAAGAGATTACTTCTCTTTATTTCACAATCGGTTATCTTCAGATTTCTAATGTCTTATAAAGTTATGTGAAGCAATTTTTTTCTTTTGTCTTGATTAGCCAGAAACTCTTGCTGCATTTACAGGCTATTCATTAAGTGAAATTGTGCCTTGCCTGAGTGAGCTACATAAGGTGTGCCTTGATATGCCAAATCGACCTCAGCAGGCAATTAGGGAGAAGTATAAGACTTCAAAGTAAGTCACTGACATTCTCTTATCTTGGCTCTCTATTTAAAGCTTAATGGGTTATAGTAATGTCAGAATTAAAAATAGAACAAATCGTATACCTGGTACTAGTTTGGAAGAGTAAGGTCACACGTTAAATCAAGAAAATCACTTCGGAGAGGCCTAGATGTATAATTTGTCAGGTTGTAGTACTATAGTCAGCCAGCGTCCTTCCCTTCTGTTAAAACTACTAGAAAGTTTTCTGTGGCCCAACTGAGATTGTACAGAACTGAAGTGCTTGGCTTGTTCTGACCTTGCCTTGGGTCTCATTTCAGGTACATGCATGTGTCCCTCATGGAACCACCTACAGTTCTTCCTCTACAATAAGTTGCAGAACTGAAACACAGATCAACAGAATTGCTCTTAATATTCATAGATTCCTGCAGGTTGGGTCAACGAATGTTGCCGAAACGTAGATGACTTTTTTTTATTGTAAATGTATTTAGATTCCCTTAGACTTTAGTAGCTTGTAATATAGTCTAACATTTTTTAAAGAATAAACAACTTACCTTATGACCATGTGTTAGGCTTATTTACTAATTAACATGGCTGGAATTTTAGTTGCTAGTATTAAAAGTGTCATCTCTGTTTTCTAAGTTTGTTTTACAAATGTGGCATGCTATTAGGAGTAAGTGTTCTAAGCTTCCAGAGACTTTCCTGTTTGGTAAATGACTACCCTGAGGCTTTCCCCTCCTGTCTCTTTACTCCCAAGATAGCTCTCCACAGATTGGCAAATGAAGGAAAGGCCGACCCAGATAGGCTGGTGAAGGAATATGAATAAGCACTGCCTAGTCTAGCTTCCCTCTAAAACCCAAGTCAGTGAGAGGCCTGAGGGCGAGGGAATGTGGAAAGGAGGTCGTGGGTAGAGTCAAAACATAAAGAGTGTGTTGTGCACCGTCTGGGGGATGGACACGCTTGAAGGTCTGACTCAGTGGGGAGGGGGTGGCAAGGGCAATATGTGTAACCTAAATATTTGTACCCCTATAATATGCTGAAATAAAAAAAAAAGAAAAGAAAAACAGTGTCTGTGGATGGAATATGGAATGTCCTTGGAGAAGATGAAGTTTCTAAGGCAGGTGAGTTGGCCGACTGAGCACATGGGCCTATTCACTTGCCAGGCTAGGTGTCCGCCCGGGCCGCAGGTGCTCCCTTCTCTGTAAGTGTCCCCTCCCTTTCACTCTGGCTGGGTTTCCTGCTGAGCATCTCCAAGTGTTTGCTTACATCTGTCCAGAGACACCATCATTTGCATCAACTTGTTTGCTACCTACAAACTTGATTGACTAGCTAACTGGGAAAGGGAAGAGCTATACACAGTGGAATGTTGGCTGGATATTGGGGAGTTTCAGTCACACAGTGCAGGTAACATAAATATTCTCAACTGATCCATGGTCATATTAACTTTTTACCCTAAATATCCTCCCACTTCCCCCTGTTTACTTTCCACATTGGCTGCTCTTTCCCTGCATTATCAAGAGTTACCTGTAGGAACAGGGATATATGTCCATGCTGAGATCCCATCTTTATTTTCAGTGTAGGGGCTATCACATTCAAAGACAAAACCAACTTTTTCTCGCTCCCCGCCACCCTCAGTTTGTAAGCAAATGAAGATAGAGGATATCAAAAGCTACAATCCCAGCAGGGAATCTGATGTTGGGCTGCAGTTGAGAGGTATATACACCCCTGCTCTTGTACCAAATGGAATTCCTTTTAATTGCATGGAAAGTTGCAAAGTTACACAGTACCTAAGGCTGGAAAGGCAGCTGAACCTGACCCTTTGTCAAGCCCAGACTCAGCTAATGGAGACAGTGGGTCAAGACACTCATGGTCTAGTTTAGAATGGAAGCCTGTATTCTGCAACTACCAACTGCAGGGCTGTACTTATGTGTCTCCTTGCTTCTGTGAGCAGCTCTTGCTGGAGTTGGACTCAAGCATAAAAGGAAAGTACTACCAGGCTGCCTGCTTTACTGTCCCAGCCTCAAACTGAACTAGAGATGAGACATTGGGTAAAGGTGTGGGTCAGGTGCTGGAGGAGGGAATGAGGTCAACTCAGGCTTATTCAACTAAGCTCAACCCTACTGGAATGGATTTTCTCTCCTTGCTTTAGTCTGCAATGAAAACAGAGTAACATCTGGTTATCAACTTGTGGAGTTGAGTGTCTCAAATCATCACAGTACTGATTTTAAACTTCTGTCATCTAGCATATGCTTTCTATAATTTGGGTGATTTTCAGCAGCTCATTCTTTTAAGGGAATTGAAACTGAGAGGCAAATACAGTGGAAGAACAGTACTGCCTTTCTCTTCCGCCCAGAAATTTATCCTTATCAGAGACCCTTAGACATGAGACCAGGATCCTAATTCCAGCTTGGCTATTAATTATGTGATGCTGGTTGCAGTCAGGCAAGCTAAATTGCCTCAGCCATCCCCAGATGTCTGGCTTACCACCTTAAAGATAGATCTCTCATGTCACTCTCCAGTGTATGTTGGGGAAAAGGAGCTTTTGTTTCCACATGACCATCCTTCCCTAGGAGCCCACCACTGTGTTCTTGTATTTGGCAGGTGGAGAAAGCACACCCATTCTTACTGCAAGGGGCTGAGAAATGTAATTTAGCTGTAAGCTCTGGGAGGAAAGGGGAATCCAATGTTGATAAAAAAATGGTCTTTGCCACAGTGGACATCTCACCTAATGTCCTGAACTTCAATCTCTTTGTGAATGATGAGTTTGATTGGCTCAGTATTTGTCTCTTTTGGGTTACATACCCATTTTCACTATTTCTGCCATACCTAGGTATCACTTTTAAAATGACTTATTTTTTAAACTTAACCTCTTCTTAGCAGTAATATTCCTGAAATAATGTATGTGAAATGCTAGTCACATGTTTTCTGATACATGTTAGAATACATAACCACTGAATGTGTGTCACTTAAGATTCTATGCTCTATCAGGTACAAAATATCACCCCATGGGAATTCAATGATCTGACATTCTGTCCAATTCTGTGGAAAATTTTTAGTGCTTAAAATAGTAAATGTCAACAAGAATTCACTTTATTATGTGTCTTAAATTTGAGAGTACGTGGGCAAGCAGTTTGAAGGGGTCACGAGCTGCATTCTCTCTTGAGAATGGCACTATCTTAGGATGATTAAGGACAACAAAAGGAGGTCACAGGGATTTAGGCCTTTAAAATAGTGGGATAATGTCTCATTTCATTCTTCCTTCTCTTTTCCCCTCCCCCTCAAGCACTAAAAGCAAGAGCCAGGGAAGAGGGAAGATTGACACACTGTTTGGGATGGACAATTTGATGTGGCAGTTCTGACACTTAGGACTGGGGAAGGTGCTTAAAGCTGGGACAAAACGTCAAACTAGAATTTCTCCTAGAAATAAAGCATAACGGGAGTTACGCCCCTGGTGCCAGAATCCATCTTTGTCTCACATCCTGCTGTCTCTGCCCCGCCATTTCTGATCCGCATCAGTGTCTGTGGCAGCAACCTCATGGCCCTTCAGTTTCCATTTCCTTGTTTCTAGGGTTTCTGAAATGAAATGGATGACGTCTCTTTCCTACATTGAATTTCTCAATGTATCACCACTGGGATAAACTATGGAGCACACAGGCCCTTCCCAAGCCAGACCCCACCTGCCACAGCAGCTCTGCTTTAGTTAGCCTGTCGTCCCTGAAGCGGTTGTGTTGTCCACGCCCTATTCCCTCACGCACACTGCTCTCTTTTTGCAAAGCAGTTCCCACGTCCCTTTACCACTTGGCTACCTCTGAGGTTATTCTTCTGAACTAATCTCTGGCTTTAGCTCCTCCATCAGCTTTAGGTAAGTGTCCCTCAGGACACCTGGCTGCCACTTGCCTGCCATCCCTTCCTACAGGGCCGAAATGTGTCTCCCTGTGCTCTCAGCATTGGCTTGATGCTAGAGGTTCGATAATACTTTGTTGAATGAATGAATGGATTATGCTTTTTACAGACAATCAATAGCCCTTGATTTAATCAATTACAAAGTGGGAAGTGTAACACTTTTCAAAATTGGGATAAAATGAGGTTAAAAGAAAAAATTACAATTGAAGGTAAGAGTACATGATATCAATATACTATACAAAGTTCATTCTCTTCATATTTAGAGCATGTATTGTTATATAAGAAGCTAGAAGATAAAGGAAAACTGTCATTAGAGTGTTGGAACAAAAGGCATTTCCTAAATGAGTACTGGGAATACAGGGAGGATTTGAGAGACAGATCCTGGCCTTTGCTCTCTCTTGCCTTTATATATTTCTTTACCTGCTTTAGAGGGAAGATTTTTGCCTTTAAAAGAGAAATCTTCCTGAGCTGTCATTTAATAAGCAACAACACCTTTATTTTGCATGTACTCTGATGTGTCATAAAGCGTATTTGCTTTTGAAATGCATAAACAAAAGCCCTTTTAATGGAATGATTTATTCTTCAATTCCTGAAAAAGAAAATTCATTATGATGACATAACGGCCCAAAGCTTTGCTGTGTGACAGAATGGTAGTGGGGGGACACCTTCATCAAAGGCCCCTAGAAATAGAATGACGAATGCAAGGTCATCTGTGCTTATGGGGCAGTTAAGCAGCCAAAGCCAACCACTCAGACTGAGCTCAGCCCGGGGAGCAAAGGTGGTGAGGCCACTGAAGGGAGGACAGGAAACAGCTGCAGAGAAAGGGACTTTTGAGTTGTAGGGAAGACCCTTGCAGGGCTCATACAGTATGGAAGATACTCCGTTCTGGCCTAAATTCAGAGAGATTGAGAAAGGCCACCTCATAACAGCATGGAGCTAAGCTTTTGGGTTTTCGAAAGAAGCTTTTCAGAATTGACATCTCCCTATGGATCCTGTGTTGTATGAATTGTCCTATTAGTCAGTTTAGGCTAGGCTCTGCCGAGAGAGCAAATTAGGCCCAAATCCTGGTGGCTTAAAACAGTTTGGCCAGCTTGCCTGCTCACCTTTCTTTAAACAGTGATTCAGAGGCCCAGGTTTCCATCTTTCAACTCTGCCAACTTGGAAACCTTTGTTTTCAGATATGTTAATGAATAAGAGAACATAGAAAAAGCACCTTGGAATTTAACCACCTCAGACTGGAACTGGACATATTCCTGTTTCTGTAGGGGCTGGAAAAAGTAGCTTAACTTTTTACCCAGGAAAAAGAAATGGTTAGATGAACACATACCATGGGCTGCAAACCAGTTAACATCTCTCTGTAGATTCTCTTGTGAATCAGTATGAGAGTTAGGAATTAGAAACAGAAATAGCCAAGGCAGTAAAATGGTACTTGCTGAACTGCAATTAAGACAGAAAGGCCATCCTTCAAGAACTGACCTTTGAACAATTACAGACAGAGATGGTGGGCAAGAACAATGAAAGAAAACTATCGGAACGAGAATGGAGTTACTACCTAGTGCAGTGCTTCCCCGGCCATGCTCTGGCATCCCTGGGCCCCTGAGATGCTAAGTGTTCTACTATGGAAGAAGGAGAGAAGAGAAGACTCAGAAACACAAGTCTCTGAGTTGCTGTGAGGCATTTTGTGGTCAAATAAGCCTGGGTTAAAACAGGTTAATCATTCTACTAGTATCAGGACTCTCACAGCCTTGAGTTGGCTGACCGGCTGCCATGGCCATGGTAATGCCCCCGTTCAGATCTCCTGCTGAGGAGAACTTACAGACCAGGGAGCCAGCTGTTGTGCTCTGAAATCCCTCCTCGTGTTTGCACCAAGGAGGACATGCTTCCCTCAGGCGTCCCTGAGGGCTGGGGATCCCATTCCAAAGAGAGGTGGGATTCTTCTGACTGGTGACTTTGGACTTGACAACTCCTAGACAGCCTTTCTTTCTTAGTCTGAGCCTCTTCATATCCAAACCTCCTTTCTCCCTTCTCTCCTTCCCATGAGTCAGACCTACATCATGGTCCAGAGGACAATCCCTGCCCCCTCCGGCTCCCTACACTTCTTAGTCACAGGCAGCTCCCCAGCAAATCTCTGGCACATCTACTCCTGTCTTGGTGCCTTCTTCTGGGAAGCCCCAAGCTAATACACAGCCTTGTAAACCCTAAGGGGGGCGGGGAATAAACAGTGTTTCCTGAATGAAGCTGACCAGAGAAAATGTTCTTGATGCAAAACATATTCATGTTTAAAAGGCCACTAATGTTTGGACACAGGTTGGAAATGCCCCTCTAGGGAAAATGGATTAATTTTTAATTACCTAAAATTGATCTATACTTCAATTTCTATGTTATTGTATTTATAATTTGATTTGCACAGATATGTTTAAATTACCTATTAGTACATTTTGTACAATCTTTTCATAGTTTTATCCAATTCTTTTACTGTTCTGAATTTAAAAGAACTCTTTAGCTGTTATTAAGGAAGATTCCTACCTATTTAGACCCAGTTGGCGTTATAGTTATCGTCCTCGTGCGCGGATGAAACAATCCAGGCAAGCAGCAGCCTTCTTCCTCATGTCCCCTGGGGGTCATTTGTTGAATGCTGTTAATGCAAATCACCAAGTTAGTGACTGACTGTATATTAAATATTGACACAAGAGAGATTTCTGGAATACTTAAAAATGTCTGTGATTAAGAATTTGTGATTTTATTATATTATCACATTCAGGAAAAACTACAGTTTTTATCTGACAATATGGAATGTTAAACTTCTAACCCCATTACATTGGCTTTTGGGAAACAATTGATCCACCAAAGTATATATAAATACTTGTAGGAGAATCCTGTAGGTTCTATGTGTTGAAACTTATTCAAAGGTTCTTAAAATTATCTGAAAAGGAGACCAGAAGAGGAGAATAGAGCAGACCAGATGAGGAAGAGGAAGCCAGACCAGACGAGGAAGAGGAGATGAGACTGGATGAGGAAGAGAACAGACCAGACGAGACTGGATGAGGAAGAAGAGACCAGACCAGAAGAGGAGACGAGATTGGATGAGGAAGAGAAGACCAGATCAGAAGAGGAAGAGAGTGCTAAGTTCTTAATATGCAATACCTCATTCAGATCTCATGAACCATCCTATAAGAAAGGTATTGTTCTGTATCTTGTTTACAGATGAAGAAACTAAGGCTTAGTGTCCAGTGTAACACCTTAACTCATGAAACTGAGAATCAAAACCAGGTGTGACTCCAGAGTCTCTGCTCTTAGCCATCATGCAAGTCAGATACCTTCTTTCTGCCTATATGGTTGTTCCCACAGCTTCCTGCAAAGGTGTTCTCAGGATGGCCCTGGAGCTGAGCCACAGCTGCTGTTCTGGTGATTTTCAACCCCAGATTTTATTTTTACTGTGGATGGGGGAGGGGCACAGTCCTGGGCTGGAGGGCAGAAGTTGGGCTTCTTGTGCTGTTCCATGTCTGGACACAAGAGGGTGAACTCTCAGGAGGCATCTCTTGCACTAGGCCTCACTTGCCCCATGGGTAACATGGGAAGAATAATCCTACTCCTGGTGCCTGCCAAAATTACTCTTTTTTGAGATCATGTATGGAAGAAATCTGCATAAAGGATTAGCATTTATTAGACTATGTATAGATCTAGCCCCCAACGAAAGTTCCAGACTTAATTCCCAAAAGTTCCCAGCAAACTTGGAAAACTCCAAAGGATCCTCACCTCCTGCCTTTGTTCATGCCTTTCCATGTATCTGAAAGGCCTCCTCATCTTCATCTACCATAATGCTACCTATCCAAAAGGCCTAGTTCATAGGCTTCTTCCTAGAAGGTGTTTGTAGACAGCTGTTCTTGAAGTGATCCATTTTTCCTACCTAATCTTTGGCTGTAAGCACTGAAGACAGGCATCACTCCTAGCCTTACCATATAATTACTGATGTATAGGATGTATAGGACATCTCCTCTATGGAGACATGTATTGATTTTTGCTTGCCTAATATCTTCTCCCCATTTTAGTAACAGCAACTTGATTTTCCTCTGGCAAACTTTCTCTCACTTTTAATCCATATGATTTGGATGGGGTTAACCTCACTTCCAAATCCAGAGGTAAGCATGTGACATAGGCCATTCAGAGTTACTATAATGGGTTCAGTGAAGGGCAGGTGACTCAATTAAAAGCACTGAGAATTACTCCTAGGACTTTTGCTAGGACCATTGGCATAAAAAGCTCTATTTTTGCTACAATTGGATGTAAACATGGAGCTGTGAGGGGCTTTCACATGGAAAAAAAAAAATCCTGAGGATGAAGCCACCCAAGAGCAGGTTATAGAAAAAGACCTAATCTGGAGGATAACATTGTTGGAACCCGCTAGATCTTAGATTCAGCTATTCCTGAAACTATTAATAGAAGTAACCTGCCTAGGACAAATAAATTCTGTCCCCTAGCATCAGGCTAGCTCATAGCAACCTCAAACTCCTGGGCATGAGCAATCCTCCTGCCTCAGCCTCCTTAGTAGCTGGGACTACATGCATATACCACCACACCCGGGTAATTTTTTCTATTTTTGATAGAGACAGGGTCTTGTTCTTACTCAGGCTGGTCCCAAGCTCCTGAGCTCAGGTGATCCTCCTGCCTCAGCCTTCCAGAGTGTTAGGATTACAGGTGTGCAGACTGGTACTTTCAAGCAAATATTATTAGTCAATCTTGTGGAAAAATGCGTGCTTTTTTATTTGTATATCTTTTCCATCCTTGCTGTTCAAAGTGCAGTCTGTGGATCAGAGGCATCAGCATTGTCTGGGAGCTTGTTGGAAATACACAATCTCAAGGCCCATCCTAGATGTACTGAATCTGAGACCTGCACTTCAAATAAGGCAGCCAGGAAATTTGCATGCACAGTCAGGCTTGAGAAGCACTGGCTTAAAGAACCCAATTCAGTTCTAGAGATATAAGAGCGTAATAAAATTTGGCCGGTGTTTGCAGACTAGAACCTTCAGGTAGTGATAACTGGTTTCAACATCTCTGCTCCAATGATTGCTGTGGCCTCTAGCTCTCACCATTACACATCTGCTAGAAATAAACACTGAGGCAAAACCTAAATAATTTTAAAGTGGGATTTTCAAAAATCCACATTCTATTTGGTTCTCTATCCTGCACTCAGAACTTGGAGGAGTCATCCCTGTCCCCCTCCTGCTAGTGACCTCTATGTGGCAGTATAGCTCTGAGAAATGTGCAGAAAGTCAGCATTTAGTCTCTAGTTATCGTTTCTCTTCTCTGAGCTGCCTGTCCCACAACGGCACAGAGGAAAGAGTCCATGGGCTAACCCTCTGCTTGCAGTTGGGAAGGACTCAAAGTTTTTCTCTCCTCCTTCCCTTTCTCTCTTCCATTAAGCTAAAGAGACCAAATATCTCAGCTCCAGCCATATCACAGTACTATCAACTCCCCCTCTACCTCAGCCTGGTGTGTTTAACTAGAAAGGAACTCCAGAAACTGTAGAAAGACCAAGTTCTGGATCCAGGAGCACTTGTAGCTCCTCATCCTGGAGCAACACCTGGGCTTAGATCAGAGGGAGCTGGCGGATGAACAGGCCTCAGATGGGATAGTCTAGAAGGAATCCTCAAGCAGCACCCTTGTGGTGGTGTTTTCTGTGAGTAACATGAGCTCCAGGTATCACAATGTTTGTGGTGTCGAGAGTCGGGGTGGGGGAAGGATCTGGGAAAGAATGGTTTGTATCCATGGATACACGTTTCATGGGTGGTTAAGCAAAGGATTAGCGTACCCTCTGGGAATTGAGCACACTGTCACAAACAGCTTCTGTAGCTCCCGGCCAGAGAGAATGGTCATAGCACCTGTTGATGGAGCAAGAGCGCATGGTCATTCAATGCTACAGTAGATGGAAAAAGAATTAGTGTCTTGCACTTTTATTGCATATGCATTTTCATGGTACTTTTAATTACATTGTTTCATTTGATCACCACAAGATTTTGTGGGGTTAAATAGTACAGACAGTATTAGCCCCATTTTCAAGTAAGAAAACTAAAGTTTAGAGTTTGCAGTGGTAGTCGACGGCAGTAGCTCGAACTCACATATTTCATGCATTCCTTGACCTCGAGCAAGTAACTTAATGTCTCTGTGATACAGTTTCCTCATCTATAAATGGAGAGGAAAATAATTGGGTCTCACCCACATGCTAGTTGACACATGCAAAGTTTTTAGCCTAGTGCCTGCCTGTACCTAATAAGAGATGACAATTGTTAGCTACTATGATTACGTCACCAGCCCTCACCACGTTGTGTGTAAATCCACCTAGACTCTGAGCTACCTCAGTGCTGCACCATGTCTCATTCCTCTTGGTATTCCCAGAGCCAACAGATAGCAAGCACACTAAGAGTTTCTTAACCCGAACTGCAGTAGGACTCGCAGATGTGAATTTCGATAGGAAGTGGTCTCCCATTCAATCTTTGCAGCCGAGACCACACTGTATCTCTCTACCTGCGCTGCTTTATTCTGCTCAACCTCCTTTTGTCTTTTATCTCTTCTCCTGGAGGTGTATTTATTATCTATGCCTCTAGTTCTCCAATCCTCATGCAGAGTCTGAATAAAATCACAGTTCAGCTCCAGCTGTGTAGATTTCTACAGCCCAATATGAAGCTCCTGCCTGCTGCTGAGAAAACACACAGATGTGATTTATAATCAGATTTCAGGGGAATGTGGCACGTTGTCAAGGTTTCATTTCTGGCCAAACAGGAGGGAGGAACTGAAAACGGGGCCTTCAGAACAAGAAGAAAATGTCAGGTGCTTAAAGGAAAGCACAAAGCTCAGATTCTAAATAGTCAGATGAGGCCACAATAGCCTTTTGTTTGTGGCTTTATCTAATTCAGGAAAAGTGAATTATACTTGAATAAAACAAATTCATTGCAGGTTTTACACATACGAATGCCTATCTGTAAGTCTATAGATATATGCATATATGGATGTACATGTACATATATCTTCATTTTGTTTCTGGAACTAGAAATCTTCACTCTGTGCAGCCAAGACTCAGTATACAATGTGATATTCTCATTTAATAATCAGTTTTACTAATATAAATAAATTATTTAAAATTCCTCTTATTATCATGAAAATTGTAATCATAACCCATTATCAAGCATTAGCTACTGCTATTGTATAAGACGTATTGAATGGTGTGACTGTTAGCCATGAAGAATTTGTAACTTTACTAAAATGGATGTTCATTGTATAGGCCTAGGGGAGTGTTTGGGGGCAGCAATTAATTTACTAAATATAAGCAATCTTTTTCTTACATAATAGGAATCTTGTTGCTTTGGGCAACCTATTGAAAAAATAGTTTTTACTATTTTTGCAAGTCATCCATGAGGAAGGAAAAAACAGTGATTGCTTAATTTGAAACTTCCAAAAGGATGGAATATGATATTTAGAGCTACTTTAACATATGAAATACGAATAAGAGCTTTCTTGGTTGGTACAAACTATTTTTAAGGTTTTCTATACCTATGAGAATAACAACCTTGCTTAATTTAAAACGTTCCACCCCCTGTTTTTCTTTAGTTTGAGAAAACATAAGCAGATTTGACTTCACATTTTTTTCAGCACAAACATAGTTAGCTGATGGAAGGTGGGATGTGACCTGTAAGTCAATGACCGGTTCCAAGCTAACTATGAGATCGTCAGTGTAGTTTTAAAATCAATTGGTAACACAGACCCATGGCAGAGTAGAGTGACAATTTTCTCAGACACCTAATGTTTTTAAAAATGTCACGCTATGAATTTTGATTATGGTTGTAATCTAAACCGGCTCTCCAATTTTAAAATGATTACATAAAAGCATTGATTTGGTGCCTAAAACACATTTGCTCAGGAAGCACATTTGGGTGAAATGAGAGGTTTTTAAATGAGCAGCATACATTTCCTTCACTCTAGAAAATACCCAGATAATATATTCTTCTCTTAATGAATTCTACTAATCCAAAGCTTTGATGCATCTGTCTTTATATAAATATATTATCACCTAATTTCTGATGCTGAATTAGCTGCGCTAGTTCATTTTCTGTGAGTGACCCCACCAATCTCAGCCTTCACAAATACAGGGAGGAAGGATTGTCTGAAGCATTAACCCGAGTTCTGCAATGAGGACTTGAACATGCCCTTCTCTGTGTTGTTAGAGAAAGAAACTTATAGTGAGAACAAGGAGTGCTTGCGATCTTTTCAGTTGTCTTTTACTTAATGTTTGCCTAGAGGTTGGGTTTAATTTGGGTGAGATGCTCCTGGGGGTCTCAGTTTGTGTAACTCTGAGGCAAAAGAAGGAAGGGAAAAGCATTCTACCAGGCAGATTCAGATGTCCAAGCTTTTGTGTCACACGGGGGACTTTTATGATTCAGAGGTCCTAGATAGCAGGATTCTAGGCCAACTTGGAAAAATGAGAACAAGGAAATAAAAAAAATTTCCAAATGACAATAATCTAAGCCAAACTCTGATGAGAAGTCAAGGGTAGACTACAGGAGTTCCTTTTAAAGTGTGAACAATAGGCTGTTTTTAAGCCCTGTCTTAAGAAAAAGTATCTCAGAGGGATCCTGATCCAATCTTTGTTTTAGACTCACCTTGTCCCTAGACTCCTGAGTTGTTGTCATTGTGGAAAACCAGCATGATATTGCTACAGAAGAAATGGTCACCAACTCACTGAATCAACTGGGATTTTTCCATTTCCTAGGGGGAGGTAAGAATGCAAAAAGGTGAAGGAAGAACTTGGCCACCAATACACTACTAAATATTTAACAACTGGCTTTCTGGGGGAAAAAAAGTATACCTATATATATGTACATAAGTTTATTATAAATTGTACAGATGTAAAGATTATGTGGCCCACAACTTATAAATAATAAAAAATATATAATACTCTTCTTTATAAATTCCATATAGTTAATTGATTCTTACAGAATACTTTTGCTAATTTTTGCTGAACTCATATCTATAGCCAATCTATGGTTGCAATTGAGAAACAAATGCAGTTCTCACATGAATATTAGTTGATATTTTCATTTAAGTCAATGAATAAATAAAACATCAAAGATGTATGTTGAAAATCACTTGTTGACCAATGACTTTGAATACTGGAAGAATACTGGAAGAATATTTCTCCAATTTTTAAGTACTATTTACAATGTAATGGCCAGAGACATGACACATTTAAAAAGTTTAATCTGCATTATTTACATTTTTTCTACTACTTTCTTAAGTCCAAACAAGGAATTGGCAAATCTGTTTATTTATTTCAGAGACAAGGTCTCACTCTATCACCCAGGCTGGAGTGCAGTGGCCTGATCATAACTCACTGCAGCCTTGAATTCTTGGAATCAAGAAAATCAATTCTCCTGCTTCAGACACCCAAGTAGCTACCATATACCACCATGCCTGGCTATTTTTTAAAAATTTTTTCTAGAGACAGGGTCTTTCTGCATTGCCCAGGCTGGTCATGAACTCCTGGCCTCAAGCAGTCCTCCCACCTTAGCCTTCCAAAGTGCTGGGATTACAGGCATGAGCCACGTCACACAGCCATCAAACTTTTTCTGTAGAGGGCCAGATTGTAAATATTTTAGGCTTTGCAGGCCATATGGTCTCTATCCCAACTATCTTTGTCTACACAACTCCACCACGTAGCACGAATCAGTCATAGATAGTATGTAAACAAATGATTATATTCCAACAAAATGTTATTTATGAACTCTGAAATTTGCATTTATATAATTTTTATGAAATATTATTCTTCCTTCAAATTTTTCAACAATTAAACATATAAAAAGCTGTTTTCGCTCATAAATCACACAAAAATGGGCAGTGGGCTGGATTAGGTCTATGGGCTATCTATAGCTTGCCATTCTCTCCTTTAGACACTCAACAAAACAATAAGCCAAACTGTAGCATTTGCCAAGTTCTGTGATGTAAATATTCCCACCATGGACGATTTCAAGCTACCAGTGTGACATCATTGAATTTTGGGAAGAGACGTGGTGTAGCATTTCATTTTATAGTATTTCTACCCTGCAGGCATAATAGATAAGAATAACCCCAAGAACATAGATAATATTAAAATGTAGTAAAATAATTGAAATTTTTGGAGGTTGGTTGTTGAACATAGCCATTATTAAAAATGAAATTGTATGTTTACAAATAATTAAATTATACTAGAGATAAGGTAATAACTACTCAAGACTCATAATTTCAATTATTTTACTACATTTTTGGAGGTTGGTTGTTGAACACAGCCATTATTAAAAATGAAATTGTATGCTTACAAATAATTAAATTATACTAGAAATAAGGTAATAAATACTCAAGACTCATAATTTCAAACATTTAACAGTTGAGAGTTGGTACAAACCGGCTCCACCTAACCACTAAACTTAGCACTTATTCTAGAGCATATTGTATCTATTGACTCTGAGATTCCCACATCAAACACAGACACAGAACTGCCCTCCAGAGCTAGAGAGTTCTGAGAATCTTAGACCCTAAGTAACCTAGGAAGCTTTAGCTGACTCTGCCTACCACGTAGAAGGGGAGATGAGGAGACCTTCATTGCCACAGGAGCAAGTGGGTTTTGACAGACCACCCCAGTGGAAAAATTATTGTAATCATAATAATGGTATTAATATCTAGCATTTATTGAATATTTATGTTAGATTTATCTGTGTGGATGTTCCCTGGTCCCCAGGTTCCCAGTGTCAAGAATGAGCACTGGTACCGAGTCGAGCCAATGACAGAGTGGTCACAGACACAGGGCAATTTTATACAAACAGTTTATCACATAAAAGAAAGAATGAAAGTGCAGAAGGAAGCTACACAAAGTGAAAATATTTTCCAGAGAGAGTGGAACGGGTCAATCTCTAGGAGTGGAGAACGACACTGGAGGCTGAGGACATGCTGTCTTTTATGAGCCCGCTAGTTTGTCCCACCTTTGCCCTGGCAGGACTGGTTGCTGTTTCCCACCTTTGGGATTCATGTGTTGGAAGCTAATTCCCAATGTATTAAGAAGTGGGGGCCTTTGGGGAAGTGATTACCTTGTGAGCACTCTGCCCTCATGAATGGGATAAGTGCTCTTATAAAAGAGGTTGAAGGGAGCACCCTAGTGCCCCTTGTGAGGATGAAGCAACAAGGCACCATCTTAGAAGCAAAGGGAAAACCTCACCAGATATCAAATCAGCACAGTACGGGGGCCTGCCCAAGGCCCACAGCCACTGCTGCCTGGCCTGTTGCTGATGCTTATGCAAGGCCTAAGGCCTCTTTAGTTAGCAGGTGGTGAAGCCTGGTTGGATTCAGTCTATCCCACTAGTGCAATAGATTCCCTCTGGCCTGGGGAAGACCTAGAAATACCATCCAAGAGCAAAGGTCTTTAATCAGGGGCTTCAGGATTCTGCCCACTGCTTTATTTTACTGTGGCTGAGCCGGTCCCCAGTTACAAGACAAAGTCCCCCATACTCTTCCCTTTTGCTCCCTCCATGTGGAATGAATCTTTCTCTGCAGTGCACTGCTTGGAGTTGGGGGATGGGTGATGTGGATGCTCCCATGCCTGCCACAGCTGGTGTCATGGTGGGTAGCACCCCGAGCCCACAGCCTCCAAGACCAGCATAGCACTGGGGCTCACCCAAGAACTGCAGTCACTATGGTCTGGCTGTCACTCAAATTTATGTGGGGGTCCAGCCCACTTTAGGCAGCTGGTGGTGAAGTGGGCTGGAACTCAGTTTTCTCCTGCTGGGATAGTGGATTCCCCTCTTGCCTAGGGCTGGTCTAAATGCACCCTTCATGGGCACTGGTGGAACAGTGCCCAGTGTTGTGTTCTACTGTGACAAAGTGGTACTGAGTGCCAATGCAAAGTCCCACACTTACTTCTCTATCCTTCCCCCAAGCACAGAGATTCTCTCCTCTGGCTGCACTGCCTGGGGTTGAGGGTGAGGTAGTATAGGCAATATGAGACTTTCCTTCCTAACCTCTACAATTTGTCTTTCCTTCTCATTATGCTAAAACCAGGCACTGTGATACCTCACCTGATTTTTTGGTTCTTCTGAAGACGATTTCTTGCATAGATAATTATTCAGTTTGGTGTTCCTGTGGGAGGATGATCACTGGAGGGTTTTATTCAGCCATCTTGCCCTGCCTCCAATCAGACACTACACCTGTGTTGAGATGTGAAGGGTGAATAAGGGTTACCCAGGCAAGGAGTAAGTGTGGGGTTAGAGGAAGCATATCCAGGTGGCATGAATAATTTGGATACCAAACCTACCTGGCTGAGTTTAGGAACTTAAAGTTGTTATGTTTGGTTGGAGTGGAGAGGCAACAATTAAGGCCAACAATTAGGCAGATGCTAAATGGCAAAACATTTTGGATCTGTGTTAAAGAATTTGGACTTCATACTGAGGACCATGAATACTTTTAAACTGGACATTGACACGATTACATTTGTTTAAAAATCTCATCCAGGCTGCAGTGTAGAGAATGGGTTGGATGGTCAGGGGTTAAAGTTGACGTTACTTACTCTGGCATTTTCATACCCATACAAAATGGGCAAGGGAAAAATGTATGCAAGTTTATTCTTCTCTGTCCATAATTATTGTCTGTAATCTTGACCCAAGATTACAATCTTTACCCTTAGGGGAATGGGATTATGATTCTTAATATTCATAGGAAGGTTTTTTAATTCTACCTGGATCCACAAGTAAATGCCTGCTCAGATTTCTGCCTGCTCAGATCCTACCCTGGAACCAAAAGGAGGGCACTTTCTAACACACGACAATCATATAATTCAGCACCAGGAACTGTGAAGGGAATTACACCAGAGAATTACAGTAATTCAATTTAAAATCTGCTGAAAGCTTTGGTAAAGACTTATGTGGCTGTTCAGAGAAATTGCATGAGGTAAGAAAGCCGTTGTCATGGCCATAGCATGGTTGGTATTTTGACAAAATTAAAATGCCCTCTCAGGAAAGGTTCTAACAACCCCTTAAATAACTTTTTAGATCTTAAGGTAAAAGAAAGGCACGAGATATGTGTGAGAAGGCATTATGTCCAGGTAATTTACAGAGCCTAGCTTGTATTTTAGGAGCTCCTTTCTTTTGTTCTTTTCTTTTTTAACCTTAGGCTATCTAAGAACAAAATTGATCTAACTTCACAAACTGTACTTTTAGTAAGTTCTAAAGGAACTTGAGATGTTGTCCTCGAAAATGAGACAACAAAAGGGGACATCTGTGCATTATTTTTGCTTTAGGATTCTAAATAGTAAGAAACCCAGCAGCGTTCCAGGTAATAGAATCTATGTGTGACTGCAGTTGTTCAATATGCATAATTAATTAAATGCTGATCCCAATCATCATGCTGCCAAGATATAAATACCATCTGGGAAGAGTTGTCTTACGATAAGACTAACAGTGCAAATGTTGCAATGCCATTCTGGAGCTTTGCTAAAAATAGGATGCTTGTACTGAAAAGGGAAATAAGAAGTGCTTCATTCTGTCCACCAAAGTTGACCATCCATTCCATTTCAAAGAGTAACACTCGCTTGCAAACCTCCCGTTAAGATAAAAGGAGGTTGAATTGAGGAAGTATAAAAAATCAATAGACCTTCTGTTATTTGTACAAATGATTCTTTCTTCCTCTCTTCCATGCAATTGTACAAATTTAATTGAATAAGTAAGAAACTAATGGAATTAATAAACATTAATAAGAGGGTCTAAGCATAAGAAACAAATGTTTCATTCCGTAATATTTAATATGTTTCTTAAAGCTGATAAACACACACTTAATCTTGCTCTAGAACAGATTGTTTTCAGCTGCATATTGAGGATTGTGTTATTGTTTTGATTCATTACTTTTAGGTTTTATTCCAGTTGTGTAGAACTACTTAAACAGGAAGAAATGTAATCCTGAAGTCATTCCAATTTAAAAGTTATGGCTTAGAAGTGAGCTGGTTTGAATCCCCCCACAGAAAATCAAAAACAAATGCATAGTGGCAAGATCATCACCAGCAATATTCCAGAAATCAAGTATGAGGATGAGATAGTTCCTGGGAACACAGAAAAGTAAAAAAAATCTTTGAGCAGACAGTAAGAAAATTGGACTTTCATATCTGCAACACCCCGGCCCCCAATTTGACTGGGACCAAGCACATGGGAAGTTTCGCCCTGACTCAAGGCTTCTACACTGGAAAAAGTGAGAGTGAGGTGGACAACCAGATTCTGCACTATATTGGGTTCCATGGTGGGAGAGCTGTCCCTGCCTCAACCCCTGAGAAGTATAACAAGTGCCTGAAGGGAGAAATATCCCTGAGAATAGCTAGAGAAAAAGAGAGAGAGGCAGGACTGCCATCCTGCTGGAAACTCTGCTTTGTGACTTGGCCAAAGGAGACACCAGGGCAGATTAGCTGTTCAGCAGCACCATCCTATAAGAGGTATGATGCACAGGTTCCCTGGACATGCACCCTTAGTTAGCCCTCCCACACTGCTAGGATAGCCCCCTTTGGGAGAGGGGCAGCACTCCACTTTTTTATCAGAGCCAAAACAAATCTTGGCTTGAGGAGCCATCTAGTGCCAAAAAGAATGCCCTAGCAGGGAAAAAAAGAGATTCAACATACAAATTACAAAGAATTTCTAAGCAAACATATCCAATAAAAACCAAAATAAGCAAGACAAAGAAAACTGGAAAAAATATTAACAACTAATACTTCAATGCAAAGACATGGACATACATTCATAAGAAACAAGAGAAAATTGGGGGCCATGACATCTCCAAATGGACAAAGGAAGGAACCAGTGACTGATCCTAGGGACACAATGATACATGAGCTCTCTCACCAAGAATTCTTAGTTAGTCTAGCTAATGGTTCATTGATTTTGTTTATGTTTTCTAAAAATCAACTTTTTGTTTCATTTATCTTTTTTATTTTTTTAAAGTCTCTATTTGATTTATTTCTGTTCCAATCTTTATTATTTATTTTCTACTAATTTTCTTTCTTACTAATTATTTCTACTAATTTCAGGTTTGGACTGCTCTTTCTTTTCGGGTTCCTTGAAATGCATTGTTGGGCTGTTTCTTGAAATCTTTTCATTTTTTTGACGTAGATCGTTTTGCTATAAATTTCCTTCTTGGTACTGCTTTTTCTGGGTCACATAGGTTTTGGTATATTGCATTTTTAAATTTCATTTGTTTTAAGAAATTTTAAAATTTCCTTATTAATTTCTTTATTGACCTGTTGGTCAGTTGGGAGCATGTTATTTAATTTCTATGTTGTTGTACAGTTTCCAAAATTATTCTTTTCATCAATTTCTATTTTTATTATACTGAGTTCAGAAAGAACACATGGTTTCAGTTTTTAAAAATTTCTTGAGGATTGTTTTGTGGTCTAACATATGGTCTGTCCTGTAGATTGTTCCATGTGGCAATGGTAAGAATGTGTATTCTACAGCTATTAGATAAAATGTTCTATAAATGTATGTGAGGTCCATTTGGTCTATAGGGTAGTTTAAATCCAATGTTTATTTATTTATTTTTCTGCTTAGATAATCTGTCCACTGCTGAGAGTGGGATGTTGAAGTCCTGATATATCATTGTATCAGAGTCTATCTTCCCCTTTAGATCTATTAACATTTTCTTTATATATCTGGGTGCTTCAGTGTTGGGTGAATATATATTTACAATTGTTATATCCTCTTTCTGAGTTGATCTCTTTATCATGACCCTTTTTGTCTCTTTTTACAGCATATAGTTGGGTCTTTTAAAAATTTTCTCAGTTGTTTATATCTTTTAATTTGGGAATTTAATATATTTACATTCAAGGTTATTATTGGGGGGGGGAGAACTTACTCCTGCCATTTAAAAAATTGTTTTCTGGTTGTTTTGTATTAATATATTCCTTGTTTCTTTCTTCCTCTCTTATTGTTTATATTTGAAGTTTGGTAGTTTTTTGTAGTGATAAGGTTTAATTACTTTTTCTTTCTCATTTGTGATCTACTCTATCAGTGAATTTTATCCTTTTGTGTGTTTTCATTATGGTAATTATAGTCCTTTCACTTCCAGATATAGGACTCCTTTAAGCCTTTCTTGTAAGACTAGTCTAGTGATGATAAATGCTCACAGTTTTTGCTTGTCTGGGAAAGACTTTATTTCTACTTCATTTCTGTAGGATAGCTTTGTTGGGTATAGTATTCCCGACCGACAGGTTTTTATTTTTTTTCTTTCAGTATTTCGACTATATCTTCTCATTCTCTCTTGGCCTGTAAGGTTTCGGCTGAGAAATCTGCTATTAGTTTAATGGGGATTCTCTTATACATGACCTGATGTTTTTCTCTTGCCATTTAAAAAATTCTTTCCTTGTATTTGACTTTGATAGTTTGACAATAATAAGTCTTGGAGAGGATCTTTTTAGGTTGAATACATTTGGGAATTTTTGAGTTTCCTGGATCTTCCAAGACATGGGAAGTTTTCAGCTACTATTTTACTAGGTAAGTTGTGTATGTCTTTTTCCATCTTTTCTCCTTCTGGAATCCCCATAATGCTAATATTTGTTTATTTAACGGCATCCCATAAGTCCTGTAGGCTTTTTTCATTTTTTAAATTCTTTTCTTTTTGGTTTACTTCTAAAGACATGTCTTCAAGTTCATGTTGGTTCTGAAAAGAGCCTTTGGTTTGGAAGTTGGTGCTATTAATGATACCTTACTTGCCCTTGGTTTTGTGGTGACTCGCAGTGTTCTTGGGCAGTAGCATAGCCTGGAAGTTGAGCAGGACACTTTTCTGTGTGATGGAGACTATATTCATCAATGTCTTGAGGTATTTGTCATTGTGGGTGGCCAGCTTCAGGTGGTGTGGGATAATGGCTGTCTTGTTTTCATGGACCACGTTGCCTTGTTTTCATGGACCGTGGTCCAGAATCTTAGTGGACAGACACTACACACTGCCTCTACAGGCACTGGTACACCTGCCTTACTCCCTTGCATTAGTTTCCCTTGAGGAGCAGGCAGTACACACAGCTCACTGGGATCTGGAGCCTGGCCTGGGAAGACTGAGTCTTAGCCTTCATGTGATCCTTGCCACCCTGCTTGCTGTGTCCAGACATGGTGGAGGAGTAATTGTTGGTGTGAATATAGCCTCAATGGAAACCTTATTAATCAATTGATCAAAGTTAAAATATGACAAAATGTCAAACTTAAATTGAAGGATATTCTACAAAATGATCTGCCTGTAACCTTAAAATTCATGAAAGTGAGGAAAGACTGAAGAACTATTTCTCATTGAAAGAGACTAGAGAGATGTGGCAACTTGGTTCAACATTTGATCCTGGATTGAATTCATTTGCTATGAAAGACATCATTGGGATATTTGGGAAAATGTGAGTGGGAATTTTGAGTGTAGGGCATTCAGGAGTTCTTTATACTCTTCATTAGACTATTCTTTAAGTTGTTTAAAAATTAAAAGTAAAAAAAAAGTTCTATTTTAACAGGGTATATTTGAGGTAGTCAGAAATGTGTTCTATTAAGTGACATGGCAGAATTAAAAAGGGTTGCTTTAGCTTGCCCTGACTCACTCAAACTTCCTAAAAACATTAACTGTGGCTGAATTTGACCTGAGCTGGTTTATCTTTTTGGAATGGGCATAGGTTGTGAATAAGAGGTTTACCTTTGCAGCCAAGGTCAATAAGAATAGAATTGACCTGAAATTGTAGTATAGGAATTATTGCATGTAAAAAAATCAACAGAAACTCAATGTTATAGTAAAAACAAAAAGATGAAAAAAATGATCATATTATAAAACTTAATAAGCTTTATGTGTTAGAATTGCTTTGTAAATGTTGGAAAGGCTTGGTTCTCTACTTTGTAAGCTATTTAATACATTTATATAATATAGTAGTTAAAAACTTGGTTTTTGAAATCTAATATTACTAAAACAATGATGTTTAAACACATTGTAACTGTAACCATTAATAAAAGGAAATGAGAATAGTTCTCTTAACCAACTTCCACTGAACTGACACATTGGATTAAAAGGTGCTCTCCATTCCCCTGTAAAACACAATGACCGATACCCTTGGCCAACTCACATGCTGGTCACTCATGAGTAGAAATCAAGCCTCTAAAATAGTGCTATTGAACCCGATGGCAGATTCATAAGATGGTTCTTAAGACTTCTGCTCAGAAGTGGTAGATACTCCTTCCTCTCACAGTTTATTAGCCATAGTAAGTCACATGGCAAACCCTGATGCCAATAGAGAGAGGATTGTATAATCCTCCCATATGAAGGGGCAAGGCAGGGAGTGGGACACAGCATGGCGTGCCTGTTTCTGTGGAATCCCTGGAAAATACTGAAGAGCCCTGGTATAAGCCTTTCTTCCTTAACCTGATGTGTCCAGAGACACCAGGCCTGACATTCATGCTCTGGAAGAGGGCACAGCTGGATCTGCCCAGGGCCCAGGAGGTGGGCCCAGTAGGGAAGGGCCACAGCAATGTTAACAAATAGCAAGAAATGTAACACTGAGAACAAGTTAGCTCTCTCTGGCTGAAACTTGGTATACTTTTCACTATGTCATTTTCTTTCCATCCTTCAGTCTGTATAAAAGTACAGAAAAAAAAAGTTTTCAAGGTTTCCATTAAAATGCAATTCTTATGCAGAAAGGGAGACTTATTAGATTAACAACAGACAATATTTTAATTTGATTTTATTTATTCTTTTCCTAAGTTTGAGAAATGTACCACCATTAGTACATAAAATAATTTTAGTGGTATATGGATGAACAGTTTTTATTTTAATAATTATAATATACACTAAAATAAAGCACACATCAAATCTGTAATTTCATAGATATTATTGATTAGAATTAAATTAAAATAATTATTTACATTTAAAAAATGAGTCAATTTAAATAGAATATTAGGTTAATAGCTGCTCAGGTAGTTTTTGGATATAGCAAAAATTATGAGGATGGCTGGCAAATGACAAAAGTTTGGGAGATACCAATTTTGTTTATCAGATTAACTAGTTATTTGCCCATTGAGAGTGAAGGTACATAGGAAAAACATGTTTGTATGGTAGTAGGGGTGGAGTTGAGAGGCTTTGGGATCGTGGGGATGTTGCTGAGTCCTGGGGTCCCTGAGAGTTGGAAAACGATAGCACAGAGATCATAGTAAGAGGGACACAGAAGGTGAGGAGGGACACAGAAATGTTACAGGGAGAAAAAGATTCTTGTTTCTCCATAGAGTTATGCAGGACTGGCCTGGCGTATGTGAGATGCATTTTTCTTCTTGGTGGCAAATGGCAGGCTTATGAAGGAAGAAACAGGTGCTTGTAGATGTCTCTGCAATTATGCAGACACTTATTAGATTGTGATGGTTTAGGTACCTGCCTATTACAACGGCTGCCCAGACATTCTCAAAGGCATTATGGCTGTGACAAAGTGACTGATGAGAATTCAGTGATAATCAGGGTAGGTGACCTCCAGGAATCTTGTTTTTCTGTGACAACAGCTTGAGATGTAGCAGACAATAGCATTTCCCTGGCTGTCATTTTACATTACAAGTGTTCACAACATCTTTGAAAATAAAAATGTCCCAAGTTTGGAGAGGGAGCCGGCCCATACTGAAAGCAGCAGCCAAGAGTGCTTTTGAAGCCCTGTCTTTTCCAGAGCCTTATGATTCAGGGTTTCATGCAAACAAAAGCTTGCAGAAAGTTCTCCCAAGGCTCCCTGGAGCTGTCCTTATTACTTGGTGTGCTAACAATAATCTCAGCTTGGGAAGCAATCTTCTATTTCTCACCCCCAAGGTTCAGCAGGCTGAGGCAGGAATTGCCTCAGCTGCAAGTGCTTCTGAGCTCCAGACAGAGAAGAGGGACTTCTAACCTCCCAATGCAATGTTCTGAAGTGTGGATTTAATATAGGGAAAAGAGTATTCGTGACTTGATTGCTTTAGGCCAGGTGGTTATAAGGTTCGGACATTTCCCCCTGATAGCAAAATCTGAAAATCAAAGTGGCTCACTTGTAAATTAACTACTCAAATTTGGCTAATGTATCTAATGCCCTTTAGAGGAATGGCATTTCATACCTCAAGGTCAGGAAAACTGCATAATTAGAGTTTCAGTTTTGTGAATATAGCTGGAGCTGCCAGGCTGGGTCAGGCATAGCTAGTAACTAGCTGTGGTCCTTAGGTGGATACTACCCTCTCTGGACCTTGGTTTTATCATCTTTTTTTTTTTTTTTTTTTTTTTTGAGACAGAGTCTTGCTTTGTTGCCCAGGCTAGAGTGAGTGCCGTGGCGTCAGCCTAGCTCACAGCAACCTCAAACTCCTGGGCTTAAGTGATCCTCCTGTCTCAGCCTCCCGAGTAGCTGGGACTACAGGCATGCGCCACTATGCCCGGCTAATTTTTTTTTCTATATATATTTTAGTTGGCCGGTTTTATCATCTTAAAGTTAGAAGTTTCAACCAAATAATTGATAACTGCCCTTCCACTCTAACAAGCTACATGCCAGCACCTTTCTGAAGGTGATCGTCCATTTGTTTTGGTGTGTCAGGTGAAGGAAACACTCTTCCCTAAAGAAATGGAGAAGATATTTATTTTTTGCACATAGAGAAGAAGGCTTTGTGCGCATCTGGCAGTAACAGTCCAAGGTCAGTCCTTTACAAAGTCATCTAATGTAGCAGGCATTTCCTTGTGGGCAGTGAATGACTGTTAACATGATGGAAGAACAATGTTGGGCATAGAAATGCCCCTTGACAATGGCACAGGTGTATAACTGCATCTTATTATATACAAGGCATCATCCGCAATAGTAATACTAATTTTTTTTGTTTTTGTTTTTGTTTCTTAAACCTTCTTTGATCTATCCTTGTATCTGGGAAGAAGTGGTCATTACTTGCCTTTTTACTCTAAGTACATTTTTGCCCTGAGGAAATACGAGTTTTGTGCTCATTCTGCTTGAACGCACTGACATTTCACATTAGCTGGCTGCCGATTCTCATGAGGGGTCAGCACAGATGGCAACCTTTGAGGTCTCAACTGCAAGCCCTCCTTCCTTGAAGGAGCTGGGGACCTGAATGAGAAATGCAAAATATCTGTTTCAGTGAGATTTTCTTACAATTTCAAGAACTAAAGTCCCTACTGCTTATCATTTTGGAATTTTAATTCTCCACCCATGCGTCTTCAAAGAATATACGTTTATCCATCTATCCATTCATTTGTGAATAATTACATTCCAGTTTGGTGCCAGCCACTGTGCATCACCAGGGATACAGAGGTGACTTTGCCACAGTTGCTGATCCTGAGAACTCACAGTTGAGTTTGGAAGACAGTCATGTAATCAGCTCATTAAAGAACAATATTAATTAAGACTCTTGGTTTGTTCACGGCAGAAACTCAATTTCATACAACTGAGGTATGTGGAGGGGATTTATTAGATCAAGAAGAGAAAAAGATGCAGCCGATACTTGGATTTCTTTTTTTTTTTTACATAAAAATCTGAATTTTTTGTTCTTTTAGGAAAAAAAGAGGATATTCTAGAAAGATTGGCCTGCATTCCTGGAAATGCATGAGGAAACTAAACTATGAGCATAGCTGAGGAGTGGCTGCCCCCATTCGCGGTGCAGGGGTTTTCTTGTTCGCCCCATTCTGCCACTTGCACTGCATTTGCATCTGTAATTCCCCTCAGCCCCGTCACTCATTCATGTTTCTTGTTTCTTCTCCTTAAGCACTGGAATTGTTAGACCCTGGCGTCAGAAGAAGGTCACAGTGGAGGTGGGAAAACCAGTTGGTAAGTTATCACAAGGAAAGGTGATGGCAATACAGATGGAGAGTCAGGAATAGTGGCAAGATATTTTGGTCATGGTGACAGAACTTGGTCACTGGAGGATTACATATTTTTGCTTCTCCAGAGATATTTTTGGAAGCTTCTCGGTTTCACCCCCTTTTTTTTTTTAATTT
This sequence comes from Eulemur rufifrons, assembly GCF_041146395.1. Taxonomy (NCBI): domain Eukaryota; kingdom Metazoa; phylum Chordata; class Mammalia; order Primates; family Lemuridae; genus Eulemur; species Eulemur rufifrons. The sequence goes on along the minus strand of NC_090986.1, from coordinate 70,754,265 downwards.
TAAAATTACACCAAATTTTTACTGTATGGTTTTATTTCCTTTATGCACTTATTTCAACCTTATTATAGAAATCTTTCAAACATTACGTATGCTTTTCCTTCAAGGAACAAACCAGGGCTGTGGAGAAAATAGGCCAGGGGTGGTCAGAAGGGGGCCTGGCTGAGCATTATTCAAACAGTAAGCTGGTGAGTCCAGGAGATCTGCTAACGGAGGTGCAGACAGCCACCCTGGGCTTAGGGAAACAGCAAGATGCACAGACTCAAACATCAAGTATAGCCTCAGGTACCAGGTAAAGACCCAGGAAACCAGAACCAGAGGCCTTGGCTTTGAGGTCAATAACAGGTCAGAACCCATCAAAGAGTCTGGGTAACCGCCGTGGGATGAAAAGCATACGCGTGTATTTGTTAGCGCTAGTGCCTTTGTGTGTCTGTGAAGGATGAAGCTGAGCCTCCAGGTGGAGGAAGTAGGTAGCAGTGAGGATCTGGAGGCCCAAGAAGCAAGGCAGTCCTGACAGTCAGGGAAATCTCTGCCCAGAGGAGTCTGCTCCTGGCTTCCTCCGTGTACTACTTACCCTGCTGTTCTCAGGGCGCATCACCTAAGATGTCCGCAGACTGAGTGAGCATCCTTGTCTCATTCTCATGGGGACAAGAGGAAACCAACCTTCACTGAATACCTTCATTATACCAGGCATTTTCTCTCTCTCCTTCCTTCCTTCCTTCCTTCCTGCCTGCCTTCCTTCCTTCCTTCCTTCCTTCCTTCTCTCTCTGTTTCTTTCTTTCTTTCTCTCTTTCTTCTTTTTTTCTTTCTTTCTCTCTTCTTTCTTTTTTGTTTTCTGAGACAGAGTCTCACTCTGTTGCCCAGGCTGGATTTCAGTGGCATCATCACAGCTTACTGCAGCCTCCAACTCCTGGGCTCAAGTGATCCTCCTGCCTCAGCCTCCTGAGTAGCTGGGACTACAGATGTGTAGTCAGCTAATTTTTCTTATTTTTGTAGAGACAGTGTCTCCCTATGTTGCCCAGGCTGGTCTCGAATTCCTGGACTCAAGCAATCCTCCTACCTTGGCCTCTTGGAGCCACTGTGCTGGCCTGTTTTCTTATTTAGTCCTGAAAAGAACACCAAAAAGGCATTATTCCCAGGGTTAGATGACTGAACAGAGATGACAGGACAAATCAGTACAGAGCTGGGAATTGAACACAGACCTGCTCCAAAGCCCACACTCTTCTACTCTGTCCATGTCCATGCTGTAGCACTAAACTACTCAGAGTCACGTTTGTTCCTGCATTCTGGAATCAAGTGCATCTCTTCCAAAAAATATTGCTTTTAACTTAATGTACAGTGCTTATTAAATTTTACCTTTCAACAAAATAACTAATATATATATTTTTTAATTCCAAATAGAGTGTGAACTTCTGGAAAGCAAAGACTATGTCTCATTGTCTTCTTTCTAAATTCTCATGGAGCTAGCATGGCGCCTTCACAGATATAAGGAGCTTGCATGTGCGTGTGAGCACGCACAAATTGAACTGACATTCTCTCTTCACTTATCCCTGCTCTCTGTGACCCTATGAATTTTGGCCCCTGCTCCTGTAACTTCTGCATTTCTCCCAGGTCTATCTAACATACTGACTTCGGCATTCCTCACTATTTGGTTTCTATTAATAGAGATTATTTTCTCTTGATTTCTCTGTATGTGCTGGATTTGGGACCTGCAGATTCCCTCTCTCTTGCACATACTGTTTCCCCGTAGTATATTGTCTCCTGCGATCTTGGGTGGATCTTGGACCCAGAGGGTTCCTACATAATATGGATGTGAGAGACTCTGCCTGGAGGGGACAGAAACAACCATAGGTTGAGGTGACAGATGAAGTGGGCTTTGAAGATGAGAAGGAATGTTCAAGGTGGAAATGAAAGTCGAGAGAAGCTATTTTAAGGAAAGGAAAAAGTATGTGTAAAGGTTTATTTGAGGATCTCTGAGAAGTTTAATGCCACTGCAGTGAATGGTAAGTAGTGGAAGATGAGGCCAAATGAACTTTTCAGTAGGACAACTTCTCCTTTTCTACTTGTCTTTCAGCATGAGCCAATGGGGTGTGAAAAGGAATCCCCTTGGCTGATGTCCATGGCCACTGGAAGAGCACTGTAGCATTGGGAGAGAAAGTCTCAGTTCTAAAACCACCAGACACCAGTTTGTGTTTCTCCTGCAGAGCTCCAGTGATAGAGGAGTCTCCCCAAGATTTTTTATAATGCTTCCCAACTGTTTTCTAATTCTTGTTGGTTGGAAGTGTCTCCTTCTTTCCAACTGAAACCTGATTTTAAAAGTTTTCCAGGTAGAATAAATAGTTTCCAAAAATCTTATAGTGTCTCTTAAGGATCTAAATGTTTTAAACTTATTTTAAATGTATATTATTTATTAGAGAACATTGGGAAATTATTAATGGTTCTATCATCTAAATATATTTATTAACATTGTAGAGTTTTTCTAGGCTTTTTTGGTATGCACAATGATTTTTTTTTTCTGAACTAATTTGAAATCACTTTCTCTGTGCAATCTTTTTATCACTTGCATCCTTAAATTTTTAATTGTAAATAATGTAAATATTTGAGAGGAAAACCTTGATTTTGTTGTGACTTTTCCCCCAGTATTTTGGGAAAAAATACTTGGCCTTTTAAAGTTGGATATTTCTATTTCAGATAAGTATTGGGAAATGGCATGATATTCCAGGTGGATCAGAATAAAATATATCTAAAGGTTCATTTCAGTTTTTGTCAATTTTGAATATTTAGGAGAGCTTAACTAGCACAACGTGATCCAATAATTTTATCTATAGACAAGTATTTGTTAAATCTTATCCATCAAGTTCTACTGAGAGTTTATTCATCCTGACTCTACCATTTACCGTCTGTGTGATTTTTGGACAAGTCATTTCTGTGCCTCAATTTCCTCATTTCTGAAATTGGGATAATAAGTGTTAGTGTAAAGATTAAAATGAGTTAATATTTTTAAAATGTGTAGAACAATGTCTGGCACTTAGTAAATGTTCAATAAATGTTAGTTATACTTCAAAAAAATTTTACCTTACACACTTCAGAAATTAGTATAGGTTTATCGTTATTGCTGATGTTGTTATTTTTTCCAGTGTAATAAGATTCAGAAAAACTCCAAGTATTAAAATTTTGTTAAAAATACAGATTTTCTAATGTCTTCCCATTGAGGAAAAAGATTTTACCTCAGGTGACCAGTTCTCCCTTCTCTGACGAGGTGAGCGAGTCTTTGGCATTCTAATAGACTCTGAAGAGACAAAAAATTCATTCACAGTCCTTCACATTCATTCTCCCTGGAAATGGAAGGTAGCAGAATCCATCGCTGCCTCTTCATTAAATTTAGGAACAAAACTCATCCCTTAATTGAATTCTTATCTAATGACTCAGAGCTTTGAGGCAATCTGAGAGCTTTAATTTTGAAGTTTATTATCTATGTTAATTAAGACAAAATCATGATTCTCTAGTTCTTGTTTGCATCCTCTCACTCCATCCCTTATATACCACATTTTTTTTTTTTTTTTTTTTTTTTTACTTCTCACATCTAAATATGTTCCTTGTTCCTTGATTAATGAGAACGAGCGTTTTTTATGAGAAGCATGTATTAGAGCCGGAGGTATAACTTACCCTTCCTTCTTCCTCCTGGGATTGGCAATGTAGTTCTTTGTTGATGATGGGGTTGAGAGTGGAAGCCCTGGTAAGCATGAACAGCAGAGATTTTTTGGATTCTAAAGACATCAGTGTTCAGGGAGAAGGTTGCCCTCTAAGAGGGAATAAAAAACAAGGCAAATGAGTTTAAATGGCTCTACATTAAGGAGAAAATACACAGCTCTCAAACAATTGGTGATGTTTCAGTGAAACTTCCCGGGATAGGTGTAAGGGGAAAAAATACTGACAAGCAGAAAGCAAATATGCACAAGAGACTGAAGATAAGAAGCGAACTATACATCAAAATAAGTATGCAGCCCAGAAATACAGATTTATTAAAATAGCTCATACATTGAAAGGCTGAGCTATTCCTAGTCGTTCATCATGTCAGTTTGTTGCTAAGTGCCACCTGGCATGTGTACTTTGAAACTTGGGAATTTTATTCCTAGGAAAAGTGTGTAAATGTTTTCCTGCCAGTGTACACGAACAGTGCTGACAGCAACAGCAGCAAGCTACATCTTCTTCTAAGACCTGTAATTCAGGGAGCTTAATTCTCCCCTTAGATCTCAAGACCCCATGTTCTTCTCATGTCCATTTTACAGTCTCTGAAGTATTGGAGTTTTACCTAATACCTTCCTAGTTCTGCAGTGGTTGTGATAGCTATATTTTTAGCTGCTGAGAAACCAAGAGTATCTGTTATAAATGCTTATTTGTGGGTTCTGAGAAATTATAGAAGAAACCAGAAGTCCTGAAGCTGACTCACCGTAACTCACTTTCCTCAGCTGCAGAACAGGATTGATTGACAAGCTGTACCACCTGTCACCTGTAGGTATCAGTTTCCCTTCTCTCAGGTTTCTTCCTTACTTGTCTCCATTCTATGAATTCTCACAAAGCCTCTTCCCAAGATTCTAGGGCAGCACTGTCCAATGTGGCTAGTGAGCACTCGAATGCAGGTATTGTGACTGAGTTTTATTGAGATATGATTGGAATACAGTAAATTACATGTATTTGAAAAATATAAGTTGATAAGTTTTGACATATGAATACACACATGAAAACATCACCCAATTAAGATAATGGGCATAGCCATCACTCCTAAAAGTTTCTTCATAACTCTTTTTTAATCCTTCCATTCTCCATCCTCAGGCAACCACTGATCTGTTTAATGAAACTAAGGATTAATTGAATTTATCTAGAATTTTATAATATATAAATGGAATAATAAAGCATGTACTCTTTTTGTCTAGCATCTTTTACACAGCAAAATTATGTTTAAATTCATCCACGCCATAACACATATTCATAGTTCATTTATTTTTACTGCAAAGTAGTATTCCATTGTATGGATATACTATACAATTTGTCTAGTCACCTGTCAATGGACACTTGACATTTTTCCAGCATTTGGCTATTACATATAAAGCCAGGAATATTCACACACAAGTTGTTGTATGGACAGGTGCCTTTCATTTCTCTTAAGTAAAGGCATAGGAATAGAATGGTGGCATCATATAGTAAGTGCATGTCTAACTTTCAAAGAAACCACCAACCTGTTTTTCATCTGTAGTTTATGAGAGTTCTCATTCCTCCACATTCTTGTCACAGTTGATGTGTTCAATCTTTTGTTTCTTACTGTGGTTTTAGTTTACATTTTTATCATGAATAATGATAAGAACCTTTTCATTTGCTTGTTTGCCATTTGTATGTCTTCTCTGTGGAAATGTCTGTTTGGATATTTTGCCCATTATTTTTGGGTTGTCTGTTTCCTTATTAAGTTTTGAGAGTTCTTTATATATTCTGGTTACAAGCCCTTTATCAAATATATGGTTTTCAGAAATCTTAGTCTTTTGTGTGCCTTTTCGTCTCCTAACAGTGTCTTTCAGAGAACAGAAATTATTAATTTGAAGGAAGTTCAATTTATAATTTGTTTATGGATTGTGCTTTTATTATTGTATCTAAGGAATCTTAGCCTAACATAGGGTCACAAAGATTTTCTCCTGTGTATTTTTCTAGATATTTTCAAGTTTTAGATTTTACATTTACTTCTATGACCTACTTTATATTCATTTTTGTGTATGGTGCAAGGTATAAATTCAAGTTATTTTTTCTTAATTTGAATGCCCAACTTTCTCAGCATCATTTGTTGAAAGACTATCCCTTCTCTATTGCATTACCTTTGAATGTTTGTCAGTTTTCCATATATGTGTTGATTTATTTCTGGGCCCTTTATTCTTCTTCATTGATCTATTTTGTCTATCATTTTGGCAAAATTGTGCTATTTTTATTTCTGTAGTTTTATAATAATTCGTGAAATCAGGTAGATCTGGTCCTCCAACTTTGTTCTTTTCAATATTATTTTGGTTATTCTAGGTCATTTGCATTTCTACATAAATTTTAGAAAGCTTTCAATTTTTGTTTATTTATTCATTTTTGAGACAGGGTCTTGCCCTGTTGCCCCAGCCAGAGTGTAGTGTTATTATCATAACTCACTGCAACCTCAAACTCCTGGGCTCAAGCAATCCTCCTGCCTCAGCCTCCTGAGTAGCTGGGACCACAGGCACACACCACATCCAGTTAATTTTTCTATCTTTTGTGGAGATGGGGTCTTGCTGTTGCTCAGGCTTATCTTGAACTCCCAACCTCAAGCAATCCTCCCTTCTCGGCCTCCCAAAGTGCTAGGATTAAAGGTGTGAGCCAATGTGCCTGGCTTCAATTTTTATTTTTAAAAATATTCCAGGGATTTTGATAGTAAGTGTATTGACTGTATATGTCAATGGGAGAGAATTGCATCTTAATAATATTTAGCCTCCTGACCCATGAATATCTGAATCACTTCACTTAACTTTTGCTAGCAATATTCTGTAATTTTCAGTGTATACCTCATTCACATCTTTTTTCAGATTTATTCCTAATATTTTTTGATGCTACTATAAATAGCATGTATATTTTTATTTTTTTGTATATTTATTTTATTTTTCTGTAGACCTTCTCTGTGGTCACTGTATTTTTAATTTTAATTTTGGATTATTCATTGCTAAAATACAGAAATACAATTGATTTTTGTAAGTTGATCATATGTCCTGCAACAGTTGTTGTACACTCTGCTGGATTTTCTACATGTTTTCTACAAATAAACAAAGTTGCTTCCTCCTTATCTTTCTGGATACCTTTTATTTATTTTTCTTGTTTTATTTCAATGACTAGAATCTTCAGCTCACTATTGAATAGAAGAAGTGAAAGTAGAATTCTCCTTCCTTCTCTTAGGGGGAAAGCATTCTGTTTTTCTCCATTAAGTATAATGTTAGGTATAGATTTTTCACAGATGCTCTTTATAGGGGTGAGGAAGATCCTTTCTATTCTTAATTTCCTGAGAGTTTTATCAGATAGAGATGAATGTTGGATTTTGTTAAATGTTTTATATGTGTCTATGGAGATCATCATATGGCTTTTCTTTTTTAAGTTAATTTATATATGAATTACATTGATTTTTGAATATTAAAATAAACCTCAGTTGTAATGAACTAATGAATTTAATTTACTAAATTTTTTTAATAATTTTTGCATCTGTGTTCATGAGGGTTGTTTTTTTTTTTTTTCCTGTTCTTTTTCTTGTAATGTCTTTGTCTGGTTTGGCTATCAGGATAATGCTGGCCTAGTCTCATAGAATGAGTTGGGAACTATTTCATACTCTTTAATTTTTGAAAAAATATTTGTTTAGAATTGATATTATTTCTTCCTTAAAGGTTTTGTAGAATTTACCAGAGAAGATAATTGGGCCTGAACTTTTTCTTATGGGAGCGTTTTAAATTATAAATTGGATGTCTTCAATAGATATAAAACTATTTTAGTTATCCATTTCTTCTTGAATGAACTTTGGAGGTTTTGGTCTTTCATGAATTTGTCCATTTCATCTAAGCTGTCAAGTTTATTGGCATAAAGTTGTGCAAAATATCTCTCTGTCTTATTCCCAGTTGTTTCTCTTGCTATGTCTTCATGTTTACCTATCTTTCCTTCTGCAATGCCTAATCTTTCTTTAATGCCACCCAGTATATTTTCCATCTCACATATTGTAGTATTCTTTTCCAGTGGTTCAATTTGGTTTTTTAAAAAATGTCTTCAATGTCTCTACTTAAGTTTTTAAACATATGGTATATAGTTATAAGTGTTTTATCATCCTTTTGGTTAATTCTAACATCTGTGCTAATTTTTGATCAATTTTGATGGATTTTTTTCATTATAAATTGTATTTTACTGCTTCTTCGCATAGTCTATAAATTTTTATTGGATTCCAGAATTGTTAAATTTACCTTGTTGGGTGATGGATATTTTTGCATCCCTATATTTATGAACTTTTGTTTGGGATGAATTGTCATTACTTAAAAATAGTTTTAATTTTTCAGCTTCTCCTTTTAAATGTCTTATGCTGGACAAAAGCAGTCCTCAACCTAGGCTCAATTATTTAATACTGCTTAAACAAGACCCAACAAGACCTTCTATGTACATTATCCAGGGCTCCATGAATCAAAAGGTTTTCCAGGTTGGCTAGTGGGAACAGACATTATTCTCAGCTTTGTGTGAATGATGAGTACTGTTCTCACTTATCCTTTCTGATGGTTCTTTCCTAGATTTTGGATAGTTTCCTCACCTGCACACACTAATCAGTACTCTGCTAAAAACTTGCCAGTGGTCCTTTAGGGGGAACACTGCAGACCTCCAGGGTTTTCTCTTCATGCAGTTGCCTTCTCTCCAGTGTACATTCCTGTGAGATCTAGCTCTCTTGGTTTACCTGGGCACCCAGCCCCATCTGTTCCAGTCTATTCCACTCTGAGTGTCTATCAAGCTCTCCCTGGGTTCCCCTTCCCTTTGCCACAGCTTGCAAACTCTCTTAAGGCAGTAAGTTGTGGCAATTATAAAGCTCTCCTCCTTTGTTTTGCATATTTCAGAAATCACTGTCCCTTGCTGCCTGATGCCCAATGTCTTGAAAGCCATTGTTTAATACATTTTTGTCTGTTTTTTATTTCCGGTAGGAAGAAAAATTCATTTCCCTGTTATTCCATGTTGACTGGAAGCATAAGACTGGAACTAAATTTTTAATTTAATTTCATTTAATTAACTTAAATTTAAATAGTCATGTGGGGCTAGAGGCTCCCATTTTGAACAGAACAGTTTAGTGTATGAGGAGAAGTAAACTGAAGTGGAACAGTCTATGATTTATTTTCGTGAGACATACAGGGGAATAGTACATGGACAGCTCCCTAGGACTTGCTCCTTGGCCAGTGGCTTTGAGAGTGTTCCTGTGATCACACCTGGCAATGACTGCTTGCTGCTGAGATTAAGCCCACTACTCCTTCTTAATGGCTAACTGCTAGACTGAGAGCATTAATTTGCAGAAATCTGGCTTTGTTTTCATTTCAGCAATCTTGTTTCTAAACTCTCTGTAGGCTGTTCCTAGTTATTATTCTTTCATGACCCTGGATCAAATACCCTCCATAGGTGCACTCAGTTAAGTGTTGCCAACTAACTCTCAGGATGATACAATGTTGCATGATTTCATGTTTATTAAATGAAAGCTCATCTATTTTCCACATGTGGAGTTAAGAATTGACACTATTATAATAAATGAGACTGTGAGCATTTTTCCATTCACAAAGATTATTAGCCCCGGACAACTTAAAACTAAAACAATAACAATAAAAACAACAAAAAATACTTTAGTTTCATTTTTAAAATCAATTAGTCTCTAGTCAGAAATGCAAGTAGCACTTGCATGCTTAATTCATTTCAATTAAGATAGATGTCATCTGGATATTTATAGTGTTGAATCTCAGACTGTTGTCTAATAGTAAAAGGATATTGTGTGCTTTGATCTTGTACCTTCTCTGGGCCATAAGTCTAGTTAATAGTTTTTTTATTATAATTGAGTTTACTGGAAGAAAGAATTCTATTTTTTGGTGCCTCCACCAGAAAAAGTGGACATGCTTGAAACCAACTCATTCATCCAAAAGCTATTATGTTCCAGGCACTGGAGATAAAACAATGAACAAAACAGACAAAAATCTGTCATTTCATGGAGATTCTATTCTAATTGAAGGAAATGGCCAACACATATAATAAATAAGTAAAATATATGGAATGTGAGATGGTAATAAGTGTTATGAAGTAGAATGAAGCAGGAGTGGGAATAGGGAGAACCAAAATGGCTGCAATTTAGATAGGGTGGTCTATGACTGGCCACAGTGGCTCATGCCTGTAATCCTAGCACTCTGGGAGGCAGAGGAGGGAGGATTGCTTGAGCTCAGGAGTTCGAGACCAGCCTTAGCAAGAGCAAGACCTCGTCTCTACTATAAATGGAAAAATTAGTGGGGTGTCGTGGTGTGCGCCTGTAGTCCCAGCTATTTGGAAGGCTGAGGAGGATTGCTTGAGCCCAGGAATTTGAGGTTGCTGTGAGCTAGGCTGATGCCAGGGCACTCTACTCAGGACAACAGAGTGAGACTCTGTCTCAAAAAAAAAAAATAAATAAATTCAAAAAATAAATAGGGTGGTCTACAAAGATCCACTGAGAAGGTGACATTTGAACAGAGGACTGAAAGAGGAGAGGGAATGAGATTTCTGGGGAAGAGCATTTCAGGTGGAAGGAACAGCAAGTGCAAATGCCCTCAAGCAGGCATGTGCATGGTGTGTGCATGTGCAAGCAAGGAAACGTTTCAGACTTAGCGATATACTTTGGATTTTCTAAAGGTACAACAGACTCTGGTAACCTCATCCTTTATTCTTTTACTATTATCATATATGCACTGAATAAAATCTTTAATTTATGTACAATTTTATGCATAGATGGATTTATTTTTTATATTTTTTGTTATTCCAAAAATATTTTAGATAATTTCTAACTGGACCTTAAATCTTCTTTCTCTTTTCCCTGGAATACAACTATCAGAGTGATTTTCTTAAAATATTGTTTTAATGATGTTCTGTTCTTTCTCAGGAACCTAAAATTTCTTCTTCAATCAGGTCCAAAATTTCAAGTTCACTCTTCAAGGTCTTCTGTCACTGGTATGATATTCCTTCGTACGCCCTACCTCTATATTGCCTCTCTGTGTGTCATATTTATTCGTACCCATGCATGAGATCGTGCTGGCCCTCCTGCCTCGAGAGCCCCCATTTCTCATTGCCAATTCATTTCATACATACCTTAGAAGTCAAAACTCAAATCTACCTCACTTATTTATTCAACAAAGCATTTATTGATTATCTTCTGTATACCAGGCATCGAACAGCATGAAACCTTATGCAATTAGCATCAACCTTGAACAATTGCTTTCTTTTCCTGGACTTCTATTGCAGTCTAAAATATACAACAGAACATTGAATTTCATTAAATATTCTTGTTAAGTGTCTACTATTAACACATCTTTTCTCCACCGGCAGTTGTAAATTCCTCAAAGACAGGAGATTTGTCTTTTTTTACTTTGCATTTTCCACAGCGCCTAGCATAGTAGAAGCAAATTACCTATTTGTTGATAAACTGATTTAATTCCAAAGGGTTTTACAGAAGCTGTCATAGCAAACCTTTGAAGATCTTCCTTTTAAATTGTATTTAACTAGCCTCCTATCTTACTGATTAAGTAACAATGGCAACTTCTGCAACACCATGATGATAAATGGAGAGTATTTCATTGGCCCAAAGGATTATCCTAGGCTTTTATAACAGGTGAAGACACATCATCCACTTTCTCCTTTGAGTTTATGGTATTTTGACCTGTACAAGAGCTACAGGACATGGGCTGCTTTAACACTGATAAATGTGGCCAAAACAGATACTGTTGAGTGCTGTGCTCAAGATGAGAACATTCATCATGTGCTCCTTGCTGTGGGTGGGTGAGCAAACCCCCAGGTCCCCATTTTTCATGATGGGACAAAACACATCTTCCTCTTTCAAACAGCAAGACAGCTGTCTAAATTTTTATGGCATCTATGAATTGTCCACAGAACCATGCCTTATAAGACACTTATACTCTGCAACTAGGTTCCAGCCACACTGGGCTCCTTTCCGTTCCTCAACTATGTCAAGCCCTTTTCTGTCCTCAGGACTCCAAAATTTGCTGTTCTCTCTGCCTGAAATGCTCTTCCCTCAGCTCTGCAAAAGCTCATTTTCATTCTTCAACTTTCAGTTCAAATACTGCCTCCTCCAGGTGGCCTCCCCTGACCACTTTCCCTGACCCAGCCCCCATAACGACCTGTGAATTTCTGTTATGTCACTTCTTTATTTCTTTAATAGTATTTATCCCAATCTAGCCTGGAAGAGCTCTAGCATTTGGTAAACACGTGTTGAGTGAAAGAATGAATAACCTGTTGTAAAATTAACTACATGTTGTTTGCAAGCACCATTTATCACCCCATGCTCCGCACTATGAGTGACATACACAAACCACCTTGCAGTTTCGTTTTTATTTGAACAAATAGGAGTAAAAAATTTTAAATGATCAATGTTATATTGATCCATATCCCTGTCCTGTCCTGTTTTTGCTCCTTAAATAGCTGCAGCTTCCCTTAATGATCTTCTGGTTATCTTTTACTTCTGTAGGTTTAGCCCTGATAAAACTCATTTAATCTTTCAACCGCAGGGCAATCCTCATGTGAATCGGAATCCTTCACGTGTGTTGTGCTTTACCGTGTAGGAAGCACGTGCATCTTCACGGCAGCTCCATTAGTTGGACAGAACATGCAGCCCAGTGATCTCCACTGTACAGATTAAGAAGAGGTGAAGTCAAAATAAGACTTCACCAAGGTCACGAAAATAAGGGTGAAGGCAGAGACAGGACAAAGGGAGGCTGTTCCTGTGGTCAGAGTGTGCTGTCATGTCACTTTGGAAATCTTAATGTCCATGCCTTTCTGGATGGAAACAGTGAGAACAGACCACTGAGAAAAGGAAGTCCTCAACTGTGCGGAAAAAAATCATCCTCCCCTCAACTCCCCTCATGATCAGGAGCAAACACTAGTGGCTAGTTTCAGACAACAGACCTTTCCTGTGCTCTCAGCCACGCTGATCTGCTCTGTCCTCCTTTCCTGGGCCGCCCTGAGTTCCTTCTGTCGGTGCGCTTATTGTAAGTTAATTTGGGCATTCTGCCATCAGTCTATCTTTTTGGATATTCTTTACTTCTTAATTTAGGAGTATGTAATACTATATCAGAAGCTGTACTTTGATATGGAAGCAAAACTTGACTTTTAAAGAAGGGAAACTCTCAAATTACAATTATCCTCAATAAGGTTTTTGTCACTTTTACTAAAACAGAATTTCCTGTGTGTATGTGAGAGAGAGAGAGAAAATAAATGAATGAGATCTGACTAAGAGCATGTCATAGTAGGAAAAAAATACAAATTTCTCAAGCTCACCAGAGGAAAGTGGAAGATGTATGTCTGTCTGCGATTGCACGGGCATCCGTATTTTATCCTCCTTATCTTAGATGTCGACACTGGGGGTGTTATTGAAAGAACCCTGAGTAGAACTGAAAGGAATAATCTAAGGCAACCCATTGAGCCTCCCACCAAGGGGACACTTTGGCCTCCGCAGCGCCCATCTGAAATTCGTGTGTGGGGTGCTCTGCTTCTCATGCCAGGTAACAGCTGTGCCCAGGAGTCACGTGGGGGCTGACTAGCTCCAGCCCCTTCGGTGGCGGGGTTCCTGTGTCAGCCACCTTTCCTTTCTGGGTCTCAGTTTCCTCACCTGAGGACACGTCATCGCTACCTACCCTATGTGCCACAGTTGTGGGATGAAGTGGGAAACAGAGGAGAGAGAGAATTTTGGCATCCATCAAAATCCACATAGGAACAAGTTTTCTTCACGTTATTAATGCAGAGATAGATTTGTCCCTTGCCAGCTCTGCTAATGACTTCAGTGTGTCCCTGTGGTATTTCTTTAGCCTTGCTTGTTAATGGTCATTTCATTTCAGCTCAGGATATACGAGCTGCTTAAGGATCCTGCTCTCATCTGTTCCTTCCTGTGTCTAGACTGGTGAGGCTGACTTGCATGAAATGTAATTTTGGTGCTGGCAGGCCAGCAGCTGTCTAGGATGTCATGGAAGGTGACCTTACGTTGCCTAGAGATGTTAAACACTGCTTGCAGGTGACCCAGCAATTCAGTCCGTGTCTCCATCCTGCACACTAAGTCTCTCCATCAATCAGAACTGAGCATGGAGGGTGATTTGTTCTGCTAAGGGTCTCACAGGAATTTGTTACTATTGCTGACATAAGAAAAAGGCAAAAATGAAAGGCCAATTTATTTCCAGCTTTTTGCTGAGTAGCAGATGTTTCCTGCGCAAAAGTAATATTACAGTAGCGTGTTATATTTGCATAGTATCATATGGTTTTAAAAAACAAACTTTGTTTTAAAAATTAGACAAGGAATCATGAATATATCGACATTGAAAAAATTCAAACAATATAGAAATATATAGAGGCAACTGTTTCCTCTGGGAAAAATAGGGGGTACAGGGGGTGAAGGAGGCTCTTAATTTTGCCTCTGTTTTGAAATTTTGGTGTGTATCATTCTGTCGCTTATATAAGCATTTGTATACATATATATACACACACAGATAAAAAATTTCTTGATGTAAATGGATTCATACTAACCATATTGTCCAGCATGTTTTTTAATGTTCTTTTTTGTTGTTGTTGTTGTTTTGAGACAGGGTCTTGCTCTGTCACCTGGGCTAGAGTGCAGTGGCGACATCACAGCTCACTGCAACATCAAACACCTGGGCTCAGGAGGCTCCTGCTCCTGCCTCCTGAGTAGCTGGGACTAGAGGCATGCACCACCACACCTGGCTAATTTTTCTATCTTTTGTGGAGACTGGGTCTCACTCTTAATTAGGCTGATCTCGAACTCCTGACCTCAAGCAATCCTCCCATTTTGGCCTCTCAGAGTGCTAGGATTACAGGCTTGCGCCACCATGCCCAGCCTGCTTAGTTAAACTTGAAGAGTTTTCTATGTCATTAGAAAATAGATTTGCTACATTAAAAAACACATAGCTAAATGGTATTCCCAGTATATGCCATAATTCAGTTAATTACTTCCCTACATATGGACATTTCTCTTGAGTTTGTTGATAGAACAATGTTGCAATAAACATCATTGTGCATACATCTTTCTGCACATGCACCAGTATTTCTTTCAGGAGGACAGAAACCTGGAAATGAAATTGCTGGGTCAGACCAGGGACTTAGTTTTTTTTCCTACAAAATCAGTTTAATATTACCAACCTCAAGTGTCATTTTGAACATGTAAAATTAAATGTTTAAATTATAAATGCAAGTTCATTCTCTCTATTGAAGTCTTTTTTTAGAAAATTGTTTTAAATTCTTCCCCCACACAGACTATTCTCAGGGTCATGTTATTTCTCTCTGTCTGTTTCTCTATATTCTATTCTATATTAGGTGTTTGATGTGAAGAAGGATAAATTAAACAGCTATTTAAGTTTCTTTCCTCCATCTTATCCTTTTGAGAAGGCACAGAGTACCCTGAAGAATGTTTGAGTTCTGTATTCTTCTATCTTCCTTTCTCCACCTTTTGTTTACTCTTTCCTGGACTTGTTTTGTCTTTGCTTCCCTTTCTTTCTTTTCATAAGCTCCATGGAGACAGAGGGCTGTGGATTTGGCTAAATGAGGCTGAGGAGTCCTAATGTGAGGGGCGGAACTGCTGGGGTGTGGAATCCAAGGACAATGGAGAGCTGGGGCTGGACCAGAGCTGGGTGTAGGAGCCACGTGCCAAGAAGAACAATGGAGGGTCCACACGATGCTTCAAGCATTAGAGCTATAGCATTTAATGCTTCAAATGAATCCTCAGATGGGCTCATTACCAGCTCCTCTAGAACTCAAAGTGGGGGAGAGGCTGAGGAGGGTACCAGAGATGAGGGGCACAGGTGAGGCTGGGAGTGCACTGAGTTTTGGCAGCGAAGGTAGCAGCCTGGAGCTGGAGCTTGGCCTCTTGTTTGGTTGCCTCAAGCCTTGGTATGTGCAGTTCCAAGGGGGAAACCCTGGCCAAAGTCAAGTACAGTGGAGAGATTCATTCCTAGTTCTTATAGGCCATATTGTTTTGCAATATTACAATATGCTAACCTTTTAAAACTCCTCTGTTAAATGTGAGCATATATGACATACATAGATTTTCCCCTTAAAACTTTTTGTCTCCCTTAAAATCCATCACATTCTTGAGGAATCATTTCTCTGATGGTCAATGTCTCTTAGTATATATGTATATGTTTTAACAGGAAGGAAGAAAGCAAAGTTGCAGCCTGTAGCCTGAGACCACCACAGATGAAATGAGAACACCTCCATCGATGTTAAGACTAGAGGAATGGGGTTGGAAGCAGCTCAGAAAGCTGACGTCTATTAATATTTCTGGGGTATGCTCATCCCTGAGGCAGTGAATGCCAGCCAGCAGACTGGAGTAAGTCTTGATCCTCCCCTTTGTGGGAATCAGAGCTGTGTATGTGAATGCCCATTGACTGCTTATTTAGTGAGGAAGCAGAGGTCAGACCTCTGAAGACACTAAAGAGAGACGATTGAAGCCATGGCTGAGCAGTTTAGATGTTGGCGCCCACTCTCAGCCTTGCCTCTTCATGTGATTGCACAGTTTTCTCATCATTCATCGGTTCTGTTGTGTGAGCAGGGTAGTCTCTGCCATGTGCATAGACTGCAAGTCCAGATGGGAAGGACTGGAGTTTACGGGGTAGATCTGACTTATCCTGGTCCTCATAAGCCCTTGGTGTGTTTAATCAACACTCTTTAATATAAGCAATGAGGAAGGGGAAACATGGCAGATCCACAATTAAATCTTTGATCTCTCAGTTCTTGCCTTGGAACCTCTGCAAGTGAATCCATGCTGTTCATTATGCTCCCCCAAAGAACATCATGAGCTGTTCTGTGGGGCCAGATTTTCATCCTACGATTATCTGAGAATAGTTTCCATATTGTAGAATAGATGACTATCTGGTCCATTGAGTCAAGAGGGATAAAAGCACAACCCATTTGGGGGAAAAAAAAATAAGGTACGGTCTTGTGGCTAAAGAATGAGAATCCAGCAACTACCCTGGATATGACATTTAACTCAGCGCCTTAGGCATGCCGTTTTATCTTATGTTGCAGAAAAATTGGGAAATGTTCCAGCTGCCTAGGTGCTAGGTTGTTCCCAAGATTTATGCCTTCAATATGCTTTAGATTTTAGATTCAAAGTATGAAATAACATGGCCACAAAATGCTGATGTAAGTCTTTGGCTTTTCGATTGAATTTAGGAAACTCGGGGCTCTCTTACATTTCATTTCTATGCCATCCTTAAAACCTCATGCTACTCCCCTGCATCGTGTTCTGGTCACACAAAGAACTCTCTCAATATAATCCCTGACTCTTTTGCCTTTCATCCCAGGAATGCAGAGCTTGGAGTGCCTTCTGTTCCTGTCTCCTCCTTCTTGTCTTATTTCAATATCTGTTTTCACACCAGACCTTACACCTAGAAAATTCTCCCACTTTCTTTCCAATAATAACTCTTTTTACCTCTAATCTTCCTATCTTATTCCACTTTTCAAGTTTCTTTTGCTCATTTAAAATCACTGAAAACATTTACATTTTTGGACTTAGGCATAATTATTTTTCCACCAATCATGACCAAAAAAACTCTCTTTCTTTCAGTGCCTAGCACAATGCCCACCACACACTGCATGCTCCATAAATATTTTGAAAATAATTGAATGAATACCTGCCCCTTCACAAAATAACTTGATTATAAAAATATGAAATGTGAATGGTGAATGCCTCTTTCTTGGGATAATACTGATACCATGTCAGAGTTGTGTAGGACTCTCTATTTTGCAAGGAGCACATTGTACCTTGTGCCTAAAA
Source organism: Eulemur rufifrons (assembly GCF_041146395.1). Lineage (NCBI taxonomy): Eukaryota > Metazoa > Chordata > Mammalia > Primates > Lemuridae > Eulemur > Eulemur rufifrons. The sequence goes on along the minus strand of NC_090986.1, from coordinate 70,736,687 downwards.
TGCCCCTGTCTGCCACCCAGGGACTCCCCAATTCCTGACCCGTGACCATGTGCTACCAGCCTTTCAGAATGTGGTTTAGGGTCACTTCCCTCAGAAAGCCTTCCTGAGCTGCCAAGGCTGAGTTAGGAATCCTTCTCTGCGATTCCAGAGTACAGCATGTATATCTCTATCTCTATTGAGCCCTTACCTCATGGGACTGGCATTTATGCCCATCTCTACCCCAGTAGACAAAGTTACAGTGGTCCCCCCTTATCCAGGGTTTTGCTTTTCGTGGTTTCAGTTACCCATAGTCAACCATGGTCTAAAAATATTAAGTGGAAAACTGCAGAAATAAACAATTCATAAGTTTTAAACTGCATGCTGTTCTGAGTAGTGTGATGAAATCTCTCTCAGCATCCCACCAGGGAGATGAATTTTTACTTTGTCCAGCAGGTCCACGCTATAGATTCTCTCACCTATTAGTCACTTAGTACCGTCTCGATATCAGATCGATTGTCACAGTATTGCAGTGCTTGTGTTCAACTAACCCTTATTTTACTTAAAAATGGCCCCAAACATAAGAGTAGAGATGCTTGCAAATCAGATATGCCAAATAGAAGTTGTAAAGTGCTTCCTTTAAGTGAAAAGGTGAAATTTCTTGACTTCCTAAGGAAAGAAAAAAAAGTTGTATGCTGAGGTTGCTGAGATCCACAGCAAGAATGAATCTTCTATCTGTGAAATTGTGAAAGAGGAAAAAAAAAAAACTGTGTTAGTTTTGCTGTCACACCTCAGACTAGAAAAGTCGTGGCCACAGTACATGATAACTCTTATGACAGTATATTGCTATAATTGTTCTATTTTACTATTAGTTATTGTTTTTAATCACTTATGCTGCCTAATTTATAAGTCAAACCTTATTATAGGTAGGTATGTGTAGGAAAAAACATAGTATATATGGGGCTTGGTACTATCTGTGGTTTTAGGCATCCATTCGGGGTCTTGGAACTATCCTCTGTGGAGAAGGAGGGACTAGTGTATTTTTCATTGGGGCCCCAGTGCCTAGCAAGTGTCCTGGAACATTGAAGGCAAATAATGCATGCTCAGAATGGATAAATGACACTGGTTTGGATGACTTTTGAGGAGTGTGGGTGAGTGAGAAGGGAGACTGGAAGACTTTTAGAAGGACACATGCTTTTTAGGGTGAGAGTGAGATCATATCTGAAGGCCTCAAGAATTTTCAAGAGATGATTTTAAAATTCATTAAAAAGTGGGCAAAAGACATAAGCAGAAGTTTTTCAAAAGAAGATAGACAAATGGCCAAAATCATATGAAGAAATGCTCAACATCACTAATCATCAGAGAAATGCAAGTTAAAACCACAATGAGATATCACCTTAGCCCTGTCAGAAGGGCCACTATTAAATCAAAAAAACAATAGATGCAGAGAGAAAGGAATGCCTACATACTGCTGGGGGACTGAAAATTAGTACAACCTCTATGGAAAATGGAAAATCTCTATGGAGGTTCCTCAAAGAAATAAACGTGGACTTACCTGTTCCAACTAGCAATCCAACTACTGGGTATCGACCCAAAGGAAAATAAATCATTATATCAAAAAGACACCTGCACTCGAATGTTTATTGCAGCACAATTCACAATTGCAAAGATGTGGAACCAACCTAAGTGCCCATCAATTCACAAGTGGATTAAGAAAATGCAATGCACACACACACACCATGGAGTACTACTCAGCCATATAGAGGAATGAAATAATGTCTTTTGCAGCAACTTGGAGGGAACTGGAGACAATTATCCTAAATGAAGTATCTTACGAATGGAAAAACAAACACCGCATGCTCTCTCTAATAATTGGGAGCTAATAAATGGGCAAACACAGGCACAAAAAGATGTAATAGTCATTGGAAATCAATAAGGGGGCAGAGGGAGGAAGGGAGAGGTAAAAATCTACCTATCAGATAAACAAACACTATTCAGGTGATGACACACTCTAAAAGCCCAAATTAAGCATTATAAAATGTATCCATGTAACAAAAACTTTTGTACCCCCTTAGTATTTTGCAAAAAAAAAAAAAAAAAAAGAATTTCCAAGAGATACATAAGGAACCTTCAAATTCCTGACAGGTGAGGGCTGTGAAGAATACAGCCCAGTTCTTCATGTTATACTAGCATGTACCATCTTGGTGTTTTTTCTCTACTGCATTTTCTGTTCCTACCACGTATTGCAGTGTGGCATTATCTTCTTGTCTTAGTTTGGGTTGCTATAACAGAATACCATAGACTGGGTGGCTTAAACAAAAAACATTCATTTCTCACAGTCTGGAGGCCAGGAAGTCCAAGGTCAAGATGCCAACAGATTTAGTGTCTAGTAAGGACCCCCTTCCTGGTTCATAGATGGTCATCTTCTCACTGTGTCCTCAGTTGCCAGAAGTGGTAAGGGAGATCTCTAGGTCTCTTTTATAAGGGCATTAATTCCATTCATGGAGGCCCCACCTTTATGACCTAATCACCTCCCATAGGTTCTACCTCCAAATACCACCACATGGGGAATTAGGTTTCAACGTAAGAATCTGGAGGGGGGCGGATAGAAACATTCAGTCCATAACAGTTCTTTTCCTTGCTTGTGAATACTCCACTATAGCTTAAGCTCCTTCAGGCAGAAAAGGACAATGTCTCAGAGTTCTGTTTATGTGTGACACTGTAGGCCAAGTGTCCAGCAAAGAAAGACCTGCTGTCACCTTGGCCAGTGGTTCTTGATGGCTTCCTCTAGGGAAAGGTGGGGTGTCTGTTGTAGGTGACCTGTATTTCATAGTTAATTTTTCTGGCATGTGATTATTACAATGATTCTTGTGATGGATATTTTATAATTAGACCATAATCCTGTTCTCTAATTGGTACAGTCTCAGCGTGGCATGGCTTACATATAGACTATCTGAGCTGCCCCCGACTTCTTTCTTTTGCCCCCATTTTCATTCTTTGTGAGTCAAAGTACCCCTGATAGCTGCACAGCACCAAGAATGCTGTCAGGCATCTACGCTGGCTTCTCAAAATTCTTTCCTAATCCATCAGAAAGAGAGGCTGTATTTGGCCACGCCAGGAGCTCCATCACTTTAATATTCAGAGTGTATCTTCCTTTGAGTTAATGCATAATTTAAATTTCATCTCATCTGTACATTAATTAGCTGCTTGTTTTCAAAAGCTTTGAATGACACCAGCTCAGGCATCCTGTCCTCTGTGACAGGCCTCTGAGAGGGCGTACAGTCAGGGACAGTTGGTTTAGAGCCCAATTGATTTTTCTGACATTTTTTTAAAAAATGAAATTTCTTCCTTCTCAAGGAACTCAAAATGCTAAAAGCAGATGCCCAGAGACACACTGATGATTGGATTTAAAATTTTAAAGAGCAATCCAAACCTTCTAAGAGACAAATCTGACTTTAAAAGATTCTTACTTTTCATAAACCATGTTTCCAGTTGCTAGTCACAGTCAAAAATAATTTGTATTAAAGAATATACAGTCAAATATGAAATCATGAAAATAATCAATTCCCTTTCAACCTACATGCTTGCTCTTGGGGTGAGACCCTGGGCTTCATTCCTCGTATTGCACTGGTCCCTGTGGTCTTCACTAACACAGAATGATAATTCTCTGGGGCTTATCCCTACCACCTTAAGACTCGAATTATACCATGAGAAACCAACAGTGCTGCAGAATGTTCGAGTTTACATTTCTTGACTTTGCTGGCACATAGAGAATTTGTATGTGTGGGCATGGACTTGGATCCCTCTAGATCAGGAGTTCCCTTGTAGGCCCATGGGGTGGGTGTGTGTGTGGGGGGGGGAGGGGAATGGTACAAATACTATTTTCAAAATTTTTAAAAAGCTTAATGGAAACAGGTTGTTTGTGTGAAATAAGACTATACAGGCTAACTACACAATGTGTTTCTTGACTGTAGGCTAGAACTCTATTTGCGGAGGCAGGATATAGAAAGAATGGAGGATGCATTTTAAAGACAGAAAGATTTGGGTTCAACTTGCAGCTCAGTCATTTACTCACTGTGTGACATTATGCAAACACTTAACCCCTCTGATTCCAAGTTTCTCCATTGAGAAAACAGGAATGATACTCACCAAGCTGAAGTGTTTTGAGAGTAAGTAGAATTCTCCTCTTGTAGAGTGTCTGGCACGTCGGAGCCACTAAGTAAGTGGAGCTATGATTATTTTGAAGACCAGCGCTCTAAACAGAACAGTGATGGGTCACATTCTAGTCAGAAGCTTCAATAGCACACAGAAGAGAAAACATTCAATATTCAAATCCAGCTAGTCTGACTTCAGAACCCTCCCTCTCAACTAGTGCAATTAATTGAGAAGTACTCATGCATTTCTTTAGAAAATTACCAAAAAAAAAAAAAAAAAAGACAGAAAGAGAAAGTTGTTGTTTTTTAAGATATACAGCTTGCTATTTACATGGGGTCTACAAGGAAAAAAATGATGAAATTGCTCTTAGGTGATGGAAAGGTTATGAATGGCTGCTTCAGATAGAGGGGAAATGCTCTTGCCTTTAGAATAGTTTGAAGGAGGCTATGAAAGAAACATTCTGGCCCATAAAATAGGTTCAGATCAAGTTTTCTGAAGGCTAGAAAAGGAAAAGCAACAGAGTCTCCAAAGTGTCTTACATTTCTAGGAGAATAACCTAAGCCTTGGAGGGGCTTGATGTAAACGTGCTCCATGACATGGAAAGGAAGTTGTTTCTAAAAACTGAAGCCAAGGATGTTAACTGTCAGCCAGGCTATTAAAGTGCCACATGTAAAGGTACTAGATGTTAAAGAAGTAGAATGAAATTACTATTTGTTAAATACTCCACAGTTTGAAATGTACAGATAGTTAACCCATATATAATTCCTTTTCGGTAAAAGGAATTACCAAATTTGTTGCCTTCTCATATTCCTGAATGATTCTGTAGACTTCAAGGTCATTTGCCAGTCACTGGGTCTCTATGTGAAAAGAACTGTGTTAGGCTATAGCATTATTACAAATCTATAGTATTAGGGTATCTCAACTGAAATACAAAGAGGTGGGCATTATAATTAATGTTAAATAAAATGTACTGAGGCATTATTTATAAATGTGTACTGCATTCATTTAAAGTATAGATTCGATGGGTCTTGACAATTGTGTACACCATCGACTACTGTCACCAGCAAGGTATGTGTCAGTCCATTTTCTGCTGTTATAACAGAATATTGCAGACTAGGTAATTATAAAGAAAAGAAATTTATTTGGCTCATGGTTCTGGGAATTAGGAAGTCCAAGATAAAAGGGCTGCATCTGGTAGGGCCTTCCTGCTGTGTCATAATGTGGTGGAAGCCAACACGTGGTGAGAGAGTACATGCAAGGGAAGAAAACTTTTGAAACAACTAACCCACTCCAGCAATAGCAGCATTGATCCATTTATGACAGCAGAGTCCTCATGACCTAATCACCTCTTAAAGGTCCCATCTCTTAATACCATCATAATGCCAATTAAATTTCAGCACGAGTTTTGGAGGGGACATTCAAACCGTAGCAGTACTGAACATTTTCATTACTCCCAAAAGATATCTGTGTCCCTTGGACAGTTCATCCCTCCCTCCACTCCTGACCATGGGTGACCACTAATCTACTTTCTGTCACTGTAGATTAGTTTACATTTTCTAAAATTTTATGTAAATAGAGTCATACAATGTATATTCCTTTTTTCTAGATTCTTTCATTCAACCCGATTTTGAAATTCATTTATGTTATTATATAAATGTAACAGTTCATTCTTTTTTATTGTTGAGTAGCATTCCATCATATGGATATACCTTATTTTATTTATCCAGTCACCTATTAATGAATATTTGACTTATTTACAGCTTTTTCCTATTATGAACATTCTTGTACATTCATGTACTAGTAGTCTTTGTATGGACATCTGTTTTCATTGCTCTTGGGTAAATAGGAGTGGATCATAAGGTAGATGTATGTTTCACTTTTTAAGAGACTTCAAATGGTTTTATCATTTTATATTCTTACTAGAAGTATATAGGAGTTCCAGTGGCTCCACATCCTCACCAATACTTGATGTCATCAGTCTTTTAAATTTTAGCTAGTCAAGTAAGTATGAGATGTATCTCATTGTGATTGAAGACATGGAGAATCTTTCTGTGTGCTTTTTAGCCATTCATATATCTTCTTTTGTAAAGTCTGTTCTTTTGCACATTTTAAAAATAGATTGTCTTCTCATGACTTATTTCTCTTCTTGTTACTGAGTTTTTTATGTTAATATATTCTGGATCCAAGTCCTTAAAATGTAAATATATATTTTTCTCCTACTTTGTGCCTTGTCTTTTCATTCTTAATGATGTCTTTTGAGAAGAATAAGTTTTAATAAAGTCCAATTTGTTAACTTTCTCTTTCATTGCCATGCTTTCTGTATTTTAACTAAGAAATCTTTACCTACTCGAAAATCACAAAGATTTTCTCCTTTGTTTTCTTCTAGAAGCTTTATAATTTTAACTTTTATATTTATGTATATGATTCATTTTGATTTAATTTTTATGAGTGCTGTGAGGTATATTAATTATCTATTGCTGTGTAACAAATTATTCCAAAATTTAATAGCTAAAGCAATAGACATTTATTATCTCAGACACCTTCTAAGAGTTAGGAATCTGGAAATGGTGTAGCTGGATGAGTCTGGCTCAGGGCCTCTTAAGGCTGCAAACTGTTGGCCCTGGTGTAGTCACCAGTAGTGTGACTAGGGCTGGAGGATCTGTCTACAGGATGGCTCACTCTCATGGCTATTAGCAGGCCTCAGGTTCTCACTATATGGAACCCTCTACAGGCTGTCTGAGTGTCCTCACAACTTTGCTGCTGGCTTCCCCCAGAGCAAATGATCTATCTAAGCAGGAACTAGTGAGGAGGAAACCAAGGTGTCTTTGATAACTTAGTGTCCAAAACTATCATATGTACCATAGCTTCAGCTTGATTCTATTCATTAGAAATGAGTCCCTAAGTCCAGCCCTCTCTCAGGGAGAGTGTGGGAATTAATTTATACTTTTTTTAAGGTAGAAGTATTAAAAAATTTGTGGGCATATTTTGGACTACCACAGGAGATAAAGTTCAAAGTTCATTTCTTTCCCATGTGAGTATCCAGTTGTTCCACTACCATTTGTTGAAAAGACTTTACTTTCCCTATGGTTGGCATTATTAGTTCTTTTCCAGATGAATATTATTTATATTCATATTATTCATGGCTATATTTCAAAAGCAAACTGAATTTTTAAAAAAGTCAAGCCTATAGCAAAAGGTTATTAAAAATACATAAATGAAAAATTCAAATGATGGTATTAATTTCTAACAATGTACCTTCTGCAAGTTTGCATTTTCAATTTGCAATTGCAGTAGTTAATACAATCTTGGACATTAATGTTAGAAGAAATCTAGGGCATTAGCTAATTTATCTCCGTTGTTTTATGAATATAGAAGCAGAAGTGCTGGGAGATAAAATGAATGGCTCAGGACATAATGCAAGATACAGGCAGATCTGAGAACATTAGCTATTTTGTATTCTGGTTTAGTAATCTTTCTGATACATCAAAAGTTTAAAAATCCTTGAAATTTAAAGTTATGGTTTTGGTTTCTGAAACTCTCATAGTAAAGTCCACAAGGGGCACTTTTTAACCTCGCCTTATTAATCGTATTTGTGAGGATCAGTCTTGTTGCCTCCATTCCCTCCCTTATTCCCTTATTCTGTTTCATCCATCAACCCATCCATCCACTCATTATTGTCTAATTCACACATATGTGATAAATGTCGTCTGTGAACCAACATTGGTTCGAATGCGTGGGACACAAATATTAAAAGAACCCTGTCTTTGCTCTCCAGGAACACAGTGTCTAGCTTCTTCCATGAGCACCAATGTATCATTTTTCTCTGTGAGATAAGCTTTTGGATTTAAGGTTATGTGTCTATCGGGTCATCACTCAGGAAACAAAATGTCTGGGAAAAATAGGATTTCCTAGAATTATGGGGATTGCAAATGCTTGCCAATACTCCATGTGAAGAAACTGCAGAAAGATGGAGGTCTTCTAACACTAGTGTGGATTTCATCCCAGCTTTTACCATCGCCAATATTTCTAAAGAAATCTGCGAAAGCAAATGCTAGAACTTTTGGGGATCAGCCACAGAATGTTTCACTGTGAGCTTGCTTAACTGGGGTCAATATTGTATGTGTATTGTGCTTGAGCACGCGTTAGATATTTGAGTTGCAAATTGGCGATTCACTATGGCACTGGAATGCAGGTGCTGTGGGGGTGTGAGCACAAGACTTGCTCTTGTTCACAATAAAAGCCGACTGCCCCAGGAGCGTTGTACTTTATGAAGCTTTATTCCATGCCTTTCATGATTCCACCCATCATCATCAACACATGGACGAAAGAAGGCTTTGAGAGACACCATGTGACAGAGGTTTTCCTCTGCAACACCCCACCCCAGACTGTTCCTCACAGATACAGCTGCCACCAGCTGTGCTGTACCCAGGATGGGCATCCACTGATGGCATCCTCAAGTGGCAGTCAGATGCCATAGTTAACGTGGATAGAGAGTTTTAGGAAATCTCACCCGTGGTCTATTTCTACGGTCGGAGCAGTTCAGTCAGGTGCAGGGTCTGCCAGACAAGGCTGCCGTTTGCAGATGATGCAGCCGCCTTTGATAAATACCAGAGGCAGCTCAGCGGAGGGCACAGAAGCGAGGCTGCTCTGCGGAGTATTAACCTGAGTTCTGCGGGGGATCAATAATAAAAGTTAAAGGTCAATTCGCCAGATGGTCTTTTCATAGAACTGGAATAAAGAATGGAAATGAGATAGTGGCAATTGAAAGTATCAAACATGATTGTTGAGCTTGTAGAAAAGGGTTAAGGGTACAACTCTCATTCCAAAGCAGGCAGCTTTTCCTCTGTGGCATCCGCTATGAAAGGACATGCGATTCTAGGAACCAGACAGGGTGCTTATTCAGAAACACAGGGACTGACTCTGGCTGGTCTGAACACGAGAAGAAAATCTGGATTTCATGTGCTCACAGAATCATTGAGAGAACCAGCCTTGAGGCTCTGCAGCCATGAAGAGACCCAAGATTATACCATGGAAATGAGTGAAGACACTGCTTTTCAGCTGCCAAGCATTGGATGGGGCATCTTACACTTTGCCACCGCTGGCCGTGCACTGTGGATACCCACCGCTGTCACTGGAAGAGCGTAGTCTGGGAGGGTGGGTCTGATTGGTGGAGCCAGGTCACCTGACCGAGCCTGACTAAGAAGGGGGCTCGGAGAGCGAGTATTGGCGTTTTCAGCTTCCATGTGAGAGGTCAGCCTTGATTCTCTTTAAAATGCATATTGGGGTGGCGGTGGGAGTGGGAGGATTCACCAAACATTAGAGCAGGATTCAGAAACTGGGCAATTCCCTCAAAAAAAAAAAAAAAAAAAAAAGCATATTAATTTGAAAAGTTCTAGATTCTGGAGGGGAAGAAGAGTGGGTAGTGGTGGGGTCTAAGTGAAGCCAATGACTGGAGAGATTGACTAGGAGAAACTTCCGGGCTCCAGAAAAGGATCTAAAAGGACAGAGTTCAGTGTTTCTCAACATTGGTTTCAATTAGGATCACCTGGGGAACTTCCAAAAAATGCTATTGTCTGGGCTCCATTCTAGACCAATTAAGTCAAAATTGCTAGGAGTGAATTGTCTTGTAAAAGCTCCTCCCTGGCGAATCTGTGTGGCCAGAGTTGACAGCCACTCAATTATGCCCAGTCACCTGGAGAAAGGAAACAGGTGGGCTCTGGAGCAGTGGTGGGCAGGTGCTGGGACGTGGCGTCAATTCACAGCCACTTTCAGCATGTTTGGCATTTTCCTGATGCGGTGCTTCTGACTAACAGCAGGAATCATCTTGGAACTCACTGGCATTTTTAAAGGCCTAACATGATGCACACACGTGAGGTTTTTAAAAATCTGAAAAACATTGTTGCGTGATTAATAAAAGCTCTCTTCTCCAGGAGGTGGTGGGTGGGGGAGTGAGGTGGTTATGTAGGTGGAGTCCACGTGCTGGGGGGCTGTGGGCTTCATAACCAGAGCCCACCACTCAAACTCTCATTCATTTGTCCTGGAATGATTAATTCTTCTGCTCACATGAGCCCAGTGGGAGGGGTGTGAGCAAAGCCTGGGTTTGGGCCTCAGGAAGATGCTCAGTGTGCACAGCTGGGCAAGACTCTTCAGGGAGCCCAAGTAGCCTGTTCAGAAAACTCAGAGGAAGGAACAGTTTCCAGGCTGGATGCCTTTGTGAATCACACAGACTTCCCAGCCCAGCGCAGGCCTTGGCTCAGCTACGAAAGATTTGCAAAACCAAATGCCTCCAGATTTATTTAAGAATACTGCCTTAGTCCATTTGGCTGCTGTAATAAAATACCATGGCTAGAGTGGACTTCTAAATGACAGAAATTTATTTCTCGTGATTCTGGAGGCTGGGAAGTCTAAGATCAAGGGGTTGGCAGATCCAGTGTCTGATGAGGGCCCCCTTCCCGGTTCACAGATGGCACCTCCTTGCCATGTCCTCACGTGGCAGAATGGGGCACTGGTCCCATTCATGAGGGTGGAGCCCTCATGATATAATCACTTCCCAAAGCCCCCACCTCTTAATACCATCACCTTGGGGGTTAGGATTCCAACACAGGACTTTTGGAGGGACACAGCATTCAGACCATAGCAAATACTACCTAGAAAGAGGGAGGTTCAGAATCCAAGTAAACTTCCACAAATGCTAAATTTGCTTCCCAATTTCAGACTAGATGGAAGAGGAAGGAAAGTAATTAAGCAAAGAATGTGTATCAAGGAGCCAAATATTTAATGAAAAAGCCAGCGGCAGCAAGTATCAATATTTGCTTTTCGAAGTAAACATCTCAGAGGACGTGCTTGGAGCAAGATGGGAGGCATTGAGCGCAGCGAGAATGAGAACAGCTTGCCCTCGCCGGCCCAGCTCGCTCATCAGTCTCCATTTGCTGGTTATGAGCATGACGGATGAAGCCACTGCAGCAAAGCTGCTGTCTCTGGCCTTTGCTGACCCCATTAAGGTGGTTTGGATGTAACTTTGAAGGGTAGATGCTAAAGAGCACTGGGCTGATCAATGTTCCCGATTCAACTTCTCACAGCCACTGCCTGTGAAACCACCCAACTGCTCACCTGCCAATGCCTGCTTGTGTCCCCTTTTGAAATGTGAGAAAGTGGTGCTGAAATTAATAATGACAACAGGGACCTTCCAAGTGTTGGTTTATGTTCTTGGAGCAAATTATTGGCTGTAAGAGCAATTTGGAAAAAAAAAAAAAAAAGACCAAGGCCATTAAGAGGATTCATGGAAATGCACGGTAATCATGAGGCCGCAGTAGCACAGGGCACTGGTGATTGCTGGCCCTTTTAAACTTGACAGAAATAATTTCATAAATTGGAGTAGAGGAAATGGACCTTCAAATGATGGGTAATTTTCTTTGATGTTTATGGTAACGTATGATGATAATGGTAAGATTTGTGTTTGGCACATAATTTAATAAATATTTATTGATTGCCCACTATGCTCTGTGCTGTTGCTACTAGGATGAATGCTTCAAAGTCCCCTCTGTTCCTGCAGAACAGGAAAGAATCACAATCAGTCAATTTCAATAAAATAGAATTAATGATAGGATACATAGGATGCTATGAGAGAGAAGGGAGGGGGCAAATGATATGTAAGAGGAAGTCTAAGCTGATATCGTCTTTGCATTCTGAGAAGTGTGTGTGTGTGTGTGTGTGTGTGTGTGTGTGCGCGCGCGCACGCATGCGTAAGCAGTTTGTTATTAATGCAGCCTAAAATGCAAGTCAGGCAGTGGCAGGATTTGGAGATGAAAATGGTTCTATGTGCCAAGCTAAGCAGTTTGGGTCCTTCTCTTTGTACACTGGAGGATCTTAAAATTCATTTGCATTAGAATTATTTAGGATTTGGCCACTAAAAATGTGGTTCCCAGACCGGAAGCTTAGGCATAACCTAAGTAGAAATGCAGAATTGTACCACCTCCCCACAGCTACAGACACAGAATATGTATTTTAATAAGGTGATCCATATGCACCTTCTTAGTAATAAAGTTTGATAAGTCACCTAGGGAGCTTATTGAAACATGAAAAGTCTTTGATTCTCAGATCTTCCTTCACTAGAATTGGAGTAGGACCCTGGAGCCTGCATTTCTAACAATCATCCCAAGTAATTCTATAAAAGAAATAAGGGCCTGAAAAAGGGAAATAAGTATTACAAGTCGTCTCTTTAAGATTTCTCCCACTCATTTTGGGAATTAAAAGCTGCATTCCTGCCCAAAGCCAGTGATCAGAGGAGCAAGGGAGAGTCACTTGTTCTTTGTATCACAGGAGGTGGCTCAACAGAATTGTCCCGGCAGAAGTCATAAGACTGTCTTCACCAGAAATGCTATAGTTAAACAGCAATAGCCTGAAACTGAAAACTCCCTTTAAAAGCTCTGTATTTCTGCTTATAGATAGGATGGTGGTACTTTAAGACAAGAGTCTACCATCTTCCCCATTTGCCAGCAAATTAATAAACTTCTCAAACCACTTGTCCTTGTTCTTCTGGTGTGGCCTTGGGGACACATGCTGAACTTTCAGTAACAATTCTGCTGCAAGTGGCCCAGGATTTTTAAAAAACCTATGCTCAGACCTCACCAGACCAATTGCATTGAGATCTCACAGGATGAAACTGTGCAGGCAAAGGCAAAACTTCCCCTTTGCTCTTAGAAGTTTCACTGAAAAACCAACTCACAATAAAGCAGATTAATAAAAGAAAAGCTATCAAATTTATTTAATGTGTGTACATGGAAACCCCCAGAAAACAAGGATTCAACTCCCCAGTTGGGTTCAGGAACTTAAATGCCGTTCTGGTAAAATGGGTTATGGGAAGGGGAAAGGGGAATTCTGTAGTGGGGCAATAAAGGATTACTAGGGAGGGTGAATGGGTGAGGAACAAAGATTAACTGGTAAATAATTCCCTTTGGAATTTAAATGAGCATGACATTATCTTCCTCAAGAGTCTGTTCCAGTCTGGTTCTGGTCTTACAGGGAGAGAAGAAAAAGACAATTATTCTCCTAGGTGGGTCTGGATCTCAGGCAGAAGAAACTTTTTGGGGGGAAGAGTAGATGGTGGTGGTAGGGAAGGTCAGAGAGACCTTGAGGCTTCATCAATCAGTGCAGAATGTCAAAATGTCATATTTTGGGGTAGAAATATTTCTAATTTTCTTCAAACCCAGGCATCACTCTTTTTTTTGAAGCTCTTTGGTGACATATAGGTACAATTGAGAACCACTTAATTAGAAAGTTTTAAGCAGGGATGTGGCATTGTTAGATTTTCATTTGCGATAGCTCTGTTTAATTTTTTTGAGTCTTTCACATCTTATTATCTCAATATTCTGTGACATTTTGCATGGAAATAATTATATCATGTAAGGGTAGAAAATCTTACCAAGAATACTTATGAGTTATAAGGTCATTAATGAGCTTCAAAAAGTGATTTGACATACCACCATCAACCACGGTGATTCTAATTCTAGACAGAGATACAGGATAGCTGGAGGAAAAATTAGAAAGTATTTCTGGGATTCCTATTGCACACATTAGACCATTTGTCTTCTATACTCTCAAACTGAGTATAGAAGCACAAATAGAATTTAGCCAACCTCAGGTACAGGTCTCATTTCTGCCAAGTCTGTGTGATATGGGATAAGATTAACTCTGCCTTGGCTTTAGTAAATTCATTTCTAAAATTGGAATAATAAACCTTTACCACATTGTGTGGTGTGGTTGCAAGAATAAAATAAAATAGTACATGAGAAATTACATTATCAAATGTATAGTTCCTATAAAAGCAAGAATTCTAAGTGTTACTGTCTGAAACTAGCAAAGCTTAAAAATGCTATACAAAAGTCTTAATATTAAGAATTAAGATAATCACAAATGTGTGTTGTTAATGGAGGAAAAGAACCCAAACACTGTAAAATAATTTAGAGCGGTTTATTCTGACCTGAGTATGTGTGACCATGGCCCTGAGAGCCACATACAAGAAGCCTTGAGCAAGTGGTGTCCCCATGGTTGGGTTATAGTTTGGTTTTATACATTTCAGGGAGACAGGAATTACACATACAGTCATAAATAAATACATTGAAGGCATACATTGGTTTGGCCTGAAAGGTCAGGACATCTCAAAGTGGGGAATTTCAAGTTATTAGGTGGGTTTAAAGATTCTTTAATTTGTAATTGGTTAAAGAAAGCTTTGTCTAAAGGCTTGGAATGTTTTAAGATAAGGAAGTCTGTTAATCAGAGACAAGTCACTGGACATATACTCAGCCTCAAATGATCTGTTAAGTAAGTTGAGGGCCTGCAGGTGTGGTTTAAGCTTTGTCTTGCATAGCCTTATGCCTGTTGATGAGTTACAAAGGCTATCTCCAACAAGGGAGGGAGGTATGATGACAGATGTCTGACCTCCCTTCTCATGGACAACAACTCAGCTTTGGGGTATTTCTGGGGTCCCGTTGCCCAAGAAGGGGTCCATTCAGTCATCTGGGGAGCTTAAGATTTTATTTTAGTTCATGATTCAATTATCCATTCATCCTGTAAAATAAAAATAAAATCCCAAGCCCTCTGCTAAATGAATGAACCCCTCTCAGCCAAGGGGACCCCAGAAACACCTTAAAACTATGTTCCCAGCCATGATGGGATGAGAGAGGAGAGAGATAAAGCACAATCACATGTGTATGATTTCCCTTTATAAATATTCATGACTCCTCCTATAGCTTGTTGAATATGTATATTTGACTACCCCTCTCAGTATAAAATCCTGTTCCCTTTTTTCTGTTCTTGGAAGCACATGTGCCTGGCTTCTGGCCTGGGCTCTGCTTCCCCACCTATTGGGACGGCTGCCCAGCAGGCTTCTACCCTTCATAAGAAGTAAAGCTCTCCTTTTCCCAAAATATAAACCTTATTAATTTTTTTTTTTTTTTTTGCAGTTAACAATTCCTTTGTCAGGTTTTAGTCTGAAACATGGCTTCTTGGCATGCTCATGGCCAAAGAATGACCAGATATGCCAAGTTAGGCAAGCACAAAAATGAGGTTTATTGAGGAGAGAGAGATAGGATTATAGGGCAAGAGCAAGATACAGGTTTCCGGAGCATGGTACGTACACCACAGATAACGACTGGAGCCATTGTCGCAAAGGGAAAGACAAAGGAAGGGCAAAGAGAGAGGTTGGCTATGGTCTGCATCTTATTTTATAGTGCCTGGATAGAGACCTCCTTCGTGGTTCAGAGGTCACCATGGAACCACTTTGATTGGACAGTTGGGAGTCATATGACCTGAGCCTTACCCATGCATGTGGGTTCTAGGTTACTTTCTGGACTTTATGGTACCCATGTGGCTTGGCCCATGGGATAGAGATTCCTCTGCATTCTTTTGCAGCTGATGTGCCAAGTTCTGATTGACAGATTCATAGGGTATTCCCTCCTCCCCCAGGTATGGAGAATCAGGGTTGGGGAGGACTAAGATGGGGGCAACAGCACCCACTTTTGTCCCTATGAAACCCAGAATTCCTTGCTATCTACCTGACACCTTGATTCATTAATATTTCCTGAGCATTTACTCTGGGCCAGGCATTGTTCTATGCAGTGGGATCTAGCCATGACACACACATAAACACAAGATTGTTGGTGTTAGTAGCCCCCCATTAGGGCCTATGGCCTTGTCAAATCAAACACTCTAGGCTGAAGCACTTATTCACCAATGTCTTCATTTCCATCATTGGGAGATTTACTGTCTCTATTCATGTCTTCTTGACAGTGAAGGAAGTTAGAAATATTTTACCCCAGAATATATTTCTTTGACATATTTTGAGATGGCTGCCATGAGCTTCAGAGATAGAAGTAACACTGTAACCAAGTAGTCACCCTCCTCCCACAGACATGGAAGAGAAATACTGACAGTGGGGAACATGTAACAGAGGAAATGGCCTGAAAAATGGCAAAAATGTTTTATGTCTTTTTTAAAACATCCCTCACTCCTTTTGGAGAACTAGGACTGCATCCCTGAGTCAGGCCAGCAGTCCAGAGGGGCAGGGGAATGTCTTTTGTTCTTTGTGCTGCAGGAGATGGCCTGCCTATGGAGATCCTGGGTGGAGGTCA
Source organism: Eulemur rufifrons (assembly GCF_041146395.1). Classification (NCBI taxonomy): domain Eukaryota; kingdom Metazoa; phylum Chordata; class Mammalia; order Primates; family Lemuridae; genus Eulemur; species Eulemur rufifrons. Next base: position 70,720,428 of record NC_090986.1, on the reverse strand, counting down.
CGGCATTGTCTTCAGCGGAGAAGGGACATCAGAATTATCAACTGTAGTTGAACAGCAATTGCCTGAAGCTGAGAACCCACTTTTTAAAAGCTCTGTATTTCTGCTTATTATTAGGACAGTGGCATTTTTAGACTAGCGTCTCCATCTTCCTCATTTGCCAGCAAATTAACAAAATTCCTCTTTCCTTCTCCTCAAACCACTTGTTCTTGTTCTTCTGATGCAGCCTTGGGGGCAAGTGCCAAGCTTTTGGTAACAACACTGCAAAGCTGTGTTTTGGGGGGGGATTTACATCTGTAGAGAATATGTATTAATACAGCCAAGTCTTTCCTTACTTGATTTAAGAAAGATTAACAAAGAGTCCAACACCTTTAAAGGTCTGAAAAGAAAAATTTACCATCCATTCTCTCTGAGGGCTGCTACCTGTAAGGTTTCATTTACATAAGAAGACCACCTTTGTTAGCTAGTCTACCCTCTTCCTTTCTCCCTCCCAAAAACCTGTTTTAATGCTTTCATGCCCCCATTCTTTAAAAAAAAAAAAAATCCATCTGTACCTCATTGAGGAGCTGAATCTTCATTCTGAAAGTTCCTATGCATACATGTTAAACAAATTTGTACCATTTTCACTTCTGTTACTCAATCTGCCTCATGTGATTTTTTGGCAAACCTTTAGGGGGTGGTGGGCTCTTGTTTCCTATAATTTGGTGAACCTTTGGGGAGCCAGGAGCCTTTGATTCCTATACAGTTAATAGAAAAAAGTTAAGATATATATATATCTTTCTCCTTTTTGAAAAAAATTACCTGTAGGAGTGGAGTGGAGGATTGTAACTACCTGAGAATGTAAAGGTGCTGCTTAGAATTCATAGCCTTTCACTGTGTATACTCAGAAGTTCTTCAAATCTTAAAAGCAACCTTGGAAGTAATTGCAAGTATGACCCGCTATTGATCTACAAAGTCCAGTTAGTTTAAATTCTTCATTGCTCACTCAGTATAATTTCACAATTTTTTTCTTTCTGTATGTACAGGTACATTGTTGTCTCTTGGCTATTGGGACTTAGAGATTATAAACGGGCTGACGTGATCTACAGAAAAACCTTTCTCATGTTAGGAGGGTATTTTATGACGTGGCTGCATGTTCGGTTCTGCTGTCTTTCTTCAGTAGCTGGGTACTGGTCTCTCTGCTGGTGTAAGTATGGGTTGCTTTAGCTGCACTACAGGAACCATGTGATGTTAATGCTATCAAATTGATATTGTGCTTGCTAAAATCCTTCAATTACCATGTTACTTGCTTGTGACACTATATTATTGTTACAATTCTGTAACCAGTAAGCTGGCTGGAAATGCGTAAAGTGGACTACATCTACACACTGGCCCAGCTTTCCTTCCCATGAGGAAGAGTCTCAGGAGATTAAGGACATGCAGGAACCTCTTTCGGCTCTGCACACACCATTCTCTCTGCCTATGTGGTCCTCCTGGCCTCCTGCTCAGCTTTTTTGAGTCCTGCTTAGTCTCAAAACTCAGCTCAAGTCCCACCATCCCCCATGGAGATTTCTGTGTTTCCATCTCTTTCCACAACCCAGTCTGTCTGTTAGACCATCTCCATGCTGAAGAGAGGGTCCTGGGGAGGCAGGGTTAGAGGCCAGTATGAAATAAACGAAGACCAACCAAATGGAAAGAGGTGATTGATGGCTATTTATTCAGAGCTTGCTGTAGCCACCATCACTTGCAGTTGGACAGAGACTCAAAGGCAGGCAGAAGAGTGGAAACAAGGGAAGGCTCGGCTGTGCCCTGATTGAGGCTATTGGCATGGGGAAGCTGCAGGCAGGCTACCCAGGAGCTCAGCATCTGTGTGATTGTTTAGGGGAACGTATTTGGCTGTTGCTGGTTGGTCTTCAGCTGGAAATAGGGGCAGAAATTAGGGAAGCTGTCGGTTATAAATCAAGTCCTGGCCATTTGGGGCCAATTGTTACAGGGGCTATGATTTGGCTTCCCGAGTTCATTGCTGGAGATACTATTCTGACTTCCTGCAAGGCTGGCTCGTAGAAAGCAGGCTGGCTTCCTTGCCTGTTGACTGTAGAAAATGAGTTGGTTTCCTGGGCAGGCTGCTGCAGATTGTAGTCTGGTCATTGTTCATTTGCATATTTACTCTCTCACCACTCAGGAAGCTGGGCCCATAATGGCCCAAATGAGAGTTGCTAATGTCAGTAGGAATAAAAAGGAAGGGATGGAAGTACAGGACTTGGTATAGAAGGGGTAAGGGAGGACTTTAAGAACAGAATGGTGGTTAAAACTCTACCGCTACTAGACTGCCTGGATGTCAGCCCCAGCTCTGCCTCTCATCTATTGAACATGAGACTAACGATACTACCTATCTCAGAAGGTAATGGAAATTGCAGTAGTTATTATATGTAAAGTGATTAGAACAATTCCTGACACAAAGAATGTGTAGTTTATTATCCTGGGACAAGGGTGAAGTTATTACCTGACAGGGAATCAGGAGGAAAAGCAGGCTTCACAGCAAACTTTGGACAAGTTTGAACTTCTAGGTGGTGCTTAGAAGCGAGACTGGTTTGTCCCTCTATCTTGTATACTCCCAAGAGCACTGTGGTGTGTGCACGTCTTCCTGTTTGGATTAAGCCATCTCCTTTAATTTTTTTTTTAATATTTCACATTTATTTATTTCTTTATTTAAATTGAAAATTTTAAATTGTATATATTTATTACGTACAACCTGATGTTTTGAATTATGTATACATTGTGGAATGGCTAAATTAAGCTAATTAGCATATGTGTTACCTCACATACTTATTTTTTGTGGTGAGAACTCTCTTAGCAAGTTTCAAGTATACATATATTGTTATTAACTATAATCACCATCTTGTGCAACAGATCTCTTGAACTTATTCCTCCTGCATAACTGAAATTTTGCATCCTTTGTCTCCCGGTTTTCCCTCTCCCTCTAGCCCCTGGTAACCACCATTCTACTCTCTGTTTCTATAAGCTTGACTTTTTTAGATTCCACATACAAGTGAGATCATGCAGCATTTGTCTTTCTGTGCCTTGCTTATTTCACTTAACATAATATCCTACAGATTCATCCATGTTGCTGCAAATGACAGGATTTCCTTCTTTTTTAAGGCTGAGCAGTAGTCCATTTTGTGTATATACACCACATTACTGCATTTTCTTTATCCATTCAACCCTTGATGGACACAGGTTGGTTTCATGTCTTGGCTATTGTGAATAATGCTGCAATGAACATGGAAGTGCAGATATCTCTTCAATATGCGATTTCATATTTGTTGGCTATTGCTGGATCATATGATAGCTCTATTGTTAATTTTTTGAGAACCCTCCATACTGTTTCCCATAATGGCTGTACTAATTTATATCTCCTTTAATTTGTAGTGGCTATTTTAGGATCTGTCCAAGGAGTTAGCAATACATTCCCCAGGCAAACAGCATTATTGGTCTGAGAAATTGAATTACCCAAGCAATGAGTAAAATGTGAAATGAGTTAAAAAAAAAACAAAAAAAGATTGACAATTTTAGTCATAAAGATATCTTTTGCATGTTTTTAGTGTTTTACAGTTTACAACTCATTTTCTGTTGATAGAAATTTTGGACAAATAAAAATGATTATTTTTGACTGCTAAGGAATACAAGGCATGGACACTATGTTAGAAATTTATTCAACTCCCTCTGGTACTTGACTTTCAGTTAGTTAATATCTTAGCACTTTAAATTGACACTGGTCTCTCAACTGTCATTTCTAGATAGAAACTGATTTTCAAGGTAGAAATTTAGTTTTGAAGTATGAATCATAAACATATACTATGCTAATGAATTATTTACTACCCTGGTATCTTAGAAAAACACCTTGTCTAACCTATATTTATTTGTTTTACATGATATCTACTTTAAAGTCATTTCTTTGATAACATAAAAGGTAGAAACATTATATAAATGTGTACCTTCTTAAAGTACTGTCTTCTATCCTTTGATCATTTTACTGCAAAATAAGGAAAAGGAAAAGATGTAGTAAAAACCAAGGAGAATCTTAAAATTCATATCTCTTTTTATCCTTGTGAATGACAATCTTTTATATAAAAGAAATTCAAGAAATATGGTCATTTATTCTATGCACGGAGGGATGAACTGTCTTCCATAGCATGGATAGCCTTGCTCAGAAAATTAAACAAACATTCAATGCTCACTGATGTGTCATTAGTTTTCCCAACAGTCATAAACATACATTAAAGATGCAATGAGCAGGAATTTGTTCTACCATCATTATGTAGAACAAGAAAGATGGGCCACTTAAAAAGGAGTTTAAATACCTACTGGATAAAGGCCAAAATAAGGCTCTGCTTTTCTCTTGGGTTTTCTATGTTAGGCCAAAAGAACACATGGCAACAAACCATCCAACTTTCTTTACTACTGACAAAAGGGAATCAGGCAAAATTCCAAAGCCATGGTGTACGATCTAATACAGTCACAGAAATGCATCGTAGTCTTGCATTTCTTAAATAATCCACTGCACCTGTGGTTTGAGAGTGCCGTATTTTCCAGGGGTCCAAGAATGCCTGACTTTTGCCAGACCATTTCACCCTTGGAGTTTAATGTCCTATGTCTTGGGATCTTTCTCCAACCATTTGGAGCTGGTGCTCCCCTAATCAAAACCATTTAGCAAGGTTGCTTTCTCAATTAAAAAGGTTCCGCCCCCCACTCCTCCCATCCCCCGTCAAATGAGCGCTTCTCTTTTCATTTACAAATGTGACAAAATCTTTACATGTTACCCTATATGTTCAGGTATCTTTGTAGTAAAGCAAATAAATATTGGTTCAATCATCAGCTAAATATTAATAAATGAGTCTGCCTCAATTTTGCTTCTTCTTTTGTGGCTGTCAGTGCAATTGGCTGATCTCTAGATGAATTCAGATTTTCAGCCACATATCTTAAGGGTTCCTTCACTTTGCTTAGCAATAAGAAAAACACTACTTGTGATGGAGTTGCCAACTCTGGATAAAAGGAATAGCTCAGCTTTGTCACCCTTCTGTATTTTGTCCCACATTTGCACTGTTTTCCTTTTTAATTCAAAGGATAATTTATTTTAGCCATACTCACTCAAGTCTTTGACTACAGCCCCATTAATTTTTGCAGTTTTCAAGGACTCTCAACACTTCCCTTTCCATGTGTACAGTTCATTAGGTATCACTACACATCATTTCTTTTCTACCTGTGCTGCGTTTTCTCCGTTCAGTATCCTTCCCAAATGGTTATGGGGATATTCTCTCCTGTCTTACAGACTTTTTATTACTGACTTTAGATTTTTAATTTAACTTGAGACCTCACTTTTCATTTCTATCCATTTTGCCTACTGTTGAGTCTTTCTGGTTCATGAATGTTTGGCCTTTGATACAGTTATTTGCAAAAACTACTCTATTATTAATTCTCTGTCCATTTCCAGAGAACTGAGGGTATTTTGTTTCAGGGTATTTTATATATTACAGCTTTTTTAAAAGACCATTTGAGGAATGTGTATTGGATGGATCAGGCTGACGTCCACTGAAGTCCTTTGAAGTGGGATGGCCACCTTGCTGGGTGGATTGAGCTCTGCTATAGTATATTTAACAGAATCTCAGAAGAGAGCAGTACCAATATCTGTGTACTGAGTGTAGCCAGGCTCTCTCACTGACTAATTCCAATATCCTCAGGCTAAAGAAAAGTGACAGAAGGCAGAACTTTCAAACTGTGGCTCAGAAATGTTAGGAAAGGAGTCAGGAAAAATGCATACCACTCTATAGCAAAGCAAAATAAAGTATGCACAAAACCCACCCACATTAAGCATTAGCAAATTGAAAAGGAACACTCAGAAAAATAAGTAAGAAAGAACAAAAAAGCAAAAAAGAGATGAGTGTAATCTGGAAGAAAATATAACCAAAGTATAAACTAGTTCTATGAGTGCTCTCCACTACATGAACATTTAATGATATACAAATGCAATAAAACAATAGCTTAAAATCAAAATTATAAAATAAGAGAGGGAGAAGAAAAGAGAAATTCCTCCAAAACAATACCATTATAAATATAATTAGAAAATTCAAGGAACACAATATACAGTGAGGAAAATATAATTACTGGCTTGAGATAACCATAATACTGAAGGAAGAAAATATGAAGAGATTAAAGCAATGAAAGAGAAAATGTTACCTATAAAAGACAAAAGATCATTACATATAAGGATAATTGATATCTTTAGAGTACAAAACTTCATACAAAAGGACAGGAAAAGTATTGAGAACCATATATAGTTTAAGAAATCCTCCTTAAGAAGAAAATGTTGATTTAAGTGTTGAAAAGGCAGTAAATCTGAAGGTTGAGAGTTAAAAGAATACTGAATGGTGTACAGCAAATAGTTTCCTGGTAGAAAAATCTGGTTAACTATGAGGGGAAAATTAGGCTCACGTTAGACTTTTCCTCAGTAACAATCAAAGCCAGATGAAAGACATAATGAAAAAATATCTTAGAGTTCTAAGGGGAAGAAAATGTGATCCTAGGATATTATGCTCACCAGGTAGTTTTGTTGGATTTTTTTTTTTTAATCACTGCTTTTCAGCAATTTGATTATGATGTGCCTTGGTAGGATTTTCTTCATGTTTCTTCTCCTTGGGTTTTACTGAGTTTCTTTTATTGGTAGGCTTATAGTGTTCATTAAATTTGGGAGATTTTCAGCCATTATTTTTTCAAGTTTTTTAAAAAATGACCACCTGCCACTTCATATTACACATGTGTTAGAGCACTTGATATTGTCCCACAATTTTTTCCCCAGTCTTTTTTTCTCTCTGTGCTTTGTTCTGGATAGTTTCTATTGCTATGTTTACTGGTTTCATCTGCAGCATCTAATCTGTGGCTAATTAGTGCTGCTACACTAATTCTACCGAGTGTATTTTTCATTTCATGTACTGTATTTTTCATCACTAGAAGTTCTATTTGGTTCATTTTTATATCTTTTATTTTTCTCCTCATCATGTCTGTGTTTTCCTTTATGTCCTTGAGAATACTTAGAAGATTTTATATCAAGTTTTAATGTCTTTGTCTACTAATTCCATCATCTCTGTCATTTCTGGGTCTGTTTGTATTAATTGATTTTTCTTCTAAGTATCTAGCACATTTTCTTGCCTCTTTGCATACCTGATTTTTTTTATTAAATGTCAGATTAGTGAATGTGTACTATATGCCAAGCATTGTTCTAGATTATGAAGATACAACAGTAATCAAAACAAATGAAGTCCATGTCTTCACAGGGCTTACACTGTACTATTAAAAGACAGACAATTTAAGAATAAATATGACATCCAATGTAGTGAAAAGTTCTATGAAGAAAAGTGAAGCAGAGTGAGGAGATTGTGTGTTGTTTAGGTTAAGGTTAATTTTTTTTTTTTTTTTTTTTTGCCTATGAATGTCCAATTGGTCCAATACCATTTGTTAAAAGATTATTCGCTTTCTCAATTGAATTTTTTTGCACTGTTATCAAAAAATCAGTTGGTTGTACTTCTAGGGGATCTACTTATGTTCTCTCTATTCTGTTCCATTGGTCTCCCTGTCTGTCTGTCTGCTAATACCATACTGTCTTGATTACTGTAGCTATATAATAAACTTTTAAATTATATACTGTTATTCCTCTAATTTTATTCTTCATTTTCAAAATTATTGAGCTATTCTAATTTCTTTGCCTTCCTATACATATTTTAGAATCAGCTTGTCTATATTTACAAAGAGTCCTTCTGGGATTTTATTAGGTCAGTTTAGGAACCATTGACATCTTTATTATATTGAATTCCACATTTCAATCCATGAACACATATGTCTCTCCAATGTTTTTAGATCTTATCACTTAAATTTTTAAATGTTAAGCATGTACCATTTTTATGAAATTAAGTCGTTATTCTTTAAAAACACAAAATGACCTTAACCATTGATATAATTTGGCACTACCAATGTCTCTAATATTTTAAATTTTTTTTGATTAATTAATTAAGTTAGGGACTTAGTACAGAGCTTACTGACTACTAAATAGCTCAAAAATTTTAGAGGACTTGGGATATCATCTCAGAAGCTTATTAAATTCAGATTCTTGGGCCAAACCCAGAGATTCTGATTCATTAAGTCTTGGGTGGGGATCAAGAACCTGAGTGATTAGCAGGCATATTAGGGTGAAATAGGGCTCCCAGCCACATTTGGAGAACCACTGACTTAGTTATTCCCTTTCCTTTTGTCGTCCATCCTTTTGTCAATAGTGGATGCAAGGAGAAAGGATTGGAGACAAAACTCAAATCTGGTTTGCAGCTTAACAAGAGCTCTGGTGAAGATGTAATGGCGGGGATGGGCATGGTGCCTCATGCCTGTAACCCTAGCACTTTGGGAGGCCAAGGTGGGAGGATTGCTTGAGGCCAAGAGTTCAAGACCAGCCTGGGCAACATAATGAGACCTCATGTCTACAAAAAATTTTTAAAAGTTTGCTGGGTGTGATGGTGCGTGCCTGTAGTCCAGCCACTCAGGAGGCTGAGCCAGGAGAATCACTTGAGCCCAGGAGTTCGAGATTACAACAAGCTATGATGATTGCACCACTGCACTCAAGCCTGGGCACAGAGCAAGACCTATTTCTTTAAAAAAGAGAGAGAGAGAGAGAGAGAGATGTAATGCAGGTGGTTGATGCTGTTGTCTTAGATAAGTTTCTTGGGCTGCTTGACTTCTATATTCCCAGTCGTCTATGCAGCTCCGGAGTGGGTAGTTTATAATACACAGGAAGTCCTACTCAAATGGATTGGGGTTTAGTGAATGTGCACAGCTTTATCAGGCTTTTTATTTGATGTGCTTATCCAAGCTTGACTTCAATAGCAGGAGTTTCTGATATGTCTGATAGTAACTTGAAATTTAGAAAATTTAAGCTTCATGAGATTGACATCATATGACCTGATTCTACCAAATGGATGCTATAAACTGATAGTAGCCATGATTATTGAAGATTGTGAGTCACAGAGGTGAGCTTTAGTATAAATGTATTTTTTCATTTATTTTAACAATTGATATTTTCTATATAAATATATAATATAGTGTGTGTGAGATTCATAAGAAGAACATTCAACATCATCCAGAATCCTTGGCCTTTACCAGGAAGGATTGAAAATGGCCAATAATCTGGGTAAATTAGGGGCTGTGGATTAGTGAAATAAAAATTACTAACGTTTTATTCTCCCATATCATTCAACAAAAGCTCAGTGCAAATATCCTTCTCTTTCAGTTAGAAGAGGCTGCCTGCTCAGACAGGAAGCAAGAACCATAATTCCATGACAATATGACAAAGTGGCAGCACAGGCTGTACACACAGCAGACCAGGGTTTGACTCTCACTGAAGCCTCATATTAGTGGCAAGTCTTTGAGCCAGTAACTTAGCCTTGCTGTGCATCAGTTCACTTAGCTGGTAAATGGGGATATGAAAATACTTATCTTCAGGATTTTTCTGAGTATGAAATGAGATATTACTGTGACAGAGTAAGCAATCAACAGATATTTGTTTGTAAAGAGGGGATTCTAATCCATATTTATAGAAAGCATTTATCTGGAACAGCTTATATTTATTGTATCTTCTCATGACTGGCAGCCTGGATTGGAGGGTGCCCCACACCAGAATGATGTAAAGCCCCAGTGGAGGAGTTAGAATTTGGAGGGTGCACATTATTTGTGCATGAACACAGTTTCCCAGGGAGCAGCAAGCCTGGCAGCAGCTGGCTGATTCCTCAGCTTCCCTGGAAAATGAGAAAAGGACAAAGGGTGGCCTCTTTGCACCAGTTTTCTGGCAGGAAGACCGCACTGGGGATCTCACAGACATGGAGAATCAAGCTGATTAAAGCCCAGTAAAATTGCTGGGCCACCCAACTTTCTTCCAATTCCCTTATCAGTCCATGCATAATGAATCAGTCCAACTGATGAGAATGTCCTCCTTCTTGAGCTGCAAAATCTACTGAAATAAAGAAAAGGAGAAAAGTGTAAAGCTACTGCCAGGCTCTTCAACCTGCGGCAGCTTTCATGGCTTCCCAAATACTTAAAAAATGTTAATTGACTAATTGCTCTTATTTATCATGTTCCCAAGCAGTCTTGAAGTCAACTGTAAAGGTGTTCTCATTTGAGCTAATATAGGAAGACACGGAAATAGCACAATCAGTGAGTTTGCGGCAGAGAGACTGTGTTTTGCTTCTCAGACCTTTCTGGTAAGCACCGAAGACTCTGTTTCCCATGAGAATAGACAATCTCAACCCACATATTTGAACAATAAGGAGATTGCACTGAGACCATTTGATAACAGGGCTTTCAGCACACGCACACACACTCCCACTTGCCACTCTGGAGAGTCATAACTCATTGGGATTATTTGTTCTTGGAGGAAGCCAAGCACAGAAAGGCAGGAGACAGATCACGGGGACATGGATAAATACGCCTAATTATAGACTGAGCTATTAACATGACGTGAATTGCTGCTTCTGAAAATGATCTGACAGCCAGCGAAAGCTCCCGTGTCACCGACCTCGCCTGTCTGTTAGCAAACAGGACTCTGTAAGGAGCAGCCCCTGCCACCACTCCCCCAGCTGGCTCTGTGGCTCCATGCTTCAGTGTCTTTTTCCTTTGCTTTGTTCATGACAATGAGCTCTATATTTCAAATTACTTTTGCTTTTCATGCGTTGAACATAGTTGCTGGCTCCTCATGCTTTCCTGGGTTGATGGAAACAAACAATATTTCTCAATTTCCTTAGTCAACAAGCTAAAACCCACATGGACACAGGCTGAAGGCAGGGCCCCATATAGCTAAAGCACTCAGCTCTACTCTGCACCAAGCGAACCTGCAAACCTGCTCTGCAGCGTCTCCCAACTCTGGGAGATCTCTTTGTTCTTTATTTGTTTAACCCATGCTATTCATTTAGATCCAAGCTAACACTTTTTCATGCCCAAATCCCCTGTGTATAATAAATATATTGTCTTCCTTCTGGATTTTATTTTATAGCATTGAGATCAATGACGAGATTTCCCCCCTCTGTTTGCAAAGCACCAATCCTGTCCAGAAAAAAAAGATAAAGAATTTCTGTGTTTGGTTGGGGATGCAGCGTGTGTGGTGAATGTGGGTGACATACGGGATTTTTCATCAGTGTGAAATGGGTGCTCAGCCTCTGACTGAGTTTATCTGGAAAAGAGGCTCCCTTGAAATATTTAGGGATGATTTTGGAAACAAATATGGAGCATGTGAAATGGGGTGGGAGTGGGGGTTACGTATGTAATAGGGATAGTATTTAAATCTATCAGTGTGCTTTCTTTTTGCCTACCTGAGTTCTTTACCTTGGTCTTTGTTGGTGCAATGTATCTGTTTATACGCCAGGATGGGGACGGGCTTGATAAATATTACAGAAGATTAAATCTGGAGATAATATTGAGCTTCTCCTATGCAAATTTGGATTCTGCAACAAAGCAATAGCCCTGCAAACCAGGTCACTGTCAAGATAGAGAATTTGCTACATGCCTTTACACACTTACTCCCACCCACCTTTAATATGTCAACAATCATGCCTGAAAGATGCAGATTATGGGGTTTTCCTCTAAGATAACCCCCCTGTCTTTGAGCAAAGCCAGGAGGCCTGATAGCTGATGACACAGAACCTTTTCAGGTGTGAGAGAGAGATAGGTATATTGGATGAGGGATGTTAATATTGACAACTCAGGAAAGTTATGATCTCTTAAGATCTACTACCTACAACAACTTGGGGAAAGGCCAACTTAGGCCACAGCAGGAGACAGAGTGGAGCACCTCGGTGTAGCTTTTCAGGCTGCTGCCAGTGCCCAGGGACCACAGATGTGGAGCTGATGGCCAGGGGACCTGCAAGTCAGTCTGCCATGGCTGCAGCAGAGTCTGGGCTGAACCAAAGATGCAGCAGACACTCAGGGATCTGCAGATAGCCAGAGTCAAGGAGAGACAACTTTATCCAGAAAGTACTCCTGGCCCTTCACCAACCAAAGAGATATCAAGTCATGGCTTAAATGAGCCAGAGCCTGGGGCCAGCAGCGCCCAAGAGGGATGGGACCATCACTCCAGAGACAGGAGACAATAGCCCACATACTGGCAAGGATCACGAAAGGGTGGGGGTCACTTCTCCCTAGTGATGTGAGGAGGAGTAAGACCCCCCTCTCTTTGCACAACTGGACTCTATCCTAGAGACAGATACAGAGAAGGGGCAGGGAGAAGGCTGTCTAAGGGACTAAGCATTTTTTTCTTAAAGTGCCTGAACATTAGCTGAAAGGATACACATACACACACAATGGATCACATTAAATTTAAATGGTTGAACCTTTAATTAACAGTGTTCTTGCTAACTAGTAGGTAGAGGTTTGGGAGAAATGCTGGGTCAGAGTTCTGTTAAAGATTTCGACAAACTGGCAGAAAAAAAAATGCCAGAAAAAATGCAAAAAAGATGCCACTAACTTTGGGATATGTTGAGACATTCTTCCCCTTTGCCAAATACCAGTAGCTCCGAGAATGACTTGCTTTTTATTTCTTTACTTTTTATCCTTTCCTTAAATTTTATTTACTTATTTATTTTTAAAGATTCATCCTCATCTCTTTGCGGAGAATGAAAGCTTATATTTAGCCAAATATAAGCTGTTCTATAAATAACCCAAGATGTTCTACCAAGTTAGACATGAGCTTGCAATCATTCAGACTGTCAATCGGTTTTTCTCAGAAGACGCTACTGGCTGAGTTTATTTGAGAAAGAGGCTCTTGAGATTGTTAGAGATCTTTTTGGGAACGAATGTGGAATACGTGAAATGGGTGCTCACTTACGGAGTTTCCACGGACAGGCTGGTGTAATCTGTTGGAAGGTAACAGTGACTTGTTTCTCTGATGCCTCAGAACAAGATTTTGGGGTCCTGTGGGTCCGAGTTCTCAGACACCCCTTCACAGGGACAAAGTCAGGATTTGATGATTAGCCCCTCGTCTCATTGCACTGATGTCATTATACGAGACAATGCACATGGAATAAAACCTTCCACAAATGGAAGTGGATATGATATTCATTTTTTCATGTGGCAGCTGAGTACTTATGAAAGATCATTTGAGTTTTACTTGTACAGCAGAAGTTGAAACAAAAAAGTTTCTCTAACCAACTTGCTTGTAAGCATCCATGCTGTCTTTGGGTACTCTCTGGGCCCCAAGCTCCAAAGTCAGGCAAAGTGGCAGACTTCAGACCCATGTGCAAGATCACGGGCCGGCTCATAATTGCTAGTAGTTACTGAGTACATAGTATGCGTCAGGTACTGTTGAAGCATTTTACAAAACTATCTCATTTAATCGTGAGGGTAACCCTATGAATTAGAGGTAGGTACTGTTTATCATTCTCATTTTATAAGTTAGGAAACACATTTAAAGACATTAAATATCTTGCCCAGGATCTGCAGCCAGGAAGTGCCAATGCTGAATGAAAAGTCAGGGACTATAGCGAGGTGACACTTTGCCTGACTCCCAAGCAGTGAACGATGCCAGGGAAGTCACGGCAAGGTCTTCTGTCTTCTGTCTGGCAGGAACCTGCGGTTGTCCTGTCTCCTTCTACCGTCCGGTGAGCAACAGGAGCCTAACTTTAACTCTACTGCAGATCAGATGGGCAAAGAAAACATAATGTTTTCATGGGTCTACAGTCTGGTCTTTGCCACTGGTGAGCGAGGACACAATCAACTAAGGGTCCAATCCAGAAAAATTAGCACAAATAAGATGTGTATTTGGTAGAAGGGCAGGACAGAGCAGGTTTTGGAGGGCCTGCTACGGGCGGGAGGACTGCTGAGCTGCCGGGAAAAGCCTGTGAGTCCTATGCACTTAGGGGGAAAAGGACAGAACCTCACAGAATAGATGAGGGCCAGACTGAGAAAAGTGACAGGAAGAAGAACAACTTCCCTCCCATTGTCTGGGGAGGCCCACTCATTTGCCTTTGTGCTGTAGGGAAAGGCTGTGTAATCACAGAGAAAGAAGAGATCTAGGAGGGAAGGATAGCGTCTATGGTTACTATATATATGCACCCACATTTCTACATCCCTTTATGATATATAGTACATTTTCATAGACCTAATCTCCCCAGATACTCCGGCAATAATTATTCCTACATATAGGTCCTTTTTCTGTGTGGCACCAGTGGAAATCAATTAGCATGTGTATGAAACCAAGACTGTTTACACTTCGTGCTTCAAAGCTAATCATCTCCCAGTAATTTTATTTGTTCATCTGTTTTTTTTTTTTTTTTTTTTTTTTTTTTTTTGAGACAGAGTCTCACTCTGTTGCCCAGGCTAGAGTGAGTGCCGTGGCGTCAGCCTAGCTCACAGCAACCTCAAACTCCTGGGCTTAAGCGATCCTCCTGTCTCAGCCTCCCGAGTAGCTGGGACTACAGGCATGCACCACCATGCCCGGCTAATTTTTTCTATATATATTTTTAGCTGTCCATATAATTTCTTTCTATTTTTAGTAGAGATGGGGTCTCGCTCTTGCTCAGGCTGGTCTCGAACTCCTGAGCTCAAACGATCCGCCCACCTCGTCCTCCCAGAGTGCTAGGATTACAGGCGTGAGCCACCGCGCCCGGCCTGTTCATCTGTTTTTATGTAAAGTGTTCATCATGAATACAATCGGGAGCATGAAGGGTTAGAAGCATATAAAAGTGCCCTAAATTTCTTTAAAATGCTGATACTCGTCCTGCTGTAGGACCTGACTGAGACAGCACTTAGGGGCCCCAAAGCTTGCAAATGAGTCACCAGACCTTCCTTGAACACATCATTCATTTGGTTTTATAAGGGAGGCAAAAACAGAACCCCAATTAAGAGTTTTCTCATTGTTCTTCCAGGCCGTTTACACACTCTAACAGGTTTTGGTCATGGGTGATATTGGGTAGCTGTAACATATGCTATTTCCCCAAGAGTGGGTACAGTTAACTACCAATTTTCCACATACGGATTACCCAGATGGAAGGGATCACTATCCCACGTCCATCTGCTGGGTGTCCCTTGAGGTCGGGGCGTGTGGCTCTCCTCCCAGTACCGCTCCTCAACCCCAAACCAGCCAGGGCGATTGTTTTGATTCTCAGTCACCCACTGACATGCTTCCCTCGTCACAAGCTGACTGCATCTCTCTCCCTCGACCTCTGTCATAATCAGATTAACCACAAGGCATTAAAGATGTGGAGCCATGATTATCTTACTGGGACTCAAGGCAACAGCACACACAGAGCACCGCTTCGTTTAAATTGGCAGATTTCCACTCAAGGTTCATTTGCCAAATGTTGGTGCAGATCGAGCTTGGCCGCCAGCTCAGACCGAGTTCCAGTCGCTGTTGGCTGGTGGCAGCGCCCGTCCCAGAGGCAACTCCAGCTGTGGCCGACTGTAGCACTTCCTGCTGGGCAGACTCTGGTGGGTCAGAGAGCAGGTGGCCTCTCCATGGGACTGAACACAAAGCCACCTTTCTCGCTTTTTTCATATTCCCCCACGTGTCCAGTTTTAAGGGTCCCCCCACCCCCATGCACAATTGTCCTGACTGATGTTTAAAAACAGTATATGCAAATGTCTATCATCATCCATCATCTAATCAATCTATATGAATGTATGAGTGTATATTTGAATCACAAAAATATTCTCATCAAAAGTGAGACTATACACCATAATTATAACTTCATTTAAAAAAAACTGTTGGTACTCTTATCCTATTTGGACTCCTGGCAAATGAATTATTTGCTTTTCTTACCTTTGCACAGTTACACTTGAGCAAACATACACCTCTTCCCAGGGAACCGGAAAGATAGCATATTAGATTCACACCTGTAGGAGGTGAGGTTTTCTCAGAGGCTAGAGACACTGCGTTTCCCAGGGGCTTGGAGGAAAGAAATTTTAAAGCAATTTTAAAATAGAATAGTTTGAGTTTGTTCAGAGAGGGGGACCTAATGATCACATCTAAAAGTTTAGTTATAATGGGCTGATTTGTTTGTTCATTCAATGCATGTTTTCTAAGAGCTTTTTACGTACTTCCTCTGAGGACAAGGCAAAATGACGTGAGACGCTTTTCCCCAAGTAGCTTATGGCAGAAACAGGGGAACGAATTTCCCTAGTACGGCCTTAAATTGCCCACTTGGTATTTTTCAGAGCATTTTCATATCACTTGTCTCCTTGGATGCATTGAGACAGGCAAGGCTGGCATTATTCTCCTCTGTGACAGGTGAGGAGACCAAGGTCTGTCTAGGTTGTGCTGTTGGTTGTTGGTGGAGCCAACACGTGAACTTCTCACTAGCTGTGGGACTCAGGGCAGGTTACCTTGGTTTTATCATCTGTAACAAAGGCACGAATAACATCTACTGTTCAATAAAATAATATTTGAGATCGTAGCACTGTCCCCAGCACACAGGCACTCAATAAACTGTAGCTATTCTTCGCTCTTAGGAGCTATTCTTAGATGTCAACACTGTTACGAAGATGGTGATGCCCTACTGGGCTGGGTCTCCTGGCATTTTCTGAAACAATATCCAGCTCACTTTTTGCCCTTGCAATTATTAATGGATTTTAGTTGAGAGATGGTGAAGCTGGTTAAATGGGCAGGACCCCACCCCTTTGTTCAATCCATCCCCTCCTGCCCCCACAGACACGTATGTGAGCCTCATTTGTTGGCCGGAGAGCAGAAGGTTCACTCATCAGAGCAGGAAGAAGGCAGAGTATGTGGCCACTGGCTCAGAAAAGCAGGTGAGGTGGTGGGAACACATGGATGGTCTCCTCTAGTTTCCTCTGCTCTGTCTGCAAAATAGAAGGGAGATCTTTACCTGAGAGTAAGGTTGGGCCAGAGTGAGGTTTGGAGGTCTGGAGAAGAAAAGAGAAGAGAAGGTAACAAGTCTTCAGGAGGAGAGAGGGCATAGAATGGTCAAGGGGGTGAAACGGTTGTCAGGAGAGGGAGGGAGGATGTGGGAGAGTCCAGGGGTGAGAGGGTGAGATGTTTGTCCAGGACAGTGGGCAAGGGACTGGGCCAGGGAACTGTAACAGTATCTCTGAGCAGCACTAAGGGCCCCACTTGAAGTTAGGAGCCATGAAGTTCAAGTGAGATCATTGGCAAGATTCGATGTTTATTCCAGATGTATTCATTGTGCAGATGAAGGTTCAGAGTTGATAGAGAATTGCATTTAACAATGTTCAGGGTTTTGCTGAGAGAGGGCCACAGGGACAGAGAGTCAGGGATAGCGTGGGAGCAACGCTAAGGAGTCATGATGGCACCAGACCGTGGGATCTCAGCTGGGTGGGAAAGAAAGGAAGAAATGAGTGGGGTGGGGAATAGCGGTAGATCCATACCAGGCTGAGATGAGCCACCTAGGAGAGGGAGTGACAGGAAACCTGGAAGAAAATTTGAATGGCTAGAGGATTCACTTTATGGGAGCTGAAGCCACAAGAAGTTATCTTTAAACACTGTGGCCATGGGCAATGCAGATGGTCGGGGCAGGAGAATGGCTCCCATAGGCTCTTGCTCAGACAGTGAGCTGCTGCCAAGTCTTTGCTCCCAACCACGGGGCTCTTCCCTCATCTTCATTCCTTCATTCCCTCTTTTGCCAATTCCACAAGAACCTAGTGAGACGTCTCAGTAGAAGATGTGTCCAGGGAGGCACGCTCCCTGGAGCCGAGGAGGAATTCCCTTACCACGAGCTGGGCATTGGGCCGGGCACTTTCCTCCATTACCTCACTTTCCTCCAAGGTGGGTATAATTCACCCTGTTTTACAGATGAGAAAGCTGAGGTCCAAGAAGTTATGTTACTTGCCAAAGTTCACACAGCAAATAGTATGTGTCCGGCACCTGGATTCACACCCAGCTCTGTTAGGCTCTTTGTGCCAAAAAGACTCGAGCCTCTGCATGGATAACCCCATTAACACGTTAAGTGGTCTCTGGATTCATTTATCCAAATCGGAATTCTTTTCTGACCTCCCAAGATTCTGAAAGAGAAGCAGATCTGAGTGGCTTAGGGTGGTTTACAGCAGTGGTTTTCTAGAGCTGGGCTGTGGCATTGGTATGTGACAAAAATAATCAAATAAAGAAGTATACTGTTTATGTATACAGGACAGGAATGACTGTCTCTTACGTTGAGTATGTCCTTTGACTTAATAACATTTTAGTATTACGATAGCCTTGAACTTAATTTCTTGTTGGCATTAAAACATCCTTTTTAATATGATATGAAGCCCAATAGCAGATAGGAGTTCGTTTGCTTGTTTTAATGTTTTTACCAGGCAAAATTAATAGGTGGTACCAGATTAGTTCTCATAATGTTTTTGGTCATTTTGCCAGTCCGTGAAATTAAAAGTCTGAGAACTGCTTGTTTTAGAGAAAACAATCTGCAAGCCCGTCCTGAAGTGACCTGGCTGGCATCAGTGTCTGCAGGGGAGGGAGTGCTTTGCCTTGTGGCTTCTCTCTCTTTCCTGAGTCACGGAGAGACTCATGGGTTCGAGGACCCTTAAATTTTCCCTAATGTGTGTACAAATCCATGCCTGAGTTGGTTCTCTGTATCATTTCCCCCACAAGTGGATTTGAAGCTGGGCTGGCATGCTCTCTCTAGTCCCTGAGTACTGTGAGGATAAAGTGTCCACACAGCCTGACATCAGGGCAGAATCTCTCCAGCTGGGATTGCTGGGGAGATTTGAACAAGAGGTGTGGAAATCAGAGTGCCAGCAGCTGCTGCCGGCTGGGAACAATAAACAGTGGCCCTCCCTGTGAGCAGAGGTGTGTTTGCTGCTGGTGTAGCACTGACTATGCTGCCAAGTGTTCCCATAGTCCTGTGGTGACCGGTGAGCAGACCCACGGTGACAAGAAGTAGAATAGTAAGTAGCTTAAGGTCAAGGAAGCAATATCTTCTTGGATCAGCTGTGAATATCACCTTAGCCTGGCCGGTGTGGGCCTAAGCTGGGTTCTCCATCACAGCCTAATGAGCAAATGCAAACGGGTCGGAGAATGATGAAATGACTTCTGCACAGAGACGTTCACTGTGTAATGGCTCCTGATGATTTCTGAAAGCAAGTTGCAACAGGACATCATCTACTGACCTTGAAGGAAAAGGCTTTGTCATATTTCAGTTTTTATCCTTTGTTTCTCTGACATTCTCCTGATCGTTGAAATTGGTATCTCCTCCTTTCCGTTTTCATATTCTTCCTCCTCCTCCTCTTCTTGCTTCTCCTCCCCTGCCTCCTCTTCCTTCTTTACTTAATGTGTAGACCTCTTTTCATCTAGGCTGCTCAGCACACACAATGTAGTGTAGTGGCTCTGAGCGTAGGTTCCAGATTTCTGAGATTCTTCATTCTGTCACCAATACGTACTAATGTTTGGACTTTGGGCACATTATTTAATCTTGTAGGGCATGATTTTCTTATCTTGAAAGGCAGTAACAATTGCATTCACCTCTCTAGTGTTGTTGGGGGGATTAAATGAAAAGCACTGGCCACAGAATAAGCATGCAATAAATGCTCGCTCTTCCCATCACCTCTGAAGAGTAGAGAATACGCAGGGAATGGGCTGTAGAGACGCATGTCAACAGGCAGTCCTTAACCACACACAGTGGCCTTGGGGTGACTGGGGAGAACCGCAGAAGCACAGGTGATGTCTTTGCCACCTGGTGCCACTGGCTTTGGTCACTGGTTAAGGTATAACTTAATCATCTGCTTTCCTGGGAATTCTCTGTTGTGGGACAATCTCTAGATGACTGTCTCCATTTGCTTTACTCTCCAAATCCCTTAGCCAGGGGCATAATTCAATGAGACAGATTCCTAGTTTTAGTAGAAAATTAGGCCTTTTTGAAAGCCACTTTAAATATCCAAAGTGAAAAATATCCAAGTGACCTGAAAAAAAAAAATCCATGTATCTTTCAAAAATCTCTACTTTGTTTTATCTACACAAATGGAAAATCTGGCTGTATAAGATATTTTTTCTAAAATGCATGAGCCTATCTTGTAGAATAACTTGATTCACAGTTTAGACCTTGTAGCACTGTTTCTTTTGGAACAGAAATGAGTGTGCTTAGAAGGAATGTTATATTTGCTAAAAAGCAAATGCTGCTCTAACACCAGTAGCCCAGAAGGCCTAAAATACTAGGCTGGTTCTGTGAGGTTGTTGAAGGGCTGAGATGAAATACATTTGGAAATTTTTGGTGTGTTGGGTGACCCAGAGCAGAAACTGCATCCCTAATGCATGCTCTCATCAGTGGAATTACTAATTTGAAAACTCACTATACCATCACCTCAGTTTCATCCTATACATTTTACCAGGGGAGTACATGTTGCATTAAAGAAGTAGTTTTTCTTCCATTGATTTTAAAACATAACATTTGTTCACTAATGCAAAATGTGTTAAGATTTTAATTTACCCTCCAATGCTCAGAAGCATGTCCATCTCTGAATAAATTGATTTTAACTTTGTTTTCGAGCAAGATGATTTTGGCTCTCATAAAATCGTTAGAGATGTGTGGCTCTGATCAATAAAATTTCACCATGAAGAAATACTTTCATTCCATATAAATTTCAACAGCTTCACTTCAGTGAAATTCCAATGAAACAGCCCTTTCAAATGGTACAAACTTTAGACTTGTTCTTTGACTTGAAAAGTCTTTACAAGAAAAGAAAACCAAGTGAAAAGATCAAGTAAACAGAACTTTAAACATTTTATCTTGAGTTCTTCTACATGGCTAAGGAGAGGATTGTGTTTGTAGTTCACAGGAACGAAAACAGGTCTTTTTTGATCAACCAACAAAATGATACTTCAAAAGCCATGTGTTCTTTTAGGGTTTAAAAAATACTGGGAAATCTGTAAAAAAGTGACAGTATTTTATTTTAATTGTAGTATGCAAAAAGTCACTAGGTTTGTGAATTTTGTACTATATATTTTTATTTATAATTATATCAAAATTAATGTAGCCTAAATTTCAAAATTTATTGCTCTTAATTTTTACTCTGTTTGGACAAGGATTTGAATTCCTCACCTTCTACAAAATGTTATAGGCTTCATAGGCAAATATGTCTTTGAGAAGTTGGTAAAGTGGTACAGAAATACAGTTAGATAGAAGAAATAAGTTCTAGTATTCAATAGTACGGTGGGGAAACTATGGTTAATAATAATTTATTGTGTATTTCAAAATGGTTAGAAGAGAAGAATTGTAATGTTCCCAGCACAGAGAAAAGATAAATGTTTAAGGTGATGGATATCCCAGTTGCCCTGAGTTGATCATTACACATTGTATATGGGTAATGTCTCATGTACCCCCAAAATATGCACAATTATTATATATCAATTTTTAAAATGTTTAAAAAATTATCTTTAAAGTTTTATACAGTTCTATGGGTTTTAAATAACATATAGAGTCATCGTTTATCATGATACAAACCAGTTTCATCACCTCCAAATTCCCTCTGCTACCCCTCAGTAGTCAACCCTGCCCTCCTCTCAGCCTCCCAATCCCTGGCAATTCTGGGTCTGAACTGTTTCACTTAGCAAAATGCATGTAAGAGTCATCTGTGTTGGTACATGTACCAATATTTTGCATCTTATTATTACTAAGTAGTGTTCCATTGTATGTATATACCGTAATTTGATGATCCCATCACCTGCTGACAGAAATTTGGGTTGTTTTCAGTTTTTGACAGCTATGAATAAGCTGATTATAAACATTCATGTACAGTCTATTATGTGAACACAAGTTTTCTTTCCTTTAGGTAAATCCTTAGGAGTAAGGATTGTTGAATCCTTTGGTAAGTGTATATTTAACTTTTTAAGAAACTGTCAAACTATTTTTCAAGGTGACTGTATAGTTTTGCATTCCTTCCAGCAATTTATCAGAATGTCAGTTGCTTTGCCTCCTCACCAGCACTTGGCATTGTGAGTTTCTTTTTACTGTAGTCATTCTAATGGGAGTATGGTCATGTCTCGTCATGGTTTCAATTTGCTTCAGTTAGGATTCTTTGGTAGCAACAAACACGGGCCCTGATCTGGCTTAAGTTTATCCGGAGTACATAGCCTCAGTGAGAAAGGTAGAGAGCAATGCTTGGAAATAGGCGGACACTGAGGCAGTTCCAGCAGTTTCAGGAAGCCAAACCTACAACTGTGAAAACAAGATATTAGTCTTGCCCTGCTGTAGGTGTGGTCAGGCCACTGTGGGTTTCATGAATTAATCCGTGCTGTTTTCAGATTCGTTGCCCATTGATTCAGTATTCAGATTGGAATCTGACAAATTACCCTGTGACAGTCCCTTTGTTAGAATGTGACACTCAACTATAAATGCCCCAGGACTGGTCTTATGTCATAAAATGGGGTCCTGCCATCAGACACTTTGTTCGTCAAACCAGGGAACCAGAAATTCACATGAATGTTCAATTCAACTCAACAAACATTGATCAAGGGCCTGATGAGTGCTGTCCGTCTGGGCAGGGATAAGGTAATATAAGTACTCAACACTTTGTGTAGACCATGGAAGATTGGGATAGGGTCCAAAGATGATGTTACATTTGAAAGGATAAGTAGATGATCACTGGGGGCAGAAGAGAAGGAAAAGGAGTTTCAGAAAGTGAGGGGTGACTAGTTTGCTGTAGCATGAGGAGAGGGGTCAAGGAGTGAGTGCTTGTGCAGAAGGTTGGAATAGTAGGACAGAGTCAATTGTAAGGGGCCAGGTCTGGACTTTTATCTGATCAGCAAGATGGAGCAAAGCCCCAGGCTGGCTTCCTTGCGTTGGGGTGAGGGGTGGGTTGTGGGGAGTGAAGCATTCACAGAAATTGCTCTAGCAATACAGAAGCCTGGTTTTCTTATGTGTTGACTTGAGATACCCTGAAAATGCTATTGTTTTGGTAATGTCTTCCTGCCAAGGGACATGATAGAATATCATAGCACTACAGAATGGGTGGAACTTTAGATGTTGTCTAGGAGTTTATAATTTCTTTATGTTTCAGAAAGAGAAACTGAAACCGAGAGAGACATAGTGACTCACTCAAAGTCACTTCCAGTAATGATCCAGGGTCTCTGCTGTGGTTTCTGCTCTCAGTGGCCTGAGTCACCCTCAGTGGCAGAGCTGGACCCAGCTTGAAGCTCCTTCTTCCTGCTTTCCAGGAAATCCCACGGTGGGCTATGCAGACCATTTTGTGTGTGTGTGTGTTATCCGCAAGGACAGGGTCCTGTGGTCATATCAGTTGACGAATGCTGTATACCCACTTTCCAGAGCATATTCACGTGTTCACGGTTCTAAGGAGTCCATGTACAGGTATTTGTTTTGCTCTCTTTGACCCAGATTTCCCATGTTTATTTGCCTATGGGATTAGTTTGCCTGAAACCTAGTGACATGAACAATTGCTGCCTGATGGACCGAGCCATAGGCCAGAATAGGCGGGAGTCAGTGAATCTAGACACTAGATGCAGAAGTCCTGGGCAGTGTCGGTGCTGGGGCAGCTTTGCAGGGATAACCGAGCTCTCTTAGGCTCAATTCACCAGGCTCTAAAATACAACAAAATCCTTTTATCCCCAAAATCCAAACAAATAATTAGTTTCTTTTACTTTTATGAAAGAGAGACAAAAGATAAGTTTTCTGTTAAGCTGATATCCAGAATATAAATGTATGAGTTAATCGGGTCATAGTCTCATAATTTTATAAGATATAGAAAATTGGGGGTGAATCCGTCCTCATTTCAGGCCACACTCCATACGTATCTATGGACATAACATACAAACTTTACTCCCTGTTGCGCCGTGTCTGAGACGACTATGAGTAAGACACGGTCCCAGACCACAAGCAGCTGAGTCCGACATGCTCAGGACCATTTGGAGAAGAGGAAGAGAGAGGGGGTTATGATTTCCTTGGTTCTGATTCTCACCTAAAAATCCAGTTTTCTGGAGAGCCAAGACTCCTCTCCTTGCAAACTAGTCACTAGGAATGAAAGAAACATCTCATATCAAGCAAGAAGCAAGGACAGGGTCTGGTGTCTTTCTTTCAAGTTCCCAACCTTCTCCCAGTTCTGGCTCAAGCCCTGCTGCTGTCCTCCCTGGGTCTCTCCTCTGAGTTCCGCTGCCCACTCCTCTGGCAGGAGCTTCTCCCAGGTGGGTCTGTGCATGGGCCTTCCTGCCAGCCTGCCTCCTGGCTCCCTGCCTCCTTCACACTGTGCAGATGGCTGGAGCTCTTCCCGGGCATTACCAGAAAGGACTGAAAGTCACTCTCTCCTAAGGGAGCCACTGCCAAGCTTGTTCAAAGAATAGAAGGCTAGATCAATGGCCTTCTCGTCCTACGTCTGTTTGGTTGAGTATCTGCCAGGTACTGTGCTTGGTGGCAGATACAAGGTAGATACGACCTTGTTCCTGCCCTTAGGGAATTTATGGTTTATGAGGAAGCCAGTCACACTCCCAGATAATTTAAATGATCTGGCAAGTGCTACAGTAGAGGTATAAACAGAGTGCTTATGGACACTGGACGCAGCCTGGGAGTTGGAGGAGGACACCTCCTGCTTCCAGCACAATTTCCTCTGCTGGAACACGGCCCCACACCTGGTGCGCAGATGGTCTCCAGACTTGCTTCCTCAAAGAGAAGTGCATGTCTGATTTGGATTTCCTTCTTCCCAGACTGTCACAGACCCCATACTCATTAAGGGTGACGTTCTCCTCTCCTGAGGCCTGGTGTTCTTTCAAATCCCAGAACAAGGGGGGAATTCTGGCTTCAAAGGACCATGTCCAGCTGTGTCTGAGGGCTGGCTCGGCCCACCAGGGGCTTATCTGTTCCTCCCTTGAGGCACTGGGACAAAAACAGCGCTCACGTTCTCAAACTCACCATATTGCAAAGAAAGATTAAATATCATTCAGTGTAGAATTCAGTTTTGTGTTGTTAACTCTAAGTCTTTAAAAGTAGTAAGCAGAATACAGTGTTCAAGATATTGTTAAAACATAAAGTTTTTAATAAAATAAAGCATAAGAAGCACAAATAAGAAGCTAAATATACAAATAATTGTCACTCCTTTTAAAGTAGTTATGTCCTTTAAAGTTGGCGAGGTGGCTCACGCCTGTAATCCTAGCACTCTGGGATGGGTTGGATCGAGGTGGGTGGATCGTTTGAGCTCAGGAGTTCGAGCCCAGCCTGAGCAAGAGTGAGACCCCGTCTCTACTAAAAATAGAAAGAAATTATATGGACAGCTAAAAATATATACATAAAAAATTAGCCAGGTATGGTGGCACATACCTGTAGTCCCAGCTACTTGGGAGGCTGAGGCAGGAGGATTGCTTGAGCCCAGGAGTTTGAGGTTGTTGTGAGCTAGGCTGACACCATGGCACTCTAGCCCAGGCAACAGAGTGAGACTCTGTCTCAAATAAAATAACATAAAATAAAATAAAATAAAGTAGTTATGTCAGGCAGTTATAAACATTAAAATGATGACATCATAACTTGACCTAAATCTCACAAAAAAATCACTCATTACTTTTATAAAAATATCATCATGCTTTTGATCCAGACAGTGGTGCTTAGTGTGATCATTCATCTTATTTCTCTGGCTTTGACTCCAACTGACTTGATTGTTTCTAAAAATAAAGTCTGATCTGAAGAGATGGAGGGACGTTATGATACCCAGTGCTCAACGTTCACCTGAAGCTTCCTGGTGTTCTTCAGATGGAGGTTACAGTCCTTAGCACTATGTGGCGGGTTGTGCTATTGGTAGTAAATATTTGCTGTCCTGCCCTCTCCCACTGACGTTAGGCTCAACCGTGCAATTTACTTTGTCACTGAAGTGTGAGTGGAAGTGCCACATGCCATTCCTGACAGACCATTTGAAAACTACGTGATGGTTCCAACAGGGCTCTGTCCCTTCTGCCATTGGGCTGGTGCACTCCAGTCAGGAGTCGTTCTCTCAGCCCTGGTCCCTGAATGAGGATGTGGAGCAAAATGCCAGTCATCCTCCCGTGAACATGTGACTGAGCAGTCCCTCGCTGGTGTGCACCACTGAGATCTGGGGGACTACTTGTTGCCATGGCGCAACACCGCCTGTGCTGACGGAGACACAGGCCTCAAGGGTTCTGTGTGACCTGAGGCCACCATCCTTCCCCACTCTCCGCTCTTCACCCGCTGCTCCACCCATTCAGACCTTGTCTGCATTTCTTGAAAACTGCAAATTCCTTCCTGCTTAAAGGCCTTTATATAGGCTATTCATTCTACCTGGAATCTGCTTTTTTTTTTTTGTTGTTGTGTTCTACCTCCCCTCCCACTCCCTTCACATGACAAATGCCTACTCATTCTTTAAGTCTCAGGGAAGCTGTCTTTACCATCTCCAGAAAAAACAACACACACACACACACAAACAGTTACTATAACTGTATTCCATATGTTCAAAAACAGAATTAGATACATAGAAGATATAGAGAAAAGATCCACATAGAACTTCTAGAAATGTAAATTACTATTAAATATGTCTTAACTGAAACATATACCAGCTAGTATTAACAACAGATAACACATTGCAAGGAAGAGGCTATTGAACAAGAAGACAGATTATCAGCAAAGACATAGAAGAATTAAACAATACTATCAACAAATTTGAGCCAATTTTAAAATACTCCATGCAATAATAGCAGAATATACATTTTTTTTCAAGTGCACATACAGCATTTACTAAGATAGACCATATTTTGGACCATAAAATAAGTCAATAAATTTAAAATAATTCAAGTCATATAAAGTATTTTCTCAAACAATAATGAGAATGTTACAAATCAAAACAGAAAAATTCCCAAATATTTAGAAACTAAACAACACATCTCTAAACAACCCATGGGTCAAAAAAGAAAGCAAATGGAAATTAAAAATTATTTTGAACTGTATGAACATGAAAATATATTAGATTTTGTGTAGTACTACTATAGCAGTATAGTGATACTATATAGTATACTTATAGAAAGAGTTTAAGTAGAGCAGTACTTAGGGAGAAACTTTAGTACTAAATACACATATTGGAAACGAAGAAATGCCTCCCATCAGTGACCTCAGTTTCCACTTTAAGAAACAAGAAAAGAAAGAGCAAATGAGAACCAAAGTAAGGAGAAGAAAGAAAACAATATAGAGCAGGAAAAAAATCAATGAAATAAAAACCAGAAAAACTATAGAGAAAAATAAATGGAACTTAATGTTGATTTTTTTTCTGGGAAGACCAATAAAATTGATAAACCTCTGTCTGGCTAGAGAAAGAGAGAGAAGATACAAATTACAAATATCAGGAATGAGAGAGGTGACATCACTATAAATTCTGCAGATATTTATACCAATGAATTTGACAACTTAAATGAAAAAATTCTTGGAAAGATAAAAACTAACAAAGCTCAATCAAGAATAAATATATAACTTGAATAGCCCTATTATATATCAAAGACATTGAATTTTTAATTAAAAATCTACCTGCAAAGAAAACTTCAGGTCCATGTGATAACTAATAAATTCTACCAAGCATTTAAGGAAGAAACAATATCAATTCCACAGAACATCTTCAAAAAACTGAAGAAAACAGAATAATTTCCAACTTGTTCTATGAAGTCAGCATTACTCTGATACCAAAACTACATAAAGACATTATGGGAGGGGGCAGGAGGGGATGGGTATATACATACATAATGAGTGTGATGTGTACCATCTGGGGGATTGACACGCTTGAAGCTCTGACTCAGGGGAGGTGGGGGGCAAGGGCAACATATGTAACCTAAACATTTGTACCCCAATAATATGCAGAAATAAAAAAAAAATTAAAAAGACTTTACAAAAAAAGAAAACTATAAGCCAATTTATCCCTCATGAACATAGATAACAAAATTATTTAAGATTTTTAGTAAGTCAAATCCAACAAAATATGAAAACAAATAGACAGCATAACCAAGTGGGGTTTTTGCCAGCCATGCTAGGTTAACTTATCATCCAAAAGCAATTGATATAATTTACCATATTAACAAACTAAAAGAAATCCACAAAACTGTATGATCATCTCAACAGAGAAAAAGCCTTTGACAAAATCCAGCATCCATTTTTTTTCCAGCAAATTTGGAATACAAGTGAATCTCCTGGCCCTTATAAAGGGCATCAACAGAAAAAAGTACAAGAAACATTATAAAAGGCATCCAAATTGGAAAGGAAGAAGTAAAATAATCTCTATTCATAGATGATGTAATCTTACATATAAAATCTAAAAAACCCAAAACACTACAAGAGCTAATAAATTATGAAATATTACAGGGTACAGGCTCAAGTTGTGTTTCCATACACTGAAAATGAATAATACGGAAAGAAAATTGTAAAAAACAATTCCATCTATAATAGCATCCAAAAGAATAAAATATCTAAGAATAAATTTACTAAAGGAGATAAAAGACTTATAAACTGAAAATTATGAAACATTGCTGAAAGAAAATAAAGAGGACCTAAGTGGAAAGACATCTCATGTTCATGGATTGGAAGACAATATTATTATTAAGATGGTAATAAAAATTAAAGTGATCTACTGATTCAAGTCCCTATCAAAATCCCAATGGCTTTCTTTTGCAGAGATTGAAAAGCCAATCTTCAAGTTTATGTGGATTTGAAAGGGGCCCTGAATAGCCAAAACAATCTTGAAAAGAAGAACAATATTGGAGAACTCATATTTCCTGATTTCAAAACTTACTTTAAAGCTACAGTTATCCAAACAGGGAAATACTGACAAAAAGATAGACATAAATCAATGGAATAGAATTGGGAGTCCAGAAATAACACATACATCTAATGTAAAATTGATTTTTCACAAGGATGCCACCATTCAATGGAGAAACAATAATCTCTTTAACAAATGATGCTGGGTAGCCACATGTAAATGAATCCCTACATCACACTATGTACAAAAATTAATTCAAAATTAATAAATAACCGCAATACAAGAGCTAAACCATAAAAGCCTTAGGAAAAAAACATATGATAAACCTTCATGACCTTGAATTTGATCATAGATTCTTAGATATGCCACCAAACACATAAGTGAGCAATAACAAAAAAGATTAATTAGACTTTGTCTAAATTAAAAACTTTTGTACATCAAAAGACATTAACAAGAAAGTGAAAAAAACTATAGAATTGAGAAAATGTATGCAAATCATATATCTGATAAGAATCTAGTATCAAGAATATATTAATATAAAGTATTCTTACAATTCAATAATTAAAAAGATAAGTAACCCTAAAAATAGGCAAGGAGCTTAAGTAGCTCTCTCTCTGACAGAATACATATAAATGGCCAATGGCCAAAAGCACATGAAAAAATAGTCAACATCACTATCCATTAGGGAATGCAAATCAAAACCACAATGAAATATCACTTCACATCCACTGCCATGGTGATAACCAAAGAAAGGGAGAATAACTAGTGTTAGCGAGGGGATGGAGAAATTGAAACCCCAGCATACTGCTGGTGGGAATGCAAAATGGTTCAGCTGCTAAGGAAAATAGTCTGGTGGTTCTTCAAAACGCTGAATGTAGAATTACTATATAACCCAGCAATTTTTCTTCTAGGTGTATACCTGAAAGAATTAAAGACAGGTATTCAAACAAATATATGTACCTGCATGTTCATAGCAGCACTATTCTCAGCAGCCAAAAGCTGGAAACAGCCCTTGTCTCACAATGGGCAAGTAGATAAACAGATTGTGGTATATGTACACAATAGATAATTTTTCAGCTGTAGATAGAAATAAAGTAATGATACATGCTACAATGTGGATGAACCTTGAAACATGCTGAATGAAAGAAACCAGACACAGAAGGCAGACAGAGAAGCCAGAATCATATTGTATAATTCCACTTATATGAAAAATCCTGAATAAGTAAATCCATAGACAGTATGAAGATTGGTGGTTGCCAGGAGCTGGGGAAGGAAGGAATGAGAAGTAACTTCTTAATGGGACCCTGTTTCCTTTTGGAGTGATGAGAATGTTTTGGAACTACACAGAGGTGGTGGTTGCACAACATTGTGAACCTACTCAATGCCACTGAATTGTTCACTTTAAAGAGATTAATTTTAAGTTATGTAAATTTCACCTCAATTAAAAAAAAATGCTTGGTGCCGTGCCTGGCACATCATAAGCACCTAAGAAATATTAGCCGTTAGAATTTTATTGTAGCTTTGTTTATAATAACTGAAAATTAGAGGCAAGCTAAATATGAAAAAATAGGAAACTAAAAATTAGGTACATCCATATGTTTAAATATTCTGCAGTCATTCAAAAACATGTAAAGGGATATTTAGTGGTGATGGAAAACAATCAGTATGTTGTTACGTTCAATCTTTGTAGCCAGAAAAACCACAATAAATATTGTGTTTAAAAGTTCAATCACCATACTCTGCATTCATCTCAAGTTTGATGTAAATCTCCAAAGCCTAAATATCCAATGTCCCGAACTAGAACACTCCAAACTCCATCAATTCATGATTAAACCTATTTTCATATCTTAGATTGAATTCATGTCCACAAGGTGAGATCTGCAATCTGATTTCCACAATTTGTGCCTGAATTTACTTCTCAGGCTTTATTTCCTAGGTCTCTATTTCCTTGTGTGCACACTCTCAACTGCAGTCCTTTACTCTTGCTCTCCCCTAGCAGAAATATCCTCGCTTCTCACTTCTTACCCTTATATCTTGTCCATTGTTAAAGTCCTATGACTTCCTGGAGAAACCCTTCTTGAATCACAGCCCCCTGCTGTACCTATGTGTCTATGGCTCTCTAGAGATCACCCAGCCCTCCTCATTCTGCCTGCAGTTGTAATTATTCCTCCACATGTCTTATTTCTCCTGTTGCGACACAGCTGTAACTCACTCATATTTATAATCCCTAAGGCATCTGGCAAAGAGCTCTGCTTTGGTTGTAGTAGATGTTCAATAAATGTTTATGAAATTGAATGGAATTTCTGAAACAGATGGGGAACCGATTCAGATGCCAGGACATAAATGCAAACTGTTGCCTGTAGCTCCTATGTTTAAACAGACAGTGCTCTGCTCTCTGCATTGTAGATGCTGCCATGTGCTTATTCAGTACAACATTCATCAACACTACACTATAATGTCAGAGGGACACAAAATGGGTAAACTGGGGATGACTTACAATTTATGGACAAATCACCATTAGTACTTACAATTTTACCTTCCAAATCACTATTAATATCCCCTTTCTTCTTTGGTGTTCATGCACATAGAAAGCTCTCCTCAGAGTTACATAATATGGGCACCAGATTATTAGACATATTAATCAAGTTAACTTTCTATGTATGGAATATAAGGGCTATGATCCACAAATTAAGATCTGTCTTCTTTTTTGGTTTGACATTTGAATAATGAGAGATCTCATCAAGGACTAGAAAGTTGATTTTTTTTCTCAAATATTAAATTTGCATGTGGCTGGATGCATACAGATCATATGCAAACATGATCAGTGGGTCAGGTTTGCTGGCGTGCCAATTTGCAACAGGTGCCAAAATATTACTGTTTTTAAATGGTGCCTGTTAACTCATGTTTCTCATGAGATATAACTTGTCTTGTTTCGTTTGAACTAGACAGTGACCCATAGATGAAATAATAATAACAAATAAAAATAATAGTAGTAGAAATAATAATAATGCAATAGAAATAATAACATTCCTCCTTGGCTGACCTACTTCTGTGCAAGTGCATTGTATACCTGTAGGCAATACCAGCAGCCCTGAGACCAGCATGCTGACAATTGACTCATGTATGTAGTTGTGGTCAGCAAAATTCTGATGCTAAATAGACTTAATGCTGTTACTGGAGATGAGATATGCATTTTAATATTTAAAATGGAAAACTTTTAATATGCCTCCCAAGATATTCTTTGATTCAGAAGCTAGCAAAATAAAATGGAAGAGATTTTTATTGGCAAAAGAGCCAGAAAGAACTGGTAAACATATTTTGAACAAGACTTTTTACTTACAGTTGTGTGGTCTTCACACTTCGTCAGTATGAGTGGTTAACACTACAGAGAGGCAGGGGGTTCTAGTGATGAAGTCTGTGGGCTCTGAAGTCAAGCTTACGGCATTCAAATTCCATTTATACTGCTTAATAGAAACTGTGTCTTTCGGCATGTTACAAAACTAAGCCTCAATTTCACCATTTGGAAATTGGGGATAACAACGATATTACCTGCCACACAGGATTTTTATGAGCATGAAATAAGATAAATCACATAAAGGAATCAGTACTTAAAATCAACATGACCTGCAGCCTACTAAATCTTCAGGAGGCCATGCCATTTTATCCACCAGAAATAACTAAAACCCAGCAAAAGAGTTCCACGTGGTAGCTACATCATTTTTCACTTCAATTCTCACCTGTTTATGACAAAGAATCTTTTGGGGCCCAGAGTTCCAAGCCCAGATAATCCAGAATGATAGCTATTTTATTTTTTCTGACTTCTTGAAGGGTCATGGTTGTTTAGGACAACTCATATTAGACTTAAACAGAGAAAGAAACAAATTAGACCCCATTATTTCATTCCTGAATGTGTGCCTACACCACCCTGGAGCTGATTTGTGGGCACCCAGGCTTGTTTTAAAAGACTGGAGGAGCAGGGGCTGGGGGAAGGACACTTCTGGCACTGCCTGGCTGTGTGATCTTACACAGAAACTACCCCTCTGAGTCTCAGTGGTCCACCTGTTAACAAATCTGGTAACAATTTTAACTTACATGTTTGGTATGAGGTTTAGCTAAGATAATGTGTATGAAATTGCTTTTGAAACTGTAAAGCTCTTGCGAGTGTCAGTTATTCTTGGAGAGAAAATAGCTCTCTGTCCCTTTTCCCTACCCCATCCTCCAACATACACACGAACACCCTTGCTCTCAACTTTCTGTCAAGGTTGTGAATATCTTTCACGAGTACCCACTTGACTTGGTCTTCTGCCACCATTACAGCAGTCAGAATCCAATGGATGTATGCAAAGAAGGAGCTGGGTTCATCCTCCGTTATTCTGATCCAAATTTCCAGTATAAAAAGAAATCTTGCTCCTGGATGTTCTGTTTATCTGTGTTTGATTGTTTTAAAAGGGATTCTGCCTGTCCCCAGTCTTCCTTCCAGGGTACTGGCCAATAATGTACAACCCAGAGAGCTAATAACTGCATGGGATCCAAGGCAGCAGTTTCATTAATCTGGGAAATATCCCTGTAATCTCTAAAGGAGGACTCTCTGAGAAAAAAAAAAATGGAAGACATGGCTTGAGACCTAAAGTTGCACTGGGGCTTCCTACTTTCTCTCCTACCAAATGGAAGACCCTGCAGCTCGTGGAGCAGATTAGATCTATCACCCCGGTGCAATGGCTCCCAGCCTAGTGGCATGAGGAATACTCAGAGATATGCTGCACTCTCCACTCAGGGTGAGAGAACACAGGAGGACCCAACTTTTCCACCAGGAAGGCACATGCTTGGGGTTATTTTTCCAGAAAGGAGTGGACACAGGTTATGGTTGTATCCAGAGAAGCTCACAGCTTATTCACTTTCAATTACAGGAACAGCCAGGCTTTGAGAGTCTGTTTTTAAACCCCCTTCATTGTATGTAAGTATTTGAAAACAAAAATGTTTCCTATTTTAAACTCAAATTTCAAATTTTCTGTCTTTGGATAAAAGTTACGGTATTTGCCAGTGTTTTCAGAGAAACAAAACCAATAGGATATGATTAATTGATTGATTGATTATTTATTTATTTATTATACATAAATGGAGCCTGGCAAGTCCCAAGATCTGCAGGGGGAGTTGGCAAGCTGGAGATTCAGCAAAGCTGATGGTTTAGTTCCAGTCCAAATCCAAAAGTCTGGGACCTGGGGGAACTAATGGTGTAGTTCTAGTCCAAAGGCCAGTAGGCTCAGGACTCAGGAAGAGCTGATGTTTCAGTTCAAGTCCAAAGGAAAAAGTGATGTCTCAATTTTAAAGCTGTCAGGTAGAAGGAATTCTGTCTTACTTGGGGATGGGGGGAGGGTGGTCAGTCTTCCTGTTCTATTCAGACCTACAACTGATTGGACGAAGCTCACTTCATCAGGGAGGAAAACCTGCATCACTCCATCTACTGTTTTAAACATTATCTCATCCAGAAACACTCTGAATAATGTTTGACCAAATATCTGGGCACCCCATGACCCAGTCAAGTTGGCACACAAAATTAACTTTCACAGGTAATAATTAATATTTACAATTCAAATTTCTTGTCTGAGAGTCATAAATAGTATGGTTCCACCAGCCTTGCCAATAACTTTCCACTCATCTTGAAAGGAGTTGCTTACTATTGATGTTTTCTTATTGCAAAATTGAGAAGAAACAACTTGATTACCTACCTCTTAAGTTATTAAATTATCAAAGTAATTTTTAAATTTTAATTACATAAGAAGTGTTCCATTTGCACTTTCTTACTTTTCCACTCTGATAAGCCCGTTTTTTTGAAAGGACACCTCTCACAGGAACTGATAACTGAGTATTCAAGCTGTTCTTATACTTTCAGCTCTGGATAATATGTTGATGAAAGAACCTGCAAGCACATCAAGTTACTGCCTAGAAGCTTGGTCAAAATTCTGGATATATTAATGCTATTTTCCATGGGCTCTCAAGAGGTGATAATTAGCTTTCACTAAATATAATAAATATTAATGCATGCCAGAAACAAAGTAGACAGAATTGTACTCAACACATTCATAATGCAAGCATTCAGACCGTGGACTGCACAGAGCTTCCCGGGAACAATATGTGGTCTAAGAAAACACTGATAATCTCCGGTTTACACAGTGCAAGTTCCCTTTTCATGTGCCAGCACTGAGGACTGAAATAAAATTAAGAGCCCAAGAGTGCATTCCCAGATTTTCCCTGAGCTTTGAATTCAAAAGGAATTGAGGTGTGCTCAATGTAAATTTTTTAAAATTCAACTTCTTTAGCATTATGTCCTATTTTAAAAAGAAAAAATAAAAACAAATGTAGTTTATATCATGATATCGGAGACTCATATCAAACCATACCAAATGTGTAGGGACTTAAATGGTATTTCTTATAAATTAGGATGGGGAGAGGTGAATATTAGCACTGAGGACAGTTCTCAGCAAAACTCACATGAATGTTAAAAAGATTTTTTAAAACTTTAAACCACAATTAGTTACAACTGCATACTAGAAAGGCTAAAATTAAAATGACTGATTACGTTGAGTATTGGTGAGAATGTTTCAGAATTGGAGCTCTCAAATACTGCTTATTGGAACGTAAAATGTTATAACCACTTTGGAAGACATCTTGAAATTTCTTTCTTTCTTTTTTTTAATCCTACTACTTTCTTTTTCTTTCTTCTTATTTATTTATTTAGAGACAGAGTCTCACTCTCTCTCCCAGGCTGGAGTGCAGTGGTGCAATCATAGCTCGCTGCAAACTTGAACTCCTGGACTCAAGGGATCCTCCCACCTCAGCCTCCCAATGTTCTGAGATTACAGATGTGAGCCACTGTGTCCTTGTAATTTCTTTAAAAAATTAAATATATATCTACCATATGACACTGTGGTAGCAATTCCACTCCTAGGTATTCACCCAAGAGGAATGAAAACATGTGTATATAAAGAGATATCTATACAAATGCTTATAACAGCTCTATTTAGCTATTATTTATAATAGCAAAAAATTAAAAACAACCTAAATGTCCATCAATAGATGAACCGACAAACAAATTGTGGTATAGCCATACAATGGACCATACTGCTCAGAAATAAAAAGGAATGAACTATTGATACACTCAACAACAAAGATGAACCTCAAAACATTTTGGTAATTGAAAGAATCCAGAAACAAAAGAATACATGTTACATAATTCTACTTATATAAAATTCTAGAATAGGCAAAACTAATCTATACTGACAGAA
Organism: Eulemur rufifrons; assembly: GCF_041146395.1. NCBI lineage: Eukaryota > Metazoa > Chordata > Mammalia > Primates > Lemuridae > Eulemur > Eulemur rufifrons. The sequence goes on along the minus strand of NC_090986.1, from coordinate 70,684,444 downwards.
AGTAGATCAGTGTTTGCCTGGGGCTCTGAATGTGAACATTGACTGAAAACACAAGGGAACTTTTGGGGGCAAGGGAAATATTCTATATCTTGATTGCAGTGGTAGTTGCATAAGTATCTATTTATCAAAACTCATCAAACTGTACACTTAAAATGAGTGGATTTTATTATATGTAAATATCTCATTACAGTTGATTTGTTTGCTGTAAATGGGCTAAGGACTTGCATAGGCACTTAACAAAAGAGGATATTCAAATGGCCAATGTGCACATGAAAATATGCTCAATATCACTATTCATTAGGGAAATGTAAATTAAAATCACAATGAGATGCCACTGCGTGCCCACCCAAATGGCCAAAATTTAAGTACCTGACAAGTTTTGGCAAGGATGTGGAGCAACTGGTGGGACTTATAAAATGACACAACAAATGCAAATCAACAGAAGAATGAGTAAATAAGTTGTGGTATACTCCATACAATGAAATACTGTACAGTAATACAAATTGGTAAACCACTGGTACACACAGCAACATGAATGAATCTCACAGATGCTATGTTAAGCAGAAGAACCAGACACCAAAGATATGGTATCTAGATGGTTGCATTTAGTTCAAGAATAGGCAAAGTAATGATAGAAACCAGAATCGTGGCTGCCTCTGGAGAAGTATAGTCTGGGAAGAGACACAAAAGAATCTTCTAAGATGCTGGGAAAGTGCTGTATCTTTGCTCTGGGGTAGGGTTATATGATTGTATGCATATGTTAAAAAAATCATCAAACTATATATTTAACATTAGTGCACTTTACACACTTCATCATATGCATTTGATACATCAGTTTAAAAAATCCACTGGGACATGTCTTCTGCTGAAACAAGAGTAAAGACACCACTGGTGACAGCAGCAAAAGTGAAACACTGGATTTGTTAATATGGGACTACAGAGTATACAAAAATATACAACTTCCTTTTTTTTTTTTTTTTTTTGATGATGCAAATGGTTTATCTCAAATTTAGGTGGAAAAATTCTGAAATAATATTTGGACTCCTAAAGTCCCTTGCAGTGACGAAAGTTCTTGGTACATTTTTATTAAAAAACCATCTTATTCCACTTATGTTCCTGCAACATTCCTCCTTTATTTGATTTCCTTGGTAGGTTTAAAATACTTTCTTCAAGGTGACAGGCACCTTGCCTCGAAATAACTGGCTTCCCTCGAGGGAGGTGAAAGATCATTTTGTAAGCAAAAGCTGACAGATGTGAATAGCAATTTTAACCTACAAAAAGATCGTGGATATTGGGGAATGCAATTTCTGGTCTTGTTAAAGAGCTGACAGAGCTTGGGGAAAGAATGCAGATTGGGAGAGAATAGATTTCTGCCGATCAAGAAAACCAAAGCAAAAGCTCATGAATATTGATTCTGGACCTGCTATCTCCCTGCAGAGAGAAATGCAGACACAATGCAATCCATATAGAGGTGCCGACATCCAGTCCAACGGCACGCTGCTGCTAGATTAGAAACAACTCATCAGACTGCAATCTACACACATTTCTTCACTTTCATACTGTGTTTCGAAAGAGAGAACCCATTTCACAAAATTGTTGATGAGGCCTATTCTGGGAACTCTAAGTTGGAACCCAAGCAAATGAAGGTCTGCCACATACTAAGTGCTCAAAAAAAAAAAAAAAAAATTCTTACTAGAAAAACGTGAACAGGATAGAATCTCAGATCCAGTCTATTTTGTGGGTGGAGGATGGCTGGTGGAAATGATGGAGGAGACATACATGGAAAGGGCAGAGAGGAGTTGTTGGCTGCTTATGGAATACAGTGTAAGAGCCTTTTAAGGGCTCTTTGGTGGAATATGTCATCTGTCCCTAAAGAAAATAGCAGATCTCATTGTTCTTCCCCAAAATGTACGCTGTAATCACCAATTTGGTTACCGGAGACTAAGTTAGACATTTTGTCTTTAAAGATGTCTGCTGATTAAAAACCAGGGCTCAAATAGCACTGCAGTGAGCATTTCAAGTCATGGTGTTGGTGATGGGTTGTTAGCGATGTATTATGTTAAAAAAAATCCAATTGCTTCTCCATCAGGAAGGAAGAAATCCTAGATAGAGATATTTACCATTAGAGAAACAAGTGGTCTCTCTGAGTTCTTGCAAGAGATGAGCAAAAACTGCATTTGTTATTCTTCATGTGTAAGCGACCATCTTGTTTCAGCGAATAAGAGGGTCACATCAGCAACCTGTTTTGTACCCTGAGGAACTAACATATACAAAGTAAAATTTGCTCTGTGCTAGTGATTTCAAGGGGAAAAAATATGTATTTATCAAATACTTTTCATTACCCATTCTTTTAGCAGTCCTCACCCTTGAGAAGAATTTTAATTCTAAGAGTCTCTTTCTTTAATAAGAACAGTATTAATTGCAATACTTTGAACCATGGGGGAACAGGATCTGGCTGTCCTATTTTTTAAAAAAAGGAATGAAATAACCTTTGCCCTCATGAAATAGATCTACTTGTAGATGCAATTATGTGGCAGGAAGGAAGGACTTGCGAGGTAAAGAAATTCCCGGTGGCCCACTGTGGAGATCCAATGAGAACCACTGATAATTGTCCCCATTTGAAACCAGGTCCTCTCTAGCCCAGGATCTGAGTGTGGTATAAGGGCCCTGGAAGGAACTCAAGGGATATTCCTGACTATCCTTCTTTTCTGCACAGGAATCCCCTCCAGACAGTCATTTATGCTAAAGTGAAAACTTCTAGGATTCTTCTGAAAGTTAGCCCATTTCTCCAATTAACAAATCTAGTTTTTAGACAGTTATAAGCTTATGAGCTGAAATCTGCTTGCCCTTTGCTTTCTCTCATTGCTTCTTCCAAGTTCTGCTCCCTGGAACAGCACTGAGCAAATCTTGCCTTTTTTGTGTCTAATTGCCCCTCAAATATATGAAGGCAGCTAATGTGTGTCCCCTTCAAACTTCTGCAGGCCAAAGTCTCCTGGTTCTTTACACTGTCCCTTGAAGAACACTTCACCCCTCCTTGGCCACCTTGTCCTGGAGGCTTTCAATTTGTCAGTATTGATCTTAACACATTAGCTGCCATGTGAGTTGTATTTAACTCATGCTAGTTTTGAGCCTGGGGCCTCATGAAGCACATGTAACTCACACATCTCTTCACCTTGGGAGCCACGAGAACTATTTCTCAAGTTGCATATAACTCATGTACTGAAATCAATAAAAAAATAACAAATTTTTCATTAAATTAGAAAGAATCATTTTGCTTTCAAGGTTTTTATTCTATTTTATAATAAAATACCATGACCTCAAGGGAGAAAAAATTTTCTAGTGCGGCAGTCCACGTGTTAAATTGGGGTGTCCACAGGTGAAAGCAAAATTTCAGCTGTGATTAGACCAGTGCAAAACCCAATAGGATTATTATTTTCTGTGATTTGGGTACCACCATGTTATTAATGCAACTGGGATTTTTTTTTTTTAATTTTAGTAACCACATTAAGTTGTTGACATATGTTTTAGACAAGCAAAGCCTTCATATCTTTTTCACATAAACTGCTTCCAAACCACATCTCCCCATTCTGTACTTAGGCCGTTGAGTTTTTAAAGGTAAATACAGAAGAGAACATTTGGGTTTTGCCTACCATTCCAACCTGTCAAGATTATTTTGAATCTTGATTTTATCATCAATCATATTCACTTCCTCTTCCAGCTTTCTGTCATCTCCAAACTTGCTAAGCATGTCTTGTATGTCTTTATCAAGTCACCAATAGAAATGTTTAACAAGACAGAGCTTTGTAGCTTACTTCTAGAGATTGCCCTCCAACTTCATGGGCTGTTTACCACCAAATATTTCTGAGTACCTACTGTGTGCCAGAGACCATATCAAGGAAAAAAGAAACAACTAGAAAAATATATATAAGATATGATTTCTGACTTTAGAGAACTTTTTTCATTTAATAGACCACAATGCTAGTAATATTCTTAGGGTGAGGATTAAGTAACAATTGTTCTATGAACCTTTGATGTCTTTCCATTAATCATACTAAGAATATCATGAAAGAATTGGTCAAACACCTAACTAACCCAGGATAAACTAGGTCTCTGGCAGACTCCTATACTTAGAACATTACCAAAAGAGAAAGTAAAGTTAGTTTGACCAAACTTATCTCAGTAAACCTATATCTACTCTTAGTGATCATCACATTCTTTTACAAATGCGGCAGCAGGTATAGTCCAGGATTTAAATCCTAGTTCTAGCATCTATTAACTGTGCGACCTTGAGCCACTGAATCTAAGGATGTATCTGATTCCCCGGGAGGGTGTCCTCAGGCTTTTCATTCTGTGCAGCCTGGCACCTTCCTTTCCATTAAAGAGAATCCGTTCTATATAATTTTTTCCCCTGTTTATCTTTAGCTATTTCTCCCATTATTCCTCACTCAAGAAAGGAAAAAGGTAAGGATATACCCTCATTCTGCGTCTCTCCACATTTAGGGGAATTCATATGTAATCTCAGGATGTTCTCAACCTGTCGAAATGTAATCTGGAAAAAAAAGGGCAAGTTAACAAACTAGCTGTGGTGCCTTTCTTCACTCTGCTCCAAAATCTTTTATATCTTTCCTTAGCTGCCAGGTTTTAAACTTTATTGCATTAGGATTTCCCCCATTCCTTGGATACTGCTGGGGAATTCTGTGATTGTTAGCTGGTCCTTTTACTAGATATCGGGGAAGTAAAAAATCGAGGGTGACATTTCAACCCTGTATTTACCTTGAAAGCCATCAATGCTTCCTTTTTAATGAATCAGAGCAGAAATTTATCCCCAGCCTCAGGACAGTGATAGCGGCACTTCCAAGCAAAGGGTCTGTCTTCATCTCTTGGATTCTGAGAACTGAGCAACCAATGATGCTCGTCATTTGGAAACTAATCTGAGACCTATTTCTAGCAAAGTGAATAGTATCCTACACCTGTATTTTGGTACTTTCTGTATGTCTGGCTTCATCTCACTTTTCTTATCCTTATTTATTTTCTCACTTTTTAAAAGATCTTTCAATACTGTAAGTGTCTTTGTAAATTACCTCAGATCCTTTATGGAAGACAGTGAGGTACAAGTACAGAAATAAACAGTTGTACCAACATTTCTCCTTCCTATCCCCCAAGGTGATAGATCCCTTTCCTTGCTCTTCTGGCTCGGCATGACTCAGACACAAATGCTTTGTTGTCATCATCAGTATCCCTTGAGAGCCAGCCTTGCTTTAGCTCTCCTGACATTCTTAAGGTTGATGCCAAGATTGTGTTTGTTCTTGGTTATGTGCCCTTCCTTCCATCTGCATTGAAAAACACTTTGCTTCTGCTTTGCTTAAAATATCTGGTTCTTTTTGCATCCTGATACAGCTAGAGACACACAAGCAGCTTAGGCATCAGGTGGATAAGATACCTGGATGTTGAAAAACTATCTAAAAATACTTGTAGCACAAAAGTTTTGAGACTCAGCATCACTGGGCTTAGAGAAGGTTTAGTGAGGTTTAGGGAGGTTGCGGAGATAAATGTGTTTTCATTCTGTTGTCTTAACTTATTACTTATCTTACTAATTTTTAATGATGCCTTCTCTTATATAGATGTTTATAATTTTAGTGTAGATTTTAATATCTTTGTTATGAATTAATGTCTTGTTGAAGAAATCCTCCCTAAGTTTGTATAGATTTTGTTTGTATGTGTGTGTTTTCTTTTAAAAATTAAAATATTTTCACAGGTAGATTTTTTTAATCCTTCTAGAATTACTATTAGCATTTGAAGTATTTAAGAGTATTTTTTTTTCCATATAAGAATCTAGTTGTCCCAATACCATTAATTGAATGATCCATCTTTCTCCCATTGAGTTTTTTTTTTGGTTTGCTTTTTTGTTTGTTTTTTTGAGACAGAGTCTCGCTCTGTCACTGGGGCTAGATTGCAGTAGCATCATCATAACTCACAGCAACCTCAAACTTCTGGGCTCAAGCGATCCTCCTTCTCCAGCCTCCCGAGTAGCTGGGACTACAGATGTGCACCACCACAACAAGCTAATTTTTTCTGTTTTCAGTAGGGGGCCAGGGCAGGCTCACTCTTGCTCAGGCTGGTCTCCAACTCCTGACGTCAAGCAATCTTCCTGGCTCAGCCTCCCAAAGTCCTAGGATTAGAGGTGTGAGTCACTGCACCTGGCCTCCCATTGAGTTTTAATGCCACCTCCATCCTATTCAAAGTTTTCATCTATAAGTGGGCCTGTTTCTGATCGTTCTGATCTCTTATTTTGATGTTTGTTTCTGCATCCTTACCACACTGTTTGAATTACTATTGTTATGCCATGAGTTTGATATCTGGCAGGGCAAATCCCCTTCCTGCTTGTTCTTTTCCTCAATTTGTCTTGCTATTTTAAAATATTTACTATTTCATATGGATTTTAGAGTCAGATGTCAAATAACATCAAATACAGTTTTCTGGAGTAATATTGATTGAAATTAGTAAATCAATGTGTGGAGAGCTGATATCTTTATGATATCTGTGAACAAAGTATATCACTTCATTTATTTAGGTTTCCTTATTTCCATCAATATATCAGGTTGAACCATATGAAATTACCAATATGTGATAACTTTTGACCTACAAAAGAAGAATTTTATATAGTTCAATTAAAAATATTCCAAAAAGTTCTTGTACATCTTTTGGTAGATTCATTTCTGTTACTTATGTTTTCTTGTCATTGGGAATAGGTTTTTTTCCTGTTATGCTTCTAATCATGCATGATCATTTTCTTGCAGACTTAATAAAATTCACACATAAAATCATATGATATGAGTGTAATTTTATAAGGGAAATTTTAAAAATCAGATTTTTTATTTATTCTGGTTTTCTACTTGAATGAATTTTTCTAATTTATATTTTTCTAAATTTTTAAAATTTTAAGTTCACAAATTCATTGACATTCATTTGTTTATAATAGTCTCTTACAATTTCAAATCTCTATTGTATCTGTAGTTCTGTTATTTTTTTGTTGTAAATTGTGTATTTTAATTTTTCTCTATCTTTCCTAATCAGTCTGACAGAATTTTGACTATTTTGTATGTCTTCTCAAAGAACTAACTTTTATTATGTTGACCACTTTTATTTTCTTATTCTTTTTGATTAATTACATTTCTCTTTTTAATTTTCTGTTTCTCTTATTGTAATTTACTTAGATTTAATTATTAATTTTGTTCAATTCCTTGAGTTGAAAGCATAGCTTATTTCTTTTCAAGACTTCTTGTTTTCTAATAAATACATTTATATATAAAAACTTTCATTTAAACATGGCTTTACTGGTATCTTGTGAATCATTAATATGTATTTTTGTTGTTTGCTTCTAAATATTTTATATTCAATTCATGAATTAATTATTGGAGTTATGAACATTCTTTTAAAAATTGATTTCTAATTTTATTGTCTTGTTATCAGAGAATATGGTCTGAATGGTACAGAATGTTTACAGTTTGTTGAGTCTTCCTTTGGGACAGAGTTCTGATCAATTTTCATAAATGTTTCATGTGTTCTTGAGAAGAAGGTATATTCTATATTTCTCAGATGCAGAGTTCTATATATTTATTATACCAAGATTGTTAATAGTGCCATTCAAATCTAATATATTCTAGCTATAATTTTTTCTGCTTTGCCTTTCATTTTCTAAGAAATGTGTATTAAAATATTCTACAATTATTATTGATTTGTTCATTTCTGTTTGTGACTCTCTCGGTGTTTGCCTTACGTATTTTCTGGTTAAGTTATTCAGGATTATAATGTTTTCTTGGTGGATCAGTCATTTTATGAGTATGAAATGTCTTTCTTTGTTCCTATTCATGCAATTGCCTTTGAGTTCTATTTGGACAAGTATTAGTTTCTCTACACTAGTGTTTCTTTCTTTCCCTGTTATATCTTTTTCGTCTTTCTATTTTCAGTCTTTTTTTGCTGTCTGCTGTGGTTTGCATGTCTGTCCCTTCTAAAACTCACATTGAAATGCAATTGCTATTGTAACAGTATTAAGAGACGGTGGTGATTAGGCCATGAGGGCTCCACCCTCATGAGTGGGATTGGTGTCTTTGTAAAAGGATGAGTTCAGCCCTCTCTTGCTCTCTCTTGTCTTCTTGCCTTCTGCCAAGTGAAGACACAGTAAGAAGGAAGGCCCTCGCCAAATGCTGGCACCTCAATATTGGCCTTCCCAGACATGAGCCAATAAATTTGTTCATTATAAATTACTCAGTCTCAAGTATTCTGTTATAGTAGCACAAAATGGACTAAGATGTTGTCTTTTTTTTTTTAAACTAATCCCATGGCAGATTAATAAGTGCATGCCACCATGCCTGCCTAATTATTTTTATTATTTTTTTTTTGAGTCAGAGTCTCACTGCCCAGGTTGATCTCAAGCTTCTGCCCTCAAGCAATCCTTCCACCTCAGCCTCCCAAATCATAGGAATTGCAGGCATGAGCCACCATGTCTGGCCTAAGACAATGTCTTTTTGCTTCATAAAGCTGGATTTCATTTATTTATCAATTTGAGTGTCTTTTAATTTTAATAAGTTTAACCCACTTGCATTAGTTTTAATTACTGAAATGTCTGGACTAATTTTTACCATTTTACTTTTACTATCTTATTGACCATGATTTCTCTTTGTTTTTTTCTTATCTTTTATAGCCAGTGAATTGTTATAATCTAACAACTCGTATCCGTTTTCAACTATGGTTAATCTTTAGCCTTTATCTCTTCAGATATTTCCTTTTTGCCATTTTCACTTCTATCTTTTTCTAGATTTCCTATTAAATATGTTATAACTTTTTAATCTACACCATGTCTGAATTTATATTCTATATTTTCTATCTCTTAAATTCTTTGTCCTATGTTCTTCAATTCTGTCCTTTTGTTAGACAATTTTCTCTTCAATGGTATTAAATCCATGGTTCATCCTATCTCTTCTGTTTTTAAAATTTTTACTAAATGTTTAAGATTTCTATTTTTTTATATCTGCTTATTCTTGCTATATAACCTTTCCTTCTTATTGGAAGGATGCTACTAGCTTTTCCTAAAAATCTTCATGAACAGTTTCAGCATGTATATTTTATAAGCCTTTTCAATGTTATTATTCTATCTCCTTGGGTATGAATTTGCCTATTTGTTACATCAGCCTGCTACCTCTTAATGATGCATTTTCTCATGTATTTATCACTTTTATCTGAGATCTTACCTTGCACTGGAGCTTTTTTTTCCCCCATGCAAACTCCTCATTTCAAGTGGTTTTTCAGTTGCCACATTAAGGCCCTCCAGACAGAACAGAGACAAACCAAGTCTCTCAGTGGCAGGCTTGGAGGCTTTATTCATGTGAGTAGAACTAGTAAGAATGTCACACCCACACACCTTCTTGGCTAAGGTCTTCTCACAGCTGCCTCTCTTTTCTTCTAAGATCATAGGAAAGTGGCACATTGTGGTTGTATCCTAAGGTTTCAAATAATGTTAATTCAGGTATTTCACTGTTAGGAGAGCTATCTGGTACCCAGCTTTATTTCAGTCTTTTGTTACAATAGGATTATGTCCATTAACCACTTCTGTGTGAGCCTTGGGACATGCAAAACTACTTTCTGCATCTATTCACTCTTTTCTATGGGCCCCACGGCTTCAACCTTCCCTATGGCCTTTCTTAGTATTCCTGAAACATGGAAATTCCTCTACTATCCATTTTAAACAGACCTATTTTAAATATATCCCATATATTTTATATTTAATTTGTATCTTAATGAAATATGAAGTATATTTTAAAAATATATTTCATTTAAATTTCTATTCTTTGAGAGCAAAAAAAGGATGATTTTGTAGTTGCTCACTCAGCTGTATTAATTTGATGTCCAAATCCACTTACCAAATATTTTTCCTTTAAGGGTATCACATATGCCAAACAGTTACTGTTTACGATGATAATAAGAAGCCAATATTTCAGAATATTACAGGGGTATAAACACTTTGGTTACTCACCATCAAATTGGCACTAACTGATTAACACTTATGTGTACATATGGAAGTAACATTCATTGGGTGTCGGGCAGGTGGGAGGGGGGGGGATGGGTATATACTCACCTAATGGGTGCAATGTGCACTTTCTAGGGGATGGTCACGCTTGTAGCTCTCACTCAGATAGTGCAAAGGCAATATATGCAACCAAAGTGTTTGTGCTCCCATAATATTCTGAAATGAAAACAAAATGAAATTTGAAATATCATGAGAAAAGGTCATCTGTGTTTCATAAAAATAAGAATAGTGACTTGTTATTTTCCCATATTAGACAACTATAAAGTATAGATTTGTGTTTTTTCATGGATATTATCATATACCTTTCTTTATAGGGTAGTGTCAGTATATAGTAAAGTATCAAACTCTGAAATTATTCTCTGCTTAATAAAACTGCAATAGATTCATAGTATTATTTGATTTATTTTTGTCAAGGATATTTTTCCTTAAATTTGAAGCTTAGAACTTCACATTTATGTATCTAGGGAAGTTTTACTTGGAGCATTACAACCCTTTCCTGAAAAAAAGGTTTTGTTACAGAATATGTTTGGTGTGCACACATACCACAGTTCTTCTATGAACTCCTCCTTTTGAACTTGACAGTGAATACAGAAGGTAACACAGGTCTTACGGTTTTCCATGGACGACATATGTTTAAAAAGAAGAAGAGGAAAAAAATCTTTTTTTTTTTTTTTTTGTTGAGACAGAGTCTCACTCTGTTGCCTGGGCTAGAGTGCTGTGGCATCAGCCTAGCTCACAGCAACCTCAAACTCCTGGGATCAAGAAATCCTACTGTCTCAGCCTCCCGAGTAGCTGGGACTACAGGCATGTGCCACCGTGCCTGGCTAATTTTTTCTATATATATTTTTAGTTGGCCGGATAATTTCTTTCTATTTTTAGTAGAGATGGGGGTCTTGCTCTTGCTCAGGCTGGTCTCGAACTCCTGACCTCGAGCGATCCACCCGCCTCGGCCTCCCAGAGTGCTAGGATTACAGGAGTGAGCCACCGCGCCCGGCCTGGAAAAAAAATCTTGATTTTCTTGCTTCATAATTTTTTCACCTAAAAAATAAAAAATAAAGATTTTTTTCCTCCTCTAAAATCTCAATATTATGGTTCAAACAACTTTATAACTGAATTTCATGGCTTAAATTTTAAGCACATAGATAAATAAACATCATACTTGTGATTTAGCAAAAGATCTACGGAGTAATCCCTATTTGCTCTACTGAATATTACTAGATTTCTAGCTGTTTATAAGTTCCCAGATGCTTAAGATTTTAAAAATGGTTTGGGGACTTTCATTTATTATCTTATAATGTCTGCAGACTCTGCAGTGATAACTTGTCTTTCATTTCTGATATTGGTGATTAGTGTTCTCTCTTTCCACTCAGTCATTCTTGCTACAGGTTTTTTTGAAATTGATCTTTTCAAAGAACTATCATATCACTTTGTTCATTTTCTCTAATGTCTATTTTCTACTTTTTTTTTAAAGTTATGCTTTTATCTTTATTATTCCTTTCCTTTTGTCTCCTATTGGTTTAATTTACTCTTCCCTCTGTTACTTCTTAAAGTGGAACATAAGGTCACTGATTTTATATCTTTCTTTTTTTTTTTTTAAATATAGTCACCTAAAACCATGTTTTTCTCTAGGCACTGTGTTAGCTGCACTCCACAGATTTTGGTATGTTGCATTATTATTCAGTTCAAAATATTTTCTAATTTCCCTTATATATCTTCTTTGATCCATGAATAATTTAGAAGTGTACTGTTTAATTTCCAAATATTTGTAATTTCCTCTGAAATAAGATCATTCTCACCGATTTACTTCTGATTTGTTTCAGACAGTGTGCTTTGTATGATTTCAATACTTTTAAATTTATTCAAACTTGTTTTATGGCCCAACATATGGTCAGTCTTGAAAAACATACTTCTTTTCAGTTGAAAAGAAGTGTGTTTTGCAGTCCTGTAAATATGTCCTGTGAATTTCAATTAGATCATAGGGTTTGATAATGTTAAAATCTTCTAAGTCTACTGATTTTTTTAAATCAGTATTAATTGTTGTAGGAATTGCTGAGAAAGTAGTCTTAAATATAATAATATGACTGTGAAATTGTCTATTCTTCTTTTTATTCTGTCCATTTTGCCTCATGCGTTTTGAAACTCTATTCTTTAGTTTTCATAGAAAATAAAAGTTGTCTTTTTATTCATCCTCATATTTAATAGAGGTTTAATGAAATCATAAGTTGCCAGGAACATCATCATGAACAGATTTTGGAAGAAATCTGACTCATGTTGAGGATGCAATTCAACAGGTAGAGGTGAGAGTGTGCAGACAGATTAGGGAGTGGCTTCTGAGTTACTCTATGAGAGGTGGGCCTCACTCAGTAGGTTTTACAGTGGGGAGAAAGGGGGTTGGCTAATCTGACAAGTTGGTTAGTGGCAGTTAAGAGAGCCTTTGCTATTTTGTCAAATTGCCATTCAGAAGGTTGGTATAGATTTATACTTTCACAAAGCAATTTTAAGAGTTCTCATTTCTTAAACATTTAAAAATCTATGTCTATTTTAAAATAGTTAAAATAGTTGTTTTGAGAGCCCCCAGCTTAATTGGAGCTCCAGTACCAGAGCGACTAGCAACCCTGCCCTATTGGGAAATGAGGAGGAGCTGGTTGTGGGTGTTTGCACGTGCTTTTCAGGAGACACTCCTTTTACCTGGTAGATGGCCTAATGCCTAGTTGTCCCACCTGCACATGGAAAATTCGTTTATACAAGCAGACACCCTTACAGTTCTTGTCTGGCCCGTGTCCAGTTTATGCCTATCTGACCATCCCTCTGGTGCTGGGAGCCCAACTTTGTGTTCTCCCCAGTGACCTAGGGAAAATCTGGCCTGGGGCAGCTTGTGGTTCTTCAGCTGGAATGTAGAAATTCAATACACCACCACAGTAGGAAATAAAAACAAGTTCAAAGATTTATTACTTACAGGTCCTGGGCAAGGGGGTGCAATGAGTTGGGAGGGCAGATCTTTATTCCTGGGTCATGATAAGCAGGAGTGAAGAGTTAAGCAGAGAGACAGAGACAGAGACAGAGATAGGGAGAGGGACAACTAGCAGTATATATAGTATAAGGGGGCGGGTATGTCTACATCGTTCATTTTAAAAAAAAGCAGAGGGCCCAGTCTGCTAGCCAGGAGAGATGCCTCTAAGTTCTCATTTCTGACCACTGGCTTGAGCCATGTGGGTGTGGTATAGAACTGGAAACCGTCAGGGGTGGCTGAGCCCTGCCTCTGGCATGAGCAAGCTAAGCCTGCATTCAAAATGGATGCCTAGGCAACGTAAAATTATAAGAATTCATTCCAATAGTATCTCACTGTTCTCTCAATTTTCATTGCTTAAATTCCTAATGGCCATTTCTTGGCACAATTTTTAGTATATTTAGTACATTTTTCGGTCATTTTCTGTGCAATTGGCACACATGGGTGCTAACAGCAAGACAGCTGTACCAAATACAGCCCCCTCTCCTGCACCTCCTGTGGGATGGGAGGCGGCAGTGACCACAGGAAGTGGGGGTGGGAGGAGGCCTGAGGGTCTTTGTGTCTCAGACTCAAGCATTGTAAGCCCATTGTAAATTCTGATCATGGTGGATTTGTATAATTTTCTTTTATTTTATAATACTGTATTAACTCTATTTAGTACAGCTGATATAAAATTCATTGTTTTAAACTTGGACTCTGTATTCATTTTTAAGTTCTAAACTAAAAAAAACAAACAGTCAAGCCGCTTACATGTTCCAGTTTTCTTATCCTGAAGCCTGTCATTATTCTATTATTATGAGTGCTTGCGGAGGAGAGGAGAAAAAAAAAAATAGGCTAGCATTATCTCACATTTTTTCCTTATAAACCTTAATTAGAAGGGTTTCATGGTAATGCTTGGAGCTTACCTAATCCATGTCTTCCTTGTAAAGCTTTTAAACTTTGCACAGTCAGGAACAGCTTTTATCTCATGCAAAAACAGAATCAAAATAAAAATGCAGATTGAGCTATCAGCTACTTAATACCAATAATTCTAGTAGTGCTGAGCAGCAGGTGAATAATAATAGAGCCCCAAAACTAGCAGGAAAGAAAGAAAAAACAAGATGAGTATAGTTCACTAAAGTTTCCAGGACTTTAACAATAAATCCACTCAATCTACCAAATATTTTCTTGTGGGCCCACTTTCCTCAAGTCATTGAAGGAGTCAAAGAGTATCTTATTCATAAGTATATAATTTAGACTTTTATACTGTATATAAAGACTGATACCACAGAGTGATCTAGTAGCATTTTGGAGGCACAATAACATGTTGCCTTCAAGTACATGGATAATCTATGGGTGTTTTAAAATGTAGGGTATTAATAAAAAATTCAGGGTATAATAAGGTCAACAGGTCAGGAAACTATTATCATTGAAAAGATAGTTTGTCATAAAAATACCTCAAAATGAAGGCCCCAGAAGCAGCCTCAGAAGCAAAAGTTTTTCTTTGACCTTCTCCTGCCCTATCTCTCAGTCCCATTCTGCCCTAATGTTAGCCATAGAAACTAGAATCCTTCTTCCCCAAGACAAGTCAGAGAAACCAGAACATTTTTTCCCCAAAGCCAGCCATAAAACCTAAAAATATTACTCTAATTTTCCCTCCGTCTCTCTGTGTAAAAACTGGCCACAAAGAAATTACCTGACCTACCTTGTTTGACTGTGGGCCATAAGACTCCCATTACAGAATGGCCCTACCCCACACCCAGAAGGAAGGATGCTGCTCAGAGAGGCCAGGAAGAATCTAGACAGACAGGCCTTGCTGGGTTTCCCCACTCAGCCTGTTAGCATTAGATCATACACTTTTCGTCCAATCATATCTCTACATGGCTGTCTATACTTTGTTGAACCTAAGCAGAAAAATAGACAATTTCCCTTGTATCTTTGGGTTTTATTCTAAAGGCTCTTGTGTACACATTAAATAAATTTATATGCTTTCTCTCCAATTAATTTGCCTTTTGAGAGTTGATTTTTCAGAGAACCTTCAGAGGGCAAAGGGGAAACTTCCCCTCCACCCCGACACCACCATGCTACCAAGAGTCACATGGGGAAACACCAGGTTGGTCAGGAGTCAGAGGGAAAGGGAGGAACTGTGAGCAAGAGCATTTCCTGTGGTTTCCCTGGGAAGGAATGGAGTAGGCAGGACAACAGGCTTAAGATTGGCTTGCTTGAATATTTTCAGTGGGCTCTGGGGCATGGAGGCCCTCCCCAGTTGTCGGGCACTGAGCCCTGGGAGTATTAGGGTAGGTGGAATAGTGGTCTGGAGTGTGAGATAAAGGAGGTGGTTGGGAGTATGGGCTCTGGATTGGCTGGTTTGCATTTGAAAAGCACACTCTTGGGGGCAGTTGTTTACTATCTCTAGGACTTGGCCCATAGAGGAGGCAGTGTCTCCATGGTCGGCTGGCCCCAGATGTGAAAACATCAGAATACAGAAAATCCAAGGCACAGTTAAACAGTGGTTACTCAATGTTCAGAATCCCACTTTCTCTGTCAGTTTGGAATTCAGTCAGTTATTCTAAGCAGAAGCTAGGTTCCTGCATTTCAGTGTGTGCACAGTTTACTCAAGCCCTGTGGATTGTAGAGATGGCACCGTGAACACAAAACTTTTCTGTTTACTTAAGGAGCAGAATAAAAGCAATAGCAGGTCTGAAATAAAAATTAATTCTTCTCATTTTCATGACAACGCATTTGCTCTAGAGAGTAGAAGATGCATAAAAAAGAAATATTGGCACGGACAACTTGAAAAGAATTCAGAAAACCACAGTTACGGCAGAAAAAAAGAGGAGAAATTTTTCACATCATCTATAATTTGTTTCCAATATCAAGAGCATCATCTTACCACCAACGCTATAAGCATGTCAAGAAAGACACAGAAATATTGACCTAAGGATTTGACCCATAGTAGAAATATTAACATTAGACTAGAGAGAACCCAAACATCCAAGAGATAAGCTTGATAATTCTCCTCTCTCCTCAGACCCAAATATATCTCAATCAGGGCACAACCTAGTTTCCAGGAGTGCCTGTCTGGGACCCAGACTCGTGGGGAAGGGAGATGGGATGGTCACAGAGATCCTGCCAGGCCCTCAGGTGTGGACACTCAACTCCGTGATAAGATCTGGTAAACCGCCAGGCTGCAGGATTCGAAGTTTGTATCTTGCCATTTTGTTCACCCTTCACATAAAGAAGGTGGAGAGAATCCCTCCCCAGAGGAATCAGTTAAACTCTCTCACGGAGCTGACAAGTGACCAGTGGCTTTTGAAATCCATGGTCGATGAGCTTATTAATGCCAAACAGATCCAAACACGGCTCCAGTAACTATGGTTACACAACTGAGGGGAAAAATACAGTGACAAGAAAAACTAGTCTCCCTTACTCAAGAGAGAAAGAGAATTGTAAATTTCCTTTAATTTGCAACATTGCAATGATGGGCCTTTTCCACACAACAAAAAGATGAAAAATCTGACATATGGGAAGGCTGAAAACAAGGTTCCTATCTAAAGATTCCAAATGGAAAAAAAACTGTCTAGTTAATAAAAAGCTGAGAGTTGGCTGATTTCCTTACTATATGCTAACTTATCAAGAATCTGCAGAATGTTATCATTTCTATTATACAGTGGAGGGAACAAAAGCTCATAGAGGCTAATGACAGAATCAAGATCAGGTACTGAACAAGAAAGTTAAATGGGTCTCATTTCATATTGTAGAATATTTTCTCTACACCCCAATTGTCTTCCTGGTCATCAACTAGCCTATTAAAAACACCACTTCACTAGAAAAACAGAGGATAGTGTCAACTGAGATATTTAACACCTAACCAAGCATACTGAGAAAATATCTTAGAATTTATGGAATAATTTTTATACTGGTGAAAGGATAGGACTTAAGTAAGAAACATCTAACAAGTAATATGAAAATTTGATAACTTTTCTCAATAAAATACTTATGATAGATAAAACCACAAAAGACCCCTAACCAAAGTGATCCTGAGCAAAAAGAACAGAGCTGGAGGCATCATAGTACCTGAATTTAAAATATACTACAAAGCTATAGTCAGCACGATACTGGTACAAAAACAGACACACAGACCAATGGAATGGAATAGTGAGCCTAGAAATAAATCTATGCATTTATGGTCAAATGATTTTTGACAAAGGTGCCAATAACACACAATGAGGAAAGGACAGCCTTTTCATAAATGGTGTTGCGAAAACTGGATATTTACATGCAGAAGAACGAAATTAGGCCCTTATCTCACACTATACACAAAAATTAATTCAAAATGGAGTAAAGACTTAAACATAAAACCTAAAATTATAAAACTGCTAGAAGAAAACATAGGGGAAAAGCTCCATGACATTGATCTGGGCAATGATTTTTTGGATGTGACCCCCACAACACAGGTAACAAAAAACAAAAAAGGCAATGGGATTACATCAAACTAAGCTTCTGTACAGCAAAGGAAATAATCAACAGAGTGAAGGGAAAACTTATGGAACAGGAGAAAATATTTGCAGCAAACCATATATCTGATAAGGGGTTAATATCAAAGTATATAAGAGACACAAACAACTAATAGCAAGAAAACAAATAACCCTATAAAAAATGGGCAATGGACCTAATGAGATATTTATCAAAATAAAACATACAATTGTGGAAAAATTCTCAACATCACTAAATCATCAGAAAAATGCAGGTTAAAACCACAAAGAGATACTATCTTATACCAGTGAGAATGGCTATCATCAGAAAGATGACAGATAGCAAGTGTTGGTGAGGATGTGGAGAAAAGGAAGCCCTTGTACACTCTTGATAGGACAACCATTATGGAAAAAATTATGGAGTTTCCTCAAAAAATTAATAATGGAGCTACCATATGATTCAGCAATCCCACTTTTAGGTATATATTCAAAGGATATGAAATCAATATGTCAAAGAGATATCTGCCCTCCATGTTTATTGAAGCTTTCATTATTCACAATATTCAAGATATGGAAGCGACCTAGAAGTCCATCAATGGATAAATAGATAAAGAAAATTATATACATATATGTATATATATATAACACAATATATATACACAATGGAATACTATTCAGCCTGAAAAGATAAGGAAATTTTTTCATTTGCAACAACATGTATGACAATGGAGGACATCATGCTAAGGGAAATAAGCCAGGCACAGAAAGACAAACACTGCATGATGTCACTTATATGTGGAATATAAAAAAGTGAAACTCATAGAAGCAGAGAGTAGAATGGTGGTTACCAGAAAGTTGGTCAAAGTATACAAAATTTCAGTTATAATGAAGGAATAAGTTCAAGAGATCTATTGTACAGCATGGTGACTATGGTTAATAACAATGTATTACATTCTTGAAAATTGCTATCACCGCACAGAAAAAATGATAAGCATGTGAGGTTGCAACTGTCCTCACAGGGTTCACAAGAATTACATGCCAGGTTATGGACAGAAATATCGTCAGGCTGCATCTTGGCCCACTTCTTTGTAACCGAAAGTCACATAACACTAGATACTGACAATTTGCACCAGCATTGTTCCTAGAGATAGAATCTCTGATGTTAGAAGCATAAGGCTTTTGTTTAGGAATTGTTTAAGCTGTTTTCCAGATCCTGAATTCTGGAAAAACAGCTGATGCCAACCAGTTTGTAGACCCCCACAGAAAATCAAATAGCATGAGAATGCAGTTTCTTCATGTCCCTGTCTCATGACTTCACTCTGCACTCCTTGACCAATCAACGCTTCCCACACCTTGGCTTACTATTTTCCAAGCCCTTTAAAATCCCTACCCTCAAACTTCTCAGGTGGGTAGATTTGAGGTTTCTTTCCTCCCTTCTGCTAGTTTGGCTGCCTTATGATTAAATCTCTTTCTCTGCTGCAACTTGATGTCTGGGTGTATTGACTTGCTGTGCATTGGGCAATGAACCTGGTATGGTTACAAAGTAATGCATATGTTAAAAAATAAAACAAATACTTCAGATAGAGTAAAGATTCAGAAAACTATTTAAATAAAGGCTCTTTTACGCAATCATGTGACAGTCTGTATATTTTCATTTCAACTCAGTTCTCAATCCTCCTTACAAATTTTTCAAAAAGCAAGAAAATTCCCAATAAAGTCAATTATTGATCAGAACGTTGATAGGTTCTTTTCTTTTTCCTCTGGTCTTACAAAACAGTGAAGAGAATGACAAGATACATCCTTTGGATTTTAAGTCTGAGTTTACAAAATCTTTTTGCATTTTTCCTCACTTCTTATGTTGCAGCCACAAAGATATTCTTTTTGTGATACATTCACTATTCTCAAGAATCTATAAATTATTAAACTGTGCCTAAGAAAAATCCATGCAGTCCATTGTAATGGAAGAGGGAGGCACTAGCCATTGGGTCAGAGAATAAATTCTGAAATGCGGTTCCAGACCATGTCCATTCTTCACCCAGCCCCTGCTCTTCTCAGGCCACAATTTGAAATCCTAATACAAAAAGCAAACTACAACTTCAAGATGTTCTCTGCATTTCTCGATCTTTTTTCCCCACAATTTCTGAGAATTTAATTGTGACCGAGGAATATAATGAAAGAACTGATTGTGGTTGAACACATGGAAGAAGTATCTTTTGCAGGATGCAATCTTCTTGGCGGTTACACAGTTCAATTCTTTTTAGTCAATCATCTTATTTATTATTTAAATTTTCTGAATTGGTATAATTATTTGTCGTATTTTGCCTAAAACTATTTTAAAATTCTTACATTTGAAACACTCATATTAGCATTTCTGTTCAAAATATGATGTATTCTTGTGATTTATTGCAGAGAAAAACTGGTAAAAGCTAGACATACAGTAATAAAAAATCCTAGAACAGAATGTAGACTCAAAACCTGAGGAACTCAATTATGGTTCAAAAATGCCTTATTTAATCTCCCTACACTTCTGAAAAAATTCTTGTTTTGTTATTTGCAGTTAGTCCTTAAGGGGTTCAGAAATCAAGAAAGAAAATTGGTTAATTAAGGTTATACAAAGGAAGACTTGGTTAAATTTGAGGGAGAAAATATACACTCAATGTCAAAGAAGAGGTCCCAGTCTCTTTAGGTTATTATAGAATCATTTAGGAGTATTGTTAGAGGCTTGTAGATAGATCTCCAGAGACTGTGTTGTAAGAAACCACTCTTGTGGCAGATACAAGGACAGGATGCTCTGTGAAGTCTTTCCATCATTTAACTCCTCTAGTACCATGACATGCAGCTATGTAAAACCCTTAAATAAATTTCTGGGCATTGCAGGGTATTCTACAGGAAGAAAAAGAGAGAAGAGTTCTGTGGATCTTAAGGAAACTCTTCATGTCTGCACATATTTCAACACCAAAGCAATTTCTAGCTTTATGCCAAAATGGATTAGGTTTTAGTCTCCTCTATAAATTCTCTGAAGAGGCTGGGGATTATAGTGGCTTAGGCTCCTTTAAAATCACTGAGGGCAGAAACAGATTGGGAAAAAAGGCGTAAGGCTTTGGAAAAAGGGACCTTGGTCACCATGGTCCCCTGAGGTGCCGACTCTCTGGTCAAGCAGGTGACAATACTGGCCATAGTGAGTTGCCTGCAAATTAATTCTTCGTTATTCCATACACATGCCTTGTTCTCATGCACGTTTGTTTTGCAACTACGAAAGAAAGTCATAGTTTGTGAAAAGCTGTTTCAGATGCGTCATTGTTTACAGCAAATCGAGAGTAATTCAAATAGATTCTTAAATTGCATAAATAAAAGGAACCACATTCACCCTCATGCTCCAACTCACGTGGAGCTCTCTTAGATGACAAACGCCT
The DNA here is from genome assembly GCF_041146395.1 of Eulemur rufifrons. Classification (NCBI taxonomy): domain Eukaryota; kingdom Metazoa; phylum Chordata; class Mammalia; order Primates; family Lemuridae; genus Eulemur; species Eulemur rufifrons. Next base: position 70,663,486 of record NC_090986.1, on the reverse strand, counting down.
TATCCATTTCTGCTTGTTCCCTCCTTGTAAATCCTCCTGCAGTAAACCCTCCAGAAATCACTTTTGCAACTGAAAGCTCAGTGCTTGGGTTTGTGCTGTCAAGGTCATCAGGGTATTGGTAAGCTCTTTAACTGTCTGGATTTTTAGCTTTGGAAAATCAGTTTTAAATCACCCATCACCACTGATCATGCCAGACACAGGACGGGAACAAGTCCTGGTCCGTGTCAAGGCAGCAGGGGTCAGGCCAGGCCAATGGCCCTGCAGACTCTAATCCCAGAGGATCACATCTTTCCAGCCAGTTCTAAAGAGGTTAGTCTGACAGATGTTGAGTTCCTTCATCTCTTTTTTTTTAAATGAACTTTTAGGATTTAAAGGGAAAAGGTTAAATTCTTAAGTCATATTGGGATAACTTGCACTGGAATAATACCAGTGGAGACAGCTTAATAGATAATGATCCTGAACTAAGATCTTTTTTTTTTTTTTTTAGTTTTTATTTATTTATTTTTTAAATTTCAGCATATTATGGGGGTACAAAAGTTTAGGTTACCTATATTGCCCTTGTCCCCCTCCCCAACCCCGAATCTAAGCTTCAATCGTGTCTCATTGTTGAATAGCAGAAAATATTTAGAGAATTAGAGAGAAATGTGAAAGCAGGTGAAAGACTAAGAGAGGAAGAGAGAAAGAGTGGGAAGTGCATAATTTTAAAACAATGACATTATGTGTAGAACTTGTTCCATGGTTCTAAAGATGAATGAATGTATTTTGATGGAGTTGTGAACCCTCTGAAATTATACTTAGAATTTTGTGTATAGTGACTGTATAATTTTCATCAGGGTCTCAAGGAGGTCTCTGGTCCCAAAAAGGGTTAAGAACCACTGCTCTGAGGGAACATTTGCTTCCCCCCAAATAATAGTGTCTTTTAATTCAATTCTGCAGACAATAATCGAGAGTCATCTCTTTGCCAGATACTCTGCTACCTACTGGAGATACAAACATAAATATGGGAAAAGTAGTGTCATTTATTAAACTCTCACTGTGTGCCTCACCCAGGCCTAAGGACTTTCTTTAATGCTCACAAAAGTGTTAGGCATTAAATATAATTACATAGTATTTACAGTTACCTGCCCCAAGTCACAAACTATTAGGAGGTAGAGTGAATAAAATTAAAGTTGATCTGAATGATCCATGCTGACATAATACAAGGCAGAATGAGTGACCTACGTACTAAATAAATACAAGCAAGCAACATGCTACTTCCAAAAAGATCTCTGTTTTGTCCATTCCTTTTCATCTCTGCCTTCACCACCCTAAGGACAGACTTTATATCTTTCCCCTGGATGAAAGCGGTAGTGCTTTTATGTGTTTTCGCAGCGTCCACCCTTGGTGGATCTAGTGTAATTCTCCACATAACAGCCAGAGTGATCTTCCTAACAGATCCTATCACCTCCTGGCTTAAAACCTGCAATGGGTTTCTATTGAGAATAACAGCGATCATTTACTGTACGCAGTACTGCTTTGAAACCTGGGTAAGCAGGGCTCTTGGGGGCCTCCATATTTTGGGGTACCCTCCTTGAAATTTTCTAAGACCCTCTCTGCCCTCCTTCCACCCACACACCCAGAACTGAGACCACCCAGGGCCAACCGAGCTGTCTGTCCGGGGCATCCCCAGCTTAGACAGCGACTGTGTGGGCGCTGGTCCCTGCTCTCCAACGTGCCCGCAGGGCTGTCCTGGACTGTCCCGGCCAGATTCCAGGAGCAGGGCCCCCTGAGAGGATCACTCCCCCTGGCCACAGCAGTGTTTCTTCTGAGAACTCTCGTAAGATTAGGCCACCAGAATGGTGCTGGCACACACATTTGAGGTAGCACTCGTGTGGGCACGGGACAAATGTAGGGCTCTTGTATTAGTTTTCTATTGCTGTTGTAACAAATTATCACAAACTTAGTGGCTTAAAACAACACAAATGGATTTGTTTGTTTGTTTAGAGAGAGATCATAGTTCACTGAAACTTCAAACTCCTGGGCTCAAGAAATTTTCCCCCTCAGCCTGCTGAGTAGCTGGTACTACAGGTGCGTGCCACCATGCCTGGCTAATTTTTGAATTTTTTTCTGGAAACAGTGTCTCACTGTGTTCCCCAGGCTAGTCTCAAACTCCTAGCCTCAAGTGAGAGGGCTGGGCATGAGCCACTGCACCTAGCCACAAATTAATTATCTTACAGCTCTGGAGATCAGAAGTCTAAAATCAGTCCTTCTGGAGTGCTGCGTTCCTTCTGGAAGCTTTAGAGAAGAATCTGTTTCCTTGCCTTTCCCAGCCTCTAGGGTCTGCCTACATTCTTTCACTTAAGCCTTTTCCTCCATCTTCAAAGCCAGCAGTATGGCATCTTCTCCCCTCTCTGATCTTCCACCTCCTCTTAAAAGGACCGTTGTGATTACATGGAGACCACCTGGATATTCCAGGATCATCTTCCCATGAGGATCTTTAATTTAATCACATTCACAATGTCTCTTTTTCTATAGAAAATGGCACAGTCACAGGTTCTGGGGATTAGGATGTGGACATCTTTGGCGGACCATCATTCAGCTTCACGGCTCTGGACCACCTATGCTCCACTGCCCTCCCTTGGACTTGGGCTGGGGGTGGAGCAGGGTGTTATCCCTGGCTTCTCTGTGTTCCCACGGGGGTGCTGCCTCTGGGCTACAGCACTAGAGGGCAGTGGGGGTGGTGGCAGGAGTCCTTTGTCCTGTCAGTCGCTCTAAAGATAGCAGCTCAGTCAGCAGCCTCTGACCTCACTACTGCCACAAACTATGTGTGTAGCTCTGAGACAGCTGTATTGTGGCAACCTCTTAGGCTGCTTCACTGAAGTTCAAATTTCATTTTGAAATTCACCAGATACTCCTGTCCAAATACTAATCATAATAATTCTATTGGATTAAAGATTTAAATGTGAAATGCCAAATTATAAAGCTTTTTAGAACAGACAATAAGAAATACCTTAATAACTTTGAGATAAAGAGGAATTGCTGATGTAAGATCAAAAATCACTCATAATAAAGGAAAAGACTGCTAAATTTGATATTAGAACATTTATTCATGGAGATACTATAGAAAGATGGAAAAAATAAACCACAGAGTAGAAGATGTTAGCAGCACACAAAATAGACAAAGGATTAGTATCCAGAATATATAAAGAACTCCTGTAATACGAAAAAGAACAGACAACACAATGTTTAAACATGCAAAATTCTTGAACTAGCTCTTCATGTGGAAGGAAACCCCATAGCCATTATTAACATGAAAATGTACTCAACCTCATTAGCAAGCTGGGAAAATGCAAATTAAAACCACAAGGAGATACAACAGTATACTCATTAAAATTGGCATATATTAAAAAATCTGAAAATACTTGATGTTTGTGTGAGTGTGGAACATCCGATACCCTTATGCACTGCTGGTAGGAAGGAAAATGGGAACCACCACTTTGGAAAACAGAGTGGTGTTACCTAGTAAGTGGGAAGCTATACAAACCATGTTAGTTATTTCACATCAGATTTATTCCCTAGAGACATGTGTTTGCTTATATGCAATAGAATACATGTCTAAGTATGTTCATTGTAGAATAGCCTGTAATTTCCCCAAACTGAAAACAATCCAATTATCCATTAATAGTAGAATGGACATGCAATAGTATACACTGTGGAATACCATACAATGAAACTTAACTCAGTGTTCAGTCACTTGTTCCATTCAACATTTATTGAATTTCTTTATTCTAGGCACTGAGCTAGGAGTAAAAATAAATTAAGGCTTACCCTCTCCTAGAATAACACTCAGGGGGAAACAACCAGATAGACAAATGCTTACAATTCAGTGTGCTAGGTTAGTGAAGGACTATACTCACAGAGTGCTTTATAGATTTATCACACTGTATCTTCTCTGTCTTCTAGTTAAAAAAAATCCTTTTCTCCTCCTTTTTCTCTTTGAAATTAAAATAGATTCAAGCTGAGGCTACATATATAGTATTTTGGAAAAGAAAATGTTAAATTACAACACGAAGAACAAATTTTAATGGTTTAAATCTCATAGACTTGCAGAGTAATTTCTATGTTGTCTTATGATCAGGCATAGCCAAGCCCTTCTGGAGCAATTGCTTTGCTTTTAATCTTATGGGCACAGTGAATTGTGAAACTAATCAGGTCTCTTTTATGAACTGGCTTCTAGATGATTAGAATCAAATTTGAGTCCACCCACAAGCATAGATTATGCATCTTTCATAAGTCTTATTTCTTGACCTCTGTTTTTCCCTTTTCCTTCTCATCTGCTTCTAAAGTACCTTATTGCATTTTATTTCTTACATTCTATGTATAAAACCCAAAATCAGTCCTTTCTGGGACAATCTAGGAGACGGATGAATGGAATAGAATTTAAAATAGAATAGCAAGCATTCTGAGGAAGGAGACAGTGTTACTCATCTATGTTTCCCCAGCATAATGTCAGACGTAGATATTAGCCAGCTTTCCCTAGACTGTGCTGCAAGATAAACAAGTTCAAAATCTCAATTGCTTACAACAACAAATATTTATTTCTTGATCACATTGTATGAGGTCTGCAGGTGAGCTGGGCTCTGGCGAGCTTGGCCCCATTTTTCTTCTTATTCTGAAATCTAGGCTGAAGGGAGAAGCCATTAGCCAAGACAGGTACTAGGGAACAGCGCCAGTCATACTATGCAATGGCATGTGAAGCTTCTGTTCAGTCACAGCAAAGGTCACACCTAGTCACTCCCATTGGCCAAAGCATGCCAACATGGGTAATTGTGAACTGCTGGTACTCAATAAATGTTTGCTAAACGAGTGTGAGTTTAGCTCCAATACGTGGGAAGGTTCCTATGCCACGAGCAATTGCTCAGATAAACAACCCGCACAGATGTGCCTCACAGAAGGATGATCTGGGCAATTAGAACAAAGTACTTCCTCCATTCTGTCTTAGTTCAATGAGCAGCACTAATAAAAAGTGAGGGAGGAGAGTGAGATAGAAGAGTTCATTCTTCATCTCTTAGAAAAAACTTCAATGTGTATAAGAATTACTTGGGAAACTTGTTAAAATATACATATATATATATATATATATATTTGTGTGTATATATTTCTAATGAAATAGAATCTCCCAAACCAGGAGCTTATGTTTCTAAGCTCTTCCTGTGGTTCTAAAGACAGCCTAGCGTGGGAACCCGGCTCTGCAACCAGGGGCAACTCTGGCCTTGGGTGGCGGAAACATCTTCTCAGACCCCCGCCACATTGGAGTCCCAGGAAGAGCAGCCTCATCTTTTCCAGCCCTCCCTGCTGGCCACTGCGTGGAAGTGTGTGGGGAAGAGCCAGCTCCTCAGGGCCCCCACCATAGGCAGGCCTGTCACCACATGCTATAATTGCATGATGATGTAATTACCTATGCTCCGGTCTGGGAGCAACCACCTGAGTGTCAGGAGCTCACCTTGTCTGCCTTCATGTCCTCAGGGCCAACCCAGGACCTACGCAGAGTAAATGGTTATCGGATAAATTAATCAATTTCATTAGCGATCCCTGCCTATCACAGCAGCAGTTCTCAAACTTCAGCAGGCACAGAATCATCTGGAAGACATATTAACAGATCACGGGGTTTTACTCCCAGAGTTCCTGATTCACTGGATCTGGGGAGGGGCCAAGCATTGGCATTTCTAACACGCTCCTGGGTGATGGCCGTGCTGTCGCTGCTGCTGCAGGCTCACGCTTGGGGAACCTCTGCGTTAGAGTTCTGTACCTCAGCTTTTTTGTCTATAAAATTAGAAAAACAGGACCTGCCCAGAAAGCTCAACGATAGCTTTCAAAATCACAAAGCACTTGGCCATGGCTTTAGATGCTCAATCACATCAGTCCACAAACTTAGGTGTGACACAATCTATCTTTAGCACACTATTGCTGAATTCCTTTTAGCTCAAGAGGCCCCTGAGGACGGGAATCTGTAGTCTTTGCTGTATCCCAAGAACAGCAAACTGTGTCTTGACACATAGTTGACTGCCATATAAATGTCTGTTGAGTGAATACACGAGTGATCCCAGCAGCATCCCCTGGTCTTCACGCCTGTGGTCCCAGGGTCGTCTTGTGCCCTGCTCTCTTGCCAATGACTCCGGTGGGTGTGATTGATGGTACATTCTTTCGGCAAAGAGTGAGGCTGGCTCTTCTCTCTCAGCCTACACATGACATTCAGGAAAGGAAGCCAGCGCTCTTCTCTCAAGAACTGTGGTAGAAAGTTTCTAGTTCCCCAGACTTCTCTCTTTGAAAAAAAACTAAAGTACAACTCTTGCAAATCAAAAGACTTTGGCTTTTAAATTTATTGTTTCGGCTTTGAATTTCATGCACCTAATTTGGAACTCAAAGCCAAAAGTTTAGCCCTTTGTTCATAGCAGATATTTTTCTGTTTTTGTTGAACAAAGAATCTCAGCCTCACTGACTACTTTTAAAGTTTAAACACCATAAAGTAAAAGGAATGAAAGAAGACTACACCAATTAGTATGTCAAAATAATATCCAACTATACCTTATTTTGTTGATATCGTGTTACATCACCCTCATCATCATCCTGACAAAATGAAATCCCATAGGACATGTTCGTGTACAGAACGTATTGCCTTTTCAAATGTGGTGGCATCATGATCTGACACCAGAGGGGACCCAGCCACGATGTGATCATCTTCAGTGGTGGAGTCTGTGGCTTAGAAGGAATTCTTACAAACGTATTCGTGGGGCAGACATTTCATTCCTACTCAACGAATCTCCCAAGGGAATTCTGTCCGGAAGCTCCCAAATCAGAGCCTGCTCTGTGGCAGCTCATCACAGGCAACACTGTGAGATGCTCTGATGTAGGAAGAACGAAAACGGGCACTATAGCCCTTGCAAAGGAACATACCTCCTGTGGCCATCTCTGCTAATTCCACCAAGAGGAATTCAGGACACAGACCAGGAGAGTGTGGAGGAAACTGAAACTGGCAGAATGAATGGACGTGCTCTGGAATCTGGGCACGTGGGTGTGGTTGGTTCCTGGGTACTCCCAGGGTGCCCAAGCTGCAGGTCTGGGGAGCAGCAGGCAGCTCTGCAAACACTGAGAGAAGATGTTGAAGGAAGGAAGGGACTATTTCATAATCACATTCCAGGACTCCTACTGAGCGCAATGCAGACATTATCTTATTTAATCATTGAATTAAATAAGCTCAAATGCCAAACCAGGGATGCAGGGGTGCTGCAGATGAGGAAACTAAGGGTTGTAGAGATTCTATAACCTGCTCAAGATTACACAAAGCCAGATTTGAACCCTGGTTTACAACTTCAAGCCTGTGCTCTTTCCATGACAACACATGGTCTCTGCCTTCAGTGGTCATGGTTTGGTTCAGAGCAAAGAGAGAAAAGCATCCAAGACTGACAAGTGGCCACAAGGAGACTTGACCCTTGCTGGAGGCCACAACTCTGCCAGGCTTCTTGCATGACAGTGTGTCTGGTTTTCCCCTTCCCTGATGCAACTCGGTCCAGGACAAGGAAGGAACCAGGATTGTGTTTTGTGGTGAGCTTCTCTGGGTCAGAGGTGTCAGGAAAGAGCAGATTGTTAATCTGGGAGGGGAGTTTCCTTTGACACACACACCCCCAAAAAAAAAAACCCAGCAAACCCTAACAAAACCCATTGGTTTATTTAGAGATTCTTGTCCAAGTGAACAGGAACAGTTTAAAAATAAACACTCTGTACACTTTATTGGGAAAAATTTTCTCCTTCAGTCTCTCCATAATGTGACCTCAGGTGACCTCCCCAACTTGGGTGGGTTTTACAAAGGACCCATTTGGGAATGACAGCAGCCTTGAAAGCTTGTCCACACCCTGGGGCAGCCTGTCTGAGAGCTTCCCAAACCTTCCTCGTTGATCTTCGCCATGCACCCCTAGATCAACTTGGGCAAGGAGAGCCGGGCTCACCTACTTACAGGCAGAGAACCTGCAAAGACTTCCAGCTGGTGTAGGGCCACTGATGCTCCTGCAGTGTCCTCCTTAGTGGTGCTCACCCTCTGGACTGCCCATTCGAACCACAGCCTCTGCTCCTGGTGCCTTTTCTGTTCCTTTTGCTGCTTGACGTCAGCTTTGCTGCAGCCATCCATGTTCCCACTTTGTTGGGTTCAACTCTGTTTGATCTTGTCTAGAGAATCCTCCCTATATACACTGCTTGGCATTCCTCCAATATTACCTGAAGTTCATATTGCTTTGAATTGTTCCTTTTCTTTCCTTCAGAGAGCACCTATTTCTCTTACCGCGTTTCCTAAAAATGAATGCTGGTACGGCTCTAAACTTTCTGTTACTAGTCAGTTTCTTTCAATGTTAAACATGGTGTGAAGTTTACATTTGCAAGTTTGGCTAATGCAATGTGGTAGAAAGAGAATAGCTTTTGAATCAAACACGTTTATTAACCAGGTGAGTTTGCGAAAATTCCATAACCTTCCCAAGGGTCAGTGTCCTCACATGCAAAATGGTGCATGAACAGTAATTTCATTTGGTTGTGGGAGAGATTAGATGAGCTGAAGTACCTTTCACAATGCCAGGCTTCCAGCTGTATAGGGAAAACTTAATAAATGCTAGGTCTTTTTCTTTTCCCCTTCAAAATGTTATATATATTCCATGAAATGTCATGGTCGTTCCCTGAAATCTGTCTTCACAATCCAACAACTCATACCACCTTGCTATTGAGTGGGATTTGCAAAGCTTGTCTTTCAGAAGAGCTCCATGCAGGCTCTACGTTCAGAAAGCATAAATTCTTCAATTTATCCCTCCCTGGGCCTGCATATCTGAGAAGGACAAGAGAAAAAATTCAATGGCCTATTCTGTCAATAAACCATTTTCTACAGAAAATTCAATTTTAAAATAACAGTTACTGGTATTTAAAATGGGTTTAATCAATGGGGTAAAACCACAAACCACTTTCACATTTGTAGTCTCAGGTTTCCTCTCCCCACCGCTTGATGATAGCTTGTGTAGAGCCCACAGCTTTCCTATCACTTCCAGCTATTTTTGGAAAAAGTCTTATTTAATGCCTATCTGACTTCCGGGTGTTAAAAGGTCTGATCCCATCTAGCATCAAACCTTGAACTTCATAGTCAGTTCATAGCTTCTCCTTCCACCCCTCTCCCCCTCACCAACTCAGGGCTTCTCCTTGGCTCAGAAGCCTGCAGTGGGGAAGGGTTGATACAAGGACTTTGACCTTTCTCCACCTAATGTTCTGGAGCCTTAGAATTAGGGAAGGGGAGAGGGATTCGAGGAAGCCAGGAAAAGTCCAATGTCACTGGTACTTTCTCTGAGCTAGTGCTAATGGCCTCCCTTCTGGCAGGCATACACATGCTGGTTTTGTTGTGGCATCATTTAGGGTTCTGTGCAGCCCTCCCCCACCCCCTCCACACCTCCAGGACATTCTTATTCCCTGACTTGGACAATGAACTCTTCAGCAGACCCTTAGTGGCCTCTCTCTTCAGCTCTGGCCCCTGGAAGTCTGCCCAGCTCCTCTCATGGCTGCAGTTGCTCAGCTCAGCAGTCAGCCCTCTTGAGCAAGGTCCCATTGGTCCTTGAGAAAATTGCGCATCTTTCCACAACAAATGGGGAAGGCCTAGCTCTCTCCTTGCCTCTTGTCAGTAGGCCACGGGCTTTCTGCAGCTGTCCTCCTACCTTCAGAGTATTCCAGACAGAAATCAGCCTTCAGTCTCTATGTTCACACGGGCCCCTGTCCATGGAAAACCCACGTCAACCTCTTGCTGTGCTCCACTTCCTCCACTTGGTGCACCTGGTGGGCGCAGAGTATCTGCGGCTTAGTGAGCACAGAGTTGGGGGTGAGATGCCAACTGTCTTTCCTTGTGGGCAGCCCCAGTGGTTAGCATGTCTCTCAGACCCCCAGTACTTGTCTGAAGGGTAAGAAATGCCTTGCTGACCCTACTAGGCCAATAGCCCTCTCTCCTTGGTGACCATCTACTCTTATGTAGGTTGATGATGGCTGGAGGTAGGAGACAGTGTTCATGGATCCTGTATCAGACAGAATCTGGTATCTTTGAGTAGATCTGGCTTAGACAAGTCAGGCACTTCTCTTAGCATGTAACGGCATCTTGTGCCTATTTTCTCTGTGTGAGGGCTTCAAATAAAATTCCAAGACAACAGAAAAGTAGTCCCATTCAGCATCATTTTATAAATTAAAATAATAGATGATATCATAATCACTGCTGATATGCAACATTCAAACTATATTGTAATCATTCTTGGGATACAACTAAAGCAAGATTTTAAGACAGAACCCAACTGTCTTTTTTAATTCAATCTTTGAAAATTACTACTTTATGAAAACTTGCCTTTAATTTCTGCTTTAAAGAATTTAAAGCGTCCTATATATGATGCCAAGAAAGAGTCATGCAATTCACCGACTACTGCAAGCCAACAATAGGAACCCTTTTTGTTCGGCACCATGTACATGTCAAGCATATACTAGATGCTTGACGGATAGCCCTATTTTTAAAAAACCACCTTGCAAAGTAGGTATTCTCCTTCCATTTATTCCATTTTGCAGAGGAGGAAAATGAGACTGAGAGTAGTTAACTGGATTCAGGTCACACAGCTGGTAAACACCAGTACTGTATTCTGTCTGACTCTGGTAGCTACAGTCTGCCCACGTCTGTATTACCACCCAAACAGCTGCTGACAGTTTTGCCTGTTTTTTAAGTCATAGAATAATAGCTTTTGAGGAGAAGTTTTTCCAAACTGGAATGCACCAAACACGATTGGGGAGAGGGGAGGGTATTGCACAGCCAAACAAATTTAAGCAATGGTGGGTTATTAAAGTTAAATGGTTTTATTTACCATTCGTTAGCTACTGCCATATGCAGATGGACGCTTTGACAGGTTGGGGGCAGTAAATGACGGCACATACCAGTCTCCCTGGCCATATAACCCCTTGTCAGGACATTCCCACTGAGCTCCCTGGCACAGGGCTCCGTGGCTCAGTGACCCCAGGATCTGTGAAGAGATGGTGGGAGACGGACAGTTGACACTAGGCAGGCTCTGCTGTAGCAGTCGCCCACGTTTCACCAATTGCTTTTTTCCCTCAAAATCTCCCTTCCCTAAAATCTCTATTCTTTAGCCTTGCTTCTTCTAGGCCATCAAAAAAAAAAAAAGGCAGAGGAGGATGTAGCTTTTCCTCCTTCCCAGAGCGTCTTTCTGTGTCGCTCTTGATCTAAGTGCCGTCAGTCACACAGGCAACTCGGTGACCATCATGGCGGAGCCAGCCCCGCTCATCCTTCTCCACGACACTCATTCTTCGGGGCTTTCCAAAACAAAAAATCTAATAATGTTCCATCTTTAAAAGAAGCTATTTAATTTAGGGTGAATCTGAAATCTGCTTTCATTCAGAGCTCCTTTAGGGGCCTTCCTCTTTCCTTTTCCTTTTGTGTGTATTTGGAGACATTTTCCTGACAAGCAGAACAGAATAGTTCTGGAGCGTAACTACTTCACTGTTTCCTCACCCTCATCTTCCTCAGCATCACACTCGCCCCTGGCCACATACCACCCACCTGCCGTCCGCTGCACTCGGGATCCCCCCCTGGCTCCTGCCCTCGGCCCTTTCCTCTGTAGAGGCAGTAACTCGAGTTGCGCCCATTCCACTTACAGCCCATAATGCTTAAATTTGTTTTTAAATACAATTTTATTTTAGAATAGTTTTAGATTTATAGTATGAAGTGAGAACGGAACAAAGAGTTCTCATATACTCCACACCCAATTTTCCCTTTTTATTACATTAGGATGGGATATTTATCACAGTTAATGAACCAATACATTATTAACTGAAGTCCGCAGTTTATTCAGATTTCTTTAGTTTTTACTTGTAAAAAAACAAAATTTCAACAAATTAGGTTTAAAGATCTAATTGGCTTTCATTAGTGACTTATGAATTGGGCAGCATCCAATCTATAAAATGGAAAGATACTGCGATGAGCTGAGCAAAGGAGGTGTTCTTTATAGCTAGAAAAGGCTGAAGAAAACAGAAACAAGGGACAAGAAGACTGGTCATTTCACAATTATCTTCCTTGTAGATAACACAGAGGAGATATCTTCATCACACTGGCCCAGGTAAAATAGACCCCTTTTTATTGGTTGCTGTGAATCTCCTGACTTTTGGAAAACTAGCCCATTTTAAAGTTCAGTTTGATTATGGTACCTAGCATGAGTGACTCCATTTTTGACTTGGTCAGGGCTGTAGGGGGCTCAAGCAGGGACTCAGTCCAAAACAATGGCTCCCATACATTTTATTTAACGTACTTCACGTTCCAGGACCCCACATTACATTACGTCCCCTTAGGTTCCTCTTGGCTATGATGCTGATGGTTTCTCACACTTCTCTTGTTTTTCATGACCTTGAAAGTGTTGAGGCATGATGGTCAGGTGTTTTGTAGAATCCCCGTCCACTGGGGTCTGTCTAATGTTTTTCTCATGATCAGACTGAGGTTATGAATTTTGCGGAGCAAGACCATGGAGCTGAAGTGCCATTTTCGCCAAGTCATATCAAGGGCATGAAAGCACGAGAGCACTCAGAGGAAAGGAATGACTCAGCACCATTGATGTCCACCTTGACCACCTGGCTGAGGTGGTGTTTGCCAGCTTTCTCCACTGGAAAGTTTCTTTTCTTCCCTTTCCGTACAATGTTCTTTGTAAGGAAGTCACTGTGTTCAGCCACACTTAAGAAGTAAGGAGTTATTCTCCACCTCCCGGAGGGTGAAGTATCTACCTAAGTTATTTAGATTTTTCAGCACAGGAGCTGTGTTTCTTCTCCTTATTAATTTAGTTAGTTAATTTATTTATTCAATCACTTATTTATATCAGGATAGACTCATATTTATTTTATGCTTTGGGCTACAATCCAACACTACTTTATTTATTTTCTTGCTCCAACTGTTCTTGCTTTGACCATTGGGAGCTCATTCAATTGGCCCCTGTGTCTCTTCTATATACCACATTATCGTGTGGTTTTTTTTCCTTTTTTCTTTTTTTCCAAGTGCTTCCTTACTCTCTGGCACTGCAAGTTGCTCCAGGCTCATCTTCTGTGTTCCCTGACATCACACACCAATGTGCCCTGTCCCTTTTCTCCAGACTCAGACTCAGTGTCCCCCGACTCATCATGGTTAAGTTAGAATCACAAATCCTGTGGTAATTAGCATGTTCTTGAATCCGTGCAATGATTTGATATGACAGACTGCCCCAGTAATCTTTAACGTTAATGAAACTGCATTTAGAGACGATAAGAATTAGGCTTATTATTAATTATTTGATTTATACACCCAATTATGAATTGTATGCATGGATGAAGAGAAGATAATGGAAAAATATAGATATGCCAAAATAATTTCTATTTGACTTGAAATAGTCAGACACGCACAAGTAGATGCCTCCCCCTCACTCTTTGATAACTGCGACAGAGTGATGGGTTCCATTTGTCACTGTCCTAAGATCTGGCTGCCTGGGAATTACAGAGGGCCTCGGTTACTCCGAAGACCACATAAAATCAATATCCAAGAGCTGTTGAGAAATGAAACATCAAAAAATAAAGTTATTGCAAAAACACAGCATAGTTCATCTGACTTATTTAAAAACATGTGGTCATCAGGCTAGGGAATCTTTGGTTTGACACAAAGTTTACAATGGACCATTCCTTACTGTCTCTTTACTCTAATCCCAAACCATCCACTTGAACCCTAATTTTCATAAGATGGTTTATGGTGATGGTGAGCAAAAGAATTCTCAGTATCATGAAATCAGATTGTCAATAATTGAAAATTTGAGGAGACTAAAATTCTTTTGGTGAATTAATATATATGACAGATTAAGGAAGTTTTGCAAGAAAAAAATAAAAGATTTCCTTAAGAGTGTTTCCATCTCCTAAGAAAATAGAATTGTGCATAATATTGTGTCCCTACTAGAGAGGAATGGTCCAGCAAACTGATGATATGAGTAGTCTCAAAATAAAGAAGTTTCACTCATTTTGGTTAAAATGAATTAATATCAACTATTACAAAACCACAGACATTATGGTAAGCAGATATCTCCCTATATTTCTGTAGCTTATAGAATTGTTTCTTGGGAACACATTTTGTAATAATTGATGATGTTTGGATAACTATGTAACCCTGTACTTCAAGTAAGTATCTCTTAGTGGATATAATCATAAAGCAACTTAGTTTTGTTATCCCACTATGGCTTTAATGTTATTTATCTGTGGTGTTTTCTTTCCTCTTCCTGGATGAAACCGCTAGCAGTCTCATAACTTTCTGGTTATTCTCAATATTACAAAGTCCCATAATTCCTCTAAGGGCAAAACAAAGTTTCAAATAAAAAAATTTGAAAGTTCAGCCTTATGTATTAATCAAACCTTCCAACTTTATTCAAGTCGCAACTATTTCAGCTTCCACCAGTTGGAGCATGTTCTGGGGAAATGGGGGTTTCAATGTCTTCTCTTCTCTCTGGCCACTGTTTCAGAGCCCTGGGAGGTTGGAGAGAAGGAAGAGGTTTTCTTTCGAGAGCCTTGCGGCATGAGTCCTATTGCGCCGTCTGAGGGAGGATTCAGAAGTCTTCATCTCTTTGTTGCAAATCAAGAGAAAGGAACTACAGAGGGATCATTTGCAGAGCTTGATATGTGTCCCCTGAAATTAGAAGGACATGGGACACTGGTGCCTCACTCCCTTCTGAGAAATGTGAAGGATAAATAATGGGCTGGCTAGCTGATAGAAACTGTGCTCTGAGAGAGGTGGCTGCCAAAAGAATGAGCCTGGACTCCAAGTTTGTCAGAGAAAAGGAAGCATGAGTTTTGTCATGATGCTCTGGGGGCTGTTTGAGGTCCCGTCTAACAGGGTCACTTGGAGCAGAGATGGGACCTGCAGTAGCTGCAGGCAGCGGCCAGATGCCCAGGAGGAAGGGCTGAGCTGGAGCACACCTACCACCGGCGTTAGGGCCAGGGCAGGTGGAAAATCTCCACTCATGGAGCTGAGGTCCAAGAACCCCCAAAAGCACCCAGAAAGCATGTGTCACCTTTAAACATCAGCCAGATACAGAAAACATAAGGCCAGCTTAAGACAGTACCAGTCAACAGGGAACTTTCCTTCCCCTCTAATCCTTCTTCTGAAAAACACCAAGCAGAGTCCAGTGACATTGATCTGGGGTGAGGCCAGGACAAAGGTATTTTTAAAAACATCCCCGATGATGCTAATGAATATCAAGTTTTGAGCCAATGGTTTGGATAGCTAACCTTCAATTATCCATGTCAAGGGGCAAGTTGGGAGAATTGTAGGTTCTGGGAAAAACACAGATAACTGAATTCTATAGACAACCCCAAATCTCATTTTTGCTAATGGCTTCATCCTTTTTGTATCTTAACTAAGTGATAATTAATACCAAAATTGACTGTCTCGATGTCCTTTCTTTATTTCAGTCACTCACTCATGATAAGATGGAGGTGCTAATTAACAGAGAAATGGCCTGAAAGCAGCCAAATGGCAAGAGAAAAAAAGAAAGGGAAAGAAAAGTATGTGGATCGAGAAATTGTATCTTCATCCTTATAATAGTAGGGTTAACGTATAGGCGGCACTGTGTGCCAGTCCCCAGTCTAAGAATTCTACAAATAGCTGATTTCTTCTCACATCAATTCTATGAGCAGGTTCTTTTATTATCCCCATTTTACAGATGAGGACACCGGCACAAAGATGATATTAACTTGCCCAAAGTCATAAAGCTAGCCAGCAGTGAAGCTGGAATTACACACAGGTTATCCAACTCCAAATCATTACACATATGTATCAGGAAGCTATTGTAGTAAGCTCATTAAGAAAAGGTGTGAATGTATTAAGGAAAGGAAAAGTGGGAGAACTCTAGTTATGGTTCAGAAAGTCAAAAGAAATATCTTTCTGATGGGGTCCTGGATGCTCATTTTTATTAGCTGGCTATATTTCTGAATCACAATGTGGAATCAGTTTTTGAGCAAATACTTTAAAGAAATGATTATTTGCAATTTCACAGCTAGTTTATTATTAAATATTTTGGTACCTGAAAGGTAATACAATTTACCTTGAGACTAAATCCCTGTGTGAAGTGATCGATAGATTATTCCCACTATTCTAAAAATATCTGCTTAAATGCACAGATTATATGTAACCTCCTTCCACACTCTCCCCATGTACAGTTTTCCTCCCTAATAACATTCTCATCTTGCTTCCCCATCTGTATTCATTTCACCTATCAGGTAACAGAAACTTGATTCGATCAGGGTTTTATTAAACCCTCATCATGTACTTAATTCTATGTCTCTTTGAAAATGTCATAATCTACCATCTCATTGTGAGCTGTCCCTAGTCAGTTTATTAGTGTCCTAGGTGTTCATGGTGTGCTTTGCTTTCCATCATGTTAATTAAATTATTTGTTGGCTAAATTATTGCAGAATGTCCCAGATGATAGAGATTATACAAATGTCAGGATGCTCATAATATTTCCTAACACTTGCAGAAAGGAGAGCTTTGCTATTTGAAAGTCTCTGGTCCTCTCTCTCTCAACACTGGCAGACGAGTGGCTTGGGTTACGAATCCATTTCTCAAGAGCTATAAAAATTGTAGGAAAGAGTAACAAATGAGACAAGGTGTATTTTCCATAGTCACTCACATTTTCATTTCTTTTGAAATGGGTATGACCTTAGTATTTTATTTGAATGCAGTCCCCTTGGATAATTGTACTGTGTGCTTATAAAATCTCTCCACTTTTCACATGGGTCACTGAGATGTCATGTAAACCAATAATTCTTTGGGATTAACCTGTGTATGGAAGGCACACTGGTGCATTTTTACCAGGACATTTCACTCATGGTCTAGTAGGTCAAAAGTCAGAGAAGCACATGTACAAGTAGACAGGTTGTCATGAGGGTTCTGACAGTGACATAAAGTTACATAGCTGGATTTTTTAATAGCACATATCCATTTTCCTTATTATAAGTAAATAACTGCTTCAACAAATTTTGAAGAGCAAAAATACAATGCCTTTCCTTAAAATAATGACTAAAAGACATGCATATCTTTTTCTATAGTTTCCACAACCCATCTTGAGAAATAATAAGAAACATATCCAGAGGAAACGGCAGGGTACCTGGGAGGGTGTTACTGTCATTGATCAAAAGGTCTTTCGCATTCAAGTGCAGATAGCCCCCCTTGATGGCTGTGACCATGAGGTAATAATTGTAGTTCATCTATGTCTCAGTTTCTCATCTGCAGAATGGGGATAATAGAAGTCCCTATCTAATGGGCTGATGTGAGGATTAAGTAAATGAACATAATAAGTAAAGTTCTTACAACAGACATGGCTACATGGTAAGCACTCAATAAATGTTAGCTGAAATACTAAATTTTTTTCAAGGCCCTAGGATTGGAAGTTATCAATTTCATCCAACAATTTAGCTGCCTCTGCTGAGAGCAGAGCTTAAGAAATGGCCCTCGAGGATACAAGGGGCAGGGGACTCAAAGACCCCCAGCAGCAGGCCTCAGCTTCCTTTTATTATTTGAAGGTATCAAAGGGGCATTTTCCCCACCCTCTGGTCCCAGTCCTCTGTCTAAAATTCATTTGCCTCATTCTTTGGAGCTATAAGCTCCACAAAAGCAGAGATACTATGTTTTAGGTACTAACATGCACCCGATAATCATCCCAGGAAGTGAGCAATCAAGTGTTGATTAATCCAGAAGCCCCATTGGGGTAACATATTATCAGCTATTAACACTTCAGCCTGAATTAGATCAAGCAATTTAGTCCTGGCACTTAGTGGTTCTCAGGTGTACAGAGAATGAATCTGCTGTGGCAGAAGGGTGAATTAGAGGCAAGGATAGACTTGGGGGCTGCATGGTGTCCCACCCATAGAGAAGGCCGCTTTCTGGAGAAGCTAAAAGGCTGCATGGGGTTAGGGGTCACCAGAAGGTGGCCAGAGGAGCAGAGACCCAGTCACGTGGCTGTAAATGCACAGAAGAGGGAAGAAACCAAGGCTGGAGAGTGGAGGGAGAGGCACAGTGGTGAAGAAAGGGGAGGAGATCAGAGCCATCAGCTGCAGGAGAAGCTGAAAGTGATGACAGTGGAAAGCAAAAGTAAAGTACACCATCGATGAACCCAACATTTTGTGCAATAAGGTTTGCTATGCCTTGCGTATGTGGAAACAAGCTTTAGAGCAGTGGTTCTCAAAGTGGGGTTCCCTGTCCAGCAGCATCAGCATCACCTGGCAACTTGTTCAAGATGCTAATTCTTGGACTCCACCCCACACCTAATGAATCAGAAGTTCTGGGGATGGGGTCCAAAAAACTTTTAACAAACGCTCCAGGTGATTCTCATGCAGACTACAGTTTGAATACCACCGATAGAGATTAAAGTATCTACTCAAAAGCACTGACAAAATGAAATTAGCCTTGTATCCCAATGAAAGTGATACAGTGGGAAGAATTACATTTTAAATCTTTACAACAATCCTGGAAGGTAGGCAGGGAAGACACCCACCATCAACTCTATTTTATATATGAAGAAACAGGGGCACAGTTCCATAACTGCATTACGTGAGGCCACATGTCACTTCAGGGTAGAAGAAACAGAAGGGCTCATGTCTCCTGATTCAGTGCCAAGACAGCATCTCCTACCAATCTCCTCTGATAGATCCAGTTCTACAAATCACAACTGATAGCCTCTCAGGTGTTGCTCTTTTTACAGTTTTGGGTGGGATCAAACCCTACACATATACAAATTACCAATCAAATCATTATTTTCTCAAATGAAAATTTCTACTTGGTCATGACTCCAAGACCAAAATATTAACCAATATATAGAGCACAGGTTCATTAAAATTAGTTAATGACTTCATGTTCATAGTTGAGAATCAGATGCAAAAAAAAAAAAAATGAATGCCTCCTTAGAACACTGTGGACAAAATCAATGAACAAAAATTCAGCAAACCAAAAGTGGTATTGATGCTGTGAATCAAATTTTGAGAAAGAAGAGAGGGCCAGTGAAGATATTTAGTCAGCACTTTAAGGAGATGCATCTAAGCCCATTTTCTTTCTCTACCAGGAACATCCTTTGGCTTTTTTCTTCTGAGAAAACCTCCACCTCCATCAGCCTACTCCAGGAAGTCTATAATATGCAAGAGCTGAATGTGAACCCTGGGGAAATAAACATTTGGGGATGCCAAACATTGTCTTGAAAACAGGCTAGGGTGAAGAAAAGTCCAGGGTAGCATAGCAGGAAAGCAACTTCCTAATGGCCGCCAAACCCTTCCCATACAACAGCTTTGTGTCATGCCAAGGGTGCTGGCTACATTCACGCAACACAACAAACAAACTGCAAAATGCACTTCTGTGCCTAGAATTTTTATTGAGATAAAACATACCCTTAAATCTCTACTACTACCTTACTGAGTTGCTGATGTACTTAAGGTAGAACAGTCATCTATTTTTACATATATCAGCTTTAATATACTTTAAGGAGGTGGTTCTTGACCTTTGCAGCACATTTGAATCAGCTGGGGAGTTTTAGCAATCCAACGCCTGTGTTGCACCCCAGGCTAATTAAATTAGAGCTTCTGCTGGTGGACTCTAGGCATTAGTATTTTATACTTAGGGAAGAAAAAAAGAATCTTTTTCCCTTATCCACCTCAGATTCTCTGGCTGCGGCCCTGTAAAATTAGACTAACAAAAGACGGATTAACAAGAGCAAAGCATACACATTTTATTAGCACATGCATAGTGCAATCGGGCACACATGTAGAAGCACTCAGAGATGAGCAACTCAGAGGGATGGTTAGAACTTGGGGTCTGTATTTCTGACTTAGTAGAGGAAAGGGATGGGGGAGAAAGGGCAATTTTGGGAAATCAAATGACTTTTTGGAAAAATAAATAGTCCCTTGGGAGAATAGATGGGAGATACGGTAGTCTTGAGACACTGTCTGTTTGGGTGTGGTGCCAAGAAGAGATTAGAGCTGCTCCTGGGGAGGGGACTTATGACAACAGAGTTCTTTTGGGAGGCTCTGCTTTTAGGTAGTTAAGGGATTTCAGAAACTCAAATGCCTTCAGCTCAAAATAATTCTTATGCCAAAGTGGCATTTTGGGGTAGTATATCTCAACCCCCTTTAATTCCAATGTGTAGCCATGGCCAAGAGATACTGCTGAAAAAGAATATTTTCTTCATCTCTCACACAATTACAAATACAAACAAGAAAGGAATAAAATTTAACCTAGAAAGAAAAAACAATGACAGAATTCTTTCTGTAAGGTGAATCTCCTAGCATAGGAGGAGCATCAATCAATTATACCTTAAGAAGAAAAGTAAGTGAGCTTAAATGCAGATGGAAAGGTTTGCAATAGACACACACTTTCCACTGGGCTAAAGGTTGTGTTCTGATCACCAATAGATGTTGATCATTCCTGAAAATGCCAGTTTTTCCAGGTCAATCAATGAGAAAAAATACAACTGACTAGTTTTACCCTCTCATTCCTCCAGCATTATGGAGGTCGGTGTTTCTAAATCTACAGGAAGTTCTGCGGGATAATTCTGGACGAGGAGAGAATGGGGTGATGCCACAGGAAACAGGAGACTTGAAGGAGGTTCCATGAGCTCCTTCTGCTCCTATACTGGGAAAAGGGATGGGAAAGGAACTGGAGTGGGGAATTGGCAAATCCCTCTATCCTCTTGCAGAGCCTTCTAACAGGTGGCAGGACTTCTAGCAGGGTGGGTCAGGGTTGTGGATGGTGTAGACTGCTACAGCCATGGAGATGAGACTAAAGACCCTGGTCAGGAGCAGCAAGGCTGCCCAGCCTTCAGGGCGGCATGGACTTGGACAGAGTCCAGTGAGGAGTGTGGAAAGCTCTTTCCTGGATGCTGAAACCCTCTGCCAACCTAGACCTAAAGGAAGGGGTCTCCGTCATGACTGAAATGGAATTTGCTGGTAACCTGGTGAGATTTGGGCTTGAAGATTAATTTTGACTTAAGGTTTTAAAAGAATGGAAATTTTTACACTCCAAATTATAGAGTCAAATTCACGCCCACCATACTGGTATTGAACAGACTGACCTATTACCTAGAGCTGAGGGGTGTACCCACCGGAACACATCTAAATTCCAGTTCCAGGATTAAATCACAAATGTAAAAAAAAAAAATGGACTTTTAAATAGCTAGTGTTGCCCACTTTTGGAGACATTGCCAGAATTTTCAGGATACACAAAGATTCATCACCAAAAGTGCAAGAATGCCGTATGTTCTTGATAGACATAGTTTTACTTTCACCACTGGCAGTTTCTCTGGGAACTAGAAGGCACAGCTAAGCAGGTGATGTGGGCATGACCCAAGGTTTTTCCTCTATAAGTATCTTTCACCCATTTGTACAGGAGAAAAAGTAATACCTTTTCATCACCTACCACAAGGGTCATGGCCAATACTCCTGTACCAAAAAAGAGATCAACAAGAAAAAAACATAACAAATTTATTTAACCAAAGTTTTATATAACATGGGAGCTTTCGTAAATGAAGACCCAAAGACCAGGGAAAACAGTATATTTTTATGCTTAGCTTTAATGAAGGATAGACAGACATATAGAAGCATGATTAGACAAAAAGGGTATGATCTAATAGTAATGAACTATGGAGAACTTAGCAAGGCCTGCTTGTTCAGATTCTTCTTGGCCTCCAGAGAATTCCTTTATGACCAGTTCTCACATGGGAAGGCAGGTAAGGTCAAAGTGACCTTGCTTCTGTGGTTTTCTCAATTGCCAACATGCCATATTTTGGGGTATCACCCCAAAATGTCATATGTCCTGAGCCCTGACATATTCATCCAATAAACTTTTACCGAGTGTCTATTAAATGCCAGGTTCTATGGAATAAAATGCTAGAGTCTAAATTAATCAAAGAAGTTGGATTTAACACAGGCATTTACCACTGCTCCCACTTTAATTCCCCCTAAAATGACAGCTAAAAAGATAAACCACAGGGCAAAGAGAACTAGAGCTTAGCAACAGTCATGAGAATGTGAAGCTAGAAAGCAAGTGGAGGAGAGGCAGCTGATGTGTTAGACCAGAGACAGCTGACAGCTAAGCCAGCAGAAGGGGAAACCGGGAGCAATGGGGTTTGCAACACAGAACCCCAGAAAGATTCAGGATTGCCAGCAGCAGCGACTGCTAAAAGCAGGGGTAAAGCAAAGCTGGTGACAGAAAGTTTGGTTCAAAACTTGCCTAAGCAGCAGCCAGGAAAAAGAGCAGAGGTTTGCTGTCAGAAGAGGGTGAACCAGAGGTATTTTGGGCTGGGGGACACACAGCACAGTTGACGATGGGTGGGTTACTATGGTGAAAAGAGGAATTACATGAAAGTCTCCTGAATGGTGAGGACCCCCTCCCAGCTCCTGCCCGCTCCAGGCCTCCTAGACCACGGGGAGCCAGGTCTATGCCCCCCAGGAAGGAGAATGGAAGATAATCGTGTTGGGGGGGGTGTCTGGTCAGCCCGAGGAGAAGAACTGGGTGTTGCCAATGAAATAGACCAGCTAGACCACCCTACCCTGAAGCCCAGCAGACAAAAAGCCCCAACCTTGCAGAACCTTGTAGAACTTCCAATCAGCAACTGGATAACCTCATTCTTAAATATGACCAGACAGCCAAGGCTCACTGGATCTGTGAGGTTTAAAGCAAATAAAGAGGGAGGGAAAAGGTACTCAGAAGAAATAAGAACCGTGCAGGGAGAAGGAAATTTAAAATGAAAATCTGTCATTAATATCCTCAGAGACATAAGAGATTGCATCAATGAAATAAGTATAGAAGGAAACATTGAGAGAGCTAAAAAAATTAAAGTTAAAAATAAGCAAAAGGAAAGCTCTTAAAAATTTAAAAAAAAAATGATAGTGGAGATGAAAAGCTGATCAGTAGAGATGGGAAATAAAGTTTAAAAAGTCTCCAAGAAATAGAACAAAATCAAGAAAAGGAAAATAGGAAAGAAAGGATAAAAACACTAACCACAACTACAGCCAAAATCAAACATTAGGTTATTAAATAGGAAATGTCCAATCTCATTAAGTACTGAGTCTGACAGTTGAGATCTCTGACATCTCACTTTGGCATTTTTGTTTTATGTTTATGGTGAAGCTACATCCTCAGTCTTCCAAACGCTGTTGGCCAGCCTGCCCTTCTGCCCTAGAAGGTCACGGTGTTCGTCCCCTCAGGAGGATGCAACTGAAGGCAGAGAACAGCCTTCACCAGACAATCAAACCTGCTGGCATCTTGATCTTGGACTTCCCATCCTCCAGAACTGTGAGAAAATAAATTTCTGTTCTTTATCTGTGTAAGGGAAAATGCATTTGTATAAGCAACAGCTTTCTTAGGCCAAACTAAGATGACTGCCACAGTGTTTTTTTCCAGACTGGCCCCCCACAAGCTAGCTGACTTTCCAGGAAGGCGTGAGTCAGCACACTCACGTAACCAAGGTGTCATCTCCTGTGTGAACCCATGTGATCATGCTTTCCCATGGCATGTTGCCACTATGGTTCAGAGCCATGTATAAGCGCTGGCCATGCTTTTTGCCGCTGCTGTATCCCCCCGACAATAAAGAGCATGTCTCACCTGCCTGCTGCCAGTCGCCTTTTCTTCCAATTCCCGAAGTTTGCGCCGGAGCACGCACTAGCCACAGAGCATCCTCCGCACAATCTGGCCTCAGGTATTTGTTACAGCATCACAAAGTAGACTGAGACGGGAACACCGACTCCCCATGAGTAGGTGAAGGAAAAGGAGTCACAAAAAGATAACTCGTGATTCATATACATTAAGATCTGTGAATCTCTCAAGAGGCTGTGATTTCATTGCCCTAAATATCTTTCTCCTATTCTTTAAGATCCGTGGTTTCACTGAGCTCAAGGTCATTTAGGAAAGGAAAATGAGAACAAACTTCTTCCCTCTATTGGCTGTAGAAAGATACAGATGAAGAAAAAGTTAAAAAAAAAAAAAAAAAAAGACTCCTGGATATACGGGCAACTGGACAGATGCTGTGCACAGGAAATCCAAGAGAAGTGATCTGGGGAGAAGATAACATTACATTTTGACAAAAACTGGTAGTGGTCAAGGGTGTGACGGCAAAGAAAGCTTATCTTCATCACATCCTGCGACGAACATGACCTGTGCAGATCACGGCACAGATTCTTCCACAGAATGATGCAGCATCGTCCACCCATCTTTGATTTTGACGTTTAAAAGAAAAAAAAACCTTGAAACTGTCTTTTCCTTCTTTTATGGCAAGTGCCCCGCATGGAACATGTGAACTCTGTCTTCCCATTTTTAGAAAAATTTAAATTCCCCACCAACAGGAAGGTAGTCAGGTAGTTGACTATAAAGCAAATTTTAAAGGCTTTTGCTAAAAATGTCAGGTTGAATAACTGACCTAAGACAGGTGGGCACTGTTTGGCCTGTGATCCACCCATTGGACACTTCTCTCCTAGGGAGGATAGTTACACTGGCAGAAGTTTTAGAAAATTCCACTCCTACATCAGATATCTCTTTCCCTCCCTTCATAGCTGCAGTTTCAGGAAGGTGCATGGGAGGAAAGAAAATAAGAGAACTGAGAAAAAAATAAAGATCATAAGACCATCTAGTATTCCTTAGCATTTCTCAGAACAGTCAGAAACAATCAGCAAACACATGCTAAATATGATGGTTTGCAATCAGTAAGAAAGACATGCGACGTGCTCTGCCCTAAAGTTAGATGGTGAGTTACTTTTCGGGTGAGACACCAAAGCAGCAACCTCCAGGAAAAGAACCAGGAATCTCTGTATTTTAGACTGAATTTAACTGGCATATGGTATAATCAAGCAAATCATTCTTCCTTGCTCAGAAACCAGAGTTCTAAAATACAAATTATAATACTATTCATCCTGTTCATAGGAAGTTTATTAGGATCCACTTAGAAATAACGATAAAACTACTTGGCAAACATTGTATTAGATCAGAATATGTAACTCTAAGCAACATATCTTCACACTGAAAATGAAGCTTGAAATTTATATGGCTATTCATCATTGTCCTATATAGAAAATGGAATACAAATAAAATAGTAAATAGTAAAGATATCTGCAATAATTCATTTGTATTAATGGATTACATTGTTCATGTAGCCACACAAATCACAAAACTTCAGTTGTGTGTACCAGGTCATATGCCAAATATAGACAGAGTTTTTAAAAAGATATTTGATGGCTTTTGTCAAATAATGTCAGTTTTAGAAATTCAGGTATACGGTATTCAGAATACTGTATCAGACCGAATATCAACAGAAAACAGAACCCAACTTAGATGGTTCGAGGAACATTCATAAAAATGTAGGCAGAGATAAGGAACTGACAGAAGATGCTGAAGTCCCTAGAAACGAGCCACAGGAGTGTAACCACCCTCGGCCTAAAAGGGTAGAGGGAGGTAACACATTTCGGAACCGCTGAGCGCTGAAGCTGTGGAACAGTTCCTGCGGGAAGGGGGGCACTGAGGAATACCCTGCTCAGCACGGCAAGGCGGTGCCCCAGACCACGCAGTCCTCCTCCCACTTATCTTATTCACGTCTTACGCAGCATTTGTATTTGATTATGAAACCTCTGCTCACTCAGTTCTCTAAATCCTAGCGCGGCTGCTGCCTTCTCACGGCAATCAGTAGATCCCAGTCTTCCGTTGTTGATGCAGAATTAGCTATGTTTGAGAGCTAAATAAAAATTCATGTTAACAGCATAATTGGGCTAATCTTGAGAAGGAAATATATTCGTATTAAACATCAGCAATAAGGTCTAGTCATTGCATTCAGGAACACAAGATAGTTATTTCTTAAGAAGACAAAATTTAGTTCTTGAATTGTGACATTAGCTGTTACACCTCCTAGCCCCCAATCTCCTGCTGGGCTTCCCATGGGCAGAACTCAAACAGAAGTCAGAGGGTCATGAGATGCAGCTGGTATTGTCAGCCTAAGGAACAGAGGAGCATTGAGGAGGGCACAGAAGGGATCTGAGGGGTGGGAAAAGGAGATTAAACAGCATAAGTGTAACCCCCAGAATTTTGAATATACCCTACCAACCCAGCTTCAAAAATCAAATTTGTGTTATCCTTTTAACTTACTCGTGAGTCACTGAAATATCCTACTCTACATCATTCTTACAGTAATCCCAACTGGAAACAGATTCTATACGGGCCTGGGTTTTGATTCGGCATGCATTTGACTGCAAGTAACACAAAACCCAAGTCCAGTTGAAACCCCACTCCAGGATTCACCTTTGAGAAGTCTGGAAGTAGCAGGTTGCTGGCATCGTCAGCAGCTCAGAGACGTCAGGCCCAGCGTCCACGTGCTCTGGGCTTTTACCCCATTCACTTCTCCACAATGTGGCAAGACAGCTGGCGCAACTCCAGACAAACATGGCTTTAAGGAAGGAGGAGGTTAGAAGATGGAAAAACAATCCAAGCTGCATCTGTCCCTTTTCATCAGCAAAGCAAATGCTTTCCTCAAAGCCTGAACCAAATTTCACCTTTATTTCATAGGCTACAACTACAGCACACTCTTAATTGCAAAAGAGGCTTTGTAAGCAAGTATTTAAGGAAATCTTCCTGCCCTTAATAAAATCTGGCTTCTGGCAGCAAGGAAGTGGGGAGATATTTAATAGGCAACTGGAAGTGTCTGCCACGGTTAAATATCATTTATAAATTTTATAGTTTGTTACATTAGATGCTCAGAAACAGCCCATTAGTACTCATTAAACATTGGATAAGAAAAAGCAATGTTCAGTCACTCTTTTGCTTCTCTAATGAATGAGCCAAAGGGACAGTGAGTCTGTCACTGGAAAGCCATTACCCTGTCAGCTGCCATCAGCCCATTTTACATAGCAGCTAAGAGAACTGACCCAAATGAAAATAGCTAATATCTCAACTCAAGCTAGACTGTCCTTTTTAGAGAAATTATTTTGTGTTCCTGAATCCTAGTCATTACTAAAGCTCATATTTAGTACTGATGTTTAATACTAATATGTTTGCTTGTCAAAATTAGCCCAGTTATGCTGTTAACTTGAATTTGTATTTTGTTCTAGAACATACCTAATTCTGCATCAACCCTGTAAGACTGTGATCTACTGATTGACATGCAAAGGCGGCAGCTCTAGGATTTAGTGAATCTGAATCATCAGAGGTTTTATTATAATTAGAAATATTGAATAAGATGTCCCTAGATGAATCATTTTGATCAGTTACAAAAGATAACATGGCTTAGACCAAGAGATATTACACTCCAATTATTGTCTTACATCCAGTGATCCTACTGATTGTGTTAATGAATAGCTGCCAAGTAATAGTCATTTCCCAGAGAAGGGAAGCACAGAGACCACATTTCAGACTTTTCTATGGCAGTAATTCACCCCCCTTGGACATACCCAGCATGGTGTATGACCTTGAGTTACTTTTATTTCAGTGGATTTTGTTGTTGGCTTTTTTCCCCCTTACCTTTGTTTTATTCTGCATTACATTGTATCTATTATTCATGTGAATCTTGGAGCAAAGCTCATCTTCCTGCCACATCACCTTTTTCTGTCGCTCTCCCTTTCTGGCCACTTCTGCCCTAGAGCACTCTTGATGGAAACATTTGTTATACAATCAGCTTACAATATAAACCTCACCCCATGGGCTTAACTTGGCACTGGCTCACAAATGGGAAGGAAAATCTTATTTTGAAGTGCAGAGTTTAACATCTGAACAATTCAGGTACATCTAAAACACTCGGATAATGTTTCAAAGGCAGCCTGACATACAACACTGAGTAATATTCAATTTTGTAAAACTATTTTATATTTTAGTTAATCAGTATTGTTGAAATATAACAGAAAATGATCCCATGATCTTAGTGAACCACAGTATACTGTAAGCTATAACTCTTGTAATACTTTAAAAAATTAAGTTTGAAATAGGGTTAGATGACCATAAAGGTCAGTCCTCCATACATTATGGTAAAAAATGCCTTAGGCAGCTCCCAAGATCCTTCCTTAAAAGCCAGCCAACTAGTACGACCTGCCACAATTTGCCCACCTCCCTTTTTTTTTCATCCTTTCCTCTATTGTGCTATGGAGAACATGTCTGGAGCTCTTGGAGTCATCTTGGATGATGAGGATGAAAGCCACACCATGGGAATGATGGAAACGTGAACTGGAAGGAATCTGTGTCCCTGAGCACCAGCTTTGGCCTGGGCTTCTACTAGGAAACCTCTATGTGAAAGAGAAACAAGCCTCTGTCTTATTTAAGCCATTCTCGTGGTGGGTCTTTGTTATTCACATTCAAACGCAAAGCTAACAGATACAACTCAAGTAATAGCAGTAATGACAGCTAAAATGTACTGATCTCTTATTTTGTCAGATGTTGGGCTAAGCACTTTATTTGCATTATTGTCTTTAATCCTTATAAAAACTCTTTAAATCAGGCAGTATTATTATCCTTGTTTTACATGGGAGAAAACTGGAAGTTTAGGAAGCTAACTAACTTAGTAAGGGGGTGCAGCCAGGAAGTAGTAGAAATGTAATTCAACCCAGGCTTGTTACTCCAGAACCCAAGCTCAGAACATTGACCATGGTGGGAAATATCTTTGTAACTTCAACTCATGATTCCTCTATGCAATCTGTCGATCTCAGTTCAAGCAATATTTTTGTCTCATTTTTTGGGCCTTCCCTACTTCCAAATACCCTACCTGTTAAACAAATACTTTAATAGGTTACAACACTCTGTTATCCAAGGTTAAAGAAGGGAGGGATGACATTTATTCTGATGAAGCATGTATATAATTGGCTTGTGCTTTGCAGCAAAAGGCGTAATTTCATTTTCCTTACTGCTATACAATGGGGAAAAAAAGTAAAAGATAGAGACAACATCTTGAAGAATGATTCAGTCAGGAGGGATGTGGCCAGAGACAATCTGCAGCCAGCATTGTTCCAATGCAATCCTCCACAATGTAGTATTTAAAGTACTTCATAGGTCAGTAGCTATAGGAAAAAAAGAGAAATAACCTTAAAAATCCAGAAAGAGGAGAGTCTTGCCAAAGTTAACCAGAACAAGTTCTGGTGGACTAGACCGGGATACCTTTGTTTCTACATTACTATTATGAATTCATTATAGCTTCCAGATGGGGATAAGTTTCTTTCAGCCTCTTCCTGGATTTTTAACAAATGTTTGAAAGATTTTTTGGTTTCCACCATTGGTATGTCTTCCCTTCATCCATTATTTTTTGTAAATATTTATTGGGCTCCTATTACATGTCAAGCATTGTGTTAGGCTCAAAGAGGGGTGCAAAAATAAAGAAGACATTGCCCCTGCCCTAGTCTAGTAGGGGAGACAAGGAAGGAGAGTGCGGGGGGGGGGGGGCGCGGGGGGGCAGAGAGAGGGAAGGTGTGCAGAGATGAGGTGGGGCCTGCACAGGCTGGGACACAATGGGCCTGTGCTCACTGGCCAAGAGATCTGGGCATCACCCAATGGCACAAGGAGCAACTGAAGGACTTTGGGCAGAGGAGTAACGTTAGTTTTGTTTTAAAACTCAAATTCCACTCAGCAGCATGAAAGATGAGTTAAATGAGATCAGAATGGAGGCAGGCATTCTAGCTAGGGAGCTAAGTTATACTAATCCAGGAAAAAGATGATGAGGGCCCAATCAAGATAGTGGAACAGGATAAAAAAGTGACTACAGAAAGATCCAGGGAGAAACAGCAGGCTTAGTGTTTGAAGGGATGGAAGATGGATTGGAGTGGGAAACGAAAGAATCTATGAAGATTTTCAGATTTATGGCTGGCTGGGTTGATTTCAATATTTTAGAGGTAGCTGGTATTAAAGAAAAGAAAGAGCACTTGCAAGCTTTGGCTGTGGAGAATATATATCTTTTCCTTTGGCTCCACCTCTTAGCAGCAGTGGACAAGTTATGTTGATTTCTTAAACCTCAGTTTCCTCATCTGTAAGAGGAGAATAATTTTTTCTCAGAATTTTTAAATAATAATGAGTAAGGCAATATAAGAAAAGAGCTTGCTATTGCCCCTGTAACAAAATTGGATTTATGTCAGTCAAGGTTCAGTGCATAAAACAGAAACCACACAGGTATATCAAGCAAAAAGGTATTGAATTCAGGGAACTAGATACCTACAAAATAATTGGAAAGGCTAGATGAAACAAAGTCAGAGCCACTAGGCTTTTAGGTATACCACTGCAAGTAAAATCTGAAGATCAGGAAGCTGATGCTGCCACCCAAAAGGCAGGAGGCTTCAGGAAACTGCTGCCAATGTCACAGGTACTCTGCAGCTCCAAAACTGGTAATGGCAGTGGACCATGAAGTTCAGTCACCACAAAACATATGTCCGCCAGGGGCTTTCTGTTATCCACAACTTCTGTTGCAGGGAGAATGGTTCTGTCTCCTTTCCCCTCTCAAACACAAGCAAGTGCCTTTCTTTGATAGGATATCAATTGCATCCAGAACTCTACTACATGTAATTCATTCCCAGGTTTCTGGCTCCTGCAATATAGGAGCCAGAAACGTAGAATAGGGAGGGAATGAATGATTACCAATAAGCAATACCCAGCTCAGGCCTAAATATAACGTATTTATTATATATATTTAATCATAGAGCTCATCTGAACAGGAGGAAAGCTTCAGACTGGAGATGATTAATTCATTTTGCGGGCATTTTGGTGTTGAAGTGGCTGGGGGACGTGCAGATAGCTGTATATGGAAAAATAACTTAGGAAGTAGGTCTTATAAATAAAGATTTCAAAGTCATCGTCTTAGTGGTAGCTGAAGTCATGGAATGCGAATGGTCCCTCAGCCATCCACTCCCAGGGAGTGGCCAGATTGACAAGACACTAATACCAAGCACGGGACCCCAGGATCTGCCAACATTAAAAGGATGGAAAGGGCAGAAGAGCTCACGATGAAGTTAGAGAGAATTTTGAAAAGGAGGATGTGGTCTGCAGAATGCTAGCTGGAAGTCAAACAAAGCAAAGAACTCAAAAGTTTCCACTGGGCCTGTCATCGTTCACTCTGGCAGGTTCAGTTTCAATGACAGAGGCAAAGTCAGGTTTCAATGTCATGAAATGAAGTCTTGGGTGTGGAGGAAAGTGATGAAACAGGGAGATAAAGTATGTTTAAAAATAACTCTACATCATGGAAAAAAACTACAAAAATGATAATAAAGTTCTTTTGCCTGACAACTATCTTTGGTAGTTATGTTTCTATGTTACATATTCTAAAAATATCTCCTTAAGTCTGGGATGATGATCACCTAGCAGGATAATGGTTATTCTGGGTGGTGTGATTTTGAAGTCATTGTTTTTCTTTTATCTTTTCACATTTCTCATAGCTGGAAACAAGCATAATCATTTAAGCAAAAGCAATTGTCATTATTCCTAAAACAAAAATGAATTTTCTCCATACCTATTGTGGGTTGGGACTTTGGTCATTTTATACAAATGGTGTTTTTGTTGATAAAGTTGAGGACAAGTAAACCCAGTTTCTATGTAGGTACCAAACTTCTTCCTGAACTCAGTGTTTTTTAAAAGTAATTATGATGTTGGAATGTCTAAAGAAAAATACAGAATGAGGCGGATTGGAAATTAACTCTTTAACTTTATTCCACATAGCTGGAAACTTACATAGAATATTAGCTTCACAGTCTAAGATCCATAATTTTGAGATGGAAGGAAATAAAGAGAACATAGTCCAGTACCTAAAATTACAGATGGAAATCGACGCCCAGAAAGGACCCAGCCAAGGCCACACAGTTGGAAAAATGAAAGGTAGAAGCCAGAACCCTGGACCGCTAACTGAGGTTCTACCCACCAGGCCACATGGCTCACGAATGAGGCAGAGAGCTGGGAGAGTCTCGGCACGGCCAAAGGGTGCAAAGCAGGGTGTAGAACGAAAAGTCATGGGGTATGGGATTGTTTGACTTGGAAAAGAGAAGATGGAAGGGATGTTAATAATTTCTCAAGACAAAAGAGAGAGTCTTTTTTATCTCTGCTAATGAAATAGGTAATAAAAGTTTTCTCCACACTCTTGCCCATGCTGTTCTTTCCATGCTAAATGTTGCTTTCCTGTTCTCTCCACCTACCCAAACATAACTCCCCTTCAATGCCATTAGACAAGTCCCAGCTCTTCCTAAACCTTCCCCAGTTGAGTCCACATTGAATGAGGAACTTTACGTTCTCAGGTCTCCCCGCTAAGCACAGATGGCTGGAATCACAGGAACAGACACACACGTTGTCAGGCTGTGTCATCATTTCACTACGATGTATCGTTCTTCAGAGAGATGGATCCCAAGCCTTCATTTGTAACCCCCCTGACTTTGGTCATGGCCTAGCATAGGATTGGCCTTACAGTAGACACTCAATAAATACTTGTAGAATTTAATTAAACCATGGCACAGAAATTTATGTTAAATACAGGACACATTCTTCTAATAGTGACTAAGTAGGATTTTAAAAATCTCTTCTAACCTATAAAGACAGACATATGAATATTACCTATCTAGGAAATTTAGGGTGTGATGCTGTCTGAAGACCCAAAGATACAAGGATTAACAATAATTCTTTTTCAAGTCTGAGCTTTATCATTCTATCATTATCTACATCAAATTAAAAAGTAGATATCTCTCAAATATACTTTTTTAAGAGAGAACTATAGAGGTTTTAGCTACCTCTACTGTTGATTCAAACCATTGCAGAGTCAAACTGATCAATCAATTGCTGAGACATTTGTAATGATCTTCCACTGCATCTAAATAAAATAAAGGACTGAATGATTGATTCAGTGATCATATGATTGGGATGTCCCAGTTCTAACCTAGTAATAGGAACCATATGCTAAAAGTCAATATATCACTTTCATCTTACAAAATCTGATGGATTATAGATGCATTCACTCTTTATAAATGGTGAATCTATCACCTTTAGTATTCATAAAATGTGATTTCCTTACAAATTTTTCTGTAGACTTTTTTTTCAATTTTCTCATTCTTACTCATGCATTTCCTAATTTACTGAAGCAAGTCATACACTAGAGAAGAGAAGATATCACTAAATAACCTTGGCAGATAAAAGGAAGAAAACCACTCATAAGATAGCCCATGACTTGATTCATGTTTTTAAACACCATTCTTAAGGATCTTTATTATTGTTTTATCTAAAACTATTTTAATATCAGGTTTCCAAAGGTTTTACTTTCACTACAAAACATGTGAATGGATGGGGACTTGCCCTTTTATTAGCACATAAATCTGTTAAAATCATAAATATGATATTGGGGATAATGAATTACTTGCTCTCCAGTAGAGCTCATTAAAATGTTGTCTCGCAAAATTGCCTTCCTGAGAGGCAGATCTCTTTTAAAAAAATTAATGGGAGCCATGATTTGAGTTTTTGAAATTCACAGCATCTCCTTTTAGTAACGACTATAACATTCTTACAGATAAAGATGATATTTGTGCCTTCTGGGATGATTCCCTGTCTGATAATGTTTAAATATAACATAATTTTAGAATAAGTAAGTAAGACTTCTAAATGTCATTTAAAGTATGACACAGTTTAATGACAGGAAAGAATCAAAGTGTCTTTGTCACTTCAACAAACATCGTGCTGCTTCTTAGCATGATTTGAAAAACAGCCGTGCTTTCCATCAGGATTGGAGAGGTGGCCTTGTCTGGAACAGAGAGTTCTCCAAGGCAGGGATGAATCTATGGTGAAGCTAATGATGCTGACATTTCAAGGCCTCTCCTTGCCCAGCCACTGGCTCTGAGTGCTCCAAACTGTTGGGTCGACGAGAGTCCTAAGAGGAGAGCTAGCCAGATTCTCATCAATCTTGAGTTGCCTAAGGAGATCACTGAATCTTCAAGGTTTCCATAATTTGTTGTGATTTATTTTTCTCATCTTACCTAAGATCACTTTTGTAATTTTGTACTTTTTCACATAGAGGAATCTCAAAATCATGTAAGTTTCAGGCCCTACAAAACCTAGATCTGCCCCATCCAACAGCAAGAAGGATTTCTTCACAAAGGAAATTTCTTTCAAAGAATGTTTTTAATTGAAATTTTCCAACTGAGTTTTATTAGCTACACTAAAGCCCCTTGATGTAATTTGTATAAATGTAGGCAAACAATTTGCATAAATCATCATTTGGATATTGGGGGTTAATGAAGTGAACCTCAAACTTCAGAGTCAAATGAGGGTGCTAATATAGATGTAGCATCATGGACCCTTATAACAACAGGTGGATCATTGTAACAAAAATGACCAAGCAGATGTGAATTCCAATCTCATTTCTAGGCAGTCTACTCCTACAGGGTCAGCATGAGATTTTGAAGTATTCGGTAAAAGTCAGGGCAAAAGGCATGATCTACCCCAGAATCTCTCAAGTGAGGTATCACAAGAATGGAAAAACAAGCATCACATGTACTTAGCATCAAATTGGTATTAACTGATTTAACTGACCAACACTTAAGTGCATATACAGTAGCAACATTCATTGGGTGTAAGGCAGGAGGGAGGGGGGAGGAAGGGATGGGTATATACACACCTAATGGGTGCAGTGTGCACCGTCTGGGGGATGGACACGCTTGAAGCTCTGACTCAGGTGGGGCAAAGGCAATCTATGTAACCTAAATATTTGTACCCTGGTAATATGCTGAAATAAAAAAAAAAAAAAGCTGTGTTCAACATCCCTAAGAAAATTCAGCAGCCAGCGCACACTATGGTGAGTAATGTGGCACAGAGATTCAAACCAGTATAAGAAAAAAATCAAAGAATTGCAGGGGCCTCTGAACACCATGTCTCCTGCCAATTCTGTTCTGCTGAGCTAATGCATCATAACTTTAACATGGGCCCAGTTCTGATCTGCAGAAACTTGTCAGAAACCCTGGGAGAGATGGCCTAAGAGCACACAAAGGCTCAGCAACCCAAATAGCAAAAAACATTTCTCTCACTTTGAATTTGATGACTTACTAACATGCCCTGTATGTAGAAAATTGGCCAACTTTAATAACCAGGGTATGGGCATCTCCCAATGTAGCTAAAATGGAGTATGTTGTTTTTAAAAATTATTTGAAATTAACTTCTATCATCTGTGTGAAATATATTTTAAATATTTAAAATAAATCTTGTAAAGAAATTCTTAACAAAACTTAACAAGTCAGAAGACAATCCTTCCTTAAAAATCTTGCCATATGTGACAACATGGATGAACCTGCAGGACTTCATGCTAAGTGAAATCAGCCAGCCACAGAAGGACAAATACTACTGAAGGATTCCTACATGAAGTATCTAAAATAGTCAAATTCATAGAAGCAAAGAATGAAATGGTGGTTGCCAGGGTCTGAATCAGGGGGAGAGGAGGAGTTGCTGATGAACAGGCATAAAATTTCAGTTATGCAAGATGATTAAGCTCTAGAGATCTGCAGTATGAGGTTATGCCCACCATTAACAACGATGTACGATACACTTAAAAATCTGTTAAAAGGGTTGATCTCATCCTAAATGTTCTTACCACAATAAATAAAATACAATAAAATAGAAGAAGAAAAGTTGAGGAGGAGGAGGAGGAATAGTAAGGGGAGGAGGAGGACGAAGTAGGGAAGAAGATGAGGAGGTAGCATCTCTCCCAAGAAAAAGAGTACATCCATCCTTGGCCTGATGGATAGAGACATTGGTGGTTGGTAGAGGGCAGGTGGAGGGGGTGGTGAAGAGAAGATAAAGATCAGGGTTAAATCTTGTGAGATATTGATTTTCTCAGGAGATATTGGCTACTAGCTAATACCTTAGGACAGCAGTACTCCAAGTATGGGCCATAGATCTCTGAGGGTCTATGAGACACTTTCAGGTTATTGAAAAACTTAAAACTATTTTCATAATAATACTAAGACATTATTTGCCTTTTTCACTGTGTTGACATTTGCACTGATGGTGCAATAGCAATGGCAGGTAGAACTGTTGGTGGCTCAGCACAGATCATCAAAGATCAACTGTACCAGTAATCAGTGCCCTAACACTGCACTTCACTGCCATTCACTGGCAGGGGAAGAAAAGCCAGAGAAGTGTTTCACTTCAGAATGTCCTTGATGAATCAATACAAATCACTCATTTTTTAAAATATCAGCTCTTGGGTCTATATCGTTTTACTATTCTGTTTGACAAAATGGGAAGAATGCAAAAAGCATTTCTGCATACTCAAGTATGATGGTTGTCTCAAGGAAAAGCACTTGTAAGACTGAGTTGTGAGCTGAGCTACTTTTTTTTCAGAGAATAGCATTTTTACTTGAATCAATGAAGAACTCTCTTTATTTAGACTGGGGTATTTGGCAGACATTTTCTCCACAATGAACCAAGTGAGACTGACTACCACTTCAAGGAAAACAACTGACAGTATTTGTTGCCAATGATAAAATTCAAGCTTTTAAGTAAAAATTAGAATTTTAGAAAAATTGTATCTGTCACTATAAGCTTGACAGCTGTCCAATACTCAAAAACTTTTCATATGAGATTAGTAGTAACATTAAAAATATAATATTTCATATTGGATAATGAAATATGCCACCATTTGGAATATCTATACAACTCAATGAATCAACATCCCAAGTGACCAATATATGGTGTTACAAAATCATACATGGGTAAAATATCCAAAGTACAAGACAGACTAATAAATTTTAATATATTAGAATTTGAAAAGTTCATTGATATGGTTTCAGATTCCACAATGCAACTCACCTTTCAAAAGAACCACTATTTAGTGTAGTATCTAAGAATATCCATAATTTTTTGAAAAGGCTATTAAAACACTCCCTTTTCCAATAACTTATCTGTGTGAGGCTGGTATTTCTTAACACATGTTAATCAAAACAACATGTCACAGCAGATTGGTAATGACTTTAAAATATGCCCACAGATTCTTTGACAATTCCTTCCTCAAAAGATGGAACCCCGTTCCCACACTTTGAGCATGATCCAAACTTAATGACTCATTTCTAGTGACTAGAATGTGGCATAAGTAATTATGTGTGATTTACAGCAGGTCATAAAAAGCACTATGAGTTTCTTCTTGTGCTTTCTCTCTTAGAGAGTTCTGGGGGAAACCAGCTGCATGTTGTGGGGAAGGCTTGAGAACTGTAGCCTTAGAAAAGTCAAAGGAACAGACCAAATGTCTGGATCCTGACAATGTGAGGTAAAGGATTCCTTTTAGGTAGCATCAAGACTCAACTACTGCCCAACCAGCCTCAGGCTTCTTAGGGGCCACGGATCATGCATTATATCAGGAATTGGCTAAACCCAACACACCTTCTGCTTTTGTAAATAAAGTTTTATTGCAACATAGTCAAACCCATCTGTTTACATATGTTTATGGTTGCTTTTGGCTGCAACAGCAGAATTGAAGAAATATCACAGCAACTGTATGACCTATGACCTACAAAGCCTAAAATATGTACTATATGGCCATTTACAGAGTAAGTTTGCTTACTTGTATATCACATCAATGGTCTTCAATTTGCATGGTTTCTACCCATTTTTCCCAGTGAAATTCCAAAGGATGGCTTTTTAACAGGGATAAGACACTTTCTTTTCACTCCCTCTTATTTTACTCCAATCAACACCACAGATGGGTGATCAATGCTAGAAGGGTGGCTGGATAAGATTTTGAGATATTAATTTAAATTTTTTTCCTTCTATTTTACCCCCTTACTCCTTCTAGCAGGTGTAGACTCATGGCCTTAAGAGAGAGAGGTGATAAGGAGTATTGCAGAGGTAGCATTCCATGAGGTAAATGCCTAATCCTTAGAGAAAGAAGATTCACAACCACCTGGAGAGGCAGAAAGGGAGCGGAAATCCTATGCCTCTGCCTAAAGTAATCTTTCTCACAGGCTGGAGAGAGACCACATAGTCAAGATCACAGACAAACAGCAGATATGTCCCAAGCACGGAAAAGAAATAGCCAAGAATCAGATCTGAACAAGGTGAGCAACAGAGATGATGGACATTCGGTGGGCATACTGTTAGGATGAATTATGAAGACCAAATGGGCATTTTTAGCTCTATGTAAGATACAGGAATCATATATAACCTCCAAGAAGTGATGGTGGTGGTGGTGGGAAACCCCAAGAAGGACTAAAGGAGACTCAGAATCAGAAACTAAGTAGAATTGTACAAAATAGGAAAAGTATTTTCTGCTTATCCCAATTTGCAGTCTGAGGTTGTTGTTCATTACATATGCATCACTGGCAGGCTCATCATTTCTTTATCCAGTCAATGAATAATTATTGAGCACCTACTGCATATGCGCACTGGAGACAGACTCATGCTCCCTGTTCTCATGAAGTTTATAGTTGATAGAGATAAGACAGATTAAACAAATGAATGATACAAAGATCTAATTATGATAAGTACTACTTTACAATATACCTGAATCTACTTAATAAAATGCCACAACTATGCTTTAAAATGCTAGCTGAGCTCACACACACACACACACACACACACACACACGATACAACTAGAGAGGTAACCGAGTTCTGAAGCTACAGACTGTTCTAGGAATAGTCCCCGACACCAGTAAGCTCCTATGGCTGCCGGTTTTACCCTGAGCCAGAGGCAGAGCAGGCTTTGGGTCTGTTGAAGGTGAAGAATCACAACTGAGACTCCACTTATAAAACTACACTGCCAGTGAAAGTGTAGACTGGTAAAATTCTACCTGTGGCAAAAGAGAGACTGCTAGGAAATGTGGACGTCTCCGCCATGTCTCTGGGTGGGGAAAAGAAGGATCCCCCACAAAAACTCCTAATCACAAATTGTCTTTGCAGGAATCTATACAATCTGGTATGGCTCAGGATATAATAATCTAAAACGTTACTGTAGAGTGATCTGGAAGAAATAAAATTAAATCTTCTCTGGAGGAATGAACTCTCAACCAAATCCTTTAGGTTTCCCTGAGAAGAAATAAGCCTCTATGAGTAAAATTCGACATAAATGAGAAACAGTAGAATTAGACTCCCAGGTAATTCAGATATAGGAATTATTTTATACATGATATAAAATAAGGAAGTTCAAAAGCTGACGGATTGATATATGATGCAGCAATTCCATTCTGAGTATATACCCAACAGAATTCTAAGCAGGAACTTGAACAGATACTTGTACACCAATGTTAATAGCAGCATTATTCACAAGAACAACCAAAATACCAACCAAGAGATGAATGAATAAGCAAAATATGTTATATACATACAATGGAATATTATTCAGCCTTAAAAAGGAAGAAAATTTTGACACGTGCTACAACATGGATAAACCTTGAGGATATTGTTCTAAGTGAAATTAGTGGGTCACAAAAAGACAAACACTGTATGATTTCACTTACATGAGGTAGTTCTAGTAGTCAAAATCACAGAGACAGAAAGTGGAATCATGGTGGCCGAAAGCTGGGGGTTGGGAGCAGATTTGTTGTTTAATGAATATTGCTTAATGTTTTAGTTTTGCAAAATGAAAAAAGTCATGGAGATAAATGGTGGTGATGATAGTAAAACAATATGAATTTATTTATCTTATTTTTAAAAGTATTTTTATTTTTAATTGACAGATGATAATCATACACATTTATGGGGTACAGTGTGATGTTTTGACTTGTGTACATTGTTGAATGATAACAATCAAATCAGGGTAATTAGCACATCCATCACCTCAAATATTTATCATTTCTTTGTTGTAGAAACATTCAAAATCCTCTCTTCTAGCTATTTCAAGATATACAATACTTATTGTTAACTATAGTCACCCTACTATGCAATGGAACACCAGAACTTATTCTTCCTTTCTAATTGTAACTCTGTACTCACAACAACAGGGATGAACCTGGAGGACATTATGTTAAGTAAAATGAGCCAGACACAGAAAGACATATACTTCATGATTTCCCTCATATATGGAATCTGAATGTATATAATGACACTGAACTCTACATTAAAAAAAAGAATAGAAAACATATGTAAGGAACTGAGATCATCAAAATCTACTGAGCAGATTTAAACAAGAAAAATAGAATTTCTGTTAATGAAAAAAAGAATATGTAAAAATAAGAACTCCATGGATAAATCAAACATGATATTTGATAAATCTCAAGAGAGAATAGGAACTGAAAGACAAATCTGAAGAAAGTATCCTCTGGATAAGAAAAACTCAGAAAAACAACAATTTGGAAAATATGAAAGAAAGGTTAAGAAATATGAACAATAGGGAGAAAAATTTTAATGGTGGTACTGGAAGAAAAGAAGAGAAAGGAGAAAAGGTAACATTCAAAGAGATAATTACTGAGAATTTTACAGAAATGATGAAAGACATGATTTCTCAGATTTGGGAATTATAAATCTCAAACAGGATTTAAAAGAAATCCACACCTAAACACATCACCAAAGAGAAATAGAAGACATTGAAAATATCCAAAGAAGAAAGACAAAGTGTCTAAATGGTGATTAGACTCACAGTAGCATTCTCAACAGCCTCAATGGAAGACATCAAACAGCAGAATAAAATCTGCAGAACACTGACAAAAATAAGTATCAACCTAGAATGACATACCTGGTTATACACACACACACACA
This sequence comes from Eulemur rufifrons, assembly GCF_041146395.1. Taxonomy (NCBI): domain Eukaryota; kingdom Metazoa; phylum Chordata; class Mammalia; order Primates; family Lemuridae; genus Eulemur; species Eulemur rufifrons. The sequence continues at coordinate 70,622,764 of NC_090986.1, read as the reverse complement.
CACACACACGCCTAAATGTATACATATGAATGAGGGAAAATTAAAACATATATAGAAAATTGAAAATTACAAGTTCACTCCTAATTTATCCTCACAAAAGGAATTTCTAAAAGTTGCACTTCATTGCAGGTTTCCTAGGGCTGCCGTAACAAATTACCACAAACTGAGTGCTTAAAATAACAGAAATTTATTCTCTCACACTTCTCGAGGGTAGAAGTCTGAAATGAAGGTGTTGGCAGGGCCACACACTCTCTGAAGGGTCTAGGGCAAGATCTGTTCCACGCCTTTCTCTTTGCTTCTGGTGTTGCCAGCAATCCTTGCTGTTCCTTGCCTCGTAGATATATCATATCACTCCACATTCTCTGCCTTCACTGTCACATGGCATTCTCCGTGTGTGTCCCTCTGTGCCTCTTCTTACAGGACACCAGTCGTATTGGATTACAGGTTCATTCTACTCTAGTATGACCTCATCACAACTAATTGCATATGCAAGAGACCTTTTTCCAAATAAGGTCACATTCTGATATACCGGGGGTAGGAACTTCAACATATTTATTTTGCAGATGCAATTCAACCTATAACATTAATAAACAAGAAAAATGGCTTTAAAAGGAAAAACTGAAATGGAAGAAAAAAATATGAGCAAATAAATTGGTAAACATGTGAGTAAAACTAAACAAATATTTACTGTCTAGAACTAAGAAATGATGTCTAAATTGAGTGTTAAAAACAAAACTAAAATAGGGCCGGGTGCGGTGGCTCACACCTGTAATCCTAGCACTCTGGGAGGCCAAGGCAGGAAGATCCCTTGAGCTCAGGAGTTCCAGACCAGCCTTAGCAAGAGTGAGATCCTGTCTCTACTAAAAATAGAAAAAAATAACCAGGTGTGGTGGCACGTGCCTGTAGTCCCAGATACTTGGGAGGCTGAGGCAGAAGGATTGCTTGAGCCCAAGAGTGGGAGGTTGCAGTGAGCTATGATGGCGCCACTGTACTCTAGCCAGGGCGACAGAGTGAGACCAAAAAAAAACTATAATAGGAAAAAATTAAAATATAAGATAGGGTAGAAATCAAAGCTCAAATTATCTAAGATATCATAAAGGAGAAGAGCAAAGATATTGAATAATTTTAAACCTTCAGTCAAGTATGTAGTTTAAAATTTTAAGAGTAAATCACTGAGAGAATAGAAATTGAGAGTATATCTTCCAAATAGTATCAGAGGGAAAACAGTCATTAAAAAAAGCTCATTTCAAAGGAAGTCAAGAAGCAGAAAAAACAAGTAACATTAAGCGCACACACACACACACACACAAATGGTGAGAGAAATAATTCCAAATATATCAATAATCATGTTAAATGTAAATGCACCAAACTCTCCAGTTGAAGGGCAAAGATTGCCAACTAGACAAGAGATGTTTTAAGAGAAATACCTAAAACATAAGGACATAGAAACTTTCAAAGTAAAAGAATGGAAAGAATTGTATTAAGCCAGGCAGGGTATAGATAAGAAAACTGACTTTAAGATAAAAATTTTATTAGAGATAAAAGAATCACTATACAATGATAAAAAGTTAAAATTCACCACGATGATAGCCAATTCTAAATTTATATGTACCTAACAGCATGATCATGAATGTACAAATTTACCAGATTTACCACAAGAAACTGTCAATATATGATTATAGCAGAGGATTTTAAGACTTCTCTCTCAAAAACTGATCAAGACAAGAAATTAGTACAAATAGAGAAGATTTGATTTGAAAACACAATTAAAAATTTGTTCGCTCTCATGTACACCCTACCAGTGAGAACTCAGACTCTTAAGTATCTATGAAACATTTTCAAGAATAGGCCAGTTATTAGGCCACAACACTTGCAGTGAATTAGTATCAAAAAGGTCATTTCTCTCACCATAATGCAATTAATTTGCAAATTTATAATAAAATAACTTTTTAGAAACTATTCATTTGGAAAATTTAAAAATATTCTTCTAAACAATTGGAAGTTATCATATTGAATATTTTTTCTTTTTAATTTCTTTTAATTAAAAAGTTTGAATTTATTTGGAAACATTCAGAATGTCAACAAACAGGTGCAATATCATCATAATTATTATGTTATTTTATTTTTTGCTCTGCTCAACGTGCTGTAGATATATTATTATTATTTTTATAAACATCTCACTCATAGAGAATATTATTATTTGCAATTACAGGGTAGTATACAATTAACAGAACAATTATTTGCGCTAGCTGCATCAAAAAACAATTGAAAAGGGGAAAAACTATCATCCTTATATATAACTAATTTGTGCTATGTAACAATAAAACCTGCTCTAAATTTCTGTGCCAATCTAAACTCCCAAACTCTACCAGACAAGATTAGTGGCTATTGAAAATACCATTAAGGACAGGGCTATCTAAAGACACACTTGGTACCATGTTAATTTCACAAAAGTGTTCAGTTTATAAACAAATCATATGATCTTGCATTTTGTTTTTTTTTTCCCCTCAAAGTCAATGGTGAAGAGAAAGATAAAGATGAGAGGAAAATGATGATGATCAATAGAGGGGTTCCAGGACAGTTTTTTTCTTGCCCAAAAGTATTTAACTCCTCATTACACCATTGACTTTAAGGGGAAAAAAAAATGCATATTGAATATTTTAATAGTTGGAGCTACACAATAATAAGAATTAAAAGAGGCTGATGTGGTAGAACCTCTTCACTTCTGCTTCCAGCAAGATGGCACAGTTATCCCTTTCCTTGTTTCTCCTGCTAAGTACGACTAAAATCCCTGGATATCATGCATAAAACACAGACACATAGAGACTTAAACGTAGAAAGAAAAAGACAGACCAGCTAGGGAATCTCAGAACTCAAGGAACAACATGGGTTCTTTTCCCGGGTTTTCTTTTGCTTCATAATTCTCACACTGGGTGCTGGACAAGCCAGCCGTGCGGAAATGCTAAGGGGCACAGAAAGAACAAACAAAAACAAGACAGACCTATCTTCTCTAGCCACAGAACTGAGAAAAGGGGCAGCCTAGCAAGACGGAAAACTTTTAGACAATAACCACTCTACTCCATCTAAACACAAGAACAACTTTTCTGTGTGACCTTTGCAGCATCTTATGAACCCACGGCTATTTCAAATAAAAGGGTATTTTGAAAAAGAAGATGAAAAAGAAGAAGAAGGTGATGTGATAGTGCATAGCTAAGTGGCTACATGGCTGAAAAGTATAGGGAGAGAGCAGAAGTGCTACAAGATCAGTAGAAATGTTAGAAAGGAATTAGGTTATACAGGGATTTGTATATGTAATTAAAAGCCAGTTGAGCAGTGGAATGACATTCTGATTTAAGTTATTAAAAATTTATTTTAATCACATAAATTATTGAGTGGAAAAAGATTGTTGTCCAGCCAAAGTACAAGCAAAGGGACTACTAATTGACGGGTCTCATGAAGTGGTGAGAGCTGGGGATGGCCTGACGTATAAGGTTACTGTGGACAAATGATGAATATATTTTGCAGATGTAAAAGGCAGGTTTTTAAACATATATTAGGTGTAATAAACAAGAAGAAGAGCAGAATCAATGGTAACTGCTCCGTTTTGGTTTAAGACCTCCGTGGATGGTCATGCCATTAACTGAGACCATGAACACAGGACAGAATACCAGCACAGGGTTTAGGAGATGGGTAACAGAAATCCGGAGTTCTGTGTTGCCCAAGTTAGATTTGAGATTGGATATTTAAATGAAGATGCCAAGGAGGCCTTTCTGGGGACAAGTCAAGTTTGATGTATGGATTAGAGAATAATTAGCATAAAAATGGTGTATCAACACAGTACAAAACCACCTAAAGAAGGTGTCTGTTGATAGAAAAGAGGAATTAAGACTGAGCCAGGGTGAATCCAAACTCAGAGGCCAAGATGAGCAGAAGAAAGGCAAACGGATTGAGAAAGAGTGGCCAGTGAAGTGGGAGAAAACCAGGAGACTGTGGTGTCACAGACTCTAGCATAAGCTCCTCTAGAAGGAGGAAGAGATTAATGGGTCCTTAGATAAGAAGAGAGAAGTAGTCATCGGATTTGGCAGTATGGAAGCCATCGCTGTCCTTCATGAATGAAGTCTCCGTGGAGTGGTGTGAAGCAAGTGTACCTGGAGTGGACTGGGTCAAAAATGTAAGGTAAGAAAGTGAAAGAGTGACTATAGAAAACCCTGTTTAGAAGTTTAACTATGAAGGAAAGTAGAAAGATGGAGAGAGCAAGATAGGGAAATGGGGTGAAGGAAGGGTGTTTGGGGGTTTTTTTTTGTAAATAGGATATATGAAAGCAGGTTATTAAGCTGAAGGAAATAACAGTATAGAGAGGGAAACTGGCGATGACAGGCAAGAGGGGATTAAAGCAAGGACAATGTCCTCAAGAAGCTGGGAGAGAATGAGACCCAGAGCACAGGAGGAAGTGCTGGACTTGCATAGGAACAACTTCTACCATAGTAATGAGAGGGGAGTTTTGAGGAGAGAAAAGATGATGTGAAATAGTTGCTTGGAAGTAAGAACTTGCACATGCCAGTGAAGACCAGAGGATTGCTGGGCAGCGTGGTGTGCCAGTCCGAGGGTTGTGATCATGGACTGAAAGTGAAACCAGTCACCTGGCCTCGTGTTTCTCTCCAGCAATGTTGAGCTGTTCCAGCACAGGCACGGAGTCAGCAGGTATTTGGGTTTAACTAGGGTTGGACTGATAAGTTGGTTGCCAGATGAGTACAATGACAGGAGAGAGGAACAAAGGGCTCAAAAGTGTTTGGAAGGAATTGGTTACAGTGTTGCATGGTCTTCAAATCTATTGCTTCCATAGCCCCTAAAAATAGTCTTGAGAAACTATGTATCCTCCACACATTCCAAGATAACATCTAAATTTCTCATTGTAAGTTTAAATGTGATATATTTTTGACATACAGTACACTTTTATATCTCACTTTTTAAAAAATGTAACCAATGAATTTAAATACCACATAATTTTGGTACCCACCATCATCCATTTAAAAATACATCTAAAAGTGTTTCTTAAATTGAAATTTTACATCTTTTTCTTTCTATTTGAACCTGTACTTTCAGTCTACTCCCTTCACACCCACCCCCACAACTGAGTTCTACAATGTATTTTTGTACTCATAGGATTTTTATTTATCACTCTCACATTTCTCTGCAACAAAAATATGTATATAAACTAAAGTTTAATGTAATTTTATATTTTCCATGAGCATAAGGCTCTAAGTGTTGAAAATCTTCTTCTAGACTGAGTTACTATTACAATTATGATTAATATACAAATGCCTAAAATAATTTTCATATATTCAAGCTTTTTATCAAAACATAAATATATGAAAATTTTTGATAGGTAACTATTAAACATAAAAATGAACATTTTATTGAAAGTTCTCTTAATATGAACTAAGATAGTTACGATAAGTGAGGACACCCTTTGCCAATTAATTATTTCATCCATGGGAAAATGTTACTTATTTCTAAATTAAGTTATAGAGAATATAGACCATCAATTATATTCTTATTTTTGTTGTTATATATATGTGCTGAGAAACCTTTTTTTCATACTTATGTAGCTAGGAATAAAAGGACATTTTATAGTGGTGTCACTAAACCATTTGAATTCCATTTGAGTTAACAGCCAAAAGAAAGTTGTATAAGGATCTATCATAAGGAATGTGTTAATAACAAACTGAGCTGACAACTCAATTTATTGACCATGAAGAATTAGAAATCACCCAGTTTTGCAAATGGATTTGTTATCCAGTTATTGGAATCATTTATTTTCTCAAGGCACATATACCAAAAAAGCTTTACCAAGACTTATCTGTATGTAAATTATCATATAACTTGCTATTCTTTCACTTAGAGGCACTTTTTTTTAGCCCAATAAACTTAGAAAGAAACTTGGAAAAAGTGAATATTAGTATTAATAATTTCATTACACCTTTGTCAATACAGTATGCTTGATGAAATGCTTTATCTAATCATGTTTTGTTTTAATTAAACTTGTTATTTTGAAATAATTGTAAATTTGCATGCGGTTATAAGAAACGATACTCTTTATCTGGTTTCTCTCTCTCATCACCTGTTCTTTATACATTTTTTTAGCACTTCAAAGCTGCAGATTTAGCTCATTCAGTACATAGAAAAAGCCTTTCATGTAATCTAACTGGCAAAGCTAATAGCAATGTCAAATCAAATAACAATATCAGACCCCGTGGCTTTCAGAAAGAGGATGACTTCACTTTTAAATTGTATCTTCATATGTATTTTAAGGATATTACTAAAATACCGAGAAATAAGTTACTGAATATATTTTACAAGCTAGAGTATTTATTCAGTTGTCAAGATTAAAATGATGTGGAATTAATATAATTATTTTTTATGTTTTATAATCAGTTATAATAAAAACAAGATGACAATAAGATATTGTTTCTCAATAGTTATTTTGTGATAAAGCAATGTGATGGTTAACTAAAATGACGGTTTCTTTATGAAATGAAGAGCATCATAAAGACACATATGGCCTTCCTTTGTACCTGGATCAAGCTTTGTTTTTCATCCTTTTAGAATGAATAAAGATAAATTAATATAAAATCAGAATTTTCTGTCAATTTTATTAGATACGGTGATCTTCAATAATATATCCAGAATTTCCCTCTGAATTGATTAGAGGAAAAAGGCATGTATTGCAAAAAACTCACAAGTCCAGTAGCCAACATATAGTATTATTTATTGTAACTAGGAGTAAAAATTATGAAACATTTTATAAGGTGAAACAAGAGGAATAGTAGTAGTAATTGGAATACATACTTTATGATTTGTTACAAGTGGGTTCTTACCTATCTTATTGAATAATTCACGTTAACTTAAATCATAAATTTTTTTACCTTATGTATCTTGAAAAACTGCTAGTCTTAAAAAGTGTTCCACTGATACCTGTAAGAATCAATATCATGAACCTATTCTATTAATACTTGGGAGGTTCAAAGGTTCTTTTCATTTCAGTCAATAAAAAGTCCTAGGGAGGGGGGCAAAGAGTAACTTTATAGAGGAGAAACTTGCCAAACACCACCTCCGCCAGGTGATCAAGGTTAGCACCCACAGTGAGACGTCACGTTGACAGTTTGTACCCTGGATGTGATGTGAAGAAAATGGCACTTTACCTCTGGGGTCTTCCTTCCAAAACCTATAATCCCAGTCTAATCATGAGAAAAACATCAGACAAATACCACTCGAAGGACATTCTACAAAATACCTGGCCAGCATCCCTCAAAATTGTGAAGGCCATCAAAAACAAGGATGTCTGAGAAACTGTCACAGCCAAGAATAGACTAAGGAGATAGGATGACTAAATAAAGTAAAAGGTTTTGGATAGGATACTGGTATAGAAAAAAGATATTAGGTAAAAAATAAGAAAATCTAAATAATATGTTCCCTGTAGTTAATAATAGTAAATCAATGTTGGAACAATTTTTGGTTCATTAATTGTGACAAATACACCATAATATTGTAAAATATTACTATAGTGATGGGGAAGCTGGGTATGTGGTATATGGGAATTCTGTATTATCTTTGCAATGTTTCTATAAATCTATAATTGTTCTAAAGTTTTTAAATTTACTTTTAAAAAGTCTTAAGGATAAATATCTTGAATAGCTCGAGTAAAAAAATAAAGATTTTAAGTACGTAAAAAATACACTGCTTTTAATTTTCAGCATTTCTTGACAATATCCTATTTGCTTTGCCTTCAGAGGACTCTACCACCAGAGTGATGCTTTCATTGATGACAGACTGAAGACAAAAGAGTCAAAGTCATTAAACAAAAATTCTTATTATTTCCTCCACCATTTTACCCAATATCTGAATTTAGAACATCTCAACATGGCAAAGATACAGTGTTTATAAGACTATGTTTCCCTTTAACTAAAATACATAGAAGGCAAGAAAACCAGGAAAATCCTAGGGATTTTAATTAATTCTTAAGAAAACTTGCCCCAAAATAATACTTTTACTTATAACTTTATTTGGCATGTTGTTGGTTTTACAGTCCAGTTGCACACACTGGGTTTAGGATGAGTAAAGTATACGCTTTTCCTGTGTGAAACAGAAGAAGGGGTTCTATAAATGGCTGTGAGTTCTCAGGTGAAACAGTTTACAAAAAAATAATCGCTGTGATTGAGGGTTTCCCTAAAACTATTTTTGCACAAATCCTCCCTTGGAAAGTCTTCCTGTACCTTATGGGCACCTAGTTTGAAGACCACCGGAGTGATGAGCCATGACATCTGGGCAGGGCAAGGAGGGAAGTGAGGACAGAGGGAGACCAGCTGGTTTGGAGGGTCTGATGAAGATGGAGGGGTGCTGAAGAGGAAGTACTTGAAGACATAGGAAAAGAAAAGAACGAGAACCGAGCAAGAAGATGGGAAATGAGGTTTTATTTAAAAAGAAAATGAAAAAGCAAAAGAAAAGGCAAGACTGGACTGTGTACCCTGTTGGGGGTGGGTAAGTACCAGGACCGGCAGAACGTTCCGGAAGGCCTGTCTTTTCAGACCCCTGCATGATGACCACGGACCATGGCTGCCCCTGCGCAAGTCTGTCCTATTCACAACTGTGTCCCCCAAGCCCAGAACAGTCCCTGGCACAGGGGAGGTGCTCGATAAATATGTGTCAGAAAAATGAATGTATTTATGAAATTTAGATTGCAGGGCACTCACTATGCAGGGAAAATTTCTCTACCTACCTGCTTGCATATCAAAGCAAGAAGTGAAAATGCAAATAGCTACTGGCTCTTTTTATTTATGACACCATTTCCCAAAACATTTTATTTACATGTACTTTGCATAGAAATATCTCCATGAGTTTTTTTGAAAAACATTTTTAACATATGAACAAAATAGTTTCCATATGCAATAGGAAATCTATTGGGTCTTTCTTTTCTTCCTGCTACCTGCAGTGTCTATGGATGCCTCGTGCTGTTTTATTCTGCGTACATAATACTCTGCTAATATTTACTGTACTGAAAGAATCTGGATCCAATTCTGTTTTCTTCTATTCTCGACTTCAGAGCATGTTTGCTCAAAATGGGTATTTCCCCAGGCTACTGATTGTTAATTCATTTTCACCTGGGTGTTTGGGGAGGAGCTGCCCACACACTAACTCTCCACTTGACAATCAGTGCCATTCACATACCACACTTCTGATAAGGGTTCCTTTGAGGAAAGCCACAAAATCAGGCAAGGAATGTGGCAGATGTGTTTGGCTCAGAACTATCTCAATAACGATCTTCTATTTTCTTCCAGATCACCAATTCTAGTATTGTTAAACTATGGCACTGCTGGGCTTTTAATTATTTTTCCACAAAGGAAAACATATTTTAGTCATGCTAAAGGCTCCAAGAAGACTCTCCCAGCAGTATTTGAAGGTTAAACTAAGGGACAGATACCAAAACTATTGCCAGACAATGGCATGCCCAGTGCCAGACATTTTGGGGTAGAATTCAGCTTCAGCATGTCAAACCTGTTTAGTTCTCTCCTACCCCATCCCATATTTCTTATTAATTCCTTCAAAGTTAGTTTTTCTATCCTAATACCCAAGTTGCCCTTTTGCTGTTATGAAAGTGCAAACCACGTCAAGGAAAACCTATCTTCAAGAAGTACCTAAGTGGCACATTATGAACTGCAAAGCTCCCACAGAGCAATTTAAAATGATGAATGTCCTTTTCAAACATCCTCTTCGAAATTGCACATGGACTTCAGCCAGTCACAAGACAGGGATGTGGAGGATGCATTAAGCTCCTGTCTGCTGCTCATTGATTGATAATCCACCATGCGTCATCTGGCCACACAGACATCGCTGAGACTCGTACCCTACAAAAAGATCCGTCCCTGGCATTAACATTTTTCTCCTACCTGCACCCTGATGTGACTCACTGCTGTTCCAAGAACAGTTCTACCCACTGTTCTGAGAAAGAAAAACAAGAAACTTAAAAAAAAAAAAAATACTGTGGCACATTTTAGACTTTGAAGAAATAAATAAAGCTCTTTTCTAGATAACTTCAGACTTCTTTCTTTAAAGCAGCTTCCATGCGCCTTCTCTCCCTTCAAACACAGCCACAGTGTCAATTCACTCCTTCCTGCTTTGAGTCTCATTAACAAAATCATATTTTTTTCCCCTTGATTGTGTGCCCTTCACTGACTGGGTGAAACATACAGATATCTCCTTTTTCACAAGCCATGAAGAGGCACTGTACGCTGCAGGAGATAAAAATGAAGGCAACAGATGCATGTAAATAATCCAAAGGCACAATTAATGCTGGTGTGACTTCTGAGCAGAATCTCAGAGTGGGTGGATCTGATGCCCTTTGTCCTCCACCGGCTTTAGCCCGGCTCCATCTCCGGTAGCAGCTGAAAGGTAAAGAGATGACGCAAGCTCATGCTCTGTAGCTGGCACGGGCAGGTTGTGGAGCGGGAGTGTTTGGTGTTGGTGCCCACCTTTTTAGTACAGCCACCATGTTGGCCCCTCTGCTTCCTGGCCCTCTGCACACTGGGCTGCCCACCGGGACCTTTCCTTATGGGAACATTCCATAACACATTCCCTTAGAATGTCCCCTGGGACCTCTCCTTGCCATTTTCTGTTATCTACTCCCCTCTCTCCCCTGCCCTGTGCCTAATTTTCCTGCCCTCTGTCGAGCTCATCCCCTGAGCATCAGAGTTCTCAGGGTTCATATTTAAGAATAAACTCCTATGATCTGCTCAGGTGCCAACGGCTTGTGCACAGAGAAACATCCTGGCTCTTCTTTCCCTCCAGGGAATAGAGCACATTTTAAAGAGGGGCTTCTTAAAAAACATTGATTTTCTTGGGCCCAGAGGAGGAGCTCTGCTGTTGGGAATTTCAAGTAAGAGAAAGAAAAAGGACATCTTGGGAGAGGCAGGTCAGCAGCGACTTCTGAATGACACTATTTGTCATTTACTAGGTCATGGTCATAGCATTACTGTAATGCTTGGGACCCTCTGGTCACATAATATAGAGTCTTTCCTGGTTACCTCAGATAATAGGGGAATTATGGTAAGGAGACACATCAAAATGAGAGCAACTGTAATTTCAAAAGAATCCATATATGTAACGTCATACAAATGGAAATGTAGCTTGGACATTGGAAAATAGTTCAGGATTCAAGGCAGATCTAGTGAATGGATTACCTTGGAGTCCCCTGGCAGGAAGGGGTTCATTCATTCTCCCAACATAATATTCCTCTTGGTTTCCACTTCTCTGCTGCTATCAGCCAACCAACCACCACTCCCTCTCTTCTGCATGTATTTTGATTTCCGCTAACTCATAGCTTTTGCTTATTCGTAACTTCTGCTTACTCACAATTTTAGCCTACACATAGTTCCTGCTGTCTCATAGTCTCTGGGTGTGTGTTTTTAGCTTTTGTTCTGGATTCTAGTTGACCCACTCTAATATTCCAGTTTGAATGTGCTGGAAGGAGGAGTTACCTGGATCAGTTTAATCAGCATTCTTCTTGTTGAAGTAGAGCCTTTCTACCAGGCTTCAGCCAAAGTACTCTGAGTTGCCAGCAATAGAAACCATTTTGGCTGGTTTAAGCAAAAAAGGCAATTTATTGAAAAGATCAGCAAGATGCTTAGAAAATGAACAGAAACAAAGGGAGGCCCAGCAGTCAGAATCACAGCCAAATCACACCACCCAATTAGCCAAGAGAGGATTCTGTTGCCATCACTGAACAGTAGGAGATATAACCTGTAACCGACACCTGGATGCTGGAAAACACATGCCACTGCTTTGCCCCCAACCCCTGCTGGCCCTGGAAATTGGACATTGCTGCAACCACCGCCACAAAGGGCTGTCCCCATCTCAACTTCCTTGTCTCACCAATTCCCAATTCCAAGTCTAAGAAAGGTCTGCTGATTAGCCGAGTCTAGGTCTCACCCAGCTGCAGGGTGGGTGGGTGCGTGGGGGAGGATGGAAAAGCATGCATGGACTTCTGGTCTTCATCAGTGGAAACAGGTCCCGCCACCCACTGAGTCCCAGACAGTGGAGAATTCCTCCCCTATAGGGAGAGGGATGGATGATGGGCAGCCAAGACAAAAAAGCACACATACATCCCACTAGCCCAGGGCTGGCTGTGCTTCCATTGCAAGTCCCTCCTGAGCCATCAGCTCTGCTCACTTAGCAGGGACCAGAGACAGGGCGAGCATTTTGATTGGCCAGTTCCAGACAATTTCGTAGCCGAAAAAGTGCAGGGATTTCTTTAATGTGTTCTACTTGCTTGAAGGCATATAAGGCACATTTATATTCAAAGGTTATATTTGTTAAGTCTATCTTCCTCCTTGGACTGTGAGCATTTTCGGGCAGGGACTTTGTCTTATTTGGTTTTATATCCCCAGTGCCTGAGATGCTGCCTTGCAAAAGCAAGTGCTCTGAAAATGTCTGTTGAACTTAATAGGATCTGTGATCCAGGAATTTTTCTGTAGCATTAGATAACATAAATTTTTTTCATGGTTTGAAGAAGATCATAATTGAAACCAAATGAAAAAAGACTCATTGACATGTCCTGAAAGAGCAAAAGAAGTATTAGTTCATTAGATATGAAATGTCTGATTTCGTATCAAAAGTGTACTTTATTATATCTCAAACAAGTGGCAGTACAATTAATCAAAGTATATGTTAAACTATCCACACAGTTTTGCCATCTTAATGGTAGCTTGTTTATGCCAGCAGCACAGAGACCTGGAGAGCAAGTGTTGATGAAATCTTGAAAGGCGATTTTCACAGCTTGTTGAGAATTGAATATTTTTCCTTTTCAGAAGTGGTCCAAAGCCTGGAAGAAGTGGTAGTCAGTTGGTGCAAGGTCTGCTGAACACGGTGGATGACAGAGAGTTTCCAAATCCAGCCTCCGTAGTTTGAGCAGTGTTGTTCGTGCGACATGTGGTAGAGCTTTGTCTTGCAAGATGATTGGCCTGTCTCTATTAACCAATCTTGGCTGCTTAAACACAAGCATCCAATTGGTTGCAGTAGACATCCACTATAATGGACTGACCAGGTTTCATGAAGCTGGAGTGGACAAAACCAGCGCTGGACCACCAAACAGACACCATTAGCTTTTTTTGATTAATACTCAGTTTTGGACTGGGTTTCCACACTTCATCTTTATCCAACCATTGTGCCAAACACTTGAGATTGTCAAAAAGAATCCATTTTTCATCACACATAACAATATGGTAGAGAAATGGTTCGCCTCTGTGTCATGACAGCAAAAAAAAAAGGCAAGCTTCAAGATGATTTCTCTTCTGATGCTCATTCAATTCATGCGGTGCCCATCTACCAGCTTCTTTACCTTGCCCATTTGTTTCAAATGGTCTAGTATTGTTGGACTACTAACGTCAAAGCTTGCTACTAATTCATGCATATGTTGAGATGGATTCACTTCCACTGCAGTTTTCAGCTCATCATTATCCACTTTGGTCTCAGGTCACCCACGTGGCTCATTTTCAAGATTAAAATCACCAGAATGGAACTTCTCAAACCATCAACATACTGTGCATTCATTAGCCACTTCCTTCCTAACTAAACACTTCGTTGATATTTTGAGCTGTCTGAGCTGTGTTGGTTTCACAAGGGAACTCAAATTTGAAAATAACTTGAATTTTTGACTTACCCATGGTTTCACAAAAGTTCTCTTAAAAAAATTTGAAAGATAATCACAAGCCAAACCATGCATTTGAAAGAATGAGGATGTACCTTCACAATAAAAATAAAGCAAGAAGTGTCAAAGCGAAATGTCAGAGATATCAACTGTTAAACTTAAGGAAATCAGACATTCTATACTTAATAACCTAATACAAAACTTTATGCCTTATACTCTTCTCAGAGTTATTTTCTCAGAGTTCCTTTAATAGAGCACAGATCTCTGAAATTATGGTTGATGGAATGCGAGAACTGCTTGAAAGAAGAGAGATTGAGGCCTGAGAGAGAAGATATAGTTTGGAAAGAGAACATCAAAAGGAGGCAGAGATGAAAAAATAAAGAAAAAGTAAGAGGAGAGTTAGTTAGTTCAGGGAGTATTAGTAACAGAATATTTTAAACAGAATATTTTAAAAAGTTTCCTGATAACCTAGAAGAAAATTAGTGAATGGACAAAGTCATTTTGAATGTTGCTTTGAGAGCAGCAAGGGAGGAAATATGGAGCTAATATTTTGAGCACGTAGTACGTGCAGGACAATTGCTAGGAACTGTGTGCAAGCATGTGTGAGTGTGTAAGTGTTGTGTATTTAACACGCCCAACAATTATTTAATAAGGTGGACACTATTATTTCCATTTTAAAGATAAGCAAAGTGAGGCTCAGAGGGGTTAAGTGATTGGCTTAAGCCACACAGATAGTAAGTGGCGGCATCAGACTTCAATGACTTTTCATCAGATTCCAAATTCCACACTTTAACAATCCATTTCTCCCTAAATAAGACTGAAGGGGAAGAGAGTAATAATTGTGTTGCCTAGAAGCTATGTCTCCAAACCCTGCCTGCAAATTTCTGGGCCTTTGGGTGACACCTGATCTGTCTTTGAAGACATCTTATGGGAGTAACTTTGATAATTAAAATTTTCTTGATATTTTGTTGGTGAAATTTTAAGAAATAAAGAGAATAGGAGCTTTACATCCCATATCAGCCCAACTGCCTCAATTCTCCACTGTTCTTGTAGGCAAGAAAGGAGTTTTGTACCAGACCAAACAGAGGATGACATTATGAATGCACCTTAACCCAAAGCATAAGGAGAAAGAAGAGTTAGATACAATCACAGAGTTTACAAAGTAAGCCTCCCAAAACATATTTACATGTTTTCCTTGTGTCATATTTAAGTGACCAGCATTTTTTTTTTTTTTTTTGAAAATTGTAAAGTGGCCCTGTTGAGTTTGGCAACTACCCAAAAGCCTAAAATCACTAGGGTCTACCGATGTCAACCTGGAGTGGTAGAACACCCTAACCCCAAAGCAGAGGGTTTGGACAATCACTAACTATAGTGGGTTGAATGGCAGCTCCCCAAAATATATGTCCACCTAGAACATATAATATGTAATATGCAGTTATAATAATTTAAGAACCTCAAGATGAAATAATCCTGGATTATGGCGGGCCTTAAATACAATGAAAATGTCCTTAGAAGAGAAGGGGAGAAGAAACACATCCAGGAGATCGTTGGAAGACAGAGGCAGAGACTGGGGTGATGTATCTACCCACAAGCCAAGAAGCACCAAGGATTGCTGGAAACTAGGACAAAGGCATGGACAGTAGTCCCCCCAACATGTGGTTTCACTTTTCTTGCTTTCACTTTCTGAGGTTTCAGTTATCTTTCATCAACCTCGATCAAAAAATATTAAATAGAAAATTCCAGAAATAAACCATTCATAAGTTTTAAATTGCACACCATTCTGAAAAAAGTGATGAAATCTCTCCCTGTCCCACTCCAGATGTGAGTTCACCCTTTGGTCGCAGATCCATGCAGTAGACCCTGCCTGCCCCATCAGTCACCTAACAGCCCTCTTGGTTATCAGATTGACTGTCATATCACAGTGCTTATGTTCAAGGAAACTTTATCTTACTTAATTATGGCCGCAAAGCACAAGAGTAGTGATGCTGGCAATTCAGATATGCCAAAGAGATACCATAAAGTGTTTCCTTTAGATGAAAGGGTGAAAGTTCTCGACTTAATAAGGAAAGGAAAAAAAATTGTAGATTGAAGTTGCTGAGCTCTATGGTAAGAATGGATCTTCTATTGGTGAAATTGTACAGAGGAAATAGAAATCTGTGCTAGTTTTTCTGTGGCACCTTGAACTATAAAATTTATAACCACAGTGCATAGGTACTTAGTTAAGATGGAAAAGGCCTTAAATGTGTAGGTAGAAGACATGCACAGGAACATGCTCCAATTGATGGCGATTGGGTTTGCTACTATCGACAGTTTCAGGCAGCCCCTGGGTGTCTTGGAACGTATCCCCTAGGATAAGCAGAGACTACTGTAAAGGATTTTCTCCGAGCCTCCAAAGGAACCAACTGACATTTTGATTCTGGCCTCCAGAACTATGAGAAAATACATTTCCTTTGTTTTAAGCCACCCAGTTTGTGGTAATTTGTTATAGTAGCCCTAGGAAACTAACATACCAACATAGTTCAGGGAATGTGGAGAAAAACCTCACAGAACAGACAACAAAGAAAGACAAGGAAAAGAAAACTTGTCTTCCTTTGTCACCAAAGGTAAAACAAGAAAAAGAAAACTGCTATACCAGCATGAATAAAATGCCTACCAGGCAATAAACAGTTCCCTTTCATTCTCTGACAGTTGCAAGACATCTGCAGGGGTTCTGAATGGAAAAACTACGTTAGAATCGTGTGGAGTGTGAATGAATTAGACCACAGGGTTGGAATCTTATGCACAAAGATGTTTTGAGGACCACTGTCTTGAAGGTCAACGGGTCTAACCGTCCTCTTATACGCCTCAGTGTTTCCCAAAGTGAGGCATGAGAACAACCAGTGATATCTGGGATGATTTTTAAGTGGCATGCAGGACTTACAATTTTATCTCATCATGTATTGAAATATAACTGGTATCTCATAAACGAATGATTTCATGGATATTATTGCTTACAATGAGGCTAAGTGAAAAGCTAAGGTAAAATTCATAAAGTATGTAAAATTCAAAAGAGCAGGCAGTTGATGGATGTAAGAAAACTCAGGCAAGTTGGCACATGAATGGGTGAAGTTTAGGATGCCAGTGCAAGCGTGCTGGGCGAGAAGCAGTCCTCTGAATCTGCCCTCTTGACAAAGCAGCTCATTCCATCCTCCTGCATTTTAGATCAGGCACAGAAGGATCCACATAGCAAAGATTCACACCCACCCACAATTGCCCTGGAGAAGGAAGGGGGAGAGAAAGCCTTTACTTATTTACCATAGAGCCACAGAATTAAGCCAGATGCCCCTGGCTGTCTCTGCCTGGAGAACGGTTGAATATGGACAGAAGTAACACGAGTCCAGGAGCTGGGCACCGGGGGAGGGGAGTGCATGTGCGAGTGGAAGTGGCCACTGAGACTTGGGCAGCCTGGCTCTGGACCGCCATGCGTGATTTGCTTTCCTGCCCGCAGGCAGCCCCGTCTCAGAGTGCAGGCAACAGAGCCAGGTGGAGGAGAGGCTCGAGGAAAAGACAGACAGACCGACATTTCCCAGGGGCTCAGCCATGCGCAGGCCACCGAGCCAACAGGTTTGCTGAACGTCAAAGTGAAAGAGACCTCAGACATCAGGTGATCCGAGCCTCTAATTTTCCAGTTGAAAAACAGGAATACAGAGACGGAGAGGCTTCCGGTGAAGGTCACAGAGGTGATTGGTAACTGAAGTTAGTCCTATCAGTTAAAAGCTCCTGAGTTCTATTACGGTATGTCACTCTATGCTCGTTACTCTGTACGGACTTTTATGTTTGCCCATCTCCCTGGCAATGACATGAACTGCAATCCTATTCGACTCATTCGAGGATTTGGCATAGGATTCAGAGGGGTACAGGGGAAGCGCTGAATGAGTGATGTCTGCGGTGCAGCTCGTCACGGGATGAGGCGATGTCCCCACGCAGCTCAGTCAGAGCTGGGCTTGCCACGATGCAGCGGGGGTCGTTGTTTGGGGTGGGGGCTGCGCGGGACTCATAAAAGATGTAAGAAAGAAGAAACTTGGCAAGAAGTGGATGCTTTCGCCTGCAGAGAGAGGCCCCTGGGCCCCAAAGAAAATGCACCCCCTACACACATACACGAAAGTTCACCCACCACACCTGCCTTCCCCAGATGGGGCCCCCTGCGCAAACGCCTCCTCGTCCTCCGGGATTTTTCAACGGTGGCGCAAGCTCCTCCCTCGCCCGAGCCGCTCGCTGTCCCAGCGCCAAGCGCCCGCCAGAGCCGCGGCTGGGGGGCGGCGAGGAGTGGGCCCCGATCGCGGCCATTGGTTGTGCGGGCCGGGAGGGGCGGAGGGACGACGCGCGGGCTGGGCCGAGCCGGCAGCCCCGGGTCCACTCCCGCTGCGCGCGCTGCCCGCCGTGCTCCTGCATTCCCGAGGACGGCTTCGCGGGCGCGGATCGCCGAGACAGGAGCGCCGCTCCTCCCCGAGCGCCGGAGCCCGGCCCCGGAGGTCGCGTCTCCTGACCCGCAGGTCAGTGAGGGGCTTCGGACGCGGCCGGCGAGCCGGGGCAGCGGAGTCGGGAGCTGGGGACTTGCAGGGTCCCGAGCTCTGGGGGTGGACTTGCCGTGCGCGGAGGGCGCCCCGACTCCTTGCCTGGGGGAGCCTCTGGTCCCGGAGGCTCCGATCCCTCTCCAGCCGCCTCCCAGACTCTCCTGGGCTCCTGGGGCTTTGGCTCCTTGCTGTGGAGCAACCCCAAATCTATCCCTTTCGCAGCTGGCCGCGCGCATCCTTACTGTCCCGAGCAGCCTCCGCAGCCCGGCTCTGACTCCGCAGGCTACAGTAGGAGCCCCGAGGGGCCCGGCGCGCGGTGTCCTTGGCCCCAGGATGACCTGCCTCTGTCCTGGACACAGGGAGCTGGGAGGGTTTCCCCTCGCGTCCGCCGCTGCAAAGGTTGATTTCTCCATGCTAGTGTAGACAGTTCTACACTTCGCAGAGTGTTTCTAGGTGCATTTTGTTTGGTTTTGCCTTCGTAGTGTGTAGGGGGTCATTCCTGTGTTTATTTTGCATTTATCTGAATTTCTAGAGTCATCTGTCCCCCTTCCCAGGGACTCGCCACGCGCCACGCGCGCACCGACAGCCGGCTTCGCCCCTTACGATGCTGGCGTGTCTTTTCACCCGTCTTCGGGTGGCTCCCAATCCGGGGAAGTTTTACCTGGCGCTGAACACTTGCGTTTCCCAGTGGTGTTTCCCCGAGTTCCCGAGAAAACCCAATATAGGTAACTGCGCCAGCGCCCCTTCCCCTTTTCCCGGATCTGATGAAACGCTGGAATCCTGCGTTTCCCTGTCGAGGTGCGTGGCTTATGAGGAAATTGAGTTCTGATTTAGGAAGGGAATATGTACGTAATGTGCCCTCCCCCGGGGGGCAGAAGGACCCATTCATTCACAGAAGCATCTTGTGGGGGACCAGGGCTGGGGCTGTGTTGCGCGCTTTCAGCCGCCAGATGCCCGGGCTCCACCGGGCCCGCGTTTCCTATCAGACTCCAGAGACGGGGTCTGTTTCCTAATGCCCTTCATTTCCTCTGCCCATTAATTTTTCTTCGGAAAATTTTCTGCCAAAGTGAGTAAGTACTTCGGTGGTTCTTGGTTGTAGATGATGGGAGCCGATGGCTTGGAGGACGTCTCAAAGCCGCCGCGTTTGGTAGGGTCCGCACCACAGGTGCAAAGGGCGGGGAGATGGACAGCGGGAGAGTTACCGCCCAGTCCGGGGCGGCCCGAGGGACCACTCCCCCAGATGTTTCTCCTAGGGTGCTGCTCACTTTAGATTTCCCGGACTCATTGTTCAGACAACAGCCTGTCAACAAGCAAAGAGGCAAGATAAGTGACAGTCTCAAAAGGCTTCCCACTTAATGCAGTCTTGCCGCCCCATGCACCCTCCTTTAAAAAATATAAAAAATATTTAATTTGCTTAATTATGCAACTAGTATGGGTGTTTTAGTTCATTTGTGGTCTGGCCCATAGAGGTTCTTAAATATCTTTTGGAGACTAAATGGGCTTCATTTTGCTAAGTAGAGAGGCCTCCTCTCCCCTATGACACATAGGACACCTTTTATAATCAAAGAGTAGTGGATCTATGACGCAAGTGGCTTTTTGGAGCGCAAGTGAGCGAGGCTGCCTTGTCACAGAGCCTCCCTCAGCCTCAGGCATGACCTAGTCCCCTTCAAATGCTGGGCATCCGGGATGGCAAACCATCTGCCAACCTGAGCCGTATTCTGGAAAGACTGAGTTTCAGAAAGTGGGTAGGGTATTCCATTTTTTTGTTTTGGGGTTGGAAGGCTTATTTACTTATTATTTTTGATTCCTCTATAAAGGCAAAGTGCTTTGAAGAGCTCAATACACATTCCTGGTTCTCACCGAAGAAGCCTGATGGAAGGTAAGATGGATTCCATTCCCCCTTGCCGTTGGTTAGTTCCCTTCAGCAAGTTTGGGGGTTAAGAGCTAAATAGCAATGTGATCGTGTGTGGCATCAAATCCATCAGAGGGTTTATTTAAAGGTTTTCTGGGTTTCATTTTCTTTTTTTTTTTTTTAATGAGGGCAGATGAGGGATGACAGAGCTGATTGGTAAGAATGATTAATCATACTAATCATTAAGTAAACTTGGAGTTATACATTCATTATAAGAAAAAAAGATTAATCCATCAGCCAAAAATTCTCTGATTCACCCTCTATTCTAGATCAAGTCTGAGCTCATTTGATAATCATTCTTCTCTGGGCTTTCTCTTCTCCCTGTACTTGTATTTTAATATTCTTTTTTTTTTCTTTGCTTTTTAAAACAGTGCATAGAATTTGTATATGCCTACTTTAATTCGTTATTAGGAAGAAGTGAAAAATAGAATTATGGCTGAATTTTTGTGTTTTGCTCATCTGGATTTTTAAAATAGTAATTAAATACATTTCTGAAAGGCCTGTGATGCTAGTTACTATGTAGGTTCCACTTGCCTGGCTCTTGGCACTCATGAGCCATTCAGTAAACACTTATTAAATAAAACTAAAAGCCAAAAAGTAGTGTTGCAGAAGAATGCCATTTTCTTCAAATATCTATTTATGGAACATATTGTGCTATGATATTAGTATATTAATATTAAGCATTGTAGGCCTAATTTTTATAGACTTTCATTATTGTTCATAATGACAGCTAAAAAAAATAATAAAGGCTGTAAGTTAGTTAATGAATAGGAAACCCCACAAAGAAGAAACTGAACCTTTAAGTATATGAGTTGGCAGGATTCCGTCTAGCCAACATATGTACCAGAGGCTTGACTTAGAATATAGGAGGTCCATCTGTGCATGCACTGGCCATTTCAGGTGCAGGGTGGCAGACTCCGGAGCCAAAATCTGTGGTCACTTTAGTTCTGATTCTGCTTTTTGGCAGATGGATATGGCATTCTGAGATGTTCAGTCTCATGACACAGATGCCTCCTTGAAGAGTTCCTTATAAAAGTGGCCATCCTCATGTTCACATCTGGAACCAGGAATAGTCATTATTTAGCTTTTATTAAGTTTGGCAATTAAAAAAAAAACAGATAAAAAGATTCTGAGCCATCAGATAGCGATACATACTTTAATGGTGTCCCCAAGCAGGAGGTAGCATAATCCAGCCAAAACAGTGCCAATGTCTCAAAGCTCTGAATTTATATCAGGAATAGGGTATGTCATTAATATTTCTGGAGTTACTAACTTTTGAATTCTCATCTATTAAGTTACATTAAGATGGAAATTAGTCAAGGCTTATAATTTGTATTATGGGCTTGATTCTTGATGCTGATATGTCATAGGTAATAGTGAAAGGATCTGGAAAATATAACCTATAATAGTTGTTAAAAGGGTCACTTAGAAGGTAACAGACCTGAATCCAACTTCTGATAGGAAACAAAGATAGGTGGCTATAAGAACCTGTTTCAAATTCAGAAAGACAGGAAGATGACTTAAACCACAGTTAAGACACTGACTCAAGCCAGGTGCAGTGGCTCATGCCTGTAATCCTAGTGCTTTGGGAGGCCAAAGCAGGAGGATCACTTGAGGCCAAGAGTTTAAGACCAGCCTGGGCCATAGTGAGACCCTATCTCTGCAAAAAATAAAAAATTAGCCAGGTGTGGTGGTGCACACCTATGGTCCCAGCCACTTGGGAGGCTGAAGTAGGAGGATCACTTGAGCCCAGGCATTTGAGAGTTTGAGGCTACAGTGAGCTATGATGATGCCACTGCACTCTAGCCTGGGCAACAGAGCAAGACTGTTGCTCTCAAAAAAAAAAAAAAGACACTGACTCAATTCATTGAGGGAACATTCAACATATAGATTCACTTTCCAGGGAAAGCTAAAATAACACCTTTCCTGATTAATTTGCCACAGTAATCTGGTACTGATTAGAAGTGCCTGGTAATCTATCAACTGTTGCCAATTAAGCTGGTTTGGTTCTTATTTACTTTCAATTTCCCTGTGACCAGGATTATAGCAGAGGGATATGGTCTTCTCATTCCTTAAATAGAACATTCACAGCATCCTATAAAATGCAACTCTATCTTAAAGTACAAAGCAGCCTTATTAAGAAAATTGACTTTGTGACCTCAGCCTGAGAGCCTTAAACTTTGAAAGAAATGGTAGAAAGGAACCATTTCAAAGATTTGTGGTAGGCACAGACAGTGCAGAAAAAGGAGGATGAATGAAGGGAGGGGGGAAGAGAAGAAAGAGTTCTGGGCTTAAGCACCAGCAACATTTTCACTGTATATACTATAATTAAATTATATTTCTATGTATTAATGGAAATACTTTTATTGCTCTTTCTGATTATAAAATAATACATGTTCTTTGTATCAAAATTCAAATATAGGAATGCATAAAATAGAATATGAACATACTCTGTAATACTACCCTCTAACAAAATCATGTTAACAGCTTGGTGCATAGCCTCTTGGTTTGCTTTGTTGTTTTGGCATATAATATAGTACGTGTGTGTAGCAGTAGTAGCAGCAGTAGTAGTTGTGGTTTGGTAAAAATGGAATCATACTATATGCTATTCTGAAGCTTACTTTCTTGACTTAGCCATGATGTTCAGCATCTTCCCATGTTAGAAAATAAAGTCCTTTTTTAATCAATAGCATCAGAATACTCCATTGTATGACTCTTCCACCATTTATTTAACCAATCCTAGACTCGTGGACATTTTAGTAGCTCCAACATTTAGCTACAGAATATATCTTTGTTCATACACTTTTTAAACTTGTCTAATTTTTTTCTCCATAGGATAAATTCTTAAAACGTATTATTTACACTGGTAGACTATAATATCTTGGGATGGAAAGGGAAGCATTCAAATAATTCATCCAACAAGCAGTAGACCTCCCCCTACTATAACCCATTCTTCTCTATGCCTGGCACATAATTTTTTCCCTTTAAAAAGTATTTTTATTGATGCTTAACATTCATATAGAAAAGTACACAAATCATAAAGACATAATTTGTTTATGTGCTCAATTTGAACATACCCATGTGAATGGCACCAGGCTTAAAAAAGAAAATATTTACCAACAGGGGTTGAGCATCCCTAATCTGAAACCAAAATCTGAAATGCTCCAAAATCTAAAACTTTTCGAGTGCCAACATGATGCAACGGTGTATAGTAAACTTTTAATCAAAATATAGCAACATAGTTGGAGACTGAAGCCTGCCATTACTTCTTGTTGCTGAGACAGGGATTCTGATGATACCACCCTGCTGCTTAGTTACTCTGAACACATTGTTTTTTCACTGCATTAATGATATGTCATGTATTTTTTACTGTTAAGTACTCATGTGAATAAGTGTACGAAAACGATTGCTTATCAGTAGCATATAAAATCATCAGGAGTGATGGGGGTGCCAAACAACCACAGATTGTCCACATGGGTGGCTGAGATAGTGACACCTTTGCTTCCTGATGGTTCAACATACACAAACTTGGTTTCATGCACAAAAATATTGAACATATTGTATAAAATCACCTTCAGGCTATATGTATAAGGTGTACATGAAACATAAATGAATTTCATGTTTACACTTGGGTCCCATCTCCAAGATATCTCATTATAGTTTATGCAAATATTCCAAAATCTGAAAAAATCCAAAACACTTCTGCTCCCAAGCATTTTCGATAAGGGATACTCAATCTGTACCTTCTGTCATGCCCCTCACATGTCTTGGACACCTGTCATTCTAACGATTCTCTGTGAGAAAGTCCTTGGTGATCTTATTGACAGTGGTTTCCATGAGTCAGGTGCTAGATTAAGAGCACTGTGCCTTAAAGATTTGATGGTGGAATAGAATATTGATTTGGATGCTGGTGTCAGACCTTCAGAAAGACTCCTCGCCAACAAAGCTGGCCCAGTTGAATGAAATGAGTTTCTAAGATCTTTCACTCTGTCCCCTTAACGCTTTATTATCTCTGTCAGTTTTGGTCTTCTATTTGCCCACTGGACACTGCTTGGCACATATTTTGGTTCATATGATGAAAAAATTCTGGATGACAAAAGAAACTGAATAACTTGTTTTTCATCTGCTTTCCTCCTGTTATCCATCCAGCTCAACTCTGAGTATAGTGTGGGTTGGGGGTTGGAAAAGGGGTCCTGGTTTCCCAATTTGTGATCTCTGTCACCACCTGTGTCTCCTTCTGCACATCTCTTTTCAGAAGCAGGTGACATATACACAATGACTTTCAAATTTTAATTAACTTTTGAGACCTCATTTTTCTAATTTTTAAAGACTTCTAGCTCTGATTCTATGCAAAACGTTTTTCTTTGTGGTGTTCTTGTTGCTTGTTTGGTTTTGTTTTGGTACTGCTTTATTTGTCTTTTCATAGGGAAAAGTTAAGATTGGAAAGGACTATAAAGGGAAGAAAGAATAAATTAGATAAGCAAATGTTTGAAGTTAGCTGCACATGAATGAAAAGAGAAAATATTTGCTTCTTTTGTGCTCATCTGTTTTCATTCCTCTTATTTGAAGAAGCTGAGGTTTCTGGATTGGTTTCTTCGCACAGTCCTGCTGGATGTTGCTGCTCAGGTCACCATGGCTGTGACCCACAGGGCCCATGCACCAGCACCCGTCTCTGAACTGGTAGCTGTTCGTTCCCGATGAGATATGGAACTTGGGCCAGAATATAAATCAAATAAGGCATTAAGCACACTTTTTAGTTTAACTGATTTCCTTTCTTTCTTTCTTTGCTTTTTCTATTTTTTAATTTTATAAACTCTCCTGGTTTTTATTGTGCTCTTTGGAATACATTTGTCACAACCTTCCAGCTGTGTTCACAAGAATGTATTTCAGTATTTACAGAAAATTCTTCCATCCTTTCCTCAATTATCCTAATGAACACTTGTCTTGAATAAAATCTTAACTTTGGTGGATATTGTTGAAAGACACAATTGATTAAAAAAAAAAAAAGTATGGGCAGAGTTTGTTCTGGAACCTGAAGCCATTAATTTTATTGCCATAACTAAAATATTTATAGAATTTAGGGAGGGTTCATCATTATTCTTTACTAGTGAATACTTAATCTTTGAGTAATCTTTATGATTTTATGCAAGGTCATTTATTCATTTATTCAATAAATATTCTTTTGCCTATAGAAATAGAATAAATATGGGCTAGTTCTCCAAGAAGCTTTAAGTTTCTTTATTTCTTTATTCTTTCATTCATGCAGCCATTCAACAAATACTATTGATCATCTTTATGCTACACTTTGTGCTGATCTGTGGATATAAAAGTAAGTGACATATTAGTCTTTTATTCTAGGAGTTCACAGTCTATCAAAGCAGACAGGTAAATAAATATAATAAGTATAATAAAATATGAGAAATGCTAGTGTAGAAAGGTACTGAACGTATCTTGAGAATGCAGAGGAGGGAGCCAGAAATTTTCATAGAGAAGGTAGGTGGGGATTTATGTTATGGGAATAATATTCACATAATATATTATAATGAATAACTATAATAATCACATAATATAGTGAATATTCACATAATATATTACAGTGAATAACCAGATAAGACAGAGGAGGAAGGGCTTGAGTAGAGCCTTGAGGTGAATAAATTGGATTTGGGAATAAGTTAGAGAGAGGACATGTGTAAATATAAGGATTAAACATAAGCATTTTCTTGTAATTTGGAAATTGAAAACCATTTGATATGCCTAGAACAATAATCTTAGGTACAATGGCAAAAATGAGACTGGAA
The DNA here is from genome assembly GCF_041146395.1 of Eulemur rufifrons. Taxonomy (NCBI): domain Eukaryota; kingdom Metazoa; phylum Chordata; class Mammalia; order Primates; family Lemuridae; genus Eulemur; species Eulemur rufifrons. Next base: position 70,596,802 of record NC_090986.1, on the reverse strand, counting down.
ATGTAGCCTGTGGCCACATTATAAGGGACAAATAATATAGAAGAGCTTTTTTAGATTTCTTACTCAAGATGGTAACTAAAAAATCATATGTACATTAGACTCATGCACATAATGATATTTTATGCCTTCCTATACATTGTTAACAAGTATGTGTTGAATATATGATTGAATGCACTAAAGAATATAGCTCTTCTTAAGCAAAGATGATAGCACTGACCCGCACTTCTACAATAAGTTTTTTCCATTAAGGGTCATGAGTTAGTCTTAATATCTTTATTGTCCCTCACCTATTCCTACCTGAAACTATTTGTACATGTTTAAGTGACAGGTCATCAGGATTATCTTGTATAGTAGCAGCTTATCATGTTCCAGCCAATTAGGGAATATGTCTTCAGCTCTACCAATAGCCAGATTTCATGCCCTTAAACCTAACTCTTACATGAAATTACAGCTAACCAAAACATCCTTTAAAACCTTCTCTCTCACTGTGCCATAAGGGAGTTTTAATATATTCATGTAACTCCCAGTTCTTCAGAATTTGACTTCTTTACAGTCAAATTCTTGGAGACCTATTATAAATCCAGCCATCAAAGCACAGTGAGATCTTATGTTAGTCAGTAGAAGGTGGATTATGCTATAGTAACAAATAAGCCAAAAGTCTCAGTGTTGTTAAAACAACAAAAGCTTATTCATGTTGACACGTCAGTGGGACCAGCAAGGGGTGAAGGCACTTGCTGTGGTCACTCAAGGACTCAGACTGATAGGAGTGGGCAGATATTTACACGATTCACAATTACTGCAACAGAGGGAAGAGATGTGGCAAATCTCACACTGGGTTTGACATTTTTTATCCAGAAGTGACACATCACTTTTCCTAAATTTCATTGGCCAAAACAAGTCCTATGGCCACCCTAAATTCAGAAGGGGTGAGAACTTGCAATCCTACCACGTGCCTAGAAGGAGGAACATCAGAAACACGTCACGAACAGCACTAATGCCTACAAGTCTCAAATGTGTTCCTCTTCAACCCTTAGTCTCCCCAGACAGAAGGAATGTCATGAACACAGAATTTTGGAATGTAGAAATATAGATTTGAATTCCAGCCCTGCCTCTAAGTGGTTGGGTGAGCTTGGGCAAGCCTTTAAATTTACCTAGCTTTAATCTTCTCATCTGTTAAAAGAAGGTGGGGGATACTAATATTATAACTACCTTAAGAAGTTGCAGAGATTAGAAAAAATACACATGCTCACACACACAAACACACATCCAAAACCTGTATATACTATTATTCAATAAATCTTGGCAGCTATCATTTATGTTGTTGTTGTTTTCCCAACCTGGTTTGTCTGAACATTCTTTCTCCTCCACAAGCATCCCAGGTTTGCCTTCCCTGCTGACCATATTCCCAAGACAGATTGCCACCCCACCATGTCTTGGGGGTACCCCTCCTCCCCTCCCTTCTACGTCCCACCACTATTCTGGCATGATGTGTCCCTACATCCCAGCCCACACCATTGAAATAAGAGAGAACCAAGACCAGATGTAAGAACAGCGGGTGGCGGGTGAATGCGTGTCTCTGATCAAGGCTATTCCTACAATTGAATAAACAACGCAGAGCACACAACCTTTACCGTAAGAGCTAAACCTTGATAAAGGACAAAGTCAAAGTCAGTTAAAAAGATTTCCCATTATTCCTTTGGGTAAAAACATTTATTTGTACTTTTAAAAGACTGTGTAAGTATTTTCTGTAGGCCACCACTGTGGCAGTCTATTTTCTACAATGAATTCCTAATTATTTTTCATTTTAACCTTTTTACATTTTTAAATTGAAATATACTCGAGGGGCATTTGAGCTTACACTTGTTTATTGTTTCCATATTGTCTTTGACAGGTTCTTGTCTTGCATCATTATCTAAAATGACAACAGGCTGCCGAGGACTTGATTTCCTCCCACACTCGATAGCCCACCATGTCATTTTGTTCCATGTTACGAGGAAGATGTAGACATTTCCTTTGTTAGCCAGACTTTTGAGTTCACCGGGCTGCCTGTGAGAGAGACAGGGAGATTTCAGGCAGGCTGTGCTGCTGTGTTCACACCAAGGATTAGCAGGACCATGGGAAATCCCACATGGGAGCATGCGTTCCTAACGAAGGACACAATGTCCTCTTTCTGATTTCCCCCTTCCCAGGTGTATCTGCAAATCCAGGTAGATGAGTAATTTTAAAGCCATGGGAGACCACTTTTTCTCCCTGTGGATGTGGTGTTTTATGTAACCTCTGTCTAAGTCTGACTCATCTGGTACTCATCATTTCAGGGTGCCCACCTATATCCTCAGTCATATGATTGGTGATGACTGGGGAAGGCACTGTTCATATCAGCATTTCCTGTGTTTTTTATTTGCAGCTGCATTTTGCAATGACTACATTTAATTTCTACACTGTTTGTTGGCACTTATTTGAAAAGATTCTGACGGGGTCAAGTTTAGCCTCTTGCCCTACGAGAGAACTCACCCAAACCAAGGTGATCAAGGAGGAGATTGCTAGATACAAGAGTTGGAAGGGATGTGAGTCCTTTGATCTGTGGAACATGCTGTTTGCAGCCTGTTTGATTTGGCTGCCTAAGTCAAGTCTCCCATGCTGTTTGGTTTATCTGCTGCTGTTGTTTCCTACAAGTCCCTACTTTGATCCTAGACAACACTGGCTGTTGTGGGCTCTCCCTGAGCTTCTCATTAGTCCTTATTAGAAAGTTCCTCCCTTTGACTGCATATTTAAACTGCAGGAGAGATATCCTTGGCTGTCCCTGAAGATGACTGATGATGTAAGAGGAACATAACTGGATTCCTTGATCCTGGAGCCCAGCTGAGATTTAGTCCGGTGGGTGGTGGCAGGAGCCTCTCCTGGTCTTCAGGCAGTATCTTCCACTACCATGGATCCAGTTTCCTGGCCATGTTAAACCTCCTCTAATTCATCCTTTGATGTTTCACCACAGTATTTGTGGGTTAGTGGGCATCATGAGCTTATGGTAGCAGCAAATATTTGAACTTTTCTAAGTATCAGACTTCCATCATTATATTTCTTTAGAAGCTTCTAATACTAATTTTTTGGCTGACTTACTGTGTATTGTCCCAAGCATATTTTCTTGATATCCTTGGGGATAATCATTTTTTCCTCAACTTGTATGTTGAGAAATTTCAAGCCTACTGAAAAGTTGCAAGACTTGTATATCCTTCAACTAGATTAACCAGTTGTTAATATTTGGCACATTTGCTTTATCATCTTTCTACATGTGTGTTTGTGTGCATGTGTTTGTGCTTTTTTGTTTTGTTTTGTTCTGGCTGAACCACTTGAGGATTTGTTGCTGATATTATGACACTTCAACATGCTAGATACTTCAATATGCATTTCCTAAGAACAAGAACATTCTCCCATATTACAATTAGGAAATTTAATATTGATATAATGCAATTATTTAATGTACAGTGTATATTCAAATTTCCCCAGTGGTCCTAATAATGTCCTATATAGCAAAGCTATTTTTTTCTTTTAATTGATCCAAGATCCACCAAGGATCTTGCATTGCATAAAGAGAATAAATCTTGATATCTGCATCTTACTTTTTTTTCTCTGAGTACTCAGCTGACTACTAAATAATGTAATATGGCCAAAACTGGGGGTATCCAAAACTTAGCCTGCCTCAGCTGCCAATTACTAAGCATTATTCTTTTTAAATGCCCATTCTACTGTGGAAAGAGTCATCATACTTTGGCTTTCAGCCATAGAGGACTGGAAGAATGAGAGAATTTATTTGGCAAAATTCGTATGTATATGTTATGCCGAATACTTGGCTAATATCCAGATGAGATAGGCAATTTACAGACTATATAATCAGCTATGGTTCTATCTGTAGTTCTATTATGAGAGACAATGGTTCATTAATTCAAGTAAATGCTATGCCTTGATTAAAAATGTCATTAAGTGAAAGATTGTGAGCTTGAGTCCCTGCTGGGAAATGCAAGACACATGACATTTATGCATATGTATGTGACATTATGCATGTGATGTTCTAATCCAATTTTTGGGAATAGATTATAAAGCACCCTAGTTTAAACAAACACATGACTACAGTTGTCAATAGAGGTAGATATAAATAGTGGCCTGTGCAATTATTTTGCTAATACTGAAGTTCTTTTCAGACAACCTATATTATCACTTTTTTTAAACAAATTGTGCCTTTACCTGTGGATTGATAATTGTTATTAGTTTTTGGTGTGTTTTTATGTGCAAAAAATAGAGAATTGGATACATTAGATAATTTACACTCCTCTCTTCCTTATGCCTGAATTATCAAGATATTTTAAGTGGGTATGAAGTTGAGGTCTAAGTTATGGGGAGAATGAAATAGTCACTGAATATCCATTCTTTTAAATTGAAAATATGCACATACACACAACAGTAGACATTTACAGGAACATGTACAAACAGGTCCTCATTAAACACATTAGCCTGGATGCCTGTGGGAGATGGAGGGAAGTGGAATGAGGATGGAGAGAAAAGGATCAGTAATGACAATAAGCCATGAGCTGAGAAATACATTATTTACAGAGGGAGGTAGCAGTAGAAACAAGAAAGAAAAGCAAGAGTGGCATTGGGAGGGAGGGAGTGGTGTGATCTCACATCTTTCTCTGAGTAGTTCAATGGCCCGTGGCTGCCTACTTCTGAGGAATCTGCTTAAATTTAGGGTGGACTTTACCAGTGGTTGTAGCAAAATCGAATTTCCAAACTCTCAGAGCAGTTTTAGAAGCACCAAAGGGCCCTGATACCTAATAGTTTACATACAAAGGATTAAAAAAGAAGAAGGGAAAAAAAGCTCTGGACAACTCATTCCCAGAGATTTATCACAGCTCACTGCAACCTCAAACTCCTGGGCTCAAGTGATCCTCCTGCCTCAGCCTCCCCAGTAGCTGGGACTACAGGTGCGTGCCACCGCACATGGCTAATTTTTTTCCTACTTTTAGTACAGACAGGGTCTCACTCTTGCTTAGGCTGACCTTGAACTCCTGAGCTTAGGAGACCCTCCTGCCTTGGCCTCCCAGAGTGCTAGGATTACAGGCGAGAGCTACTGGCCCAGCCTTCGTTCCCACAGATTTGTAACAATCACAAAATTAATATTTACAACAACAAAATCTTCCCAAATATCTCACTTTATAAGGAGAATGTTATGGGCATTTCCTGATTGGATAAAAAAATATATCACAAACAAAATATTTTAACTATAGAGACAAAATGAGACACAATAGAGAAGGAACAAACACCATTCTATTGTCCTACCACAGCATGATTTAATGAGGATTTTTAAAAACGTGTCTAGTTTTGCTAAAAATAAGCAAGACTTTTTGTTTCCTAATGCCATGATTTAACCAATTTTAGCTGCTCTGAGCATAAAAACTGTTTTTCTTAGTACATTTCTATAATATTGGGAACGATCAGAGCTGGGTCAGGGGAGGAATTGAGCCCGGAAGCCCTCATTAAAAATGCTGTAACATCTTGAAAAGCCAAGCTTGCTTTTCACCTTCTTTCTTTCCACTGATTCATTATGACCTTGCCTATGATCTTCCAGTTGTTATTTCTCTGGCTATTTGCTTTTTCTGTCAATCAAGTGTTTAGCCAATGACCTTTTCTCCCCGTCCCTAAAAGTGGCTTTCATCATTCTGCTACTTCTTAACTGGTTCATGTTCCCTTCAGCCTTCAAGTTGCTACTTTCTTATTTTGTTTTAGACTAATTATGTTAGCCAAGGTGGGTCCAATCTTTTTGAAGTGTAGAAAGGCTACTCCTTGGTCTTTTCTAAACACCATAAAAGAATCATGAAGATGCTATGCCCGAAACTGGTTTTGTATTTGACCTTCTTTTTATCTAGAGAATTACCCAATTAAACTATCTATCTTATTCTAAGAGAGCATAATTTTAAAGTGATCATTCTTGCTAAGGCAGTGATTTGGATATAAAATCTGCCCATGGAATATAAATATGCCAAAAATGTATTAGGAATAATAGTTTGATTTTCCCAGCAGTTCAAAATGCAAGGGACTCACTCGTACCTGCAATTACTCTTGAGACTGTACAAGGTAGGTGGTCAAAGCAGTTATGTTTATATCCCCTTTTGAAGTACTCTCTTGTGAGTTTTTTTTTTTAACTTCCTTCAATCTAATCTATTTTGTACATCAAGAAAGGTATATTACAAATTTCTGAGAATTATATGTTATGTGGATAACTATTTTTAAAGGATTAGAACAAAATAAGGATGTCTGATGTCTAAAACAAAAATTCTGACTATAATTTAATTGTTGGCTTTTTGGGTTTTTTTTTTTTTTTTTTTGCTGCTGTTGTTTTGTTTTGTTTTTAGTGGAGGAAATATTTTACAGAGCCTAAGAGTAATCCAGGTAGACAAAAGTCATCATTGAGGGAGAGATGTAGGAAATTGGACTGAATCCAATCCAACCTAATAACCTCCCCTAGAATTGATTTTTAGAATAAATCACTGATGCCAAGCTATTAGTTTGTCATTTCCATAATTTTGATTCACCAGAGTACTAAGATTATATTTTCTGATCATTCAGATAAAAAAACTGACTGTTAATTTTAATTTTTGATTATATAATCCAGTCCAGATCCATGAATTGCAATGCACTATTCAGAATCTCCATCTTTCCACATTTCTTCTCATAAGATGGCGCCCTGACTCAATAGGCTAGCAGATAGATACATCTTATGTTCTTAACTTGGTTTTGGTTTTTACTGGGCTGATAGAAGGAATCATAATGAGAGTTTACACAAAATTCTACTCTTCCTAAGCGTAGTATTGATATAAGGACAGTTCTCAAATAGGAAAATATATGGATGTCTAAGTCAGCTTTGAGTAAGGATGATACATAAGACATTAACCTTTATTTTCATATTGCAAGCCCAGGCGTTAGAGTTTGCCACTGAATGCAAGTGAGGATTTCCATTCAGAGAATGGTGGTAGGAAGTGTGTATTGTCAGCTCCAATCTTCTCTCAGCAAGCGTGACCTACAAGGCCACGTGTCAAAGGGAAAGCATTGAGAGAAGATAATCATGCAAAGGGTAAAGGAATGGTTGTGAGGTCTTATATAAAACATGCTATTTTCCAAATAGAACTAAAAATAGCTTTGCTCAAATGTGATAAGGTCCCTTCTGGATTCTGGAAATAGTAGTTTCTATTTATTCTACAGAGAAAGAGATCCAATACATCATCTAACCCTATTAATTACATTACACTATTAAATTTTACATTTGTGTACTGGGAAAAGCATTTTATTATGTCCTGTTAATACCTTGCAGCCTCATTCCTCGTGGTTTGGGAAGGACTACCTTTGGGAGCATGACACAGCAGAATTTGATAATGAGGGAATGTTGATGCATCATCGTAACAGCCAGGCCCCTCTTTAAATAAAAAAGTCTGCGAGGGAACAGAGCAGCTTGTCCCAGTTTTCCACAACAAAAAAACCTTTCAAATAGTTGTTATTCACACAGAGATGTATTTGAATAAAGGTCACAAAATCCAAAATTGCTATGCCACATTTGAGGCTGACTGGTAGGCTGAGTTTTATAAACCATTGGATAATAGTATAGAAGTCAAGGCCGTGGCGTAGGCTCTGCCCACATGCTGGCTGCCGTGGGTCTTGTAATGCTTGTGCAAGAGGACTCAGCCTTGAGGGACAGTCAACTCTTCCTCCTTTACCCAGGGATGAAGGTACATGCTAGAGAGCATGCTTTTGGTCTTCCAAGCATCACAATCCTCATAATCGCCCCGTGGGAAGGGAAGCTTTCATTCTTTAAAAGGGGTCCCATCCCAGGGACATGGTACTGAGTGACTTGGAACCAGAGACTCCAGGTCTGTCCTGTCTATGCGCTCACAGTCTCCCCACCCCGCTGGGCTCATGGCGAGAGATGGCATGTCCCTCCAGCCTCATTTCAGTAGGTGATTGTTTTTTTATAGATTTCTTTCCAGCGCAGGTTTTTATTCCAAGGAACAAAGGGAAAGCTGGCTGACCATGAGCTAAAACATTTCCACGGGTCTTCATTTGTAATGTTGTGATCCAGGCGTCTCATTTTCCTTTCTCAAAAATCACTTTCTGAGGATGGCTCAGAAAAAAAAGCATCGAAATCCCCACGTGGCTTTCGGTGTCACTCGAGATGAGAGTCTGCTGCTGCTGCCCCAAGACAGGTCAAGGCTATGCATTTCAGATGAAGTCTGTTCTTTTCTTTAAAGCTTATCTGTTGGGGAGCAACAGCCCAAGAAGTATCATCTTGAAACACACTCATTTGATCTTATTTCCACAGTGCCACCTCTGGCCTCATTCCACACTGTCACGATGCCCAAACACATACAGTTTGGGTCATTCTGAGCATTATACACTTCCTGTCAAATGAAACATGCATCAGAGATAAGGAAGATATACCAATTTTTAAACTTCAATAAGGAAATGAGAATTCGTGTTGCCAAATTAAAATCATCTCTAACAGTGCATGTACTCTATTGTTTCAGAAGTAGATAGAATAGAGAAATGTGTGTAGCTGCCATTTTAAATTAAGAAGTATTCTGGAAATGATTTTAAATCTATAATATTTGGAGAGGGGATATGTGAAGAAGAAGATATTTAATTGTGAAATGACAAATGAGGACACAAGGTTTCATTTGTTTATTTTCTACCATTCTTCCAAGGCCACTTAAAAGATCAGATTCTTTACTCAAATCTTCTGAGCCTCATTTCCTGTAAACTATTCCACAGACAGCTGAGGGTCACAGAGAGTTTTTGGTCTGAAAGGTGATCTTCAGGAAGTGAAAAAGGACTCTTGGGATATTGAACCTTTAAAAAGATATTAACAAGCGGCCTGGTGGCCAGTTGTGAGTTTTCCCACTGAATTGCTGATACCACAGTGACGTTGTCTGTGCCTCTGGCCCCTCCCCTAGAAAATGATACAGATTTGGGTAGCAGAAAAGGCAGCTTTAGAAAAATCAGCCAATTCCAACTGAATCTATGACTGCGTATGTCAGAACTGTAGGACTAGCAGAAACCTTGAAAGTTCTAGTCTTTCTAGGTATTCAGAAGGAACTCCATGTCTATTGGTACTTTACTTGGGATGGCCTTTTATTATTTTCTAAGTACAATTATGAAAATATTATCACCTCCTGGAGAGGTGGGAAAGGTGAGTATCATTGTTCTGCAACGAGGAAAACCGAACTATCACAGCTGAACTGTGGGCAGGCCCAAAGTGGCAGATAGGAACCAATTACCCAACTCTCATAATTTTTCTCTTCTTCCCTCAGCTGAGAAAATCAAGAACACAGTTCAGGCATGAGTTCTAGTCACTTCTCTGTCACTGTCTAGCTGTGTACCCTGAGTAAATCTCATCTGCAAAATGGGAATTATTCCTGCTCTACCTGCCCTACGTACAAAGTAGTTGTGGGGAACACACGAGATGCACAGTGCTAACCTTGTTTGCCCATGCTCAAAAATAAATGGCGCAAAATCCTTATTACCACAGTGATGGGAAAATTGAGACCAGACGGTAGGGGTGAGGGTAGGCAGAAACCGAAAGCCCTGGCTTATCTTCTAATTAGATACGTTACTCTTGTCAAATTGATTAGCTTCTGTGTTTCTCTGTTTCCTCTGCTACACTTAGAAGGTTGTACCAGAACATTCTGAATATTTTTTCGATTCCATAGGTGAGGGTTCTATCCCAGTTTGCTTTTCTATGCACCATGCTGCCTCTGAGACTCCTCCTCTACTCCCTGAAGATGGGAACATTTACGTGCTGTAGAAAGGCTAGGTATTGCCAAACCAGTGTAACACATTTGCAGTCCCACTGTGATTCTTTTCTTTTTTTTTAAGGATTGTTAGGAGCCCGTAGCAGCCCTAATGGAATTAAAATCACCAGGCAAAGCATAATGAGGAGTAGGAGTCAAATTATTTTAGGAACTACTAAGACGTGGTCCCTGGCCCACTCAAGAACTCACTAAGACTCATTAGTCTGCATGGCACCCGACAGGGACAGCCCTCTCTGAAGTGTCCCCTCCTTCCCAGTGCTGCTCAGCTCCAGCCACAGCAGCAAATGTCAGCCCCTCTAAGAACCAGCCACTTAATTAGGTGTGGAGAATTGGCGGAAAAGGCAAGTTGTGCAGGTAAAATGTAGGGCAGAGCTTAGGAAGGGAGAGCCAGGGGAGGGTGGATGTTTTCCCATTAGCCTTCACCACACCAGGAGCAAGATTTAGAAATCTACAACAAAATTACCTACTGACATAAAGAATTAGGGAGAGTATCTTTTCTGGACTTAAAGACAGAGAGTTACCTACCTAAAGGGGTCCTGCTCCCTCAGGCTGCTTCCCCTGCCGTGGACACACAGGGAGGAGTGTTTCCCTGGAAAGGAGTCCCCCTCTGCACCCCTGAAAACACAGACCCCGCACGCCTACCCACTCACAAATACACACGCACATACACACACGACTCATTTTGCTCCAACCCTTTACAAGTCACATGGGGCTTCTCTGTCTATTATCTTGGTCTGTGCATGACACAGTGAGATGGGGCAGGTGCTGGACCATTTTACAGATGAGAAAAGTGACGCTCAAAAAATTAAAGCAATTTTCCCAGCTTGCCAAAGATAATGGAGAATTCAGTCCTCAAGCCTAAGTCTCTTGAGAGCAAACCTAATACTCTCTCATTCAGAGGGACTCTAACCTTTGTTCTTCTTCTAAGTTGATCTAAAGGTCTTACTCAAGGCCTAAAGCAGGTAAAACAAAGCATGTAGGTACACTGAAGGAAAAGAATTACATAGAAACAGGACCGGGCGCGGTGGCTCATGCTTATAATCCTAGGACTCTGGGAGCTCAGGAGTTTGAGACCATCCTGAGCAAGAGTGAGACCCCTGTCTCTACTACAAATAGTAAAAATTAGCCGGGCATAGTGGTGCACGCCTGTAGTCACAGCTACTTGGGAGTCTGAGGCAAGAGGATCGCTTGAGCCCAGGAGTCTGAGATTGCTGTGAGCTAGACTGACGTCATGGCACTGTAGCCCAAGTGACAGAGTGAGACTCTGTCTCAAAAATAAAAAAAAAATAAAAAAAAAAAGAATTACATGGCAACGGCCCCTGATCTCAAAAAGATAAAATGTTTATAAACAAATCAGCATATTATACTGAACCAAAAGCAAACTCATATGTGCAATGATTTCCCAAAATGTGCTAAAGGGAGGTCAGGAATTAAGCTGGCAAGCTGGAGAGTGCATGGGATTAATTTTCTGGAGGAGGGAGGTTTAGAGCTAACTTTGTGGGTTCTAGTCTCTCTGAGAGAGAGAGTGCATCCACTTGGAGCATCTGTTAGATTGCAGCAGATGGAGCACATCAGAAATGTATTTTCCTTTTTATTTTATCTCTAGTTCCTTAGAGAAACCTGGCACCTAGGGTACTATAGAGAGAAAAGAAAAGATAAGTTCATTTCTGTATCATCATATAAAGACATAAACACTACTTACTCCTGGGGGTGTTATTTCATTCTTTTTCCTCCCTGGTGGGTTTTCTAATTAACTGTACTAAAATAAAAACTAACAATGAGATTTAAATGCAATATTTTCTGAAGAATGCACTGAGTTGCTTTTTTTTTTTTTTTTTTTTTTTTTTTGCAGTCTCAGTGGACATCTGATCCCCTGCTGCCTTGTTTGAAAACCAAGAAATTGTGCTGATTTAACAGCTTGCAATTTATCATGAGAAAAAATTCCAGTTTTGTCCTTTTTAACCTGCGTGTGAACCTTTGACTTTTATCTCACCTCTTCACTCCTGCACCCTCCGTAAAGATGTCCGAATCTGACCCCTCATCTGGATTTTCTGGAAGTGTGGAGAATGGAACTTTTCTCGAGCTGTTTCCCACATCCCTGTCCACGTCGGTGGACCCGTCCTCAGGCCACCTGTCAAATGTCTACATCTATGTGTCCATATTCCTCAGCCTTTTAGCGTTTCTGCTTCTGCTTTTAATCATTGCCCTCCAGCGGCTCAAAAATATCATCTCCTCCAGTTCCTCCTACCCGGAGTATCCAAGCGACGCTGGAAGTTCTTTCACCAATTTGGAAGTCTGCAGTATTTCCTCTCAAAGGTCCACTTTTTCAAACCTTTCATCATGAAGAAAATGGCAGATCCCTTGAATGTGGCAGCGGCTCAGGCTTTTCCTTACAGAAGTGTCACATGAAGCATCACCTCCCGAAGGAAATGACCCTTCCGGTGTAGACCTGCTTCCCCTTCATCTCTGATTTCTTTTCTGTTCATGATGCTTTTCATTGGGAGCGGAGAAGCTGATGCTAACAGAAATGTGTGCAAACTTTGAGGGGCAGAATTGCACATAAACTGCTTGACAGATCCGGAGAGGGCTTCTTCTTCGGGTGGATCAGTTCGTTCCACTACTGGATACCGTGGGCTCGGCTGAGGCAGCCTCTGGGTGGATGCTGGATATGGACTCTTGCACTTCATTTCTCTTATGAAACCGTGAAACCAACAGCCTGCAGAAACTGTCAAAATTAAGTCTAAACTATTTAGAAGACATCCTCCATTTTTAAAAGATAAAGTGGAGACACCAAATTAAAAAAGGAAAAGAGAGAGTCAATTTAGATTTAATGTATAACATTTCTAAAACTGAGGGTAAAACTGTGCTAAATATTTTCTTCCATTTTGCTTTAACAAATGAAAATCACATTTATTAATGAATGTAAGTCATTTGGAAACGTTTTGGAAGAGTTTAACTTTTAATAGCAAGATAAATATGTGTTAGGATGCAGTTTGTAATGTGTTGCTGCCTCCTGCAGTTATTTTTTTTTCTATTTATGTTGTAGTCATAATGCCCCAAGATTGTGGAATTCTTTGTGATAATTGCTGTGACTATTACTAAGAGAAGCACCAGAAGAGACACCAAGAAGTTTTTATTTTATATGCATAATTTCCACCAGCAGGAATTAAGCATATGGAAAATGTTCATTAGTTGTATTTTATACAGTAATAACTCCTAGCAGTCGTGTACATTCCTGTATTCAGTTTCATAGTCTTTTTAGTGCAGAATTATATTAAGCCCCCAAGATGTCTGACATTTCTTCCCTGATGTTAGCTTGCAAAACTTAAGAGACAAAATTGCAAATACACATTATTATATACTCTGTGAATGTTACATGTCTCTGATAATTAGTTGTTGTATGTTACCATAATCTTCTGCATTAGGATTCCAGGATGTGGGTTCGTATTAAAAATTGTAATAGCTGGGAGCCTTCGTGATCCTGGGAGAGGCCACGCTGTGGTCGGCCAAGTACATCTGAACTTGGCGGCGAGCTGCAGGATTATCCATGAAATGAGGCATACACGTGAGCACAGACACGGAATGTGGAGGAAATCAATCTGCCCCGAGAAACAAAAACAAAGCAAACAAACTACAGCTTCTTAAGAGTAAGAATTTTAATTTAATTTTAAAAATAAATGGCCCCCAGCGTAAACACGCAACCTGCGGGAGGCCACTGCATCCACGTGCCGTAGTCTTCCCATGACAACCGAATCATTCCTTGTCCAAAACATTTAGTAACCTTAAGCGGTGCAGCCTCCACACATCCCTTGGTTGGGCTGTGCAGTCAGCACTCTCCGGGGACTAGAATGGGAAAAAAGAATCCACCATTTTTATAGGGTCTGTCTTTGTGGTTCTAAAGTGCTGAGAGAGTTGAGGGCTGGGAATGAAGGCTTCTCCTTCTTCTTCTTTTAATCCATAAGCCTCACTTAAATCAGACCACATTTAACTATTTATATATCAAAAATGTCCCCAAACACCATAAGACCAGCACAGAGTTGCTGCCCTAAAATGTATAATTAGTGAAAAATTTGTCTCTGCTACCATTTAAAGCATGGCAGTGGGTTGGGTGTTATTATGTAGTATAAAAACTGGACTAGAGAAACTGCTATTTTAGAGCACTATTAGCATTCTCTGAGTATATGTATATGTGTGTGTATATGTATATATATATATATATATATATATGCACATACTCCCAATTAAAAGTTGTGTGAAAGCCACACAGGATTCCAGAGACATCTATATTAGCACTTTTGCTCTTTGATTAATCTTATGCTATTTTGGTGAATGAGAGAAAAAAGGACATGGGTGAAGTGGTTTTAAAAAAATAAAAGAACAAATTTGCCACACGACAAGACAATCTGCTTGCGATCTGTCCTAAGGGGTACAGATCCTTTCCTTCTGGAAGAGATAGAAAGATTTCTGACAGCAAAACTACTTTAAAAATCAAATCAAATCAAACCCGCAAGCACACTCCCGCCCCTCCCCTGCCGCTGTGGTTCTTACTCTCAACGTTAAGTAGAGTAATTAGAAGCAACATTCAAAGATGTAAAACAGGGTTTGTCATTACGAGCTTGCCAAGGTAACAGACTGTACAACTTGAGATGAATTTGTGTTGTTTGAGAAGTTCAGAAAGGTTGGGAGATGGGTTTATAAATAAAGCGGTGGAGCCCATTGAAAGCCTGGTTCTGCTCTGATTTTTTTCAGTGGGATGATCCACAATCTTCTCTCCCAGAGAAGAAGATTTTCCTAGTAATTTTTAGCATAGACACACATAACACACATACACATATACATGTAGAATAGAGAGATACATATTTACATAGGTAGAGATACAAATATATCACTCCTTTTTTGCATGTCCCTTCTGAAACAGGGTCAGTAAGGTGTGACCCAGATTTCAGTCTCTCCCCAGCCCTGCAAGGGTCACCCCTCTCTGAGACAGTAAATCCCACATTTCCCATATGATATAAAGAACACCTGGGTGCCTGGAAAATATAGAGGTTCCCAGGCCACACCCCAGACCTTCAAGAGTGGAGCCATGCAATGGGTATTTGCAACGAGGACGCAGGTGATATTTACGATCGGGAGACCCACTGTGACAGAGGAAGGGTCATATATGTTGCTCACGTGTATTTGTGGAAAACAGGGGGTCTTATCTCTGAGCCACCACCCATGTAACCACGGTTTCTCCAAGCTGAGCACCTCACCCCCACCCCAGCCCAGAGCCCTCCCTGGGACCTACTCTCCTGCTCCAGCCTGAACCCAGGCCACCTTCCTCCTCGATGGAAAACTGCTGCTACCATACTGGACTCGGGAGGACAGGGATGTGAGGAAGGTCACACTACTTTCTTGTCCTATCTCTTAATTCCCACAGCTCCACTTTCACAAGATCACATGCACATGACAGACCAGGTTAGAGGACTGGGAATAACTGACACGATTGACAAGATGAGAGAAAATACTTCACATTATGCGCTAAGTGAGACTATTCCCACAGTCCAAAGGAAACAACAGCACAACCAGGCAAGCAAATATTCTCCAGGAGAAGCGCCAGTTTCTAGACTTGCTGCCTGGTGTGAAAGTCTTCCTTCCCCCTCCGAGACAGGCTCCCACTTCAAACCAATGCGAGAGCCACTCTCCTCCCATTCCCCCATTAGAAAGTCCCCTGGGGTCTGTCCCCATTGGTCCAACACACAGCACCTAAGCCTTCAGGGAGCCTGAGCCAATCAGGAGAGAATAATCCCAGGCTGCGTGTGGAGGGGTGAGTGTGGGCGGGCTGCGGGCAGAGGGCTGTGGCAGAGGTGCCCACGGGAAGCTCCGGGCTTCCCAGGACCAGCTCTTTTCAGCCTGTTTCCATCAGCAAGAGGTCAGTTGTGCTGCTCGCCTTTCTGGTTATCCAGTGGGCTGCTTTTATAATCAAAAATGTGTCTGTGTGTGCACGTACACACAGACATATACACACAGAAACTCCCAGGCACCCTCCTTCACACACACACACACACACACACACACACATACACACATACACACACTCTAAGAACAAACAATAATTTTCAATGTTCAAAGACTATACTTCAATTGTCAAAGCCCACTTATCCCAATTTCAGCCTGCCTTCAGTGGCAAGCAGAGCACTCACATTCCCCCTCATTCATCTGTCAAAACCACACCTGGACATCCACCACTTTGTAAACGCATTTCCTATTCTTACTCCTTTTTATTGCGACAGAGCCCGCTCTCCCCTGTAGTCACTTCTGACTATCCAGAGACTTCGTCAAACTATTGCAAGTACATTTCTTTATCTTGGATTGGATCCATTCTGAGGCAGGGCCTTTGCCACCCTAAACACTGTAAGGAGACATTATTATCAACGGGCATTTATTAAATAAATGAGTACATCCTTTGGCACTAGATAGAGCAAACAGACATAGTCCCTGTCCTCATGAAGCTTAAAATCTAGTGAGAAAGATACCAAAGCAAATGAACAATTTGTATAATTGCAATTGCAATTAATGCTAAAAAGAGAATAAAATTGTGAAATGGTAGACAATAAGGAAAACACACTTAAGATATGGTGGCCAGGGAGGGCCTTTCTGATGAGATCACATACACATATTTGACGAGTATTGGGAAGAATATTCTCTGCAAAGGGGAGAGCATATACAAAGGGCCTGTGGCAGGAAAGAGCTTGGCACATGTGAGCAGAAAAGTCAGGGTGCTGGGGTGCCAAGCATGAGGTTGGGGAGGTGGGCAGGGTGAGTTATGTAGGGGCTGGTAGGTTAGAGTAGGAGCTTGGCTTTTATTCTGAGTGCAACATGAATCCATTGAAGGATTTTGAGTAGGGAAATTACATAATTGAATTAATGTTCAAGAAAAATGACTGTAGATGCTTTGTGGAAAATAAACCAGAGATGGACAAAAAGTCCTATTCAGATCCACCCTGGTTGGGGTATAGGAGTGGGTGGAGAGTTATCTCCCAGCTACAAATATCTGTTCATCTTTTAGCCATGGAAACGGTCTTAGCTAAGAGTGAGTGTTACTGCACAGCCCTCTCCCTCCTCCACTGGTTTCTAACACACGCTCATCTCCTGCTCTCCTCTCTCTCCCTCTCCCTCTCTCTCTCTCTCTCTTTTACACACACACACATGCACCCACACATGCAAACGCACGCACGCACACTTTCTTCACCTCTCCTCACCTAACCTGTCCTCATTCTGCCCTTGTTTAAAATCTTTGGATCATTTTCAGCCCATGTAACTAACCATTACTGTAGTGTTTTTAACACGCTGTGCAACTACTGTTGCAATGCAACCCTAATACTGCAGGAAAGATAAAGCACTGAAAATGTTTGCTCCTTTGAAAATTCCATTCTCGATAGAGCTATTATTCTCTGTGTGCTATGTGGCTCATTCCTAGGATTCCAGCCTGTTGTGCACAGTTACATTTTTGGATAGTTTCTCCCCAATTTTCTGCCTACCTGTTTAACTAATGCTACATGCCATGGAACACAGGACTGGGGTTCAGACAGACCTTTGTTCAAATCCCTAAGCTCTAAATGTTACCTCTATGACCTTAGGCAACTTCTCTGAGACTCCAGATCTTGGGAACGTGGCGAGAATGAGAACTTCCTTACAATGTTGTTAGGATTAAGTAAGAAACCATATGTAAACTTTCTAACTCACATACGTGGTGAGCGACACTATATATGCAAAGGTCAAGCAAACATCATTTTGGACTTTGGACTTCAGAAGATTCAAATTTTCCCCTTATTTCTTCCCACCACCTGCTTTCACCTGCATCCTCTCGCTTTTGCCAACCTCCCCATCCAGGTCTCCCATGGCCTCAGCGAGCACACATTGGGGGAGAGCTCATGGAAGCTGTGTCCCCCAACAGCTCTACTTACTTATTTCAGCCTGTCCCCTTTCCAAGGACAGGGGGTGTTGGGGACAGAGTCGTGTGGTGTAATGCAAGTAATAACGGTGGAGAAACAGATCGAGAACGAGGACTGCGGCGAGCTCCCCATGGTTTGTGGAGATAATGCGTGTGCTGGAGGGATTTGGGGCTACAGTCAGGCTTGAAGTGGTGCTAGGAAAGTCAGCGTTGGGATGAGACGGTGCCTGGAGCAGTCAAGTAACATTGTGGCCTCTCTAGATTAGCTGAAATTATCCAGAGTGGGCCCAGGTAACCAGCCCCTCTGGACTCTATTCCAGTTCAGCTGTGCAGCATTTCATTGATATCAAACTGGCCTCATTTCCTCATGTCTAGAGCAGGCTTCATACTGCTAATCCCTAGAATTCAAGAATGTAAACTTCATGAAGGATTTTCGTGTATTGCTCCTCATGGATACCAAATTTAAAAAAAAAAGATAGTTCCTTTGTCATAAAATTCACTCAACCAAAGATATAGTAACTCTGATGATTAAGAAGCTAATTCAAGACATCTGAGTACCAAGACTTATCATGTTTTGCTCTATGTGCATAAATGCCAGTCTAGAGGGAATTCTGGTTAATGAAATGCCAGATAAGCTCACTATAATACCAGTTATAATAATAGTAAAAGTGCCTAAACCTGCTTACTACTAGTAGTAGAAAAAAACTGGTTTAGTTCAAGATGATAATTCAAGCAGGAATGATAACAGTGATAGATAATATTAATTGCTAGCACCTATATAGTCATTACTGGGTGTGAGGCACTCTTTTAAGCACTTTACCTATTCACTGAAAGCACCCCTTGAGGTAGGTACTATTATTCCCATTTTACAGATGAGGAAACTGAGGAAGGTCATAAAGCTAATGAATGGTAGAATCGTGGCTCCTACCCAACAAATCAAGCTCTAAGTTCTGCAAATTATCTATTAATACTAGGTTTTAATATTCCTTTCATTCAAAAGTTATCATTGTTTAATAGATACATTTGGGGAAATACTTATTCACAAAGGTAAGTAGAGAAATAAATATATAACCGAACATTAAACCTTGTAATAAAGCCTGGTCTAAACACATACTGGCTGAAAGTGGAGAAAGGAAGCATTAGCTGCTGCTTTCTTATCTAAATCTGACACAGGTACCCTACAGCCTCCCTACTCATTGACATGCCCATGGCCACAGCTGTGCAATACTGAGCAAAGGCCCTGCTTGTGGGATGTGGGTGCAAAGATGGCTCAGCTCCATGGCAGCCTGGGAGCAGGGGACACATACATACAAGATGCACCCAGGAGCCCTTTCTTGGGGCAGGTTCATTTCTGAGGAGATAAAGCAACATATTTAGCAAATATTTATTGAGTACCTACTATATGCCAGGCATTATTCCCTGCTCTTGGGACTCAACCATGAGCAAAACAGACAAATATCCTCCAAGAAGTTTAAATTCTAGTGAAGGAAACAGACAATAACAAATAAATAAGTAAAATATATAGTATGTTGGATAATTATAGATGCATAGGAGAAAAAACCGAAGCCAAGGAAGGGGATAGAAAGAGTTGAATATAGTTGAAACCTTTCTGAGAAGATATTGTCTGAGTTGCAAAAAGCATCTTTTGCTCCTATCACCATGACATTACAACCCAAAGGATGAGCTTTACAGTGTGAAAATGGTTGTTGGGCCTCTACCATTTCAATCATGTTTCAACATAAAACATAAAACTTATGAAACAAACAACATAAAACATAAGACAAGTCAAAGTCAGCCTTCATAGATTTACCTGAAAAAGAGAACGGAAAAGCAGGGAAAGATCCCTCATACTTTGAATTGACATCTCATTTCTCTGTCTTTCATCAAAGGTTTTGTTGATTTCTTTTTCACCTAATTGAAATAAATGCATGCCAACTCAGCCTCAGCTACGTGGCTAGAAGCAGGAACAAACTGCTAGTAGAATTCACTAGCTGTAAAACTAGCCCTACTGGAATGAAGTATAAGGTACAGCAGGCCTTACAGAGAAAGAAAGAAAACTGTTCCCAAGCTGAGGATGCTTGAGCCAGCCATTGGCCAGTGACCGGGTACAGAGGAAGGCATTGCAGTAGCAGCAGTAAGTCCGAAGGCGTGAGGCACGTGCAAGGAGCTACTGGGCTTTCCACATTCTCAGCACATGATGCAGAGGCAGGGAAACAGACCAGCACAGAACCACCTTCAAAGTACCTCAGCCTTCCACTGGTGCGGCATCTTAATTCCCAGTGTCCTGGTGTCTGAACAGCATCTCAAAGCTTGTAGCTAGATGCCATATGCAGCACTTTCACAGGGTGGGGAGGGGACCAAGAAACTCAAGACAAAGGACAGTGGCCCTGCGTGGATAGGCTGTGCCTCCTTCCTCCTTCCCCCCACTTGCCTCCATCTCTGAGGATCTGCGGGTGCACTTCCTGCTAATGCCTCTGAGATGACGAAATGGCTAGTTAAGCGTCTTACACGGAGTGGCAGGAGATGGCGTTGAACCAGCCAGGACTTGGACCAGCAGGCCTTTTATCCTTGCTGCTGAGTCCTCGTAAGCAGAAGAATGACGTGATCACGTGCTTCAGAAATTTATTTTAATGTAGAAGTCATGATAGTCACAAAAGTGGTCTGTAAAGTGTTGTTTTTTTTTTTTTTCAGTTCTTGGCACATACTATGGCTTCTTAATATTTGTAGCATGAATGAGGGAGTAAAAGACAGAACAATCACGCAGGAACCAATTCCCAGAAGGACAGCATTAGAATCCTTGGAACTGAAAGGAAAACTGACTCACGATGATGATTTCACCAGCACCATCTGAAAATCCACAGAAACGATTTGCATGGTAGGCCCTTTAAGGATCTTTACAATGTGTCTGTTTCGTCACAGCAACTATAGAAATTATTCTTTTCCTTAGAAAAATATTACATAAGTGGAGGCCTGGCCCAGTGGCTCACACCTGTAATCCTAGCATTTGGGGAAGTTGAGGCAGGAGGACTGCTTGAGGCCAGGAATTTGAGACCAGTCTGAGCAAGAGCAAGACCTCATCTCTACAAAAAATAGAAAAATTAGCCGGGTGTGGCTGCACATGCCTGTAGTCCCAGCTACTCGGGAGGCTGAGGCAGGAGGATCGCTTGACTCCAGGAGTTGGAGGCTGCAGTGAGCTATGATGACGACACTGCCCACTAGCCCTGGTGACTGAGCAAGACCTTGTCTCAAAAAAAAAAAAAAAAAAAGGAAACAAAAGAAAAGAAAAGTAAGTGGAAAGAAGTCAGACTGGAAAACATGTGACCACAGCTTGGATCACTGAGTTTTGGAGTTGAGTAGTACTTTGATAGAGCAGGGCATACCATATACCATGAAAATGTTTATGAGGACATGAGGAAAGTGGTAATAAGCCAAAGAACACACAAAAATTTGCTGAACAGGAAAAAGGATCTTATTTGGTTCAGTGAATTCGGCCTATTTGAAACTTTAACCCTCTTTCTGACTCTCCTCTTGCAGCTCTCAGTCAGCTGTTCCAGTAAATAGGAAAGTAGTTCGAGCTTATTTGTACTCTCTGCTTCAGTGCCCCTGCAGACAATTTATCCCACACTGTTTACAGGACTGAATGAAATCCACAGTTCTGCCTGAATTCTTTTCCCCCTTCAGGGGTTTTGCTGCCTCCTGGTTTGAGCTCCCTCCAACTTGGGAGAATAATTTATTCCGCTGTATCCTCTCTACCCCTTCCCTCCTGCTTCCATCCTTCATTAACCCCAAAGGCTTCTCTTCTCCAGGGTTTCCAATGGTCTCTTCAACTTTTCCCAGCAACAACTTTTCCCGTGTCTCACTTAGGGACTTAGCTGGAGGCGGTGTGCTTCGAGTCAGCAACGCCTCCTGGATTATTCTTCTGCATGCTGAGCTACTTAAAAAACTGTCTTGAATCATAATCCCAGCAAAGCTGAGGTCCTGGAGGCATTTGTACTTCAATCTACAAAAGTTTCTCCATAGGATTTGATTTTCAATTATATTGCCATGAGAGAGTAGTGAAGGAAGAAGTTAATTTATGGAATCAATATGCATGTTCCAATCATTTGTGACAGAGCTGATTATCAGATATAAATTTTTTGAAAAGCATTTAGAATGATCAGTTTTGTTTTGGTGACAGAATGGCTTTGTCTGACTCTTGGTACTACCTCTGTTCCACAGTATAACTAAAATACGTAGGAGTATTTCACTCTAATCTCGACACCACTCTTTCTTCCTACATGAATGCCACATCAGCATCACAAATTCAGTGCAATTATTTAACCAAGGAATGTTGTCTTGTAGGAAGAATGGCATTTTAAAAGGTGTTCATTTCCTTATAATACACTCTTTTTTCTCTTGATGGGCCTCCATGGTCCTAACTTAAATTGAGGGAGAGAGATCATGCCCTAACCTTGGGGACAGGGCTCAGGAAGTGGGGAGAAACCAATGTCACCGGAAACAGAGCAGTTATGGAGAGAAATTATCTGGTCTGTAAGCCGGGGCCTCAGGAGGGCACTCGAGTGAGCCAATGCCAAGGCCACAGCAGCAGTGGGGATCTCAGCCATGGCTCTCTCCTTCCCTTGTCACCACGACTTTTTGACTTCCTCAGCCTCCATTTACTATTCAACCCACTGCAGTCTGGTTTCTGCGCGCGCGCACACACACACACACACACGTACACACACACATATTCGTGACTGAAAGTGCTGTGCTCTTTGATGGTCACTAACAATTTTTTGTCATTAAACCCAATGGCCACATCTCTATCCTTCCCTTGCCTGAACTCCCAGCATTTGACACACTGTTGAATGTCCCCTCCTCAACACGCTCTCTTCCCCTTGTTCTCAATGTCCCACACTCCCCTGCCATTCCTCTGGCCACTCCTTTCCCACAACTTCCTCTGCATCTTTTTTCCCAACTCCTCTTTTAAATGCCAGGGCTCCCCAATGTTTGTGCTCAGCCACCTTTTCCTCTCTCTCCACACAATCACACCTGCTTCCACGACCTCATTGCTGTCCACATGCTGTTGACTCCCTGCAGACCCAGAATCTACCTCCTGCCCCAGACTTCCTGCCCCGCTGCCCACAACCTGCTTCCTCCCTCACCTGCATTCACACAACCAGGAATCCCCACTTCAGACCTCCAAACAGCTCTTGAGTTCACCCACTTCTCTCGAACACCATTGTCCTAGTTCAGGCCACTTAGCTGGGATCGTTTCATTTCTTTTATTTTTATTTATTTTATTTAAACAGCAGCAAGTAACTAGGATCCTTAGCTGGTCTTCTGGCTCCCTCTCTCATCTTCCTGCAATCCATTCTCCAATCTACAGCCAAAGTAATCTTCCTAAAATGAAAATCTGATCCGTCATGTACCACCCTTCAGGAGCTTTTCTTTGAGCTAAGAATAAAGATAAAATTTCTCCAGTGACTACAAGGCCTTCAGGCCCTGCCCCTCAATCCTTCATCTCTTAGGACTATCCTAACTTTCTTTCTCCCTCCCCTCTCCCCAATCTTTGCACATGCTGCCCCCTTTGTCTGGAACACCAGTTCCTCTCCCCATCCCCAGTGCCTGGCTGGATTGTACACACCCTTGCTTTTCGCTTAGATTTCACTTTTCCCAGGGATTGTTCCATGTGCCTCCCTGGCCGGGTGTCTCCTAGCGGCTTCCTGTCTCCCCCTGTTGACAGAACACATGCCACTCACGGCTGCAGTGACTCGGCTGTCTCCTCTCCCACGTGGAAACTGGAGCCCCCTGCAGGCAGGGCTGCACCTGTCCTCACAGCCCAGGGCGGGGTACACAAGTCACCCTCAATCAAGAGCACACAAAGGAACGAGTGATAACCCACAGAAAATATAAGTAAACTTTCCTCGTGTGCGTCAATATTTCCATAGAGAATTCATTTAGAGTAATAAATCAAAGGTTCACTTTTAAATGTTTGTTTACAAGCTACACAAGACCCCATAAAACAAGGGAAAACAGAGGGAAAAAAATCTTAGTTTAAATGTCTTTTTCCATGTCATTTGGCTACATAAAGCTCAGTGTTGCCTTTTTTAGTATTTGTAGGTCCTGGTCTATAGGCTGCCCAAAGCTTTGGACCCGCTCCTTTTAGCTTCTTCTGAGGCTAGAGTGGAAGCGTTATATGCTCCGCTCCATGCCCTCGCTGTAGACAGTACGTGCCCCCAGCTGTTACTAATTCTCTTTTGGTGCCACTTTCTCTTTGTTGAAGGAACCTCTGTGACTCAGCAGTTTGCAACCTGCCTTCTTAAAGGAGTTAGACCATTTTACTCAAAGCAGACCAAACACAATTAACCACTGCATACCTCACAATAATTAAGTTAGAGAAACATTGTACAGATCTCTTCATAATCAGAAAGTACCTGCTTATAAATGGCAAGTATCTAGAATCTTTTTTTCTTCCAAGGCAAGGTCACAATTCAAGCATGCTGGGCTATGTTGTCATAGTGAATGCTAAACTACAACAAATACTGTCTAGTGCAGGAAGTGTGCTATTAGTACTTAGGGCTCTGATTTCCTCACCACACATACACAGGCCAAAGATGGCCTTTTACCAAAAATAACTTATATCTTGGCATCCAATGTAATGCAAATTTGATGAAGATATAAGACTGTTAAAATTAAGAACATGAGAAGAACAAAACATTCTTCCTGTCTAACTGTAACTTTGTATCCATTGACCAACCTCTTCTATCCCCCACTAGGCTCTGTTAACCACCATAGCAAATAACAATATAATGTATATTTCAAGATAACCAGAAGAAATGACAAATGTTTAAAGTGATGGATACGATAATTACCCCAATTTGATCATTATACTATGTACCATATATAATTTCATTTAATATTCATGATAACCCCATGTGATTGGGATCATTATCTCTGTCCGTCAGAGAAGGAGAGGTTCGGAGAGATCCATTCCCCAAGATCCGCACGGCTGGTAACTTGCAATGTAATAAGAGCTGTAATAGCCAGAGAAGGAGGCAGGTCTGTGTAACTGAGGGAGGACAAACAGAAAGGTGAGAAGGAGCTTTGCCTGGTTGGCTGTCATGAGTTCAGAGATCCCAATTTTGATATCTCTGTAAGTCATTCCTGGGAAGTGGTCCTTCAGACAGCTGGAAATACAGGTCTGGCAGTCAGAAAACAGCCAGGGCTATAGGCATGAATAAGGTCCTTTGGGATTATGTGCAAAATCAGAAGAGAAAAAGGTTGAGGAATAAACTTTGGGGTTAAGAAAAGAAAATAGTACTTAGGAGCCACATAAAAGAAGAGGAATCCTCCAAAAAGACTACAAAGGAGCAAGAGAACATAGAGTCATGGAGTAAAAGCTGCGAAGGGGAAGCAGGTGTCAAAGGAGACCGTGTTGAGTTTTACCACTCAGGTGGGAGGGCCTAGCTTGTGTCACTGCCGAGGAGGAGCAGCTGGATGGTGTGCAGAGGAAGGCAACGGACTAGAGGGGACAGTCTTCTCCCTCTGCACGGCAAGATCTAGCTCACGCAGCCAGCCCAGTCTTGCCTTTTTGCCCACTTACCTCCCGATCTAGCATTGGGCAGTATGTTGTCTCAGAAATGTTTGTTGAATGACTGAGTGAGTGACTAAATGAATTAATGCCTGAAGGTGTAGGGTCCCAGAGTGAAAATGGTGCGCTCAGCCCTGACAAGAAGAGGACCACCTCTTCCTTTGGAACTAGAATCACCCACACTGAGCATGCTGCTCAGAATAGAGGAGACGCTCGAATGCTTGTGGACGAAATGAGTGAATTATAGTCCAGGCATCATCAAAACACAACTCGTTAGTGTTCCTTAATTCCACAGTTAGAAGGTTTTATTTGACAAAAATTAGTCCAGTAAACTAAGCTGGACTTTGGTCATCCACTACAATTTTTTAGTACATGAGCTAAAATGGCCTTCTCCTGATTTTTAATGGTGACTGGCATAAGCCTTTCACTGTTGATTGTTTAATATTATGCTTGAAAAAGGAAATTGATTATTGAGCACTGCAGAAATTAGGTTATTTTCAAATATGATGGAGATTCTCATGCTGCTATAACAGGATACATTCATACATAAATAAAAGATGAGATGCATAAAAATAAGAATGAAATGTGGAAATTTGCTCTTCTAACTTAGTGCTAATCCAATGGGTGAGGAGAGAGATCATAGGAAGAAAAGAGAGTAAATGTTAAGAAACTCTTTTTAAAAGATAATCAGACAGGTCTGTAATCCCACGACTATCTCAAAAGAAATGTAAATATGTACAGAATTTAGAAATGGCTCAGGAAAGTTTATCTTTCCTGTTCATGTTCTCCAAGTACCATCCGAGGCAGCACAGTGACCTTGGCCCCCAGATGAGAGCAGGGTCTACCCCAGGGCTTGTGATCTCCTCACAGAAACGCCAGCCATCTCCTTTTCCTCTGGATTTGAGGTTTCTTCCCTGGCTTGGAAAGTCTGTGTTTCCACACATACTGGCTTCCACGCTCCCACTGAAAGATCACGTTGCTCCAGGGCCAGCCCGCCATGGCGGGAATACAGAGCCAGCCATTTTCAAATCAAGTGGCTGCGCCCGCAGTTATGGAACACTGGACAGTCAATGGATACACTCGTTCCGCCACGTTCCCAGGTTCCTAATCAGATGCAATTTTCTCCAAACCGCCCTCCTTCCCCAATGTTTTCCTCAAGGAGCGATGTTTGGATAATAAAAGAATATAAAAATAATTTCGTTTCCTCCCATTCTCCTTGTCGCCACATGATCTACTGGGATGGAATAAGGGAAACAACTTGGAAAAACTGCCACAGCCTCCAAACTGCTCCCTCCCGTATCTGATCCATTCTGAACCACACTGCTAGATAGATCTTCCGCACACGCACACTGTTTACCAGTTGGAGGCTCTGTTCAAGAACCTGCAATGGCTCCTATTGCCTTCAACATCAAGTCTTGATTTCTTCTTGCAGCTTTGAAGACCTTCAGAATTTGGCTCTATTTCTACTTGCTTATACTCCCGCCTTCCGGGACATACTCCATGTAGATAGAACCATCTGCTTTCTGCACCAGCCATTCTCATTTCTGCCCCACTGCCCACCCTGGCCCGTCTCTATGCCCCCCACCAGTCCAGGTTAAGCTCCAGCTTCCTGAGCGTTCTCTGACTTTTACAGTCCCTGCTGGCGCCTCTCTGCCTGCTGCAGAAAGTCAAAGCTAGGTAATATTGGCCGGGGTCGTGGGGGGAGTGGGAAGGGTATACTTAATTGTTCTTTGTTTGTGGGGGATCCCTTAGAAATATATCTTAAGTTTATTGCCATATTCCCTAGATAACCTAGGGAAGGGAAAAGTGGGAAGTGGGTTGCAGGCATACGTGCGTACTGGGCCCTTGCTACCAGAGCAGGTACCTGTCTTTTTGCTCTGAGGCCACAGTGGTTTATCTCTGCTTGAATGGCAGCAGCTGAAGAGCCAGGTATTAACATTCTTACTACAAACCCAATTCTCACATTACCTCTTTAGCAAATGCAAATCTGCACTGTTTGAGTCAGAGAGAAGCTTCTATAAATTCATTCAGTGCTAACTAAAATTTAATATTAGCCTCTGGCAGATTTTTGCTGCTTTCTCAGCTTTGTGCAGTTGGTTTGGAGTCTGTGCCCTATTTGAAGTGTGATAAGAAGCTAAAGAGAATAATTGATGGCTATGGACACGTTAGGCTT
This sequence comes from Eulemur rufifrons, assembly GCF_041146395.1. Lineage (NCBI taxonomy): Eukaryota > Metazoa > Chordata > Mammalia > Primates > Lemuridae > Eulemur > Eulemur rufifrons. Next base: position 70,569,275 of record NC_090986.1, on the reverse strand, counting down.
CAGTCATTCCCTCCTCCTTTATGTCATCTGCTAGGCTGGACTAAACTCATGTACTCACATTGTTTGAAAGACTTTCCAGGATTTCAAATGGCACCGTTTCAGGGCTACTTACATTCGGTGCCTGTTTTAATACTTTTGACTCATGGAGGGGAGACATGGCTGAGATGGACAAAAACGGAATTGGGATTCTTGATTTAACTCATAAGGTCCTGCTCTTCACATACTCACAGAAGATCCAGGCCTTTCCTAGACCCTCCAAAATCTGTTTCTTCAATCATCTCAAATATTAGAATTAGCTGCCCCCTGGATTTTTATTCTGAATGTTAATTATACATTAACAGAAGAACCAGAAATAAATGGCATTTATATTTTTGGTTTTCTGTGATTATTTATGTCTCTGCCTTCAGAATGAAATCATTTCCTTCCTGCCTAATCAGGGCTGAATTTAGGTAACAGAATATAGCTGTGGACCTAAGCTAGATTTCAAAAAAGAAAAATAATTTCACAGCTGACTATGCATGTCTCTATTGCCATTACTAGTTCATCTTAATTGAATGCTGTCTCTGCACTTCTGGCACTCTGGCAAACAACATATTCATCCTTCCAGCCTCAGTTCGAATGCCTTTCTCTCTGTGAATTCTTCCTCAGCTCCCCCCAGCAGAGTTCAGCATCCCTTCTTCATATTCCAACAGAACTTTTCTTCGATTCCTTGAAGTCACAAGGAATCAAGCACCTAATTGGACACCTACTTTCCATGACTCCATGGCTTATGGCCTGGCCATAATGTACTTTGTGGATTTTATCCCAGTTGACCTGTTCTCCTCTCTTGCTTAACTTGCACAAAGTGAGTATGGTGTCTTACTCATTTTCCCATCCCCCTGCACGCTGCCTGGCACAGAGCAGAGGTTCAATGAAATAATTTACATCCTAAATCACAGGAGCCTTGTGGTTCCTGAGCAGCTGCTTGAGTAATATCACCAAACATGGCAGATTGGTTCATCTGGGCTGAGATTTTGAAGTGGGAGAGTTTATTTGAGCTTCTAGCCACAGGCAACTGAAGGAATGGAATGGACGGAGAAATGGGTTGGTGGCCCAACAGTTTGAGCTATCAACAGAAACCATCTAAATAGCTCTTGAATTTACCTTCTGTATTTATTTCAATAGATTTAGGAGGTACAATTGGTTTTTTGTTACATGGATTAATTGTATAGTGGTGAGGTCTGGGCTTTTAGTGTAGCTTTGTAGTACATTGGACCCAATAGGAAATTGTGCATTCCTCACTCCCCTCACACCTTCCCCCTTCTGAGTCTCTAATGTCCATTATGTCACTCTGTACAACCATGCACACCCACAGCTTAGCTTCCACTTGTAAGTGAGAACATGTGGTATTTGATTTTCCATTTCTGAGTTTCTTAACTTAGGATAATGGCTTCCAGTTCCATCCAAATTGCTGCAAAAGACATTATTTCATTCCTTTTTATGGCTGAGTAGTACTCTGTGGTGTGTGTGTGTGCATGTTACATTTTTTTATCCACTCCTCAGTTGATGGGAATGTAGGTTGATTCCATATCTTTGCAATTGTGAATGGTCCTGCAATAAACATATGAGTGCAGGTGTCTTTTTGATATGATAACTTCTTTCCCTTTGGGTAGATCCCCAGTAATAGGATTGTTAGATCAAAATGATAGATCTACTTTTAGTTCTTTGAGGAATCTCCATATTGTTTTCCACAGAGGTTGTACTAATTTACATTCCCACCAATAGTATATAAGCATACCTCTTTTGACAAATCCGCATAAACATCTATTGTTTTTTGACTTTTTAATAGTGGTCCTTCTGATTGGGGTAAGGTGGTTTCTTGTGGTTTTAACTAGCATTTCCCTGATGATCAATGATGTTGAGTATTTTTTCATATGTTTGTTTGCCATTTGTTTCTATTTTTTTGAAAAATGTCTGCTCATATCTTTTGCCTACTTTTTAAAGAAGTTATATGTTTTTTCTTTACTGATTTGTTTAAGTTCCTTGCAGATTCTAGATATTAATCTTTTGTCAAATGTATAGTTTATGAATATTTTCTCCCACTCTGTAGGTTACTTATTTATACTATTGATTATTTCTTTTGCTGTGCAGAAGATTTGTAGTTTAATTAAGTCCCATTTATTTATTTTTGTTTTTGTTGTATTTTCTTTGCCCAGGCCAATGTTCAGAATAGTTTTTCCTAGGTTTTCTGTTTTCTTCTAGAATTTTTATGATTTCAGGTCTTACATCTAAGTCTTTAATCCATCTTGAGTTAATTTTGTATATGGTAAGAGGTAGAGATTCAATTTCATTCTTCTGCATATGGCTAGCCAATTTTCTAAGCACCATTTATTGAATAGGGTGTTCTTTCCCCTGTGTATGTTTTTGTCTGCTTTTAGTATCAGCTGGTTGTAGGAAAATGGGTTTTCTTCTGTGTTCTCTATTCTGTTCTGTTGATCTGTATGTCTACTTTTTTACCAGTACCATGCTGTTTTGGTTATTACAGAATTATAATATAATTTGAAATCAGGTAACATGATGTCTCCAGGTTTCTTCTCTTTGCTTAGAATTTTTTTTGCTATTTGGACTCTTTTTTGATTTCACGTGAAATTTAGGATTGTTTCTTCTAATTCTGTGAAAGAGGACATTGGTATTTTGATGGAAATGACATTGAATATGTAGATTACTTTTGGCAGGATGGACTTTTTAACAATATTGATTCTTTCAATCCATGAGCATGGAGTACTTTTCCATTTGTTTGTGGCATCTATGATGTCTTTCATCAGTGTTTTGTAGTTCTTGTAGAGATCATTCACCTCCTGGGTTCAGTATATTTCTAGGTATTTTTTTTTTTGCAGCTATTGTAAGTGGGATTGAGTTTTTCATTCTATTCTTAGCACGATTGTTATTAGTGTATAGAAATGCTATAGATTCACGTACATAGATTTTGTAATCTGAGATTTTACTGAATTCATTTATCGATTCTAGGAGTCTTTTGGAGGAGTCTTTAGGGTTTTCTAGGTATGAGATTATATCAACAGCAAGCAGAAATAGTGTGACATACTCTTTTTTAATTTGGATGCCCTTTATTTCTTTCTCTTGCCTGACTGCTCTGGCTATGACTTATAGTACTGTGTTGAATGGAATTGGTGACAGTGGGCATCCTTGTCTTGCTCCAGTTCTGAGGAGCAATGTTTTCTTATTTTCCCCATTCAGTATGACATCATCTATGGGTTTGTTTATATGGCTTTTATTACTTTGAGGTGTATTCCTTCTATACCTAGTTTGTTGAGGATTTTTATCTTGAAGGGATGCTGGATTTTATCAAGTACTATTTTCTTTCTTTCTGACAGAACTAGGCAAATCATTGAGACTGAAAATCAACAAAGAAACATTGTATTTAAATAGAACTCTAGAACAAATGGACCTAACAGACATTCACAGAAAATTCTACCCCGTGACTGCAGAATATATATTCTTCTCATCAGCACATGGAACATTTTTCAAGATAGACCATATGTTAGGCCACAAAAAAAGTCTTAAAAATTTTTTAAAAATCAAAATCATATCAAGTGTCTTCTCTGAACACAGTGGAATAAAACTAGAAATCAATTCCAAGAGGAACTTCAGAAACAATAAAAATACATGGAAATTAAACAACCTACTGCTGAGTGATCATTGGGTCAACGATGAAATCAAGATGGAAATAAAAAAAATTTTGAAATTAATGATAATAGTGACACAAGTTACTAAAAAATCTCTGGAATACAACAAAGGCAGTGATAAGAGGGAAGTTGATAGCACTAAACACCTACATCAAAAAGGCAGAAAGATCACAAATTAACAAACTATTATCACACCTCAAGGAACTAGAAAATAAGAACAAACCAAACCCAAAGCTAGTAGAAGACAAGAAATAACAAAGATCAGAGCAGAACTAAACAAAATTGAGACAAAAAATAAGATATTGATGAAATAAAAAGTTGATTATAAGAAAAGATAAACAAAATCCTTAGACCACTAGCTAGATTAACCAAGAAAAGAAGCAAGAGGATTCAAATAAGCTCAGTCAAAAATGAAAAAGGAAATATTACAACTGATAACACGGAAATACAAAATATCATCTGAGACTACTATGAACACCTCTATACACACAATATAGAAAATCTAGAGGAACTGTATAACTTCCTGGAAACATATAACCTCCCAAGCTCGAATTTGCCTTCTATTATCTATTACCACTGCCTCTGACGTTTTCAAGTATTCCTCATTTCTTTCCTGAATTTACTAATAACCTCTAAATTGGTCTCTCTAACTCTATTATAGGATTCATTTCCTCCCTAGTCTCCTCAAATCCATCTTAACATGGCCTCCAGCCTGATATTTCTAAAAACAACTCCAAAATTTGTTTGCTTAAAATCCTTTGAGTGCTTAAAATTTTTCAGTGGTTTCTCTCTCTCTCTCTGTCTCTATCTCTGTCTCTCTCTCTCTCTCTCACACACACACACACACTCCCACACATTGCCTTCATTCTGAAATCCAGAGTCTTTGTTGTGATGTTCAAGATCCATCCATGATCCAGCCCTTCCTTTTTTGTCAACACAAACACCCTGCTCTCCAGTTAAATTGAACTACTGGAAGTTCCCTAAATGTCCCAAACCATCAGACCTTTGTGTTTTGGCATATCATGCTTCTTCTTCCTATAAAAAAAACCCTTCATATCCTTTGTCTTACTCAACTTGCTTAACTCTGACTCAACTTTGGGTCATTGCTAAAGCACCACCTCATCTGAGATGCTTTCCTTAACCATTCCCTACTCCCCAGCAGAATTAGATAACCAGTGCATGAACTCCCATATTATCTCATGCATTCCCCTAACTTGGAACTTCTCACATTGTGCTGCACTTGTTTGACTCTTCCAGGAGACTGAGTTTCTTGAGAATAGGCACTTCTTTTTTGCATTTATCACTGTCTCAGTGAGTCCTTCCCTGATCATCCCACTATTTAAACTAAGACACATATATGTGTGTGAAAAAATACACACACACACACATCCCATGTTCCCTATTCCTATCCCTACTTTATATTTCTCTCCATGCACTATCACCTTCTAATAATATGCTGTATAATTTACTTATTTTGTTTATTATCTTTCTCCCTCACTTTATGTAAACTGCATGAGGGAAAGAATTTGAAAGCCTATATTTTTCTGAACTATCTCAAATTTCCCTGGTCTCATAATGATTTTTCAATTCTACTTGGCCCTAAGTTAAGATTGAGTTACTGAGAAATAGCTACTTGTACCTTTCTCAGAGAAACTTCAAAATTCATTTTATTATTGTTCATGCCCACCAATATCACCAATGTCCTGTTTTGCCAAAATTTGAAAATGAAAACATTCAAAACTTTGCTCTGGTTTTTGTTGTCAGAATTTCTACTAACTGTTCTCAAATTGACTTCTTCTCCTAGCCCTGTAAAATATTTTTGAAATTTAGTCATTTCAAAGTAGCAGCTGCTTTAGAGGCTGTCTTCGTGCTGTGGAGGATGAAGCAACTCCATCTTGGACACTAATCTGATTAACCCCCCAGTTCTGGAAATATCTCTAAAATTTCTACTTTATCTACTGTTAAGAGCAGGCACTGGCTGGGCATGGTGGCTCATGCCTGTAATCCTAGCATTTTGGGAGGCTGAGGCGGGTAGATGGCTTGGGCTCAGGAGTTCCAGACTAGCCTGAGCAACAGTGAGATTCCATCTCTACTAAAAACAGAAAAATTAGCTGGGCCTCATTGTGCTTACTTGCAGTCCCAGCAACTCGGGAGGCTGAGGCGAGGAGGATTGCTTGAGCCCAGAAGTTTGAAGTTGCTGTGAGCTAGGCTGACTCCAGGGCACTCCAGCCCCAGCAACAGAGCAGAGTGGTACTTACCATAAATCCTGCCCTTAGGTCAAAACAACCTCAATGTTAGCATAAATAAGTATTTACATTAATCCTGCCCTTAGGCAAATTCTTGCCTTTTTCTGAGGGATTGACTTCAATTGTCCTACACATTCCTCCCCTATGCTGTATAAGCCCTGGGCCTAAGGGGTAACAGCACAGAGATCCATCTTCTGGGAGTCATCTCCCACTGTCTTATAACCACCCAAAACATGGCTTCTGTTTGAAAGTCCCTATTAAACGTTTCTTTCCAAGAAACTGAATTTGTCAGCCTCTTTCTTCAGCCTCTCAGCTCCCTCAGCCTTTCTTTAGAAGTAGATTTGCATATGTTTGCCCACCACAGAAGGCCTGCTGCCCACCAAGTTAGCTAAAGAAACCTTTTGATCCTCCTTGATGTGAGTATGTTCCCCAAAAGTTCATGTGTTGGAAACTCAAATGCCATTGTAACAGTATTAAGAGCTGAGGCCTTTAAGAGGTGATTAGGCTATGAGGGCTCCACTCTCATAAATGGATTAGTGCCATTATCATGTGAGTAGGCTCCTGACAAAAGAATTAGTTCAGCCCCCGTTTTTCCTCTGTCACTCAAATGCCCTTTCTTGCTGTATGATGCCTTCTGCTATGAAATGAACCTCACCAGATGCTGGTGTCATGTTTTTGGACTTCCCAGTCTCCAGTAACATGAGCCAAATAAACTTTTATAGTTTATAAATTACCCAGTCTGTGGTATTCTGTTATAGCAGCAGAAAATGGGCTAAAACACTCCTTTTTTACCTTATTTCAACAGATTTTGTCTGTTTTATCCACTGCTAGTTTCCAAGAATGTAGAACAGTGCCTAACATAGAGCAAGTGTCCATTAAATATTTGCTGAATAAATGAATTTGTATCCTCCATGTTTAATATGATAACTGGCACATAACAGACCCTTAGTATATGTTAATTGAATATATTAATGAAGGCTTCAGAGAAATGGGTAGGCAGAATTATATCAAGGACTAAAGTGGATGAAAATACCATTCTAAACTCTTCCTTCTTTCTCACATTCTGTATCTAATTGATCACCAAGTTGTTGGTTCACTTCTTAAAAACCTTCCTAATATATTTTTTTTCTTTTCCGCCACTTCCACTACCTAATTCAAGTCCCTATCATCTCTATCCTGGGCAATTACCATATTCTTCTAGTTTCCCTGCCTTGATTCTTGCTCTCCTCCAATCCATCTTTCCACTAGTGTTGTTTCTAAAATGTATCCAGGAGTGTCAGTCCTCTGATTGGTGAATCTCATAATCTGAGGCAAAAAGTTTAGATTCCTTTGCAAGAACAAGGCCCTTTATGACCTGGCCCCTTTTCATCCTCCCGTTCTACTCCACTTCTACCTTACCCCACATGTGCTCTGCACTTTTGCCATTCCAAACTATTGCAGTTCTTCAGCACTCCTCTTTTGCACTTCTGCCTCTATTCTCTTTCTTGGAATAGCTCTCATCTACTTTGTATACATGATGGACTTTTATTTATCCTCCAAAATTTAGCTTAAATATCCCTTCTTCCTTGGAGTTCTCTTTAATCCCAACTGAAATCCACTGCTTCTTTCTATACCTCCCAAAGCACTTATCACCCTGTATATTGCCATCATATGCTTATGTGTTCATCTTCTTCCAAGAACTGTGAGTTCTTTGAGGGCAGAGACTATGTTTTATGTACCTTTGTATACTCAGAGCTTAGCTCCATGGTTGCCATTCAGTAGGGGCACAATAGGTATTTTTTTACTATGAAGACTTACACACCACGCTAAACATATCAAAGTCCTGCTTTTCAGAAATTACTTAATTCTTTAGTCTTTATGTGTATCTAGTGTATTTAACATTCTAATGACAATGATGGTTTCTTAGTTGAACTTTCCTCTGTGGGTCTTATTGCAAGGCCCAATGCTTTTTAAGGATTTTCTTAAGTTAAACTTTATTTTTTATATTGAGAAGCTCTTTTCTAGGCAGATGTGTCTACCCACATTTTCCTTTTTCTGTACTATACACAGTTTATGCCAGGTTGTTTCACAGGTTTAAAAATCACACCTCAATATTCCTCATTTAGTGCACAGTAATATCAATGCTCCAGAAATTCTCCTGAGTTATCACTGGGACTGAGTTCACTGTTACCCTGAAGAGAAAGATGAGAATTTGAGCATGGATATATTCTAAACTATGGGAGAGTAGTCTCAGGTATTTTTAAAGGCATCTCAGTCTTTCTTCATAAGCTGATATTAGAATGAAATAACTCTTTCCACCCATTCTAAGTTTATGACATAAATTATATGTTTATTAAATAGCTGTCCCTACAATTGTTACTACCTCTTCTTCCTGCTTAAAAAGTAAAATGGAAAACAAAATGATAAACAATACAATTAGCTTGAAGATAATTTACCAAAGAGAACTGATAATATTAAGCAAACAAGGTAGAATTAGATTGAGTGCTATCCCAAGAGTCAATGCAGAGTCAAGAAAAAAGACAAAATTATATTCAGAAAGGAAACAGAGGTTGGAATGCAGAAGAGACACTGTTACGGAAAACCCAGGCACTTGTCCATGAAGCTGAATAAGAACGAGGTCAAGCAGTTTGGGGAGGAAGGAAAGAGAGTTTACTATGCAAAGGAAAAAAAAATGATAGACATGCTCATCTCAAAATCCCAAATTCCCTGAACATAGGCAGAAATATAGAGCTTTTAAAGGGAGGGTCCTTAGCTTCAGGCAATTACTGTAGTTAACTTTGCCAAAGACAAAGCCTGTGAACTCTGCCAGCTGCCCACCTGGGGGTGCTGGTACCACCTGGGAGTTTTAACAAAAGACTTAACCTGCCTCAGGGATGCAGGCCAGGCTACAGGTCTCAAAAAGAGTGGGGGAAGTTTTAAAGAGACAGAAAATCTTTTTGCCATTTCCCCCTCCTCAGGCCATTCCCTCCATTACGTATTCCCCACTCTCAAAATTTCCCTTCCATATCTATGGGAGGAGGGGCGACCACTCTGTTACAACAGGATGGGACATTGGGTGAAAGGGCAAGACAAGGGCACTCCTGGGCAGTGAGGCTGGTAGCTGGAAGCATCAAGAAAGTAAAACACAGAGTGGAGCAGGTGAGACTTGGCTGTTCAGGAAATTAAGGTGTGAATACTCTTTGTTCCAGGTTTCTGTCTGGACACATTTCTTAAAGGCACCACACCATGTTTGTCACCATCTGTGTACCAAGGTTTTTCTAGCTTTCCTTGATGGAACTTTGTGGAACTATCGTGGGTATGCTTGACAGAGGTCACACACTTCCTGGGGTAGAAGGTGCTTCTTTCCATGCCACAGCCAAGGTACAGTCCAGACCTGGACATCCAGGCTCCAGCTGGGTTACAACAGCTCCACTTCCTTGGCCATTGCTCAAGTCCCAGAGAAACTCATGGTCCACGGAGGGTTTTAGCTGTCCTAGGATCAGCAAGGTAGAATAAAATGCCAGATGGATAAGTTTTTCACAGAGGAGAGAAACAGGAAATGGCAGCCCTGGGATAAGCCCAGGAGCCAATTCTCCACTTTTCAGCAGAGACTTACGGCATAAATTAGGGAGTGGAAAATCACCAGGCTTCATACCAGACCTTGTGCCCCAGGGAGGGGTTATCTTGCGGGTACTCCCATCCTCCAAGTATTATCTGGACTCCGGTGACCAAGAGTGAGATCCATTAAAGGCACCACAGCAGATTTAACCCACGTGGGGTCAGAGCTGTCAAATGCCTCATGCACCTGAAATATTAGGGCTGTGGCCCATTACAGAGAGAACTACTTAAGGGCAGCTGTGCTGGTGGAAGACCTCAAGGTTGAGGCATCCAGTGGAATGGCCCCAAAAAGAATGGCAAAGGTTGAAGACCTTGACTTCTAACTCTTCATCCAGGGCTCACTCTGGCCACCTACAAAATTAGTATCTTTAAGTAAACATAGTCTAATCAAGTTTTAAATAGCTTCGGTTAATTACAGGTGTACAAACTTATTGTGCCCAACCTTCGTTAGAATTTTTCCTTCACGAGTCCCTCTACTATCACCTTCTTCCCTTTTCTAGCTCCTTTAGTTTGCTTCTTATGAAATTATTTTTTTTTCTTGGCTTTCTGAGATAAAAAGCAGTAGAAAGGGCAAGTGTGTCTAGAAATAGAAGAGGTTGGTGCTGATAAAAGTGCCTGAGGTCAACGAATACTTAAAAGCCAAAAAGTAATTGATGTGGACTCTTGCTTTGGAAACCTAATTTTTCAGTCCAAAGCAGAAAAACCACAAACTTAGGTTAAAATTCCCTTTGTGTCATCTTTTGTAGCATGGCCAGTCATTGAGAGAGGACCATGGAGGACAGCTGGGTAAGGCTCAGTATGTGTTGGTTCTTTGTCTTCCCAGGAGAAATAGCTTCAGGGCTTCCTGGTTTTAGGGTTCCTCCCAGTAGAGACAGATTGAAGCTAAAGCCATTTCAAACTGTCAAAGTGAACTTCCTAGTGACATTCCAATTACAAATTAGTATACTGGTGAACAAAACTGTCCTAAGGTTAAAATGTAAATCTGGAGAAGTTTGTGCTTCCTTTTCAGTATGTTAATCCCTATCAAATGCTCTCTGGGCAGGATTCTCATGCTACCCTGGCCCCCAAGTCCCATTCTTCCTCCCAACCCATGGATTTTACCTGTCCTGCAGGTACATTCTTGGCTTAGAACTCTGGGCTTTCCAAGGGGAAGAGTTAGCTAATTTAGTAAATTATCTTAATCTCTGCTAATAAACAAATAGAGGAAGATACGAGAATTCCTGTAAGACCATACATGCCTCTTTGGAGATTATTTTGCTCTGTAACAGCGACCTCCTAGAGGCAATGCCTTAGAAGAGAAATAATTCTGATGGAGAAGTATTTCCAGTTATGTAAAAGGGATAACAGAACCAAAATAGATGTGCTAGGATAGGTAATTTTAGGCAGGGACGTCCTTGGAGAGTTCCTCAGAGGTAAGTATCTGATGTTTTCTGTCTGTGTGGGGAAACCCTACGGCAATGAAGAATTCTAGACCATTCACTTACTCATTCACACAATTAAAAAACATTAATGAGAGGCCTATTTTGTGAGGCCCTGTGCCAGGTGCTAGAAATAGATATGTTTCTGACCTCATAGAGCTTACATTCTAATGAGGAGATAAACCAAAAATAAATGTGAACAGACAAAATCTGTAAACTAGGTTGGAGTTGTATTGAAGACAGAATGTCAGAGAAGTCTAGAAGGTGCAAACATTTAGGCTAAGATTAAAAAATGAAAGGGGCCAGCCATGCAAAGAGACAGGGAACGGTGTTCCAGGCAGAGGGAACAGCCTGTGCCAAAGCTTTGGAAGAATTTAGCATATTAGAGGAATGGAAAGAAGGTCAATGAGGCTGAAGCTTGCTGACAAGGGGGAGAAGGACACAAAATAAGGTTGGAGAGAGAGGCAGAGAAACAGAGCATGTCAATAGTAAATTACAACCTTGTAGTTTATTCAAAATGAAATGAAAAAGAATCAAAGGTATGAAGTCAGGGATTATGCTTTGATATGCATTTGGGAAGCTCTTGCCACTCTGGAAAATGGGCTATAGGTGGACAAGAATGGCCATGGAGAGCCAAACTTGAACCATGGTCAAGTGTGTACCACTCACTGCAGGACAGCCAGTAAGTTGAGAGACAAGGCGTTGGAGCAAGGAAAGCAACTTTTATTTGGGAAGCCAGCAAACCTAGAATATGGTGGACTAGTTTCCTAAAGAACCATCTTAAGTTAGTATGAATTTTAGGGTCCTTTTTATCTTAAGAGATACAAAGGAAAAGAGAGGCTTTGCTTGTGAGAGGTAACCAAGGACTGCAGACATCTGGGCATCAGAGAGGGTGTGAGGAGATTGCAAAACTTCTTTGTTCTCCATAGGTTAACTTTGGAGGATGAAGATTAGATCAGGATGTTCCTACAAATCTTTACCATAGCATTGTTCACTTGCATGTATGCTTTCCTTATCTCCCTGGAAGTTAGTTTTGGGAAAGGGACAGTTGTCGCCTTTCTTCTAGCCTACTTGCAGAGCTAAGCAGAAGATTTTTTAACCTGAAGTTTCTTACTGCAGGGGGTCAGAAACAAAATGGAGCTAGTTATGTTCAGCTTCCCTTCCACTGTTACAAACTGAGAGACTATTGCAATAGTCCAAGCAGGAGACGATGGTGGCCTGGTCTTAGGTAGAAGCAGCGGGTAGAGGTGAGACATGTTTTAGAGACAGAATCGACAGACCTACTCATGCACTATATGTATGGGGTTAAGGCAGGGAAGAATCAAACATGACCACAAGGGAAGGAGGGCTTCACAGCCCATTCATTGTCACCCTCCCTTGGCTGTGACCCCTTGCTACTGAAAGCTCGGCCCTTCTCCTCGAAGCCAAAGGCACATCAGAACGAGAACAAGTGGTGTGAGGAGAAGGAAAGAGAAGTTTATTACTTTAACGGCAAACAAGGAGGATAGAGACTACTGTCTGAAAAATGCCATCCTTCTAATAATAAGCAGAAATACAGAGCTTTTAAAGGGTGGGTTCACAGCTTCAGGCAATTGCTATTCAGCTACAACTGATGATTCTAATTGTCCCATCTGAAGACATCCTCTGTGCAAAGAACAAAAGACATTACCCTGCCCCTCCCAACCACTGGCCTGAGGCAGAGATGCGGGTTTTAGGTCCCAGAAAGGAGTGGAGGATGTTTTAAAGAGACAGAAAATATTTTTATCCTTTTCTAGGCCTGTTACATCCTCGTGCCTCCTTGAGTTTCTCAGAACTCATAGGCCGTGAGAGAAAGCTCTTGCTTGGATACATTAAAAGTCTTCCTTTGTCATGAATAAAAACCTATGAGACCCCTTTAAAGTTTGCAACTTGAATTAGGAATTCTTTCTGAGGGGCACAGAGACATCAAAAGCACTTCTTGCCTGTGAACGGCATTGACATTGCCATGAGAAAATGATTTCTTGCTTTGAGATAGTGGAAGATTCTTATTTAATGGCCCAGAGCAGTTATCAAAGGGTTTAAGAAAGATGTCAAGAAGTCCCATGCAATATGGGTGACTGCGTGAGAATTCATTGTAAACCTGGGCATAATTTCTCTTTCTGCGCTAACTCAACGTAAAAGTCTTTAAGTGATCTCTTCAAAACATAAATTCTAATGGCACTAAGCATACAGTAAGTAGTACTTTGATACTTCATGTTTTTATTGTGCTGAATGCTACCCATTGCTATAAATGGCTTTAGAAAATATTCACAAATAAACATGAATTCCCTTTTCTAAAAGCTAGCATAATCACTGTCACCAGGACATCTGGTACTTCTCTGAAAGTTATCCCAGAAGTATTTTTTTCCCATTTCCTTTTAGAACAAAGCTGTTGTTAAAGTGTGGTGAATTAAAACAATACAACTTCTTTGGCAACCATTTTCAATATTGTATTTCTCTCAAAACTGTTAATTAAATAAGATCTATTTACACAGTATAGTTAGGATTTCTTAGAAAAGGTAATTACTTTGGGCTTGGCTTCTCATGAAATTTTATCACCATGCTTTAGATGAACAGAGGCTGATCAAGAGATCAGAGGATAAGTTTAGAAAAGTTGTCACATGTCTTCATATTCCCAGGGTTGAAAAATGAATGAAATAGAAAGTTATACCTTGATTCCCAATCAAGAAATGCTACTATAATTTATCAACATCACTGTGTTAATGGTAAGCGTGTTCCCACTATCAGGTAGTGGGATGCAAAGAGATCTAAGGCATGGTCTGTGTTCTCAAGGAGTTTATAAACTTCTTCCTAACACTTCAGTCAGCCCAGTCCTTCCAGCCTCAGGGCTTTGACCTTGCCATTGTTTTACCTTCTGCAGCTTTCCCAGCTCTCTGATCTGGCAAACTCCAGTCTATTAATAGCATCTATTCATACTCTTGCTAAATTCCCTAACAATAGGAACTGTCAGGCAAATTATCAGACCCCTCCTAACTCAAATTTACAACCCAGACCATTATAACTCTGATTGGACAGAAGACTCACCTTACTAACATTCTAGCTCAGGCTAGAGTGCAGTGGGTGATCACAGCTCACAGCAACCTCAAACTCCTAGGCTCAAGCAATCCTCCTGGCTCAGCCTCCCAAGTAGCTGGGACTACAGACAGATGCCACCATACCTGGATAATTTTTTAATTTATTTGTAGAGATGGGGTCTCAGACACCTAGCCTCAAGCAATCCTCCCGCCTTGGCCTCCCAAAGAGCTGGGATTACAGGTGTGAGCCATTGTACCTGGCCAAGGTAAATAAAGAGCAGAAAAACATAACTCAGTAGCCACTGCTTTACTTTTCAAAATGAAATTCCAGTAACATCTTCTCACCATTATTTTCCATAAAATTTTGGCCCCTGTTTTTTGCAGAGTCACTGTCCTAGTGTCATGGTTTTTATGCTGCAGAGGATCTTCTGTACTTCATGGGAATGTCAGTCCCATTAGCTGTAAAATGTCCTCCTGAAACTTTGATGTTATACCTTGGGTATGGGTCTGGTACGGACTGAATCGTGTCCCTCCAAAATTCATATCTCTAACCCCTAATCCCCGATGTGACTGTATTTGGAGATAGGGCCTTCAGGAGATAATTAAGGTTAAATGAGGTCATAAGGGCAGAGTCCTAATCCAATAGGACTGGTGTCCTTACAAGAATAGGAAAAGACACCAGGCATGAACATGCACAGAGAAACAGCCACGAGAGGGCACAGTGAGAAAGCACCGTGTGCGAGCCAGGAGAACAGCCTCACCAGACATCCACCCTGCTTGCACCTTGATCTTGGACTTCCAGCCTCCAGAGCCGTGAGAAAAATAAACTTCTGTTGTTTAAGCCACCCTATCTGTGATATTTTGTTATGGAACCCAAGCAGACGAATAGCGAGTTCAATTGCACTATTTGACAAGGGGTGGTTCTTATCATTTGGGCATTACAGTGAAAAGTCACTTCTTATTGAGTGTTCCCTGGGTCCCAAGTACTGCTGAACATTTAAGAGATGTGATCTCGTTTCATCCTCACAGAGCCTCAGGAAATAACATCACCACCTTCATTTACAGGTGAGGAACAGAGGCAAAGAAAGGTTACCATCAGTGACTTGCCAGGGTCACCTAGCTAGTAAATGGTGAATTAAGCCAGAGTTCAAACAGGGTTTGACTCCTCAGGAGGGGTTCTCCACTCTGTCTCCACACCAGAATCACTGGGAAGCTTTAAAAAAAAAATGATGCCTGGGTCCCCGCCCCAGAGATTCCGATGTCATTGGTCTGGGTCTCCAGATTTTTAAGAGTTCCCCAGATGTATCAGTGATCTGTTGCTGCACAACAGATTACCACAAATTTAGTGGATTAAAATAACACACATTTATTATTCAATAGTTTTTGTGGGTCAGGAGTCTGGACACAATATAACAGGGTCCTCTGCGTAAGGCTGGGATTCAAGTGTCAGCCTGGGCTGTGGTCTCATCAGAGACTCAAGGGTAAAAGACCTTTGTCTAAGCTCCCTCAGGGACTAAAATCTCCATTGTCTCACTGGCCAGGCACCAACCACTCTCAACTCCTGGAAACTGCCTGCAGTCCCTTGTCACGTGGCCCCCTCACAATAGGGCAGCTTACTCCTTCAAGGCCACTAGGGAGAATCTCTGCTCCAGTCTGTTAAGATGGAGTCTTGTATGATGTAATGTCATCATAGGAGTGATTCGTATCACCTTTGCCATAAAATGTAACCTAATCAAGAAGGCGACAGTCAGCTCATCGCCTTTTGCATATTCCATTGGGCATGATTGACTGGGGTCACTTTAGGGTGTCCTTGCCACACAGGTGCTTTTAATGGGCAGTCAAGATTGCACTCTAAAGTATTCTGCTCTAGTTCTTTTCCACTAGAAATAGTACAAATTTGAAATTCACAGTTTTTACCTTTTTTTCTTACCACTCAATTTTAAATGGCATGGAAAATGAACAAAAGAGAAAAATACTATCCTCTCTAGTTCTGATTATATACATGAAATTGTCAATATTCAAGCATTTTCAACCTACAACCTCATATTATCCTTCACTGATAAACCAAGTGCCTGAAAAATGCCTAGATATAGTCAGAGGTTCAGGCAGAAAAAGTCAGAGGCACCTCATACATCATAACTTATTCTCAACTAATGGCACAACTTCAGTGATGCCGTAGCAAATCCTAAATATGTGACATTCCATCTATGAAATATAGTCATATTTTCAAAATGGATTCCAGAGGCCGGGCGTGGTGGCTCACACCTGTAATCCTAGCACTCTGGGAGGCTGGGGCAGGAGGATCGCTTGAGCCCAGGAGTTTGAGGTTACAGTGAGCTGTGATGACACCACTGCACTCTACCCGGGGTGACAGAGGAGACTCTGTCTCCAAAAAGAAATGGATTTCAGTAACACAGAAAAACTTAGAAAATACAACTATTCTGTTATGAATCTAAAATACTTTTCTGTAGACACAAAATTTAAATGATTTTCCACTTGAGATGTTTCCAAAGGTGAGTTAAGGACTACTTGAGGAAAAATAAGAATAATTGGCTAGAAGGAGTTTCAATGTTGTCTGACTAGGAAACGTGAATTTAGACAGCATTTTCCTCAGTGAGGTGCTCAGCCACATCTGCTGTGACATTCTCTGGGGCGAGCGGGCTTTCTCCTCCCAGACGCTACCTCCTGGGTGTGAGTACTGAAGGTTGCCGCCAGGGGGAAGCTGAGTTGGAAGATGGTGACTCTAATTTACTTAAAATGTGGCAATTGGCCCGGAGGTTTCTATTTAAAATGATCTCCCAGAGTTTCTCCCAGGAAAGAATTGAAAGCAGCTAATTCACCACGCCTAGGCATGACTGAAATATCAGAATCAATGGGTATGTTGTGAGTTCAATTTCAAGGAAGAAAAGCCTAATTCTGGAATGTGAATATTTTAGGAGCATCATAACAGATAGCTAAGGATGTTTTTTCTTTGCCTGGTGAAATGTGCAACTTTCGACAGAAATATCCCAGGCCCAGGCCTTTGATTTTCTCACAAAGGGACACCTGGCCTTTTGAAAGGCGATGCCACTCTTGTGACAGAACCCGGTACTCTCTGGGGAGTTTTTTACTCTGAGAATAAGCTGCATTTTCCTGCCACTCACAAATGCTCTAAAACTGTGCCATCCTGCATATGGATCTTAATAACCAGAAATGGGGCTGGTCTGAATTGAGATGTGCTGGAAATGTAAAATACACATCCGATTTCTAAGACTTAGTTTAAAAAAAAATAGTAAAATAGTAATCAATTTTACATCAATTCCACGTTAATATGATAATATCCTATCATAGGATGATATATTCGGTTAAGTGAAATGTATTACTAAAACTGAAATATGTTACTAAAGTTAGTTTTAAGTGTTTCTTCTTTTTAATGAGGCTACTAGAAACTTATACATGTGACATGTGGCATATTTCTACTACACTTTGTTCCTCTGAAATTGTGAAAACCCGTTCTCTTCCTTACCAGTGGGGTTGGATGAACCAGCAGGCATGCCAGCTGTGAAGGCCTGAGCTGGGACCTTAGATTCTGGTTACTGAAATGCAGGGTTGCACAACAGAGCCAGGGAAGGATTTACCTTGGTAAGCAAGGTGGCTGTTGGGCAAAGAAACAGGCAAATAAATCACTAGGGCCAGGTTGCTATGAGTGTTTCAGGAGGGCAGCACCGCTCAGGAACTCATTAGACGCGCAAATCCTCAGCCTCCCTCCTCAACCTACTGAATCAGAAACTCTGGGAGTGGGACCCAGAAATCTGTGTTTTAACAAGCCCTCGAGGTAATTCTGATGCAACCTTAAATTTCAGAACCACTCTTACAGCTCACTTAACATCCCACCTGCCTTGTGAGTGGGAATTAGTTAACATTCCATATAACAGGTGAGGAAACTGTGTATTAAAGAAACTAAGAAACTTGCCCTAATTATACAACTATTAAATGGCAAAAAAATATAAGGCTTTCAACCCCTATGTTTCTAATCCTAGGGTTGATACTCTTAATCATTTGTCAAGTTAATGAGAAAAATAAAAAGTCAGAAGAAAAAAAGCAAGGGATCTTTTTGGAGTCACCAAGAAAATCTGATGAAACTCTGGTTCCTCTTCCACAAAAATCCACTTACACCCAATTTGATACAATTTCAGGCAGCCACTTGACTGCTTGAGGGCCCTGTCTGCACCCAATTTTATAATCTTTGATCTAGAGCTTCAAACTGGATGATGAGTCATTCTTGAGAATAAGCTAGTACCCCTTACAAGAATAGGGTGTTGTATGTATAACGCTTCCTACTAAAGATAACTGAAGGAAAAATGTGGTCTTGGTTGTGAGATGGTGTCTTAGCTCAGGCTGCCATAACAAAATGCCATAAGCTCAGTGGCTGAACAACAGCAATTTATTTCTCACAACTCTAGAGGGTGCAAGTCTGAGATCAGGATGTCAGCACCATCAGGTTCTGGTGAGGGCTCCCTGCCTGGCTGCAGATGGCTGACTTATATCACTGTATCCTTACATGGCAGAGAAAGTGAGCTCTGGTGCCACTTTCTCTTCTTACAGGGGCATAATGCCATCATGAAGTCCCCACCATCAAGACCTCATCTAAATCTGATTATCTTCCAAAGGTCCCATCTCCAAATATGCTGACATATGAATTTGGCGGAGGGGACAATCTAGTCCATGGAAGATGGATAAAAACTATGTGTCTTCTATTAAATATTTGCTCAACACAGAACAAAGTACTCCTTAGTGGCTTACAACTCAACTTTTAGTGCTGCTTTTAGTGGAGGGGTAGCAGGCACTGAAATGATTTTAAATTCTGCAAAAGACAGGGTCTCCAGGAGAAAGGAAGGCCACAAACATCGGTCACATTTGGTGGTAACGTCAAAGCACTGCTACAAAAAGTGTAGAGGACCTTGCTAATAGTGTCTGCCTTTCCCATTTGAAGATGATATTAACGGCAGTAATTTCTACCTGTGATAGCTTTGGGAACAAATTAGGCTGGAAAAATTGATGTACAAAGAACATCCCTTTGTGTTCGTAGCACAGAAGGTATTTGCAGAGCCTGAAGCTGTTTGATAAGCGTGGTGCAGCTCACTTTTAACCTAACCTGGAACTTTTATAATTTATTCCCAGACAATGGCGATCAAGTGCCCAGGGATAAGGATGAAGGAGGGGAGGCTGGTCTCTTTTCATCAACCTGGTAAAATAAAGCTGAATATTTATTCCTTCACAAAAAGGAACGTAGGTTATCTTGAACTGTATTTGGTAAATTTTTATTGTTTCTTTCATAAATTATTCCAAATTTAAGAAGATAGGAAAGCATTGAAGGGTGACTACATAACTCTCTGTTCATCTGACATTTATTTAATGACTTGAAGGAATAGGCAATCGCTGAAAAAATTGGGTTGAGTTCTAAAAGTTTATATTAATACTTGGAAAAATAGAATTTGTCATAAAACTATAAATAATTTTTAATTATATATGCATATATATGGCTTTGTTTTTTTTAATTACATCAAGGATTCATTAAAATATATTTTAATTTTTTGCTTTGGAATCATCCTGCAAACCTAACCACTATCTATGGCACTATTTTGATGGGGGAAATGCAATTAATGTTAGAAACCCATTTAAAACTACCGCTGGCAAAAAGAGGAGATCTTTACTACCTTCTGTGATTTAAGAAAGCAGATTAGGGATTTTTCTCTTGTCGGCTCTGGTGGAAGCAGTTTTCCTTCCCTCAGGCAGCTAATTTTGCAAGTGGAAGGGAATTCGCCCCCTGGTGGTGATCACATTGAACATGAAATATTCATAAATCTGGTGTTTATGTACTGCAAACTGCTTCTGTATGCCTTTCCTTGCCCACCAGAAGATTTTCTTATGCATCTTTATACCTCCCAATGCTTCTAGGGTATTAAGCTTGCATCTGAAAGATACTCTGCAAGTTTGTTGAGTAATTATCAGGGATGCCAACTCTTTATTAACAATTGGACAAGAGTAAATGACTTATTCTTGTAAGCTCGTAGGATAGGATTATAAGCAGAACTATTTTTCTTCCAATATGAGTGCACCATAATAGGATTAGCTTTGAAGTGGTTCCCAATAGTGTTAATAAATTCCTAACAAACACACATCCTACTTAACATCTAATGGTTCCGTTAAACTGATCTCATCATTTTCCAGATGAAATTTTCACTGCTCACCCCACGTTGCCTTTGTTTATGGTTTTCCTTTGGTCCTATTGCCTGGAAGAAATTCCCTTGTTCTTTCTACATTGCTTTAAATCTCATGGTCCAACACTCCTAACCTCTAGCAAAATGAAGTGTTCATTCTTTCTCTTTCCTGAGATGTATTGTGAACCTAGAACATGCCATGCTGGATACTGTGCTCTCTCTTGTATTAAAAAAGAAAAAGAGAAGAACCTTTCTGCCTGAATTACTCTGCCTGGGCTATATAATCAGCACCTCCCTATATATTACCTTATCTCTAATTTTCCATTCCACACACCTCAAAATTTTATAATATAATGTCATATTAAGGTATTTCTAAATTAGATTATATACTCCTTTCTTGCACTTTTTATGCAAGCTGAGAATCCCTAATCAAAAAATCCGAAATCTGAAATGCTCCAAAATCCAAAACAGGTTGGGCATCGACATGACACCACAAGAGGAAAATTCCGTACATAAGTCCTTAGCACAAACTTTGTTTCATGCAAAAAAAATATTTAAAATACTACATAAAATTACATTCAGGCTCCGTGTGTAAGGTATACATGAAACATAAATAAATATCATGTTTAGACTTGGGTCTCATCCCCAAGATACCTCATAATATATATGCAACTATTCCAAAATCTGAAATCTGAAACATGGTCCCAAGCATTTCATATAAGGGATACTCAATCGGTGTTTACTTTTTCATTTATTAATTCATTTCAGGGATGATTTACCACATTTGTTCATTCATTTACCTAATTCACTCATCCAGCAAGGATCTACGAACTATGAATGAGACACTGTTAATGACATCACTGAGTCCACGGTGCCTGGCACAGGGCTATTTCACACAACGGGTGCTCAGTAAATGCCCACAGATTGAATGATACGCTCTCTTACCCAGTCCTGATTTTCATCATCTGTGAGATAGAAAACTAGTTGCTATAAAATGGAACAAAGGTAACTGCAAAAAGATGTTTACCAATATCCTGATATAATGACCCCGACTCTGCCTCAGTTCAGTCTACACCCCTCATGTCTAGCTGAGATCTCAGTGTGTGCAGCCACCAAGTGGCACAGTGGGAGGAGCATGAACCCTGAGGGACAGGAGTGGAAATACTTGGGCCCTAAATCTTCCGCTTTTCACTGTGAAGCATGAGGCGATGTCATCTGCTGAGAGAAAGAAGACGGCAGCAGGACTCGGCAGGCTGATGCCACTGGAGCAAATTAAGGCCCAGGCAGGAAAGCTGTGGCAGAGATGCTCCTCCGTCTCTAGCCAGCATCAGGATAGAAGGAAGGGAAGCAATGAGGGGACCGGGGGCTTGGGGACTAGAGGACTCAGTGAGGTGTGGTGGGAAAAAGCTGGAGAACTAAGAAGCTGTGGTCACAGATTATTTTCAAATCAAAGTTTGCAACTTCAGAAATGAAGCAGTTCTTGGCGAGAATGCAGTTGAGGATGGATTGCTCATGTAGAAGGGAAGAAGAAGTTTTAAAAGGTGAGGAGGTCAAGTGGAAGCTCAGGTGGACTGTTTCCGGGGATGTTAATGCTGCCTACAATCGTGGCAGGGGTGCTGGAAGTCAGAGCTCCTGTGAGTTAGGTGGCGAACTCTTCAATAAACGAAGGCCGATGGAATGGAGAGAGCGGGAGAGCCACACAGCCCACAGACTCAAAGAGATTATCAGAAAAATGCAGGAAATTTTGCCTATTAGCAAAGTTTAATTGATTTATAGTTTGTTTCGTTCTAAGAAGCTGATTATCTTTTCTATTTAATGACTCAGAAAACATAAGCATGGTTGATAAGTACATCAAAACTATATAAATTTAGAAATAAATACTTGGAAAAGGAATTAGAGTTTTACTCTGTGGTTTTTTAATGAGAGGCAATTTACCAGCCGTCATGCATTTCCTATCTCATTTGAACATAACACAGACTGACATTTTACTAATTCATTATGCCTGATCAAAATCATATTTTGTTTTATCTAAGCTTCGGGTAGCATTTACGTATTGTACTGGGAAGCCTGTTTACAAGGATTATGCCTGAGATTAATACTTTTAATGACCAGATGTGAGGATGTTCTCTTTCTGCACCACTTCTCACCCAGCGTAGGATGTAAGATACAAATCCTATTGCAACATAACAAAGCTCCTTGTGAGTTAGAGTCTGATTTCAAAATTGAGAAAATGTCATCCTAAGTGTTTTAAACTTAAAGCAGAAGGAGAGCATGTGAATTCAAAGTGATAATGTTAAATGCAAGACATTAGCAGGTTGATTTCTTCATCAGATAGATGAGGAAGTATAAACTATTGGTTAGAACCTCAGTATCTCTATTTTGTTAGACAGTCCATGGAGGGGGCCGCCAATACCATCATTTATACCCCTCTACATTCTCAAGAATATCACTTGACTTACCTAGATAGTAATTAGGTTGCTATTGAGACATGTTTGTTCTCAGCCAAGCAGTGATCAGGAAGGATCAAGGCAGAGAGCAACAATGCCAAGGGCATAAAGCACAAGAGGGAGGCAGCAAACCCCCTTGGTGCTAAGTCATGGCATTTTGGTTGGGGGTGGGAAGATTTGGCGAGTAATGGGATCAGGCAGAAGAAAGAGTTGCCGGTCAGTAGAGTGGGATAGTAACCTGGTTCTGGCTGCTGCTCTCAGGGTTTCTATAGAACTATCCTAAAGTGCACTTGAGCTTCTTGTTAGGCCCTTGAACTATGCAAGAACACCCAGAAGATGCGTGACCAGACCAATCTTCCCAGGCGATAACCTTGTACTCCCATGCCGCAGCCACATGCCCCAGCCACATGCCTAAACCCATACCTGCTCCTCTAGGCAAACTCTCGTTCTCATGCATCCTGTGCCAAAGACATCGTTACCATCACAAACTTCATGGAACACATTAGTTGTGCTCTATGCATACTAAATTAAAATCTCTATTAGATCTCTCCCCCTTTCTATAAATTGGGACTATAACTCCCCTCTGCACTTTCTGCTCCTCCTCACTCAACAGACAGCTGTAACTTTTTGTTCAGTGCCAGTCACATTCATGAAACACCACGGGGAAGGTTGAAGTCAATGGATTTGGCAGTATTGGGGCTTTGGTCACCAGGGCTGCTTTCAACACTGGAAAAATGAGCATTGTTGCCATCAGTGACCTCCTCATTGTTTTCAACTACATGTTCCAGGATGATTCCACCATGGCAAGTTCAATGGCATCTTTAAAACCGGGGACAGGAAGTTCATTGTCAATAGGAAAGCCATTTCTATCTTCCAGGAGAAAGATCCACCAACATCAAGTGCGGTGGTGTTGGTGTGGGGTCCCTGGTGTCTTCATTGTCTTTGAGAAGACTGGGGTTCACTTGAGGTGAAGCCACAAAATCCTCATCGCTGCCTTTTCTGCTGATTCCCCCATGTGTGCAATGGGAGTGAACCACAAGAATTCCCTCAAAATTGTCAGTAACACCTCCTAAGCCCCCAACTGTGTGACCCTCCTGCCCAAGAACATCCATAAAACTTGCCATCGTGGAGGAACCCATGATTAAAAATAATGCCATCAGTGACACCCAAAGACTGTGGATGGCCCTCCTGGCAAACATGGTGCTGCCTAGACTGTTATCCTTGCAATTATTGGCACTGCCAAGGGTCTGCCATGCATCTGACCTGCCACCCACAGAATGCTGCTATACACAATGACAAGAATGTGGTGGAGCAGGTGTTGGAAGGCCCCCCCAGAGAGTGTCCTGAGCAGTATTTAAGACTAAATTGTCTCACATGACTTTAATAATGTCACCACTTTTGAGGTAGGGCCTGACTTAGCCCTCAATGACCACTCTGTTAAGCATATTTGTTGGTGTGAATTTGACTACAGTGACCAGGTCCTCCAAGGAATAAGATTCCCCTGGAAAACAAGCCCAGTAGCCTTGAGGCAGAGAGAGACCCTCAGTTGCTGGGAAGTCCTTGCTTTGCCCTTAGCCTCCAGTACACTGAGAAACCCCCATCCCCAACACGGTTCCCATTCCAAGTCCTGAAAACCTTTCCTTGTCACGTGCCATCAACATCATCACTATGGTGCTCTGTACCCAGAAGAGGAAAATCTGCATGAGCCCCTCTTGAGAATCATATCTGAGCTCTTGAGTATACCTTTCCCTTCCTGGGAAAGATTACCTTTCCATGCTCACCTCTTACCATTCACCCAACCCAACACCCTGTGCTTAAGCTATACTGGCCTATTTGCTGCATTTTATCAACTCTACTTCAGTGAATACTGTTTCTCTAGCTTCAATGTTCTTTCTCTGATACTTGTTTACCTGGTAAATGATAGATAATCTTGAGGTAATTGGTGTAATAGAGTGTCAAAGAAGGAAATCAGAAGAAGCTGTGAAGCAAGGTCTTGATAATGAAAAGTTAGCAGTGCATAATTACCCACTGATAAGTAAATCACTGGTGATTCCTGGTTATGAAATAGCAGACATGAGATGCTACCTAAGAGGCACGATCCAAATGTCACTTTTTCTCCACTGCTTTCTCTGGCTCTACTCCCAACCTCCCTAAAAAAAAAAAAAAAAAAAAAAACCCACCAGAATTAATTATTTCTTCCCCTACTTTAATAAGAACACCAAGGCCATCATTTATGAGTTCCTTCATATTCCATTCTCATTTCTTTTTTTTGTGCTTCTGCAAAACACATTGTTTAATTGTACAATGCACCATAGCATTTTTTCTGTGCAATGATTGAAAATCCAATACTGAAACATAGAGCATACAGCTGGGTCCAAAGGCTGCTGGCAATAGGAGAGGCACCTAAAGCAACATGTTAGCATAAGGTTGAAGCATGTGGCCCTCCAGATGCCTGCCAGGGGCACTACACATTTCTAAGGTTTGCTCCTGGGTATGCTTTTGATCCCATTCCTTCCAGCCTTTTCTGGGACTTTGTTTCCTGAGTCCTTTTGGTAACATTACATTCACTCTTTCTCTTTCCACTGGGATCTTCCAGTCTACCTACAAATTTGCACAGATGCCCCTACCCTAAATCATGTGACCTTCATGACTTTTTAGCTAGCACCCTATTTCCAAACTATTTCCAACCTTTGTCACCCAGCAATTCTGGAGAACACCATACTCATCTTGCCTCCATGTTGTTATTCTCCATATCTCCTTTTGGCTTCCTTCTTCACTATTCTTTTATCTAACTATAAATAACAATGATCATAATAATTGGGATACCAAATGCAGTGGCCTTATTTTCAATTTCCATCCCGCATAGCTGACCTATCAAAGCTTCTGAAATGTTCTCCCCTAGTATGTCACAATTCCTCTGGTTTTCCTCCTACGTGTTCAAGCATACCCTTCCAGACCCCCATATGAACTCCTCCTCCTCCCTTGCCCTAGGTATGCCCTTGGTCCTCTTCTCTTTTATTGACTATCTTTCTTTCACAACTTTACCCACCATCCCTGTGTGGATGAGTCCCAGAGGTAAGTCTTGGCCTCTCTGCCAAGCCCTGGTTCTGATGTCTGTCTGCCTGTGCCTCCACCTACGGGTACACCAATCTTTGGGACAACGTATCTACAACTAATTTGCCTCAGTTCTTTTCCAAAGACACCTTTGTGTCTATTGCTTGGTTTTCCCTTCAAGCAGAAACACCTCAAAATCATGAACAAGACATAAAGATCTCTCCTACTTTAAAGGCTTTCAGAAATGATCATTTCCTAAGGCCCTTTGGCAAATAAACTTTATAAACCAGGCTACAGAGAACTAAACGGAAAATGATGACGTTTTTAAACCTTATGGTAGACATAGTTCTGTAATTTAAGACTATAGATCAGAAAGGCTCATTTTACAAAGAAAAATATTTCTCGGGAAGCACATAAAGAGTGTTAGATAGATTCTTAAAAGGCAAGAAAGGCTTAAGAGTACTTACCTTAGAGGCATCACTTATTTAAGATACAAGGCAAAAAGAGGTCTTGGAAAAATACATGCTGTGCAAATGCAAAGATCGTTTCTATTCTGTTAACATAATTCATTTACTCCATGGGGATCATGCTACTAAAGATTTCAAAAGATTTAGTCATCTCCCTCTGTTACAGATTTACTTTAATTCTTTGTTTTTTCAGCTTTTTTACCTTTTGGGCTCGAGACTTTTTGTACAAAATATTCCCATTGGGAGAAATATGTCTGACTAACCCTTTAAAATATGAACAGAACAACATCCACTCTGGATTACTGGCTGCTCTTTGAATAATAAATCTTCCTACAGTTAAAAATGAGTAATTAAGGTCTGGTTTAGAGACCTGATTTCAGAGAAAAGAAGCTCAGTAAAAAAAAAAAAAAAAAAAAAAAAATGAAAATGGAAACTGGTCAGAAATGAATAATAATTTTTCATTTCCATTTAAAAGAATCTCTCAGGCACTAAGTTTCATTCAAATTACCCAGGAGGTTACTCTAACTATTTATTTTCTTTCCAAATAGTCCCAGATTTTGAGTAAAGGAAATGTAAGCTATGAGATTTGGGTTCCATAAGATAAATAGGAAAGAAAAGCAATTCAAAAGTTCATGTTGCAGCAGAGGTTGAGAAAGAGCGAAAAAAAGAGCAGGGATGTGTTGATCTGAGGCAACTGGCCAAGCCCCTCTGCTCCCTCCTCACAATGGAGAATCCCTGCCAGACGAAGTCACTTCACAGTGCGGGTTTATGGTGGCTGTGCTTTCAGAGCTCCCTTGTCTGTCAACCTCTCCAAGCCAACAAGGAACTGCTGGTCACGAAGGGGCTGCTTTTCTACCTGAGAGCCTCAGATATAACTATCTCCAAACAAAGATGCCCTTTATCCATTTTCACCAGGTGGCAGTCAAATACATTCAACATCATGGTGGCTTTTAGCTCAACCCCAACGACAGGAGAGATGCATAAACCACCACAGGTTCGGGAGAAAACTCCAAAACACCTGAACCTTCTCCAACAAAATCTCATGGAAACTTACAGGAGAAGCCCACAAGAGGAAAATAAATTTCACTTCTCTTTCCTAGACTAATAATTTTTGCATTTCTAATTACAATTCACAGCATTTACACCAAACCAAAGTGACTAATTATCTCACTTGTCGCCTTCATAACATTTTAAGTTCTACTCAGGATGACTGGAGAATAGCTTTGCAAAATCAAACAAACAAAAACCAAAACCACTAATTGCCTGTTATCAGTTGAAGGAGTTTCATTTTTAATGTAACCTCTATTCCCCCCTCAAAAAGCTAAAATATTAAAGACATTGATCCTCATAGGCAAGGCTTCAAACCTTATGAAATGTTTAGAAAATCAAGAAAGTCTATTAATAGAGGTTATTTGTGGGAGAATAATGGGGGTTTCATTTTTGTGGATTCTAGGTAGGCTCCAAACGGCATTTTGCTAGATGTCTTTGGCATGTAATCTGTTTGCTGATCTTGGACACTCTATCTATATTAACCACTGTACTTATAGTAACTTTCTTTTTTATTTTTTCAGATAGCTTGAGTCATGTGCCAAGCTATGGCTACCTTTCCAAATGTTTTTTGTGTCATGTAATAGAAAAGTTGTACCCAAAAGTTGAATAGTTTCTTCTGTAAAATAGAATGACTGGGACCCTTCCAGTATATTTGTTAAGTAAAATCTCTTGGACAATGTTCAAGACCAGTTTATATTATCTACATTTTCACATTGCAATGTGTCATTTTACAGAAAGTTCCCCAAGTATCATTTCTGCCGATACGCAGTAATTTTTTAAATGCTTGTCAGGGAAGAAACAGCCATGTTGAAAAAAATTCCAGAAAATTTCCCCTTGACTTTAAAATTCATGTTTGTTAATAGTTGAATTCATAGACCACATAGAAAATCTGTTGCCTGATATTCTGGGGAGCTTTCATCAAATTTGGTGATTCAATTATCTTTATAGAAAAGAACGTCAGTTTTAAACATTAGAATATTGGAACAATAGCCTCCTCTGAGTCCTTCTTTTCCTGGAAAATATGAGAAGGACAAAGGGCTCGAGCAGAAATAAAATCAGACCCAGAACCTAATGGAGCAAGGGAGCGTGTTTTCTAACATGCTGATGGATGAATGGGAAATTTAAAACTTGAGTGTTATAAAAGCTAATGCTTTTAGGACTAATTATCTGTAATGACAATATGTCTGTGTGCTATGTAAATAAGAGCCTGAAATGAGACACATCTGTCACAATGAAACATGACACAGGAGAGATTAGACTAAAGCTTTTCTTACAGTGAGTTTGTGGATAAACTTTTTCTCTGATTAATAAAATGTTCAATTGTTTGAGACGCTTGGACTGGAGACTTGGATGGAAATGAGATCGGATTATTGGAGAAATGTTTTATGGATGACTTATGCAGAGTCAACCCGGTAAGTTTGTTCAAGCTCAGCAGAAGTGATGGATGCTCCACCAGCGGGAAGGCAGGAAGGGAGCCATTATCTGTGTAGAGGTTCAGGATCGTCTGTGGGCTGAAGACTAGGACCTGGCCTTAAGGTATTGGTGTATTTACACCAAGAAGTCCATCTGGAAGAAATTCCCTTTTCTTTTTCTTTCTTTTCATTTAGAAACCCTCACAAACCAGAGAGAACTATGGTGATCTGAGCTTTACCTTTGCCTCACTCTCTTCTCTCTCCTGTAATCTCAACCTTTCCCAGTAGCCCATGTCTCTGCCATCTTAAAGTAACTAACAGAAAAGAGAGAAAGTCCTCGTTGAATTCTGCCTATCCATTTGGCAATAAGTTTCTCAGTTTCTCACTTTCTCCCTTCGCACTCAACTCACTGAAAGATGTTCCTTCCCACGTCTGTCTTCGTTTTTATACTTCACTTTCGTTCACCAACCTGTTATAATCTGGCTTCTACCCCAATCTGGCTATGAAATTGCTCTTGCTAAGATCACTAATAGCAACACAGAGGACTCTATTTCAGTCCTCACCTTGTTTGGCCTCTGAGCTGCACCCAACACCATTTGGCAAGTCCCTCTCTTCTTGAAGTTCTTTGCTCCCTTGGCCTCTCGGACCCCATTCTCCTGCCAAACCTCAGTTCCACTCTGCCTCTTGGTCTGTCCTCCCTTAAACATAGGTGAGCCCCAGACTTCCACCAGGAGGCAGCTTCTCTTCATGTTCTGCGGGAATTTCATCCTTGCTCACAGCCTCCTCTCATCGCTGCGGATTCCAAAATCTGTATCTGCTCTTCAGATTTTCTCCTCAGCTTCAGATCTGTACTTCCCATAGCTCATATGGATGTTCCAATGATACCTCAAACTCAATGTGAACAAGAAGGTTTTATTTCAAAAACAAAAATTTTCCCTTCTGTATTTTTTATCCTCTCAATTTTTCCAAACAGTAACCGATGAATCAGATTCGTCTCCTCCCTCTTCCCAGGGACTAACCTCGCTGTCACTAAGTCCTGTGGATTCCCCCTGGGGTAACTGTACCTTTCTCTCCATTCTCAGTGTCACTGATGTAGTTCCCATGTTCATTGTCTTTTGTCTGAAATCTCCTAACCATTCTCCCTGTCATTATATCTGCTCCCTTCCAGTTCTTCCGTTGTACTTGTGCCTGAGTGATACTCCAGGTGGCTGAGAAGCCGGCTACACTTCTTCATGAAGCAATGGTGGGCTCCGTATTGTAAGACTGTGTCACCTCCCATCCTTCCCTGGCTCATTTCGCTTTCCGTCTCTCTCACTGCCCTGAGGTTATGCTTCCCAGGAAAGTGTCAGTATTTAATCCTTGCCGTGGGTGTTGTGTGGTAGAGATTCTGTGCTAAGACTCATTTCATCACTCGCTCTACCTAAAGAAAACCTTAGATGTGGCTCCTGCCGGCATTTCAAATCTCATCGCATGATGGTCTCCTGCCCCCATCCTCTGGTAAACCAGAATTACACACAGTTTTCGGAGTTGGACACTTTTTTTTTTTTTTTACAGCATCATATGTCTGTATCTGTCCTTTCTTCCGCTTGGAGAGTCCTCTCCTATCCATGCCCTTTGGTCAACTCCCAACCACACCGTAAGTGAAGTTGTACAATAGTCAATTCAGTACTTTAAAATTAAGGAAAACGTTTCAAAGCCTTTTCTGAGTTTTCTTGCTTAATGCTGAAAAATTAGAAAGACAAACAGTCACATATGAGTGGGTAAGCACTTATTCTTCCTATTATGGAAAAAATACTTGAAATGCAAGGAAACCAATATGGAGACAAGCTGAAATGCATTCATTTATCAACAAATGCAACTGAAAGATTCTCAGCAAACATTGCTAAAGATGTAAAGAAGTAAACATTAAAACAAATTATATAGTACAGGTTTTCTGTATAGACAGAAGAGAATAAAGATGTCAGCTAACAAGTCAGCTTATGATATTACTAGTTTGATTTAAAAATGAAACAGAAAAAGAGCTCATTTTTTTGGTGAGCAACTAAAAGGAAGCATGTACCAGATAAGATATATTCTCAAAAGCAACTTATTTAATAAAAACAATGATTTATGAAGAAAGCTCTGCTTCATGGAATGGCTACTTCAAATGGAATAACAAATATTCTGGGGTAAAGTTCCAGAGACAGTTTTACATATGAAATTCTGCACAGCCCCATTCCTAGTCAAGATGTTACAGCACAGAAGCTGAAGCCAGAAGTGAGCCTCATGTCAGAAATATCAAAAATGTAGTTATTGTCCATGAATACAAGACCTTTGAAATACGGTAGCCTCATTTCCAATACTTTGTAATGGCATGGAGAATAATCATGGTAATATTTTGAATGACACAGGTCTTTTTGGCTATTTATGGCAAAATGTATAGAATACTCGTCAAATCTAAAGGCATTATAAATATTTATTATACAAAACACCATACTCCAAATTTGCTGTGTTTGTCTGTGATGACAAGTGGCTGTCAGGATATGCTGTTTGGAAGATATTTTCAAAGACATTAACACCCTTCCTTCAGGGTAAAGCCGTCATTTTAATAATGAGTGAGAAAATAACTACTTCTTGAAAGAAACAAACTGTGGGGAGACTATTTTGAAAAATGGATGCATGGCATTATTTCCATCATTACATGATCATACAACTGAAAATAGCGTGTGCCACCTGTAACAACTCTCTTATGTGCTCACTTTTTAAAAGTTGAAAATAAATATTCCAAACCTTTTTACAAATCTTCCACATAGGGCACTTCAGTGTGTCTGGACCCATTTGTAAAGATATATAAAATACAGGACTTTTTGACAACTTTGTACGAACAACTGATTGATATCAGGAAGATGAAGTGATGGGACTCAGAACACAGTACCCCAACATGAAGGCCTGGGAAGCAGAAGTTCTCTGACTTTCTCCCACCCTCTTGCCTCTGAGTCCATTCTCCCCTGAGGCTAGCCATACAAACTAGAATCCCTTTTCTCCAAGGGGGTCATAAAAGCAGAACCCCTTTCCTAAAAGCCAGCCAGAAGACCTAAAATTATTCTGTGTAAAAACTGTCCATAAGGAAATTCTCTGACCTACCTTGTTTGACTGTAGGTCCTAAGACCCCTATTCCAGAGAGGGTCCTGCCCCACACCCAGACAGAAGGATGCTGCTCAGAGAAGCCAAGAAGAATCTGAACAGACGGGCCTTGCTGGGTTTCCCCACCCAGCCTCGTAGCATCAGACCATACACTTTTTGCCCAATCATATTTCTACATAGATGTCCATTTTTTGGTGAACCTAAGCATAAAAATGAACAACTTCCCCTATACCTTTGGATCTTCATTTTAAAGGGTCCTGTGTATACACATTAAATAAATTTGAATGCTTTTTTTCCTATTAATCAATCTGCCCGGTGGGGGGGAAGGCCCTTGGTTCCCACTGACAGCAGCCAAATACTCTCCTAGAACATGGAGATTTTTCTTAACATCTCTCCTGCCCTTCTTTAGTGTTCCTAATTCTGCCCTCATTCTGTCTTCTCTGTAGAGAAGAGCTTGGCATAGCAATATAATGGACAGTTTCCACTCTGCTCTTGTAAGCTTAAGTCATTTCAGTACAAATTCTAGAGGACAGAAATAAAGAGATTAATCTAAGTTTAAACTCTGCTACTAATTAGCCATGTACCAATAAAGCCGTTCTAGTCAGATGGGGTTTGAGTTGTGTCACTAAACAGTTATGTGGCCCACAGTGTTCTCAACTTCACAGCTGCTGCTGAACTTGCAAACTGGGACTGCGGGTAACGGATGAGCCCACTTCAGAGAAGGCGGTAGGAGAAGCCATGACACCTGTCCTAAGCAGGCAAAGGGAGCTACTTTCGTGTCGGTCCCCCTTGGTATTTGTGGGTAGAGGAGAAGGAAGGTCGGCCCACGTGTGTAACACTGTTCAGAGGGACAGTCAGGCTCAAGGAAATATAATAAGTGTCTTCGAGTTTGCTGAGCCACAATCCAAAGCTTAATTATGATGAATGACATTAAGCAAACTTTTTCTTATTTTTCAAACTTTTTATTTATTTATTTATTTTTTTGCCTGCTCTGTTTGCTTCCCCAAGCATCCATGTTTGGAACCTTATTTTAATTGAAATCTTTGCAATTAAATGTTATGAACAATGATACATACAATATGGGGTAATTTGTTTAAAAGATAATGAAATGTAAAACCTTGTCACGCTTTTAGCTTAAAATAATATTCTATGCCTAGGGCAAACGTCAAAGAAACAGTCTCATTTTATTAAAGATCACCTGGAAGATAGGTAGATAATATTTAATACATGTGATGAAAAATCTACAAAGGAAAAGAAACATCAAAAGGTTACTGTTAGAATCTGTGACGTTCCAGGGTTTATACACAGGTATCCATGACATCCCAGTGTTTAATCACAGTAAAATGCCATTTCATATTTAAAGCAAGAATGTTAATCGCTGGATATAGAAGTTATAGGAATTCTTATTCTAACAGTAATTTTTTTTTATATTAATTCATTTTCTTAAAAACATTGATGTCAGCACAGCTCTGCTTGCTAGGATACAAAATTTAAGGCCACAGGGAGAAAAAAAAATGTAACTGGAACAAGTGGGAAAAAGCCTTGTTTTGTCAATATTTTAAAGGCTCCTTTTTAGAAAGTAACTTCATGAGGGCAGGGACTGTAATATTGTTTTTGCTTATTTTAATATCCCCAGAACTTTCCAAAAATGCCTGGGACACACAAGGTATTTCATAAATATTTGTTCAATGGGTAAGTAAAAGAACACAGTTGGACAGCCATTAAATTTATTTCAAAGAGAAATTACCAAAAACAGGCCACACAATTGTTCAGTGACAGAACTCAAACTCCATCTCACTAGAATGACTTGCATGGCACATGGCTAGTTAGAAGCAGAGTTTAAACTGAGATTAATCTCTTTATTTCTGTCTTCTGAAATTTGTACTAAAATTACTCTAGGTTCTAAGAGCAGAGTGGAGGATGGCCATTATATTGCTATGCCAAGCTCTTCTCTAGCTACTTCTCAGGAGCTGAGAGAGGAAATAGGAAAGGGAAGGATGAACACCCCAGTTTTCTTCAGCCCACTAGGAAGAAAGGAAGAGAACAAAGCTGTAATAGAAGTGGGAGCAGATTTTGAAAGAGGAAGGAAGCGGAGAAGGGCCCGAGAAGAATCATCCTTATGTGACCTGAACATTTGCCACCAAGTTTCACAATTTGCTTCATTTCCTTTCAGTTAATGTTCTCTGGGGCCTTTTCAGGACTAACTTTCAATACCAAAGAAGTGAATAAAACCCTAAACGTCTACAAAAGCCTAAACTTTTTTCTATACCAAACATATATCATATTATTGAGCTTAAAGGAGATGCATTGCTAAATTCCAAGCTGAAAATAAAATGCCATATAATTAGGATTATTTTTTTTCAACTACATACTTCTTGGGTAACAGATGTAGTTACATTCCAAGGCTTACTAAAAAGACGAAACCACTTTTACTAGAAAAAAATTAAATGAAATTTTCCATTTGTATTCAAAAGTGTGTAAGAGGAGAAGGAAAACCAATTATAAAACCCAGAGAATATTTAGATCCTAAAGAAATTAGGAACATTTTATTTGTTTTTACATAAATCATAAAAAGTTATGATCTAATTAGAAAGCACTAGATAGTATATATGTTAGAAAAGCAATAGCCTCTTCAATTTTACTAGAGTAATGGTGGGATTAGTTATCAGTTTACTCAAACCCACAGCTATAGGATTTCCTAGTTCAGTCATGAAAATAAGCATAGGGTTCAGGCATCAGGAAATAATGCAATGGCATTTTCCTCTTTTTTTATGTTGCAGTTATTTAGTCTTCATAGTAATCTTTATGGGGTGAGGGAAAGGGCCATAGGGGAAAATGGGAGTCACTTTCAGGGAAACGTCTTGTGGCACACTCAATATAAAAGGAAGTGCCCATCTTCTAGCATCTCAACAATGCCTGTCGATGCTCTCTCTACCTGGGGTAGACAGTTCTTACTCTCTTTTTACAGCAAAACTGCTATGCTGGCCAACCATTTCCATATTTTATCCCTTAAGAACGGCAAAGAATGTTAATAGATACTACTAGAAAAAGAAAATCTGACATAAAAAAATTTCAAAGACTTAAAGAAAAGCTTAAAGCAAGTTAGAATGATTTGTTTGCCGCCCACTTCCCAGGCTCCCTTAATAAGCTAAAGTGTGCAGAGACTCCCCAGGAAGGGGCTCTAACACCAAGTGTTCTCCAAACTTCTTTGAAACCTTTTTCTCTCAAAGCACCTTAGGGAGAAAACATGCTTCCCTCTTCACCTGTGTTAGAAGAAGCTCCGTAAGCCCGTTTTAGGACAGCCGTAACTCCTTAGAGGAAATCAATTCTCATATAACTTCTCTAATTAAAACCTGTCAGCAGTTTAAAATACTTCAGGGTATTTCAAGGTTGTAACACAAAAATCTTGATTGTGGTTTGTAATCCAGTTCTTGCCTGAATCTGCAGCCTGTCCCTTAATTCCTTCCTTTTAAACCCCCAGAACTCGCCGGCTCTCTCAGCTTCTTTGAAGGGTCCCTCCCGGCACCCTGGCCTGCCTGCTGTCCCACCTGGACCCTGCTTGGTTCCTACATACGCCACCTGTGCTTCCACCAGGGCACAGTTCTCCTGACTGTTCACCTCTGTCCCTCACACGTCCACCGCAGGCACTACAGAAGTGTCTGTGGAAGGCATGGATGGATGAATGAAGTCTTTCACTTAACAGAAGGATGGGGGTGCGGAAGGCAGGAGTTTAACGTCAATGGAATGTTAAAGAACAAACACTCTGCTACTCAACTTTTGGTTTTTCATGTGATATATCATATTATGCAGCCTGATTAAATCACTAAGGAATAGGCCCAAACCCTACCCATTTATGGTAAAAAGAGAATTTCACTGTTATTTTTAACTATATTAGACATGTAAATATCCCAGAGCATAAAATCTATACATATATATTCTTCCTCCCACTAGTGACTCATTCTTCTATGAATCTACTTTTCTATTACTACAAGATTCCCTTTCTTGACATGTAAGCACTTTGATTAATGACAAGAATACCACTCTTCTCTAGCCCAGAAAATTGAGAGCTAGAGTCTAAGACAAGACTTTTCTTGGAGAATTCTATTGAGTTTCGCCTTACACAATACAACACATTATATTAAAATTACATTCGATACCACTCCCCTATACATACACATAGTCACACAAGTATGAAGGCACTAAGTATCTAAAGGGTCAAATTGTTTTGTAAAAAGAAGACTGTGCCCCTCAAGACTGTACCATCTGCCTCACAGTTTTGGTTAGTGATAGAATTGGTTTGAATAAAACAGCTGCAAAACTTAGCCTTGAAATTGTCTTGACTTAATGAAGTGACAACCAACCAATACTAAAAAAAAATAAGTTTAAGAGCACCTATGTTCATTTCCTGTGGCCACTAGAACAAATTACCGCAAACTTGGGGGCTTAAAACAACAGAAATCTATTCTCTCACAGTTCTGGAGGCTGGAAGTCTGAAATCAAAATGTCGGCAGGGTCGTGCTCTCTCTGGAGGCTCCAGGGAGGAATCCTCCTTCCTCTCTTCCCTCTTGTCCTGGCAGCCAGCATTCCTCGGCTCAGGGCTGCATCACTCCAATCTCTGCCTGTGTCTGTCTGTAATCTCCTATTTTTTATAAAGATGCATGTGATTTCATTTAGGGCCCACCTGGATAACCCAGGTTTACCTCCTCATCTCAAGACCCTTAACTTAGTCACATCTACAAATACCCTTTTCCAAATAAGGCAACATTTACAGGCTCTGGGGATGAGGACATGGATATCTTTAGGGGGCCATTTTTCAGCCCACCACAGAATCTTTGAGTGTGTCATTAAGAACCAGGAGTGATGTTTTCAATGAGGATGATTTTGGTTTCCCTCAGGACTGGCAACACAGAAAGAGAGAACTAGAGTTTCATCAATGTTTGCAAGGCAAAGATTACACCTCATTCAATATTCTATTTTACCTAGTACAGAGATACAACGTCTGACAAACCAGTCCCAGCCACTGTCTGTATGTTTGGAACAAAGTCAAATCCAGTTTGCTTCTTTCAGTGCAATTTGCATTATCCCAGGATCTGGAATCACTTATTCTATAGCCCTGGGGCCATCTTTCTAAGACACAATGAATCAAAACTGTTGACACATTTAACCCCAGTTAATTCAACCTATTTTCCAGAATAACATGTGATATAATATTAAGAAAATATCACAAGTTATTTTCCACCAAACCTCCCATATGTCATGCTCAGTTCCCCTGCAGTTTACCTTCGGTGCCATATTATAACGTTTTCTGCGTATACCATGATATAAAAAAAAAAATTGACCAACACTGATATGGAGAGACAAGTGGGCTAAACTTGTGGAACATCTACATCACAGGAGAGGGGGCAGTGAAGGAGAGAGAGCGAGCAGGTATCTGGCACTTGGGAGACAGACCTCTCCTCATAAGCTGAGAAATTCCCCACGGGAAATAGGTTTAGGGGTTGGGCTCCAAAACAGATGACAGTTGTCCACAACAGTTCAACAATGTCAAATGCCACTGAAAAAATGAAGTAAAGTCTGAAAAATATCCACCAGGTGTGGTAATTAGTAAACACTAGAAATGCCAGCAAGATCAGTCCCAGCGGATTGACAGAGAAAGGCCACAGAGCAGGGAGTTGAGGCATGACTGGGAGGAGAGGAGGTGTAGGAGGTGTACACAGATAGAATAACTACTCTTTCAGAAGGTTATTGTTGACAGTCACGAGGAAAAATAGTGGAAAGTGGAAGGAGGCCTTTTGTGAGGTGTCAGACTTGAGTGTGTTTCTACCTTAAAGGCAAATAGCCAGCCCAGATGTAGGTATTGGTAAGGGTGGATGAAAGTGTACATTTAATAAAGTTTTTAAAGAAGCTGGAAGGGGTGAGGTTGCACCCAGGTAAAGGACTGGCCTCAGCCCAATGTCCACTGGAGAAAGAGAAAGCAGCAAAGGATGTGACAAATGGTTTTACCAATCAGAAATCAGGAAGTTGAAATGGCTCTGCTTGGGATATCTCTTTTATTTGTTTCCCAGGAATATAAACTGATGTGTATTAGAAATGAGAAAAGGTCATTGAATTTGCAATTGGAAGGTCATTTGTGGCCTTTGCAAGGGCAGCTTTAGTGCTTCATTCAGGTATTTATCATCCTGGAATGGAGCAACTAGACAGGAGCTCCTGAGACAGGAGACCTGGAGTTTAGATTCAGCTCTTCATCAAATTAGCTCTTCTTAGTGAAGGTACCATTTGGGTCATTTGTTCCCCCTAAAGTGAAGGAGTTGGATGAAACAATGATGAAGGTCATATCCAACGCTTCCATTTTTTATCTGCTGGGTTCAAGGCACAGGGCTTGTCATGGTGTTAAATATAATGATCCCATAAGAGGCAGGGATGGGGCTCTCAAGGACGTGATAGTTTCCAAAAGCAAATAATTCCTAGTAAAAAGTCATCCTGGAGTATTTTTCCTCAGTCAAGGTCTGCTGTTGTGGGAAAACATTGGGATTTATATTTCAAGGGAAAAAATGTCACTAATTTCTGGTATAATTTTATTTTAATTCTTCAATGTCAAACTTAGCCTGAAAATGACAAGACCTTTGACTACCCGATAGAAGTTATTTCCCAATATGAAAAATGTGAGAAGAGAATAATCCACAAATTTAGGAGTTTTACTCAGTGGGCAAATTTGGTATTAATTTGAATATATTGCGAGTCGGTCCCTTGGGATATTTAGCACTAGCATACTAGATGGAAAGTTGTGATTACACGTTATATATTTTAAGACAAAATAGATTCAGCCAAGTCTTGAGCTAAAGGAACAGAAAATATAAGCACACATAATGAATACTGTAGAAATTTGATATTAAAAAAGATGTACTATGTTGTCTGATACATCTTCCTGTCAACATGTTCATTATAATGCATTCTTTGTATTCTATCCTATTCAGAATTTCTAGCTGTCTGTACATTGATTTTACACCTCCCACCACAAAGCTTAGAAACATTGACAACCATCCTCCTATACCCTACAGCGATGCAGTATGAGGAAGAGGACATTTCTATTGCTTTAATCTTCATCAAAATGCTCACATGGTTAATTTGCTCAGTTCCAAGTCTTTGGTATCTTGTCACTCCTTTTGCATATACTGATATCTAGGCTGAGCTCTTTTTCCCAACAGGAAAGCTTAGCTCTGATTAGATTGAAGCTGCTACCAAAACAACAAAAGAGGAATGTGGATTACTAATTTCAGAAGTGTGTCAGTACTCCTCCAATCCCCCCTTATCCAGACCAAACCACCCACCATCGGTAACTTATTGCCCACTGTGGTAAATTCGTCTGTGGCCACTTACCTCCTCTCTCCTAAAAGCCTCTACTTCTCTAACAGTTCGGAGCTGCCCTTGAGGAGACGTAGTCACTTCCTTCTTTCACTTCTCACACATGATTGTGTTGCATGAGGGGCAGTTGGGCAGCCAATTGACTGTGGAATTCAGGGTTCAGAAGACCTGGCTACAAGTCCTTCTCCTACCACTTACTGCTGGGTAACATTCAGCAGTCACTTCATCAGAAGCTGAATGTATTCCTCTGTAAAAGATTAATAAAACCCACCCAATCTACATATGATATTAGGATGCTGGGAAGAAGAAAAGGAAGTAGACATGAGGGCACTTTGCAAACCACACTATGACTTGCTGTGGGAGAGGAGGAGAAGCTGAACAGCCTCAGTGCAAAACCTTTCCTTCCAATCTGGTAACACACATGCCAAGAGGCCTTCACTGCTGCTGTTTGCCTGGGTCCTTGAAAGAACATCCTCTCCAGGTGAATGGAGGCAGGCACCAGCCTGGCTTCCTGCAAGCCTGTCCTTACATTCGGGTGTCTCAGAATGGGGCTTACTGGTCTTTTTGGGTAATTTCAAATTACTACTCTGGAGCCTTATTTTTCAGAATTACCAAAGTTGAAACAGTAGTTATTTTATTTTTATCCTCTATATAACAAAATGGACACTGTTTAACAAGGAATCATTGGCTGATTTGACAAAAAATCATCAAATCAAATAAAAATATGACATTTTAATGTCTCTCTAAATGATCAAAGGATTCATAATTGTGTCAAATATACTGATTAAGTCAGTGTGCAACTCCATTCCATTTTGGGATCTGAAATGAGGCCAATCTCAGTCTAAGGTTATGTTCTGGATTTTTTTTCTCCCATAAGGTCACTGCTGTTACCTCTATATGAAGGGACTTCAAAAAGTTGATGGAAAAATGGATTAAAAGATAAAAATAAAAAATATAAACTTTATTTTTCAACATAAACTCCATCAAGTTCTAGACACTTTTATAAGTAATGATACCAGCCATTTAGTCCATCCCTAAAGAACTGAGGGCCCTGGGAATTTAACCATGTCAATACAGTGTTTATTACATTATTAACTGAAGAAAAACAGGTGCCCTTCACAGATTTTTAAGATTTGGAAACAAAAATAAGTCAGAAGCCAAACTAGGACTATAGGGTGGATGTCCAATGATTTCCCATAGAAACTCTTGCAAAATTGCCCTTGTTTGATGAGAGGAATGAGCAGGAGCATTGCTGTCATGGAGAGGGGACTCTCTAGTGAAACATTCCCAGGTGTTTTCCAGCTAAAGCTCTAGCTAACTTTCTCAAAACACACTCATAATAAGCAGATGTTGTCATTCGTTGGCCCTCCAGAAAGTCAACAAGCAAAGTGCCTTGAGCATGCCCAAAATCTGTTGCCATGATCTTCGCTCTTGACTGGTCCACTTTTTCTGTGACTGGACCACTTCCACCTCTTGGTAGCCATTGCTTTGATTGTGTTTTTTCTTCAGGATCATACTAGTAAAGCCATTTTTCATCTCCTGTTACAATTCTTCAAAGATATGCTTCAGGATTTTGATCCCACTTGTTTACAATTGCCGTTAAAAGCTCTGCAGCTCATCTTGTCTGCAGCTCATCTGGGTGCAATGGCTTTGGCATCCATAGAGTGGAGAGTTTGCTCAACTTTAATTTTTCAGTCAGAATTGTGTAAGCTGAACCAGTTGAGGTACATATGGTATTGGCTACTGTTTGTGCTGTTAATTATCAGTTCTCTTCAGTTAGAGCATAAACAAGATTAATTTTTCCTCATAAATCGATGTGGGTGGTCTGATGCTGAAGGTTTCATCTTCAACATAATCTCATCCTTTCTCTCTCTCTCTCTCTTTTTTTTTTTAATATATGGGGTCTCACTATGTTGTCCAGGCCAGACAAGAACTCCTGGGTTCAAGCAGTCCTCCTGCCTTGTGCATAGCTGGGACTACAGGAACCTGCCACTGCCTCTGGCTCAGCTCATCCTTTCTTAAAATGAGCTATCCATTTGTAAACTGCTGGTTTCTTTGGGGCATAAGCTTTTCATAAGCATCAATGATTTCACCATTCTTCTACCCAAGTGTCACCATAAATTTGATGCTTATTCTTGCTTCAATTTTAGCAGAATTGATGTTGCTCTGACAGGGGCTCTTTTCAAGCTGATGTCTTATGCTTCTTAGTGCCTCAAACTAGATCCTGTTCAGAAATGTTATAACAAGTTAATATTATTTTATTTTGGTGCAAGAAAATTTTCAAATCTATGCATAGTTTTTTTCATAATAGGTATTTTACATGAAAGACCCCCTCATATAACCTGGTAAGCTTCATTTAAAACTCTTGAAGTAAGTTTTCAAATATTCTGGACCCAGATTCTGGGACAGTTTGCATAGAGTTGTGATTTTATGTCTTACTATATCTGTATAAATAGTAAAGTTATAGGGAAAGTGTCAGCTGTAACATGTGGCAGAGAGTATGTTCTGTTCTATGAATACCAAAACCATTCTATTTGGACCATTCTATTTCTATTTAGAAACAGGGCCTCACTCTGTCACCTAGGCTGGAATGCAGTGGTGTCATCACAGCTCACTGCAGCCTGCAACTCCTGGCTCAAACAATCCTCCTGCCTCAGCTTCCTAAGTAGCTGGGACTCCACATGCACACCACCACACCTGGCTAATTAAAAAACATTATTATTATTTTTTTTTTTGTAAAGACAAGGGCTTGCAGTATTGCCCAGGCTGGTCTTGAACTCCTGGCCTCAAGTGGAGGGATGTGCTGAGGAATTAGAAGTGAGATTTGGTGATGAAGGTTTTATCCTTAGGATGGTCAATCCAGGATGGTACAAAGAGAGACTAAGAGTCAGACTCAGCATTTGCATATTCTTCCCATGCCCTTAGGGTTACTTTTTCCCCCTTGTATCATTCTCATGGCACCTTTTATAAAACTGGTTTTCACCTGCCAAGTTGGCTTCTATGGTATATCAGGTGTCCCACCTGGATGCCCAGAAGCCAAGAGACAGTAATTGGCAAGGGTAGGGAGGGAGAGGGGAGGTCAGTGGATGGCTGAAAAGACAGCCTAGATGGGGAGATGTCATCGTTAGGGGATGCACACGTTTTGTTCCTTCATTCCTAAATTTTCTTATTTCAGTGCAACACAGATCAAGAAAGAGTTCTCACCCCTCTTGGGGTTCCACGTGCTCTTTCTCATCAAGCCCCTTTCTCCCATAACCCTCATCAGTCGCCACACTATCTCCCTTCCTCAACAAACACCTTTATATCCATTCGGTGTTAGCTTGATGCTGCAGGGAGTGCCTCAAAATGTCCTTGGTGTAGAGGGCAAGTGACAGCTGAAAGGCCGTGGAAAAATAGCACCCCAGAGATGGAGAAAGTAGGCTGTGTGCGAACTCTAGCTATTCCATTTACTAATTCCATGGTTTTGGGCAAGTTACCTAACCTCTTTACCTCAGTTTCTTCATCTGTCCAAAGGAGAGAATTATATCTATTCAGAAGGATTTTGTCAGAATTAAATGAGATGTGTCAAAGTGCTTTTGAAATTATAAAACCCCATATTATATATAAGTTATTATGGAATATGGTAAGTGGAGTAAGAAATTATTTAAATAGGCTGTGTGTAGTGGCTCATGCCTGTAATCCCAGCACTTTGGGAGGACAAGGTGAGAGGATCATTTGAGGCCAGGAGTTCAAGACCAGCCTGGACAATGCAGTAAGCCTTTGTCTTTACAAAAAAAAAAAAAAATGTTTTTTAAGTAGCCAGGTGTGGTAGTGTGCATTTCTACTTAGGAAGCTGAGGCAGGAGGATTGCTTGAGGCCAGGAGTTACAGGCTGCAGTGAGCTGTGGTGATGCCACTGCACTCCAGCCTAGGCAACAGAGTGAGGCTCTGTTTCTAAACAAAATTTAAAAATTTTTAAAAATTAAAAAAAAAGAAAGGTCCAAATAGAATGGTTTCAGTATTCATAGGACACAACACACTCTCTGCCACATGTTACAGCTGACACTTTCCCTGTAACTTTACTATTTATACAGATATAGTAAGACATAAAATCACAACTCTGTGCAAACTGCCCCAGAATCTCTGCTCAGGTAAACTAGGTCAACAGTCAGCAGAGCATGGTAGTATTTTGTAAGCTAAAATTGCAAGTCACAAATACTTATTCTTTATTCTTAGTAAAGGGCTTAAATCAAGCAGGATTCAAATAAATAATTTTATTTATTGAATCATGGAATAGGTAGGAAGAGATAGGAAAATCTTGTATATCTTTAGCCTCAAAGAACTTTAGAACTCAAAGAACAAAGAAGGTGGTGACCACATAAACGTTAGTGAGAGTTGTACTTTTTTCATATATGACTATCCTAAAACCCCTTATACCATTATATAAAGTTCCTTCCAACTCCAAAAAATCTGAATACATGAATAATTTTCAAATTACAGTAAGTTTTTCACACTTGTAAGTAACAGTCAACTCCATTACTATTTTATAATCTGAACAAAATTGCAAAGGACTGCTGATTCCAGTCCAAGAAAGCCGTTTTATCTGAATTCCTACAGCACTCCTTACCCATACTTGTGAGTCACGGGTGCAGAAACACAGACACAGAAATTGTCATAAAATGTGAGTATCTTAAAAAACACCTTCTATGTGAGAAATCATTAACATAAAATGGCG
This sequence comes from Eulemur rufifrons, assembly GCF_041146395.1. Classification (NCBI taxonomy): domain Eukaryota; kingdom Metazoa; phylum Chordata; class Mammalia; order Primates; family Lemuridae; genus Eulemur; species Eulemur rufifrons. The sequence goes on along the minus strand of NC_090986.1, from coordinate 70,525,450 downwards.
AGGCATGAAGTAAAAACGAATTGCATAGATAACAGCACAAGCAGACATGACTCTTGAAGCAATTTACCTAGGATGTGCATTTATTCGAATGAGAGAAATCATTGTTAACATGTGTTGAATCTTTGCTTTGTAGCAGGTCCAGGGATAGCCATTATACCCTTATTAATTCATTTAACTCTCCCAACAATGACCTCCATTTTACAGAGACATGGAAAGATTATCTTGCCCAAGTTTGCTCATTAGAAAGTGAAGCCAGGATTTACACCCGGGGATTCCGGTTTGAGAGCCCATGTTCGGAACCGCTCACCAAGCTATCTTGAGACCCCGTCTTCACGGGAAGCACAGCGTTTATGAAAGCTGTGGCACCCAAGGACCTCCAGTAAAGGAGTGGATACCATCACTGAATGGGCTCTCTGAAGACAGCATGTCTCAATACGTCATTTGTTAAATGATCCCTTCTCTGTTTCACCTAAGCTTAAATATGGCCGAGGAGAATTTCTGCATTTAATTATTTAAAATCTCTGAGAAAGAAAAGAAAGTGAGCTTTTCTTTTACTCCATAGGGAGTTAAATTCTATAAAAAAATTAAACACAGATATCAAGAAGAGCTTTCATTGTACATAAGCAAAAAGAAAATAAAGAGAGAAGAAAAGAAAGTAATTATTTTTATAATAAGTAATTTGGTTATATTTTCAAAAACCTAAAGTGGTCTTCCAGGCAGAACACAAGTAACTAAGTAATGTGTCGATGCAGAACCCTGTGCTAATTCTGGTGTGGCTAAAAGAAGTAAATGGTTAACCAAGGCCAAGAATACATTGTTAAAATAAAGACAGGGCTGCTTTAGAGAAGTAAATTGACAAAAAAAAGGAAGAGGAGGAGGGAGGGAGGAAATCACTAAGTTGGTAGCAGGTTTTCCTTATAAAACCAATCAGACAATTAGAGGAATGAAAAAACGTCTTCCCAAGGTGCTTTATGCTTCTAATGCAGACCATAATTTGCAGTAGTTCTCAAAGTGTGGTCCCCAAACCTGGGAACTTGTCAGACATCCAAATTCTCGGGTCCTACTCCAGACCTCCTGAATTAGAAACTCTGAAAGTGGGGCCCGACAATCTTTAACGAGTCCTCTGAGGGTTTTGATGCACCTTGAAGTTTGAGAACCTTACTTTATAGTTTCATTTGGCACTGGAGGTCCCTACCTGAATGGCCAGTGGGCACTTTTTAAAATGTTCCTTAGTGAACTAAACACTTCTCTGAGAAGCATTTGAGTTTCGAAGGAAAACTGGTAGACTTCCGCCTATGGCCAAGATGGAATAACAGAGATTGGATTTACTCTCCCAATGGAAACAAACAAAAAACAGACAAGTTAACAACAACAGACATAGAGAAGATTTTTTTTAAGACCCTGGACATCAAGCAGCAGAGGACAGAGAGAAACAGACAAGGTGAGTTCTCTGATTGCCCTGGCTTCCTTTCTTGACAAAGTTTTTAAGCTATGGGGCAGGAAGAGGGAAACAAGGCAGAGTTCAGGACACTTTATACCCAGAATAGATGAAAACTAACAAAACTTATAAAAATATAACAAACAACCCAATAAAAAATGGGAAAGTTTTAAATAGATACTTCACCAAAGAAGATACACAGGTGGCAAATAAGCACGTGAAAAGTTCTCAATATCAGTAGTCATTAGGTAAATTTAAATTAGAACCACAGTGAGGTATTGTGACATGCCTGCTAGAATGGCCGAAATAAAAAAGATTGACCTTTCCAAGTGTTGGCGAGGATGTGGAGCAACTGGAACTCTCACATGCTGTTTGTAGAAACTTAAAATGCTATCCCCACTTTAGAAAATTTTGGCAGTTTCTTAAAAAGGCAGATATACAGCTTCCGTATGATCCAGCCATTTCATTCCTAGGTATTTGTCCAAGGGCAGTGAAAGCATATATCTATAAAAAGACTTGTATACAAATGTCCATGACAGCTTTATTTGTAATAGCCAAAAAATAAGAAAAAAAAAACAAAAACTGGAAGCAATGCATCAATAGCTGAATGGATAAACAAATTTATTTGAATAAACTATTGATATACTGAATAATATGAATCAATCTCAAAATAATTATGATGAGTGAAAGAAGCCAGACAAAAAAGATCTCATACTGTATAATTACATTTGTATAAAATTCTAGAAAATAATAACTAAATTATGACTCAGAGTAGATCAATGGTTTCTTGGAGGTAGAGGAGAAGGCACAGCAGGGAGGGAAGAGAAAGGGCAGGAGGAAAATTCTGGATGTTAATTATCTTAATTGTGGCAATAGTTTTATAGACTTGTATGTATGTCAAAAGTTATCAAATTATATGCTTTAAATATATGTCAATCATACCTCAATAAAGCTGTTTAAAAAAAAAAAAAAAAAAAGCAAAAAGGGCCAGTGACGAAAGTGTACCACCTGAAAGGAATAAATCACCCACAGCAGAATTTCAGGCAGGTAGCTCCTGGCTGAGCTGCTTTTGTGTAAGGACTCTTCTTGTCCACGAGTCTGCTCCACTGCCCAGTGGACTGTCCATGTTGACCACTGCACAGCATGGCTCTGCCTAAGCACACTTTGTCTTCAGCCTCTTCACATCCCTTCTCTGACTTCCCCACCAGTTGCAGAGCTTCTGTCCACACAGCATCCTCCTTTTTTTGTCCATCCTGTTCCTCGTTCCTGCCAAGCTGTGGTTCTCTACCCGACAGAGTAGGAAAATGAACTGAAAACGATGTATTAATAATATGGGTCTTGTTTTGGCTGACAAAAGCTTCAGGCGTGTTTGCATTTTCATAGGAGATTCTTTAAACCTAAGAAAGCTTCTAGAAAGAAAGGATACACTCTAGCGACAGATTTGCTGGTGCAGACAATTTTTCAGCAGGAGGAGAGGAACCTTCCTGGTGCTACTCCAGTTGTGTCCGCCACATGGGGCATGACTGTGCCCACAGGATAGCCAAACCTGTGCAGTAGGTCCCTTAAAACTGGATTCTACACAGGATGTGACAAACCACTGTGCCTGTACTTGTACAAGTACCTTTTGCCTATTATATTTAAAAAGTAATTTGTAGAGTGATATTTTGAGACCGTGAATATCCTGTTTTCTTTTTTTTTTTTTTTTTTTTTTTTTTGAGACAGAGTCTCACTCTGTTGCCCAGGCTAGAGTGAGTGCCGTGGCATTAGCCTAGCTCACAGCAACCTCAAACTCCTGAGCTCAAGCGATCCTCCTGTCTCAGCCTCCCGAGTAGCTGGGACTACAGGCATGTGCCACCATGCCCGGCTAATTTTTTCTATATATATTTTTAGCTGTCCATATAATTTCTTTCTATTTTTAGTAGAGATGGGGTCTCGCTCTTGCTCAGGCTGGTCTCGAACTCCTGAGCTCAAACGATCCGCCCACCTCGGCCTCCCAGAGTGCTAGGATTACAGGCGTGAGCCACCGCGCCTGGCCAATATCCTGTTTTCTAACAACATTTCTCCCAGTAGTTTTAGCATCCAATGATGATTCTTGTCTGAATCAATTATTACTGTGGGGGTTAGAGCATGATGATTTTCTAGTTTTATAACTTCTAATATGTTTCATTTTTAAATATTCAGCAAAATACCCAGCTTTAAAACACAAAAACTTTTCCAGGCAAGTTGATGCCCTATAGCATGCTGAGAGTATGGAACATAAATCTCCTAATTCTGATATAACCCACAAACATATCTGTGTGGTCTACAGAAGAATGGGTCACAATCTTACTATATTCTAGAATACACACATTACATAAAAGTGATGGGTTTTTAACATTTCTGAAGTACAAAGATAAAACCTCTATTTCAAAACTACAGTGGTTGAGAGAATATGTCCTTGCTCTATCAGAAAATTCGAAAGCCTGATGATCTAATCATTAAGATGGAAGCTTCTGCCCCTGGAGAAGGCAACCAGAAAATACAATAAAAGTATGAATATTCATGCTGCCTTAGTTATAAATCATACATTTTCAATCAGGCAGTGTTCTTCTAGACACTTTAATTTAGTTTCAGTCTGTTCTTCTCTGCCACATGTTGATCATATTCTAAATGAAAGAAAATCTGCTGCAAATGACGGTGGCATAGCACAAAGCCCTACAACCCATAATGGAATCAATAGCTTACATGATGAGAGACCCCATCTTGTCCTCAACTAGTGCCATCTTTTTATTGATGCTCACTGTCAAACAAAACCAAATGTTCAATGTTTCTTATGTTTTCTTGTGTTATACTTCTTAGAGGTTGCAGTGAGCTATGATGATGCCACTGTACTTTAGCCCAGGCAATAGAGTGAGACCTTGTCTAAAAAATAAATAAATAAAATTAAGAACTAAACAAGAGGAAAGCCAAAATCAATTAAGTATAGGAACTTATATAGAAATAACTGCTGTAAATACAATCACAAAATTCAAAATAAAAAGAAAACTATTGAAAATAAGGGAACACAGCGTAAAGAGAAGTAATAATTACATGGAAGTAAGATGGGTCCACTCCTCTGATTAACCACACAAAACCTGGGGAGTCAGGGAAGAAAGGAATGGAAGTCAAGGCAGATGAAATGCTGCCTCCTGCACAAGGCAGGATAAAAATGATGACTTATAAGCTGAGGCCTGAAAGAACAGTAGGCATTGGCCAAGAGAATGGTGGATATTTTGGTGGCAATAAGAGAAGTCCACACTGGCTGAGGTCAACAGAAATCTGTTTATGGGAAGGATGTCAGGAGTTCACAGATGCAGTTAAAGGGCAGGAATGTTGGGTTCAGAATGAGACAGACACAACAGCACTGGAGACATCACCAAGGTCAGCCTCACGATCTTGTCAGACCACCACCACTGAGATAACGAGCCCTAACCATGTTTATGACTCTGCCTCATTCCTTCCAAGATTTGAAGTCCATGAAAAGAGATCCAGATTGAACCAATTCAGGCCTGTTGCTGGCCAGAGAAAGGCAAGACTGTCCTCAATGGCCCCCCAGAGACAGCTCACAGCCTGGAGGAGGTACAGGAAATTGAGATGCTTTTACCAATAGGAGGGTGGGTGCCAGGTGATTCCAAAACTGTAAATGTTCACTCCAGGCGGAACTGAGGCTGGTGAGGGCAGCAGAAATCTATCACAAAGAGCCTTGTAAGTCATGTCAAGAAATATGGGAGGATGATGGCATTTTCCAGACAGTAGTCTCCATCCTCCTCATTTGCTGGCAAATTAATAAACTTTTCTTCCCTTCTCCTCAAATCACTTGTTCTCATTCTTCTGATGCAGCCTCAGGGACAAGTGCTGAGCTTTCAGTAACAGATTTTGCATCTATCAGCTTCTCCGTAGAATGGTACCCTGTGAATGCTGCAAGAGGCAGGGAGCAGCTCCAGATCAAGCCATGGGCAGGAGCATTGTCTTTTCAGGTAAGAAAGAAAGTGATTCTTCCAGCAGGTGCCGGGGCCTGTTTAGTTCTGGGGAGACCCTTTTCTTTCTCCCCAAATGAACGCAGCTCTAACCAATGTGAACTGAGTTGAAGAGAAGGAAATAGATTTGGGAAGTGTTGCAACAGCCACGGCCATTTGTAAGTAAAATTCCCCAGATACCAAGACCCTGTTTCCACCCGTTTGTGGGGAAGGGCTCAGATCTCCCTGCTAGATTTGTTTTGAGGCACTGATTTGGGGTTGGAAGTCAAGAGGTTGAGTGGAACTAGGGGACCTGGTCTGGACTGAGCTCAGTTGCAGTTTCCAGAGAACCATGGGGGATTGGTTGATGTTGGTTCTCTTGTTGGAGAGAATTCGGTTCTTGGTTGTCCTCTTTAGATCAGGAGACACTGATTCTCAGTTGAGAATTCAGTTCTCGTTTGTGGTTCCCATTTCTGTTGGGGATTCCCTGTATTCTCCGGGTTTGTTTGTAAAGTTTGTTGCAACATAGGAAAGTTCCATCTAAAAGTCCCTTGAGAAAAATTTTGGTTGAATAGTCACCTTATAGCCATGAACCTATGTGTAAAGAGAATGGTGTTGTTGTAACCCAATAAAGGTGCTGGAATGTGAGAAGTGGCTGTTAAAATAAAACGTTGAATTATAAAAACAAAAACAAGAAATATGGGTGTTTTTCCAGATGAAAATGGGGAATAAATGAAAGGTTTGGATGCAAGAGAGTAACAGATTCGATTTTCATGTTAGAAAGTTGGCTCTAGTTGCAATGTGGAGAGGAAAATGGGAGGGGACTAACCAGAGACTGCTGCAATAGTTCAGGTAGAACAGAATGTGGCTGAACCAAAGAGTTAGCTATGGGTCTTGGAGAAACACACGAAGTCTCAGGAGAGTAAAGTGATGTAGAACCAACAGATTTTAGTAACTGACTTTGGGGGATGGAGCAAGAGAGCAGAGGCATCATAATAATAAAAAACAATACTGGAAAAAATTTGTTTCCCACCCCTCCAAGTAATTGGCATGGTATATGCTATTCATTCATGAGGACTACAAAACCAGTTGTTTGGCTTAGAGCCGAATTTTAATCTCATTCACATCAATGAAGTGGACTATTGTCATTTGTGACCTTCTTTCCCTTGATCCTGACTTTTGCCATCTCTATTTGTTTTACTGTTAATACCATGTATGTATTCTTCTTTAGTAAAGTGGCCTAAAAATTAAGATTACAAAATAAACAAAGAAAAACTCATTATCCCCATATCCTCAATCAAAACCATTTTCCTGTCTTCCCAGCTTACTGATGGCTCCATCCTTTCCCTGTAACCTGAGCTTTGAAGCCACATCAGTCAGCAGTGCCTCTCCCCACTGCCTGGCCTTTGTTGCACGTGTGCAGATCTTCTGTATGTGAAGGTTTTGAATCAGCGCCCTACTTTTCGTTCTCATCTTTTTCAAGTTAAATCTCTCTTTCTTGCTTAAACATCCTATCAGCCCCCTAACAGTTTCTCCTCACCTTCTGACTGTATACCACTGCTGTCTTAAATTCTGATTATTTTAGTTTTGCACTTTAAAACTCAAATGATTCACCAGTGCTAATAAATTAGGTACCCACCCTTCATTCTGGCATTAAAGGTTCCCTCTCAGTATATTATAATATGAAAAATCTAGGAACACCTTTAAAATCCCCTAAATTGAGTTCACGCATTGGGATGACAAATCTACTTTTTTTTTGCTTCGTATTTTTTTTTCCAGGTCCCAGTACACCCCTGGTGTTTTACTCCATTTCCTGCTGCTATAACAGAATACCACAGACTGGGTAATTTAATAACAATAGAAACTCATTTGGCTCATGATTCTGCAGGTTGAAATGCCCAGGATCCAGGAACCACATCTGGTGAGGGTCTTCTTGCTACATCATAGCATGGTGGATAGTTGGAAGGACAAAAGATCATGAGAGAAAGAGAGAGAGCGCTTCTGTAACTAACCTACTCCTGTAATAATGGCATTAATCCATTCATGAGGGTAGAGCCCCCAAGACATAATCACTTCTGAAAGTTCCCACTCTCTCAACACTGTTGCATTGGGGGTTAAGTTTCCAACACATGAATGTTGGGGGACACTTTCAAACCATAGCACCTGGACTCTCACCCATGAAAGAGAAGTGAATAATTGTAATGGCAGATTTGGGAGCTCTAGCTCTAGCTCATCAACCTCTTGTCCTCTTCTTTTTGGGGTCTGCCTTCCTGCTTAGACCGTACACTGTGGGCCTCTCCTAGCTTGGCATAAGCTTAGTGCAGAAGCTCTGCCCCTGGGATGGGAGGGACAAGGAAAGTGCTGGAATTATTCAGGATGGGCAAGCCTGTCTAGATCTGGGATTCAGTATGAGGAATTCCACTGCTGTAACATACATATGGAGACCAAAACTAGAGCATATGAAGATCAAGGCTTCTGGAGGCTAGAGAAATTGATTGGTATAATTTAACCTTTGTGAGGACTATACTAAGCTTAGGCCATGCAGGGATTTTAAACCTTGACAGTTTTCTGCAGCCAATATTGCACCCTATGCCTGATTTTTTATGAAGTTGGTTTTTAGCTACTTCAGTCTGAATGAGTGAGTTTACATCTCAGGCTTCCTAAAGATTTTGACTTGGTGGCTTGGTCAAAGTCAATTACCTAAAGACATTGGCCACTTCAGGTAATCTCAGTGGCTTTGGCCAAATTTTAGCCACAGACGCCTTAGCAAGCACACTTGAATTGAGATGAAAAATAAATAAATAACTTAGTCTGTAGGCAGCTGCAGATGACCTTGAACAATGCATGCACAGGTAGGCCTGTGATTGCAGCCAGGGGTGATAGAGGAAGTAAATCATTAGGAGAGAGCCTTTACAGTCTCACCAAAGTCTTGTCTTGAAAGAGGTAAAGTTTCAACATATTGTTTGGCTTTTACTGGGGTTTTCTCCCAGATCTGCAAAGAAGTAAAGTTCCACATGGATCACAGAGCAGTAACATATGAGATTCTAGCTTTAAATTGTTAGTGTCAGGCTAGTAGTACCAGATCTCACAGACCTCAACTTTGTTCTACATTAGGAGCCAAGGAGGAAACTCTAGAGGACTAAACTTCAGTTCATGTGGCTGGTCAACAGTCTTGAGTTATCCCCAACCATGCAAACTCAAGTTGGCCCTGAATTCATCAATTCCATGAATTCAAACCAATGGTTTAGATTTCACACCGAAATTATGCATTCAACCACAAAAGGGTAGTAAATTTTATTAATAAAATAATAACAACAAATGGGTACCCTCATTGAAAAATATGCCATCTTCTTAAATAACACCTTTCAGAAGTCATCCAGGTAGAATTACCAGTGCATTCATAGCACCCCAACATTTTATCTTTCTTATATATTTGTTGGCTGTCATTAAACTCTAAGCCAGTGATTCTCAAAAAGGGTGATATAGCTCTCAGGAGTCATTTTGAAAACGTAAGGATCATGTTTAGTTAACACAAGATTGGGGCTTGGGAGAGCAGGACAGATACTCAGTGGACAGGGCCAGGGTTGCTAGATACCTTGCAATGTGCCGACAGTCCTGTACAAAAAAAGGACTATGTGCATCATGTCCAACCTTTGAATGTTTCAATAGACTTTCTGTAGGTGAAAAACTTGTTTATAATTATCAGAGTTAGGATTCAAACTCTGTGTTATATAAAATCAAAAGCATTTTTGCATGGTGTTAATATATATTGAATTTCACAGGAATACAACTACCATATAAATTGAGGGGAAAAAATGTACTCTGTTTTTGTTCATAACTTTACCAAGAGTTGTTTCCTGATTCAGAAATCACATCACCAAGGGCAACACTGTACGTGATATTTGAATCACCAATATAACACACCTGTATTAGTCTGCTTTTGCTGCTGAAGTACTCATGGTGATTTGTAAATGTACAAATTTCCTCATTTAGCTCTTATTTCAAAATGTCAAATATAAATTTAAAATATGGGCAAATATTCAGTTAAATATTTTAAATTGGGTTTTACAGCTTTTTTGCACAAATGAACAGTCACCAATGTGTCTACTCTGCCAACGCATTTTTTATAATTAAACCAAGAAACCCATTAAGATTAAATGAACACTTTACAAAGAAACGTGTTGATCAAATTGGCAAAAGATATATGTACATATATATATTTCTGATATTTAAGGAAAACTGAAAACTATAATCTAGTCACTGGAATATTCAATAATATCCTCTGCAGAAGGAACTAGGTGGGTTTTTACAGAACAGCATAAATAAATAATCATGCACTATGGCAGACAATGTAACACTAAAAAAAATCAGTTTTATCACTTATATAAGAGGTTACTACAAAGATGATGAAAAGAAATCCAGATTAAATAATTTCCTCTATTCCACTGCAATATTGCTTTAAGATGGTAAAAGATATCGAAATCAACAAATGATCTTTTTTTTTCTTTTACAACTCCCCTGCATACTGGTGACAAATGATCTTGATTACAAGTGGGCAAAAGTATCCTGTATAATCATAAAGCTTTAATGTTTGCATATATAAAGTTTACAAGGACAGAAAAAGTTGTGTAGAAAACATTTTCAAAATTACTGACAATGAATACAAAAGAATGGTCAATATTTGAAACCCTTAAAATTAATTAAAGAGAAAAATAACTCTTTTCCAACATGATTGCTTATTTAACAGATGGAGCACCAGCAAGTTTACAGTCAACTTTAAAAAGAGGTACCAGGTGTTTTAACAAGTCATTTTACTATTGATTAGAAACTTTCATTCTGTTGCCCAGGCTAGAGTGCAGTGGTGTCATGATAGCTCACAACATCCTCAAACTCCTGGGCTCAAGCAACCCTCCTGCCTTAGCCTCCCAAGTAGCTGGGACCACAGGCACACACCACCATGCCCAGCTATCAGTAATTATTCTATTTTTGTAGAGATGGTCTCTTACTATGTTGCCCAGGCTGGTCTTGAACGCCTGGTCTCAAGCGATCCCCCAACCTTGGCCTCCCAAAGTGCTAGCATTAAACGTATGAGAGCCACCATGCTGGGCCTCAAGTTATAATTATTTAAATTTATATTTTATATATTAATATGTTTATTTTTAAATACACAGAAAAATCTAAAGACTTAGATTCAGCTATTATAAGTATTTTGCCATAACTGCTTCCTATACCTACGTATATTTTGGTTAAAACATTTCAAAGTAAAATGTAGTTATGTTGCTTCACCCCTAAGTTCTTTATGAGTTTCCTAAATATAAGGACATTTTCTTACATAACCACAATGTTGTTATTACACTTAAAAAAATTCGGAATCATTATCTAATGTCATCTAATATTCGGTTTGTCTCCATCAGCAAAATACCTTTTGTAACTGTGGGTTTTGATATTGTTTTTAAGTAGTATCCAATCAAATTTCATGCATTGCATTTTTGGGTTATGACTTTTTACTCCTTTTTAATTTATAAAATATCTTGACCCTATCTTTTTATTTCTTTGTCATTTTCATAACATTGACTTTTTTCTACTGGGCCAGTTGTCTTTTAGAATTTCCACATTCTGGATTTTTCTGATTGTCTCTTCGTGGTGCTGTTTAACATATTCCTTCCTCTGTTCCCTACGAGCAAGAAATGAGTTCTGTAGACTTAGGTAGATTCACATTAAAATGTTTTGGTGAGAATATGTCATACGTGATGCTCTTACTTCACATCACCTCACAGCCGGAGGTAGGAGACATCAGGTTCCCTGCTATTGCTAATGCTATGGTGTGGTGCTCCAAGGTGGGCAGGACTGTGCAAACCTAATCCCAAAGGCAGAGGAAGCTGAGAGACTAAAGAAAGAGGCTGACAAATCCAGTTTCTCAGAAGGAAACATTTAAGAGGGACTTGTGAATGAACAGAAGCCATGTGCCAGGCGCTGCCAGATGAGATGGGGAATCCTCCCACTGTTATCCTCAGACGCAGGGCTTATATATCTTAGGGAAGGAATGTGGAGGACAAAGTTGAGCCCTCAGGGAAAGGCAAGCGTTTGCCTAAGGGCAGGCTTTATGGTAGGTACATGAAAGCAGAAATCTTAGAGGTATTTCCAGAACTGGGAGAAATCAGAAGTCAACACTGCCGATTAGCACCTGAGATGGAGTTGCCTTATCATCCCTGAGTGGCTGAGGAGGGGAGGACTCTCACTCCACTGTGAAGGCACATCTACAGCATAAACAAACGAGGTCTTTCTTACATTTTAAGGAAAAGGGATCAATCTCATTACAGTAAAGGGAATTTTCATGGCTTTATCAACAGATACAATATTTACAAAATATCTTACCATATTAGTCTGTTTGAGCCACTATAACAGAATACCACAGACTGTGTGGCTTATAAACAACAAATATTTATTTCTCACAGTTCTGGTGGTTGGGAAGTCCAAGATCAAGGTGCCAACAGATTTTATGTCTGGTGAGGGCCCAGTCCTGATTCATAGACAGTCACCTTTTGGCCGTGTCCTCATGTGGCTAAAGGAGGCAAAGAATCTCTCTGGAGTCTCTAATCATATCATGAAGGCTCCATCCTTATGACCTAATCACCTCCCAAAGGGCCCACCTCCTAATATTACTACCGAGAGTGTTAGGATTTTAATGTATAAATTTTGGGGGATGCACAAACATTCAATCCATCACACTTGCTCAATGAAGATTTTTATAGTTTTCAGCTTTGCAGCATAATCTATTTTACAAAACGATAGATTAAAAGATACAGACTCAGAAATATATAGCTCTCATTTGGATGCCACAATGATTAGATTTAAAGATCTGTTAACATTTTACAATACCAGATTGAGTGATTTTAAACAGATGTCAAATATATTTGCTGGCATTTTCAAGAAAAGTTAATTGATTTCAGTGTGGTGTCTCCCATTAAAAAAAGAAAGAAAGAAAAAGAAAAGTTAATTGGATTTTAAGGATAAAGCATGATTTAATCAATCTAATTAAAAAGATTTGGACTCCAGTTAAGACTTTCTCATCCACTTGTTTGAAAAGAAGCTAAATTATGGCAGCTTCTTTCATACTACATACATAGTTGAGGTTTGCATCACAGTGCTACTGCAAAAGTCACAAAAACCAATTGTAAACATGTAACAGGAGATTTTAAACTAATAGACTTAGTACAAAATATTAACACCTAGACATAGGAAATAGCATCTCACTGAATTTCAATGAAAGCTATTGTTTTCAAATATTTCATATTATTAGCATATATTTGTTTAAATTTAAAATACCATGGTAAGATACATATATTATGAAAATTACATCTTGAAACTGTGTATTTATATTTTGGCCCAAAATTCTTCAGGAAGACAGATTTGAGGGGTTCCTCCCCTTGTTCAGCTTCCCAGTGATGATTAAACTCTTTCTGTTGCAACCTCTGCTGCTTCAGTGTATTGGTCTGAGTACTGCACAGCAGGCAAATGAATCTGGGGTCCTATAAGACTTACATCTACTGGTTTATTATAAAGGATTTTACAAAGGATGTAGATAAAGAGACATATAGGGCAAGGTATGGAGGAAGGGGTGTGGAGCTTCCATACCCTCCACAGGTATGCCACCCTCCAGGAAACTACATGTTCAGCTATCTGGAAGCTCTCCTATTCCTGCCCCTATGGGTTTTTATGAAGGCCTCATTACACAGGCATGACTGATTAAGCCATTGGCCATTGGTGAGCAACTTAACCTTCAGCCTCTCTCTATTCCTTGGAGTTTGGAGGTGGGGCTGAGAGTCTCAACCCTCTAATCCTGCCTGGGTCTTTCCAGTGACCAGCCCAATCCTGAAGCTACCTAGGGGCTGCCAGCCACCAGTCAACTCATTAGCATCACTGGCGTTTTTAAGGATTTTAGGAGTTGTATGCCAGGAAATGAGGTCAAGGCAGAAGACCACATATATGTTTCACAATATCACAGTGCCATTCTCAAGGTAGTGAGTGAGTTCTTGCTCCGGTGAGACTGGATTAGTTCTAGCAGGAATGGATTAGTTCTCAGGAGAGTGGGTTGTTATGATGCAAGGTTCCTTCTGTTTTGTCCCCTCCTCAGGTCTGCTTTCTTTTTGACCTTCTCTGCCATGTTTAGACCTAGGATGCAGCCCTCACCAGAAGCCAAGCAGACGCCTGTGCCAGCTTCTCCCACCTCTTAGCCTCCAGAACTGTGAGCTAAATGACCTCTTTTCTTTATAAATTACCCAGCCTCAGGTATTCTGTTACTAAACAGACTAAGACATGTGTTGATAGAACTGTCTGTTTCATAAAGGAACCAACAGGGGTCACTCTTGTGGCCATTTCTCTACTATTCTATCAATGGGTAATACGTTTTGTGACATTGTGTTATGCCAGATTCAAGGATGGTTTGGGGTATGAAAGATCAAAAACATAGGCACTCAGACTCGGACCGAAGTCAAAACATCAGGTTTGACTATCTAGGAATATTTCGGCTCTTAAAAGTACTTACTCTTAAACTGATGATATCAATATAAAAATGTTATGTATCCAACAATTCTTTGGAATCTTCTTTCAAAGGAGGTTACCTCCTGACTGTTTTAAATAAAAGAAAAACAGTATATCTGAAAATCTTAGCACAGTCTGGGTTTTTTGCTATGGTCATGCATTATCTGTGGATTGATTAATGAAAGAAATACAAATAGAGGCTCAAAAAATGAATTCTGTGTTCATTTGTATCTTCCTAATATGCCTTTCACTTTTCTGGAAGCAAAAGATGAATTATTTTAAAACTTTTTGTTTTTTTTTTTGTTTTGTTTTTTTGTTTTTTTTTTTGAGACAGAGTCTCACTCTGTTGCCCAGGCTAGAGTGAGTGCCGTGGCGTCAGCCTAGCTCACAGCAACCTCAAACTCCTGAGCTCAAGGGATCCTCCTGTCTTAGCCTCCCAAGTAGCTGGGACTACAGGCATGCACCACCATGCCCGGCTAATTTTTTCTCTATATATTTTTAGCTGTCCATATAATTTCTTTCTATTTTTAGTAGAGATGGGGTCTCGCTCTTGCTCAGGCTGGTCTCGAACTCCTGAGCTCAAACGATCCGCCCACCTTGGCCTCCCAGAGTGCTAGGATTACAGGCGTGAGCCACCGCGCCCGGCCAAAACTTTTTGATTAAATAAAACACTATTATAAGATATAACATGTAATATAGATTGTCATAAATAAATTTCTCACATCAGAACTCTTTACTGTGATTACTATGCTGTAATCACAACAATGAAGGTCTGTTTTGGTGAGAATTGGTACTCTGTGCATACCAAGTTTCATAGGTGATTGTAAAAGGATTGAAAAGGGGTGATTGAAAAAAGGAAATCGGAATGGTTCCTTTCCTCAGCCCTCAATCTATAGCATATATTACTTCTCAGGGAAACATAATACTGTCTTCTGAAAATAACAAAAAAAGAAGATAGAGAAAGGGCAATGGGCTATAGAGTTGGAAATAGAGGAGAAAAGGTATGGACCTCTGGTTCTAGGAAATAATTCTTAAGTTTTATTAAAATTAAATAAAAATTAACCATACATCATTTTCTTTAGCAAAGGCAGAAGCCTAAGTTGAGAAAGCAGAATTAAAGCCATCCTACAGGTAATGATTGGTCCCTGCCAGCCTACATCCCCCTTTAAGAGAAACTGCATTGGCCACAACCCCCATAGCAGCCATGTTCTGCAATAAGGGATTCCCCCTCCAACCACTGACTGGATGAGGAATGGGCACCTTACCCAAGTGCAGAGGGTCCTTGGCTGTCCCAGTGAGTACTGACCAGCCCAGCAAGAAGAACAACAAACCAGGTGAAGCAAAGTTTCAATATCAGGGATCTGAAATGGAAGCCCTGGAGAAATGGCACCAATGAGCAGTGGGAATTAGATCAAAAAGTCCTGAGGAATTGCAGAACATGAGTCTTATCGATGGCCACCAGTTTCTTCAAAGTTGCAGCAAGAAACAGAAGACACAAATGGTTCAAAGGGAGACTTAGTAAAGCACTATTTGCAGATGTGTAGGCAGGGTTAAGAGAATAAAGGATGGTAAAGGCACCAGGAAGAAGTAGCAATAGCAGGAAGCCAGTACTACCCCAAGTGTGAAGGAACAAGAGGCAGAAATAGTGTTACTGGAGCTCAGTGAGATTGGGAAATGTGGAAGAGGGCCCCTCGGCAGGAGCTGTAATCTAGGAATGATACAGATTCTACCAGAGAGACAAAAGTGGAACAGGGAAGGTGAGGGGAAGAAATATCCTAACCTCTCACTTTCTTCTTGCCCTCTGGTGGTCCATTCATTGGCCAAACCCAGTGGAAGCCAGTGACCATGGGAGTTCTGATATGATTCATCCCACACAGCACAGAAAAGAGCAGAGGAAAGAGATCAAACAGAGACCAGCCAGAAAGCCACATAGAAGCCAAAGTTAGGAAGGATCTGAAGAACGCTAGTAGAAAGAGGAAAACTATCCAGAGAGAAGTGACTTGAGAGAAAGAAAAGGTGGGGAGAGTAGCTAGTCCCTAGCACTGCCGTGACTCTGATGCCTTTCTGATTCCACTTCTGTCCACCCATCCCACCCCACCCCTCAAGAGCTTGAGGCCCCTTTAATAGGCCTTGCTTCCCTGCAATGAAAAAATAAAACAAGTAAACCAAAGACTATCAAAGAAAATAAGCACCTTTTTCATCTCAATGTTTCCCACTTAAAGGAACTCCTTTGGTATTAAATAAGCATCGTTTTCAAAAATACAAAAGAAGGACTGCCCAGTTATATGGAAAGAGGGGGCTAGTAAGGAGATAAATGAAGGAGATGAGGAAGCCCACCTGGAATTTGCCCAATGCCTTGTCTTTAGTAGTAAGTCTTCAAAGAGCATTTAAACGGATAGAATCTACATGAAATAATGGCAATAGTAATAATGCTAAAGTTTTTCTTTGACTATAATCTGAGTTTCTCTCCCTTAAAAATATCATATATGCAAAATCGTACTGATTGGTGACAAATGCTCTATGTTTATTAATCCCGGAGCCAGGATATCTGTTTGTACATATAAGTCTATCAGATTACATTTTAGCATATCACAGATAATTCAGTGATTTTCAACTCTGTTTGTATATTAGAATTACCTGGAGAGCCTTTTAAAAATATGTATGCCTGGTCCCATGCCAGATCAATTAAATCAAAATCCCAAGTGATAGGTCTAAGCATAGTAAAAGATCATTATGGTATATTACATTCTAAACTTAGGAAAGAGCTTATATATCATTTAGACCAACTTCATCATTGAAAGAGGTTCAGGAAACAGCACTCCAAAATGTGTCACTTTGGTAGGCTCATTACTTTGAACTGAGGGCACTTGAGGAACATTGGGTAGAGGCAGAGGCTTTCTCTGAGCTCTCCTTATCTGGCTAGAGACAGATCCTCCTGAAGGAATTCAACTGTCACCAATTCCATGCCCACGGGTTTCATCAACCAGGGAAGATCAACTCTTATCACGGGAGAGGAAGACTAGAAGTCAGCACTACACCCAGACGAAACTTATCACAAACTATTATCTACTCTTCTAAGGGTAATTGAAAGGGGTGATTAGAATTTGGGGCTTACAAGAAAAGGTTCCTATGGGCTGAACAAGTAGTTTTCTTTAGGAAAGACTAATGGGTTTTTAGGAGACAAATGGGAGGTAAGGAAGTTTGTAGTGATGTTGGCTTATGTAGGTGCCAGTGAGTGGCCTTTTTGTCTTCTGAATTCCTGGTCATGAAACTCCCCAGGAGTTTACTTTTGGTCTCTCTCCTGGGTGTAGAAGCTGCACTGAGGGAGACATTTATGGCAGTCCTCATTTCTCAGAAGTTTCTGCTTTTAGTCCAGTAAGGGAAGCTCTGAGAAGGTTTCTGACATCCCAAAATGAGTGAGGCAAGGATCTCAACAACCAAGGTTTATTAAACCAGCTTTAGGGTGCATCTGGGAAAAACACAAGGTACAGATGCCTCTGTGACAGTTTTTGCTGGACGCCTTCAGGAGGTTTAGTATTTATACATTTCCTTAAAGGGGGGAGGGACATGTAGAAAAAGGAGCAGGTAGGCAGTAAGACAAATGGTTACATTCTTGTGAGACTTTAGTTAGTACCAGGAAATCGACATTTTCCATAAGATAAGGTGAATGTTTGAGGAGAAATAGGGAGTAAAGGAAAAATCAATTATGCAGATGTCTCTGGGTAGGTAGAGGAATGATTGGTTTGTCTTTTCTCTGTTCTGCACCTGGGAAGATAAGCTTGGAATCAACATTGTCAGTGTGGAATCGAACAGTTTTTAGTTTTAAGGGTAGACTTAGACTGCAGACCTAAAGCTATGATTGGCCTGTCCTTGTTTATGGGAGGCCAGCAAAGAATTTCCTTGTGAATGATCTGTGGAAATAGTCCTTTGTATATGCCTGAGGCCCTTTGCCTTTGTGTGGGGATCTGCTAATACATAGTGGTAGTAATAGCTATTCACTTGGAAGGGGGTTTTGTATGACTCAGCCTCCAAGTTTGAGCTTCCCTTTTACATAAAGAGTTGAGAGTGGGGAGAAGATAATGATATTTTATTTTCCTTTACACTTCTTTCTGCATCTATTGAATCTCTTCAACTCTCTTCAAATGTCTTCAGCTTAAAATAATCTTTATACCAACTCTGGGGTTCTGAATGTGTCCCCACATGATATAAAGAATGTTTAGCACACAAATTACAAACAATAATAAAATATGCAATACTCTGTATTGTAAATCCCATACACCGATACTTCAATGTGACTTGCTATTTCTTGTAAAAACCACTCAGTTTTTATAATTATTTTGCCAATAATAGTGCCAAAAATTAAAACTTGGAATAAATGCTTGGTTTCTATCCAATTCAGCAAAGTAATTACTTACATCATTGACAAAAAGTGTACTTTGGACCTGAATATTGGGTGATAATATTGTTTAGATTAAGGAGAAAGACAAAAGTGAAACAATGAATATGTATGTCAGAACTTCATTTGCTCTTCAATGCTATAAACAACTTCGTTGCTGAATTGCATGCCAGTTTTCAAACACTGAAAGAATATTTCCTCAATTTGAGGGATGGGGAGCTAATCACAATGTGACAATTACAGATATAACATTTTTTAAGTTTAATATTTAACATTTCATTTCATTTTCACTATCGCTTTCTTAAGTCAACAGTAAGTCAAAACTTGCTTTGGAATGTTGGACAATTTCCATGGTGTAAATACTCCAATCATGGCTGATTTCAAGCAATCAACATGACAGACTTAAGACAGAGTTGGGAAAAGATGCTCAGTATCACACCACTAAATAGTATTTCCATATACAGACACAATAGACATAGCCTTAAGAGGACAGATAATGGTAAAATGTAGTAAAATGATTAGAAAGTGATGAGTTTTCAGTTTTCTAACCTTTGTTTTTAATGTAATTTAATTGTAAGTTTATGTAGTATGATTTTTAATAATAGCAGTGTTTAACTTTCCAGCTCTTTAAATTCCTGAAATTTTAGCAATCAGGTCTCATCAGTTGGCTCTAGCTCACCACTGACTAATGGATTTTACCAAGGAGGAAATTGGGACGCAGAGAGGCTGTCACTAACTTGCTCTGCTCACCCAGGAGAGTACCCCCAGGTCTGATTCCAAACCCTCTCCCTTCCATTGTGCCTGTATTTGAAATATAACTGATTTAGCCACACATCAACACCCAAACGTCTTAGTGTGAACAGATTTATCATTTGATGAATAGTCATTGCTTTCCAGTAGGTGAAATGGGAAACCTGACTAGGCCAAAGAAAGAAATAAATGGAAAGTTGAACATCTGCATAAGAGGATATGGCAGGATCCGTTCCCTCCTGGGTTTTGACCAAGTCAAGATTTAACAACCAGCAATTGTCTGCAAATAGTAAAAACGATAGATCCTTCAACGTTTTTTAAACATTTGTCATTCAATGTTCCTTTTCACACTTTCATTGTGTTTAATGAGAACTTTAAGACTTATCTCAGAGGCCTTAGCAAGGGCAAGAATTAAAAATCAAGTAAGTTTCTGAGTGAGGAAATCAAATTTATAAACAGTAAATCATTTATCCCTCAACATAAACACAATTTGGTCAAAGTTCTGGCTCACCTTTTCTCCACTCCGCTATTTTCAAATAAGCCACCTCTGCCCTCATCGACTGCAAACTAGCAGTTCCAGCTTCAAAGCTCCCATTTCAGGCAGTTTGGGGAGAAATATTGAAATTAGCGTCCTAACGCCACAAGTCATGAGATTGCTCAGGAACAATTTTAATTTACACAGTGAAATTCCAGTAGAAAAGTGCTTTGAAAAGTTTTAGATACAGTAGGTTCGGGGGGGGAGGGGAAAGCGCTGCCTTGGAAAACACTGCAAAGCTTCACAGCAACTCTGCCGTCCTAACAACGTCGGCGTTTCAGGTAGAGAGCGGAGACGGTCGCACATGCGCAGTCAGTCCCGCCGGGTCTGTCCTCAGCCCCGCCCCTCAGAGCGCCGGCTTCTCGGAGAGCCTTCGGGCGGGCGTACGGACGCTTACGCGCGGGCTGCGGCTGCGCAGGCGCAGTCGGATTGCTTTCGCGGATCCGGCGCCTTTTTCTGTCGCGTGCCCACAGTGTTTGATTTGTGAAGTGCCGTTGGGTCCGGCAGGTGGTGAAAGTGTGGGCTGTTGGGCCCCGGCCAAGTCTCGACAGTACGGAGGTGCAGGGTGTCGCCGAGAGTGCGGGGCCGGGCGCCGCCGGCGGTGTGCCCGGCCCCGGGGCCCTGGCTCCTGCTGCGGCTCCGGCCCTGACTCCGGCCCCTGTCGCGGCGGCGGCCTCGCAGTTCACCCTGCTGGTGATGCACCCCTGTGGGGGGCAGGACGAGCCTGCGGCCGAGGGCGTCCTGAGGCACGCCCCGGCTCCCGCGGGCAGCGTCGGGGCGGGCAAGCCCGTCAGGTACCTGTGTGAAGTGCCTGGGGATGGCGAGGAGGAGGCGGGGGAGGACGAAGCCGACCTGCTGGACACTTCGGACCCCCCGGGGGGAGGCGAGAGCACGGCTAGTTTGGAGGATCTGGAGGACGAGGAGGCCCACTCGGGGGGCGAGGGCAGCAGCGGGGGAGCCCGGAGGCGGGGCAGCGGCGGGAGCAGCATGAGCAAGACCTGCACCTACGAGGGCTGCAGCGAGACCACGAGCCAGGTGGCCAAGCAGCGCAAGCCCTGGATGTGCAAAAAGCACCGTAACAAGATGTACAAGGACAAGTACAAAAAGAAGAAGAGCGACCAGGCCCTGAACTGTGGTGGGACCGCCTCTGCTGGCAGCGCGGGAAACGTCAAACTGGAGGTATCAGACCTTAGCTGGGGCCGTGGGGGGTGGAAGATGGAAGAAGAAACCCTATCTTGCTGCAAACTCCGATTCCATCGCCTGTCCACCCTCTGGGCTAGTGGCTGAGAGTTAACGAGCGCTTGCCCTAACAAAAAAGTTGATGCAAACATGTGCAAAGCCCTAACAATTTTGTTGCACCCATGTGTTACGTGAATAAATTTCAGTAAAAATAATGTGACATCAGCGGAGCCATCATTTCAGAGATCTTGGATATGGGCTGGAAGGGTGGATAGTAAATAATTAATCTGGTTCATTGCTGAAGGAGCAGGCAGAGACTTTGGAACTTAGATGAAATTGGTACTGTGGACAAGGCAATTTCTTCCTGTTTTCAGTACTCTGTTCTCAGTATCCAGTTCTCAATATCCTTAGTCTAAATACTCCTGTACTTAGTACTCTGTTTTTAGTGTCCTTTTCTCAGTTAATCCTATTCTTAGTACTCTGTTCTTGGTACTCCTCAGTAGTCTGTTTGCAGTACCCCTGTACTTAGTACCCATTCCCAGTACTCCCATGCTTAGTCTCCAGTTCTCGGTACCCCTATACATAATACTGTGTTCTAGTATCCTTGTTCTTATTACCCTGTTCTCATTAACCCCCTTTTTTTCTTTATTAAAAATTTTATTTCTGGTATACACAAAGAGCCTATCAATTCATTTGTTGAAAGGTAATTTTAAGCTACACTATCATAGACAATATAGTTCTGTGAGTTTTCTTAAACTAAATACATTTTTTTAAATTTATTTTTCCCTTTTTAAAAATTTTAATGGATTTAGGGATTACAAGTTGAATTCCAATATATGTATATATAGTATAGTGGTAAAGTCTGGGCTTTTTCACTACCACTTTTCTTAGTACCCCTGAGGAAAAAACTGAATGATAATGGGGCATAAGTCTCAGAAAATTTTTTGATTGTTTGATTTGAACTGCGTGGAAGGTTAAACCTAGTGCTGTGCAGTTGGACTTCTGGCTACACATCTGTGCTCTGTTATTTGTTGGCTTTGTGGCCCTAAATAGGCTAATTAAACTCATTTTAGGACTTACCTGTTTTGTCCATACCAGTAACTGGAAACTACTTATACCAGTGTTTTCTAGCTTTTTCAAGCCAGTTTATCATTTTTCTCCTATTGACTTACAAATTTTGAAAGCTTTGGTTATCAATTACTTCTTTAAGCAGTATTTTACTGCTTCCTCCCCATTTGTTTTGGTTGTCAATTGGGCAAAAAGCTATCAATTAGAGTGTCTCATTAAGCAATGTATAAATTGCCTCTGAGTTCATATATTCCATTCAAAGGCAGGCAGACTCTATGTTTTGGCCTGGGTAGCTTTATATGAAGAGAATGTTCAATTCCACTTGGCATTTTTTGTAATATTGAAAATAGCTCACAAGTAACTTTTTGCCTCCCTCCCCCCACATCTCTCCCACTATTAATTTTGAGACCCTTCAAGAGAGTGAAGACCCTAGGTTGGAAATTGTGGAGGGAGAGGAAGTGAGAAAGTAGTGTTATGTACGTTAACTGCCAGTATCTTGCCTGTGATAACAAGGGGCTTTCCCAAAGTTTCACAGGGACTGGGCAAGAAGGAAGAAAAGCAACGACCAGTTCATTACATCATTGAAATGCCTGTAATCATGGATTATTGTATTATATTAACTGTTAATCGCATTTTTGTTTTTATCGCTTATCCCAGGAAAGTGCAGATAACATACTCTCCATTGTTAAACAAAGAACAGGATCTTTTGGGGATCGTCCTGCAAGACCTACTCTTTTAGAACAAGTGTTAAATCAAAAAAGACTGGTAAATATCTGTTTGTAAAGTAGTTGCAAATCTATTAACAAAAGCCATTTGTTATAAATGGAACTATTTAGATTTTTGAGATTTTAAAATTTGTTAAACTGATCATCAGAATAGAATTGTGCCTCAGTGGCAGTAAACACTGGAATCTCAAAGATGCTCTCTCAGGACCCTAAGAGCAGACTCTATGAACACTTTTAATCCTATTCCTTTCATTGACTAAACCTCATTGAATATCTGAGCAAGATGGGAGTTTATTATTTTCTTTTTTATTCATTTATTTACTCTCTCGTTTTTTAAATAATTTTCAGTTGACAAATAATAATTGTATTTATGGGGTACAATGTAGTGTTTTGATAAATGTACACACACATAAAATTTTTAATTTCTTCCTGAAGACTTAGCTAGTTGGAGAAACTTGAATTCCAGTACTAGTTTATATGTATGTACAAACTGGTATGTAACTGCCATTTTCACATATGGCCCCCTTTCATTTCCGTTTTCTTCTTGCTATAATACTGGGTCAGTGCTATTCTTAGCTCTTTGCTCATATGTTTCAAGAGAATATATTTGCCAGCATATCATGCCAAAAGCATTTCTTTTGTGCAGAGTCAGTAATAACATCATGCTTTACCCATTATTTTTAGATTTTAGGTGTTTTGATATATGACATCAAATTTTATTATTAGTTTGCAACTTAATCGTAGTGCATCATATGCAAAAGTGAATTCAATTCAGGCATGTTTGGTTTGTAAGCATATTGTATCTTGTTTAGGGACACATCCGTATAACTCCATAGCATGAATACAATCTAATCACATAAGAATAATGCTATTAATATTTTTCTTTTTTCTTTTTAAGTCATTACTGAGAAGTCCAGAAGTAGTGCAGTTTTTACAGAAGCAGCAACAACTATTAAATCAGCAAGTTTTGGAGCAAAGACAGCAGCAGTTTCCAGGAGCATCGGTATGAGGGAACTTATCAAGAACATCTACATGTTTCTTACTTTAGTGTAATAGATGAACGTATTTTTATACTACAGATAAATGGGGTAATATATGTTAATGGAACGTAAACATTTTCCTGTAAATGTGTGTTGCATTTGGGGATAAATAAGTATTGCACTTTGTGCATCTAATCCTTTCAGATCATCATGAGTTTGTAGAAATCAACTTATCTTTCCAGAATAACATTTAATTACAATGTTGTTTAAAATGTGTTCCTCTTCAGTCATTGTTACTGAAGGTAATGAAGCAGTTACTTTCTGTGGAAGTCATGAAGTTAATAGATATTAATCTTGAATCATCTAGCTCAGTGGTTCTCATCAAAGCGCAGTTGGAAATGTATAAATATGTTTTTTGGTTGTCATAGTGACCTTGAAAACTACTGGTTTTTAGTGAGTGGGCCAGGAATGCTAAATGTTCTACAGTGTCTGGGATAGTTGTGCACACCAAGAATTATCTCACTCACAATGCCAATAACACTCCTCTTAAGAAATACTGATAGCTATTTGTAGTGATAACATGTAGTTGAGGCACCTAGAATTGGGTTCTCGTTATAACCTTTCTTTGCAGTTGAGACTGGAGCTGTCATAGAGGTAAGCACATTTTATATCTATTAGGAAAGTGATCACTGTTTAATATCTGTGAAACTAGGACGTGCATCTCTTTTCAGAGATATGCTGGTAAAACCTAAGAGAGGAATTAACTCGGTGCACTAGAATGAATGCGTCTCTTACAGTTGGCCTATTTCATATTAACTATTAGTGTTGATCCCTTTTAAAGCAGACACTGTTGTGTGTTGAATTTGTGAACAGTGTAGATCTCAGCCCACCAATGCCGGAACAAAATTCTTTTCTTTATACTCATTTTCGTTAAAGAAGTGAAAAAGAAATCCTTTTCAAAAAGAAGATCTTGAAAATAAGAATAACATTTCAGCATTCTGTCATTGTTTTTAAAATTGAGCTATTTTAAGACTGTGTTATTCCTAAGTACTGTTAAAAAATGATAGGTAATCTGGATACTTTTTCTTATATTTTCTCCTAGAAAAACTTTAAAAGGCAAACCTACCAATAACAAATCAAATGTCAAGAGAGTCTATCCAATGTTAGGATAATAAATGTATGTGTCTCAAATTTAACTGTGCAAAAATTTGTTAGTTGGTTTTTAAGCTCTGAAATATATATCAAGTTAAATTTAGTAATGGCTGTTCTAAGAAGTACTTATGGAGAGAAAGAATGTTTTTATTCATTTTTTATGTATTTTATACCCAAGTATCTGTTGAAAAATGCTTTTACCAAAATTATTCATTAAAGTCCAGTTGACTTTTGAGTTGTCTAATTTCCTTATTCTATTCTTTAGTTTCTTTTCACTGAATGCAGATGAATGCATCTACTATTTGTTATTAACTGTTAGTTCATTCTCATACTTACAGTGTTAAGAGCTTTATTGAATCCCTAGAGCTTAAGTTAACTTTTATGGCGGAAAAAAATCAGCTTATGCTTCTTCAGATGGAATAAGAGAAATAGAAAAGAAAAGAAATAGGCCAATGAGAGCTGAATGAAAAGGGTTTGAATTTGTATATTTATAAGAACTTTGTGATGATTGTTAGTTGTCAAACCCTAGAGTGCATACTTGAGAGATTCAGAATCTTTCACCCAGTGTATTTTTTAGAATAAGGTAGCAGCCCATTCATGATATTGGATAGGAATAGGACAATATCGAACACAATGTAATTATTATCTGCCACAGTGGAAATTTATTTTTTACTTTATATAAAACTATCAATAAAGTTATAAAGTTTATTTCAGGTAGATTTATTGCAGTGTGTCCCCAATTTTTCGCCCCTCCCTGTACTCATGACATTGCCATGTGACTTTGCAGCTCCTCTTACCGCTTGAGCTCGTGTTTGTTTACCAACCCCTTAAATCTGGAGTTCTGGCCTTGTCACTTGTTTTGGCCAATAGAATGCAGAGAAAGTAACAAGATGCGAGCTCTGAGTAGACTTCTGAAGGTTTTGAACATTTCCACTTGTTTTTTTAGAATCCTACACAGCTGCCATAGTGACAAGCCCAGCCTAGCCTGTTGGATAATGAGAGACACATGGTCTAGTCACCTCTGTTGTACAGCTGATAGCAAACAGCCAGATATGTGAGTGAAGCTATGCTAGATGAGCTGTCCCCCCATCCAACCTGCAAACTGACTACAGATATGTTTGATACCAACTGAGATCAACCAAGCCTAGCCCAGATTTGCAGAACCACCCAATTGACCTATAGAGTTGTGGGCAATAATAAATGTTTATGACTGTAAACCTCAGAGTTTTGGGGTGGTTTGTTATGCAGTTTTCTTGTAAATAACTGATACAGCTAGCTGTTAATAGTTATTTATTGCTGCATACCATCACCTGAAAATTTGGTAGGTTAAAACAATTTAGATTTTGTTATTTCTTACAGGTCTGTATACGATTACTCTGATTTTAAATATTAGCTGTGCAAATGCTTTCAAGGTAGGTGAGGCAGACCATGCTTTTCAGAGATGTCTAAGCAGTCTCCCACCCCACATGCTCTTATGCAGTGTGGTCCAGTAAGATCTAGATTTTATTTTTCCACCCCTTTGAATCTGGGCAGGCCCTAATGACTTCTCTAACAAGATATGGCAGAAGTAATATGTGAGAGCTGGGCCAGTTCATTGGAGGCTAGAGGAAAGGAGATAACAATAAATGTAGATGTGGTATGTTTATAGTAATAAGAACATAAAGGAATTCACAGTGTCTGTTTTCCAGCAAAGTTAAAAAAGAAGTCATCTGTTAATATAGTGTGCAAGAGGTAGTAAGGGGCTTTAGAAAAGAAAAAATTAGGAAGATACATTAAAGTCAATGAGAGAGATGGCTAGTAGCTAGTAGCCTGCTAATAGTCCCTGATAGCATTCTTCCCCTTTTTTCACAGTAGGATGAAAAGTGGCCTCTGAAGATATCCATGTGTTAATTCCAAGAACTTGTGGATGTTGCCTTAGATGGCAAAAGGGACTTTGCAGATGTGATTAAGCTGAGGATCTTGAGATGGGGAGGTTATCCTGAATTATCTGGATGGGCTCTGGATATAATCACAGGTGTCCTTCTACAAGCGAGGTAGAGGAAGACTTGACTACAAAGAGGATGCAAATGTGATGAGGCAAGAGGTTGGAGGCATTCAAGGGAAGGGTAACCAGCCAAGGGAATGCAGGCAGCCTCCAGAAGCTAGCAAAAGCAAGAAAACAAATTCTCTCTTAGGGTTTCCAGAAGGAACCAGCTTTGCCAACACCTTGACATTAGCCCAGTGAGGCAGATATCAGATTTCTGGCCTCCAGAACTGTAAGAGAATAAATTTGTGTTTTTTTTAAGCCACTAAATTCGTGGCTCTTTTTTACAGCAGCAACAGAAAACTAATGTCAATCCTCAAGAGGTAGGGGAATGGATCTCATCAGGTTTCTAAGCAAGCACTGCTATCTTGCTTTTCTTATTTAAAAACAATAGTGGCCAACTACATTGTATGCTATATTAATTGTAATTAAATGTAAGAGAAAGGATTGCATACTCTGTGAATCAAAAAATCATTCCCCCCAAGTTAGAATAGGTAATATTTATTGTGCATTGAATGCCCTCTGCTCCTTACCCAAAGCTTTCTAAACCCCAACCAAACTCTTAGCCGTAAGGTTTATATGCAGTGGCATAATTTGGAGCCTTAAAACACCCAAATTCAGAAAGATGTTTTCCAACAGGATTTTCCAAAGCATGCCTGCAGCTAGGACAGGGAATGACTCAGGAGGCCCCAAGGGGTTCTTTCATCGTTGGTAACATTATTGCTTTTTAACTACTAACTAGTAGCAGTGCTTTGTTGTAGATTTAAGAACCTGTTGTCCAAATGTCTTAGTTTAGCATGCAAAACCTTTTACCTCCAAGCTCAGGCCTATTTCCTGCTACTTTCCTTCAAGACATTGTGAATTATTTATGTGATATAATACTAATGGATCATTCTGTTTCACCAAAGTTCTTTCCAATCCTCTTAGTTCTTTTCTACTCTTAAAGCACTAAGCTTTTTGCTTTCTTTCTAATACGAGATCAGGAGAAACAAATAGCAGCGTTGCCAACTTTTGTTTTCAAACCTCTTTCATAGTCATCTATAGTTTCACAAACTCCCTTAGAAAAAATATCATCTATTTAACATTTTTTCATGGTGTGTGAAAAATAAATGATTTTAAGTTAAAAGTATTTTATTATACATCAATGTTCTAAACATTGTATTATCATAAATATTTATATTAGGACAAATGTCACTCTCCACATTCACTTAGTGAGTGAATTTTTTTAGAGAGACGGGGGTTGCCCAGGCTGGTCTTGAACTCTTGAGTTCAATCGATCCTCCCATCTCAGCCTCTGCAGTAGCTGGGACTACAAGCGATCACCACCACACCTGGCTTATATTTAATTTGTTTTAAAATAATTGTGTCAGGAAAACCAAACTTGTTAACAAATGAATTGTAAAATGGGATATGTTTAGTTTGAAGACCAACTGTATGAGAGAGTACAGGTTAAACTCTCATCGTATCAAAAGAGACAAATCACTTTTACAACATAATGCTGGAAATTGTGCTTAAACATCAGTGGGCTATTTGCATAGTTTTTAGGTTTTTTTCCTTTCTAAATGATGAGATTACAGAGAAGTTAGCTTGCCACTTGCAAATATTATCTCCGAATAACATACTGCAGATGTGAATAGTTTTTGGCTTAAAAGCCAAACTGAATATAATTTTCATTACATTTGCTCAATTTAACATCAGTATTCAGTGGATTACTAAAGTCATTCTGAGGCTCTACCTAACATTGTTATCAGATGCAGGCATATAATGGAACCATCTATGCTCATGCAGAGATAAACTTCCAGAATTGGTGTCTTTTTGTGAACTTGGTGAATACAACATTGAAATTCTTTATGCTGCTTGTCTTACTGAACTTCACATTTTGACAATAAATAGTTCAGAATAAAAACAATTTTAACTGTTGAACTGTCAAAGTTACCTTCCCTTGGTACTGCTATGCAGCTGAGCAACAATTTCCAAACTGAATCATAAGCATGCTTTTCTGGTCCTCATCAGCTGTGCATGGTCACTTGACATGCAATTGGAGGCTTGCAATTACATATTTTTATTTTGAAGAGGAGGAAATGCTGATTTTTAAAAGAGAATTGGAAACAACATTTCTGCCTTTACAGTGTGTACCCAAAATGCCTTTCGAAATGAACAATATCTGGAAAATGCTGAAAATGAATAGATACAACCCTTTCCTTAAAGCCCTTCCGGCTTGGTGGAGAGATGGATAAGTAAACAATGTGGTGCAGGAATTGGTAACTGGTGTGACCACTGATGGTCATAAAGTATTATGGGAGCACAGCACAGGCACTTAACCTGGCTACGAATGGCCAGGATGACTTGCTGAGGGAACTGCCAGGAAGGAGGGTAGATTGGATCAGCCCAGAAACCTTCCCTGGTTACCGACCCAGGGCCTGATGAAGATGTCATTCTGTGGTCCCCTGCAGCTTGTCACAGCTGATAGCACACTTAATTTTATTGGTTTACTGGTTCATCTCCCTCCAAAAACCGGTAAACTCCTTAAAGGCAGCAACTTTGTTATTTGTCATTGTGTCTACAGTGCTTGCTGATGCGTAAGAACCATCTGATGAATATGTGGAGGTTTCTAGGTGATGAAAATATTTCTTCTCTAAGATGGGCTAATATTTAAAGACAATATCTTGTGTCTACACCACGATCTCTTAAAAAATGTGTACCAGTATTTTAAATGCCAATACCCAATATCAGATGCAAGAACAGGGTTAGGAACCAGGGGAGATGCAAAGACAAGACAGGATCACTGCTCTCCAAAACCTTGCAGTTTAAACTGGAGGTTTCATGATCCCCACCTGTATCTGAACCAGAATAGCTTACCTTTCATTTGTTTATCTTATAGAGGTCTACACAATAATTCTTTCGAATAAAGGGCTCCATCGCTTAAAAAAAATTGAAAATCCTGATCAAGTTAATTAAGGCTAAGTTTTCTAGAAGTACTTACAGATATTCCCTCCTCCATTTTAAGACTAGAAGGAAATTTAAATGTAGGGAATTGAGAATTTACAATTTTAGATATTTTCCTATTTCTCCTGGAGTTCATCTTAGTTTTTCCTCACTAGCCTTCTTTTAGTACCTTTCTAATAGGCAATATAGAGCAATGTACAGATGTTAACAATAATTAAGTGTTCATTCTGTCTTATAACTGCAGTATCACTTGCTATTTTTAACTCTCCAGAAAAAAATTTTCTACATATATCCTCACTAAAATTACTGCAAAGTATCTTCCAAGATTCCATACTTAATGCCAGTTATTCCAAGATGTTTAATTCAAAACCACTACTTAATTTCCTGATAGCATGTGAGAGTTCAAAAATACCCCCTTTTCAAAATAGGGTGGTTTAAGATGAATTGTTTTAAGGAGCTGCAGACCCATGTGCCGTAAATCCTTCTACAAGGTTTATAGGAAAAATGAGCCAAAAGACATACAGGTACAGTATTCTTTATTATAAACAATCAGATAACAGCCTAAGCACAGATTTAATAGATAATTGAAGCCAAGTTACTATAATCAAAAGCATTACTTCACTCAAATAGAAAGTTTCTTTTTTGCTGTTGATTTGTTTTACATTAATTTGAACATATCTTTAGCATATGCCAGGATCACCTAATCTTGTCATACAATTCAGCTGTTAAACATAACAGGGAAAGATAAAATTTGAAACGCATGTTGTATTTTATTTGTTGAATATGTATACCAAATATTTGGGACACATCCAAAGTTAAGCAGGAGCTTAAAGGCTACCAAGTGATATTATAAAGTGCTTTTGTTGTTACTTTGTTGCTGTTATGGGGGTATCCATATCCTTAGAAGACAATGACAGAAGATTCTAAATGCCAGGTGATTAGCCAACTTTTCCTGATTTATACTGAGTGTAAAAAAAAATTAAGAAAACATAAAGTATATGTGTTAAATAGTGACATCTTCATAGTTCCAAAGTACTGGCCACTATTAAAATATCATCTAGTTAAAACAAGCTTTTCACATCTCAGTTTTTTAACAAGAAAAAAAAACTGGCTTGAACAACTTGATAAATGTTCTGGGTCTCCTGAGCAGGCCGAAATGTTACTACAGGATTCTCTATTGCACAATCCATGTCCAGGGCAAGCTTAAACGTGTTCTGCAGTGCTGACGTATTTAAAGGCTTAGCGTGTCTGCTTTGTTAGTTATCCTGAAAATTATGCTATTCAGTTTTTTTGGATCGTCTACCTCAAGGAATGAGTGCACATGACACATTTAGAAGCTTGAAATCAAATACTGCATTACAATTTTTAAGAAGTCTTGGTGGCAAAAGAAAAAGCTGATTAAAATATGATTGTTACAATGACTAAAAGGTTAACTTCTCATCAATTCTAAATTCTCTGTATTTCAAAGGTATCCTAATAAAGGCTTTTGGGGAGACATGACTGGTGATCATGTACCAATTTAACAGTTTATTTTTCACAGAAAACTCAGATTCACTGCAATATTTTTTCCTGGTTTCCCAAAGCTGCATGGAAATCCAAGTTTTTTGTTTCTTATTTTTTGATTTCATTTATAAATTGCCTGTTTTGATTAATTCTGTAAAGGTAGAGGATTACCAGAGGATGAGTTTGACAGCTTGTGGAGAGATCAAGAAAGCTATGTTTGATCTCTGGAGCCAAAGCTGTGTGTGCTCAAAGCTCTCCCATGGAATGGTACCCATGTGAGACTCACTATATTGATGCCTTTTCCAGGAAAAGAGGAGATGGGAAATTATCAGAAAATGGGGAAGCAAGGGGAGGGAAAAAACCAACTTTGAGACCTGGAAGAATAATAGCATTTATCCAAGGAATCCATTACTTGACTGCTCATAAGAGAAGGGAAATAAAAATTTCAAAATAGAGATAATTAAGAAATCAATTACATTTTTTCAAGCAAAAGATCACATGCTTTGTTTTATTTAGTTCTGAAACATGAAAATGTCTCTACAAACGGATACTGTTAGACTCTCAGCTCCATGAGAGCTGGGACTGTCTCTTGTTTACATTTGATTCCACAGTACCTAGCATTGTACCTGGCACCTATGGGTGCACAATACATAGTTGATGAACCAGTAAACTACAGGCTTTTCTAAACACTAAATGGGCCACCTAGTTTTAATGTAAAATGTAATAATTATTTCCTATTGTATACATGAAAGTTTCTATTAGATAACACTAGTCATTACAAGCGGTGACAGTAGTAGCTCACTCGTATCTTTTTCACATGATCATTTCTACCTTGAATACAATTTAATGAGAAACAACTACCATGTGCACTAATGCTAGAAAGAGTTGAGATAAAATGTATAAATGAAGAAACTTCTTGGATTACTGAAGTGCCGTCTGTTATAAGCCTAACTGCCACCTTAAATTATACATTTTTAAGAGGATGTGAAATATTTTTCCAAGCAATGCTGTGTTTAGTGGGTGGCAATTTTATATATATAAATATATGAAAGTACCTAAAAATTGGGGGGGATTTTCCTCTATCACCCAAAGGAAAATAAAACAAAGGTTCTTAATATTGTGTCTATTTTAAAAAGATGTCCTATTTTCAGTATCACTGTTCCCCAGAAGTCATGGGGGGATTATGAAATTATTATCACTTTATTTGGGAATTTATTCTAGGTATGAGACCTTTTTTTTTTTTTATCAGAGGCTACCAGTTTTGACCAGTAGATCATTTAATTACCAGAGACATTAAGTTTAATAAATCATAAATTTGATCCAAAAATATATGTAGATTTTCTCAAAGTCTTTACCATTGCTTTAGGAATCTGCAAACAATCAATATTTGCCAAGAGGCAGGAAAATGTGGCAAAAGGAGCGCCCTCACCTAAAGACTTTAACATGGGAAGGTGAGACGGTGTACGCCAATGTGTGATGCTTTCAAAGTTTTGTCCCACCCTTTTGTTTCACCTGCTGCTTCTCCACACAGGACTGAGCCACATGCTATCACGGTACACTGCGCAGACTTAGTCTGCAGGACCGCCTGCCGGGAACAGCCAGGACGGCAGGAACCTGATTTCCTATGTGGAAAGCAGGAATCTCCCTGGGTGGTTCTGGGACTAAGTTCCGGTCTTATAATTTGGGAAAATAGTAACAGCTCATTTCGTGGTATTTTCATATTTATTTGCCCATAGTAGACTCACTTTTTACAGCTGTAGACTGAGGCAACATGGACGCTTAGCTTCACAGCTTCTTTCTTTTCCAATCACAGTTTAAATTTATTTTAAAATGTACCATTAATATCAGCACAGCTATAGGTATGTCAGTTTCAGAAATAAAGTTTCTGTGGCTTATCTCACTT
This sequence comes from Eulemur rufifrons, assembly GCF_041146395.1. Taxonomy (NCBI): domain Eukaryota; kingdom Metazoa; phylum Chordata; class Mammalia; order Primates; family Lemuridae; genus Eulemur; species Eulemur rufifrons. The sequence continues at coordinate 70,492,337 of NC_090986.1, read as the reverse complement.
AATTCATTGTACAAGCTTGTTTTTTTTTTCTTTCTTGCCAATAGCACTAAACATGAGATCATTTAAAGTATATGAGTTTGCTTTAGCTGAGAGTGTTATTTGCTCTAGTGCTGCTAATACCTGATTTTTGTTATATAAACAGTTTCACTGTTTCTGTGAGGCCACACAGCATGCTTTAGAATGACGAGAATGATGTCGTTGACTAAAGCTGCCTTTTACTCTGCCAACACCCTTCAAATACTGTTGACACTGTCGCCTTTCATTTGTTTCCTCCTGCAAAAGAAGCTGCTGCTTATTATAGCACAGGCACGAACAACCTGCCTTTCTAATCGCACTGTAGTGGCACCAGGTTAACTAGAAAGCACAAAACAAATGGTGATAAAAAAATATGAATAGTATACATTATATGTATTTACACATGTATTTAGAAATTTCAGTTAGTCGTGAATTTGAAATGATAGAAGCCACTGCTCGCAATAGCATCTACTCTATAGAAATGTCGCTTACGACACGACTGTTAAGATACTGAAGAAATCGGGTTATGAGGAGAGCCCATCTGAGTGAGAACCTTGTCCAACCACTGCAGCGGTCCATGAAGATGAATTTCAATCCAGCAGGGGGTGCTTGTGACATCCTGGCGATGATACTCGGCTCCCCAACCCTGAAAAGCAAGAAGGGAGCTGGGATTGATTGTGCCAGACTGAAGTGACCCTTCAGGGCCCGGGGCAGAGCTGGCGGGGAGCGGGGCAGGTGCAGAGCCAGGGCAGCTCCCGAGACCGGAGAGGGAGAGAACGTGACCTCTACTTTCCGGTAAGGACAGGACAACCCTTGCACCAACCGGACACACTCCGTGAGCCCCAATCAGTGCATTCCGTCCAGGTTCACAGTGCAGTACTTGGACCTAGAGATGGTCTGGGGCTCTAGTCACATGGCAAACACTGGCAAATCATTTTCTCTTGCACAGAGAAGAAACCTGACCTTATGTTCACCCCTTTGGTGCGGAAGACAGCGTTTTGCACAAAATGGTTACTACGGACCAGTGATTGGATCTGAAAGTCATAAAGAGAGAACTGGATGGCGCTTTGGATTTTTCAGGGTTGATTATCAAAGCTTGCTCTCCTCTCTCTGACTCACGTGGCAATTTCCCATTATCACCACTCACAGGAGAGACAATAAAAATAAAAAAGAAATAATGAATATATTTATATATTTTTCTCTATGTGTCATACATCAATGAAAAATTATTTTAAAAATGAAGGGAGATCACAGCCAAGCAAATCAGTTTTGTTATTGGGAGCAGTGATTCTCTGTAGAGGTGGTTCAAAACTGAACTTCACCACAACCATGCAGCCTGGTCAAACTTTATATTCGTGACCATGAACCTCAAGTGGACCTCTGATGCCACCTGGCAGGCGCCCCACACCCCCCAGTCCCTTTGCTCTCATGTCCTTCCTTCTAGCAACTGCTCTGCCGCCTAAAACCTCTAGCCACTACTCCCCATCCACACCTGCAACTGATGATCTTATTTCTTATTTTCATTAAAATAAGATGAAGCAATAAGAAATGAGGATTTCCACAGCACCTGCACCCACATACCTGGCCTTTCTACCTCTTCCTATAGATTAATAATCTGTGTTTCCAAATAAACTGGTCCATCCATTTATGCATTATTAGACTCACTGGCCTTCCCAGGGACATCATTCCACCAAATCTCATCATTCTCTCCTACCATCTTTGGCTCCTACTAGATCACTGAAATATCTCCTATCTCCAGAATACTTCTCTTGGTCCTCCTGCCCCCACCAGTCACTGCCCTATGTCTTTGATCCCCTTTCTAGCAAAAACCCTCAAAAGGCTTGTTCTTGCTGGCTTTCTCAATTCCTCCCTTTCCATTCTCTCTTAAATCCATCCTAATCAGCATTTTACCCCAGCCTCCAACAATACTTGTCAAGATCAAAAAAAGACCTTTGTATTGCTAAAAGTAAGGATCAGCTCTCTGTCTTCATGCCACGTGGGCAGTATTTGATTTAGTTCATCACTCTCTGTTCTCCTGCACTGTCTTGTCTTGGCTTCCAAAGCACCATATTTTCTCGGTCCTGCTACTACCTCACTGGATGGTCTTAGTTCCTTTGCTGGTTCTTTCTCTTCTCCCCCATCTTTTAATGTTGATGTGTCCCAGGCCTCAGTTCCAGAACCCCTTGTCTTCTCTGTTTAAACTCAAACCTTTGATGTTCTCATTCGAACTCATGGGGTTAAGAACCATCCCGATGCTGGTAATTCCCAAATTTACATCTCAAGCCCCAAATCCAGACTCATTGACCTGCCTGCTCAGCATCTCCACCTGAATGTGTGGCAGACATGGCAAAGTTATTATCACTGAAACGGAACTCTTAATCTTATCTCCAAGCCTGAGACACCTGCATCTTCTCCGTCTTGGTTGAAGTCAACTAACTTCATTTTTCCAACTTCTTTCTTTTTCTCACACCCCACATCTAATCTGCCTCCACAATTCAGAATCCTTCTGCTTCTGACAAGCTCTAGTGGGCTCTCCTGGTGGGAGCGGCGTCCTCTCTCACCTGAATATTGCAACAGCTTCCCAACTAGTTTCCCTCCTTGCAGCCTTGCCTGCATAATATCTGTTCTCCACACAGCGGACAGGGTGATCCTTAAAAAACAGAAGTCGGATCATGAAAATCTTCTGGTCTCTTCGCTGCAAAGGCTCGCTAGTTCTTTAGAGTAACAGCCAAACTCCTTGCCGTGGCTTAGGAAGCCAAAGCCTTGCTCCGGGTCCCTGTCCCTGCTGTGATCTCACCGCCCCACGCTCAGGGTCCAGCCACACTGGCCAGCTTGTTCCTCCCAATTTCCAGGCTTCCTCTTGCTGTGGGGCTTTCGTCCTTGCTCTTCCCTCTGCCTCTGCTGCTCCTCCCCAGACAGCCCCGACTAGTCTCCTTGCAGGCTCTCCTTTTCAACGAGGCCTGCCCTGCCGTGCAGCCAACCCCACTCCCACTCCCTTCACCCTGCGCTAGGTTTGCTCTTTCCACCCACCTTCTTTGTGATGGTTGGTGTTTACTGCCTGTCCCTCCCTGCTAGAATATTGGTTCCATGAGGGCAGAGATCTGTGAGTAACCTTTTTTTTTTTTTAGATTCAAGCATACTTTATTACTGAAAAAGTAATCTCTAAGCATGAACAAAGTTTAAAACATTTCTATATAATTGTTTAGAGTTTACATCTTTTCACTAACTTCAGTAGATATAATTATTTTCCATAACTCTGATACTAAAAGGGAGTATTTCCTCAATATTTTAGTAACTTTTTAAGCAAAGCAAAACATTGACGTAGGCTGCAACAGAAACTCTTACCATTCCCCATACTCTATGGCTGTCCATCAAGCACAACTGGACAACAGTGTGGCCACAGCTGTTTTCCATCTCCCTTTGCCTCCAATCCAAGACAGTGGTTCTCATGATTACAACTGTGTCCACTTGAAATCAGGAATGTTACAGAATCGCTAAAACCAACACTTTCAAAGTTTACAGCTCATTAATGGAGCTTAAATTGATTTAGTGACTCAAATATTTCAACAGAACTGAAATCCAATGAGTATTCTCCTTGTTTTCCTATCCTCCCTTCCTCTCTCCATCCTTTTCTTTCTTTTTTTTTTTTTTCTATCTTTCAGCTGAACTAGACTCAGCATTACTTTGTGAGTAATCACTGAGGTATCCAAACACCTACAACAGCACCTGGCCTGGCACACAGCAGGTGCTCAGTAAGTATTTGTTGACTGACTGAATGAATCAGTTTAGATCAGTAGAAATCAGAGCTGAAAGAGAACTTAAAGATGATCTGATCCATCACTCCCAATAGTAGCCACCAGTGTTTACTCATGTATAATTTTTAAAACTGATCATCTATAGTTATATTTATTAAATATTTTTTAAAGTCCATGCAATATAAGTTTGTTTTTTGTGAACTGTATAACTTTATAAATTTAAATGTTGCATACCTGAGAAATACATCTAGTTGATACTAGAAAAATCAGATTTCTATGTCAGCTCATATTTAATGACAGTGAAGTAATTACCTATAAGATATTGGCATTTCATCCTAACTTTAAAAACACAGAACTGGAAAAAAAAAAAAATTCAAATGATGGTTCATTAATGGCAATTTAATGCCCTCTGCTGGCTCTAAAGCAACAGAACATTTGAAAAGATTTCCAGGTATTTAATAATTGCTTTACAATGTATGCTTTTAAAACTGTAAATTCTAATAAAACTTCTTTGTCATCATAAAAGAGAAATGGTTTCAAGAAGTTATTTTTGAAATCTCAAACTTATATTCTTGATTTTTATTTTGAAAGTAATTATTAAAACTATAAATACAATAAAAACACCATTTAAATATTTTAAAAAAGGACAATTATTTGTCAAGGTAATTTTAAAGAGCTAAAAAAAATTTACTTTGAAAAAGCAGGCCATACTGACTCTTGGGATTGCTATATGACAATGTGGAAACTGGGTCACATGTACCCAGTTTGATAAACAAGCTCAGCTTTTGAAATATTAGAATGATTTGTGAGCATTTTGCAACAGATAAAATAACAGATGATGAAACTGAAGCCTTTAGCTTCAATGTGCAGATCCAGTTGTTTTTCCTTCCTGCTAAGAAACGTCCTTGGTTCTCCAAACTTCATAGCAACGTTAAGACTTAACTTGAGAAACCCAACACATATTCATAAGCAGAACTTGTACTGCTTTCTCAGAATTAATCACATTCACCTAATGTTTCCATCTCAATTTGTTTATACCTTTATAACAGCACTTATTTTATACTGTCTTGTATTAGAGCCAGTTCTGCCTATTTTGAAGCTTACCTATGAATATTACCTCCTCTGTTCGACTGTATGCTTTCTAAGAGTAAGGAGAGAGGTCTTATTGAGTTTAGATAAATTCACCAACATTCACTGAGTGATAACAGTGCTTAGCAATTTGAAGGGTGGAAAAATCTCTGTAGCATTTAGTCCTATAGAATTATGATTGTCACTTTATCTTCTGCATTAAAAACAATGAGATAGCCACCTTAGTTGTTTTTCCTCCAGAAGTAATATGTGTAAGAATTTTCATACAAGTGCAAAAGAGAACAGTTGATACTCATAGAGGAACTCTTCCTAAAAACTATTAGTATTAATAGAATTTAAAAAAAAATGTTGCCAGAACTGGCTGGAGAACTGCCACATCCACCAAAGAATGCTTTTTTGTTTTATCATTTTCCATTTTATAATCTGAGAGTCAGCACTCCCTTACCTTCACAAAACTCATCCGGATAGTGCACATCTTGGTTAACTCATAAACGACTTCGAAGCCGTGGTGCACCGACTGCGCCAGCAGCTGAGCGAAGAGCTGGTTGTTGAAGACCTTGAGGCTGCACCCGCTGGGGATCTTGCAGACCGTGGCCGGGTGGAAGCCGTGCTGGTAGTTGCAATTCCGGCTCTGCACAAAGATGCTGCTGTCACTCACGCACTCGGCATACACCTCTCCCCCGACGTAGTACAAGTGCACACCTGCCGACACAGAAACACGGCCTTCCTTCATATTCTCTTTCACACTGCACCCTTCCCACTGACTCTTTCAACCTCAAGAGATGTTAAGTCTCTGCTGTCAGGTTCACCGCCAGAATCACCAAAGATGAGTAAAATGTGTGACCCAAATGCCACTTCTTTTAATTATAATCTGTACTTTCCCCAGGAATCCATTTAAAAGTGGATTGCAACCCATGTTAATCATTCCCAAGAACCAATCAGTAGGCTGTCATATCCTGTTGCTCCCATCACTCTCTCAATCTCCTGCTTATTTGTTTCAAAATTAAGGTTTCAAAATATCAGAAACAAAATAAATATGTCATGCCAGAAAAAAATCAAATAAAGCCTTCATGTACATAATACTAATTTGAAAAATTTAAACTGGACACAGTTAATAGGAAAATGTTACGTAAGTTCATACACTAAACCCACTTCAGAGGAAACAATAAATGATGTTTAATTTTTAATTTACCAACAGATATGAATCTATTTCTTTTAACAAATACCTCAAAGAGACCTATTCCATTTAAAAGTCTATAACCCACTCTTATAAATCATAAATTGTCTATTTTTTACTTATGAACAGTGAAATTCTCACTACATATTCAGATATAGCAATATAAAAACTCAAAAACAAAATGTAGCTTATATCACTTTATCTCACATTCTTAGAATTCAAGTTCAAAAGAGTACACTAAGAATGCTGCTATTCATGCTAATTTCCATTCCAAATTAAATTTTAGTTGATTCTTTCCCTCCAACTGTCTTGGTTTGAGATTCAACATATTCATTTATAGCAAGAGACTAGAGTTAGATTAAATGAAGAACTTCTAGTCTAGTGAATATTAAATACCAGAACAATTTTTCCCCAACTTTTCTTTTTATACCTCGCACTTCAAGGAAAATCTCCAACTTTTAGGAAGAAAAAAATTCTTCGGCTCTTACAGAGAATAGAACTTATAGACCTCCAGGGCCTCTCAGACTCCAGTGTTCAGAACTTTGAATTTAAGAAACATTCTTGATGTAGCGGCTCAGAGTGTCTTTGTCAGGTTCTAAGTGGCACTTGTGGCAATTTTACATTGTATGTGACCACCTCCCACTGTATTTATTGTTTTCTCTTCCCTTAATAAAATTTTAGAAAAGAATGATTTTGAGTATTATATATTCCAGTCACATCACTCCGAAGAAACTGGCCTAGGGTCACACAGAAGCAGCCCAGCTCTGGATATTCAGGCCAAGGTCCCCTGTCACTGCGTACATCAGCCTGGCTCCCCCTCCTCTTCCCTCAGCCTTCCTCTCAACCCTCTCTTCCTCAGCTCCACCATTCACGCTCCCGCATGGCCTTGGGCCTGAAACCCACGGCCAGGCAGTCGTGCCCAGTAGGTAGAAGGATGGTCCTGACCTGCTGGAACATAGTTACTTGGCTGTACCACCAGAGTAGAGTAGGTATTTGAATTCAATGACCTTCAAATACATAATCCTCCCCAACCCTATTATGTAGAACAGTTAAGATTTTTGTTATATGACTCCAGTCTTTATTTAGGGGGAGGTTTTCAATCCTGTTAGAGACTTATCTGCAACCACAGCACACTTTGGCAGAGGCGAGGCTGGGCAGGCAGGCAGCAGTTCAGCGTCCCGAGGGAGAAGAAGGAAGGAGTCCGCTCTGAACACCAGGAGAGGGCGGAACCGACCTTTGTGTGAAGGAGGTCAGGTTTGGGCCAGAGATAGCAGCATCTAAAGTGTCCAGTAAGCAAACAATTTTTTTTTTTTGAGGCAGAGTCTCGCTCTGTCACCCCTGGTAGAGTGCAATAGCGTCATAATAGCTCACTGCAACCTCCAACTCCTGGGCTCAAGCGATCCTCCTGCCTCAGCCTCCCAAGTAGCTGGGTCCACAGGTACACACCACCACACCCAGCTAATCTTTCTATTTTTTTGTAGAGACATGGTCTTGCTCTTGCTCAGGATGGTCTCAAACTCCCGAGCTCAAGCCATCCTCCCGCCTTGGCCTCCCAGAGTGCTAGGATTACAGGTGTGAGCCACCTGCGCAGCCAGCAAACAATTTTATTTGCACCCGCCTGGCAGGCCAAAGTAGTGGCATTAAGTCGTATGTATCATATGCAAGATCACCATGGGATAGAACAGCTTGTTCTTTAGCTTTACCAGAATCATTTGGAGGGCTTACTACAAAAACAGATCACTGCTTTCGTAGGTCTGGGATGAGGCCAATAATGTGCATTTCCTACAAGTTCCCAGGTGAGGCTGATGTTGCTTTGCTTTGCCACACTTTGGAAAGCACCGATGAGAAGCTCAGGCCAGTGTACAAGCCAGTCCTGGAATTAGAGGGCTGGATTTTTAAGCCTGTGATACTTGGCAACTATATTCAGACAAGAGTTCCACAGGATTCATTACCCCATTCTGTTCATGAATACTAGCAGGAGTTTTTATACCTACTTCAGAATTTCACCTCACTGAAGGTTGTTGTTTGTGAACTAATCTATGTGACATCCCTTTAAATCGGTACAGGAAAAAATGAACATGCGCAGAGTTTACTGCAGCCTCCATGACGACAGCTCTATATGAAATGCTTAAAAGTGACATCATACCTATTATTGGTGCAATACAATATGCCAATAACATGTTAATTATTGTAACTGAGAAGCTTTAGAAGTGGAAAACAAAGCTACTGTCACAATCCCACAGCCTGTTCTAACTCCCAGCAATAAGGATAAATGCCCCAAAGCAAGCACTACCCAAGATGATAAAGGAAACCCAGGCACTGAGGTCCTCAGGCAGGTTCTGCTCACACCTTAGACTACATTTCCATTTGGTCTTTCTTTAGCTGAACTTTCTAAGAAGTAGGTGTGACTTCTCCCCACTTTTTATGAGATTGGGGGGCTTGGAGTCCCGTGTTGTGGTGAGTTAGGACCAGGAGCACCTTGGGTTTTCCTTAGTTATACACTCAAATAGATGGGAGAATATATCAAGTCTTAGATTTGCTCTGAAATATTCTGTCAAAAATATTGTGATGGGATAGATGAAACAGAAGGGCAGAGAGTGGGAATCATTATTGAAGCTGGAGATGGTAATTTGAAGACTCATTATACTCCTCTACTTTTGTGTGTAGTTAAAATTTCCTTCGCTAAGAAAACGTTTTAATGTATGAACATAAAAATATAGAAAAGTACAGATTTCCAGATCCACACCAGGGCCTAGGTCAGAGGAGGGAGGTGGGTCCTGTACAGGACTGTGCCTACGGTTGCACACTGTACAACTCCAGGGTCTGCCTCTCGGTCTTCTGAGCTGTGTATAATTATTACAGTACTTTTCCAGCAGATGGCAGTAATTTCTCTTGAGAAAGGGGCACCTTTTCCAAATTCACATGAAGTCGCCTCTGAGCCAGTCTTTTATGTGCAATTTTTAAAAATAAAATTGCGATCATACTCTACAGGATGTTTTAAAACCTTTTTTTTCATTTAGTAATATATTGTGGATATTTTCTCAGGATATTAGGTATTCTGCAACATCAAGTTTAATGATTGTAATAGTATGACATCCTTTGCTAAAATATTTTTTAGGATTTGGTTTTTTAAAGATGAGTAGCCTGGTAGGGAGAGGCAAAAAAAAAAAAAAAAAAAAAAAATTAAAAAAAAATAAAGATGAGTAGACTTGCACATGTTCAAAGATAGGCTAGAAGGATATTTTGAGATGGAAGCTACATGCATCGAGAAAGGAGGCAATCCAAACAGCACCTGGAAGTGCAGACCGTCCTTCCAAGGAACTGCCCAACGCCTCCCTGATATCAGGATAATTCCTTTCATAAAACAGGAAGAAATAGTGGAATTCCACAGAAACTTGCAAGAAAATAAAGATTCACAGAAAGGTTTAAAAAATCCCAATTTCAAAAACAATTGGATGATTTGGAATATGTGATAATTATTTTCAAGATGCTCTTGATTTACCTCAGAGATGTCCATAACTAAGGTTAATGCCTCAGGAATTATGATTATCCACTTTTTCTCCCAGGAAGGGAAGAACAGATGTCCGGTAGGACGAATACAGCTCGTCTACGCCCGCGCAAGAGCCCGGAGCCTGTCTTGCTCGGTGTCGTTTCGTACCAAGAACCCGGCACAGGCTCATTCCGAGGGTTAACAGAGAAGACGTAAGTTACGTCAGAAATCACAAGCGCTAAGAAACGTACTATTGATTATGATTACATTAAGGCATGAATTCCTAAGAAATATAATCCTACCTTAAAGTCTATGTTCATGCAGGCGTGTGGTTTGCCTAATTATTTGGAAATCGAGGCCATCTTAAAAGCCACTCTTTAAGAAAGCAGGCAAGATGATCCTCCAGTCACCCAGGCTGTTACGTCATTCCCAAATCACCAGGCGCCCTCTGCTTTATTTAGCGCAGTCACACATCAGTATTACGCGGCAGCGGTTCTTTGTCTTTTTTTTTCTGGAAAGACCCTTATGATCCCCCACAGAGGTACTTGGGGGTCAGGGTAAATATCAGCACAGTTCTCCCCTTCTAGCACAATATTTTTGTAAGGAAGACATAACATTTTCTCTGATTTACATTTTAAAAGTAAATCATAGTAAAATTTCAGCACTTTATTATTATTTTGGGCATTCTTTCAACATGACAGAGTTGATTATGACACATCATTGTGCAGCACAGGGATTCGATTCTACAAACAATGCACTAGGAGAGGTGACAAGATAAAAGGAGGGTCTGTCCCCTCCAGCAGAGGCCTGAGACCGAGACATGGGTGTCAGTCCCTGGCATCGCTCACGTGACCACGTGTAGGCTACCACACTGAGCTTCAGTCATCTCATCTGTAAAATGGGACTAATAAAACCCAACTTGTAGGGTTATTATAAGGATTAGAAATAACCTGTGTAAATGCAAGCCAGGGTTCCTCATGCATATTAGGTAACCAATGTGGGTAGCTATCATCATCATCATCATCATCGTCATCATCACCATCCTTCCTATTATTTAGCATATCATTGAAGAGAGTTCAAGTGGTCTGCCTAGTTTTCAAGCAAGAATATGGATAGATTCCACAGAGTGCAATGCTCCAGCCCACTCCAGGTACTGCTTCTGATATTTAAATGGCAGCCTTTGGTATGCCAGTGCTAACTTGTTAGTAGCTAGTCAGAGCACTTTGCCAGTGAGGTCAAAGCAGTAGGTTCAATCCCTTTGCACCAGTTAACTGTTGCAAGGCTACAAATATTAATAAATGCCTCATATCAGCCCCAGCGCCTGACAGTGCGGCCCAAGAGCTAGAAACTGTGTAGGTGAACCGGGATACACCATCACCACTAGAGAAAACACAACTCTCAGCCCAGGTAGTGATGTTACCTCCTTAAGGAGGACCAACCATCTTAGCTAATTGTAAGTCACAAGAAACACAAGCCAGAAGTTGCCTCAAAGCTGACTGATAACTACCAAAAGGGAAAATGGCTTATTACTAACTATAAAAAAAAATTATATATTTTTTGTACATGTCTTCCACCCTTGCCCCCCTACAGTCTAATCTCAGTAGAGCAGCCAGGGGATCTTTTTGAAGCATAAACTCAGATGGTATAAACTCCTCAACCTAGATCTGTCTTCCCAGCAGGGCCTCCCAGCTGTTTCTCACGACAAGCCAGGCAGGCCCGGGGCCTTTGCACTTGCTGTTCTTGTTGCTGGGAAAGCTTCCCCCAAATGTCCACATCACCAATTCCCTCTCTAGCCCTCTGCTCAAATGTCACCTTCTCGGGAAGGCCTTCCCTGGTTACACCGGTCTAAAGGCCCCATTCTCTTCCCCTGCTTTGTTTTTCTGTTCTGGACCTGCTCTATAGGGTGGTCCTTGTGTGTCTTCTCCCTAGCAGCACCTACCCATGAAAGCAGGGGGTTCATCCTTGTCTCCCTGCTGTACCCCTAGTGTCTAGTCCGGCTGAGACTAGGCGCTCAGTAAATATTGGTGAGATGAATACATATCTCTAAAATCTGAGTGTCTTTATTAATGAACTCTGCAGAGCAACTTAACTCACTCACTAACCCAGGAGTGCACTTTGCAGCTAACTTATTCGGGCTGGTGCTCCAGGAAGCCAGGTGAGGCGGCTCAGAACCAGATACCCACGGCAGCAACCGAGACAGAGTCCCATGATCACACAGAAGACTGACAGCCCTTGGTTTAAAATCTCCTAAGCCAACCCGTTTTTCTGCTATGCTTTATGGCATGGCTTGTAGCTCCTTCACCCTCCAGGTGAGCACTCAGATGGGCACTCTGGTTTTTAGAATAAGTCACCAGTCTTGCTCGTGTGGTTTCTTAACCCCATGGATTAGCTCTTGTCCGCAACACAGAACATCTGCTCTGCACGTCCTCATCAGGAACACCTTGAAGCAGCTAACTGCAGAAAGGTTCCCAGAAGGTATTCAGTGCTCATTTAATATTTTAATCCTATCTTTGGAGCCACTGGCACCAGCAGAAGTTTCATACAGAAACCAACCTGCAAAGCCCTTAGCAAATAGCTCCACAAAGTTACCTGTTAATGCTCTGCCTTTAGATTTCACTGAAGATTCTTTTTTTTTAAGTTTTTTTTTTAATGTAAAACATTTTATTTTTAGTTATTATGGGTACTTAAGAGTTATATATATTTATAGGGTACATGTGATGTTTTGATACAGGCATACAATGTGAAGTCATCAAATCAGGGTGATTGGGGTATCCATCACCTCAGGCATTTAAGATTTCTTTGTGTTAGGAACATTCCTGTTCCACTCTTATTTTAAAGTATCCTTAACTTATTGTTGAGGATAGTCACTTTATTGTGCTATCACATTCACTGAAGATTCTTATAAAAATCATTTGAAAGTAAAGCCAGGCCTGAGAAACTTGTTTGGGAATTCAATCAAAGTAAAATTATTATTTCCTTTAAAGAACTGCTATTTTCCCCTTTGAGAGAAAAATTACATGACAGAGTTTCCCCTTTCTGACCTCCCTGTCAGGAAACCCAGAGCAAAATGACCACCATAGTCACAATGACCTGCTTGGATTCTTCTCCCCTACCCCCAACCCCAGTTTCTGATTTTCTATTTTTTCTTTTTATTTTTTTCTCAACAGAGTGAGAAAGAAAGGGTCTCATTCTGTTGCCCGGACTGGAATACAGTGGTACAATCATAGCTCACTGTGACCTCAAACTCCTGGGCTCAAGCGATTCTCCTGCCTCAGCCTCCTGAGTAGCTGGGAATACGGGTGCACACCACCACTCCCAGCTAATTTTTTTATTAGCAGGGTGTGGAGAGATGGAGTCTTGCTAGGTTGCCCAGGCTGGACTAGGTTGCCCAGGCTGAACTCCTGACTTCAAGCAATCCTGCCTCTGCCTCTCAAAGTTCTGGGATTACAGGCATGAGCCACCGTGCCTGGCCTGATTTTCTAGTTTTGACTTATCATCTCACTGCAAAGGTTTCTTACGAGCTGCCAAAAGCCACTATGGAAAGAAACAGAATATAAATAAGCCTAAAGTAACAGTCTCCATTATGAGTCAACATTAATGAAAAATTCAGCTTGTTTCTAACAATGACATGTAGGTTTACTATAACAGGAGACATTTAGGAGGTGTGTTAGGAAGAATATTTGCCTCACAAAGTGGAATAACAAATCTCCCCTGGAAATTTGAAAAGATAGGCTCAAGGCCACCTTCCCGGGGTGGTTTAAGTGTGGGAAGGAGAGAGAAAAGATCAAATGACTCTGAAGGTCTTTACACTTGTGACTCCAGAGTAGTATCACTCAAAGATGTCAACTGTTCTAATATAAAAGAAAATAGTTTAAAGATATTCAACGAGGCCTCATATTCAGCTGGGATTTGCCACCATTGCGCACACTGAACAGGTGGGATTTAAAAGCACCACTGATCAGAGGCCAGTGTGGCCTGTGCCCAATCAGCTGTTGTAACAATCGCCTGGATGCAAGAGATCTCCAATCACAGACACAAATCAGTCATTATTTCTAACCACCTAGCTTCTCAGCCTCCAGAGGGAACTGTACCTGATATAAATAAGCATCCAGTCGGAATTCCTCTTCTTTGGAAGTTATCTTAGCATCTTTAGGCAATTCAGTAATAGTGCATAATACTTCCTTTCGATAATTTCATGCTGCTTCCATATTTATCATCTGCTTGTCTTTGCAATACCCACTCCACGCCACCCCGCAACAGGTGGCGGGCTGACTTCAGAGGCAGAGAGACTAAGATCCCGAAAGCCCATGTGCTTTCCCCAATGGTCACGCCAGAACTGCCCCACAGCTCGCCTGCCCTGGGGTCTTTCCACGAGGCTACATGACCAACAGATGACTGGTTTCTATTTCCACATTTCAGCTCAGAAGACCATATAAAGGAATGACATATTTGCTCTTACCCTTTCCTATGTGTCTCCTGGTATTTTCTATCGTGGAGTTTCTGTTCACATTCGAAAGAAGTCCAAGACAGAATCTGTTCCTGTTATTGGAAGGGTCAGTGAACCCATCTATGAGCACACTTCGCGAGGAGGCCTGGAACGTCTCCCCAACGCGGTTGTTCAGTTCATAGTAGGCGACCGAGCACCAGTGCTGGGGCTCCTCGTAACAAACCGGCCGGAAGTCTGCAAGGAAACAAACCAGATGGCACGTCACTACTGTCGTACCCAGGCTTCCTGGCTCACGACTCCACCTGGACACTCACATTAATGCTTTTAGCCAGAAAGGTGGCCGCAAGACCAATTATGCAGCTTTGCAGTCTTTCAAAGCCTGTCACTTGCACAGAAGCTGTGTGGGGTTGGCTCATTTGGTTTGCAGGCCTGAGAGGCAGAGGCCAGGATCCTTTGCTAGTCCTCCGTGGCTAGAGCATTTGTAAACAGGTGTATCAGCAATGAGGGGGCCGGGGGAAAGATGGCGTGAACAGATCCATGTAAAAAATCATCAGTCCTAAAGCAAGCAGAGCTAAAAGGAAGTTGGCAGGTCATCTCCTCTTTACATACTAAAGACAGCATGTTACTGTTACTGTGCCAAACTGAATCCCAGTGGCAAAATGTGTCATTTTGTAACAAACAAAAGATGAGAAATAATAGTTTGGATATGATAAAAACCAAATCAAAAACACTGAATAGAATTTTAAATTATTTAAGAAAAAAAAAAAACCTTCTACATAGAGGGGCTCACGTTCTCCTTCGTGTACATACTGGACATCTAGTTACGTATGGCATAAAAATATTTTAGAGTTGGATATTTCATTAGGAAACCTAGGAATATTATGTTTTCACTCCCAATTTTAAAGTTAAGTTTCCTATAACCAACCAAAGTTCAGAGTTCTTTTTTTCTTTGCCGCCCACACGCTCTCTCTGCCTTTCTATTGATTGTATATTATCCTTCTTTTCCTTGAATATCCTAGCAATTCTAGAGTGTGTTCCTGTATGTACTAAAACAAAAATTTATAAAGTAAATAAATAAAGAGGTAATTATTTGACTTACAAAAGGATCTTCACTTATAAAAGAATTCACTCTGGGATATTTACATAGTAAACTCCTTCAGACCCTGTCTATTCAAAATGTGGTTCATGGAACAGTAGCTTGGGAGCTTCTTAGGAATGCAAATTCTTGGACCCCACCCCAGATCCAAATGATCAAAATCTGCATTTCTACAAGATCACCACATGCTTTATATGAACATTAAAGTTGAGCGACACTTATCTAGCCTATGATAAGATGCAAATAACATTTTATAAAGATCTTATTTATGTATATTTCTAAGAGCACTCTTTAGCCAAATGAAAGATACCACTATAAATCTATAGTAAAAACACAAATAGAACAAAACCTCTCACTTCTTAAGTTCCCAATTCCACACTAAACATCAGGAACTACAAACTTCTAAATGCCAGGTTAAAATTAAAAATTAACTTATTCTAGTAACAAGGATGATAAAACATCCATTCTACAGCACCGAGGAATGCCAACGTTAAAATGCAAAGCCATGCTATCTGCTTTTTAAAACACATGCAGAAGAGCAGGCCAACACATTTTTTTGTTTTGTTTTGTTTGGGGGTAACAGGAAACACTTTTGGAAAACAGCTACATTTAGTTGTCCATCTGCAATTTACCTCCATTTGGTACTGATAGCACTAAATGTCTATCAGTTGTGGCATCTACAGGTCGGCCATTCTGGGTCCCTGGGGCTTCTGGGGCATGATAAAGCAGGGGTGGTGTGTCAGCTAAAAGAAAGCAGTAGAACAAAGGAATCGTCAAGCTGATAAACTATACAAAGACGGTCGGACCCAACATTTTTTGGGTTAAACTCCTGGGCTTGGTGGACAGTGTTACAGCTACAGACAGACCCTATAAATGTGACTGGGCTCTTTTAAGTGACATTGTGAGTGTCCTACAGGAGACACTGGCTGTTCTGAGATCCTCACTAAAGGGTTGATTAGTTTTCCCTGACTTATGAGTTATCATTATTTCAAATGACTTCATGATAATATTTTCAAATCTAGGAGCTGTTCTTCTAGCTTTTCTTAATAGCAGAATAGTTTGTTATTCTTGCACAACACAGAGAAAGCTAAATCTTCCTTGAAGGGAGCTTAATTTTCAGCTCCTGTGTTGCTATGGATAGCAAAATGGCCACAGGGATGCTCTCTGTCCCTGAGACACTTTCAGATATGCCCCCAAAACACAGAATAGCTGAAACCTAATTATAACCTTGTGGCCAAGGCACGCTGAGAAGGGCCCTTCTCCCTGAATGTCTGTTCTATGATTGGATATGACTGGATAGTGATCATGGTTAGGCAAATGGGATACATTCAGCAGATAATATCTTATCAGGGAGTAGTTCATAACACAGTGAAAACTCATGAGGCAGAAGGAAAGCTCTTAAGGGAGAACCTCACAACAGCTGATTCCTTCAGTATACACTCCAGAATGGTCTTGTTACATACATTAGTGGTGGAATTCAGTGGCATAAAAGTTTGGGTCAACCTGCCTTTGTTGGATTTAACTGTTCACACAAGTAGTTCTCACACCCAAGTGCACAAAAATTGCCAGTAGATGTTGCTAAAAATGCAGATTCCTGGCCCCACACCCAGAAAATCTGATTCAATAGATCAGTGGTTGGATGTAGCCATGTACTTTTTTTTTTTGAGACAGAGTCTCACTCTCTCTCCAGGACAGAGTGCCGTGGCATCATCATAGCTCACTGCAACCTTCAACTCCTGGGCTCAAGGGATCCTTCTGCCTCAGCCTCCTGAATAGCTGGGACTATAGCTGTATGCCACCATATTCAGCTAATTTTTTTCACTTTTTTATAGAGACAGGGTCTTGCTATGCTGTCGAGCCTGGTCTCGAACTCTTGGCCTCAAGCGATCCTCCTGCCTCGGCCTCCCAAAGTACTGGGATTAAAGGTGTGAGCCATTGTACACAGACACCATGTACATTTTAACAGGCCTTGACTGCAATACAAATGCAGGGGTTCATGGACCACACTAGAAAACCATGGAAAAGGTATTTTCTTGTGAGAAAATGTACTGTGTGACCCTGGTGAACAAGTTATAAAGCAAGATGACCCTTTTGTGGGTCCTTAAGTAAATTTACCTGGAAAATTAAGGGGCTGGACACTGAATTACCATATGATGCAGCAGTTCCACTCCTAGGTACATAACCAAAGGAACTGAAAGCAGGGACAGAAACAGAAACACAGCAGCCTTATTCACAATAGCCAAACAGTAGAAACACTCCAAATATCCAACAACTGATGAATGGGTTTTGTGAAATGTGGTATCTCCATACAACAGAATATTTGTTCAGTCTCAAAAATGCAGTACTGACACACGCTACAACACGCAGATAAACTGTGAAAACACTTTGCTCAGTGAAATAAGCCAGACACAAAAGGACAAATATTGTATGAATATTTGTACCTATTCTAGGAGGTGCTTAAAATAGGCAAATTTATGGAGACAGAAAGTAGATTAGAGGTCACCAGGGGCCGGGAAGCGGGAAACGGGGAGCTATGACTTCATGAGTACGGAGTTTCTGTTTGCAGTGATGACTTGAAAATAGACAGCGGTGAGGGCGGCACAACATTACGAATGTACTTAATGCCACTGAATTCTACTCTTAAAAATAGTTAAAACGGCAAATTTTCTGTTAGATATACTTTACCACAACTTAAAAAAATTACCGTAATATGCGAAAAAGCCATCGAATTGTACACTCGAAATGGATGAATTGTATGGTATATGAATTATATATAAAGCTGTTTAAAAACTTTAAGGGCTAAACTAGCTAATCTCAAAAGTTCCTTTCACTCTTACTCATATCTACGGGTGTGTTACCGAGGTTGGCATTTTGCTGTTAGTCATTCAGAAAAGAATTATTTTCTTTGAAATGAAAGGGGCTATGCCTTCCATGAGAAATTAACCAGCTTTGGCGTGGCTGTCGGGGCTTGCCTTTGCTGGCTGGGAAGAGGAGAAAGAATATCAACCTGTCAGTGTGACCAGGGCAGGAATTCAGAGTCAGTACAGGAAGTCTTTACAGCATAGATGTGTGGTATGTAAATATATATCTTGCAACATAATTACGCTCCCATCCCTTAACCATGGCTCTGTCCTCAAATGACTTCTCTTGCTGTTGTGCCTCTTTCTCAGTGAACTCAGCCACTTGCAAGACTTCAGCCATCTGCTCCCATACCGGGTGAATGGCTCCTGAGTCAGTCCCTCTGAGTCCCCCTCCTCCAATTCACTGCCTTCTTTCCAAGCCCACATCCCTGCTTTAGTAATCCTTAAAATCACTTGCCTGGTTCCCTGGTAAAAAGGTTACTTGTTTTCGTGATTGTTCTCTATAGTCACTGCCTCTTCCAGGTCAGACACCCCAAAGTTCCCCCATAATCTCGGGAGATAAGTTCCAAGCCCCCCAGTAGATGCCTGCAATACTATCCCCCAGACCACGGAGAGTATTGAACCCTGTACATACTATATTTTTCCTATACATGCATACCTGTGATAGAGTTTAATGTATAAATTAGGTGCAGTTTGTAAGAGATTAGCAACAATAACTAATAACAGAATAATTATAACAACATGCCAGTGTCACTATTGTGTGCTTTGGAACCATTATTAAGTCAAATAAGGGTTACCTGAACACCAGCGCTGCAATACCACGACAGTTGCTCGATCACAGAGATGGCTACTAAGTGACTTGGGGGTGGGTAGCGTACACAGCGTGGATATGCTGAACAAAAGGATGATTCAGGTCCTAGGCGGGACAGCGCAGGATGATGCGAGATTTTATCACAATACTCAGATTAGTATGGCAAGCAATTTAAAACTTATGAATTATTTATTTCTGGAATTTTCTATTTAATATTTTCAGACTGCTGTTGACCTCAGGTAACTGAAACTGTGAGGGGTCTTAATCATCATCGCACATCTAACACCGGCACAGTGCTGGACGCTTAGCAAATGCTCCATCATCACTTACTGAGTCCATAAAACCTACCCTACGGTCCTGAGCGCTAGTTCCATGTTCTAAACGCCTGTGTGGTAGTTTATCTACTCAATTAGCAACTGATGAGCAACCACTTCATTTCAGGCTCTGTGCTGGACGTAGAAAAGGGAAGACTCACAGTTTAATTGGGGAAATAGACACACAAGGAATTATTAGCATATAATGTAGTATAATAAATGTAACTTGCTCCGGGGGCAAAAAACAACTAAATAACTCAAAAGGGAAGAGGCAACTCCCTTTATCTTCCCACACTTTGTAAGTTCTTTGAGGACAGGAATAATTTTTTGTAATCTTTTAATTCCCCTTTCAGCAACCCTAAAGCAATGCTTGCATATTATACGAGTTTAATAAATACCTGCTAAATAATGAACATATGAATAAATGAAGGAGGCCTATTGTAACATCTGGCAGCAAATGCATTTATGCACACCTTTAGGCACTCGTGAGCTCTGAACAGTATTTATCTCAAACTCACGAGGTGCATGTGAGTCTGTTCCTCGTTATCTCAATTTAGACCCACTTTACAGGTATGGCAGCAAGTGCAATTATGACAATATGCTAGACTCTCCCTTTCCCTTCCATACGCTTTTTCAGTTCAGCAAATTAAAGAGCTCCCTACTCAACACACTGTCCTAGCATCACACAGCAAAACGGGAGACTGCCCTGGCTGGAGCTGGGGCTTCGCGCTCTGGCCCACTCAATGGCCCACACACCTTTTGCAAGCAGGGACTGCCTCCGATTGTCGAAAGAGGCAGCCAGAGAAAAGTCCTAGCATTGATCCTCGAGCTGCTCACCCTCAGGCCAAGTCTTCCTGCTCGGGTTAGGAAAGTATTTTAATCTTATTTCTATTGCCTTTAAAAAAAAATCCTCAGAAATTCCCAGGGATGCTGTTCAAATCCATTTAGTTTCTGAGAGCTTCCAGAGGATTAGAACCAGAAACCAGGGCAAAACCATGCTGTCACTCCAGGGTAACCGCTCCAAGGCAGGTACGGTCCTGATCACCTCGGAGGATGTCAGGGTCTAGCGACCTAAAGGAGAATGCTTTGTAAACTGTAAAGCACTATACGGATGTCAGTTAAGATGACTGTAATTATGATTGTCCTCCATGATTAATCACGCTGGGTTCTATTTTCCCATGTTTTCCCACTTACTGACCTGAGTGTTGATACGGACTCTCTGGCTCCAAAGGACTTCCCGGGGAGTGGGTGTAGCTGGCTGTGCACGGGGACTGCGAGAAGGCGTGGCTGGGCGAGGGAGGGAGCGCAGAGCACGGGGGCTGCTGGAAGGAGTCGGGATAGGTGGCGTTGTGTGGCATGAGTGGCTCGCTGTGCAGGGAGGCGCTGCGGAACTTGGCCAGGAGGCTGAGCTGGGGGTTATATTCGCTGTGTCTTGGCACGAGCACAGGAGGCAGCACTAGGATCAGAAGGGCACAAAAGAGTTAGAATCGGACATTGCTCATCGGTACAGAATGCAGTGGACATTTGCTTTTTTTGTCTGCCTATTTTTTGATGATAAAAGTGTTTTTCCTTTGAGAACTCTCCCTTCACTACTTTTTGTGCTCATCGTGAAACTGTCCATTAAGGTCCCCTCTCCACCCATGATGTGAGCAAGGTGGGTCAAGGTAAACCCACAGTCTTTGTCCTTGTACCTGAATCATAAGCAGAATGTCACAATTCATGAAAACGTGTAGAGGAGGATCCTTCTAATGTCAGCAGTCTAAAGAGACTGCCTATTCATTCCTACCTTGGAAATGACCAGAGCTGTCCGAATACTCAGCCTGCTAGAAACCTGATTGTTTACTTTCTCCTTTAATTCTGCCAATAAAGTCTTTTTTTGGTTTCGGTTGTTGTTAAGGTAGAATTGGTTTCTATTGCTTGCAATGAAACGGGATGCCCAGAATATCTTTCCTTCTAAGACCATGTTGAATTATTTAGATGACCTGCCTCAACTTCAGGCTCAGCAGTGCTGCTGAAATAAAATACATTCTATTTGTCCTTACTGGAAAGATTTAAAGGTGACTGACTAAAAGTTAGTATGTTAAATATAAACGGTGAATAATTAAAGTGAGTAAGTAAAAGCAACAATAAGGAAATCTGTAAATTAAGTTTGTTCATTTTAGCATATTTCTTCTGAGTTCCTCTCTTTAAAAATAATGTGAGTGTTCCTGATTTTGATTCCATACAAAATTTAGGAATGGACTGATATTCTCAAAGGCAAGCTTTGCCTGGGCACTCATAGCTCCTATCGATTCCTAAGGGGTTGCAATGCCTGGCATAAAGGAAGTGCTCCATAAATGTTGTCGAAGTGCCACCTGTGACCAACCTAAGTTCCAGACAGAGAAGCAGAGAAGACAAAGGAGGAAGTAATCAAAGAAATAACAGAAGAAAACTTTTGAGAGCTAAAAAAGTTATCTAGGTCTTCACACAAAAAAGAGCCATTAGAGTATGTAGAGCCCAATTAAGGAAAAAAGATCCAGACCTAGTCATTCTGTCTTAAATTTAAACATCAAGGGGTAAATGGAATATTCTAAAAGCTCCAAGAGGATCACCTCAAAGTCAACTACAAAGAAATGAGAATCAACCTAGTTTAACTTTCTGCCACTACACTGGCTGCTAGAGGACAATGGACCAATGCCCTTCTGAGGGCAAATAATTCCTACCCTCAAATTCCACAACAGAAACCAGCAGAATAGCCAAAAATTAATATAAACTATGAACTAAAATATAGATATCAAGGATTGAGAAGAAGAAGGAAGGAAGAAGGTAATATAAATGAGCTAAATCCTCATTCTTTATGTTAGAGAGTCAATGAAATCATCTAAAGGTGATAAATTTGGAAACAGATGTATAAGTGTATCATCTAGAATTACCTCCCTAGTTTTTAGTAATGATGGAGAGATATACCAAAGACCTAAGCAAGAAATGGTTAAAAGACGTTGTTTCTGGGGATGGATAGGATGGCTCTTATTTTTATCACACTTTAGATTTGTCATCATATGCAAATATCATATTAACAAAAAAACTTTCATAAAAAGTAAATGTTCAAAACTTCTCTAAAAAAATTAAGTCTTTAAGAAAAGTCAATGTTTTGGAATGAACAGACAGTAACAATGGTAATAACAGTAACATTCACCACAAAGTCTACCGTTCACCTTTTGCCGTTATACATTTCTTTCTTTCTTTTTTTTTTTTTTTTGACAGAGTCTCACTCTGTTGCCCAGGCTAGAGTGAGTGCTGTGGCGTCAGCCTAGCTCACAGCAACCTCAAACTCCTGGGCTTAAGCGATCCTCCTGTCTCAGCCTCCCAAGTAGCTGGGACTACAGGCATGCACCACCATGCCCGGCTAATTTTTTCTATATATATATTTTAGCTGTCCATATAATTTCTTTATATTTTTAGTAGAGATGGGGTCTCGCTCTTGCTCAGGCTGGTCTCGAACTCCTGAGCTCAAACGATCCGCCCACCTCGGCCTCCCAGAGTGCTAGGATTACAGGCGTGAGCCACCGCGCCCGGCCTCTTTCTTTCTTAAGAAGCAATAATTTTCAGTTCTGTAGACAGAAAATAACTCAAAAGGGTAAATGAAAGGTTTTAAACTAAAACCACTACAGGTGAGAGTGGCAGAGAAACAAACAATTGCTTCCCCCTTTACAAGCTAGTGTTTGCATACAGATACTGCCTTATGACACTGGAGAACAAGCTTTTAACATCAGCACGCAAAAGTGACACGGGTGATAAACCCCTGAATTTCCTTTAATCTATTTAGTGACTATGCAGGAATACAAAGATGACTTGCCTCATAAACAGTTTGAAGGGAGGGGTTGACACAGAAGATGACATACGGCTTCTTTTTTCAATGACACTTCTTCATCACAAAGTTAAGAATGTTCAAATAAACACTCATTTTCTTTGATGAAGAAGAATTTGAATAATCTCTGTTACTGCAGTTTTAATGTAAGATATTTACAATGCATTCCTAGCACGGATAAACATAGTATGTCACCCCCTTCTGAATCCAGAGACTTCTATTTCTTCATGGCCTGCAGATCCGAGGCACCAAGAGAAAAGAAAAGATGTATTTTCCTTTATCATAGCAAATATCTTGATAATATGTTTTTACCATCTGGGTGAAACCAAAAGCAGTGAATGTTTGCAAAGAAAATTGATGATATCACCCTGGTCCGTTATTTAGCCTGACTGGCTCAGTTACTTAGATTTGTACTGATCATATTTTTAAATATGTTCATTCAAAACACAGCTATTCCTAATTACTTAATTCCATTTCCGCATCTCAACTACTGCTTGCAAATATGACACAGTGAGCTTACCGACATCCGTTTCTATTTTATGCCACCTTCTAAATACCATGCTATCTTTAAATCTCAGTGCTACACAGGGAGATACAGGGAACATAGGGGTGCAAAGCAGAGCTGAAAAAAAACTTTTCTCTTTTTCAAAAGTCATGTGATTTTGATATAGTATGAATATGTCATGTAAGGGAGAAATTACACTCCTGAAACAACTTCCCATCACCATGCACCATGAAAACATTTTTGTTTTCCAATAGGTCTGTGCTGGACAAAGTGTAGTCTGTTGACCGGACACACTTCACCAGCTGCTGGGTATCAGTCCATGAAGAGACGAGTGCTGAGACAGTTTTAATAGCAATTTGACAGTTGCTGTTTTATATCTGTTGAAGTAAATAATTTTTAAAATTGGGCTTGTATTTTATAAAATTTTTAAAATTTCATGTCCTTAGTGATTCATTTGTATTGTAAAAGAATGGATTTGAAGGACTGGAAATTAAAAAACAAAAAGTAGTCCCTCACCACAGGTAGCTTGAGAAGAGCTGAAATTAATTATTTAAGTGAACTTATGAATGAAAAGAAAATTCAAATGCAGCCTTCTAAGTACCTAAAATGGATGGCCAAAAAATAAGAGGTTTCAAAGGCAAAATTTAAGCTTTAACATTAGGAACTCAGCCAACTTTTAACCTTAACATTTTTGTTAGTCTCATGATATTTACTTTGAATATGGCTAGATAGCTAGACATAAAATTCACTTTTTCTATTAAAAAAATCAAAGTTAGGAGTAAAGAAAACCTGTGTAGCTTAAATATTACCTTAAATTAATATAATCTTTATCTCTCTTTCATTCTGGAAATTCAAACCTAAAATACAATAACATGAAATCTATCTACCACATGTAAAACATTCACAATGTCATTCCTAAAAGGACCTTACATAATGTGAAAAACTAAAATATTGAATAATTTTTTAAAATTAGGTTTTTGAATATTCAAAAGGAAAACCAGATACATTTTACAAGATACTTCTTACAAGTTGTTACATTTTAAAACTACATTATTCAGGAAAAGACAAGTGATTTCTTAATGAACATTTTTCCATTTGGGTATATTTTGGATGCTTGATATAATTCAAATCTTAGGAGACATAAAAAGAAATCAAGTCATTTTTGTCATAAACAAACATTGTTGACTTTTTTTTTTTTTTAAGTCTGTAAACAGAGTCCAAAGAGAGCAGGACAGAAGGGAAGACCTCCATGATTCAGGGAAAACGAGTTCAGATTTGCCAAGAGCGTGGGAACTTCTAATCACCTTCTTACACAGGGTGGCAATCCCTGCATGAGGTGGCCACGAGAAGCATCCACACACAGGCAGCTGACTTCTGTGATGACCATTTTACAACATGAGGGCAAGTTTGGGGAGCCCGAAAGGTCGCCTAGCTAAGACTAATTTAAGCTAGGCACGAATCACTTATTCAATATTGCTTTAAGGTTAGCCGAACTCTTGAGCCTTCCTTCTTACACAAGGCCATCTCTTAATAGGACATGGGCAATTTCCCTGAGCTAACGTGTCAGCCCTTTGGTTTCCTGGAATGAGGCAGATGGCCAATCCAAAGGAAAAAGCCTCAGTGAAGTCTGTATTCCTGCCTGGAATGCACAGAAACACTCAATCAAGAGAATCACAGTAAAACCCTGTCACAGCCAGTGTGAAGGAATGAAGAAAAACACCAGACTTCTCTAGAAAGGGGGGGTGGAATACATGTGCACACACACATACTGTTGTGGGAAGTTTTAAAACAGTACTTTCCCATACAGTCATGCGCCCCCTAATGGCATTTTGTCAACAAAGGACCACCTAGATGACGGTGGTCCTGCGAGATCACAATACCGTATTTTTACTGTACCTGTTTAGATACACAAATACTCCCCATGGTGTGACAAGTGCCTACAGCGTTCAGCACAGTTACGTGCTGTACAGGCGTGTAGTCTAGCAGCAACTGGGCACACCACGCGGCCTAGGTGTGCAGTAGGTGGTACCGTCAGGTGTGTGTAAGTACACACAATGTTCACACAGGGACGAAACCACGTTAAGGACGCGTTTCTCAGAACTTTCCCTGTCATTAAGTGAAGCATGACTATATTTCAAACCATATTTTAAAACCGTCTGGAATAACTTCAAGCAACAATTTCACTGGCTGTTTCCAGACCTAGGTATGAGACACCTTCCACTTACCTGATCTTGGGCAAAGTGGCAGCCGAAAAGCCTTCTTTAGCTTAGCTTAGCACAGCTCAGTTTGGTGGAGTTGGGGGGAGAGGAGGATGCTCCTATCTCAAAGCTAATCAGTATCCAGGCCATTTTAAAACCTTTCAGGGCCCCAAGAACTGGGAAAACATGTCGACTCATCCTAAATACATCAAAATAAAACCGCATTTTCCAAAATCACACAAAGGTTACATGTACATTGAAGGAAAATATCTTCTTTCTAGATATTTTCGGACTACAAAATTTCTGATTAGTTCCTCCAAACCGAACCTCCCTCTCTTCTATTTCCCTCTCTCTCCCTTTGCCAAGGGTCGAGGTCCTTGTTAGCTGGGGCTCCATCATTCTCGGTCCTTCTCGGTCAACGGGGCGCAGGGCTTGAACCTGGCAAATAAACCCCGGCGCGGTGAAGCAAACCCACCTGGCGTCTCCACGCGGCGGTAGTGGTACGGGTTGATGCACACCTCCTTCTGCTTGGAGCCAAAGGGGAACTCGCAGCACTCCAGCGGCTTCAACTCGTGGTGGGACTGGAGATCCGGCCACCGCCACACGCGGCAGTAAATGACGTGCGGCAGCCCCTTGCGGTGGGACACCTGCAGCCGCCCGTCCAGGGAGCGTGGGATGGTGACGCACTTGCTGGGCTGCCCCGGGCAGCTGAGCGCCCTCTCCAGCTCGTCCATGGCGCCCTTCTTCTTCTTCAGCTTCTTCACCAGAGAGTCCACCGCCTTCTCCGCCCACTTTTCCTCTTCATCTCCTTGTTTCCAGCCGAGCAGTCGCTTCACTGCGGGGCTGGTGAAGGAGAAGAGCGAGCTGATGGGGGTGGTGGAGTGCATAAGCGGGGACGGGGCGCAGGCCGGGCGCGCGCCCTTCACGGCCCGGTCGCCGGCGAGCCGCTCTCCTGGGAGGTCATAGGTGCAGACTCGCCCTTCCTTCTGGAAGCGGTTGGGAGCGATTCAGGTTGGGAAACGTATTGGCTTTCTCCTAAGCCCTTGAAAGCGATGGCCAACTCTGGAAAACAAGACAAGACTCCAATTAGCTTCATCAGAGCCATGTTCAGAAAAGGTTTAAGTTGGACAGAAGGGAGAAAACATTCCTCAGATGTTTTAACGTGAGACCTCTCAGTCATCTTTGACTCTGCCCTCTCCTTTGTTCCCTGTATCCAGGTCTTGGTCGTTCTGCCTTCAAAATGTCTTTCAGAGTTTGTCCCTTTCTCTCTGCGCCCACACGAGACCTGGCTCACCGCGCCGCGCACCTAGATGACTGCAAAAAACTCGGAAGTACCATCTCTCCTTCTCTCTTCCAATTCTAATCCGTTTACTCCCAAACACAGCTCACATGGAGTCATTTTCCTATTTAAAACATTATGGTGGCTCCTTGGTTTCCCAAGTGTAAACTTCTCTGCCTGGGTTTCCAAGGCCTTATAATCTTCTCTAAACGTGAGTAGGTGCTTTCTCTCTCAATTTTAGTTTGCACAAGTAATCCACCTTCATTGTAGAAAATTTATACAAATGAAAAGAAAAAAGTCAGGATCACTAATAATCTCACCATTCAGGGATGGCCACTTTTAACGTATATTCTTCCAAATTACTTTATAGGACAGTGGTTCTCAAAGTGTGCCCCAAGGCTCCCTGGGAGTCCCTGCAACCCTTTCAGGGGGCTTTGAGGCCCTCTCTCTCCTAATTACATGTCTGTATGAACTAAAATCTCTTCGTGTTCTTCAACCAAAACAACATATCACAGCAGACTGTATGAAGAAGCAGATATGAAAATCAAGATGTCATTTATGAAACCAGACATTAAATAGATTTGCAAAGATATAAAACAATGACACCCTTCTCAATAATTTTTGAAAACGTAGTTTATTAAATAAAGATGTTTATTTAATATATAATGGGTTTGTTTTTAATGAATCAAATATTTTTATACTTCTCAGTTTTAATTCTTAAAATGATAAAAATCGATAGCTATAACCCACTTAAGCAAACCTGCTTTGGAGTTCTAAATAATTTTTAAAAGTGGAAAAAGGTCATAAGATCACAAAACTTAAGAACTGCTTTTCTAGAAGTTACACATAGTAATGTACACAAATTCATACACAAAACAGGACAGCTATCACATTTGTTATTTTGCCTGAAAATCAGCTAACTTCTTCTATGCCCTCTCATCCAAAGGAGACATTCTTTCCCAGTTATTCAACAGTCCCATTTAAATTTCCTGAGGTGGAACTGTATTTCCTCTTCTGTTAAATACTTGGCTGAAACAAAACCTCCTCCTTCTTCCAGATTTCAGAAACCAGCTACCTCATTAATGTTTAAAGTGGCTGCTGGTAACATTTTGGAGCAAGCTGACTCATTTTAGGATCTTGGAATCAATCGAGCTCATAATCTCTAACAATTGCTTGTTTAATATGCATTAAGTGTAATTTTCTCCTTGGCTTCCCTGGAGGGCAAGCTGCACCTTTCTGAGTCCAATTCTATAAACTTCTTTTGAACAAAGGTGCTAAATAAACCCCCTGCTATGGTGATCATTATCCACTCCGAGTGTGAAGAGGACGGCAGCCTGGACACACAAAAACGGATGACATTTACTGAGGATAAAGCAACACTTACATCACTTTCTTCCTCGCCTGGCCTTTATTCAGCATTGTGCGGAGGTAAACTATGATGAAAGGGAGCGCTGAGGGCTCCATAGCTGTTCTTTTTCACTTGGCAGTTTGACTTACGCTCAGTTTTATTTGGAAAGGTTGATTTTGTGGCTTAACAATCATGAATTTATACAGTATAGTTAAGTCACTGTGTTCGAGTTCTGTTTACTTAATCTAGACAGGCTGCCTTAAAGCAATGGTTGAAGAAGGTTATGAGCTTTACAGAAAAGTAGCATGACACAGAATAACCTGAAACCCAAAAGAGCTCTGAATTCTGCTTAGTTTCACGTGGGATTTTTTATTAGTAAATCGCGGCATAAATCTTTAAGCATAGGTCAGTGGTAGAGAAAAGCTTTTTATGAAAATGTTCAGCAGAAGTTAAACTAAATATACCTTTTTAAAAACTTTTGCTCCATGAAAACAAACAACAGTTCCCCAAGCCAGGTTTTGTTTCCGGTATTTTGTTAAACTGTGGGTTCCTATCTACTAATGGCATGTGAAATCAATTTATTGGAACAAAATAGCTTCTGTAAAAACAACCAAACAAGATAGACTATATTCAGGGCAGCTAACAAAGAAAGAATAAATATAACAACAATAATTTCATTAAAGCTTTTTGTTCAGAGGAACGTGTTCTCTGTGTATTTGTGTGTGTGTGTGTGTGTGTGTGTGTGTGGTGTGTCCAGGGTCACAATGCAAAATTTGTTATTGTTATTGTGGATTAAAATTTTAAAACTTTGAAAAGCACTACTCCTAAATCATACATATCTTCAAACTGTGTCTGCCTGAGGTTTACCTTGATGAACGGCTTTCAGGGGCCACCATCAGTCCCCATCCCTCAGGGAAATCCCAACTAGCCATGAATCTAGGGTCTGAAAAATCTGGACTCTCTGCAGTCTGATCTCACTGACGCATTTCAAACCATTAGAGTTGTCTTGTAGTGGCTCCAAAATTATGATTTTATTGCTGCAAGACACAGCTCCTGTCCCATTGCATTAAGGGAGGCCCCGAAGAGTTAAATTTAGAATCTCAGAGTGATAAACACCAAATTCATAACAGTGGCCTCTGCGTAGGGAAGGAAGAGAAGAAAAACATTAAAAAGTTAAGATTTACAAAGTCTGACTGGTGGGTTCGAGAGTGTTCACAATATTATTTCCTATACTTGTTTATATGTTTGATATATTTTTTAATAGAAAAAAGTATAAAAAAAAGAATGAAACCTGGAATCTCACAAACACATAAGGTTCTGTCTTTGTTAATAGTTTATATTCGTCCAGTTTACGGTTCATAAAGGTTATTCCATTCTCATTCCTATGATGTTTTAGCCACTGTAGAACAAAGGGCCCCCTGTTTATCTCCAGCTGGTCATCACACTGACACCAACAGTGCAGGGCTGTCCAGTCGTGTCAACCTGGCTCAGAACAGCTTTCCCCTGTTAGAGAATTTAGGTGCCCACAGACTCTAGGCTCTAACCTACAATCATCTCCTGGAAGCTCCACTGCCCAGGTTCATTGGAATGATTAAAATGGAGCATCTCAGAGGGTCACTGAAAAAACAACTGTTGCAACAACAAGAAGGGCAATTAATATTTCTTGTGGTTACTCCATTTCTTAAAAGTACAAGGAAGAAAAAAAAATGAGGCACCTTTTAAAGAGGAATGTATGTGAGAGATTTATCGACAGAAACGTAACCAGATAATTTCTACAAAATGTAACAGGAGCTATAGAAGAGAGATGCAGGAGGTGATATATGAAGAAGAAGAGTTCTTAGCCCAACCTAGGGGTCGGGGGTGCAATTCTAGAAGGATTCCAGGCTTAGAGGATAACTGAGCTGTACTCAGGAGGATTTAAATCACAGTTAAAAAATAAAATAACTTGACAGATTAGGATAATTTTCTAAGTTTTCTGTGTGTGTGTGTGTGTGTGTGTGTGTGCAGTTATAGGCTCACTCTTGTAAGTGAAGTGTGTATCCCTGTCACAGATCAACTTTGTGATCCTAGGCAAGCCATGTGGTCTTTCTGGATCCCTTTCTTTCCTCATCTATAGATCAAGACGGGGCTTAGCCTCCCCCTAGGGTCTGTGTGGGCAATAGGTCTATGACTCCATTATTCTTGACATGGGGTCACACGACTCGCTCAGCTGCTTTGATGCTCCATGGCTGCCCCACGGGTAGTAGAGGGTGAGACCTTCACTCACGATGCTCCATGCTCTGCTGCACAGAGCAGGGCAAAATAACAAAATAACACCTTCTTTTCCATGGCTATCAAACTGACCCTTTGAATAACAAATGTCATCTACCAACACAAAACACTTTCCACTTTGCTTTCCAGCTGTTTCATTCTAGTGTTATTCTAATTATTGCAAAGGTATAAAAGTAAAAATGTATACTGGACATTACTGCTTAATTCTAGTGTTATTCTAACTATTGCAAAGGAGTAAGTGTAAAAACGTATAGTGGGAATTACTGTGTTTGAAACCATTTGTTGGTGCAGCATCAGGCGCTCAGCACCCCAGGTCCCTACAAACACCTTCTGCCGGTTGCCAGAGCTTTCCTTCTTTGGGCAGAGAGAAAAAGGCACCGTGACTATCCCCTCTCTGGCTCTCTTGTAGCCCACTTCACACAGTCACAGCACAAAAACAGTACTTCTTTCTTTTTCTGGCATCGAGTTTTACAATAAACCCCAACTGAGTGAGCAAAACAACTTCTCATTTTGAGTCTTTTAAATAAACAAGCCCGCTTAAAAGAAAAGTAGCGCTGACCACATGCACACACCATGATTTAAGTGTACATAATTCCACACTAAAAAACAATTTACCCAGCCAGATAAAAGTTTGGGAAATATGAGCTTTTTTATTTTTAAGTTGTCGGTTTAAATCCAACTCCGATTAGCAGTTACTGAAGATTATTTCCAGCCATTTGGCCTCCTTGGAAGACTCAGTTGGTGATTCTAATCTTGAAGAAAATAATTTTTTTTTTTTTTTAGAGACAAGGTCTCATCCATCTCCCAGGCTGGAGTGCAGTGGCACTATCATAGCTCACTGCAGCCTTGAACTCCTGGGCTCAAGTGATCCTCCTGCCTCAGCCTCCCGAGTCACTGGGATTATATGAGCCACTATGCCTGGTGAAATAAATTTTTTAAAAAATACTGTCTAATACGGAACATGCCTAAACACTGGGCACATGGAATCTTTGAGCAATCCTTCCCAGTCACTGCTTTGAGGTTAATGTGGCCAAGAAAAGTCTCGATCACCTGCTGGTCTGCACAATGTAGTCAGCCCAGGGGTTAGGGAGCACTTGTCAGTTGAGCAAGGGCCCAATCCAGAAACTATCACCGTGATAGAACATCATGGTTTCCTTATTTGTGTGTGTGTATTTTAATATTCCAACCTTATCAATTTTGACCTTCTAATCCATGGCCAGCATTAACTATACCTTGTTATCCCCTATATAAAATAGTTTACTAACCAAATTTAGAATCTGAACACATTTGCTGAAGGAACATTATAACCCCCTTCAAGGAACAGACTCTTTTCTTGACTATTTTTACAGCACTTTTTATACACCAATAATTAATACAGCAATAATAATAAATGTTTTTAAAGTAAAAACAGGTCCGAAACAACATCTGTCTAGAAAACAGTTGGCTATTACCATCACCATTAGCATATATATATATATCATGTCTCGTTACTGTACACACTTGGGAAGAAACTGGGCTTAAAACATATACACACACATGTATATTTGACCCTCACTTAAACTAGCCTGCATCCTCACATGTTCCAAACGAGTAGCAATCATAAACTAGTATTGTAAGATATAACCACTTCATGCCTGTACCAGTTTAGAGTCATGCAGTTGGATAAACATGGAAATGGCACCAAGATTTCACATTCTGGGAAAGAGGCTTTTCTAGCTGTATTTCAAGGTTTCCTGCAAATCTGTGCGGGGACAGTCCTAGTTCTCTGGTCTCCAAAGTGAGCATCTCATGGCAGGGTGCAATACCTTCTGCCCACAGAGCCAAAGAAGACCACAGAGATGCAGCTGTTTATAATTCGAGCTCTATTCCAGGGGGCCATGGAGGGATTTCAGGGCATCTGTGCACTTCTGAATCGTCTACTCATTTTGGGTGATTGTGAAAATATAGATTTTTCTAGGGCAACAGCCCAGAGGTATTTTTCTTCAAATTTTCAAAAAAGCCTGTGATCCCCAAAAGGGTAAAGAAAACCCACTGAATTAGAAGAAAGAGGAAAAGGAGAAAGTAAGGGCAAGAAGGGGAACGAGCTAAAGGGACTGGTGAGAACAGCCGCCTGTTCTAAGTGACGAAGGCTAGAAAAGACTCAAGCAAATGGAGACAGGGAGAAGGCAGAGGTGAGAGGCTATGGCTAACATGTCCTGCGTATGTCATGGTAAGTGCTTTATGTGCATTTACTCACAGAATCACTGCCACAGCTGTGTGTGGTCACCCCGCTTTACAAGTGGGGAAACTGAGGCACACAGAGATTAAGTAGCTTGCCCAAGCTCACACAGCTAGTAAGTGGGAGCGCCAGGATTCAGACCCTGGCAGTCTGGCTCCAGACCCACCCCTTAGCCATCGTACCATAATCCTGCTCACAAAGGAGACGGGAGGAAAGCAGGCATGGGAGTGTCCCCCGACAAGCCTAGACGGAAAACAAAAGACCCCCTGACCCAAGGCTGGACCTGAGCTGTACTGCAAGGGAAGAGAATGGGGGAAAGAGCCTGGATAGCAGGAAGGTGGGAGAGAAGCCCTCCAAAGTCTCCTCAATCCCCACAATGTTGTGGTTCTAAAGGGCACGGAGCACAACACAGGTATTGGCTGCATGTCCCAAAGGAAGGGACAGACCAGAGCCGAGCCGTGTCCGTCAGCCACCACTGGCTCCTTCACAGGCGCCAGTGTGCCCACAGTGAATGCCCACCATGTGCCAGCCCTGCCTGCTGGGAGTCGCCCTTACGGAGCTTAGAAACTTGTCTGGATATGAAACAAGTTAACATGAACAAGCCATGAAACACAGTGCAGGAAACTAGCGTAACAGAGGGGCAGGGACCTGCCTGGACCTACTGGTGCCCATTCACTGAGGAGGGAACCGTGAGACCAAGAAGCCCTGACAAAAATGCTAAGAGGGGGCCCCGGGGCGGGGAGACTCTGGTGCGTCTGGGTAACTGCAGGAAAGCCGTGGCCAAGGCAGAGCGCGCAAGGGAGGGAGTGGCTGGAGGTGAGCCAAGGGAAGGCTTTGAATGGGCTTCCGAAGTAAAAAATAGTTAATGATCTGACTAATATTTTTAAATGATCACACTAGCTGCTTATGTGGAGAATGGATGGGACAGGACAGCAAGGAGCAGATAGGGGCAGGCCTGTCCCTCTGGTCACAGGAAGGGAGGATGTTCCCGTCCAGCCTCTGAGGTGGCACTGAAGTCAGCGGGTTTGGGGGGAGCAGGGCTGAGAGGTTTGAGGATCAAGGAAAAGCTGGGAAGTAGGGGACCGTGGGGAAGCAGGAGTGTGTAGAAGACGAAAGACAAACTCCAACAGGGGCCAGGCAGCCAGCAGGGCCGATAACAAAGGCAGCGCCAGGGCCCCACTCTGAGGAGCTTCAGAAAAGCTACCTCTGCTCTCAGAAATCAAGGAGCACTGCAATTTTAGGTTGCTTAGTCTGAAACTAGAGTTGGTACTGCTGGGCTCTTTTTCTCTTTTATGATATAGGAGGTGACCAGAGCTGGATAAAGAAGCAGAATGGGCCTGTGATATTAGCACTCTGGGTGGTGGAGGCAGGAGGATTGCCTGAGGTCAGGAGTTCAAGACCAGACTGAGCAAGATCGAGACCCCATCTCTACAAAAAATAGAAAAATCAGCCGGGCATAGAGGCACGCACCTGTAGTCTCAGCTACTCAGGAGGTTGAGGCAGGAGGATCAATTGAGCCCAGGAGTTTGAGGTTGCTGTGAGCTATGATGATGCCACTGCACTTCACCCAAGGCAACAGAGTGAGACTCTGTCTCAAAAAAAAAAAAAAAAAAAGCAGAATGGCTGGGCAGGTACCTGGGCACTTACCTATAAGAGTTGCAAAAATATCACTGCAATCAACTCTCAAATTATAAATTGGTCAAATTCCTACTAAAGCAGGCAGTGCCCTTGAGTGGGAAAAAAATAACACTCCTAAATACTTTTTGTGATGAGCATAGCACTCAGCACTTAGAAGTGGGGAAGCCAGAAGAAATTCTGAAAAGGTAACACGGTGTATTCATGATCTTTACAGAAAGAAGTGATTAACTCGATTGTCTTTTGAACCCTTTCAATATCATAGCTTAGAGCTGTTAGGAACTGGGCTGCACAGCAGGAGGTGGGCAGCGGCTGGTGAGCAAGCGAAGCTTCATCTGTATTTACAGCCCTGGCACCGCCTAACCTCTGCCTCCTGTCAGATCAGCTGCAGCATTAGATTCTCACAGGAGTGGGAACCGTGCTGTAAACTGTATGCGAAAGACTTAGGTCGCTGGCTTCTTATGAGAATCTAATGCCTGACGATCTGAGCTGGAGCTGAGGCAGTGATGCTGGCGCTGGAGAGTGGCTGCAAATACAGATTATCATTAGCAGAGAGATTTGCACAATAAATGTAATGCGCTTGCATTATCCTCAAACCAGCCCCCCCGCCCCTCCCAATGGGTTCCTGGAAAAATTGTCTTCCATGAACCTGGTTCCTGGTGCCAAAAAGGTTGGGTTGGGGACCCCTGAGCTTAGAGGAGGGGACTGGAGATAAACACTTTCACATCCTTGGAAGGATGCATATGAAACTGACCACATCAGTTGCCTTTGGAAAGGGAATGACGGCCCCAGAAGGAGAAGGGTGGAACGCATTGCACTTTGCAATTTGTATCAACTGAAAAATGCCTCCAGAGACAGAAAAATCACAATAGAAAACTGAGAAGAGGACTGTAGAAAAGTGGGAAATAGTTTGCCCACTGTTTTCTCCAAGCATTGATTCTGCTTCAGAAGAAAAATCATAATTGAATTTCTTCTTGAATAAACTTTTTATTAACAAAATATTGATTCCCCCCAACCCTTCCTCAACACATTTTTAAGCAGTCCATATGATTTATCTCTCTGAGGTGCCCACATATCTTGGTCCATCCCTTGTTAAGACTACAGGAGGACTAGATTTCCTGTATCCATGCAGAAAGGAGTGTCCTATTCACTCTAAAATGTGTCTCCATGTTTCTTTAACATACAGATAAGTCTTGCATTTCCAGGTAGACAGTGGGTATCTTATGAACAGGGACAACCCATTCACCAGGAGCTCTTATTTGTCCTAAAACTTTAATTAAATAGCCAGAACTCAGCAGAGAAACAAGATAACAGAATCAAAATCGTCCTTCAACCCAAATAGGGTTACAATAGAGTACCCTGTTTTAGACAACATCCTTAATATAGACCTCATCTAACATGCTGTTTTATTTGTATTACAGTGCTTTGATGGAAATTTCATGTATACACAAATTTCCATCATCACATTACTGACAATGTAATTCTTCCTTTCTTTCCTCGCATATTTGTAACTCTTAATGTGTTTCTAAAACATCCCACATTCTTAAGGAGAATAAGAATCAAAGCCAACTACTTCAGCATAAGTGATTTATCAATTACAAATTGAAGATCCTTAGATATCTATTTTTACTGATTAGTTTATAAACTGGTGAATAACTATTGGCCTTAAAATAAAACAATCAAACTTTCTGTGCCTTAGCAACTGCAAAAAGAATAAACTAGATCTTATGCAACAAAAGGTGTCCCCACTCCAGCAATTCTGACCCATGAAAATCTGGGTTTACCACAAATATAAACTTAGGAAAGATTATTTGTCTTACAAAATGAGTCATAATACATGTAAAAGTATGATTCAATTTACAAAAATCTGATTCACATACAGCTTTTTCAGGAATAAATATCCTTTCACTCAATAAATATTTACCAAGCTCATGCCGTGCTGCAGTTCTGAGTTAACTGCTAAACTTTACAAATTTTACTTGTAAAGGTATATATAATTCTTTGGTTTAAAACAATGGAGACCATTTAGTAGAATTAAGAGATCTCATTTACATATCTACTTCCCAAATATAATTCTAACTTTAAAAATGTATTGTGTCCATCTTATCATCTTAATGTTTTTCTTGGGCGCTGAAGAATACCACTGTTAGCAAACTGCAGAACAAATCAAATTAGTTTTGGGGACACTTTATCTTATAAACTCTTTGCCCATCAAAACACCAAACATCCTTAAAACTTTAAGAATTTTACAACCGGTCCAGCTTTTTTGTAAACAATACAATATTATTTTACTGCTGTAGTCAATGAACCACTTTTTAAAAATGTTCCCAGCATGTCTCTCAGAAAACAGATAAGCTGTATTATTCAAAATATCAGATGATATCCACATAGAATAGCTTAGCTCAAATTTGGAAAAGGGGTATTTATAAAAAAACAAACAAACAGGTGTTTAAAATTGGTTTTATAGGTAGCTAGGCATACTCAACTTTCTTCTCAGTGTTGTAAAGCCACCTTGGGACAGCTTGGATGCCAATTTTTAACCATGATGAGTGTTCAGGAACAAGAGAAATGAGCTTCCCTTCAAAACACACACACACACACACACACACTTTGGTTCTCTGAGATATACAACCCTTGAGAAGAATGAATGGCCATTTTGCCCGGCACTATCAAAAACATTTTACTATCTTTCCCTGTGCTTAGGAATAGAAATTATTTCTAAAAACCCCTTTAAAATCTCTTCTGGGAAGCCGTCCTGAAGTACTTCTCAACACTCTTATTCATTCTGTGATTCAGCCAGCAAGTATTTATTGAGGCTCTACCCGTGTTGGGTTCTGTGCCACGAGCAATAGTTTCCCAGACTCAAACTCGTCATTACTTAAGGAATAAAAAGAATTCTACATCAGGACACAATGCCATTAACCTCCTTCAAATATTTAGGGTCTTAAAATGTAATAAAAGATATTGGTGGGGGTGCTATTTCTGGTCTTACTAAATGGTTTACTGGGGGAGGCAGTGCTATGTTGCTTTGTTTTATTTTGTTTTTATTTTTATTTATTTATTTTTTAATTTTTTCCCGGACACTTCTAAAACTGTATGTTTTTATTTTAAACATAGGTAGCAACAGAATGATTTTGTTGTAGACAGTCTGAACCTCTGGGCCAGCAGAGAAGCAATGTAATTTCTTCATTTTACCAGGCCTGGCGAGCACCATGGTCTGGAACTGGCACTCACAGGACAGCTTCCCTGGTTCCCTGGGACAGAGCTGGATGGACTCTAAGGCATAAGCTGAGTTGCTCCAACTTGCTACATTTTCTCTAGGTGTAGCTCTCTGAAAATGCAGGTACGGTGTGGCTGAAGGGACGACACCAATTAGAGTCCTAGTATTCCTGCCCTGCATATTCCTCTACTCTTTCCATTTGGCATCTGTTAATTGCTACATTCCCACCGCACAAACAAGTGCTTCTTTAGACCCGCGTTTTGGATTCTTACTGTAGGGAAAGAATTCCAGAAATTAAAAACAAAACAAAATAAAAAACTGAATCCGTACTGGGGTAAGATTGAGCTCATCCACTGTAATGAGCTCTGTACCTTCTCAAGCCAGAAAGACACACAGACAATGACAGAGGGTGAGACCATGTTGGAAATATTTTAGCAACAATGAATGATGATGGTGTTGTTGAAATACATGTAAAATGGCATGACCGGGTGACCAGGCTTGATGTACCAACTGACTTGAGAGATTAAACTGGAGCCACACAGGTCAGACAGTGGTAAGGAAAGTGCCTTACAAGTCATGTCTGATCACCCATTAACCAGGAGGATATCCATGAATAATGAAGTTGTTCATCGTACAGAGCAGAAATCCTTCCTATGCAGATTTAGCCACTGAGTCTAGTTGGACAAGTAGATTTCTATGTGCTGAGGAGTCATGAAACACAGCAAGAGCCAAGATGGGATACACCAGCATACAGGAATACTACCCTAGCCAGTGTCAGGAAAATATCTGAAAGACATTCTCAACGTTAAAAATGATGAAAAAGTCCACAAAGTTCTTCCCATGTAGCCTTAGATTAAAAGGGCCACATTTTGACACAGTCAACCAAAACTTTCCATCAAACAGACTGCTTGTATAAATTTAACCAATCGGCCGGGCGCGGTGGCTCACGCCTGTAATCCTAGCACTCTGGGAGGCCGAGGCGGGTGGATCGCTCAAGGTCAGGAGTTCGAGACCAGCCTGAGTGAGACCCCGTCTCTACTAAAAATAGAAAGACATTATATGGACAACTAAAAATCTATATAGAAAAAATTAGCCGGGCATGGTGGCGCATGCCTGTAGTCCCAGCTACTCGGGAGGCTGAGGCAGTAGGATCGCTTAAGCCGAGGAGTCTGAGGTTGCTGTGAGCTAAGCTGACGCCACGGCACTCACTCTAGCCTGGGCAACAAAGTGAGACTCTGTCTCAAAAAAAAAAAAAATAAATAAAAAAAATAAATTTAACCAATCCTTTGAGCTTTAAAATCGACATCACCAACTGTCCATAAAAATTCCGGTCTTTTGAGAATGAAATGTGTCAGGCTCCATCAGGAACAAGAGAGCTGTTTTCTTAGTAGGCTTAAGTTTTACTTAGTAGATAATTTCTCAGTGATGCTTAACTTTAAAATAATCCAGCATGAAGCCATAACTGAGGTAGATGAATAGTTGTACCCTTGAGCAGCAAAGCAAAGAGAATAATAAGCAAGAAGTACTTTCAAGCAAAGAAACTGTGAAGGCATTCCTACTCAAGATCTCAAACAGAATACAGGACAACTCAGTGTTCTCCAGTCTTCGAGAAATGCTGGCACTTTATAGGGCTAGAAATTTTTAGTTGTAAAATTAGAAGATAATTAGAAATCATTAATATGTCATCATATGATTTACTAAATTAATAGACTTATTGTTGAAAACCTAAATTTTGTCTGATATGGCAAGTATTGATAAGAATGTGATTAATAAGAATTTGTAGGAATAGTTGGATCGAATGCTTTGGAAATGATTTGCCATCATTGTGTAAAGCTGAATTTGCATAACACAAGAATTAGCAATTCCACAACCTAGTATATAACCTAGACTAGTTTTCAAACCTCAGGTAGCAATGGTTAATGAAATCAACTTATTGGGTCTCAACCTGCATTTTAAAAAAATAGATTGGAATTTATCGGTCATTGTTCATAGTAGAGAAAAATATTATTTCTTAAAGTCTTTTAAGAGATAGAGGTATTCATGTATATGACCTGTTGGGTTATATTTCAAAATTTTTTGAAAGGCACTTCCCTAAAGAAACTATTTCACATACTATAACATTCATAGCAGCATTACTCAAAATAGCAAGCATCTGGAAATAACCCAAACATCTATCCACTAAAGGATGAATAAATAAATGATGAAATAATCTTACAATGGAATAGTACATAGTAATAAAAATATATTAACTATATCTACAAACAAGGGTTAATCTTAGAAACATAACGTTAAGTGAAAAACAATGGAGCCTAGAAGACTAGAGTATGAAATAATTTTAATAAAGTTTAAAAACAAACAAAAACTACATATCATGGAGAAAGAGATGTTGATTAAATTATATTTTAAAAATCAAGATAATAAAACACAAAATCCAAGGTATTAATACTTCCAGGCAGGAGGCAGAGGAATAGCACAACAGGAAGATATGGCATTAGTAATGTTGCATTTTACATTATCATATTATATGTGGTATTATATAATGTTCCACCATAACTTTCAGAAATGCTCCACATAGTCTTTTGAATGCATTAAATATTACATAATAAAATATTTTAATTAATTTACAACAAATTCTTAGAGGACATGTATAACATGGTCCCTATTGTTTTTTATTTGACACATAATAATTGTACCTATTTATGGGGTACATAGTGCTGTTTCAATATATTCAATGTATAGTGATCAGATCAGGGTAATTAACAATATTTGTCAGCAGATAGAACTTTGACAACCAAAGTCCAATGAAAGATTAAGAAAAGATAAGAATCCTCATCTATAATTACAATAGCTTTACAACAGTGAATAAGAAGGTTAAGAACAAGTATTAATTGAGCATCCACTATCCACAAATTATAAAGTCACAAAGCTGACACCTGGAACACTTAGTGAGCAGCCCCAGAGTTAGGTTATTTGCTGTGGACTGTAATCCCTTTCCTGGCACCGTGTCTTCATCCATGCCTCTCTGCTCCCTGACCTCTGCATCTCGCCTCTGCGAAGTCTAGTCACCTACACAGAGTCCTTCTGGGCCCTGCCTGAAACTTTGCATGTCTCATATGTCACTTAGCCCATGTGGCTTTGTGCTGATTGGGGCCCCAGTGGGGAATCCACCTCCCCTGAGGCTGTGGCCCCTTTAACCCCCAAGTGAAGTCTCACAGAGAATCCTGAGTCAACCCATCAGGAAGACGGCAGTAAAGAAAGCCCTCGTTGATACATCTTACCACCCCAAGAACACTACTTGGCTGTGATTTATGATAGATTCTTTTAGTCACACTCTCTCTCCTTCCATGGCAAGGATGGCTCTCAGTTTTCCTGAATGGCCTGGTAGTGGGGGGCTCCAAACTGCCTCCTACCTACCACTCACCCCAACCTCCTGCAGTCAGCTCCAGCCAGCACTTGTCAACTTCAGGTCATGTCAACCAGCCGGATTCCTCCACCATTCCATCAACCCTAGATTCTCCAGTCTACATCTTCCTCAGTGTTCCCAGAGCATCCCTTTCCTAAGGCATCCCAACTTTCTACATTCATGGGTACCAATGATTCTCTGACTATCAACAATACTGTGATCTACACCCTTACTAAAACAGGAGCTCCCACACATCTCTGTATCCATCAAAGAGTCCAACACAGATTTCTCAACCTCAGCAACTCCTGACATCTGGAGCTAGATCCTTGTGTGAGAGACTGTCCTGTGCATTA
Organism: Eulemur rufifrons; assembly: GCF_041146395.1. Classification (NCBI taxonomy): domain Eukaryota; kingdom Metazoa; phylum Chordata; class Mammalia; order Primates; family Lemuridae; genus Eulemur; species Eulemur rufifrons. The sequence goes on along the minus strand of NC_090986.1, from coordinate 70,451,005 downwards.
CAGGATGTTTAGCAGCCTCCCTGGCCTCTATCCACTAGATGCATAGCACACACTCCCACCAGATTGCGACAACCAAAAACCTCTCAAGATATTGTCAAATGGCCCCTGTCGCCCTCTGTTGAGAACCACTGGTTTAACATAAATCATGATTCTGCTTGATAATCACAAGACCTTTTAATGCGCATAATTGTTAAATAAAAATGAAGTAGAATTCCAGGGAAAGATGTGTTCATTGTGGATTTAAATATTCAGAGAGAACTTGCTCTAGTAATGGCTGCACCATGGCTTAAGTTGTGAATCACAGGCACAGTAAATTCAGTGCTTTTTTTTTTTTTTTTTTAAGTTGGCCTAGGGACTGGTACCCAGTGCAGTTATTTAGGCTGAAGATACTATTATAGATCATGGTTTTTATATTCTGATATTAATCCACTTGAAAGAAACGGCATTTTTCTGGGAAGCTTAAGACATTGTGATTTAAGGTTATTCTGAATCACCTTCATAAAGGTCAAAGGGTTCAGACTTGAGTTATTGTCACAGAAAGAGAAGAATCGCAGTTTCCTATTTATGTTGCCTAAATCAACGAGTAATGTGCAGTTACAAAATAGATTGGAAAAGACTTAGTTTTAAATTGACAAATACAAAAGGGAAAACATTAACCTCTCCCCCTTACTCTCTCATTCTACTCACCCAGCTGCCAATTCTGTTGAGTTTCTACTTTCTAAACATCTTCCCAAGCTACTTCTTCCTTTCCACCCTTTGATTTCCCCCCACTCCTCCCAAATCTCTTCTACAGATTCCTCAACTTCTAAAACACATATTTGATCCTACCATTCTCATTTTAACACATACCGGAACTCCCTGTACCATGTTTGTAAATGCTAAGAATTTCCTTTCTTCTCTTCCCTTCCCTGCAATTAGTGTTCATGAAAGACAAAAAAACAAAACAAACAAACAAAAAAAACCCACTAGAAAAACATTAAAAAGTTCCTAAAAAGAAGGCTCAAATAACCACTGTTAATCCACCCAGAGAAAATAATCACTATTAACATTTTTGTGTTTTTCTTTCTTATCTTTCTTCCTAAATAAACATACATTTAAAATAAAAATTCATGTATAGATATGTCATACTCTGCCTTTTTCAGTGAATGACATACTACAAGCATTTTTATGCTATTAAATACTTTATGTTTTAAAAATTTTGTGGCAGCCAAAGTAGTACCCAACTTTAATTTTAATTCTAAGTTGCATTTGAACTTCATCTGCAATACTTTCTTGGGTCATAATTTGAAAAAAAAAAACAGATTTAGAGTACTCTATGTATAGATTTTACAAGTTGGTTTTTAACAATTTCAGAGTAATTGCTAAAACAAAAACAAAACCTAGAGGCATTTTCCCTCTAGTCATCAATAAATTTGTCAAAGCCTTTTACAGTTCTAATTCCATAAGTTCTATGGTAAGCTATTTTTCTTACAAAAATTAAAGCATTATAGATCAGGCTAAATCTCATCTAACTAACCATCAACCACAATTCCCAAATCCTTGTGCATGCTCTCGTGTGATGAGTATTATTAGTTTGGGCTTACTTCTAGATATTTAACTCAGCATATCCTTACATATAGAGGGCCTTACAAAAAATATAGTATTAATTTGAATTTTTAAAAGTATTTAATCATTCTGCAAGTTGCTTGAGGGTATTTTTTGTTGGTTTTATATAAGTCTACTCTGTTTCTTGTAACTGCTTCATAGTATGCCATACGGTAACAAAACCCTTTCCACTTAAGCCCAACCTTCTAATAAAGGGAGTCTGCCACAGTGTAGAAAACCTAAAATATATTCATGTGTGTCTGTTTGAAAACTGGCATCAACTGAAAGAATGTGGGATATCTTGACAGGAGATTCTAAATTAAACATTTTCCTAAGTAAAAAAGATTAATATAAAATTTGATAACCCACTTTTTGTAAAAATAGAACAAAGGAAATGTTTCTATATTTAAAAAACACTAATGAAATACAACTGTTACATGATTGGGTAAAAAAGGTATATTGCATTTGCCTTTTCAGTTATAATTGCTCAATTTATGCAGTTCCTGACTTACAAGGAGTTATTTATCCAAAGTTCGTTAGTGAGAACATTCCAGGGTGTTGGAAATGTCCTATGTCTTAATAAGGGCATGGATTACCCTTGTTAGGGGTATGCAACACAGAAGTTGAGTTTTGGTCTACACAGAAAGAAGTTGAAAATTTTAACTGCCTTATAAATATTAAAGAAACTGAATTCACAATTAAAAACTTTCCCTGGAAGAAATCACCAGGCCCAGACAGTTTCACTGGCAAATTCTATCAAACATTTAAAGAAGAAATAATACACAAACTGTTTAGAATATAAAGGAGGGAACAGTTCCCAGCTCATTTTACGAGACCAGCATAACCCTGCTACAAAAATCTGATAAGGATATCATAATAAAAAAGAAAACACAGACAAATACTATTCAGAAACATAGATGCAAATATCCTTAACAAAATATTAGCAAATCACAACTACCAGTATAAGAAAAGTTAACACATTATGGCCAAGTGACATTTATCACAGAAATGCAAAACCAGTATTACCTTTGAAAATAAATCAGCATGTTTCTCCATATTTACAGAATAAAGGAAAAAATATCATATTATCATCTTAATTGATGCAGAAAAAACATTTGACAAAATTCAACACCTACTCATGACTTTTAAAAGATTATTAACTCTCAGAAAACTAGAAATGGGATGAAATTTCCACAGTCTGTACAGGGCACCTACAAACTAGCTAACATAAGAATTAGTGGTGGTAAAAATAAATAAATAAATAAATAAACATTATTTAAAATCTCCAAAAAAAAATAAATAAATAAAAAATAAAAAAGAATTAGTGGTGAATGCTTTCCAATAAGATTGGAAACAAAGCAAGAAAATCCACTCTCACCACTGCTATTCACAACTGGATGAATGTCCTAGCCAGTGCAACAAAGCAAGAAAAGAAACAGGCATAAAGATTAAAAATGAAAATGTAAAACTGTCTGTATTCACAGGTAACAGAAAAAACAAAAGAGGAAGGAAATTCTAAAGAATCTACAAAAAAAAAAACTATTAAAACTAATTAATGAATTTAGTAAATTGCCAAATACAAGGTAGATATACAAAAACAACTAAAGTCCTATTTACCAGCAGCAAACAAGTAGAAAATTAAGTAAATGAAAACACTTACAGTAGCATCAAAACCCACAAAACAGGAATAAATTTAACAAAAAATGGGAAAGGACTCAACAAGGACAACTGCAAAACACTGCAGAAAGAAATTAAATGGAAAGATATACCATGTTCATGGATATATAGACTCAATATTGTTAGGATTTCAGTTCTCCCCAAATCAATCTGTAGATTCCATGCCATTTTGACCAAATTCCTAGAAGTACTTTTTGCATAAATTGATAAAGTGATTTTAAAATTTATATGAAAAAGCAAAGGAAAAGTAAAAAAATTTAGAATATCACAAAATCTTGACTAATGATCAAGAGACTAGAGAGTGCAGATTTCTTGGGCACCTGGGTGATGGTAGATCATTCATCAAAATGGCAAATTCAAGAGGAAATGAATGAAGATCAGGGTGACATAGTCACAATGAAGTCTATTTTGGGTTTACTGAGTCTGAGGCAGTGAGGTAGGTAGAGGATCAGGGGAAGTACAATATAAAAATGAAATTCAGTAGATAGTTGGGTTCAGCATCTAGAGCTCAAAAAACAGGACTGAACTGAAGGATGGTGTCCCAGATTATCAGCATGTAAGGAGAAGAGGAAACTATAGTTTAGATGAGATTGTATATTATGTACAGAAGCAGCATGTTCAATAATTTAATATTTTAATATTATTACAGTGGCCTTTTAACTGGTTTCCCTGTTTCACATTTGCCCTTCTCTGCCTATTTAAGAATAGGCAGACATGTTCACCCTATTAAAGCATAAGTCAGGTCATGATCCCTCTCTGCTCAAAACCCTCCAGTGGTTCGATTCACTCTAAGCAAAAACCAGAATCCTGTCAATAGCCTGAAAAGTCTTACACCACTACTTCTCAACCCTAGTGGCACACTAGAATGATCCTACTTGGCATACACCCCTGTTATCCACCTGACTTCTTTTCCTTCTACCCTCCCCCTTGTTCTCTCTATTCCCATCACAAATACCTCCTTCCTTTCCCTCAAACATGCCTGGCATGCAACTGCCTCACAGTGTTTACTGCTTCCCCAGTGCTCTTCCTGTTGGTGTACACATGGCTGCTGCCCTCATTTCCTTCAGAACTTTACTCAAATATTTCAGTGAAGCCTTCCCTAACCGTCTTATTTTAAATTGCAAACCCCCATCACCCCTACCTTACCATCACTTTCCTGATTTGTTTTTCCCCAGATGACTTATCACTAATATACTATATTTTTACTTCCTTTTAAAAATTTATGAAAGTGAAATTCACATAACATAAAAAGACCCATTTTAAAGTGAAAAATTCAGTGGCATTCAGTACATTCACAATGTTGTGCAACAACCACCTTTATTTAGTTCTAAAACATTTCCAAAACTCCAAAATAAAATACCACACCCATTCAGCAGTTTTTTTCCGATTCCTCCCTTCCCACCAACTCCTGGTAACCATAAATATGCATTCTGTCTCAGTGGGTTTACCTATTCTAGATAATTCATATAAATGAAATCATACAGTACGTGACTTTTGCATCTGACTTTTTTCACTTAGCGTAATGTTTTCAAATTTCATACACATTGTATCATGCATCAGCGTTTCATTTCTTTTTATGGCTAATACACATACACACATGCAAAGACACACACATATAAATCTGTTCATCCATTCAACTACTGATAGACATTTGGATTGGTTCCACCTTCAGGCTATTGCAAATAATGCTGCTATGAACATTTGTGTACAAGTTTATGTTTGAGTAGCTGTTTTCAGTTCTGTGGGGCATACACCTAGGTGCTGGGTCATATGGTAATTCTGTTTAACTTTTTGAGAAACTGCCAATCTATTTTTCACAGTAGCTGACCATTTTACATTCCCATCAAAAATGTATGAGGGTTCCAACTTCTCCAAATACTCACTAACACTTGTTATTTTCCACTGTTTCTGGGGTTTATTATTATTATTATAGCCTTCATAGTTGGTGTAAGTGATATCTCATTGTGGTTTTGATTTGCATTTCTCTAATGGCTAATGATGTTGAACATCTTTCCATGTGTTGTTTGGCCATTTGTATATCTTCTTTGGAGAAATTTTTATTCAAGTCTTCTGCTCATTTTAAAATTGAGTTGTTTGTATTTTAGTTGTTGCATTGTAAGAAAGAATTCCTTAAATATTATGGATGTGTAAGTCATGAGATAAATGATTTGTAAATATTTTCTCCCTTTCTGTATATTGTTTTTTTACTTTCATAATAATGTCCTTTGATGCACAAAAGTTTTAAATTTTGGTGATGTCCTATTTATTTCTTCTTTTGTTACTCATGCTTTTGATGTCGTATCTAAGGATTCATTGCCAAATCCAAGGTCATGAGGAGTTATCTCTATATTTTCTTATAAAAGTTTTATGCTTTTAGCTCTTATATGTAGGTCATTGATTATTTTCCATAAATTTTTATATATGGTGTGAGGTAGTGATCCAATTTCATTCTTTTGCACGTGGCTGTCTAGTTGTCCCAATACCATTTGTTGAAGAGACTATTCTCTCCCCACTGAATGTTCTTGATACCCTTGTCAAAAATCAATCGGCTGTAGATGTTTGGATTTATTTCTGGACTTTCAATTCTATTCCATTGATCTCTATGTCTATCCATATGCCAGCACCACACTATTTTGATTACTGTATATTTGTAGTAAGTTTTAAAAGTAGGAAGTATGAGTCTTCCAACTTTGCTCTTCTTTTTCAGGACTGTGTAATATTTTACTTTTATATTGTTTATTGCCCATCATTTCCTCCTACAACCTAGGTTCAATTAGGATGTGGATTCTTGTCCATGCTGTCCACCACTGCGCCCTAGCATCACAATAGGGCCTCACGTATATTGGTGTTTAATATTTGTTGAATGAATGAGTGGGCTCCTGAGAAGATAACGTCATCCACAGCTGAGATAAGGGTGAGGGTGGGAGCATAAAAGGCATGAACGAGAATAACAGGGTTGAGCAATTTCTGTCTAAGAGGAATTCATATGGCAGGAAGAGGGGTGGTCTAGTTCTTGGGCTCTAGTGCCAAGGGACCCCTTCTAACCCCTGCTGCCAGTAGAAGTGAGCACTAGCAGCTCTTCTCATGTGCAACTCAGTCTGTAGTATTCCAAACGTTCTAAAACTAAAAATCACTTAGTGACTATCACATGAAACATTTTATTTTATTTTATATTTATTTATTTACTTATTTTTGAGGCAAAATCTCACTCCATCACCCCAGGTAGAGTGCAGTGGCATCATCATAGCACACTGCAACCTCAAACTCCTGGGCTCAAGCGATCCTCTTGCCTCAGCCTCCTGAGTAGCTGGGACTACAGGCACGTGCCACCACGCCTGGCTAAGTTTTCTATTTTTTGTAGAGATGAGGTCTTGCTCTTGCTCAGGCTGGTCTCCAACTCCTGACCTCAAGTGATCCTCCCCTGCCCAGCCTTCAAGAGTACTAGGATTACATGCATGAGCCACCACACCCAGCCAAACATTTTATTTTTTTAAAAACCAAAACATCAGATAAGATGAAATAGAATGAATAGCAATGAATTGTTTCCTCTGAACTGAGAGAGAAAATAGCTTTTGCATCTTATCTCAAGACTTCCCATAGCTTTTAGTGTGCATAAATAATTCTTCTTGATAAGTTAATAGAATTTTATAATCATATCAGAAAACATACTCAATAATGCAAAAGTACCACACTGACCTTTTCAAAAAATTCTGAACAAAATCTTAAATAAACACATTTATCACTTTTAGTCAAATTAAATAACTGGGCAGTGACATCAGCAAGTCTGAACACTATTGTTGCTAATGGGACAGAAGCCAGTGCAGAAAAAGCAGAACTACATGGCACATACGATTCAGTTCACGAAATTCATCAGCAGTTTTCTTTGATGCATACTACTTTCTTTTTCAACGTAAAATATTTAAAATGTAAATAATTATGGAATCATGAAGAGTATCACTGCTGTTATTAATATTTGCCTTACATAACAGCAAATACTGCCGCTATGAGATTAAACAATATACTGCCACTCCACAAATTAGGCCATATGGTCTCATCTGTTTCTAGGTTCCATTACAGCAGCGATCCCCAACCTTTTTGGCACCAGGGACCAGTTTCATGGAAGACAATTTTTCCCCAGGGTTCAGGAGGTGGGGGAGGGGGTAGGCGGAGCTCTGCGGCCCAGTTCCTAACAGGCCACGGGCCGGTATCGTGGTTGGGGACCGCAGCATTACAGTACACCTACTGCTGGCTAATAAAGAAATTGTTAAGCAGACAATGCAAATGTGCCTCGTATTTGTTTAACGTTTTCAAAATCAGCAAAGTGTTGTCAATATAATTTGGCAGGCAGTCTGATTTATGGTGGGAGTTAAATATGCATTTTCATGATCCTCCTGCACTGGTAATGACTTAAAACAATATGTGAGGTATATAAACTGTCACTGAAATTGCATAGCTCTGGGATTTGCCAGGTGCTAATCAGCTCTACTCATGCCTCAGGGAAAATGTATAATTGCTCTATGCAGTCACCTCAGCCTTAATTACGGTTCCGGCCTTTTATTCCCTGGACAGAGGTGACAGCCTAGACAGAGCTTTGCCTTGAGCTTGGCCTTCAATTTAGGGACTACAAGACCATGGGCAATTTATTACCTCATCTGCAAAACCTACTCAAAGGGGGAACAATGCTACTCATCCTTCAAACCCAGCTCAAATATCACAGGTCTCCGTGACTTCCTCAGATGGAATTATCTTCTCAGTCAGTATCTTGTACACATTTCTATTTTCACTGTGGACTGTATTTTTCCATCTGTCTCTCTATTGAACAAGAAAGTCTTTAAGGACAGTGACTGTCTCATTCATCTCTATGGCTCCAACCCCTCACATAAAATAGGCATTCAGTAAATACTTATTATCACGTATGTTAAATGACTATGGCACCTAGTCGTGCCCAAGATGTAAGAGATGGTTAATAAATATTAATTGCTGGTAATTTCCCTCCTTTCCTTTCCTTAAGATTTAACTTGTTCTCATCCTTTTACCACCATTCTTCTGTGAGAACTCAGCTCAAGCTCTTAACGCACTTGACCACAGAGGGGAGAAAGGGCTGATTCCCCCCCAGGGGACACCTGGCAATGTCTGGAGATAGCTTCAGTTGTCACCACTGAGGAAGAGCGGTGCCACTGGCATCCAGTGGGTAGAGGCCAGGGATGCTGCTAACCATCTACAAGGCAAAGGACAGCCCCCCTCGATGAGAATTAGCTGACCCCAAATGGCAACAGAGCAGAGACTGAGGAACTCTAATCTAGACTTTCATTCCCTGAAGTCAACTCCTGCTTGTTCCACTCTATTCCTATTCTTTCTCTGTTCTAATCTATTCTTTCTGAAAATCTTTATTATCCTCAGCCGGTACGAAAGGTCTTACACTTCTTTTGAATATCTTCATTTTTTAGTTAGAATTACTGCCAAATTTTTGGTCACACTGATCAGTATATCAATGTGCCAAAAGCAGAACTGGAATCAAGTTTTTAAAATTCTTATTTCTAATATACCTGCTTAACAACTCTTTTAACCAAATGAAAGTTTTAAACGAGAAGAACGCCAAGGGGAAAAAACAAAGACTAGGGAATGGCAGCTAATTTTTCTTCAGTGATCAAATTTCTACAGTTATAAAGGCCAAATGGCCTTTCAAATTTCATTTGAAGAACAAATGCTGTGTCATTGAATGTTATATCATACACTGAACTGTTATCTCTCACGCTGTTAGCTTTAAATCTAACAATGATTTATTTAAAATTATGTGAGCAAAGATTGGTGGGTATTAGAAATAGGAAATTTTATAAATGATTCTTTTTATTTATATGACCATAGTTACTAATTCCACAGAACCAATTCTCTTAAATGTAAAAAGACATACACATATAAACAGATGGGAAAAGATGTAAAAGTTTCTTCAGAAACGTCCCCTTAAAAACATCATTCTGTGCAAATCATATATCTGATAACAAATTCATATCCAGAATATATAAAGAACTCCTACAACTCAACAACAACAAAAAACCCACAAAACAACCCAATTCAAAAGTGGGCAAAGCACTTGAATAGACATTTCTCCAAAGAAGATATGCAAATGGCAAATAAACACATGAAAAGATAATCAACATCATTAGCCACTAGGACAATGCAAGTCAAAACCTCGAGGTACAACTTAATACCCATTAAGATGGCCATTATCAACGAAACTGAAAATAAAAAGTGTTGGCAACAATGTGGAAAAATTAGAACCTTTGTACACTGTTGATAAGAATGTAAAATGGTTTAGGCTCTGTGAAAAATAGTTTGGCAGCTCCTCAAAAAATTAAACATAGAATTTTTATATGACCCAGCAACTGCGCTCCTAGGTATACACCCGAAACAACTGAAAACAGGTGCGCAAACAATGTTCACAGCAGCATGATTCACAACAGCCAAAAGGTGGAAACAATCTACCTGTTCATCAACAAATGAATGAGTGAACAAGTTGTGGTATACACATACAATGGAGTATTATTCAGCCATAAAAAGGGATGAAATTTTGACACATGCTACAGTGTGGATGAACCTTGAAAACATTTTGCCGAGTGAAATAAGCCAGTCACAAAACGACAAATAATGTATGATTCCACTTATATGAAATATCTAGAATAGTGAAATTCATAGAGACAAGAAAGTAGAATGAAGGTTACCAGGAGCTGAAGGGCAGGGGAATGGGGAATATGTTTGATGGACACAAAGTTTCAGTTTGGGAACATGAAAAAGTTCTGGAAATGGATGGTGGTGGTGGCTGTACAACAACATGAATCTACTTAATGCCACTGAACTTTATGCTTAAAAATGTTTAAAATGGTAAATTTTATGTGTATTTTACCACAATAAAGAAGAAAATTCCATTCCAAATATTACAACAATTTGTTTCATCCCTACCTACCTGTCCTCAAGGGATTTTATAAATGGAGTTTCCTTCTGCCAAAATTAGAAGTATTTTAATAAACTCTAGTTTTCAGATGGAAAATAATGTGCCACTTGTACATGGAAGCTTTGAAAGAAATCAGAATCCCTCACACCGTAAAATGCTGGGAAATCTTCACCTTCTCCCAGGCCCAAGTACACAGGTTAATCTCCTTCCAACAGCCCACACTCTCTGCACGACGGCCACAGTTTTGTGAGACCCCTGGCAATCTGCCTGCCTTTCAGATCCTTTCTTCCATTTAATGCCGATTCATGTAAATATATCAATTTTCTCTGATGGTGGTGGTTTGGAGGGAGGAGAGAAGTGCTGTTTTAAAATAACATTTGCTTCTACACTAAAAAATAGGGGAAAATGTGGAACAATCTCTAGAGAGATCATTTTTTAAAATGAGATCTATTTTCTCTCTCATAACCAACAGCAATTTGATATGCTATTAATAGCTTTATTTTCTTAGAACCAGTTATTCTTATAATGCAAACTATAAAATTTCTTCAGTCAAAACAAATTCAACAAACATTCCTAGATTCAACAACTGTAAGCATTCTGAAACACGGCAGAAATATAAATTTCTTTTCATGCATTAACACATCTGATATTTAAAGTTGTGCTGAAACTTATTAATGCCCCAGAATCTCGATGACTTCAAATCAACTGGAAAATCCACACAATTTGAAACTCAATCTTTCATAAAATTGACTTTATGATCCCTCCTGTAATAGGAATGAAACAGAATCTACCGCATGTAAATATGATTGGGTTAGACAAATTTACCTGATAATACAGAGCTAAGTACAAGAATATGTGAAGTTCATTTAAAAACGTATTTCTTATCATCACTCCTGGATTGGGGTTACACCATGGCCCAGAAGAAAGTGTCATAATGATCATTTGCATCTCATCTGATAAAAGCCCATAAAATAGAAGAAAAAAAAAAGAAGTGAGGCTGGGCGCGGTGGCTCACGCCTGTAATCCTAGCACTCTGGGAGGCCGAGGTGGGCGGATCGTTTGAGCTCAGGAGTTCGAGACCAGCCTGAGCAAGAGCGAGACCCCATCTCTACTAAAAATAGAAAGAAATTATATGGACAGCTAAAAATATATAGAGAAAAAATTAGCCGGGCATGGTGGTGCATGCCTGTAGTCCCAGCTACTCGGGAGGCTGAGACAGGAGGATCCCTTGAGCTCAGGAGTTTGAGGTTGCTGTGAGCTAGGCTGATGCCACGGCACTCACTCTAGCCTGGGCAACAGAGTGAGACTCTGTCTCAAAAAAAAAAAAAAAAAAGAAGTGAACATAAATAAATAAATACATTGATTTATTTCATGGGGGGGAGAAGAAAGCACACACACAATCTCACTTTAAAATCAGAAACCCTTCAACAATGCCTTGATTTCACCAAATTTCACACAAAACCAAAGGACCTGATGAAACGTGATATATTCCTTGCCCTCAAGATATGAAATACTAAGGTAAGCTGGTGTCATCAGAATTTATACTTAATAAGCCACTTGGGAAGTCTTTATTTGTTTGTTTTTGCTTTTGTTTTGAGTTAGAGTCTCGCTCTGTCACCCAGGATGGAGTGCAGTGGCGTCATCATAGCTCACTGCAACCTCGAACTCTTGGGCTCAAGTGATCCTCTCACCTCAGCCTCCTGAGTAGCTGGGACTATAGGGGTGCCATGCTCAGCTGATTTTTAAATTTTCTGTAGAGATGAGGTTTTGCTGTGTTGCCCAGGCTGTCCTCGAATTCCTGGCCTCAAGTGATCCCCCTACCTCAGCCTCCCAAAGTGCTGGGATCACATGTGTGAGCCACCGTGCCTGTTGGAAGTCTTGATCTATGTGCACTTATATCCTGAGATACAGTTTTCTCGGCCACTTACATAGTTTGATTTTTCAGCTAGAATGTTACCATTGATTAGACATCATTTCTTAAGTTTCAATGGAAATTTAAAATTATTTTTAAAATTAAAGAGACTCGACAGTTTTTATTGTTGCTCATTACCACTCCTTTTGGAGACAGATTTATTATTCCATTGGCTGTTTGCTATTTTATTCCTGCCAATATGTAGTGAAAGGAAAGTAGGACAGGCATCAAAGCAGCAAAGAGGGAATCTAAAGGGCCTGGCTTATAGTTTGGGTCACTTTTAAGGCAGATTTAGAATGCTATATATTTTTTCATGTAGTATTACGAATATTTAGATCATAATCAAACATGTCAATGGTAAGCAATTCATAACAGTGTTATAAGAGAACGCCCACACTACCTTATGGAGATTATGGCACAGTTTCTAGCATTCCTACCTACATTCTTTGCAAATATATAAAACACTGTGTATAATTTATATATATATATATGTTTTTTGTCAGCATATACTTGGAAACACTGTATACCAGCATACAAATGTGGTAGTTTACAACTCAAGTTCAGAACAGCCCACAGTTTAACGAGTGCTTCCACGAGCAAGAGGCAACATGATGTAATGGGTAAAACACAGGGTTTGGCGGAAGAAGGCTTGAGTCTGCATGCTAGCTCTGTCCTAACTGTCATCTTCCAGTAATTAAACACTTTGATGCTGCTTCCTCCTCTGTAAAATGGAAACGGTAATCACTACCTTTTGTACAGAGGCACGGAGAGGATGTGTGCAAAAGCAGTTTGGAAATGGCAGACTTAGGTAATATTATCTTTTATTATTAACAAGGAGTTATACTTCTGTTTATTCCTCTGGTATGCCTCATTGTAGGAGTAAAATGGTGCCTTTTTTTTTTTTTTTTTTTTTTAAATCTCAGAAACAGATCAGAGGTGAAGAAGACGGAAAAAAAATCAGTATGTCAATGATCTCAACATATTAATATTAGCATCACATGAGGAATTAAAATTAGGGTGTCTTTGTCTTCCTAATCAGCATTAACTGCTACTATTTTCCCAGTAGAGCTTGTGGAGAGAAATTTGCAATCCCATAATATATGCTTTCTATATAGTTTCAGGGTCAGGAGAGAGGGAGAAGGCAAGAAGATAAATGGCCCCTGACAGAACTGGAGTACAGTGGCCATCCAGCAATTTCACGCACACAAGACATAACTGAGAATGAACAACAAGCAAACAAGAGCTCTACCTGCCAGAACAGATGCTACCAGGTCTGCACAGAGGAGATCACCCAGTATCTACTGCAATTGTTTCAGACTCAGTTTAAACAAGCGTGTTTATATGATTGCGAAGCTAACTGCATCTTAGAGTCACAGACTGGGAGAGGGGAAAGGAGACGCTCCCGGCAGATGCAATGATAGCAAAGGGAAGTCAAAGCTGACAGTGTGACGGTCCCCCCAAAAAGAGGACCCCCAAAGAGCACGTATTATAAAGAAAACACCAGGTCTCAAAAAGTGCAAGAGTCTGAGATGACTGCATACGGGAACTAACAGCTCTTCCTCTGAGCTCCAGACCTGCAGGGCAAACTGCGCACCATGCATTTCCCAAACGGTGTTCCTCAGAATTCTGGAGATGCCCAGAGCCCGCGAGACAGCCACAGAGGAATGGTGCACAGGGGCTGGACCCTAGGAAAGGCAAAGCTGAGAGACTGCCCCTCTGCAGACGCCTCCTTCGACCAGAGCAGCCATGCTCCATTCAGCTTTGCTTAATGAGGCTTCTCTGATGAAAGGGCCATGCTGGTTAACAAAACCATTTTTTTCTTTGAATTAAAATTTGACCACCATTGACTTCCATGCTCCAGGATCCTCAAATGCAACGGGTTTGAATGCAGACATGGGAAATACACCAGGGTTGAGGAGAGGGAGGAATGCAAGGGCGGAGCCCAGGAGATTTGTAGGACCGTGAAACTGCTCTGTGTGATGCTCCAGCGGTGAGTGTGTCACTATACATTAGCTATACAACACGGACAGTGAGCCCTAGCGTAAACTCAGGGCTGTGGGTGACAATGTGCCTGTATGGGTTCATCGGTCACAACACACGTGCCACTCTGGTCGGGGGTGTTGATGAGGAAGGCTGTGCAGGAGTTTTATAGGAACTCTCTGCATCTTGTGCTCAATTTCGCTGTGAACCTAAAACTGCCCTCAAAAAACGGTTTAATAATTTTTTTAAAAAATGAAACTTACTAGCTTTCTTAAAACACCATATTTTCCCCGTGCATCCTTCTTGCTGAGAGCACCGCTCTCTAACCACTTGCCCGTGCTGGAAACAACAGAGCTCCCCCTTGCCCCAGAACAACCTCTCGGAAATTGTCTTCCTTCCTGTTCCTCAATCCTACATTCAACAGGTCACCAAGTCCTGGTGCTGGGCCCTGCCCATATTCCTTGGGTAGGTCCCAACCCAGACATCCCCAGGGAGTCCACCCTGCCTTAGGCATCTGCCTCCCACTGGGCCCCTCACCAGCCCACCCCCCAGAAAGCCCCTCCCAAGAGGGCTCCCATGGGACATCATTCCAAGAGCTGATCCCATCACACTCCTGCGTGACACCTTGCTGTGACACTGCAGCCAGATGGGACAGCCATCATTTCTGTGAGCTGAGATTACAAGTGGTGCATTTTGCTTCAAAATGTTTTCCCCAAATTTCTACTACAAGTTTGTATTGATATATTTTACATTAAAAAAAAAATCCAGTAAATATCATGGAGGGTGGGTTGTGTTGATACTTGTAACATCAGTTTCAAACAAGGCTCTTCATAATCTGGCCTGCCCAAAGTACATTCCTAGCCTCATTGCTGCTTGCTCCCTTTGCCCATCCTGCCTCCCCCTCTGCCTAGGAGGCCTCTGTGCCTCTGTGTCCTGCTCCTCCTTCAGGAAGCCAACCTCCTGGAACCCTCCTCTCGTGGCCCCCACGCTCTCCTCTGCTCCTCTGGGCTTCCGGTGCACCTGGCTTACACCTTCACCACTCCTTAGGTTTGTTATGTGTTTTTTCCAAGGACGCTGAACTTCTTTAAAGGCCCCAGGCCAGGCCACATCACGGTCTGCACCGCCTGGCGCCAGGTCTAGCACGCAGGAGGCCATCCATAAATGCTGAATGGATGAAGGTAAAATCCAGTTTTATCCGTAACATTAACTATTGTATTATTAAGCCCTATGTTTTCAGTCTAACTTCTGACCTAAAGCCCACTGCTTTGCCAATGTGATACAATAAATTCCTCTGAAAGGCAGAATTATATTAAAGTAGTGCATCCCTACTTCCTGTGCATTTCATAGTCTGTCTACTTAAGGTGATGTTATATAGAGCACGACCTGTATGTGAATACCTGCAAAGTGTTAAATGGCTATAAATAACATTCTAAGTGTTCTGTTTTGTTTTTAAATGGTGTGTGGGTGATTTTAAACATCTTAGAGATGTGGGTGCTGAGGAGGCTGAGTTTCCTGGCCAAAGGCTGCCTGAGGCACGGCGTTCATAAATTGATGGAGATGGAGGACTCACAAGCTGTGTTATGGATTGCTGTTTGGGTAAGCTCAGATTTTTAATTGCCAAACTCATCCATGATCAGTGGAGACGGTGTGTCAACGGCCTTCTCACCGCCTTAGCTAGGAGTTAATGTGGCCATTTGGAAGCATGCACGCCACTTCAATTTGTCTTCACTCTCCTCCAAATACCCCACTGATTACACAATTCTCCTGTGTACCTTTTAATAGGTTCAAACTGAATAGTTCTCCTTTGCCTACAGATTAAAATACAATTCCTTATTTTTCCTTCCACCTTAACCCCCCAAAACCCCAACATACTTAAGAGGAAGAGAAAGGGAGGTGGTTGAAGGAAGAAACTAAATGTATCAAGCATCAACAATAAAGCAGACACTACCCTCGCCGATGAGTATTTCAAGACAAGACATGGTCCCTTCACTCCACAATATTATGGTCTACAGGAGGAGACAGAACTCTAAACACATTATTACCAGGCAGGTGACAGGTGCATTATAATACCTGCTACTGGAAGAGCCTACTCCAAGTGGTCTGGGAGCCCTGAGGCAGCTGAGAGGGTTCGGGGAGGTTTCCTGTAGAACAGGCCATGCAAACTCATCCTTGAACCAGTAGAGGATAACGGGGGAAAAACAGGAGTGACCTGTACAAAGGCTGGCTCTTCTCCTGACAGACGAAGTAAGTAGCACAATTCCACAGCCTAGGGAACGTCCACAGCATCCTTAAGTTCTCACAAGGGCTTACTGCAAGAACTTCTTCTATTCCTGTTACGCCTTCCATTTTACCTCTACTTGTACTCTCAAGCCCCAAATGGGATCATTCCCATTACCCTTGACAGGAGTAACTCAAAATTCACACACAGTCAAAATGGAAGCCTAATCTGCAAAAATACAGTCATCCCCCGGTATCTGTGGGGGATTGGGACCAGGGCCCCTGAGGACACAAATACCTACGGATGCTCAAATCTCTTATATAAAATGGTGCATTTGCATATAACCCACCATATCCTCCTTCTATTTTAAATCATCTACATATTACTTATTATACCTAATACAATGTAAATGTTATATAAACTTATGTTATATGTATTGGTTTTTAATTTATATTACTTTTATTGGATTTTTAAAATATTTTTGATTTGTGGTTATTTCAATTTGTGGGTACAAAACTCAGAGATACAGAAGGCCAGCTGTATAGAGAAATAGACTCCAATAGGTTATAGTTTGGGGAGGTAAGAAATTTTGCTTTTGGGGAAACATTTTGATATTTGCTTTCCTGACTTCTTTTACTTTCTTTAACTAGGCTAAAAAATCCTGGAGACCAGGATTTTGTTTTTGTTTTGTTACTTTATTTTGTTGTGTGGTCTCCAGGGCCTGGTTTGGGGCCTCACAGGCAGCGCAGAGTAAATAATGGTTGAATGAATGACCTATATAAGCCGCATAAATATACAAGTCCCACTTTCTAGAGTGATTGCTACAACCACAAATCCCAACCTTTTAAAATCCCAAAATATAATTGACACGATACTTTGAAAAAATGAAAACATATATTTAGAATATCTTGCAATAAATTTAGATACAATGATAACAGAAAGCAAAGAAGGTGCCACTCCTCTGAAATAATACCTAGGCACCAACCTTTCACTGTTTGCAAATACAGCAACACCTAATGACTGCACATAATTAGTCAATAACACATAATGAGTCAATAAGCTGTAAGGGAAGCATTTATGTCCACACAGCTTTTTCTTCGACAAACATCTGACTGAATTCCTCTTCCTAAAAATAAAATTCTATTTTCACTAGAAAACAAAGAATGACATAAATGTACCAACAAGAGAAAGAAAAACACATGAGACCTAAAATCTTTTTGTCTTAACACATTTTCTTATCCTCCACATTCATTACCATCATGCTTGGCTCCTAATAACCATTCATATCGTTAGTAACAATCTCTCATATCATTAATTACTGGTGGTCCTACTTTATGAACAAGTTGTGCTCAACCCTGTGCAGTAATTTGCAAACTGGAATTCATTTTCCCATAGAAACAATGTTCTGAGTGCCAATGTGCTTCCCTGGCCAGCCCACGGAGACCCTCCTAACTCAAATGCAGGTGCCTTCACACTGCTAAGCCAAATGTATGATGTCTACCTTTGGCATCTGCCAATCTGCTTTCCCCGCCCCACACTCGGGTGCCTTCAACCTTCACAACTGCACAAATGCCCTAGCTTTAAAATGACTTACTCTTCCTTCCCTCCTCCTCCCAGCCAAACTCCAATTCCCTCATATGTGATCCTCAGCCAAGAAAAGAGCAAGAAGAATTTATGGATTATAATGACGTGTGAGGGGTAGGAGACGCCAAATATTCTACTATCAGGAGGGAAACTGATGGCATCTCTGAATCCTTTTCTGAGTTATCATTATTTTCTGAAACACGGTACTACCCAGTTGGTTAAATTTAGATACAAGAATTCAGAAAGCAACTCCTGGCACTTCAATTGAATGCCACCATCCATCAACTCTCCTTAAAAAAGATCTGCAAATCTGCTTAAAACCTCCAATAGCCCACAAGTACTCAGGACAAAATCCTTCAAGGACTACATTAACCGTTTCACAATTACTGCATTTTGTAAAAACAAATCAAAATACACACACACACACACACACACACATGCACTCTAACCAAAGTAAATCTGTACTTGATAGGCTTCCAAGCAGTTCAACAGATTGAAAGTAAAAAACTTTAGGCTGGGTGGAAGAAGATATTCCATAAATTAAAGCAAGGTTTGAAGGCAAATGGCCCACTCTATCTAGGGATGTGCTCCCAGGGTTGGTGAATTTAAGCTGTTGTTACCTCACAGTGTTCACACTTCCACTACTTTCAAACTCTAAGTTGTTACTTCAACTTAGAATCCCCCAATGTCACCAATACATCTGGGTGGCCCCAAGATCACATGTGTACTATCCAGATTCCTTTTTCCTATGGTAGAAAACTGGGGACCAGAGTCCTGGAATGAATGGTGATTCCTGGCACTCTCCGTGTTTGTAAACTGAAGATTACTTTTCACTACTGTAGCACTAAACCTTCTTCCTGATTGAGCAATATGTGTCTCCTATTTATAGTCCCTCAGAATTAAATTTGAAAAAGAAGAAAAGGAAGTGATCAGGACTTAAATATTACATTTCCCCAAGGGGAAGTCCGTATAAAAATAATCCCCACCAGTGACATCAGCTAATAAGAATAGAGAGAGAAAGAATTTTGATATTTTATATGTTAAAAAAAGGAAATGGAAATTGTCATTATAGGAAAAAAATCAGAACTCTGTAGGTCCCCTTTACATTTATTTTACGGGTTAAGTTTTTTTTAAATTAAATATGGGCTGGGGAATGAGGAGAAACCATAATCTTTTCAGTCCTTATGACTTCTGAAGTGCTACAGCCCTGTACACACATATTTATAATCTCTTAATATTTATGCATTCAAGTTTGGAATTTAAATTTTATATCAAAGTCTCTTTGATTCTTGGAAAATCGGTTTTGAGTTGGTTAGAGCGTCTCAATGAAAAGTGCATGCTTGGATATATTACACAGGCACAATATTTACACACAAATTCTATTTTTCACATCATTAACTCCATTAACACTGAATCATTAAACAGAACACGATGCATTTTAGGATGGGATTTAGTATTGGTATTGTTAGGTAATATAACCAGCAAGGCACAGAAGGAAGATTCAACTGTCTGACAAGGCTGATAACAAGACCCTTTATATATCCAACCTGAACAAAGCAGAAGCTCATCTCAGTAGCCGGCTGCTTTTCTTTTGTGAGCATAGTTTGAAACATATACACTAAAAACAGTATCAATTTTTATGTGGCTATTGGTTAAGGGGTGGAACCAGCATATCGCATTAGCAATTTTCTCTGGAATCACATTAGGGTTTCATTGTGGTAGCCATATCACATTAAAATCTGTTTTTTCACTAAATGGCTTCCATTGTGTATTTAGTGAATCTGATATGGAAAATTGCTAATGCAATAAGAGTATCATAGAAGCTTTCCTGACTGTAATGCTCAGCCACGACATTCAGGAGGAGGCTCCACTGGGCTGAGGGGATTTCAGGCCTCTTAGCGAGTCCTCAGCTCAAGTTCAACACCGGCTTCTTGAAAGATGGGCCTTTAAGACTTATTCTATGAGTGAAATGCTTTCATAGGTTTTATTTCAGAAGAAACCACGGGTTCATTGAAAAGATTTGTTCTTTAAGTAATATTTATTGACTGAGGACCACGAAGGGGACTGTAGTCAGCATTCAGGGAATGAAAAAGAGAGATGACACGCAGTCTCTTCCTGCACAGATCTTGTAAGGATCGTAAGGAAAAGAAAGAAATTAGTATGTGAGTAACTTAAAACAAGACAAGACGTGACAAGAATGGAAAATGCAAAGAGCCACAGGAGCTCAAAGGAGGGCACACCTGGGACCAGGGTCATCACAGAGAGTTCCACGAAGGCAGCACCTGAACAGGGCATACAGATGAGGAAGTCACTGATGAGTGTGAGGATCTGGTGGCAGCTGGGGACGCAGGGAAGGCATTCTAGGCCTTAGCGTGATTAAAATGCACAGGAGAGGACAGCCAGTATATACGTGGAAACTACCATGCACTATTTCAATTGCAGCATAAAATATGGACAGATTGGGAAGATAACCCTGGAGAAGTGGTTTGGGGTCAGCCTGAGGCCGATACCGAAGGAGAGCAGAGCGTGAGGCAAACAAGCGTGACCGTGGTGTTTGGCATGGTTTGGGGGTGGCAAGTGTCAGGACACAGACCACCCGGCAAGAGGAACATCCAGTTTCCATGACTAGAGGGATTTCTAATGACTTCTAACACATATCTCGAAATCTTAACAACTTTAGTTGTCACGAGTTTCTTAAGAGACATAATTTATAGGAGTGTTTATTTTAAAAGGTTAGTTTATTGCGAAGAGATGTTTATTTTTTGTTATGTCCCCAACTCATGACATGGACATTCACTAGGATAACACAAAAACATCATGAAAATGCTCATACTATTGTGAGTACTTATGAATTTACATTTACTGTGTGCTTATTTTTTTTGTTTTAGAATAACTTTTCAACTCACTAGCAACAGTAACCAAGGAAATATAAATCCAACAGCCTAGAATTACAACTCTTTGAGGAGATTCATGCTTTCGATGTACTGCTATATTTACTGTTTTATTCTGGACACTTCCCCATTTCTGAATCCCTCTCTAAATGTTCAAAACAATAAACAAAAAGTCTGCACTAAGCTTCGTTAAAGCTGTAAAATTTAATGTAGTATGTTTTGCAAATTAAAAAAAATTCACTTATTTGTCATAACCTTTATCTTCCATTAAATCAGAGTACATTCTATAGATAAGTATTATTTCCAACATATTAAGGTAAAATAGTTTCAACTGCTGTTTTATTTATTACAGAGCGAATGTCAGATATAAACTAGTTACCTTAATGCTATAGTGACCACTAACTAAACACCATCCATCCCTTCAATTTGGCAAAGCACACTGCACTCTCAATCAGAATTAAACTATTTGCAAAAATAAAATTGAATATTTTCATCTTTGTGAGATAATTTCTTAACAGATTTTTTCTCCTCCAACTGACCACATGATTAGAAAAGATAAACAAATTTACCAGTTGTTTATTACTTACAGATATCTTCAGTAATGTTTCATTAAAAAAACCAAAACTCTCCTTTCTCATCCCATGTCTTGGGCAATCAGAGATGCAGAAGTTGACATCTGTGACTATTTTCTGATTTCTCTTTAACTAGGGATATATAAGTAAAAACAACAATTTTAAAGAAGAGAAGTCAAACAGTTCATCTAACTTTAAAAGACTGATGACAAAGATGTAGTAATTGTGAAGTACTGAGAGGTTTAAGCTAAAATCTGTTTATATCTTCGATTTTTTGTAAACACTGTACTGATAGAAATGAGTTTGCTCAGATCAAGAATATGTTGGTATGCTCTTAAGCGTCGCTTGAAACCACAGAGCTCAAGCATAAAACAACTCCGACAAAGACAGGCAGTCAAGCATAAAAATGGGAGTTGGTTGTATCAGAATACATTAAGGGGCTGAAGGCTGTCTGGTAAAGACAGTTGTTTTGCCATCAATGAAGGTGATTATTACCACTAATAGAACTAAAAGTAACTAAGAGTTATTTTTCTTATATATCATGTGACATTTGTCATCTTATGTTTAAAATGCTCCTTATTTATAAACTGTCACATCATTTTCTTCTCTGCAGCGTCCTTCTTGGATAACCACAAACTTGAAAGCGGTCCAAAATTGTGTTCGTGGTTTCCTACAAGCATATGGAAACTCATTTATTGAAATCCTTGTCTATTTGGAGTTGAGAATGTTTGGGTTTTAGTGTTACTGCCTTCTTAAATATAGATCACTATTTTTAAAATGTAAACATCCAATGGCATTCCCTCACACTGCCAGGAATCCCAAGGAGGGGAGATGCCTGTAGTATTGACATTTCACTCGCCCAGACGAATGCTACAAACGCTGCACTAAGCGACTGTATAAGAGAAAGCATTACTATGACTTTACAGTTAGCCTCCATTGCTCTGGCTCACCTACATTTCCAAAAGACCATCCGAGAAATCTGACAAGCCACTGCAATGGTACTTGTGATTCGGATCCATCAAAAGCAATCCACAGTGTCCCGGGGGTGTGTATCTATCTGACTGTGAATTACTGGGTAAGGAATTTACACACAATTTTATTCCCAAACTAGATTTGTATCATTTGCAAGTTATTTCTCAGGAGTACCAATTCCAGCCCAGAAATAAGTCAACGGAGTATTTCCAAACCATCATTTCAAATTTCCACGGTCAAGGGTGGGAGGGAAGGAATGGTAACGGGAAGACGTGTCAGCAATTAGCCATCCATAAAAATGTTTCCCCCGCGCTCCTCCTTCCGATCACAAAGCTGGCGTCAGTGAGTCTCCTGTATCTGTTCCCCACCTCGCCCCCCTCCCCTCCGCGGAGAGCTGGCACCGAATGGCAGGCGAAGGCAAAGACAAACATCCCGGCTCCGAACGCGGTCCAAACGCTCGCGCAGACACACTTGAACGACATTCCTAACTTTGTTTCTTCACTTCGCGTGCCTCAAAGGTAAGCAAAGTAAAAACCTATGAAATGGAAGGCCAGCAAGGCCACCCTGCCCTGGAGACTTTCAAAATCGCCCCCAAAGAGTTGCAGTTACTGCCCACCCCCCAGCCCCATTTGTCTACCGTCCCCGTTTACTCAACGCCGAGGCTGGGTCTCCACGGCGCCTGTCCTGGGCGCTCGGCCCCCGCGCGGTGCCCAGGCGGGGACTGGCGGCCAGCGCGCAACCCTGCCCACGCCCTGGGCCACAGCCCGGGTCCGGGCGCCACCCCGCCGCGGCACACGCATCCTCTGACAGGTCCCAGGTGCCGGCGGCCCCAGGGGCTGCAGGCGCGAGGAAGGTGCGCGGCACCCACGATCGGCGCCGCCAATTCCCCGAGTGGTCCCCTACGGCCCGTCGCCCTCCCCACGCCCCGCCACGCCACACAGGCTCCACCGAGAAATTCAGGGATGAAGAGTACAAAGAGCCAAGCCACACACCAAAGAACCTCAAAGACGTCCTTTGTGGAAGCAAAACTTAGCTCTACACACAACACGCACACGCACACGCCCAGCGCGCGGCTGGGGAGGGCATCTCTTACCTGTCCCCACGATGCCACTCATCCCTCCCCCCACCCCAGGTCCGGCAGCCCCCCCGCCCCGCAGCAGGTCCCCAGGCCGCCTGCTCCGGCGCTCCGAGCCGCGCACTCACTGCCTGGCTGCGCGCGCCCAGCGGCTGCAGGGCCCGGCGGCGGCGGCGACGGCGGCGGCGGGGACCTAGACAGCGGCTGCAGCGGCGGCGGCGGCGGCGGCCCCAGCCGGCGTCAGTCAGACTGGAGCCGCGAAGCCTCATCGCCCGTATTAGTGCGCCGACCTGGAAAGCGGCCAGGGAGCCCTGCTCGCTGGCCCGCCCCCGCCCTCCGCAGTCGCGCGCGCTGGCCGCTCGGTGCGCCTGCAAGGAGGGGGCGGTGCGGCACCGGCCAGGCGCTGGAGCGCGGCCGGCCCCACGGCCACGTGCGCGGAAACTTGCGGCGGGATGGGGGTGGCGGATGCGCGTTGCAGCGGCCGGCCGTGCTGTCAGCCCCAGCCCAGGGCTACCCTCGCTGTCCTGCTGCGCGACCCCAGGCTCTCCTCCCGCCTGCGATCACGCCTCCTGGTGGGACCGCGGTAGGAAGGCTAGGCCAGCGTGGGTCACCTCGCATCTCTCTTTCTTCCCCGCCATCCCTGAGACTTCTCCCCTCCACTTGGAGCTTTGGGGCTTAGGAGGGTTGTCACCAGAACAAGAATGCAGGGCCATCAACAAATCAAATCAATCTGGAAACCTCCCTGAGCCGCTGTTTCTGACATGTTTCTGGGCCCTGATGGTTACTGTCACTTGCCCCGTTTGTTCCTAATGACTTGCTTTTCAGAGTAAAGTGGCTCCTCACGCCCATCCACGGTGCTGTAGCAACTGGTTTGCACGGGCACAGGCAGAAGAAAATCTAATCACTCTGATGGCGAGTGGCGGTTAAAACTAGTCATATAATTATGTGGATTGTAATTTCCTTACGCGTATTTATTTGCTTAACAACCTAGCATATGATATATAATATTATCTAATCTAATAAAGTTACAGCCTTATGGGCACACAGCAATGTTAATGTACAACCTTCTCGCCTCACGGCCTGGTTGCCCCCTGGGCAACCTGCCTCTTGAGGTCACTGTGGACTCCAAGAACCCACTCAGATGTGCCACTTAGGAAAGGCCACTGGTGTGCTGATGGCCTTTGATTCTCCGTCAGCCTGAAGTTCCTCGGAGAAACGGCATTTGCTGCAGGGGCGAAAATAGCATAAAGGCAAGCAGGGCAGTATTCAACTTGCTCTGGTGTGTAGAAAAGTCAGTCCCACACACCAGGGCAGGCTCAGATACCTCTGAAATGTAAACGCAAGGCCTTGAATATAACTACTTTTTCTAGTTCTCAAAGCACTGCACTTTCTTCCCACTGTTCTTGCATTATCATACTGTTGTAGTTGAACAATGACCTTGTTTAAAACAACATTTGTAATAGAAAGTTATGCTCCAGGCTAGGTGTTAGGTTTGAGATTGCCCTGGGTGAGAAACATCAGGAACCCCTGGGACTGCTAAAGGCTACAGATGGTATTTTAAGGATATGCTTGATGTGCACTTTATTGCAAATAAACTAGTTAGGTCTTAAGAATTGATACTTTGTGGCTCAGGTTTAAAAAAAGATGGTATTAAGAAATGGCCCAATCACTATTTCAGTGTCCTTCTCTTATATGAGCACAACGCCGAGGACACAATGCAGAGAAAGAAGTGACCTGTGCAGTGCTGGCTCATGCTTCTGCCATGGAGTCTTTTTCAGTTCGCAGAATTCTCTGCTCTTGGCAGGACTTTGATTTACAGACTTCTTGAGTGTGTCTAGTCTGATCTTTCTGTACATTCTCATCTATGTAGCAGGACATTTCTGCACTATGATGACTTTTCCCTGCCTAAAGGTTACTCTGTCACTGATATAATTCCTACCGTGTATTCCTCAAAGCTAGTATAGAAAGTCAATCCCTTACACTCAAGAACAGTAAGATTTGGTGGGTTCCAAGGAGAAAATTCTCAGCCTGGGTAAGAAGGCTGAGTGACACTCCCATTTTACAAAAGCCCACTGTCCTGGTTATTGGAAATCTAGACTCTGCTTTATCTTTCTCTGTGATTTCTTGATTGGCTGCAGTTTTACCGCGTAAAAGAATTTCCACTAAAAGTTATATTATCGGAATCATATGAGAGGAGTGAGCCAGGGATTATGATATGGTGGAACCTCCAGTACAATTTTGGCTAGGACCTCAAACCATGGCAAAACTAAGATCACCCTTTTCTGAAGACTATGAAGTTTTGGTTGAACTTGAGCTCCCTCAGCCCATAAAACAGTGGTAGGAAGGTCAGCTTCCTTACCCAAGGGAGGGCCAGTTCTTTGCACTTGCTATATGTCCAGCATAAAACTGGAATGTTACAAAGTCAATAGTCATCCCTAGATGCAAAGATTCTGCTTTGTACATTTACTGTACCTTACGTTTGATCTAGCATTATAGTGGTTCCACTCAAAGTTATAACTAGGAATTGTAGCCTCTATGCCCCACCCCCCCAACACTTCCAGTCTCCTTCCTACATTTTATGTGTAACTCTGTCCTAATGCTGCACTTTTTTTTTGCCTCCCCCTAGAACTTTCCTTGAAAGTCATCATTTATTCCATAACCATTATCAAATGCTTTTCTGAGCACCAGGTACCTGGACTAACTATATGGAGACAGGGCACTGGCTCTTAGTAAACTCGGTCTGACCAGGAGATAGATACACATACCTACAATTATCACACAACTCTGTATGTCACTTTAGGGGAGTGGGCACAGGGGAGATGTCAGGGAGGTCTTCACAGAGGTGAAATGTCAGCTACACCTGGAGAAGACTGTATGAATGCCCACCATCCTGCACCGCCCCCCACCCCCGTCTCAATCCCACCTCAGTGGATGCGACTCTGCAGGTGCTGGCCTTGGGCACTGTGCAGGCCAGATTTCAGTCCCCCTTGCCACCTTGGCCAGGCACTCCAGTAAAGGCACAACTTGTGCAATCATAAAGGCAGCCCAGAATGTCTACTATGTGCAGAATTCCCTGAGGTTTTGAGTAGGAAAGCCTCAGTTTTCCTAAGAGAACTGTCAAACTGTTTTGGTAAATCAGAAAGATAATGTTACATGGTAGTTCATCACCAAATAAATGCTCAAGGATTGAGATAAGAGAGTGATAGGTCATCTTGATTTAGCAGTGAAGCACCGACAAGGTATCTCCTATTGTGAGATTTCCCTTCCCAGGAATTGGGCTACTGCTCTAGACATATCCTCTTGTCCTTCCCTCATGACATCTCATGGGATAAAAATTATTGTCCCCATTTTACAGTTGAAAAACCCGAGGCATAAACAAAATTCCCCAAGTGGTTGATTCAGAATTCTAACTCAAGTCTGCCTGACTCCAAAGCCCAGGCACCCCACCTCACTGTTTTCCTGGAACTCAAAGTGAAATTGAAAAGTATTTGAGCGGAATCTGATACGGACAGTGATATTCTAGGAAGTATAGTATACCCAAGCTATAAAGTGGAAGTGGATGAGGGAGAAAAGTTTGCAGAGACAAGAGGAAAGGAGACCAATTAGGAAGCCATTGCAACCATCCAGGTATGAGGTGATGAGTGTCTGTGGGATTCTAGAAAAGCGAGGAGGACATGCATTTATGGACACTTTGAAGGGAAAATCAATAGAACTTGGCAAAAAAACTAGATCAATCAAGGATTATGGATGGGAGAAACATGCTGTCTTTGGAAGAAATAGGTACTATGAGGCAGGAAACTGCTTTGGGGAAAAAAGATAAGACAAAATCACCCTCTTCCTCCCACAATTGTTCCCAAAATTTATTTTATTTGACACAGAGTCAAATAATAGCTTACTGTTGACTGGAAGCCCTACTGATAACATAAACTGTTGATGAATGCATATTTTTGCATCTTATATGTATTATATACTATATTCTTATAATAAAGTAAGCTTGAGAAAAGAAAATGCTATTACAAAAATCTTAAGGGAGAGAGGATATATTTACTATTAAGTGGATCATCATAAAGGTCTTCATCCTTGTCCTCAAGTTGAGTAGGCTGAGGAGAAGAGGAGGGGTTGGTCTTGCTGTCTCAGGGGTGGCAGAGGCAGAAGAGGTGGAGGAGGTGGAAGGGGAGGAAAGAGAAGCAGGCACATTAAGTATAACTTTACAGATTTCTGCCTTTTTTTGTCTTTTCCTTTCTCATAAAATGTTTCTATACAGTACCAATCCTTCCTCCACTATTTGCTTTAGTTTCAGTGCCTGTATTGTAGAAGGGTCCAAGTCGTAAAAGAAGTCAAAAGCAGTCTTGAATGATTGGAACATTTTGCCAGATTGTCTAATGTCAATTTGTTTTATGGACTGCTTCTTCTGTCTTCTTCCTTATCACTTGGCACTGGTTTGGAAGCACTCATCTCTGTCAAGTCATCTTCTGTTAATCTCTGGTGTGGTGTCTATTAACTGTTGAATTTCTCCAAGGTGCATATATTGAAACCACCGTCAACTGCCACCTTTTTTGCCATATCCACAATCTCATGATTTCCTTGATTGGCTCTGTTGTAAATCCTATGAAGTCATGTGCAACATCTGTACAGTTTTCTCCAGCAGGAATTTAGTTTCCAGCTTGATGGCTTTCATAGCTTTTTCTGTAACAATGATGGCATCTTCAATGGTGTAATCCTTTCAGACTTTCGGGGTTCTCTTCCAATAGTGTTGACAGTCCTTTCCATAGAGTACCTTGTGTAATGGACCTTAAAGGTCCGTAAGACCCACTGATCTAGAGGTGTTTTGTTTGAGGGCAGGTAACCACTTTTATGCCTTTGGTGTTGAACCCATGAAGTTCTGAGTGGCCAGGGACATTGTCCAGTATAAAAAAAACTTCAAAAGGCAGTCCCTTATTGGCAAGGTACTTCCTGACTTCAGGGACAAAGCATCCATGGAACCACTCCAGAAAAAGTGTTCTCATTGTCCAGGCCTTCTTGTTGTATAACCAAAAGACTGGTAGTTGCTGTTTATCTTTTCCCTTCAAAGCTCAGAGTTTAGCAGTCTTACAGATAAGGGCAGTTCTGATTATAAACCTGACTGCAATTTGCACAAAACAGAGTTAGTTTATCCCTTCCTGTTCTGAATCCTGGTACTCACTTCTCTTCCTTACTAATAAGTCTTCTTTGTGGCATTTTTTTTCTCCCCAGATTAGGGCACTTTCATTTGCATTAAAAACTTGTTCAGGCAGATATCCTTTCTCCTCAATGTTTTTTTTTTGAGACAGAGTCTCACTCTGTTGCCTGGGTTAGAGTGCAGTGACATCATAGCTCACTGCAACCTCAAACTCCTGGGCTCAAGCAATCCTCCTGCCTCAGCCTCTCCAGTAGCTGAGACTATTGGTGGAAATCACCATGCCTGGCTACTTTTTCTATTTTCAGTAGAGACAAGGTCTTGCTCTTGCTCGGGCTGGTGTCAAACTCCTGGCCTCAGGTAGTCCTCCCGCCTTGGCCTCCCAGAGTGCTAGGATTATAGGTGTGAGCCACTGCACCTGGCCACTTTAATTCTCTTTTTAATAAAGAACTTCCAAATAACATGAACTCAAGAGGGAAGGGTTGTCAGAAGGTATAAAAGTACAGTATGCATAAATAAAATTAGGCAGGAGATAAATAAGACTGTGTAAGGACATGGACACTTTTGTGACTGACCCTATAGTGTTGCTTTTCACATATAACTTCCTAGAGTTTTATACGTTGAAATATGGGTTTCTTTGACATGGATAAATTTGTATATATTTAAACGTATATACTCTATTTTTAAATCTCTGGAAACTGTTACGTGATTTTGGTTTATGTTTAAGTTCACGAGAATTATGTGGGTAGTTTAGAGTAAGAATAATTGCTCTGTCTTCTGTCTAAATGTTGTATTTCTCAGAATCATAATAATTAAGCTAAATAAACAAAATTGCTAAAGCAAAAGAAAATCTGACTTTTGTTACAAATACCTTAAAAAAAAAAACCATTTTGTCCAAAAGAAGCATATAAATTTTTACTTACGGCAGTTAATTCTTTATAATTACCCAAAGGTAGTCAATGACAATAGGTTTCTTCTAGCTTTATTTAATGTGACACTGATGCATAAAGAATACAATCAAAGACTGCAAACAACCTAATTCATTTTCCGAGTTTGCTCAAGCCTCCAGGCACCAGTCAAATATCGAAGTCGTATAAAAAGTAGGTCCTTGCCCATTTGTAGCCAGCTCCAAAATGGAACTAATTTAGAACCTGTGATTTAAAAATAATTATTTTATTATTTAACAAAATAAAAGATGATTGCATAGAGATAGAGAGTGGAATGATGGACACCAGAAGCCAAAGACGGGAAAGGTGTGTGTCAGGGGGTGGGGGAGATGAAGAGAGGTTGGTTAATGGGTACATACAGGTAGATAGAAGTTCTAATGTTCAGTAGCAGAGTAGCATGATTACAGTTAGCAACAACGTGTTGTCTGTTTCAAAGTAGCTAGGAGAGGACTTGAAATGTTCCAAACACAGAAATGATACATGTTCAAGGTGATGGATACCCCAAACGCCCTAACTTGATCATTATACCTTCTATGCATGTAACAAATACTCACATGTACTCCACAAATATGTAAAATATTACATATCAATAAAAAAATTTCATTGCCATTTTAATTATACTTTATCCTCAAAGAAGACCTTTTCTACTGCTCTAAATTTATATAAATTTCAGCTTTCTTCTAAAAATATTACCACCAAAGCACTTTGTAGACATTAGCCTTATTTTGTATAATTAATCAGCGGACAATTTTTTTTTATTACTTTTTTGACCACCCACATTTGATAAAGCACATGCCTTTTTTTTTTCTTTTTTCTTTTAGAGGACATTATTTTGTTTATTCCACAAATGAAGAAATTGAGATACCTACAATTCATATTATAACACAACTGTCTCTGTAACACCAATGAGCAAATGACATAGACATGAAACTGTGACATAAACATGAAACTGATTTTTGCTTTTCCCCATTTCATCATCCCATAGAGTCTATGTTGGGCATAGGTCAACATAGACAGAACAACACAGGTGACCATGACACCTCTGAGCAATCCTTTTAACTGCTTCCCGATCCTCTCTGACTCTAGGTTGCTATCGTGGAGAACAGTTAAATTTCTGTAAACTCAGTTTGAATCAGCAAGACACCAAGAGGTTTGAATTCATTCTAGATTATATAGTTTGTATAATTTCAAGACTGGTTCTTAACCTTTCTCTAAACCTGTCCCTAAATATCTGAGGTTATGGAGTAATAAAGGCTTATTGCAACAATGACTCTCAAAGAGAGGGCTGTGCTCACCTGGGGAGAGGTGGACTTTGAAAAAGTCTCTAGTTGGTAATGTTAACTACTCCTACACCATGAATTAATTTAGGTTCATTCTAAGGTAAACAAACTAGAATATATTTTAAAACTAGAATATATTTTAAATTCTACACAACCAGAGTTGCCCAAGCTTTCCAAACAGGAATTATTAAGGTTTATATGATAGATTTCAAATGATTATAGTTTAGAGATCTTTGCATTTTTTACTATATGTACAGATACAGGTAACAGTTAAAAAAGGCTCTGAATTGACTATGGACATTTGGAAGAAAAACAACTGTTATTTCTTATTTAGCTTTGCACAGTGGTTTGTAGGTACTCAATATCCACCTAGTGATCAAGAAGTATAACGAGAGAGTGATGCAAACAATAAAGTGTATCTCAAAAGACTACCAACCTTGCTTCTGACTTCAGATCACCATGACCTTGTCTATTGTAGGAAGTTCTACTGAAGTTCCTTGGGGCCTACGGAAGACCCCAAGAAGACAGAAACAATATAGAAGGCAGCAAGGCCAATGGAGGGGCTTAGTAGGCAATACTCTCCATGAAATGGGCTCTTTGAGTCAAGACAGTGGAGAAGGCCTTGATGAAGGGCGTGGGAGAACATTAAAGCTAGCTGACTTTAGTGGACAACTGAATTGTCTGATGTCTCTACCTTTGTCTGACTAAAGATCAGCCAAAAAATAAACAATACGCACCTTCAATTTCAGTCCAGTTGACAGCAATTTCTGCTATTGGAATTTTCAAGAACTGTGCTATGTAGAGCAGTTCTACATCAAATGCCCTGAAATAGAAAATACATTGATACTTATTTTTAAAAAGACAAATAGAGCATAATTAGATCTCTACCTTGGCATGTTTTAAAGAAGCTTACACAGCAGATGTAAAGCTTGTACTGTAAAACTGAAGATCAGATTCACAGAGGTCAAATAATTAAAAGCTCAGTAGTTCAGAAGCTCCAAGGCAAATAAGGTAATTTAGTATGTCACTGTATAACATTTAAATGAGAAATACTATATCTCTATCGCAACTCAGAAACTCTCAGAAGTAAAAATGGCTTCATGGGCTCCAAGAGAAAAAACTTAATCCTGGAAATTTTCAAGATTGATGTTTTCCATCCCAGCCTTAACTAGCTCAAGGTATAGAACTGACGGCATTTCAGCTGACTGTGAGAGCTGATAAAACAAAACTCTGGGAAGCTCTAGGACAGAATGTCCTCAATCACTTTAGATATCCTTGGTTATTTCCTTCTACCACCCAAAGATCAAGGTTTCCTTTCCAATACAGTGTCCCTAGGGCCTTGTCTTCCCCTTTTCCCTTCCCTGTGCTGTCCCAGAAAATACAGTATTGGCAACTATTGAAAGTGAAAAGGTACTTTAGACCAGTCTGAAATGCTCTTTGGGTATAACCAAATACACACACAGGAATTAGATATATTGCTTGTTACTTGTCCTAACACACACTGCTGAGACCATTTCTAGCTTAAATCCTCAGTTCCTCTTTCCTTCTACTCATGAAGGGGTCTTTCCTAAAGCTCCTCTACAGTCAGCCCCTTGTTTGGGTGAAAACTGCTTTCCCTAAAGGCTTCGAATCCTGAGTCAGAAGTTTTTCAGGATTCTGTTTACAAAACTTCTCTGAACCAGTTGCTGCTTTCACTGGCATTAGGTTCAGGACGAAAAGCATCACTACCTATTAAACCTTCTTCATGCTCCTTTAACTGTTTAAATCCTGCGCTGTTTTGCTTTCGTCCTTGAGTCATGAAGCCCCCACTTTCTAGGCTGCGTGAAGCACAGTTCAAACTTCCAGGGCTTGGTTGTAAAACATTAATTACTAATAGCACAGACAAGAAAATGCCTAAAACCCACTTATGTTTAATCTAAAACAACTTGAATTTAGGAGTTTTGTTTTGCTTTTTTTTTGCCAAAATACTATCACCAGCCATTATGTAACTAGTTTAAATTTCAAGTATTTGGATAATTCAATATGAAAACTATTTTTAAAACAATGCTTTTTCTTATCCTAATAAAATATTTAGAGTTAAGATGATAAAAAACATCTACAAAAGTGGGTTCTTTGTGTTTTTAAAAGAACTACATAAAACTTCTGTTTACTTCTGTTATCTAGACTTGTGATACTCAGGAAAGAAGGAGGTAATTTCAATATTAAGCCTGGTGCTTAACACTTAACTTTCTTTTAACACAAAAACAAAATATTAGCTAGTGGGCTTAGTTCTAATGATACTCAATAACCTGAACAAGATTATTAAATGGTTTTCTAAGGATATCAGTACATAGCTAGTGACTTATCAAAGACAAAAAACCAAAATAATGATGACTGAAGAGGAGTGGGTTAATTAAGCAATTATTAACTGAAATCACTTTATATTTGGAAAAAACCTCTAGATCAAAAGGGTTTTTTTAATTACATCTTTCTCCTCTTAAACGTTTCAAAAGACATGAAGATATTTGTTACAAAAAAAAAAATTGCAGCTCACATCACCATACTGTAAGTAAGTGTCCAATCAGTTTACCCAAGCAAACATTTTAAGTAAAAAACCTAGTACTTTTGGACAGAGTCTTATGCTATTAGAGGGAAAAAGTACAAGAGCTAGTCTCCAGCTAAGATGCCTTCACTTGCTTTTGCAAATTTGGGTTGGGCAGAGCCACCATGTTTTCTTTTCTGACTCAGTTCCTGGTATAGGTGTTATCTTGCTAACAGATGTATTCCTAAAGAACAGAAAGTACGTTGAGACTCTATTAGCAGATAGACATGGACCCCACTGTTCCCTCCTGAAATCCTACTGAAATTAAAACAAGAATAATGGAATAAACAGACAAGAACAGAGAGGGGAAGAAGAGTTGATAGTAAAAAGAAAATTGGACATTGTAAAGTAGCTGGACATATGCTAAGTAGGGAAGGTGGACAACAGCAGTGGGAGAAGAGTGCCACAGAGCCCTCTAGCGGCTCAGAAATCAGAGGCCTCGAACAGAGTCTGCAGGTGGGGACACAGGTGGGGCTGCAAACAGGAGGACTCACTGAGTATCCGTATCAGATTTTCCTTCCCCTCAAGCCTTCCCCCTTTCAGTTCTCTGAATGCTGACAGCCAGGCTCATGGCTCCTAGTCAGGAGATTGAACGATCCCACTTTAGTGAAAACGACCAGCCCAAAAGAAAGTGGTAGTTGGGACTTTTTCTCACACAGCTCCATTAGTTTAACCTGTAATGAAATCTTCCAGTCAATCAGAGGCTCTGCCCATGCAAACAGCTTCTGATGAGTGTTTTAGTGCCACACTAAAGACATCTGAGGAAAGAAGTTGGTGATAAAAGAGGACATGCAAAATATTGGAAGCAAGAGAATCAATGTAGGGAATGAAGAAAATGACAAAGTTTTAAATGAGACATTAGAGATAGTGGAAGATACTGTAGTTGGGAAACAAGAATAGATTTTTAAAACATTATTACTAAAAAAGAGTTCTGGGAAATTATAATTTTGATAGCACAAATAAAAAATCAAGAGGGCTGGATGATAAAAATAAAATTGAGAAAATCTTAAAAGAACAAATACAGAGCCGGGCGTGGTGGCTCACGCCTGTAATCCTAGCACTCTGGGAGGCCGAGGCGGGTGGATCGCTCGAGGTCAGGAGTTCGAGACCAGCCTGAGCAAGAGCGAGACCCCGTCTCTACTAAAAATAGAAAGAAATTATATGGACAACTAAAATATATATATACAAAAAATTAGCCGGGCATGGTGGCGAATGCCTGTAGTCCCAGCTACTCGGGAGGCTGAGGCAGTAGGATCGCTTAAGCCCAGGAGTTTGAGGTTGCTGTGAGCTAGACTGACGCCATGGCACTCACTCTAGCCCGGGCAACAAAGTGAGACTCTGTCTCAAAAAAAAAAAAAAAAAAAAAAAAAAAGAACAAATACAGAAAAGAAAAGATAAAATTATAGGACCAGTAGGGAGGTTCCACATCTGTTTGTAGGAGAGAACAGAGAAAATGGAGAGAGGGGATTGTCAAAGAAATGATTAAAGACTTGGGAAGTTTTTTGCTATTATTTACGGGTGGGGACACAGGTGGGGCTGCAAACAGGACTCACTGAATATCTGTAAAAGATTTTCCCTCCGTTCTGGTGTTCCATACCACTGTAGGATGACTATAGTTAATAATAATACATTACATATTATAGTTTCCAATAGGTAGGAGGAGGATATTGAATATTCCCAATACAAAGAAATGATAAATGTTTGAGATGATGGATATGCTAATTACTCTGATCTGATCACTATAATTTCATGTATTGAAACATCACTATGTACCCCATAAATATGTTCAATTATTATTTGTCAATTAAAATAAATAAATAAAAAATTGAAGACAATTTCTCAGAACTAAAGGACATGACTCTTCAGTAAATGTGTTGGGAAAACTGAATATCCACACATGGAAGAATGAAACTGTACCCTTATCTCACACCATGTACAAAAACTAACTCAAAATGAATTAAGGACTTAAACGTAAGACCTGACACTGTATAGCTACTAGAAGAAAACAGAGGGGAAAAGCTATATGATATTGGTCTGGGCCCCAGTGGACTCCAAAAGCACAGGAAACAAAAGCAAAAACAGACGAATGGGATTAAATCAAACTAAAAAGCTTCTGCACAACAAAGGAAACAACTAATGGAGTAAAGAGACAACCTGTGGATTGGGAGAAAATATTTGTAAGCCATACATCTGATAAGGGACTAATATCCAAAACATGTAAGGAGCTCAAACAACTCTACAGAAAGAAAACAAATAATCTGATTAAAAAATGGGCAAGGGACCCGAATAGACATTTCTCAAAAGGTGACATACAAATGGCTAATAGATATGTGAAAAAAATGCTCAACACCACTAATCATTAGGGAAATGCAAATTAAAACCACAATGAGATACCATCTCACACCTGTCAGAATGGCAACTATCAAAAAGACAAAAGATAAGTGTTGGCAAGGGTGTGGAACAAATGGAACCCGGGTACACTGTTGGTGGGAATGTAATTAGTACAGCTATTATGGAAAACTATATGGATGGTCCTTAAAAAACTAAAAATAGAATTACCATATGATCCAGCAATCTCACTTCTGGGTATTTACTCAAAAGATTTGAAATCAGTATGTTGAAAAGGTATCTACACTTCCATATTCACTGCAGCACTGTTCACAACAGCCAAGTTATGGAATCAACCTAAGTGTCCCTCAAAAGATGAATAAAGAAAATGTGGTAGAGAGACCAATCAGCCTTAAAAAGAACAAAAATCTGTCATTTGCACAACAACACATATGGAATTGGAGAACATTATGCTAAGTGTGATAGGCCAGACCCAGAAAGACAAGTATCACGTAATCTCACTTATATGTGGAATCTGAAACAATTGAACTCACACAAGCAGAGAGTAGAATGGTGGCTACCAGAGGCTGGTGAGAGGGAGTGGGGGAGATGGGAAGATGATGGTAAAGAGGGTACAAAACCTCAGTAAAACAGGAGTAAGTTTTTGTTTTTGTTTTTCGAGATCTAGTATACAATATGGTAAATATGGTTAATGTATATTTTACATTTCAAAATTGCTAACAGTAAATTTCAAATGTTCTCACCACAAAAAATAAGTATTTGAGGTGATGGTTATGTTAATTGGCTTGATTTAATTATTCTACATTGTATTCACAAATCATAACATCACTTTGTACTCCATAAATATATGCAGCTACAATTTGCCAGTTTACAAGAAAAATGTTAAAAAGTTGTATCACATAGACTTCAAATGTTTATTAAATGAATTGATGAATTTTGTAAAAAAAAAAATGAAAGAATATCAGTTTTCAGATTTAAGGGCCTACTAAGTACTCAACAAAATGCATGAAAAAGAACTACATTAAGGCCTAGGATCATGATCTTTCAAAACATTGTGGAGAAAAAGCTTCCAAAGGGGGAGGAAACAACATGCAAAGAATCAAGATCCAGATTCTCTACAGAATTGGACTCTTCCCCAGAAACACTGCGTGCCAAAGACAACAGAGGAATGTTTTCAGAATCCTGAGGAAAAATGGTTTCCAACTTATAATTCTTTCTCCACCTAACTATTAAAACAAGTGTGAAGGTAGAATAAAGATTTTTTTTTTCCACATGCAAGGACTCAAAAAGTTTCTTTCTCATGTTTTTAGGAAGTTAATGGAGGATGTGTTTTACTAAAACAGGGGTGCAAACCAGGAAAAGGAGACAGAGGACGATGCTTGTGTAGCAGGCTGGAGAACAAACAGAGATAAGAGCAGAGGTTCCCAAGAAAAGAGATGAAACTGATACAGAATCTGTGTTTGAACACAGTGAAAGAGCACTGTACTCTTGACAGAGTTTGAACATGAGTAAGTGACAGATCCATAGTACAGTAATGCCAACAAAAAACTCCGATTATTGTCTTCAGGAAAACAAACAGTACACGAAAGGTAATGTAATCACACTGCACTCAAGTGTGAATTATCTTTACATAGCTATAACAATCAATACTGACCTAACCAAAAGGTATTTTAAAACTATACTTGGAGTTTAAGTGTGGAGGGTGTACAGGAATTTAAGAGAACTAAATGCTTACCCTTGGGTTTCCTAGTTTGGAAAGTAATATCTAAAACTGAAAAATTAAGAAATAGCTACGTAGACCCATTATTTTGAATACAAAAGCAAATCACAAAGAAATAGCAAAGAAGAGTTGAAAGTGGCTACAGCTAGCAGGTAGGAATTGGGAAGGAGGCAGATGGGAGAAGGAACTACTGTTCTTTTGGTATAAGCCTATGGAACTATCTAACTGTATATTATAATCATGTATAATACTGATTAAAAATAAAAAATATTCATTGGAAGAAAATACATTTCAAAGAATATTTTAACATCTATAAATGTAAAGAATTTAGGTGAGGTACAGCTCTAAGGATGAAGATATATACGCGTTGGCCCCCTGAATCCATGGGTTCGGTATCTGCAAATTCAACCAAACTTGAATCAAAAATATTAAAAAACAATAATATAAATAAAACATAGTGTAACAACTATTTATACAGCATTTACTTTGTGTTAGATATTATAAGTAATCTAGAGATTATTTAAAATATATGAGAGGATGTGCATAGGTTATATGCAAAGACTATGCTATTTTATTATATATAAGGAATTTGAGTATCTGAGCGGAGTCTGGTAACTGCAGGTGGTATCTGGTATCTCCTGGAATCAATACCCTGTGAATACCAAGGAACAATTAGGTATATATCTGAGTTTGAAGACCAAATTTATGTTACTTAAAAATTTTAAATCTTTAAAATATTTAAATATGCATATTTAACATACTCATACACAACTCTGTAGCTCTGAATCCAAAGAGATACCAATAGTCTGAACTTGAAGTATATTCCTTGATTTCTAATACCTAGAAACTTGATTTGGATTTCTTGAAAGTTATGAGAAAAATTTCAATGAACCCTTAAAAAAAAAAGTCAAAAGTGACAGTTACATGGAAATAAGAAGTAGAGGTATAACTTGATTGCTATAACTTATGTTGTATAAGAAAAAATACATTGTTCTTTAGCTTTTCTTGATTTAAAGTGCAGGAACAGAGACGTTTAAATAAAAACTGCAGATGCAGCATTACGGTAGTGACGGGTGTGCTGCCGAGCAAACTGATACATGCATATATGGTGGTTCTCCTTTACAGGCACCAAATAAACATAACTGGACCCTAAATAAAAATGTAAGAGCTTACAATTTTAAGTTAGGTCAACATTATGTCAATCAAGTCCAAAACAAATAATTAAAAAGTCCTGCACATAAAATTTAAAAAAGAAAAAAAAATCCAATTATGTTCTTTAACTTAAAATAACCCCACAAAAACTGCGCTAATATAGGAGCCACTAGGCACATGTGGTTACTGAATACTTGAAATGCGGCTAGTCTGAACTGAGATGTGTTATAAGTTTGAAGACATAGTGCAAAGAAAAGAATGTAAAATATCTCAATGTTTTTTCAGACTGATTGCACTCTGATATGACAATACCTTGGATACACTGTGTTAAAGGATATTATTAAAATAAATTTCATCTGCATCTTTTTACTTTTTTAATGTGGCTAATGGAAAATTTGAAATTACATATATGCCTTGCATCTGTCTTATATTTCTGTTGAACAATGCTGCCCTAGAACAGCCCTGACAGAGAAACTTCAAGATTTTTAGGTCATCAACCCTAAGCTTTTATATTTCAAGAAACTAAAAAGGCCCTCGACAATGAATAATAGTGTTCTCAATTTCTGAATCCTTCTTTTCAAATTACAAATAACCTAGTTCTTTGATCCTAGTTCTGGACCTAATAGCTGACTGAAAAATATTTAATGCAGATAGAGGGCTTTACTTCTAAAGTTGCTCCTTAAATTAGATTTTGGAGTCCATTAGCTGTCAGTTTATATTAATCTTCAACATGATAAAAGCATGTATCTGAATCTGAAGGTCAAATTTACACTACCTAAAATTCTTTAATCTAGGAAAAAAAGATTAAAAAGCATTCCAATGATAACTTTAATTCTGGAAGTATCGTTTCTTTAAAGTAATTTTTTGGGGTTATGTGACATGTATTTCTAGGGAGATAACAGATCTTTGCAATCAAATAAAAAAAAGTGGCAGAGACTTCAAAAATGATCATATACTGGAATAATTATGCAGACAGCCATCATAAGCAGGATTCACATGAACCCATGACTAACACTAAGTATTAGTTCTTTTAGCAGCATTTACTGGGTACCTACTATGTGCCAGGTACTCCATTAGATAGTGGATATACCAGTAAGCAAAATCAAATGGGACTCCTGCTCTCATGGAACTTATGCTTTAACAGAGAAAAATATTAAATAATAATACAAATAAGAAAAAACTACAGACATGATAGTTGCTAAGAATAAAGCGCATGGTACTACAAAAGCATATAATTAGGGGCATCTGAGTGAGTTTGGAGAGCGAGGGCAAGCTACCCTAAGGAGGCTCTGAAAGGGAGAAGTTGACATGGGGTAGGGGGTTAGAGAAGGGAAAAGTCCACACATGGAGACATGGGTGGGGCTAGACTATGCAGCATATCTAAAGGCCACTGGAAGCCACTGAAGGATTGATTCTAAGCAGAATAGGTACACATGATAGGTCACTACTAACTTTTGAAAAGACCCCTCTGGGCTGCAGCATGGTAGTCTAGGGAAGGATGGTATCCTGGATGGTGGGGGGTGGGGGATGGAGAGAAACAAAGGGACATATAAGTTTAAATCTATAGGCCTTGGTCATGGATAGGATATATACAGGGCAGGTGGGGAATGTCAGGCCTGATGCCAGGTTTCTATTTAAATAGCTTCTGTATGACAATGAAATATTCCCAGTATATTTCAAAAGAGAGCTCAGAAGTGTCGAATATTGCCAAGGGGTTAAGTATGACAAGTATTTAACATGACCACTGGCTTCAATGACATGGAGGTAACTAGATATTTAGATTGAAGGAATGGGAGAACACTCATATTAAGGTGGGGTGAAGAGCAAGTGGTAAGCGAGAAAATGAAGCTAGTCAATACAGATCACTCTTACTCTTTCAAGAAAAGGTTGGTGAAAAGAGAGAGACAGGGCTAGAGCTGGAAGGGTATGGGTGGGGATCAGTGGAGAATACCCAAGAGAGAAAATAAATGAATAGGATTAGGTTTTGAGAAGGTGGTAGGGGATGTGGAGATCAAAAGACTGGTCTTAGGAGAAAAGATTTTATCTCCTGTAAAAGGAGGGAAAGAAATGGGTACCCTATTCTGCTTTGGTATTTCTGAGCTTTTTCTTTGTCTTCAAAGGAAAAAAGACGCCTAAGGAAACAATGTTTTCAGGCCTCTCAATTCATACTGCCAATAAAGGTGAATACATAACTTTTTACCATATGTTGGATTTGTGTATTTTCAAAATCAGATCCAGTCTGGGAAAAGTATAAAGGCACAGATTAAGTTTCTATACGTAGGTGTCAACGTTGTTTAAATCTGCATGTTCATCATGAGAATACAAGGCTGCTTCTCATTACCTGGATAACTGCTGGGTAATAAGACGGACCAAATACATTCCAGTTAGAAACCTACCATCGTTCAATGTGCAGAGATGAAAACGTCCGTGAAGCTGCTTCTCGAGTTAATAATTTGAACCCACACTGTGTGTCCCTGACTCCTTTGACACAAAGGAACCACACCAGAAAGTGGAACCCATACATGAGAAGAGTACGGAAGTAAGAACGCTGAAAACAAAGACAAAATATAAATGACTTTTCCATTTATTTGTAAAGAATGCATTGAAAACACCTGGCTGTAGATAACTGCATTTTAATATTCAATTGACTAGATAGATCTTACATATGAACACCATTGTTCCAAGAACATCACCAACAAAGTATATTAAAGAAACAGTGAGGATACCTACTGCTTAGAGCAGGACAGAAGCACAGAAGAGCAGTTACTGATTTCCTGGAGGCTGAGTCAGACAAGAAAAATCATAGGACCTGTGAGAGGCCAGAGCTTCAGCCCACTAGGAGAAACAGGTTTGGGGTTGCTATGAACAAGAATATCTCATTTACCTACATATTTTATGCCTCTTTGCCCCACATATATTTCAGTTTCAAAAAACGTCAGTTTCCAGAACATATCAGCAAAATAAAACACTAAGATTTGAACCTGCAGTTCAATACCTAGCTAATGAGAATATTGACAGAAGACATACAGCAGAGTATCATAAAGGTTATAGACTAGAAAGAGTCTGAAACAAAAACCCAGTTTCCCTAATTAGATGTAGCAGATATTTCATCAAATATATTTCAGAGACTGAGTTCTTTAATGCTTTGGATAATAAACTTAAGTACTTTTTAATCCCATCTGAGGATTCATTATTGTTATTTAGTGATTAATTTTATTAGTAGTAACAGAAAATAACAGTCCCTTATTCCTTAACCATTGCAAACTTTAAAACATAAGAATAGAAGATAATTATCATTGTATTCAAGACTTTGATATTTAAGATTTAATAAAAGATAGGATCTCTTAATATGTTCTAAAGTTAAGGTAATAGACCCATGGAATGGTGCCTTACATAGAATCTATTAAGAGTCTATGTAGAACATTTAATGTTTCATACTATAAAATAAAGTTCTCTTCCTCCTTTTTGCTTTTGCTTTTTAAAATTATAATCCTCAGTATCATTCTTCCTTCACATGGCTTTTTCTATCATCATCGAACAGAACCACAACTTAACAGAGTGATAACCTGACATAGGAGAAAAAGCAGACTTGTACTTGAATCCTGGCTCCATTACTGATTAGCAGGGTGACCTTGATCACGTCATTGCAACCCTCTAAATCCCAGTTTCTTCATCTAATACCTATCTCACCAAGTTATTGTCAGGATTAAATGAGATTATATTAAAGCCTATAGCAAAGTGTCTGGCACAGAAACAGGAACCCAATGTCTTTCTTTTATAAAGGAAGAAAGCTTGAAAGCTTACTTTACTCTCTTGACCACAATTTTACTTGTGTATTAAATAGGGCAGGAAGAAAAGGAAGAATATAATACTTATCTATGAGGCAAGTAAAACAGACTTTTAAAAATGATCTAGTACTTCTCATTGATCACTTAGAATCATTAGTTACATTTTGATGTAAATATGTCTTACCTCTCTAAGTAGATAGGGCAGAAACCTCATCTTAAAATACTTTGGGAATCTCACAACAGCTTGCTCAGTGCCTTCCATATAAAATATTTCCAATAAATACTGGTTGACTGATTAAACCTCCAAAAGAGCACTTATTCTTAGGAAAGGAACAAATAGAAATCGAAAGATAGAAAAATAAAAATTAAAGGTAGAGAAACAATACCTATAAACTACTCTCCTTGAATAACTTTTTTTTTTTTTGAGACAGGGTCTCACTCTGTTGCCTAGGCTGGAGTGCAGTGGTGTCACCATAGCTCACAGCAACCTCCACCTCCTGGGCCTAAGCAAACATCCTGCCTCAGCCTACTGAGTAGCTGGGACTACAGGTGTGTGTCACCACACTCGGCTAATTTTTAAATTTTTTGTAGAGATAGGGCCTTGCTATGTTGCACAGGCTGGTTTTGAACTCCTGGCCTCAAGCAATCCTCCCACCTTGGCCTCCCAAAGTGCTAGGATTACAGGCATGAGCCACCATGCCTGGCTCCTTGAATGATTTTTAATGTGATTTTGGTGAGCTTATTTGTTAGCAAATAAACTTATTTATAACTGCTTTTGCTTGGATGTTAACAGAAGATGTTTTGTTTTTGGATAATGGCTATTTTTGAAAAAGCATAAATATGTGGAGTTCACATGAAGATCTTAACTTATATGATTTCCAACATATTTAAAAGCATAACGAGGTAAGCCACAAACAAGAGAATCTTGTTT
This sequence comes from Eulemur rufifrons, assembly GCF_041146395.1. Taxonomy (NCBI): domain Eukaryota; kingdom Metazoa; phylum Chordata; class Mammalia; order Primates; family Lemuridae; genus Eulemur; species Eulemur rufifrons. The sequence goes on along the minus strand of NC_090986.1, from coordinate 70,407,688 downwards.
TAATTTTTAAACCTTGGCAAAATATCTTAAAATTCAGGAAACATCTAAAACATATTATAGGATAGACTTATTTAGTTAAATACATCTAACCAAGTCTTAGAGTAGCCTTATGTGAACTTCTGAAATGGATATTTAAAAACATGAAGAAAAAAGATATTGTTCTAATATTAACAATAATATCTCCAAAATGTTTATGAAATGTAAATGAGTAATTCAGGTGAAATTTAAAGCTGACTGCTAATTTCATTATTTTAAAATAAGAAGTTCAAAGAAGTTCCAAGACTTAAGCAAAGATTCTTCAAAGAAAAACTAAAGACATTAAATAACCACTAATGGAGTCTATTTTTGAATCTTTTAAAAATGATAAATTCAAGAATACCTATACAGTATATATCACTGTTATACAGAATACATGGGAATATGAACACATTTAAGGATGCTAAAGGGCTCCACTGGGGCTGTATCATGTTTATCTTCCAAGAGAGCAATAGAACAGATGGTAGGATCAATTGAGAATGTATAAAAATATTTAGGGAAGGTATGTATGAACACTACGCAATAAGCTATTGAAGGTGCCATTTGCTATCTTGATTAATTCTTTTATAATTTTCTCATTGCTCAAATACTGATCACCATGCGAGGGGCTTATATTATCTATAGCACATGAAGGGAAATGGAAAGCCATGCTGCAGTTTCCTGGACCTGTGGCAGATGCTTGTCTTGTCTCTTGGAGATGACCTTCTATGAGACAGGTATGGTTCTATGAGAATAATCTGGACTTGTACAACAAGCCTACAGAGCTGCAGTATACACAGCATCTGCAGTGGACAACTGCTGATCTCTAGTCAGTGGATCAGGTTATCCTTTCTTTCTATAGAATGGAGGCCAATTCTGTGGGGACCAAAGGCACTAAATCAAACACTATGATTTAGAGATGGAAGAATGGATGAAGACAAGATATAAACACATTGTTTTTGGAATAGATCCCTTGATGTCTGGCTAAGAGCAGTATGAGGCAGAAGATTTAGACCACAGCACAGTCTAATTTTAAGTAACACTGTATTTCTAGGAAAAATTTAAAGAGTTTTCAACCAACACAAGTTCTAAGTGAAAAGAATTTACACCACTACAAACAAAAACAAAACATATGGCTCCTTTCTCCTGCCACCAAAAATAAATACAGGTGCCAACTATCTCTGCCTAAATAACTTCAACAGTTCTGTAATTCGTCTCTTGCTTCCTGTTTCTCCAATCCGTCTTTCTTCCTTCACCAAACAGATTATCCTTTTGCCTCCCAATATATTTTTTTAAAAAGGAAAAAATTTACTCACAAAACTATTAAATTAGTATTGGTCTATTTTCATTAATTGTTTTTGTTTGCAAAAGCAACTTTTTATTTGTGTTTTCTACACAGATAATTACACCATGCTTGCAATATCACAGTTTTTTTCACACTGTCTAATATTTTAGGTATTAGTCCATCCTACTATATAGTCTCCATTATCATCAGCTCTACTGGCTGCATATAGCCAGGGGATATAGCTATGTTTCCTATTGTTGGAAAGTATTTTAAAATTTCTAGTATTTTATAATTATAAATAATGTGCTGAATATCTTGGACACATAATTTTTTCCTTTTCTTATCCTCTGTGCCATCAGTAAACTGAGGAAGTTGGACTAGCTAATCTCCAAGCTCTCTTCCCATTTTAAATCCCCAGGAATGTGATATTCTCTATGGTTAATAGATTAACCTTTTCCGAACACTAATGAGAGCCCATAGAGTATACAAAATACTGGACTAGATGCTCAGGATATTAAAATAATTTATTTCTATGAAAAGGATAATCTAGGCTTCTACACTTGAACTTAATCTTTAAGAGGTTTTGTGACTCTGTCATCAGTATATGTTGAAAAAAAATTAGAATTTCTTCATATTTTGTTTCAGAATCATTGGGGTGACGGATAAACCTTTTATTCCATGGGTTCTCAAAGTCTGGTGTGCCTAAGGGTAACCTGGGAAATTGTTAGAAGTGTAGATTCTGGTTCCTACCCATAGAGTCTTTTAGAGTCTTGATTCAATGTGTCTGGAATTGGTCTAGGAATATGCATTCAAAAACAAAAACAAAAAACAAAAAAAATTTTAAAAACCCTCTCCAGATAATTTTGACCATGCATTGAAAAATACTGCTTTATTCTTCTGTCTGACCGCTTTAGTAGATGAGCTGTTGAGAATATAATGGACAATTACTGGACTTGATATACTATACCTACATTTTAAAGTGAAAAAATGATTAAAACAAAAACAAATTACATAGAATAATTCCTTAATATTTTTTCCTCCAAAAGTTATTAACTCCAGTTTTTCAAGCATATTCTACAAAATGAAGAATTTAACATCAGTGATTTTTTTTTTAATATCCTAAAAGGAGAGTTACAAGCTTGTCAGATTTTAAGGCATAGTGCTTTTCTAAGAGAAACAAAGTTAAAACAAATTTAAACTTTGAATAAAACTCAAAATACACCACTTAAATTTACCAGTATGGGGAAAAAAAAAAAAAAGGCAAGTTGACTGGTTAAAAAATGCATCATTTAGAAGTCTGCCTTTTATTATAACTGAATGGAGACTCTGTGTCCTAAAAAAATATTAAAAAGAACTGCTTGCATCCTAAAGCAAAGAGAAGTCCACATCCTTCTTGTATATACTCTTTTTTTTTAAAAAAAAAAAAATCAATTCTGAAATGTGCCAATCCTTTATACACTTTCTAAAATTAAAAAAGTCATTTTTTTTTTCTTTTTGGAAGGAACTTCATTTTTAAGAGATAAAATATAAAAGTCTACTTCTTGCTAAATGTATATATAAAAAAGGAAATACAAGCTGCTGCCCTGTGCCAGTTAATGAAGTCTCACCTGAGCAATTGATTCTTTTTCCAAATGAGCTCGGGATCCACACGCAATAGCCATTTGATCCTGAGGAAAAAAGCAATGAAATAGTTTTTTAATATTTAAATATTAATAAAAATATTTATTTCCAATATGAATGTTTCATTTTTAGAAATTTATTTTTTAAAAAATTAACACTGAAAAATTTTTAAAGGTTTATTGAGGAGTTTAGAATATGTACAGCTTGAAAAGCCTAATCATACTTATGAAGAGGACACTGAATTTTGCTTGAATAGAGCTACATATAAAGGGCATGTGTTACTTTAAAATTTGTATCTTTAAATGATGTTTTTCTGAATAAAAATACTATATCAATGTTATTTGAGAAAAAAAATTAGTAATATTAGAAAGAAAAGGGTTATCTATAGATGGTATGATTTGCATATCTTGAAAATCCAAGAACAGCAATTAAAAAACTACTATAAAGAATTTTAAAAGATTAGCGAGCATATTTGAATATATGTATAATATAAATGTTAGCCTTCATATGTATAAATAATCAGAAGATATAACAAAAGACAGTATTTATAAGATCAATAAAAAATAAAAATTGAGAAATAAACTTTACAAGAAAGGTGGCAAGATCTAAATAAAGAAAATATGAAATGCTAATAAGGGAAACAAAAGAATCTACTACACAGAGGGTCATACCATGATCATGGATGACAGGATGTGATAATAGCATTAAAAAGTTAATGCTCTCTAAATTAACCTATGAATTTAAGGTCATACTAATAAAAATAGCAAAATTATTTTTTATTGAACTAGACAAGCTGAAAAAATGAACAACAACAACAAAAAAAAAGAATCAGGAAAATTCTAAGATTAAGGAAGGACTAGTCCCCCAAAATTTAAAAATAGATTATAAAGCTACAATAATTAAAACTAAGGTACTAGAATGTGAATAGACAAATCCATGGATGGGAATGGAAAGGCCAGAAACACACATTAAAAAGCCATGTAAGTACTTAGAATATGATAAAGGTGATATTTTAAATCAGTGGGAAAGAGATAAACTGATAATGGTGTGGGACATCTCGGTAGCCACTTGGAAACAAAATTAAGTTAGACCTAAGCCTCTTAACTGAATACTAGGATATAGTTCAGAGACAGCCATCTTAAATGTAAAATATCAGAAATCATTTTGTAAATGATCTCAAGGAAGGCAGAAGGCAGAAGGCACAAGCACACAAAACCCAGAAGAAATGATACAGCAATTTGACAATAAGACTTTTAAAAACTGTGTGACAAAATAACAACAAAAATCCAACGATATTCAAAGTCAAAAGACAAACTGGAAGAAAATACTGGCAATTTATATTACAGACAAAAGGTTTATTTCCAAAATGCATAAAGTGCTTCTATGAATTAGTAAGAAAAATACCCAACAATCCAATTAGATAAAAGGCAAAGGCCGTGAACAGAGTCCATAAAAAGCAAGTGAAAATAGCTCTTAACTGAAAAGATTTTCAGTCACATTTATACCAAAAGCAATGCAAATAAAACCTATCAGTTTTTATGATAGCATGCCTGACACTCTCTATCCACAGCAATTTGATAACAGTTATCAAAATTAAAAACATACATATAACTTGACCCAGGATTCCAATAATTCTTCCTATAAATACATTTGCATATGTTTAAAATGACTTTCATGTAGGTTAACAATTTCAATATTGTTGGAAGCAGCAAACCTGCATATCCACCCAAAGGGACTATGAAGGTGTGAAAGAATGAGGAAGTACTTTTATATATTAATACGGCTCAATCTCCAAGTTACGTTGTTAAGTGGAAATAAGGGAACAGCATATGATGCTACAATTTGCAATTTTAAAAAGAATACATACACAGTACACAGCTTCCCCATAAAAGAAATGGATAACATTACATCTAGGGGCAAATGAGAAATGAAAGATGGAGGTACTTACATTATCTTCTTATATAACATTTGAATTTTGAACTATTCACAAAAGTAAAGTGTTCACTCTAAGAAACTGGCAAGTATATAAATTTACATATCTGATAAACTTTAAACAGAAAAGTTATTATCTCACTACCTAAAAGCAGCCACTGTGTTGTAACATTTTATTTCCATGTGTTCTTTTTTCCTCTGCATTAAAAAAAAAATAGCTGAAATTTATTCACGTATATTATGCTCCTTTCCACCTAAAAATTTCTCATGTTCAAGTTCATCGCTTTTGAACTTTTCATTATGAGTATTTTCAAATGTACACAAAAGTGGGGAGAATAGGAAAATGAAGCTCCATGTACCTACCACCTGGCTTCATTAATTATCAACACATGGCCAAATCTTGTAAAGTCCCTCACGAGCATCCCAAACAACCTGGGATTATTTTGAAACAAATGCTAGACATCACATGTTACAAACTGATATATATTTCAATCATAATATCACAATTATAATAAAACATTGACAATAATTCCTGAATATCATCAGATACACAGTTTTCAAATTTGCCAAATTATCTCATAAAAGTTTTCAGTTTGTTTAATCAAGAACCAAAAAAACCCCATACAAATTGGCTTATATGTCTTCTATCCATGGGTTCCTCCTACCTCTTTTAAATTATTTTCTTGTAATTTATTTCTTGAGGAAACTCATTTGTCCTATAGTTTCCCAGGGTTTGGATTTTGTTGACTGCATCCCCATGGTGACATTCAGCATACTCTTCTGTCCCCCGTACTCCCTGTAAACTGGTAGTTAGATTTAGAGGCTTGCTAAGATTCAGGCTGGATTATTTTTCAAGAACTAGTCATTAGTAGTGTTGCATGGTAGTTTTTCTTTTTTGTGTGTCAACTGTGAGGGCAATACAACATTTCACTGTATAGATTTATCTCAAACTTTGACCATCTACCTATTCACTGACCATTTCTAATTTCATGTTATTACAAACAGGTGCCTGAAAGAATATTTTTGAATATAAAACTATCTGTATTTTGGATTTCTTTCTTTGGAGACAGCCATAGAAATAGAATATTAAGTTAAAAGTTTGAATTTTTTAAAATGCATATGGGCCAAACTGTGATACTATTTCATCAAATCCTTGTCAGTTCTAATTATTCTAATTTTAAATCTGCAAATTTAATAAGGCAAAGATTTAACCACATGTGATTTAATTTACCTTTTGTTTTGTAAAATAAAAAGGTAAATTAAATAGCACTAGTTGCACTATCTTAGGCACCAGAGATGCAGTGAAAAGGCCCCTCTTCTAGCAAAGCTTACCTTCCAATGGGACAGAGAACACTGATTAATTTACATAATACTTACCTAAATTCTAACTTATCACAGGGATACACATTTCCACATGAAATCAATTTCTATCCAATAGGTCCATATTTCTTCAAGAACCAAAATTTTAAATCTTTTCAGCTATAAATCATTCTAAAATCTTATATACTTTCCTGACTTTTAAAAGAGCATTTTCTCTTGACAATCATGGGGATATTAAATTTCTGAAAATTTCTGTGGTTAGCACAAATTATGGTTGTTAAGATCAAGGTTTTAATCTTCTAAAACAGGGGTCAGTAAACTACGGCCTATAGGGTCAAATTCAGCCTATTTTTGAATGGCCTCTGAGCAAAGAAAAGGTTTTTATATTTGTAAACGTCGTTTAAAGAAAAGAAGAGAATACTGTTTCAAAAAACGTATGTGATTCACAAAGCCTAAAATATTTTATTCTCTGGCCCTTTACGGAAAAAGTTTGCTATTCCCTGTTCCAGGAGATACTCACTTCTGAACTAGGTTTGTTGGCATTAAATCCCTGCTCTAATAGGCAGCTCTACTTCTGAGCCACCTTCTCCAATGATTTGGGAAACACAGTTTGAGATCTGCTGAGACAGACTCTCCTGAAAGTTTTCTGTACAGTCCACCTCTTTTTACATTTTGAAGACTGCCCTTTTAATTTTGCATTCTTTCTTGTTTCATTTCACAAAGACCTCAGCAAAATGCTTGTGGAATTGCCTGGTCTCTAAAACAAATGATTTTGAAAGTTAAGGGTTCTCTTTTGGAAGCCTGTCTTCTACCCACATATCGAGCAGGTGAAAACAAATATATTAGCCTGTTAGACTTGCCCACGTGGTCCACAAAAAAAGGGGGAGGCACTAATTATCATGTTCTTTTAAGGAATAACCAAAGTATGCATGCACATGTGAAACACTGGTATACCAAAACCACGCCTGGCCAAGGATTACACTGAAGACAAAGAACATTGAGGATCATTAGTAAGCAATCACTCCAGACTGAGTTGTGTGTGTGGTTAATATCTGCTTCCCACAGATTTTAATGTAATTTTACCTCATAACTCTGTCATATCCATTACCTCTAGAAATCTGTGGGCTTAAAAACCTAAAAACTAAACTTGTTAGAAGTATGTCTAAATGAGAATTTAAGATTTAAGTCATGGCTTGAGGAACTACCCTATGATCATGAAATAGACACTTTTTGTCATATATTTTGCCTGTTCAGCGATTTTCAATTCCATTTAGAAAAGGCAAAGTATATTTTTGTCAAAAGAGGTAGAATAACCACTGGTTAGGAAATTGAAAATCTAGGAGGAAAGCTATGCACATTAAACAAAAAAAAAAATGTGGGAAAAGAAAACAAAAATAAAATGTTTAGAACTAAAATGTAAACGCCCTACTTATGTGTATCATACAAAACTCTAATTAAATTATGTGCATTTAATTTAAAACCTTAAAACAACAATTATCTTCAGGAAAGAAACTGTAGGCAACTTTTCTAAAATGACCTTGTAAGAATCATCAAACCAGAACATGTGACCTGGTTACTCTAAGAGGAAATATAAGCACGAAGTCATAGTAAATTTCTTTTTGTTGTAATTAAACAACAAAAAAAAAATCAGCTGAAAAGAAAGAAAACATTAAAAACCATTGAAAAAATTACTAGATAAATTACTGAAATGGTCAAAACAATATTGTAAAAGGCATTTAAATTAACTACTGCCATCTAGTGAGTCAGTCCTATAATTACAGGACTTCACCACTTTGAAACCCATATTCCTGTTTCATTATTTTCAGAACTACTCCACTCACTACTTTTATTACGGCTTAGGGAAGTATATGCAAGGCATACTTATCAAATTTGTGGCTTAAGTAAATTGAGAAGGGAACAGCTATTGCATTAAAGATAGAATAAGAACCTTTAGAGACTGAAATCTAACAAGTTGAAGTTTAATAGAGATAAACAGCCACACTTCCATTTCTGAATAAAACAAGGCAAAAGAACAAAGGAAAAAAAAAGTACCAGTATAGGGATGGGAGAACAAGGCTCAAAAGCAACATATATGAGGAAGAGTAGGCAGTACCCACATGAGGTAACAACGTAATATGGTAACCAAATCCACATACACTGAAGCATCTTCAGTGGAAGAAGAAACAGAAATACGCTATGTTTCTACACAGGTAGAACTACTGACAGCCTAAAATAGAGAAGACATCTGGAAAACAGCTTTGACTCTCTGAAGGGCTGTCACACAGAAGTGGAGTAGACCATTTGGTGTAGCTACAAAAGATAGAACCAACTGAAGGGGATGATTAAAAGGAGACAGATTTGCATTTAATGTAAAGAGGAACTTTATAACTGAGTTGAGACAGAATAAGCTGCTTGGGCACCACTAGAGCTATACAAGCAGAGGTTGAAAGATCACTTGGTATTAATAGTTATCTGGTCTGCTGCTTGTTTGTGTACATAAAGGATGTACTGTATTGTCTACTTTTGTGCTATAACCGAAGAGCTGAGTAGCTGCAGAGACTATCTGGCTTTAAAGCTGAAAATATTTACTATCAGGCCCTTTACAGAAAAAGTTAGCCAACATCTGAATTATATAATTAAGATTTCTTCTCATTTCTCTATGCATGTTAGCTTCAGAATGTAAGTTTTCTGAGATTGCTCTTAGAAAACTGACAGTTTATAAGCTTTATCAGAATCAGAATCATCCTAACTCAAAAAACTTTTTCACTGGGTTTATTAAAAAACTATCGATTTTGGAACTTCAACTACTATCATTTATCTGTCTTCTTTCTATCATCTCCAAATATGTAATATATATTGATAAAACTTAATAAATTGAATTCAAATTGATTCAATTGAGTTGTGATATTCTTTTAAATAATTAGGCATACTTTAAGATACTGTAAAACCAAGGCTGTGAATTAACAGCTTAATCATAATCATATGCTTTAATTCTTTAAAACTCTTAATATTTACAGTAACAATGCAGTAAACTGGATTATGACAAGGAAAAAAGATAGCATCAGAACTTTCCTTTTTGGAATAGTATAAAAGAACTGGATTCACAAGAAGAAAGTTCAGGGTTTTTTTTTCCTGTTATTGTTTGGTTCACTCCTTAACTTTGGCTTAATCATTTAATTTTTCTTTGCCCTACTGTAGAATGACATAAAGTTAACTGCTAAAAATCTGACTCCTTCTGCCCTCCCTCCCACTCATGGCTCTCCAAGCCAGAAGAATAATTCAGGAGGAACATTTAGCAAGTCTCTGTGGGTGCTCTGGGGAGAAGCCGGAGATCAAACTGAGAAACTTAACCAACTGGATTTTCCTTTTAGTCTATCATGATTTACTAAAAGGTGGGAAAAGAAATACTTTTTTAGTAAGAGTGAACTGTAACATATCCAATAACAAATTAGTATCATATGGTATAAGGCAGAACTGTCCAAGAGAACTTTCTGTGATGATGGATGCTATCTAATAAGATACCTGCTAGCCGCAAGCATTTGAAATGTGGCCCATGAGCCTGAAGAACTAAATTTTTATTTAATTTAAAGTAGCCACGTGTGGTTAGTGCTACTGTTTTGAACAGCACAGGTGTAAGGGATATTTTTACAGCTAATTCTTTTAAGCATTATATTAATTCATTTCCTATCTTAAAAATAGTATCTGTTAGCAATAAAGGGGAGTAGAGGTTGAGTGATGGTGTGGGGAGATGCAAAACTTCACAAACAGTAAAATTAAATAAGTAAATATTCCTAGGAAGTAAGATATACAGTAAGTTTTAGTGTAATTATTAAATTTTGGGGGTTTTGTGTATATGTTTACTTTTTTGTTATTTAGTTTTTGCTATAATGAATAGAGACTATTTTAATAAATATATAAATAATATTCAGTTCTAAACAAGGTCTATTTTATTCATAGATAGTTCTATTTATTGATCTTATTTTGGTTCTCAATCTGTTTCCTTAGTTATGTAATTTCTCTTTTAATATCATTCTAGTCTTGTCATCTCACCTTTGAACTCCTGTGTTGTTGAATTCTCATTTTCATTAAGTATTATTTCTTTAGCCAAAATGCTCACATGTAATTTTGTCCTTTTCCTTGGATTACATTGTCTTTCAAGTGGGTTTATCTTTCTTTTGTATGGAACTTTAATTCTTTTCTTATAGTAATGTGTTGGTGTAGCTGCCATTTATTTTTCATTTTGTCATGATTAACACGGGCAGCTCTCCTACAGAACAGGTGAATTCTCCTTGACATACTTCTACCTTTTCCCCCTCTAAACTAGCGTTTTTAAGGCCTGAGTATTATACCTGACATGGGGGTTAAAGGAGGAAGGAACCCTCCCCTGGAGCTCCATGTGGCTTTGGTGGGTTATTTGGGTTCACCTTGCTCTCATGAGATTTGTCAAGTGCTCCATACAAGGGCATATATCACTGAGTAATGAATTTAATCACATGGGTCTGTGCCCCCAACTTAGCTTTAAGTCCTAAAAGTAGCAAGCCCTAACAAGTTTTCTTGCTTCTGCTGAAATCCTGACATATGATGTTATGGTAGATAGGTGTATTGTTTGATGTTGTCCAAGGGTGCTATATCATTCTGTTTGATTCTTTCCAGATTGGGAGGTATTTGGTAAAAAGCTCAAGATTTGGCAAATTTACCTTCTTTCTCTACATGGCTTTTGAAAGGTGGGAGAATGACACTAAGATTTTCTTTCTTTCTTTGACCTCTACTTTTTGAAGTTATAGCACGAAGTTTTACATAATCTTTTGAGTGGTTGCTGTTTGATTTTTGTTGTTGTTGTTTCATCAAAAAATGCATTCTGTGATCCAGTTTCATTTCACATCTTTACCTGGAAGTCTCTTTTTAAATAAAAGCTGGGCTATGCTTTGAAATAAAAGCCTTAAGTGAATATGCACAATAAATATTAAAATTTGGGTAGAAGCAATCAGAAATCAAGACAGAAAAATGGCCACAATATTAAATAAGTAATTGTCAAGTCAATCTCATAAACTCAGTCAATGTCTGTAACAAAATGATCAGCTCTTCTTTAGGACTATAATATTTATACAAGAATTTCACACTAAAACCCCCCAATTTTTAAACTTACAGGTAAATTCCCTTTTAATTTTTACTTTAGACCCCCTTATTCTTGATTGAATGTCATTTAAACAATATTCTTACACTCACAGGCCAGGGCTGCAGATCATTTAGTCCCTTTTCTAATTTCTCGACATCCGGAAACTTTGTGGCTCCATCAGCATCTGCCATGAGGATCTTTTCTCCGCGAGAACTGAAAACACCCTGCATTTAAAAATTTCAAGGAAATGAAAATTGCTTAAAATTAAGGTTAAATTCAATGACATTTCCGTTTGTTCGGTTTTACTTAAAATACCTAACAGTGAAATATTAAGTATGAGATGGTAGAATGAGGCCAAAGTTCACTGAAAATAAATTACTATAAATTAAGATTCCCCCTAACTCTATTTATTGCCTATCTTTATTATTTTAAAAACTTTGTGAGGTCATACTACTGATACCTTGAAAAATATCAACATACTAAAATAGGTTTGGACAAAATAAAGATGCTCTACACTGCTAAGAATAAAAAAGTAAAATACATAATATATATGTATTTTATATGTGTCATAATGCTTAAAAGGGATCGAGGGCTGTTTGGAACCACATATAAAGAACATGTTTATGAACAGGTTGAACAATCTAACATACAGACTTGCTGTGAAATACATCATAAAATAGATGTTTAGTACTCTTTATTATAGGATCTAAATCATATTAAATTACTTGAATAAAGAAATACAGAATGTCACTAAAATTTAAAAATTATAGATATATCCAAATGTTATTTTATATCATATAAGGCATCTGACACTTAGCAAAATTAAGCCACTTAATTTTTAACTGATTGGTCTTTGTGTGCAAATTATGGCTCTATAATGAGTGTGTATTTCATGCTGAAATAAACTGCACGTCAACTCTTAATTTCTATGGTGTGTTTGAATGAATTTCTTATTTCTTAAGTGCAACTATATTTATGGTTTGATATAGTAAAATATAGACAAGATATCTACAAATAGAGGCAGAAATGAGATCTGAGATCATTTATTCTATGGTATAAATAAGCCTGCTAATTAGTATCTGTACTGTCTTTTTATCACATCCATTAGAATATGTATAAAAAAGCAGAAATAAAAATGTCATATTTAACATCTGAACGACATATATGAAATTTTAGAAAAGAGAAAACATTACAAGATATAAAAACTAAAGCTATTAGTTTGAAATGGAAAAAGAAAAACACAAGTGACTATTTCAATGATACATGGGAAGGGTGAACTGGAAGTTACTATTTAGCACTAATGGAAGACCGCCTAGAGCTCTCACACACGCTTAAGCCTACTCTCCCATTCTATCTGTGGCCTTCGCATCACTGCCAGAGTCCTTGAAAGGGTAGTTGACCCTAGCGGCTGGCTCCCATCCACATTTCCTCAATCATCCTTTACACCCTCTGACTATTTCTCATGTGCCTCATTTCCTCAAGGAACTTTCCGATTCTCCTTTTTCCCTGACTTCCTCCTTGCCAAGGTAATGGCTTTCTACTATCACCTGACATACATGGATGGCTCACTCACACCCTCTCACTCTTCTGGATACCACTACTTGTAACCTCAAATGTAATATGGCTCGAACTCACATATTCCCTCTCATACCAGCTTCCCCTCCAGTGTTTCATTCTTTCTACTAATGGCATCATCATCCTCCTCCCCGCTACCCAACGCTACCAGTACTCATTCTTTTCCCGGATCGCCAGATCTAATTCTACCTCTTTTAATAGCAACCACATTTGTCCCCACCTTTTCTTCTCTCGTGTCATTATCTTAATCCCAATGACTATTCATCACCCTACAATGCTACACTCACTGCTGGCTGATTAATTTTTAAGTGTCACTTGGTCAATGGTAAAAAGTTTAAAAGCCCCTAGTCTACAGTTCATGATCTGAACTCAGCCACCCCTCCAGCCTTATCACTACAGTCCAGCCACACGAAGCACCAGTGGATCCTTTACTGTGGCTTGTTCTTTCACACCTCTGTGCCTTTGGTCATGTTCCTCCTCTGCTAAGCTCCCAGTTCCCACCAACTTTTTTTGTGTGAATAATGCCTAAACCTCCTTGAAGACTCTATTCAGAATTTCTCTCCCCTGGGAATTCTTTTCTGCTTCTCCCAGATGGAGGGTGGTGCCAAGATTTTGCATATATTTCTATTGTATAATAGCATTTACAACACTATATTGCAATGGTGTTTCCCTACTAAGCTGTGATATCCTCAAGGATAGAATGAGTGTCTTTCATCTTGGTTATCTTTAATAAAGTGCAATGTTGGCTGAATAAACAAACAAATGGATAGATTTAAAGCCCATTTAAATTGATGATATTGCATCAATCCTACCTTCTCTCTCTTTTCACATATCCTGTGAGCCAGTCGGAGTGAATCGCTGTTTCTAGTACATATCCCAAGAGTTCCTACTTCTGTTTTTTCTGGCTTTGCTGAATGGCATGCCCTTTTCTTAAATCTTTCTTTATAAAGTTATCAGAGGGGTTAAGAGCATAGATTTCAGAGTTAAATTAACCTAACACAAATCTTGACTATACCTCAGCATCTATGTGACTTTGGATAAGTTACTTTACCTATCTATGCCTCACTTTCCTCATCTATACATATAAACAAAATAACAGCACCAAGCTCATTTGACACTGTGAGGAGGATTACATGTCACAATCATGGTGAAGTGGTTAGTTTATCTCCAGTTCACAATCAACGATCGGTACATGGAAGCTGGCATTCACCACCGTTGGAACCCTGGCTTCAGTGACATCTCTTTTGTGAAATCTGCTATTTCCCTCACACGGCTGAGACTACTAGTTACCTACCCAAGACCTGCTCTTTCCTTCTTCCTTCCTGATTTGGTTGGGAATAAAAATGTTAAGAAAACAATTCTCAGCCTTCCTTGGAAGTAGGGGTGGCCCTGTGACACTATTCTGGCCTATAAGATGTAAGTGAAAGTTATCAGGTGGAGCTTCTCAGAAAGCTCCTTTAAAAAGGGTCAATCCAGCTGGCATGCATCTTTTACATTCTGCCCTTCTCCTTCCTGTTTGGAATGTGGATGCAACAGCTAGTGCTCCAGCAGTCACCTTGTGTACATGAGGAAGAAGGAGTGAAAAGGTAGAAGCCCAGGTTTCTGATGACACTGTGGAATTGCTGAACAAGTCCTGGACTGCCTACCTCGAGACTTCTTTTTATGGGGGAAAAATAAGTAAATAAACCTCTAAGTAATTTAAGGAACTGTTATATGGGTTGTCTTTCACATATCTTGATTTTTGAAACACCTCAGCTGAAAGAAATGTCTTCTTTCTTAGCACTCCATCTGCGTGTCTCTCATAAGTACAATCACCTTCTTTTTTACTTATGCAAATGCTTAGCCTACACATCTCATCATGGTAGAACCAAGTCAGATTCATCTTAGTTTACACATCAAGCATAACACAGTGCCTTCATATCGGTAAAACACAAAAGCATTTTGTAAATTGCAAAAATAAATAATACAAATAACATAATCTTATTATCTGGTATTTATATTAAAGATACACAGAGGTACATAACATTTTAAACTTTGATTAAGATAAAATGTATTTTTATTAATCACCCAGTATTTTATAGTTATGACATGGTATTTTTAGATTTGATTAAAAACGTATGAAGTTATTTATTAAGAATATATTGTCACTAATTTGAATTGCTGGTATTCAACCAGCCAGCTGTAGAACATACATGTATAAGTCTGCAAAAGAGGTTATTCAAAATACTTTTAGGTAAAAGATGTTGAAAATACATATTACCATCCTAACAGCTCCGCCTTTCCCACGATTCTTCACCAGCGTTATCACTCGTATTTTGTCACTTCCATATCTCTGGCAATATTTAAAAGCTACCTGTCAAATTATATAAAAGTCAGAATAAGATTAAGTTGGACTCTAAGAGAGTTATATAAACTGGGTTTCTCATTTTGGCTCAAACACTGCTATTGAAGTTCACCCCTTTTTGTGACAGGATTATGCCCACTATACATTTTGATGGCCCAGAAGAGTTGTAGAATTCCTGGTGCTAGGATATGACACTGACCTGCTAGGCTGAAGTCACAATTCAATTTCCTACAAGCAAATCACCAGAATAGGCAGTGATCTTCTCTTCTCTTAATTCCTCTACCTAAGCCACTGAGCTGCTAGAAAAAACAGAAGTTGTGTGCTAACTGACTGGTACAAACTTGTGATGGGCCCTCAATACTGGTTAGCAACATGTTTACTTGTTCTGGTCAGCAATTATTCCCCAGAGAGGTTGTTTGTATTCTGGACCATTTCCCCTCAATTTTTTTTTCACTCAAGCTCCTCTCTCTCAGCAGATATCTATACTATGACTTGTTCTTCCTCTTCTGAATCTTCAATCTCTTGCTCTCTCCACTGGGTCCACAGCCTCAAACTTGCTAAAACCACAAGCATCCTATAATCTTCCCTTTGACTTCACAATTATCTTAAGCAACTGCCATCACTCTCTGATTTATAATCCAAGTCATGAAACAGTGATATACATTTGCCATCTACATTTCCCCATCACTCATTTATTCTTTTTTTTACATTTAAATTTTTAATTTTTTTAGGTCTTTTTCTGTTTAATTTCCAAATATTAAGAGGGTATTTTTGTTACATGGATATATCCACTGTAGCATGGCTCACACCCTTTGTTTTTTTCCCACACGCCCTTTCTATTTAACTTTACTCCATCAAAGGCACCCTCCCTTTTGACAGTCATTTCCATACAGCTGTAAAGTCATCTTGATTTGGTGTTTGCCCTCCTCCAACTATTCCTCTTCAGTTTTCATCACAAACTCCTCTTGCTCAGCTTGCCCCTTAAATGCTGATGATCACCACAAGGACCAACCCTACCCTGTATAACCACACAGCGTGTGGGCAACCCTGGGCCATTTTCTCTTCTGGATACATAAGCTCAGTGGGAGCCACTGCATAGGTTTAATTACCACTTATATTATGAATCTCAAATGTCTGTCTATAGTCCAGGCTTCTCTCCTGTGCCACCTACAAAAACCGCAGAATTTCATTCATCTCCTCCTTCTATTCCTGCTCTGTCCATATTCCTCACTGCAGCAAATGGCATCACCACCTCCCAAGTTGCTCAAGCTAAAAGCCTGAGAAGCACTTTCCCTTTCAATCACCTGTCACAATTCCCTGGCTACTATAACTCATCAAATCGATTTCTAAAATGCCTCTCAGCTCCACGCCATCCCCACATCTTACTGACCTCATTCAGGGCCTTATCCCCTGAAGTCTCCACGTCTCTAGCCTGACTCCCCAATTCATTCCCCAAAGTTTATAAGTAACCTTTCTAATACGGAAATTGGTTCATGTTTGCCCTGTTCCAACATCCTCAATGATGACCTACTGCTTAGTATGAGTTCCTCATCATGGCATGGGAGACCCTTTGTGATGTGGCCCTCACCTAACCTTTTTAGCCAGTTTCTGAGGCTGCCCCATTAGTACCTTATATATCAACAGTATTTGAGATTTCTAGAACATACTATGCTCTCATACTTCTATGCCTTTTCTTGGAACACTGCCTTCTAGCTTTTCCACCTATCGGGCCAGCTTAACACTCAGCTGAAACACCATTTCTTTTTCCTAGCTTCCATGCCCATCCTCACCTTCCCCCAGGAAAAACGAAAGTATAACTCTAATAATATATACTCCTAAGGCATTCTCTCATTCAGCTGTTACTTTACTCATTACAGAATGCAACTGTCGACTTTCCCAATTAGGGTGTTAGCTACTTAAAGGCAAAGATTAATATTTCTAGTGCCCGACAGAGTCTGGAGTTGATCAGTCTGAATGAGCAAGTGCAGCCAGGGTCCCTTGCACACACTCCTGCTGTAGCACGGTGGCAGGTGCTGTTAGCCAGCTGCCTATCCAACAAACAACGCCCTTTCTTCCTTGCCGTTATGGACCTGATCCTGCACAGTGACAACTGTGCAGCCCTAGGGGATGAACCAGGATTGCTCTAAGTCCTCTTTGCCAAGTACTTCTGCAGCCTCCCTGGCATGCCTGGGTGGTCATGTCACCAAGGTCTGGCTCTGAACTCTGGGTATGGTAGAGAGTGTCGAATGGAGGGAGGGAAGAGAGGAGTAGGGACTTCTGGAAAAGATTTTTATTCCTAGTTAAAAAGGAGAGAGGCACACAGATTCTTAAAGGCCTGGCAGTCTCTTATTGCTTCAGGACACGTAATATTCAGAGCTGTGGTCATTTTGTGATGAGGGAGTACGTGAAAACCAAGAAGATATGGACCCGGCAACTTCACAGTTTAAATGCTGAGCCAACATTAGAATCTACTATGTCCAGACTTCTTGGCATATGAGATAATTAACACATTAACTGCCATATGAGTTGTATGTAACTCGTGCTAGTTTTGAGCCCAGGGCCTCGTGAAGCAAAGCCTGGGCAAAACCCTCCAGTTGGTTCGTGAAAATCTTACTTGTTGATGTTCTTAATGTTACAGTTAATGTTGGCAATTCTAAAAATGTGGATTAAATGAATAGAAGTCATTAACAAATTTTTCATTTAATTAGAAAGGATTTTGTTTTTGAAATTTTAATTCTATTTTCATAATAAAACACCATGGCCCCAAGGAAAACATTTTTTTTCCCAATGTGGCAGTCAATGTGTCAAATGCCTTTATTATCTAAGCTACTCTTCCAGATGATAAAAATACCAAACACATCGTGCTCTAATTACTTGGATCATGTCTCTGCTATGAGAAGCAAACTCCTTCAAGGCAGAGAGTGGTCTTGCATCTTTGTATTTCAGTGCCAGTCAGAGCCCCTGATTCCTGCTCAACAGCTCAAGAAATAGCTATTCAAAGAACAATTTATTTGTGCTATTGATGTTTACCCTGAAATGGCACAAAGTTTGATGGTCATCACAAGACTCCAAAACCAGGAAGACAAAGTCATTGTGCAAGCTGAGTGAACCCCAAAGAACTTTACTAGGTCAGGATGAAAGGCTCCCCTTAAAGAGCATGGCATCTTGGGAGGCAGAGGCAGGAGGACTGCCTGAGCCCAGGAGTTAGTTCAAGACTGCAATGAGCTACGATCGCACCACTGCACTCCAGCCTCGGCAATAGAGTGAGACCGTGTCTCTAAAAAAAAAAAAAAAAAAAAAAAAAAAAAGAAAATTACGGTATCTAGATTTGAAGAAAGCAAACTTGTTGAAGCCACACCTGTTTGGAATAGATGCATGCGGAAGCTTTACAGTACGCCATCTGGAACACCCCAGCAGCTGGCCCCTGCCCACCATTTGTGAACTGAGTTCATATCGAGTGCTTATTCATCTTTCTGATATAGTATTTAAGGATGTAATAAATGTCACTGTACAACTACAATATTCTCCTGTACTGTACTCCTTAGCCTGAAACCCCCTCAAGAACAAGAACTATATCTAAAATTTTCCTAATACCACTCCAACTGTGAAACATTTAACAGGCAATCAATAAATATTCAACTTAGGGGAAACTGGTTTCTTTTTTTAAAAAAATAAAAACTTCTACTAAATATGACTTCAAACTTCCAGTTTCTTCCAACCTTGGGAGCAGTGGGGCCAACTGCTAACCTCCTCCGCACCTGTCCTACTGAGGAGAGGGTATCTGCGATCTTTCCAGAGCAGCCTCCCACTCACGGGCCAAGGGCTGCACAAAAGTGCTCCTCAGGAGAAGCTGCTTTTCCTCAGCTGGGCTGAGGCTCCTTCTGTATCTCTGCTGCAAGCGCCTAGTCTTTATTTTCGATGTTATTCTCTTTATGTATTAATAAACTGCTGAGACAGTTTGTGTTCATAACTTTCATGTCACACTCACTATTCAAAGTGCAGCACTTCCTCTTCCTCAACCAGATTCCCACCAATGCTTTCTGGCCTCGATGCCTCTGTTTGCATAAGTTTTCAATCTGAATATACCATCCTCCAGGCTCCTAGTTATAACCAACCTTGAAGGTTTAGTTTAAAGGTCACTTCCTTTTTCTCAAATTCTTTTTTTTGTTTTTTTTTGAGACAGAGTCTTGCTTTGTTGCCCGGGCTAGAGTGAGAGCCGTGGCGTCAGCCTAGTTCACAGCAACCTCAAACTCCTGGGCTTAAGCGATCCTACTGCCTCAGCCTCCCGAGTAGCTGGGACTACAGGCATGCGCCACCATGCCCGGCTAATTTTTTTCTATATATATTTTAGTTGTCCAGATAATTTCTTTCTATTTTTAGTAGAGATGGGGGGGGGGGGGGGGTCTCGCTCTTGCTCAGGCTGGTCTCGAACTCCTGACCTCGAGCGATCCACCCGCCTCGGCCTCTCAGAGTGCTAGGATTACAGGCGTGAGCCACCGCGCCCGGCCTCAAATTCTTTATAGCATTCTACCTTTGGCCCCACTTTGTACCTGCATTACATAATTTGTGGGCTTGCCATACGCCTGCCCTGAGAGTCCTTCCACAAAGGGGTGGGCTCCTGTGTTTGTATGGCCCATCCAGTGTCTGGCACTTCATGCACAGCTAGTGTTTAACAAAAATCATTAACTGATGAATAATCAAGTGAACGGATTATTTCTCTGTACATTTACTTCAAGGTCTACTAAGGTGCTATTTAACAAGACTATTAAGAGTATCATAAATGAATCTTTTATTATAAAAACACGAATGTCAAAAAAGAAAATGTGAGGCATTCTTAATAACAAAAACATTTAGATGTTTGGAGAGTAACTGACGAGGGACACTGGTGAGATTAAATAAATGTACTACTACAAAGATGAGTGCAGCTGCGCCAGGCAGATACAGGCCTAGGAATGTAGGAATGAAAAGGGATAACGCCTTGAGACACTGGCACCTCCCGGGGTAAACCTAGACAGGGTATGCTGAAGGACACACCTGATTCCCAATGGCAGACATGAAGGCAGCCTCCTCTTTGTATGATTGCTTTAAAAATTGTAATGCAAAGTGATGCATAAGGAAAGGAACTATGCTCAGGAAAAAGGAAGCATAAATTGGTAGACGAGGAGGATTCCCTAAGGCCAGGGAGAAATGTTGTTGGGTATGTTCCCTCCCTATCGGTGATCTTCAAAGCTTCCCTGGTCTTACGGAGCAGAGGAACAGCTGGTATATTCTCCATCTTTCCATAAACGAAATCTGTTTTTTCTACTGCCCACACTGTAACAATGGAGAATATCAGGCATAGTTTTAGGGTCCTCTGGTGAATGGAGATGAGATTTCACATGTGCTAAATTATTCTTTATTTTCCATCTATTGGCAATTCTAAAAGCAAGTGCATTTACCTTTGAAGTCTGGTCTTTACTGCCGTCATCAACTACTATCACCTCGTAAGTGAACGTAGGATCTTGTTTCTGCAAGAAGCCAAAATAACATAACACCACAATTTGGCCTGACTGCCATCAAGAAATCTAATAAAACTGTATGTTACTTAAAAAACAATTTAGTGTTGCTATGTATAAATTTGAATATAAATATTACTGTGCAAACCACATAAACTAAAAAGGCTAAGAACAAGAAAAGGAAAGATACTGAGTAGGAGGAAGGGTGAATACTGACTAGATCTCTGCTGCTCTTCCCCGTCCACCCTGTACCACGTCGGTGGAAGAAGCCGGGTACTGGTGGTGCCACAGCACATCTGTGAGAGGCTACAAGTGTACGAGGAAAAAGCGCGTGAGGTTTGAAGTCAGAGACTTCCAACTCAGCTGCAGCACTTCTCAGCCTGATGACCCTGGGCACCTTAACTGTTTTGGCCCATTTTCTTATTTAAAAAAAAAAAAGAACAGAACAAACTGGTCCACATGGCTGGTGGAAGATTACTTGTAACTGAAGCAGTAGCCTCACACATAATAAAGGCTAGTTCCCTTCCTCTACTCCTTAAATTTAATTTTTGGAGTAGGTAATATGGCCCCTACTCTTTCAATCAATCTTCCATCTTCCCTTTATATAAAAAACCTAAAAGCAAAGTACATCAACACAAAGAATCTTTCTTTAAAAAAACAACCAGCTATAAAAACTCACTTAATTTTTAACCTCTCCAGGGAGATTCCAATAGGCAGCTGATGTTATAAAAGAGGGTTGGGTATTACTTTTCTTCTCTTTATATATGCAAAAGAAGAGGAGAATATATGAGGGGGGAATCTTGGGAATAATAAAGAAATACAAAAAATAATTTCAACTTAAGTCTTTAAAACAGATAGCTCTTTCTTAAAAGTCACAAAAGTAACAACAGCATTGTGCCATTAACATTAATAGAAAGTCTGCAGATACACACTGTCACTCAATTTTAAATATACCATCAGGAAAGAGGGGGTAAAAAGGAGGTAGGAGGGTACGGAAACAGGCATTTCAGCCTTCTGGTTTGTCCGGGGGTCACCCACCTGCCCCAGCGGCAGTGTGCTATGTGCTGGGCTTGCCCGCTAGCAACGAGCCAAGCGGTGGGCAGCCCAGCCACCGGGGCAGTGCCAGCACTGCCTCTCACAGTGCATCTAGCTTGGGGTCCACGAGTTGGTGACCTGATCAAGTTTTAATGGGAGCATCATTTTAAAAGAAAAAACATGATACCTGTCTCTTCTCTAGATAGCCCAGAGCTTCATCCATCATCACAGGCACTTAAAGAAAAAAAAAAAATACATTAAAAACAGCTTTTGAAAATTATTTTCCAAGCCCAGCACACTCAGTTTAAATGTGGAAAGAGTCCCAACAATCTAATCAGCCCCTCTGGGACTTTCCCCCATGGCCATTCCCATCTGGAATGTCTGTCTGCTGCTCACATTTTGCTCATCGCTTCTCTGGAACACTTCGGGCCCACTGCCTCAGGATGCCGTCCTGTTCGTGGCAGAGAATATTCACGTTCCCTCCTCTGAGCCACGACAACTACCAACTATACACTCACCACAGCCCACGTCTATTAATGTTCTGGCAAAGACAGCGAAGTCAAATACTTTAGATTTCTTTTTCTTCTCAAATTATCCCTTACCAAAAAAATTAGATAGGGCTTACACCGTTTTTCTTCATTGTATGAAGGCACAACAACAGAAAGTCGTTTGGTAGGTGAGTCCCATATGCTGGGTAAAGTTTCCTTCTGGCCTTTGGCATTTAAGAAGAACTTCTCTTCTTCATGCCGATGAAGTGATGGCATTTGTGTGGCAGTTATAAATGCAACAATGAAAATCTAAAAGCAGGCAGACATAAAAAAGGAAATTATGTTATGCAGACTTTTTTTTATATTTGTTAGACTACATCATCTACATGATTTTTTTTTTTCATGGAATACTGTTTTTCATTCATTAAAAACGGTCTGGAGGTGACTCCAAAATTAGTCTCCTAATTATTCCCCTTTTTCCATTAGTAAAGAGCTAATGCCTTAGCAGGCTATTAGTTTCTTCCTGCCTGTCATTCCCCAGGCCTCATCCCAGATGTAACAGGGAAGAGTTATACATGAAGTCCAGTCCCAAAACCGCGATGCCGAGCACACATGCACTCATGCACACACACAGTGGGGTGCCGCCCCTACCTGGAGCCTACATGTGACAGAGGACAAGTTCATATTGTAGTTGGAATGTATGGGGTGAGGACAGACTTCCTATCCAGGACCAGACAGACCCAGAATATGAAGGGAAGATTCCCCGACCCCCACAGTAGGAACCAGTAATGCTTAATGTTTTTGATACTTATCCCAAATATGAATTCGGAAAATAGTACTTTCTGCAGTAAAGTATCAAAACTTGTAGGCTCCCTTCCATAAGCCCTAGGGAGGTAGCTTTGGAAATAACCATTCTTTCTGCTGGTACATTTTCTGCTTTCAAAACAATCTACATATTTTTGGAATGTTACTCATTTGGAATTCGATGACTATTTACATTTAATAATATTCTACTGGGTACAAACAGAAAGTAAATATGCTTCTGATTAGTATGAACATAGAGGCAGTACCCCTAAGTTCCACTAGCTGTGTGACATTTGAGTATATGAGCTCATTTCTTCAACCTGTTTCCTCACCAGTAAAATGAAGCTAATAATATTTGTGTCACAGTATTAGTTTAAAGATCAAATGAGATAATCCCTACTAAACTGAGTACAACACCCAACATATAGTTAAATACCGTGCTAAATAAATGGTTGCTCTTATTATTACTTCAAGCTGGTGGGATTACATACTGTCAGAACAATCTCATACTACACACACTTAAATCCGTACAACAAATTCAACGTAAGGCAGCTTCAATCTAGGATTGTGTCAAACTCTGCCCCACTGAAAACCTGGTTTGCTCAGAAACCTGAAATCTCCCCCTTAATAGAAGGGACAGAGAGGACTCCTCCTTCATCCAGACACGTATCAACAAAGAAGTCAGGATGCATTGCATTTTCTCTATCTAAACTGCTCCTAAACTGTAAATTTACACACCCTCTGAGAAGATGGCATAATGCCTCAGTCCCCAACCCCCAGGCACTGGACCAGTACTGCTTCCGGGGCCCATTAGGCACCCAGCAGAGGGTGAACCCAGGCAAGTTGAGCAAAGCTTCATCTGTATTTACAGCTGTTCTCCATCAGTCCCGTCACTGCCTGAGCTCTGCCTCCTGTCAAATCAGTGGCAGCATTAGATTCTGCATTATAGTGAGTTGTATAATTATGTCATTATATATCACAATGTAATAATAATAGAAATAAAGTGCACAATAAGTGACATGTACTTGAATCATACCAAAACCATCCCATTCCTCCCCCGCTCCAATCCATAGAAAAACTGTCTTCCATGAAACTGGTCCCTGGTGCCAAAAAGGTTGGCCTTTCTGGTAGTGCAGCTAATCTGAAAGCCAAGGAACCTGAAATCCCATCCACTTACTAACGAGCTGGCAGGATCATTTGAAATTATGTTGGAGAGAGTTCACTGGCAAATTTTGTATCACTTATGGATCAGCAAGTGACAAGTCTTCACTAATGTTTTTCTGTTTCCAGAGCAATGGCAAAGAAAACTGAGTTTGCATCCTATTGTCCTGCCTCGTTTAGAGGCAGACTATTTAGGTGTTTAATTGTAGGACACAACGACCCCCAGACATATGGTAACCTAAGGTGGCCTGGGGCCTGTCTCTCTTGCTCACCCTGCGACTGATTTACCCCAATCTGTGACAATGCTCCATCACCACTTCCTATGGTATCTGCTTAACCACACCAGGGAAAGGGAGAGTCTAGAGAGCACACCCCTTCTGCGGGCTCAAGTCCTCCGCGGGTGGCGCCAGAACTGCACGGGATGCAGGCCCACGGGAAGGTATGGGAGAGGTCAAGGCAGACAGGGCGGGTGGGCAGGGGATCCCGGGACCAGGGCGAGTGAAGCGGGGATGGAAGGCTGGGAGGGCGCGTCCCGATGTGAAAAAACATACAAGGCTCTGAGCACACGGGGAGATAAGGTTCTAAGAGAAAAATAAAGAACTGGAGAAAAGGGGAGTAAAATTCCAGAAGAGGAAATTCTGGGGACAAGCATTAGAGGGACGCTGGGTGAAAAGGGACATGTCAAAGTGCGGGCAGCGCGGCGACGGGGACGCCTGGGGAGCGTAGTCTCCAGGACAGCGGCGAGCCCCGGCCCGCGCCGGTCCCCAACCCCTGTCCTCACCAGTATGAGGGCTGCAGCCACCAGCGCCACGCCGAGCACCGCCAGCTGCAACAGGAGCGGAGCCATCCTCCATGCCGAGGCCGCCCCCGCCCGCCACCCTATCCCGCACCTACACACACGCGGAAGCGCGTCCTTACAGTCCCGCCCCCCACCTGCAGAGAGGCGGCGCCGGCCGGGCGCCTGCCGCCCACACTGCCCCCGCGTGGCGAGGCGGAGAACACGCAGCCTCGTGTGCTAAGCGCCCGGACAGTGGAGAAGCGGGCGCTAGGTCGCCTAGTAGGGTTACCCCATTTAGCAAGTAAAATAGCAAGACGTCCCCTTAATTTGAATTTCAGATAAGCAACTAATAATTTTTAACAGCCTTACTGAGATAGTCACATACCATACAATTCATCCATTTAAACGATTTTGGTCTATTACATTAATTTTTTTAAAATTGTGGTAAACTGAACCAAAATTTGCCGTTGTAACCATTTTAAGTGTAGAATACAGTCAGCAACATTAAGAACACTCACAATGCTGTGCAACTATCACCACTATCTAGCTCTAAAACTTTCTCTGCTCCCCCCAGCTTATGGTAACGACTAAACAAACAGCATGCACTGTTTGGGGCATACCCATACTAAAAAAATTACTGTTTCTCTCCATTTAAGTGTAATTGGGTGTCCTGTATTTTATCTGGCAACTCTATCTAGGAGCGTTTGGAAGCGTCCAGCCACGACACAGTCTACAACACAAGCTGATCTGGAGCCAGCTCAGGACCTGCACAGTGTAACCTGGTGGGGATAATGAGCGCACACAAAGTTCAGGAACAAAGAGAGAGAGCCCTTTACCTGGGAAGAGGCAAGCACAGGGCCCAGCCTAAGACACAGGCGGGAAAAAGACGCAGAAATATTGGAATAATACACCACATGCAATATTTGATTTATCGCTAGAAATCCTGTTTTCTCTTGTTGGCGTTAGTTATCCTGAACTACAGAACCAGCTTTTTTCCAAAGAGGGACACTCAGTCACTTCTCTAAGAGCAGATTCGTCAAAATACGTCCAAGGCAAGGAAACCTAGAGGGGCGTCTGGCTAGGGAAAGTCGATGCGAAGGCGGGCCCAGGGCCACTCTCATTGCATCCCTGCCTTAGGCGTCTCCTGCAGAGGAAGTAGTACCCGGGCGTCTGTGGCGAAAGTACGGCGGCGGAGAGGGCGCTCGGCGGTACGGACGGCGCAGGCGCGCGGAGGCGGAGCGGCGCAGGCGCAGGCACGCGGGCGGGAAGATGGCGGCTGGGTTCAAGTGAGTGTTGGTGGCCGGCGGATGGGGTTTCTTTTAACCCTAAACTGAGATTTTCTCCTCTGGAGGCTGACGCCGTCAGAGTTCCTTTTGTTTTTTCCGCCGAAGCAAGAGACGGTGGGAGGGCCTTCATAATTGAAGGATATGCTAAATTTCAGTTACAGTGAAAATAAATATGTAACTTTTTTTCCCCATTCCCCGAATTACCTAGTAAAATGTAACTCTTTCATGATCACTAATCTCAGAATCCCTGCTTTACAGCAAGAATGAGAGGATTATTTTAACACCTGGACTAATCCTCTTTTAAAGATTTCAAAAGGCTGTGGACTCCAATCTAATTATTTAGAGTCAACAGCAGTGAATGTGATTGCTGCTACAAGGATTTCTACTTTCTGTAATTACTTTTAGTTACAAATTGTGGACATTTATGCTACATCACCACACTTAAGATCTTTCCCAGTTTCTGGATTTATGTTAAGATTCATTAACTTACCTCAGATATATTTTAACACGTGTTTCAGAACCGTGGAACCTCTGGACTATTACAGGAGATTTCTGGTGAGTAAAGATGGTTATGTGCATGTCGTACCTTTTGATAAAATCATATGCTGCTTTTAAAGATAAACTTCAAGTAATTTAATTCATTTAAAGTAATGAGGTTTAATGTGTTTCCCCTGGTGTTTTGTAAAATATGTAGTAGATATTGAGTAAAATACGTAACAGATGTAATCTGTATTCATATAAACATAATATTTATTTAGAAAGAAAACTGCCGTCCTGATGGAAGGGAACTTGGTGAATTTAGAACCACAACTGTCAACATAGGTGAGGATTTATTTTCCAGTTTCAACTGTATGACATTTCCAAGTCTTAGTCTGTGTACCACTTAAACAGTTTTCCTTCTAAATATCTAAGAGATTTGATGATTTTGTGTCAAGAGATTTTTCTCTGTACAACAGCTCTGTGACTGAATGAAAAATGATTAAGTCAAATTCAAGGACAAGTGAATAATTCTTAAAACATTAATTTTAAATGGTGTAAATAATTATAAAATGAATGACCTGAACATGGAATAAATTTTCATAAGCAACTGATACGTGTAGCAAGGTAATCATATGCTTTAGCAAGCTAAAATTTAATTTTAATTATCATATAGATAATTCTATAGCTTTTTTCCTTCTCTGGACTTTTCATTTTGCTTAAATACTTATCTTTTCAGGTTCAATTAGTACTGCAGATGGTTCTGCTTTAGTGAAGCTGGGAAATACTACAGTAATTTGTGGAGTTAAAGCGGTATGTTTAACACATGTTCTTTGGAGATTTGAGTTACCAAATTAGCTTCATATATTTATTAGATTGTAATGTACACCTATAATTCTGCTGATAAAGCAGTCAGCTATCAGTTTTTTAGTGTTTTAGTTCCCTAAGAGTTTTCACCTGTGAGTATTAGATAATACAACCTGTCTAATGACTCTTATTACAATTTATGAACATTTGTCAAGTGTACTGAAACTTTAAAAATGAAGAATTTGGTTTTATTGTTTCAGAAATTGAGATTTTTAGTGACACCTCTTAAGCCAGGGATAGCATTTAATCTGTGTAAGTGTGTGGAAAATTGAGATTGTTCAATAGAAAAGTTTGAGGAATAGAAGCCACCATCTACTGAGTACATGCTGTGTTCCAGGCACCTTACTAGGTGCTTTACAGAATTATCCAGTTTAATCTTCAAAACAATCATTTGTTACTTCTCTCCATCTCCTATTTTACAGATGAGGTTCAGTAACTTGTCCATGCACACAGGCTTATAAGTGGAAATTGTGACATAAATCTGACTCCAAAGCCTGTGCTTTTTTGACTACACTACACCCTGTATTGCTTAACCTCAGTTGAAATTCTTCCTCAATAAAGTTGGGGTGATATCTATCAGTAAGATATGAGTACTTCTTGCCAGGTTTTATGCTAGGAACTTAATGGCATATCTTAGGAGCAGACACTACAGATGAGGAAGTTAAACGTTAGAGGTTAAATAACTTGCCCAAAGACTCTCAGCCAATAAGTGTGTGACATTTGTACTGTGGTAGTAGTGATTGCATAGCTTTTGCTCTTGACCACTGTACCACCAGTTCCTAAATCTGGCTGTCAGGTCACCTGGGGATGAAATTCAGATTCTTGTTTACTGAATGAGTAGAAGGGAGGGTGGGGCAGAAACCCAATTAGTATTTTTTAAAAGATCCCCAGGTAATCTTGATGAGCAGCACCATAGTACTGGACTGCCTTCTTACCTTGCAGAGATACTGTGAGGTTCAGTGCTAATGTCCTTAGAGCCCTTAACACAATTCCCCAAGCATAGCTCATGATGTGGTAGTTAACTGGCTAAGATGGTCTTTGGCAGAGCCATGCATAACTGATTGCTGAACTATCTTCACAATTTTTTAGTAGCTTTGTTCAATAGGAAACCTTTCTTTTACTTTTGTAGGAATTTGCAGCACCACCAACAGATGCCCCTGATAAAGGATATGTTGGTAAGTTAAATGATTTTGTAATTCTAATACAAATCCTTTAATATGTTTAATAATAATTGTACTTTAAGTCCTAGTAGTTAAGGTAAACAAAATTATTCCTAACATGCAGAAATACGTAGAATTGAATCACATCCCCCAAAGTTTTCTATATGTTTTAGCAGAAGATAGCATAATAGGAAGATAATAGGACTTCATAAATTTAACCCTTATCAAATTTGGTCAAATTTTGTTCATACATTCAGATGTCAAGAAAATAGAATTTTTTTAGCCAAAGGGCGGTCCTTGCAAACTTTTGTTTCCATAGAGATTCTTCATTTCAGAACACTGCGATTTTTTTTTTTCTTGTTTTGGACCATTTGTTCTTTATGGTAAGAACCAACATTTTTCAAATGTAAAAAAGCTGGGGTGTGAGCAGAGGGGCTACCTTCTGTTACCGATTGAGCTGTTTTGAAAGAAATAAGGAAAACTTTTGTGAAGGATTTAGGAGGAATGAGGCCTAATATATAGATTTTAAAAAAATTTGCATGGAAAAAAAGTCAGAAAAATATAAATTTCATTTTATCTAAGCCTGGGAGTCTTAACAGAGACCAGAAAGAATATAATTATGTTTCAATGCATTCTACTTGGAAAAGCCTATAGTCATGGCCACAATTGCCTCTACTGTGTATTGCTAATACCTTTAACATTTCAGTAAACCAGAGGGTTAAGTTTAGTTCACAGCTGTAGAGTGTTTCTTTCAGTTCCTAATGTGGATCTACCACCCCTGTGTTCATCAAGATTTCGGTCTGGACCTCCTGGAGAAGAGGCCCAAGTGGCTAGCCAGTTCATTGCAGACGTCATTGAAAAGTAAGACCACATGGTAAAATTTTACTGATTCATTTTCAGATAGTTTTTGACCTTTCATTTACTGTGCTCTTTGTCGTTAAATCAAGTTCACAGATAATTCAGAAAGAGGACTTATGCATTTCTCCAGGAAAGGTAAGAAGAATAGAGAAGCTATAAGCTTTTATTAATTCTGAAGTGTTTTTGGGGGGTGGGGAAGGGAACAGGGAAATCTCAACACAAACCACAGTAGCGTTAAATGTGGATGTATTGTAGATTTTAGATGGAATTCAGTAAAGTAAGTTTTAAATTATGTCGTTTATAAAAAACAAAGTTTGACTGACTTACTGCCTGTCTGGGAGCTACCTTTTAAGCTGCGGTAATTTTTTCCCCTTAACTTTCATTAGAGAAAAATGCAGTTATTTTTTATTCCTTATAGTAGATTAATTTCTGATCATGCTAACGTGTTTAAGGTGAATCCACACAGTAGATTCCAAAAGTTTGTTTGAAAACATAGAACTAGGTTGATTAGAACCTAGAGAGCTTTTCCTATTAGATCACAGACTGATTTATTAGCACTGTAAAACCTAAACACTTCATGTATTAACATTTCTGTGGGAAAATACATTTTGAGTTTTAGCTAGAGCTTTCAAAAAACACTTCCCTCATCTGCTAACCTAGCAACAAGGAAAATTTCTTCTACATCTATTGTAATTCCCCTTGAGGTAAATGGAGATGTTTACTTGTCAGCTTGGTAGTCAAAAGCCAGCTTTCACAAAACCTGTCCACTCTCTTTTGATTTTCTGTTTTACACAGGGTAAAGCATTTTTTAAAGTTTTGAGCCCTGAAGGTTATCTTGCTTGTCTGAGGGTTCTGTGGTTCTTAAATCTAAGCAAATAGCGTGTTCTACCCTTCAGGAGGCTTTAATTTCCTGTTGTGTGTACTCTATTTTAGCTTGCTTGGGTTCTATACTGTGATCTCATTTGCCTTGACTATGATGGAAACATTTTGGATGCCTGCACGTTTGCTTTGTTAGCGGCCTTAAAAAATGGTAAGCAACCTTTAAGGCACTGTTTCTACTAATGGGTCAGAATGTTCTGCTTAGTGAAACTTTTAATGTACATTTGCTCAATAAACTTTTAAAATGATTTTTAAGATTTAGCTATCATTCATGTGTTTCTAAATTAATGAACATAATACTGACTTAGCTTTCCAAATATACTTAGAAGTTTTATATTCGCTAACTGAATGCCTTTTAGAGTGTTGCTTTGACTGTGTCCATCTATTAATATTTGGGTTAGGACTGCAATCCTTCCCAAAATAGCATTAATATGGAGTAATACAAGTTGTAACTACAGGCTAGGTGATTGGTGAAGATCTGCAAGTATTCTCTAAGTTTTTTATGTTATGTTGCCAAAAGGAGTAGAATAGATTGTATTGTTTTTACTGTAAGGCCATAGTAACAGTAAATTCCCTCAGAAGTCTAGGTAAACTGATTTGTTATGGATTTTAGTGACTTGTTCATATTCTCTATCACTGCCTTGCTGAATTGATAATACAACTAACTGGAGGTAGAAAAAGTAGTAAGCATAGCATTATTACAGTATAGTTGTTAAAGCAAGGACTGAAGTTTGAATTCTGGCTCTATCACTCTGTGTTAGTTACCTTATCTGTAACAAATGAGGATAAACAGTACTAACTTAGTAATGACTGTTGATGATTAAATGAATACAATTAAAATGTGAAAATGCTTAAAATAGTACCTGGCATATAGAAAGTGGGAGACATTTTATCTATTAATAATCATTTTGATTAAGCTAGGTGTGGTGGCACACACCTGTAGTCCAAGCAGGGAGGGTGAGGCAGGAGGCTTGCTTGAGCCCAAAAGCCCAAGAGTTTGAATTCAGCCTGGGCAAGACAGCAAGACACCTGTCTCTAAAAATTAAAAAAAAAAAAAAAAAAAAAAATTTTTTTTTTTTTTAAAATGAAGTAAGTGCTAGGCAGGAATGGCATATGTTCTGAAAAACAGTGTTTATATACACTATATTTACCTTAGTTATTCTAAGACACTTTTTATAGAAGAATGTTCTGGACAAGTAAGGAGAGAAAAGTGAGTTAAAGCATAGAAACTGTTTAATAGTAGAGACTGACTTTACATATCTGCCCTTTTCCTAGTACAGCTGCCTGAAGTTACTATAAATGAAGAAACTGCCTTAGCAGAAGTTAATTTAAAGAAGAAAAGTTATTTGAATATTAGAACTCATCCAGTTGCAACTTCCTTTGCTGTGTTTGATGAGTAAGTCAATCAAATATAAAAAAAACAATTTCTATATTTAAGGTAATGGATTGTTATGCTGCCTTTTAACTCTTCAGGAAATGCCTAAGGTGATCCTATATCCTAGTTTGCCCTGACATTGTATTTATACATGTCCCTGCACAATTATTTCTGGTCAACCTGTCCACTTTCATAAACATTCTGATTTGAATGATCAATTCTATGTTCACTTTATCTTTTCCTTGGTTTCACTTATCCCTGTGTAATGTTAATTTTCAATTCTTTCACTAAAGACTTACCTGAATCTATCTAAAAAATTTGCAAGGTACTGTAATATATTTACAAATTGAAGAGCAAAATTTCTTACAAGTATTAGATTATAGGTTGCTATTAACTTTTCTGTTTTCCTACCAGTTCTATTCTAGCTCTTGTATCTGATGTCAATACCTAGGCTAAAATGCAGGTAGTATATTTAGTATTCTTTTAAAGTAAAATGTGTTTGCACAGATTGATAACTTACACTTTTTCTTATAGCACTTTGCTCATAGTTGACCCTACTGGAGAGGAGGAACATCTGGCAACTGGAACCTTAACGATAGTAATGGATGAGGAAGGCAAGCTCTGTTGTCTTCATAAGCCAGGTATGTTCCTGCCACTTCAGTTCTAAACATATATAGGTGAAAATTCAGTGTGAGCTTTATAGTATGGAGGGCCAAATGAAATGTGGGATATTTTATTACTTACCTAATGTAAGTTTACTATAGTTTCTTTGCCACCTGAAATTCCTTACATTTTTATGTTGTTTATCAGTGGTTCTTAAACTTAAGGCGTACATCAGAATCACCTGGAGGTCTTGAGACCATACCCCTGATTTACATTTTCCATTTTTTTTGTTTTACAATTTGACATGATGTTGATGTTTTAACAAAGTAAGATAACTGATTAAAGTACTGGCACAATTTTTTAGGTGGAAGTGGACTGACTGGAGCTAAACTTCAGGATTGTATGAGTCGAGCAGTTACAAGACACAAAGAAGTAAAAAAACTGATGGATGAAGTAATTAAGAGTATGAAACCCAAATAAACAGCCACCACGTTTTCAAAACAGATTTGTAAAAATTGTATTTGTTGAACTGTGCACAAACCTTTTATACTAAATAAATATCAAACTACATTCTTCTGAAGGATGTTTCTAGTATTTCTTAGGTCACTTCCATATATATTCAGGTACCGTGAAACCATTTTTAAAAAGCAATGACTTAGGCAAATCAACCCTAGTTTGTTAAACCATTTCCCTGTTTTTATTTAAAAATCATAGGGTTGTACTTCTGTATAAAGTTTGTACATCTAGCAATGTAAAATACTGACACATTAAAAAACAAAAATGAAGTAGAAACTCAATCCTTTTGATTCAATGCTCGTGTTTAAAAAAAAATAATGCAAGACTCAGAATTTTGGAGTGGTTGGCGTGCCTCTCTTCATTTTACTTTTTGACTGGCTGCCTGTATGCCGATGACGATGTAGCTGAGCTGTTTGTGCTGCTGCTGCTGCCATAGCCATTTGATGCTGCAAGAATCGCAACTGCTGCAAAAGGGAGGGAAAAAAATACCAAGTTATGTTAAATGCAGGTAGGTGTGGAAAGGTGCTTTTCCTGAGAGTGACGAAAACAACAAAACTGAAAGGGAGAAAGCACCAAGATAACAAAAAGGGACTATACCACATTGAGACAATGCACAGTCAAACAGCACCAGTGGCACAGAAGCCTGCTGAGGGCTTTAAAAATGATTCTTGGCAAACTTCAAAATTATGTCTGTTACTTTGCCCTGCCAGTCTATATTGCAGTAACTCAGCAACTTCAGTTACCATTTTGTTGTATAATGATAGTTTATAGCAATATAAAACCACCCTGAATATCGAGATAGTCAACTATGTTATGCTGACTTTCCTTCCTAAAATAATGGTATAACATTTTTCTAAATAAACAGGTATGACAGTTACTAATAGGAACACTTTTCTGCAGTACAATATTAGAAAGATAACAATTGGCACTTACAACTATCTATTTCAAAATATACTGCAAGCTAGAAAATTATAATGTGCCACCAGCACTTCATGAAAGATTTTAAATTAGGAAAAGAGTATGGCTTAAATGTACAAAATATATTCAGTGCTCCAAGTTGACTGGCTAAAATGTCAGACTTTTAAATAAAATTTGCTAAATTATTTACCAATTACTGTATAGTCTTAAAAGACAGTAATATAATACTAAAGCAAGGTATTCTGAGGTACTTTTGGAGCTGAGTATCTTTAAAAATGTAATCAGAGTGAAGTTGCTGGATTACTTGTATCTGTTGCTGCTGCTGTTGAAAGGCAGAGGAGAGCTGGAATCTCTGCTGAGGAAGGCTTTGCTCAGGTCTGTTCTCGGCAGAGCCAAGCTGAGACAACACTACAGAGAGGAGAAGGGGAAAGCAGGCCAGTCAAAAAGTTTGAAGGCTACCAGGGTTAGAAAAGGACAACACAGAAAATGAAATAATAGAAAAGTTAGCAGTATGATTAATCTTAAGTATCAAATCATAGACATTTCAGAATAAATTTAGTATAGTCTCCTGTTAGTTGATGGAACTTTCTGGACAAGGAAAGGGAAGGGAGTGCAGGTGTGCCAAGGCACTGTATCCCTTCCTCTCTTCTCTTGCAGTTCAGTGAAATTTGATACTGGTGCTATTTTGTTTAGAAGACTTTCTTTTAAATGTAAAATAAAAGTACATTATTAAAATATAACCAACAAAGTAGGAATAGGGGGATGGCGAATCCAAGCTATCATAATGAGAAAACTGGTAGACAATTGTTTTAAACAAAAGATGCTGCAATGAATATCAGACTATGCTATTAACAACAAAGGTGGTGAACTGAGGCCGCATTATTATTTTTAGAGCTGAGTAGAAGGACAGTCATCAGTTCAACACTCATTTTACAGATTAGGACGTTTAAAGCCTACATGGTTTAAGTGACACCGACTCAAAGTAATCAGTGGCAAATCTGTTCCTAACATTCTCATCATTTTTCAGTCTAGAGTTCTTTCCACTAACACTATAGGTATTTTAGGAAATTTATAACTTGTGTGGTAAAGGCATATAATTATAAATTTACATTTGGAAATTCACAGCTCTGAATTACTACTTTTTGTAAGAATTAGATATTTCCAAAATAAAGACTTTGATTATTCTATTGTAAAGGACTCCTACATTCAGACACTGGAAGTTGTATAGGAATTCTAAAGCCATCCCACAGTGATAATAATGTCAAAATACTGGAACACAATCACTCATTCAATCTTCAAACTCCATCATAGCTTTCTTATACACGTCTTACTGGTTTTAATTAAATAGGAAGTTAGAATTATTGTCTTCAATTAACAGGATAATCACTAAAGGTAACTGGCTCACAAATCTGCTAAAGTGGTGAATAATTAGTTTAATCTCATTTTTTTCAAATGACAAAAGTGGCTTACAGAAGTTATACTACTGACCATTAAGACTTAAGTCATTTATACAACTACAAGCTACCAGAATCAGACAAAAGATTATGCAATTGAGAAAAACGTAGTCTCAATAACCCAGGAAAACTTTAAAGTTATTAAGATAACTAAGACAACTACTAGCACATATTGAAAACAGCCTTGGTAGCTTCCCAGGAAGTTGGATAATTATGTAAAGTTTTGGCAGTAAACTTTAACATGAGGAAAAAACAACTGCTATAAATATATGTAACTCAAAGCTCTTTCAATTAATCAACTGTCAATGAAAAAAAATCTCAAGACAGTCATCAGTTAATTTAATAGTTCACACATTAAATACAACTTTACTTTTTCCTGATTACTGCTTGCAAGGGAAGGAAAAGAAAACTTTTAAGTGCTGAGATCCCAAATAGATTAGCTACTTCAAGTAAATTCAGCAGATGAAGTTATGAAAATACCTACCAGCTGCCTGTGACTGCATAAAACTCCCTACTCCAGTAAGGTTAATAACAGCAGCTTGCTGAGCAGATAAGGTCTGTTCTTGACTGGTTGAACCTTGTTCAGAACCCTGAATAAAAAAATAACAATGACATATAAAAAGGAAAAACAATTTTGAGTTGGTGAAAAGGAATTGGAATTTTTTTTTCTCTATAAGAAAAAACAATATTAGACTAGGTCTTATAAAAAGAATAATGTAAGGGAAAAACTTAAAAGGTATTTAAGCAATAATAAATTTATGGTATTTTGAAAAAAGAACTTCAGTTTTCAGAATTGAATCTGTACTTATTGTTTGCTATATTAATAATTCCTAAAGCTTTTATAAAACCTTATTAAAACAATTTTTTAAAGCTTAAAACATCCTTTGTAACAGAAACATAGTACTGGAACTTCTAGCCAGTGGAGTTAAGTCAAGAAAAGGAAATGAAAGGCATAGAGATTGTAAAAGAAAAAAAACTGTCCTTAATTTGCAAATGGCACAACTGTCTATGTAGGAAATCCTGAGGAATCTACAAAAAAGGTCCTAGAACTAGTAAGTTCTGTAGGATTGCAGAATACAGGATCAACACACAAAAATCAACACTACATACTAGTAACAAACGTGGAAATAAACTAAAAATAATACTATTCACAAGGGCAAAAAACAAAACAAAACAAAACAAAAAAAACCACCTCAGGTATAAATATAACAACACATACAGGACTTATATGCCAAAAACTGTAAAACATCAATTTTGGCTTAGATAGAGACATACTCTTTTCATGGACTGGAAGACTCATGTAATAAAGATGGCAATTCTCCCGCAAACTGATCGATAAGTTTAACTCCTTTAAAAATTCTAGCAGGTGTTTTGTAGATACAGACAAGATGATTCTAAAATTTATATGGAAAAGTAAACGATCTAGACTAGCTACAACAATTCTGAAAAAGAATGAGGTGAAGACAGACTTACTACATAATCTACAGTGATCACGACAGTGTGGTACTTACTGGCTGAGGAAGGCACTTAGATAGATCATCAATGAAACAACAAAGAACTCAAAAACAGCCTCACACAAATAGAGCCAACTGACTTTTGAAAGGTGCAAAGGTAATTCAATTGAGGAAGAATAACTTTTTCAACAACTGGTGTTGGAGCAATTCGATATTTATAGGCAAAAAACCCCCAAAACAAAACAAAACAACTTGGACCTGTAACTCTCATACAAAAATTAACTGACAATGGATCAAGATTTAAAATAGGAAACTATATAACTGTTAGAAGAAAACACAGGAGAAAATCTTTGGGGCCTAGGGCTAGGTAAAGAGTTCCTGGACATGACACTTAAAGCACATCCCAAATAGAAAGAAACTATTAACTTGGACATCATCAAAATTAAAAACTTTCCTCTGCAAAAGACATTCTTTGATACCACCTAAAATAATGTCTGAAATAACAATTCAGTATATAATGCAAACCAAACATTTTAAAAGTTATATATTTCTTGAGGGGACCCCAGGGTATAGAAAGAAATTGCACCGAACAGCACAGAGCTGACATAAGGGGACACTCTTAAACTTGAAACCCAGTTTATGAAATGAACAATAGAAAACAACAGAGCACGTCACCTCCATAACAGCTATCATAAAACAATCCTAAAATGCAAAAAATCCCAGCTGATACAAATTTCCTCCCTAAAACACCCCACAAACCTAAAGAAGATTGTAAGACATCACCATCAATGGAATTAAATTGTCACAAACAAGCTGTAATAATGACTGAACACCTTGAATAAGAAATACAAACACTAAGAAATAAAAAGACTCAGACTAAAACCACAAGGATGGAAAAAGGTATACTAATATCAAAAAAGCAAGAAATACTAATACTAGAAATAAAGGTCATTTATTAATGATAAGGGGTCAATTAAACAAGGCCATGATAATCCTAAATGTGTGTGCACCTAAAATTACAGCCTCAAAAAAAAAAAACAAAACCAAAAACCAAAAACCAAAACCAAACTTCAGCAAAACTGATAGAACCAAAAGGACAGGCAGAAATTTCCAGTTTTGGTTAAAGACTTCAACACTTCAGAACATGTAGAAAGAAAGTCAGTATGGATGTAGAAGACCTAAACATCACCATTAAATAACTTGATATAATATAAGCAGTATTGAGAAGGAAATGTGTAACAATAAATGTTTATTTTAGGAAAAAACAACCTCAACCCAATAATCTAATCTTCCACTTTATTATAATCCAAGAAAATGTTCCAGAAATCAAGACCTGAATCTACACATTAAAAAGATTCACTGGAAAGACATGAAAGATTGATTCTGACACATATCTAAGTGAAAATATTAGACTTTAAAGATAAACTTTCAGGGTCTCTAAGCAAAATGATTAAATAAATAAACTTACAAGAGCAAGATAATTAGACGGCATCAGATTTCTCAAAAACATACAAAGCAAGTCAATACTAGGAAGCATTTTCAATAAATTTAAAGAGACCAAAAACTATAGAAGAAGACAGTGAAAGAGCTGCATGACATTGGATTTGGCAATGATCTTCAATATGATACCAAAAGCACAGGGAATAAAAGTAAAAACAGATAAAATGAACTATATCAAAATTAAAAACTTTTTGTGCAAAGGACACAATCAAAAGAGTGAAAAGGCAACCCATGAATGAAAGAAAATATACGCAAATCATATATCTGATATATATATATAAAGAGTACATGAAGAACTATAATTCAACAATAACAAAATAACCTGATAAAAATGGGCAAAGGACCTGAATAGACTTTTCTCTAAAGATGATATACAAATGGCCAAGAAGCATATGAAAAGATGCTCCACATCACTAATCATTAAGGAAATGCATATTATTATTATCTTACACCCATTAGGATGGCTGCTATAAAAAAAAAATGCCCCAAACCACCACCACCACCAAAAAATAAAATGCTGGCAAGGATATGGACAAATAGGAGAGAACCTTTGTCCACTATTGGTAGGAATGATATAAAATAGTATAGCCATTATTGAAAACAGCATGGTGCTTCTTAAAAAATTAAAACTAGAATTACCACATGACTCAGCAATTCAATTTCTGGGTATATATACAAAAGAACTAAAAACAGGGTCTGAAAGAGGTAACTGTATACCTATGCTCACAGCAGCATTATTCATAATAGCCAAAAGATGGAAGCCAACCAAGTATCCACCAATGCATGAATGGATAAACAATAAAAGGAAGGAGATTCTGACACATGCTACAACATGGATGAACCTTGTTTAGCTTTATGCTAAGAAATGAAAAGGACAAATAAGCCAAACATGAAAGGATAAAAAAAATATATGATTTCACTTATATGAAGTATTTTGAGTAGTCAAACTCATACAAACATAAAGTAGAATGGTGGCTGCCAGCAGGTGAGACGGGGAAATGGGAAATTGTTATGTACTGGATACAGAGTGTCAAGATGAAGTTCTAGAAATCTGTTGCGCAACAATGTGAATTTACTTAACACTACTGAACTGAATGCTTAAAAATGGTTAAAATGATAAAAACACTGGTAGTTCCTTCTTTTACTTTAATTTACTACAGCTCTTATTCAATTTCATTCTGTTTGGCAGCGTACAAGTATTTGTTTTTGTCTGTGTTCCCACTGCCCTACGATGTCATAACAGGGACATCTCTATTCCAACAGCAACAAAATCCTATGACCAGAAAGATGATGACTGTAGAAAACACACGGGCCATAAGGGCAGAAAGACCTGGGTTTGAATCCCTGGCTCTGCTCTTCACTATGTGGCTATCAGCGAGAGTCATTTATCTGAATCAACTTCTACTATGCAAGATGCAGGTGACATCCTCTAGTTACTATGACTGTTTTATTACAAACAGGCACCCAATAACTGAGAGCTACTACTGTTAACAAGGAAAAACATTATAGGAAATGTTTGTTACAATAAATTAAATAAAAGCACTTGAAATATGCTTGGGATATACAAAAAAATGTTATAAATTCTATGGTAAAAGCATATGGAAGGCTAGAAAACCCATACCTGCTCCCCAGGCTGTTGAGGACTAGAAGTTGAGGGCTGCTGAGGTTGTTGTGGTGTGAACTGAGACAGCTGTTGTTGCTGCTGCTGCAGGGTGTTAAAAATGAGTGAACCACCTGGAAGCTATTAAGAATTTCAACAAGAATTAAGCAATTTTATAACCAATTAACCAACATTATTTTTACATGAAATATTTAAATTTCTTTATTCCACAAATAGTTTTGGAGCATTTACTATGTGTCGAGTACTATTCTAGTCACTGAGGAAATAGGTAAACAAAACCCAAAACATATTGCCTGCCCTTTAAAAAATATCTATTTAGAAACAATTTTTAAGTGCTATTAGTTTGGGCTCCCAAATGTTAATACTCTCAAAAAAATCTTTCTGCTTCAATAGTTGAATAGCTATCCAGATTTACATACTATTTTTTATTTCACTCTTCTTATATATCACTACAAAAGAGCACTAAATACATTAGAAAGTAAAAACAAACTTGGGAATCAGAAATGTATATTAAGAAAACCTAGGTAGGGCGCGGTGGCTCACACCTGTAATCCTAGCACTTTGGGAGGCCGAGGTGGGCGGATCCTTTGAGCTCAGGAGTTCGAGACCAGCCTGAGCAAGAGTGAGACCCCATCTCTACTAAAAATAGGAAGAAACTAGCTGGACAACTAAAAATATATAGAAAAAATTAGTTGGGTATATAGCAGCACATGCCTGTATTCCCAGCTACTTGGGAGGCTGAGGCAGAAGGATTGCTCAAGCCCAGGAGTTTGAGGTTGCTGTGAGGTAGGCTGACGCCATGGCACTCTAGCCTGGGCAACAGAGCGAGACTCTGTCTCAAAAAAAAAAAAAAAAAAAAACCTACCCTCCAAACTTTATTCTAACTCTGCTAAAAATCTAGAAATGCATGAATTTCTATATAACATAGTGAGGAATTCTGAAGCTGAAAAGGAACATTAGATGTCATATTTAGTTTGGAGACCATAATCTGTTCTGTCAGTCTGAATCTAAATTGAAACAAATTAAAGAAAAAACATGTTTAAGAAGCATCCAGAAACTTCAGGTTAATAATTAAAACAATCCTTTCCAAATGAACCAGAAAACTAATAGCTTAAGTTAGAAGTACTTTGAGGCTCTTAGGAGAATGTCCAAGAAAATACCAGCTATACAGCTTAGATCTGTATAGGCATCTTTGGGTCAAAATATCTACATTCTGCACAGCTTACTGTTAGGTAAATTTGGACAGAGTACAGATCAGTTGTGCCTTCTTCAATCAGTGGATGGTAAATGTAGAAAAATATAATAAATTCATAAGGTGGCCTTGTCCTTATCCCTTATTATCAGTGCTAAGACTGATCCTTGAGAGAAATTCCAACAGTAATATGCAAGAAAATAGGCTAAATAAACCAATGGGATCTGTGGTCTTGCCTATATTACAAGTATACTGTTCTGCAATTACAGTCTATGGATACTGATACTTATTTTCATCTTATATAAGAAATAAGTTTTAAGTGTTAGCTGTAATGAATTTCTCAATTGTTATTCCTGAATACCAGGTTGATCTGTTTGTTCCCAACAATCCATAGTTATACCATTTCATATCTTCAGATCTTTACATCATGTCTATCTTTAAGTTCTCTATATAATTCCATCCATTTTCCAAACAACTAGCTTAATATACCTTATTCTTTCTTTAAAGGACTTAGCACATAACCCAGAATATGGCAAATTTATGTGTTATAAAATCTCCATCTTCTACCTCTACAAATATGTTGACACTGATAACATATATAAGAAAAGCAAAGCCTCATCATTAGATACATACTATAATCCAACAAGCATTTACTAAATGATAATTAGGTGCCTGCCACTATGTTAAGAAATCATACTCTCCTCAGGAAAAGAATACATACTTATTTTTAAAATCTCCATTCAAGCACAAAATTGACTGCAAGTAATAGTGTTTATATAAAATTATCTGTTGGCAGAGCAATTATTTTATAGGTATATCCACTATTACTATTGTAGGCAAGTATCCTTCTTGGAAGGTGTCAATTCTCCCCAATGGAACAGCTAGTTGATTAGGCAGGGCTGCTAAAGCCAATGAAAGTGTGGTATATAAAATGCTGATTCTTCCTCCATATCCACCTGGCCACACAAAAGTAGCAACAGTAACCATCCCCTTAGAAGATTCGGAACATAACTCAAAATTTCAAATGCTGATATATACAGATATACATTTTTTAGAAAAAAAAAAAAAAAGTATAAAAACTTAATCAAAAGCAGTGTTTCAGGTTTACCTGGAGTAGATTTAAGGGTCTGAGACTTGAAGTATTTTTTAAACCAAATGGAACACCTGTTAAATAAAACTCATGGTTATAACAGAATGGAAACTCATTACGCATGAAAATAACTTATACTTAGCATATTTAAGTACATTTTATGTATTCTCTGCACAGATATGCTTATTTTCCATACTTTTAAAGTATCTTACAAACAACAGACCATTTTTTTCAATATTTATCAATACTGAGATTTTACTCAAAAAGGTGGAGCACCAGATGTACATTATATTCTATATCTCAGAAACGGAGACTTCTTTTCACTATTCTGACGGCTGGCTGAACAAAGAGTAAGTTAGAATTATTAGGACACCATGAATATAATAAAATTCACTGTTGTGCAAATACATTTCGGGTACTGGCATCTATTTACATTTCTCAGTACTACATCGTATACTATAATACCTCTAAGAAACAGTGTGTTCTATGCTTTTTTTTTAACTGCAAATGCCAATATTCAGAATGCCAAAGAATACTGAATTTTATGTGTAAGGATCAAAACCCAAAGTTAGGAAACAGTGTGCTCTGTTAATTCTGACCTTATTCTTAAAAATCTGTGATGTAACACAAAGCGCATATTGTAAAACTTTTTCAGTAAAGCCTCAGAATGTAGGCTTTTTGGGCCACATGGTGGGTGGGGGGGACCCGAGGCCTTGGGGCCACATGTGGCTTTGTGGATCCTTGAGTGCAGCCTTTTGATTGAATCCAAATTGTATAGAATACATCCTTTTAATAAAGGCATTTGTTTTGTGAAACTTGGATTTGGATGAGGGGCCACATTTAGGGCTCTGGAGGGTCACATGTGGCCTTGAGGCTTGCAGGTTCCCCACCCCTGCCAGGTGACCCTGGTCTTAAAGTATATTTTGCTCATTAACAAAATATGTATCTAGTCCTCTCTATCAGATAATTTTATTAAAAGAAAAAGATGTGAGACAAGAAATTCACATGTGATACTACTGAAGCCTTGTTTAAAAAACTGAAAAATATAATCAGACTGAAATATGATGAAATTGATATTCCTCTCAGGAAAAATTCTTATAAAAAATGGTTCAACTCCCTTTCAAAGTATTAATAGATGACATCTGTATGATGCTTTCTAGCTTAACAAAGGCACTTTTATACTTCATTTATTTCTCTTAAGTGCCAAATGAAGATATTTCTACTTCCATTTTAGAGTAAATGAAAGTGAAGTTAAGGGAGAAAAATTAAGTGATTTCTCTAAGGCCCCACAGTTTACAACTGAAACCATGTGTAACTGATGCAAATGGTAGGGTTACATATAAATGTAAATACCCTAAATTCCAGATTTGGTTCTATTTCCAGGGCTTTTGCCAACACACTACATTTAACATTTATGCTTATTAAAATAAGAACATTAGCTAGCAGTAGGAAATCATAACATGTTAACATGTTTCATTATAATATTCTTTGGGTTCTCTTTCTTATAATTCATAGAAAGTTTTTTTGTTTGTTTGAAGCGAGGGCCTCACTCTGTCACCTAGGCTGAAGTGCAATGGTGCGATCACAGCTCACTGCAGCCTCTGAACTCCTGGGCTCAAGTGATCCTTCTACCTCAGCCTCCCGAGTAGCCAGGACTACAAGTGCACACCACTATGCCCAGCTAATTTTTATGTTTTCATATTTTGTAGAGACAGGGCCTCACTATGTTGCCTAGGCTGGTCTCGAATTCCTGGCCTCTAGAGATCCTTCCACTTCAGCCTCCCAAAATCCTGGGATTATAGGCATGAAC
Organism: Eulemur rufifrons; assembly: GCF_041146395.1. Taxonomy (NCBI): domain Eukaryota; kingdom Metazoa; phylum Chordata; class Mammalia; order Primates; family Lemuridae; genus Eulemur; species Eulemur rufifrons. The sequence continues at coordinate 70,363,660 of NC_090986.1, read as the reverse complement.
CACTGCCTGCAGCCCACAGAAAAGTTTTTGATAATTTTTTCTTATTATGTTGTTTTTCCTGTTAAATTTTTCTTCAGTAAGAAATTGTTTCAAGATATTACAATGTATTCTTTTTATTAAAGAGTATAAAAAAATGGCAAAAGTTATAACTATTTTGTAATAATAATGCATTTATTCATTTAATTCTTATAACTATCAGTTATTATCGCTATCCCCATTTTATTTATGAGAAAATGAAAACAAAGGGAACTTTCCTAAGATTACACAAATAGTGAGTTGCACAACTGGGATTCAAACTGACTCAATCCGGGTCTAGAATCTAGGCTTTTAACTGCCATGCTGTGTTGCCTCTCCTGCATGATGGACATTTTAAAAATACATTTTCCTTGGAACATGACTATACTGGCAACAATAAGGCTACCAAAATTAATTTTACTACAATATTTGGAAAGCAAAAGATAATTTGCACAGACTCACAGGCTTACCAAGTTTCTTCATAGAAGCTGACGGCTAGCTAGATGGTTTTTGATTCAAATATCAGAATTTTAAAGGCTTTTGAAATTAAATACCTGGGATATAATACTTCATGCATAATGACATTAAATGCCTTTAGTAATACCCTTAAAATAACATTTTTATTTTAGCAAGTACTTTAATTTTTTAGAGGTTATTATTCCAACATTCTGACCTGCTTGAGAAGCTGCCTGCATCGCACTGGGCAATGCATTTGGTAGCAGACCTCCTGAGGGTAGAAGTCCACTCAGGTTTATTCCTGCAGGAGTTACGGCACCAGTGTTACAGCCCAGCATGGGGTTTGAACCACTCATCAAAGCCTGGGCCCCACTGCAGGAGAATAAAACAAAACATTAAACTTCTACCGTAAAAGGAAAAATCAGTAACACAATCCTTGGATTAAAAACAAACTACTGAACAAACACAATTAGTTATTTCTGCCTTAAATATCAATTTCTAGGCTCAGTTTCATTTTAATGACAAAAAGTGACAGCAAGGTTGGCTAAAATGAAGTACTGAGTATTTATCAAGGTTTAAAATGTAATTTGGGAAAGTAAAGTGTTAACCAAGAACTAAAAGATAACACAAAGGGTAAACAGAAAAATCCAAGCTGCCGTCAATATGAAGTATCATCTCAGTGCACTTAATAGATGTGTTACATAAAACTAAAACATACATGTCAGGCAGCTTCTGTCCACATCTAAACTATTCTCTTTCAGTTTGTATAATATGCAATTTGTTCTTAATTTTAAATAAGAATTTATTTAGACTGGTGAGACTATCTTAAAAAAAAACCCAAAAAACAGGACATCAATGCAAACTTACCAAACAGAGCCCACTACATTGATGAAGTTAAGTCCAGTAGAGTTTGCCATGACCTGGGTGGCCGTAGTTCCTGTAGTTATAGATGTTACCATGGTGGAAAGAGGAATGGTTGTTACAGGCATTGCCTGGCTCAGAGACCTTTGCTGCTGAGCAAACTGAGTTAACAAAGTGGGCTGAGGGGTGAAGCCTGAATCTTGGGGAGTAGGGGTGGCTGAAGGGGTACTAGGAGTTGAGCTCTGAGCATCAGGAGGGTGTGGGGTCGATGAAGGGGTTGGTGTAGGAGTAGATGGCTTAGGAGTTCCAGATCCTGCTCATTGAGAAAAATAAAAATTGCTAGTTTGTTATAAATGGCCAGTCCTTTTTAAAATAAGGTTAATGGAATCTTACTTAGCACTGACAGTTTGTTCCAGTTTTTTTTTTATAAGCAGTTAACTGCAAGTGTTAATTTCTACACATGATACATGAGTGTTGCTACACTCAATTACAATTAAGGATGCAGTATATCACCTAAAAATCCCATTAGAGATGCTATTACCGTAACAGTAAAATTATACATTTGTATTCTACCACAATACCCATTTAAAAGTTGGTTTCCTACATGCTGCCTTTAGCCTAAAAGTTCAAAAGTAATTCAAAGTAATTTGTTATTTACGATTTTACTAATTCAAGACTTCATTTAAAAATATTGCTTATTTAGTGTAACAGTCTGAGATAAACTATGAACATATTTAATAAATTACATGTGGTTAACAATCTTATTTGGCACCTAAATATACATGTTTAATTCCTAACACATCAAAGTTTATCCTGACAAACAATTTACAAAAAACAGTAATAAAGCAAATAGTTGATAGATAATACTGCATCTTTAACAGTAACTGTGTACTTCTGTTTAAATGTAGAATGTATAGAAAATCTGTTGTGAATGAAGTATGCACAGTTTATCAATTTTTTAAAAAAAACAAAAACAAAAAAACAAAAACCAAAAAAGTAAAACCAAAAGCTCTTGAGGTGTTTTCTTTTTTAGCTTTCATGTCCTGCAGAAAGAAAGGAAAGAAATGTGAATGTCCAGAAGCTGTCACTCAACCCTTACTTAAAGTAACAACTGTGTGCAGTAGATTACCATAATCCATACCCACAACATAAGAAGTGTGAATAAGACTTTCAGAAAATTTATATATTTTTCTTTGTGCAAAACAAGAAGGCAGAAAAATTACACCTTTTGAGCTATCAAGATGAAGATGTTTATATCTAATGCGAAGACCACCCTATCACTGTGCAGTGTACTAAAACTTTCAGCACACATTAGTTATCTACAAAAAATCTAAAAAACTGGAATGCTTTTTTCCCCCACATTGGTACCTAAAATATTCAGATATTTACTAATTTGAAGAAATTCTCCCCAACTAATGCTAGCATTCTTGTATAACTCTTCTTGATGTTTTTTTTTTAAAAAGTATTCAGTAGTAAAAATTACATTTTAATATCTTCAAAATAATGCTTTATGATTATCATCACATTTAGTAACTGACAACAATTTATAAAAGAGTGTAGGAGTGTTTTTGAAATACTGGTTTTCAGTTTATTGTACCATCACCTTGGAACTAGTTGGCTTCTTACATATACAAAGATAGGACCTGCAGCAACAACTCTTATGACATTTTTTTCATATCAGCCACATAGTTTACATAAAATGTAAAATGATCCTAGGGTACACTGGGATAAAAAAATATTTTGAAATCTTACTGCCACATGTAACTACCAGAGTATTGTTTTAAGGAGATGTGTAGGTTCCAAGTCTATAAGAAAGGTATACACAGAGTGCATACATAGATACAGAAAAACAAGTACAATTACAATAAAGACATAATACATACAATCAACAAGAGCTCTGCCTGAAGCTTCTCGCAACTTACACATTTTGGGTACACAGTACATTCAGATTTCACTAAGTCACAGGTCGAAAAAAGCTGTCTTAAGAAACACTAATGCAAAAGCTTATGAAGACTTAATGAAGAATTTAAGTTATGACTCACTTTGTGATGAGCTGGCAGGTGACAGGGCAGCTGGAGAAAGCATGCTAACTTGATTGAGATCCACAGATGACTTCCGAGAAAGACTTGGTGGCTTGGAAGAAGGAGGAGGAGTCGGAGATTTAAGAAAGCTGCTTGCCTGTTGTGGTGTAAAATAGTTACCTAGAAGAAGAACGTAAGTTATTTTCTAGGTTATTATTCAAAAGTCTATGAACTGAAGAAATGAAAATAGGGGAAAAGTTTTAAAAAGAGATTACTATTGTGTAATAATATCTCTTACTCTAGACTGTAAAAAACTAAGAAATGTAATACCTGAGGAACTATTTCCTGAGCTTGAGGGAAGTTTGATGGGTGGGGGTCGATGTTTTACTCCCTTCCCCAACACTGAAGACTGAACTGACACGCTCTCAGGCTGCTAAAAGACAGTGACATTAAGTATACTTATTAAATACCACTGTTATTTCCCAGATGAAAATACACAATTTATAACTGCAAAATACTCTTAGTGGTTATAGATTGAATATTATTACAGAGAAACATAATTTCACATGAGACCCACGAAATATATTATAGTAAATACAAGGAATGAGAAGATTCTGAGTATTGGGGCGGGGAGAAAGAATTTGAGAGAGAAGGGCAGAGTAAGATGGATGCAAAGTTCCCATCCTTCTACGCCTATCTTTTCCAGGAAAATAACAACTATTGAAACCAGATGACTAGAACATGGGTGTTCATTATACTCTTCTCTCTACCTTAGTGGACATTAAAAAATTTCTATTACAAAAACTTAAATAATAAAAAAAAGTTAAAAATAAACAATACCCCCACCTCTCAAAAAATGATCCTTAACATTTCTCAGATTCCTTGAGAAACAATTAGACACAAAAAAGTAACAATAATAAACACACTTCTGTTTCTTTCCCTGGAGAAAGTTGACTCAGACTAGCTGAGCCACTGGAGCTATGTGACATCTTGACTGGACATTTGGCTTCATTCTGGACCAATTCCTGGTACTGATTAACTACCCTGAAATAGTAACGGAAAACAGGTAAAGATTAGCTAACCCTGTTTTAAACACAAATTTATTATATAGGAAATAATGACTTAATGAGAAAAAAATGTTCCATCAAAATTAACATAAAAATTTAAATTAGGCAATTTATCTTTATGTTTAACACACATTTTTCTAACTTTTTCAATGACAAGCTAATGTTTCAAACATTTTACTAGATAACAGCCTAAAGATATACTTTCAATATCTTATTTCTAATACAGAAATTTCAGGGATTATTTAACCAATAAGCAGCCAAAAAACATATTGCCTTTCTCTTAGATTCTGAGTAATGTATTACCGAGAAATCATCTTCCTTAGCTACAGTAGATATGTCTAAGTTTTTATATTTAAAATAAAACTGTATTTTAAGCATTATTATTTTGTTTTCTTGAGTCTATGAAAAAATATCCCTTTTTTTTTTTTTTTTTGAGACAGAGTCTCACTTTGTTGCCTGGGCTAGAGTGAGTGCCGTGGTGTCAGCCTAGCTCACAGCAACCTCAAACTCCTGAGCTCAAGGGATCCTCCTGTCTCAGCCTCTCGAGTAGTTGGGACTACAGGCATGCACCACCATGCCCGGCTAATTTTTCCTATATATATTTTTAGCTGTCCATATAATTTCTTTCTATTTTTAGTAGAGATGGGGTCTCACTCTTGCTCAGGCTGGTCTCGAACTCCTGAGCTCAAACGATCCGCCCACCTCGGCCTCCCAGAATGCTAGGATTACAGGCGTGAGCCATCGCGCCCGGCCCCAAAAATATCCTAAGTTATTAAGAACATAGGAAAAATGCGTTAGTCCCCCAAATCTCATTTTATGAAAACAACCATTCTTAATAGTTTGGTTATCATACCCTTTCAAACATTTCCCCAGAATCAATAGGTTTTTAAAGTTGGAAAGAACCCTAAAGAGTCCAATTTTACAGCTGAGACCCATAAATATTAAATGTTGTATATTTAACCAGTTAATGGCAAAACTAAAATCAAAGTTTTTGACTCTTAATGGAGTACTCTCTATCTTACAGGGGTGAAAAGTTTTTCATATCCTTTATGACCAAAAATAAAGATGCAAATATTTTTACCTCTCAGCATCAGTCTTTGATCCAATAATAAACCTAAAATGTTTAAAAAAAAAGAAGGAGACAAATATTAGGTAAGAGTTGTCTTAAGAAGCCCTGTAATTACTTTTGAAGTCCTCCATATTTTAGTCACAGTAATTTGATAAATTGATATTAAATCTACCAAGATATTATGTAAAAAAAATTTAAAAATACATTTAAATTTATGAAGCGATGACCAAGTTTTGCATGCATTATGACATAAGTAACTTAAGGGAGATTTATTTTGGCCAAAATTTATTTATAATAGAATATAAATCTGGGCTGAAAGTTACAAAGTGCTATATACTATATACCCTTACAAGTGTTGGCCCTACAGCAAAATCACTGAACTACCATGTACAAGGCCTTGGCCTTCCTCTCACTTTATTTAACCTTTGATTTTAGAAGTTATTATGTATGTCCACATAACAGGACCTTAGAATATATTTTAGACAAGGAAGATAGTTTATCACCAATTCAAATAAAATATCTCTACCAAGTCTTTTTAAAGAGTTTGACATTTATATGATTTCCTAACAGATTAAAATAGTGAGTTTGTTTATTTTTTAATTACCAATTTGAATGATCATCTGTGGAGCAGCTGAAATATAAAATGTAAAAAAAAAAAAAAAACTTGGTTAATGCAGCTCAAACTTTAACTTCAGAGTTTTTAAATAAAGTATTTTATAAATAGGGAAGAATGACTGGAAGATAATAAATGTAGCATTTTTGCAGTGACTCTGATATAAAGGCAAACATTTCAATTTGCTTCTTGTCAAGTTAATCAGCTTGCTTTTTCGACTAATTTTTTTTCATGAGAGAACCTATATTATCCTTGCATTCTAGAAAAGTTAGTAAATTTAAAATGACCAATGTATGTCTTTAAGTGAAAGATTTTTTAAAATATAAGTAATCAAAATACCTGATCTTTGTATACAAAAATAAAAACTGGTAATGTGCAAAAATTAGCTAAAGATTCCCTGACTGCTACTAGTTCCTCTCATTGACTTTTACCTAGGGATGGGTGAGGTTACTCTTTAAGTCTGAGTTTCTCCTACAGTTTCAATTAGTATTTTGTGTAAGTAAAGCCTTAACAAACAATTTAATGTAAACTGGATTCCTGCCCTTTTCTGCTGAGCTCCTTTTCCCCCCTTCTTTTCAAAAAAGCATCAAGTTGATTAGAAAACAAAACTAATAATAAAGCTAATAATAAAAACAAAATACTGATATCCTGTACTAAATACATATAATTCATATTTTTGGAAGATCAACTATATATATTTCTAGGGCCAATAAACTATATTACGCATGGAGTCTGTCTCCTTACACATAGTGGTGAAATACCAATGATCTCTTAACATTTATAGCAAACTTGCTTCCCATTTAAACATAATTGCCCAAATACTTCATGCTTACAGAAAGGTTAAAGTCGTAAGTGCCATAAATATACCAACAAGGGTATCACAGGACTATTCTTCAAAGCAAGAACAAAAATAATTCTACTATATGGGTTTTTTTTTTTTAAAAAGAAATATTTTAAATAACTCTTGGACAACATGGTATATGATTTAAGCTTACATAGGTACACTGCCAAATCTAATTGGCACGTTTAAACTAACAAATGAATTCCCAAAGGGAAATTTTTATTCATTAATGGTTCATCATAAGTTGCTAGATAAATTCTGGCTGTCTGATTTTTTCAGTTAGAAGTACTTAACAGAACTCACTGTGATGGAGACATCTGGCTGTCACTTTCTTCATCTGCTTTACATGGTTGTATTTTACCATAGTAAAGTGGATCACCAAGTGACTGCAAGATAGTCAGCTTTGTTTTCTGATATTGACTGCCAGCTTCACATTCAAATACATAATCATCTTTTACATCCTGAAAAAGACAGAGCATCCCAAATAAATACCTTCTCAAGTAAGCAAGCAATCACCATTAGTAAAAATTGGGAATAAATGACAAACTTATATCTGACAGTACAAAGACACGGCCCTCGGCTATAAAGATGTTTACGACTGCCTGAAAGAATAAAGCACAGGATAATAGTTTTTTTAAATGTATACACACTAAACATACATCTAATAAAGCATTAACACATACCATCAAGTATAAACATATGTAATATTAATATCTCATTAAATATATTATACATATTAATATATGTGTTGGAAATCCTAACAGTAAACATTTATTGAACATTGTTCTCGGCACTCTACAAATACTGCCTCGTAATCTTCACCACATTGTGATGCTCTGTACTGTTATTATTTCCATGTTAGAGGTGAGGGAACTGAGCAGAAAGGTTAAGTGACTTCACTAGGGTCACACAAGGAGCCAGCAGTCATGATGCCCCTGACTCTCATGATACCCCACTCCTTCATGCTCAGCAGGGAAATATGAACTGCAAATATTAAATAATATTAAGAGGATAAAATTTTCAAAAGCAGATGTTTCTATTTGTCTGCTTTTGCTATCATACATAAAAAACCTCTCTCATCATTTCACTCTTGGGGTTCACCTAATTTAACATATTATGACTATTTCTCCCTTTAAGAAGTTACTATCATAATTAGGGAAACTTATACAGAACATCTCTGTTAAGAGACATCCTTAGAAGAATTTACTAATTTGAAACAGAAAACAAATCAGAACCATCAATATGCAAACAAAAAGAAATGCTGTTCTGCATTAAAATCGCTCTTTAAAACAGAAACCATACTTTTGTTAAGAAAAAAAAAGTTGTTCCTTCTTGTAATTCACTGAATCCTCAGAAAATCCTTTTTAAAAAAGGTCCCAAACTATGGCAATTGCACTTTCTGTTTAACAATGAATTCAAATCCCAGATTAGAAACAGCATCATTAGAAATACAGGCAATGATCTTACATGGGCTGGCCAGACTGTTGGTTGTGAGTCATCCGATTTGATAGACTTTTCTACTTTAGCATATTTTTCCACCTAAACAATCAAATAAAGAGACACCAGATAAAATGGAATCAGTATTCTAACCAAAGAGAACAACATAAGTAACTCAACAACACAATATATTTATTAGCACAAGAATTCTTGAATTACTAATATTACCAACCACTTATGCTTAAGTTTAAAACTCTTCTGATATGCTCAGTTAAAACAACTTTAAATTAAATAAATAAATGTAATAAACACAGTTGGCTTTTCTGAATGGTACCTCCCCCCTTTTTTTTCCCCATAAGCTGACATTATTACATTTGTCCTTCAGAGCTCTTCTGTTAGAAAAATTAGAATGTCAGAGACACAAGAATCAAGATCTTTTCCTTTTGGCAAAGTTTTTAATGGAAGAGGAAGTGTCATGTAACAGTGGGGACAAAACTAAAGGAAACTAGGGAAAATATAATATTAAAATTGATAAGATTTTTTGGATGTTTTCCACTTTCTCTAGTCAGATTTCAGCCATATGTCCTAAGCACCTATATGAATCGAATGTTCTCATCTTTATTGGTAATCATGATCTTACAGAGTATTTTAGACTCATCTGGGCACCTGTAAAAAATACAGATTTTAATGTCCCACCCACTGCATACCATGACTAAGTTAACAGGTCTTAAGTGAGGCTTGAAATCTATGTTTAACTGATATGCTAGGTGGTTCTTCAAGTACACTGAGAAATTTGTATTAGGGCCTTGCCACTCAAAGTGTGGTCTGTGGACTCCAGCACCATGTAACCTGGGAGATGTGAGAAATGCAGCATCTCCGGCCTCAGACCAGACTTGCAGAACGGGAATCTACAATTCCACAAGCTCTCCTGGTGATTTGTACGTATGTTAAAGTTTGGGAAGTATTGCTTTAGAAATCCAGCCTGCCCTCCAAAGCTAAATTCTACCTTTCAGTATTTATAGTAAACTTCTATTCTCAGGCTGTACCTTATGAGGAGCAGCACATAAGCTACCGAAAGACCTTGAGTGGTATATACAGTCTACTGATGTTTGTGGCTTAGTGCTCTGCGTAATTTTTTTTTTTTTTTAAGTTATAGCTAGTAAGAATAGTGCATGTGCTAGCCTGGAAAAGGTACAAGAAATAACAAATCTATGAAAATAACTAAACAATTTTAAACACTTGCATAAATAATAAATAACACAGGAGAAAGAAACAGGAAAATGAATTATACAACCTCTCATCAGAATATCCCTCTCCTGTCATCAAACATTTATAGTTCATGCATACTGTGGATCAGTAAAGAATACCACCCAAGGTTCCTAATCTTGGTCACTGCTCCAGTATTATTAACTTTTGAAATTAACCAGTTTGAGGAAAGAAGCATTAGGAAATTATGAGGAAATACTACACAAAGAAAAAAGGGCATTTCATGCATATCATGTAATGTATACCGTATTATCATTATTTTTTTTACTATTCCTGCTCTAAACACAGTAAGATATTAAACGGTTACGTTCTTACATAACTTAATGTGAAAGAAGAATACACGGCTTCCAAAAATGACAAATTGATTTTTTGAAAAAAGTCATTTTGTTTTTAAAAGACTTAAGTTTCTTTGTTTTCTCAAGGTATAAACTACCTAATAGTAAAACTTAGGAACTTTATCTGAAAATTTCATGAACTGACTCACATCCACTTCGGAAGGTATGGCCAAATTACAGGGACTCCGTTTCCACATATCTACACACTGAAAAATTAAAAACAGTATAAATACACCAAAAATTCAAAATAAGACAAGCTTTTTGGTGTAATAATAAGCTTCATTTAAAAAAATATATACTTACATTTCCTGCTTTAGAAATTTTGAGGTCATAATGCTGACCTGCTTTTCTTTCCTTCCTTTTTTGTAAGAAATCAAGTAACCTCAGCTGAGGAGGAGGTGGACAATGAGACAGATCCTGCTGCCGATTCAGAGAGGACCTGGAATATCTCTTAAAACACCTGAAATATTAAGAAATTTGAACTAAACAAAGTGAATCAAAGACATTTGTATATGTGGATTTAAACTAGTATACACTGAGCATGTAATTAAATCATAAATGTTTATAGAACATCACATGCCAAGCCATGTCCTAAACACACTGATGAAATAAAAATGAACAAGTGAAACAAAATTCCCATCACCATGGAGCTGACAGTCCAGAGGGAGAAGAAACATTCACAGGTAAACAGATATGATAATTTAAGATTTCAGATAGCAATAAGTGGTAAGAGAACACAGTATTTCAGTAAGGGATAGGGAGGGCAACATTAGGGAAGGGAAGGGAGGGAAGGAAGGAACTCTGATGAAATCACACATGAGCCCAAACAGGAATGCTAAGAAGAAACTAGCTATGGAAAGACTGGGGTGGGGGTTAGGGGAGACAACTTCTGGTATCCATCCAATATAGGCATGTAGGAGTCTGAAATTGCCATTCCATTCTAAGAAGTAAAATGCTGAATAAACTGAAAAATTAACAATTCTTAGATCCATCAAAGATATGGAGTCATAGGGCAAACCACTGCCCCTAGATCTGTAGAGATCATCAGGTGAATGTAGAGCATTATGGCCTGCTGGAGCAGAAACTGAGGAACAAGTGCCAAGCAGGGGAACCTTAGGTATAACATGAATTGCTAAAGGCTCAGCAGGGACAAGTCTGAGAGATTAAAAACTCCAAGGAGACCCAGACACTGGGAGCCCACATATTTTTGTGAGTTTTACCCCCAGGAGCTTGAAGAGGTTCTCACAATGAATACTGGAGAAAAATCGCCATGCGGGGTTGGGGGAGGTGTGGGGAGAGGAACCATTTTCAAAGATCAGGGAATGAGTATTTGAAGCAGAGAGATTTTCAAAAGGTGTTGAGGCAGGAACAACTTTGATTTGTTTCAAAAACAGAAAAAAGGTAGGTATGATTAGAGCACCAGGGTTCACATACTAGATGAGGTCAGAGAGCAAGGCAATGAATGGCCTTGCTGACCAATGGTAATGTGTTTAGATTTAATGAAAAATGCTATGCTTTTAGAGGAATTTAAACAAGGGGTGGCAGGAAGTGATTTGAAGTTTTTAAAAGATTACTCATTTACTCATATAGTGAATAGATAGGAGAAAAGGTGGAAGCAGGAAGACCAGTTATGAGTTTATTACAGAAGTCAAGATGAAGATGATGGTGGCTTGGTATAAGGTATTGATAGCAAGAATAGAGGAATGTGGACAGAGATAAAAGAAGACATTACACAACTGTGATGGATTCTAGATAGACTCTTTCATTATTTCCAAAGGTATACCTTTTCCTCTGAATATACTATTTATATAGCACATTACGAAATTTAGAAAAGGGTAAGTTTTTCAAGTCTCTTGAAATTTGAAGAAGTTCCAAAGTGGGCAACCCAAATAATTAAAGAATACTTAATGATGAGCCAACTATAACTGCAGTCCAAACTAATAAGTATTCTTTTATTTTATTAGAGAAGAGATAGCTAAACATTTAAAGACAAATCCCCACGTTATAAAAGACATTTAGTTATAAACTGACTTCTAAAACTGTGATATTTTCCCAAATCCCAAAATTAAATTATTAATACAAATTGTTTCCTTAGAAGTTAACACTCACTACTAAAATTAAAAATTTTACTGAAAGTATTAAAGAAATTATTCTTTCTGTTTTTATTTGATCTCTTCTCAGCTTCTCTACTTTTTTGGTAAACAGACCATACAACTTAGAGGAAGTCAGTTCTCTAAAAGACTGCAGAAAATGTATCACTTCAGTACAGAGCAGAGAACATTAAAAAATCACAATACATAAAAAATGTAATACAAGGCCATTAAAAATCCTATTTTCAAATTAAAAAAAAATCAGAGCACTTAAACTCTGGAGGAAAAAAGATATTATAAACAGCAAAATTTAGAACTACTTGTCACAGGAATGTCTTTTGGTTAACCCTTCCACAAAGGCAATTACCGTTTCATTGGACGAGTGTTCATCTTTTGCTTGTTATAGAGTAGTCTGTTTGCAGTGCAAGTTACTGCTATAGAAGGATCAAGACACAGTGGTTCAGCTGTAGCTAGGATCAGCTGGCTCTCAAGCAAAAGTTTGTCTTCCTGAAATGTGTAAGAGCGTATGTCAACACAAGATTTAAGATTTTCAAATATGTAATCATACACATCACTTAATCTAGAAATATTCCCTGGGATTCTGCTAAGGGCTACAGTAAAATATAATATTTCAATTTCCAATGTTAGCACATAAATTTCAGAAACTTGACAGCGTAAAGATACTTCTAATGGAAATTCAATACAGGCATACCTCATGTTATTGCACTTCACAGATATTTCGCTGTTTTACAAATTGAAGGTTTGTGGCAACTCTGTGTTGACCAAAGTCTACTGGAGCCATTTTTCAAACTGCATGTGCTCACTTCATGTCACCATGTCACATTTTGGTAATTCTTGCAATACCGTAAACATTTTCATTATTATTTTATCTGTTACAGTGATCAGTGATCTTTGATGTTACTATTATAATTATTTTGGAGCACTATGAACTATACCCATATAAAGGAGGTGAACTTAATCAGCAAATGTGTGTGTTCTGATAGCTCCACTGACTGGCCGTTCCCTTGTCTCTCTCTCTCCTTCGGCCTCCCTATTCTCTGAGACACAACCATATTGAAAATAGGTCAATTAATAACCCTACGATGGCCTTTAAGTGTTACAGTGAAAAAGTTACAGGTCTCTCACTTTAAAATGTTTAAGCTAAGTGAGGAAGGCATGTCAAAAGACAAGATCGGCCAAAAACTAGGAATCTTGGGCCAAACAGCCAGACAAGTTGTAAATGCAAAGGAAAAATTCTTGAAGGAAATTAAAAGCGCTACTCCAGAGAACACAAGGATGATAAGAAAGCGAAACATTGCTGATAGAGAAAGTTTTAGTGATCTGGATAAAAGATCAAACTAGCCACAACACTCCCTTAAGCCAATGCCTAATCCAGAGCAAAACCCCAGCTCTCTTCAATTCTGTGAAGGCTGATAGAGGTAAGAAAGTTGCAGAAGAGAAACTGGAAGCTATTAGTTCATGAGGTTTGAGAAGAGAAGCTGCCTCCATAACATAAAAGTGCAAGGTGAAGCAGCAAGTACTGATGTAGAAACTGCAACAAGTTACATGGAAGATCTAGCTAATATCACTGATGACGATAGCTACATTAAACAACAGATTTTCAGTGTAGATAAAATAGCCTTGTATTGGAAGGCTATGCCATCTAGGACCTTCAGAACTAGTCAATGTCTGGTTTAAAAGCTTCAAAGGAAAGCTGACTCTTCTTAGGGGCTAATGCAGCTGGTGACTTTAAGTTGAAGCCAATGCTCATCTACCATTCCAAAAATCCTAGGGCCCTTAAGAATTATGCTAAATCTACTCTGCTTATGCTCTAGAAATGGAACAAAGCCTGGATTACAGCACATCTGTTTACAGCATAGTTTATGGAATATTTTAGGCCCAATGTTGAGAACTACAGCTCATAAAAAGATTCCTTTCAAAATATTACTGCTCATTAACAATGACCTAGTCGCCCAAAAGATCTGATAGAAATGTACAAAGATTAATGTTGTTTTCATGCCTGCTAACACAACATCTATTCTGCAGCTCATGGATCAAGGAGTAATTTTGACTCTCAAGTCTTATTATTTAAAAAATACATTTTATATAGCTGCTATAGATAGTGGTTCTTCTGATGGATCTGGACAAAGTGAACTAAACACCTTCTGGAAAGGATTTACCACTCTAGATGCCATTAAGAACATTTGTGATTCATGGGAGGAGGTCAAAATATCAATATTAACATGAGTTTGGAAGAAGCTTATTCCAACCCTCATATGTAACTTTGAGGGGTTTAAGACTTTAGTGGAGTAAGTCACTGCAGGACTTATGATTAACAGCAGAAACAACAGCTAATATCATAGACACCTCAATCGGTTCAGCTTACACAATTCTGACTCAAAAATTCAAGTTGAGTAAACTTTCTGCTCAATGAGTGTGAAAACCATTGTGTCCAGATCGGCTGCAGACAAGAGCAGAGCAATTTTAAACAAGTGAGACAAAGTTACTAAAGCATTTCTTTGAAGAACTGTAACAGGTATGAAACAGCTTTACTCCTATGATCCCAGAGATGGATAGAGCACATCAAGGCAATGGCTAACAAAAGGTGGAATTGGTCCAGTCAAAGCAAAGCAGACAGGTCAAGAGTAAAGGCCATGGCAACAATTTTGGGGGATTCTCAAGGCATTTTTCTTGTTGACATTTCAGAGGGCCAAAGAATGGTAACATCTGTTTATTATGAGAGCGTTTTAGAAAGTTAGCCAAAGCTTTAGCAGAAAAACTCCTGGGAAAGCTTCACCAGAGAGTCCTTCTCCACCACGTCAATGCTTCAGCTCATTCTTCTCATTTAACAAGGGCAATTTTGTGAGTTTCAATGGAAATCATTAGGTATCCACCTTACAGTTCTGATTTTGTTCCTTCTGATTTCTTTTTGTTTCTTAAAAATATCTGTAGAGGGCACCTATTTTTCTTTAGTTAATAATGTAAAAGAGATTGCATTGATACGGTTAAATTCCTAGGACCCTCAGTTCTTTAGGGATGGACTAAATGGCCAGTATCACTGCTTACAAAAGTGTCTTGAACTGGATGTAGTTTATGTTGAGAAATAAAGTTTATATTTTTATCTTTATATTTCAATTCCATTTTTCCATGAACTTTTTGAAGTCCCCTCATTTACTGTTGAGCAAGAACTAGAGGGTCAACCAGCTATTCTCAAGCGTAAAAGAGTTCCCCTAGTTCTCAGGCAATCAGTATAAATGGCAAAGATAGACATACTAGGCCTGCTTTAGAATGTTAGATGATAGAAAATCAGTATCTATCTGTGGCCATGTTAAAAGCAAAATATTTTTCTTCTGTTGCAGGGATAAAGAACTAAATTTCACACAGAATACATTAAGTCAGCCTGACCCTGACATGGTCCTCAGCAACTTGAGGGATTACTGAATGTAAAAACAGACGCTTAACTTCCAAAGGTCATAAAGGAATTCCAGTTTTTCACAAAAGGTGTCAAATTTTATTCATGAATAAAAAGATAAGCAGAAAACAGCTTTTGCTTAACTTAGTAAGTTTTTTTTCATCCTATATTTTGCCTGTTTGGTATTCAAAAAAAAAAAAAAACACAACTAACCTGGGTCCATTTATGGTTATCACTCGTTATTGAATGTACATCACAGATTAAAGTCTAGAAGAAATAAAAATTTAAAAACCCATTAATCTAAATACAAAAACATATAAAGACATTTAATAAATAAAACTTCACCTAAAATCTAAAATAATACCCAACACTCCTTACCTGCATTGTTGGACGTAAGAGAATGTGCCTGCTTTGGTAACCAGGAGATTTCATATTACTGGACTGCCTGTAATCACGTATTTCTGCTATGACACATCCACAATGAAAAATATTCACCTGTTTTGGGTAAAAATATTTATGTAACTGTTATCTTTTTCAAAAGCCCAAATAAGTGGGCTTATATGAAATTTTTCACATTCTTTACACTCATGTACTATTTCTGGCCACTCACATACTCTTCAACAGATTTCCCTTTATAGAGTGGATTTAACATTATATAAACTTTTTAAGAGGAACTATCTCATGTTCATCACTATGACTCAAGAAGCAGTTTAAAACTGTTAAAACGGTTTCTAATTATAGATTGGCTTTGGCATCTACAAAGTCAACAGATTGACATTTGGCATTTACATACTATTAATGCTACAGATCCTTGGAACTGCTGTTCTTCTGAAGCTCACTGGCTCGCTGTTATACTTTGCTAACTTCGTCATTATTATAAAGTTTTTGTTGTTATAAACTGCCAATCGACCCTGCCAGAGTTTCAGCTTCTAGATATAACTTCTATATTTGCTCTGCTAAATTTCCAGAAATAAAATCCTAGCCTATTTTAACAAGAGGAAAGCTAACTATAAAATTCAAATAAAAAATATTGTTTTCTAGTCTTTTCTACGCTCAAATGTGAGACCCCTTATCACTGAGGTCTTGCTAATTATAACTTGTCATATGGTCACTCATAGTATCACGTTTTTTACCTGTTCAGAACTTTCAGTGGGTACTGTGACCTCCATGTTACCAGTCATTCTTAGCCTCATTCTTTTAAATACATATTTTCCAAGCAACTACAATGCATGCTATGTGTTAGTCACTATCCAAGGAGCTTCACAGATACAGTGGTGACATAACACTCAGGGTAGGAAGACAGGCAATAGACATGTAAACGAAACAAGATAATTTTAGATAGTGATGAATGCCACATAGGAAATAAATAGGGAGGGGCTAATTTAGAGTGTATGCTCAGATAAAAACCTCTTTGAGGGAATGATGTTTCAGCTGAGATATGAATCACAAGAAAAGGCCAAACATCTGGGACAGATTGTTTCAGATAGAAGGAAGAGCAGATGAAAAGGCCTTACTGTAGGAATAAGCTTGGAGTGCTTTAGTACGGAAAGAAGGCAGGGGTGGCTGGAGTGTAGTAAGTGAGGATGAGAATTAGGAGATAAAGACAAATAGGAAAACAGGGGTTTTGTCCAGGAAGAGAGCACTGGAGAACTTTAAGCAGGGATATTTGCTTTTTTGTCCTGTAAACTTAATCTGGCTGTCTGCAGAGAACTGACTCCTGGTGTTCTGTAATAAAAGCAGGGAGTTCAGCAAGGTAACCATGGCAGGTCATGGCCATAGAGCTGACATTTACAGATGGACTGAATGTGGAAGGTGAAAGTAGGGTCATCTGTTAGACTGAAGAGACTGGTGATGGAACTGGTTTGGAGGTAAAAAAAAAAAAAAAATTGTTTTTATCATACTAAATTTGTTATATCCAAGTAAATACATAAGTTAGGTAGAATGGTGATGGGGAGACATGTAAGTAAGGGAGTAAGTAACATTTGAAAAACCCATGAAACAGGTTGAGATCATTCAGCAAGAGAGTATTACCAAAGATGAAGACAGAACCTAAGATTGCATCCTAAAACTCATACATATTTATGGATGGAACAGAAATGATAGCAAATAAAACTGAAGGATTAGAGAAGGAAGAAGAAAACTTGGAATGTGATGTCTTAGAAGCCAAAAGAAGGGCATTTCAAGTGGGTAGTTATTTCCATTGAACTTTGCTAAGAGACAAATTAGGATGAGAACAGAAGAGTGACCAACGGATTTAGTGCCATGGAGATCACTGGTAACTTTGACAAAAGCAGTCTCTGTAAAATGATGTCATAATGCCAAATGAGGTGAATAGAGGAAAGACCGGGATGTGAAAAAAAGGAGATGATAATTATAGATAACTCTGAGTAGCTCTGTTGTCAAGAGGAGCAGAATTATACAGCAGTAGCTGGAGAAGGATATGGGGTCAAGGGAGGATTTTTTTTAAAAGTTGGGAGGTACAGCTTGAGTATCTCTTATCTGAAATGCTTGGAATCAAAAGTATTTCAGATTTTGGAATATTTGCATTATATTACTTAGATTAAGCATCCCTAATCCAAAAATCCGATATCTAAAAGTCAAAATGTTCCCATAAGCATTTAAGTGTCACGTGGCTACTCAAAAAGTTTTGATTTTAGAGCATGTGGGTTTATAATTTTCAGATTTGGGATGCTCAACATATAGTACAGTATGCTTGCATTATGCACCTACTAGCGAAGAAAAAATAAAAGAGAGGGAAGTTATAGTTCCAAGTCCTTGAAAAGGAAGGGGAGGATCCAGAAAACAAATGGAAGGCATAGATACTTTTGGAACACCATACTTCATCCATTTTAACAGGAAGACAGGCAGAAAGTGTCGAAAGATGTAGGGGTAATAGTTGACTGGTGTTAGGAAGAAACAGGAGTTCTCATTTGATGGCTTCTTTTTCCTCAGTGAAGTATACAGTAAGACTGGGGTTAAGCCAAGGCAGTAGGAAGGAAAAAGACCAGGGAAAGAGAGTGATGACGTAGGCTGGCTACGAAGAGATGTACAGATCTCTTCAGTTTCTGGTCCCCAAGTGAAAAACTTCACAAATATTCAAAGTAGTTTTTTTCATAATTTCTTGATTGTAACTATAGGGAGATTTCCAATTGAGCTACTTGCTACAGCAATTTTAGAAGAACTAAGTCTATACGTCTCACTATAGCCTAAAGGTTAAATATACCACAATAAACCAATTTCCATAAAGCTATGTATAATGTCTCATTTCATGATTCGAAACACTGTTGGAAACACTGATAAAGATTAAACATCATCTAGCACAAAACACCATATAGCCATTTATAAAAGATAAATATGTAAACACACATAAACTGACATATATGTATACAAGTCATATACACATAACAACTGTCAGGACGTTTTAAAGAGAAAAATTTTGTACCTGAGATTTTTCTAGGAGATCAACCAAAATAGGAGGTAATTCTTCTGCATCCAAGTATTCAAGCAATTCCCCCTCTTCATAAGGCAGTCGAATGGTCTCAGAATCTTAATTTTAAAACATAAAGTTTAAAAAAAGATAATATTAACTGAAAAGCTTAGTTGTATAATTTATATGACTCTTCATAAAAAATACATTAAAACCAAAAGGCTCTCCTAATGTTCTTTATCTAAGTCTTACAAATGAATCACATTATATATTGCTAAATGACTTAAATGTATAAAATTGTAAATAAGAGAGTGAAAAAAAGCCTAATATATTATAGAAAAACATGTGGCATAACATCACAATCCAAGTCACAGCGAGAAGCAAAATAATCAGAATATGATATAATAAAATTCCAGTATCAAAGTAACTGAAAGTTTGTTGAAGACTGATTAATCTAATCTGGAAATCAGAGTGATAATTTAGTACCTCATCTGAAAAATGGTCACTTTTAGAACAAAATTCTCTTGGTGTTAACACTTTACAATTAATTATCAACACAGGAAAAAGTTCTTAACTAGGTGAGTTCCTTACAGAATTCATATTATATCAAATTTTTAGATGCCTCTGTAGTGAAATCTGAGCATATTTTAAGACTATTTTCATATTCACATTAATAGAAATATTTTTAATATACAAAAGTTACTTAAAAGGCAGTGAGTTTGCTTACTTTTGAAGATTTTAGACTCAGTATATTTAAAATGCAGAAGGAAAAACATACCTTAAAACACCTTATATTATCTTAAAATATAAACAGCAATAGAATGAAAGGAAATTTTGACAATCATTTAAAAGTTATACCTTTCATAATTCAAAGACATACCAGTTAGAATACTTTTCAAATGCATGTTCAGGAAGGATAACTATATTAGAGATAATTTCTAATATTCTAACAAAATATATCATAAAGAGGAAAATTTGGGATCAAAATCTGCTTTTACTGCCAAGTCATCTTTGATCCAAAGGACAAACAGTTTAACAAGTTAAAAAAACTACTTTTAAAAAACAGAACATCCTGTCTGGCAGAGGTATTTTGTGATGGCTGTACTTTGGAGGGTCTTACCTGATCCATTTTTTCCCCTGAGCATCAGAGAATATCCCTCATTTCCTGGGTATAGATTGACCACTAAACATGACAAATTCTCTTGCATAACAAGCTTCTCTAACAAGTTCACATTTCTTCTTAATTTCTGCTTTAAAAAGAGTCAGAGCTCATGAAAATAATCCAGTATAATCTTAACAAATAACGCTATGATTTAATAAAATCAGAACTGAATTAATGTTTCGGTGCTCCTTCTACATTATATTCCTGAATATATGGGAAGATTCACAAAACTATAGCCACTTGTATGAGACAGCTATATAAACTTAATTGTAATCTACTAATTTTTATGCAAATTAATTCATGCAAAAAAATTGGTGATCTATAAAATAAATACTTAAAGTATGTACTTTTGAATACATAAAAAATTAAAATATATAAATAAGCAAAATATAAAACCACTTAATGTAAATATATAAAACATAGATGTATATAATTAATTTCTATTAAGTATAAGCCTAATATAAATGAAAAATTTACAGCATCCTTTGGTTGTATGATAACAATTACACATTTATTTCTTAAATATTTTATAGCATAAATAAGATACAAATAAGTTCAACAGCTCTAAGCTGAAATGAACTTAAAATATCTAATTGGTAGGAGGAAGTAAGCAATTAAGACAATTTTCTGCAAATTCAATTTAACAGCTCATTAGAAACCACTTTGTTTAAAAAATCAATCAGCAAACAGACATACATCAAAATCCATTTTAAAAATGCCTGATTTAAAATAAAATCCATTTATAAACACAACAAATTCTTTCATCACATCTGATTTAGGAAAGATATCTGAGTCAACAGAATATCTATTTTTGCAGGATCTCAAAAAAATTCTGTTTTGAATACTTATAAATACATATTAACATATATTAAACATGTATCATATATACAGCCATACGCAGAGGGAAATTAGAAATTCTTGATCTATCATCAACGTAGAATTATAATAAGCAGTTTGAGAATGAAAAAAAGGGTAAACAACTCTTAACCATATTGATGTTAAATTAAAAAAAAAAAATAGTAAAGAGAGACTAAAAGAGAGAAAACTCTCATAATTTGACCTAAGACAGAATTAGATAAATTCTGACAGTATGTGTACCTCTTTAAGTAAACAAGTTGGCCACCACTGAGTTGATCCATTTAGACTAGAGGTAGGAGAATTTCTTTTTTAAAGGGCCAGACAGTATTTTAGGCTATGGGCCATATAGTCTGTGCTGCGACTATTCAACTCTGCCTTTGTACTTCACAAGCAGCCATAGATAATATATAGATAGACCAACATGTATGGAGCATTCCAATAAAAATTCATTTACAAAAACATGCATTGGGCTAGATTTGGCTGCTGGACAGTGGCTTACCAACGCCAATAGAGAATCTTTATGTATGCATGTATCTCTCCTATCTTAATTCTGTTTCTGAGGTGATAGGTATGTACATTATATTGACTGTGGAGACAGTTTCACAGGGTGTATACTATAATTCATGTCAAAACTTAAAAAAATATCAAATGCGCAATTTTTGTATGTCAAGTATACTTCAATAAAATTTATGGGAAACATATTTTAAGATTTATTTATAACAATTATTTTTTTCCTCATGTAAAGATTTTAAAGGTTAGACACTACTGGAATTCAACTATTTTTTGCTTAAATGCTAAGATGGTGCTCATTTCTAACTTAAAGACAGACAACAGAAGCTTACGAAGACCTGTAAGGCCCTTCTAATATGAGGGTTCAAAAGATACCAAGAAATCAATTTCTACTACATTTCCACTGCCCATACCTTTACGCTAAATAAAAATGAATTAAGTTAAACTAGCTATGAATTCATTTTATGACCAAATTCACCTTTTATTACCACACTTGAATTTCCTACATGTCCTGTAATTGCTTTGACTTTCCAGTGCAAATCACCATGAGCAAATAGGTTACTTTTCTCCTATCTTAAGTTTACAAATCACTTCTCAAGGGGAAGTAGAGGCAAAAGATAAATCTGTGACTTTGCTTATGACTTCCCAGTGAGATACTCTGTCATTCAGTAAACAGTGTTCCTTCACTCCTACCTCAGCAGATGATCTGTTTGGTGCCAGTTTAGCCAGTGCTCTGGGTTAGCCGCAGAACTGACTAGAGTCTGGTTACAAAAGATGTTAGCTGACTCACAAAAACATAAACCATTAAATGCTTAATATATGACTCCTCAAATTTCCCTCTTTTATATTTCAAAAGCCACAATACCATAAAAAATTTATATTTACCTTAACCTCAGGCTCTTTTTCACATTCTTCAATATATAAGTCATAAAGTTTTTGAAATACAGATTTTCTAAAAAAAAAAAAAAATTAATAAAACAATTATACAAAATAACATTAATATAGTAATCATATGACATAAATGTTATTTTAGTTTTTTCCTAGGTTTTTACAAATTTTCCCTATTTTCCCAAAAGTTGGGGTGGGATTGCACATGGTAGCTAACAGCAACTTAGAAATTCCTAATATATGCAAAAAACCTATAACATTTCTAGCTCAGTGCCTAGCAGGAATGCAATAAATGGTGATTATCATATTTCAATGAATTTAAGATGTCATCAATTAATTAAATAGTCATACCTTCCACTTGACAGGTATTTCCTTTTAGGAGGTCTCTGTCGGGCACTTTCAATGACATACTAAAAAAGAAAAGTTTATGAAAACAGCTTGCCTTTTGCTTTTCTGCATGAGCAACTGTATTGAGTATATCTAAAACATATGTAAGGCTAAAAAGGCTATTCACTCAAGTCTCTGACTCATGTGAAATTATACCTTGTAGGAAAAACAACTTCTAAGTATATGTTACAAACAAGTGAAATTTAAACTGCACTAAAATTTAGCACAGTATTTCACTGCTATAAGCAAAATCATAAGTTTTACAACTGTGATTTCACAGGTCAGAAATATTCTCAGTATGCTTTATGATTGTTCAGAATACGCTTAATGTATGAAAATTGTATATCTAACTCCAAGGACTCTAATTTTTTTTTTTTTTTTTTTTTTTTTAGCTATTTTCTCCTTTGAGTAATTAGAAAATTTGTCAAAACAGGAAAACAATTTTAGAAATTCTATGTCCTTGTTCAAGTAATTTTGATTCCGTAGCATTATCATCCATGGATTCCAAGTAACAGATGATCCAAATATCACCTGGTATTTTTACATATTTACAGCAAAATTATTCACATACTTGTCCTAAAAGAATATTAATATATTCCTTTGAAAATCACATACAAAAATCTCTTAACACTGAGTTTTTGCCAATTAAAGACAATACTATTTCAATATGTAACTTAGTCACGCCTCACCTCTGCACGATCCAAAGCTAGTTCTAAAGCTTGTTGCTGTAAAAAGTAAATAGTGTATTTGGTAATATTAGTTATTTTCATAAAAATAATTTAATATACATTTAACATTTGTAATTAAGTGTTTAAATGTGTTTCATTTTCTAAAACAGGTCTAATGTATTTTGTTTTCTCTCCTCCACCCCCATTATATGATCAACATATGTAACAGAAAAAATACTGCAGTCTCGGGCATCTGAACAACAAACTAGATAAGAAATGCTCACATGGTATCTCTGGTCAGTGCTTGGGAGAATGCTATAGGGGAGAGCTAGATATGGTAGCTATCACCACCTTATAAACTTTAATTTCTTCAATCTTCTAAGAGCACCATTTAAGAAAATATACTGCCATAAATATGCAATCAAAATGAAGCAAAGACTAAACTCTCCTAATCTGCTAGAAACCCTGAAAATTGGGAGTGGTTGTGATGGTCTCTAACATCAACACAGAAATTCATAATACATGAATGCAAAGAACTTTTAATATAAAGTCTCTGTAAGAATGCAATAAACGATGGCTATATCATTACCATGTTTCAATGAATTTAAGATGCCATCAATTATAAGCATGCATCATTATTTTAGGTAACCTTAAGAAAAAAAATATGTCAATTATAATTGTAAGATATTGATTATAGACTCATCACCAACTTGGTAACACTAAATTAAAAGAAAATGCATCTTAGAATTATTTAAACATAATATTACTCCATGTAAGGTTTGAGATCTACTAGGAGATCCCTATCCTTCGTTTATTTCTTAGATACCCTTATTTTAAGGCAAGAGGGAGAAATATGAAGAAGGTAAACTATGTCTTCCTCATTTATAAAGCTTTCTTTTCTAAAGACACATATGAATAAAAAGTGTTAGGTTCTAAATAAAGTTAAATACACCCCAAGTGATTTCTCTTTCTAGTTTTTTGTTTTGTATACCATCTAGAGTTATAGTATTTTTCATTCACAATGATAGTCATTTTAAAATTTCATTCAGGGGCATAGAAATTTAATTTTTTTATAAGGACCTAAATTCTTCTGTTGTATTTTCCAGATTCTAATAGTTCAACCTACAAAGTTGCATGTGGTAAACACTCCTAGTACCCACCAAAACCCAGGAGGGTAGGGGGAAGAACAAATATTGTCACCTTTTGTAAATCATGGGAAGTTTTATGTGATCCTGCCACCCCATTTCTAAGGATTAAAAATTTGTATGATTACAAAAATAACTGGCCTTTTTATTATTTTTTAATTTAATTTTCTTCCATTTTGCTTGCATTGAAGGAAAGCTGACCTTGTTAGACCGCAATCAAAAGCAACCCACCTTATCAAACACCTAAATGTAGTAAGTGAAGTCTGAAATTTGCCATCATTTCAAAAGGTTCAGTTAAAATAAATCTCTATCAGTTTACTTTATTAAAAAATCTTAATGGAACAGATTTCTAATGAAACTGGTTCCCAGAATACAAGATAAGATTCCTGAATATAACTCTTTTCAGCATGAAAACATAACTCTGGATATACACTTTTGACAAACACGTAAGTTTCTTTTAAATTTTGGACATGAAACTTTAAAGTATGTTTATATGAAAATATTATAATAAACACAATCAAATATATACTCTTGCACAATTTTAAATAGTCATCCCAAGTAAATTATTTCTTCTTCTGAAATCAAAACTTTAAAAGGTCTACTGAGATATACCTGCATATATAAACACAAGCATCATTCATTCACTGCCTCCTTCAAATACTTAAGATGGAAATGATTAAGTAATATAAATGTAAAATATAAGGTGAGGCCAGAACCCCACTGTGTCGGTTCCACTTTTCTCTAATAGAGCACAGGTAAATAGGCAAGATCCCAAGAGGAGAAGGAAGATATTTAAATGTTTTCTGAAGTTTGTGTCACAGAACTGGGGTTTATCTGAATAAATGAATAACATGGTGGTCAGTGTTCATTTATTCTCTGTCAAATGCATTTTCTTTAAAACATCTGAGTGTTTCTGCACCCTCACTATTGGCTTTCATTTTTTAATTGCGAAAGTCAAATGCCTACTCCTAAGTATGTTTAGTGACCATAAATCAGTGAACAGAAATGTATCATTAGAAGGCTAGCATTGATGCTGCTTAAAACATGTTACAAGCAGTAAGCAGGTTACATTTTTTAAAAAAATTTTTAAAAATCTAAATAAAGAGGAGCTTTAAAATATGAGAAACCTATGACTACACCCCCCAAAAAACTTATTTGTATTTATACTCATCCTCTTTGCCAGTGATTTGGAATGTGGTAGACAAATATTTTTAATACTTCATAAATATAAGCACGTGGATTATCTGTGTAACTTGGATGTAATAATTCTAAGATTGAATTGAGAGAGGAGTCACATATTTTATGGAGATTTTATACATGATTGCTAAGTAAATTTCCCAATTAGGGTAATTTGCACAGCTTTCAAGAAAATTTCTGTATATATAGTACAAATATTTTCATGATGATGAAGGAAG
Organism: Eulemur rufifrons; assembly: GCF_041146395.1. Taxonomy (NCBI): domain Eukaryota; kingdom Metazoa; phylum Chordata; class Mammalia; order Primates; family Lemuridae; genus Eulemur; species Eulemur rufifrons. Next base: position 70,337,717 of record NC_090986.1, on the reverse strand, counting down.
AGAACATTCTAAAACACAAATTTGAACTACTGAAGTGTGGCTTACCATTATGGCATAAAACAGAGAGTCCAAAAAGAAGAAAAAAATTATGTGTGCTGATGAAGTGAGGTGAAAACCATGTCCTTAGTATCAATCTTATAATACTGTAAAAGCAAAAACAAAAACCCAGTATTAATATAAGGCCATTAAGAGAAAGAAATGAAATGATGCATTTAGCAATTAACAAGGAAAATTACTTTAGGCACATATATTTTTAACACAGTTTTTAATAATGTGTAACGATAAAATTCATGTAACACTACCTGTCCACTCATTGCTGAAAAAAGGTTTTAACTAGGTGGGGCAAAATACAATTTGCAAATTAAAATCATTACTCACTTTCTTCAAAAATATTTAATGTCCCTGAAGAAAAACAATAAATGCTTTTAATCTCTTCTCTATCACCACTATTGCTGTTCTTAGTTTTCCTCTGTATCATTCAAATTAGCCTGCCCACTGGCCTTGATCACTATACAGTTCACTTCGCATAGATTTCATTCATGCCTGCTGATAAAAAATCCTCTACTGATATTCTCCCAAATTCCTCAGGCTACATTTTCCAAATGCAGCTCCAATCCCTCCAGTCCTTTCCCTCCTCAAGCAAACAAGATACTTACGAAGACCCTCATTCCAATAACACAGGGGTTCTTATCCTGGCTGTGTGACAGAGTAACCTGAGAAACTTTAACTAGTGGAATGCCCATGCCCACCCCGCAGAGATTCTGATTAACTAGTAGGCAGTGGGCACAGTGATTATCAGCATTTTGGGGGCTCCCCAGATGGGTCAAAGGTATACTGCCAGTGTTGAAGTCCACTGCTGTATCCTCTCTAGCACAGAGATGGTACATTAATATTTGCTCTGAGAGTGATGGTAAATAAAGTTTATTTTTAATCTATTTCTTTTACCTAACTCCACGTAACCACTGCCGTGTGTCTATACATCTGAGCTAAAGCATAACTTCTGATGACAGAAAATAAGATTTTCCATGTAAAACTGTTTTGTTTTTAGGGAAACTCAAAGCTTAGGTTTTTGCCAGTTCAGGTTAAAAAAAAAAGAAAGAAAACTAAAACAAATGGGCTAAGCTCCTAATACATCATAGGTACCATACAAGTTTTATTAATAGTTACAATCATTTAAAAAATGAATAAGACATTAATCTTGCCCTGGAGAGTTCATAGGAGGCTTAAGTTGAATTTAAGTTAAGATGAAAAATTTGACCACTGAATCTAAAGATCCACTACATACTTACAGACAAAATGTGATGACTTTTAGATTTCTTATCACTAAATTGGGGTGCGGGTTTAACTTTAAATTATTTAAGTACTGCAGACAAAAACTTAACGTTGTATAACTCTTACAAAACAAACACTCTGTACACAGAATTTACTATAACCTGTGAGGAAATCACTATAATCATTATGATCGATTCCATTTTACAGAATAAGGCACTCAGAACGAGTGACTTTCCCAAGATCACAGGCCTACACCTCAATTCAGAACTCCCTCAATATCTAATTTTACATTCTAATATTATAACCTTCAGACCAAACCAGAACCCGGTTTTAGGTTTTTTAAAAACACTTAAAACAAGTACTTGATTCTGCTCAGACACTAATATAAATTTTCCTTAATTTTGATCTAACTATATATAGTACACTGTACTCAATCTAACTCTGAAAACCTTGCTAATCACTTCATATTTCCAGTCCTGGTGGGATTCTGATGGGCTGTACTCTGGAAGACGCAGCCCCCCACTATGCGGCAGCGACGGGAGATGGCTTCCAGGGGCAGCGATTCTTCAACCTCATTTCTGAACGCCCGGTAACCACGGCGAGAATCAATAATTAATACAATTCTAAATGTCACCATCAACTCCATTGATTTCTCTGATCGATCTAAGTCTTTCAACTACACGAGCTTTTGCAACAACTTAGGCTTTACCTGTAAAACGCCGCCAACTCCACAGTGGAGCGACCAGCCTTTATTCAATATGGACACCGAAAAACCGCCTCTGCAGAAGCGCTACGCAAAATTCTTGCGAGTTTCCGAGAACACCTGTATCTGGAACCCAAAAATCAAACTAAAATTAAAAGCACGGCTTAGCACCACTGCGAAAGGCAATGGAAGCAACCGCCAGGAGAGTGGCTGGCTCAATCCCCGCCCGGGCCCAACGTCTCTGGGGACATCTTTCCTCCTGCGGGCTCCGGGAAGCGGTCCGCTCACCTCTGACCCCGGCCAGATCTCGCGCGCCTAACCAGTCCGCCTGCCCGCCGAAGGTTCGTCCCACCCACCAGCCACCGCCCACCTGTGCCGGCAGCCGCCGCGCTAGGCCTCAAGATTGCACCGCCGGCTCGGCCGCAACGCCAACCCACCCCTTTGGCGGCTCAGTGTCGCAGCCCGACCAACCGCCTGTTCCGGCGGCCGCACTTCCGAGTAGAGCTGGGTCGCGGGGCGGGGCCTACGGGCGGAAAGGGTGGGGCTGGGAGGGCGGGGCCGCGGCCGGAAGGCTGGTGCGCTGGGGGCGGTACCGTCCCGGGGCGATTCTCGCAGGGTCCGCGGAGAGGCAGGTCCGGGCGCGAGGTGGGACCCACAAGCTTATGCTGAGGCTTGGCGCCTGAGTTTGCAAAGTGGGCGGGTGGGTATAGGTGTTAGTTGCAGGGAAGACAACCCTGTCGAATTTCTAGAGTGAAAGAAACTTAAAACTAGCTTTCCTTTTTGCCCAGCTCATCCAAATGATGCCCAGCCTCATCCAAACCTGCATTTACCTTTCCAGTCTGTACCGGCTTCTTCGAATATCGAGTGCCAACAAGTTGAATGTTTTTTAAAAATCACCCCAGAGAAAGGTTCTAAAAATTCAGAAACTGCATTACCAACACACTTTGTAAGGTGTGTTTGTAATTCTTCACCTTCAAACAAATTTGGTTGTTCAGGAATAATTTTTTTTAATTGAGGGGAAATTCACAGAACATCAAATGAACCATTTTAAAGTGTACAATTCGATGGCATTTAATAAATTCACAATGTTGTGCAACCATCACCTCTAGCTAGTTCCAAACAAGAAGTTTTCATCACCCCAAAATAAACCTGAATCCATTAAGCATTTATTCCCATTCCTCCCTCTCTCATCCCTTGGCAAATACCAATCAGCTTTCAGACTCTGGATTTACTTCTTCTGGATATTTCATATAAATGGAATATGTGACCTTTTCTGTCTGTCTTCTTTCACTTAGCATGATGTTTTGCAGGTTCACCTTGTATACCTTGTAACATGTATCAGTACTTCTTCATTCCTGTTTACGGCTGTTACTGCACTGTATATAGATGCCATAATTTTACCCATCCATCCATTTTTGGACATTTGTGTTGTTTTCACCTTCAGGCTATTGTGAATAGTGCTCCTATAAACATTTGTGTACAAGTATTTGTTTGACTCCCTGTTTTCAATTCTTCTGGGTTTATACATAGGAGTGGAATTTCTGGGAATTTATGGTAATTCTATATTTAAATATTTGAGGAACCCATAAACTGTTTTCTACAGTAGCTTAACCATTTTACATACCAACAGCATTGTAGAGTAATTCTAATTTCTCCACATACTCATCAACACTTATTTTCTATTCTTTTGAGAACAGCCATCCCAAAGGGTATAAAGGGAGATTTCATTGTGATTTGATTTACCTTCTCTAATGGCTAGTGATGTTGAGCATCTTTGCACATCCTTTTTGACCAACAGTGGTGGTTTGGAGACACACCCAAGTCTAACTGTGTTGGGCACTTGTGATGTAAATTACTCCTGTAGTTTTGTGGTTGCTGTCAGGGTTGTTGCCCTGGGCTCCTCCCACATCAGTGTGCCTTTGATTTTAGAGGTGAAGGCTTGGTTGTCCAGTTCTGCTCCGAGTGAAAATTATTTTCTTGTGAGTGTCACTTTCTCCCTGTTCCCTAATGTTTGCTTCTTTGGTACCATAGCTACTGCTGTCATAGCTTCTTTTCTGGCTCAAGCTGCTCCTCCCAAGATGAGGCAGGCATGAGTGCACCGAGAGGGTGGTTGCACCAGTATTTGAGGAGCCCCTACCTGCTGTTTAGGGACGGCTGTTCTGCCAGGTGTGCCAGCCACAACAGTGGCAATGAGAAGGCAAAGACTTCTCTCCTGTCTGACACCACCACTGTTGCTGGCTGCTCTCCACAACTCCAGTACCTACATCAAGTTGTATACCCTCTGTTAAATTTTTTTTTTTTTAGCCCCCAGTGTCCACAAAATAAAGTTTGAAACATCCCTAACATAACATTAAGGCCCTCCGGGGTCTGATTCCATCTGTTTCCAGACCCGAGTCTTCTTCCACGATAACTCGTTTTACGTTCTGGTGACTTATTAGCTGTATGTCCGGAGAGTGAAAAGGCAACCAACGTAATGGGAAAAAATGTTTGCAAATCATATATCTGATCTATATGTATACAAAGATGTATAAAGAAATTCAACTCAACAACAAAAAATCCAAACGACCCAATTTAAAAATGGGCAAAGAGCTTGAATAAACATTTCTCCAAAGAAGATGTACAAATGGCCAATAAACATATGAAAATATGTTCAACATCACTAATCAATAAGGAAGTGCAAATTAAAGCTACAATGAAATACCACTTCACACTCATTGAGATGACTATTATCAGAAGAACAGAAAATAACAAGTGTTAATCAAGGATGTGGAGAAATCTAGGTATTTGTACATTGCTAGTGGGAATATAAAATGGTGTAGCTGCTGTGGAAAACAATATGGTGGTTCTTCAGAAAGTTCAATGTAGAGAGGCTGAGGTGGGAAGATTGCTTGAGGTCAGGAGTTCAAGACTACCCCGAGCAAGAGTGAGACCATTTCTCTCCAAAATTAAAAAAATTAGCTGGGCATGATTGCACACATCTGTAGTACCAGCTACTCAGGAGGCTGAGGCAGGAGGATCACTTGAGCCCAGGAGTTTGAGGTTGCAGTGAGCTATAATTTTGCCACTGCACTCTACCCAGGGTCACCAAACAAAATGCTGTCTCAAAAAAAAAAGTTATTGTGGTAAATTTTATTTTATGTATATTTTACTGTAATATCACAACATATTAAAGAACCTCAAAAAACCCAACTCCAACCCCAATTTATTTCAGTAGAATTGAGTTTGCACTATTTTCTTGTTTCTCTCACCTGTTGCAATAGCCTTAAATGAAATCTTTCTTGCTTATTTAGCTTTGTCCAGAGCAATTTTTGCTTTGACAGTGTATATTTCTGGCACTGTATCAAATGCACTGTGCATTGTATTTAGCTACTTGTGCACTCATCTGCTTCTCTGTGAGATTTTAAGCCTTTTGAGATCAGGAACCATGTTGTGTTCTTATTTTTATCATCCAGAACGCACAGCCAGGTGTCCTAACAAATTAAGGGCTCAAAAAATGCTGAAACAAATGAAATTTTTTTCTATTATACATTGAGAATTTGCTTGTATATAAGTCACATCTTGTGGCACCAAATAGAATATGGTCAGTACTGTATTAAGAATTTTCTTTGAACAAGTAATGTTCTTTTAAAGATTCAGATCCTATATATCATCTTTAAATTAGCCTGAAATAAGCATTGTTGCAGTCAGAGGGTAATGACTGACCAATATTGCTTAATGATGCTTTTGCCCACTTGGGTACAGCCTACCAGGGTCAATTTGTGAATGAATCACCACAGCCCCTATCAGGTCTGGAAACTCACCAAACTTAAATCAAATTCCCTAAACCAAAATTATTAATTTGTTAATAATTGGAAGAAAGATAATAGTTAAAACCAAGGAAAAGGAGAAGTTGGGTTCGTGATAAAGGCAAGAGAACCTTTGTAAAGGCAAGAGAACTTGCAAAGAATCCTGAGAAATACCAACTTCATTGCTAATTGTTTTGATGAGGGAAAATTTGGGGCTTGAAAAAATATTTGGAACTGCCAACGTTTTAGTGAATATTCAATTTATTAAGATTATGAATTTACAAATTTTGATCTCTTAAACCTTTCAGCTCTATGTACTGATTTTATTATAAATTTAGTAATTTTGTTTCAATTAAAAAGAATCTCTTTTTCTAACACCTCAGGGGAGTCCTAAGCACTCTGTAGTTTGAAAACCAATGTTCTGTAATATATGATAATTTTTTCAGCTTTTTTTTTTTTTAAATAAGAAAGGTGTCTAAATTTCAATTAAGGAGTAACTAATTCTTGAATTATTATCTCAGTGAGGCTGTCAAAAGGAAGCTTGGTAGCTTTGACGTGAAATTCCGTAGCATGTGTGGTTCTCCTTGGCACAGACTAATCCTGTTTCTTTCAGCCAGCACTGGTTTCAGGAGAGTATGTCTGACTTTTTCCAAGGACGACCCTGATAAAGAAAAAAGCAAAAGAAAAGAATGATGAAGCAGACACTGAATGCAGAGTAACACATTGATCCCTGATGCAGAATTCGATTCAGTCCTTGCCCCTTCCTTCCTTGTCTCAGGCAAGCATATTGAACCATCATTGGTAAAGCTGGGCCATTGCTCTCTTAGCACCCCCAGGACTTGCTCTGATTCATGTTTGCATCTATTAAAAGATAAATTTTGGCATATTAAAATTTCAGAGTTTATTTGAGCATACAGTGATTCTGGGTTGGCAGCTCCAATCCAGAAATGGTTAGGAGCTCCCTAGACGTGATTAAAGGGAAAACTTTTATAGGGTGAATATGGGAGCAGAGTCAAGAAATCACTTGACTGGTTAAAGTTTGAGCAATTGCCTTATTTTCACGATTCCAGTGGTAAGTTCAAGACCACCTGTGATTGAGCATTTTTCGTTTTCTTTTATATTTTGAGTTAGGTTTCAGTTTGCTTACATAGAAACCCAGAGTGTTAGAGCCACCTCAGTCTAAGGGCCACCCATTTAGCTATTTTAACATGTCTCTAATGCTTACTGCAACCTGGATGCTCAAAGTTCATTTATTCAATAAGTATTTATTGAGAGCCTATAATATACCAGGTGCACTTCTAACTGCTGGAACATTATTACCAAACAGGCAAACGTTCATGCTTTCTTAGAGATACATCCTAGTGGGAGAACTAAATAAACAAGTACATATAGTGTATTAGATGTGTCTGCGTCCTTTAGGTGAAGACCACCAGGAGCACATCTGTATTTGATCAAATAGGGTTTATTACTTGTTGCAGTGAGGCACAATTGTCACCATGGGGACCCATGGGACAGCTCAGTAAGAGGATGTTAGAAAGAACCTGTTGCAGGATTTTGGCTTTGGCTGGGTAATTTTGGGGAAGGTCTAATGAAGTGGAGCTTTGCTCTGGATTGAAAGCTGTTGGGAAGTAGGGACAATTCTGATTGTGTATCTCAATAAATCTTACCTACAGAGGGCAGACTAGATAGAGGATAAAGCTCTAACTTGGTAAAGCAGCCCCCGTACTGAACCAGGATTGGAGTAGTCTAGTCTGGGTTATTTTTACAAGCAGGTTTTAAAAGACTTTCTCTTCCCAGCATTGTCTAATAGCAGTTTGCCCAAACAGGTGATGAGCTCTGTGCTGGCACATAGTGAACACTCAAAACAATTGCTGAATGCGTGTACCTGGTCATGGGACCTCCCTAAGACAGATTCTGTATAGATAACCTGAAATCATCTTCAGTTATGTGGTTTGCATGAGAATGAATTCTGAGTTACAAAAATGCCTCTTCCAATCTCTCACTACATGAGCTCTTTCATAACAGTGCTTTAAACATTTACTATGTAAATTCTCACATATGTCACGCTCATGTGAGCATTTCAACTGTCTTGTGAAATGGGGTAGGAATTGTTCCAGTTTTATATTTGGTTGAACCATATGGAGCTGCTGATATTTGACCATTTTAGACCTACAGAAATGGCAACTACATGTAATCCAACCTAAAATGTGAGGAAATTTGAGAGGTTAAGGTACACAAAGAAAAGTTCGTGGCCGAGTCTAACAACAACTATACAACTCCTAACAACGCCTAGACTACTTCCCCAGATTCCAGACTCATCCAACATCTCTTGAATATCCAATAAGCGCTTCAGATTTAACACGGTAGAAACGGCACTTCCATTAAACCTACTGCTGCTTTCCTGTCTCAGCAAATGGCAACTCCATCTTTCCAATAGCTCAGGGCAGAAAACCGTGATCATCTTTGACTCCTCCTTTTTTCTCACACCTCACATTTAGCTGTCTGAGAATCCTGTCAGCTCTACTTTTGAAATACAACCAGAATTTGACCACTTTTTACCATGCTGGTTCAAGCTACCATCTTCCCTATCCTAGATTATTGTAACAGATTTTGACTGGTTGTCCTGTTTTCAGCATTGTCTGTCTACAGCCAGTTTTATATACAGAAGCTGGAATGACCTTTTAAACATCATTCCTCTACTCAAAATGCTCTAATGTGGTCCTATCTCATTAAAAGTCCTACACACTCCTAATTATCCCCTACCCCAACTGCCCTTCTGAGTTCATTTCTGCTCTGTAGAAATTATTCACGCCACACTTGCCTCTGTCTTGTTCCTGAAAATACCAAACATATTTCTGCCTCAGGGCCTTGGCATCTGTAGTTATCTCTACTTGTAATTATCTTCTCTAATATTTGAAAAATTTCAATTATAAATACTTCACCATGTATCTCTAAGAGATAATATATAAAAAGTAATCCTATCAACATCCTACCTTAAACATGAATTATAATTCCATAAGATTATATAATATCCAGTCAGAGTTTACATTTCCCTAGTTTTCACAATTAAAATTTTTTTTGCCTGTTCAAGTCAGTATCTAAACAAGGTACACATGTTGCATTAGCTTAATATGACACTTTTAATCTATACCTGTCTTAAGACACTTTTAATTTATGACAATAACACTTTTAATCTGTAGCAGTCTTCTTTCCCACCACTTTCTCATGTCCTTTGTTTTAAAAAAGGAAACAAAACCAATTGGATCTTTTGTGCACTAGAATTTCCCACATTCTAGATTAGTGCTAACACACTTATCTACCTTTTTTATTTCCCCTAACCTGCTTGTTAGATCTGGAGACAAGATAACATACAGAATTGACTTTTCTTGCACAAATGTTCCATAGGTGGAACTGCATTTTGTCTATTGCTACCTCTGTGCCGTGAAGACTGTTCAGTAGTCAGGTATTGAATTGATTCAATTTAGCCACTAGAGGTCAGCACTTTACTTAAAAATGAATACTGAGCTGGCCTTCATGAAAGCTCTCAATTTTCGACTTGTGAAGGAGTGGAAAAATCTTTATGAATGAGATGTCATTAGTAGGAATTTCTGGATAAATTTTTTTTGGTTCTTAACTATACAAATGTTGGTTGTTTTAAAGGTCAAATATAGTTTTTCCAGTAATATTTTTCCATTGCTAACCATTATTGCTGTGCTAAAATTATGTTTCCTAAATTTAAATACTGCTGTATCCCAGACATTTAAGTCAGTTCATATGCTGTATCTGTGTACACTACTCTGGTAAAATGGTAAAATGGGAAAGGTAGGACAGTGGGAAAAATACTGGGGAAACCAAACATGGAAAAAAAGACTGACTGGACAGCAAAGGAGAAGAGGAAGTCGGGAAAATTCACATGACTCTGGATGCAGCAAGCCCAAGCAGTGCTTTCCTCCTGGGACTGTCCTCAGTCCTATGTTCCAGAGCTGTTGTCTCCGCGACTCTGAAACACACCTTGCTCTTGGCTGGGCAGCCCTCTGAGTCTGAAGAAGACGTTCTTCAATTTAACCACATTAAGAATTTTGAGTAGGGATGCTCATAGAGGTAAAGTGTGTGTTGTTTGCATTCTTCAGAAGTGGGACAAATTTAACTCAGTAATGTAACTATTGTGGGAAATTACTGGCCAAAAACCTTATGCCAAAACAATAGGTAATTATGATAATAGCAACAATATATATATTTTTAGCAGCTCATCCTTTCTTCAGTTATAATCCTACAGCAGTGAAAAAACATGGATGAAACCCAGATAATCCAGAATTTAGAATCTGACATTACCTTATTGTGACATTTTGTAGCATAATCACTTTGAGCTTCTGTTTACCTGTATGCAAAGTGGGACCAATAAAACCTAGAGCTTCTGGGATTTGCAAGGATTGGGTTTTCTTATTTCACTGGTTGCTTCTATTTAGTCTCCCTTAGCTGGATCCTATGTATAGTTCCAACCTCACTTTTTTAATTGCTGAATAATATTCCATTGTATGGATATAGCATATTTTATTTACCTATTCATCAGTTGATGGCCATTTGGTTGTTTGCACTTTTTAGCTATTTTAATTAATGCTGTTATTTCATAGCAGGTCATTAATGTACAAGTTTTTGTGTGCCCATATTTTCATTTCTCTTGGATGTATACTAGGAAGTGGGATTGCTAGATTATATGGTAACTCTATATTTAACCTTTTGAAGAAGTGCCAGACCATTTTCCAAAGTGGCTGAGTCATTTTATATTCCCACTAGCAGTGTATGCGAATTGTAATTTCTTCAAATCCTTGCCAACATTTGATATTACCTGTTTTTTTGATTATATAATTTAATTTTTAACAATGGCTAGCTATGTTTAACAACTGGATGTGAAGTGATATCTCATTGTAGTTTTGATTTGCATTTCTCTGATGGCTAATGATGTTAAGCATCTTGTCATGTGTTTATTGGCCATTTACACATCTTTGGAGAAATGTTTATTCGGATTTATTGCCCATTTAAAAAGTGGGTTATTTGTCTTTCTGTTATTGAATTGTAAGAGTTCTTTATTCTGGTCATCAGTCCCTTATCAGATGTGAGGATTTGTAAATATTTCCACTTATTTTGAGGGTTGCCTTTTCACTTTCTTGAATAGAGTCATTTGAAACACAGAAGCATTTAATTTTGATGTTGAATTCATTCATTTTTATTTTGTTGCTTATACTTTTGGTGTCATATCTAAAAAACTTTTGCCTAATTTAAGGTCATGAAGACGTACACCTATTTTTTCTTTTAAGAGTTATATAGGTACTGTTCTTAGTTGTTGTCTTGGAAGCTATTGGTAAGATCTTCGGATTTAGGTGAACTATCACACTTCTTCCACAACCTTTGGTGTGCAGATAAATATTTAACAACTGACTTCCTGGAAAAAAGGATATGTGAATCTATGTGTACATAAGTTATAAGTTTTACTGCTTAAAAGTAAATGTAGCATGCAATTTACAAATAAAATACATAATACTCTGTATTGCAAGTTCATAAGCTAATTAATTATCACAAATGCTTTCATTGATTTTTGTCAAACTGTTGTATTCATAGCCAACCTAGAGTTACAATTCAACCATGACTTGAGAAATTGAGTTACATCTCAATCCATTAACCCTTTCCTACTAAACTTACTGCCATTAAATCCAATATGTGATCTACTATTAAATGATTTCTCACCCTGTACAAATTAATTTATTAAATTTAAATATTTTCAACTTTAGCACAAATCACTTCTTGACTTGTAGTGTTTGCCAATTTCCATGGTATAAATACTGTCACCGTGATTGATTTCAAGCCATTAACATGACATCACTGAACACAGAGCTGGGAGGAGATGCATAGTAACACATTAGTATACAGTGCTTACACCATATAGATACAATAGAAATAAATGCCCTCAAAAGCAAAGATAATGGAAAATGTAATAAAGCACAGTCATCCCTCGGCATCTGTTGGGGATTTATTCCAGGACCTCCACAGATACGAAAATCTGAGAATACTCAAGTTCCTTATATAAAATGGCATAGTATTTACAAATAAACTACACACATCCTCTTGTATACTTTAAATCATCTCTAGATTACTTACAATACCTAATACAATGTAAATCATTGTTATTATATTTTTATTTGCGTTCTTTTTTATTATTGAATTTATTTATTTTTTTAGGAGATGGTCTCACTTTATTGTCCATACATGAGGGCAGTGGCATGATCATAGCTTAATGCAGCTTCAGACTCCTGGGTTCCATTGATCCTCCTGCCTCAGCCTCTTGAGTAGCTAGGACAGCAGGTGTGCATCACCATGCCCGGCTAATTTTTCTTATTTTTTGTAGAGACAGGATCTCATTATGTTACCCAGACTTGTCTCAAACTCCTGGCCTCAAGGGATCCTCCCACAATGGACTCCCAAAGTACTGGGATTACAGGCATGAGCCAGCACGCTTGGCTGAGATTTATCTATTTATCTATCTCTCATCTATCTATCTATCATCCATCCATCCATCCATGTTGAATGAATCAAAATATTAATAAAACATGGCCCATGTTTTCAAAAAGCTTCTAGTCTCGTGAGGAAGCAGAAAATAAATCCATGGTCCTAGTTCAGTGTGATTATAGTATGCATGGAAGTGATGTCAGTGAAGAGGAGGGACTCTAAATCAGACAATGGTGGGAGGATAAGGGGGATCTCAGAGAGGTGATGCTTGACTTTGGTGCTCAAGGCCATGTGGTGGGAACCAAAGGGAAAATGGTTTAAGGACATTTTAAGGAGAAGGACTTAAATATGTGAGAAAGGGGCCAGGCACAGTTACTCATACCTGTAATCCCAGCACTTTGGGAGGCTAAGGCAGGAGGATGGCTTGAGGCCAAGAGTTTGAGACCAGCCTGGCAACATAGTGAGACTTTGTCTCTACTAAATAAATAAATAAATAAATAATGTGTGAGAGCCAGGAGACTTGAAATGGCAGGACATTTGGCCCTCTGTGTCTGTGGGTTCCATATCTGCGGATTCAACCAATTGTGGATTGAACATATTTTTAAAAATCCAATAAAAAACAATACAAATAAAATAATAATATGTATAGTATAACAACTATTTACATAGAATTTACATTATATTAGGTATTGTACGTACTCTAGAGATGATTTAAAGTATACAGGAGGATGTAGTAGGTTATATGAAAATACTAGGCTATTTTATGTCAGAGACTTAAGCTTCCATGGATTTTTTTGGTACCCTTGGGGATCCTGGAATGAATTCCCCAGGATACCAAGGGTTGGTTATACTCTAAAAAGCTTATAAGACATACCTGAGGAGTAAGAAAGTTTTGCTAAATACTCAGACAAATAAAAACAAAACCAAAAAAACAAATATTTGGTTATACTTGTATCCAAGGACAATGGAAGCCATACTGAGTTACATTTTTTTAATTAAATGGGCCATCTGAGTGACTCTGGCAGGTGAACTAGGTCTCTTTTCTCCAGCTCCACCTAATTTCTTCCAAGAAAGTTATGGTAGAAATTCTCCTAATTTCAAATTAATTTTTTAATTTAAATTTTGAATATCCTTAGCAGGTGGTGAGTTGTTTAAAGTCACTAATGTATTTTATTCAACTTTATATACTATCAGTCCAGCTCAGTGACTTGCTGTGGTCAAATGCCACAAAGGAACATGTTAACAATTCTGAATAGAAGAATTTGGAGCCTTCTTAAAGTATGCAAATACCTGGCTCACAAGAAGAGTGCTTTAGAAGAAAATCATCTCAGCTCTTAAAATTAAGGACTGAGTTAGGATACAGTAGAGTCAAAAAAGAAATTTGGAGTAGAAACTAGGAGAGACTAGCAACACTGACCCCTGATAGTAGGAAGTGAAAAGCCAATAAACTGATGTTTTGAGATGAAGTATATTCACTTTCATTCTATAGTAAATAATATTTCCTTTAAATTTATTGCAGTAAAGATTAAATACCATGCTACATTAGTAGACGCCTAGGTCCCTAGAGCAACAATACATGAACACTGACAACAGGAAATGTAGGGAAAAACACAGAACTTCCCGTTAGAAGACCTGGATTTGAACTTCATCTTCAGCACTTGCCGGCTGAGCAACTTTGCTCATCATCATTTTGAGTCTGTCTTCTGTTGCTTGTGAAAAGGAAATAACTATCATCATCATCATCATCATCATCATCAGTTTCCTCACAGGGTGATTAGATAATGTATGGGACAGTGCTTTGCAAATAGTAAATTCTCAGGAAATATGTTTTTGGTGGTGGTGATTGACTCTAGAAGGAATCTATTTGTTCAGAGATCCTCTTCTCTAACCTAAATTCACTTTCTACTCCCATAGGTGAGTTTCAGCCAGGGCAAGATGTGAGATGGCACTGCTAGGTCAGAACCTGGGGAGCAGGTGTAATTAATGCTAGGTAGTAATGCAGGAGACAGAATCCCAGGACCAAAGTCACCCAATATACCTAACTTCTAGGAAAATAATGAAATGAGCCTGAGCCAGGAGTTATGGAGACAGTATGGTACAGGAGTTGTAAAGGCTGGGAAGAAAATAACATTTCTGGAGTTGGTTTCTAGAGATATGAAGGCCCAGGTAGGGCATAAAGCTGCCCTGAGGACCTTTTATGTATTACAGTCTCTGGAACTGGGGGGATACAGGTTACTGGATGTCCCAACTTAAGACAGCAGCTCTGCCCAAGAGTGTCTTCCTTGATATATTTTAATTATGGGCAGATGGTCCAATAGCAAGAAATTTGTTGAACAAATTTGTTGTTTTAAAATAAAGACAGCTCCTGGAAGATTTAAGATTAGGAAATACTCTATCAATGACATCTGCATGTGCACAACTTTGTTAAGCTTTTTCCCCCCATTCTGCTGAGTTCCTAGTTCTCCAACAGTAAAATTCAATGGATATTTTCTCTTTCAAGCAACTTTTAAAAAAAAATCTTAAAATTTTAGAGACACTTTATATTGTTAGTGACTATATGAAATTTACAAAATAACTGAGTTTTTTATTTTTAATATTTGCATAATTAGTTTAATAGTATTAAATATCACAAGATAAGTCTATTAATTTTATTTCTAAAATTTAATGAACCAACTATTTAGACAGCACTATTTTGTACCAGCAATTGTATTATAACCTTAAGGATGAAAAGTAGGGCTTCTGTCTTGATGGCTCAACTATGATATAATTCCATATTTGGTAGAATTGATCTATGCATAAAGGGTAAGGTGAACAAAGGAGAAGACATTTGCTTTGGGAAGATCCTTTCTCTGACCACATGAAAATCAGGAATGTGAGTGCCTTATGAAAGATGAAGACTCATGGGTCATTCATGGGTCATGAATTAAAAAAAAAAAATACACCAAGTCTGTTAAGAGAAAGGTTAGAAGAGATTAACTGTTAGGTAACAAGATTACCTTAAAATTGAAGGTGAGTTGAGCATGTTTGTATTCTGTCAGCAGAAAGAGAGAGATTCCATATACCAGAAAAGAAAATATTTGTTATCATTTAATAGGGTTTCTGATTATGTTAAAGAGAAGGGATTACAAAGAATAAACTAAAGTGGGAAATAAAATAGCCTGTGAAGAGTCCTTGGAATAACTGATGAATAAACACCCTCGTGTGTTTGCATTTGGATTGGGGAATATTTTAAGCACTCGGAATTTAGTTAATCCTGTTTCCCAAAGCAGTGATGTTTTCCATGTTAGCATAGAGACCTGATGAAACCAAACAAAGATGGACTGCCAACACTGAGCCTGAATCGGGTTTTCTTTCGCATCAGATTCACAGAGTCACAGTTGTCTGTTTTGGGATTTAAGCAACATGTATTCCCCTTTGGTTATCCCATACAGAGACTGTTAATATAAACATGGGAAACCTAAACTGGAAGTTATAAAGTACTCTATGATGAGTTTTGTAAGAAGAGATGAGTTAACATGGTGAGTAAAAAGAACTTTGTAAGAGTAAAGGCTGTTGAATGCTGCTGGAATGGGCTATCAGGAGGGGTTGTAGGATTTTTCTTGTTGTAAGAGCTTTAAGCTTACAATATAGATCCATTGAACATGTCATATTAGATCAATCCATAGCATTTCAGAACAACCTCAAGCTTTGCACACATGGTCATATTAATTTACTTTCTATGACACAACTCAATCATTACTTTCTCTAAGAAGCCTTTCCTTACTCATCCATGCAGATTTGACCATTTCTTCCTTTGTCTTCACTATCCCCTACATGTCATACTATAATAACGTATGTAACATTTTAGGATAATTTGTTTATGTACCTGTCTCCGGTTACCAGATTATAGTTCTCTGAGGGAAACAGCACTTTTTTACTTGTCCGTTGCATTTCAAATTTCCAGTTCAGTGCTGGCAAAAAGTAGACAATCGTTATTAAATAAATTCCCTACCTCTTCCATTCTAGCTAAATTGGTCATCTAATTGTTCTAGGAACTTGCCATGAGCATTCCCAATGCTTGTGTTTATGCCATTTCTCTTATTTTGGAAGGCATATTCCTCTTCTCTGTTTGCTTAAGTCTCATGCATGTTTCCAGGTCCAGAACAAGTTTCATCTCCTTCATGGAGCTCCAAGAGATTCTTCTTTCCTTGGAAACTCTACAGCATTTATTTGCAGAGTTGGTAAATTCAAAAACATGCAGGCCGCATCATGACTCAACAAGTTTGTAAACATCTCACAGACAGGGACCTGTCTTATCCCTCTTCACTGCTTGATGCCTACCTAGCACAGTGCTCCATTCAGAGTAGCTGATCAATAATAAATAATGGTTGGTAATAAAGGAAGTGAGAAATGGCTAATCTGACCACTTACAAAACTTTCTTTTCAAGGCACTGATGTTAACTCCAGTTTGTAAGATCTGCATACAATGGAGAAACAAGGAATCCTCGTTTCCAATTTTGTGAAATAATAGTATAGTCCCACCTCTTATCCAGAATTGTTGGGGCAAGATTGTTTTGGAATTCAGAATTTTTCCTATTCACTATAGTGTCTGGGGTAGCACCTCCAGTTAATATTATACACTAAATGGATACATAAAGACAATAAAGACAATACATACCCTCATATTAATTCAAATCAGTCTTTAATTCATAAAGTAAGCCCTGATAAATTGAATTACATAGACTATGAAGTCAAATTGTTTGTCTGATGATCAATCTACACGTCATATTTTTGACCTTGTAAATTGGCCACAGTCTGAGATTTAGCCTTTGCAATTCAGTTAGTTTCTGTGGGGAGATGCTGTGTTAAGACAAATGTGACAAGAAGACAATAAATAAGGATCTCAGTACCCTGCTAAATACCTTACTTCATAGCATTTGGCTGACTCACACACATTGGGTAGTTTATATATCTTAGCTATATTTTGGTGAGAATTCTGTTGAGAGTTTTTAAGGCTGCCTGTTCAACATAAACTACCTGTTCAGACAGAGTGCACTTAAAATACAATAAGTTTCTAAATGTATAAAAGCCTTTTAGTTGATTGACTCTATCAGAAGCAAACTGCTGCTTTTCTAAGTGTGTTAAAGAGGATTTAGAAATTAACTGCATTTCTGTTTGACTAGAACTGTACACAGAGGTTTGGTGTTTTTTTTTTTTTTTTTTTTTGCCAGTCTCTACTCTTCTTGGCTACAGTTTAATTATATTTTTTCATCCAACATTTACAGATTTAGTTGAGCAATCTCTTTTGGCTTGTATTGAGGTCAGCTTATTTGTTCACAACAATGAAGTCACTGTCATATGGAAGCATTTAGTGCATTATTTAACTAAGAAATTGGAAAAATTGGAAAAATAAAACCTAGAAAGCATTTTTACCAAGTTAAAATATGATACCACACGGTTTTTTTCCTTTTCATTTTAATCATAAAATTGTTCCCAGGAATTGTAAAAATCTGTTTTTTTTAACATGATAATTTTCTTTTTAAATATAAAAAATAAAATTTGACAGGGTGGACCCCACACAGGATAGTGAATTAGATGGACTTGAAAAAAAACAGCTTAAAATAAGATCAACTGAGAGAATTGAGGAGAGGGTTGCAGGTGGTAGGTGAGGAGGAGAAGAAAGAGGGAGTACTGAGTGGTAGGGTGTCTTAGTCCATTCCTGCTGCTGCAACAAAATACTTTAGACTAGGAAATTTTATTTTTACTTTTTTTTATTTATTTGTTTTTAGAGATGGCGTCTCTACATGTTGCCCAGGCAGGTCTCAAACTCTTTGCCTCAAGCAATTCTCCTGCCTTAGTCTCCTGAGTCACTAGGATTACAGGCGTGAGCCACCACTCCTGGCTGGGTAAATTTAAACAACAGAAATATTTTGTTCATGGTTCTGGCGGCTGGGAATTCCAAGGTCAAGGTGCCGGCAGATTTGGTGTCCCGTTCCTCATAGATGGCACCTGCTGTATGTCCTCACATGGTGGAAGGGGCAAACAAGCTCCCTCAAGCCTTTTCTACAAGGGCACTAATCCCATTCATGAGGGCAAAGCCCTAATGTTCTAATCACCCCCTAAAGGTCCCACCACTTCACACTATCATGTTAGATATTAAGCTCCAGCGTGTTGACTTTGAGGGGATACCAAGATTCAGACCATAGCATGAGTGAGAAGGTGGAGGAGCCTAGATTAAATACAGTGAGCAATCTCTTTGTGAACAAAGTTTACCATACTATCAGCAACCACATGTGAAGAGCAACGGAGAGCTGACTGAAAATAGAAAGACAGCATCAGACCCAAAAAGGCCAGTGAAGAAAGAAGCAACTTTATTTGTCTTCCTGTAAGTTTCAGGCCACTGACAATAATACACTGGTTTTGTGTGTATACAGCGGCCTGACCATGAAAGAACAAGATGGATAATGTTGACAAACACAAGGTGGCCTTAACTCTGTATTGGGACGGGGGTGAGTGACGGTGCACTCGCTGTCACGCACCAGCACTTTGCCCCAGGCTAGCAGAGTTCGTGACTACGCTTAACACACCTTGTGTGCATGCCTCTCAAAGTGACAGAAATGAGCACGCTTATTACAGACCCAAAGACAGAGCCCTGGGAGGAGTAAACAGGGATGTGAAGGCAAGGCCTAGCCCTATATGAGTCACAGCACCAAAACCAGTTCCATGGAGTTGATTCCTCCTTAATGTGGGTCAGAAAGCTCTGTGATGTGTCAGTTTATCTTTTCTAGCATCTTTAGATGTAGATGACACCATTGTTTCTACTTAGGTTAAGAAAAACTTTGGGATTTCACAATAGCCATTAATTGTATGATAATGGGGTGCAGAGATTATAGCAGGTATACCCAAAGAGATGTAAACCACTTTTTCATAAAGGATGTTATAAAGGATATGGATTAGTAGATGCATAGGGACAGGAAAGGGGTGTTTGTCATGAATGGCCCAAAGTCAGAGATAAACAGATCTGTACATACTTGTGTCTTTCCACAAGGTCAGACTTTTATTGATGCTGTTTCAATCATAAAAGCCACAAGCTATGTGGAGTTCCCAAAGAGGCAATTCTCCTTAGTACTGCCTCACTCTATGGTGCTGCAGACACACCGGCTCAAGCCACTCCACAAGTCAGCCAGTATTGCAAATCATACAAAGTAGTACACTTAATCAGTGTATAAATGTTATAGATTAAAACATTTCCACATTAAACAAAATAACATTTAACAAGAACAGAAAAAGCGGATAGGAAAGGGGGATAATGAACCAGTCCAAGGAGAGTGACGTGGACAAGGATCATGCCCTGGGGTGACCCGGCTGATTGTTTGCGGAGCTGCCAGTGTCTTGCAAGGAAGAGGTCTTGATTTGGGCAGAGCCTTCGGTGGGCAGGTACTGGTTGTTTATCTGAGTGACAGCAAGACAGTTGCTACAGAAATGGCTGCACCTGTCCAGAAGAGTCCTGCCCTCTTTATGGCCCTTGAGTTCTCAGTGGGGACTGATAGTAAAGTTTGCAAACATCTGGTCTCTGTTGGTGTGATGCTTTTTAAAATGGAGTCTTTTTCTCAGATGGAGTCACTTATGTCAAGGTTGCTCCATACAGGCATGGAGCTTCCATGCCCTCCTTGGGACTGCCACCCTCTAGGAACCTGCATATGTTCAGCCCTCTGGAAGCTTCTCAAACGGCATTTTCTAGTGGGGACATTTTTATTTGCCCCCACTAGAATATAGATTCCCTGACAATAAGGATTTTCACCTATTTTGTTCACTTATACTCCTTATTACCTCCACTGTGTTATTTTTCTTCATAGCAATTATCTTCTGAATAATTTAACTTGCTTATTTCTTTCAGTTATTATTTGCCCCCACTAGAATATAAATTCCATGACAATAAGGATTTTCACCTATTTTGTTCACTTATACAGCCCTAGCAACTAGAACAATAGCTGGCATATAGTAGGCGCTTAATCAATGAATAAATGAATGGATAAATGAAGATGTGAATGACCTGTACTGAAACATGACTGTGTCCTATTTTGTCTGCGATTTAGTTCTGGAACTACTGCCCTGAGCATAGAGAGCAACAGCCATGCCCATATGGGTGCTTGCGTATCAGAACATGTCTAAGGCTAAACATCGGTATGAGCAGATGAAAATCATTTTGCATGATTTGACACATTTTTCTGTGTTGTATCACTGTTCTCTTTCTGTAACATGGATAACTGAGATTGACTATAGGGGATTCTAAAGGTAAAGATGAGACTTACAGGTAAAAAATAATTTCAGCTAGAATTTTGGAGTTGTGAACTAACATAAAATCTTGAGGCCCCCATCCCCAGCTGACTTAATGGATCCCTCTTTGCTAAGGGGACCCCAGAAATACCCTAAAGCTGAGTTGCTGGCCATGAGAAAGGAGGCGAGACATACCTCCTCATGCTCCTTTCTCTTCTTGAAGATATCCTTATAACTCATTAACAGGCCTAAGGCTACAGAAGCCAAAGCTTAAACCACACCTGAAGTCAGCAATTTACTTAACAGATCACTTGAGTCTGGGTATAAGTCTGGTATGTGCCTGGTGGCTTGTCTCTGATTAACAGATGTCCTTATCTTAACTTAAAACATTCCAAGCCTTTAGGCAAACCTTCATTTCTTTAACCAACTACAAATCAAAGAATCTTTAAACCCACCTACAACCTGTAATTTCTCACTTCAAGATGTCCTGCCTTTTTGGGCCAACCAATGTAGGCTTTCCATATATTGATTCATGACTTTATGTGTAATTCTTATTTCCCTGAAATGTATAAAACCAAACTATAACCCACCAACAGTGAAATAACTTGCTCAATGCTTCTTTGGAGTGGATCTCTGGGATTGCACATATTCAGCTCAGAATAAATCTCTTTAAATTATTTTACAGAGTTTGGGCTCTTTTCCATTGATAGGGCGAAATTTTAGATCACAGATCAATGAGTGGGTTCAAAGAAATACAGTGGGAATGCCTTGGAAGTTTTTTCAGGGTATGTATGAGCAAGTCTGTATGTGTGCAAGTGTTGTGGATGGTGGTACTGGTACTGCTGGGTTTGGGTGAAAAATGTGTTTTTCTAAGTTCCGTGATCATTTCTGGCTGGAAAGATAGCACCATCCTTGGCTGTTCCATCCTCCCAGGAGGTCTCAGCATGACCCTGAAGAATTACGGATGCTAATCGATGGCTGAAGAATGGAAAGGGTGTGAAGGACCCAGGAAGGTTCCACTTGACTTGAACATTAATAGAATAACCACCCATTCTTCTTTTCCCCTTTTGGTTTAAAAAGCTATAGCTGCCATTTTGCAAATTTCTTATTTTCCTTTTAGTTTCTTTATAATTTATGACTTGCCTGGATTTTCCGTTAATATTTTACATGTTGAGGGACACAGTGCTTTAAGTCCTGTGAATCTCCTGTGCCTAAACTAAGTTTCTAAATTATGTCATATACTGGGAACTGTAGCCAGGAGTTAAAACCTGGCAGTTAAAAACTTGGATTTAGTAGAGGTTTTCTACTATTCCTTGGAATCACTCAATATGACCTCTTGAAGGGTGGGGGGGTTCTTTTTCTCTCTCTCTCTTTGTAGTTCCTAGGGATTTCAAAGTTGGAGGCCAGAGAAATACAGAATTGATGATGATGTGACTTTATTTGGAAAATGTGTGATTTTATTTCTACATATTTCAGATGTGGGCTATTTTTTATGTGTGTGACCAGTGAGAAGCCATAAATATGTTAAGGAAAAAAGTTTCTACATATAAATGAGTGCTTTTTTTTTTAACTGTTAGCTTTGAAACAAAACGTTTTATTGTCTTTTGTCTTTATATGGTAGATCATAGTCCCTTCTGTTACTCTACAGGAGGTTCCCAATGGAAGAAGGTTAATCACAAAGAAGTCAAGGAGAATTTTTTTTAAAAAATCCTTTTGTTTGATTTTTTATTGTAATGGAATTCAGCTTATGATTATTACAGTATGCTCTGCTTGAAACATTCATCAGTATTGCAAGGATTAGTAGAGATAGAAAATATCTTAATAAAAATGTTTGTTGATGGAAAATCATAGTAAAAGCAAACCTCCAAATATCTGTTTGTAGCCATAAGAGCATAAGCACATTCATCTGGGAGGAGATAATCAGTCTCTCACTTCACATAGATTTTTTTTATTTTCTTGTTATACCTTCCCCAAAAAGAGACATTCAACAGTAGTTAGAATGGTCATCTCCCAATATATTATTATTTTTTTTTTTTGAGACTGAGTCTCGCTCTGTTGCCCAGGCTAGAGTGCCATGGCGTCAGCCTAGCTCACAGCAATCTCAAACTCCGGGGCTCAAGCAATCCTTCTGCCTCAGCCTCCCGAGTAGCTGGGACTACAGGTATGTGCCACCATGCCTGGCTAATTTTTTCTATATATCTTTAGTTGCCCAGCTAATTTCTTTCTATTTTTAGTAGAGATGGGGTCTCGATTTTGCTCAGGCTGGTCTCGAACTCCTGAGCTCAAACGATCCGCCCACCTCGGCCTCCTAGTCATCTCCCAATATTAAAAAAAACTGCACCCTCAATGAGTGAACAAAGTAAAGAGCAGTGGCCTAGAGTTGAGCGGAGCAAGCCGCTGATGGAGCCTTAAGTGGGGAGGTCTTCTAATTTCAGAGTGATGTATCTTTAACTTGTATCATCATTTCAGTGGAAAAACATAATTTAATTGAGAATGAAATGAGATTCATCTGATAGGGTTCGTAATAGCATTCACTGAATTTCACATTCTTCTATTGTGAACTGTGAAGACAATGACCGGGATCTAGATCAATGGGATTCCAATTCCAGTAGCAGATGCAGTGATGATATATCAGGACAAAAACACCTATATTTTGATTTACAAAGTTAATGGTAGTTTTAAACCTGCAACTTAGTTACAGACCAACTACCCCACAATCTTTTCAAATGGAAAGAACACAAAAATATTTCAGAATAAGTGCACAGTCTAAGTGCATAGGAAATAAAAGCACTGAAAAATACCTTGCTGGAGGGAGTTCAGCTTGGAAAAGTTATTACCAAAGCTAAACATTTTTCTTTCATATAAACTATACTCAAAAATAGCTTTATGAGACTGATTTCTGTCTAAATGTTTCAAAGGGTCAAGAAACAAATTATTAGTCAAGAAACAAATGCCTTAACTGACAAGGCTGGATAGAAAAGAAACAAAGAAGCTTCCAACCCCAAAAGTTCAGGCTTATTAAGATTTCTTCAGTGTTATGGTACTAACATGTCCCTTAATGGTAGAATGTGGTAATCAAGGAATTAATTATTGCTGAAGTAGTTTCCAAATTAAGAAAATGAAAAAAAAAATCAAATAAATGAAACCTGACACAATCTAACCAAACAAGTATCAATTTACAATTCTAAGGTCACTTTACAAAATACCTACATTTGCACAATAGGCTCACAGCAGCATGTTAACTTTTAATTTATCCTGATATGCTATAAATGAGTGAATTACACTATTTAAAGAAATTACCATCAATAAGTTTTCCTTTCTCTTGGGTCAGAGAAAAAGAAAAGAGCTTTCAAAAAAGATGGAGAGAAAGTCCATGAACTCAGATAACCCACAGGTGGGGGTTAGGCAGGGTCAGCAATTGCTGAACTTCACACTATATAGCTTGGACCTCTGCTTATAGCCATTTCACAAGTATTTTCAAGGAAAATCTTTTATAGTTAAACCCTTTAACACTTTCATTCTTATTCAAAATCAGTCCAGCTGTTAAGTGAACAGGCAGGAGTCATAATATCAAGTTCTGACAACTGCAGAACTTGTGCCTGAAAGTCATTAATAAAAGAAAAATGAAAAAAAAAAGCCCTTCCCTTTCAGACAAAAAAAAAATTACTTTAAAATAAAAAAAATAGAAAAAAGTTATAACCCTAAATCTAAATTGACTTGCGAAGGCATATCACGTAACAAATGGCTTGAAACAGTTAAAAAATTAGGAAGATAATGTATTTCATAGTGAGTCAGCAAGGCACTTTTTTTGGTTTAAAACAGTGTCATTTCCTCACAAAAGGAACAGTTTATAGTTTTTAATGAACTTGTAAACAAAAAAGCTCCCATCTCAAAATAAGAACAAAATCCTAGATCATATAGATGTTTATAGTGATTAAATTTATCTAAGCAATGTACATGTTCAGTTGTAAGATGTTAACTAAATTTGGGACAAATATGTTTTTTTTTTTTTTAATACTAACAAACATGATAGAGTTAATGTGGAATCCTAAGGATAATCTAGCATTCACTATGTTTTTCTTAGGTCTTCACAGGTAAGCAGGCAGTCTTTCACATTCTCACATACTGGAAACTTTGATTGCTACCATATCAGCTGGCTTGCAACAAGAAGGCAACCATTTTAAGAATGTTGTAAGTGAACAAACTTGCAAACCCTAGGAATGGAAAAACCCTAAGAACGCACAATTGTGAGCATTTACAACCTTCACAGCTGTGGCTGATGATTGTTCATGTTGTTCTTCTGAAATGAAATCTCAAAGCAGTCTAGTACAAAATAAAAGGTTTTAACAAAAAATTGGCATATTATACAATTTCTCCGCTAAGTTGTGTGTGTCAACTATTTAACTTTTCCACTTGAAAAAATGCAATAGAAGACCAGACACCATGTTTCACTACCTCAGTTAATATTCACAATTACAGCAGCTACAACTTGGGATACAGTATCATTAATGCTGTCCAGAGTCAGTTTATACTGGAATCAAGGTTTTTTTTTTTTTTTTTTTTTTTACACCAAGTAAATGGTTGTCCATAGCCACTGGCTAGTGTACATATGAACTGAAATTTCTAGATGTGAGGAGAAACAAATGCTGCTCTGATCATCTGCTCTGCTCTTTTTTGTTCCTCAATTCATACTTAGAGACCTTTTGGGTTATTCTTGGTTTTCTCGGGTTGCTTGGTTGTGGAGGTTTGGGCCTGCTGGGTCTGCTGGCCCTGCTCATTGGTAGAGGTTGTCTGCTGTGCGGCTTTCTGTTTCAACATTGTCCAATCAAATGTGTAGTCATATTGGTGGTTCAGGGTCCTGAAAAGAATGCGGAATAGCTGCCTCAGATACATGTAATCCGGAACTTCCTCAAAGCGCAGCCCACGACAATAGTTTAAGTACATGGCAAATTCTGCAGGAAATCCCTTACATAAAACTTCAACAGGAGTGGACATCTTCTTTTCACTAATCTTTTCATATTTTTGTTTCTTTGTTAGAGCCTTTAGTCCTTGCCATGGCAGGCTGGTTCGATTAAAATACATCAAAACATAGCCTAATGATTCCATGTCATCTCGGCGACTCTGCTCAATACCAAGGTGTGCATTGATGCTAGCGTATCGGACAGTGCCAGTGAGGTGTTTATCTTCTCTGTATGGGATGTGTTGCCTTGTCCTGTTGTCTCTGTACTTTTTGGCCAAGCCAAAATCAATAAGGAACAACTTATTACAGTGACGCCCAGTACCCATCAGGAAGTTATCTGGTTTAATGTCTCTGTGTATAAAGTTCTTTGTATGCACATATTCAAGTCTACTGATCATCTGGTCAGCTAACATAAGTACAGTTTTCATTGTGAACCTTCTCGAACAGAAGTTAAAGAGGTCTTCGAGGTTGGGTCCCAGAAGATCCATGACTAGCACGTTGCTGTCTTTTTCCTGACCGTACCAGTGTACGTGGGGGATGCCAACCCCACCTTCGAGGATGGTATAGAGTTTGCTCTCGTACAGCAACTGGGGATGCCGGGCCTTCTGGGATTCCAGCTTCACCGCCACTTCCTCGCCGTTGGTGATGTTGATGGCCACGTAAACCTCCCCGAAGGAGCCAGACCCGATCTTCCGTGCCAGTTTATATTTCCCTCCCCCAATGATCTCGGCCTTGGGGGCGCTGGAGCTCGCCATCTTGCGCTACGAAGACGTAGGCTGGGACCCTGACACCTCAGAGCGGGGCACGGAGGCCTGTGCGGCGGGTCGCCGGGCACGGGAGCCGCGGCGCGGCCTGTTCCGACGTTACCCGGCCCGGAACCAGCCAAGGGGAACCCGGTCGCCCCCGCGCGGTCAGGCTTCTTTTTGCCAGGCCGCAGCCTGTGAGGGGATCTCCCGCTTACCAGCCTGGGCCTCTGTGTCTGGGCGGCCGCCGCTGCCTCGCGTTTTTGGCTATGTTGTGGGCTGGAAGAGGAACGCGGTGGGCCAGCGCGGCGACACCGCGGCCACCAGCTCCGCCGCGCGGCACCCCTCAGCCCGCCCGCGCCGCCATCTTGTTACTCGGCTCCAGCCAATATAAAAGCGAGAATTTTTTGAGAAGCTGTTATTGTCCAGGTACTCTGTTAAGTGTCCCACTCATCTTATTATTTTGTTTAATCCTTACAGTAATCCCGGGGAGGCAGTGGTGATTTTCCTTGATTCTTTGGGTAAGAGAAGTAAGCGGCTTCAAGTTGCGCAGAGGTTGTGTGGGGGCTGCGCTTCAAACTTGCGGGGACTTACCTAACTCTAAAGCTCTTTCAGCTCTTTCAGCTCCACCCTGCAGAAATGGGACTCCTAAGGCGCTTTCATAACAAAGATTTTCTTGGTTTCAGGCCCAATCATTGACCCACCCACTTCCCTAACTATCGTCTCTGCCTGGTTTAATGTGAATCCTGGCGCCCTCTCTTGGGCCTTTTCTCTGCCATCTCGGTTTCTTTTTTGGGTTTAGTCAAGGGTTATTTACTACTACTTAAATGGAAATAACTTTTTTTTTTTTTTTCTAAAGCTACCCTTTTAAGCTTTTTTTCATGGAATGGTTTGCGTGTAAATAAGATTCCACGAAGAGGTTCTGGTAAAACTGACTAAATGAAAGATTCAAGTAAAATTTAACCAAAATGTGGAAGGAAAACAGACCCGGGCAGTTCTGAGCATTTTCTCAGAGGAATTAGGACCGGTGCTAGGATGAAAATCTGCATCATTTTCAGATATTTCCCTCCTTCAATATTATGAGAGTCCACATCATAATTAACAAATTCCCCAGGGTTATTTTGTTTTATGAAGTAGGGTAAGGATATGGGATAGGAACTGAGTATACTGCTAGTGGGGCAGGAGCAATGAATTTGGGTGTCAGTGGCAGAGGGGCAGAAGAGGAGGTGCAGCTTTGAAATTGGGTATTCCCATTCTTCCTTATTCTTTCAGATCATTAGTTCTGTTCCTAAAATTTCTAACTTGCAACAATAAACATATGTGAGAGAAGGAGCTAGTTTGAGGCATGGAAGGGCATAGAATGTTATAAAGGGCCTTGAAACATTTTATTCAACCTACACAACAAATGTGTGAGGTGCATAGTGTAGTGTATTACTTAACTTTGCAGCAGGAACAACCTCCAAATCTCGGTGGCTTTACAATAACAAATTTTATTTGTCATTTATGTTTTATGTAGGCTTTAGGTCAGCTGCATCTCTGCTCCCTGTCTCCTCTTCATTCTAGAATGCAGGCTGAAAGAGCAGGCTCCTTAGATGTGTGCGTTCTCCTAACAAAGGTAAGTGACAAATGTCACATTCCATTGGAAGAAGCACATCAGGGGCCAACTCCAAAAACAGTGGGGTGAAAATGTATACTCCCCCAAAGGCAGATAGTAATATGATATACCTCCAGCAAAGTTTATTATTATGATGGTACTTCTTATTTTACAGAAGTGGAAATGAAGGTACATGAGTTGCTCAAGGTTACACTACTGATTAGTGTCAGAGGCCAATTTGAAACTCAAGTCTGACCCAAGGCCATTAATTTTTACATTATACCAACAAGAATGGTATTTCCTTCATTTATTCATTTATCTTTGTTGACATTTGTCTAGAGAACAGTTTCCCCCCAATGACCTACAACAAAATTTATGATTTTAACCCAATGCCCATTATGCTCCCTTCCCTTTCAGTCTTGCATTCAATGGCTGTAACACAGACTTTGAAATTCAAATGATCTCAATGTGAAAGAAACCATTATTCAAAAAAGTTACATATAGTTCCTTCTTGGATGAAAGCTCGAATTAAAAAATCTCCATTTAACCCGGGAACTTAGAATAGCTTAATTGTAGTTTTTAAAAAATTTGTTCTAACTCGTGTATTTCTTTGTACCAATTAAAGGCATTGTCTGTAAAGTAAGTCAAGTGTAATTTATAATGGTGGTTGTGTGAATCTTCACTGATAGGGAATTTTGTGAACGTCTTCAGAATGGGGAGGATCACTAACTGAAGTGGTGATGTGACCCTGAATAGCTTCCAGTTCAGTCTTCTATGAATTCTCTATATCACCAGCCAACAGGGCTACTGACTGTTCTCAGAACACGTTATGTCCAGCACTTGCTCATCTATGGGTCTTAGCTTAGAGTGTTGCTCCCCTAGCCTGAAATGTTTCCAGCCTACTTCACCTTCTCCATCACCCAGGTCTAATCCTAATATTCTTTCAGGGCTTCATCCTTAAATGCTTTTTGCTCCATGAAGCCTTTTCTAGTCTCTTCAACCAAATACAAATCCTCTTTTTAAACCCAAGCAACACTTTACTTAAAACTCTTACGTCCCCTCCTACCTTTATGTCTAATACCTTTTCCCTAAGACATGTGCAACAAATTGTTTTAAGAATTGAAATAAATTGAGCTACTATATTTGCTAAAGTTTTCTGGATGGTGTATAGGGTTGATGCATTATTTATTTATTCATTCAACAAATAGCTATTGAATGTCTCCTATTTGCAAGGCATGATTTACTTGCTGAAAGTGGCATAGATAATAGGATGATGGATTCAGAGTTGAAATCCAAGATAGCCTGACTCTAAAGCCAGTTCTTTTAACCCCTACATAGATATCAAAAGCTAGAGGCTCCTGAATGCTGGGTGGCTTCATTGTTGGGCAGATATTAGTTCTCTCTTTCCCTTAAAAATTATATACAGTATTTTACCAGTGCCTTTTAAGGCTACTATTTAGTCTTGGTTTCCAAATTGCCATTAAAATCATTTTTTATTAATATGAAATAACCTCATTAAGAGTAAAATAACATTTTCTGGGCAAGAATGTGTTGGGTAGTATTGTACTATTTTTGTGGCAGATTTAGGTTTTCTGGGTCTTGGGCTTGCACAAATTTTTCATAAAAAGAACATAAAATTAAAAATATAAAAACAGGCATGACATACTTAGCATAGGAAAAGAAATCATGACAATTTAATGTTGGAGGTTCAGATGTCTTTTTTTTCCTCAGTTATTTTGAGGCAGTTTGCCAGAAATATTTACATAGAAATGCTTCATTCACTATTGCAACCTGAATTTTCCTCCCCACCTGAAATAACTTCATAACTCCTGGCCACTCCCAATACTTAGCAGGGACCCTGCAAATGAGGCTTTATTCACTTCCCAGTGAGTCCACCTCTGGTCCTGGCAATTTTAAAATGATGGTCAGATGGCATTAGTTTTAGTCTCATGTGAGTTTTTGAGTTAATTTTTGGGACTACTTATTATCTTTTCCTAGGAAATGGAGATACTTTATTAGGAATGGCCATTTGAGACACAAAAATTTCTAAGTAAGAAAAAATATTTTTTTGCCATAGAGTCGGGTGGACTATTGTCATTATAAAAACCAGTTGGCATGAATATAATATCCTTTTGGAAATATTTAAATAGAATACAAAGTAAGTGAAAATCTGTTCTTAAATAATGCTGTCACTAAGGGTTTTACTGAGGTTTATGTGGCTCAAACACTATGGTCAGAATAACATTACCCAGAATTAGTCATTTCAATTTTTAAAAATCCTGGAAATGACTGAACTTTGTAGAAGGATTTAAGTCATTTTTTCCTCAAAAGGAAGTATTGGCACTGCAAAGACAATGAAACACCACTGGAAATTGGGTTATTTGGTGTAGTATCAAAAAAATCACAGCAGAGGGCCTCATTGCAATGCGCTGGATTTTTTTTTTTTTTTTTAAAGAACATTTTCTTTCTAATGCTCTGCATTTTTTCACTCATTTTGAAACTTGCAATATATGTATTTGAGAAAACACTTTTAAATACCAGTTTTAGTATGTTGATAATGTAGGGTGCAATTTCAGCCTTAAAAATCATTACCTTTTTTTCTTGATGAAGAAAAAATTCACCATGAAGATACTGAAATTTTGACACCTTTCTTCACTTCCTTCCAGTGCAGTTAGGAATTGTATATCCTTGTTTGCTTTTCCTTGCTGGCTGTCACTTTCTTTATTAAGACCATCCAATTTGTTGGCAGATCATTATGAGAACACATTCATGTAAATTATGTTACTTTATTCAAGTATCAGAAATGTTACACGGAAGCAGTTCATAACATAATGTTACACTTATTACATCTTCCAGTTCTTTTCAGCTAATTGTGCTCAAGTTTTAACACAGTTATCTACTATAATAAAAAATACTGTAAGTTATAATTAGGTCAGATGTTCCAAATGAATGAGGTTGAGTACAGGCAATCCATTAATATAGGCTGTTTTAATAATTCTATGGGTTCATCTTGTGATTAGTTTGACTGTGATCAGGATAGATAATGATGGATAATGGCACAGAAAATGAAAGGATTGGCTGCATACAGTTTGGTGCACCCTGAATGTATATACACAGGCTTGCACTTAATCCTGGTGAAGTTCCTGTTTCACGCTTTTGTCTAGGAAGAGCATCTCCAGCAGAGGACAAATATTTTTGATAACTCTGGGTTCTGCAGTCAAATATGTTTATTTTTGGAGTCTCAAACTGGTTTCTTATAATTATGTTCACAGAGACTTTTTATCTCATCCAACCACTATATACTCTCACCAAAAGTGCATTTCTATAATAGAATCCTACTTTTAAAAAAATGATTCTAATCATCTATTAGAAAAGACATGTTTTTGAGATAAAAGAGTTTCTGAATAATGAATTATTGTTTAGTACCAGCTTTTGGAATCCTTGTGTTGTGAGGAACTTGAATAATTTAAACATTAGGGAATATAACTGCTGTATAAACACTATAGAAAAGGGACTATTATTTTAGTGAAATTACATGACCATTTTATTTTGCATATATTTGTGGTCCACAAAAGCAAATGCTAATGATGATGGCTACCAGTTAGACAATTTAGAACATATCCTATTTATCTTTTGTAATAAAACATTGTTTGTTCTGATTGTATGTTATCTGATAAAACATTATACAACAATAAAGCTGGACAAAATTGTGAAAACAACCATTTCACGGTTCTTGAAATTAACCAAAGGTATACAACAAGTTAAGAAGCAATTACTCATGAAAAAAATACTGAATGTAAGGTAAGAACAGTGGGAGTTTATGGAATTCTTTCCTGCAGCTTCTCCCTTTCACACCCGCTGCACTCTGCTCCCAAGCTGGATCTGTTCAGAAGTTTAATAGGGCACTGCCGAACGTGAAAACCAGCAGCTTCCCTGCCGTTGGGATCTCCCTTGGTTTGCAGCAGAGTGTGGAAAAAACCTAACACCCACTGGTGTTAGTAGAAGTAGCGAACTGGGTGGCAAATGAATGGGTAAGATTTGGGCTTGGGTAGTCTGAAATTGTAGTCCTGGTTAGGGCACGTAATAGACCAGAAGGCTATTCTGAGATTTAACAGGGATATCTGGGTAAAGAAACACCACAGAGGCTCTTGATAAGCTCACCATGTATCCACTCAGGGGAGACTGGAGAGGATCCAAATAGGCCACATATCCCTGGCTAAGCATGAGACAGTGCAGAGGAGATGCCGCTGGAAGCCCTGGTGGGAAGTAAAAGCCAGAGAAGACTTGAAAACTGATTGAGTCAATGGCAAAACTTTCTTTAGATTATTTAATGAGGGTTAAAAGACCATCCCAGGATTTCATAATTTCTTCTGTTTTTTTGTGAATTCTTCATAAATTTTAACTATTTAATTTAGAAACACACTAGAATAGAGAAATGATTTTGTTTTTTTTCTAAGAGATGGTGTCTCACTCTTTCACCCAGGCTGGAGTGCAGTGGTGTGATCATAGTTCACTGCAGCCTCAAAATCCTGGGCTCAAGAGATCCTTCTGCCTCCACTTCTCATATAGCTGGAAATACAGGCACGCTCCACTACGCCCTGCTGATTTTTAAATTTTTTGTAAAGATGGGATCTCTATATGTTGCCCGGGCTCCTCTTGAACTCTTGGCCTCAAGTGATCTTCCCACCTCGGCCTCCCAAAGTGCTAGGATTATAGGTGTGAACCACCGTGCACGGTTAGGAAATGATTTTTTTAAAATCTCTGATTTGTGAATCTTTTTTTTTTTTTTTTTTTTTTTTTTTTTTTGAGACAGAGTCTCACTCTGTTGCCCAGGCTAGAGTGAGTGCCGTGGCGTCAGCCTAGCTCACAGCAACCTCAAACTCCTGAGCTCAAGCGATCCCATGTCTCAGCCTCCCGAGTAGCTGGGACTACAGGCATGCGCCACCATGCCCGGCTAATTTTTTCTATATATATTTTTAGCTGTCCATATAATTTCTTTCTATTTTTAGTAGAGGTGGGGTCTCGCTCTTGCTCAGGCTGGTCTCGAACTCCTGAGCTCAAAGGATCCGCCCACCTCGGCCTCCCAGAGAGCTAGGATTACAGGCGTGAGCCACCGCGCCCGGCCTGATTTGTGAATCTTTGAAATTTTTCCCCATCTATGGATTAGAACTCTCTAATGGCTTTACTGCTTCTTTTAATTTTAGAGGAATAATATCAATAAAGAACTCTGGAATACTAATAATAGGTAATATTTATTGAACACCTGTTATAATCCAGACAACGTGCTGCGATGTTACATATTTTATGTCATTTAATTGTAGCTATGACTATTTGGTGATACTATTTCCAAATCCAGGTAGGGCAATTGGAGCTTAAGGAGAATAAATAAATTTTCCAAAGTTGCAACAGCTAAGAAGTGGAGTAGATAGAATACATCTTGAGGCGGTCTGATTTCTAAACTCATAAATACTCTGCTGTATTTTCAGATGTTGGTGCTGTAGGAATACAGAATATTTTTATGACTATTATATCAATCTGATAGCAAATTACCTTCTGCAAATTACATACTTTTCACTTTCTAGTTGAGCTTTTTATTTTTATTTTTATTTTTATTTTTTTTGAGACAGAGTCTCACTCTGTTGCCCAGGCTAGAGTGAGTGCCGTGGCGTCAGCCTAGCTCACAGCAACCTCAAACTCCTGGGCTCAAGCAATCCTACTGCCTCAGCCTCCCGAGTAGCTGGGACTACAGACATGCACCACCATGCCCGGCTAATTTTTTCTATATATATATTTAGCTGTCTATATAATTTCTTTCTATTTTTAGTAGAGATGGGGTCTCACTCTTGCTCAGGCTGGTCTCGAACTCCTGAGCTCGAACGATCCGCCCACCTCGGCCTCCCAGAGTGCTAGGATTACAGGCGTGAGCCACCGCGCCCGGCCGAGCTTTTTTTTTTTAAAACCTTTATATTAAAAAGAATTTCAAACAGATACAAAAGTAGATAATAATATAACAGTCCTTAAGTACCCATTACACAGCTTTGAGTCATTTCTATAAGTGGTAAAATTACTGCTTGCTATGCTAACCTTTATTGCAAAAAGGAAATAATTATAGACTAATTTTTGTAGTGTAAATACTAATAACTTAGCTTTGCAATTAAAAATTTTCAGTAATGGATTTTATAACTCATTACTTGGTAAATATTTCCTTTTAAAATAGACACACATAATATGTTTTTAAAAGTAGACAATTCAGTGAAAACAACATGAGAAGTAGGAAGACAAGGGAGGTGGAAATATTCTGTGGCTATTTTGGCATATGGAGCAAACAACTATTAATAGAAAGTAGCAGAGTGGAGCTGTGCAGTTTGGTTTGCTCATCCTGTTTCTTTAAGTTGTTGTCTGTGGGCCTCTGTGGGTTTGCCAGAGTCTATCAAATGACCCATGAACTAGTCTTTCTCTTTTAAAGACTTTTTTTAGAGTAGTTTTAGGTTCACAGCAAAATTGAGCAAAAAATTCAGAGTTTTCTTATACTCCCTATGAACACACATGCACAGCCTGCCCCACTATCAACCTTCATCATCAGAGTGGTATGTTGATTACAATTGAAGAACCATTGATACATCACTTTCACCCAAAGCCCATAGTTTACATTAAGGTTCACTCTTGGTGTTGTACATTCTATAGGTTTGGACAAATGTATAAGCACATGTACCCATCATTAGAGAATCATAAAGAATACTTTCACTGCCTTAACAATTTGATATAGTATTTAGTTTATAACATTTTCTTTTTTACAAGCATCAGTATTGTTTTTCCTGTATTTCTAATCATATCATGGTTTTCAGTGGCTTGTGGGGGTAACAGAACCAGTGCCCTGAATCTAGTCTGCAATTACTGTAACCTTTGCCCAATAGTATGCAACAGAGATGTGATGGTTTGTGAAACTGGAAGGAAAGAGTAGTATGATCATACTTCTTTTAGGCCATCTACAGAAATATTTTGTGTTACACAGAGCATTTAACTGCATTATTTGAAACTTCAGGTTCCTTGAATGGGATGTGATATTTTAAGCCATATGTTTCTGTAATAGTCCTTAAATTCCCAATGTCAAATGTATTTACAATTACTGGCTCCTGACAGAAACTGTTCTATTTTTCTGCCTCTACTTTGGCCTCACACTTTTGTTCCACATTTCAGTGGTGAAACTTTGATTTACTTCCGGGAAAGTTGTCCTGGATTTTTCTGCCTGGTTTCCACAAGAGCTTTGTAAGCTATACATATCTAGACTATTTTCACTTTATTTGACAAATTGTTTGTATTAAATGAATTTAGAATAATTTAGGCTACTAAGGCCAGACATGCTTTTCTTCTAGGCATCTGGACTCTAGTTTGCTAGAATCCCAGAAACTATGCATTTTGATTATTCCCATAACTTGTTTTTAAGGGCATAATACTTGGTCCTTAAAATATTCATTGCCTTTGCTTTTCAAGAAAACTCAAAATCATGTCAATTAGAGCTATTTCCTTTGACTCCTTAAATCTGGAGTGTGTGGAGTAGAGTTTCTGACAATATTCTCCTTCCATTCTATAGCCCAGGTTGCTATATGTGCTTTGGAGTTGTAAGGATCCCAAACATTCTGTTCAGCTAGAGTTCTTGCTGCTGAAATAGGTGGATTTTACTAAGGTTTAACATAAGCTGCAAATTGATTTTTGTACATTTTGGGGAACATTTATATGACTTTAAATGTTTTTCATTTTGAAGGGCTTAGAAAAGGCAGTGTGGAGCATCAGTGAAGAGCTCAGATGCTGGAGCTAGAAACCCAAACACCAACTCTATCGCTTAGAAACCAAGTGATTCTGTTTTGCATAAATGAGGTGTAAATAGCAAAATCAAAGCTGTAGTTAAGATTGATTGAAATAATGCATGCAAAATTCTTAGCCCGGCCTCATGATGTCTTTATAACAACTTCACGAGGAGGAAATTATTAGTTATAAGTTATAGATGAAAATCTGAGGCTCAGGTAAGTTGCCCTATATGTCATACAGCTAGGAAGTGACAGGACTCAGACTCAAAGTCAGACACCAACTTCCTGTGCAGTTGGCACTGTTTGGTTCAGGTGTCTTGTAGGCACTCCAGCTTTAAGATCACAGCTTCATATCATTTACTGAAGTGTTTTCAAACTTTCTTCCCTAAATTTGTGTAACCCATTTTAAGTGGAAGTTTATAAAAAATAGAATATAAAATTGAAATAGGTGGAAGTATACCCCTATACTCTCCTGGACATAGGTACTCCCCTGGACATAGGTACTCCCTAGCCTTCTTCTGGGCTCCTCGAAGAGGGGGGTCCATAGAATCAAGCATGAAACTACCATTCTACATCTGGGATGAAAATTTTGTCCAGCAACAAACCATGTTTTTGAAAGTCCTAGTCTTCTCTGATGGAAAGGCTAATATGGTCTGGTTAGATTCCACAAACACTTCTGGATTCAATTTTGCTCTTGTAAGGTTAATTTGGATTATACTATTGTGTCAAAGGACATACTCAGGAGCCAGGGAAAGATGCTTTTGTTTCTCTTTGGAGTATAATTCAGTGCTCTAACCATTCTGAGAATCTAATGTAACTCTTAAGGTGATAGCAGGACATTGACTGGCTTTTGTTTAAGTTTTTTCTACCACAAAATTTCAAGTTCCAATAAACTGAAATCTTTGCTTTGTCTGGTTTGGCAGTTGTTAGAGTTTACTTGCTAGCTTGCAATTTCAGAATTATTTTATACAAAATTTCCCTCATCTGTTATTGTAATGTTCTTATTAACATGCAAAATTTCACTAAGGGATCTCTGGTTTGAGTCCTAGCAGTCTGGAGGCAGTGAAATGTGTACTGCCAGGTATATATCATAGGATATTTCTGTACAACTGAGCAGAAAGGCAGACTCTCATGTGGAATCAAATGAAATACTAAAGGAATCCTGTAAGTCTCAAAGATCCCATCAAAATTCTTGGATGGAGTTACTTAGATCTGGCAAATGGAAATACAGCTGCATTTTCAATGATTTAAAAAAAATACTCATTAAAATACTGGCGATGGCAAAGCAAATTAAAAGTTTAATATCATTTTTGGTTATACAATATTTTTAAAAGTCTTTTAATATCTTTTATTTTATTTATTTATTTTTATTCCAAAATATTAAGGACATACAAATGTTTTAGGTTACAGAGATCCCTTTTGTAATGCTTGAGTCCCGGTTGAAGGTGTGCCTATCACCCAAATAGTGTGCATAGTACCCATTAGGTAGGTATTTGCCCCTGTCCTTCTCTCCCCTCCCCCTGGTTGATTTCTAGTGAGTTTTACTTCCCTCTGTGCACGTGTATGCTCATCAGTTAGTTCCAATTTAATAGTGAGCACATGTGGTGTTTGTTTTTCCATTCTTGAGACACTTCACTTAGGAGAATGATCTCCAGTTCCATCCAATTTGTTGCAAAAAGTATTAATTCATCTTTTTTAATGGCTGAGTAGTACTCCATGGTGTACGTATGCCACATTTTATTAATCCACTCTTGAATTGATGGGCACTTGGGTTGGTAACACATCTTTGCAAGTGTGCTGTAATAAACATTTGAGTGCAGGTGTCTTTTTGATGAAAAGTCTTTTTTTCCTTTGGGTAAATACCCAGTAGTGGGATTGCTGGATCCAATGGTAGGTCTACTTATAGTTCTTTGAGGAATCTCCATACTCTTTTCCATCGAGGTTGTGCTAATTTGCAGTCCCACCACCATGTATAAGTGTTCCTTTCTCTCTCTCCATGCCAGCATCTTTTGTTTTGGGGGTTTTTGATAAATGCAGTTTTAACTGGGGTAAGGTGATATCTCATTGTGGTTTTAATTTGCATTTCCCTGATGATTAGTGACGTTGAGCATTTTTTCATATGTTTATTGTCCATTTGTCTTTCTTCTTTTGAGAAGGTTATGTTCATGTCTTTTCCCCACTTTTTAATAGAGTTGTTTCTTTTTTTCTTGCTGATTTGCTTGAGTTCTTTTGTAAATTCTGGTATTAGCCTTTTATTGGATGTGTAGCTTGTGAATATTTTCTTCCATTCTTTAGGTTGTCTATTTGCTCTGTTGATTATTTCCTTAGCTGTGCAGAAGCTTTTTAGTTTAACCAAATTTCATTTATTAATTTTTGTTGTCATGTTTGCCATTGGGGTATTTTTCATAAATTCCCTGTGTAGGCCAATATCTAGAAGAGTTTCACGTACCTTTTCTTCTAGAATTCTTATGGTTTAATTCCTTAGATGTAAGTCTTTTGTCCATCTTGAATTAATTTTTATGAGTGCTGAGAGGTAGGGGTCCTGTTTCATTCTTCTGCGTGTGGCTATTCAATTTTCCGAGCACCATTTATTGAATAGGGCTTCTTTTCCCCAGTGTACATTGTTGTCTGCTTTGTCAAAGATCAGTTGATTGTAGGTAGATGGTTTTATATCTGGGTTCTCTGTTCTCTTCCATTGGCCTATGTCTTCATTTTTGTACCAGTACCATGTTTTGGTTACTATATCCTTGTAGTATAATTTGAAGTCTGATAATGTGATGCCTCCAGATTTGTTCTTTTTGCTTAAGATTGCTTTAGCTATTTGGTCTCTTTTCTGGTTCCAAATGAAGTGTAGACTTACTTTTTCCAGATCTGTGAGGTGTAACATTGGCAACTTGATGGGGATTACATTGAATTTATAAATCACTTTGGGTAATATGGACATTTTAACAATGTTTATTCTGTCTATACATGAACATGCTATGTTTTTCCATTCATTTGTATCCTCTGAGATTTCTTTCTGCAGAGTTTTGTAGTTCCCCTTGTAGAGATCTTTCACCTCCTTTGTTAAGTATATTCCTAGGTATTTTATTTTCTTTGTAGCTATCATATCGAGTACTGATTTGACTCTTGACTTGAGTGTTACTAGTGTATAGAAATGCTACTGATTTATGTACATTGATTTTGTATCGTGAGACTTTGCTGAATTTACTCTTGGTGGAGTCTATGGGGTTTTCTCTATACAAGATCATATCGTCAATGAAGAGTGATAGTTTGATCTCTTTTTTGCCTGATTTGGATACTCTTGATTTCCTTCTCTTGTATGATTGCTCTGGCTAGGACTTCCATGACTATGTTGAATGGAAGTAATGACAGTGGATATCCTTATCTTGTTCCAGTTCTTAGGGGGAATGCTTTCAACTTTTCCCCATTCAATATGATGTTGGCTGTGGGTTTGTCATATATGGCTTTCATTATTCTGAGATATGTTTCATCTATGCCTAAGTTGTTGAGGGTTTTTTTTTTATCATGAAAGGGTGCTGGATTTTGTCAAATGCTTTTTTTGTATCTATTGAGAGGATCATATGGTCTTTGGTTTTGCTTTTGCTTATGTGGTGAATTGCATTTATTGATTTACTTATGTTGAACCATCTTGCATCCCACTTGGTCATGGTTACTGCCTTAAGATATATTGCTAGAAGAGAAATTACTAGGTCAAAAATGCTAACATTTTTAAGTTTCTTGCTACATATTTTCAAATAACCATTTCAGAAAGGTTATGCATTCAATTATTCCTAAGTTAATTTGTAAATATAATGCCATGTCAGTAAAAATATCATTAGATTTTTTTAAAGAGCTAAACAATTTGCCCAGAAAAATTTTGGGAAAAAAAAAAAAAAAACCCAAACAAACTATGTGTGGGTGTGGAGAAGCTACCCTTATCAGCTTCTGTAATTAAAAGAGTGTGATATTGGTGAATAAACAGATAGGAGACCAATGAAACAGAACAGAAAATCTAGAAATAGACCCAAATGTATGCCAAAATTTAGTATATAAAAAAGGTGACATCGCAAATAAATGTAGTATGTGGTGCTAGGATAAATGGATAGCCACATGGAGAAAGATAAAAATGGATCTGATCTTCATCCTATATACCAGAACAAATTGCAAATATTTCAGAGAAGTGACTATAAAAATAAACCCATGCAAGTACAAGAACAAAACTAGAGTTTCTAATATGAACCAAAATGAGAAGCATAAAAAAATTGATAAATTTAACTACATAAAAGATCTTTATCATAGTAAAAAATACCATAAGCAAATAAAAAAGGAATGACAACTGAGAAAAACATGTTACTCATTTCAGAGACAAAGGGCTAATAAATCTAACACATAAAAAGAAGAAAATAAACAAAACCTAGTAGAAAAACAGGCAAAAGATATGAAAACTTTACAGAACAATAATGCAAAATACCTTATACCTTCAAAACATATTAAACTATGTATTGCTCATAATAAAAGAAATGCATACTAAAATTACACTGAGGTGTCATTTCTCAATTATCAAATTGGCAAAATTGCAAGTGTTTACAATATGGTGTAGGTGAGGTGTGGGGAATGCAAAATGGTCCAACTGTTATGGAGGGGAACCTGACATTATCTAGCAAAACTACATACGTATTTCTGTCTTTCAATCAGCAATCCCACTTTAAGGAATCTATTGTGAAGTTACACCGATAAAGATAGGACATGTCAGGGGAGTGGGAAAGATCAAAGTCAACTTAAATGGTCTTCAATAGGGTGCTGGTTGAATAAATTATGGTATGTATACATAGTGGATCAGTAACTATGCTAACATAATACTCTGTAATAAACCACCACAAAAACTTTAGCTGAAGGTAGAGTTTTAAGGAATGAATGTGTCATATTATAGCAGAAACACACACACATATAGGATAGTACATATCCTTCATTTCACACAAATAGCACACTTCTTTGCTCCTTGCCATTTCACTTAACAGTATATATTAAAGATCATTTTATATTGGTATATAAAAAAATTTCCCTATTTTTTTGTGGTTGCAATGCTATTCCATGGTATGAGTACACCATTATTTATTTATTTATTTTTTTTTACCATTATTTATTAAACCAGTCTCTTATTGAAGAACACTTAAGTTGCTTTCAATACTTTATTATTAAAAAATGCTGCAGTGCATTACTATGTGTGTGTACACACACACACACACACACACATACACAGACATAATTTTGCATATACTGAATATATTCTAGGCTACCTCCTTAGAAATAAAAATTTTCAGCACATTTGAAATTCCCCTTCCATCCAGCACTTCAGTGTTGACTCTTGTTTAGATTTCACATACAGTAATGCATTAATTCTTTGAAGAATACCTTCTGGGCTGTTCTTTTTAAAGATAGTGTAAAGATGCAGTAGAGATTGAGAGCACTGTTTTTTGTTGTCTGTTTGCAAAATTACCTGTGACCAGTATATAGAAAAAGCCATGATCTATAAATGGAAAAATATGCAATTATATTTCATCATGTATTTCTGTTGGTCCACTGACTGAAACTGCAATGTGCTTTATTACAGTGGGTGAAAATTCGAAGAGAACCAATCAATTTGCATAGTCAGTCAATCTGCTTGATGTTGCATGATGGCCAATAACAAAGTGAATTACAGACAAAGTCAGACTTCATGCTTCAGGAAACAAAATTCAGATAGAATAGTTACTGTAAGTGGAACTTCTGGTCAAAATTTCCACATGAGATATAGGTAGCATGGATGAAATGGAGATTTTAAGGAATTTTTTAGTAGGTTTTTTTTTTTTTTTTCCTTGTTTTGCCAAAGGAAGACTTATCATGGCTTGGGAGAGATTTAAGAAACTAATACATTTAAAGAAATAGATTAGATGTTGGCAACTATTATGAAGAAAGGAAAGTGGTTTACAGCATGGGGAATATCTTGGAAGGTTATACAGATTTGGAAGGTTAGGCGAGAAAGTAACCAAGATTCAGAGGATGCCGTGAACAACACAGGAAGAAAAGAAGGCAAGAACAGTGTGAGAACACAAGCTCTGAAAACTAAAGTGTAGTCTGATGGCCGAGAATCGTCATAAAGCCTTATTAACATGAGCTTTCCCTTATTTTCCTTAATCAATGTGTATCTGTATATGCGTTTGTGTATGTTTGATTCATTCATTCCCTCAGACAACTGAGAAATACTTTACACTTGAATATAGAGTATACATACATACATGTCTTGCAGCCCCTTTGCTCCATGTTGTATGTTTGTATGCTTGTTTTCCTTCAGTACACACAATTTTTAAGCTGTACTTCCGTTTTCCACTCAATAGTCTTTCCTATTTTTTTTTTTTTTTTGAGACAGAGTCTCACTCTGTTGCCCGGGCTAGAGTGCTGTGGCATCAGCCTAGCTCACAGCAACCTCAAACTCCTGGGCTCAAGCAATCCTCCTGCCTCAGCCTCCCAAGTAGCTGGGACTACAGGCATACACCACCATGCCTGGCTAATTTTTTCTATATATTTTTAGTTGTCCAGTTAATTTCTTTCTATTTTTTATTAGAGACGGGGTCTTGCTCTTGCTCAGGCTGGTCTTGAACTCCTGACCTCAAGTGATCCTCCCACCTCAGCCTCCCAGAGTTCTAGGATTAGTCTTTCCTATTCTTTAAAGCCATGAACTTGATTGCTTTCCATTTTCACTGCCTCAACCTCCCCTACAAAGACTCTTTCAATTTCTTATTTATGGAAATTTCTTGCTGTCAAATTTTGACACACTTCCACACAATAAGCAGTTGTGTAGTGTTGACAAATGCCCATGCATTTAGTTCTAAAGAAATCTGCATCTAGTTCTAAAGAAATGTACCCTCACTGTGTATCTTATATTTCCTCTTGACTTGACCTTTCCCTTTGACCTGGCTGAGTGTGCTGGCAGTGCCAAGTTCCTTCTGCTTGTGAACCAAACAAGTGAAAAAACACCAATGTCAACCCACCTTCCTCTAACACACGCACACACACACAAATCCTTGGGGGAAGTTATCATGTCGACATTTTTGAGGGGATGGTTATAAAGGTAAGGTGAGGAAATTGGAGAGCACTACTAGGAATTAGTAGATCTTGCAGGACAAATTGCTTGATTCAGGTGGTGAGCTGCTCTTCCCATATTCTGAGTAGGTGACATAATGTGTTCACTTCTTTCCTTTTCATGTGGCAAGTGGCTGTGTGTATAAACAGAGGGAGAATAGTCCACCTTTGCTCTGCTTCCGGTCCTGTGATTCAGGCTGATTTATATTGCCAAGAACCGGAAAAGTCTGGAGCCATTGTTTGCTGACAAAGACCACGGAGTTCAGCTGGGAAATAGGGAAGCCAAATGTGCCCCCAAATGGAGGGGTGGTGCAGCTTCCAGCAGCCCATCATGTCAGCCAAACTGATTTGAAAACTTACTCACCTACACAGAACTGCAGATACAGAACCTTCTCCAGTTTTTCTCATCATCAGCATCTTCAAAAAACAAAGTTCCTTTTAGCAGTCCAGCACTGTATTAATTTTCTGCCAGAGAGAATACTTTTCTAGCCTTCTGTGGAGGTCTTTTCTCTTCAGTTAATCATAGATTACTTTTCCCATAATGCTGCCTGGAATATCGCTGACCTATGGGGAGTTTAATTTTAACCATCACTTCACATTCCTTTTTTTCTCCTTCAATACACATTGAAAGTCTATTTGCTAAATACTACACCAGGTACCAAGGATACAGTCATGAAAATGTAACACCAGGAATGGAAGAAAGACATTTTAAAAATTGGTGATTTACAGTTGTAGTATGTGCCACAAAGGGGAAGTACAATATAATATGTGTATATAAGAGGAAGAATTAAATCACCTGTGGAAGTGACACTTAAAAGGAGACTTGGAGAGTGAGTAGGAAATACTGAGACTAAAGGTGTGACAGTAGGGGCAGAGTTCGTGGGAGATATTTTAGGCAGAGAGAATAGAATGTGCAAAGGCCCTCAGACCTAATGGAACAGGATTAATTCAAGAAATCCTAAAAAGGGTAATGAGGCCTGAACTCAGAGTGAGTGGAGTGAGTCTGAGATAATTTGTAGAGGCCAGATGGACCAAGGCCTTGTAGTCAGGTTAAGAATTTAAGGTTTATCCTGTTGTAACAGGGTGAGTTTTACAGTTCATCTTATTATAGTAGGATGCCTGTGACATGAAACTAAAGAAAACAGACATAAGGCACACAGAGATTTAA
This sequence comes from Eulemur rufifrons, assembly GCF_041146395.1. Classification (NCBI taxonomy): domain Eukaryota; kingdom Metazoa; phylum Chordata; class Mammalia; order Primates; family Lemuridae; genus Eulemur; species Eulemur rufifrons. Next base: position 70,293,808 of record NC_090986.1, on the reverse strand, counting down.
GAGATAAACTGTTATTCTAATCTTGCCAACAATTTTATTGCTAAAAGCAAAATCATTAATTTATCTTCTTTGATTTGGGAAGACCTGTTTTCGTGTCTCAATTGTGGTTGTATAAAACAAATTGGAACCTGCTCTTCTGGGGGAAGTGTAATGGGAGATAATTTTGATGGTGAATCACCTCATTCTTGCTCTGTAGAGAGCTGTGCTGGGTCTCCTCAATGACCACAGACCTGTGGAACTTCAAGACTGGAAGGTGAGAAATTGACCCACTTTTCATAGAAGCCAGGAGACTTTCTGTGACAAAGAGGATTATGATCCCCATGGAGTTCAAAATTATTATACTATATCTGATAATTAGGGTAGTCCTGACTTAAGGACATCTAGTAGGAAAGAGTGAAGTGCTTTTCCCCGATCCTCCCCCAAAGAACCTATCAGAGATGTACAGTTAGGGTCTAGTCAGGAGAAAATGGAAAGCATGGGATGCATTCTGAATATGGAGGGTTTCGATACAGGAAAATAGAGGCTTATATAATTGCAGAATGAACTGTGGCAGCAAAGGGCAGGCTGCACTTACAGTCTTTTCCTACAGCAGTTATTTGGGTGATTGTCAAAGAAGCTTCAGTGGAAGCTACTTTGATCCTCGGATCAGCAATGTATGTCTGCAACTAACTGCCTGCTACTCTCTCTCTAGAGGGTAATAGCCTTTCCTTTTCTTCTACTTTCTAGAACTTCTGCAAATGCCTCTCCCTGGTAGACTCTAACCTGGAACTACAGAAAGAAGTGGATTCTGGAAATGTGTTTCCTGGCTTCTCTTATGTGATGCATAGGAAACCTTTGACAAGGATGCGATTGATGTCAAATTGAGAAAGGGACTATTAGCACAGGTGGTGATCCTGATTCAATAGCAAAGCCTCGGCGTTGTGAGGGAAAGTTCGTTCCCAGCATAACAGACTGCTGCTGAGAGTGTGGATGTTCCTTAAGACTTCCTGTATTAGACAGAGTGCTCCAGAGAAGCAGAATCAGTAAGGTGTCTAGCTATAGATATAGATATATCTATATTTATACACACATACACACAGATTTATTATAAAAAACTGGCTCATGTGATTATGGAAGCTGGCAAGTCCAAAATCTGCAAGGTGGGCCTGCAGGGGAAGATGATGTTGTGGTTCAAGTCCAAAAGCTATATTTGCTGGCAGAGTTCCCTCTTGCTCAGGGGATGTTAGTCTTTTATTCAGTTCAGGCATTCACCTGATGGATAAAGCCCACTCACATTATGGAGGACAATCTTCTTTACTCAAAGTCTATTGATTTAAGTGTTAATCTCATCAAAAAATACCCTCACAGAAACATCCATAGTAAAGTTTGGCCAAATATCTGGGCACTGTGGCCCACTCAAGTTGATGCATATAATTAACCATCATGCTTTTCCTTCCTCTTTCATACCTGAGAAGTTATACTGCCACTAGACAGTGTTTTGAAATAAAGTTTTATATTCATATGCCCCACGTTAAAAATTAATGGTTTTTTAATGTATATATGGTTCAGTCTGGCCCTTTTAAATCAAAGAATGTGATGTTAATTACTTGTTCCCTTTCCTTTGGACTTAGGAACACACAGACTCTAACACATATTTAATGACCCTGTCACTGGGGCTTCAGTCTCCTTTCTGTAACATCCTGATCTTATCACTGTTGTCTTGCCAACTACTGTACTTTTCAGGATAACTGCTGCAGTCAAAGGAGGATTTTTATGTTGAGAAGTAGCTAAGAGGCCTTATAACAGAGCACGTTTTATGGTATCATTGCCAATGCTACGAGTGTGAATAAAATGAAAACAAAACTGTGGTAGGTAGAATTCTAAGACAATGCCCAATGACCTTACCTTCATCTGATCCTCTCCCCTTGGAATGTGGATGAAATTTGTGAATATAATGAGATAATCGCTCCTGTGATTCCATTGTACTCTATGGCAAAGGGAGATTATATTGGGTGTGCTTGACCTAATCAGGTAAGCCCTGTAAAAGCAGAGTCTCCTCTGGCTGGTGCCAGAAAGAACATCAGAATTTCAAGGCAGCAGAGACATAGTCCCTCTGGCTTTAAGGAAAAAAATGGCGTATCATGAAGAAGGCCACTTGGCAGGGAACAGGAGGTGGCCTCTAGGAACTGGTTGGCAGTCAGCAAGTAAACAGGGACCCCGGTCACAAAATCTCCAGGAGCTAACTCCTGCCAACAGTTAGAATGAGCTTGGAAGTAGATTTTTTTTTTTTTTTTTTTCTCAAGAGCTTCTAGATGGAGGCTCAGCTCAACTGACACTTTGATTTCTGCCTGTGGTACCCTGAACAGAGAATCCAGCCACATTGTGCCAGACTTCCGACCAGAACTGTGCGCTAATAAATGGTGATGTTTTAAGCTGCTAAGTTAGTGTAATTTGTTGTGCAGCAAAGGAAAATTAAGAGAAAAAACACCTCAAAATAACCTTTATCCAACTATTATTTCTATTGGATGTGATACTGTGCTGAGGCTGTTCCTGAGGTGCCCTGGCCCTAGTCAGCTCACTAACGCTGACTAACGTTACTGAGGTAAGGGAAGGCTCTGAGCTCAATGGGTGGAGAGACAGCTGGGAGGAGACTCCCATAGTGAAAAGGTGGTTTCTTTAGGTGATGCCCACTGCAAACCTTGCACAATCTAGGAACAGCTTAAAGAAGGGTATTTTCCCCGTGCACTTTGTGAATGTGGTTGAGTATATTTGGGTTCGCTACTTTTTATCATTTGGAACATGGGGTTTAGAATATTCACCTAATTTATTTGTCATTCTAGGACTTGATATTACATCCATCCCCCCTTATCCACTGTTTCACTTTCTGCAGTTTCACTTATCTGTGGTCAACTACTGTCTGAAAATATTAAATGGAAGATTCCAGAAATGGAATTCAATTCATAAGTTTCCAATCATGTGCTGTTCTGAGTGGCATGATAAAATCTCATGCCAGCCGGGATGTGAATTGTCCCTTTGTCCAGCATATCCACGCTTTTTGTGTTACCTGCTCATCAGTCACTTAGTAGGCATTCAGTTATCAGACTGAAATAGCTAAGTATGTATAGGGTTTGGTACTATCCCGGGTTTCAGGCATCCACTGGTGGTCTTAGAACAGTCTTCGAATAAGCGGAGACTACTGTACTTCATGCTTTGACCTAAAGCAACTTTCAGTATGTGACTCAATCACTTTGTAATGTTCAGTTCAGAGTTGCTGAGAGCTAATTCATTTTTTTGGACAAACTATTTCGCTTTTTAACTGGGGAGTCATAAACAATTTTTAAAATCTTTTAATAAGTTTACTGTCATAGTTTGAATAATCAGAACTCAAACAGTCCAAATGTGTAAAGTTAAACACTTCTTGAGAAAAATATAAAATGTAGATTTAGATTTGTACATTATCCTTTAATCATGTAATTTAAAATAAAGGTGCCCTCCTTCATTTTATCCCCTGGGGGGATAAGGCCTTGTGTCAAGGTTTATGGCTTGTCAAGTGGTGCACTGGCTGGATTCAGCCTCAGCTCATCCTCCTCCTTCAAAGAGGCTTCATCCTGGTCCCTTTTTTGCAGCAAATACCTTGTATGGAGCAGCACCTACTGGGGAAGTGCAACTTGAGTAAATGTAAAAAGCACAAAATGAAGAGGAAGGCTTATGTTATAAAAGCTAATGGCAATTCATACTTCCTTGGAAGTCTACTAATATTCTTTTCCAACCCAAATACTGAAAGTAGAATGATCATTAGGGTTTATGATTAATAAGATGTGGAAATACGTACTTCAGAAAAAAAAAGTGAGAGTAAAATTGGGAGAGTAAAAATGGGTAGATGGGGTATATAGAGCAGGGGGTCAGCAAACCTTTTGTTAAAGGACCAAAGAGTAAGTATTTTAGGTTTTGTGGACCTTAACTCTCCCTGTTGCAACTACTAAACTCTGCTCAAAAGCAGCTACAGAAAATACGTGAGTGAATGGGCATGGCTGTGCTCCCATAAAATTTTATTCAATAAAACAGGGTAGGGATATGGGGTGGCGCGGAGTACGGTTTGCAGTATGTGGTACTGAGAAAAGGGAGGGGGTTCTCTGAGGTATTTGGTTGGTATGAATCTAATGCTGATGCAGAAAGAGCTCTAAATCTGAGTAACAAGTGTTCGTAGATGATACGACAGATATATCCCATACAGAATGAAAAACAACATTTGGATAACCAATTTATGTTTGTAGATCTACAAACACCAGGAATGGAAGTTTTGTCAGACACATATTTCTCTGTTAAATCCCCTGTAATATATACACTTGAAGAGACTAAAAAATGGGCCAATATCCTATATTTGACATAAAATGTTACTCTTTAATCTTATCTTGCAGTGTTCAATTTAAACAATCTGTATGGATGTGTGTTGTGAGTCCCTGGGTCAAGGTGAATCCTGTCCCCTTTCCTTCATAGCAACCAGTTGATGTCATACCAGTACTGAGGTTTCTTGTGGCTGGCCTCACTAATGGAACTCAGATGGTTTGTTCAGATAAGTAATTCTTTAGAGAAAACTGTAAGCAAAATACTTGAAGAGATATGAGAAAGGACAACAATAAGGCCATAAAAGTAGACTTTATTTTTTTTTTATGGAAAGAACTTCAGTGTCCCAGCAATTTACTCATTTCTTAAGGATCCAAATGCCTTATTCCATAGCATAAATAAAGAGATATTTTGCTCTTTGAGAGCAGATTGCCCCGAGTTATCAAACTCAAATCTTGAGAAGAATCAGTTGTGAAAAGATCCATATTATTGTGTGTATATTTTTAGTGTATTCTCAAGATGAAGAAAGACTGCTCCAGCAAAGTTTTTAAAAGGAATTATGTTGAATAGGTGGGTGCTGATAGTTTCTCGGGAAGAAACTGGACGCCCGAGCCTAGTGTTTTGTGCAGGGAGCAGAATTCCTTTGGCCACACCAGCCCTCCCACAGTGTTTATTGTAGTCTGTAACCTCTCCTTTCACCAAAGGGGGACATTTATGAAGGAGTTCACACAGCTGTTCTGATTTCTTTCTTTCTTTCTTTCTTTTTTTTTTTTTTTGAGACAGTCTCACTCTGTTGCCAGGCTAGAGTGAGTGCTGTGGCATCAGCCTAGCTCACAGCAACCTCAAACTCCTGGGCTTAAGCGATCCTCCTGCCTCAGCCTCCCAAGTAGCTGGGACTACAGGCATGCGCCACCATGCCCGGCTAATTTTTTCTATATATATATTTTTAGTTGGCCAGATAATTTCTTTCTATTTTCAGTAGAGACGGGGTCTCACTCTTTCTCAGGCTGGTCTCAAACTCCTGACCTCGAGTGATCCACCCGCCTCGGCCTCCCAGAGTACTAGGATTACAGGCGTGAGCCACCGCGCCCGGCCTGTTCTGATTTCTTAAGACAACTAAGGCCAGCTGGAATTTTCACTGTAACACATTATTTTGTAAGATTTTTATATTCCAGTGAAAAGTAGCAGTTAAGCGACCCGAAAAGTAGGGCTTAGATTTTGATTGTCATTTACCAGTGCTAGAAAGAAATGAAAACAAGTTCTACTGAGGCCAGACCTCAATAAAAACACATCTCTCTCCTCCATAGCACATTGATAAAAAGAGTGCTCAAAGATTTAAGAATTTTCTGAATTCTCTTAACTGTTTACTGCTAATTAGCACCATGACTATTATTTAACAATGTACAAAGTATTTTGATACTTGCTTTGACTTGTTTTTAATAGTCTAACTTCCCATGGCACCTTTCACTTTTATACTTGCTGCTAACAAATATACAAACTGTGAACAAGGCTGGATTTGTTTATTTATAAAACCAAGTTATGTTTGGAGTTCTTTTCTGGGCAGTTAGAGATAGGAAGTAATTACTACCTTCCTTCTAATGCCATTTTGAAACTTTACGAAAAAAATTTATGTGGTAGAAAATTGGTTTGGGAATGCAGTGGGTAAAATTCTGAATCTTCCTCTGTGTATGCAGCTGGATGGATTTTCTTGTGCTAATTTTGGGGGTAGAGATAGTATATTTCTGTAGGGTTGGAATCTAACAGTTGCTTCCATAATTTCTTGTCTTTGTGCTTTCTGGAACCAGTAGCCCAGAAGACAGTGTACCGTTGAGAGAGCGAGCAAGGATGGAGTTTATGAATAGTCAGTGACTTTATTTATCTCCTCATTATCTCTAATTTTGATTCAAATATGATAGGAGAAAAGGTTGAATGCAATGTGTCAATGAGAAGAGAACTATAATTTTATCATTTACTTGAAAAGACATTATTCCCAGCATCATAGAGATTTGTTAGCGAAATATTAGAGCATTTATTCAGGTCTGTGAGATTAATCTGTTCCTTGTTGAAGAATCACCCTAGTGGCTGCTAGACTTAGAGCTTTGCTGCTCCAAGTAAATCACTGATTTACACAAGATCTTGAGATATAAGGATGATCTAGCATGAAATGGTATAAATACAGGTTTTTGTTATTTACATTGTAGTGGAAATATTATATTTGCTAAGAGCTGGGAAACCTCGTTGTTAAGACTTCCTCAGCTTATTTGCTGCTACTGATTTCTTTCTTTCTTTCTTTTTTTTTTTTTTTTGGTTCAGCAAAGATGAATTCCTTTAGGCCCTATGACTAACTTTTCTAGATCCAGAGATTATCTAATGAGTTCCTTAGAAAACTCTGGAACAAAATTAATCCAAGATTTACTGAATGACTAATGTAATCTATATCTCTAGGGAAATAAGCTGGCCCTCGTTTACTGGTTGATTGCAAAAAGTTCTGGCAATGACCAGAAATTAGGATAAACATCTATTAAGAAAAAACCCCATCAGATCCAGATTCCTTGCATATAGATTTTAAAAAAATAAAAAACCATCAGGGGCTCTTGGTGTCCATATGACATAGCTCAGTTTAATTTTTTTTTTTTTCCAAAAGATACATCATTGGTCCTCACAATTGCCCTTCTTGGTCATTACAATTTATCTGTTGATAAAATTCACCGTTTGTATTCATAAAAGTCTGATTTATAAAATTTAAGACATAGACTGACTGGACCTTTGTCCTGTAAAAGCTTTTAATGAATACTTTTTGGAAGAGTGATAAAAGAAATCTCAGGAATGTTTGTTTAGACCATGAGTTGTGAAAACATGTGTAACCATGAAGAATATTATTGGAAGAAAAGAAAAAGATTCATCTGTTTCAAACTGTAATGCATTAGAAGCAATTCAGTCTTTTTTCCAGAAGCATTTTAAATAGTCGTAGGAAATTTTTTCCATCATTTTTATACTTGTGCTGAGATAATGCTTCAAATGTTTTAAAAGAACAGAAATTCTATGAAAAAAATGTACTTCATCTTCACTTTATTTCTAAATCCTAAATGATCATAACTCATAGTATTGGCCAGAATTTTGTTTTCTTAAAATTATCACCTGCACTCATATTGATGATTTGATGTAATGGTTCTTAATCTCATACATATGTATACCGGGTGTGTGTATGTGTTCGTATGTGACTTGAATGTGTGAATCAGGTCTTTTGTGCTTTGTGAATTTAATTTGGAATCCAATTCCAAATGTTTGTCTTGAAGGCCTAGAATAATGGACTTTGTGAATGTACCCATAGCTTACTTAATTCAAGCCCTGGGACAAGTTGTGAGTAGGTGAACTTCATCTTCATTGCTCTTGTCTCTCTTTCCAAGACTTTCCATCTGCAGGAGTTTTGCTGCTTGGAAGTTCTCCCCCTGGCTGGGGAAAGTATGGTGAGCCACACAGACCCAGGGACTGTGCTGGGTCTTTTGTATTTTGGAGAGTGGTTTCTGAGCCAGCTTTTAACTTCCTGTACTTATTTTCTCTCTGTATTCTGAATTAATTTCTCTCTCTTTCTCTCCCCTTCCCTCCCCATCTCTTTCTCTTTCCCTCTCTCTCTCTCACTGTGTGTAGTTTTTATAGCATATGAATTTTCATGAAAATGTATGCAAAGAAAGAATATAAAATTCTCCTTTTATCCCTTCCAGCCCTCCAATTCCCATTTCCCTCCTAGCACCACTGTTTACATTTTAGTGTGTATTTTTTTAGTCTTTAACACACATATTTTTTTAAAAAAATAAATGTACTTTGACTTCCAATTTCACTTTCTTTTTATTTCATTATATTATGTTATCTTTTTTCCAGAAATGTTACCATTTTAAAAGATTAACATGTTAATCTAGCAACCAGAGGCGATACAGCCCTTAGTATACAGAAATAGATTTCGAGTTTCAAATGTCTCCACTTGCCAGACTACTCATGTAAAGCTGTCACTACAGTTCATGTTCTGGGGGACTTGTGAAACACTATAGTGGGTTGAATGGTGTTCCCCAAAAAGGTATGTCCATGTTCTAATTTCCAGAACTTGTCAATGGTACCTTTTTTGGAAAAAGGGTCTTTGCAGATGTAATTAAGTGAAAGGTCTTGAGATGAGGAAATCATCCTGGACTACCTGAGTGGGTCCTAAGTCCAATGAGAAGTATCTTTATAAGATAGACACTCAGAGGAGAAGACAGTCTGAAGGCAAAAGCAGGTGTGGCCACCAGCCAAGAAATCTGGTCGCCACCAGAAGGTGGAAGAGGCAAGGAAGGATTCTCCCCTAGAGCCACTAGAGGGAGTGTGGCTCAGCTGACATTTTGATTTTGGACTTCTGGCTTCCAGACTACAAGACAGTAAATTTGTTGCTTTAAGCCACCCAGTTTGTGGTATTTTGTAACAGCAGCTGCAGGAAACTAATACAACACCAAAAACTAAAATACTATATTTTCACTATCCAGAAATAGAAGAAAATGAAACAAAATTTGACTTAAAAATTAAATTCACAAAATTCATTCTTAAACATATAACATTTCTTGTTATAAAGTAATATCCCAAGAATTATAATTCTACCAAGCTTCTGTTTAAACAGTTGTATAATTACTTGACTATAGTATTGAAACTCGAAGATGTCTTTCTGGATTAATTAATAAGAGAGACTTATTAAATAGCAATAACAACATATCAAATTAATTATCTAAGCCTTAAAGATAAACATTTGGGACTGGATTCCAACTAAACATAAATTGGAAGTGATTTATTAATAAGATTTATTTTTATACAATGTATACTTAAAAACACTACCTTAAGAATTATAATTCTATCAAGTTTCCATTTAAGCCATTGTACACTTAACTAATACAATAATACTAGTTAAGCCACTTAACTGATACAATAATACTAAAAGAAAAATAAATGAAAATTATTTTAGAAGAGACACAAAAGAATATCTTCCTATGGTCCTGGATCTTCAGAAGTAGGCTCGTTGGAAGGCTGGATCAACTGTGGAGGTAACTTACTTCTATTTTCAGGTTGTGGGACAGAGGACAAAATCTAGTTGCCAGTGGATTGTGCTGGGGTAGGGAAGTTAATGGTGGCGAGGATTCTCAGGAAGGTCCATACTGGCTTTCTGGGGAAGAGGAAGGACAGGAGGTCTTCTTCTGAGAAATTGTCCCCTGGCATTCTCTACAGCACCTGACCTCTGACTGAAGGATATAATGGAGGTCCAGAGTCTGGGCCAGCTGTGTTCCATTCAGGTGGGTGTGTTGAATTAGGCATGCTTAAATGACCAAGATTATCTGTGGTATCATTTCTACTGGAGTTCATTTCTGAAGATGGAAAACCTCTGTGATATCAAAAGAAAGCATAAGAAAACTTATGAGTCCTGAGATTCTGGCAGTACATGCAGCACCAGGACAAATTCTGTATTGCAACTGCAGAGAAATTGCTGGATCAGGATAGAGTTGGCTTGATGGAGGAATTCTTTTCTTGTGATCCTGCTCCCATGAGGGTGGTGTCACTGGATCATTGAGCCATTCCAGTTGTATTAGTTTGCTAGGACTGCCATAAGAAAGTACCATAAACTGGATGGCTTAAACAATGGAAATTTACTTTCTTATGGTTCTGGAGGTTGGAAGTCCAGGGTGCTAGCTGGTTTCTTTCCCTTGAGGCTTCTCTCCCCTTCTTGCAGATGGCCACTTTTTTGCTGTGTCCTCTCGTGGTCCTTCTTCTGTGTGTATGCACCCCAGTGTCTTTCTGTTTCTCTAAATTTTCTCTTCTTGTAAAGAATAGATTGGATTAGGACCCACTCTAATGGGCTCATTTTAACTTAATTACTTCTTTAAAAGTTGTATCTCTAAATACAGTCACAGTCTAAAGTACTAGGGGTTAGGGTTTCAACCTATGACTTTTAGGGGAATGCAGTTCAGGCCATAATACCAGCCTAATGCTCCCTTTAGTACTCTTCTCTGATGGTCTGGTAATCCAGAGAATTCTCTAGATTCAGATTCATGGAGAGACTATTTTTTACTTCTACTCAGCACTGAGGCTCAAGATACACAATTTTCTCCTTGGAATCAGAGATGGCAAGTATAGCAGATGCTGTTGTGCCCCGTGCAGATTCCTGAGGCCTTTCCACTTCTGTGTTTACCAGCTGACTTCAACTACCAGTATTGGATGAGGTCTCTCCACACTTCAGAAAACTTTCTTCCTTGTGAGAATGGCAAGTTGGACACACTGGGGAATTAACAACTCTTGGGATTTGCTCTTAACCAATGACTGAGAGAAATTGGTATATAAATATCCCAGTTTCTTTGGCTGTCAGGTAGCATAATTCTGAGACATGTATTTTATTAGTATATAATTTCTCAGATACTACCTAAGGGATTAAACTCCAGTTAATCCCTTAGTTAATATCATAATGTACTGTCTAGTTTGATAATGTACCCTTCGTTGGCTATCTTCCCTTCCCTGCCTCACATTTCTCCCTCCTTTCCATTGTTTATTGCACCTCCCAAATACATATTTACATTTGAATTATTTTCTCTGTGTCTGCTTGTGGGGGGAGAAGGGGAATCTAAACTAAGGCAGGCTATTGATATTAAAAGTTGTACTAGGAAGCAGATCTTCAAGATAGATTCTGGAATAGAATTGCTTGACATTCAGATTGCAACGGAGACCCCATTGCCAGTGATAAGTGGGATGGTGATAAGCTCTGGCCTACTGTAGCATGTCACTAAGACTCTTGTGGTGGTGAATTGGGATGGGATGAGGTGAAAGGGCATGCACTGTCTTATGTAATATCTCTAGAATTTGAGAAATGGTGGCATTGGTGATTATAAGGACTATAGATTTGGCCAGCTGCTATTAAATTACCTTGATGTCCTGAAGAAAGAAAACCACACACTCAAACTAATCAGCTGTGAACTCAGGGAATTGTGTAAAAGCCACAAAATTTCTTTGGCAGTATTTAAGAAAGTTCTCATCTTCTAAAGCTAAAGAAGTGCTTGTGTTGAAAATCAGGCCTGACATGAGACTACGAGAGCAGTAGACTTACAAAGAACCCTGAATAACAACCCTGGCAAGTCTCTTTCTAAAATTAGGGACCTGATAGGATAAAAATGGAACTCTGATATCCTGAATGGACTGACATGAGAATCTTAAAATCCTTCAAGATCTCCATGATTTTTGGGTTTGCAGAAGTGGCCTGCTGAGTATCCCCAAGATCTCCTTGAACTTCTAGGCTGTAGTAGTTGCCAACCCCTCTTGTCAGAGGGTAGCAGTCACCTCCATTCCCAACCCTGCCTTGTCTGCATGATACAGAGGCCTCACCAGAGGCAGATATTTTGCAAGATAGTATGCTTGTCAGTATGCTTACCTCAAGATTTGCTCCAGTCTTCCGTCTTGGCCAATAACTAGGCTCAATCTCAGCATGGCCCAACTGGAGTAATACTGTCTCTGATTGAGAGGAAAGGAACTATTCACCAGATGAGTTGCAGGACCTGGCTAAAATATATTGTTAGAAACCCGGTAAATGCGCCTGGAAATCCATCCCAAGAGCGCTGCACAAGGAGTTACAAAATAAGGCTGGATAAGGGAGAGTTTATTGATGTGAATACTGTCACATGACTCAGGATTTAATATCCTGGCAAGGACACCAGGAATCATTTATAATCTTCTGCTTGTGTGGTGGAGATTCTGGAACTGTGTTGGCAAATTATTGAAGGAGGAATCAAATGATTTAGTGAGTTGGGCCCGTTAGAATGGATTTATAGTCTTTGCTTTGCTTTTCTAATATGCATGAATTTCAGTTACCACTCTTAGTTAACTAATACCAGTGCCCCCAAAACACAGTTTAAATTTCATTTACCAGTATACATTAACTGTGAGTAATTTCGTAGAGTACAAACTTTGCTACTATCTCTTCAGTGCACAAATCACAACATAAATAACAGATACACATTCTGACCAGTGACCGATGGTGTCACTTTTAAAAAATCTGTAGGTGATTGGCCACTGCACATATATTATTCAGTTCACACACAGATGGCAGATGTATAGTTGTGTCATCTTGTCTTTCAGTGATAAAGCCAAGTGATATTTTTACAAAAATGGATAATTGGCCACCCCAAATGAAAGTATAGTAGAGAAACAAAAAGTGATAATGTTAGAAGTGAAATTCTAATCAAATGTAAATGGGGTTATAAAAGAAATAGCTGACAATGGAAATGTTGACATCAGTGCTGTTTATGAGACTCCAGACGTGTGGTCAGAGGCACTTAGCAAAGGCAACCTTATTGATATCAATGAGAAAAGCAGTCATGACGGAAGTGATGAAGAGAAAAAGATGCCAGTGAAAAACTTCACGTTAAGGGAATTCAATTGTACCACATTGAAAGTAAAAAGGATAAAATGCTGGAAGATGATTTCAACTTAGTAGCATAAAAATTTTCCAAGCCATACAAAAGATGCTTGCTTGCTCCATATCATATAGGACAGAAAGAAGGCAAGCACTGTGAGTGGAAAACCCAGCTCATTCAAAGTGCTTTTTGTTCTCTTTTCTCACTCAGCACAACAGTTAACACAGAAGGCTTCTGTGACCCCAAAACATGTGGAGATTTCTCCCCACCAGGAAGAAACAAGCAATCGATTGTTCAGGGAACACTAGCTGAGTGTCCTCCAATTCAATTCCAACACTATTTACCTGGAAATGGCATCAGATCTCACAGGTTGAGAGCTCAGTCTCCAAGACTGCCCCCTAGCCTTTAGACACCAGTCCCAAGTCTAGGCCTTCAGACGTCTGACCTCTGAACTTCAGGTTCCCATGACCCCCTCTTTGGGTTCGATTAATTTGCTAGATTGGCTCACAGTACTCAGGGAAACATGTTTACCAATTTATTATAAAGAATATTACAAATGATACAGATGAAGAGATGCATGGGGCTAGGTATGGGGGAAGAGGCACGGAGCTTCCATGCCCTCCCTGTGTGTACCAGCCTCCAGGAACCTCCACACGTTCAGTTATCTAGAAGCACTCCAAATCCTGCTCTTTTAGGCCTTTTATGGAGACTTCATTACATTGGCTGATTAATTAAACCATTGACTAGTGGTGATCAAGTTAATCTTCAGCTCCTTCCCCTCTCCGGAAATTGGAGTATGGGGCTGAAGGTCTCAACCCTCAAATAATGCTTTGGTCTTTCTGGGGATCAGCCCCATCCTGAAACTGCCTAAGGGCTGTTAGCCAATGGTAAATCATTAGCATACCAAAGACATCACTTTGCAGATTCCAAGAATTATAGGAGCTGGGTGCTAGAAAATGGAGATGAAGATCAATGTATATTTCAAAATATGACACAAGCCTCGTTCAAACTACTAATTTTTTTTAAAACAATGAAATAAAACACTTTAATTCTCAATGTTTTTACTAGATAAACACCCAGTGAGGGTATTGTTTTATTTGTTGTAACAAAAAGATCAAAAGCAGGTGATTTCAATGTTGATGTCAGCTGCCAAGAACAACAAACAAAATCATGACCCTTTATCCAGTTTCCAGATCTGAGGCAGTTCTTAGACTCAGCACTGATTGAAGAGAAAGATAGGCTATCTTGAGAAGGAACTTTGTAATATCTCAGCAAACTCACACAGTAGTGATTTCCCCAATTTTTTTTCCTGAGCCATTTACCAGAGTAATTCTACACTAGTGAAAGGGAAATACCTATGTATTTCCATGGCTGTTGGATACAGGATCTGAGCTGTCCCTGGTACAGTTAGAGAGAGGGGATATATGGAGTTTAAGTCTGTTATGGCTTGAATTTTGTTCCCTGCAAAAAGATATGTTGGAGTCCTAACTCTCAGGGTATTCACAGAGGTAATCAAGTTAAAATGTGGTCATATAGGCCTTAATCCTATATGACCAGGATGCTTATAAAAAGGGGAAATTTGGGCACAGAGCCAGACACATACAGAGGAAAGATAATATGAAGAGATGGAGAATACAGCCATCTACAAGACAAAAAGAGAGGCCTGGAACAAATCCTTCCCTCATAGTCCTCAGAAGAAACCAACCTTTTTGACACCATGATTTTAGACTTCTAGCTTCCAGAACTGTGAGATCATAAAGTCTTGTTGAAGCCACCCAATTTGTGATACTTTGTTATGGCAGCCCTAGCAAACTAGTTCAAAGTCATAAATGGAGTCCTGGCCTAAGTCTGTCTCACAGTGAGTTCAAAAGGCTTCTGTGGTCATTTGTTCAATCCGAGTACATACTCATGATGAACATATTTAGTAGATGGCAGAACCCTCAGACTGGTTACCTGATCCGTAGAGTCAGAGCTGGCCTGATAGGAAAGGCTTAGTGGCAGCCCTTGAACTGCCTTAGTGCCATTCCAACCAGGACAGAAAATTAGAAGCAACACTTCATCCTAGGTGGGACGACAGAGATCAGACATACCCTCAAAGAATGATTCAGGGAAGGTTGTCACCATCATCACTACTCTTATCTCTGGTTGAGGGGCCGGGGTGGGGGCGAGGACAGATAGATTAGAGCAAATTATGTAAACCTCTGAAAGCATATCCAAGTTTCCAGCTGCCCTGTTGGATGTACCCTTACCAGAAGAGATCAACACAGCCTCTTGCATTTGGTGTGCAGAAAACGATCTAGAGAATGTGTTCTTTTCATTCCTTGTAGAAAAATTTATCAGAAGCAGTTCCCATTCATTAGGAAGAGACCAAAGTATGCTTTCATGGACTTTCTCAGTATTATATTAACTCTCTTACTCTTTACTACAATATAGTAAAAATGTAACTTGATTATCTGAACAGTCTGAAGAAAATTCATGTGGGTCTACCTTTTTATTTGCAGTTAATAATAGGTAACATTTATTAAGCATATATTCTGTGCCAGGCACTTTACATAAATTGTATCATTTAATTAAATATCTTCAATAACAATGTTATGAGGCAGATATTACCATCATCTTCCTGTCTTACATATGAGGAAAACAAAAGACAGAGCAAATATTTTATTTCATTTTTTTAATTTCAAAGTATTAAAGGGGCACAAGTGATTTTGTTATATGGATAGTAGCTTTTGTAATGCTTAAGTTAGGGGTATAAGTATGCCCATCACCCAAATAGTGTTCACAGTACCCATTAGGTAGGTTTTTACCCCTCTCCTCCTCCCTGTCCCCTGCTTGATTTCCAATGACTTTTACTTCTCTCTGTGTACATGTGTGCCCATCTATCAGTTCCAATTTATTATAAAGTGCATGTGGCATACGTTTTTCAATGCTTTTAAATTTTTTTTTAAATTTCAGACTATTACGGGGATACAAACATTTTGGTTACATGAATTACTTTTGTACAGTTTGAGTCAAAGTTATAAGTGTGTCCATCACCCAGATAGTGTGCATTGTACCCTTTAGGCAGGCATTTACCCATCCCCTCCTTCCCCCTCCCCCCTGCTTGATTTCTGTTGCATTTTGCTACCATATGTGCCATATCCTGGACATGATCATTTAGTTCCATTTAGTGTTGATCATTTAGTTCCAATTTGATAATGAGTACATGTGGTGTTTGTTTGTTCATTCTTGAGATACTTCACTTAGGATAATGATTTCCAGTTCCATCCACACTGCTGCAAAAGACATTAATGCATCTTTTATTATGGCTGAGTAGTACTCCATGGTATACATATACCACATTTTGTTAATCCCCTCACGAATTGATGGGCACTTGGGTTGATTCTACATCTTTGCAATTGCGAATTGTGCTGCAATAAACATTCAAGTGCAGGCGTCTTTTTGATAAAATGACTTCTTTTCCTTTGGGTAGATATCCAGTAGTGGGATTACTGGACTGAACTGTAGTTCTACTTTTGGTTCTTTACGAAATCTCTGTACTGTTTTTCATAGAGGTTGTATTATTTGCAGTCCCACTAAGAGTGTATAAACAGTCCTTTCTCTGCCTCTATGCTAGCATGTATTTTTTTGGACTTTTAAATAAAAGCCATTCTAACAGAGATAAGGTGATATCTCATTGTGGCTTTAATTTGCATTTTCCTGATGATTAGTGACTTTGAGCATTTTTTCATGTGTTTGCTGGCCATTTGTCTGTCTTCTTTTGAGAAACATCTGTTCATGTCTTTTACCCACTTTTTAATGATGTTTGTTTTTTTCTTGCTGATTTGTTTGAGTTCTTTGTAGATTCTGGATATTAACCTTTTACTGGATGTATAGTTTGTGAATATTTTATCTCATTCTGTAGTTTGTCTATTTGCTCTGGTAATTATTTCCTTTCTTGTGCAGAAGCCTTTTAATTTAATCAAATCTCATTTATTTTTGTTCTTGCAATAATTGCCTTTGGGGTCTTAGTCATAAATTCTTTGCCTAGGCTTATATCTAGAAGAGTTTTTCTTACATTTTATTCTAGAATTCTTATGGTTTCATGCCTTACATTTATCCGTCTTGAATTAATTTTTGTAAGTGTTGAGAGGTAGGGGTCCTGTTTCATTCTTCTGCATGTGGCTATACAATTTTCCTAGCACCATTTATTGAATAGGGTTTGTTTTCCCCTGCGTATGTTGTCTTCTTTGTCAAAGATCAGTTGGTTTTATGTAGATAGTTGTTTATCTGGGTTCTCTGTTCTGTTGCATTGGTCTATGTCTGTATTTTTGTGTCAATACCATGCTGTTTTGGATACTGTAGCCTTGTAGTATAGTTTGAAGTCTGGTAATGTGATGCCTCCAGATTTGTTCTTTTTGCTTAAGATTTCTTTGGCTTTTAGGGCTCTTTTCTGGTTGCAAATTAACTGTAGAGTTATTTTTTTCTAGATTTGTGAGATATGATGTTGGTATTTTGATGGAGATTGCATTGAATCTGTAAATCACTTTGGGCAGTATGGACATTTTAACAATACTCATTCTACCGATCCATGAGCATGGTATGTTTTTCCATTTTTGGTGTCATCTGTGATTTCTTTCCTCAGTGTTTCTTAGTCCTCCTTGTAGAGACCTTTCACTTCCTTGGTTAAGTATATTCCTAGGTATTTTATTTTCTTCGCAGCTATTGTGAATGGTATTGAGTCTTTGATTTGATTCTAAGCTTGGTTGTTGTTGGTGTATAGAAATGCTATATTGATTTTGTATCCTGAGACTTTGCTGAATTTATTTATCAATTCCAGGAGTCTCCTGGTGGAGTCTTTGGGATTTTCTAGATACAAGATCATATGGTCAATAAAAAGCAATAGTTTGACCTCCTCTTTCCCTATTTGGATACTCTTTATTTCTTTCTCTTGCCTGATTGCTCTGGCTAGGACTTTCAGCACTATATTGAATAGAAGTGGTTACAGTGGGCACCCTGTCTTGTCCCAGTTCTTGGGGGGAATGCTTTCAACTTTTCCCCATTCAGTATGATGTTGGCTGTGGGTTTGTCATATATGGCTTTCATAATTTTGAGATATGTTCCTCTGTGTCTCATTTGCTGAGGGTTTTTATCATGAAAGGGTGCTTGATTTTGTTGAATGCCCTTTTTGCATCTCTTGAGATGATCATATGGTCTTTGTTTTGCTTTTGTTTATGTGGTGATTACATTTATTGATTTGCATATGTTAAACCATCCTCACATCCCTGGGATGAAACCCACTTGGTCATGATGGATTATTTTTTGATATGCTGTTGGCTTCGATTTGCTAGTATTTTATTTTATTTTATTTTATTTTATATATTTTAGTGAAAATATCAACATTTTCATGTTTTTCTTTTTCTCAAACAGATACTTTAGATCACCTAAAGGCTGGCCCCTTTACTGGTGGCTATACCTGTTTACTTTGTTGTGATGGACCCAAGGTTTCACTTCTGACAATGTTAACGATGAGGTATGAGTTATTAGAGGCACTTCATATGGTCCCTTCCACTTCTCTGCTTCCAATTGGTACAGGGACTCGAAAGAGGTAAACTCAGGTATACTTGTTGGCACCTGACCCACTCATTTGACATATTATTTTGCTCTGTTTTCTTTTACTCGTGGTTATATTACCATACTTACCTCGAGGTGCTAGAAAGGATCTCTTGTAAACTATTTCTTAGAGTCTTAACTTTAGAGGCCCTGCTTCTAAAGGGCTACCCTTAGCCAGAGGAGGGAAAGTGGCAATATCTTATCCCACTTTAGGTGGGTTTCTTGTATCAATTCCAGGATGCATGCAATTTCTATCCTAGGTGTAGGGCTTTGTTTATTTGTTGGGTTACCTCTACTACAAAGGAGGGTCTGTTATCACTCTTGTGATACGTCAGGGCTCCATAATAACCAGCATGTTATTCTCCATTTGCTTGGTCTCTTTCCCTGGACTGTTAATGCCTGTCATCCTTTTGTCCTCTGAGGCCTGATCCAGTATGCATGTAGGAACTTGGCAAAAGCCCTGTCAGCTCCTGGTAGGAGCCCATCTCAGAGAGAGTTTCTCCAGAAGGCTTCTGGTAACCTTAGATTCTGCTTTCTTTTCTCCAGTTAGGACAAACCTCTACCTAGCCTGAAAAGGTATCTACCAATACAAGCCTAGGCATCCTAGTGAAACTGCCCGTCATTGAATGGGTGGACCGCCCTCCACCCCCAACATGTTGGGCTTCCTGTGTAGAAGGTCTCCTTTTTGTCCTCGGACTACCCAAGCACCTAAGCAGTTAGTTATAAATGGGGCCCTCTCAAATGAAGTCCCACCAAATCCATCAAAGCTTAATGCTCTCAATGTATGTTCATGCAGGTGCCTCATAAGAGGTTGAAACCAACACTTTGTCTAGGATATAAGTCTGTGAGAATTCTGTCTCCATTTAGCTGTGCCATCCTAAATGTCAGAGCCCCAGTCTTTAGTTTTTAAGGGGGTCTAATTCTAGCCAGGGTATCAAGGCCCTGAGGAACAGTTCACCTCCAGTGACCTCCTTAGCAGCTCAGCCAGTGGCCTGACATTTTTTTCCATGCTTGGGCTCAGTCATGGACTCTATTAAGAACATTATTTCAGTGACATACTTAATATTATTTCCTGCCACCAGGAGACCCCTTTTCTTTCAAATGGCACTATGAGCATGCACAATCATAAAAACATATTTAAAGTCTGTATAAATGTTCACCTTTTTCCTCTCAATAACTGCAACTCAGCTTCCTGGACTCAAGTCCCAGGTGGCAGTGTCACTGCTGTGATCACCGCATATCCAGTCCCTTGTACATAAAGCTGCTCCTGTCAGTGAAAAACATCCCAATCTTGCTCTGGCATTGGCTCATCTGACCGATCCATCCTGCCAGACTGCACAGCCTCCAGAAGGACTAAACGGTTCATGTTGTAAAGGCTCATTCTCTTTGGCTGGGAAAAGGGTGGCAGGATTGAGAATAGACACAGCTCACAAATAGCTGTTACTGCCTGGAGGCAAAGAGGCCATCCTCTCACACATTGTTCCATGGCTTTGGCATTCCACTGGAATCCCTATCAGCATCTCTACTAAGATTCTAAGGTACATTCCTTGTTTTTCTCCGTATAGGGGCTTTACCATCAGTCCTAAGTCTGGGATCCAGATGCCATTCCTAGGAACCCCAGATAAGCCAATACAATGAAAATGGAGAAACCATAATCTCTAGGCTTGCTTCTTTGCTAGGATTTGTTCCTTTATCATTCAGCAAAAGTTATGGAGCATTTATTTTGTGCCCATTCCTGTCATAACCCATGCAGCCACAAAGATGAACTGTGTGGTCCCAGCGCTGAGACATCAGAGCCTGGTGGGGGAGAGATGTGTGCCCAGACAGTTGAGGGAGAGTGCTATCACGGGCACTGCCATGCTGGTGTACCAGCAGCTCACTCTAAGGCATCTTTGCTCTACTGTCAGCTTTATTTTACCCTGGGAGGCAAGTGGCCACCTGGTCGACATTCCTGCCACCGACGGTGGGGTGATCCTTTTGCTCTGCAGATATCATCCATCCGGGCAACCTGAAGAAATGTCCAGGGAGAGGAACCACTTCCTCAAGGTGACTTTGCAGTAAGGAAGCCACAACATCAAGGTCCCAGTGTGCTTCCCCAACACCCGCACATGACCCAGGGGACAGGCTCTTAGGCAGCATCTGCCCTGTTCCTCAGACCTCCCCCAGGCAGCCCAGTACCCAGTGCAGCAGTGACCCCCCCAACCCTCCCGCCCACCTCTGTGGTCCTTTGTTCACTGACAGCTTTTTCTTAAAAATGATTAAACCACTCTTTTCTGAAATAGTATACCTATCTTTGACCCTCTCTTCAGCCATGGAAGACCTATCTTCTTTCATGCTCTAAAGGCTGTGCACCAGCCAATGAGGGGGAAGGTGTGGGCTGCAACATAATGTCACAAAGGCAAAGCTAAGAGGCAGGGAACAGAGCCCGTCTTCTCAAACTTCATCAGGCAGGGAAGGGGCTGTGGGGGCCCATGATGTCCATTCCTCCACAGGAGCTCCAGGGGACTGGTCAGCTTTCGGAAGCCAAAGTAGGCAATCAGGAAGAGCTGAACTAACTCTGAGCTTTCCCTACTAAGCTTTCCCTAACAGGCACTGGGTTCCCCGAAACCTGTGCCCACAACACAACACACAGAACAGACACCACTCTTACGGGAACAAATAAACATTTATATTTGAGGGGATCAAGTGATTTTCCCTCTTAGAAAATGCAGGGGAAGCATTTCCCGAATCGTCGGGTAGTCTCAGGAGTGGTCGGGAGGGCCAGACACTCGTGGGCAACCTGGGGCCCAGAGAGTGTGCTCGCTGCTTGAGAGCAGGAAGCCACGTCATGAGCCGGGGACTCGCGCCTACGCCCCAGCTTCTTCCCCAGGCGCATCCCTGGGCGGCTGCCCTTCTCCTGGTAGGGTTCTTGCCGCCTTGCCCTCTGCCATCTGCCATCCCTGAAAGGTGCCGAAAGCCGTAGCCAGAAGGAATTCAGGCGTTCTCTCAGGCTATGAGGTTCAGAACGGGGCTGCCCCTCCAGCAGCAGGGCTGGGGAAGGTTTCACCCCAGGCATCTGCCTTAAGGTGTTTCGGCCATCCTTGTTCTCTCTCCTGCCCTGGGGTGTCCCCAAGCCTGAATCCCCTCCTTGAGGGAGATATGGTGGTGGCAGAGGGGGAAAGTCAAGCAGCCAAGGTTCAGGATAGACGGTTTCCAAGGGACGGACAGGCCCCAGTGGTGAGGGTGAGGGTGAGTCAGGTAAGGGGCTCATCGGGTCCGGTGAGAGAGTGGAGGGTGGAGGTGGAGAAGGCTCGGGCAGAGGGGCTGGTGTTGAGTCTCCAGGAGGGCTTGCTGACAGCGTGCAGGACTGAGTCAACGATGATCCTATGAACCAGTGGCACCGAGAGGGAGCACCATCTTCCAGGGACTCCGGTGGCTTGGCTCTGCGGCCCACCTCACCGGGGCAGTCTGGACACGGGGGCTGATAGTAGATGGCATCAAGATGCTGGTCCCTTGGGCTGCAGAAGACAGGAGGTACAAAGCTGCAGCCAGGACCAGAACGAGGAAAGGGGAGCCTGCTCGTCTAGCAGGGTTGGGGCCCCCTGAAGCCTGCTGCCCCTCCCCCATCCTGCCCCCACCTATGACTTCACAATACACTCTCTAGCCTCTCCCCAAGGTCTTTGCCCACATACCCGTCCCGATGGCCACCCCGTCCTCCCATGACTACGGCAGGGTGCCCTGAATCCCTGACATGCATGGAACATGCTTTCAAAAGGGACCAGGAAAGAAGGGGAAGATTAATCACCGTTTCAAAGCGGAAAACAGCTTCTTCCTTCCCTCCACCACCTCTCTCTGGCCAGTTCTCCGACCTGGGAAAGGAGGAGAGGAGGTTACATGCAAGGAAGCTAGAGGCATATAGGGATTGTGGAGGAATCCCATCATGGGAGACCCTTGGAGAGCCTGGGTCATATACAGAACCTTACCTTTTGACGGTCCACCTTTCCTTGTCCCCTTGCCTCTTCTCCGAGGCTGAGAACAAAAAGAAAAGAATGAGAGGCTGGGACTTGCTTCTCTCCCTCCTGTTCTATAAGAAGCTCAGACACTCATCATCCAAGAATAATGTGACTATTCTATTTTAATTAATAGAAATGTGCTCCTTTTATCCATTTTTAAAAGTGATAAACTATTAATA
This sequence comes from Eulemur rufifrons, assembly GCF_041146395.1. Taxonomy (NCBI): domain Eukaryota; kingdom Metazoa; phylum Chordata; class Mammalia; order Primates; family Lemuridae; genus Eulemur; species Eulemur rufifrons. The sequence continues at coordinate 70,271,314 of NC_090986.1, read as the reverse complement.
GTTCCAATTTTTCCTTCTTGGAAAAACTCAGAGGAGGATTTCTGTCTGTGAAATCCCCACTTGGTGTTCTCAGAAGCGAAGGGAGGCTTGTTCGAGTGACACCTGACATGGGAACGTGACAATCAAGTGTCAGAAGAAACTGTTCTCCTTCAGAGAACCCACTCTTTCCAAATATGCCAATCCAGAACCACGAAATCACTGTTTGGGGTATTATCCTGGAACCCTCCAACACACCCAGATAGGTAGCCTGTGAGCCTACGGAGGAAACCTTAGTCTTCCTGAGCCCCTAGCCCTGCCCCACCTCTTCCCTCAGAAGAGTGATGTCCTGTCACTCTCCAAGCCACCCAGACTCATTTAGAAAGGTGGGAATACGAATGGGAGCCAACAGCAAAGCATCTCTCCGGGGTGTTCCTTACCTTTTTCCGGAGGCTCGGTAAACGTAAATGGCTCTTCAACACAACGAAGGACATGTACAAAAAGTACAACCCCAAATGACTCACAAAGGTGAGCATGGAGCTGCTACTCGCAGAAAGTAAGCCATAGCGCAGCCATGGCTTGGAGCAGTTCTTCGGAGTACGGAGAGGATTCTCCATGATCCGAAGAGGAGCTGCCTGAAGCAACTGAGTGCTGAGGGTGCCTACGCTTCCTTATATGGCATCCAGCACAGGAGAGTCACAAAGGGGTCCTGAGGGCGCTAGGGGCAACAGAAGGAGGGTGTGGCCACAGCCCCGGCCCCACCCACCAGCCCGGCAGCTGACTCCGCCCCCCTTCTGGGCCCTCTGGGTCCCTCTGCCCTCCCCTGCCATCCCATTTTCCAAACTCACCCTTTCTTCACATCATATATTTTCCTCAGTTTGTTTTATCTGTAACCCAGATATTACCTGAGTCCACCTTCACTTTGTGGAGCCCTTGACTTGGACCTTGAAAGTCTGAAATACTACCTGGAATTTCTGCTTGTACCCAGACATTTACACTCCCAGGATCAGACATACCCTTAAATTCACGTTGTCTACAGAATGTTTTTGCCTGACACTAACCCAGATATAAAACCTAAAGCTCTTTTACACTTACTTAGCTTTATGAATGTTAAATAGCAAACGTTTTGTTTTAAAGTCAACCTTTACTGTTTTCAATCAGAGGGGCTGACTCAAATAACTAAAACTAATAATTCATTATTCAACATCCACAAAAATAAAATAAATGTATGTAATTAAAACATCAAGTGATTTGGGGGGTAAACTTATAGCACTTTTTTTTTCTAAAGTTAGTGAAGCTCAAAATGTACAAAGACTTTTGGGACATGCTCTACACATACAGACACACACACATACCCACACACACACCCTCTGTGACAAATCAGTCCAGTATTTTCAAATCCAAAAAAAATAATCTTTTTCTCCTTTTATTTCAATCTTTTATTCATGATATTGACCACAGTTTTTCATCTCTGTCTAAGTCTGGTCCAGTTTTCATTTAATAAATATTTACTTCTGGAATCCAGGAGGCACGAACAACTGTAATTTTGTGAGCTCTGCCCTTTACCTCATAATGCAGTTTAAGCATTACATATTTCAAGAGCTATATGGAAGCTACCCCCAACCACTGTAATTGCCAGGGGATTCCTGGAACCAGTCAGATACTTTAGGTAATAACTGCTCAGACACATCATGCTCCTTAGCAAAGCATTCCTGAATGTCTAGCCTCCCCAAATTTCTGATATGAATTAATGATTTTTTGAGAAGATGGTCAAAGTACAGCTTACCTCTTTTTGGATTATTTTTTTTGGATTTGAAAATACTGGACTGATTTGTCACAGAGGGTGTGTGTGTGGGTATGTGTGTGTGTCTGTATGTGTAGAGCATGTCCCAAAAGTCTTTGTACATTTTGAGCTTCACTAACTTTAGAAAAAAAAAAGTGCTATAAGTTTACCCCCCAAATCACTTGATGTTTTAATTACATACATTTATTTTATTTTTGTGGATGTTGAATAATGAATTATTAGTTTTAGTTATTTGAGTCAGCCCCTCTGATTGAAAACAGTAAAGGTTGACTTTAAAACAAAACGTTTGCTATTTAACATTCATAAAGCTAAGTAAGTGTAAAAGAGCTTTAGGTTTTATATCTGGGTTAGTGTCAGGCAAAAACATTCTGTAGACAACGTGAATTTAAGGGTATGTCTGATCCTGGGAGTGTAAATGTCTGGGTACAAGCAGAAATTCCAGGTAGTATTTCAGACTTTCAAGGTCCAAGTCAAGGGCTCCACAAAGTGAAGGTGGACTCAGGTAATATCTGGGTTACAGATAAAACAAACTGAGGAAAATATATGATGTGAAGAAAGGGTGAGTTTGGAAAATGGGATGGCAGGGGAGGGCAGAGGGACCCAGAGGGCCCAGGAGGGGGGCGGAGTCAGCTGCCGGGCTGGTGGGTGGGGCCGGGGCTGTGGCCACACCCTCCTTCTGTTGCCCCTAGCGCCCTCAGGACCCCTTTGTGACTCTCCTGTGCTGGATGCCATATAAGGAAGCGTAGGCACCCTCAGCACTCAGTTGCTTCAGGCAGCTCCTCTTCGGATCATGGAGAATCCTCTCCGTACTCCGAAGAACTGCTCCAAGCCATGGCTGCGCTATGGCTTACTTTCTGCGAGTAGCAGCTCCATGCTCACCTTTGTGAGTCATTTGGGGTTGTACTTTTTGTACATGTCCTTCGTTGTGTTGAAGAGCCATTTACGTTTACCGAGCCTCCGGAAAAAGGTAAGGAACACCCCGGAGAGATGCTTTGCTGTTGGCTCCCATTCGTATTCCCACCTTTCTAAATGAGTCTGGGTGGCTTGGAGAGTGACAGGACATCACTCTTCTGAGGGAAGAGGTGGGGCAGGGCTAGGGGCTCAGGAAGACTAAGGTTTCCTCCGTAGGCTCACAGGCTACCTATCTGGGTGTGTTGGAGGGTTCCAGGATAATACCCCAAACAGTGATTTCGTGGTTCTGGATTGGCATATTTGGAAAGAGTGGGTTCTCTGAAGGAGAACAGTTTCTTCTGACACTTGATTGTCACGTTCCCATGTCAGGTGTCACTCGAACAAGCCTCCCTTCGCTTCTGAGAACACCAAGTGGGGATTTCACAGACAGAAATCCTCCTCTGAGTTTTTCCAAGAAGGAAAAATTGGAACTATTAATAGTTTATCACTTTTAAAAATGGATAAAAGGAGCACATTTCTATTAATTAAAATAGAATAGTCACATTATTCTTGGATGATGAGTGTCTGAGCTTCTTATAGAACAGGAGGGAGAGAAGCAAGTCCCAGCCTCTCATTCTTTTCTTTTTGTTCTCAGCCTCGGAGAAGAGGCAAGGGGACAAGGAAAGGTGGACCGTCAAAAGGTAAGGTTCTGTATATGACCCAGGCTCTCCAAGGGTCTCCCATGATGGGATTCCTCCACAATCCCTATATGCCTCTAGCTTCCTTGCATGTAACCTCCTCTCCTCCTTTCCCAGGTCGGAGAACTGGCCAGAGAGAGGTGGTGGAGGGAAGGAAGAAGCTGTTTTCCGCTTTGAAACGGTGATTAATCTTCCCCTTCTTTCCTGGTCCCTTTTGAAAGCATGTTCCATGCATGTCAGGGATTCAGGGCACCCTGCCGTAGTCATGGGAGGACGGGGTGGCCATCGGGACGGGTATGTGGGCAAAGACCTTGGGGAGAGGCTAGAGAGTGTATTGTGAAGTCATAGGTGGGGGCAGGATGGGGGAGGGGCAGCAGGCTTCAGGGGGCCCCAACCCTGCTAGACGAGCAGGCTCCCCTTTCCTCGTTCTGGTCCTGGCTGCAGCTTTGTACCTCCTGTCTTCTGCAGCCCAAGGGACCAGCATCTTGATGCCATCTACTATCAGCCCCCGTGTCCAGACTGCCCCGGTGAGGTGGGCCGCAGAGCCAAGCCACCGGAGTCCCTGGAAGATGGTGCTCCCTCTCGGTGCCACTGGTTCATAGGATCATCGTTGACTCAGTCCTGCACGCTGTCAGCAAGCCCTCCTGGAGACTCAACACCAGCCCCTCTGCCCGAGCCTTCTCCACCTCCACCCTCCACTCTCTCACCGGACCCGATGAGCCCCTTACCTGACTCACCCTCACCCTCACCACTGGGGCCTGTCCGTCCCTTGGAAACCGTCTATCCTGAACCTTGGCTGCTTGACTTTCCCCCTCTGCCACCACCATATCTCCCTCAAGGAGGGGATTCAGGCTTGGGGACACCCCAGGGCAGGAGAGAGAACAAGGATGGCCGAAACACCTTAAGGCAGATGCCTGGGGTGAAACCTTCCCCAGCCCTGCTGCTGGAGGGGCAGCCCCGTTCTGAACCTCATAGCCTGAGAGAACGCCTGAATTCCTTCTGGCTACGGCTTTCGGCACCTTTCAGGGATGGCAGATGGCAGAGGGCAAGGCGGCAAGAACCCTACCAGGAGAAGGGCAGCCGCCCAGGGATGCGCCTGGGGAAGAAGCTGGGGCGTAGGCGCGAGTCCCCGGCTCATGACGTGGCTTCCTGCTCTCAAGCAGCGAGCACACTCTCTGGGCCCCAGGTTGCCCACGAGTGTCTGGCCCTCCCGACCACTCCTGAGACTACCCGACGATTCGGGAAATGCTTCCCCTGCATTTTCTAAGAGGGAAAATCACTTGATCCCCTCAAATATAAATGTTTATTTGTTCCCGTAAGAGTGGTGTCTGTTCTGTGTGCTGTGTTGTGGGCACAGGTTTCGGGGAACCCAGTGCCTGTTAGGGAAAGCTTAGTAGGGAAAGCTCAGAGTTAGTTCAGCTCTTCCTGATTGCCTACTTTGGCTTCCGAAAGCTGACCAGTCCCCTGGAGCTCCTGTGGAGGAATGGACATCATGGGCCCCCACAGCCCCTTCCCTGCCTGATGAAGTTTGAGAAGACGGGCTCTGTTCCCTGCCTCTTAGCTTTGCCTTTGTGACATTATGTTGCAGCCCACACCTTCCCCCTCATTGGCTGGTGCACAGCCTTTAGAGCATGAAAGAAGATAGGTCTTCCATGGCCGAAGAGAGGGTCAAAGATAGGTATACTATTTCAGAAAAGAGTGGTTTAATCATTTTTAAGAAAAAGCTGTCAGTGAACAAAGGACCACAGAGGTGGGCGGGAGGGTTGGGGGGGTCACTGCTGCACTGGGTACTGGGCTGCCTGGGGGAGGTCTGAGGAACAGGGCAGATGCTGCCTAAGAGCCTGTCCCCTGGGTCATGTGCGGGTGTTGGGGAAGCACACTGGGACCTTGATGTTGTGGCTTCCTTACTGCAAAGTCACCTTGAGGAAGTGGTTCCTCTCCCTGGACATTTCTTCAGGTTGCCCGGATGGATGATATCTGCAGAGCAAAAGGCTCACCCCACCGTCGGTGGCAGGAATGTCGACCAGGTGGCCACTTGCCTCCCAGGGTAAAATAAAGCTGACAGTAGAGCAAAGATGCCTTAGAGTGAGTGGGAAAAGTAAGCAGGGGGCGGGGGGGGGATGAAGATGGGAAAGAATGCCCTTGCTGGTTAACCAAGGTGTTTATGCCGCAGTATCCCCAAGTCATGCCCCTGTCCTTCTCCCCCTTTCCCAGTCGAGGCGCCACTTCCTTGAGACTGATCAGGGTGCTGCACAGTTTGCTGATGCCATTTGGGAGAATTGTACCGGGGCCTGTTTTTTGGGTGCTAACGCAATACCTGCAGGGCTGTTGTCAGGCAAGGCAGCCGCCTCTTTGGGGAAGGTGACCTCAGTGCCTTCCTTCCATCTATGCTTGATGACAACGTGCAAGATCTTGCCCTTAGTGTGGACAGTTCCCCCGTCAGGATAGAGGGGCCACCTGTGATCTTCATGGGCTTGGTGGAGCCACGGTAGATATCCCCCAGAACTCCTGCTGCTCATGACCCGCAGGTGAGTCCTGTGGTGTTCAGATATCTGGGGGCTCACCATGGACCTTTACAGAATGCTCTTTTTGGCCAAGATTACGCACATATCTACCTTAAATTAGGGGTCTGGAGAGGAGGCAGGTCCACTTGTACAGACTAGGACTCAAAAATGAGGTGAGTTTCCCAGAGGACACTTGACATAGTTTTTCCAGAAAAATTTGGGAATGCCAGGTGTCAAAACAAAAACAAAAAACAGATGTCCACTACAGCCCCCTTACTCTATACTTCCACAGTTTGTCCAGAGTTATGCCGTTGCTGAAAGAATGTAGAGTCTAGGGAGGCCCTGGCAAGGACTCAGAAAACTGTATCCATCTCTCCTTTCCACCCTTATTTCTGTTATGTATAGAGAGATTTCCTTCTAAGGTTTCTATCTGCAAAGCAATCACAGGTCCTGAAACGTCTTTACCGCGAGGCATCTGACATCTAGTCTTGATGGACTGACCCGCTCTTGCCAGCTATCCTTACCGCCCCCTCCCTTCTCCCTGTGAGGCACTCAACATCTGTTATTTTTAAAAGCTTTTTAATTACAAAAATGTTTAAACATACACAGGAGCAGAGAGAACCGTAGAACACCCCCATGTACCCGCCATTCAACATGCTTACCATGCAGCATGCACCCCATCTTCGACACTATGCTTAACGTGTATGCGTCCATTCAGACATCCTGCCATCCACCTCTTAGAACACATGCTATGTGCCCTGCGTCAGTTCCTCTGATATTTATCACACGAGGATCACACTTACCCACAACACGTGGACAACAGCAGTGGTGACTGAAACACATCGGACTCTGCCGGCATCGGCAGTCAGCTCTGCTCTGCCTTGTCGTCAACCCTGAGAGATAGTCCGCGTTCCTCCCCCGCTCACTCCATACAAGCAGTAATCTTTACAGAACAAATTCGGGGCACAATATTGCAGTCCCTTAGTCATGAAGTAAGTAAAACATGAAAATAATACAGAAGTAGAAAACTTTACATGTCGATAAATACTTAAGTTTGCTATGTTTTCCAATAATTAGAAGAAAACACATTTTTTTTTCTGTTACACATTTAAAATGAGCTATTGTGCTTCCAGTTACATGCAGTAGATCAAATGTACTTGTTTATCTCCTCTCCTTCCCCAAATGCCGTTAAAAATAAAGGATTATATGAAAAGATGCTCAACATCATTGATCATCGGGGAAATAGAGATCAAAACCACTATGAGACACCACTTCACACCCGCTAGCACGGGTAGAATCAGAACGTCAGATAAGTGTTCAAGAGAATGTGGAGAAGGTGGAAGCCTCATGCACTGCTGGTGGGGATGTAAAATGGTGTGCCTGTTTTGGAAAACAGCCTGGCAGTCCCTCAATATGTTAAACACAGTTGGCATATAACCCAGCAATCGCTCCCCCAGGCATACGCCAGAGAGAAGGAAAACAAATGTCCACAAGGAAACCTGCACAGAAACGTTCATAGCAGCATTATTCATAACAGCCAAGAGGTGGAAACAACCCAAATGTGCAGCTACCGGTGAAGGGCCAAACAAAAGGTGGTATATCCATATGACATAAGAGCAACACTATGGAGCCACACAAAGGAATTAACCGTTAATACACGCTACAGCATGGATGAACCTTGAAAACATTACACTAGGTGAAAGAAGCCAGAAGCAACGACCACGTATGAATCCCTTCTTAAGAAATGTTCAGAATAGGGAAACCGATAGTGACAGAAAATAGACCTGGGATTGCGTAGGGCTGAGGGAATGAGGGCAAGTGATGGCTGCAGAGTGCAGGGCTGCTTCTTTTCGAAGTCACGAGAATGTTGTAAAATTGACTTTGGTGATGGATGTACAACTCTGTGGTACACTAAACATCGTTGAACCACACACTCTAAATGGGTGAATTGTATGGGAAGCGAACTATATTTCAATAAAACTGTTCAGAAACTAAAGTGTTTGAAGACTGTGAGTGTTGCAGGACGACAACAACAGAAGAGGTCAAGACGTTTTTGGAAGATGGACATCCAGGGACTGACCTGGCCCAGCAGGTAAAGCACCTGCAAACCAGTTCAGGCCACAAAACTTCAGAATACAAATCACATGGTGGCACTGAGTAAGAATTGGGGGTTACAGGCTGTAAACATGGTTTTTTGATATTTTGGTCATTTTGTGTTTTACATTGTGTGTAATTGTTTTAAAATGTGGTGGGAGGTTGCTCATTTTCAGTATTTTGTGAAACCCCGTTGAAACGTCAGCATGCTGCAAATGTGGAAAGAGGATCCCAGGACAAGTCCTTCTCAGACCCCTCCCTTGCCTCTCCTCCTCTGAGTGCTGCCGCCACCACTGCCTGGGGTCCCTGATGCTCCTGCAAAGGACGTCAGAACCCAGGTCCCAAGCAGGGTGGTTCCGGTCCTAGGAGGCAAAGGACACATTGCATCCCAGGGGACACCTCCAGTGTCCTGGACATTGATGGCCTGGATTCCCAGGGAGCTGGGAGGCAGAGAGATGAGGAGGAGAAGGATAGAGAGGGAGGTGGAAGGGAAGAGGAGGAGGAAGACGAGGAGGGAGAGAAGGGGGAGGAGAACAGGAACAGCAGGAAGAGGACAGCCTGTGACTAGGAACATGCAGGGACCCTGTCACCCTCTCTGGGTAGCTGCTTGGTGGTCTCAAGGGCTCCCACTTCTTCTTGGGACTGGTCAAATACTTCCTGTGCCGTGACAGGCTGAGGTAGAGAACCACTGCTCCTGCCAGTCCTGTGCCTCCCTGCAGGGGGCTTGGAAGGCATGGAGGTTAGCCCGGGTCCTGCCACCTCATCCTGACATGCGCCCCTCATGCACTGAGATCCCCACAATCCAACCTCTTTCCTCCTTTGGAGACTGCAGACATGGGTGTCCTCTCCTCCTAGGTCTGCCAGCAACGCCACCTCCTCCCTCCTCTGGAAACTGTGGACACGAGTGTCCTGCCCCTCCTGGTCTGCTTTCAATGCCATCTCCCACTTCCCCAAGGACAGCCTTGGCCCTAGAGATGGCCAACGGTGTTCTTTATGGACAGCGCCCAGGGAGGGGCTGAGGCTGAGCCAGGCTCTCCCAGAGTTGGAGGAGCCCACCTGTCACAGGACTCGGAGACAAGGTCTTTGCCTGCAGGTGAGCAGGCCCATCAGAGCTTTGATCTGATCTCCTGGGTACAGGGCCATCTGGTCCCAGCCAACCACTGGCCTGGATAGTTATTTTCCCTCTCTTTGAGTCTCCTCTTCTTTTATCCATTCATCCGTCTATCCATTCATCACCCTCTGTCTGTGTGCTGCAAATATATTGGTGGCCCAGACAGGGATAATCCCTTACTTCAGAGTAGCAGACACTAAAGAATTAATGATGCAGTCATTTAATAAGTGTGCTGCTCTATGAGAGTGAATAGTCAAGTGTGAGTGGGTAGAGAATGGTTCTGAGTGCTCCCATGGGGCCACCATACCCCGTAACCTCCTACATAACTATGCCTCTCATTTTGCTTTGTAGAGTCATGGGTGATATCAAGACATTTAGCAAGTGAAGCAGAGACATTAAACCAGGTAACTCAGTTAGGAGTTTCTTATAGTCTGTGCTTTAGTTCTTCAGATTAACACACTTTGTTTCTGTGGCATCAGCAGAGCTGGTTTGAGGAGGAAAGTAGCATCCAGAAAAATTTTGTCATCTTGGAGGAAACTTTGAGAATTTCTCTTTAATTGAAATGACCTAAGAAATACATGATAAAGAGCTAAAGCGATTCTATTGAAGTATTAAAGGCAAAGGGGACCTCAGAATTCTGAAGGTGTAGTGTTATATTTCTTTGGGAACATCATCTCTTTCATTTTTGTGGCTTTGGAGGAAAATAGTACATGGAGCTATGTTTGTAGGCGGAAGGGACACAAGTCTCATTAGCCTGGGCTCCCAAATCAAGCAGTGTGGTTGATCAATAGGATGATAAATGTTGTATCCAGATAACCCTCAGATTTCATACTTGGTGACTAGTTTAATGAGGAAGATGAAGAGTAAGGTAAAAAAGAGATTTCTAATCTGGATCACATTGATGATTTCAAATACAGGAAGAAGTGTGGGTAATATTAATATATATGCAATCCACAACAAAGGAGCTAGATTGCTATGTTGACTGCAGAATTCTCCAGCAGCAGTTCCCAAACTTTTTGGCACCAGGGACTGGTGTCATGGAAGACAATTTTTCCACAGATGGGGGGCAGTTGTGGGGGCGGTGGAGGTGGTGGGGCTCAGGTGGTGATGCGAGTGATGTGGAGTGGCTATGAATACAGACGAAGCTTCCCTGGCTTGTCTGCCATTCACTTCCTGCTGTGTGGCCTGGTTCATAAATTTCATGGAATACAATTTTTCCACGGTTGGGGGATGGGGGAGTGGAGCTCAGGTGGTGATGCATGCAGACTGGTTCCTAATAGGCTAGGGACCGGTACCAGGCCACAACCCAGGGTTTGGGGACCACAGCTCTAGAGCATTTAAAAAAAATTTAAGAGGGATATAGTAGAGATGCTTTTGCTTCTAGTGAAATGGAATGATAAAAAAATTCCAGTAAAATTTTTAACACTTTATGACTATTATGCCAAACTGTCTAATTTATACTAGAAAATAATGCAGAAAATCTGGTAGGTTTTTGAGTGATGTTGCTGTGCCTTTAGCTTTGCTTTGCTTTGTTGGTTTGGAAGGAAACTACAAACTCAGTTTCAAGGATGCATGTTGAACAACTTCAGATTTAAACTATTTATAACTGCCAACTATTGTGTATGTTTTTCATTTGATGTTATAAATCTCCAGACTGCATGGGAATCACCTGGAATTCATTCCAGATGGGTGATTCTCAAAGACATTTTTAGTTAGTTATAATTCTAAAACTGTCTGACTTCCAGTTTCTGCGGGAGTGTTTTTGAATTCTAGTAAGCCTTCTCCCCAAGTACTGTAGGAGCTAGATTTTTATTTCTAGTGCCCAGGAATTTCATTCAGAGAGGTGTGGTTTAGGTTTTAGAGACGGAAAGCTTTACTAATGAATTAAGTTAAAATATTTTCACAAAATGGTCCAATTAAAATTCACATATAATATACATAATATATAACATTCTGTTCATGCATCCCTAATAGCAGACACGTGCTTCAGCTTAGAATGAATGAAAACGTATGGGCATGGGTATGTTATCATGATATCAAAACAGTGCGTTCATTACAAGATATTTTCTGGAATTATATTTGTTTCAAATATGGTATGTGCTATATTGCCATAATGAGAAAAGTTTTTCTGTCAAAATGTTCTTTATGGGATTTATATGAAGGGCAGCCAGGAAGGGCAGTGTTCTAGAGAAATCTATGTATATAGTCTAGGTCCATCCTTGAGTGTTGCATCTTTCTTGGTGCTCATTTTTTGTCATGGACTTAAATTGTGATATAGAAAAACAATGGTTGATTACATGATTTAATGAAAATATTACTACACTAGAGTTCAGGGGTTCTTCTTTCTTTGGTATCACGGATATGTGTATGATTATTCAAACTCACAATTCTCAATGCCTAGGTCTAGTTGGTCCATTGTATCTTTTTTTACTCATATTCCATGCACATTTCTGCTGTGTGCCTTCACTGTGCCAACTACCTGCAATGCCAGCCTCCTTTCTCTTGATTTATTTATAGTTGATGAGTCCTATTCTAGGTGCCACATCTTGTTCTGCAGACATCCTCAGTAAATCCAGATAGCTCTGTTTCTCTTCACTTTTGGACCTGAGCAAGAGCGAGACCCATCTCTATTAAAATAGAAAAATTAGCTGGGTGTGGCGCATGCCTGTAGTCCCAGCTACTCAGGAGGCTGAGGCAGGAGGATCACTTGAGCCCAGGAGTTGAAGGTTGCAGTGAGCTACAATGGTGCCATTGCACTCTAGCTGGGGCTACAGAGAGAGACTCTGTAAAATAAAAAAAGTTATTTAAAAGTTTGTTTACATTATCTTATTTAGTTCTCACATGGACCTTACGATTCAAGTTCATTACCCCCATTTCACTGATAGGAGGGATGTGAGGTGGTGCAATGGACCAGCTTCAGACTTGGATTCTAACTTCCACCTTGTTCCAAATGAGGTTTGCAATGGTGACGGGGCAACTTACACACTTGAAACTTCAGTTTTCTCTTCTGGAAAATATGTAAGTGGGACACAGTATTGTGGGATCCATTACAACGAGGCATTCCTCAGAGATTTGGTAACTTTCAAACACCATTAAAGTGGCGTTAAGTTATCATCATTAAGAGAATGTAGTTCCCTGGAGGGTAGTAATTGTGTCCCTTTTTCATCTTTTTATTTTCCGAACACTTAGTACGGCGCCTAACACACAGTGAGTGCTCAATGAATATCGTTTAGATGGATCAATGGGACAGGGGTTGGCAAACTTTTTTTCTGTAAAGAGCCAGATAGTAAATATCTAGTAAATATCTTAGCCTTTGTGGGTCCTCTGTTTCAACCAGTCAATGCCGTCTGCTGCCCTGTGGTGCAAAAGCAGTGCAAAAAGATGATATGTAAATAATGAGTATGGATGTATTTCAATAAAATTATTTATGGACACTGAAACTTGGATTTTATATAATTTTCACTGGTAATTAAATGCTCCTCTTTTGATTTTTTTCCAACTGTTTATGAATGTAAAAACAGTTCTTAGCTCATAGGATGTACAAAAACAGATGAGCAGGAATTATTATCTTGCAAACTCCTGGAATAAAATATGAATATCAGTTAAATTAAGCAATTGAATTGGATTTTTAAATTTATTATGGTAGCCATATGAGCATATTTTTAATAATCTCTTTTGAATGGACAAGAATATTTGATCATTTACTAATATAATATTCTGAACATTAGAATCATAGTTAGAGGGAAACTTGAACATATTGTACTGGCTTAAATATAATTTTATCTTTCTTGTATTATGCTATGTAGACTTTTGTCGGATATTGTGGATGTGGATTGTTAACTCATTTCTGGATTCATTTAAGTAGATTGGAAAAAAACTGAAAAGGAAAGTATGCATTGAGGAACAATTGATGAGGCGATAAGATGATGTAACCTGCTTGGTGTTACAGAAAGTCACGAAACTGTGCAGACTCAGTCCACTGTGAATTCATGCTATCTAACCTCACTTGGGTTCTTAATGCTACTTGTCAATTCTTTTCTTTATTCATTGCTTGTTAAATTCTTATTGCATTCCTCATAGCAGCTGTTTTATATTTCTATGCTTTCAACTTCCAATCTCATCACCTCTCCCTCACTCTAAGCAGATGACCTCTGCTCCTTCTGGACATGTCAGCCAGTGTGAGCTCCTGCAGGTTTTCTCCCCTTGGCCTCAGATATCTCTGGTGCCGCTCCATACCCATAACTTTATGGTCCTCTTGATCTTCACTTCTTATTTTTCCTTTTGCAGAGGCAAAATGTCTCTCTTCTCTTTCCATGACAAAATTGTCACTTGTGCTCTCTCTACCACTATACATATATATATATATATATATATATTTTTTTTTTTTTTTTGAGACAGTGTCTCACTCTGTTGCCAGGGCTAGAGTGCTGTGGCATCAGCCTAGCTCACAGCAACCGAAAACTCTTGGGCTCAAGCAATCCTCCTGCCTCAGCCTCCCAAGTAGCTGGGACTACAGGCACGTGCCACCATGCCCAGCTAATTTTTTCTGTATATATTTTAGTTGTCTGGTTAATTTCTTTCTATCTTTTAGTAGAGACAGGATCTCGCTCTTGCTCAGGCTGATCTCGAACTCCTGACCTCGGGCTATCCTCCCACCTCGGCCTCCCAGAGTGCTAGGATTACAGGCGTGAGCCACTGCACCAGACCTCTCTACCACTATTTTTTAACCTCTTCCATAAAATTGTTCAATCAATGATTTTCTTTATCTCTTACATTAGCACCTTTCTGCCTTTTTACTGGCTTTTTCTTTTCTTCTAATAGACGTTCTCAGGTCTCCCAGTCTTTGAAAACAGGGCTTATTTAGCCTTCTTTTCACTGATGTCTTATGCCAGCCAGCTTCTGTTCTGCTTGGTTGAGCTTCTGTTCTCACTGGTAGGTGGCCACACACATCACCTTTCTACCTGGCTTTAACACAAACAGTCAACAAAATCCATAACAAATTTAATCACCTCTTGGGCCTTCTGCTGTTTTAAGAGCACTGTTCAATCTCCTTTATGTTAACCATTTTATGTCTCAAAAGTGTGGTCTGGTTGATTTGTTTGAGTTCTTTGTAGATTCCGGACATTAGTCCTTTGTCAGATGCATAGTTTGTGAATATTTTCTCCCATTTTGTAGATTGTCTATTTAATCTGATTATTTCTTTTGTTATGCAGAAAATTTTTAGTTTAATTTAAGTCCCATTTATTTATTTTTGTTGTATTTGCTTTTGGGGTCTTAGTCATAATTTTTTTGCCTCAGCCAATGTCTAGAAGAGTTTTTCTTGTTTTCCTCTAGAATTTTTATAGTGTCAGGTCTTATATTTAAGTCTTAAATCCATCTTGAGTTAATTTTTATATATGGTGAGAGATAGGGATCCTGTTTCATTCTTCTGCATGTGGCACTTCAATTTTCTCAGCACCATTTAATGAATAAGGGTCCTTGCCTCAGTGTATATTTTTGTCTGCTTTGTCAAAGATTAGTTGGTTATAGGCGTATGGTTTTACTTATGGGTTCTCTATCCTGTTACATTGATCTATGTTTCTACTTTTATGCAAATGGACAACAAACTTATAAAAAAAATACTCAACACCCCTAATCATCAAGGACTTGCAAACCAAAATTACAATGAGTTACTAACTTACCCCTGTTAGAGTGGCCATTACTAAAAAGTCAAAAAAGAAGAGATGCTGTCATGGATGAAGTGAAAGGGCAACATTTTTATCTGTTGGTGGGAATGTAAATTATTAATAGTACTCTATGGAAAACAGTATGGAGATTTTTCAAAGAACTAAAAGCAGACCTACCGTTCGATTCAGCAGTCCTACTACTGGGTATCTACCCAAAGGAAAAGAAGTCATTTTATAAAAAAGACACCTGCACCTGTGTGTTTATTGCAGCACAACTCACAATTACAAAAATATGGAACCAACCTATGTGCCACCAATTGATGAGTGGATAAAGAAAATGTGGTGTGTGTATACACACACACACACACACACCCCATGGAATACTACTCAGCCATTAAAAAGAATGAAATAATGTCTTTTGCAGCAACTTGGGTGGAACTGGAAGCCATTATTCATAGTCAAGTAACCCAGGAAGAAAAAACCAAATACCACATGTTCTCACTTATAAGTGGGAGTTAAGCAGTGGACATGCATGGTCATACTGAGTGACTTAATGGGAACTGGGAACTCAGAAGGAGGAGGGTAGGAGTGGGGTGTGGGATCAAAAATTACCTGTTGGGGCCGGGCGCGGTGGCTCACGCCTGTAATCCTAGCACTCTGGGAGGCCGAGGCGGGTGGATCGCTCGAGGTCAGGAGTTCGAGACCAGCCTGAGCAAGAGTGAGACCCCGTCTCTACTAAAAATAGAAAGAAATTATATGGACAACTAAAATATATATATATACAAAAAATTAGCCGGGCATGGTGGCGCATGCCTGTAGTCCCAGCTACTCGGGAGGCTGAGGCAGTAGGATCGCTTAAGCCCAGGAGTTTGAGGTTGCTGTGAGCTAGACTGATGCCACAGCACTCACTCTAGCCCGGGCAACAGAGTGAGACTCTGTCTCAAAAAAAAAAAAAAAAAAAAAAAAAAAAAAAAAAAATTACCTGTTGGATACAGTGTCCACTATTCAGGTGATGGGTAAATTAAAAGCCTAGACTTCTCCACTATGTGATTCATCCATGTAAAAAAAATCCACTTGTATCCCCTAAATCCACTTAAATAAAAAAAGAAAAAGAAGAAAAAAAAGTATGGTCGGTATGTGATGCCTTTACCTATTAGGACTTACTCCTTTAGTCCTTGCAATATGCTTTCTCTCTTCACTGTTATTTTGAATCTGTTTTCAAGAAACACCAATGACCTTCTAGGGCATAAATACAACAAATTTTTATTAATAATAATATTCTTTTAATTCCCTAGCATTTACCCTTTGATAACTAATGCCTGCTTTTTGGAAACTTTTATTCTTTGGCCTCTGTAAGAGTGCTCCCTTCTTACCTCAGGTTGTTCCTTCTCTATGGGTTATTCTGTTTCCTTTCTGCTTCAAAGACTGGTGCTCTCCAAATCATATCCCAGTCCCTCTCTTTTCATTCTCTCTCCATCTAATACCCTACCCATCCGTATTCTGTCTTTTCACCTTTAGGCTGACAGTTCACATGTCTTTCTACCCCTGTCTTTCATAAACACCCGTTCTGCACTGTTAAGTGTCTGGTGAACATTTTCCCCTGAATGTCTTATATGCACCTCAAACTCATCATGCTTAAAACTGAACTAATGATCTTTTCATTCAAACTGTTTCACTCTACTAATCCAATTCCTGAATTAAAAAAAATGAAGCTCTATTTCCTCAATAATGAAATCTCAGAGCCATCCTTGAATCATTCCTTTTTATTGCCTCCCATAGGCAATCAGTTCTCACATCCTGACAAATTTACCTTTGGAATATTTCAGCATCTTCCCCCTTCTTTGCTTGCCTGCTGCTGTTACCTTAGTTTAGCCTTTAATCACCACATACTTAAGAAATTGCTGGTATTATCTCTGTTGGTCTCATTTCTTACAGAGTCACCCTTCTCCAATATATTTTTACACCGTCCTAAATCTTGGGTTCATATTACTTCATTTGGTTATTTATTACTTCCCTGCTCAATAATAACTAGCAAATATGGAGGGCTTACTATGTGTAAGGCATAGTTCTGAGCAGTTCAAGTTCTAAATGAATAGACTTAATTAATCCTCACAAGAATCTTATGAAGTAACTAGTATTATCATTTAACTGTGGAGAACACTGAGTCTTATAGAATTCAGGAACTCACCCAAGAGCACACAGCACATGAGATGCAAGGCTGCCATCTCCAAGGTTGCCATCTTCCCAGTGCAGGATGTGAGGGGTTGAGGGTACAGCACCTAGGCTCTTAGCCATCATACTGTAATGCCTTTTGTGAGTGACCAAGTGAAATTCAGACTTACTAACTTGGCTTCCAACTCTCTGTCTTCCATCTGCTTTTAATTTTCAGAAATATCAAACACAAAACCAGTGTAATGGCTCATCTATCCTTCTCATAATTCTCATACATAGGCACTGGGCCTTTGGTCTGCGTAGTTCTATTTATATTGTTCTCCTGACTCCCATCATGCTTCCTTCTTCCCCCAACAAGCTGTAAGTGTAAGCTGTAAATATAAAACCTCCATCACCTTTCAACGGTTACTTAAGCACTGCAGAGTCTACTTCACCCTTGAGTGACCTTCGTCCCCTGGCTACCAATTGCACTTTTTGTTTCAATTTATATTTCTCATATCATATGTTGGCTGATATCCAGAACATTGATATTTATGTGTTAGCTTTGTCTACTAGGTTGTAATTTCTATGTACATTAAAGCCATATTAAATGGCAGCAAAATGATTGAAATGGGTCTGATATATTTTCTGATTATCATTTTCAAAAATGCAAAAATTCAGTTGAAGAAAGAGAAACAGTAGCTTTCCCCCCAAACACCAAATGATCTCAGATTATGTCACAGTTTCTGGTTTTTAGTTACTGTTGAAAGCTCAAGTACTGTTACCACAAGAATAGAAATTTTCCCAGTAGCTCTGACTCTGAATAAACAGGAAGTATGGTACCAGAAATCTGGCATGAGAGCCTGGTCTCGTGAAACCTCTGGTCCCAGTGCTTGAGCTGTTTCATACCTCTTGCTAAAGCTTTGCAAGTGTACCCATCATTCTCTATTACCTAACTAGTTGGAATTCTAGAATATTAGTTCCAAAACCACATACAGAAGATGAAAACCAAATGTTACAAGACTATAAGCTGTTGCAATGAAATCTTCCTGATAAACAGAGCTGTCAGTTTTGTGGGATGATGTGGTTGCAGGGATACGCACAGTAGGATGATGAAGAAGCACTAAGCTAAAATGTCATAGGACTGTATTTCCCTCTTTTAGCTACTCCAAATGCAAACTGCTCTTGCCTTTGGAAAAGTGGTATAGTTGGAGGATACAGTAAATTTGGACCCATTTTTTTCCTATTAGGCTCAAGTCTAGCCAAACTAAACCCCCTTTATGAGAGGCTCCATGAAAGTTCATATAATTTTCTGATTTTATCATGGCCATGAACTTTCTAAAATTAAATTCGGAATTATAGCAAGAGCTACCTAGCTTGCAAGAATTTAAATTTGCTGATATTTATTCATGCCTTAAATACCAAGCCAAATAGTTGTCCTGTATTCTTGAACTGAGGCTTCTTAGTTCTTCCCTTACTTCTGACTTTGAATCAGCAAAATGGGCAACTTTTACATTTTATGATTTGTATGGCAATCCAGGCACCTTGAAAGTGTCAGTAAATGCTTGCTGGCTATGCCATTTTAAGAAGTATAATGTCTGTGACACAGATCAGTAGAAGATCATACTGTCAGAGGGTAGTGGGCACAATATCTCCTTCTATACATGGGATTCAAGAGTTCCCGTCCTAATGTTAAATGATTTAGATATTGTGCCCCATATTAGTTGCTTTTTCCTGGGAATCTGAATTTTTCTCTGTGCTTATGTTTCTGTTTTGATATTCTTTTAACCTAGAATTCTAGGTTCAAAGGCATAATGTGAAAAGAAAGTACAGGTACAAATAAAGGGTTTGGAAGATTTCAGAAGGGAAAGATGAATTTTGGGTGGAGATGGAAGTTAGAGAAGACTTTATAAAAGAAGCAAGCTCAGGAGTAAGAAAGATGTGGGATGATAATGTACTCTGAAGTTAAAAGTCAGTGTTTGGTATAACTTTAGGTGTTGAGTAAACTGAAGAGATAACCAGAATAATACCTCCCAGGAAGGTATTTCAGGCCATGTTTAGCACATGTAAATCCACTCACCTCATAAAACTGAGCAAGGCAGTATCCATTAGTCAAGAGAATATGTTTTCTGCCATCTACCAGCATAAAAATTACACACGTCTCTGGGGCACACTCTGAATAGGATCAAAATCTCTTAAAGCAAACAAAAAAAACCTCAAAATAAAACTAAAATAAAAAAAAAAAAAAACAACTACAAATCCTCCAAACTCTGTAAGTCAACATTGTATTGCCTAAGAAAAACCCATGAAGCACCTCTCCTGGGTGTATTTTTTCCTATATCTTTCATTAAGATTGATATATATTTTTTGAGACAGTTCAAATGATAGTAAAATTCAGATTGTGTTTTAAATTAATTATAATTGAACTCAGCAGAAATAAATGCCTTTCAAGTGAGGTATGTGTAGAACTCCCTTTAAATACTTAAAGAAACAACAGCTTACTAGATAGACTACAGTAACCAATAAAACAAAAGCTTTGTTTGTTTCCAAAGGTTTACACCCTCAAATTTAAAAGGTTTTCTAGCTACAGTCACCTAGCTGTCCAAACCTCCTTCAAGGGTACTGGATACTGATCTGTTGTGGAAAATGCCAACCAGAGTGCTTAGGAATGACCTTGAGCACTGACTACTAAGAAGAGAGGACAAAGGTTGAGGGCAAACCTCATTCAAGAGAGTTCACTAAAACAACTATATTCATGATTAAAATAAAGAGACAGAACGGAAGACTGAACTATGGGTTGAGAGTCTAGGAGAAATGGAACAGAAGGGAGGGTTGAGTTGAGTAGTCCGATAACCGTTTGTGAACTGAGCCAATGAGCCAGAGGATATTTCTGTTGGATACTTAACCATGTGGCTTCTTGGGTTGGGCACATGAGGTAAGAAACCACAGAAATCACTAATAAGAAAGCTGAGCAACTGACCCCTGTCATCTACAGCCAGTCTCTGGTCAGACCAACTCCTCTCAAAATATCACTTTAATTAACTAATTTAAAAATCTCCACTATCTGACTCTGACACTCCCCCCTGCTTCTACTCCCTGTCTTTTAATTTATTTTTTACTTAACTATTTATACAGTTCTTAACTTTTTGAGAATCTAACCCTCCTCTTGGCCTTTGTAACTCCTATTCATTCTTCTTTAACCTGCTCAAGCAGCATTTCCTTTGAACTGGCCATCCTACATTGGTTTTGGTAATCTTTGGTGTTCCTATGTCAGTGGTTCTCAAGTTTTGGCATCCGTCAGAATCACTGGGAAAACATTCAATATAGAATCTTCAGGTCCCCTTCCAGGCTGCACAAATCAGAATCTCTGGATGTACGATAAAGAATTTCAGCTGTAGCAATTGCCTTGGTGATTCTGATGTACACAAATGATTGAGGACACACCTCTGTGGTTATCATATTTATTGTAATTATTTCTGTGTATATCTGCTTCTGCCTCAATTGAAAATTCTTCCGGGGAAGTGTTAGTATTTTGGTTGCTTTTTTCAGTGTCTTTGGTGTCTATTCCAAAGTCTGGGAAATATAATACATTAGCATTTGTTTATTTAATTAGTTAATGAATTCTTTACATAACAATAGTCAATCAGTGGGGGAAAATGACTACCTGGCTGGTTTAGGATTTGAGTTGTTACTCTTCCCCTGAATAGGCACCATTTTATTTTTGGTCCTCACAGACAGGATATTTTAAAAGTGAGGTTATTCCTGGTTATACTTCATCAATAACTAGCAGGTAAATAACATAGAATATATTGGTGTTAGACTATTTCTTTGAAGAAAAGTGTACAAATTATTAATTTAGGCCAAAAGACAGAATATTAAATGGCAGAGGAAAGTCAGTTGCTCATTCTACCACATTACTTTTACATTCATTTCTGTAGTTCAGAAGCCCTGAGATTAAGGAAGATTTTATAAACTACATTGCTTCAACCTCATCTTTTATCTTTATCTACTTTCTTCCTCTTTCCCCTCCACAGATTATTTCATGTTTTCGTCTCCCCTATCCTCTAGCTCTTTCTTTTTTCCTAATTCTCTCTTATTGAGTGAGAATTCATAGCCATAGTATAATTTTAATCAACTTTGAGATATAACATGCATAAATCCCTTTAAAGTGTGTAGTTAAGGACAAGCAATTGGCTCACACCAGTAATCCTAGTGGTTTGGGAGGCCAAGGTGAGAGGATTGCTTGAGACCAGGAGTTTGAGACCAGCCTGGACAACATAGCAAGACCCTGTCTCTACAAAAAATACAAAGCAAATTAGCTGGGCGTGATGACAGGCACCTGTAGTCCTAGCTACATGGGAGGCAGAGGCAGGAGGATGGCTTGCAGTTCAAGGAATTTGAGGTTGCAGTGAGCTATGATTATGCCACTGCACTCCAGCATGGGCAACAGAGCTGGAGTGCAGTGGCCTTTTTTCTGTAAAGAAAAATAATTTTAAAAAGTGTATAAAGTGTACAGCTCAATGAGTTTGACAGTTATCTATACCATGTAACTACTGCCACAGTCCAGGTAGAGGACAATTCCATAACCCTCATCGTTCCCTTATGATCCTTTGGAACATTCTTCTCCCCTACTCCTTTGGCCCCTGGCAAATACTTATTTTCTATTGATATAGATTAGTTTTGTCTTTTCTAGAATTTCATATAAATGGAATCATACAATTTGCACTCTTCTATATTTGCTTCTATCAGTTAGCATCCTACTTTTAAGATTCGTTTATCATGATTTGTGTATCAGTAGTCTATTCCTTTTTATTATTGAGTAGTATTCCATTGTATGGATATATCACACCTTATTTATTCATTCACCTGTTGTTCACATTTTAGTTGTTTCCAGTTTTGGGCTGTTATTTATAAAGCTATGAAAATTTGTGTCTAAGTCTTTGTGTGGACACATGTTTTCATTTTTCTTAGGTAATTACTTGGGAGTTGTTTTGCTGGATAGATGATAAGTGAATATTTAACTTTATAAGAAACTATCAAACTGATTTCCAAAGTAGTTGTGCCATTTTATATTTCCATTAGCAATGTATGAGAGTTCTAGCTTTTCCACATCCCTGTTAACACTTGGAATTGTCAATCTTTATAATTTCAGTCATTCTAGTGGGTGTGTAGTGATATTTTATGGTGATTTTATTCTGTATTTTTCTGGTGTTTAATGATGCTGAACATCTTTTCATGTGCTCATTGGCCATTTATATACCTTTTTAAGTGTTCTAATTCAATCTTTTCTTCATTTAAAGCATATTCAATTTAATAATCTTATGAGTTCTAAGAGTTCTTTATATATCAGCAATATATAATTTGTTTCTAATTTAAAGTGCTATTTTTCTGTTCAATTAAGGTAGACAAGTCCTTGATTTAATTCAGTAATTTCTGTACTTTTTGCTCATATCTAACTCAAGCATAGTCAGCTGGAAAATCGTTTTGAGGCCAGAAATTTCTATAAACTTCTTCTTGATAATTGTCTATTACTTTTGTAAAAGACTTGAACCTGTGATTAATATTAGACAACAATGTTTTCAAGAGAAATACGATAGTGAATGAGTAGATTGCACAAGCCAATTCTCCAGTATGGCTGGAATAATTTGATAAACAATCTAGTATAGCAAATAGAAATGGAATTTGATTGTAAAAGCTAGATAGCTCATGATTTTCTACAGTTAAGTTGGCAAACAACATGATAATATCGAAGCATATGTCAAAACAAGTGCACGTAAACCTGGGGTAAGAATGATCTCTCTCAGTCCTCTCAGAGTGCAAATCGAAGTCACTATAATGTCTCAGATTCTCATCACTAATGTCTACGTATAGCAGATTCTTGATATTCATGGTAGTTATGTTCTATAAAGTCATTGCAAGCACTGAATTAACTCCTAGGGAAAATATATGTATAAATTGAATGTAATCTTTAATCCTAAAAACAACTCATCCTGGTAGATTCTATTCTCTTTACTTTATAAAAGAGAGAATGAAATTGAGACATGTTAAGTGACATGCCTGGATCTACCACTCTAACAGGTGCCAGAATTGGGATTCAAACCCCATCCATCTGGCCCCAGAGCTGGAGCTTCTTGCACTGCACTGAACTGCTCTGACTGTGTCCATCTTCTGGTTATCT
The DNA here is from genome assembly GCF_041146395.1 of Eulemur rufifrons. Classification (NCBI taxonomy): domain Eukaryota; kingdom Metazoa; phylum Chordata; class Mammalia; order Primates; family Lemuridae; genus Eulemur; species Eulemur rufifrons. Next base: position 70,248,241 of record NC_090986.1, on the reverse strand, counting down.
CTGTATGAGAACAGAAATGAGAAGCAGAGCATCATGTAGTTGGACCTCAGCTGAGAACCAGTGCTTTGGGCAACTCAAATTTTTTGCTGCTCTGCCTGCATCCACAAATTATTGCAAAATCTCTGAGAATATTGTTTGGGTTGCAAATAAATTTTAGCAAGCAGGTGAATTCACAATTACTGAATCTGTGAATAACTAGAATTGATTTTATATATGAGAGCACAAAAGTACACATTCACACATATACAATCACATGCAGCTTCTGCAAGTGTGCAAGAGGGGCAGCCGGATGGTACCAGGCAATGAACTCTGAACTTTTTACACTCTGTCTCTAAATTGGACTCCAGTATGATTGTTTGATTATTTCTATACCTCTGGTTTATATCATGGTTGTGTCTGTCTTGCTAATTGACTTTTTTATGGGTCAAAATGAAGCAGTCTATTGGCTAACAGAGCTACAAAATCTGGATCATGTAAATATTAATATCTAATCATTTAATCATCTATAATATAGTACCACATGTAGAATTTAGCAAATCTTGGTAGATTTGGTCAGTTATATTGATATAATCTGAATCAGAAAGCATAGAAGGGTTTCAGTAGCTGTAATATCTTTGCTTTTCTCATTTCTTCATTTGTGGTGATCAAATTCAAGCTATTTCTATAGCTCAGTTTGAGAGATGAAGTAATGACATTTGGCAGAAACATTAAAGCTATACTAACTTCATACAACTGTTGACACTCAGAATATTATTCCAGACAACTTGGACCTAAGAAGCAATTGAAAGAACTCAACAAATCACAAAACTGGAGCAGGTGAAAATTTTTCAAGGTGGAAAATAATTTAGATATAAAATCTATTGTCTTAGATTGTTCCCCTCAGCCTTAATACTTTTGGAAAAGAGAATTATTTGGAGCAAGCTTTTTTTTTTTTTTCCTACTAAGGTTTGATTCTTTCTAGAATATGCTGGCTAATTTGTTTTATAATATGAATATTTTCATGTTTAGATCATTACTGAATAGCAAAACAATTTTTGTAACTAATTTTTCTTCATCTTAATATAGTATTTATATTTTTAAACAGAATTAATTTTATTAATTTTGTCTGCTAACAAGCATGTATTTTAAAATATATTTATGTTTATAATTTATGTTCTGTAATAAGCTTGTATGTCTTTGGATTTAAAATGTATTAAACGTTTAATTTTTGGTTTGTTTATGAAATCCATGTAGCTTAAAATAAAGTTTAAGTATTATAAAAATACCAGAGTTGCTTTGCTTAGGTACTGCATTCTCCAGTTGAGTGGGGATACTTAGCTATGTATTGACTACTGCCAGCTCTGGAACTTTTGTTTACTATCTAAATAAAAATTATTATATTAAGGACTTTAAAGCTACTGCCGTACAATTGTGGTATGGAAGGTGGAAGATGCCAAACCACAGTACCCAAGCTTCACATGTGCGTAATAGGTCTAGTTACATCAAAAACGTTGACTTCTGTTAGTCCCCATCTTAACTAATTGTCCCAGCTTAGGTCAGGTGCCCTGGTCTTCTCCAACCCATAGTGGTCAATCGAATGGGTCCCCTTGTACAAGCATGACTCATCAGAACTCAATATGTGGACATATTAGTAGGGCTGAGGGAGAGGGCTGTGTTTTGTACACAGATGCTGGGCTGGCAGCACGATGACTCATACACTGATACAGCCCTGAACCTCCTACACCTAGCTGCCAATTCCCATTTAGGTAGATTGCCTACCATTAAAACCTTAGTATTCATTTATTTGAGCACTTATATATATATGTACATATATGTGTACTTATATATATACACACACATGTATGTGGAGAATTACATATTATATAACATATAACAGGGGTATTATGTATTATTTATAACAAAGCAGAAGTATTTTTAGTAATAAGAAAAAGGATACTTATCCTTTAACAACCAAGACATTATCCTAGTCTTTCCACTCCAGACTGTACAGGAAATTCCTCATCAAATTTCTGAAAACCACTCTCAGACATTAACCATTTTTTATAGTCTTGTCATCTCTTAGTCTTCAAACAGCAGGGATGATGTTCTGTATAAAACCATATGCATTTGTTGGAAGAATGAGAAATAGAAATAGAAATTAATTCCAACTGGTGATTCTGTGCTTTCCTATAACAAAAACTTCGAAAATAAGCCTTTTATTTCACCACACCAACCTAAAGTAATATAGAAATTTCTTAAGTAATAGGGCACTGTATCTTGGCCATGTTACAAAGTTCAGTTGAAATGACTGATGCATTGTTTTAAGTTGTCACCTTAGAGTCAACAATAATTGTGACATTTTTAAAGTAGCTTTTATTGCAAAATGTAGCTGTCTTTTTCTGTTGCTCAAAATGTGTAGGCTTGTATTTACTATTGTATCCTCTATTCTTAGAACAGTGCCAGATGGGTAGTAAGCACTCAATATTCCTAAATAAATCCATGAAAAGTATTTGTCAATGGAAGAAGTTTTGTTATACAGATGTCATATAATTCTCTGAACTCTGTGGTAGGTGGTCTCCAAAGATGCTTGCCGTCAATTCCTTCCTTGCAGGTACGTGCATCCAACAAGAGGTCAGATCTATTTCTTCTACCCTTGTCTCTAGGCTGGTCTTGTAATTTTCTTTGACTAACTGAATTTGGAGGAAGTGACACCATGAGAGTTCTGGGCCTAGCATTTAAAAGACCTGGAAGCTACTATTTACCTCTTAAACTGGGTCACAATATAAAAAAATCCATACTCTGGGAGAAAGCACATGTGAAGTTATGTGGAGAGGTCAGCAGGACCAGACAAGTGAGTGAAACCTCCTTGGACCTTTCCTCTCAGTCTACTCACCAGCTGAAGACAGCTGAGTGAATGACCCCAGTTGATATCTTTGGAGCAGCTAAGCCTAGCTTAAATTCCTACCCTATGGATTTATAAGAAATATTAATACTAAATTGTTATTTTAAGATACTAAGTTTTGGGGTTGTTTGTTAGGCAGAAATATTAATAGATGCCCCAAATAAGCTCTTCCCATGTTATATGCCAAAAATCACATAGTGATCTATCATGAAACATAATTTTTAATGATTTATTAGCTAACAATTCAATTAGGTCCTTCTTTAATTTAGTTAAAAGCAAAGGATTAAAAACAACTTGGTTTGCAAAATGCTTTTCTATGCAGCTGCTGATGTCATTTGCTTTCTTGGTTCTAAAACTAAGATTTTGACTTGGGCCTTTATTTGGCAACTATAAACTTTTTACACCCTGGGCTAATAAATGATAGTAAGATTCAGGATAGTGAAAGATGTGCCTTAAAAAAAAAAAAAAAAAAAAGGAGAACATTGTGGAAATGGAGATGGAAAGGAGAATCAGCCCCTTGAAAATACTTTTAGGAAAAATTTATATGCTGTTGAAGATCTGGAAATTGAATCTCCTAAAACTACCAGTTCATTATTTTAGGCTGATGGCACATTTTTATTCACTTTTTGACTCATTTTATTAAACGTAATTCCTGACATGACTTCAGAAGGGGCTCAACCTTCTTTCAGAAACTAATAGGTTGGTAAATATTAAAACAAAAGCCAAACAAAAACAAATCAAATCAATCACCCCCAGAGTTCTAAAAGACATTGAAAATAAGTGAGAATGTTTATAGCAAAAGAATTAGTGGAGGATCACATTTAAGGCAAAGAACACCAAGCTATCATTCCACAAAGGATTTTGAGAACAGAGAGTGAGAGAAAAAAACAAGTAGGCCAGGGAACACAAGGAGGATGGAGTCAGTCTCATTGCCCTTATTTAGGCTAGTATGTAAGGGAGCCATTTCTTCTCTGGCCAGAATAGCTACTGATTGGTATGAGAAAAAAAAGTTATTTTGTTTTTGCAGGAAATTTGAGTAGAAGACAAAGATGACAATTTATTTTACTTCTTGACTTGGTCTAATAATGGATATTAATATCTTTCTTCTTTGCTTCTTTTCTCCCTCCTTCCTTCCTTTGTTTTCCCTGGTATCCCTGGGGAAGGGGTTTTCTTAGGTGGCATCATTATAAGCTATATCACATAAATGAGATATTTAAAATATTTACTTAATTTCTAACCCATCACTGTGGTATTTGCTACTGGTTTTGTTTGGATCTGTGCCCTTGGCCCTTCATTCCACCCAGGCAGAGGAAGGCCCCATTAGAGAGAAATCGTTACTCTTTTCCCCAAATCCAAGTACTGAGAACTCTGGTGGTGGGAGTAAAGGGTCACAAAACTAGGAGAGATGGCAAGGTAGAGCAGAGATTATTCTCTTACTTGTTCTTTTCATAAAGGTAAAATTTGGGGCCAAATATGTCTTTGCTTGAGAAAGGCCTTCATCTTTGGAGAGGTAAAGGACTCCAGGTTGGGCGCCCAGGGAAAAGGGTCAATATGGACCTGATGGCTAACAGAGAATCTTCTACTTGGAGGACACTCCATAGATATTTTCTGCTTTGGATAAATATATATCCTAGAGCCTGGCTTTGGTGTAGGTTGTAAAGAGAGTACAAGAGAATTAGACCTGAGATTTCTGTGTAGTCCAGGCTATCTCACCAGAGTTGAAAACCAGGTAGGAATTTGTAACTAGATGTTCTATTTTGAAATCAAGAATGCTTATGGGATTGGTTGGAACTGTGGTGTCTCAAAGATACCTAAATATCATACCAGGGATCTGGCTGAGATACACATCTAGTGGAGTCAAGGGGAAAACTCGAACATGACTTCTGATACCAGCTCCCTGGTCTAGAATGAATGCATTGGCTTTAGTCATTTACTAAATTGCTCCCAGGTTGAAAGAGCCAGTTTAACTGATTCATCCATTCTAAAACCATCCATTGTAAATTTGTTATATGCGAAGAAGCCTTGACAGTGCTGAGATAAATAATACCTATTTTCGATGTTTAAAAGAATGAGAATCTAGAAAGACAAAATCAGAGAGAGCTGGCTTTACTAGGGTATGATCAGTACTATAATGGAGACAAAGGGCTATGAGGACCTACGTGAAGGAGGGAACAATGTTGTATGAGGGAAGAAGGAAGTTAGGAAGGGTGAATTGATGCATATACTTAACTTTCTGCCAGCCTGTGAGTAATGTACAAAAGAAAAAACAGATCTTTTGTCATATTCTTCTTGACTTATAGTTGGGTCTATTGTGAGATGTTTTGGGGATAGTAGGGCCGGAGCAGTGGGGAAGGGCAGACACTTTTGGAATTGGATCACCTGATGTCTGCTAGGCCTGAACAGGACCCCTGGAATTGACACCGAGACCTGAACTTGAGAACTTACTGCAGCTTTCCCCCCTCATTTTGGCACACATATCAGATGGTTTTAGGCATTATGTACTTCAGACTCATATTTCCTACATACAGTCTCTTTCAACTCATAGAAAACAAAGATACTGGGAGCGGGAGGAAACTCCAGGGACAACTCCAGATTGGGGAAGGAGCCTCTGCTGCTTCATCAAGTAAGGGACACACTAGAGGGTGGTCATAGGCCATTAAGTCAATTATTGCAGTTAACTTGTATTGATACAAAATATAATTAAACAATAGTACAATATGATGTTTAGGAAATAACTTTACAATCTCCCTAACCAATAGGTTGGTAGATACAGTCTGCCTTTGCAATGGGGAGGTGATGTTTATAGTGCCTCCTCCCTCCAAGACAAATCAAGCCTCATAATACAGAAAAATTACTGTATTATAAAATTAAAAATACATGGCAATAGATATTGATACCCAGCAAAAACAAAAAGAAAAATCAATCTGTAGACATATTTTATAGTGCTTTATATCTGATATATTACATTTTTTTGGCTGAGTTTATCTCTATTCTCTTGCTTCCATCCTTCCATCCCAACACCAGGCTAGAGAGAGTACAAAAGGGAGGTGTGATCTGATTGATTCACAAAATCACAGATGCTTTAGTCTGGAAAGGCCTTTTCAACATGGCAGAACTTTTTGTGCCATGATTCTTTCTTTGTCTTTTTATAAAATGTCAGGATGGGATGTCTAGTGATGTGGTTGATGATTTGTCAGATCTAACTTCCTGTCCTGCAGAGGCAGCCTCCCTGTAAGGAACACAAGTCATCTGGGGAGACCCCCCTTTTACCAGAAAGCTGAGGGAATGATTGATTCTTAAAACGCATGGAGCATGGAGACATGGAACTTGTTGTTCTTAACATTTTATTTTTTTTGTCTCAGAGGAAAACACACCCAATTTCTGAGGAACTGGGTGCAGATGAGAAACAGGCAATGGAAATCTGGTTCTGCAGCTTTGTACTGTTCTATGCATGTTTGGAGGCCTGGGTGAAGTTTGCCTTTGGCCATTTACAGGAACATTTGAATTCAAGGGATAAAAATATTTCAAATCTTAAATTTGGCTCAGTTGAATAAGTAACTTAAAAGCAGAAGCATTTGTATTTAGTTAATGTATAAAAACATTCAGAATATGGCTACTTTTGGGGAGGGAAGGAGGAGAATCATAGGGGAAATGTTTATTTATTCTTTAAAAATGAAAACAGAAGAAACTGAAGAAAAATGATAAAATGTTAATATCTGTTTAAACTTGGTTGTGGGTACACAAATATGTGTTATAGTACTTTTCACGTTTAAAATATTTCAAAATTAGAAATTAAGGGTAAAACTGCTTTAGGTACCTTAGCTAAAATGAATCAGTGATGTTAAACTCATTAATATAACTCTAAAGGTTCTCTGTTACTGGGTGGTTAGAGACTCATTCTGGTGATTTTATTTTTATCATTGTTCTCTACTTGAAAGATCACATTTGTTAAATATATGGTGATTTAAAATATACAAAAATAAATAGGTAGAGGTGACATACATATGACATACACATATATTTGTTCTTTCTGTTGGTTGCTTGTTTTAGATAGAGTTGATAATTTTGTAAAGAAATCTGGGTTTGAATATGGATACTTAATCTTTTTGGAACTTAGTTTTATTTTATCCCTTCCAATCTTTTTTCTAACCTAACTTGAGAAAAGATACACTTCTTAATTTAACATGTTGCTTAACTCACTGGAGATTCCGTGTTCTTATGTATGAAATTTGAATACTATTAATAATTTATTTATGAGTTTGTAAGAATTAAATAACTTCATGCAAATAAAAATTCATTGTCAATTCTAAAAAGCTATATTAAAGACAGATAGTAGCATTTCCTTTAATTTCTGCTTTCAATGCCTCTAGACTAAATACCAACAGATTAATACACATTTATGTATTTACTTATTGAGTGCCTAATGTATAAAAGTACAAAATTCACTGCTGTCATTCTATCAAAATGAAAAAAAGATGCAGATATTACTCAATATTTTTGTCTGTGGAAAGCCAGCTTGTGATCCAAAATGGGGAATTGGCTTGTGTAATTTTCTTTGTTTCCCAAAAAGAACCCTGGGCTATTTGAGGGCAAAATAAGACCCTGCTTTTGTAACATACATTCCAAAAATGGAATGATTTCCTAGCAAACTCTAGGATTGAGAAAAAAAGTTCTTTGAAATCTCTGAATTCCGTAATAGTATTTCTTTTAGTGTAGGTCTTTTGGTGACAAATTCCCTTAGTTTTATTTTGCTTCCATTTTCAGAGGCTCATTCTGCTAAATAATAAATTCTAGATTAGCATTTTTTTCTTTGAGCATGTTAAGGATGACGTTTCATTATCTTGTAGATGCCATAGTGTTGTTGAAAAGTTAGCTACTAGTCTTACTGTTGCTCCATTGGAGATAGTGTCTTTTTTTTTTCTTGGATTGCTTTAAAGATGTTTCTCTGTCTTAGGTTTTCAGCAGTTTGGCTATCATTAGCCTTAGTTTCTTTCTTCTTCCTTGTACTTACCTTGCCAGAGGTTTGCAGAGCTTTTTGAATTTTTATGTTGCTATCTTTTATTGCTTTTGAAAACGTCTTGGCTATTATCTCTTCAAATATAGCTCCTGCCTCAATTTTTTTCTTTCTTCTCCTTCTGGACTTCAGTTTATATATATGTTAGCTTTTGACTATGTTTCACACGTCCCTTATGCTCTGTATTCTCATTTTCTCTCTCTCTCTCATTTTCTCCGTCTGTGCCTCAGGTTGCATATTTTGCATATTGACTTGTCTTTGGATTCAGTAATCCTGCCTTTTCCTTTGTCTAATTTGATGTTAAGCACTTCTGATCAGTTCTTAATTTCAAATATTACATTTTGAAGACCCAGAATGTCCATTTGACAATGTGATCCTATCAGAGATAGTTATTCCTTTACTTGGTTAAGCAGATAATGGGAGGAATTGATCACCTCCGTTCAATCCAAGATTCACCGGAATTGGTTTTGGGGTGCAATTTTAGGAAGACACAGCCAACTGTAGCTTGACTCTATTCCTTGGGCATTTCCCTCTCAGGTTTTTGATTGAGAGCCTGACAAGTCTCCATTTTTTCAGCCCTAAAAAACTGGGAGATTCAGTTGTACCTTTCAGATTTTTTGAGTGTATGTAATTCATTGGTTTCCTATCACAGCAGTTTCAAAATTCAGGCAAAGTTATGTAGGAGGAGACCAATGGAATGTTTGAAGTAGGCCCCCTCTCTCTAGTGGACTTGTCTTCTAAGTACAAATGAGATGGCGGGAGAACTTCCTTTGTTTCCAGATAAAAACAACAGGCTCTTGTGCTACTCCAGAACTCAAAAACCACTGGGGGAAAACACATCATGAGTTTGGAGTTACCCTAGTTTCTAATACATCATTCAATCTGTATGAACTTGAAGGGCTTCCCTGATAACCTTTCTTCAGTTAGAATCCTTTTACCTAATCGAAGTTGGATTCTTGGCCTGGTCTTATAATTAGCAAAGTTCTCCAGGAACAAAAACATCTGAAGATTATCAGTTTACCTAGAAAAGCACTAGAATTTTAGTATTTCTAGTCCTCTTAGCTTCCACAGCTCTCTAATGTGTTTTACAAGATGATCTTGCAGTTCATCCATATTTTTATCTAGCTGCTGCAGTGGGAACATTGGCCTGCTCCCACCTACTACATTCTACTCAGAAGTGGAAGTCCTAGGGCATAATTCTGGATTGTGTTCCTGAAAGCTTAGACTCAAATCTGGTTCTATAGCCTTTTCACTGTTTCTTCAAGCCACATACAAAATCTTTTTATAATTCTCAAACCTACCACTGCCACCGTATTCAGGCAGAATCTGCTTCTGTTGCTTATAACAAAGAAACTTGACTATTGCAATAGAAGTTGAAGATGGGAAAAGAAAGTGCCGAGAGCACCACTTGTTCATAAGAAGACTCAAGATGCGATAAAGAGGACACGGTGTGTGCAGGCATTTCAGGAATGGAGGCAAAGTAAAGTTCCATGATTATCAGCAGCATGTATGAGCCTAACTCTAAACAGACCAAGTGAGAGCAGTCACACCTCTGTAGACACTACATTAGGGTACGCAGTGACCAGGCAGACGTATCTGCTACTGTGTCTACATCTGCAGATGTAGTGAGAAAAGAGGTCCCTGCTCTAACCAAATGGGATAATCATAACCAGAGGAAATCATAAGGACCAGATAGATACTTCCTGCCCTTTGCTAATTGGAAATCTAGGTTTATCTTGTACCCAGAGGCCATGTGGGGAAGAAGGAGTTGGAGGAAAAGTGAAAATCTGGAAATGAGTAATTACTCTAAATAGACTATTTCCAAATAAAGCCACCAGGATACATTTAGTTGGCAAACTTGAGAGCCAAGATGAGGTAAGTAATTTAAAACACAGAAAATCATATTTATGCATGTCTGAGTATAGAGACAGTAGATTTCAACCGCTTGACAATACCTGGTGAGACATAGTGCAATGTTGATGTAGGAAATAATTTTTCTCTTTGGTTGCAGTAGACAAAAACTAAAAATTTAGTTCAAGTTTATAAAAAATAGATGTAATCTTATTATACCTGAATTTTATTAATAAAATCTTTTTTTTCTGGACAAATTGCATTTTCTTCTGCATAATAACGAACATAAAAGGATTTATTTGCTGTGAATTGAATGATTACAGAAAACATTCTAAAGCCTGCAGTTTGAATACTTACTCCTTTTTCTCATTTAAAAGATAACTTGGCAGATAAGAGAAGGCTATAACAAGATGTCACTTACCTATTTATCTAAGAAGATATCTATATAATAGACTAAATGAAAATATCAGAGCTCTTTTGTTTGAACTCTTTTGGGTTCCAGAGAATAGAGTTTCCATCAGTGAATGAAGGTTTATTCTAAATGTAACCTGTTTATTGAATGGCCTGGACTCAATGGTGTACAGTAGGAAATGACTCCTTTGTTCCCCCCACTCCCAGCTAACCTGAAAAATGAAACGAAATGAAAAAACAAAAATGCAAAAACCAAAATGAAAAAAGAAAACAAAACAAACAAAAATTCTACCACTTTCCCCTTCCTTGTCCCTGGATGACAGCTCAGCAGGATCCCAGAACCTTTTAGTAACTTTCAGATCTGAGAATTTTTTTCTGTTTTCAAGTGATAGTCTGGAAGTCCAGTCCAGACCACAGTGAAGGTCTGATCTCATACCTAATTCAGATATTCTCCCTCTCCGCACATAGCTTCAACTCCCACCCCAGCCCACCCAGATCTGTGGCTCAAGGATCAGCAGTAATCTTCATGCGTTCCTCTTCCTCCCACTCCATCTTCTGGTTTGTCCAGGGTCTGGGATTACAGGAAAAGGGCTAACAGCTTTGATCCATTGGGGCTCTTTCTCCTTTAGCTCGCACTGGCTGAGCATCAAGGCTTTCTTCGTGCAGGAGTCCATATGCTGTCTCTTTAGTGTGATATATCCATAGATTCTTCCCTACACACTCCAGTTTCTACCCTCAACCTCCACATTGTATTGGTCCCTGACACAGTGCGGTTTATGGCTAAATTACTGTAAGGAGTTTCAGACCTCGTCCTATTTGGTACTTCTTCAGTTTTTTATGGTGGAATTCCTTGCCTTGACAGTCCACCTTTCTTTGGCAAATTCCCTCAAGACACTTGAGCTCCCTTTGGAGGTGTCCAGTTGCCCTTTAGCTTTGAGGAAGGGGGAGATATTTGGAAAACTAGGGAGGCGCTTTTGCATGATAGGGACTTTTAAAGTTCAATAAGCAGCAATCAAGATCCCACATTGATCCTTGGGGAACTGAGAAATAAGCCCCTTTTAGATCTTCCTGCTTACTTTCCAGTTGGAAGATTGAAGGATTTCTGTCATTCTATACCTTAAGTTAAAAAACTTATATAATCTTAAGGGGCTAGAGGAGAAGAACACAAAATAGGTCTAAAATCTAAAAGCATGGCAGGTGGCCTGCATTTGGTTAGGGTGTGGAAGAGGTAAGTTTCCTCACATAATAACAACAAAAAAATGTGACATGTACATGAATTAAAAACATTCCTATTTAATGAATTTGCTTATTGTTTCTCCACTCACTTTCAGACCCTGAAAAATGATAAATAATACATACATAATACATGGGTTTTAAATAAAGTTAAATTTCTGAGACAGAGAGTTTCATTCCAGTGACTTTTGTTTCCTTTGGAGAATGTTGGCTTTTTACCATTTTTTCCCCCATTCCATATATGTTGCCACAAAGCACTTTTGCACATTTTTCCCCCCAGAAAATTATGCTGTATAGAATAAGCCTTAAAGAAGAGTCTATTATTCTCAACTTTGAAGCAAATTCCATGCATCAAACTTTCCTGTGGTAAAGCCAGATACAAGTATAGAGCAATTAAATGACAGAAATGAGAAACACAGAACTTGACCACGTGCACAGTGTTTCTTCTTCCCTGTGGGAATTTATTTTAGCAGTTGATAACTGGTTTTTGGAAAGAAAGTCTTCCATGGTATGAAATGCATTTATCTTCATGTGTCATGAGGCATATTTACTTGGGTGAGTTACTCAGATTTTCTAGATTGAACAAACAACCTAAAAATTAAAATAAATCCATCAAAGGCTCTCTTGACTTTTAAAAAATAGTATGCTCAATTTTATGAGTCTTGGAAACATAGGCATATGGGCATATATACCATTAGTATTCTAATCTGTAGTTACAGTTTATTTAGTTCTTCTTGAATTTATTTCTATATTGTTTTATAGTTTCATGTGTAGAGTCTTGTACATATTTCACTGGATTTATTCCTTGGGTATTTGATATTTTTGATGCTATTATAGGAATATGTTTAATAATTTTTATTTTCTGACTATTGACATTTTTTATGTCATATAGAAATAAAATAGGTTTTTGAATGTTTATTGAGAAATGATGGCCTAGTAAAAAGTGAATGAGATCATGGAGGACAGATACTAGGCAACTAGATCTCTAGCTTCTAGGAATCCTACACAATGGAAAATTCTCCTGCTTCTCCCAATATTTATATTTTTATCTTTTTATAAAGTATCATAATAATGTAATTCCTCTATATTAGTTTCCCATTGCTACTGTAATAATTTACTATAAACTTAGTGCCTTAAAAAACACAAATTTATTATTTTATAGTTCTAGAAGCCAGAAATCTCAAATGGGTTGATAGGGTCTGTGTTCCTTGTGGAGGCTCTAGAGGAAAATCTGTTTCCTTGCCTTTTTTAGTTTCTAGAGGTCATTAGCATTCTTTGGCTTCTGGTCCCACATCACTTTGACCTCTGCTTCTGTCATCACATCTCTCTAACACTGACTTTCCTTCTCCCTCTTATAAAGACCCTGGTAATAATGTTGCCCACTCAGGTAATCTGGTATAATCTCTCCATTTCAAAATGTTTAGCTTCCTTTGCCATGTAATAAGGTAGCACGTTCACTGAGGATTAGGACATAGTCATCTTTGTTTTTTTTCCATTTAAAAATATTAAATGGATACAAATGGTTGTGTTACATGGATAGCTTTGTAATGCTTGAATCAGGGCGGTTAAGTATGCCTATCACCTAAATAGTGTTCACTGTACACCCCTTAGGTAGGTTTTTGCCTCTCGCCTCTTTCCTTTCCCCCCCCCCCGCTTGATTTTCAATGGCTTTTACTTCCCTTTGTGCACATGTATGTCCCTTGGTTAGTTCCAATTTATTAGAGAGTACATGTGGTGTTTGTTTTTCCATTCTTGGGATATTTCACTTAGGATAATGGTTTCCATTTCCATCCATATTGCTGAAAAAGGAATTAATCCATCCTTTTTTATGGCTGAGTAGTACAAGTTCAGTCCCTGACTGTGCCGGGGAGAGGCGTGCTGGTCCGGAGTTGCCCATGGAGTGCTCTAGCAGGTTTGACGTCCCTTCGCTTCAGGGTTTAGGACATGGGTATCTTTGGAGGGGCATTATTCAGCTACTACAACCTCTGTGGCTTATTTACCTTACCAGATCCTCAAGATTAGACTGCTGCCAAAAACAGTGAGTGAAATTAAAAATCTATTGTCATTAATTTAAAATACATTTTTTTCTGTATTAGCTTTAAAACAAACATTTGCTTGAATTATGCTGCCGCAACATTTCTAACATCTCTCTGGACAATTATATTAGTGACCTTAATTTATGGACCATCTAGGTCAATAGTATTTAAGTGGTAATAGAAATTTTAGTCTGTTTAGAATACTTTGTACTTTCACAGGCTTCCTGTAATTTGTTCAAAATGCTCTGGGCCTGTTTAGTCATTATAATTACTCCCCGGGACCTTTAGTACTTTTGTGTCCAAATGTAAAACAAAGTGATTGATATTCCTCATGGCACCTCATTTATTTGTAACGAATCAATTTTGTCCTCTCATTTGATCTTCAAAATACTGCTGCATTTTATATGCTTCCTAATGGCAAAAGAGAGACCTCTTGCCATTTTGGTCTAGGGGTATGTTTTAGTATGTTCAGGCTGCTATAACCATATACCTTAGACTGGGTAATTTATAAAAAAACAGAAATTTACTTTTCACAGTTTTTGAGGCTGCTGTGAAGTCCAAGTTCATGCCAGCAGATTCGATGTCTGGTGAAGGCTTGCTTTTTTCTGCAAAATTGCACCTTGTTGCTATGTATTCACATAGCAGAAGGGAGGAGCAAACAGTTTCCCTCCAGCTCTTTTATAGGGGCACTAATTCCATTCTTGAGGGTGGAGACCTAAGAACCTGGTCACTTCCTAAACATGCTACCTCTTAATACCATCACTTTGGGGGTTAAGTTTTAACATATGAATTTTGGAGGGACACAGTCATTCAGAACATGGCAATGTACAATAGTATTATCTAGAACTATTTATGATTTATATTACTAATTTATGCCCTTTTCCTCACATACGAATATAGTTAAATTATGGCTCTTTGGTACCACCTGACATACCATTGAGAACCCCATAGTCTTTTTACCAGAGGTTGAAAAACACAAGTAGAAAAAGCAGGAGATTTGAATTCAGAAGACCTGAGTGCTGCTAGTTACCAGTAGTATGATCATGGGAAGCCATTTAACCTCGTCTGTAAAACAGGAATTGTAGTAACGCTTGATAGAGTTGTTAGGACAGTGGATGTGGAAAAGGTACTTTGTACACTGCAGTGGCTCTGTTTTTTGTTTATTCAGCATTGTTTCTGAGACTGGAATCTGATTATTAAGAACTTTTCTAGTATCTATAATAGATAGAAAATTGAACCCAAACTGGCTGAACATAAAAAAAGTTTCTTGGCTCACATATCTTGACTCAAAATTCCAAAACAGTGTCTGTTTCGGGAGCAGTTTGATCCAGGATCGGAAATGTTATCAAGACCCACTGTTTACCTCTTTAGCCTATTCTCCTGCATAATGATTTTATTCTACCTTCGTGTGGTATATGATTGTCAGCACCTTCAGAGCTATAGCACCTGTGTTTAACTCCAAAGAAAAAGAGCATATTTCTTTCAGGTAGTTTCTGTACAAACGCTAGGATTTACTCTAAATTGGACCCATTTGGATAACATGCCCATTCCTGTCTCTGACATGACCTGACCTGATCCTGAAGCTGGAAGGATTGACTCAACATGATTCACAGGCCCCATCCTCAGAGCCTGGGTAGGACCCCTCAATCACAAATAGCAAGAGTGGCAAGATTTGGGATGTTATAACCCAAAGAAGAAGGGTGGGTTCTGGGAGATTAAAAATGTCCATTCCAGGGGCACTTAATGTTTCTGAGAAGATGTCATTTTGTCCTTAGTTTGCCCTACTCAGGAGAGATAGTTTTTATGGAAGAAATTTTGCCTTTTTGTTTTAAAATATTCTTCTCCCTCCCTTTGTTTATCTGAAGCTCATAATTATAACATGCTGTATGTCTTTCCTTTCTTTTTGGCAACCAATTTTTCCCCATGTGTTTTTTATTGAATGATGTATGGGAAAGCCACATTTTCCTAGCTAGGAAGGCTTGGTGAGCCATTCTCTATGTCTCTGTGCATTCTGTTTAACACATTCCTATTTTTAGCTTTTTGGAAGATTTATACATATGATTGTAGCCAGTATTGCTCTTCAAACTTTTTCTTAGATAATTTAAGGTTTCATTTATCCTTTAGCACTTTTCCATGACTACTTAGGATATTGTTCTAAATATATAAAAGTTTAGCTGATGTATATATGTTTAATATTTTATGGGCATAATATGAGTGAGTTTGTATTTTTCTCTAGGTAATTTCATTTATATTTAGTTATTTTAATACTGACATTAAATGTAGACAAATAAAACTTAAATAACATTTTTTTCTGAATAATGCTGAAAACTGATAACAGATAACTTCCTACATTTTTAAGTGTCAGTATGGTACTCCCAGGGAAAAAGAAAAAAAGAAGTTCACTTTTGAAGCTTGCACACTGTTATATGGCATATCATTATACTCTACAGTTTTGAATGATAAAGATGAAAAATTAATTTTAGAAAACACTGGAATCTTTACTCTCTAGCACAGTACACTGTCATTCTTGGTGAACTTTACTGGAAGAATGTAAGACAATTAGATCATCACTGATAGTACTTTTCTTCTGGTACATGTTTACACCTATAGAGGGACGAGTTTTTGATGTTTTATTTTTCTATGTTTGCATTTTGATTCAGTAGTCTCACTTAGTAATTAATGTTTTTTTTGGTTATGTTAGTTATTCATGAATAAATACATAAATAAATAGCTCAATTGACCAAAATTTTTTCCTTTTTAGTAAAAATGTAATCTTTCTTTTTCTTTTTTACTTCAATGAGCTGCAGCCATTCAGTTGTCTCTTCAAGATCAAAAGTTAATAAAGAAGGCCCTTGGGTTCACTTTGTTTTCACTAGCCTTTGCTTGCAAAACAGAATGAATAAGTGGCATCTGCATGGGTAATTTATTGTATGGATAGAAGGTAACACCTGAGATGAAAACTCTATTCCCTCTCCCTCCCCACCACTCTGTGAGATGCTCTGGCAAAATAGTAGGAGAAAATAATTTGAAAATTTCTTTTGAATCTTCATCATGTAAACCTACTACTTACAAGAATCAGGTACTGTGAGGCGGTTCTATGCTACTGAATTTAATATCCTTTCTTTGCAAGCCTGGATCCACCTATTACTACCATGCAGCCTTGTGGAATTACCTTATTTTTCTATCCTCATTTTTCTAATCTCTAAAATGGTCATTAAAATATTACAACTTCTAGGGCTATGTTTGTGATAAAGGAGTTACACATGTATAATATTTAGAAGAGTGGTAGATAGTAAGCAGTCTGTAAATATTAACCATTATTATGGAATAGAGTAACCCTGGCAGGTAAAAGCCAAAGCTCTGAAGTCAAACTTGCTTGATTTTATCCTATTTTTGCCCTTGGGCAAGCTATTTAATCTCCCTCAGCCATAACTATTAAATATCTCACTTGTAAAATTGGTATAATAATGGTACCAAAGTAATAAGGTTGTTGTGAGTTTAAATGAGATAATATTAGAACTTAGAATAATGCTGGGTGCATGTAATCACTGCATAAATATAACCTATTATTATGATTAACAGCATGTGTGTTGGATTATAAACTGCACAAGAGCACATAGAAGACATTTACTTAATTCAATTTGCAGAGATTCTAAAAGAGAAACTCCTGTGGATAAATACTTCCATATAATTAGGTTTTAAATTTGGATTAGCTATGCTTTGTTTTTTACTCCACTACCCAGTATTATGGTAAGTGGTTGAATACCACCAACAAATATAAGTAAACACATATGTACTAAATATGAAACAGTTAAACATCAAAGCCCTGTGTTAGATAGACCAGACTTAGCTCCTAAAGAAGATGAATCCTGAGGCATATAAATATTTGTATCAAGAGGCAGGAAATAGCCATAAAGGAATAAGCTTTATGGAGTAAAGGAATGGAGGAGAATCTCAGAGAAATACCTTAGCACAGATAAGAGTATATTCACCCAAGAGTCACTCCTGCAGTAGCATAGCAAAAAATATGTTCACAAACATTCAAAGAGTTTGTATCGTAGAGCTGTTTCTGGGTTGTGTATTTTGTTGCAAAAGTACTAATATCAAGATTGGTATCAGGAAAATGACCGGCCTAGTGGGAATTAGCAGGAAAAACAAAACCTCCCGACACCAAAAAGTTGATGCTGGCAGAAACCTGCCGGAATGATATAAGGAGAACAAGATCAGGACCAGGTTAGTAACATGACTCAAATTATTCATTACAAAAGCTTTATAATCTTTAGTGGGTACTTACTATATACCAGGTGCTGTGCCAGGTACTTTCATATGATTTCATTTAATCTTCACTTTAGTGTTTTAGATACTATTACTCTCAGTCCCATTTTGTAGTTGAATAATTTTTTCAAGGATAGGGATGGTAGAGCTGGGGAGAAAATTCAGGTATTCTGAATCTGGAGTCCATTTATTAACAGTTGCTCCATATTCCGTATCAATCCATTATAGAAGAGAAATTTGCAATTATTAAAAGAACTCATATTGTAGTTATAGCTTCGTGCTGTGGTTTGAATGTCCACTCCAAAACTCATGTTTAAACTTAACCCCCAATGTGGCAGAATTGAAAGGTGATGGTCTTTTAAGAGCTGATTAGATCCCTCGTGAATGGATTAATCCATTCATGGATTAATGGTTTAATGGTTTAATGGATTAATGGGTTATCATGGAAGTGGAACTGGCAGCCTTATAAGAAGAAGAAGAGAGACCTGAGCTAGCCTGCTCAACCCACTTGCCATGTGATGTCCTGCATTGCCTTGGGACTCTTCAGAGAGTCCCCACCGGCAAGAAGGCCCTCACCAGATGTGGCCCCTCAACTTTAGACTTCTCCATAACTGTAGGAAATAAATTCCTGTAATTTATAAATTACCCAGTTTCAGATATTCTAAGCATCAGAAAACAAACTAAGACACTTTGCTTAAGTTAATTGTTAATTAATTACTAAAAGTTACTACTTTACACTATATGTTAAATTCTCAAATCCTTCTGTGGTTGTTATAAGGTCCTGAGTTAAAAACACTGTCACCCAAGTGAACAGGAAGGATCAGCAGCTCTGCTAGCCTGAGGTTGTGGTCCTGTTTGGGTAGACAATGGACTGGTAAACTAGCTAGGTATTTAACAAGAATTCCCAGGAGGTGAAACAGTCATAGGGTATGATAAGCTCTCCACATATCCCAGGTTGACCAAAGGCTGTGTGCATTAGCAGCAGAGACAGAAATGGGCCCAAGCCACCCACACATTCCTGGCTGACAGAGTCTAAGCACATTCATAGAAAAGACTCAAGAGATCCTGGTGGAAAGTAAAAGCTGGGGAAGGCTTGAAAATGGCCTGTACTTTGAATGTGTTCTTCAGGCCACACATAGATCCCTCAGCAGAGTGGAAGTCTTCCTGGCCTGAAGTCTTCGAGTACAGCTTGAGAAAAATCTTTGCATGAACACTAAGCTATGTATAATAAATACATCAGTGATTTCTGGGAAACTAAGCTTAGCATAAAAACAAGAAAGAAAAAGAATAAGCAGAGACATTATGACTGAAACACACTTCACAGATTTAGTCCAGGTTAGTTATTAAACAATCAACAATGGCAATAATAACCCACAGAGGGCAAAATAAAAATCCAGAGTTGCTACAATATATTATCTAAAATGCTCAGTATTCACCAAAAAAAAAAAAAAAAAAAAAAAAATCACATGATATGTGAGAAAACGAATGTGACTCATATCCAGGGAAAAAAAGTAGTCAATTGAACATCTCTCTGAATTTCCTCAGAGTTTTCTTTTAGCTTAGAAGAAATTTAAAGCAACTATGATGACAGTATTCAAAGATGTAAGCAAAATCATGCTTATAAAATGAAAGTAAACTGTAATGATAATAATTCAACAAGTAGAAAATATGAGGAAATAGAAATTATAAAAACAGAAGACAAATGGAAATCCTGGAGATAAAAAGTACAGTAAGTGAAATGAAAATTTTACTAGAGGGATCCAACAGCAGATTTAACACAGCAGAAAAGAGATCGATTGAAACAGTTCAATCTGAAAAACAGAGACAGAAATAATTGAAGAGAGAGCTTCAGAAAACAGGGGGACAACCTAAAGTGTACATATAATGAAAGTCTCATAAAGAGAGGTGATAAAGAAGCAGAAATAATATTTGAAGAAGTAATAGCTAAAAAAGAAAACCAAAAATAAAAAAGGTGGAGAGAGTTAGTGGCCCACAGAAATGTTTTAAAAGAAATACTAAGTAAGGTTTTTTAGTCTGAAAAGAAGTGACACTAGAAAATAACTCAAATCTACCAGAGAAATCAATAGTGACAAAATGGTATGTGGATAAATATAAAAGCTTCTATTAGCATTTTTTCTCATTTCTTTTTTAAACTCCTTCAGAAGATATGAGATTGTATAAAATAATAATGATAGCACTGTATTGTTGAGTTTATAACATATATAGAGATAATATATATAAAAACATTAGCACAAAAGAGGGGAGAGGAAAAGGAGATATATTAAAGCAAAGAGTCTATGTTTTAGCAGAATTAAGTTAGTATTATTTTGAAGTGGACTGTAATAAGTTGAAATGCATTTTGTAATCTCTAGAGCAACCACTAAGAAAATAGATGAAAGATATAGTAAAATATTAGCAGAGAAATTAAAATGGTTATATGCATGTAAACACATACACACAGCATATATATAATATATATGCATATATAGGACTAATATATATGCATATATATGACACATATATATGTATATTCACAAAATTAGACACTAGGCAAATTTTTGGATAACCATTGGTGGCATAAATAAATAATAGCAGCTCCCTTTAGCAGTATACAAAATCTGTAATTGTTTCCAGTTGTCCCCATGACCTCACATTTTCCATTTTTGGAATGTCCTCATTATGTTACTCCTCATAAAACTGGTAATTCTGTTTTACTCTGCTGGTCTGTCTAGAGCTTACACAGAAGTCTACATTTCGTATCCTCAAAGAAGCTCCATATTATGCCAAGGTCATTAGATTCTCATCTGGTGAAGCATTATGTCTTTAGGATCTGCTGTCAGTTGCCCATTCATTTGAAATGGGTAAAAGAGGCCAATGCATTTGAAGTTAAAGATTTTGATTTCAGTAATTACAAAAAGTCTCCAATAAGAAACTTTTTTAAAAAGAAAATTTTATTTTAGTTTTAGAAGGTAATTCATTGTTGTTCCTATTATTTAACATACACATTAGGAGATGGAGCAGTCAGTTCCCAACTTCAACAGCATAGAGACAAATGAGAATAAATTAAGAGGTTTTATTTACAAAGGGTCTGTTTTCAAGTGATTGGACAGAATGTAGGGGAACCACAGGGATAATGAATAACCTGGAGCAGAATTGGTGGAGGAATTTTGTCACTTTGAGTGTGGAAGGAATAAGAGGAGGAATGTAGCAGGCGGGGATTATGTAGAGATGGCAATCTTGAAAGGTACTGTGACCTTGAGGGGATACAACTAGGGAAATAAATATCCTGACTACCTTCCTTCCTCCTTCCAATCACCTGACTGGTCTTCTCATTGACTGAATCCAACAAGAAGCCAGCGGGTGGAAACCTGTTGATGTTGTCCATGCTGGGAAGCCTTTTGGGGCAGAGAGCACCATGGAGGAAGGATTTGAAGGTGGAAATATGAGATGTTCAGCACAATGGAGGGTAGGGAGGTGGGCGTAAGGTGTGGAATTACTTGATTTACATCATGTCATGGGACATGTTCTACTGTAAGAAACCTAAATTGTGATATTATACCCTGAAATACTCTTACAAGGTATTAATATAATTCTGGACCACCATTCTGTGAATAATTCCCACTATACATAAGAATATAATAAATTACTTCATTTGAAAAACTTGTGATGAGCATGATGTTTCTTTTGGAAGGATCTGGACCAGTATTCACATGGGTTGGGTTTTCCATTGATGGAAAGATGAAGATACAAAGAGATAAAAAGGACAAAGGAGACACTGCTCAGATTATTCCTTTAAGCTTCAAGAAAAAAGCATGAGAAGGAAATGAGGCAGAAAAATAAGCATAGAATGATAAAACAGCTTTTCCTTGGTATCCTTTATAATTAAAAAAATCTGTATTTTGTATGTAGAGACAATTCACTAAAGAGAGCAAATTGATGATAGCTGTTTTAAAAAGCTAACCTCACTAACAAATGCAAATTAAAAACATGGTGAAATTTAATTTTCAAATGTTGGAAAAGATTACTTTCCCCAGTATTGATGAGGTTGTGGTGAACAGGCTTTTGCAGGGTCCAATGGGAGTTGATATTGATACTACCTTTTCAGAAATCATTTTGGCAATACAAATTAGTAACCTGAAAACAGTTCAGACACATTAACTAATTTCACTTAGTTTCTCCAGAGAGAACCTAAATGTTTAACATTACAGATGTACTTAAGGGCATTGTGTATTAACCACAAGATAGACTATTATGAAGCTATTTGTGCTGTTTTTTAAGAGTTCCTAATGCATAGAAAATGTTTATGATACAATGCTAGTTTAAAAAAGAATGTAAATTACATTTTCAATAACATGAATAGGACAGAAATAGATGAAAATGTCAATAATGATCATCTGATGGTAATGAAATAATGGGTAATATCTATACTTTCTCCTTACTTTCATTTTTTTGCAGTTATCACGTATAACTTTTAAAATATAATGATGAACATAGTTTTTAAAAGCTGATTTTTTTTCCTGTTACCCATTGTGTGAACAACTTAAAATGTTTGACAATCAGCTAGAGGCACCGGTCTCTTCAATTCTCTGTAAAGAATAAAAAGAGTAGAGAAATTAAATTTAAACTGCTTTGGGAGTCATGTGGAATTTGAAAGCTTCAGAAATATTTATATTTATATGCTCTTTTTATATATATGGTTTGGAAAGAAAAATGATTTTATTATTTTCTTCTTTATGCTTTAATGTGTTTTCCACAATGACTATAATGAGCATGTTACATTTTTTTTTTTAAAAAAAGCAGTTTTAGGTTCACAGCATGTTACTTTTTATAATCAAAAAAATCAGTTTTATATATATATATATATGTATATATATATATAAATTGGTCATGGTGAGAATTAAACAATTAGGCACATGAAAGTTTATTTTTTTCATGTACTTTGGAAGTAATTTAAAAATTCATCATAATTACTGTATTTGGTTGTTTGAATAATAAAGTGTTTTTATGGAAGCATGATAGCTAACCTCAACCTGTTATATCGCTTAGTTGAAAACCACATGATTAAGATTTTCTTTTGCTTTCTGAAGGGCTAATGCAGGGAAGAGAGATGGAAAGAGATAGAAAAGGGCTCTTTTCCCCTTACTATCTTAATACAGAGTTGCCATATGACTATGTAGGGTAAATAGTCAACATGTGCTGCAGAGAATTTGAGAGGAGCAGAAGACCTTTGGTGCATTAGGAAAATTTGTTAAGAAAACAAGTATTACTCATTCCTAGATAATACTGAAAGGTACAGGAAGAGAAAATGGGGAGAGGACAACTGTTACGCCTCCTTGGTCCTCTTTGCTGATTTCTTTAAAGAGATTCCGATAATGCCCAATGAACTCCTGGTCCTTACTCCATTTTGCTCCCTCTTCTCAATTAATTTACATCTTCTTTATCCTTTGTCTAATGCTGTGTCTCACTATCTTTCTCTCTCTCTCTTTTTTTTTTAATCAATTTACATCTATGTTTATCTCCTCTATTTCTGGAATTTTCTTTTAATACAGTAGCTTTAGTTTCTTAGTGCTGTTATAACAAATTACCACAAACTAGGTGACATAAAACAACAGAAATTTATTCTCTCACAGTACTGGAGGTCAGAGGTCCAATATTAAGCTGTCTGTAGGGTTGGTACCTTCTGGAGGCTCTGAGGGAGAATCTGCTCCATGCCTCTCTTCTAGTGTCTGGTGGCTGCCAGAATCCTTGGTCTTTCTTGGCTTGTAGATACATCACTGCTATCTTCAAGTTGCCTTATTTACATGTTCCAGCTTCCTTTCTCTTCTCATATGAGGACAGTTGTCATTGGATGTAGGGTCCACCCTAATTTACGATTATCTCATCTTGAAATCCTTAACTTAGTAACCTCTGCAAAGACTCGTTTTTCCAAATAAGGTCACACTTTTAGATTCTGGGTAGACATATCTTTTGAGGGGCCACCATTCAACCCACTACAATAGGAGATCTTTTCTGGTAACATTTCTCTCTACTCTACAGCTATTTCCTCTCCCTAATTCCTGCTCTCCTTCTTACTCTCCTTTCTTCTGCTGTCTAGGACTTGGACCTATATTCTCTGCTGCAGAGTTTCATGGAACCCTACCCTGCTAGATGTACTGTATAGAAAGTGCTAAGGCTAAACCAGTTTGGGAAATGCTGTATTGTGTACCTTTCTGTTGGAAATTCATAACATACATTACCATATTAAGGGCCTGAGAAATCCTTCTGTCTTATTATTTCCTAAATTATGAAACTCTTTTTGGCATTATATGTACTAGAATCTTGTGAAACTGTGCTTGTGGCACACACTTTGGGAACTTCCATGGAACAGGTTCTTTCCACTAACTGCCATGCTCTGTTGGTGGTTTGCTTATTTTTAAAAACCCATTTTTTGCCTATCTCTGGACAAGTCTCAGTTTTCGTTTTTCAACTCCTTATTTCTTTGCAAAAATTATTATATTGTCTTTAAAATATCTACCCCATGTTTATGTAGGTAACTGCTAAATTCACGTCTCTAGATTTGACCTGTATCAGCTTAAAATATGTACATTTTCTATCTAGTATTAGTCTAGAATGAGCAATTGCTCTCTTTTTCCAAGTTTTTCTAGTGATATTTAAGACTCTTGTTTTATATTATTTTTCAAACAGCCTTGAAGCATTTTAAAAGAATTTTTACTTCAAGTTGGAGAGACAGAAGAAAGTAATCAGTCTAAAAACATTAATATTTATTTGGAAACCCATACATCTTCAAAGTGTTTTAATAAATGACTTCTAGAACAAACTATACTGTACCATTTAAGCTACAGAAAGAAAATGCAAAATGGCTGCGTATTTAAATACATAGTTCAGGCATTTAGGCTTCTCCCATTACTTATGGGATTTTCTGCACATTTTACATTGGTGTTAGAATTTTACAGGGTGTTGGGCAACAGCCACACTGATATTTCAAAGTCTCATTCATCTTTATGAATTTCATGTTTTATTGTTAGTTTTCTATACAACTATGATAACATTCCTATCTACAGGTCTACAGCAAATGGAAGTTTAACTTTTTAGAATAGCTTTAAAATGAAATTTAAAATAAGACTTTAAAAACATAAAAATATTTCTCTTTAAGAAGTAACATGCCTAAATTACAGTATTGTTCTGAACTATATAACACCAAAAGACTACCTGGTAGCTGAGAACTTTATTCTCTAGTCTTAAAAACTTTTAATACGCTGAAACCCTGACAAATTAATCAGAGTACCATAGAACTCTCTGCTCTTCAGAGTTTCCATTATTATAGATGACACATATATTTGGTTTTCTTTACATAGACCATTACTCCATTTATTCCATTGTTCTTGAGTCTATCTAATGAGCTTCTGGTTCTACCCATGAGCAGTGCTTTGAGTGTCTTGCCAAATTCTTACTGAATGCTGAGGTGTTTGCTGAGCTCAGTCTGACAGCTGCTGTTCTCATTTAATGATTTTACAAGGTACTCAGTAATTTACTTAACCCTTGGCTTGTTTGCAAGTAGTTTCACTTCTTACAATTTTATAAGTATGAAAAAAAGCCCTCTTCTCAACCAAATGAAGGGCAACCTTACCCTAGCTAAATAGGAAAATGTCGCCAAAACTGTTGATATATCTGTGCAATAGGGGGATCTTTAGAGATGGGGGTTAATTTTAAAAAATCAGAATGGCATTTGGGTAGTGATAAAGCTTAAATTTGAATTTAATTTCCCCTTCTTTCTCATAATGCCATTATTACAGAAGTTGATTAGAAGAACAGTGGCCAGGTTCCAAGGCATTTCTTTATAGAGATGAACCCTTTAAATTTTCCTCATAAGTAACCTGTGGATAGACTGAGTAGATTGTTCTGGACCCATCCAAAGTAGGTATGTTAGACTCAGTGAAATAATTATTTACTTTTATGACTGCTGAGAGATAATTCTCTATGGGTCTTTCTTGTGTCTGTACATCTTGTGAGCAGAGGCACTACTACCCTTTTGTTCCACACTAGATTTCAAGAATGTTTGAATGGAGAGTAACTTTGGAAGATATAGTGTCTCCCTCTTGAACAGACAGATTTGCTTACTTTTAGCATAATAAAGACAATTTCTCCTTTCAGAGCAGAGATCAAAGATCAGAGCAGGTTTATTACTGCCCATTATAAAACATTTGGGCTACCTAAGCTCAGGGTTCCTCAGCTGTGAGTGACATTAACCCATTGTGTGTACAGTATCCACCTGGCACATTCTGCATTGCCCTCATGGGACTTGAGGGGCAAGGAAATAGACACAATCTCAAAGCTTATTTGCTGTAAGTGTGTTCTATGTTTCTGATCCAGTAGTCTTAACTCAGATTTATCTAGGTGCTAATTCTTTAGGTTAATTTTCAGGAGCAATTCCACGTCCCCTTTTTCCAAGGTTTTGGGGGCTGGTTATAGCAGCCGCCTTGACTGTTTTACAGTACTCAACTCAGATGACTAACAAGGCTTTAAAAATTGAATGGTGCCAAAATTATTCCTTTTTCATTTTATTAGTCAGGATAGGCCATGTATGCTGTGATAACAAATCAATCCCCAAATCTTAGCAGATAAACACAACCAAGTTTTGTTTGTAGCTCAAATGGTGTTCGTTGAGATTAGATGACTCTCTAGGACAGCCACATACTTTATCCTCCACGTGATGATTGACTCAGACTGCTCCCATTTTTGGTGTTGCCACCTGAATTTGTGTACCCCTGATGATAGAGCAGGGGAAGAGAGCAAATGGACACCTCACCCTCACCCTCATATGCCTGACTCCCATCACTCAATCACATGGCTCTACCAAGCAGGAAGGTGGCTGATAATTGTAGGGAAAACCATAGAGATTCAGTAAACAATGAAAGTCTCTGTCACTTTTGTGGACATCCTTGCAAATATTTTTGAAAAGTAGATTGACTTGCCTACTTATTCTCATGCTAGTGATGCATTTAAAAGTTATTATAGTTTCATAA
The DNA here is from genome assembly GCF_041146395.1 of Eulemur rufifrons. Taxonomy (NCBI): domain Eukaryota; kingdom Metazoa; phylum Chordata; class Mammalia; order Primates; family Lemuridae; genus Eulemur; species Eulemur rufifrons. The sequence goes on along the minus strand of NC_090986.1, from coordinate 70,221,517 downwards.
TAAATTTCAGTAACTGGTATGTGTGAATCCCTCCTTCCTTTTAAAAAAAGTATCTTTGCTATTTTTGTCTGATTATTTTTCCAGATAAAACTCAAAATCATTTTGGGGCATTTAAAATTCTTTCAGAAGGATTTTTTTGTCATTCTTATTTGAATCAAATTAAAGCTATGAAGTAATTTAAGAAGAATGATATTTTATAGTATTAATCTCTACATATAGAAACAAGACTAATTCTAATTTTTATGCTAATAAAGATGTATAATTTACTCCATAAGATTCAAATACATTTCTAAAATAATTATTAATAGGCATTTTAGGTTTTTTTAAAAAATGTACAAATTTATGGGGTACATGTGAAATTTTTTACATGTATATAATGAATACATGTATATAATGAATAGTGATCAAGTTGGTATTTAAAGTGTCCATCACCTAAGCACAATACATTTTTGTTTAACTATAGTCCCACCCTACTCTGCTATCAAACATTGAATTTATTACTTCTGTCTACCTGTCTGTTTGTACCCTTTAACCTACTTCTCTTCATCTTCCCCCTTTTTCTCCAGTCACCGTTCCCAGTCTCTGTTCTCCATCTTTGCACTTTCTACCATGTGATCAAATTTTTTAGCTCTCAAATATAAGTGAGAACATGTGATGTTTGTCTTTTGGTGCCTGGCTTGTTTCATTTAAGATAACATCTAGTTCCCTCCATGTTGCTATAAATTACATGATTTCATTTTTCATAGCTGAATAATATTCCACACACACACACACCACATTTTCTAGTCCATTCATATGTTGATAGACACTTAGGTTGATGCCATAGCTTTGCTGCAATAACCAGCAAGTGCAGATATCACTTTATATTGATTTCTTTTCCTTTGCATAGAGATACCCAGTAGTGGAATTGTAGGTTTGAATGGTAGTTCTATTTTTTTTTTTTGAGAAATTTCCATACTGTTTTCCATAGTAGCTGTACTAGTTGAAAGAATAATACATATAATTAATATTAATATGATAATACCTGAAAAAGCTGTTTTGATATACCTCTCATAAAATGGGAATGTGAATAACTCTATTAATTGTGTAGCACATCCTTTGCAATCAGTTGGTTTCCAATGCTTTGTTTTCAATGGTATTGGGGGAAAGACTTGATTGAATTATCAGGTGGTTGATCATGAAATATAATTTTTGATTTTAGACCACTGTGTATTTTTGGTGAAATACAAAGAATTGCATGACATTTGCTAAACAAACAAAATTCATTTCATTATCATCTGTTTATATAACTAAAGTGTCCTAGTACTCTTGCCTATAAAAATAAAAAATTGGGAACCACTAAGTAGGAGGTGGCCGCAGAGGTTGGACGACCGCGGGCAGCGTGAGTGGCTGCGTGCTGTTCCTGCGCACTGTGGCGGTGGCGCGCGCCTGCCAGCCTCTGGTGGCCTTTACCGAGAGCCTGCGGGCGCTGTGCACCAGCCCGCCGATACGAGCTTTCGCCAAAGAGCTTTTCCTGGGCAAAATCAAGAAGAATGAAGTTTTCCCCTTTCCAGAAGTTAGCCGAGATGAACTCAATGAAATCAATCAGTTCGTGGGACCTGTGGAAAAATTCTTTACCGAAGAGGAGGCCCGAACATGACTGTCAGAGCTGGGAGACCCGGGGGTGCGCCAACATCCCAAAGGAGATTTTCCGTGGCAGCCGCAGCAGCATCCAGCCACCCCACAGGAAGTTATAACCCGGGGACCTCGCAAACATAGATGGCCCCAGATCCTCCTCTGCCCAAGGTGACCTCAGTGGCCAGGAAGGGGGCAGGACTGAGACGCATGATTGTGCGATGGTGGGCTCAGCTCAGGTCAGCCCCGACATGGGCGCTTTGTAGTCGCTGTCCATGGTGCTCGAGGGTAGACCCAGGTGCAGAGATGTGTTCAAAGACCAAATCATAGTATGTCAGAGCTGAGCGGGGTCGGGGCTCATTTACCCCAGAGCCTCATTTTGCTGATGGTCAAGCAGAAGCCCAGAGAGGGGAAGGGTTTCCCTGCAGGCCACACAGCAGAGGCAGAGTGGGAGGAAGCAGCCTGCAGATTCTGCTCAGACACAGCTCATTTCCTACCGAAGGTTCCTGCGTGACGCCCTCTACTCAGAGTAACGGCCAGTTCTGAGACTGCAGACAGGGATGTCCCTGAGGGTGTGGGAGCCACACAGCTGCAGGGCGGCCTCCCAGGCCGTGGTAGGTGAGGCCCTGGAGATCCATTCAGAAGAAAGTGAAACTGTGAAAACTAACCAAAGGCTAAGTCAGCCTTCATTATGCAGTTTGGGTGACATGAGGTTGACACAGTTAGAAACAGAACTCAGTGCTCTGGAATCAATAATACCCTCGTGAATCAAACCATGAAATGGGGAAAATTGTACTATATTTGGACAGCCAAATAACTTTTCTCTTTCTCTTCTAAAGAATCACAGTCTTACTTTCTTATCTTAAAAAGGTGGATCAAAAACTTGCCTTATGCAGTGATCCTTTTAATATAAGATTATTTTAAGTGGTTTGGTCCAAGACAGTCATTTCATCAGGGCAAATTGAGGTGGAGTCTGAGTATACCTGCACTTTTTTGATTTAAGTTGGAGTTGAGGGCTTTTAATCATGATGAGAGTCTGAATACCTATTTAATAGCCTCATTGCTCAGTATAAAAATTCACTGTATACATACATGTCACATTTAATGATTAGGCTTATGAAGTTGAATTAGAGAAAAAATTTCATTTACAAATTAACTCATACTGCAGTTATTAAGAATTAAAACATAATTGCTAAATTATGTCAGTGATATTACAAAGCTGGATGGGTATCTTGAGAATATTTAGTTGTGATGTCCCCAGCCTGGAAAGCTATTCTTGCCTTTAGGCAACACTATACTTCAACTAGTTTGAGTTATTTAGCATTTAGCATTTGTCAGTTTCTCTGTGGGGCAATTTAAAATTTTGCCATTTTTATTTATTTACTTTCCCAACAGCCACTTCTATGCTTCAAAAGAAAAAGAGAGGAAAGTTTTTTGTTTTTTGTTTTTTTTTGTGTGTGTGTGTGGGTGTGTGTGTTTGTTTGTTTTGGGCCCCTTTTTTGAGGCCACAGCTTGATGAAGAGAACTTCACCAGATTGTCTCAGCTCATCGCCTTCTCTGCCTCCCTCAAAATATATAGCCTTAGGTCTCCTCTACTGCCTGTTGTAGTAACGAAAGCCCTGAAATAATTAAAGTAAAAGTAGAAGAAAAATACATGATGGTTAAAGCTATTAAGGAGAGCTTAATAGAGACAAAGAAGAGATAAAGATGGCCCAACAAAAGAATAAATGACATCCCTGATGTAGAGAATTACACAGCTGGAACAGTAAATGTACTCAAGGCATATTATGAGAGAATTTTCCTGAATTGAAAGGAAAACTGCCTCTGTAGATTGAGAGGAATACTCTGTTCTAGGAAAAAGTGAAATATTAAGAGATATACCTATATGGACTCTAAACCAATAAGCCCTCATGATGATTAAATCTTATTTTGAACATGCATTTTCTCTTCTACCATTTGATTGCTGATACATTTAATTTAAATAAAGCATAACAAAACAAAATTCTCCAGCACATAATTACAGCTGATATTTGTGACTAACTTGGATCTTCCCAGAATGTTAGAATTTGAGCTAGTTAATTAACTGAGGAGGAATCAACAATGAAATGTTAAATTATTAGCTGGTAGTAATATTTGATGTATAGATTTAGTAACTGTATTTTCTGGACCCAAACTTGAGACATATAGTCTGACCAATAGGTTTACTTCTCTTTTAAAGTGTTCTTGCTGGTCTTTAAGCAAGAACAAACATGTTTAGAAACAGATTTACCTAGGAGTTGAGAAATCATGCCATTTAGAAATGCAGAGATAGGTAAATCATTACAGATTCACTCATTCAAAAATTCTTTGCTTGCTGCTTACTATACACAAGAGTCTGTGTCAGAATCTCTTCCACTAGGAGTCTTATGATCCTACACGGCAGGCAAATGAGCAGAGGCAGTTACAGTACTGTGTGATTAAGTAGCACAGTATGCTTAAGGGCCAAGGTATGCTTTCTCCTAGAGAAGCTAATGTCCAAGTAGAATTGTATTCAGAAGGAGACTCTTTCCATTATACCACATAGCCTCCTTGAAAAACTGGTTTTAAAAGGATATCTGTGAGGTTGAAATTTAACTGAGGAATTAACTTTTTAAATTGTTCCATAAATTTCTGTGTACAGTACACAAAAATTACAAAAAAGTTTAACTTTTTTTTTTTTGTACAAGTAAACTCTAATTTAGATTTCTCCACATGTAAGACAAGCCTTTCTTCTCCTTCATTCCAAGGAGTCATATAATTGAAAATAATACTATAATGGAGAAATTATTGAAGACAATTTTTCCTTCCTTAGTGTTCCTACAGTATATGGTTCATTCTCCTTCTATAGCACTTAGAGATTATATATAATCAGTTACCCACATGACTTGACACATCCTTCCAATACCTTCATCCTCCAAAGACTAAGTGAAATTTTGTAAATTTCAAGAAAAGGAAGGTACCATGTTTAATTTTGTATCTTATCACCTTATAGAGAGCCTGGCACATAATTAACTCTCAATAAATGTTTTTTAAATTAACTACTGAAAGATTGGATGAGTATGTAATTGAATATTAATACAAATGTCATGAGGCAGATAATAAAATGTGTGAGCCATGTGACTCTGAAGGAATCCTCAAAGTGGATTATTCAAGGACCAGTTCTTTGACACTTAAAACCCCCTTACTCATGTTGAAAATGTAAGAGTAGCATGAAAGAGTGGATCTAATAACACTACTACCAACAACAGGATAAAAGGACAGGCAGCCTACCCCAGAAGATCACTCCATGCTTGAGAATTGATAGAGGAAAGTGGTAGTGGAAGAGAAGTACAGCCCACATCACAGAAGCTGTGGCCAGGAGAACCCAAAGATGGGCCCACAAGAACCCAGAGGAGCCCACAGTAGAGAGAGTAAATTTTTGACACAAGAGACACGAAAAGTCCAGAGTTAATCCTAGGACCACCCATTTGCTAATTAAAAACTTTTCCATCCTGTCCCCTTGCCTTTCCTCCCTCTCACTGACTGGCTAGAAACTAATATTAGGGAGTCAAGAGGAAGTGATCAGAGAAAAAGATCACCATGTTATCCCCTTTCCCCAAATCAGAGACTCTTGTCAATTCAAGCCTTGGGCAGCCAGGAGATTGTCCTGTATTTCAATAAACATGAAAGTGTTGGTTACTACATTGGATTGAACAGATTACATTTCTGTAATACATTCAGGTGACTATAGAATTATTTTATATGCAAAGTGAAAAGAAAATCATCAGTGATTTCTGGTGAGGTTTTATCCAGTGGCAGGGAAAAGGCTTTCCATGTGGAAGCGGAAGACCAAAAATGTTCTGTTTTCATTATGTCTCTAGTTGTTTTTGTTCAATGTAATATAATTATTGTTACTTGTATCTTAGTAAATTTTCTGTCCTCCAAATTTTGGAAAATTCTTAGTGAAGAGATTGTGTGAATCTGATTCTATTTCTGTTGAAAAGGAAAATTATAACCCGTGTTCAGTTGTGTTGCTTTGATCACATAGGAAACACAGTGGGGATATCTGGGTGATTGAGTATGATAATTAAGTGGTCAATTTTCCTTTAGGCAGGTCAGGGGAAGGAGGCACCGACTGTTTATGCACCTGGTATATATCTTTTAAAGCTCTCTGGGTTCTGGGCAGACTCTGCAGTAAACTCCCCATCTTAGGTTTAAAGCATAGCTTCAACAACATTTTTGAAATTAAAATGAAAGACTAGGTGGGCAGTATTCTGGGCAATCATATTTTCCCTCAGTGTATTCTCTGGCAACTTTAGTTTAATTTGTAGACAAACTGTCTGCTCCAAAATTAAAATAGCAAAATATCTGTGGAAAAAGCATGTATGTACTGAGCCACGTGCCAACGGGCATGTGTTGCTCTGGGAATACCAGCAGGCTCACATTCTATCTGTCTCATAAAAGTGGTGCATGTTATCTCAGTGATTTCATCTCATGCCAACTTCTGGCCTTTATCTTTTGGAAATAGAAATGTAATTTTGGCAGCACCAAAATCAGATCCATTTCATGGGAGAAGATTGTCAGAAACCAAGTTCAAAACACTGATATGTAAAACCAAAACAACAATGTAATAATTCATTAAAAGAGAAAAGGAAAAAAAATCTCATGGGGAACGGAAAATTTGTAGCAGCATCAATGCTCTTTTCTGACATTGGAGGAAGAGGAAGAGGAGGAGGAGCAAAATGACTGAATAGAACCCTCCAGCAATCATCCCCCTGCAGGAACAACAAATTGAACAACTGTCCACACAAGAAAGTACCTTTATAAGAACCAAAAAAAAAGGTAAGTGATCACAGAACCTGGTTTTAACATAATATCAAGAAAAGAGACATTGAAAGGGGTAGAAAGGACAGTCTTACATTGCCTCCAGCATCCCTCCCCCATCCCCTGTCAGTGCTGCTTGGAGGGAGAAACTGTGTGCTTGGTGGAGGGAGAGTGAAGTGAGTGTGAGACTTTGCATTGGAACTCAGTACTGCACTGTCACACTGGAACACAAAACAGTGTCCATGCCCAGGGAGGAAGTATTTACCCGAGCCCTGGGCCAGAGGAAAACTCTCAGCCCCAGTGGGAGGAACCTGAGTCCTGGCTGACAATAGTGGCCTGGGGCCTGGAATAAATTTGACTGACAGACTGCAAAGACTGCAGTCTTTGGGCAAGCCCTGATGCTGTGCCAGTCTCAGAGATAGTGGACTTGGGATGTACACAACCCAGTGAGACACCAGCTGTGGTGGCCAAGGGAGTGCCTGCATCACCCTGCCGCCAGCTCCAGGCAGTGCAGCTTAGGAAGAGACTCCTTATGCCTGGGGAAAGGAGAGGAAAGAGTACAGAGGACTTTGTCTTACAACTTGGGGGCCGGCTCTGCCACAGTAAAATAAAGCGCCAAGCAGTTTCCTAAAGGCCCTGATTCCAGGCCTTAGCTACTGGACAGTATTTCTAGACCTACACAGGGCCAGACAGGAATCTGTTGCCTTGAGGGGAAGGACCGAATCCCAGCAGAATTTACCGTGTGCTAACTGAAGAGCCCTTGGGTCTTGAATAAACAGCAGCAGTAGCCAGGCAACAGTCACCATGGACCTTGGGCATAACCCAGTACTGTATAGGCTTCAGGTGTGACTAAGAGCAGTGCCAAATGTGGTGGCGACAGGAGTGCTCACATCACCCCTCCAACTTCAGGCAGCCCAACATGGAGAGAAACTTCTGATTAGGGGAAAGAGAGGAAAAAGTGAGAGACTTTGGTAACCCAGGAATTCTCCCCTATCTTGCTTAAACCCACCAGGATTGTGCCTCTAGGAGTTGGCAAGAATTGCAGCATTACTAGACTTTGGACATCCCCTAGTGTTGATATAGCTTCAAATTGTACTATGGAGCTATGGTAACTAAGACAGCATGATATTGGCATAAAAACTGACACATAGACCAATGGAACAGAATAGTGAACCCAGAAATAAATCTTTGCATTTATAGTGAACTCATTTTCAACAAAGGTGGCAAGAACACACACTGGGAAAAAGACAGTCTCTTCAATAAATGGTGCTGGGAAAACTGGATATCCATATGCAGAAGAATGAAACTAGACCCTTATCTCTTGCCATATACAAAAATCAAATCAAAATGGATTAAAGACTTAAATCTAAGACATGAAACTAGGAAACTACTAGAAGAAAGCATTGGCATCCAAGGCAAAAATGGACAATTGGGATCACATCACACTAAAAAACTTCTGCACAGCAAAGTAAACAATCATCAAAGTGAGGAGATAACCCAAAGATTGGGAGAAAATATTTACAATCTACCTGATAAGGGATTGATAACCAGAATACATAAGGAGCTCAAACAACTCAATTGAAAAAAAAATCTGATTAGAAAATGGGCAAAAGATCTGAATAGATATTTCTGAAAAGAAGACAAAACAATGGTGATCTAGCACCCCTTGTATTATCCTGGATAGATCTGGAGCCCATTCTACTAAGTGCAATATCACAAGTATGGAAAAACAAGCACTGTATGTACTCACCATCAAATTGGTATTAACTGACTTAACCAACCAGCACTTAAGTGCATATATAGTAGTAACAGTAGGGTGTTGGGCAGGTGGGAGAGGGGAGGAGGAGATAAGTATATTCACACCTAATGGGTGTGGTGCACACCGTCTGGGGGATGCACACACTTGAAGCTCTGACTCAGGTGGGGCGAAGGCAATATATGTAACCTAAACATTTGTACTCCCATAATAAGCTGAAATAAAAAAAAATAAAAAATAAAAATGAAAAGAAGACACAATGATGGCCAATAGATATAAGAAAAAATGATCTAAATCACTAATCATGAGAGAAATGCACATGAAAACTACAGTGGGATATTATCTTACCCCAGTTAAAATGGCTTTTATCCAAAAGGCAGGAAATAACCAATACTGGTGAGGATGTGGAGAAAGGGGAACACTTGTACACTGTTAGTGGTAATGTAAATTAGTTAGCCACTATGGATGACAGTTGGAGGTTCCTCAGAAAACAAAAAATAGAACTGCTGTATGATTCAGCAATCCCACTGCTGGGTATATGTCTGAAAGAAAGGAACGCTATGCTGTTCACAATAGCCAAGATGTGGAATCAACCTAAGTGTCCATCAATGGATGAATGGATAAAGTAAATCTGGTACATATATACGATGGAATATTATTCAGCCATAAAAATGAATGAAATCTTGTCATTAGCAACAGCATGTATGGAACTGGAGGACATTAAGTGAAATAAGCTAGGCATAGAAAGACAAACACTGCATGTTCCCACTCATGTGGGAGCTAAAAAAAAAACACATTGAACTCATGGAGACAGAGAATGAATGATGGTCTCCAGAGGCAGGGAAGTGTTGGTTGGAGCGGGGAATAAAGTATGGGTGGTTAATGGGTACAAAAATCCAGTTAGATAGAATGAATAATATCTAGTATTCATTAGCACAATGGGGTGACTATCGTTAACAATAATTTATTGTATATTTTTAAATAACTAAAAGAATGGAATTGGAATGTTCCTAACACAAAGAAATGAGAAGTGATTGAGGTGACAGATACCCCCAATTACCCTGATTTGATCATTACACATTGTGTGCCCGTATCAGAACATCACATGCATCCCATAAATATGTGCAACTATAATGTACCCATAATAATTAAAAATTCTGTTATCTTACATGGAGAAATAAACTAGTTTTTCCTAAAAAATAAAATATGCTCTTTTCTCCCTGTGGTCAAGAACTTGGGCAATAAAATTACAAGGCAGAGTTGCTTGGTGAGAAAGTCTCAGCACAAAGGAGTGTTGACTGTGGGCTCCTGCAGTCCCAGCAATGCTTCAGCGGAGTGGTGGTTATGAGGGTTTCACTTTTTATCTATTTGTTAGCTGCACAGTTGTTTTATGCAACCTTCTATATGTCTGATATATCACAAAAACAGATGTTAAGAAAAAGAAAAGAGCATACAGTATCCCAAATTGCAAAAGATGTTGTTATATATAAAGAAAACTGTAAGGAAATATATTAACATAGTAACACCAATTATCTCTAGTGGTATAACTATTATTATACTTTCTTTGTATAATAATTTTCAACAGTCAGAGTATTTAAAATTGTTGTATGTGTGTTTTGTTATGTTGAAATATGTTAGGTTCTTTTTATTTATTTGTAAAATCCTATTTAAAAAGCAGAAATGAGCTGAAAAGTTTTGAGCAAAGGAAGGGAATTTTATGAACATTTCTGTATGCCTTTAAACTTTACATAAAACTCCCTAAACGTTTTAAAAGAGTCATTGAAAGTGTGAAGAAAGAAAAGGAATGTATGGAAGCTTTATGCCTGATTGCACATGAACAGTGTGCTAATTTTAGTTCTGTGTTTACCCAAATCATTTTTTCTCATTCATCACATTTTTTAAAGGCTCACAATAGGTCCCAAGTAATGAAAACCATAATAAAATGAAAAAAAGGGGAATAGAATGTAGCATTCTAATATCTTTTAAAATGCCAAGGCTTTTATTTTCAGCTGTTGCAAATTTCCCTAGTATCTCAGCACTATGGGTAGAAATGGAATTCACAAATGAAAACAAATCAAGCCTCCTGACTGGCAGCCAACTTCTTCGCCTGGTGTGTGTTTTCCATTTCTCCATGGCTTATATTAATATTAACACCAATTGCATTTATGTATACTTCTTTCTTCAAATAGCACAGCCCCAAGCCTGCAGATCTAAATGTGGGTAGGATAAACAAAAGCTAAGAAAGGAATTCTTCAAAGTAGTCTTTATGTTGGGTTGTGCTCCTGCTGCCTAGTTAGTTTGCTCCCCAAAGGTTGAAATGTCAGGGCATTTCTGAGCCCTGTGGGGCCCCTGCTTCTGTGCATCTCAGGTTAGGCAGAAAGCAGACCCCTACCTGCTGGGACTTCCTTGCACTGAGACAAGCCCTTGCACCTCCTGGTCTCCTCAAGGAGTCTGGCTATTTGGAGAACTTCTCTCCTCCTCCTTAATTCAGTTTTCTCTACCACAACCTTGATGGTAAACAGTCAGAGCAAGACTAGTCCAGAGCAAAGAAGGGAGTGGGAGTTACAAAGTGTGTAAGGACGACAGAGAGAAGAAAAGAAGAAAAGAAGAAAAAGAAAAAGGGAGGGGCTGATGGGTAGTTTATCTCATCCTGGGCTCCCTTCCTTTAAGCAATGATTCTTGCAATTATTTTAATTTTCAGGGGCTGACTCTCATGTCACATGAGCCAAAGATGTAAATACTAGCTGCAGATATAGATATAGATAGATACGCTTGAAAAACAAATTTTAAAAAACCTTCCAACAAAAATAGCCTAGTACATTTAATGGCAAACATGATGGCATTATATTGTATGGTAATTTGGAATCAGTGATAAGCAATTCATAAAAGCTACTGTAATTTCCGTTATTTTTGTCATATATCATTTACTTTGTGACTTCTCTAGCCTCTGTTACTATTGTCAATATTCATAGTATTCCCTGAATACTCTGTGACATTTAATCATCCTATGTGTGCGCATACACATACACACACCACACATCACACACATGCTTTCATGGCCTCTATTTCTGCTCTCCCACATTTCAGAGCATCGCCCTGTGCCTATGCATCTAAATTCTGCTCCCGCTGAGGGTCTCTGCTACATGTTGGGAACCCTGGAGATGCTCAATGGTTTGGGGGACCAGAAACATAGATCATGGTACTGTGAACCCCTTCACCATAGAAACCTCATCACCTTACTTCAGGAGTGAGAAGGGACTCAGGTGACCTAGTGGCACGGGAGAGAGGGCACGGTTCAGGAGAGTAGGGAAGATGGACATCCCAGTCAGGAAAACAGCACAAACAATGAGCAGGAGATATAAGAGTTTGGCCTGTTCAGATGACATTATGGGTTGAACTATGTTTACTTTCCTCCTCCCAAGATATACCTTGGAGTCCTAACTCCCCTTACCTCATAATGAGACCTTATTTAGAAATAGGGTCTTAAAGAGGTAATCAAGTTAGAATTCAGTCATTAGTGTGGGCCCTAATCCAGTATGACTGGTATCCTTATAAAACAGGGGAAATTTGGGTCCAGAGACAAACTAGCCTAGAGGGAAGATGTTGTAAAGAGACACCGGGACAATGTCATGTGAAGACAGAGGCAGAGATTGGAATTACGTCACCACACGCCAAGGCACATCTGGGGCTACCAGAGCTGGAAGAGGCAAGGATCACTGTAGCAGGGGCAAGGTGGATGGCCAGGGAGTAGAGAGAGTGGAGTGCTTGGGCTGGGGAGAAGGGGGGATTGCAGATTACTTTAGAAGGGTTGTTAACATCAGTGGGAGCTGAGGTGAGGCTGAGTCAGCCAGGAAGTGCCCGCAGAAGTCACCAAGCAGATAGAAAACCATGAGTAGCCTCAGGAGCAGACCTCTGGCACAAATGCCCAGTAGAGTAAGAGCACCCGGTGAAAAAGCACATTGCCCTGAAACCAGAGGAGCTGGAGGATCACTGTAGGTGACACAAGCCACAGCCCTCCCTGATACACCCCTGGAATATCTTAGGGAACCAAGCTAGGGGAGAGGAAGACTGTTGGAGAGACTGAGTAGGTGCATTCATGCACTAGCAAAAGGGACAGTTTAAATGAGCAGATTTGACTAAGATTTAAATTGGACTGAACATTTATCTTCCTGTGCTCCTTTTTTGCCCTACTTCTAACCGCAGGTTCAAAATAGTTGTTTGGGAGATCAGGTGATATAAGCATAAAATTAAAATTAAAAAATTAAAGTTCCTCTGCATATATGAGTTGCATTTGATAGTATCTGATGTACTAATTTTGCAAGTTGAATTTGATTTCCTTAATTGCTAGTGAGGCTGGTGATTTTCTTTTCCATTCTATGAATTCCCTAGTCATGTACTTTGTCCTTTTCTTTATCAACTTCCCTGACTTTTTCTTGTTGGATTGAAAGATTCCTTGACATTTTGGATACTAATACGCTGTCAATTCTAGATGTCACAAATATCTTTTCCCAAGTGGTGTATTGAATTTTCTTCAATGACCTTTATTTAACAGAAATCTTTAAAATAGTCAAACCTTTATAATTTATATATCCTGTTGCTGTTGTTTAAGAAATTCCTTCCCACCTGAAGTTTGTAAAGGTATTCCTCTGTGTTTTATTCTATTAGCTTTGTAATTGATATTTCACATTTAGACCTGTGTACATTGCTGCACAAGGGCCTTTCTGCTTGTTTTCTTTGTTCATCACGGGCAACTTTGCCTACCCCAAATCCCTGTCTCCCTTGAAGCCTGCCTTCTATAATTCTCCTCTTTCTATTGATTTAATTTATGGATTATGATCTAGTCTGCTACAAATCTGCTCACTGTATAGATAGCCAGCTGGAGCATGGCAAACTGTCTTGTTAAGTACTTACTTGCTAAGAGAATTCCTTTGCCCATAAGCAGCTGTTTTGGCTCACTCAGATGTTTAAAAATATAGATTTGAGGTTTGGTTTTTCAAGATTTTGCAGGCAGGGATACTAACGTGCTGGAAAAGTGGGAAAGGATACAAATAAGTAATTTATAAAGGGTAATCAAAATAAACTCTACTGAAGAACTATTTTTTAAAAAAGCATCTGGGAAAGCCCAAGTGCCAGCGGTCAGAGCAAATGAGCTTCTTGCAGCATATACATAGAGTGTGGTCTAAAGCAGTGGTCTTCAACTGGGGTGATTTTTTTCTCTTCCTCCACTCCCCTACCCACTGGGGACATGTGACAATATCTGGAGTCATTTTTGGTTGTCATAAATGGGGGAGGGGAGGTATGCAGAGTGTCACTACTGGCATATTGTGGGTAGAAACCAAGGATTCTGATAAATATTCTTCAATGCACAGGACAGCCTCCCACAACAAAGAATTATCTTGCTTCAAGTGTCAATAGTACCGTGGTTAAGAAATCCTGATTTAAAGCATCCACTCAGAACTTGAGGAAATAGAGACCCCCCCTCCAAGTAGATGAGATAAAGTGATATGATGGTTAATTTTATGTGTCAACTTGAATGGGCTAAGGGATGCCCGGCTAGCTGGTAAACATTATTTCTGGGTGTGTCTGTGAAGGTGTTTCCAGAAGAGATTAGTATTTGAACTGACAGACTGAGAAGAAGATCCATCCTCATCACTGTGGGTAGGCCTCACACATGGAGGGCCTGAATAGAACAAAAAGGCAGAGGAAGGACAAATTCCTTCTCTCTGCTTGAACTGAGCCATCCATCTTCTTTTGCTCTCCTGATATCAATGCTCCTGGTTCTTTGGCCTTTGGGCTTATACCATCAGAACACCCACCTCCAATTCTTGGTTCTTTGGACTAGAGCTGGGACTTATACCATTGGCTCCCCTCGTTCTCAGGCCTTTGCAATTGAACTCGAACTGCACCACTGGTTCTTCTCAGCCTCCAGCTTGCAGATGGCAGATCATGGGACTTCTCTGACTTTATAGTCAAGTGAGCCAATCCCTCATAATAAGTGCCTTTCTACATATCCAGTTAGTTCTCTTTCTCTGGAGAACTCTCACAAATTCAAGTGGCAATTGCAAGAATGAGGGCAATTGATTTGTAAGTGTCCCTAAGTTGGAGGCTGTGGGAGGTGAGAGAGTGCTCTTTATGAGGGACATAGCCTTATTTAGAAGCAGAAATTTTAAGACTGAAAGGGCTAAACTCCACCTAAAGCAAAAGCATGTACATGTGGTTATTTATGTTAAACACATGCTTTTGGATCACTAGAATAGTCTGCACGGGATGACTGTAGTCATGCTGCCTCCTTCTGAGAAGCTTCAGAGTGCTTGCCACCTGCACCAGTCTCTTTCTGAGCGATTCTCCATGCACATGTTAGCTGTGTTCTATTCTTTAAGAATCTCCTGTCTCTACCCTTCCCAATACTGGCCATGGCTAAATTCCACCAGACAGGGATACGAACCCTGAAACGCTTCCATCTGTAAGGTTTCCAGGAGTCAAAATATGACCTTTGGCACTTCGTAAATGGCAGCCTGATCAAATCCGTTATTGCTGTGGTCCCCAAGTGCTGGGCTGTGGACCAGTACCGGTCCATAGCCTGTTAGGAACTGGGCTGCACAGCAGGAGGTGAGCAGTGGGCTAGCCAGTGAAGCTTCATCTGTATTTACGGCCACTCCCTATGGTTTGCATCACTGCATAAGCTCTGCCTCCTGTCAGATGAGAAGCGGCATTAGATTCTCATAGGAGCATGAACCTTACTGTAAACTGCACATGTGAGGGATCTAGGTTGCACATTCCTTATGAAAATCTAATGCTTGATGATCTCAGGTGGAGCTTAGGCAGTGATACTAGCACTAGGGAGCGGCTGCAAATACATATTATCATTAGCAGAGAGGTTGCATTATGGTGAGTTGTATAGTTATTTCATTACATATTATAAAGTAATAATAATAGAAATAAAATGCACATTAAATGTAATACACTTGAATCATCCTGAAACCATCCCCCATGACCCAGTCTGTGGAAATTTGTCTTCCAGAAAACTGGTGTCTGGTTTCAAAAAGGTCAGGGACCACTGCATTATTGAGAGAGTGTGAATTCTGTACCTTTAGAGAGAGACTTAGTGGCTATGCAGGAAGAGGAAGTAGCATTTTTTCTTATGTGTTAAATTAAACTGAAGTAATTAGAAAATGGGTCAAAATCTAAGATCATCCAGGGTCAGTTCCATAGGCTCAGATCTGCAGGAGAGCAGAGGCAGAAATCACAGGACAGCATCCCAAGAGCCAGGTTAGAGGCACTAAAAGGGGAGAAAGAGAACCAAAGAGAGAGAAAATAAACGGAGTCCCATGCTCAGGTTTGGAGCTCAGGGTGGGAAGTGCTGTCCTTTGCCTTTTCTTTAGGCACTGTCCTTGAGATGGGTAGGTAAAGACAGGCTTAGCCAGTACATGGCTGCTGGCTCCTAGGCTGAGCAGGGTTCTGCCCATGACTGTGACTTTGGCAGCAGACAGCCCGCTGGATGCTCTGGGATGTCTGCCTGGCTCCATAGGAGACAGCCTATGCACTGTCTGCTGGACCACATCGTGGAAAAATATTTCAGAAAAGAATTACAATTCTTTTATTACAATAACAGGTGCTGAGGGCCTAGACACAACTGCTCTCTTACTCAGTAGGTGAGATAAATTCTTTGGTTTTCACAAATATTATTGGACTTGCCAGGTTACTGAATATTGCTAACAATTCTAGAATACTGGTGATGACTCTCAACTTTAGATACTAGGTGGCATCATTGTCATTTATTGAGTGTTTTCTATATGACAGGCATGGTTCTAAATTCTTTACGTATATTAACTCTTTTAATCCTAATATAGACCCTGTGAATTTGGCATTATTTTTATCCCCATTTTACAGCTTTAAAAACTGAGATATAAAGAGATTATGCAACTTGCTCATGGTCACACAGCTAGCGAGTGTCTGATGGGGGTAAGCACCCAGGCAAGTCTATCTCTAGAGCCTGGGCCCTAAACCTCAGCCCTCTTGCCTCCCTGACTGAAGCATCTTGGTATTCATGTCCATCTGGCCCCGTGAAGTACAGGGGGTCTCCTCCCCTATCTCATGGGGTGCTTAGGCGTGCTCACGTTGGCTTTCAGGTTGAGGGGACAGAGCCTTTCCCCACCAAGCCATTAGGTGTTCAGAGGGAATCCTTAATGTGTTGCTGGCTCTCCCTTCCACAACAATTGGGTAAAGTATTTTGTGAAGGTAGAGAAGTCCCTACTCAAATGCAGACAGTGTGGCTAGCTGGCTAGGACTGTTCAACAACAAAGCCTCTAGACTTGCACAGAGGCCACAGCAGCAGTTCTTGTCTTGGTCACTTGCCAGCACCTCCCAAAGCAACACCCCATTTTTGGAATTCTGTTAGCTTGGGGGCCTTTTGCACTTAGGTTCCTTCCTCTCTCTGCTTTCCCTCCAATCCTTCCCAAGCTCCCCCCTTTCTGCTTTTCCCTGGTTTTATTTCCCTTTGCAAGAAACCTATTCTTTTTCTTTTCTCTCATAACATTGACCTTGATATCTAATCTGGAAGCTCTGTAATCTCTCATTCAAAATTGCTTCCAAAAACAATCACAGAAAAACAGAAAGCCCGACTTCCCCTCCCTTTAGGTAGAGAGGTTTCCTTTTTGGAAACCCAGAGCCTGGTTCTTATTCTCCGTATCTGAGAGCAAAGGTTCAAATTCCATTGAGGGAAAGGTTGTCCTCCTTAGCCAAAACAATAAATCCATGGAATACAATTGAGGTTTCATATTTAAAAATAGGTTAAACATTTGTGTCTAGTTACAATTGGTTAACTGAAAGCTAGAAGGAATCTTAAAATCTCTTATGCCTCTTAATGAGACAGCAATTAGAGCAGTTCAAACAGTTCCTATTTTACAATACTCTAAGAGAAAGGTAAAACAATCCTGAATAATGAAAAAAGTTTGAAGTCATATGGTTTGGAGTTCAAATCTTGATTCTACCACTTGAAATTTATGAGTCTTAAATAAGTAACTTAAAATTTTCTGAGGGGTGGCCTAGGGCACTGATTACAATCACCTGTTGGTAAGTTTTAAAGAAACTGGGGAGGAGGACAGATACTCCTTTCCCTGATAAATCCCTCCCAGTGAAAGGGGCATTAGTTTTATTAGCATATAACCTCATTCTGCCCCTAGCATCTCTCCAGGTGAGCAGGAGTAGCTTTTGGATAGTGGGTTAGGGAGAGAAAGTGGGCTCAAGCTCAAGCCTTTCTTCCCTCTCCGTTCTCTTAGACCCTCTTCCATGCCTGACTGCACCTTTATGTTATAGTAGGAGATTTTACAGATTCAGAGGCCTGGACTGGTCACTGGTGCTCCTGTGCCCATGACTGATGGGTAAATTTGACTAATCACAGGGCTCAGCACACTTAGCCACGTTTTCTCATGAAGGCTTCATCAGTGATGAAGGTGATATTTTCATCTCTTTCTGCCTTAACTGTTTCACTTTTTAATTGGTTCTGACTTTTGGCCAGGAAAAGGGGAAATATTTATTCAGTCTCTCAAATTCTAACAGTCAGTATGTTTATAAGTGAACAGTTCTTAAAAGGACTTTACAAATTTAGTTCTCTCTCTCTTTTTTCCTCTTTCTCTCTCTTTTGGTTGACTATTCTTCTGTCTAAGAAGTCTGACAATCAGTGAGTTCTGACATATGTCTAAACCAGTCTTTTCTGCCACAGCCTGTTTCCTCTTGTTCACTTTTCAGAGCAAATAAATTGATGGTGGAAGGAGAACAGCTGGTTGCAATTTCTTTGAAGATTTCTTAATCAGAAAGTTCCCTGGTTTATTTAATTTGGCTGCTTTTTAGGGCATGATTGTTTAGATTGAACATTTAAATAACTTTCTTGAAACTTCCACCAAAGATTTGAAACCCAAAGGGAATGAACTTATAAACTACAAATGTTAGTGAAGATGAAAGCTAGATCTTAAAAATAACGAAATTAAAGATCCTACACAGTGTTTCGATGCAGGCTTTATATAGACTCAGAAAACTAGATATATTTGTCCTTGAGGAACATTGTTCCAATACAGGGGAAGGAGGACAGAAAGTGAAAAACAGTTATTACTGTATCATTTGGACCATTGTTTCTAGGTTTATTCCTATGCCATAGTTGAAACTTTGTTTATTACACTGCTTTGGTTTAAATTTTTGTCTTAATTTAAATGCTTCTCACCATTAAAACTTAATTAATGCACACATAGCCTGACTGTGTTTAGGTCAAGTGAAATTAAGAAGTAATGGGAAAAGCTCTATAATTGAGGATAAAACAGATTTTTTATTTGGATTTATCAAGTTGACTGCAATTGCTCACATTTATGTTGTAAATTGTTAGTACTCAATTGACTTTTCACAGATACAAACTAAATGAGAAAAGAGCAGAAAACATAATGTCACACAGGGACACTGAGTGTTAAAATTCCTATATTCTATTGTTCTCTCTCGCTCCGCTGAGTTTTAGCCCCTCCAACCTGGTCTCCACACAGTTTGCAAAGTGATTTTTATGAGTGTTAATCTGTTTATTTTACTCTCTGCCTTAAAGCTCTTCTGTGACTTCCTGTCTCCCACAGGGTCAAGTTCCAGTTTGTTAGCTTTGTAAAAAAAAAGCTCTGTAGGAACTGACCAGCTGACATCACCACATCCTCCCCCAATCTTTAGATTGCAACAATGTTGAAGGATTTATGGTTCCCAGTATTCATTGTAGAAAGGAAAAACGTCCTTGGTTCCTTTAGTTAGTAGGGTTTTATGGTAAGGATATGAGGGGAGATACAGGAAACCTGGCAGTCCCTGAGACAGCCGTGCAGGGAACAGGAACTGTGTTGTCCCAGATCAGCCGCATTTGCTCAACAGCAACCCGATAGTCAGCTCCTCAGACAAGGGAAACTGTGGCCTGTCTTCCAGGGTCTACAGTCTGGTCTCAGCTTCCTGTTTCTGTTTTTTATTTCTGGCTCCTTCTTCCTGCTTTCTCCCTGACTGCTTTTTCCATGGTCTCTGTCTTGTCTCACCATCTCCATGTGACCAGCAGAAAGCATAGTGCAAGAACAGTAACTGGGCATCCTCTCTTGGGTGACCTAGGCAAGGGCCTTCCCCAAAACATCTCTGGTTTGGTCACTTGGTAATGGGACTCAAAGACAAGATTGATGACTTTCCTACCAAGGGACTCGTGACCAGATATTGGGCCATTGGGGGTCCCAATGGGCAGCTCTGCTAGAGTTTGCATGATGACAGCCTCAGTGACAAGAGATATTCCCTCCTCTCCTCCCAATGAGTCTGGAGATGAATTAGAGACTCCATCAACCTTTACCCAGACCTCTCAGCTTTCAAAAGTAAACAGAATAGGAGTCAGTCTGAGGTCCTTCTGACCCTAGTGGGGACCAGAGTTCCTATGCTAAGGTCAGGGGTCAATTGTACTTCTTGGGCTTTTTAGATACTGATGCACAGGTGACTGTGATCCTCACAACCTTTGATACTAAGATGGAATGTCTATAGATATGTGTTGGGTCTAGACCTACTTATTTTTAAGGATTTTTCATGGCGATGACAACCAACATCTTAATTTATCAATCTAGTTAGAAATAACATCAACTCATTTCAGTTGTATACAAAAAATTTGCTCCTATAGTGCTCCATGTCTTTGCCACTTCTTTGTGCTATTATTTTCATTAAATTACATCTCTAAATATTACAAGCCCATCAGCAGTTTTACAAATATTGCTTTATGCAGTTTTCTTTTAAATTATATAAGAAAAGAAAACAGTTTCAAATGAAAAATACATTTATACTATATTTTACATTTACCTTTGTAGATAACTTTACTAGTGTTTTTTTTATTTATTTGCATGGATTCAAGTTTGTGTTCACTATCTTTCATTTCAGCTTGCAGGACTTCCTTATTGTTTCTTATAGGGCTGCAAATCTCTCAATGTTTGATTTATCTTGGAGTGTCACAATTTCTTCTTTGTTTTTGAACAAAGAAAAATACAGTGTCGAATCTTATCAATGCAAGCAAGAACTTCTCCTAGGAGGTTGAAATGTTCTCTTTTCCAGAGTGTATGCTTTCTGGCTTGCAACCTGGTGGTCTCCTCTGGGTGTCAATTTAGCTCACTGGCCACATGGTGCATAGTTATCAGCCCTTTGCAGCAGTATTGCTTTGATGGATATTGCATTCTTGGTGGTCTTTTTCTTTCAGCACTTTGAATATGGCACTGCCACCCAACCTTCATTGTTTCTGATGAACAGTCAGCTGTAAATCTCATTAATGATTTCGTTTCCATAATGAGTCGCCTCTCTTGCTGCTTTGAAGGTTCACTCTTTGTCTGCTTTTTGACAGCTTGATTATGTTGTATCTCAGTATCAATCTCGTCAAGATTATCCAACTTGTGGTTGAGCTATTTGTAGGTGCAGGTTAATGTTTGTTATCAAATTTGGGATGTTTTCAGTTATTATTCTTCAATTATTTTTCTGTCAATTTTCTCTCCTTTTGGGACTCCTGTTATGTGTTTGCTGGCATGTTTGATGGTGTACCACTGGTCTCTGAGGCTCTTTTCATTCTTCTTCTTCCTCTTCTTTTTTACATTTTGCTAAACACAGGATAATCTCAATTGGCCTATCTTCAAGTTTCTTGACTCTTCTTTCTGCCAACTCAAACATGCTGTTGAGTCCCTCTTGTGAATTTTTCAATTAAATTATTGTACTTTTCAACTTCAGGATTTCTATTTGTTTCTTTTAAAAATAACTTCTGTCTTTTTGTTTATATTCTCTGGTAAAATATCATTCTCATACTTTCATTTATTCTTTAGACATGGTTTCTTTTATTTCTTCCTAATAGCTAATTTAAAATCTTTGCCTAGTAATTCTACAACCTGTGTTTCCCAAGAGACAGTTTCCATTGACTGTTTTTTTTTTTTTTTTTTTTTTTTTGAGATAGAGTCTCACTCTGTTGCCCAGGCTAGAGTGAGTGCCGTGGCGTCAGCCTAGCTCACAGCAACCTCAAACTCCTGGGCTCAAGCAATCCTCCTGTCTCAGCCTCCCGAGTAGCTGGGACTACAGGCATGCACCACCATGCCCGGCTAATTTTTTCTATATATATTTTTAGCTGTCCATATAATTTCTTTCTATTTTTAGTAGAGATGGGGTCTCGCTCTTGCTCAGGCTGGTCTCGAACTCCTGAGCTCAAACGATCCGCCCACCTCGGCCTCCCAGAGTGCTAGGATTACAGGCGTGAGCCACCGCGCCCGGCCTCCATTGACTGTTTTTTTTAATCCTGTGTATGAATTGTACTTCTTATCTTTTGTATGTCTCTTAATTTTTTATTGTTGAAAACTGGACGTTTTTAAATAATATAATGAGGTAACTCTGGAACTAATATCCCTTCTCTAAGATTTGTTTTTATGGCTGTTTTTTTTTGTACTTATTGCTGCTGGTTTTGTTTGTTTAGTGACTTTCCTGAACTAGTTTTTTTAAGTTTCTATTCTTTGTCATGTGTGGCCACTGCAGTCTCCACTTGATTAAGGTTATGGTAAGCTAATGATTGGACAGAAATGTTCTTAATACCTTACTCAATGTCTCCCAACCTTTGTTGAGAGCCTTTGGTGTGCAAACTGGAGCCTTCAGTTCTTCACTTTTCTGCTAGTTTACAACTCTGCTTTAGCTTTTATTTTGCTTTTACAGAGACTCAGGTCAACCTGAGGTGAGAAATTAGGATTTTCTTAGGTGTTTTCTGGCTATGCCCATAGTTGTACTGTTCTTTGTTCTTTTATGTGATGGTAAGTCAGGTGTGTCCACAAGAGGGAATACGGGACAGACTCAGAAAAACAAAGCTTGGTGTACTAGAAACAGGAAGCATGGCATGCCAGGCAAGGCCAAGTGAGGAACTAGTATTTGGCAAACTCACAAAGTAATAGACGTGGGATGTTTCCTCTACTTCAGTGTACCATATATATCTTCCCCTCAGTGTCTGTTCTGAAAGATGAAAAATGTCCAGCCTCATAAAGGAATTTACCCTAATTCATCAATGCAATATGGTACCTCCTTGCTTCCCCATTTATTTCTTCCTACATAACATGTTTTAACAGCCTTCCAGAGATAATTTGTTTTAGTTTTCTAACTCAAATGAGGGGTTCCAACAATGAAAATATATCAGGTAAGGCGGATAAAAAAGGTGAAAAGTGCCAAGGCAATTAAGAGGGGAAAAATATTAAGATAATTGAGACTTCTGTCATGTCTCGCAAATCGTACTCTTCAGGTTGTTGGCTTATTCCATTTATGTTTAAGGCTAGCCCTATGTAGAAACTCCCTCTCATAACCTAAAGTATAACTTATTCTTTCCAAATAGGAAACTATAAATAATTTTGAAAATGGATCTATCAAAATCTCAAATTAATGCATTAGCCAAACTCAAATTAAAACCACTCTAGCAAGCCACATTATGCAATTGCCAATGAAAGCAGCAGGAAGTGCCAACGGTTGGAGAGGATCTGAGGCATTCTTACACTTGATTGGCACTGTTATTTGTTTCTAATCACTCTGGGAAGTGGTGCAGTGGAAAATAAGCCTGAGAAGAAATGTGCCAGAACAGCCAAGGCAGCCTCTGGGAACAATCAAAGCAGGCTAAGCTGAAAGATCCCCGGTATTCCTTAAGGACACTCTGTACTGCCTCCCTGAGATGTCACTTCACAGAGAGAGGGCTTGCTTTCTTCCACTTCAGATTTTATGTTGGTTTATATCCACAGATTATCTCCACCAGAATTTTAAATGCCTCATGTGAAATGCCTGCAAAGGAGTGATTGTCACTGTATTATCCTGTATCTGAACAGTGTCAACGGAAAATTTCCCTAAGCTTGGTAAGTGTCCAAGGTTTGAGTTTGATGAAAGACATACACACAAAGATGTAAAGGGAAATGAAGACCATTTGCTGACATACTGGTCATATAGCTGTTAGTCCTTTAAATTGTTCCCTAAAAGCATGCATTGAAATATTAAAGAAATCAATTAAAACTGATTTTAGAAGAACTATTATGATATCAAGTGGATTATTTTAATTTACTTAATAGTATGATTCAAAGGAACATAAGTTTCTAAAAATTTTTCCACAAAATCCATTTTTTAAAAGTTATAATTGTCTTTATACTTGTATTCTGATGTTGTGTACGGCATAGTGGAATAAAATGAGTCTGGATCATACTCAGTTAAAAATATAATTCTAATGTCTTCTTTCCTATAACTCCTGGAACAAGTTACTTAACCTTCTATCAGTTTTTTTCTTCTTGTGATGTGGTTAAGTATTTAATCATATTAAGTAAAATCATTTGTGAAAATATTAGCTTAGTGCTTGACACAAGTGGGCACTTGATAAAAGTTATTGTGAATCTGAATCTAATCTCTATTGCTCCTCTGTCCTCACCTCCATGGATCATCTAAATGGCAGGTAGAAATCTTGTTTCAAATCACCTTTGTAATTGTAGATGGCCTTATTTACTACCAATTGTTACTTTTAGGAAGCATACTTCTTCTGACCCTTTGAAAAAAAGAAGAAGAGTAGTAAAAAGCATATATCCAGTACATACTAAGTTGTAGGAGTCAGGAAGACAAATATTTATTGGTATCTAACTCATATTGTTAGTAAGTGCCTGAAGCATGGTAGATTGTAGATAGTCTGCTACGCGATAGGCCCAGTGCCAGGCTCTTTGCAAACTGCTGACAGTGCGGAAACCTCCTTTCCACGGGCTCCACGTGGAGAGAGTTTCACAAGAATAAAACTCTTGGTGGCTTATCCAACTCTCTCCCTCAGCGCTCTGAAGGTGATTGGTGAGTTTGGAAAGAGGAATTTTGTATATGTAGCCTAAATCTTTCCTTTACTCAGGATCTGCCTGTAGAGAGCATGCATTCTTCTATGACCTTTTTTCCATTCCAGTGGGGAGGACTGCAGTCTTCAACACTGCCTATAACTGAGTGGTAACTGTTTAATTTGAAGATCCTGTGTTAGGAAGCTCACGATTACTGAACACTTAAGCCACATCCTTGAACCCATTAGTAATAAAAGGTATTTTGTTTTCCTTCTGCCTAAATCCTGCATCAATCTCTCAATCATTTCTCAGATTGGGAGAGGAAAAGTGGATTTCATTTATTGCCTTTTAAAAACCTCAATGTACATTTAACCCACATATCTGCTGACTTGCTAGCTTCTATCCACATAATAGCAGAATCTCAATAAATCCCCTAGTTATTTTCATGTATTTTAAGAATTGTATCTCACAATGTCCACACTGTAGATGTTGTTTCTTGGTGCCCAGTCTTATTCTTACATTCTAGCTCCCAAGTATATAGAATTGCTACCTGAGAAGGTTCATTATTGTCACTGCACATCATGGTTTACTGGTTTACTGCAAGAAAAATATCCCTTCAGAAACTACTTTTCTTTAAACCATAGCCATTGAGTTGCCAAAATATTGTGAGCTTCTGGGCAGTAGTGAAAAGAATGACCTTCTCCTCAATTCTATGCCTCAACTTTTAACAAATCTGAAGTCCCACAGAACCTCTCCTTTGGTCCAATATCTTACAGAATCTTTCATCTTTCATTAGTGGCCTTGCTCCACTAATTATAAGCACTTAAACATAGAACAAATATTCTGTCAGGAACAAACATAGCATCCCTGCCTTCCTTTTCCTCTCATAGTACAAGACTCAAATCATAAATTCCCTTCTCTTATTCTACTTACAAAACACAAAGTCATATGCATATCACTTGCTGCAAATGGTTATCTGGGGTGTGGGTGTCAGAGTGAACGTTGATGAATACTGGCCTGGTGATGTAGCACAATTTAGCCTGCCTTAGGCCGTAGATTGTGTATCTTTTGTTGTTATTTCTTTTCTGTCTTCTTTTAAACACTCTTGGTTATTTACTACTATTATAGAAGACAGGTTGTATATGTATCTTTATAACCTGATATATATTTTTATTCGTGAATACAGACAGGCATAACATGTCAATAATTCTATATTTACCATTTTCATCAAGGCAAGTGTCAACCTTCCATTTCTATGTTTATAACTCTTTTGAGAATTTGTAGGGCTGGTGTACTTTTGATGAATTCCCTCAGCATTTGCTTGTCTGGGAAAGACTTTATCCTTCAGTCATTCAAGAAGCTTTTTCTAGAAGAATACAAAATCTGTTGTTGATAGTTCTTTTCTCTAAGCACTTTGAATATAGAATCCTAATCTCATCTGGCTTGTAATGTTTCTGCTGAGAAGTCTGCTATTTGTCTGATGAGGTTTCCTTTTTAGGTGACTAGATGCATTTCTCTGGCTGATTTTAGGATTTTCTCCTTCATGTTAACCTTAGTCTGATGACTATATGACTGTCATACTGAGGTCCTTCTTGGAATATATTTCCTTGGATTTCTTAGAACCTCTTGTATCTGATATCTAGATCTCTTTCTGACTAGGGAAGTTTTCCTCAATTATTTTCTCAAATAGATTTTCCAAACTTTTTGCTCCCTTTTTCACCCTTGGGAATACCTATAATTCATAGGTTCAGATGTTTTACATAGTCCAATACTTCTTGATAGCTATATTAATTTTTTAAATTGTTTTTTCTGTATTCTTTTGGACTGGTCTTCAAGTTCTAAGAATCTTTTTTCTGCTTGGTCTTGTCTATTGTTGAATTTTTCATCTGTATTTTGTAACTATTTCAATGAATTTTTCATTTCCAGAAGTTCTGTTTTCTTTAATGTCTATCTCTTTGGTAAATTTCTCATTCATATCTTGAATTGATGTTATGATTTCTTTGTATTAGTTTTATTTCTCTTGCATCTCATTGAGCCTCTTTAAAAATCAATATTTTGAGTTCTTTATCTAATATTTTAATGATTTCATTTGGTTAGAATAAGTTGCTGAAGAGTTAGTGTAATTCTTTGGGGGGTGTTGTAGCACCTTGTTTTTTTCATACTTCCATAATTGTTATGCTGGTTCCTTCTCCTGGAGAATCTGTCACTTCTTATTTTTTAATTTACTTTCATTAGGATGAGAATGTTTGCCTCCTTGACTATAATGTATGCTATGTAGGGTTTTTTGACTTTGCTTTTGGCTGCTTTCAGTGGCTAAGGTGCTGTCTGAATTCTTTGGTTATCGATAGCCTTAGTGTGGTGGTTTTCTCAAATGCCAGTTGTAATAGTAATGTACCAGGCAGGTTAACAGGCTCAAGGTCTTCTAAGTAGCCATGGTTCTATGGTTGGTGGTGGTAGCAGAGGTCATGCAAAGCTTGTCCTTCCCTAACACTCTGCAGTTGTGTCAGTAGATGTTCTAGTGGGCTGTGCAGGTTGGCCTCTTGGCCAGTAGGTGTTGCTTGCAGGAGAAAGCCAGCTGTAGTGGTGGCAGTGGGGTTATGCTTGACCTTTGTTAACCAGCAGAAGTACTTGGATGTCCCACATGATAGACTGAGTCATGGAACTCCCAGGGGTCCCTCTCCCCTGGTCTATTACTGAGGTGGGTGAAGGGGGCAATGCCCAGTGGGGCTGGGCCAGGCAAGCCTATGTTTGGGCTCTCCAATGGTGGGTGCAAGCGCTCCACTGGAGTTCAGAAGGCAGTTTTCAGACTACTGGGGCAATGTTCTAGGGAGGAGTGGAGTAACCTCTTCCATACCAAAGAACTAGCATTAGGGAAGAGGGATGGCTTGGGCTCCACAGACTAGCTGGTGGTAGTGGGACCCACCTGGCTCTCAGGCTCTTGATCCAGAAGAACTCTGTCCTGTGGCCCATAATTGCCAGCCAGCTGAGACAGTCAACCAAGTCACAAGGAGTATGTCCTCAGATTATGAAATTGTCCTGGGCCACAAAACTCCCTGCCTGGGACAAAAATCATGGCTCCCAGGCTATAACCCTTTCAGTCTGGTCCGGTCCCATGAATATGAGGAGTGCCCAACCCTCATTCCCATGACATGAGGCCACACCACACTTGCCTGTCAGTTCTGGCCATGGGGGTTCCTTCTCTACTTGAGATTAGATGGCAAATCTGGAGCCTCTCCAAACCATGCATGCTGCTGATGTTGGCTGGTAGATTTCTATACAGCTCCCCATGAGCTAGGACCAGGAATGGCCTCCTCCTATTGGCACTGAGGTCTGGGAGTGCATACACACACTTCCCAATGCTGCTTCTTCTCACTATCTCTCCCACTGCTTCCAAACCAGATCCAGTGCTTGGTAGGATCAAGGAGCTCCCCTATCGCCTCGATTGTTTGGCTCCTCAATTTGAATGTGTATTGTGGAGACTCTTTCCCCATCTCACACTCTTGGGAATCACTCACAGGTTTCTGCTGGACCGATAAGTATCTGAAGTTTTTTTTTTTTTTTGTTTGTTTGTTTGTTTGTTTTTTTTTGCTTTTATACTGAGCTCCCATGTTTCTTCTTGGATAAAAGGCCACAGTTAGAATCTCTACACACTATTTTGCTGTTTCCAAGTGGGTGAGGCATGCCGCCAAAGCTTCTAATCTGCCATCTTTGAGAAAAAAAATAGAAAAAAAAAAAAAGATAATTTTTTAGGGCCTGTCAGTATTTCTGCATTAGCGTTAATCATTCTAATGCTAAAGTGGTTCTCATTAACATCTTAGAAGGTGAAATGATCACTTTCAAGTCTCAGTTCTCTTTTGTCTGTCAAATTCCTCTCTCAGAGACACAGTCAGAATTGTTAAGTATCATTTCAAGGCTCCATTAACCTCTCTCTTCCTTTTAGATCATGTCTATTCATTTTGCATTTCACCCAATAGAAGGGAGTTCTAAGAAACCTCATCTTTTTCTTTCATATATTCAGAGCAGTTTTGGTCAAGAGAAAGCTTTGTGCTGGGATCAGGGCCTTATTTGTGCTGGGATCAGGGCCTTATCTTCAGGTTCTGGCTCCTGTTTCTACATCTCATTGCAAAGTGGTGATCAGTACATCTGCTTCTTAGAGTTCTGTTGAGGATTAAACAAAAAGAACATGGGAGAACACTATGTAAACTATAAATGGCTATAAAAATTTTAGATATTTTTATTAAAAAAAGATATAAAATTTCAGTCAAAACCCTTTCTGGGTTGAACAAAATGATCTATTCTTTCTCTTTGTAAATTTTTGCCATTGGATAATGGGCACAGGGGAAATCTTAGCTCCTTTGGCAAGTGAATTGACCTGGGGTGAAGTCTTTCACCCTTGTCCTTTGTTTGCTGCTTGTTAGAAATGTCAGAATCTTTGAATTTTTACTGAGATGACAATGAAAAATAGAGTTGCAAGTAAGGTGATATGGAGTCCCAAGAAAACAAGAAGTAGTACAGTGGAAGGTATAATCAACCTCTTTGTTAGAGTTAACAGCTTACAATAACTTTTGTTTTTTTCCTTATTTTTTGCATGATAAAACATAGACAGGATTTTAATTACACATTAAATGAATGTTAATATATTTATTTGGAAAGATTATATTGTTCCAGTAATAAAAATTTTCATCAGGAAATATGTATGGTTTTCGAAATTGGATGTTAATAGCCATTGTTGTTCATGGAAATATTAGAACATGTGAAATGATTAATCTTATACATCTGCCCAATCCTTTGAAGTTCAGAGAATTTTAAAAACTAATCTTTCTTTCCACATTTAGGGTCTTTTGACATCTTCAGCTGCTCCATGAAATCTATCTACCATAATATACTATAAAGCAGTTTCCCACCTATTTTGAGAGACTGCCTTTTCTGCGTTTGCCACATACATGCGGTTTTAGGCACAATGGGTAAATGCCATATACTTTTAAAGTAAATGTACAAACAACTCTTAATTATTCATGCCAATGAGGAGAAGTAATACAAAATTTGTGGCAAATGTAGGTGTAGATGCAATGGGTCAATTTATTCTCTTTCTTCATGAAAGGCTTCTTATTGGAGGCACAATTTCAAGAGGTGTTTCCATAGCACCTTATAAAGCTTTTGAAATAAGTTAACAAAAGCAGATTTAAAGGTCATATGAGTAAATACTCAATAGTTTTGTAAGAGTAGTGTA
Source organism: Eulemur rufifrons (assembly GCF_041146395.1). Classification (NCBI taxonomy): domain Eukaryota; kingdom Metazoa; phylum Chordata; class Mammalia; order Primates; family Lemuridae; genus Eulemur; species Eulemur rufifrons. The sequence goes on along the minus strand of NC_090986.1, from coordinate 70,192,272 downwards.
TTTGTCACTACACAGGATGTATAGAAACACTGTTCCTAACTATTGAATTTGCAACTGAGGAACAAGAAGGTTGAGGGTAGACAGTGGGATTTGATAGGATGCATTTGTGAGTTGAGTCAAGTGTTCTCTTTTAAATTTTTTTTTTCACTTAGTAGAGGTGTGGAAACAAGATTTCTTCTCTTCTAGTCTAAAAGGGAAAATATTTAGACATATGGGTCACAGAAGCCACTTATGCTCAAAATATTTCCTTAAAGCCATGATTAAAATAGCTCTGGCATTACGAGGTCCTGGAAAAACTCAGAGTGTATCTGATTAGGCCTGGGACAGTGTCCCAGTAGTCCTGTCATCCTTCCCTTCACCTGGCTGAGGCACATCCTTGGTACAGTATGTACAGCACTGTTTGGCTGCTGTTTCATCGCTAACCAGAGTCAGCTGCACACATGGGCTGGCCACAGGGGATGTGGGCCCACAGTACACTGTTTGAGTGGAGTTTTCCACTCAGTGTTTGGTTTGGCCTGATCTGTGTGATGTTTTGCCAAACCTGCAAACTCCTGTCAGAAGTCACTCATCCCTGAATGGGAAATATTCCTCATGCTGTTGTCAGAAAACTCTGATCTTTCACTGTAAACCTGGCGGGATGTCCATTTGGCCAGACCAAAATATCAAGAAGCCAGATTTTCCCTGTGGTGAATGTATCTGCAGCGGATGGTACTTATGCTAGTAAAAGTATTTAGGGCTGAGGTATTTAGGGCCAGGTTTATCCACTTAAAAAATGAGGCACTTATAAATGCAGCACTGAAACAGCCCTCCACTCGAAAATAAGGGAGGCAATTACTATTCCAGTTCAGCAGCCAAAGTAAAACATAAGGTATGGTACAGGATGTTCTCTTAAAAACAGAATTTTCTGTTTGGGTCTACAGCCTTAGAGGGTTAGCAGAGTGTTCTTCTACAAATTGAGCATGGCACCTGGGCAAAACAGTGTGCCAAGGGTGTTGTGATCTTGGCATAGACATCTGGGCCTGAGGTTCCACAGATGTGAGAAGAATGAATTGGTTTTTATATTCTGTTCCTTTGCCCAGATCTGACATTCTTTGGGTGCACTGTGTGTATGGCAAATGAAGTTCACAAATTAAACCAATAGATATATAAATTTCATTATGTCTAGCATTATACTGGGCATATAGCTTATTATTTTTTTAAGTTAAGTACACAGATCATATCTATACAGTTAAATAAATTTTCATGGAATAAACACCCTCAAATTTCTACTACTCATGTCAAGAAATAGAACATTTATCCCCCCAGGATTCTCTCTGTGCCATTCATAGTCATGACCTGCTGTTCCTTTCCATAAATAATTTCCACCCAGATTTTGAACTTTATATAAATGGAATCATACAATATGTACTTTTTTGGAGTCTTTTTTATTCAAAATTAAGTTTCTTTGATGCATCCATTTTTTGTAAATAGCAGTAACTTGTCATTTTTCGTCATATATAGTGTTCTGTTTTTTACCTATTGCAGTAAAATTGTTGATAAATTGTCTACTCTAAGTGGATATTTGGGTTATTTCCAATTTTGAGCTATGATATCTCATGCTTCTGTGATGATGTATTTTTTTTTAATTTCAGCATATTACATCTGCACTCGAATATTTATAGTAGCACAATTCACAATTGCAAAGATGTGTGTTTGGTTTTTGATGAACAATTATGTGAGTTTCTGTTAGGTATCAAACTAAAAGTAGAATTACTGGATCATAGGATGTGTGTATTTCAGCTGTAGAAAATAATTGCTGTAAAGTTTTCCAAAGTGATTGTGTCTCCAATCAGCAAAATATGAGAATTCTAGTTTCTCTTGATCCTTACCAACACTTGGTATTGTCAGTGTTGCTAATTTTAGCCATTCATAGTTGTGAAGTGCATTTCCCCAATGTCTTAGTCCACTTTGTGTTGCTATAAACGAATATCTGAGGCTGGGTAAATTATAACGAATAGAGGTTTATTTGGCTCATTCTGCAGGCTGTACAAGAAGCATGGTACCAGCATTTGCTTCTGCTTTAGGAGGGGTCTGATCAAGGCAGAAAGAGAAGGAGGAGCAGGTGTGTCATGTCCCAAGAGAGGCAGCAAGAGGTAGGAATGCCTTCCTGTTTTAAATATCCAGCTCTCAGGTGAACTAATAGAGCTAGAGAACTCACTGGTTCCCATGAGAATGGCACCTAATCATGCACCAGGGATCCGTCCCCATGACCAAAACCCCTCCCACCAGGCCTCACCTCTAACACTGGGGATCAAATTTCAACATGAGATTTGGAGGGGACAAATATCCAAACTATATCACCTAATGAATAATGAAGTTGTGTACTTTTTCATATATTTAATAGTCATTTATTTGTATATGGTCCACCTCTTTTTAATGATTCTTCAAGTTGTTTGCACAGTTTTGTATTGAGGTTGTCTATTTCTTATTGATTTATAGGTGTTCCTTGACTGCATAGAATCAATACTTTGTTGATTCTCCCATCTGTGCCTTTCTAATGTCACAATGGGGTCTTTTGATGAATTCATGATTGTGTGTGTGTGTCCTGTTTAAGAAATCTTTGTCTATGCCAAAGTTATGAATATATTCGTCTACATATCTCCCAGAAGCTTTTCTTTTTCTTTTTTCTTTTTTTTTTTCTTTTTTTTTTTTTTTTTTGAGACAGAGTCTCACTCTGTTGCCCAGGCTAGAGTGAGTGCCGTGGCGTTAGCCTAGCTCACAGCAACCTCAAACTCCTGAGCTCAAGCGATCCTCCTGTCTCAGCCTCCCGAGTAGCTGGGACTACAGGCATGCACCACCATGCCCGGCTAATTTTTTCTATATATATATTTTTAGCTGTCCATATAATTTCTTTCTATTTTTAGTAGAGATGGGGTCTCGCTCTTGCTCAGGCTGGTCTCGAACTCCTGAGCTCAAACGATCCGCCCACCTCGGCCTCCCAGAGTGCTAGGATTACAGGCGTGAGCCACCGCGCCCGGCCCCAGAAGCTTTATTCTTTTATATCTACAGTCCACCTAGAATTGGTTTTTGAATATAAGATGAAGTAGGTGTTAAGTTTTGTTTTTTTTTTCCATAAGGAAACCACTTGATTTAAAACCGTATGTTGAGATGACCATTCTTTCTCCCAGTGCTCTTCAGCATCGCCTTGTCGTAAATCAAGTGTCTATGTGTTCCTGAATTCTCTATTCTATTCCATGCTCTATTTAGCCATCTTTTTTGCCATTGCTGCATACTTTTAGTTGCTGTGGCTCTATAATTTATGATTTTCTGTATTGTAGATTCTTCAAATTTGTTCTTCTTCATTTGAGGGAAGGGATATTTTTACCCTTTTGAATTCACATAAAAATGTTAGAATCTGCTTATAAATTTTCCCAAATAATACTTGCTGAGGTATTTGTTGAGATTGCATTTCAGTTGTAGATCAATTTGGGGAGAATTAACATCTGTAAAATATTGACTTTCAATCTATGAACCTTAATTATCCCTCCATTTATTTTATTTTCCTTAATTTTTCCTAATAAAAATTTGCAATTTTTTTTTTGAGAAGGCATGTATGTTTTGTTAGATTTATTCCTGGATATTTGGTGTTCTTTGATAATTATTACAGGTTAGGTCCTTCAGAAGCAGATGAGAAAAAGTTTGGTGAACAAGCTATTGTAAGGGATCAACACCTGTGGAAGGGAGGAAAAGGAAGTGGGATTGGGCAGAGGAAGAAATCAAACTGCAATGCAAGTTTTACAAAACCTCAGCCAACCCCATGCCGTGCTCTGGAGCAATTATAGCCTTTCAGAGATTTTCCTTGGTGGGCTGAAATAATCAGACCTTTATACTCCTGCAGCAATCAGTAAATGGGTGTGGACTGCCCCAGAAAAGTATTAGTATATGCTTATAAGGTGGCTCTTTGCAGCTAACACAAACCTTGAAGGAGCTTACAAAACTCCCAATAGCTGGGGAAATAAGGCTTTCTTTAGCACAGAACCTAAGTGGTTCTATCTTTATGTCCACTATAGTTCATACTCTGTGGTATGTCCATCACAGAAGATCTCTTATGTTGCTCAGATCCACTTCTTCACATAATTTGGGCAACAGCTCCTTCAGGACTATCTTTCTGGGGAGACTTAGAGGAGGTAGTTTAGTAGGAAGAACTACACCTCCCATCAGTGCAGATGGTGTTGGGCTGAAACTGATATTCATTGTTTCCCCTGACCCTCCCCCATCTATTCTAGATTTCCCTCTGTCTCAGCACTACCTCAGTTCATCTTGATGGCTGACCCTGCATTGCTAATATCCATGCTGTTTTCAAGCCAAGGTTGCTATCCTTGTCACAATGGGGCAAGAGAGTACCTAGAGGTTCCCCAAAGTGCCCAGCATTACCACTACTATAGAACAGTGGCTCTGCCTCTTTCTGATAATTAGGGTCAATTATTCTCATCAAGATGGTGATTCTTCTCCTTGCCTGGACCCTGGATAATATAGTTTGTAATGGAAAAAGACTTATTTTGTTGTTTTTCTCTGGTCAAAGTGTGTTCTCTTTAGGGATTAGGCCCTCTAACACTGCAGAGATCAGAGTTGTGGGGACGGGAATTACAAAGTCCCCCAGTGGTTTATGGAGAGTGATAACAAATGGGGCTATTACTGCTTCCATGCCTTGGCTCTCATGTTTATGTATGTTTCCTACTAAGCACACAATACCATATGTGGTTCTTTGATTCAGTATACATACTACTTTACAGTGGATGCTGTTCTGTCCTCATAGAGAATTGCCTTTAAACTGGTACATCAATTGTGCCATTCAGTCACATTAGTAGCTTTTCTGTGGTATGATATATTGATCCTACTATTGGATCTTATTGTCACGAGCCCACTCTTGTACTTCCTTTGCCATAAAATAGGCAATTTGGACTGATACAATATTACATGGGTCCCCTGCTGGTGGAGTAGACATTCTGTAAGCACTCAGGTGGTGATGCTGATTGGGGAGTGAAGGACATGAAAAAACAAACCCATACCAAGAATATGCATCTGTTCCTCTGAAATCAAGTCACTGGCCCTTTAGGATGTAAGAGGCCTATGTGGTCAACTTTGCTCCATATGGTTGGCTGATCTTCTTGGGAAATAACACCATATGAGTGGCTCAGCCTTGGCCTCTATTGCTAGCAGGTTGGACATTTAGTGACAACAGTCAGCCTGTTAGCAGGAACTGACACTGCTGGGCCCATGTATAGTCTCCATATCTTTCACCTTGGCCACTACATGCACAATTGATGACAGAGGCTGGATGATGTCAACTGACTGGATCAGTTTGTCTACTTATTTTTTTTAGTGCTTCTCCTGAGGTAGGTGCTTTTTGGTGTGTTCTAACGTGTGATACAAAGATCTTTGCATTTTGTGCCCAAATGTACATCCACATACCTTGTATCCCAGACCTTCTTGTCTCTATTTTCTAACCTTTCTCATTCCAGACCCTTACCAGTTAGGCAGGCCATTCTTCTCCCATGAGTTTGTATATATTCTTACCTGGGATGACGTCTTTTACACAAAGTGGATGACTAGTTGCTGTGCTGCTGTGCCCAAATCTCTAGCCATTAGAAATATTTTTCCTTGTCACTGTCTTTCAAAGTCTCTCTTGAGAAGGCTGAAGTGCAATAGTTGTCCATTTTTGCCTTGTACTACATACTGAGCAGACTCATCTATAAAATAAGCCCAGACCTTGACCTTCTCTATCTGTGGTCATAAGGAAATCTCCATGTGGCCATAGGTTTGAGCTAAGGAAGGTGCACTGGAACAATAGTGGTGAGTGACATTGGGGTCTGGGCTATCTGTTTATGCAGCTTTCTTATGAGTTCTGTTCCTGATAGTGCTTAATTCAGGATATACTACTTCCATTCTTTGATGTACTATTGCATCTGCCTGGTCTTATGACTTACTGGGACTGAGAGAGTCCAGCTCATGATACACAATTTCAGATGCATGGTTACTTAGTGTACCATAGTCAGACATTTAGCCTCTACCAGGGAGTAAAAAAACTTAAGGATTTTTATTCCTAGTGGTGTATAATTCCACTGCAGATGGTATGGCTTTGCTCTAGAACATTAGGGGACCACATTATGATTCGTCCTAGTAGGCCCTGCCATAAGCTCCACATGGCATCTTTTCCCACAGTGAATACCTCTAATACTATAATGTCTATGGCATCACGTGGTTTAAGGGAAAGAGCTGCTTGCAACACAGCCCAGACATAGCGCAGAGCCTTTTCTGCTCTGGTTCTCACTCTAAGGTAGCAACCTTTCATGTCACCTAGTGTATGGATAGAAATGGTGTCCCCAGGTGTGGAATATGCTGCTTTTAGAGGTCTATCAGGTACTGTGCTTTCTTTGTTTGTGATGAGAGGGAAAAGATGCAATAATTTGTCTTTTACTTTGGAGGGGACCTCTTGACATGCCTCTGATCACTAAACCTTTAAAAATTGTGCTGATGTGGCAAACCTAGATCCTTATCCCAAGTGTCCTGGCTGCCTTACCCCTACCCCCATGTACATAATCACAGCCCGGATCCTGGCATAACAGACCTAATGTGTTTGGATGTTTAACTTTCTCTGGAGCTTCACCAGTCTTACTCTTAAATTCCTGGGCCTAATCTTCATCTCTCCTGCTCTTTGACTACAGAAGATGAGACCATCGTGAGTTATGAAGGAGGCTTGCTCTTTTTCACATGTACCTTTCAATTAATCACCTGCAGGTTTTCATGATCTTTTTTTAGGGTATCAATGACATACAAGAGCCATCCAATTATTGTCCTTATAGATGCTGTTTTAGCTGATAATTCTCAAAATCTTGATATTGGTATTAGTGCATTCTTCTATATTGGCGCACCATTCCAACAATCACCTGTGATATTTTTAACAATTGGATCAGTGCCTTTTTCAGGGACTGCCTTTGCCTATTACCAGTCATGGGGTCTTCAGTGCCCATTGAGCAACAGACAATTCAGCTTGAAAACCCCATCTTATTGCCTAATTTCTAGGACCTCCCTGATACCAGTTGTTGCAGGTCAGCACATGTAGATGCTGAGATGGAGTTTGGTTGGTATGTTACTTATTAGTGATGAACATCCATGAAAGGGAGGAGTAGGAAGCAGGATTGGGCAGAGGGAGATGTCAAACTTCAGTGTAGGTCTGACAAAGCCTTGGTCAACTCCAGGGGGACCTCTAAGCAAATATGTGTCATCACAGTTCCTCTCTGGCGTGATCAGTTAATGGATGTGAACTGCCTGGGGAAGGACATGCTCTTGAGCAAGGTGGCTCTTTGTCAGTGAGGAAAATCCTGAAGGAACTGCGAGATAAGAGCTGTCTGCTGACAGCACTCCTCACAGCTGGGACAACAAAACTCAACTTGTTTATTCTAACAGTTTATATATATGTGAATTCTTCTGGGATTTCTATATTTATTTCAAATGCACAGAAATATTTGTCAAAATTGACTATATACTAGGCTACTATATTAAGTGTCAATACATTTGAAAGGCTTGAAATAATACCAACTTTGTTCTCTGGCTATAGTGAAATTAAACTAGAAAACAATAAAAAAATCCCCAAATGTTTTGGAATTAAGGAATACACTTACAAATGACACATGGATCAAATAAGAAGTCAAGTGGAAATTAGAAATATTTTGAAATGAATAATGAAAATAGGACATATCAAAACTGTGGCATACAGCTAAAAAGGCCAATTTATAGCTCCAACTTGATATATTAAAAAAGAAAAAGGGCCAAAACAGTGATCTAAATATCCATCTCCAAAAATTAGAAACAAATTAGCAAATTAAATCTAATTTAAAGAGAGAGAGGAAGAAATAGTAAATACAACAAAATATCTGTTTTTGTTTTAGTAGTTGCTATAGAGATTGCACATATACCTTTGACATATTAGATCTACCCAAAAATAGTATTCTTCTAATTTCCTAGACCATGCTAGGGCCATGTATCTCCATCCTTTTGTTGTTTTATGATATATATTTTGAATCTGAAGAAGTTAACATTCTTTCTTATTTATGTATTATTTTTCATTTTTTATTTTATTATTTTGGAAACAGGGTCTCACTCTGTCTCCCAGGCTGAAGTACAGTAGCGCTATCGTAGCTCACTGTAGCCTCAAACTCCAGGGCCAAAGCCATCCTCCTGCCTCAGCTTCCCCAAGTAATTGAGAGTACAGATGCACATCACTATGCCTGGCTCATTTCTTAAAATGTTTATGTAGAGGTAGGGTCTCACTGTGTTGCCCAGGCTGGTCTTGAACTCCTGGCCTCAAGTGATCCTCCCATCTCCCAAAGTGCTGAGCCACCATGCCCGGCCAACATTATTTCTTATACAATAGTCATTTAGATTTATTCATATATTTATCCTTTCTATTGTTATTCATTTCTCCTTCAATTTTCATAATTTCATCTGGGATATTTTTCCTTCTGCTGGAAGAATTCTCTTTAGTATATTTTTTAGTGCAGTTCTACTGAAGACAGATTTTTCTGTGTTTGTTTACTTGAAGTCATCTTTATTTTATTTTGTTTTTTGAAAATTATTTTCTCCATATGTAGAACTCTAAGTTAGCACTTACTTTTCAGCCTATCAATCATATTTTCTGTCATCTTACGGCTCCTATTGTTTCTGTTGAAAGTCAGCCTTATTCTTTGAAGCTACTGATTTTTTTCCTCCCCGCTACTTTAAAATTTTTCTTTTTGTCTTTGGATTTTAGTATTTTTACTATGATGTAAAACTGAATATATTGCTGTTGTTTTTGTATTTAGCCTACTTAGGTTTCATTGAGTTTCTTAAAATTTTGGATTGATGTCTTTGTTGTTTGGGGATATTCTCAGCCAATATCCTATAGGCTGCTCATTTTGTTCCACTCTCTTCTTTCCTTCTAGGTCTTCAGTAACTTGTCTGTTAGATCTTTTACCATGTCCCATATATTTCTTATATACCTTTTCTTTATTTTTCCATATTTTTTCTCCCTCTCTCTTCTTTAGTTTGGATGCTTTAAATGGATCTAATTTCCAGTTCTAATACTCTCTTCTCCTATGTAATTTGGAAATCTGAATCTATTTAATACATTTCTTAATTTTAATAATTGCTCTTTTCAGTTCTGAATTTTTGATTGATTACAATTTCTGATCAATTTCTCCATTTTGCCATCTACTTTTTGAAAACATTAATTCCAGTTATTTTAAAATCCTTGTGTGAGAACTCCAGAGTCTGCATCACCTGGCATCTCTTTCCACTTTTTGTTTTTAAGTATTTTCTTGGTTTCTGAACATTTAGCGTTCTCTCCTGGTATGCCTAATAATTTTGTAAATCATATGCCAGAATATGTCTGAAAATTATAGAGATAATTTTGAAAGCTTTGCCTGATGTTACTTTTCTCCAGGGAGGATTTAATGTTAATCTGACTGGCAGCTAGAGCAGGAGCAGATCAGCTTTACCAAATCTAGGATTGAGCTTGTTCAACACTGGGTTTTAAAAGAGCCTTGTCCTTAATCCTGAAGTCTGGCCTTTTCAAAGTGTTTTTTGAAGGTCTGGGTTGTTTATCAGGGATTGTCTTCTTTAGGGGCCCCTGAACTCCACGTTTTTTCCTCCTTAAGCTCATTAGACTGTTGAAAACTGAACTCAGGTTTTCAGAGTTTTGGACACTGTTTTTTGCTTTGCTTCTTGGCCTCTTGACCTGGCCCTTCTTATAACCTGATAAGTGCCGTGAGGGGAAAAGCACTATACACTGTACTTCTCTTATCTTCAGGATCTTGGATACTCAAATTATTCTATTTGTTGTATGTTCTCCATCTTTTCTAATTGTTTCAGACTAACCCCGTGGAAGAATTGTTCTGCAGTTCTCCATCAACATCAGGAACAGGAAATCCTGTAGGCTTTCTCAGTAAGAGAATGTAGGTTTATTGCTGTATTCTCAATGCCTTTTACAACCCTTTGTGCATGAAGGTGCTCAGGAATTTTTCAATGACTAAAAATATGCAAGAGAAGTGTGAAACATGGCCCATATTCAGGCATGGTTTTTGATCTGATGAAACAGCCAAGACTTAGTCAAGAATTCTTTAATACTTGGCTTAATACCAAGATACCTCATAGAATCTTTCGTCACAACTCAGTCTTTTATCTTTTCCCCTTCCAAAAACATTTGAAATTTATTTCACACAGTTTATCCCTTAATCTTAGGTTGTATTAATAATGTATTTGATGTTATAAGCTGGGATATATGTTGGAGATATTAGTATAAGGTAAGCTCAGAAGACAAGCTTCGTCATGTGTCTGTTAAATTCATCAAGATATCTCAAGAAGTGCTAAACACATCCATTGTGTGTGATAATTCCTTCTTTAAAATATAGGACAGTGTTGAAGTTTTATATTCTAAACATGAAGGATTCAAAGAATGTGTATTGGTGTGCATATTTTTTAAATTAAAAAATTATTTTGTATGTATATTTGAAGAGTTTTAGGGGATAAGCTTCATGCAAAGCATTATGTTTATAAGCAGGTGTCCAAATACACCATCAATGTCATTCACAGCTGCCATCATGGCCTGGTGGGAGGAGGACAGAATCATTAGTGATGAAAAGTATGAAGAGCTGTTTATTGCAGGCTTACTGTGTGACAGATACCATGGTAATTATTTTACATAGATTTTATCATTTAATCTTTATAATAACCCAATTCAGAGGGACTATTGTAATCCCAATATTTAGGTGATGAAACTGACGCAGGGAAATGTTAAGTCACTATCCAAGGTTGTAGAGCTAGCAAGTGGAGAAGCCAGGACAGTGACTGTGGTAGGATGTGGCCCTAGCAAAATATGTCCTACTGTTCTACTCTCCATTTCAGATTCTCTAGTTGGTCTCTGGTCCTGGTGATGAAGGAGAGGCAGAGATGTATGACTCATTCTGTTGTCTCATTGCCTCAGCATAGCAACACTGAGAAAGGGAAAGAATGCTTATTTGAAAGTGTCCTTTCAATTTAGGCATATGTAATTATCTACAGGGAAAGATATTTCACAGTAAGCATAAATTGGTTAAAAAATTTGTTTCCTGCATACTATGGTTTCTTTTTTTTCCTTCATTTTCCATTGGAAAATTCTGTTAAACTCAAGGAATGTATAACCTAATTTTGAAAGTGCCACAGGCAAACATTAAAAGTATTGAATTAGATAAAATGTTGTTCTATAGGGGCAGATTGAAACATCAGGCTTCTTTAATTGGAAAGAATAAATGCTAACTGGATATCCTCAAAGTCGTGAAAATCACAAAGGTTATTTTTTGAATGAACAAAGATCAGAATATGTAAAACAATAATGGCAGTAATTTTTGAACTGTTTAGAGGAGGGAAGAAAACCATGGGTTATTCATTAGAAAGAATTGGGAACTAGTTATCCCAGACAGGGGTGACTGAGAAGTCTGTTTTCACAGAAATTCAAAATTGGGAAAAGACTGAGTGGGAAAAATTAAAGTTATGATGGGATCTATTTTTGTTGGATTGATTATGAGAAGAGAGAAGAGAGAGAGTGGAGGGACACCCCAGCTGGGTGTATTCCCAGACAGGGTAATGCACAGCTTTATGCTGCTGCAGATCATAAAGCCTGAACACTTCAGCAGTGTAGATTCTAAAAGAAAATTCAGAGTGGGTCCTGCCTAAGCTAGGAGAACACTGGCATTCAATAAAATCAAGCAACGGTCCGTATCAGATGAGGATAGTGAGGAGGAACAGAAAGCCATACTCAGAAGTTACTATGTCTTTTAAGCTTGCTCTATTCCGTAGCTGAACATTAGTGTGAATTCTGCAAATGAATATGTCAATTTTGGAATTTCATTTTATGAATTTTCCTAACGGACATACATTTCTATTCAACATTACTTTAAGAATTTTTTCCAAAGTGCCGTATGAGACAAGTTTAAGCATTATAAAATAATGATAGAGGGAAAAGTGAGTGAGATAGATAACAGCAATTTAAAACCTTCCAGTCATCATAGTTATTTAGAACAAAGCTAAGCATTTAAAAAAGTTATTTTATTTACTAATCATTTAATTGCATTGGTAAAACTGACATCCTTATTTTTCTGTTGTTGCTTTAAATCTCGTAGTTGTAACAGCATTTGCCAGGCAAAATGTATTTTCTCCTGAACAAATGTGCTATTAATAGAAAATGGATTAGTTTTTTTTAGCCTTTTGGCATCTTTATAATATGTTTTAGTATTTAATGTAGCTATTATACTTTGTTTTTTCCTATATGTTTAATGAGTCTTATGATTTGATGATTGCATATTTTCATTTATAAACTATATATTTAAGATATTTAACATGACAGACTGAACAATTTGAAATATTTTATTCTCCATAGTCACACTAGATTTTAATGTAAAGGCTCAGAAATGTGAATAATCATTTGTCAGAGACACAGTTAACCCTTAGGATGCCTACTAGTAGGAAGAGAGAAAAAAACCATGACAGACTAATATACTCTAACGTCCAGTGTGTGCTCCTCATCACGTTACAAATTTATTCAGCTCCTCTCTACTTTCCCTCTAATCAACATAGTGATTTTATTTCTGGGTTTCATATGGAATACGTAGCAATGTATTATTTAGAGATCAAGAGAGTTGTTAATGAGAGAAAAATTACATTGTTCCACCATGACCTTTACTTGCTTTGCTATCCTCGGCGTGGGGCACCCATGCATGCTATTCTGTTAGCAAGAGACCCATTAAGAGCCTCTCTTCTAGCCATTCATCCTGTGGTTTCGTTTATTCATGTCACAACATTTCTTTGAAAGCTCCTATCCTATATTTTGGTTTTCTTCCATAGTTCCTGGTCTCTACTTTGTTCTCATTCCCTCAGTTCATCAGAAAGAGTGATGAGGACATTTCTGAGTTATTGATGGAAGCTTAACTTATGTATGGGTGAATACTACCATGACTATTAATCATAAAATTTGAAGTGTCAAGGTGTGCATTTGCATTTAGCTCTGCAGGCTAAGTAAACCAGACAGATAGTGTATGCCTCTAGTATTGTCTTTCTGTACATGGATATACAGCCCCTTTTCTCTTCTTTCTACCTCTTCTCGTTATCAATTATTAGCCATCAATGACTTTGCATATTCTTTACCCACATAATCATTTAATTGATATAGCCCAATAGATAGTGTTGGTTTGTTCGCGATGCCAGAGTGACATTACATAAATCCCAACTTCTTTAAGTTTGAGGTAAATTCAGGAGTGCCATAGTTAAATCTCTCAAATGAAGAGATTTATAGCTTGACAGATGACCATCCCACTGTCTTTTAAACAGTTCCATATCATTCAGTTTTCCAACAGCTCTTGCATTTTGAACTGTATTCCATAAATTGAAGTGAAATTTGTCTCCATGTAACTGTTAACCAATTCACAACTATTGTTAAGTTACTCTTCCAAATAAATTTTAACTCTCTGCCATAGGGAATCACTTTTAAGTCTTTGAATTCAGCTCAGAAGAATCTAGGTTAATCCCATTCTCTTAAAATGGTTTTTTTCCCCCCTTTGGCAAAATTGTGGTAGCAATGAATACCAAAATAATGATAACTTTAAAAAGTTAGAAAGTGAGTTCCGTCTCACATGAAAGCCTGTGAATATGTGGATCTGGCATGTTATGGTGGCTTGGCTTCCTAAAACATTGAGGACTTAAGGCTTCTTCCAGCTTACTGTCTCTTTTTTTTTTTTTTTTGTATTTTTTTGTGATGACCTCTATTCCCAAGGTCGTCTCATGGTCCAAAATGACTGCTTCCCCTTCAGTCATCATATTCTTACTCCAGCTAGCAGGTAACAGAAAGGAACAAAGAAGAAAGGGGAGAGAAGATCATGCTCTAGCCACCTTTTAAGGAATGTTTTCAGAAGCTGCCTCAAGAAACTTCTGTTTACGTCTTATTGACCTAAGAAACCAGGTCACTTGGCGAAATCTACTGGTAAGGGAGTCTTTATTCTGGCTGGCTAAATGCCCAGTTAAAATCAGGTATTCTGTCACTGTGGGAGAAGAACAGAATAATTTTTGGAGAATAACTAGCATTCTCAAGCATGTAGGGTTTCTAGATTCATAAATGTTTTGGTTGCCTTGGTTGAATTTTAGTTTTCAGTTGTCATTCTACTGAATATAGTGCTCTGGATTGTGTAGAATAAAGTGTTACATGCTTTGATTTTTCAGCACTACCTAAGATAGCAGCTAATTGTTTTAGAATCACCGTGGGTTATGATTAAGGGTTAGTGAAAGGCTATCCTCTGCCACTCTGACTTCCCTATTTTGTGAAGTGCAAGAAGTACAGGATGCGTTTATGTCACCTAACTAATTTTCAAATATGATTTGAAACCATTTGTGTTGATTTTTCTAAGATTCAATGGGAAACTAATGAAGGAATATGCTTTTTTTCCATTACTAATTGATTTCTTTAAGGTAGATATTGATCAACATCATCATTATAATTGCCTGATAAGTTATAGTCACTGTGCTAAGTGCTTTACACACATTATGTTTTTTAATACTCTTAATAATCCTATAAGGTAGATATTTTTGCATTCATGTTAGACCTGTGCATACAGATGCTTAGAGATTTAGCTCAAATCTCAAAAGCAATAGTAAAGTTAGAATTTAAATTCAACTCAAAAACTGTGCTTTTAATCATTATGCTGAATTGATTTTTAGCCTTCTGCCTCTTCTCCTAAAATTAACATTGGTTAAAAAGAGAGTTTTTTCAGTAAATACATTTTTTTCTTGAAATACTACACTAGTATTTACACAAACACAAACACATACTATAGGGTAGTATAAAATATTTTTTCTGAGTATCTGAATTATTACTGAATTGTATTTTGGATATTTTTATAAGGCCAAATTATACATTTCAAAGATGAAATCTTTTAGATCTTCAGTCATTATCCATGGATTTTTTGGCTTTGTGAAAATATACAGTACTGAAACTTTCTGCAAGTCTAACAGAAATCAATTTTATGAGGATAGACTGGGTAGAAAAATTAATGGAGAGTATAAAGCCACTACAGACTCCTTGGATTACTAGTAGGTTAGAAAATGAACAAGTATTTGCATGAGCAGTAGTTTGACTGCTTATTATACTTTGCTCTCTTCTCTGGTGACATTACGTGATGTAACCCAATGAATCCGAAATTGGATCTGCATGGGGAGATGTGGATGACCACAATTTCCTACTAGTCACTGCTTCTACAGACATTCCAAAATCCCCTGAAATCATTTTGGAAATCAACCAAAGCTCAAGATTTGTTAGGGCTGTTTGCTAAAATGTTTACAGATAGTACTGATCTGCTGTCTGTTGCAAACACTTCTGCACCTGAATTTCAAGTAACCTTTCTAAACTTGAACCTTTTGTCTCACATGGTCCTGTTCACTGTCCTCACCTCCAAAATGTACCATGTCTCTACCATGCCAGTGTTTTTTCTCAGGGATGTTTGTGCTCATTATAAAGTTTATTCTTTGTATGTCACTAAGAACTGGTCTTTGTTCATGTCGTCTCTTCTACATAGGCTTGTATTTATGAAACAGAACTGAACTAGTTGGTAGGCTTTACTCATGAATGAAGGATGGAACTGATATGTCCACTCTCCTTACTCTCACAGTGCATGATAGTTCTAACTAAAATTTCAGTTTTATTAGATATAGCAGTTTTTGATTTAGTCCTAAAGTAATTTTCTCTTATGTGTGGTCTTTGGACCACTAGCATCAGAATCACCCAAGGTACTCATTAAAAAGATAGGCTCTTAGGCTTCATTCCAAAAGTACACGATCAGCATCCATGTGAATGGGAATCAAATGTAAGCACTTTAAATGCATCTCCCAGGTAATCTGATGTACACTAAAGTTTGTAGATGTTTACCTTGGAGGACTAAGCACCTTGTGTCAAGGTGTTTGACTTTCTTCCTTCTTCTCTCGTATGAGTGTCTTCCCTTTATCTTTATTTCCATCTTTCCTCTCCCAAAATATAACAGAAATTTTGGGAAAAATGTGTGATCTGTAGGGAATTTCAAGTTCTATTCTGCAAGTATCTTTTGGCATTTACTACTTATTGGTTCTGGGGCTTATCATATATATTGGAGACCTTTAAATGATTTGGCACTCAGGGTACTGCCAGGTTTCTCTGTTCCAAATGATCTGCCCTTTTAGTCTTCCCTGATACCACTATTTACTTCCTCTCAGACAGATATTAAAAAATACATGTCATGTCTTTGGATTAAATGGCAGCTTTTACACTTGTCCAGTTATAGGGTATGTAGCAAGCATAGGTTCTGAAAATGTTTTACTACCATGAAATATAACAAACAAAATAATTAAATAATACTTTATATTAAATACCATCTGCTATGGTAAAGTACCCAGTTTTTGGATTCTAACATTTTGATAGTAGACAGCTTCGTTTAGATTCTTGTGGTTTCAAGTTCAAAGGACTTTGCTCATGTGTCTGTTCTACTTAAGCTTGTTCAAAGGTGAAAAAAAAGGAGTAAATACAGTAGTTTCGATACATTCTATTGAGATGCACCAGTGTTCTGTAGGAGAGAAGAAAGGGTCCAGAAAGGTGTTTTGAAAGAAAGGCATTCATGCTTTCTTACAATACTCCATAAGAACATTGACACATTGATGTCTGAGCCTAGGCCTAACAAAAATGACTATGGATGTGTTGGCCGAATCTGACATAATATGGTAACTGTTTCCATGAGACAGTTACCATATATATTGGCCTATCAGTATATCACATTTCCCAGACTGTGATCATTGGCTCAGAGTGTAAATAAGACCAAAGCTGATACAATCCAAGTGAATCTCAGAGCTTTTGGGGGACCTATTGGAAAAGTGGCTCTTTTTTTTCTGCTATTTCTGGAATTGTGAAGATGCAAGGCTACAGCTATTATGGCTGTCTTATCTCCAGGAGGTGAGTTGGTTGGATAATGCAGCCAACCCAGAGAAGGGGGGCCAAAGCACGGAGAGAAAGAAACCAGTTTTGGGTGATGTCAGTTAAACCTATCCATCAAATATCACTTAAAGGTAAATATATGTATGAAGTTTTCAGTTGTAGAAACCATTACATTCCTGTTTTGTTTGTGTTTGTTTTTGTTTGTTTTTTTTTTTTTTTTTGCTCAAGCCAGGCTTGAGCATAGATGTGTGTGTTTAACTTGCAACTAAAAAAGTATGCTAACCAATATACCTTCTTACAATGTTCATCACGCTTCCTTATTACTGCTTACGTAAGATCTGACTCCCCTGCTAGACTGTAATCTCCATGAGAGTAGGGTCATGTTTATCTTGCCTGCTGTTGTATCTCCTTTATCTACTACAATTTTTGCACAAAGTAGGCATGCAATCAACAGTTTTGAATTAATGAATATATAATTTATTATACTTGATAATCTAATATTATAGCATTTTTATGTTATCAACTATTTATGTTTTCTATATTTTTTAAAGAAAAAAATTCCTACATCCCAGATCTAATTTTTCTATCTCCTGTACCAATTGTAAGATACATATTATTACCCACATTGTTCCTGCTCTACCTTACTCTAGCATTAAAATAAATCAAAACAATTTTTTTGTCTGCTGATTTTTACCAGTTACTCCCTGGTGGTTTTTTTTTTTTTTTTTGCTGTTCTCTGGTCTGTGTTCACGTATTATTTTATTTATACTTTTATTTATTACTTTATTTATACTTATGTTTTACAGTGTATTATATAATTAATAGTTCATGCTTTTCTTTGTTCTTTAAACTATGTATTCTTTAAAAACAGCAGCCAAGTCTCTTTTTACCTGTACATTACAAGTGTTTTACATTTGTGTCTTAAAATGGAATATGCTTGTGGACATTTTTCTTTAGTTTTTTATTCTACGCTCGCCAGTGTTTTATGCCATCAGAAACAGAACTGAACTGGATATTCTCAGATATTTCCAATTCCCATTTAAGGCTTGTCATTTGTATGGTTAAGCCATCAGTTGGTATATTTGGTATGTATTCCGAAAAGCACTTCAGGGATGGCCAAAATACAGTGCAGGGAGGCTTGGAAAAAAATTACATTTTAACAGTAACCATCCACAAGCACCAATTTTGAAAATCACTTGGAAATGATAATTATCCCAGGTGAAAATAGAAATAGAAAATCCAAGAACTGAACTGTGAAAGCAGAGACGCAAGAAGAATGTTCACAAAGAGGAAGGAGCCTTTTGTGTTAAAGATGTTTCGAATTACTCAGGCTTTCAGAAATACTTTATTGACAGTGAGGTGCTAGGGGCAGTCACTGTTTCTGTCTATTGCATAGTCTTTCTCAAGCCCTTCTTCCTTGACAGAGAATTTATATTTGTTCAGGTGTTGAGCAGGTAGTAATGTGCTCAGGAAAGTAGTTTCCTTTTCCATCAGCGGAGGGCCGGAGGTTGGCTTACAGAAATATTTCTCTCTGCCAATGATGTTCTAATGGTGAGCATTTAATCCAATTCTTATTAATGATCTCTAAGGAGATTTCAACCTGGGGATTATGGGAAAAGTTTTCTTTCTTTATATATGTGTGTGTGTGTGTGTGTGTGTATGTGTGTGTGGTGGATGGGTATATATATATATATAGTGAGCACTATGAAAGGAGCACTCTGGCTACTCCTTGCTTTTTGTTTTGGATGCAGTCATAATGCCTGGCTCTGCAGCAGCCATCTTATGATCATGGGGGAACAAATCTAAGGACAAAGAGTCAAATGTTCAGAATGATGGAAAGAACGGACGTTTACTGATGGCATTGTTTAATGGTTGAATCAACACCTGAACTTGTCAAATGAATAATACATTACTTTTTGGTTTAAGTCATTAAGATTTCTGTTACTTGTAATTTCACCCTAATAAGGTACACTACCTTATCTAACGCAAAGAGCAAAAAAAGTAGAGATAAGAATCTTATAAATTCCTCTTCAGATATCTGCCTCACTTTTCAATGCACATTGTGTGAGAATCAGACTTATAGATGTGTTACAACAGATAGTGTGGAATTGTAGAATTTTGCTGAAAAGTAATAAGCAATACCACATTTGGTTTCAGTTGCTCCATTTTACCTTAAGTTTAGTGAAATATAAGACATTTAAAAGTTGTCTACATGTTACGAGAATTTGAACCAGTCCTTCTCTAATAAAATATGATGACTGCCTACACCCAGTGTTTTGATATATATGAACTGGAACAGGAAAAGAAAGCCAGGCTTCCAAGTAACCATACCTGCCTTGTCTGATACTATTTATTATCCCTTTGATTTAAGAGTTTGGAACTCCCTGACCTCCACTGATTTATCATTGGGAGAATCCAGACATTGGGGCATATGATCTCCCTGAATTCAGCGTTATCCAGGTTAAGGTGAAGCCATCTATTTGGGATAAATATTGCTTACAGTTTTCACTAGTTTGCTTTGTAGTACCTGTGTCAGCAATAACACAATAACAACAATTATGAAGAGTTCAGGAAAAAAATGTACATTTAGGAGAAAGATTATAGTGACTATGTATGTAATAAAAGTTAAATTATGCTTATAAATTTGAAACGTGAAAGCATGGAATATTGTAAATATGAGTTTCATAAAGGCTATTTAATGTCTTGGTGATACATTAAGTTTCTGGTCAGATTGGAGATTTGCCTGTTGCCCCTCTTTAGAATATGTGAATACTTGTCACCCATTGTGCCCAGCTTTGGGGCCTGTGATGGTTAATGCTATGTGACAAAAGGGGTACATTATGGTGCCCAGTTGTTTGGTCAAAAAAAACCCAGTCTAGATATTTATGTGAAGGTATTTTTTAGATATGATTAACATTTAAATTAGTAGACTTTGAGTAAAGCAGATTACTCTCCATAATGTGGGTGGGCTTCATCCAATCAGCTGAAGACCATAAGAGCAAAGATGGTGATTTCTTGAAGAAGGAATTCTCCTCAAGACTGCAACATGGAAACTCTGGCTAAGTGTCCAGCCTGTTGCCCTGCTGAATTTAGACTCAAGACTCAAAACTGCAATATCAACTCTCACTTGAATTTTAAGCCTGCTGGCCTGTTCTACAGATTTTGGGCTTGCCAGCTCCCCACAATTGTGTGAGCCAATTCCTTAAAATGAATCATTCTTTGTCTCTATTTCTATCTAGAAATATATATATTATAAATATGATATATAATATAGATAATTTCCTATTGGCTATATAATATATATTATATATAATATATTTATATATAGATGTATAAATTTATGTATCTATCTAAATTTAATATATATAATTTTAATGTAATTAATTATATTACATATATAATATATAATACATAATATAATATATTATATATTAATTATGTAATAATATAAATTAATAATATAAAATTTATATATATTTATGTTATATAATATATAATTATATAATATCCTATTATATAAAATATATTATATATTATTATATATAATGTATATTGTATATCCTATTATATATTATGTATATTATATATCCTATTATATATTATGTATATCATATATAATATATAATTATTATATATATATAATTTCCTATTGGTTGTGTGTCTCTGGAGAAGCTTGATATAGGACCTCTTCTCAAACTCCAAGACAACAGAAAATTCCCTTTAATCTCCTGTTAAAAAATTACTCTAAAAACAAGTATGGTTAATTCTGAAAAATTTTATTAATATATTAATATCTCAGGAGTTGTTCCTTATAACATCTATGTTCACATACACACACACATACAGGGAGAGAAAGAGAGAGAGAGAACCCTCTAACTCCCTGCAATGTGTCACAGATAACAAGATGAAAATTAAATATTAAGGAAAAAGAGAAATATGCAAATATTAGAAGACAAGCTATGAAAAAGGGATTTTTGTAAATTTGGAAACTATTCACTGGTGACAATTGGCTATTGCCCTAGGAAATAATAGACATTATTATCTAGATATTATCAGAAAGTCCTCACCCTGAGTTGTAACCAGTCTCAGAGCATTCATAAACATAAATGTTAGTAATAGCTGCATAAGATTACTGAAAGAAGAAAGATGTTGTAATAGTAAGTATAAACAAATGAGATATGGTCATTGTTTATACAAGATGAAGGGAATGTAAAGTAAAAATATGTCATTATGATTTCAGTATTACACAAGGAGGAGATAACTTGACCCAGTGACATGAACACCTTGGTTGGTTTGATATTTATACTCTTTACAGTGTGAAAGGGAGAATCAAAAGATTACTGTAGCTCTTTAAAAATACTCATTTCTTTTGGCCTGAATAGATTATCATTAAGCAGAAGTCTGATAATGACTTAGATTTCCCAAGTAACTTTATTCTAGGAAGGGGAAACTTCAATTATCTGACTGAGACATATGGCTGGCTAGTCTAGTGAGTAACAATTGGTTGTAAAATGATAGACTTTCTTCTGGTTGATGAATTCACTTCTTATTGTTTAAGTTATCATGGGCCCATTCCTTAGAGTTTGGTTTCCTTTAAGGGAATTTGATTTCTGGACCTGTGTGGCCTTGTAATACAGAGAAGACAAACAACCTGAAAGATCAAGCCAGCCTAGCATGAAACTTCACTAACTTGGTT
Organism: Eulemur rufifrons; assembly: GCF_041146395.1. Classification (NCBI taxonomy): domain Eukaryota; kingdom Metazoa; phylum Chordata; class Mammalia; order Primates; family Lemuridae; genus Eulemur; species Eulemur rufifrons. The sequence continues at coordinate 70,170,583 of NC_090986.1, read as the reverse complement.
TTCTTGGAGATGATCAGCAGTACACCAAGGAGGATCAGTCTGCAGCTATAGCTTGAGGAGGGAAGCAGCTCAGTCAGCCATACAAGATTCCCTCTTGAACTGAGAGTGTTTCCTGATTGGATGGAGCTACAAAATGATGCTCTCTTATTGGGCTCTTTGGTGCTCCCTTCAGCTCTCCTCCATTGACCTAACAGGTGCAAGACATGCCCTAGGGAAGCACCCCAAGTATATGGCTTGCTTTTCAGAACTTGGAACTCTAGTTGCCTGTTAGCTCAATTTAAATTCTAAGCCCACAGGGTAGGCTCCTATCTATCTTTTCTGTTGGACATATTAGGTGTATTCAGCTAGGGTTGGAATGCAATATTGAGCCCTTTATTCCACACCCAGTGTCTTTGTGGGTGTAGGGGAAATATTAAAGTGTCTACAGGACTTCTTAAAACATGATTTCTAAAATGAAATCTCACAGCAGCTTAGTCTTCTTTATGAACAAACCAATACATGACTGCCAGAAATCAATGCACATTGATTCTATCCAAATTTTTTCAGTGAGTCAGTGTTAGAATTCTTGCCAGTAGGTTTGTTGTGTTTTTTGGATAGCTTCTTATGCATTACCAAGTGTTCCGATGATGGTAATACATTTTACTTAATGCTTCTTTTTCCAGTGAAAACTCAAACAAATATTTATATGATTTTACCTAAATTTGACTTCCCAATAGAAAATCAGAACCATAGCTTATCTTTTGTTGGTGAAAATTGACCTTTCAATTCTGTCACCGTCACTCTGTTTTTGTCATTGGAGTTTCTTACCTATCCAGAAGTGCCTTTGAAGAAAACTTATTAATAATGTTGAAAATAAAATTGAAATTTATTATCTAATTTATGGGGTTTTAGTAAAACGTCAAGCTCTCAAATTCTGTTACACCCTTTTATGGTAATAAAGTCATTGTAATAAAATTTTCCCCAAATCTCTTAATATTTCTTTTTTGCTGAATAGTTATTTTTCTCTTATTAGAAGATGAAGCATTATTTTTTTATTGTATGGCATGATTATTTCACTTTTCGCCATTACTTAACTTACATATTTGTAGGACAAATATTAACTTGGCCTTCTTCCCTCCCATGTCTGATTTATCTTCTTTTCAATTTCAGAGATCATTTCCCTGCTTTCTATACATGCTACCAAGCACTCAGACGATGCCTTTAAACTATTTTTTTCCTTCTCTTTTGATCCAGATTCAATATGGAAAGTTAGTTTTCCTTGATGTAGTATCTTGGTTATAAAAGAACCGTGATCATATATTTTCTAAAAATTTCATTTGAAGCATTGTTGTGTTTTTCCAGTTGTGTCTGGAATGGCTTTTAATGGGAAATCTGTGATATGATTTCTTTATAATTATGATCGTAGCAATGGCAACTTATTGATATTTACTTGATGTTAGACCCAGAGAAAAGAGTATTATTTAAATGATCTTATTCAATCTTCACTGCTGCCCTATAAGATGAATATTATTATTTCCAAGCCAAAATGAAAGAAGTAGGAGATCACCAAAGGTCTGGCCATGACTGCCTTAACATTTCCCTCAATTGACTTAATCTTAGATTGCTCCTTCCTGACTTAGGCCTCTGACCTTCCTTTTCTGTAAAAAACTTGTCATTGCCAATTATTTCTTTGCCCCTTTGAGATATAAATCTTTTAAAAAGCTTCTTGCCAGTTTTACAACCCAGGAATGTCTTTCTGGGATGTAAGGTCCTGGGAACTATCTCTTTGAAATGTCATCATAACAGAAAATAGAGCCAGGTCTGCCTGTCTTTGTGGGAGGGTAGGAACCTAACTTGGCAGTTTATTTATTTATTTTGAAAATAAAAATTGGAATTATAAATATATGAATAAAGATTTCCTTAACATAAATAGATATATAAATGAAGCACAGAGTAAAAGGACTATAGAGTTAGGTATACATATTGACTTTTTGGAGATTAAAACCATTTGGAAACTAATCTCTAAATGCTTTCAGGTTGGTCTACTCATATTCTTTTTATACTGTGGATTTTGAGGATTGAACATGGAACATTTTTAAGCACATACCTAGCATACAAATAAATGACAATGGATCTTTATGGAGGACTTTCTATCTGAAACCTTTAATAACTGTTAAACAAACCAAATGAAGATTATTTTACTTAAGACTTAGTGATCTTGTCTTTGTGTTTCCTGTTAAAGATAGATCTATATGTTCAGAGAGAGAGTGTGTGTGTGTGTATGTGTGTGTGTATTTTTGAAGCAATGAGAGAGAATGGGACAGGTATTGGCTCAAATAACTGAAGCTAAATGAGACTGTAGTTTTTCTACTGTAATAAAAGATGTCTTTTTAAATTTGTTGTGACATACTTTGTGGCCTAGGATATGGTCAATCTTAAAGAATGTCCCATGAACTGATGAGAAAAACATATATTCAGTGGTTTTTGGGTAGAATTTTCTGTAAATGTCAGTCAGGCCAATTTGTTCTAGAGTTCTGTTTAAGTCCATTGTTTCTTTGTTTATTTTCTGTTTGGAGGATCTGTTCTGTTCTGTCAGAGGGGTGTTGAAGTCCCCGCCTATTACGGTGCTGCTATTTATCATTTTGTTTAAATCAAGTAGGATTTGCTTTATGAATCTAGGTATACCTGAGTCAGGTGCGTAAATATTTAGAATTGTTATTTCTTCTTGTTGAATTGTACCTTTCACCATTATACAGTGACTGTCTTTCTCCTTCATTACTTCTGTTGATTTGAAGACTAAGTTATTTGAAATCAGAGCTGTTACACCAGCTTTCTTTTGGCTTCCATTTGCATGGGACATTGTTTCCATACCTTCACCTTGAGTCTGAATGCATCCTTGTGGGTTAGCTGTGTTTCCCAAAGACAGCGGACACTTGGCTTGTGTATATATATATCCATTCAGCCAGCCTATGTCTGTTTAGTGGGCAATCCAAGCCATTCACATTTATTGAAAGAATTGATAAGTGGGGCAGATTTCTGTTCATCCTGTTGAGTTGAATTTTGTTGCTTTGTTTTCTCTGTTGGGCCATTGTGGTATCTGGCATTTGACTTTTAGCTTTTGGATGATTTTACACTGGTGAGTATTTATTGTGCTGATCTGTGTGTAAAAATGGAAATTATACCAAGCATCTTCTCAGACAATAGTGGAATAAAATTAGAAATTAACTCCAACAAAAACTTTCATCTCTACACAAAGTTATGGAAACTAAACAAACGTCTGCTGAATGATTATTGCATTAAGGAGGAAATTAAGATGGAAATCAAAAGATTCTTTGAAGTAAATGATAAAGGAGACACAAGTTATGAAAATCTGTGGGACACAGCTAAAGCAGTCCTGAGAGGAAAATATATATCTATAAATGCCTACATCTAAAAGACAGAAAGATCACAAATCAACAATCTCATGAATTGTCTCAAAGAACTAGAAAAGGATGAGCAAACCAACCTCAAACCCAGCAGAAGAAAAGAAATAACAAAGATCAGAGCACAACTAAATGAAATCAATAGCAAAAAAAAAAAAACTGTAGAGAAGATTAATAAAACAAAAAATTGGTTCTTTCAAAAAATAAACAAAATTGACATGCCTCTTGCTAGATTAATGAGAAGCAGAAAAAAAGCTAAATCAGGAATGAAAGAAGAGAAATTACAACTGATATCATGGAAATACAAAATATCATCTTTGAATACTGTAAAAACCTCTATGCACATAAACTTGAAAATGTGGAAGAAATGGACAAATTCTTAGAAACACACAGTTTCCCTATGCCCAATCAGGAAGAAATAGAATTCCTGAACAAAACAAATATCAAGTACCAAAACTGAAGCAGCAATAAAAAAACCTTCCTAAAAAGAAAAGTCCTGGACCAGATGGTTTCACACCTGAATTTTACCAGACCTACAAAGAAGAACTGGTGCCTAACCTGCCGAAATTATTCCACAACATTCAGAAGGAAGGAATACTCCCCAACATGTTTTATGAAGCCAACATCCCCCTGATACCAAAACCAGGAAAGGGAGCAATAAAAAAGGAAACTACAGACCAATATCCTTTATGAATATAGATGCAAAAATTCTCAAAGAAATCCTAGCAAACTGAATTCAAGTGCTTATAAAAAAAAAATCATCCATCATGACCAAGTGGGCTTCATCCCAGAGATGCAGGGATGGTTTGACATATGCAAATCTATAAACATAATTTAACACATAAACAGAAATAAAAATAAAGACCATATGATCCTCTCAGTAGATGCAGAAAAAGCATTTGTCAAAATTCAACACCCTTTTATGATATGAACACTTAACACAGTAGGCATAGATGGGACTTATCTAAAAAGGATAAAAGCCATATATGACAAATCCACAGTCAACATCATACCGAATGGGGAAAAATTGAAATCACTCGCACTTAGAACTGGAACCAGAAAAGGTTGTCCTCTATCACCATTTTTTTCAACATAGTGCTGGAAGTCCGAGCCAGAGCAATCAGACAAGAGAAGGAAATCAAGGTCATCCAAATGGGGGCAGAAGAGGTCAAACTATCGCTCTGCTGATGATATGATCTTACAGCCAGAAAACCCCAAAGATTCTGCCATGAGACTACTGGAATTGATAAACAAATTCAGCAAAGTCTCAGGTTACAAAATCAATGTACAGAAATCAGTAGCATTCCTATACACAAACAGCAATCTAACTGAGAACCAAATCAAAGAGTCAATTCCTTTCAAAATAACAACAACGAAAAGGAATTACAACATGGACCAAAGCGCTGCATAGGGTTCAAAGGATACGGAAAAGTTCTTAACTTAGAGGGATTTCTTGAACCATCATTTTCTCATGAAGCAATTCCTATCATGTTCTTTCTTTAGCTCAAAAATTTTCTGATATACATTTAATCTCCACAAATATTTCCAAATGTATTATACAAATTATGTTATTATTATTGTATTGTTTATAAGTAGTGTGCCAAAGCAGGACAAAAAGTAATTTTTAGTGAATGGTGTGGGTAGGAGATTTTAACCTAGTTGATATATCAGAAGCTTTTTCTTCAGTGCATAATTTCTTTTGGGTCTATGCAAACTGTGTAGGTCTGTAAAGCCCTAAGACTAGGGGAGGTGATGGTGGTGAATTAGCTGGTTGCAGTTGAAATAGCCTTGGGTGTTAGTCCTGACAAATTTCCATAGCTAGGGAAGGTACATACTACAGTCTGATTGACTTAGATCCCAGTTTCCTTCCATATAGCTAACACATACTTTCCACAGGAGCATATTATAATATTAATAATGTGATTCATAATTCCTTCAGGTATTAAGTGGAAAAACATCTGTTAGCTTGGTAACATTTGTAGCTATATATAGGTATTAGAATGGCTGATTTGGAATAGATAATTTGCTTGTTAGTTCATATAGGTAAAATTAATATACATAAATTCTATATGTGTGAAGAGTTACTATATCAAAAATATCTAGAAAAGGCAGAATCCACTCCAGTTTTTCTCTCTGCACATGTTGTATATGTAAGTAACTCAACTCTCATGCAATAGCTTTATCCTTTCCATGTAAATGAGCTAATCTTACAGGTTATAAATGGTGGATGCTCAACTCTCATTTAATGTTGCTGAAAGAGAACCATCAATGTTATTAAATGATTGGCAAGTATTTTCAAGAGATTTGGGATTTTTAAATATGAAAGAAGGCTTGAGGGAAGATTAGCCAACATTTTTTAAATCTATGAAATTATTCAATTTAAGGTTGGCTCTTAGCAAAATTGTCAGTAAGAGAAGTTTGCCTCCAGGGAAATAACGTATTGGCTTTCTCCCCTCTTTAAGATCTTTTTGCTCTGCCTCCACCCATTTCAACACATCAGCTTCTCTTTTTACTTTCTGGGTAGGCTCCATCATCAAAATTTGCACTCAAAATCTACTCTCTTAGCAATTTTCAAGTATACAATATGTTAATATTAACTATCATCACCATGTTGTCCAATAGATTGCTTAAACTTATTCCTCTTGTCTAACTGAACTTTTGTATCCTTTGACCAGCATCTCCCTAACTGCTCCCTCCACCTAGTCCCTGGTAACCACCATTCTACTCTGTTTCTATGAATTAGAGTTTTTTAGATTACAAATACAAATGAGTAGATTTTAAGTGTTCTTATTACAAATGAATAAGTATATGGGGAAAAATGTATATGTTAATTAGCTTGATTTAGCTATTCCATAAGGTATATATGTTTTAAAACATCATGTTGTACACCATAAATACACACACTTTTTATTTGGCAACTAAAAGAAAAAAATCTGCCTTCTGCTGTACACTAAGGTGTGACACTCATATTGTTCTAAAGCACACTTCTTGATAGAGTAACCCCACATTAATAAGTTTGGCCAAATTGTAAAGCTCTTTGGGGGCTTCCTATACCAGCTATGGAGTAAAGAGTAATTAAAAGTCCACAATTCTGAAATTGTGTGGGAAAACTGAGTCCAACATAACTTTTTTTTTTGAGGCAGGGTCTCACTCCGTTGCTTGGGTTAGAGTGCAGTGCTGTCATCATAGCTCACTGCACCCTCAAACTCCTGACCTCAAGAGATCCTCCTGCCTAAGCCCCCCAAAGTGTGAGCACTGTGTGTGGCCCCGTGTAACTTTTTAAAAGAGGGTTCTGTAGTCAAATGTTTTTATTTGGTAAAGGTTATTTATCTTTGTATTGGAAATTCAAAATTTACCTTAGGATAGTAAAGACTCAGAAAATTTGTGGGAAAAAAAAAATCTTTAATGGTGTTTATCACAGCATTTGGCAATTGTATTTGACAATGAAAACCAACTACAATCAGCCCTCTGTATCTGTGGGTTCTGCATCTGTGGATTCAACCAATCACGGATTTAAAATATTCAGAAAAAAAATTGTGTCTGTGTTGAACATGGACAGACTTTTTTTTTTCTTGTCATCATTCCTTAAACAATACAGTATAACAACTATTTACATAGAATTTACATTGTATGAGGTATTATAAGTAATCTACAAATGATTCCAAGTATACAGGAGGATGTGCGTATTATATGCGAATAGCCATTTTATATCAGAGACTTGAGCATTCTCAGATTCTGGTATCCATGGATGTCCTGGAACCAATCCCCTGAAGATACCAAGGGACAACTGTATCATTTGTTTCTATATGACCTATTCATATTTATCAGAAGCAGCATTTCAGGAAATGCACTACTAGAAATGCTGGTTTAGGAGTTTTGTCCACTGCCCCTGAACTCACACCACAGGAGCATTTTAGCATTATGACATTCCTGGGATAGAGGACTGTGCGGCAAGTGATCTTTTCCACAAAGGACAGAAGGAATAAACTTAAATTATTTACTAGTAAGAAGACTTTTACGACATTGGGCGTGATTTATATTTTGAATGCATAATCCGGAGAAGGTCTGAGGACTTTAGAATGAACGATGATTTTTAATCTTTTGAGGTTAATTTAACATGTGAGATATTGTACTGTCCTCATTTTATGAGGTCCAATAAATATACATAAAAGATTCCAAAGTTTGTTGCAGAGAGTTTATTTCACTGGGCTTTAAATTCATATTTTTTAATTCTCAACTAAGTACCATCTTCCTCCTTCTGCATTGTCTTCACTATGGCATTTACTACCATATAATATATTATATATTTTACTTATTTATTTTGTTTATTGTTGCTTTATGCTCCCCCCACTAGAATGCAATCTCCAAAATGACTAGTGACTTTTTAAAAATTTTATTTTTTATTGATGCATAATAGTTGTACATATCTTGGGGGTACATATGATAAAGAGTAGAGTTTGTTATGTGCACTCTTTACCATCAACAGCTTTTGGTTCTATGTAGTATATCTCTGTAGCTATATAAATGTATTTTAGAAATTATAATCAATATTAATTGATCAATGATTAATTATGATATTCTTAGTGATTTTTTAAAAGCACATGTCAGAATTATGACACAAAAATATAAATCATTTGCTTCTGTTATAAAGAGTGGGCCACACTTTAATTCTGTAAAAGAAAAATGCCTTTTCCTAGAAGAGGTATTTTCATTAATTGTGAATGTGTTAATATGAAGTTTGATACAATTAGCATCTTGACTCTCAAATAGGAATCTTGGGTTCTAGCCCTAGTTCTGTCCTATGTGTTCTTCCTTTGATGAACTCTGGGCCTCTGCTTCTTTATATGATTACTCTCTTATTCCTCTATATCTTTAGCATCTTATGATGAGCTATATCAATTGAATGAAAAAGAAACCCAGGTATAAATTTAGATTATGTCCACATTTGGATAATCTACTGAAATTGCATCAGGTTTTTAAAGACAGTAAGATGTATGAGGGATTTTACTTTTCTTTTAATGCCAGAGAATCTTCATAGAGTAAAAGAAGTTCAAATCCTGTGGTAGAGAATGTTGTAAATTTTGTTCTACCAACAACCCAGTTCTCCAGACATGTGTTTTATTTTTGCTATTGAGGGGTCTTTTGAAGTTTCCTGGAAGAAACTCTCAGTGCTCTCTGGAGAGACAAGCCAGGACAAGCAAGGTAGTGCGAGGAATGTGGCACGTGGGCTTGAGGCTGCCAGTGCTGTTTGTCATTCCTTACCAAAGACCTGGCGCAGCTTTAGTTGTCAGAAGTCAGAACCTGGAGTCATCTCTTCACTGAAGCATTAAAGCTTGGGCTAAAGAATTGCTATTATATTAGCTAGTACCTTGTTTTGCATTCTTTAGAACATGAACTGTCCTTTCCTTAACTTCTTTTATAATCATTTTTATGTTGGTGATCTGTGTTGAAAAGCACTGGGGAAAATAATGAGAATAATCTGAATTTTAGGTCTTTGGGTACGGTAAATTTCTAGGTGTTTCTATGTGTGATGTGCTTTCAAAACTTAATTAAAAAGCAAAGCCAGAGAAAATAATGCTTTAAAAACATTTGCAGTCCTTAATATAAGAGCCAGAAATGGGAAAGGATGGGTTAGGTTTGTTTGATGTACAAAAATCCATTTACCACATTTAAAAAAACCCAGCTCTTTGATGTAAGATATCAAGGAGTCTCACTAAATGTTTTTCTGTTGAAATAGATAAGACGATCATAGACTCTGGGCCGTAGTTCTCAGGATATTTGGTGTGTGGGTATAACTGTATACTTTTTTTTCTGAAACTTTTAGAGGATACTTTCCAGATCTGGTCTTTATTCATTTTGAACATTAAAAATATTAAGTGAGAATAGTCATCAGAGCTGTGAGAACAGTCTTAGGGAAGAAAAGAGATCTAAGATGGCCTTGAAACTCATGATCTAATTTTGAGACAACATTAACACAAATTAACAAAGAGTGTATTCTACAAGATATTGTTAAATTGTGGATTCAAGAAATTCTGGAGTACAGGAATTCAATTAGTTCTCTATTACAATATTTTTTTTAATTTATCTCTATTGTTGGAACATAAGAAATCCCACATAGGTAAATTTTTCAAATACTTGAAACTTACCACCTTGATATATTAATTTAAATTATTTTTAAGTTTTTATGATATACAGTTTTTTTCGTGATTAAAAATCTTTCACTGATATATCAGGATCACATTATGGACATAGAGTCTTTGAGCTAGAAATATGTTTAGAAATGGCCTAGTCTAAACTTTTCATTAGATTGCTGTGGAAACTGAACCCAGAGAATTTCCCGGGGAAGATCAGGGAGTAGAATCTAAGCTTTGCTGATTGTTGAATTTTATTAAGGTATCATCTTGTGCTTTTGATATTATCTTCTGGATTGCTGATGTATGTAGAACTATTTTTGTTTTTTTTACTCTGGTAAATGATTCCAGACTTCTATGCTAATTTTTCTTTGTGTTACTTATGGTTTCTATTACATTTTTCTCCACTGTCAGTCTGACAGCAGTAACTTTCTAGGACTGTCAATGTACCTGGTTTAAACTGGGAAATGGGTTCTCCTTACTCCCAAAATAAAGTCAGTAAGTACCATGGGCAAAGGGGATATGTTTATTTCATGGCTACTGGGAAGACAGGCATGCGGTTTCCTGTCTACTCCCCATGTCATCTTTATCCTGAGTGACTTCAACAGCCATGCTGATGACAGAGCCAAAGGCTGGATTCCCAGTTTTTTGAGGTGCTCTTCTCCCATGGCAGTCACCTCTACTCCACTTTCGTCACTCATTTCCATGGCCACTCCCTTGGCCTTGTCATTATTTGGACATTTTATAATTGAAATTTTAAATTAAGACATTCTCTCTCATTTAGTGTCTTTTACTGCATCTGTTTTAAAATAAAGAGACATCCGGGTCTTTGAACTGATTTACATTTATTCTGTCTTCCTGTGTTTACTTTCTTTCATGACCAACTTGTAGTTCACACTAGCATTTTGACCATTCTCTAGACGTTATCCTTAACTTCCCTCAAATAATTTTTTTCATTTCTTAGTCTGTGATAAACAATGTAATCTAAATGATGTTTTTAAGTCTATACCAGAAAGCTGTTGGAAAGTTGAATAGCTTTGAGATGAGTGCCACCACAAATTCAGTCTCCAAACTCATATGGTATGTTAGCGTTGTCCAGGATTTCATCTATATTCGCCTAGATAACTCTTTCTCCTATTCCCTACAATGTTCAAAATTCTCCCCTTTTTCAAGCATGTTTTTTTCACACTTACGCTGTCACTCTCATTGGGTGCTCTTATCCCACAAAAAAAGAAGCCGTCAGGCAAGAAAACCTCACCTTTCTGCCACAAATCCTATAATATAGCAGACTTTGCATCCTTTGTCTTCTTTTCTCCCTTGGTTACAGGCTATCTTGTGAGCCAGGGATTTAAATTTATTTTACTTTTTTTTTTTCCTACAAATAAGTAGTTGTTCCAATACCATGTATTGATTAATTCATTTTCCTTACAGGTTTTTTGTTGTTGTTTCAATTATCACTGTATTTTTTTCCCTTTTATTCTTGGCCTGTTTCTGAGCTCTCTATCTGGTTAATGAACCTATTTACCTCTCACTTATCAATTATCACATAGTTTAATGACTATAAGCTTTTTTGTACAGCTTGCTCTCTGAAGGGCAAGTCCTCCTACACTATGCTTTCCCTCAGAATGATCATAGCCATTATTGGGGTCTCTTCCCTATGAATTTTGTAACCATGTTGTTAAGTTATTAAATGCATTAAAAAAAGCTTTCTGGGATTTTGATTGAAATAGCACTGACTGAATTTATGTATTAACTAGGGAGAGAACAAAAAGCTTTACAACAATGAATCTTCCAATCCATGAGTATGACATATTTCTCCATTTAATTAGATCTTCTTTTATCTCCTCTAATAATGCTTTATATTTTTCTCTACAGAAGTTTTTTACAATATTTTTAGGATTTTTCCCTGAGTATCTTATAGTTTTTGAGGCTATTTTGAATAAGATTTTTCCCACTAGAGTGATTGTTCAAATATGCATTATCTGCTCAAAGTAAGACAGCTGCTTAAATTTTAATGTATTCTCATTACCATTGTATTACTATTTAGAGCCTGATGAGACATGTATGGTTTTCATGAACGGTTCTTATTTTTCTCCCCAGCTTCATCTTTCATGCTAGCCTTATCAATCCCTTTAAATTCCAGCCACCTAGAACTTGTGTTAATCTTGATTTCTTTTCTCTCTTATCTCTTCATGCCTGTTGAACTCACTGACAAGTGTTGGTCAACTCTGTCTCCAAACTCTACATCCAAAATGCAGTCACTTTTTGTCCTCTCTGGCGCTTCCATTCTAGACTGAGTCACCATTCTCTCTATCTTGACTGACTGTAGTAGCCTCTGACTAATTTCCTTGCTTTCACTGTCGCCTCCCTATAATCCATTTTCTACATAATAGAGTAATCTTTGAAAAATGTAAATCGGATTATATACCTTCTCTGCTTAAAGCCCTCTGGTAGTAAATGAAATAAAAATCCTTCCTCTGGCTAACAAAACCCTATAGGACCTGAGTCCTGCCTAGACGTCCACCTCATTGCCGGCTGCTCTTCTTCTTCGCCAATACATTGCAGCCACTCTGGCCCGTTCTTTGCTCCTCAAACACAGCAAACCTTTGTAAATTTTTACCGTTTCCTCTGCCTTGAATGTACTTTACCCCAAAAAAATGTAAACAGTAGGAGAGCAGAGGCCTTGTCTTTATTTTCCATGGCTCTATTACGTAGGGGTTCGATAACTATATATTGAATAAATAAATGAATGCATTTCTTTTTGGTTTCTTAAATTACTGGGTTTTTGTCTTTAGTTCATTTCACTTGTTTCTTTTTGCCTAAAACAACATCTTTCTCTGCTTCTCCCTCACAACATTTCCCACCTTTACCTGGAAACATTATCATCTAAATATTAGTTTGGTTTCATCCTCTGGACAGCCTTTCTTGATCCCTACCCTGCCATTTTCCTTATGGAGAGTTGGGCATAGAGGTCTTTGGTAGGTATCTCTGCATACCATGTGCATTCCCTATTACACCAACACAGTTTCTGTATACCTTATGGGGCAGGGATTTTTTTTTTCCACTGCGTTTGTAACACCTAGCACTATGCCTTGCTCATGGTGTGATTACTCAACAAGTATCTGATGAATGAACAAAAGAATGAATGAATGACTAAATCTGTTTTGAATTTCCAAAGGCCTTTGTAGTTTCATTTCTGTCTCTTATCTGTGTTCCAGAATACTAATAGTATCTGAAAAATAATCTCTAGGGAATAGATTGATATATTTCATTTGCAATACTTTTTATTTAAGAATCCCAGAGAAGTTTAGAAATATTATTTAAACAAAATCTATTTCTGACATTGTAGTTTATCCCTAATGAAGATAGATAAAAAGTTGTTGATGGGAAAAAAAGAATAATTCTGGGAAATTAAAGTACTAATCTCTACCATTTTTTTTTTTTAAGGCCACACCAAACCTTTACATGCCTCCATGACTTAGGAATAATAAAACACTTTGGACCAGTTAGAGAAATCCTGTTGGAATAGATGTTCTGCAATTTTGGATTTGCAAATGCTCTGAATTTTATATCTTTCCTCTTTTCTGTGGTTTGATCCTGTCTTATTTGCTCATTCTTCTGGCTTCCTGGTTTATTCTCTGTTGGTTCTCAGAATATTTGTGCTTGCTCATGTGTTGAGCTGCTGCACTTTGGACCTGGGTGCAAACCCTGTGCTCACAGGCTGCTCTTCCTTTCTGACACTCTAGCCTTGGACCCAGCCATTGTTATCTCTCTGTCCCTCAGAATGCAACAAATTTTCTAAAAGAAAAAAAGGAAAGTATTTAAAAATTAACATTTATAGAAATATGGCTTCTTAATTGTTACTTTTATAGGGCTAGTTAGTAGTTATAGTTTTTAAAATCTAAGTAGTAAACACTCCCTATTTAAAAGTAGTTCTATGTAAGAAATCATGTTTATCTTCAAGATGTTAATAATTAAATACTATCACAATTATTATCCTATAGATCATGTTCTAGCAATTAAATAAGGATTATCAAAAAGGATGACTTAGCCATTAGAAAGATAACTAAAGTCATGCATAGCTGTGTGAGAAAAAAATTCATCTCCAAAGTGTGTACCAAATTAAAGTAAAATTTAATTTCAGTGATGAAGATGATGATGATAAACTAGTCTGGTCCCTATTTATACTAATGCAAACAAGTTTAGTCCAACTAGTGTTCTGCTTACTTGACATTCTCAAATATGGCAAGATGGAGTTACTTTTTACCTTGGCTTCAGCTAAAATGGTTCTTTCCAGTTTTCAGGAGGAAACTTTTGCCAGGAAACAGATTCTACTGTCCAACTTCTAATGAGTTACTATGATCAGTGAGCCAATTTTTCTTTAGTCTAGCTAATATTTTACCAGTAACATTTGAAAAGCATAAAATATGTTTAAATTATTTCTCCTTCATAACCAGACCTAATAAATTTCCCTCATGTTATAGGCTAGTTTAGTTTAAGAATAGTTTCAAAACAAGCCTTGCACTTTAAAAATTGCCTAGTAGTCTAATATGCCGTGGTATCCAATTTTCAGCTAGGGGGAAGTGAAACACCAGAGCAGATACAGTTTGCCTACCACAAAATAGTGCTCAGTAAGTGGTAGTTATCATTACCATTGTTAATTACCATTATTTATTTTCCTAATGAGATTGTCTGCCATTTGACTTTGAGTAAGTGAAAAGTTTTTATTGGAGGTTACACTTTGGTAGTCAGCACAATTAGTAACTGGATATAAATAATTATTCATAATATTTAAAAACTGTCCATATGGATGAAACACTAGAGCAATTCTATGGGTCAGGGGTTGGAAGAGATGTAGAATAGAGAGAGAAAATGGAAATTTTCATTCAGATTATTTTTGCAGAGGCTAAAGGGAAAAAATAACTACTTTAAGAAATGAAAATATGTAGCCTAGGATAGATATTTTTTTGAAAGGTAGAAAACTCTAAAATCCTGGAGAGTCATTGACCAGTTGTTTCCTTTCCACCGCCTCTGTTTGTCAGATGATTCTGGGGATATTTACTTTGTTTCTTCCTTTGCCTATGCTCTGAATCCTGTCCCCTACTGGTTCCAAGAGCACTACTTTATGGATTACTGTCCCTATCTTATATATCTTAAACATCTTTGTTCTATAACGTCTTTGTCCCAGATCATAGGCATACTCAAAGTGCTCCCTTCCAAAAACCCAAACTCCATATCGCCAAATCCCACTCTGCTTCTTCTGTTCTTCTTTTCTTCAATCTAGCAGTATCTTCCCTTCTTTTGCTTTTCTTCCTTTCAAGTCCATATACCTTTTATTTGTCTTATTGTCTTCATGCCTTATTCCATTAGTTAGGACTTCAGGAAAATGTTGAGTAGGAGTTGTAAGAGGGGACATCCTTGCCTTTTTCCTTATTATAGCAGAAAAGTACTTCTCACCATTACATATAATGTTAGCTGTTGACGTTTTGTAGTGGTTCATTATCAAGTCGAGGAAGTTTCCCTCTATTCCTAGTTTGCCGAGAGTTTTTTTTTCTTTTATCATCAACAGGTGTTGGATTTGTCAAATGCTTTTTCTGTATCAATTGATCAAATAGTATGATTGTCCTTCTTTAGCCTGTTAATGTGATAGATAACATTGATATTCTAATGGTGAACCAGCTTGGCATATTTGGAATAAAAACCACTTGATCATAATGCATAATACTTTTTATACATTGTTGGATTCTATTTGCTGATATTTTCTTGAGGCTTTTTGCATCTGTGTTAGTAAGAGATATCTTTCTTTTTTACAAAAATTAATTTTATTTTTTATTATTAATTTTTTATTTGACAAATAAAATTATATATACTTATGGTGAACAACATGATGTTTTGAAATTTGTATACCTTTATGGAATGGCAAAATCAAGCCAATTAACATATGTGTTACTTCATATACTTATTTTTTTGTGGTGGAGACCACTTAAAGTCTGCTCTCTTAGCAATTTTTAACTATGGTCACCATGTTATACAATAGATTTCTTGGGCTTATTCTTCTTGTCTAATGAAAACTTTGTATTCTTTGGAAATGACATACCATCACTTCTGCTGTGTTCTCCTGATCACACAGACCAACATTGACACAGTGTGTGTGCAGCTGAATATAGAAGGCAAGGATCATCTGGGGCCATCTTGGAGGCTGAGTACCACAGCATGTGTGCTTCCTCACCCCTCTTTTCCTTCTGGCATAGTGATCTGTAACATATGAGGTAAAGGTTTCTCCCTTAGGCTCATTCATCCATCAGCCACTGAAGGATGGACAGAGCCCTTTTGCTCACCCATGACAGACATGCGGCGTGAACAAGGAATGAATCATCTTTGTTTTAAGGCACCGAGAATGTGAGGTGCTCTGTGACTGTTATATAACCCAACCTATCCTGACAGTGTTCATGTCAGAGAGTGTGAGTTGCTTTAGTCCCCATCCTCCCTTTTCTGTTTAGTGCCAGAACGGCCATTTTTTTAGCTGAGCTAATTGCAGTTTGGTGAATAAGTGTGAATAAGTATGAATAAGTTCTGGCTAATAGTATGTCAGCTAAAATTTTGAGTGGCAGTTTTCTTAACCTTTTTAATTATTGACACATAATGTTTTACATATTTATGGGCTACATGTGCTATTCTGTTACATGTATAGAATGTGTAATGACCAAGTCAGAGTACTTGGAGTGTCCATCACCTTGAGTATTTATCATTTCTATGTGTTGGGAACATTTCCAGTCCTCTCTTCTAGCTACTTTGAAGCATGCAATACATTGTTTGCTAACTATAGATATCCTACTCTGCTATCAAACATTAAAACTTATACTTTCTACCTGTATGTTTGTACCCATTGACCAATCTCTCTTTATCCCCCCCTTCCACCCACATACCCTTGCCAGTCTCTGTTATCTATCATTATACTCTCTACCTCCACGAGATCCACTTTTTTAGCTTCCACATATGAGCCAGAACATGCAACCTTTTTGAACTCATGCTTCTTACCAGTGAATGTAGAAGGTGCAAGCCCTATTTTGTGCTCTAATATTTCTCCTAAGGGCCAAGAATATTTGACTGTAATTCCTACAGTTAGTATTATCAATACAAAAAGTATTTTTTCATCTTCCAGTCATAAGATTATATTCTGATATTTCTTTGTGTTATTTTTTAATTGTATTTATTTTGAGACAAGGTCTCACTCTGTTGCCTGGGGCTACAGTGCAGTGGCATCATCATAGCCAACTGCAACCTCAAACTCCTGGGCTCAAGTGATCCTCCAGCCTCAGCCTCCCAGAGTAGCTGGAATTACAGGTGCACACCACTATGTCAAACTAATTTTTCTATTTCTTTTATAGAGACAGGGTCTCATTTTGTTGCTCAGGCTGGTCTCAAACTCCCGGCAATCCTCCTGCCTTAGCCTCCCAAAGTGCTGGGATTACAAGTGTGAGACATTGCTCCTGGTCTATATTCTGATATCTAAATTGTTACAGTTAAGGTATGGATTAGTGGGAAAAGACCAACACACATAGCTACTGCAAATATCCAGTTTATCTGAGCTTTTAATACAGAACTTAATAGTTGACAACAGGTTGGAGCAGGAGGATGGAGTGCTCCTGGAGCCACGTGGTCAAGAAAGAAAAAGTGGAACTGATTAGGACATATAATTGTATTGACAGGAGTTTTATAGTTCTATCAGAGAATTTGGGGAAGAATTAGTATTAGGTGTCTAGAAAAAAAGGCAAGTGGAAAAATTGGCAATTAGTTCCAAGAGGAACAGAGCTTTAGTGCATGATGTTGATCAGCTGTGGATAATATTTAAGTCATATTAATGTGAGCTAAGACAATTGATTAAACATTTGTGGTATTTGGAGGGGTGATATTGGCAGGTGGGTGGCAGGCAGGGAGAGGGAGAAAGAAGAGTTTGTGGGAATATAAAACAGCTAAACCCCCATGTTTTATAACAGGAAACTAATAACATATGAAACTGTCAAGTCAAAAAATAGATATATAAGCCTATCCTTTAGAAATACAGAAGCAAACACCCGAAGAAACAGCTAAAAAGAGTTGAAATTGGTTTCCTCTGGAAAAACCCTGGGAGGTCTAAATGGGTGTGGTACGAGACTCCCTTTTCTCATTATAAGCTTTGTAGTATTACCCTCAAGCTAAGCAAATGAATTATGTAGATATTTAAAAATATTAATATAATAAAAGAGGTTGAGGCAAACTTCTGAGTTTTTGTTCTGGTTTGTGTTCACCTGTGGTCACCAATCCCTGAGCTTCTGTGGTGGTTGATGATTGGCTGGTATTGGTTTAGTGCTGGCTGATGAAATACAAGGACAGGATGTGATGCACATAGACTCCCAAGCAAATGCTGGCTGCGCCATCTTCCTTACGACCTTGTTTGGCGGACACTTGGGAAAGCAGGACTGACTTGGCCTGCTGCTGCCCACAGAGAGCTCTCAGCTGCCAGTCCCCAGTGGGGAAGGTCATGGCTGAAGAAAGTCAACCTGAGACATTTTGTCAAATTACTTCATTGTCTTGGCCCTCAGTTTCTCTCATCGCTTTTTCACAGAGGTGATGTGGAAATCCCACCTCAGACTCACATCCACAGAAAAGTGTTGCTGTCTGTGTGGGAATAAAGAAACACTGGCAGATATATATTTGTTATCCATGTGGCAAGCTTCATCCATTTGTGAAAAATATTTTTAGACTTTGAAGACTTTCCTTGGAACAGCACAAGTCTAACTACTTTGGGTTGTTTATTGACTATTATATAGGGGGAGGAGAAGAAAGGAGCAAAAGGAAATTGATTTCCTGACTTTCACATCCTGGCTTCCAGTGTGAGGGGCTCATGGAACTCAAGGCAGGAAAACTATTTTAAATTACTAATAAACAAAATAATGTCCTACTTTTGTAAGCATGAAAACTGATGAAATTACTACCACTAACTATAATCTGGAGTTTAGTCCGGAAGTCCCTTCTTATTTAGGTGCGCAAGCGGCAAGCACATTCAATCAAATTGTCAGAATTCCCTTTTCCTCTGCAGATGGGATTTTCCAAAAGGAGCAGGAAGTCAGTAGGAGAAAGGTTGGAGCTACATGTCTTCAATGAGTTGCTCTTTGTGCCATGCACAGAAAATTAAAAGTTGAATGAAATCCACTAAGCTAAGAAATACCAAGTTAGGGCAAATTAATAAAATGTGGCAAGTAACTGTGATTCATGTAGTTGAGCTTCATCATCGATCTTCAGGGAATAAAAAGGCAGCTCAGCTGTCAAAATGAACAAAAGAAGCGGTTGCTAAAGTTGGCAGCAAATGAGGGAATTGTAGGGCTTTCCAGAGTTCAGACTTGTCGTAGATACAGGAGCAGTCAACTGTGACTCTCTTTTCTTGGAATTAAAATGAAATTGAATCTAATTTTTTATCTTCAATTAGCAAATGATTATCATATATCTTGAACATAAATATAATTATATTTTTTGCATTATAAAAATAAATTTGAATAATGCAGATAGGCAAAAAATCACTTATGCAAGTAAATAGATTTAATCACTAACAAAATTTAGTGTACATCTTTTAAGAACTTTTTCTTATTAACCTACTATTTCAAGATATATACATGATTATATGGTATTTGTTAGTTTTTACCTACTTTTTTCACTTTCGAATGTCAATTCCATTCTTTAAGGATAAATCTAAACCACTGAAAATGCGATTGTGGTAACTTTAGAATATTATTGATGACTTATTTTTGTGGTTATTTGCCTTGTACTGCTTGAGAATTTTTTTTTTTTTAAGATGGAACATAGTGTTAATCAAACCTAAAACAGAATATCTTTGTAAATTGTGATACAGCTAAGCAAAGAGCAAGTGCAGCCTTTCAGTTTGTCATTCCAAATGTGAGAAAATTTCTGAAGTATCTGTGATATCTAACTTATGTAAATTTGATGCAAATAGTTTAGTATCTATCCAAATTATAAACCTGGTAAAGTTGTCTCCATTTCTCAGTGGTGTCAATTGGGTAAGAGTATTTTTAATTTGAAAATAAGTTTTGCATATAAATATATTATTAGGAATTTAGAAGATGTGTGTTTTCTGGATTTCCAACTTAAGTTTTACTCTAAGAAACGTGCTTAATGGAGGGATGTCAACACTGGATGGATATTCTCCAAACATCTCTTTCCTGAACAACAGGGGCTCTTGATTTACAATTGTTTTTCTTTGAAATAAAGAGCAATAACTAGGACAGTGTATTCTGGAATAGAAAAAAAGTTGATATAAGTATGCTGCCTTTTCTACTTACAGAGTTTTCCTTGTAACCCACCTTTAACTTTATCCGAGGGGTGATATAGATGGGGTTAGCTTGTGTGTGTGTGTGTGTGTGTGTGTGCATGCACGTGTGCATAGCTGAATTAAAAAATAGCTCTTGAGAGATATCCCTTACTGATTTTCTACAATTTCCATTCTCTTTTTAAAAGTAGGATCCTTGCTTATTAAAAAGAAGTTTTTCTTTTACCTCCTTTGCTCATACTGCCTCTCCTCTCTGCATGGATGAATCAGGATCACATGTGATCATCATTCATTCATCCATGTATTCAACAAATATTGATTGAGGGCTGTGTGCCAAGTGAGCTAATGCTCTGAAGAAAAAGAAAAGCAGCCAAGTAGAAAGACATCACTCAATGTCTACTCTCCTGGGGAAGACAAAAAACAAAGTGTCCATTTATGTGAAAAATAGTGAAGAAATTGACTATGTAAAAAATATATTTATCTTAGTAGCAGTAAAAAGTAGTTAGAATAAACTCTTAAATTAATGATATTCCAGGCTATACAACAGTAGGGTGTAATACATTAATGTCTTTCAGTCAATATTGGAATTAAATTTTTGTGTGTGGTATTGTTTATTAATATTAAATATATCAAGGACATAAGCTTATGTTTTTTACTCAGTTCTTTAAACATTATTTTTTAAAGCTTGATCCCAGAGGATGATGTATTTGGATAACATGAAGTCTCATTCTGTACCAAAATGCTTTATTGATTTCAGTTCCTATATTATGAAATTTGCCCTAATTTTCAATTTTATTATATTTTCAATATTATTATACACAAAAAATAATGAAGTCAGCAAGTTATTTGAGACATTTGCAATCCACAGCAAACATTTTCTTTGGATAGTTTTGAATTTCACAAATGGCTCACAGGGAGCTAGAAAAGATAGTTCACAGATGATGGAATATTGGATTTTGGCTCTGTGTAGATTTCAAATCCTAAAGGTGAAAAAGGAAAAATAGGACACATTACATGTAAAGCCTTAATGTGAGATGTCGGTGACACTTATTTAATTTTATGTTAACTAACAAATATGTTTTGGATGCCATTTGATGTCTTACCAGTGCTTTTCTTAGAAATGTGAATCACTGCTGGGTGAGTCCCTAATTTGAGGTTCCAGGTCTCAGTCTACAGGCAAGGAAGTCAATAACCATGTGGTGTTAATAAAGCTGTTTCCCTTTGCCACACCATTGACTGATTGTGGATGAGTGATGGATACAAGCCGATGAAGGGCTGCTTGCCTTCTATTAGCGCTGTGGGCTGAGGATGTATATTCTGGCATTGTTTCTTTCCTTGAACGTTCTGCCAAGGCATTTCTGCCTGAATCCACTCAGACCAAAGATGCCATGTTTGAGAGAAATTTCCTTTCCAAGCTGGATTAATCACTGAACTTTTCACTGAATTTTAGCTCTCGGTGACTGCGGTACAGAAGCTGTTGTGAAAGGGTTGTATGTAGGGGTCACCTTTGACTCCCCCATCCCTCTCTTTATCTCCACTTTTAGTCATCTAGTCCTATGAACTCTATCTTCCTCTTTCTATTGTTGGGTGTTCTTTCCTCTTCTGATTCTGAGAGTCAAACCAGAATTAGATATGGCATTTTGATAAAGATTAAAATATTAGCTTTATTATTGCTAAAACTGGATTGGAAAATGAAGCTTGAATCTGTGGTCAAAATGAGGCTTCCTACTGCTTTACCAAGCTCTAGATGTCCCAACTTATCTGGGAAAACCGTAGTATAGCACAGACTACGCAGTAGTCTTCACAGGAAATGGCAACCCAGCTCACACCCCTGGGAAGAAGCCCTGAGAACAGGGATATACAACAAGATATAGGCCTGCTGACCTATCTCAAAAAGGCAGGCCCTGGACTCTGACACCAGTTTGTTAATGTGTAGGACTCTAGTGGAAGGAGGACAATGACCTCCCCTTTATGTAAGCCTGTCCCCAAAGGGAACCAGAAGACAAAGGCTAAACAGTTTAGCTGTTCCTTTCCTCAGTATTGTCAGTTCTATCAATCAGTTCTGCTCCTAAAGGCAGGAATGAGCAGGTAGGTTGGTGGAGTGGTAGAGAGGAGGTTTGAAGTCATCTTCCAATATTAGAATACTTTTTTGTGGTATTTCAATTTTGTGGGTTGTTGGTGGGAAGTTTGGAGAAGGAAAAAGAAGTATGTTTCCATATTTTCCTCAGTCATCAACTTAGGTTGGGCCCTCAAAATGTCTACATTGGACATGACTGTCTGACTGCACTTAAAAGCCACCAGAATAAATGTTCTTTTAGAAATATGATTATGTCACCCCCTCAGCTAAAATTCCCCTCTTGGTTTTCTATAGTTGTTTGGATATAACAAAAAATCCATACTATCTTGCCATGACATTCTAGGCTCCTTATAATCAGGTCCTTAATGAACTATTCGGTCTGATACTTTCCTGTTAACTTTTGCTCCAGTCTTACCAAACTCTTTGCAGTTTCCCAAACATTCATATCTTTGGCTGCCCCTTTGTCTTCATTTTTCCCTTGATTTAATAAGTAATTTGTCGGGAGATACACTGAAAGCATATAAATGCTGCTCCTTAAAATTTTCATCCACTAACTTTAGCATTTATTGATGCTTTTCTGTCTTCATTATTTCTTCTACATTTATTAAAGTTGCATTCCACTCTAAGGAAGAACTTTTTCTTCTCCTCCACTCATTTATTTATTCATTGTCCCAGAATTTCTTCATTGTCTAATAGGCGGCCCTTCACACTGGCCCCTTTATCCTTTTATTATGTCCACATAATTTTTTGAGTACTTTCTTGTGTCATAAGATATTCCAGGCTCATTTGTACTCTCCTGGCTGCAACCCTGGAGCCAGCCTTTTTTCTAAGAATCCCTGAGTCCATTTAATATAGATTGATATTTAGGAACTATAATCTGAGTGCTATGCTCATTGCTACTGGTCTGTTTTGCTTTTAGGCACTCTCAGGAAACAGAGCTTAAGAAATGTGTGTGTGCTTGTGCATGTAGTTGTACAGGCAGCTATATCTGTATTTATGTACATGTGCTCATACTGATACCTCCAATTCCAATTCAATACCCCAGCATACATTTTAAACTTCCCATTTATATAATTGTAACTCCCTTTGTGATGGTTACTTTTATATGTCAACTTGGCTAGGATATAGAACCCAGCTATCTGGTCAAACACCAGTCTAGATATTGCTAAAATTTTTTTTTTTTTGGTGTGGTTAACATATCCGTAGGCTTTGAGTAAAGCAGGTCACCCTGCATATTGTGGGTGGGTCTCATCCAATCAGTTGAAGGCATTAAGAGAAAGGACGGATATTCCCCCATGGAAAAGGGACTTTTATTTCTCTTGAATAAATACCTATGAATGGAAGTGCTGAATTGTAGTAGGGGTGAATATTTAACTTTGTAGGAAACTGTAAAACACTTCTCCAAAGGAGTTATAACATTTATATTCTCTTCTAAAGCTTCAAGTTATATTTAGACATTGTATGTCTGGCATAATGAAAAATCTCTTAGTGTTATAAAAATACTATTGGACTTGGTGTCAGCGCTGAGTTTGAGTCCAGAATCTATCACTACTTTTTAACCTTGAGCAGTCACCCAACTAAGTCTCAGTTTCCTCAATTGTCAAATGAAACAAATATTAACACACATATGAAGTACTTTTTAAGATGAAGTAAGAGAAGAATGTGGAAAAGACCCCTGTAAAGTGCTCCCAAGTATAAGACATTATTAATAATATCAATAAAGGTTGCTTAATGGTAGTTTCAATTTACAGAATTAACTTAACTCTTTTTACTTTGGCTTTAAAAAACAGGCAATTCAATAATATACTCAGACAAACTATGTATGATATTGGATTAATTAGAATTTACCAATTAGACTACATTGGTGATGAATATAGTAGTTTGTCTGCTGAGAGCTGAGGTTTTGGGGACAGGAGAAACATTGCAGATAATATATTCAATCCCCTAAATAATGAAACAGAAACTCAAATCACTTATGTGACTGACCTGTGTTTGTAGAACTAGGTAGTGTATGGGCTAGGTAGAACTATGATCCAGATGTTTGAACTCTAAGACCGGTTAGAAAGTATCTTAATAATACTGTAAGTGATATAACAAGAATTTTAAAACTATGGTTTCAAGAAAATCTACTTTAATATTAAGTGTGCTATAAAAGGGATATAGATGAGTTTGGAGAATTGCTTGGAAATATACTTATGGAAATGGAATGATGAGAAATGTTAAAGTATTTGCTCATCTACACATGAAATGATATGGTAATGACATTAGTAGTTTTGAATAAGATTTCCAATTTAATTAGAAATGTGTACATTTCTAATGTACAAGATATGCAAGGTCTAAATATAATTTGAAGCTTTAGAATAAACATTTTAAACAAAGATAATTTACTTAATGAATGACAATGATATTGTAAATGATTACTTGCTCTATTGTAGGGTTTATATATGTCGGTAGGGATAATTTAGAGGTATTTTTGTGGCTTGGCAGCTCAATTTGGATATGCCACCATCAACTTATCTCAAATTTAATGAAATTTAAATTGAACCTATCTATTCTTCCAAATAAAATTTCATTCTCAACTCCCTATAATCACTATTATTTCAGTCTTTTAAACTAGAAACCATATGATATCTTTGATTTGTCTTTCTCGTTTGATCTCTATTTTCAGTACCTCAGGCTTTATTTTTCTTTTTTCTTCACTGCTTCGTCTCAATTCTCAGTTCTGTACTTTGAGTTATGGCATTCTCTCATCTTGCCTCTGGATCGCTGGAGCATCATTCGTATTGGGCTGTGTATGTTCTTATGAGATAAGTCTCCCTAAAATGTTACTACCATGACCTCTCTTTAAAACTCATGTTTTTCTAATGTCAATTATTTGGCTTTTGGGGCACTGCATAATTTGTGCCCCTCTTACCTGTTCAATACTATTTCCTAGGGTTTCCTTACACATGCCCTCCTAGTCAACCTCTGCCTGCACCATGGCTACCAGGTACAGTGATGCCCTTGGAACAATTTCTGATCACTGGCAGCATCCTGTCTCTGGTGCCTCCTTCCCTGCCTGATGACTCTCTCTCTCTCTCTCTCTCTTTTTAATTTCAGAATATTAAAGGAGTACATAAGTTTTGGATACATAATTTGCTTTTGTACAGTTTGAGTCAAAGTCATAAGTGTATTCTACACCCAGATAGTGTGCATCGTACCCCTTAGGTGTGAATTTACTCAACCCCTCCTTCCCCAGCCCACCTCTGAGGACTGTGTCTTGCATCTGTGAATTTGCTTAGCTGCATGCAGGGACAACCCCAACAACCTTCTTCAACCAATGGTCAAGGCTAGAAATTAGTGCAATATGCCTCAAATTTCCCATCCTTGATGGTGGGTGAATGGTTTTGAAGTATTTTCCACATGGTATCTCTGTAGACAGAATAAAGGCTCCCCAAAGATACCCACATCCTAACCCCCAGAATCTGTAACTATGTTACCTTACATGGCAAAAGGAACTTCAATGATTGATGTGAATAAATTAATGATTTTGAGCTTGGAAGAATACTCTTGGTCATCCTGATGTATTCACAAAGTGCCTTATAAGAAAGAGATGTGAGGCTACTGTTGGAAGGGGCCACAAGCCAAGGAAAATGGGCAGCCCCTAGAGGATGGAAAAGACAAGAAAACAGATTTTCCTATAGAGCCTTGGGAAGGAATACAGCTCTGTTGACACCTTGATTTTGGCTTTGTGGGACCCTTTTTTTGTACTTCTGACCTCCAGAACTGTATAATAATAAATTTGCATCATATTAAACCATTAAGTTTGTGGTAATTTGTTATAGCAGCAACAGGAAACTAATATAGCATCTCAGATTCTCCAGAAGAGTTGAACTCCAGTTGACCACAGTGGTCACCCACTCATTACCATTCACTTCAGTGGCTTCTGTCCCTTCTCTGTGTCACTTTCCCTCTTTTCTCACTTGTGCTTCCTGATACTACAACCACACAAACTACCTTCCCTTCAAGGTCTGATTGTGAGATAATCCAAAGTAAGACCCCATAATAATTTCTGGCTCCCAGCTTTGCCAACCTTTTCCTCTCTGCTCAGAAAGCCCTTCTTCCTCCCCTCTCCTTCAGCTTCCATTTCCTTCCTGACCAAGCATAAGAGCCACGTCTTCCTCTAAGAGGCTTTTTCCTGCCCCAGCCCACAAGGCCCCCTCCCTTTTTTTTAACCTTCTTTTACTCCTGTTGTGATTAAGTATAATACTTATTCTCTGAGTGTTTTCCTTGATCTTTCTATTTACCTAGCCAGTCCACATTTCAGATGCGAAAAGTCTCATTTCTTGTGAGATGGACCATACTAAATGAGGGAGACTATACGTACACACATGTATATGTGTGTGTGTGTGTGTGTGTGTGTGTGTGTACCCTCCATCAGACTCAAATTTCTATTGAGAAAGGCCCTTCCCCAAATTCCTGCTCATAGGGGGCTTACATACTCAAGTGGATATGTTGGAACACAGATAATAACAAAACAAAAAAGTAAAATATATAGTATATTAGATAGTGATCATGGCTAAAGAAAAAAATAAAGCTGGAGAAAGAAAGAGATTAGATATATGGTAATTTTAGACAGTGGATCAAGAGGACATCTGACCTCACTGAGATGGTAAAGACCTGAAGGAGGTGAGAGGGCAAACTGAGAGTGTGTCTTGGAGAAGAATGTTTGAGGCAAAGAGAACAGTGGTGGAAAAGCCCTGGACTGAAGCACGCTTAGGTGTACTCAAGAAGCAGTAAGGAGCACCATGCAGCTGTAGCAGGGTAAACAAGGGAAAACTAGTAGGAGATGAGGTCAGAGTTAATGGAAACCAGGTCCATGGTAAGTGATACTTACTTCTCAGTGTGTCTAGATTTTCAGTTTGTGCCTATTGTCCTGACATAGTTATCAGTGATGGTCCTTTTTCACTCTACTCTTAGGCCATTGTAGGGCTTTGTGTTTATGCTGAGCACAGTGGGAAGTTAGTGGGTGGGTTCTAGCCAGAGAAATGACACAATCTGATCAACATTTTAATGGGATAAATCTGACTGCTATATTAAGAAGAGAATGAAGGGCTGCTTCTGTTTTCTCCGGGAAATAGAAAAGTAAGGTCACCAGTTGGGTTGTGAAAATAGGCGACAAGATGTTAGAGATTGAGAGAAAGAGAGGAAGGCAAGAAATTGAGATTAGGTAGGTTTGCAAACATCGGTAATGACAAATTCTAGGCCAGGACCATGAGAGTGAGTGGCTGGGGTGGGGTAAAGGGCAAGGTCATTGGCGGGGAAAGGGGACAAGGCACTGAGTGCCAGAGTGTTGGAAGGTCATCTATATCCACACACATGTAATTGGAATTGTATTTGAAGAGCTGCACAGTAAAAGTAAAGGCAACCAACAATCAGTTCTCCACATAGAATATAAATTCAAAAGTGATTTTTTTGATGCATTATTCTAAAGGCATTTGCAGATAAGTAGAAGAGTATTAAAGAATTAGTATTACAAATGAGGGGTCACGGGAGGCAGTGTGGTGCAGGATCAATTTGTGCATCAGCACAATAGACTCCCTCCATGGAATATTTCTTCCATAATTAAAATTCAGCTGCACTGGTTCATTATAGTTCTCATGTTTTTAAAAAAAATCTGGCAGCAAAAACAAAAGATGGATTGGGTTTAGTTTTCCAGTGTAATTGCACACTATGATTTCATTTCCAGGCAGACTGTCCTGAAAACTTGGAAAAGGAAGTGCAGCATTAATAAATGTGGTGGGACCTGGGAAATTATGATCATGGTAAAGATTGACATTATCTTTTTTAATTTATTGAATTACCAAGTGCAGGCTTTATGTGGGTGTGTTTATCATCATTTTGGCTGACATGATAAATATCAGAGAGGTTAAGTAACTTGCCCAAGGTTTTCCTACCACTTTCAGTGTCCTGACTGCTACTGGCAGTGGTAGCATTTGGAGGCCATTGCCTTTTGTTTTGAGGACATAGTGGAAGAGATGTGGAGAAGTGTTTTCCAAGCACTCAAGAGTGTTCATTTTGGAGTATATGTTTAGGAATATGGGTTGCACTGTATCATGGCTAAGTGCCTATTCTAGTGAAAGAAGCTCTTATGTGTTTGTTAATGTACTTTATATGTCCATGTATTGGGGGGGGTGTGTGTGTGTGTGTGTGTGTGTGTGTGTGTATGTGTTTGTTTATGATGTCGGGAAACTTTTAAAGTGAGGGTCCTTGCAGAGGTCCTTGTTGCCTGAGTGTAAGGGAAACATTTTAGGAAATATGAATAGAGAGGTATTTAGGACCAGACCATGTTGTAACCGTAGCCAAAGTTTTGGTCCTAAAATCAATAGAAAGCCATTGGCATTTGTTAATTTGACTCTTGCATCACTGTGAAGAGACTGGAGGAGGAATAAAAGTGATTTACAGGGAAACTAGCTAGTGGGCAGCTGCGAGAGAAGCTGGTGGCTTGGACGAGGAGAAAGGTGATGGAGTAGTAGAAGAGTCTATCTATACAATATTTAGGAGGCAAACAGAGATGCTGATAGACTGTGTAGGATAAGGTAAGGGAAAGGAGGAATCCAGGGTGACTCTGTGAGGTGCATGGGTTGCATACCTGGATGGAGGAGTACCCGTTTTGAGATGGGAAACACTGGAAGAGGAACAGGCTAGTGTTCAGGTTAAAGGTGTGTTCAACTTTGGGGAATAAAATTATGACTTTAACTTTTGAACTGTTGATTTTGAGGTGTTTTTGGGAAAATCAAGTGGAAGTGCCAAGTAGACAATTGATTATAAGAACCTGACTATCAGAGGAGAGGTGTGGTGGGGAATACAAACGTGAGTCATCCATGTGTAAGTGGTAACTGAAGCCATGGACATGGGTAAGCTTGCCTAAGGGGAAAGCACAGAGTTCAAAGAGAACTCTAAGTCTTCAGGAGTACCAATACCCCAAATATCTCAAGGCTAAGCATTTCTCACTATCTTCAATTCCAGTCTAAGTTGCCATCTGCTCTCGCCTGGGTTACTGAATCAATCTTCTTAATGATCTATAAGTGGCAGTGGAGAAAGAGTAGGATATCAATTGCCTTAGCTTTGGCTGCTATAACAACAACAACAAATAAAACCCCATAGACTGGGTAACTTAAGCAATACAAATTTATTCCTTACCGTTCTGAAGGCTGGGAAGCCCAAGATCAAGGTGTTGGCCAATTGAGTTCCTGGTGAGGGCTCCCTCCTGGTGGCAAATGGACCCCTTCTTGCTGTATCCTTGCGTGATGGGGAGAGAAAGATCCTCTTTCTCATGCCTCTTCTTATAAGGGCATAAATCCATTCGTGAGGATGCCAGCTTCATGACTTAATTACCTTCTCAAGGCTCCATCTCCAAATACGATCACATTGGGGTTTAGAGTTCAACATATGAATTTTGTGAAGACAAACCTTCAGTCCATAGCACCAACATTTCCTCTGCATGCTGAGGTACTTAGTGTGAGCCATCATTTGTGAGGCTTACAGGAAAATGGGAATTTTCAGACAAGTTAAGGCTAGGATGGAGAAGGGGAAGGTAGGAAAAGAGACAGAGGATTCAAAGAAATTTTCTGATTATACAAAAGCAGTTCCTGAGGACCCAGTGACAGGGTTTGTGAGGCAGGGAATGTATCATTTAAACTTTTATATTAACCGATGAAAACAAGAATGAAAAACTTGGTGACTTAGTATCTCAGTCTCTTTGAGGGATACTGGGCTTAGTGCCCAGATAACATTTTTCTTGAGGGAAGTTTGAATGTGGTTCTTCTATATTCTATACATTGGGGTCCTGAAGTTATCAAAGATTTACTAAGTTTTCTGTTAGTAGTTATCAAACTTCAGTGTACATAAGAAACATGTGGAGAACTTGTTAAAAGTGCAGGTGTTCATGATCCACACAAAATGGTGTGTTTTAAGGTATGAGAGGTGAGACCTACAAATCTACTTGAACTGCCCATGTGATACCATATAGATAGGTGGTGTGCCTTGTCCTAGGAGACAGGCACTATACTAGGTCCATTGACACCCAAATAAATAACAAATGTTCTTTTCTCTCAAAGGACTTAAATAATTTCAATGTAATGTGGTAACAAAATCTTTCCAGTTTTTAAGGTGGCCTTAAGCAGAATATTTATTTTTAATTATATATAATTAAAATGCACTATATGTAATACAAATGCTTTTTTGCACCTGTGTAAACTTTCCTGCTAGACCTTCATTTTAAATGAGTCTATCATTTTAAGTTGTTATGATATTATACAGATGTGAGATTATATCACCATCTGATTTTTGGAGTTTTTGA
This sequence comes from Eulemur rufifrons, assembly GCF_041146395.1. NCBI lineage: Eukaryota > Metazoa > Chordata > Mammalia > Primates > Lemuridae > Eulemur > Eulemur rufifrons. Next base: position 70,140,312 of record NC_090986.1, on the reverse strand, counting down.
ATAGCACTAAATGCAATTGATTTCCACTTTTAATGGCTGTTCCATCATTGTGCCTTTTGAAAGAGAATAATTTGTGATCTGTATTTGCTCTCTGGTGGGTTTCTAATTTATTATTATCTAAAATTTTCAAACATTTTGAAAAGTGTCATTCAGACCTGTGTTACAAAGATAGGTTAACAGAGACACACAGTAGTTTAACAATTGTATACTTGACTTTCTTCTCCAATATATTAATTCCTTACTTTACCACGTGAAATCTAGGTCATGCTCATTCTGAAAGAATTGTCTGCACATGTTGGTGGAGGAAATATTTTTTTCTGTCATGACTCACGCAGATTGGAAGAGGACAGGATGAGAAATTTCAGACTAAGTGTGGTTTTAAATGTTATTCATTTAAAGTTTCTTGGAAAAATAGCTCTCTTCATTAAATATAAATGATTTTCTCATCATCAAGAAAACAATTTCCTTACTGGAAAGAAAAAAAAATCTATTTCTTGTTCAGAAGAACTCTTCACTCATGTGCCCCATGGGAGGACCCAGCGGACTGCGGGAAGTTGGACGAACTGAAGTCTGGTTGGGGAGCCAGGGTGGGTGATGGGGGAGACATGCAAACATCTGGGTAAATGCATCTGGGAAATGAGAAGATCCATAGAATGATAATGGTAATAATTCTACCAGTCTAAGAGAGGGAGAGCAAATGTCTTGAAATTGATTAACTTCACTTTCAGACAGAGGGCTTCGTTCTGGTTGGCAGAGTGGGCCCAGAGACAGGAAGAGGACACAGGCTGCAGCCTGCCTTTGTGGGCAAGGTGGTCTGCGGCCGGTGAGCCATGGGTGGGCCGCATCTGACATTCAAGAACACGCCTTAGGTAGATAATTGGGAGGTGATGATAGCATGAATCCATAACACAGAGTCTCAATTAAAAGTCAATGCTTCGTGTTTCTAAGCAAGACACATTTAGTTAATCGGAAAATTCATTATTGAATTGTCAATCCATTACTATTTAATTGTTAAGTTCCCTACTCAACATGGAATGTTGTTAGACATACTGAACTCCAGTTCTCTTTCCTCCACCCTGTGTCTGGTTCTCAGACCCATTATCACAGGCTACAGGCCCATTAAGGATTCATCCCTGCTTTGATTCCCCACTTGAGTGTGTTACTTGCTTCAGGCATCAGCGAAAATGGTTTAACAACTATGTGGTAATTAACTACTCTCCCACAGCATTATTGTTGGCTTGATTGTCTCTTTATTATTACTTTGAGGGAAGCTTGGACTCCTCAGGCAATTTTATAGCAGAAACTTCCAATTATTTTTCAAACACAGGAAAGATAGCTAAAACAAATGCTGGGTTATTGTATTTTATTTTAGGCTGAATGTTACATCAATAAAAGATTATCTTCTTGAAGGAGGATGGAGAAGCTATGTAACTTTTCAACCTTATTTTAGTCATTTTATAGTGTGATTTCTTTACTGTTTTCAAAATAGTGCAAATGGCTGGGCATGGTGGCTCCTGCCTGTAATCCTAGCACTTTGGGAGGCCAAGGTGGGAGGGTCGCTTGAGGCCAAGAGTTTGAGACCAGCTTGAGCAAGAGCCAGACCCCATCTCTACAAAAAACAGAAAAATTAGCCAGGTATGGTGGCAGCATGCCTATAGTTTCAGTTACTCAGGTGGCCGAGGCAGGAGGGTCTCCTGAGCCCAGGAGTTTGAGGTTGCAGTGACCTATGATGACACCAGTGCACTCTAGCCTGGGTGACAGAGCAAGACCCTGTCTCAAAAAAAAAAAAAAAAAAGTGCGTATTGCAGAAAGTCACATACCCAAACATAAGTGCAAACAGTCATTCCAAATTACACTGGGGTATCTATATTGTACTTTTTAATGTCATGGTTTTTCTCCAGTAGTGTTTGAAATCTAATCTTGTCTATAAATGTATATATGCAAACTCTACATATCCATATTCTTTAATATATGTTACAGTGAAAAATATGTCAACAGTTAATATATATTATGCAGTTAAATAGCTACATAGTCATGCATATCCTAACTCTTCTAGATAGGTTGTTTCTGCCAGAAAAATTAAAAAGAAAAAGGTTGGTCACTCAGATAGTTCTTCAGATTATTTGGTATTGCCAGTACTTGGCTCTTTGGTGTGACAAAAATTTTAGAATTACAAATTTAGAGTGGACTTTGAGAAGTTTTCAAATATAGTAAAATTAAGTTATATAAAAAATAATGATTTTATCAGATTATCTTAAGGGAAACTGAGATTTAGAGAGATCAATATACTGAAGTTATACAACAATAGCCTAAGACTTTAACCCCTTCTTCCTGCATCAAAATGCTGTGCTCTTCTCTGTCTCTATCACCTGGAGCTCTCAGACTTACATATAAGCACATGGTGTTTTATAGGGAAAGACGTCATTTATTATTTAGGCCGCCATTCCCAGCACTCTCTAAGTACTGGTTTCCTTCTAACAGTAACTTACCACTGAAAAAAAATCTAGGTTTTAGAGAAGGACAAATTTTGGTTTAGAACCTCTCAAACCTCACTTACTCTTCTGTAAATTGGAAAAAAAAATGAACTTTGTAGAGCTTTTGTAAAAATTATAGATAGTGTAAAATTTTTGAATCCAACAACCCATTTTGCTTCCGTCTACAATTGGCTTCCATCCCAGGGTCCTTTCTCAGAAGCTTATTGCTGCTGCTGCAGCCTGTTTCTGTTGTTAAGGTAGAGAGAAATCCTTTGATCCTCAAGGAGGTGTTACTGGAACAACTTTTTGTGCCTTCAAGAATATTTGCATTTTAAAAGTGGGCAGAATAAGTAGGGCGATTTTTTTTTTTTTTTAAAAAGCCCGGAATACCAGGAACCAAGAAGATGAAAACTAGTAGTCCATTTTTTCCCTTTTTGTGTTCTCCGAATAATACCAAGTAGGCACCCGAGTTGTGCAAGTCAACCCTAGTTGGTGTGTAATGATTCTGAGCAGGAAAGCAGCAAGTTAATAGCACCATATCTTAAATTTAAGAAAATAAGAAATTTAAATTGCCCTTTAAGCTGCTGTTATCAATGCTCACAAATTATAGCTATATAGCAGTTCCTCCTTCTTTATGGGCTATATTCTTAGGAAATAATTTAGCTGTGTAAATCAAAAACTATTCAAACTATATGGGAAAATAGAATAAGGGAAATAAACTACAGTCCTTTCTCATCTGTGAATGTTAGCATTCTCTCAGTCTGAGAGTCTTGCTCGTGGTTTTGCCAGGGCTATATTTCTGATAAATACTAAGCCACTATTCTCAAATGTCAGCATTTATTTTGGATGCAAAACTTTGTGTACCATACAGACTGCGGATGGTGAAAAATCCTTTTAAGCGTTTGACTTTGTTTGTTCCCAAATTTTTGATGTCCCTTTGTGAATTTGGTGGTGTGGTTTTACTGTTCTTGAAGGGGAGTTCAGTGGTTTGGGACTACAACTAAAGTTGGAATAGGAAAATTTGGAATGAAACTGAGTTCTAAGCCTGCAAATAAACTGTCTTTATCTCAACCAAACATAAATACATGGTAGTTTTATAAAAGCAAATGAAAACAGAAGCCAGAGCAATCTCTAAAACTCATGAATATGTAAGATTTTACATGGTAGAATCTATTGAAGGGAAGTGTTTATTTTAACTGGAAGCATTTTTTTTATATGAAACATTTTGAAAAATACATAAATTGCCATCTTGTCAGGAAATTTTTGCAAATATATTTTGACAAAGGTTCTAACAAGAACCTGAGCATATATCATACATATTCCTGTTTTGTGATGGGAAGGCACTCAATGGTTTTTTCAGGTTCCCAAATTGCCTTACCTATTTTATTAATTCTAAGGAAGCAAATAATACTGTTTGCTCCTGCAAATGAGGAAAGCCCTTGTTACTCCACTTTACTTTCCTTGTGTTGAAAAGCCTTGATGAAACAACTAAGTTCCTATTTAAGATTTGAATCATCAGAGACCCTTGGAGAGCGGACGTTGTGTCCATACAACTCGGACTGTTACCTCCCACTAAGTGCCTGACATTTAGTGTTGGTTGAATGAATTATAAAGTGGGGTCTAGATTCTCTTTACAAATGAGTCAAAGCACTAGTGATTGAGATAATTAAGGGCAAACAGATTAGGACTTGTATTTACCATCTGTCCAGCTTGTGTGGCAGCCAATTCCTCTGGTATTTCTCAGGAAACTGGATTATGAAATCTGTAATTAATAAGTGATTGCAAAGTGATTATATTTCAGTAGATGGTGCTTATTTATATAAACTGTTGTTGCAACTTGAGACATCAATATTTTCTAGTGCAATTTATAATCCTTTCAAAAATACTTTATTCAAATTCTCTGTTTTCCTTCTAACAAGAGGGAAACGCTTTCCTTGACATAGTTGCAGATAATACATTGGATAGGTCTGACTTACTTAGCCTGAATTTTTGTTCCTTCTTTAAACCAAAAAATATATATTTTTATAACTATAATTATTAGTTAGCATCTTCCTTGGCCCGGATACTGGAAGCCTATTCTTTGAGATAAATGAGAAAAAGCCATAGTTTCAGAGTTTACAAGTCTCTGTGACATATCTGGAAAATTCTTATTTTGTATCTCAAAGCAGAGTTCAGAGCTCCTCTGAAGTCTTCACTTCTCCCACTTACCAGCCTGTCCTTTGCCCAGACTAAAAGCAGTGGAATGGTGCTTCTACTTTACTCCTTCTCCCTCTCCCCTCGTATCCAGTAGTTCCATCCTGTTGAGAGATGATGCGCCTTATTCCTGCGCTTTCCTCCCACTCTACCTAAAACATTTTTGGAGGCCATGGAGGGTGGGGGAGAGGAAGAATAATTTCAGATTGTAATTATTACTATTGTGGATGCTTCTTGTGTACAAACTGTTTGTAAAAATGAAAGCCTCTTCCTAAGAATTGTTGCTTAGAGTATGTAACTGAGAATGAAAAGAGAAGGTAGAAACTAAACACTCCTGTGTACTGGAAAGTAGAATTTGGTAGCTTTGTAAGTTGTCTGTTTAATACAACATTTGTTTCAAATGAATATTATAAATAAGCAATTTGGTATGTTTTGAGGTGAGCACAGTGAGATGAGTTTGGCATGACCTTCAGAGGCAGGAAAGCAATAGATAATGTAAAGTAAGTAAAACTTTCCACCACTTTTTGTCAAGGCCGGATATTTTTCTGTGAAAAATGACTCTTTAGCCACGGTCAGGAGGATGCTAGCAAACCAGACTCTGAAAACTCAGACTGTCCTGCAGAAATCATTAGCCCACTGTAATTTTGGTTAGTTTCAAGACAAACTGAGAGCATAGCTCTGTCCAAAACATATATCTAGGTTGTCTGACATATACTGGCAAGGAAGGGAGTTGCTCTTTTGGAGCCAATATTTAGATAGACTTTGACTCCAAGCTATCTACATGAACAAGAAAAAAGGCACAAGCAAGACTGAGTATTTTGACTTAGCTCTGTGGGGTCTGATCTGGTCCTATTGCTTTAACTGCCACCTTAACTGGGCTTATTTCTAAAATAAGTTTACTCCTTGGTTTAACAGATCTTTTGAATATTTATACCACATTTAAGCATGAGATATTTAAGATAAATAAGAAAGAGTGCCATGGATCTTGTTCAATTCACAGAGTCCTATCAGGCATTGTTCTAGAAAAAGCACCTGTGATCACAGAATTTATGTCCAGGGTAAAGTAGCAGAAAACAAACAAATGATGCATATACAAATATGATGTTATTTCAAGTGGTGATTAGTGGTAAGAATTAAATCAAGCAAGAGATTTAGTGTGCCTTGAGATAGTGCTGTTTTATATATAGAGTGGTCTGATGAGATAAGACATGAATTTAGTGAGAAAAGCCACATTAACATCTGGGCAAAGAACATGCCAGTCACAGGAGAGAGCAAGTATGATGGTCATGAGGCAGTACTGTTTTTGTTGGATTTGCAAAGCAGCAAGGATCCAGTATGACCATAGTAGAATAAAGAAAGGGCAGGGGGTTGGTGGGTATCTGAGTGGTCGCCAGTGAGCAGATTGTATGGGGCTTTGCAGGCTGTGGTTAGGACTGCTGGCTTTATTCAGAGTAAGAAGGAAAGGTATGGGAGGAAATAAGATCAGAACATAATCTGACTTAATTTCTGCAAGGATTCCGGTCGTGTGGGATGGAGGTGGGAAAAATGGAAGCAGGATAAACATCTGGAAATCATTGCAATAGTCTAGACCAAGAAAACAATGACCTTGGATTAAAGGATTAGTCCTTGAGTGGGAAGAAGTGGTTGAATTCTAGATATAGTCTGGGGAGAGAGCAAGAAGAGTTGCTGACAGGTTACATATAGAATGTGAGGGAAAGAGAGGAGTCATGGGTGACTCCAAGATTTTTGTCTGAGATGTGGATTTATCATTTGCTCATATGAGTAAGACTGAAGGGGGACAGGCTGTCAGGGGATGATTTGAAATCAAGAGTTAAGTTTTGGATACATTATGTTACGTTTACATGCACGCACTTCAGTAGTGTTTGAGTAGGAAGTTGGATATATAAGTCTGTAAATTCAGGGAAGTGGTCCACTGAAGTGGGAGTTGTCAGTGTATAGGTGGTATTTAAGGCCATGGGACTAGATTAGGCCATTCGGGGACCCAGAGAGCATGTCCTTCAGATAACAACAGTTTATGAGTAAAGAAGTGTGACAAGAACACTTTACCTTATACTACTTGTAAGTTATTTATATCAAATCATGGATTCATTTATTTTCACTTATTCCATTTATTTATTCATTCACTTACATTTATTTAACATATATATGCACACACAGATATGATACATACACACACATGTATGGACAGTTCTGTGCTATAAAACCCATCTACAGACATACTTCATTTTATTGCACTTCACAGATAGTGCATTTTTCACAAATTGAAGGTTTGTGGCAACCCTGCATCGAGAAAGTCTATCAGTGCTATTTTTCCAACAGCATGTGCTCACTATATGTCTTTGTGTCACGTTTTGGCAATTATTATACATGTTATGATTATGTGTGATCAGCGATCTGTGATGTTACCATTATAATTGTTTTGGGGCACCAAGAACCACACTCACATGAGATAGCAAACTTAATCAATAAATGTGTGTGTGTTCTGACTGTTTCGTTGACTGGCCATTCCTGTTTCTTTTTCTCTCTCCCTGGCCTCCCTATTCCCTGAGACACAACTTTATTGAAATCAGACCATTTAATGAGCTTACAACGGCTTCTAAGTGTTCAAGTGGAAGGAAAAGTCACACATCTTTTACTTCACATGAAAAGCTGGAAAGATTAAGCTTACTGAGGAGGGCATGTTGAAAGATAGGCTGAAAGCTAGACCTCTTGTATCAAACAGCCAAGTTGTGAATGCAAAAGATAAGTTCGTGAAGGAAATTAAAAGTGCTAATCTAGTGAAAACACAAATGGTAAGAAAGCAAAACAGCCTTATTGCTGATGTATGGAGAAAGGTTTAGTGGTCTGGATAGAAGATCAAACCAGCCACAACATCCCATTCAGCCAAAGCCTAATCCAGAGCAAGGCCCTAATTCTCTTCAGTTCTGTAAAGGATGTGTGAGGTGAGAAAGCTGCAGAAGAAAAGTTGGGAGCTAGCAGAGGTTTAAGGAAAGAAGCTGTCTCTATAAGATAAAAATGCAAAGAGAAACTGCAAGCGCTAATGTCGAAGCTACAGCAAGAAGATCTAGCTAAGGTAATTGATGAAGGTGGCTACACTAAACAACAGATTATTAAAGTAGATAAAACAGCCTGGTGTTGGAAGAAGATGCCATCCAGGACTTTCACAGCTGGAGAGAAGTCAACGCATGGCTTCAAAACTTCATATGACAGGCTGGCTGTTCTTGTTAGGGGCTAATGCAGTTGGTGACTTTTAAGTTGAAGCCAATGCTCATTGACCATTTCAAAAATACTATAACTCTTAAGAATTATGTTTAATCTAAACTGTCTGCACTCCATAAATAGAACAACAAATTCTGGGTGATGGGTACATATGTTTGCAGTATGGTTTACTGAATATTTAAAGCCCACTGTTGAGACTTACTGCTTAGAAAAAAGATCCTTTCAAAATATTATTGCTCATTGATAATGCACTTATTCAACTAAGAGCTCTGATGGAGATGTACAAGGAGATTAATGTTGTTTTCATGCCTGCTAACAGAACATCCATTCTTATAGCCCTGGATCAGTGAGTAATTTTTACTTACAATAAATTAATTTTTGTCAATCATTGAAAGGGTGGAAAAAATAGAATAAAAAAGAAAAAATAAATAAATTTCATAAGGCTATACCCTATAGATAGTGATTCCTCTGATGGATCTGGGCAAAGTAAATTGAAAACTTCCTGGAAAGGATTCCCATTTTAGATGCCATTAAGAACATTTTTGATTTATGAGAGGATGTTAAAATGTCAACATGAATAAAAATTTGGAAGAAATTGATTACAACCCTTATAGATGACTCTAAAGGGTTTTGAACCCCTAAGGGTTCAAAAATTTAGTAGAGGAAGTAATTGCCGAAGTGATGGAAATAGCAAGAGAACTAGAATTAGAAGTGGATCCTGAAGATGTGACTGAATTGTTGCAATCTTATAAAACTTGAATGGATAAGGAGTTCCTTCTTATCAATGATCAAAGAAAATGGTTTCTTGACATGGAATTTATCCCTGGAAAAGATTCTGTGAACGTTGTTGAAATGGCCACAAAGGATTTAGACTATTACATAAACTTCGTTGATAAAGCAGGGGTAAGGCTTGAGAGGATTGGCTCCAATTTTGAAAGAATTTCTATTGTGGGTGAAATGCTATCAAACAACATAACATGCTACAGAGAAATCTTTCATGAAAGAAAGAGTTAGTCAATGCACCAACTCCATTGTTGTCTTAGTTTAGGAAATTGCCACAGCTGCCCCTCCCTTCAACAACCACCACCCTGATCAGTCAGCAGCCACCCACATTGAGACAAGACCCTCCACCAGCAAAAAGATTACAACTCACTAAAGGCTCAGATGATTGCTAGCATTTTTTAGCAATACGGTAGTTTTTTTTCAGTCAACAAACATTTATTCATTAGTGATGCTGTGGGTGGTCTGTCCGTATCCCCTCGGTCTTTACCTTTCCTCCACATATCAATGGCTTTTAAAAAAAATTATAAAACAAAATTTATTTTTAAGTTAATTTTTTGAGATAGTATTTTTATTGATATGTAATGATTGTACATATTTACAGTGTACGTGTGATATTTTGATACATACGTACAGTGTATAATGATCGAATCAGGGTAGTTAGGGTATCCATTACCTCAAACACTTATCATTTCTTTGTGTTGGGAACATTTAAAATCTTCTCCTGTAGATATTTTGAAATATGCAATAAATTATTGTTAACTATAGTCACTCTACTGTGCTGTCACGCACTGGACCTTACTCCTTCTCTCTAACTGTATGTCTGTACTCATTACTCAACTTCTCTTCATTCCCTCACCCCCTTTCCATCCTCTGGTAACCATCATTCTACTCTCTACCTCTATAAGGTTGACTTTATAGCCCTCACATATGAGTGAGAACATGCAATATTTGTAGCAATAAAGAATTTTCAAATTAAGGTATGTACATTGTTTATTTAGACAATACTATTGTACACTAATAGACTATAGTATAATGTAAACATAACTGTTATGGTCACTGGGAAACCAAAAAATTCGTGTGACTCACTTTATTGTGATATTTGCTTTATTGCGGTAATCTGGACCTGAACCTACAATATCTCCAAGTTATGCCTGTATAGTGCATTCCAAAGGACCAAGACTATTATGATACCCATGACTAGTTTTTAATAGATATTTTCACCTATAATTCTGATCTCTTCTTATATCTTATTTGTTCCTAAAAATAAGCACATATACCAAGTTGTCAGAGTTATTTGATGTGTGAGTCTGGTTACTTGTTTTATTTGTGTAATAGGTATAGTCCTAATAATTTGAGTGGAAATCATGTTTTGAAAATTCGTATTTTAAGGCAATGAGAGGAATTTAGTTTTTAAAAAACAATCCTAGTCCTTTCAAATATTGGAAAATAGAATTTACTTGTTTTGGTCTTTCAGATATAGAATGCTGAGTTTGGAATCCTTGGCTAACTATCTTTATTGAAATAAAATTCATTGTAGTATAGTTCAGGAATGACTGGAAAAAAGTTAAGTGCACTTTTCTGTATAGTTTATAAACTATGATTTCATGACTCATGAGACAAGGTGAGTTTTAGTAAATCCACTGAGTCGAATAAACATGAGTTTCTAAAAACAATGGGGTTACAGATGTGGAGCAGGAGGTAACATGAAGAAATGTTAATGGTGATCTTTATTTGTAGAGTAAAAACCTGCCATAGTCTGACTGAATTGACCCATGGCCTGATCTTTTTCTTGTGTAACTAGGGTTGTTTCCCGAGGGATAGCCAAGCTTGAGGTCAGAGTCTCACCAGCCAGACCGTGTTTTTTTTTTCCTGGCTTGGAGAGGCTGTCATCCATTCCAGTTCAGAAAGTGAAACATTAATGACTTTTCATTGGAAGGGTTGTAAAATTACTGGAAAGAGAAATTGGACAGATGCTCTGGCCCTTTTCAGACATTTACTAAACTGAAGTCCAGTTAAGACTTCTTCAGTAGTAGGTCTTAATGGATAGGTCAGAAACCACTTCCATCTGATTTTGGCTTCAGGCCATTATCCCTAATTATCTGTGATTTTAATCAATTCAGGTAACCAATAAGTCATTTTAGTGAGAGAAACACTGCACAAACAAAAATACACAAAATAGCAAAAATGGTCAACATAGTTTTTGGTTTATTTGCTTGGGCATTTGGTGAAGTTCACCTGTGTGCTACAGGAGGTCAGATGTCTGCTGCTGTGGGCTCTGTTGGTGGGGACTAGGACTCTGGCCTTTCTCCCATTCAGAGGGTCCTGCACCACTCTGCCAGGATAATGATGCTAGCATGTCATCAAACCTAAGAGGAACAAGCTAAGAAATCTTTGGTGTCTTCCCATTGCTTATACTATAAAGTTATATTTTTTGGCTCTGCATTCAAAACCCTTGGAAAGTACCCCCTAAGTATCTTTTATTTACTTAAAAATTTTCTTTTTAAGCCTCTGCTTAGTTTTCAAGCAGTAGACATTGTGCATGGTGCTGGGTATACAGCAATGAACTAGAGTGATATGTCCTTGTGAGACTTACACTCTCCAGAGAGAAGGCAGGCATTCAACAGGCAGTCACACCAATGATTAATTACAATGTGAAAACAAGAGCATGCAATGAAAAATGAAAGTGCCCTCAGCTTTGGCAACTAGGTCATTGATTTTTGTCTTCTAAGAGTGTGTTTTCAGACATGGGAGACCAGTTTCAGGAATATAATGGAGAGTCTGGAAGGAGAGGAGTATAAACACTGGATATACCAATGCCTGGCTGATCTATGGCTCAGTTCTGGTTATTCTCTTACATTTGCTTTTGCTGCACTATGTGCCTCATGGTCATTGCTTAGTGGTTACACTGAGAGGTATTACTCTTCCTCAACATGGTCACAAAATGGGACAAAAATAAATGTAAAATCTGCTGTTGAAGCTGATGTGGGGTGGGGACTGTGATCCCTTCAGCAGCCTCCAGTTCCTGGAACACTTGCTTCCAGCACCTGCCTATGATCTGACTTGCCTGGTGTCAGAAAGTTGGGTGTATACTTTCTTAATTCAATACACTAAGTACTTTTGCTCCTACATGTGGAATACTTTTGAATTATTCTAATGTAACTTATGTCTTAGTTTGGGCTGCTATAATGAAGCACCCTAGACTGGTGAATTATAAACAACAGTCCTGGAGGCTAGAAGCCTGAGATCAGGGTACCAACAGGGTGAGGACCCTCTTCTAGGAAGCGGACTGCTGACTCCTCCATGTGTCCTCAGGTGGCTGAAGGGGAGCAGGAGAGCTCCCTTGGCCCTCCTTTATAAGGGTACTAATCTCATTCATGAGGGCTCCACCTTCATGACCTGCCCCACTTTGGGCATTTGGATTTCGACGTATGAATTTTGGGGGTGGACAAACTTTCAGACCATAACAACTAACCAGCTGTAAGATGTATGCTTCCACACATTTTTATAATATTTTTGAGGAAATTTTCTGGCTCCCTAATACAATTATCAATATAATCTCCTCAGTTTTGCAATTAAGAAAAAAGCTATGCATCTATAATGGGACAGTTGGACCTTGTAGTTCCTACTTTAATGCACCTTCTCCTGGAGATTTCACCCTAATTATTGTCATTACTGACCTAGGGAGCATGAGTTCCTACCCCTTTAAAGCTCTGGAGTAACTAGATACTACTCAGGTAGGGCCAGGATGGAACATTAAAATAAAACATTGTTAAATGTTTAGTGTAAACACAGGGGAAATAACCAGAGAGCAGCATACACCTAGAGAAAATGATTTACATGACAAATTCTGTTTATCCTCACTTCTAGTTCACTACAGTGATGACTCTCTCTCAGCTAGTTGCCTGACTGTAGAGGGTACAAAGTAACCTTGATCCCTAATGCTACCAGTTTATTGAACAAGTTGTATGCTAAGTGCAAGAAGACAGCGATATTGCTCTTTCTCGCCACTCGTCATTAAACTCTCTTTGTCAAATAGCTCTTTCACTGCACCTGCATCTTGGCCAAGTGGCATCATAGTTCCAGTTATTTTTAAACAATAAGGTTCATTTCAGTGTAATCACATTATCCCACACTCTCATGCAATTTTAAGTTTATTTCTGCTCCCAGATCAGGTATGTTTCAGGCTTGGAAGACTATATAGTTGAAGGGTGTTACTATGGTCAGTGTCTTTTTTTTGTCTTTCCATTGTCTTCTGCTCTATTCATTCTTTATCATTCTATGGGGCATGTGGCTCCTCTGGGTTCAGAGCAGGAGACATAAGGTGTAGAAAAGTCTTCCTTGATGAGGTGTATCTGGTGCTGATGTCCTCTGGAAGTCACTGACTCAAAATGATGTTTTATTTTTATTGTTGTTGTGTAGTTTTTTGTGATTCTTTGGAAGACCTCTCTGAGTTCCTTTGACATGGTAGACCTCCTGTTGTTAATTGTTTGAAATTTTTCTCCCAGGCCCTTGGATTCTTATAGATGCATGTGAGGATTCCTGCTGGATCCTCTCAGGCCTCCAGGATTTCCTCTTCAGCAGAGCCCCAGTGAAGTGACGCTGTCCATTTTTCATCTATGGAGTTCCCATCTAACCCTAGAGAAACTCACACAGCCTTGAATGCACAGGATGCTCCTAGCTTAGCAGGCTTTCCTTGCTCTAATGCCCCATGAGAATTGGCTAACCCAATGCCTTTCTTTTCAGGGAGGAGAGCAATGTCAGTCCCCTCATCCCTCAAATTTCAGGGAATACCTATTAACCTCTCCAAAGTTGTTCCACAGCTTGAGATGAGAGAGGAGCATCTTATTTTTTCTACCTTAAGAGGAGAAAAAAATTCACAACACCCTGACACATTGCTCCACAGCAAGCCTTAATACTGCCATTTTCAAACTCTTCCAAATGCCCATCAATACATGATTGGATTAGTAAACTGTGGTATATGTATACCATGGAATACTACTCAGCTATAAGGAATGATGAAGATACAACATCTCTATGGTTCTCCTGGAGAGAGTTGGAACCCATTATATTAAGTGAAGTATCCCAAGAATGGAAAAACAAGCATCACATGTACTCACCAGAAAATTGGTTTCCTTGATCATCACCTAAATACAAATCTGGAAACGACACCAATTGGACATCAGACTGAGGTGGGGGGTGGGGGAGGGGATGGGGGTATGCCTACACAATGAGTGCATTGCGCACCGTTTGGGGAGTGGTAACATTTGAAGGTGCTGACTCGGGAAAGGGGGGGTGGGGAAAAAAATATGAAACTATTGTTTTCAACTTGCACTGTTCACTTAATAATTTATCATGAATATAAAAAAAAAAAAATAAAACAACCTCTCAGACAAGCCCATCTCCCTATTCATTTAGCCTGGAGGAGGGTGATGAGTTGAAGCTAGCTGAGTGGCTATCACCTAGACACCTAAGCCCCCTGTCCAACGTGCCTTGCCCCCAGGGACTCCCTTACCCTCCTCTGCTTCTGCATGGGGACCTGTGCCATAGCATATGGACAGACTGCTACTGTGAGGGACTCTCCCACGTGCAAACCTGTGCAAGTATCACCCAGCAAAGCTTGTTGTATGCCATTGCCTCTCATCATGTCTTTTTCCTCGGTCAGCTCCCAAATCCTCTGAAGCACCTATAAGAGGTAAGGTTGAAGAAGTAGCAGAAGTCAGCTTGTGAAGGAACTTGAATGTTATGCTGAGATGTTGGGGTATTATCCAGAAAGGCTGTTAACATGGGAGGAACATATTCCCATTTATATTTTAGGAGGTTCACTCTGGCTGCAGTGTGGAGGATGAACTGAAGGGAAGAAGGATAGAGGCAGAGATACTGGGGTCATTATCAAGAAAAATAGTGCTAAAGACCAGCACAAGGGAGAAGCAGGACATAGGGTTTGGTGGCCAGAGGGAGCTTGGGGGCTAGGTGGATAAAGAGAGTGAAGAATCAAAGAGACTTAAGATTTCTGTCTTGGGTGTCTAAAAACTGGTGTTGTCATTAACCTTGGCAGAAACAGCAAAGAGAAAGAGCTGATGAGGTGACAGGGTGATAGATGCAGCTTGAAGTGGCTTTCATAGGAAGAGGGTGGTTGAAGCTTTCAGAATGAATTAATCCCCTGAGAAGAATGTGCAGAGTGAGATGTTAAGAGGACTGGGGACAGAAATATGAGAAACCCTGAGATTCTAAGAAACCTGCAGAAGAAGATCAAGAGTTCACAAATGAGGCTGGGAAGAAAGGATATGAGAGGTAGGAGGAAACTCAGAATAGAGTGTTGTTGCAGAAGCCAGTGGTAGAATATTTCAAAAAGGAGCCATGATCAGCAACAAGTCAAATGCCACCGAATTGAAGTTACAAAAGGATTGGGACTTATCCAGGGAATTTAGGCAGCCCTGAGAGCATCTGGACTTGTCTGAGAGAGATAGAATTCATATCTTTGATTGCTTCACCTAGATATAGAAATTACATGATTAACATTCATGAATAATGATGAGAGGTGTGAATAATTGTTAGAAAATTATGTCATCTAAATGGTTACGTGAACTATGTGAAGCAAATATCCCATGATGATAAATTTATCTACATGTAATTTCTTGCATCTGAGAAAACAGCACTGAACTTATCTGAACTTTGCATTTGACCTGGTGAATTTAAAACCCCTTGGAGATACTAACTAGGCAATATGAAAAATATTAATACTTTATTTCATATTGACATATGTGCCTAATTATGATTATTGCCATAAAATGTGTTTGAAAGAAGAAAGACTTCTTTCCACAAGAGTTCCACAAGAGTTCATAATGTTTTATGTTAGCACACATAATAATTGTTGCTATAGATATTGTATTTTTTTTACTAAAGTGATTTTTAAACTTTTACATTTCAGCAATAAAAACTGCTATAATGGTTTTTCATTTGAATGCTCTTACTGCATAAAGTATTTACATATAGTCATATTACATCAAATGATACTATAATATGTGTTTTTATTTCCAAAGAACAGTGCATAGGTACCATCCCAAAATAATACCTTATCATTATGTTTCTAATTGTTTAATTTCTCACTCAGAATATTGGTTATGGTGAATATTTTCCTTTCACTTGAGCAAGTGCACTGGATTGTACTTGTGTGTCTATTACAAACCACTTCTGAGTTCTTATTTTTCTCCAGGGAGGAGAGATGGGATCATATAAGCTAGAAAAGTCAAACCAGAGGGCCTGGTAGACATGCAGTGATACCAGGCCAAATATTTCCAATGTGTGCTTGGAACATCCTTCTTCTCCACTTTCCACCTCCATACCTCATTCTTTAACTGGCAAATGTTTTTTTGTTCTTTAAAACAATACCACCATTCTGTTTTCTGTGTAGTATCTGCCCTGTCTCAGCCAGGCAGTATCAGTTGCCAACGTTCAACATGTTGTTTTGTAGATACCTATTTCTGTTCCTCTAAACTGTGATCAGAGACAAGAAGGCAAGAAGTGACATTTTCATCTTTACATCTATAGAAGACAGTAAAAATTATCATATGTTTTATGCTCAATGATATTTTTAAAGTTAATAGTGATTAATTTTAATTTTATTATCCTAGTCACACATTTAGCTAGATTATCTCCACTTTATAGATGAGGACACTGATGGTCAAAATATACATTAGGCAGATTGGGACAACAATGCTCTGATTCACACTTATTTCTACCATAGACCACAAACAAACTCTAAATGTTGTCTGATTACCTTGTGAGATGGATGTTATTATTATGAACTATTCTCTGTACTTTCTTTTTTATTTGAAGTTCTCATTAGTATTTTTTGATCACTCTGATTTTCTTTTCTTTTTCCTTTTTACTTCCCATTCCCAACAGGGATTTTATCTTTGGTAAACTGTTTCTATATCGTCCTGGGGTCCAGAAACTTGGATGTGGAAAAATGATATCTTTATCTTCATTCATCTCTATAATGTAGCATATTTTTAAATTATAAATATAAGCAGCCAAACCACTAGGGTTAGTAAAGTCCGTGACGTATTACCATAGATATTGTCATTTAACATCATTGCTGTTGAAACTATCTTTAAATATCATTTATATTCATCACTACTTTGAAATTATGGTACTTATTAGACATGCTAGATTCTTTTATTTAATGTATTAATAAAGGAGCCTATATTTCACTATATCACAAATTTAATTTTCCAATATTTTGATAGCTTTATTTTATTATAAATGATTTTCTTTTTAATCTTTTATTTTGTGTATTTTATTTTGTGCATTTAAAAAGATTATTCTGAGAAGGAGACCAGGTTTTACCACTGCCCAAGGGTGTATGATGCAAAGCAGGTTCACCACTGCTACAAGGGGAAACCAGTCCCACAAAATCCTTCTCTTTGAGTGCTTTACACCCAGATGCTCCAACATATCTACTTCTTTTGGTGAGTGGATGGGACTGGATAAGTATAATGAAGGCTGTGGTGCACCAGTTAGGTCCTTCCTCTCCCTCAAGGGGACAATTGCTCTCAGCTGACTCCTTCTTCCAAGAGTTGTCCTTGGCTGAAAAGAGCTCCGAGGTCACGCCCCGTTCCTGGGATGACCTGCATTCAATGTTCTGTAAAGGAGTATAAAGGCCTGCCCCCTCCCTTCCCAAATGGGGGACAACTCTGAAGGGTCATCAATCTCCAGAACTCCCGGTAGAATGGGCTAAGTGAGACCTTTGCTGCAATTGCCTATGGTTTAACTTCTTTTTCTGTGGAGTGTTTCTTTCTTCACTCCCTGTGTTGGATTTGGCAATCTTGTTCTGTGCTCTCAGTTCTTGTTGTGCTCATGGTGGAAGAATGACCAGACATACCAAAGTAAGGCAAGCATGAGGTGAAATTTATTGAGGGGAGCAAGATAGGCTTGTGGAGCAAGAGCAAGATATAGGTTTACAGAGCAAGGTACATACACCACAGATGGCGACCGGACTTCCTTGTCATAGCAGAAGAGACCTTGGTTATGGTCTGGGTCTTGTTTTATTGTGTCCAGAAAGGGACCTCCCTGTGGTTCAGACATCATCATGGAACCACTTTGATGGACAGTTCGGAGTTCTATGACCTGAGTCTTACTGCACATGTGGATCTCCCATGAGCCTCTCTGAAAGCCCATTTGGGGCTTATTACTTAACTGACAATAAGTTGTCTCTAAAGGAAATTAAATATACCTCCTTCTTAGGATTGACATGAGAAACAGAGAAGATCATATGTTAAAGCATTTAGCAAGGCGCATGGCTCAAAGTAGATTATCAGGATGTTAGTTTTCCTTCCTTCTTTCAATGGCATAGAAAACAGTCAATTTCCTACCCATTCAGCATGAATCTAAATACAACTATACTACACAGAGGAATTCTTATTATAAATTAATGGTTAAAAGCTTGCATATTGTTTTTAGCTTAAATCCTGACTTAGTCCCTTCCTTGTTGCATAACCTTGAACAAGTTACTTAACTTCTCAGAGCTCACCAGAGCTTTACCAGAGTTTACTGGTAAAATGATAAGACTCATTTATAGAAGAAACAAATAATTTAGTCTAAACACATCAGAAAGGGCTCTGTCTCCTTCCCAACCCACACCCTCTTTTGAGCAAATTACTCTTGTCTATTCCACTGATGTGATTTTGGTGGGTAGAGTTTAACACAATCTTACCCTCAACCTTTAAGAGTGGGCTTTTGCTACAGGCTGCTGAAGTGTGAAATTCTGTCATTCTGGCCACTGGAATGCCCTGGAGTCCCAAGCAGGGGCCCAACTATAGTAGAGTCAAAGAATATACAACCTTGTCTCCCCTCTCACTTGGTGCATGGATATGAAGCCAATATTCAGGGTTCATCCCAATGTAATACATGGTCTAATTTTTTTCATGAGATACTAACTAGATATTCTCATGTTGAGTAAATTGGTTAGTCTTTTCTCAAAACTATAATTTTCAAATATCACTTCTTACCTCTTTTGAGGAAAAGTCATTACACTAAAAAGCAAGAAGTCATTGACCAAAACAGTATAACTTTAAAACTGCTGTTTTGGTGAAAAGATATAAAGTGTACAGTTGTTAAGAGTGTAAGTTTCTGCGTATTAGGGAGTTTATGTTAATTAACACAAGATGTTCAATTACATACAGAGAGCAAGCCACACAAGCCATGGAAAAAATAATATTGATGCCTACATCCAGTATGTCAAGGCACTTAAATCTATTTTCAAATCACTGTTGCCTCTGTGATCTCCACTTATCGTCACAGCATCTTCAAAGGTTTCAGAGAGGAATCCTAGAGATGCAAACCTTTTCCTCCGACAATCCATTCCTTTCCCACCCATATTCTTTTCTTAGAAAAACTGTCTCAGAGAGCTTTCCTTCACAGTCCCTGCTGAATGTGCTCTATTCCCCATGACTCCTTCCCTTCCAGTCCTTTCTTTACAACTGATTAGACCAAAGAGTGAAGCATAACCTAATTTAGGCCATTTTAGGCCATTGTATTTTCTCTCCTAGGAACTTGAATTGGAGTTTGGAAGGACTTGGTCATTTAGCTGTGGATATATCATTTATATAGATATCTGAGTGAGAATGGTTTTGGGCCATGTGCTAATATACCTTGTAGCACCATTAATGGGGGGGTGGGGAGAGAGAGAGGAGAGAAATTAACAGCTAATGAGTTTTTTTTTTCTGTAATTTAGTGAAGTATAAAGAAGGAAAAAAAGTTTCATATAGTTTTATGTCCTGCGTAAGTCTATTGACATAAAAAAATAAAAGCAATTTAAGTTAATGAACAAAAACCTCAAGCAGTTCAGAAAGGGGTCATATGTTTAAACAACTCAAGGGTAGGTCTGCACATAGCCATGGTTTGCCAACAACCTAATTAACCAAGGTGAAAACAAAACCCACAAGTGAATGTAAAAGGAGCTGAAAAACAAAATCCTGGCTGAAGTCATTTTTGAAAAAGTATTGAGGGAATACTTATATTACTAGACATCAGAATATCATTCTTTCTCAATTGGATCATTTCCATCATCATATTATACTAATATACTTTTATTTCCCATTAAGGCTACATTAGCAGTCACAGTAAAACCCTTTTCTTTTCTCGCAGACTCCTTCAGAAACGTGCCCTCTCTCAGCTTCATTTCTCCATTTCTGTCGTCTACTTCCTACTCACCTACTCCCGTCTGGCTTCCGCACCCATGACACCACTCAAAGTGCTCCTGTCCAGGTTGACAGTGACTTGCCCAACACACACTCTTCAGTCCTTATCCGCTTGAATTCTCACCATTATTCAACACAATTGGGTATGCCCTTCTTTTTGAAAACCTTCTTTCATACTTTCAGAGACACTAAATTTTCTGGCATTTATTTTCTAATCACTAGTCTCTCCTTCATAATCTCCTTTTCCAGCTTCTCCTTTTCTACCAAATGCTAAACACTGGAGTTCTTAAGAGCTTATCTCTGAGGTGCCTTCCTAACCTCCTTCAGGGCAGTCTCATTCATTCCTATAGCTTTGATTATCATGTGTATTCTGACATCTCCAAAATTTTAAAAATGCTCTTATCACTTCTGACCTCAGGTCCAAAGGGACATTTTCAGCTCCAAGTAGGAGTTGCAAACTTAATCCGTCATACCTGGTCTAAAGCTACTCTTTCCTTTCTCAGTAAATGTTCTCATTTACTAAAACCAGAAATAGAACTTTTCTTTGACACCTTCCTTTTTCTCAACTCCCACATTTAAATCGTAAGCATGACCTGTCAGCCAGCAACATATACTGAATCTGTCAGTTTCTCTCCACTTCACCACTAGCATCTTGCTTAGGTGGTGCCTATCTCTTAATGAGATTATTGGAATAACCTCCTGTATTCAGCTAGCCTCATGACTCAGTGACTAGAACTAGTTACAGGACCTCTCCAAACCACTAAAGTGCCGGGAAATCTAATCATCTCGTGTGTGACAGACAGCATTAATAATGATTGTACTTTCTAACTAGACTTCCTATTTCCAACCTTGCTGTCGTAGAATCACTTCTCTGAATAGTACCCTAAAGGATGCCTTTCAAGGTCTTGTTATTACGTGTAGAATAGACCCAAAATTGTGTGGCCTACAAGATCTTATACATTCCAACTCTATCTATTCTTCCAGCCCAGTCTCTAGCTGCTCTCTGCCTCCTTCATGGTGCTCTCACCACACTGAAGTTATGCCCCGTCTTTCCATCCTAGGACACGCAGAACAGGCTGTCATAAACCTGGCTGCTTCATCCTCACTGTATTCTTATTCTTTGGTTCTGAGTTTAAATGTCACATTCTCAAAGACATCTTCCCTGAACTTGCTATTAAAAGAATGTTCTCTGTTTTTAATATTTAAAAATGAGTCACTGTATCCCTGTTATTTTCTTCTAAAGCACTGTTCTACTTTCTGAAATTATTTAGTTCGTTATTTATTAACCATTTATTACCATTATAAGAATGTAATCATAAAGATATCTCTTCATTATCCTTATCACCTAGGACTGTTACTAATTTGTATAATATTTTTTATTGAATGAATAAAGAAGTATATAAAACTCTAAACCTATAAAGGCAGCATTATTGGACCAATAGACATGGTGGAAGGGATTGGAATAGAAATAGAATACATAAGGTTGTAACCCAACTAGTAAAAAGTTAATCCTTCATTGTTAGAATAATTGCATCAGACCAATCTGATTCAACTTTTGTGTCACAAACTTGTGTGTGAGTTGTTTTCAGTTGCCATGGACCCTCAGCTTGAAGGTCACATAACCAGAGCATGCCCAGATGAACAAAACATGCAACTATGGGCGGAACCTAAGTGCTCAGACCCAGAGGGGGGACTGACTTAGGAAGCGTACACTGCATAGCAGGATCCAAGATCCAATCAGATTGAACCCTGGCATCATCCATGGCAGGATCCAGTCTGAGTATGTTTTTTGGCATTTCGAGGTTACAACCCTATTGTAAGATTACAACCCCATTGCAAGATCCTATCAGATCACACCTCATTACTCCTTGACTATAAAACCAGCCTGACCCCCTTGTTCAGGGACACACAGATTTGGGAACTAAGTGTGCTTCTTCCTTGTGCCAAGTAATAAAACCCCCCGTGCTATAACCGACTTGGCTACATCTACTGACTTGATAACCTCCAAGTGAATGAACCCCTCTGTCTGGGAGGTAACAAGGTTGGAGCATTACCAGATCCCAAAATAACATTCCAGATAGATTAAAATATTTTAAAACGACATCACTAAGAAAAATTATGTTAATAAAAAGGTGCTGGATGTAAAAAAGCTGTTATGTATAAAAGAAACCAAAGGGAAATATCAGATATGATCATATAAATAATTTAAATCTTAGAAGTAAAAGGTCAAAAAACAGCAAAAAACAAACTGTTGTCAGGGTGATTGGTCTTAATTATCAAGTAAACAAAAGGTTGCTGCTATGTAGAACAAGAGATAGAAAAATATCTATTGTATAATCCAGGGGAATCTTTGTGCATTTCCTTCCTAGTGCTGCCTGGGAGCAAACAGAAGATGGGATGTGCAGTGGAGGAAGGAAGTTATTAATTACATGGCTTTGTGACTGGTTTCTAAAGATTAAGGTATTTTTTTCTTCCTAGCTCTGTAATGTATATATATTAGTTAACTTAAATCATTTCCTTGTTTTCACCAGAATTTTATATAAATTTGGAGGAGTAGTGATCTTAATCATGTATTCTAAAAGTTATAGTATGGTAAGAGAGGAATGTGACTAAATTTGAGGAAAGCTGATCATCTAGAAGTGAATGCAATGTTTGATGAAATTTTGGATCGCCCCCTTTGAGGAGAAGGTCAGTAAATTTTCATTTATGTGAGGGAAGGTGTATGGCTCTTGTTACTTGGGAGTGTGGGGGTTCATGTAAGTACCGATGTTGAGTAGCTGCAAGGGTGGGCTGTGACAGACAATGCCATTGGCTTGCTACATACCTATTTAAACTCCTTTGGAACACCTCTTCTGGAGGTTCAAAGATAAAAGAAAGATAAAAGCTACATTTATCAGGTTAACTTTCAGCTATGGTTATATTTATCACCTAGATTTTGGCCAATGGACATTTCTAGATTGGCAGTCATGAGTGAAGAGTTGGAATATTCTGGCTAGAATGGTGGCAAAGGGATTTTATTCTTTTTGTAGGTTTTGAATAGTGACAACAGTGTCCTTATTTGGCTGCTTTCTGGTTAAGGGGCAGGGTCTTGACAGCAGCTGCTCTTTTAGCTAGAAATTTTACCATGTGGTTCTAGGAATTGTCAAGAAGTCATGGCCTATTCTTTTACTTCAGTTATACCAAAGATAAAGAGAACTACCTAGCAATTTTCCTCAAATTAGCTTGAGTGGATTCTGTCATTTTTAACAATGCTGATAAGTATAGATTGTTTTCCAAGTCCATTGAACAAATATTTATTGAGTCCTTAGTATGTGCAAGGCCAGGCAGATAATAGATAGTAAATGTAATAGGCAAATTATATAGTATGTCAGAAAGTGTTAAATTATATGGAAAATTTTTTTTTAAAAAGTAAATCAGAGAAAGGAGAAAGGGAAATGCAGAGGCTGAGTGTTGAGAGCTGGTTGTAATTTTAAATTTATTGGGCCAAAATAACCCTCCTCCCAAAGGAGGGATTGAGCAATGACTTGAAAGAAATAGGGATTAATTCATTCCAAGCAAAGGAAAGAGCCTGTGCAAAGGCCCTGAAGTGGGTGCATGCCTGGTGTGCTGGAGAAATAGCAAAGAGGCCAATGTGAAGAGAGCAAGGCAATGAGATCAGGAGGTAATGGTACACTACTGCAGGGAATTTGGCTATTTCTCTAGTGACATTGGGAGTACCTGGAGACTTTTGAGAAGTATGACATCATCTTATATATGTTTTAGAAGAACCAATCTTTGCTTTGTTGGGAATAGAATGTAGTAGGAAAATGATAGAAGCAGGGGATCAGTGAGTTGCTACTCTGGTAATCCAAGTGAGGTGTTACCGTGGCCTAAACCCAAGTAGAGTCTGCGGAGGTGTGAAAGGTGACGGAGTCTGGATGCATTTTGAAGTTAGATCCAGTAGTATTTTCTGAGAGATTGGATGTAAGGTGTAAGAGGAGGAGAGAACACAGGATTTTAGATCTGAGGAAATTTAAGTACAGAATTGGTCTCATTTGAGACGGGCAAAGTAGTTCCTGAACAATGGCTCTGTCAAGGAGACAGTCATTGGAATGTAGACGGCATTTCAGCGTGGGATCTGGATGAGATAACCAAAGAAGGGAGTGAAGATGGGAAAGAATCCAAGAACTAATTGCTGGGGACTCTGCCATTAACAACGGGAGAAGAGGAAATAACCAAGGAGACAGAAGGAGCAATTATGAGGAGGTGTCCCTGAGAGGCAAATGGGAACAGTGTATGGGGTGGGGGGCTGAGCACCTGTGCCGAATGCTACTGAACAAGGATGCACCTTGAGAATTGACCATTATAAAGACACTCCTCAACTTATGATGGGTTACATCCTGATAGATTAATCATAAATTAAAAATATTGTAAGTTGAAATGCATTTCGTACACGTAACCTATTAATCATCATAGCTTAGTCTACCCCACCTTAAATGCGCTCAGAACACTTACATTATACTACAGTTAGGGAAACATCATCGAACACAAAGCCTATTTTACAATAAATTGTTGAATAACTCATGTAATTCATTGAATACTGTACTGAAACTGAAATGAATGGTTGTATGGATACTCAGAGTGTGGTTTCTACTGAATATGTATCACCTGTGCACCACTGTAAAATCAAAAAATTTGTAAGCTGAAGCATTGTTAAACCAAGGCCATCTGTATTTAATAAATGGGAAGTCACTGGCAACCTTGAAACAAGCAGTCACCATGAAGCAGTGGGTCTGAATGTGTTTAAGAGAAAATGACTGCTGAGGAAATGATGACACTAAAAACAGATGAGTCCTCAAGGATTTTTGATACAAAAAGGGGGAAAAATGGGATAGAAATCTACAGGCAATGGAGATCATCAGTCAGAAGAAGACCAGAGATCAGGGTTGGAGACCGCATCAGGGAATAAGTCTTTTGCGTTAGTAATTTAGCAGAGCCTGATACAAACAGATGAGTAATACAGTCTGTTGAGCAAGGCTGGGCGTGAGTACAGGCAAGATGATCTGGAGATGCTGAATGGCTGCGTGAGACCTGAACCAGAACAGACAGCACTAAGCTCAGTGCGTCAACAGGCAGTGATTGCAGGGATCGTTTGTGAACCGGGTGGTATGAAAATCAGATTAAACATTGTTTAACAAATATAAAGCTATTTAAAATAATCAAAGAAAAAATGGTAGTGAAAAGCTAAAGTGACTGAACTCAAAATTTAATTCAGAGCTTCAACCTAGTAGGTAGGTATAGTGTTATAAGTCTCTCATTATCCACTAATGGGTAGCAGTTTGTCAACTATATTTATATTTTTAATCCGGCCCTGAGATTAGGGAGAAATTTGGGATGTGGGTGTTTTCATAAAGACAAAATGAGTAGTGTATTTGATAATATTTTTACAGTAATTGGAGACAGCATATGTGAAAGTGGAAGGCGTTATATGAGATCAAGCAGAGCATGTTTCAACTTTGTGGTTTTATGGATATCAGGTTTAATGTGGGAGTCAAGCTTGGAGACTTCAGAGGAATACATAACTGCAACAATTATCAGATGTTTGGCCATTACCAGAAGCTGAGTGAGGTAATTTGAGATGAAAGTTGCTCTTAAGAAGCTAGAGCAGGTAAACTATAGAAATTGGTGTTGGTTGTGTTGATGGCAGAGATGATATTTCTATATGAAAATTCCAGACCTTTTTTCTTACCTTTATAGGAGCTATCCAACTGTTCTTGACGAGGTGGCTGGAGGAATGCCTGCCACTGCATAGCACTTTTCCCAAAAGCAGTGTTAGAGCCTTATAAGAGGTTGAAAAGAGACAACAATGTTTTACATCTCAAATGTAAAATGTTTTACATAATCTCGAATGCCTACAGCTATCACAGCAGAAATGCAATATGGCTCTTGTAACACATTTAATTCTAGCAATGACTGTGTACCAGGGAGCTGAATTGCAAAGGAGTCCCCTAAATAATGTGTCAATATTTGAATGATAATTCATTTTCTATGTAGCTGCCATAAAGAATCTGCTAAAAAAAAAAAAACCCAATAATAATGCAGATGTTTTTCCAGACAAGAATTATTATTAGTATCTACCATTAGTTCACTACTTACTACATGCCATGCATAATGTGAAGAGTTTTATAGTGATTAAGTAATTAGATCCCATCACAATTGGAAATGGTTTTATTGTCCATTGGACAGACGAAATTAATAAAATTTGCCTATGTATCAGAAGTAGCAATTATAGGTCAGGCACTTAAACTTTGAAGCCTATAATCTTAGTCACTAAACTGTCTTACCTCCTGCATCACCTACTTGTTATATGGTCCTCAGAATAGGAAATTTCAGGTACTAGTGGCATTTTTATCTTTCCATTTGCTATGGCAGAAGAACATACGAAGAGATGGCCTCAGAGTGATGCTACCTAGATTAGGTACAGTATACTTCAGTGCTTCTCAAATCTACTTTTAACAACCAGTATTTTAAAGAATAAAAGATAAGGAGTTCAGACTCTACTGCAGTGATGTTTTTAAAGGATAGAATGGAAATGTATGCTTGTTTACATTGTTCACTCTTCTCGTACTGTGATAGCGGTATCATTTTTCTTTAGCAATATTAATGAACCTTAACTTTTCCTGAAATGGTCTTTTCTACATATATCGTGATTAGCTTGAAGGAATAAAACAGACTTTGAAAATCAAAAAATAAAAATAAATAAAACATGGTGCAAGTGTGTAGAGAGGGTGGGGAATGTTATGGAGTGTTTGGGGCAGGTGTTGGAGAGAGTAGGAAAAAGCAGAGACTATAGTTTATCTCTGTTTTACTCCTTTTTGAAAATAGAAGTTTAGCTCTAAAAGCTAACCTTAAAATATATTTAACTTAACCTATTAAATTGAGGGTTCCTGAGACTGGAGATCTGTTGTTGTTTAATTGTACTGCCAATTAGCTATGAAAAAAATGCTTTTATTCCAGCACAGGGAAGCAAAGAGTATAGCAATTATGAGGATAAACCCTGAAGTCAGATTTCCTAGGATCAAACCCTGGTTCTGGTGATTCCTTAGCCTCTGTAAGCCTCAGTTTCCTCTTTTTTTCCTAGGTCCTAGGATCAAGAGGACTAAATGAAGCAATCTATATGAGGCATTTATTACATCAGTCACTTTAGACTTTTATCATAAGGAGGAGTTTTGATTTAATATTGGGAAGCCATTTCTGGTGACATTTTAAAGCTAGAATTAAAGAAGGATGGTTGTGGAGACTCTTTTGCTGGATTTATTTAAAAGCAAAGTATAACTCCAAATAATCTGAAATGACTCATGTGTGTTTTTCCTGGCTCTGGATGCACAGATGTGCTTTGAAGGTCCTCTACAACCTCCAGTCTGTTATTTTTTCCCAAGTTATCTCTGTTCTCCATTCCTGCTGATTTTTCTTCAAAATATGGTGTGTAATCCACTCGATTTGTAACAACTAAGAAAAGAACATTTATTAATTTATGCTCTCATGGACTTTTTGTATACCAGTTTCAATTTTGGCTGGAAAAAAACAGGAAAGGAAACAAAAGAAAAATGTTCTTTTTAAAATGAAATAATATTTTAAAATAATTTCAGATAAATTTAAATATTTTTAAGATTAAATAATAGTGAGAAAATTACAAAGAAAATACTAGATAAAAAAATGACAGAGAAGATACAGTTATTCTCATGTATCTTTATTTGTTCACTAACTTATAAGTTCAATTGCTCATAGATACAATGATCACAAATTTACTGAGTGGCCCCTGCATGTTATTCTGGCTGCCTGGGAGGATGCAGAGGTCTGCAGCCCATGATTCCTACCCTAGAGGAGCTTGAAAAACTTTGAACATGAAAATATCATGACAATTCCGAAGAGAAATAAAATTTTGAGAAAATAGTACAAGGGATGTTTTAAGAAAGCATATGATATTTTTCATTATTCTTCCAATATAATATGGATAAACATAAGAATAACAGCTCATTTGGCTCCAGTAGACCTAGGTCATCTTCCCTTCCTTTGGTTCTAAAACACATGGAACTCCTCATGACACAGAGTTAGTTAATTTGATAGAATAGTGTGTAAAAGTCCTAATCCTGCTTCTCTCAAACTAAAGTCATTGTAGCTAGGTTGTTTGCATAAACTAATTAGAGGCAAAGACCAGAATACTAATTAATAACAAAAGTGAAGAGACACACATAGAAAATGTGAGAATTGTCATTTGGAGCTTATTAAGACTTTCTCTTTATCAGTGATCATGTTGAGTAAAGTTTTTGATAAAGTTGGTTATCACCATGAAATATGAGAAAATAAAAAGTCATGAATGCATCGGAACATAAAATTGTTGATTGTTAATTCATTCACTAAACAAAATATATGCTATGATATGCTGAGTCTTATGTCAGGAACTGC
Source organism: Eulemur rufifrons (assembly GCF_041146395.1). Taxonomy (NCBI): domain Eukaryota; kingdom Metazoa; phylum Chordata; class Mammalia; order Primates; family Lemuridae; genus Eulemur; species Eulemur rufifrons. The sequence continues at coordinate 70,111,976 of NC_090986.1, read as the reverse complement.
TAATAGAAAATAAAGGTGAAGTATTCTTTATTCTCAAGGCAGTCACGCTTCAATGTGACATACACACAAAGAACAATTATATTTGTTAAGTGGAACGGGGACAAGGAAACCATCAACTTTTGGGGAGATTCGTATATTTCACAGAGAATGAGATGTGCTATGCCTTCAAGGAGAGCTCCAAGACTCTATTGTTTCTGTCAATGTCTGAGCCTCATCAGTCCCTCCTCTAATAAGAATTCACATGTTCTAACGTGCTTATGTTGTTCATCAGTTAAGATATTAACTTCAGAAATCATTAAGTGATAAATATGTATGGTAAAATTTCAAGGTTGCTGCTTTAAAAAATGCAAAGAAAAAGAATAAATTATATATGTTGGAAAGGGAAAAATGGAATAATAAGAAAAGAAAGAAAAAACTCAGTTAACCCTAAAGTAGTAAAAGAAGAGAAAAAGTAGTAACAATACAAAATAAGAAAGAAGATGGTAGAACTTAATCACAATGTACATGAATGTGCTAAATTCACCAGTTAAAGGGTGGCAATTATCAGAAAAGATCACGTGAAAATTGCTGTTATATGCTATTATCAAGAAACCCACCTAAAAGAAAAATAAATTGAAAAGTTAAAGTAACAAATTAAAAAAAAGATTTTTCATGGATATAATAACTAAATTATATTGATGTCAGAAAAAAATAGACTTTAAAATGATAAGATATACAGAGATATACTGCCCAATGATAAACGTTTTAATTTACCAGAAATGCTAAAATTTTAATTATGTGTTCTTAAGATATCTTGAAAATGAAAAAATAAAAATTAACAGAAATATTCAGAAAGAGTAAAAATCTATTATAGTGGGGGGTTTCAATATAGTACCTCTCAATGTGGTAGGTTGTATAGACAGATATTTTCACAAAGTTATAGAAAAAATGACAAATACAATTGGAAAACACTTAATAGGCACATAGAGAATAGAAAACCAAATCAAGATATATTTACATAACAAATATTATTGAGCAGTGAAAATGATAGAACTAATGACTACATGTAACAAAATGGTGACTGTTAGAACTACAATATTATGTGAAGAAAACACAAGTCAGAAAAGATTATATATCATCATATTATTTGATGAAGTTCCAAAACATAGAAAACTAAAAATATGACATACACATGTGATGAAGTTACATTTTTAAAAAAGGAATAGATAAAATGGCATAATAACTTTGGAAAACAGTTTGACAGTTTTCCATGAAGTTAAACATACGCTTATCATATTGCCCAGCCATTCCATTTCTAGGTATTTACATAACAGAAATGAAAATGTATCAATGCTTATAGCAGATTTGTATTCAATGCTAATAGCAGCTTTATTCATAATACCTCCCAGTGGAAACAACCCAAATCACCATCAACTGGTGAACTGATAAAGAAATCATGGTATATCCATACAATGGAACACTTTTCAGCAATAAAATGGTACCACAAATATGCAGAACAACCTCAGAGAATCTCAAGATCATTATGGTAAGTGAAAGAAATGAGCCACAAAAGGCTATTTGTATACTTTAAGTTCTATTTATATGAAGTTGGAGAAAAGGCTAAATAATAATGACAGAAAACACGTTATTGGTTGCCAGGCACCAGAGGGTCAGGAGAAGAAACTGAGTATAAATGAGAAGAGAGACCTTCTCTGGGTGATGGAAATGTTCCTTGTTGCGATTGTGGTTGTGATTAAACATTTGTCAAAACTCACCAAATAAAGCTGATGAATTATGTTGTATATACAAATTATTGCAATACATCTAGTAAAAGAAAGAAAAAATGGAACATCAAACATAAAATTCAGAATAGGGGAGGGGAGAATGGCAGAGGTAGAAAATAAGGAAAGCACACAGGCAGATAAAATGTCCCATATTTTAGGGCAATGGGCTCACAGGTATTCTTTTAATTATTCATTATGCCTCATAGCTGACGTATATAATACTATTAATAAAATAATAATAAAATTTTTTACATGAAACAAATATTACATAATCAAATCTTAGGAAGAGAATTTTACCTATATAGAATAAATTCAAGGAGATTATGTAGACAAAGAAAGTGAGAAACAGACAAATTCTTTAATAAATTATAACTCAATAATAATTATCTTTTTAAACTTGAGGAGGAACTTAGATATAGACATGTCTACCAGTGAATAAAATACATACTGTTCTTTGGAATTATTTGACATCATTTGTTTACAAATATCACACAAATAAAGGTTCAGACATACTAGACAGCTTGTTTATTACATGGAAATAAACTCATGAGCTATTTCCCATGATTTGTGCCGGTTGTTTTAACCACTGTTTTCATAAAACTCACAGATAATGTTGACTAGTGCTGGATTTACCCTGATACTTTGGCATTAAAAGGAGAATTTTAAGAAGAATTACTTTAGGATTAAGTGATGTTGATATCAATTTATAAACTTTTCTCATGTTATCTAGACTCAGGTCATGAAAAGTCAGTAATACATTGAAAAAAGAATGAGGGAATAATTATATATCTTGGCTTAAGTTTTTCCATGGAAGCGAAAACATTCCACGAACCACGGATTTAATACACAAGTTTTTATTTATGCATAAATTCAACAGAAAGACATTCTCGGACATGGATGGCATAAAACAATGTATCACTCACATATGCTAAAAGACAGATAAATTTAACATCTCAAGAATTGGGAAGTGCAGAATTAAAAGACTTAGATGTGAACACTGAAACCAGTTGAATTTAGGGTTATGCTTAATCAATAATTAAAGAAGATTTATAATCCTGAATAGAAATGGTAAGTCTTTGAGGGCTGAATAACATTTAACACAAAATCTTGCTGTCGAAAATTCCAGATCATATTGGAATAAACACTGTGCAATATGATTAGTTTATCAGTCAGCATTTAAAGAGACAGAACCACTAATAAATATTCTCTTCTCTCTCATCCATCAATCAACTGTCATGTACCTATCTATATTATAGACACCATTCATTTTTCCAATCAGTGAGCATAAGATGTCTTTCAATCTATCTGTCTTCTTTAATTTCCTTTATCAGAGTTTTATAATTTTCAGTATATGTCTTTCATCTCATTAGCTAAGTTTATTTCTAAGTATCTTACTCTTTTTGATGCCATTATAAATTGGATTGTTTTCTTAATCTCCATTTTGAATAGTTCATTGTTAGTGTATAGAAATGCAACCAATTTTTGTATGTTGTTTTGTATCCTGAAATTTTGCTGAATTTGTTTATTAGATCTTATAGTTTCTTTTTGAGTCTTTAGAGTTTTCTACATATATGGTGAGGTTATTTGCAGAGATAATCAGAGAAAAATGAATGGTGTCAAAATGTCTATACCACTTAAGTGATCTGTAAATTCAATGTAGTCTCTATCAAAATCCCAACAGCATTCTTTACAGAGATAGAAAAAACAATCCTAAAATTCGCATGGAACCACAAAATACCCAAAATTGCTAAAACAATCAATAAATGGTGTTGGAAAAATTATGTCTCTACATGTAGAAGAATGAAATTGGGCTCTTATTTCATACCATATACAAAAATAAACTCAAAGTAGATTAAAGACGAATGTTAGACCTGAAATAATAAAACTACTAGAGGAAAACACAGGGAAAAAGCTTCTAGACATTGGTCTCAGCAATGAATTTTTTTGGATATGACACCAGGCAACAAAAGCAAAAATAGACAAGTGGGATTGTGCCAAACTAAAAGCTCCTGTACAACAAAGGAAACAATCAGCAGAATGAAAAAGCAACCTTTTGTAATTTTACTTGTTCCTTTTCAATGTGTATGCTTATTTCTTTTTCTTGTCTGAGTGCTCTGGCTAGGACTTCCAGTACCATGTTGAATAGAAATGGTGAGCATGGGCACCCTTGCCTTGTACCAGATCTCATAGGAAAAGCTTTCAGTTTTCCCCAATTGATTATGATGTTGGCTGCGATTTTTTCATATATAGCCTTTATTGTGTTGGTGACATTTCCTTCTATAACTATTGCATTGAGAATTTTTATCATGAATTAGATGTTAAATTTTGTCAAATGCTTTTTCTGTATCTATTGAGATGATCATGTGGTTTTTATCCTTCATTCTGATAATGGGGTATATCACATTTATAGATTTGCATATGTTGAAACATCCTTGCATTCTAGTGAAAAATCTCATTTGGTCGTAGTGTATGATCCTTTTAATGTGATGTTGAATTTGATTTGCAAATTGAGGATTTTATCCTGAATTTTATTAAGGAGTTTTGCATATATGTTTATTAGGGCTATTGGCCTGTAGTTTTTTTACTAGTGGTATTTTTGTCTGCCTTTGGTGTCAGGGTGATTCTTGCCTCATAAAATGAATCTAGAAGTGGTCCTCCTTCTAGTCTTTGGAAGAGTTTAAGAAAGATTAACATGAATTATTCTTTGAATATTTGGTAGAATTCACCCATGAAACCATCTACATCTGGTGTTGGGCTTTTCTTTGTTAGGAGGTTTTTGATTACTGATTCAATAGCCTTAGTAGGTCTGTTCAGATCTTTTGCTTCTTCATTATTCAGTCTTGGTAGTTTCTAGGAATTTAAACATTTCTTCTAAGTTATCCAATTTGTTGACATGCAATTGTTCATAATTGTCCTTATGATCCCTTTCATTTCTAAGGCATCTGTTATAATGTCTCCTCTTTCATTCTTGATTTTATTTATTTGAATCTTCTTTCTTTTTTTATTAGTTAGTACAGTTAAGGGTTTGTCAATTTTGTTTATCTTTTCAAAAAACCAACACTTCTGTTGATTTTTTCTATGTTTTTTTCTTTTCTCTGTTTGATTTATTTCTGCTCTACTCTTTATTATTTCCTCCTTTTGCTAACTTTGGGCTTTGTTTGTTCTTATTTTTCTAGTTCCTTGAGGTGTAAAGTTAGCTTGTCTGCTTGAGATATTTTTCTAAATTTACATGTTTATTGTTATAAACTTCCCTCTTGTTACTGGTTTTGCTGTATCCCATAGTGTTGTTATGTTGTGTTTTCAACTTTTTTGTCTTGAGATATTTTAAAATTCTTTTTTAAGAAAAGTCTTTAATTTAACCACTACCGCCATAGTCCATGTAGCAAAAGAGGATGTAAAGAATACATCATGGATGATACAAAATATCTAAAAATGTGAATACATGCCTATGATGTAATTTTAAATATAAAATATGAGATATAACAAATTTTTAAAAAATATACCAGAACATTTATTTTATTTGTATTGTGCGATTAGAGTGAAATGAGTTTTATTTCTCTTTATATTCAATTATATTTCTTACTTTTTTATATTAAGCAAATATCATCAGGAGAAATCAGAAAAGATCTTATCTTGAATGCCAATCAATTAGACTTAGCACATTTATTAAATGAGAAAATTTTATTTTTGTGATGAGTTAATATTACTTTCCTTATAATACAAAGCAAGTGACAAATATACTTAATGTAGATACATACAACTGAATACTTGCATTTTTAGTAAATTTTAACATATCTTTTTAAGTTATTTTAAGTGCCTCAGGAGGAGTAAGATACATAGATAGGTCATAATAGCATTGTTTGTGGGCACATAACCAATGGAAAACACAATCATACGAAGCCTCTCCAATCATCCTAATTTTGTAATAGTGTATTTCTACTTCAATGGAATGCCCTAATCATGCCTTTAAAAAAAGAAAGTGATTGGAAATGCAGTTATGTTAGATGAAGAAAATTGAATTCTCAACAGATTTTAGAGAATCTTTTAAATTGGCCATTTTTGATCTTAGTGGAAAAGCTTTGAGATTTTTTTGGGGGGGGGGCATATTTTTAGGTCAAAGGAGAGAAAACCTTCCTTTGGTGGTATGGGGCTGGGTACAGGTGAGGGGCTGGGTTGATGCAGGAGTCAAACAGGAAGATTCTGGGTTGCTTATGGAGCAGCTTTTCTCTTACTCAACCCTACCCCTTAAGGAACAGATGGAAGTCACATGTCTTACTGGTTTTGGAATCTCTGCCTAATGCCGGGATATTACACTTTCTCAGGTCTCTGGGCAGATGCTGTATGACAATACTTAGGAGTATGGTATTAAACTTTCTGCTACCTAAGGCATTATCAAATGTCAGCCTCTTTAATTTTGTTTTCCTTCTGAACAGTTTGCATAAACATGAGAATAAACCACAATTTCCCTTTGTACGGTAACAATGACTTCACTCCCAACTTGTCTGCATAACCATACAAATGCAATGCTTGTAACACACATATTTTAAAAACCATAATGAATCTCATGTGATCTGGTCCTACTTCCCATTAAGCAAGTCATTGAAAATGTCCAATTAGGGGTGTGTAGGAGAAAATGCTTCTTCAAGTCTCCAGGATTTGAGACAAAGTGTTTGAGTTGATTAAATAATGAAGGTAATGAAGGACCTTAGATATAGTATAGGGGTAAATTTATGTGAACATCTTGTAATCTTTTGATTAATATCTTCCTTTGAGCCTCCACAATGACTTCAGCAGTTTATGCCTCCTGTAACATTTCATATGGAGCTGGTACATTTTAGGCAGATGTCAGTGCGCTGTACATGTTCATCCCAAGTAATGAGTGCTTAACCACATAGATGTGGCTCTGACAACCCTGATACCAAAACCAGGAGAGGATGCAACAAAAAAAGAAAACTACAGACCAATATCCCTTATGAATATAGATGCAAAAATTCTCAAGAAAATCCTAGCAAACCAAATTCAGGTTCTTCTCAAAAAATAATTCATCATGACCAAATGGGCTTCATCCCAGAGATGTAGGGATGGTTCAACATACGCAGATATATAAATGTAATTCACCACATAAATGGAAGCAAAAACAAAGACCATATGATCCTCTCAATAGTTGCAGAAAAAGCATTCGACAAAATTCAACACCGTTTTATGATAAGAATGCTTAACAAAATAGGCATAGTGGGACTTACCTAAAAATGATATAAGCCATATATGACAGACCCACAGCCAACATCATACTGAATGGGGGAATATTGAAAATTTCTTTTTAATTCCTAGGTACTGTGAAAACAAAAGGCAACTAATCACAGTTCTTTCAACAAATGACTTTATATGGCATCGTGTCATCTGTAGTGTAGAGAAGAAAAGAGTAAAAGCAAACAATAGTCAAGAATTTTTGTAATTTTTATCTGATGGTATGATCTTAAGCAAGGCACTTTTCTTGAGTGTTAGTGTTTTCCTTTGAAAATGGCAACAACTACCATACAGGTCAGAACTTCAGAAGTAACAAATGACATAATGTAAATGACATATTTCGAAAACTCTAACACACTCTTTTAAGGTGAGTAATGATATAGTAGTTGCTAAAATTGTGCTGAGACCTATATATGTATATCTCATTTAACCTGTTTAATGATGCTGTAACATGTATATTATTCATTCCATTTATCATGAGCAAAAAGGTTCCAAGATCACATCATAGTTTTTTGGGAGCCAAGAATTAAACCTAGTTATGTTTATCTCCAAAACCAATATTATGAAATAACATTTTATGGTGTTTCTAATAATGGTGTGGTTTACTACATTGGAAAATGTGTTGAGGACAATGGATGGTTTAATTTTGCCAGATTACAGAGAATAGAGTAGAATAGCAGGAGTCAGGACTGGAGAATAGGCTGAAGACACTATTTGGAGAGCTTTGAATGTAACCGATGAGAGGGATTCAATTTAAATGAGAAAATGTCAGGAACTAAGGAAGATTTTTAGGTGTCTGTAAGCTGTGACTTAGAAAGAAGGGCATAGATGAATTCAAGAAAGGAGAAAGAAAAAGCAGGGAGATGATTAAGAGGCTATTTTAACATTCTGCTATGGACTAGAACTAGGTCACTTGCTAGTCATGGGAATGCTACACAGTGAGTCTGTGTCTAGGAATGTAAAAGTGCTCACATGCCATTTATGAAGCAGTGTGTTCAGGAGAAACTTGTTAATGTGCCACTTTAAGACAACTCTCCCATATTAGCAGGAGGACACCAGAGGCGGACCTCATCAGAATTCTAGGTTTGCATGATTTCTTCCCAAGCCAGACTTGTGCCACATTATCCCCATTTGTGACTCATCTCTTATTTTCTCTTGCTTGCTTGCAACCCATCTCTGATTTTGGCATCTCTAGTTTTCTTGCTATTGACCTCTGTGTTGCGAAATGTAGGTTTTATTATTATTATTAAGCTATGGTGGTGAGGTCAACAGATCAGGAGATAATTGCCATTGAAAAGATAGATTGTTACTCACAGTTCCCAAAAGGAGGGGGCACACACGCCACACAGGGCCAAACTACAGCACACCGCACAGGGCCACACCACACCATACCACACAGGGCCACACCACATTATACAGGGCCATGCCATGCCACACAGGGCCACATCACATTATACAGGGCCATGCCATGCCACACAGGGCCACACCACATTATACAGGGCCATGCCATGCCACACAGGGCCACACCACATTATACAGGGCCATGCCATGCCACACAGGGCCACACCACATTATACAGGGCCATGCCATGCCACACAGGGCCACACCACACTGCATCACATGGGGCCACATCACACAGAGCCACAGAATACTACATGGGACCACGTCACACCACACAGGGCCACACCACACAGGGCCATGCCATGCCACACAGGGCCACACCACACAGAGCCACAGAATACTACATGGGACCACGTCACACCACACAGGGCCACACCACACCATACCACACAGAGCCACACCACACTACACAGGGCCATGCCACACCACACGGGGCCACGCCACACCACATGGGGCCATACCACACCACATCACACAGGGCCACATCACACCACTTAGGGCCACACCACACAAGTCCACGTCACACCACCCAGGGGCCACATCACACCACATAGGGCCATACCACACAGGGCCACACCACACTATACAGGGCCATGCCATGCCACACAGGGCCACACCACACTGCATCACATGGGGCCACATCACACAGAGCCACAGCATACTACATGGGACCATGTCACACCACACAGGGCCACATCGGGAAGAACTGGGGACAGTAAGGAGGCAGAGAGAGTAAGGGGAAAATGTGGACAAGAACCTTTTACTATTAATCAAAAAAAGATTATCAGATGATTTCCATAGGAAGTGATGGCAAGGCAGGACAAACAGGCTTATGATTGATGAGTTTGAGTAATTTCAGTGGGCTCTGGAGGGTAGGGACTGTCCTTAGTTGATCAGAATGTCAGAGCCTGATGAAGAGGTGGCTAGGGCATGGCTCTGAACTGGTTGGTCTATACATGAAAAATACACTTGTAGGCCAGTCCTTCACGATTTCGGGGAATTGGCTGGCCTGGGAGGGCCAGTCCCTCCGAGGTGTCAAAGCATCAAATATCAAACCTAGAAAATGTGTCATTATTACACTCTGACCCATTGCTTTTTTTCCCTAGCTCATAATTGATATTTTCCTTCTTGACTCAGCAAAATCAGACCTACTCACAGACATTATTTGACCTTTCTAGCTTAGCCAAAGGCATTCATTCGTGGGCTTGTGGAGATGGGCAAAGCAGTTCCAACAAAGTTCCAGATGAATGTCATGGCTGCATACCTAGGTCTACGGTGGTCAAGTTAGTGTGAAAAGAACTCATGTGTTCAAAATGGTGTGACATGATCTGTACGATATGTGGCACTGGTTGGTAGTTAACATCAGGTATGTTCTGCACGTTCCTTTATGCAGGAAAGCAATACTGCGTTAAAAATCAGGAGAATTGAGGCTATTATCTATGTTGACACTATGTGACCCTGAGTAAGTCATTTTGCTTTATTGGTTTTCAGTTTTCTGTTTTGTAAATAGGGAATTGGAGTAAGTAAGCTCTATAGTCCTTCTAGCTTTAGTATTCTCTGATGCTAACACAAGAAATAACATATGGTATTGTACTTATATGGACATTTTTTCATTTTTAACTTGATATGCCAACTAGACAGAGACTTTTGTAGCTTTTAGCTTAAAATGTTCTATTCTATTCCTCATTCTACCCTTTAAAAGAAGTGCAATGTTAGGGAATTTATTACACATAACATAACATGTGTTTATGGTTCAGTATGGGAGAACCCACGATGTTTTCCCCAATGTTGGGTAAAAAACAGCAGCTTAATCAGTGATTATGAATTCTGAGCTCAGCTTTCCATTTACAAACAGTGAGACTGAAAGCTATAAACAGTCTGACTTCTGCCTGGGGAGAGTTGAATCTTCCAGCAAATGTACATTACAATGGAAAATCCAGGATTAGTTTTCAATATCTCTGTAACATGCTGTTTCCACAGTTACTTCTCAAGTTAGCAGAATGTCCTCAGGTTTTGGGGTGGTGCTTTGCCTGTAGCTTGGCAGGACTATATTGCATCCTCAGAGCTGGGTGCTTTGAAATTAAGCCCTCATGGAGTTAAGAACTTGTTTTACTCCCGCCACTTCTTTGTTTAACCTCCTTTGATGGGAATGAGGTGGGTAAAACAGTCTGTTAACTTGGAAAAGCCTAAGACATTCGCCTTAAAAAAAACAAAACACTTGATACATATATTTTCATCTTGGACAAGGAGAGGCAGGGATGCTTATTTATGCTAGCTGAGTACCAATCTTTCAATTCTTAGTATAATTTTAAGAAGCAAAACAGGAGAAGAAAAGAGGTAGGGTTTGTGAATGGTAATGATGGGGAGAAGTAGGAAAAGGGAAGAAAAGGATCTAGTTGAATTCTAGGGACACTTATGTGGTAACGTTTTATTAATCTGAATTATAGGAAAGTGCAATAATATTACTTTTTAATTGTAAATTAAGAGGGTGTCTTTAAGGTCAAGTGTTCAGAAATGCAAATTAATAGACTTTTAACAGTGGGCATTTCTTCGTGAACAGGCTTGTCCCATGTTTCTCAATACATGTGAGGCAAGAACGATGTGCCAAGGGTTAGACGAAGCTAGAGAACAAACACACCTGTCACTCGTCTTCCTGAGACATCAGTTTTTACTTGAGGATTATTTTTATAAAAATTTAAAAGTTCTTTTATTTAAAATAAAGTTTGAATAAAATTTCCACGGATAACAGGCTATTTTGGGGTATACTGCCTCACTCCTTGAGGATACGTAGTTATTCTTCTTTGTAGGTAGAACCATAAGAGTCACTGATCTACACCATCTCTTTGACTTTAGAGTTTAGGAAATTGTGTCTCAGAGATGTTGAGTTGCCACGGCAACCCAGATCTGTAAACTCTGATGCTGTTAATTCAGACGGGCTCTACTTTCATGGTCTCGGGGTGACAGGAACAGCGTCAGACCTCAATGTCTCCTGTTCATATCAAACATAAAAAGCAAAACTCTATTTCCCACAGATAATAACAGGTTTATAAAAGCTTATTGCATCTGATTATGTCTGATTGGGTCATGTGGCTTATTATTATAGAAAATGAACCACCCCTTCTGGGGAATTATAATGCTTTGCTTGGCTTATGTGCAAATGCTCCATCTCTTCCTGGGATGGGGGCTCATTCAAAGCACATGGTCAGAAAATCGAAGATGGATTGGTTGCCATCCATTCAGGAAAAATGGATTATGATTATAAAAGGGAGGGTTACTGGATTCCGGGTAACAAAAATAAGACTTGTGCAATAGTAATACTCCTATGACTAATAATAACAGGGATGATTATTACTATTTTTATAATTTAAACAGCATAGATTTTCGAAGTACTATGGCAGAGCTTATAATTCGGTGGCCCTTGGGCAAAATTTAGCCTACATACTGTGTGCTTGAAAAGCAAGTTCGAATGGCTTAGGAGAGAGGAAGCTTTCCGCCATTCACTCCCCCCACCCCCGTCGTCTTCTACCACCACCAGCTTGGATCACACACATTTCTTATGACCTCTGACTGTATTCTAGAGAGACTCTAGGGATTTTTCGAGAAGATCATAATTAACTAACAATAATTTTAAGAACGGTTATCATCCTACAGAAAGAAATCTGATATTCTCTGGCCTTAAGTGTTTTGCTAATAACCTCTCCTCTACTTCATGACTTTTTCTGTATCATAGGTCAATTCTATTTTGAAGTTTATAAAACTTTTATTACAAGTGAACAAATGGGCCCATGGGAGAGACTCAAATTCTGTACCGGAACATTCTGTCATCTCCCATATGTTCACTCCCCATAATTCTGACAGCTTTCCCAGCAGTCTGTCAAGTAGATAGCCCTCCCCCCCACATCCCATAACCTTGAGGTAACACAAAAGAAAACCCTAACAGAATGTCAGCTCCACGCGAACAGTCTTTCTTTTGCGCATCGTTCTTTCTTCAGCTGCTAGAACAGTGCCAGGCATAAAGCAAGTGCTCAGTATTTATTAAGATAAATAAATGAGGGACACATATCTAGCGTGTGAGGTCTGAGTAAACAATGCACAGATGGTTTTCCTTCTCTCTTCTTCTCTTCTCAATGTGAAAACTTGGCTTTGTTGTCTTTCTAGCTCATTTTCCTCTCTGGCCAGTATGACTCCTAGAGAGTAACTGCGTAGATGACCTTTGTCCTGGCCAGGCTGGGTTAGTCTGGGGAGGTGGTCTGTCATTTATCACTGAGAACTGTGTTCATGCCTAAGGGTGCTGTGCCACACTGTGCCTTGCAGTCACACCTTTGCTGCAAAATTCTGGTATTATGAGGTTCACTGAGACTGGAAGAAGAGGTCTCTTGCACATATTTATTGTTGTCAATGTGGCGAATTATTTCACCGTATGTAAAAAAGGTATATCTATTTATGAAGCTGGGCCTTAAGTACTGGAAGTTGGGCTTTCAGACAAAGTAAAGGCCTTATGTTTTCTGATACATCATTGTCATCTGTATAATCCTGGTGTGGATTCCTGGGATCAGAAGCTTATACTTCTCTTCTGAATAGTGTCACTGGCCTCTGTCTTGTACACTGATAGTAATTTTTTTTTTGTTTTGTGGTTTTTAGATTAGTAAACTTGGCTCAATTTACCTAAATTGTGCTACATCTGGTAGTTCCATCAATCCAAGCCTACAATTAATATTTTTAATGCAGTGGTTGTACCATGTGGCTCATTTCCCAAGAGGTAGTGATGTAAAGTAATCTTACATCAAGTGGTAAGCTTTCCTCTCTCATGTTCAAGAAACGTGAAAAATATAATATTTGATCTAGATGGAAATAAGGAATACTCATTTTATAAACAAAGAAACTGAAGCTAACAGAAGAAATTCAAACTGGCCATTCCAATTTTCTAATATAGTTAAAGTAGGATATTTATATCTTCTTTTGATACTGTCATTCATTCAGTTTTGTGTTGGCAATTAACAAAAAGTTACTGCTCACAGAAAATACATTTTCTTCCAGAGATACTATAATTATTTTTTATATATTTTAACTTTGGAGAAAAAAGGACTTTTTTTAGTTTGTTTATAACCACAATTCTAAGTAATGGTATTTTAAGGGAAACAAAGATAATTGACCACAAATTTAAATACAGAATTCCTTTCTGATAAAACAAAGCTGCTTTAGTGGATTAGTGGAAAGTAAGGAAACAGTTTGTTTGTGTTTAAATTCTTTTAACTTAAACATGGAAGTGACTTCTACTCCAGTGAAAGTACCAACCCCATGCAGTGGTTCTTGCTCTGTAAGCTGTGTAGTGAGTCATACTCTATAGAAACCAAGGAGACTGTTTAGATCAATCATATATGAATTTAAAATGTAGTATAAAAACAGCTGTCAAGATAAATATTTGATAGTGAATGCAGCTGATGTTCATAAAACTGAATTTATTATACTTTTAAACTAAAATACACTTTTATTTCTTTCTACAGGCAAAGCCTTCTCTTCCAAGTTAAAGCTTTAATTATGTATTTACAAGGAGAAGATATAATCCAGGTCTCTGAGTAATGTGATTTTAAATCAAACTCACAGAAATAATTATGACTACCAAATAGCAATTGACTGGATTCCAACTATGTGCAAAGAAATGACCTAGATTCCTAGGCATCTTATGTTCTGATTATTATTTCCTAAAGAAGTATTCTCCTCTAGTTTAAACAGATCATCAAAAAATGGCAGTAAACTTGGTCCGTTCTGTGATGGGCCGACTAACTTCAGCATCTGAGTTTGCTTTCAGTCTAATCATGTGTCCTGCCAACAGTGGCTTGGGTGGGGAGTCAGGAAGGGTTGTGGGTTGTGGAAACTGTGGAAATTGTGGGAAGAGAAATGCACAGAAAGGCAAGAAAGGGTTCCACAAAATTAGAGATGACAACGGCATGGGTTGATAAAATGGGGGAGATCCCTCTTCACATGTGTGTTTTCTTCCACTATGCCTTGGTCTGGACTTCATGCTGTCATCCCACAGGGCTTTGGATGCATGTCCCATACTTTAACAAAAAGCCTGATTCAAGGGAAATTCTAGATGGACTTTGATGTTCACAGTACATTGCTGATGCTTTTTGTCCCATCCTCCTTCATTTCATGTTGAGCATTTTCTCTGTATGCATGTAAGATTGAAAAACCAGATATCCAACTAAGCACCAAATGTGTGTTGCTACAAATGCTTTCTTCAGGGCTGGTTTTAAGTGATACTTCTCCAACTTGGTATATAAAGACATAAAAGTTTGACAAAAAGTGAAAAGTTTTGTCAATATTCTTATTGTTCTGAAATGTCTCATTGTATTTCATCTTATAGCCCCAATATCTGTATGGTGGACTGCATTTGTTTTGGTGTTTTTTTCCTTTTCCTTCATTTTTTTCTCCCCAAGTTCAGTATCTATAGCTTCAAACTCACAATTGCCTTTTAAGCCTCTTCTTTAATCGGTAAGTATAGTATAGATCCTCTCAAATTTCAAGATTTGCATCCAAGTAATGTAAGCACTGGTAAGTATGGATTGTAAAAAAATAAATAAATAAAAATATATGGAACCTTATTTTACTTGCTTAACTTGACCTGGGTTTAACTCTAACCTCAGATAGAAACCAGGCTCTTAAGGGCTAGTATCTTTTGCAGTTGTTGATATTTCTGCCACACATTTGACCATGGACCCAGATAGTCAGAGAAATTTGGATGTTAGTAATGAGAAAAAAATGTATGTGACATTTATTCAACATTCTCAGCACAAAATAACCAAGAGAGAAATCCCTTGGTTCTCTTGAGGATATTTCTCAACTTCCTTTCCCAGTTCATAGGGTTGAGTCTGTACACAGAAGAATATTTTACCGTAGCCCCCATCTGTTATCCTTGCCTATGTTCTCAACTTTCTCTCTACTGAAGTTAAGATGTCATTCTAAGAATTATGTCTGTCTCTGATTTTTTCCCTCTCACCAAGAACTCCATATGAAACCTCTATTTTAGCACTTCCATCTGTATTTTTATCTCAATATCATCATTTTTTGATATTGCTTAATAGCATAGAAGTTGCTGTGTGATTAGGGACAGTGTGGCTTTTGTACCAGTGGCAGAACTAGAGTTGAGTGTAGCTCCTAGCTAAGGCCACATTTCCTGCTGGAAACTGGCATACATGGAGAGCTATGCTTTGGTGCACCTAATACACATGTCAAAATAAAGGACCATTTTCATATGAACACAAAAATACTAAAACCCATGGCTCATCCCTTAAATATTAATATGATTTAAGCTAGAATATCACCATTAATAATTCAATAGATTTAGAAGAACAGAGAAGTAGGGGAAGATTGCAATTGAGAAGTCTTCACTGAAAGACAATATTTTTAACTGGGCATTGAAAAGTAAATAGCATTTCACCAGGAAGAGAAAGAATAGAAGGAACTTCTGGGAATAGTGTGTAAAAATCTATAGCTTCTTAGGGAATTTGAGTGAACTCAGCCTGAGCATGGGTGGGTGATACGGAGTGGTATGGTTATAATAAAAGAGAAAGGACAGGGTCACACTGTGGAAGACTTTGAATGCTGGCTAGAGAGTTTGGAACTTAGACAATGGGGAAAAAAAAAACTCCAAGATTTTCAGAGAAAGGAGTGACATGATTTGACCTGTTTTTGGTAAATAATTGGCTAGTGCCTCAGTTAGAAAACAAATGGAACATTCAAATCAATTAATTCAAGAAAAATTTAGCGAAAGGTTTTCGCAAAAGATGTTGGCAGAATGTATGGAAATCAAAAGAAATGAAACCTCTAATAGTTAAAACTGGGGCCAGGGGAGGGTTTCACCATCTATACCTCTAAAAGAGAGAGCTGTGTAAAGAAGGCCACCTGGTAGGATCAAAGACATCAGGAGAATAAATAACCTGGACTCCCTCTCTGCCTAGCCTTTGAACTCCTACCAGTATTTCCCAATGGTCAAATCCAACCAGGAGCTAGAGGACAAGAACTCTTGTTGATGTAGTCCACACACTTCAGCTTCCAGGAGAGCAGATCAAAGTGGAGGAGGGCGGAGAGTAGATTTTTAAGGAACAAATGGGAGAAATTCAGGAAACTTGCAAATTAATAAATAGTTTGGGATAGCAAGAGAATGAGGTGGGCAGTCAAAAGGATGAAGGAGAACATTGTAATAGTCCAGACAAAGACACCAGGGGTCTGAACTAGACCAGCATTAATAATAATGAAAGGAAAGGGAAAGACAGAAGGTATGTGGAGATGGAATTATTAAAACTTAGTAATGTTTGGTGTGTAGGAGGAGAAAGAGAGAAACAAAGCAAAATTGAATGGGTTAGATAGTCATGCTTTCCTCCAAAATATACATTAGAGAAGAGAGAAATGATGGATGTTAAATAAGTTTAAATGTGGATAAGTAAAAATGGGACATTAGTGTCTGGGCTTGAGGTCAGAGCTGGAGATGTCTATTTGGCCTTATTCTACTATGAGGTTGACAAATGAAGAAGAGTGTGCATATTGTCCAGGGAGGTAACTTAGAAGGACATGTGAATGAGGCCCAGGATAGAAACTTGGGGGATGGCAATACATTTGAGGGGAGGGAAGGGGTATGATTCAGCCAAGGAAGCCAGGAAAGAGCCAGAAATGTAGGAGGAGGGCAGGTGGGTGTCAAAGCAGAGGCCAAGGCGTGATGAGATGAAGCTTTCAATGACAAAATATAGTAACATTTATGTATGTTTTATATGCGTTTTACAGCTAGAGAAGGCTTGGGGAGTAGATTTGATCTTGTTTTCTTCTGATGACTTTGCCAGTTGTGATTTTTTGGTATTTGTCTTTGGAGAGTAGTTAATAATTTAATTCCTTTAACAAATTTCTACTGAGCATGCACTGGGACCTAAGTTAGGCAATACTGAAGATATAAAATTGATACAGGATGTATGGTAGCTCTCTAGGAACTTATAATCTTTTTGAAGTAATTGAGCATAGCATGAGTCAATATATATTATATACTAATGAGAAATATATGGCCTAGAGAATTCATACAGAAAAAGGAGGAAACTAGTTTTATACTTGGAAACATAACAAAATATGTGCCAGGATATCTTGCTCATAGTCACTGGAATATATTAAGGCTGCCACAAAGAAACAGTACTGACATTTCTGTTGTGTAGCAGTGGTTTCTTTTCCATTACAGATTTTGAAAATGGTAAATGGAAGCATAAGTTACCAGTAGAACTGCTTGTGATGAGTGCAGTGTGAAGAGCGAAACTGGCTTTAGCATTAAAGTTGATCCTCATTAATCATGGTGGTTCTGTTACATAAATTCACTGTGAACGACTGTATTAGCTAATATTGAATTGTTGCTCTTAGGAGAAACACAGGGTTAGGGTCCTGGGAGCTTCTGGTCATAATGTTTTCATCAAGAAATCAATACATGAACTTGTTTCATGTGTGTTTCTGTTTAAAGGCACCTTATTTAATACACATTGTTGATCACTAACACTGAACTCGTGGCCAACAACATAGTAACTCGTGGATGAACAAAGAAAATCTAAATATGTATTTTCTCTGTAGGGCATGTCCCAGCCCCTTGCATTTAGGAACACTAGACAGCAGTATGCTTGGGGGCCATTTTAAATAGTAATGTCACCAACAAAACTCACAAAAATGTGAAAGACATGCCACTAAAAAGACCATGGAAAGGACACATGCTTACGGTATGAGAGCTGGAACAGGAAGGCAGAGCAATGCCTTTTTTGACCTGGCCTGAGAACATACACAGCAACAGACTCACATTTTTTATCACTGTGCACATCTGAGAATGACTGTGGAAGCACTGTGAGTCACCATTTGGGGGTTACAAATTAATTTTGGTGAATAGGCACATTCCTGAAGAAGGAATCCACAGATAATGGGGACCAACTGTATTTGGTTCAAGTACAGGTAATGAACTTAAAGATGCTGAATGAAGCATGTTTTTAATGAACGTCGAATATTTAGCAGTATTAGTTTGAAATTATTTTATCATTCATCTTAATTTTATGTTGTGTACTCAATACTTACTAGGCCATGCCTTTTATCAGGAGTTGGAGATAGAAAGACAAATAAGACATAGTCTCTGCCCTCATGCAACTTCCATTCTGGAGTGGAAGCAGATGTAAACAGAAAGTTTCAAACAACTATCGTAAGTGCAATAATAGATGCATGGATAAAGAGCTATGGAAACATCAGTGGAGAATCAGTTAGCAGCGGTCCCCAACCTTTTTGGCACCAGGGACTGATTTCATGGAATGCAATTTTTCCACGGATTGGAGGGGCAGGACACGGAGCTTAGGCAGTGATGCAAGCGATGGGGAGCGGCTGTAAATACAGATGAAGCTTCGGTTTCTAGCCTGGTGCTCACTTCCTGCTGTGTGCCATCCCTCTGCCTAAGTTTCATGGAATTCAGTTTTTCCACGGATGGATGGGGGCGGAGCTCTGTGGCTGGGTGCCTAACAACCCACAGACCAGTACTAGTTTTGGCAGAGTCTTCTTAGAAGAGATGACCCTAAACTGAATTTAATGAATGAATGAGTAGGAGTCATCTAGGAGGCACAGAAGGGTAGTCTATGCAGGAAGAGCAAAGGCACGGAGTTGAAAAATAGTACATGCAGGTGAGAAGTACAAGCCGTCTATGTTAGCGGAACATAAATTTGAGTCAAGGAGTGTCAGGGGCAGAGGCTTAGAAAAGGGCTAGATCTGGGAGAGATTTGCTTTCTAAAGTTTATCTTTGACAGCAGTGTTCAATTTTTCTTATACTGTGCATGCAAGACCAGTGATACCTTGTGTAAGACCTGCTCCCAGGAGTCTGGGCTGCTGGTTTTGTACCATTCTTGACACCAGTAAACTGTCCCCATTCACTGCCTCTTCAGTAAGACCACTTGTGACCAAGTGAAAATAACATCATCATAGGAATAGTTTTCATCTATTCTAATTTATATTTAAAAAGGTAAATTATTTGCAAACTTAGGTAGTCTAGTTATTGTTAGGAACATTGCCCGTGACACACCTTCCCCCACACAGCTCTGGCTTATTTTATCCCATCTGTTACCAGTTGAATTGTGTCCACCTCCAAATTCATATGTTGAAGTCCTAGCTCCCAGAGCCTCAGAATGTGACCTTATTTCGAAATAGAGTTTTTGCAGATGTAATTAGTTAAGATGAGGTCATACTTGAGTAGGGTGGGACCCTAATCCAATGTGACTGGTGTTTTTATAAAAAAGGAGAAATTTGGACAGAGACAAGCACACAGGGAGAACTGCATGTGAAGGTTGGAGGCATGCAGCCATCAGCCAAGGAACTCCCAGAACCTAGGAGGGAGGCCTGGAACAGATCTTTCCTAGCACCTTCAGAGGGAGCACGGCCCTGCCAACGCCTTGATCTCAGACTTCTGGGCTCCAGAGACAATACATTTCTGTTACTTGAGGCACTCAGTTTGCAGTACCTTGTTATGGCAGCCTAGCAAACTAACACACCATCTTATCCACCTCTGAGGTTTCAACTATAATATCGTTATAAGCCTACTGTTTTCCAGGAAAAAAATTTCCAAAGTGTGTGTCTTTAGAACACTAGTCCCTGGAGAGGATCCACAAAGGCGGCTTTTATGGCCAAACGCCTCCTGGAGCTCTACAACCTACTGTAAAAAATCATCTCTCAGGAGTCCTGCAGCTGAGAACTCAGAATTCCTCCCATATGTGACCATAGAAAGAACATGTTTTAATTATAACATCTCCTGAGACTTTTGTTCCTAGTATATGCAGCTCTAGTGCAATAAACTGCAGCCTTTCATATTTTTATTGTTACTTGATTTAATAAACATCTGATCACAAGGCAGTTTATATGATGAATATGGTTTTTTTTTTTTTTTTTTTTTTTTTTTTTTTTTTTTTTTTGAGACAGAGTTTCACTCTGTTGCCCAGGCTAGAGTGAGTGCCGTGGCGTTAGCCTAGCTCACAGCAACCTCAAACTCCTGAGCTCAAGCGATCCTGCTGTCTCAGCCTCCCGAATAGCTGGGACTACAGGCATGCACCACCATGGCCGGCTAATTTTTTTTCTATATATATTTTTAGCTGTCCATATAATTTCTTTCTATTTTTAGTAGAGATGGGGTCTCGCTCTTGCTCAGGCTGGTCTCGAACTTCTGAGCTCAAACGATCCGCCCACCTTGGCCTCCCAGAGTGCTAGGATTACAGGCGTGAGCCACCGCGCCCGGCTGATGAATATGTTTTAAACGTATGTTATTTTAAAGTGTGGACAATTGTAATATGCTTTATGATAATTTGTAGTGCTTTTGCTTTTCCTCAAACACCTTTTGCTACTTCTGCTCTGGAGACATCTTAACAAACACGACTTCAAATATGGCATGCTGTGTTCCATACTACAGAATTACATCTTTTCCATCTCCAAAAGCATAGTGACTTTTATTTAAACAGTAATTTGTCTCAATTTATTTCTGTAAAGAAATCGGAGAGTTGGAATAATCTTGAGTGGACACATTAGCCTAATTACTGCAGTTCTCCACCTGATTTTGTTACATAAACACCACTTTAACATAGGCATATTTAGAGGAAACCTCGAGTTAAGTTTTCCTTTCTGCAGGATAGCACCAAACACTTACCAGTCATTTTGCCCACCATAATTCTGCTTATTCATAGGATAAAAGCATCAAGCTTTTTCCTTGAGAATATTTCATTTTGTTTTCAATAAGAAGAAATTTTCACTAATCAGTATCTTAGAAGTCACTCAGTTCTAATTAGAGGAAATTGGTGGTCATTTCCTTTTTGTGTTCATTTTATACAGTTATATTTTTCTGCCTTATTTTCATTGTTTTTGGTGTGGTTGTTTTTATGCGTATATGAGATACGTATTATAGTCTATCTACATAAACTTATTGCGAATTTGCTCCATTGCCATAGGCTGATTGTGTGGCAGCTACGTTACTTGCTCTACAAATGCCTCTTCAGCCACGTAGATGCATCTTTAGAACAGAATA
This sequence comes from Eulemur rufifrons, assembly GCF_041146395.1. Lineage (NCBI taxonomy): Eukaryota > Metazoa > Chordata > Mammalia > Primates > Lemuridae > Eulemur > Eulemur rufifrons. The sequence continues at coordinate 70,090,508 of NC_090986.1, read as the reverse complement.
AATAGGCAAACATGACCACATAAAGACTGAAAATGTAGAGCAATAACACTCAGTCCATAAGTCAGCCAGGGTTTGCTGCTTTAGGACATACCTTTTGCACTGTGTCACAATAATAATTTGTGAGAAATGTTTGTAACAGAAATGTGAGGAGACGCCCATGGCTTTGACTACTTAGTACTTCACATGAAGGCTTTGGCTCGTGAAGTCAGCAGATTTGGGGTTGCTGAAGGAAAACTGCTATTCATCACTCATTCTCTCTCTAGACCAGAGGTAGCTTTAAAAGACATCTAGCATTGCCTCACACATAGCAAAAGAAAGCCAATAAGGACAGAAAGTGATTTCTAACTCTACATGACCTTCTGGGTGTCGTGCCTAGAAATTTGGATGTTTCAAAGCCAATAAAACAAATGTCAGCTAAAACTCTTCACCTTTTATGCACTAGCACTCTTGCCTAGTATTTGGGAAGAAAGAGCACAGCAAACTAAGCTTGTGTAAACTTAGTTAGAGGTCTGCCTGCAAAGTCTAGTATTGTTTTAACCAAACATCTTTAGACTACCCAGTCCTTCCTAAGCATCGTGTTCTGTCCACAATTAGCTGGCTTTTCTCCTTCCCAATCCAGACGTCATTCAAGGTCTACAGGGTAGAATGGACTTGCCTGAGCATATATCGTTCTGATCTTTTGGCCCACCAGTGACTTGTACAATGTCCTGTACTACTTGTGGTTTAAATTTGTACATTTGAAGTTCTCTTGAGTCGATTATATTCTTTACTCAGTTCTTTGCTTTGCTACTGGGGCAAACTTTAAAGTATAACCATTTCTAGTGCAGTTGGTCAGGGGCTTGGCAGTATTTTGAAAGTCAACCATCTCAACCACCAGCTGTCCCTCCAGTACTTCTCACAGATTCCCCAGTAGAGTGGCCAAAGGTTTGGGACTGCATGTTGTGGAGTGAGAAAGAAGCAGGAACCTTATCTTGCCTATAGATCTTTATTGGTAGGGATGAATTTAGCATTTTCTTCACCTTGCCAACCTCACCCCTTTCAAAGAAATATGTAGTACCATGTTATAATGTAGCTGTTGGGCAAATTATCTAGCTTTCATTTTGTATAGGGCAGTGGGGAATCCAGATGAATTTGTAAGGGGATGTTTGTTTAGAGGAGTGGTGTGTGTGTGTGTGTGTGTGTGTGTGTGTTGGTGAGTGCTTGATAGCATGAAAGGAGGAGGAAGGAGAGAAGAGAGAGAGAATGGGAGGAAGAAAGTGGTAGCTGCAGTAGGGAGTTAAAATTGGGTGAATGAGCAGGGATGTGTGAAGGAGATACTGGGTAGGTTGCTCATGTGCAATCTATTTCTCCAATACAACTATAGTAGAAATCTATGTTTCATTATATTCCCCAATTTTTCATTTTGAAAATTTTAAAAATTGAGCATGTGTATACCCTTCATATAGATCCACTGGTTTTTATGGTTGTACCACATTTGCTTCTCTCTCTTTAAACACACACGCGTTATTTGCCAAACCATTTGAAGGCAAGTTTCAGACATTGTGATACCTCTACTTAAATACTTTAGATGTAACTTCTAAGAACAAAGATTCTCCTACACATAAGAAAATTAATAATAATTTAGTAATAGCAAATTCTATACATCTGATTCAAATTTCGCCAATGATCTCTAAAATTTATTTTATAGCTAGTTTTTTTTTTAATTATATTCCAGGATCCAATCAAGATTCATACCTTGCATTTGACTATTTGGTCCATGTAGTATCTTTCTACCTAGAACAGCCTCCTTCCCACTCAGTGTTTTCTGAAATGGACTTTTTGAGGAATTCTGGCTAGTTGTCATGTAGAATGTCTTACATTCTCAGTTTATGTGATTCCTTCCTCAAGATTAGATTAAGGTCAAATGTTTTTGGCAAGAATTGTAGGTGATGTTATATAATTTTTATTGTATCACATAATGACCAGATGTCCAACTGTCACTTGGTGAAGCTGTTGAATGCCAGATTTCTTCATCGTAAAAGTATATTCTCCTCTTTCTAAACATAAGTAATTTATGGAGCAGTACCTTGGGTCCATGTAAAAATTCTGTCTTCAACTACCTTTTACTCCAAAGTTTGGCAGCCCTAATGAATCTATTATTACATTGGAAATTGTAAAACTCAATTTTGTGTATTAATTTTGTTTCCTGCAAATTTGTTATTAGTCTTAGCAGTTGGGTGTGTGTGTTGGGGGTTAGGAGTTTCTATAAATAAGATCATGTCTTCTGAAAATATAAATAATTTTACTTCTTGCTTTTCAACTTGGATGGCTCTATTTCTTTCTCTTGTCTGATTGTTCTGGTTAGGATTCCTAGTACTATGTGGTGAGAATGAACATCCTTGCTTTGTTCCTGTTCTTAGGGGAGAAGTTTTCAATTTTTCACCATTGAGTATGGCGTTAGCTGTGTCCTTTTCTTATATGACCCCTTTATTATGCTGACACAATTTTCTTGTACTTTTAGTTTGTTCAGTGGGTTTTCTTTTAAAAGAATGTTGAATTTTGTCAAGTGATTTTTTTCTGCATGTATTAAGATGATTATGTGGCTTTTGTTCTTCATTTCATTAATGTAGTATATTACATTAATTGATTTTTGTGTGTTGTACTATCTTTGCATTCTAGAAATAAGTCCCATATGATCATACTTCCTTGGTTATGTTTATTATTAATAATTTTAATTATGATGCTATTATAAATGGCATTTTTAAAAAGTTCTTTTTTGTATTGTTCATTGTTAATATATGGGGATACAACCCATTTTGTGTATTGGTTTTTTGTGTAATCTCTTTTATGTGGTATTGAATTCACTTTGCTAGTATTTTGTTGAGGATTTTTGCATCAATATTCATCAAGGATATTGGTCTGTAGTTTTCTTTTTTTATAATGTCTTTACCTGGTTTTGGTATCAGGGTGATGCTGGCCTTATAAAATGAGTTTCGAAGCATTTCCTCTTCTTCAATTTCTTCAAGAGTTTGAGAAGGATTGGTGTTAATTCTACTTTAAATGCTTGGTAGAATTCTCCAGTGAAGCTATCAGGTCTGGCCTTTCCTTTGATGGAAGACTTTTTGTGACTAATTTGATCTCCTTCCTAGTTATAGTTTTGTTCATATTTTCTATTTATTCACAATTCCATCTTAGTACGTTGCGTGTTCCTAGGAATTTATCCATTTCTCACAGATTATCCAATTTTTTGGTATGTAATTGTTCATAGTGGCCTCTTAAGATCCTTTTTATATTGGTGGCATTAATTTTAATGTTTCTTCTTTCTTGCTGATTTTATTTATTTGAATGTTTTTTCGTTTTTTCTTAGTCTAGTTAAAGGTTTGTCAATTTTGTTTATCTTTTAAAAAAACAATGCAAATTTTGTCACTTTTACAGTTCAATGTTTATATGTGTATATTTTGAAGCCACATGATGGAGGAAGACCACGTAGCATCCAGTAGCTCCAGTTACATTTGGATCATGCTTTTTAAAAATTCTCTTTCACTTTTCTTGTGAAGCAGTTTATATGACTGGGACATGGTATCATAAGAGATATCATGCAAATGTTGAAAAGAAGATAAATGACCAAAACCAAACTGATGCTTCATAAGGAATGTGGTGAAGCTATATAGGATCAAGCAAGTAGTACCAGACCATCCGGGACCTCAGAAAACTGTTAGTTTGTCAGTAATTTTGGTGGATATTTTATCCTGTGATTTCTCCACCTTGTCTTAGTCTGACTCTTTATCCTGTGGTGACTGGCTTTACCTGAACCCAAGCCATTGCATACAGTTTCTCTCCAAAGTTCTTGCCATCACCATCAGCCATAGCCCCTAATGTTTTTGTCCATGTATTTTCTGTGCTCTGCACTTGGATTATGCTATCTCTATAAAGAGTCCAAAAATAACTTTATCTATCTAGGACACTGCTTCATAGTTCATTTGTGGGATCTTGCTTTCCAGTTTTTTTTTTCCCCTAGAGTCTAATGTATCCAATTTGCCCTTTAGTCATCTCATACTCCTCTTGTAATCTTCTCCCAGCCCAAATTTATTCTTTTCTATTCCAAATGTTTTCTCATGATTTGGAGATCCTGAAAGAATAGCCAGGAGCCAGATTGTATAGGGGCTTTAAAGACATGGTAAGAATTTTGGATTTTTTTTTTTCTGTTCTATATCTCATATTACCTACAAACCCTAACACTTAGGAAGGAAAGCATAGGTTCAGCATAATATCAGTTCTCTTCTACAAGGGATATAACAATAGAATAGCAGACTGAACGCATCAAAATGAAATACAGTCTGGAAACCTTTAAGAAGGAACTACCATGTTTTATCACATTTGAATATATCTGGGCAGTATCTACAGAGAACCCATATTCTAAAATATGACAAGCAGAATATGTTAGTTTAAGTAAAATTCCTGTTTACAATACTTGCCAAAGATGAAGAAATGATAAAATCAGGTGATGCATTTTCAAATCCTTTAATCTTAGCCTAAAGCTATGTGTGTGAGAGTGTGTGTGTTATGTAAAGGAGGGAGAGAAAGACATGATTGAGTCATTGCTGCTCAGTGATCCATGGGAAATAAAATCCATATAGAATTCAAATGCTCATTGTAAATATTCACTTTTCTGCTAAGACTGGGGAGAAGATAAGGCAAAAAGAAACAAATAATAGTAATAATTAAAAAAATTAATCAATATAATCTTAATGTGAGGATATATTCATATATCATAGTGTTAATTACAAAAAATATTTCTGATGCCAATTGTTTTTCTAATTGCCCTCATAATATATTAATAATTAACTCTTAGAAGGCAGGGGCAGTAGTTTATAAGTTATAAAACACTGTATATTTATAAGGAATTATCTTCCACAGGAATATCTTATATATTATAGGTGCTAAACAAATGTTTTAATTATAATTAAGTGCTTTACATATCTTTAGTATCTTACAAATTTTTATTTAATTTGAAAACAAAATTTTATGGGGTAATAAATATTCTTTCTTGACCCCTGAATAATCAGGTTTATAGTTAATTGTGGATTTTGTATTTATGTTTAATACACATATATCCATACACACACATTGTGGTACTTGACATGTTGATATGTTTGATTAGTTTTTCTTGCAAATCTCTCCTTTTTTTTGCTTTTCATGACATTGTAGTACTTAAATTTTCTACCTATCTTTCCCCTGAGCTTCTCCCAGCCCATAACTATACATGGGATAGTAGGTACCTCTGTTTCTGGGAGAGAGAGAACTCCTCTGACTTTGGTTCAAAGACTCCCCTTCAACCTGGCAAAAATATTTGTAGAACTTCACTGCAGTTTAAGATCTTTTTACCCAAACTTCCTTCTTTCCCTCTATTCTGCACAAATATCAGAACATAAGGCTCTTCCAGCTATCCTGGCCCCTGTGACTCCCTCTGTATTTCCTCCCACAGTCTTTTCCATCAGTACATCCCTTGAACTTAGAATCTTCTTCTCGGATGACCTGGACTGGTGCACTTGCCCACCCAGAACAGGCAACCTAACCCTAGAAGAGCAGGAGAGAATTATTTACTCTCTCTCTAAGCACTTTCTTTGAAGAGGAGAAGGTCCAGTTGGCCTATGTATGGCAATTTAGTATTCACAAATTTACCAATCAGATAGATGTGGAGTGAATTAAGGGGTTGAGAAAGGCCAGTAATTGCACTAATTGAAGACACAAGCTGGAGTGGGGAAGACCCATCCTGCAACAGCACAGAGACAAAGCATAGGCAAGAGCAGATGATCATGCTAGAGTCTCTCTGTCCCCATTTCCCATAAGCTGCCCCGAGGGAGGGACAACAAGCTCAGGCTTGGGCTTTCACTGATACTGTCAGGAGCATATTGCAGCCAAAGTAGCATTTAAGGAAAAGTAGCAAGACATATGAGAGAACAGGCGGTATAAAAGAAAAAAAAAAAAAAAAAAGAACTAGATTATCAGAGGAAGCAGATTTAATAGGCCAGAAAGTAGAAGAATTTTACTTTTATAAGCAAAGCAAATACCCTCAATAATAAAGGAAGATATTAGAAATATGAGGTAGAAAAAATTAGTAGTGAAGAAAAACAAATTAGAGACATTGGGTATGAAAAATATAATACTTTAAATAAAAAGCTCATTAGCAGATTAAATGGCAGAGTGGATATCATCACAGAATGAACACGTGGGCTGGTAGGTCACATTAGGAATTGTCCTGAGGCATTATAGGGTCCTACAGAGGTGGGAAGTGTGAGAAAAAGTTATGATGAATAGATAAGATTAAAAATATAATGGATTTTCAAAGTGACCAAAAATACTAACTAAAAATATTTTGGAAAATAATGTAAGAATTATTCAAAATAAGAAAATACATAAACCCATAATATTTTAAATTGAAATACTGTAATATACCTAAAATGAATATAAAGCTGTAAAGACAACTCATTCTAAAATGATATGACTAAATTGATTTTTAAAGTGAAACAAAATATATTAAAACACAATTTGCACACTCTGTAGCTTAGAACACAGCACAGACACCACCTGAGCCTATCCTGTCATCCCCAGTGCTAGCAGTTAGGACATTTTGCTTCAGCATAGAATATGGCCTTGAGTGTCACCCAAGAGGTGCTTTGAAGTAAGCTTGACCAGCAGGCAGCAAACTTTAGAAACCAAGTCCCCCTCAGGAGGTAGGGCAGGGACTTAGGCACCTAAGAAGATCTAAGTGATGAATGATAGTGCAGTTTTGCAGTACGAATAGCTATACAGTACATGCCAATGCAGATTATGAAATAATCTGGGTAGCAGACAGTCTGATATTTCTAAGCAGACAGGCAACAGAAAATGGTGCTAAGTCTCTTGGTATTAGGCATGAAAGTAAATAGGAATGGTCACATAACAAATGTAGGGCTCATGAACTGGGATATAGTTCCTAGAGAGGTAAGAAGATGGAAATGGTAAGGCCTTGGAGGAATGGGGTGAGAAGTAGGTTGTAGGGCAAGAAATTTTACTTATAGAAACCAAGAGATCTGGCCCATGAATGGGAACAAAGCAGGGTGTTATTCTGGAAGCAAGGTAAAGACCCCATTACAAAAATTGTATAGTTAAAGTAAGCCTACTCATGACTTGTAAGCTATTGAACTAGGATTCCTTAACTTCCCTACATCATTCAAGATTGAATTGATGCCAGATCCTGTATCTGTATTGAGCCTATAGGCAGGGGTCATGTCACCCCAACCATGTAGGGAGAATTCTACAAGAGTTGCCGAAGAAAATTTACAACGGACAAGTTAAGCAGGACAAGTTATTCAGGACTATTGAAATAAGGGGAAACTAAACTCTGTTGAAGCAAAAGGGAAGAGAGTGTTCAGGCACTGGAGTGAGTTACACTGGAAAAGCCCTGGAGGACATTCAGAGGGAGGTGTTCAGTGTGATTCGGCCATTTGTGTTTGCCAATTGGTGCCTATTGAAGTTAGGCTCCTACCCTTGTGCAGAGACTGGAACACAGAGGCCCTATCTTTTTCCGTGATTCCTTTTCAAAAGGATGGCCCCCAGGTCCTTGAGAAAGACCTTCCTGGGTTGTAAAACTGTCAAGAGGCTAGAAAATTTATATCTCAAAGGGAAAAAGGAAGAGTTCATATGTTGCAGATTTTCTAAAGTAAATGCTCTAAGAAAAGGGTAATCAGGGGCCTGTGGTTAGGAAGAAATCTCCTTAAAAGTTTAGTTGAACCAGGGGGGAACATGAAGGCCATCTTGGTTGGAGTAATAGTATAGGGTGGAGAAGGGGAAACACTATTTATTATGTTCTGAATATGAATTTTAAGAAGTAGATATTTTTATTGTTTTTTTAACAGAGGAAATTAAATTTTAGGGAGATTAAATACCTTAAATTAAATAGCCAGTAAGTGGAGCAGTCAGTATTTGAATTCAAGTATCGCTGACATTTTACTGTACAAGGTAAATCACCTTAAATATTATACATTTAAAAAATCATCTTCTAGTCTTCCCATCTAGTTATAATGGATCCCATCTAGTTATAATTTCAGAATATTATATACATATGTAATATGTATTTTTTACTTTTAAAGCATCATTTTTTATTACTCAATTTTTTTTTTAATGTTTCTGGCAATCTTCTCCTCACGCTTACTCATGGAATACACTTGTTGAGTATTTATGAATACTTACAAAATATGCTTCTATCCAATAAAATCTGTTATCAATATTTGAGGATGTGGCACAGGATCATCTAGGATGTCAAATTTTCTCACTCTATAGATCAGAAAAAGGAGACGATGACTTCAATTGGAAAAAATATTCTGCTAGTATAAATTTGTATCTCATTCTAATCCCATGGTAGACATTCAATAATGATTGCTCACAGCTGTGCATGCCACAAATTCACGTAATAGCATCAATTTCAAGTAAGAAAATCTAATTCTACCTACAGGCATGATGGCTAAAATAGGACTGACAAAGACATTTCATCTGACATCACTATTGTATTTCATGGCCAAATGAAAAAAAAGTACAGCTAACATTAAGAAAAATTTCCTACAAGTGTTCTAGAATAAACTGTTTATACATTTTGATTGTGCCCTTCCACAGTTATTTAAATAGAAATAAAGTGGGGGGAAAGAAAACAACTTCACAATAATCACATGTCAAGTATAATTTATATCATGATGTCACCTAGTTTGGCAAGAATATCATAGCCGGACACAGTTGTCTTTGTCTAAATATGTTATCCCTAATGATATCCTGAATCCTAAATAATATAAAAACATATATCATTTCTACAAATATCTTATTTTCACAAAATTTCAGTAATTAAGGCAGCTACAGATATTTGACATTTTAATTATTAATAGTGATGGTTAAAAGTCATTTTCACCTAATTTAGTATAAATGTATCCAGAACACATCATTTTTAAGGAATTGCCTTTTCTATTTCAAATTGACTTTTTATATTTATTTCTATCTTAGGTGTTTGTACTTACATGGGTCATTTTTGTCTTTGAAAGGAAATTCTCCACTTAATACACTTTGTTAGTTCATAATGCTTTAAGGAAATGATTGTAGTTTGTGATGTTTTTGAGTCATCCTACCCCATTCTCATGTACTTGCTTTTGATGAGGAACATTAGGGATATGTGCCTGTAGCTTTTTCCACTCTTTGATCTAGTAACTTAACAGCTTACATACTCATAAACAGTGGCAAAGGCCCTTGCTTAAGAGCTGCCAAATTTCCAGGCCCAGATTAGATGCCATTGTAGCAGTGCGCACGGGAGAGGATTGCGGAGGGACTCTGAGTCACGGGAGAAGCACAGAAGTGCAGGAGAGGCTAGCAGTGGAGTCCTTAGCAAGAGAGGGACACCCACAATGAATATATGACGACATGGGAGTCCTCTCCAAATCACAGAGGATTAGCTCACATTCAGATCTTTTCTGCTCTTTGTTAAAACACTGACTGTTGCATTTTAGAAATAAAGTTTATTTTAATAATGCTGGTATTATTAACAAAAAAGCTGGACAGGGAGGGAGAAGAGATTGAAGTCTTAATTGTCCTCAGCAACAGTTTGCTTGTCCATAAAATAAAGAGTTATGGTAGAATGCCTACAAGGCCACTTCTAGTGTCCAATTGTTACAATTCTGTGAGTCTATAACTGTAATAATGTATACTTATACACAAATTTACATTTTATGAAAACATTGGTATTTTCATTTTATAAGGAGGTGTATAAATGTAGAATCTGAGCTCCCATTTTTTTTGCATATTGTTTATTCTTCTCACTCTACTTCTGTTTTACTTCCAAATTTCCCTTCTCCATTCCTGAATCTTTCCAAATATGAAACAAGTCTTCCATTTGCTTGTCAGTCCTGGCATTTCAGAAGACCACTGTACTCAGGAAATTCTATCTTACTGTGCTCTTTCTAGAAGGAACTCTACAGTGACATTCACTATTCTTCAAAGTATCACTTGCAGCATGATTGAGGAAGTATAAATATTGCATATATAAATGAGGATGAATGTGAACTTTTTATTGTCTACAATCAGATGCATGCACAACTCCAACATTATTTTTAAAATGAAAATAAAAGACAAAGAAAATAGAAACCATAGAAATGCCATGTTTGTAAAGAATAGAATGCTTAGCTTTATATTGTTTTAAATAAATAATTTGGCATTTTTATTATTGTCACTCAATTTTATCTAGGTTTTATTTATTTTAGCATTGGATACCTGAGTACAATGTTAAGCCAAGAATTAAGTGTGGAATCAATTCGGCATCATTAGCCTGGCAGAAGTCACATAAATGTTGAGTCTTTATTTGGGTTTTCTATAGTTTGAGTGTTTGTCTCCTTCAAAACTCATGTTGAAACTTAAGCCTTAGTGCCACAGTATGGATAGGTGGGGCCTCTAAGAGGTGATTGGGTCATGAGGGCAGAGCCCTCATGAATGGACTAATTCATTGGTAGGCTAATGGATTTATGGGTTATCATGGGAGTGGGACTGGTGGCTTTATAAGAAAGTGGAAGAGAGACTTGAGCTAGCATACTCAGCCTCCTTGCTATGGGATTCCCTGTGCTACCTTGGGTTTCTGCAGGGAGTTCCCCCCAATAAAATGGTGCTCACCAGATGCAGACCCTTGACCTTGGAGTTATCAGTCTGCATACCTGTGAGAAATAAATTTATTTTCTTTATAGATTACCCAGTGTCAGGTATTCCCTTATACACACAAAAAATGAATTAAGACAGGATTCATTATCTCTTAACAATATGTGTATTTCTTCTTTTCATTATTGTTCATATTGTAAACAAAGCACCCTTTTGCAGAGGTCTTATTCTATACTAAGCCAGGAAACTATCCGTGTTGTATTTTTATCATGACTTTGCCATTTTGGCTTCACTCAATTAATTTGTGTATTATTTTTGAATCACCTTTCTCTTTACTACTTTTCTGAAATGTCAAGAAATTCTCTTTCCATTTAGAAATTAGAGTAGGGCATAAATCAACATCAATGTTTTCCATGAAACAAATTTAAAATAATAACTTAGGTTTAGAATAAAAATATACTTTCTTTCTCTTTCAATATCCAAGGAAGTTGCCATGTCCTGTATCTTCTATATTTTGTTGTATCCATCTCCTCTGTTCTATTCCCACAGCCTCTTTCAGACTCCTTTTGCCTATCATTTATGTCATAATAGTGAATATACAACCTATCTCTGACTTCAGTTTTTTCCCTTCAAACTCATTCTACATGTTAGGGGTGCTCATACCATGGGATGAGAAAGAATTCTCAAATCAAAGATTAAGACAGGTTTTTGAAGCAAGAAGTTTATTTTACTTTCCAAGGGAGGACAGGGCATGTCATGAAAGGAAGGAAGAATGCTGGCCCAAAGGATGAGTGGCTTGGGCTTTTAATGGCGTTCTAGAGAGCAGAGAAGTTGTTGCAAAATCATAATGAAAGGTAGTTGTTTCCAGAGCATTTGTTGATTCAAAAATGATAAAGGAAGGTGGTTGTTTTCTAGAGCAGTAGTTTTGTATTGGGCTGGTTTTACCTGATTTCTCAGAATGCAGTCTGGCAGATGCTGCAGAGCGGTATGCCCTATTCTGGCTTTTTAGTACTCTTCCAGTTCTGCAAAACAAGCTCTTTAAAAAAAGTTAAGCCACATGTGGTCAAAGAGGAGGAAAGCAATGAAGGCTAGCACGTCATTGTGTGCAGTAATGTTTTTATGTTAAATGATTTACTAGCCATGCTGTCTTTTCAGTCCCCCCTTCCTATGGTTAGAATTGTTATTCTTATCAATAGACTCAGGGATTGGGGTGCTTGGATGATCGTGAGTTCTTCTGTAACTACCTCCTGCTGACTTAGAGTTATAGAGTTGTCCCTATCTGAGAGTCTAATTGAGGGTCATTAAGAGGGAGAGGCTGAAATCAGATAGTCTTAAAACCAGAGCAGAGGCAGGATAGGCATTTCATTGAAAGGAAAGGGCAAAGGCTGGAATCTGGTTTTATACAAACACTATTAAGTAGTGAAAAATGCAGGGTCAAAAAATGACTGCTAAAAGTAAAGCTGCTATGGGTCCTAAGAGAGGAGTTAACCAAGAGCACCATGACCACACATGGAGTTTGAAATTTTACCAATTGAATCCACCAGAATTACCTTGTTTGTAAAGGGTATTGGCTTTTTTAAAGGGTATTTTGTAAATTAGTTTGAATTTTTCCCAATTTGTTAACAAAGAAACAACATTCTTTTTCTGGAAATGTTCAAGTGCCACCCTGGTTAGCAGTTAATAGATCTATAGCTCTTCTATTTTGTAATACTACACCTCCCAGAGAGATAACTTGTTCATGAAGTATATTAATTTATTTGATTATTTCAGTAATTGACTTCTAATGAGAGTTTTTGAGCTGTGTATATAGAATTAAGAAGGCTTTCCCTTCCTGTGCCTATTCCTGCAAGAATTCTGAAGCCATAACAGTGGCTATGAATGTCTACCATAGGAGAGCTTCTTGGTCATTTCATTTTAAGGAAATAATTTGGTGAACATAATTCTTCTGTCATGTAGATGAGTAGTTTCCAGGCGACGTTTTTCAGATTTAGTGTTTTAGCTCTTTAAAAAATACTACAAGAGATGATTGCAAAATGACTTGTGTTCATGCAAATGGATATAATGGCTATGTCATTTTGAGAGACAGAATCAATCCACTGTAAGTTACAAAATCCACATTTATTGACCAATGTGTGTCAAGAACTATGCTCTGCTATAGTACATGTATTAACTAAATTGATCCTCAAATAACTCTGTATTTTAATTTCCATTTTAAAAGCAAAGGAACTTGGAAAAGATAGAAAATAATGAAAAAAAGTCAACTTTATTATTATTATCAATACTATATAACATTTATATGGTTCTTCCTCATTCATATTTTCATTTGATCTTGGGTAAATTTGAGATAGACAGGGAAGAAATTTTTCATATCTGGAAAATGCGAGAGATACTAGTATATTGCCCAAGTTCATGAGTAAATGACTGAACCTACCAAAAACAGCCTCACAGAGCCTTTGATTGTTCAATAGTCCCCATTTCTCAGTCACACCAAAGTGGTTAAATCCAAATGAAATAGAAAGAGAACAAAAGCCAGATTTGAAGAAGAAAGCATGGACAAAGGTGTCTCCACCATGAGTAAAACTTGCCTCTGGGTTGGGCTTCTTTTGACAGGATGCAGGTGTTTGCATATATATGTTATAATATATATAAGGATAATATTACTACATAGTATACTATATTATACTGGGTATTTTTATATAAAACTAGATATTCCCATCAAGTGGCAGTCAGGTCACTGAGCTTTGTGCTTTGGGTCTGTGTACTGTACCTTACGAGAGACACAGGACATTGGGGACCACCCAGAGGAGAGAATACAGCTTCATGAAAGAGGCTTGAATCTCTATCATATCTGAGAATGTTACAGTCACTGGAAAATTTCAGCCTGAGGAGTGGAAAGCGTCATTGGGAAAAATCAGCATCATGTGGATTAGATTCCTTCTCCAAGCCCTGTGGGAAGACCTACGGCAAATGAATGGAAACTACAAGGAAAGAGCTCATTTTAACCCAAAGAGTAACTAAAATATTTTAACTATTTAGATGTGAAAAAGGCTTCATTGTAAAGTAACAAGGGAAGGCTAAACTTTATTAACTACAACAGCAACTATAGCAGGCAATATTATCATTGGGTATTATTATTACTACTACTGAATGCTGACTGTATAATGTAGAAATTTATTTGCTCTTATAGGAGTGAATCAGTTTCAAAGGGGTTAAGTAATTCACTCAAACACACAGCTAGCAAATAACTGGAAGAGACTTTCATACTAGTTGTGAGGTGGGACTGGATGATGCCTTCAACATAAGGCACTATGACTCTATGAAATGCTGCCTCACTTCAATGCCTCATGAAGAATGAATCTACATAGCACCTAGGGGTCGAACAAATAATTAGGACACTATTGACAATGAAACACTGACCCCTTCATAAACCAAGAATAGTGATAGGCATGGGTTCAAGAAATTAACAAGAGCCAGGTGGTGGCTCACACCTGTATTCCAGGCACTTTGAGAGGCCAAGGAGGGAGGATCACTTGAGGCTGGGAGTTTGAGACCAGCCTGGGCAACATAGCGAGACCCTATCTTTACCAAAAAGAAAAAGAAAAAAGATTAGGGAAAAAAGCAATTAACAAGAGACAGGTGATAACCACCATCTGCCTCATCCCCCAAAACATAAGAGAAGGCACAGGATCAGCAAGGGTTACTTTTGAATCATAGGACTAGTTTTAAGTAAGAAAGATGCCACTGAAGGTTTAGTAAATAAAGAACTGACAAGGAGAAATTCATAGTTAGAGAGAAAATAAGAAAAAGGATAAGCTACAAAAATGGCTGAAGTTTATATACCTAAGATTTAGTTTCTGATAGTTCTTTAAAAAGGACAAAACATCAGGAGAATGATCCCTGCACCAGGCTGAGATTCAGAAGACCTTGGCTGTTGTCTCTGGTAAAACTTGGTAAAATGTTGAATCTGATTCTGTGATTATGTCTGTGAACTGACCCTGGTCCAGCACCCAGACTTCCCTGGGGCCCCTTTCCATCTCCTTGCTCCTTGTGTAGTCCAATAATAGAATCCAGTGGGTGGCATTGAAGCAGTGATTTTAGAGACTTCATCTTTAAGGTCCAGATGGTTTAGCCAAAAGTGTATGTCAGTTTCCTGAGAGCAATAAAAATATGAGGTTATCAGAACTATGTGTGCTGTGACTCTCAGCTGTCTGAAAGCTAGCATGTGAAACCTGGCTCTTCATGGAAAGAATTGCACAGAGTTACAGCTACTTATAATATTGACCTAAAATAATAGAGCTTTAAACAAAATAGAACAAAACAGAGCTTCATTTCTTTCCCATGAAAAGTGAGAGGCGAGTAATTCCACTTGGTTGTCAGACAGATACCCAGGCGATTTCCTCATGTGCCTACACCATCTGTCTGGTGGTGTCCTCATCCTAGTGGTTTTCCATGGCTTGTTTCCACATCCATTTTTCAGGTAGCAGGATGAAGGAAGGGAGAAGGTGATGCTATGCCTCTCCACTTTAAGTTTCAGACATTTCATTGGCCAGAACTTGGTCACATGACACATCCATCTACAAGAAAAACAGAAATATAGTCTCTATTCCAAGTGGTCATGTGATCCAGATAAAAATTCTATTACTATGAAAGGAAAGAATGGATTAATGAGGTAGACGACTGTCTCTATGGAAACCTGGCCACCCATGCCTGCGTGCACTGTCTCTCTCTCTCTCTCTCTTTACCACTGTAATTTTCAATAGAACTGCACTCCAGTTATTTGTTTAAAAGTGCACATTAATGTTCTCACTCTACAGACATTCTCTATGTTTCACTTGGCCAATTTATTAAAATCAGCACTTGGGGCAGGCCACATGGGCGTGTTTAGCTCCGGTGAATCAGTCATTTTCAGTAAAAGAAATGTCTGCACAATGGAGGAATGTTGCCGAGAGAGCCCCACACGGGCTTGGACTGACAAATGCTCCATTGATTTGCAGGGTGAAGGCATCAGGTGGGAGAAATCTGATGGTCTAATTAGGGAGCTGATGAATTATTGCAAATTTTAAATAATGCTATCAGATAGGCAAAGAAAAAAGGCTCCTCATGATGTAATGATGAACTAACTCAATCCCTATGGCAGCTAATAATGATTTGACTGCCTGGAGAATTATTAGGAGATATAGAAGGGAAGATATAAAAATACTGAGAAGCTCCCATTCTTAGTTTGGGAAAAACCCCTGAAAACCATGGCAATAATAAAAATGAGGAAAAGCAAGTGCTGCACTGAAGAGTGTGAGGTTGGCAAGAATACTGAAGTATTCTCCAGAAACTTCAACCCAATAGGGCCCACTGATGAAGTGATATTCCATCCCAAACATTTTACTATATTCTTATGTTCTGTTATTTCAACCTTAGAAAATAAGAACATCTACATTCTGAACAATTCATCCTGAGTATAGTCAGACTCTGGCAATTATATGCAGTAGCATTTTTAGGAGAGCATTATATTTTATCATGATATTACCAGAAGTTGGAAATTATTTAAACTCTTCTAGACGTGATTCTTTATACCTCTGAACATTTAGAAAGAGCTCTTTTTCTTGCCAGTGAAAGCACCTGAGAAAATAAGACCCTTTGATTTTTATATGGGCCTTTCCAAATATTTTACTGCAGATGACATTTTATTAAACTTGGATTCACTAAAAAGGAACTTTATAAATATTCACACAAAGATGGCTTTCATTCTACATATATCCATATGTATACATTGCATACATATGTTTGTGCATATGTGCGGATGCCATGCAAGAGAGAAACTTAGCTAATTCTTTAATAATTGTTGCACACAAACTTTGCTGAATATATATTACAGTGTTGGTTTTGCAAATTGTTTAGTGAGTTGGGTTTTGTTTGAATTATAGGAAGCAATTGAGTTTGCTTTGACATTTGAAGAAAACCAGAAGGATTTTCTTCTCAAAAGTTTTCAGTTTTAAAGTCCAAAGAACTTGAATGAGAGCTGTGTTTGTCTCCAGTTATGTGTATTTTAAATCAGCTTTTAAGTAAATAATATTTTCTGATGAGATTTTCAAATAACCACTAATTAAGATTTTCTCCTTTTTTCGTAAATGATGACAGAAGTTATTTACTCCAGTCCTAGTTCTCTCTAAGTCTGTGTGTTACAGCATTATTTTTTCAAATTCTATAAGGCACAAGTATTTATTATGAGCATTTTATTATTTACAAATCTTTTTAGTCAAAATTTTATGACAGTGGCCAAGTAGTTTTCAATTAAAGAAGTAGACTAATTTGAAAAAAAAAATAGAGGCATTTGAGGTTTCACTATGAATTATAATCTATTTCTGGAATCACTCAGCTGGAAAAAGAGAGAGAGAGAGCAGTTCCAAGTTTTTGACCAGCATCTTTAAAATATAAGCACATCATTTCCCTCAGGGAAACAATGAAACCAACTAACGATAAAATCACTTAAAAGAAATTCAACAGGGAACTTTCACAAACATTTAATGAACAAGAATCAGGTTTGAAACGTGCGATTTAACTAAGTCTGTTTCTTTTAAAAATAAACCAAGACAGTGTGATAGAATTTATGAGTCAAATCAGTTGAGATCTTGAGCTTTATGTAGTTAGAGTTTGAGAATGGGCAAGAATGAGATGGCAAGAATGAACAAGACTTGAGAAAGCGCAACCTCATTGTTGGTACGTTAATTTGCTTCCGGAGCCAAGAAAGAAAACTTCTCTCAGAAAAGATTCTGATATTAGCTAGAATGCTTTAGGAAAAGAGATTTTTGTATACTGAATTCACACTTACTAAATCCTTCCAATGCTGTGTTGAGAAGCAGTAAAAACAAGCAAAGATCAGTAGTCTTAACAACTGGCTCACTCCCCTTCCTTCTCGTTAGCTCTCTGAAATCACTGCTGTATGCAAACCAAAACTCAGAACCAAAATGTTCTCCTGTGAGAGTCAATTACAACACTGCCCAACAAATGCAGTGTCCTCCCCTCTCCACTCTTCAGAAAGTCCTCTGATCACCCCTGCTCACAAGTGCTCTTTTGGGAACGGTGGCTCTCGGGACACTAATTCTTTTCTGTTCTAAATATTAAAACCACAGTACCCATCCCTGTATGTCTTTGTCATTGAAATGCTGATTCTTTGGTTTGCTCAAAATTGTCTAATATTACCTTTTTTCCTGAAGCCTTGATTTTGAAAATCCTATGAAACTGTAAGGTACAGGTTCTTCACTGGCGAGCTGCGTGCTTTCCCCTAATTACAGAATAATGCAGCACAAATAGGATGGGATCCCATCAGAGACGGTGCCTCTAGAGAGATCCGCCAGCCCATGGGGATGGACCCACATAGCGCAGGCTATCTGCCTGTGGACAACTACACTAAACCACTCCAAACTTGTTGGTCACTAATGTGTTTTAAATGAGAAAGAGAATGTAAGTCTGTAAGGTGATAGAGAAAAATTGGGTGATCATATTAGCAATATCGTTTGCAGAGAAAGAACGTGCACAGTGGTGTCTAAAGTCAGAGTGGCGGATCTGCTCTGGCATGATCCGCCTGAGAAGAGCCTCTTTGCCGCTAGTCCATGCCAGCCAGGAGTGATCCTGTTTGTTCCCTGTGTGCCGTTAGCAAAAGTGCTGCAAAACATAGCCATGAGGTCATAGACTCTCTCTGTCAAAAAAGAAGTGGAGTAACTTGTGACTGAAAATATTTGAGCTGTAAAAACTGTCAGAAAACTAAAGGATCCTTTTCTTTAAGGTATCACCATTTTATTGTCCTCAGGACAGGATGAAAGATACCTACATGGGCGTGCACACACACACTCACACACATGCATGCACACACACACCCATGTCCTTCTCACCAGAAAAAAATGTTGTATTGGAGAGTAATACAAACAGGGAAGGAACAGGCAGACCTTTGAGAAGGCATTCGTTTGTTGTTACCAAGTGATTTGTATCTAGTCTTTTCATTGCCAAATGACTGCAGCATGCAATAATGGAAACTTGGAAATTAAAAAAAATAGAACAACTCATCTCCCACTCCATTGATCAATAGTATAGAATACTTAATATCCAGAAGAAAACCTTTGACTCAGAGGTCTCCTTTACCTTTGAATGGAAAAACAAAAGGCTTTGCCATTTCACTGGTGTTTCATTCCTAAAGCACTGGTCCTTACCTAGGGATGGGGTGAGGACCAATTTAAATTTCTCTTCTGAAGTGATTTTCTGGTGATTGTGACTGCACTTTGCATTTTCAGTCAGCTGGGCAGCATTTCTACATCTTATTTGCCTCCCTTGGATGGAATGAGAATTTCTTCAAATTATTTTCTGTTTATTTTTGTGGTGATGATAATACATCAATATTTTAGAAATAGAGGGAAAATCCCCCTTGGCCAATGGCTAATATAAAGAGGTAAAGAATCCTACGTGCGGCAAATCTAATCCTGATCCAAACTGACCTTCCTGCTCAGATGGTTTGGAAACCAGGCTGTGGCACACATTGTCTGATTTAGTGGTTTTCCTGAATCCTGCTACTTCCTATCATACATCAGGGGCTGTCACTACTTTATATATGTGTCTGGGAAAGACCATGAGTGATACATCCAGGGCAGATCTAAGAGAGTTGTGAGCAACTTTGTATTTTTCTGCATTGCCCAATATCCCAACTTCCCCCTCCCCCACGCCCTCAAAAAGACTAACTGACTACTTTTTTTTTCACTTAAAAATGAATCAATGAATTCCATGAGTTAACTGTACATTCTTACATTTTAGACTGCCTCCATCATATAGGTGGATTTCAGTTGAAAAATTGGCACTCATTTAGGCAATAAAATGGTAGCATCAGGGAGGCAATGCTCCATTATTTTATCATCTAAATTTATTTAAGTTTTTTATAATTTTTTTTTTATTTCAGCTCATTATGGGGGTACAAAAGTTCAGGTTATATATATTTATAATTTTTAAGTGAACTCATACTCACTTTCATTTCATTTTCATGTTAGGAAGTTGAGCCTTAGAAAGAGGAAGTGACTTACTTTGACTCACACATGACCTTCCCAAGAGAGGTGTGGTTAGAACTAGAGTGTGTTCCGCTGGTGGCAATGTTCACGTGCAAGTGTGCTCTTTAATAGCTTGCATTCCCGTATTGTTTCATAATGGCCAGTTTCCGCAAACATCTTCTCTTTTAATCACACACACATTGGGTGACGAATATATTCTCGATGACAGAGCAGAGACTGCAGATTGTGAGCTCCCACCGGGGAGGGGCCTCGTCCCCTGGGCCCCGCCCTGTCCGCATGGCCTGCTGTTCTGTAATGCGCAGTGCTCACCTGTCCACTGGAGGAGTCAATGGGGAGGACTCACTCAGGGTCTCACGGTTAACAAGGGGAAATGTGGCCTTTTATCACTGACAGGTTGTCATTAGACCTCTGCTCAAACATATTCGGTGATGAGAAATAGCTGTGGTACAGATCCTTTTTAATTTAATTCAATTTTGTTTTTGTCTGTTTGTTTTTGCCTGCACGGCTCCTCACTCTCCTCTCTTCTACTCAGAGTGGTTCTGCTGATGTCAATTATGGTTGCTGGGCTTTTGGGATAGACACATGACTGAGGGTAGGTCTCTCACAGAATACACCCCCTGTCTACCGTGACTGGTCCTAGAAGTGGCCACTTTGGGAATCAGTGATGGTTCTCCATTATAACTCATGAATGAAAGGTGCTCTCTTTTTCTCTGTGATTTAAACTCTGGTATGCTTGGTGCTCCTGGTGGCCCTCTTTTACATCAAAAGGCTGCCTGGGAAATAAACCAAACACAAAGAGACCAAAGCTCAGAAATGGAGAGCACGATGGCAACTATTCAGACCTCTAAATCTACTATGCCTAGAGCTAGCCCCACCTTCCATTTCTCAAGTGTGTGGGCTGATGTTTCCCTTTTCTTTCTTTCTTTCTTTTTTTTTTTTTTTTCCACTTGTAAGCCAAAGAGACCTGACTAATATGACCACCATTCCATAATGATACAGTTTTGACTTTTAAAAAATGTTTCCTTATATGGAGCCCTGATCTCCTTTTTGGAGAGAGGAAGAACAAGTGTGACCCTTTCACGTGACAATGTTTCTAACACTTGGAGGAAGCCACTCTCTCTTTTCCCTGGCTTTTGATTAAGTCTCCTCTTCCTCGGGTTCTGAATCCTATTCCTTCAGCTTCTCTTCATGTGACATAATGTCCCATTCCATCTTAGTTGCTAACATTTTGGTGCATCTCCATTTGCTCACAGCATCTTCACATGAGGGAGAATTAAGCACACTGGTTAGAGCAACATAACACAGGGTGATAATAGTCTTTCTTTCATAAGTTGTATTCTTTCACTGCTCCTGAAAGTCTCATTGGTCTTTTTTTGTAATACAAATATCATCAATTGAAACTCCCAAGTCTGAACATTTGTTGATTATAAAGTATGCCTCTCATACCATTCAATAATTTTTTTTTCTTTTTAACCATTTTTACATTTATTTCAAAATAACATCCATTTAGTTAGAAATGTTCCATCTTTTCTACTCGTTGATATTTATTTTGAGTCTATCAGGAAATGTATTTGCTATTTCCTTTGACTTTATACTTTCAGGAAGCTATGTTTAAAGATTATGGTTTTCAAATTTTTATTTATTTTTTCTGATAGTATCAAGGAAGCTAAATGTTTCCATGGCATAATGCTATTTATAAGTCAAAGATAGCTAATACTTTTCTTAGATGAATGTAAAATCAATTTATTTGTGAATCTTTTACTTTCCTAAGTCTTTATTCATTCTCTGGTGACTATTAGTGTAAAGAATGTGATTTTCTTAGAGTTCCTGTCTGAGACATTAGGAAAAAAAAATAACAAAATTACTTCTTTGCTTCATTTGCCAAATATTTTGCACAGTGCTTATTTTGTATTTTTTCCCATATTAAGTATAAGAAGAGACTCATTGGCACATTATAAATATGCAATTAATGCTGAAAAGGGAGCCATTTTCAAAGACAGCATTTCCCCAGGAAATAAAGAAGAAGTGAGATCAGCACCCGAGAGATTCTACAGTGTCTTCTGTTTCCCTCCTTCTCTTGTGGGGGAGGGGATGGGTGTATACATACATAATGAGTGTGATGCACACTGTCTAGGCAGGACACGTTTGAAGCTCTGACTGGGGGGCAAGGGACAATATACGTAACCTAAACTTTTGTACCCCCACAATATGCTGAAATAGCAATTAAAAAAAAGACATTAAAAAATAATAATAATAATTGAGAAAGAATCCAGACAATGGAGTCAAAGACATGCTGCTTTAGGTATCATAATTTTTTCATCCAAAAATATATACTTGGCTTGAATTATATTATTAAGCTTTATATTTTAGGTATAATCTTGTTGAATTCTAAAAGGAAAAAAGGTAAAAATGGTTAAAGTAAAAGACATTGTGAGTTGTGTGTGCATAAAGAAAAGGCATATTGATAGCATAGAAACATATATATACAATAAGGGTCAACTGATGTATCAAAGAGAAGATGATATTATGATGATACATCAGATAAACTTTCATTCACTGTAATCCAGATTAAAGTTTTTTACTTTCAACCCCTGATTTCTGCTTTCACATGGGTGATTTTCCCTCCTTACCCTGCTGGATAGGAACATTTTTATGTCTCCTCATTTTAAATCTGCTCAAACAAAACCCTAAATGAAAGTGATGTCAATTTATTATTTTTGGTATAGATTTAAATAAAGATTCTGTAGGGGACAGAGAGGGGGTGACACATGACATATCACAATCCCTCTCCCCCATTAAATATTTTTATTTTCTCTAAAATTCTCATCTCCATCATTCCACCACTGCTGTTCTTCATTAGCTTCCCTTTCTTCTTAATGGTTCCTGTATTTTATCATTCAGATTGTTTTTCTTCAGAACCTCAAACCCTTTTACCTTTTCTTTTACAGAGCAACTACCACAACCTTTACCACAACCTTTTTGTTAGACAGGTAATCTTTTTCATTACAGTTGATTTATTATTTTAGTTTAGAAATCTTTCTTCTAAATAAATGCAAGACTTTCTATGAAAAGGATTTTGTTTTATTTTTCTATCTTGTTACAGTTTCTTCCATCATTACATAATTCTGTAGTTGGGGAGAGTTGTAAAAACTAATTCAGAAGCAGGACCTGGAACCTATTTCTCCAAACCCTTTGACTTACAAATTGCTTTAAACATCTTGGAACTAAACCCCAAGAATTTTAAGCAATTTATTTGTGTGTGGCTATCTATTGCAATAAAATATCCAGAACTTGTATCTAGACTTTGCTTATTACATGGTAAACTTTGATCTGAAACTATTTTCTAAGTATAAGGGTTAAAAATAAGTGCTAGTCTAGATTCTGCTGAAGATAATTTCTGTCCTAATAATCTATGATTTTTGCCACATTCGCTCTCTTGAAAAGGGAGGAAGGAAGCAATGAATTGGCAAGGATTCTTATTTAATTGAAGTTTAATTGAAATGGATTGCCTTAAGAAGAAATTGACTTAAACCCTGTGTGCACAACGTGTTCACATGCAGGCAGCCTCAAAGATCATCAACTGTAAGAAACAGGAAGAGACTTTGAAGTAGATAATGTCTCGTGTGTTTCAACGTATTCCCTGGTGGAATTTTACTTTTGTATCATGCTTTTCCAAGTTCTCCTCCAGATGTTACATAGTTGTCTTTTTTTCTTCAGGAAAAGTTTAGACATCTTGTATACAGGCATCAAGATCAAAAAACGGAGGCGTCAGCTCAATTTTACAAAAATGTCCCATAGTATCTTATTGGAAGATGCTGGAATCATTCGAGCAGATCCCTCTATCTAGTTTCCACACTGTCCAAATAATCCTCCTTGAAATCCTCTATGACCTTTGGTCTAATGCCCATGTTAACAAAATTGGGCCTGTAGTTAAAGACTTATTCAGTCATGTTTCTGGCTTTGGGGGTATACAAATTATTGGTTAATCAGTAAAAGTTCAATGAAACAAACATTCTCTGTACAATTAATTATATTATAATTTAATTAATTATAGATTGCTTAAGAATCTTTAAAAAATAAATGAGACATAGGTTTGTTTAGAAAAGGGTCTGTAAAAGAGGGCTGTTAATACTGTAGTGGGGAATGGAGTCACACCTCTGATTCCCACACATTTTTTATGAAGATAGAGACAGCTGTCAGGTTTCAAATCATTCAAGACAGAGACACAAGCAAGCAAAGGCATAGAGAATTTGGAGAAAAATAAACAGACAGATTTGACTAAGGAGAACCCTATAGCTATGCTAGTAGATATTGCAGTGTTAATGTAAATATAAGATTAATGCACATTAGCTGGAAAGAAATGATGCAAAATTAATCTCCTTCTCCCTCCCCCATTTGAACTCTATAATTAAATAGTACGCTCATCTAAATACCCAGGTAACATTTAATCAGCTTATATTAATTCAGTTATATTAATGAAAACCATCATAAAAGGCTGAAAAAAATCAAAAGAAACCAAAATACTGACTTCCAACTCAAATCTTACATAATTACTTTAAAATATTCAAACAGGAGATTTGGGGAAGAAAGTGAGTTGTATATAAATGGGGAGGAGAAGGGAGGGAGAGACAGAGAGTCACAATTCTTGGAGTGTTGCTCTGTACCAGGCACTGTACCAGTTACTGTGCCCACATGAATTCACTTGGAATTCATCTGGAAGCAGCATTAACTAACATGAATGAGTCCTTACTCTTGCCCTCTATCTTTCCTTGCCATGACGCAACTGGCAGGGCCCTAGGAAGCCTCTGAAGAGGTGGTGAGGACATTCAACACACTGTTCATTCTAAAACTATAGTCAAGACACTGTGTATGGCTTTGATATATTAGTATATGCTTTTAATCAGTGGCTTTAAGGTTTCGGAGGACAGTTTCAAATGTATTTCTGTGCTGATTCTAAGTGTTTTCAATGAATGCTCTGAAAAGCTTTCAGTTTTTCATTTACGTGAGCAGATGGATGGTACATTGGCTCTTGAAGGCTTTCTCTGTCTCCGGACGAGGGTGAACTGAAAGAAGCATTGGGTAGAGTGCCGTTTTTGCCCTGGCAGGAGGAACCAGACATTTCAACAAATAAACACATGAATC
This sequence comes from Eulemur rufifrons, assembly GCF_041146395.1. Taxonomy (NCBI): domain Eukaryota; kingdom Metazoa; phylum Chordata; class Mammalia; order Primates; family Lemuridae; genus Eulemur; species Eulemur rufifrons. Next base: position 70,065,684 of record NC_090986.1, on the reverse strand, counting down.
TGTGAATGGATTGGTTATTATTTTTTTCTCTAATGTGATTAAGAGCTCAGGACTAGTTAATTAGCAGCGGCAGCAGAGAGAGAGAGAGAGAGAGAGAGAGAGAATGTATGTGAGAGTTCTATTAGTGAAATTCTCATAGTTCAACTAAAATAATCCTAAGGGAGATGAGGCAAAAAAAATGTATGTGGGTTAGACTTAGAGAAGAAAAATAACTCTTGGCAAGAAAACAGAAGTCTGGCATCTCTGAAAACATTTTAATCAGCTGAGATCAGGCTGATCATTGGGCTTAAAATACTATCTTCACCCACAAAATCCTGATAATTTTAGCCAAAAATGGACAGGATTTATGTATAAGAAAGAAATAGAACTACTTTGTGGATCTTGGTCTGCCAACATTGGTTTATTTGTTAATTAATTCATTCATTTATTCATTCAGCAAATATTATTGAGTATCTCCTCACGCCAGGCAGTGTTCCAGGCAACGAGGATAATGAACAAGACAGACAGGATAATGAACAGAATAATGAACAAGACAAATAAGGCCCTTATGGAACTTATATTTTAGTAGAGGATTTTTTTTTCATCTTTACTAAAAAAATTCTCCTAAATATCTTCAAAAGTAATTGTAATCTACATTCTTCTGTATTTCTTTCTTCTTTCCATAATTCTTTTTCCAATTTTAATCCAATTTGTAAATATCTTAGAGAGAATGGTGATTTTTAAGTTAAGTACTAATATTTAGGACCTTTGACTTTTTTGCTTAAGGCATAATCATCTTTCGTCCAGGGGAGAAGCACCACATTCCTGTGGGCCTGGTTGATTGCTGAAATGCATTCGCAGGTTCAGCAGCACCCAGCGCTGAGAGTTAATGCTCCTCCTTTGGTCTGCCCTGCTTATCTCCCTCTGTAATCTTGTGCAGGCCACAGCTTCTGCCTCCTTAAATGGGCTTCTGGGTCCAAGCTTTATTCCGAGCCTGGAATTTCCCTTCCCCTTCCCATTCAGTGTTTCTAGATCTTTTCCAAACACTGGGGAATATTGGCTCTAACTGATTATATCTGTTGTTTTACAATTAAATATCTAATGCCTATCATTTTCTTTGGAGTATTCACACTGAGTTTGACCATAGTTAAAATTTTTCAGCAGAGACTTTGTATTCTTTGTACTTGAGGTAATGTTTATGCTACTCAAATCATGGGGAGAAAAATGATTAAAATAGGTTGGATGCTATTGAAGCCAAGAATGAGTTGTAAACTAGCGGCAGTATAATGCAGAGGTTAAGACCATAGACCAAGGGCCATACTGCCTCCGTTTAAATCCCAGCTGCCCTCGGGCACACAGGTTGCTCATCTACCAGTGGGAATAATAATAGCACGTAATTCACAGAATTATTGTGAAAGTTAAATTAGTTGTTACATGTGAAACGCTTAGCACGTTGCTTAGCATATAGCAAGATCTATCTGTATTATTTCCTTATTGGGGTAAGATTATAGTCAGGGATGAGGGAGGGCCATTCCTGAATTAAGAAGATAAAAGTTTAAGCCTTTACAGAATAGGTTAAAGTTTGGAACTGACTTTTATGTTACTGCGATTGCTTTGAGCAATGAAAAAAGATTTAATATGACACCAAATGGAAAACAAATTTTAATCAATAATGTGATCTCATAAAAATAAATGGGATATTGAATGTGCATTTTGAACTAGGAATTACGTAATTGACAATTTGAATTTCAGTTGGACTGCCTCATGTCCTTTGGCAAGTTTCATTTTGTGTTATCTTTTTCTCGATGGTTTATGGGATTTCTGTGTACTCAGCTTATTAGGGAAAAGCCTCCACCTATATGGTAGAAATTTTATATTTTTTGACTAGTACCCCCCCCAAGCCTGCCCCACAACCAGCCTCTGGCAACCAACATTCTATTTTCTGAATATCTTTTCATGTGCTTATTTGTCATCTGTGCATCTTCTTTGGTGAAGTGTCTCTTCATGTCTTTTGCCCATTTTCTAATTGCTTTCTTTTTTTCACTATTGAGTTCTGAAAGCAGACTCTTTCTCAGAGCAAAAGTTTTGAATTTTGGTGAAAATCAGTTTATTAATTTTTCCTTTTATGGATTATGCCTTTGTCGTCAAGTCTAATAACTTTTTGCTTAGTCTTAGATCCAGAAGATTTTCTCCTAAGATTTTTTTCTGGAAGTGTTATAGTTTTACAGTTTCCATTTAATTCTATTATCAATTTTGAGTTAATTTTGTATAAAGCATAAGACTTAGGTTGAAGTTCACATTTTTGCCTATGATAGTCAATTACTTTAGCACTGCTTATTGAAAAGACTTTCTTTACTAAATTGCTTTTGAATATTTTTAAAAATCAGTTGGGCATATTTTTGTGGATCTATTTCTAACTTCTCTATTTTACTCTATTGATCTATATGTCAATTATTCCACCAATACCACACATTCTTGATTGCCATAGCTATGTAATGTCTTGAAATTGGGTAGACTGTTACCTTCCACTTAATCATTTTATTTTCAACATTATTTAGGTGTTCTAATTTCTATGCCTTTTCATATAAATTTTAGAATAATCTTGTTTATAAATATACAAAAATCTTGTGAGGATTTTGAGAAGAATTACGCTTAACCTGGATATTAATTTGGAGAGAATTACCATCTTTACTATGTTGAATCTTTCAATCTATGAACATCATATATCTTTCCATTTATTTATATCTTCTTTGATTTCTTTCATCAGCATTGTAATTTTCAGTATACAATCCTCTACCCATTTTCTTAAATTAACACCTAATTATTTCATATATAATCTTCTTTTTGAATTATCCATTTTGGCTTTTTATAGTCTTAGGACAAATCGTACCCTTATTTTCTATTATGTAGACACAGCTATTATATCCATGAGACAAAAGACTTTTTTTCTCCTGTATTTTAAATTGAACAGCTGGCATACATTTCCAAAGCATTTAAAAATATTTGAATGCTGTGTTATTATTTTATTGTTTATCATACTGTTCCCTTTTTATCACTTATGAAAAAAAGCTTTAATGTTGATTTTCTCTGCTATCTCTTCCATTAACTTGATTTAGCTTGAAACAAAATAGGGTTTTTAAACTGATGTTGTTTTCTTCATTTTAAAATATTAAGAAAATCATGATTTAAGAAAATTCCTCTATGAATCATACATTTTTTTTCCAGAAAATTCTGAGAGCTAGGTTTCAAAATATCGCCCACATCTTCAAGATAGGGAAATGACTAACAAAAGGCCTTCATATCTAGATTAGAGTCAATCTACTAAATCAAAGTAGAAATTTTAATGTTCACAGTTCCAAGCATTTTTTACTTATTAACTAAGGAACATGTGAAAACTGCATAAAACAAACTTCCTAAAGGAATTCATGTCATGGAGATTACTATTTATGTGTTAAGAACAAAAGTTCTGTTAATGGTTTTTCGCTTTTTTCTCTTATTCCTTTGGGATGTTATAGTCAGACATTGAACATGCAAAGAAAGTTCTATTTATTGTAAATCTCATTTTCTTTCTCAAAGTACAAATTGTCTTCTAACTAAAGTTAGGGACATGTTAATATAGATAAAATTCTCAGTAACACTAATTTTTCAGTAATCAAACATGATAAACAACAACCAGAAGTCGTGCCCATTACTAGAGCTCCAAGTGAAATAATAATAATTTATATAGAGAAAAATCTTATGTTTTCTCTTAGTATGTTTACAGATAGATAAGGGATAACATCAAGTTTTTTCTCTTTGTAATAAAAATATTTCTGACATGTTACAAATGTCTTTTATAATTTTTTAGATTTATTTTTACTCAAAATTTGGTAAATAAAAATGCGCTAACATTACATTGGAAATGATAGAATAAAATCTGCAAAAACCCAGTGCGCAATTAATTCTTGAAAAGATCATTTATTTAGTACCAAGTTGATATATCTAAACCTAAAAACTTTAATATTACTGTCAGGGATGTTGTCAGCCAGTCTGGTACAAAAATTTCTTAGGTGTGGGTTACCGAACATCGTATTGCAATGATTTTACAACTTGTTTTTCTTACTCTAATGAAATGAACACAATTTATACTTAAAACATGCATCAAAATAACTCATTGATTGTATGAGAATTAAACAAAAGGGAGGAAGAAAGGACAAGATACATTTTTACTTCAAGCAGATTGCTTAAAGAGCAGCAGATCAGGCAAACCAGCTGTGAACTTTGGCTATGTTATATACTGAATATGACTTTGAGCAACTTATAATTTTCCTATGTGTAAAGTGTACTAACAATAAGACCATCAAGAGCTGGCTGTCTCGGTGCCCAGGACCGTGCCCTTCACCCTGGCAGCTGGAGGGGGCGGAACCGAGTGGGCGGGGCCGTGGGGCACTTCTGGTTTCCCAGGTGGGGCCACCCCTGCCCAGCCTTCCGGAGGACCGCGTCTCTGTGTATAATGTGTATTTGTATGTACTGTTCCCGGTTTTGTGCAGACCATGCCGTCAAAAAATGGTTGTGAAGATTATTCAATGAAGTGTACTTAGTTCATAGTGAATGCTCAGTAAGTACGTAGTATCTGGAATTATTGCTAATAAATAAATAAATGGGACCTGATTAAATTAAAAAGCTTCTGCACAGCCAAAGAAACAGTCACGAGAGTAAACAGACAACCTACAGAATGGGAAAAAATTTTCGCATACTACACATCAGATAAAGGACTGATAACAAGAATCTATTTAGAACTCAGGAAAATCAGTAAGAAAAAAATCAAACAACCCTATCAAAAAGTGGGCAAAGGACATGAATAGAAATTTTTCAAAAGAAGATATAAGAATGGCTAACAAACATGTAAAAAATGCTCAACATTTCTAATCATCAGGGAAATGTTATTTCTGTGTTGATTTTTAAAATCCGGGTAATTATAAAAAGGCAGTGATCAGTAAAACCTATGGTGCACAATTTTGTTTTTGAAAGTTAGCTATACTTTATTCAGGAACAAAAACATTCTAAAATTTACAAACTAAATATAACACAAGTAAACGTATTCATCAACTAATTAATTAATGAAGGATATGTTTAAAATAACATAATTCCAAATGCATGTAAATGAGGTAATTAAACACTAACATAATTTACAATTACTTCTTCATTATTATTTTGCATTTTAATTACTTCATTTACATGCACACAAATTCTTTACTTTTGTATATCTTTGTGCTAAAGTTTCCTGTGCCTAGCAATCTTTAAGCTTGTAAAACTGTAATCAAATGCTGTGAGTGCTTATATCTATATTTTTGGTTCAAGATTCTCTGGTTTGCTCTGGGACTTTAAGAAGTAACTTCCTTAATCAATGTTACCATTTTGAAAAGTGATCAGAGTAAATTTTCCATTAAAGTGAACACCAAATGAACCATAGGCCCTGAAGAGGAAAAGACAAGGATTAGATTTCCAGCCCGCTGACTTTTTTCTTACTTTAAAAAGATGGGATTGCCAAGAGCTGAAGAGATAGTACTTAAGTGTTTTGGTTTCTGTTAATACTGTAATGAAAAATAAAGTAGCCTTTGGATGACTCAGAAATGCTTCTCTATATACCTTGTTTTGCAGAGATTTTTACCTAATCTCAACTCTTCCGAGGAAAGAGGAGTAAGCATGGACATTTTGCTTTGCTTCTTATTTCTCATCTTCCTTTCTATTTGGTGTGACTTCTTCAGTGCTGGACGTTTTACAGGGTTCACATTTGGCAGCCAAAAGTACTTGGGAAGAATTATTTCCACTTCTTTGCTTTTATACATCATTTTAACACATGCAGCGGAGGACTCACAGCCTCATGCAACTAAATCACTAATGTCTAAGTCTTTTTTATTTATGTATTTATTTATTTATTTTTTATTATTATTTCAGCGTATTGTGGGGGTACAAAAGTTTAGGTTATGTATATTGCTCTTGCCCTACCACGCCCCCTGAGTCAGAGCTTCAAACGTGTCCATCCCCTAGACAGTGCGCATCACACTCATTATTAAGTCTTTTTCTTTAAAAAAATTTTTTTTGTTGCTCCCTCCACTCTCCTATTGGCCATGTACTGCAGTGGAAAACTTTATTTATATACACAATTTTGTGTTGACTTTGAGATCCATAAAGACTTTCTTTACTGCGTATTTTAACTTCACATAAAGGATTCTATTTTGCAGTGCAGTTTTCTCTTCCTTGATATAATGTAATCAGCTTGAGAGCAAAGACCCTATCTTATTAATATTAGCCTGAAATGCCTGACTCCACTGTCCAATGTGTACTTGGTTCACAGTAAGTTAAACTTTAATTAAGGATGGAAGACACTCAGCCTTGACAGTGTCTGATAAGTGGCAGACCATTTGTAAGAGTCTGAAGTGTGTTGCCTATGGATTTGCACATGGCAAAGCAAGTATTCTATGTACAGGCTGCTGAAAGCAGAAGTTGGAGAGAATGAAAATCCAATAACATTGATATAGAAAAAGTCTAATAATGCTGATGTGAGTATACACAAATCTTTTTTGTGGAGAGATGGCATATGGGAGAATCTCATACAGTGGCTTCAGTCTAAGCATGCAGAAAACTTACTTCCTACTTCCAGGGTATGCAGATATACCTATAGCCCATCAACTGATTGGACGCCCATGACAGACTCATTCTGTGAAAACGTTTTTACAAATTATATGTTAAAGTTACAAACAAATTATAAATGTACCTGTGGCATTTCATTTCTTTCTTCTAACTAAATTTAACCTAATTTCAATGTCTCTTAATCATCTTCCTAGAATTAGTGAAATTATATTTTTATTAATTCTGTGATGAGCAAGAGGGGCTGAGAAGGATTATCTAGATTTCAGATGAGTTTAAACACGAATCTGTGTAATGCACTGGAAAGCTCTGGAAGAAGCCTGTGAATTTGAAGGAAAAAAACCTTTGACCACAGGAGATAAGTTAGATATATGATATTTTAGATAAAAATAAGGATATGAGCCAAGGAGCATTTTGTTTTCACTAAAAATAAGAGATAAGGAACAACCTCCTGCACATGCTTAAGCTGTGGAGGAAGAAAGCAGCGGCTTAAATAGGAATGATGGACCTAACACCCTTCCTTTTTGTGGAAATCTGTGGCCTTATGATGAAATTCCAGTGACTTATCTGGAGGTATGTGTGTTTTTAAAAATATATTCCTTTCCCGATGCCCTGTGTTCTTTCCTTTAAAGTTTCTAATTTTCTGTTCTTGGTGCAAATCACCTGGGTATACCCCTGCTGCACCCCTCCTGGTAATGTCCCCTTCTTCTCATTGTTCTTGAGTCTTCACTGTGATTCTTCCACTATGATCTTTAGACTAACTGGGAAGTCTCAGACCATGGCAGAATCAGATATCCACAACATGCTGGTGGTGTGAACAACCTACAGTGAAGAATCAGAATTTTGCACAATCAGTCTCTTCATGCTTAGCAGGATATTGTGGACCTCTTTGCTGAAAAGGGACTTTTGAATCCTCAGTGATAACTGTGTAGCTTTCTGACTCTCATAGCATTTGTTTGCTCTGTGCACTGTAAGAGATACCAATGGAAAAGAAGATGCAGTTTTGCTCTCCAGGGAATTAAGATCTTGTTGTGAATAACCACATTGACTAGAAAACTAGAAAACTGCAAATTAATATGGTGAAAGCCAATATATGCATGCTAAACATATGAACCAAGATGAGAGTGAGCGGCAATGAAGAGACGGGAAGATAGACCTAGTAGCACACCAGCATATAGTATGCCTACCCTACAATTACAATGAACATATAGTCAAATGTAGTAAAATAATTAGAAAACAATGAATTTGAGGTGTTTATTACCTCTTTTTTAATATAACTTATTTAATTATAGGGTTATATCATTTACTTTTTATTAATGCCTGTGTTTAATGACCAACTCTCAAAATTCCTGAAAATTTGACAACTGGCTCTCAGAGCTGCTATGAGCCAGTTTTAGCGTACCCCTGTGCCCTGTCTACTTTCTTGTTTTCGCTGAAATGACAATTGTGCATCTATCCTTTAGATTTAACATGTTCAGAGTGGATTAAGTTATTTAAATTTTAAACTACATAATTTGGATGCTGTATGTAAAAGACATACGGGGACGTAGTTTGTATTAGTAATATATTTTTCAATAAAAGGGAAAAGATCTTTGTGTAAATAAACTATAGTAACAAATTAGCCACACTTAGGCCCACAAACCATGACACTGATTAATATAGTAGGAATAACATGCATCATTCTGTAATATCACATTTGAACTATTGAAGTATTTGTTAACTACAAACACAATTTAATACAAAGTCTGGCTCACAATTCCTTTTCATTCATTATTCAAATTTTGTTATGTACTTATCTCAAACACTCTGCCGCACACTAGTTTAGAAGGATTGTATGAGTGTAGTAGGAGAAATAGGAAACATTTAACAGGCAATTGCAGTATTGTAAATCCTCTGATGGAGAGATACAGGTGCTTATAGGAGCACAGAAGACTTGGTGTGGAAAAGTCTAGACAATGCCTCTTCCTAGAATATTAATGTTCATTAAAAAGCACCCATACCACCACCACCACCACCACAGACTCAACCTTGACTCTAATACCAGCAGGAAACCTATGGCCAGAATAAGACTGAGTATCAGAAGGCCAGATGGTAAGGGAAAGAAAGGAGAGCACTTCACCCGAACAGAGCTCCTGTTGACACCAGGCATCAGATGCCCTCCAACAACAGAGCTGAGCCAGCAATGCACTGCTTGCCAGCCGACAGGGACCTAGAGTCAGTGGTGATCATATATTATTTGCAAGCAGACCCTCTTGTGAATATAGCTCTTCTTGTTTGAGGATGAACAATGAGTGAAGAAAATATCCACAGACCCAGGTTATTTTAAAGAACACTAAACAAAGGTGTACAAGACAGTAAAGCCACTCTTGTTTGGCTAGAGTATGTCTTTTGGTATATTTTGTTCAAGAAGTATACAGAAGTGATTTATTTTCAGAATCATTAAACGTCTGAAATTTTCTGTCGTTATCTTCAGTAAAATCCAATTTGTATGGGAGAGCAAAATCTTGTGCATATTCAAAACTTCACAGGTCCACTACAGCTTTCTCTATTAATGTCTGGAATGTTGAAAAGTTGTCTAGGGAGACACTGAGTTTTGTATTTTGATAAATTCTAACATTTTTTGCATATTCAGTTTCTACATAGATGCTTGGAGGTATAATTTTAATCCTGTTAGATAGGCTATTTTTCCAGGATGTATCTAATTTGGGGGTTTTTTTTCATTGTCCCCATCCAAATATAATGAAATATCTTTCTCATATATTCAGGTAATTTTTTAAAATTCAGCAATGTTTTCTTCATTATATCTTTTATTAATTATTGCTTCTGATTCAGTTGTTCTATTTTCCTATAGGAACTATAGATTCTATTTTCCTACGAGAAGTATAATTATAAAATAGATTCTTTGAAATCTTTAGTTTATCTTGTTTATTAGTAAATCTATGCAACTGCCCCAACTGGCCCACTCATTTCAAGTGTTTTCCCACATACCTCTTTGTCACATATTTGCATTTTAAGCTATTTTACAAACTTAGCCCAAATCCAACCATTTCAGACTTGATTAAATCTAACCTATTTGTTTGAAAAGTAAAATGATCCATGGATCTTTAAGAAAATATAGATATTAAACATTTAAAAAATTTTTAGTGAACATATGTGAATACTAATGACTGAATCTTTGTGCTAACCCAATTCTTATTGCAGTTTTCCTTTCTTTTTTGGATATGGACAAATGGCTAAACCAAGAACCTTTCCAAATTAGAATCACAAAATACCATTCAGATAAGTCAATTTACAACATGTTCTGCAAAGTAGGTTGGACTTTCTCACACTCAGTAAAATCTATCACTTGAAGATGTGGGAAAATAGCTTGTACTTTTGAAACTCGTTAGAAATGTGATTTATTTTGATTTAGACTCAATCTGAACATTCTGGTGTGTCAGTTTATTTCTAACTCTTTTAACAGGAACATGAACATTTAGTTGAACTTGAACTCTGACAATTTAGCAGTTGCTACAATTATGCATAAAATAATCACTATTGATCATTAATGACATATTGTGATTCAGTGGAAAAATATTTTGATCATAATCTTATACTTTAAAAGTTGACTAACTAAAAATGCTAAACTTTTTTTCTTATTTTATGAAGTACATTTCATTCTTCCTTTTTATAGGTGCAAAGTGCATTTATTTCTTCACTCATTTTTGTTTTCTCCTCTTCTGTCTCAGAGGACTGGAAGTCAGCCCCTGATAGCAGTGCTAAATTTTGCCTCTCTTATTTAACTTCCTTCAGCTGTAATTTCTTCATTAGTAAATGAGTTACTTTATGGACTTACTGAGATGCTTCTGTAAAGTGGAAATACTGCACTAAACATCTATTTTAGGCTAGATATCGTGTTTTGGTACACTCTGTTTGGCAGTATATTTGGCATATAATTGGCATTTGATAAGGTGTGAAAGATCAGTTTTAAATTTAAGAGTATTTTTATTTGTGAATAAATGAAAAAAGTTTTATTTTCCCTCTCTAATTTAATCATTTGCATTTAGTTGATTTTATTTGATTTCTCATATCATGGGCCTTTCCACTTAAAAATGTTTGGTTTTTGTTTGTTAAGGCACAAATTTGTCAAGTATTGTAACAAATGGTAAGTGTTCTACAGATAAAAACAGAAGAAAATACCCTATGAATAAAATATTTTTATATCTAACAACTAGGCCTTGGGATATAGCATTGCCAGAATCTTCAAAGTAGAACAATATTTATTTTAGCTAAAACATCTTTAGGACTACAAAGTGGGCATTAGGTGAATATTAGTGTCGAATCTAACTCTGACTCAAACCATGTCGGTGTCTGGGATGTATTCTGAGCCACTTCTAGAAGAGACTCTGTGAATAACAAACCATCCATTTAGCTCTTTGACAAGAGTAACTCCCTCCTTACACTTTTGCATGGCAGGCTTTAGACCCTCAAGATCTGGTAACATTGGAATTGCGTTTTATTCAAACAACTTCTTGTTCTAAAGCAGGATGAGGTAAATCGATCTGTTTTCAGATAATCTATGGTGATTTCATTTGAGGAAAATTTGCACATAAAAATCTCCCTAATTGAGAGACCGACCATCTGAATAGGAAATACTATTTCAAACTCAGTACTTAAAAACAGACATTGAAGGTAACTAATCCAGTGTTGCTTTGAAGAATCCCATGAACTAATATTTCAGTCTGCAAACATGTATCAAGCAAATTTATGTGCTACTATTTACAGCTCTGAAAGACACCCCCACATATACATACAAACACACATATATGCATGTTTGTGTTATGTATATGTGTGTATATGTATAGTTAAGGCAATTATGTGTTTATATGTGCACACATCTCAATTATATATACATATACATATAATTAACAGTGTTCTCAGCATACTGTACATTTAAGAGCAGTTTGTCATGAATACAAGTTTATATAAATCCATATTTTAAATAGTCTTCAAAAATGCCATTTTGTTCAGATTTTTGCCCACATTTATCATCATTTTTTAACTGTACCTCTTGACAACTGAAGAAATGTTACTAGCATCAGAGACCTGTCAACTGTAGCATTTTGTTACCTTGTGCTTGCAATACCAGGATTATCTGCTAAAGCCTTTTTTCCCATTTAATGAAGACTTATTTACAGTGCTACATTTCAACATGAACGAATGAGGGGACCGCTGCCACCCACTCTTCCCTCAGGATGCTGCCCCTGTAGTCACTGACATGTGACCATTGAACATATAAACATAGTGAGGATGTGGGTGGAGATCCATATTTTATCTATCAGCAAATCTAATTTCTTTTTTTTAATTAAAAAAATAAAACAAATTCTCAAATACCTTTCCTGAATTCCAAAATGTACTATAACATATTTCAGGGTATACCTTTCCAATTGTGAGATTATTTGCAGAATAATTTCAAAATTTGAAACATACTATAAAATATTGCTAAGTCACTAGGAATTTCAAAAATTCAAGCATGCCTAAAAGAACCACAAGACCCCAAGGAGATGGACTTAAATTAGGAATTATTGAATCTTCTGTTTATCCCAAAACAAATGTTCAGGTGCTTTACTGTTGAAAATGTATATTTTAAACCCCAAGTATTATATTTCAAATATAAAATTATCTTGTAATTTTTCATGTTTCTTGTCAGACTACATTTCTTTCTGCCCCTCCACCCACTCCCCTCTGATTCTGATTATACTTTCTTCTGAGGATTGTGCTGTCATTACTCTCTACTTTCGAAATCATTCTCCAGTGCAGTGGTTCTCAACTGGGGCTGATTTTTTACCCCAAAGGGGACATTTAGCAGTGTTTGGAGATATTTTTGATTGTCTCTCTGGGGAGGGAGATGGGCATCTAGTTGGTAGAGGCCAGGGATGCTGCTAAACACCTGACAGTGCACAAGACAGTCTCTAACAATGAAGAATTATTTGGTCCAAAATGTCAAAACTAAAAAGTTAAGAAACCCTACTCTAATAGCATATTCACTGGTTTTGCAATTCACAGAAACACAGAGACAGAGTAAGGTATATATGGAGGAAGACTAAACATCTTCTCTAGAGACAAGGGTGCTAACATAATGACCTAGACCAGTGCTTCTCAAAGTGTAATGTGAACACAAGTCACATAGGAATTTTGTTAAAATTCAGGTTTCAATTCAGAATGTCTGAAACAAGTCCTGACATCTGCATTTCTAAGAAGCTCCCAAGTGATGCTGACGCTACTGGTCTGGGGGTCAACGTTTTGAGTAACCAGGAGATGAGACAGACAATTCTGCATCTGGCTCCTTAGGAAGCAGCCTGAGTGCGAAAAAGGACACTAAGAGAGGACTAATTCCACATGTCTCCATGTAGATCTGGAATACCTGTAAGAACTATCATAAGAGTCTTAAGGTTTCAATTTAATTTACTTACATATAATTTTTATTATCAAAGTTATGTGCAGAATTTTCAAAAGGAAAATTGTTCTATAAGACTTTTCATGAAAAATAATATTATAGTTTCTTGACTTTTCTCCATTCCCAATTTTCTTCACCATTACCTGGTGTATTTCTTACCTCTCTCTGTATTTCTCCTTATCCCCTGATTCCATGTCTTCTTCCTTGGCTAATATCCTTGTATGATGTTACATATCGTCTGGTAACTCCTGACAAATGGCACATGGGAGGGCAATATCTTGAGCATCTGCATGCCCCCAAAGTCATTGTTTTCCTCTTGAAATTGATGGATGGTTAGGCAAGTTTTGCTTTTGGGGTTGAAAGATAATCAAACTGCTGATTGTGAAAGCAATGATCCATTGTCTTTTAGATCCTAAAATTCCTCTTGGGAAATTCAAGTCTGTGCTCTTATTACCCAAGTCTTTCTAGGCTTTGGTGACACAATCAGTCTGCTTCTAGGCTTTCCTGATTGATGACATTTGGCATTCTCTGACAGGCTAAGCAGGTTACTGCTATTCCAATGGTTTTAGTTTCCAACTGTTGCTATGCCCTTGCCTATTTCTTTTGCCCTCATGCTTCTTCCTTAAAAGCATAAATCTGCAAGGACAACACAGATTCAAGAAACAGTATAAAAACCATGCAGAGGAAAGAGAGTTGAAGTTTTCAGGAAAGAAAGAATTTGCCTTGGGCTTCGAATGTGACTTTGGTGCTATAAAATCTGTCAAATCCCCTAACAAGAGGAAAACTAGTATTCTCTGAACACCCATATTCTTGGTTCTTCACATGTGTAATGCCATGGTGCTCAGAGAGATTTATCAATTTTACTTTAAGAAAGAAAGTGCCAGAAATTAGATGCAGATACTTTTCCTCAAAGACTAGAATAAAAGATCCTCAGTATAAACATAAATAACAATGTACCTTTATCCATTGTTCCAGCTGACTGAAAGCTTTTTGATTACCAGGTATTTCTTTGTCCTCAGCTTCATAGACTAGATACACACACACACACACACACACACACACACATACATATACATATTCTTGAGACTTCTTGAACTGGCACAGATCTTCTTTAGAAAAATCCTTAATAAATGTTTACTTTTTCTTTACTACAGTAATAATTTTCTGTGGCAGCAGTAGTGGTGAGATTAGGGAATGTGTCCATTGGATAGCATGTTATTACTTTTCCTTACTTCCTCCAAACACTGTATGTGGATCTAAATTCCCTTAGCAGCCATTGACTATGTAAGTGATATTTCTTGGAGAAAAACTTTATGAAATAGGAAAACAGAAATCACAAAACGTAAGAACATAAGATGAACAAGGCAGCAAAAAAACCCCACATCTTCAATTTGGAGTAAAGATGACATTTGAGGAACAAAGAAAAAAAATTCTTCATTATGGATGGAAAAGTCTGGGAAAGTGCGTTTACTGTGTATAGTACTCATCAGTGAGAAAAGAAACCTATAAACTGTGCAATGGCCTGACCATGGACTGCCGTCAGACACTTGTGTCATCCGGTAAGCACTTGTGGCTGGCCGAATGTATTTCATTGCCGGCTGAGATACTTCAAGGCTTCTACCCAACTTATGATTCTCTCTCTTTTAGGTTTCAAGTTCTGTCCCACGATTTTCCAGTAACTCTAGAAGCAGGAAAATCCATAATCAAAAGGTTTGAGCTAAAAATATAACCACCAATAAATATTTAATATGTATTAATTTTGCTCCTGTGTGAAATTTTAGGCAAAGAGAGCCTGAAAAATTCAATTTCCCTAAGTTCTTGAATTATAAAGTGTGTCTTAATTTTGACTTTCTTTTTGCAATGGCTCCTCGGTCAACTTGATGAATTTTACTTTTAATGTGTTTATTATTTGGTCAGGTATATTCTGATATTCCTTCTTTTGTTTTGGCATTTTTTTGCTATCCTATTAGTATGGAAAATAAAATATGATTTCTATTGGATATAAAGATAGATTGGATGTATTATGAGTCAACAGATAGAACACAGCTTTTGCCCTGTTTATTTTGATGTAGCTATCCTGTTTTTTTTTTTGTTTTTTTTTGTTTTTGTTTTTTTTTTTGTGGCAAACAAAAAAATCTGACCTCAAATAAGGAAAAAGAAAATTTCCTATCATCTGCCCCAGAAAAAGTTACTGGAAACATTTGTTTGAATTTTTTTAAAGCCACTTAAAAATGTTATTAATTTCATGCATGCAAGGAAAAAATTTGAAAAAAACATGATTTGTCCAAACCACACATGAAATACTGTTGCTATCTTGAATGCTGTATTCCAAAATGGTGACTAAATCAGAATATATGGAGACTACAAGTTATGCATTAAATAACAAACTTCTTAAAGGTATAAAATAAATTATCTTATTTTTAACTTAAAGTAATTTTCTAGACTCCAGTTACAGACGCAACTGGTGGTTTAACAATTCCCTTTGGGTTGGTTTATTAACTTTAGTGAAAATTCAAGTGACCTCTGTCCTCTTACAAGTCCCACGGTGACAAAGGGAGTGTCAATGGAAACCTTGGAGAATTGAAAGCATCCTTCAACTTCAATATACTCCACAGTTAGGGTTGATTACCAAGATGTTAACCTTTGAACAAGGGGATGAGACTGGTAGCAAGAGTGAATAAGTAGATGGGTAAATATACTGGGGAGATTTTGGCAACAAGAAGAAACTATAAGATCACCAAAAATAGCAATAATATCATATACTTCACAACTTGTACTAGATGCAGGCATCACCAGGGTTTGATCAATTCAAAATCATTGAGAAGGAACTGCACATCTCTTCTGCTGCTTAAATGGCTTGGAGCACCTGGCTCTGAAAATATGTGATCCATTTGGGCAGAACCAGGAATTTGGAGGTCAACTTGTATTAGAAGATAGAGTAGGAAGGAAATTGATTTCAACTTCTGCAATATGAACATAAGTTCTGATGTCATCATGAGGTTAGTTGCAAGTGCTTAATCATGCCACCAGGGAAAACAAGTAAATCACTCAACTTTGGTCAGTCTATTCTTTAATTGCTTAGGTACAGATTTATAAAATATAATAAGGACTCACATACTTTGTGGGTAACTTGGAGATCTCTGATATCTATTACAGATGACTTTTAGCCAGTCCTCTGTTAGCTCAGCCGTCATTTCTCTCTCTCTCTTTCCCTCTCACTCTATCTTTGCTGTATATATGAAAACATCTTTGATAAAATTTCTCATTCTTAGGAATTATTTTGCAGTTTAAAATTAAATATGGTAACAACTTTTGACCATCAATTATGAATAGAATATCAGTGATATGCTGTTTATTGTAATTCACGCTCATGATCTTGATCTCATTAGCACCTTTAGCTTTGGCAGTATGATTTTGAGCCATGTTGAAGGACAATGGGGTTTCCTAAGTTTTTTTAAATTAACAAAATCTATATTTTTATTTTTCCTCCAATTGAATTACATGACGTGAGAGGTTAAGCATACATTTCTGGGATATTATTGCGTGCCACTTTTATGGCAGCCCTGCTGGATACATGAATCTGTCACCCCAGCCAACTGTACTTTGAAAAATTTTTTTCATCCATCCTGAGGACAGGACTGTTCTCAGGGCTTACAGCTCCATACTATTGGGATCCCTCTTTATGAAAAAGAAAATTAGGAACAGGACTTAGAAGAGGTCTACCCATATAAGAGTCCTTAAAGCTTAAATTTCATTAACTTTGCCACAAATATGTCTCTTCCTGGGATTTGGTGTTTTCTCCTGCTTTTGTCTGTAATCAAAATGAAAATTCTAATGTATGAGCCTTTTCCATACTTTAGAATCCTTAAAGGATTTTGTCTTGCTCTGCAAGAAAATATTGAATTGTGGCTATCCTTCCTACAATGATATTTGCTTCAATCTTCATAATGTCAAATTTACTCCCTGCTACTTTAAGAAGAAAATAACTATTACTCTAAGAACAAAATCATAATAAGTATAATATTTTGAAGATATTTTAAATGCAATTATATGAAGCATGTGTGGCACAAAGTATATAAATGTAATAAGCAAATATGAGTAAGTTCACACCTGTGAGATGTGAGGCAGTGACAATTTCATCATAGAAGCTGCCTGGGTGATAGGGATTGTAAGTCATCATTGGTTATAAGATGCTTCATTATTTAAGAAATGTTAAAATACGAAGAAGTTTTATGTTTTAGAATTGCTGAAATATGATATTTCTCTTGGTGTTGGATTTACAGTTTGACTTTTCTATTGAATTTTTTTAATTCGATGATTATTTTTAGTGCTTTACTGAGATATAATTTACAATCCATAAAGTCCATTTAAATGTGTATGATGTAATGATTTTTACCACATTTATAGACTTGTACAGCCATCACCATAATCTAATTTTGGAATATTTTTTATCATCCATTAAAAAAATCTTGGACCAATTAGCAGTTGCTTTCCATTTCCTTGACTATCTGTCCGTGATTTAATGACTTTTTATTCAAATATTTTAATTTGTTTTATTATAAAAAAATTTAATTTGCTTTATTTTTGTCTATTTTTGTTTTACAATTTGTTGCTTAAAGAAAAATCTTTAGCTGTTTGAGAATCATAAACTCTGATTAATATTTTATTTCCATTTGAGAGGAGTGAATTTCCTCATTGTTGATTTTGTTGGCTTTCTTTCTTAGCATTAGTTTTCATCACATGTTTTGGGATATAGATGCATACAGGATTATCTTGTGTCAAAGTTTGTTTTTCCCTCTCTCCTTTTCCTTTGAGCTCATCCTGACCTCTCTATTGGTGTTAGAAGTTACTTCTCTATTACTAGATTCATGCTCCATCTGCAAGTGATAATAGTATTGTAGAGCCAGGCACTGAACCAGTGGGTAGGTTGGCCAAGATCCTGGTCGTGAGGTCACCTCTGCTTCTTCTAGCTTGGATATGTAGATTTGTTTATGCCATAGCCTTAGAAATAATATGGCCACTTTGTTTAGCTGCTTCTTATGAAGAAGGAAGCTTTATTTTACCTTGTATCAAATAATGAGCCTGATTCTCACTGCAATTTTTAATACTGTTATATCAAAGAAAATGAATTTTGGGCTTCTTCTACTTTTAGACTTAGAATTGAGCTCAGTGGACTTAGCTGCAGTCCTACCTACCATCTTCAGTTTTCATTCCATTTCTGGTCATGTTGATATTTATCTTGTTTTTAAGTGTATTTGTACCTCTTTAATTTTTAAGATGTTACCTCTGAACGCTATGTGTGTTATCTACCACTGTGTGTGTGTGTGTGTGTGTGTGTGTGTGTAGAGAGAGAGAGTTATCTGTATCTTGAGCCTCAAAGCAAAACATTAAAACATCATCTTAACTCTAAATCAGAAAAATTTTTAAGCTCTCATATGATCTTTGAGCTACAGGCTTCTCTGTACTTGCCTTTGGAATGTTTTAGATCTACTGTGCTGTTAAGATTGAAGAATTATGTTTTTGATTTTTTTTTTAAAGTTTAGTTTTCAGTTTTTGGTTTTGGATGTTGAAAAATAAATATATGATAAAACTTTTTATGTGGGACCTGGCAGGCATAATTTTGTTGTATTAAAAATGAATATGTCAGTAGTATGTCAGATGCATTAAAGTGGAAGACTATGGGGGCAAAAGATTTACAAAGATGTTGATCTCATAACATGAATTACTAAGGATCTGGAAAAACATAGCAGGAATGAAATGATGAAACTAAATATCAAGAGAAATGAGTGAATTATTAACTATTCCAGGGTTAAAAAAGATGATGACAAGTGTTTCCTAATTGTTTAATTCCCAGTTTGTTACTATTTCATTCATCTCTCCTAATCTATAAGAGTCTAATTTCATTAAGGATGAAAGAAAATCAAGACTGAAACCATAGAAGGTCATCAAGATTAGAGAAACTGAGAAATAGACACATAGGATCCGGGATTGAAACCAGGGAATCAAGTTTGAATGTACAATTTATTTCATTATTCCATGAGGCTTTAAAAAGTTTTTTTTTTTTTTTTTTTCTTTTTGAGTACAGCTTCCCTTCAACCACCTAAAATGTATTCCTTATTCTGTCACATTATCCTGTTACATATGAGCTATTACCGTGGCCCTCAACTTCCTTTCTGACTTACATGGTTTTCCACTCTTGGACATTTATGTCAGCCCCCATGGGTGAAAAAACACTCGACACAGAGATGTTAGAGCATTTCGTACCTGGGATGTTTTCATTTCTTACAGAAGTGTAAGTCAATCTTGCCCTGGAGACTGGATTTGGAATGTTTTATGCTTTTTTTCCAGGAAAACAGGAGCAGGGTCAAATGGCCAAGACATTAAGCTTTGCTCATTACTAAACCAAAGTCTCTTCACACAAACTTTCTGTAGACTTTTCCCCCTTCAGCTATTCTATTTTCTCATAGACAATATCTTCTTGCTGAGTAAATCTTTCCTGTAACCCATCCTGATAATAATGGCCCAGATTGCTCCTCATTCTTGCCTATTCTAACTGAGGTCACTAATGAATATTTTGGCATTGAATTATGAACCCTCATATCACTTAATAGATTTTCATATTTATCTTGTTTCTACCAAAACTGCCATCACATTAACATTTTAGGTATAAATGCATGCATTAAAATGCACTCATTTTAGCATATGATTTGATGACTTTTGAAAATGTGTATAGTCGATCAAGATAATGCACAATTTTATTCCCCTGCAAAGTTTCCTGTGCTGCTATTTAGTCCATTCTCCCCAACCCTATTCACAGGTAAGCACTAATCTGCTTTTTATCACTATAGTTTACATTTTCTATAAACAGAATTTGACTATACACACTTTTTAAAAATCTGGCTTCTTTCACTCAGCATAGTTTTTTGATTTATTTATATTGTTGAATGTAACAATAGTTTATGTGTCATATTATTGGATGGTATTCCATTGTATGGAGAGGCCACATTTTGTTTATCCACTAACTTGCTGATAAACATTAGGTTGTTTTTGATCATTACAAATCAGGTTGCTATGAACTTTATGCACAAGTTTTGTGTGGACATATGTCTTAAATCCTCTTGGGCAGGTAAATACCTAAGAGTGAAATGGCTGGATTATATTATAGGTGTTACCTTTAACTTTTTAAGAAACTGCCAAGTGGTTTTTCAAAGTCATTTTACCACTTTAACATCCCACTAGCAGCACAGGAGAGTTCCAGTTGCTTCGCATCATGCATTTGTTGTAGTCAGCTTCTTTGATTTCAGCCATTTGAATGGTGAGTAGTCCTGTTCATTGTCATTTTAATTTGCATTTCGCTGATGGCTAATGATGCTAACCATCTTTTCAAGTGCTTACTGGCTGTTCATATATCTTTTTAAGTGAAGTCTGTCTAAATCGTTTGCCTATTTGTTTACTGGATTGCTTATTTTCTTATTTTGAGACTTCTTTATATATTTTAACCACAAGTCCTTTGTCATATATGTATTTTACAAATATTTCCTAGCAGTTTGTGGTTTCTCTTTTCAATCTCTTTCAAAGATAAAAGATAAGAGGTTTTCAATTTTAACAAAATCCAACTGACTCTTATTTTTTTTCTTTTACGCATCATGTTTTTGGTGTTGTACATGCATCATAATTTTTCTCTTCTATTTTCTTCTAGTAATGGTTCCAGCCTTATTTGTTGATGAGACTATTCTTTTTCTATTAAACTGACTTTGTACTTTGTCAAAATCAGTTTTCTACTTTTGTGTTATTGAGTGAACACTGCTTGATATATCTTCTTGATGATTTGATATCTTTATCATATCATCCTGATATGTTACCTTTCATCCCTCGTAATAGTTTTTATTCTAGTATCTTCTTTGCTTGCTATTTTGTAAAATAAATTTTATCATGTATAGTTAAGATTTTGCTTTGTATTAACACAGCTGCTGCAGGTTTCTTATTATTAATGTTTGCATGTGGTAACTGGTTGTATCCCTGTATTTTTTACCTAGTCCTGTGTTTGCATGTGTGTTTGAATGTACACACATGCACAGAGTTTACATTTATATCATAGTCATAGAGACAGATTTTATAACCTGGCTGACATTCTAGAGTTTTACAATTTGCATATTTAACATATCACTGTATGTCTCCACATAAGAATATACCATTTCTCATATACTGTAATGGTACACTTCTGTTTCTGTCTTCTATCCTTTTGTGCTATTGTTATATATATTTTACTTCCTTCATGTCATATAAATGACACAATACGATGTTTCTGTTATTCGTTCGGCAATTATATTTTAAAGAATTTAAAAAGCAAAAAGTCTATTACATTTATCCATGTATTTACCATTTTTAGCACTTTTAATTTCTTCATGTCAATCCAAGTTTCTATTAGGAGTAATTTTTCTTTTGCCTAGAGAACTGCTTTTATGATTTACTTTAGTATTAATATAAGTGTTCTGGCAACAATAATCCCAGCTTTCATTAGTTTAAAAAAGTCTTTATTTTGCTTTCATTTTTGAAGGATATTGTTTCTGGCTATACAATTCTAGCTTTATTTACTTGTTATTTTCTTCTAACTTGCATAATTCCTCATGAGGATTCTGCAGTAATTCTTATCACTGTTTCTTGAAATAATGTGATTTTTATTATTTTGGTTAATTTAAGGATATTTTCATTACTTCTGGTTTCTAGAAATTTGACTGTAATGTGTCATGGTGTGAATTGTTTTGTGGTTCATTGAGCTTGTTTGATTTGTGGGTTTGTAGTTTTCAAAATATCTAGAAAATTACTGTTACTATTTATTGAAATGTTTTTTGTCTGCCTCCCTGCCATTAACGCACACACAAATCTTCTGAGATGCCATGTTAGGTCATTTGATATTTTCTCACTGGTTACTGAGGCTCCATCCATTTTTTAACCTCCTTGTTTCAATTTTGTTAGTTTCAATTGTTATGTCTTCAAATTCACTAATCTTTTCTTCTGCACTGCCTAATCTACTGTTTGTGTCATATAGGCATTTTTCATTATAGATATTTGTTTTCATTCTTTCATTTTAAAATAGCTTGCTTTTCCTCATAGTATTTGTTTTCTTTTAAATCTTTAAGCATATTGTGTTAATCCTTTCATTACTTTTAATTTTGGGTCTGATTCTATTGACTGATTATTTTTTTAGTGACAAATCATCTTTTCCTGCTTCTTGGTATATCTAGCAAGTTTTGATTGGGTACTGGATGTTATAAATGTTATGCATTGAGTATCTGTATGTTTATCATCCTTTAAATAACGTTCAGCTTTGAGCTGGCTGAAAGATAAATTACAGGTGAGTTTTATTTTTCTGAGTTTTGATTTTAAGTTTTTACAGGATAGGTCTATAAAAGCCTTATTCTAGAGCTAATTAAACCCTATGAGTATAGTTCAATAATTTTGGGGGTTTTGCTAAGTGCCCTGGGTGATCAATGAGACCTCTCACTCTGGTTAGTTGGAGCACAAATGTCCTCTTGCCCTGTGCTACCTCTGGAAATTGGTTCAGCATATAGCTCTTTAGGCATGATTTTCTTGGTCCTGTGGAGTTTAAGCTATACATACCTGGCTCAGTAATCAATGCAGACTCAAACAGATTGCATTTTAGTTTCTGAATCTTGTTTTATATGTAGTCTTTTATAATCTCATCTGACAAATTTTTTATTTTAGACATTGTATTACCAAGTTATAAAGTTTCCTTTTGATTTATTTTATTAGTTTTTATAGCTCTTCCTCAATTGTCTATCTCTTTAAGAGTTCAATGCTTCCAAATCATCTGAGGGATCAGCACTTACGTGCACATATAGTAGTAACATTCATCGGGTGTCGGGCAGGTGGGAGTGGGGAGAAGGGGAGGGGTATATTCACACCTAATGGCTGTGGTGTGCATCGTCTGGGGGATGGACATGCTTGAAGCTCTGACTCAGGTGGAGCAAAGGTGATATACGTAACCTAAACATTTGTACCCTCGTAATGTGCTGAAATAAAATAAAATGCTCATAATTATAATAAAAATATAAATATCACAACCAGATCTTTTTGTTTTAATGTGGGTCTGGAGATACATAGGGAAGTGTATACACATCCATCTCTAGTCTTCAGTTTAAATGATCCTAAATTGCTTTACTGCTGGGATTCCAACCTCATTAAATAAACTTATCTAAAAATCTCTTTTTAGAAAAATATTTCCACCAAGGTAATTAATTAGAGGCTTTCAGACTCTGATATGTGCCAATATTTACTAGTTTACATTGAAATCATGAGTCATATAATTGGCTAATGGAGAAGGACTGTGGTATGCATGGTAGTTTGTCCATTCAGTGATTGTAATTATAATTACATTAAAAGTATAATTGTAATTATAATTTTCTACTCCTACAGTGTAGACATCATCTTCAAAATTAACTTTCCCCAGTTTCTTCAATCATTTTCCAACCTCCATGAATATTGTGTTTCCAGTTGATGCGAGTTCCTGGGGTATATCCAAGTATTGGGTATGTCAAATGCTTTGGCCAGGTGCATATTATATGACAGAGACCCATGATTTACACACCACCATGCTAGGCCTTGGAGAGTAAATAAAGATTAATATAAGGATGTTGCTTTCTGCCTACAAGGTGAGAGTAATTGAGAAAGGATGTGGGCTGAGGTAGCACATAGAGACTGAGTAAGAAAGTGGGAAGCAGACAGCTTAGCTCTTCGACAGATACAGTGGTGACTTATATAAACTGCTACCTTCCATAAAGTTAAAAGAAAATATTTCAGTATATTTGGAATTACTACTTTGAGTGTGAATTGAATACATACAAAAGCACAATTATAGAGAAAAAGTTATTGTCTTTACCTTGCTATCTCGTTATGATTGACAAGGGACTTTTCTATCTTGAAAAGGGTGAGTTAGTTATTCATTAGTCCATTAAAGCATGTATTCATCCAATTATCCATCCATTTATTACTCCAAAATTTATTGAGCATCTACTACTGCCATGGTCTGTCCTAGGTGTTAGGGATACAAAGGAAATTAATATATCATGCTTACTGTCATGAAAAACTTCACAGTACACTTAGGAGAAATGCACAATGAATTTACCTTAAATATGAGCAAGGCCAGTCCTTGCATTAGGGCACTAGCCGTGGTCTAGGCCAATTCCACTGCCCTGAGATATCCATAGCAGTACCAGTTTTCCACCGTTATTGTCCCAATATTTTAGATCTCAAGGTGTTCCCTCCTAATGAAATCATTGGAGATTTATACGTTCAGGCATGGCTAGCTGACAAATTGTCTGGAAACATTTTGGAAAGAATTGATTAGATGATTCAGAGTAAGAAAGACCAAAATAGGCTTCCAGAGGAGGACACAAGGGCACTAACAGAACAAGTAAAGGTGC
This sequence comes from Eulemur rufifrons, assembly GCF_041146395.1. Lineage (NCBI taxonomy): Eukaryota > Metazoa > Chordata > Mammalia > Primates > Lemuridae > Eulemur > Eulemur rufifrons. Next base: position 70,041,195 of record NC_090986.1, on the reverse strand, counting down.
CCATTCATTTTGACATTTTTCAATCTTCTGGGAAGAAAAAAATGACAACCAAAAAAAAAAAAAATAATGATGTCATCACATATAGAAAATCATTAAAATGATATTTTAGAAATATTATCAGGGGAGGCCGGGCGCGGTGGCTCACGCCTGTAATCCTAGCACTCTGGGAGGCCGAGGCGGGTGGATCGCTCGAGGTCAGGAGTTCGAGACCAGCCTGAGCAAGAGCGAGACCCCGTCTCTACTAAAAATAGAAAGACATTATATGGACAACTAAAAATCTATATAGAAAAAATTAGCCGGGCATAGTGGCGCATGCCTGTAGTCCCAGCTACTCGGGAGGCTGAGGCTGTAGGATCGCTTAAGCCGAGGAGCCTGAGGTTGCTGTGAGCTAAGCTGACGCCACGGCACTCACTCTAGCCTGGGCAACAAAGTGAGACTCTGTCTCAACAAAAAAAAAAATAAAAAAAAAAAAAATATTATCAGGGGAAAGTGTTCACAATATGTTATAAAGTGAAAAAAGAATCATTAGAAAGTGCTACATTGTGATTGTATATTTTGTTGAAATATTAATATATGTATACATATATGAATAGAAAAAAATTGAAAATACGTAGGCTAAAAACTGCATGTTAGCCTTGAACTGTTGGATAAATTTGTGGTTGATATTTTAAATTTTCTCCTACTTTTTAGAGTGTATATTACTTCTCTAATTTTTTTTTTACCATATAAACATTTTAGTGGAAGTATAAAATGGAAGTATAATAAAGATATATAAAAGTATATAAATCATAAATGTATAGGTTGATGGCATTCTATGATTTGAACACAACAAGTATTGAACATTCAAATTAAGAAACAGACTTTATCAACATTTCAGAAGTAACCTCCTTCCCACCCTCAATGCCTTGCCATTCACTATCCTGTAGTAATTTTATTAAGGTTTTCATCACAATCTTGTAGAGGTCTTATGTGAAGACACAGTATTATGTTAATGTACAAATCACTGAGTTCCCTTTGTGGTTATTATAATACACATGGAGTACACAATGTTTTAAGTAGTTAATTGAATAGGAATTTGTGAATGTACTTTGTAAAATCTAAAATACATCATACAAATACAAATGTTAGTAATTATTATTTTTAATTTCTCTGACCTGGTGATCAAAGCCCTTTAACCCATTAACTGTCTTTACTTATATTAATAATTTCCTTTCTCTCTCTCTCTCTCTCTCTCTTTCTTTCTTTTTCTTCTTTTCCTTCTCTTCCATCTTGTTCACTGACATGTACTTTACATAATCGTATGTTGTTGTATGGCTCACAGAGTCTAACAGAATGTAATTCAAGGTTTCTCATGTGATGGTTTTTCCCTGTTCCAACACAGTGACTACATTTGGTCATTTTTGTCCAAGTGGTTGGCTGGCCTGGAAGGATTACAGTTTAGTTTGGATGCTCTTTTATTAAAGAATCTGTGCTTGTCAGCTTCCCAAACCGGTCAAGTCGGAGACCAAATCCCCATAAGACTATGCACACATGCAAATGATATTCGTAAAGGCTCTCAGAGTTAATGGATGTGAAATCCATAACAACCTCTCTGCTGGGGAAGTAGCCTTCTGGATGGATGTCAGTTTTAACCCAGTAATTACTTCCCCAGATTTCTCCCTATTTCTTTAAAAGCAGAGTACTTTCAAAACTGGACAACCACTGTACGTTATTTCAAATCATGGATCTCGAACTATGAATTAATAAAGGACAACTAAATTAAATTATGCCAATTTTGAATATATATTAAATTATTATATATGGTAAACATGAAAAGAAGTTAATTATAGGCCTGTTTAAGATACTGACCAATAGCTAAACAAGTGCATTTTTAAAATTTCCCTCTTTAATGAAAAAGTTTGTTTTAACTGACAAGGTATGGAAACATTGTGTCAAAGAAGAGAACCTTTACAGAACTTGGGGGGCTCTAAAAAGGATGAAGTAACTCTGCATATACTGATATGAAACATCTTCACAATATATTACTATTTAAAAGATTGGCATAGATTTGATATGCTACCTTTGATGTACAGAAAGGGCATATAGATATAGATATAGATAGATAGACTTATATATGTATAATGTATGTTTTGAAGACAATTCAGGAACTTGGAAAGAATGGCTATGGATAGGAAGCAGATTTACTTTTTAACCATATGATTGTTCTCTATATTTTATGCCAGGTATATTCATTACTTGTATAAAAAAAATCTTGAAAAAAAAAAGAAAACATAATACTCCATACTCAACAACTTAGGACTCCAAGAACAAAACCAAACCTTTAACCCCTTGATTCCAATATTAAACCTTGTTTCCTAATGCAATTGTCTTCTTTCTATTTCATCACATTGCTACTTGGGGCCACAGGTCTTTCATAAACCATGTTAATTGGTTTCTTCCCTAGTGTTTTTTTAATACACTGTAATTAGTGACTATGACCAATGACTTGGGTTGTAGGGATGATAGACTCAAGTACGTGGAAAGGCAATGGGCCTTATTAATGAAGGAGCTTTGGACTCACAATAGGTCTTTGTTTTGTCCAAATTGATGTCAGAACTCATATACAAGGTCAATAAATCAATCACCTAATCAGTTTATGATATTTTCCATGCACATTAATTGCACAAAGAAATGGTTGGTATTTCCATTCCCTGTGGGCTTTGTTCTGGATTATTTCATGGTGAAAACTTTGGTATTATTTTTTCATGCTTGATATTCTGCCTTATAAGAGTTCTCATGTCAAACAATCAAACTCACTTCTGGCAAACAGTTTATTTACTATTTTTAGATTAGTTATATATAAGCTAGAGAAGATTCAATAAAATATAAATTAACTAAAACAAAAAAAATTAAAATTTAAGTTTCTGTCTTCCCACTTGATTACTCTTGTGAATCTTATTTTCTATGTGAGTGAGACCCCTTTTTTACCTGGTTTCTCATCCAGCTCTTAGCTTTATATCAATTCCATAGAGCCTTTAAACTGCTCTTGTAGCACTGTTAACTCTCAAACTCCCCAATTTTCTCTTGTTTCTGCTTCCTCAGTCACCCAAATTTATGCAATAAACCTTTGCCTCTCCTCTTGGCTGTATGAGCTAATGAAGAAAATCACAAAAGCTTCGGGACTGTTTCCAGGATAATTACGTGGTCTAAACCGGAAAGTGATTACCAACAGCAGAGAGCACGTGGGGGGCACCTTTATAAGGAAGACATACAAGAAGCTTGAAGGCTGGCTTGATGTATTTAATAAAATGTAATTAAATATTCAGGCCATCAGAAATATCACAAATTTTTAGTAGCTTGGCTTGATAATACAAATCACAAAGAGCCAGGCTTGAAAAAAGTTCAACACTTAAAAAATTTGGAGAGAATTTTTACTTCTGGGAAAGATGTAGCAGCTAATGTCAGACCGATGTTTCCATTAAAACAAGAAAAACTAAATAAATTCATAAATCATTTTCCACAGGGAGCTTTGCAAGGAATGAACACTAAATGAAATAATGTTCCAGAGGGTGAAGAACTTTCTGTGCTGCTGTGGTTCCCAACCTCCCACCCTGCTCCCCCTGTTCCAGGGGTCATTTGCTGATTCTGTGGGCAAGCTAATGATTGGGCTTAGTCCTGACAGAAAACTTCTGATGGGGGAAGAAGAAGCTAAGGTAGTAATTTTAATGGTCATGTTAAGATAGAATGACAATTTGGAAACTTGAGGCTAATATTATCCATGGGGCATTTGCTGACTCTGAGGTGCTGCAGAAGGCTAGGGAGTTGGGACTAGACTTCTAAAAAGGCAGAGTAAAATCTCTGGAAATTTTACATAGTATAGGAAGCCAAACCTTCCATAGCAGGAGGAGGACAGCCCAAATCTCACTGCCAATCTCCACCTCAAGATATTTGCCAGATTTTGAAGCTATATTGGCAAGAAGTTGGAAAGCTGGCCTGGATATCTTTGATATTCAGAGCTCAATCTTCTGCAGATGTTCAAGATTAATGAGGTAGATACCTGCCAATTTCTTTTTCTATAGCAGAAGAGGTATATGCTAGAACAACAGGGTTGACCCAGAAGTCAATAGATCCAAACTGGCCGGGCGCGGTGGCTCACGCCTGTAATCCTAGCACTCTGGGAGGCCGAGGCGGATGGATCGCTCAAGGTCAGGAGTTCGAGACCAGCCTGAGCAAGAGCGAGACCCCGTCTCTACTAAAAATAGAAAGAAATTATATGGACAACTAAAAATATATATAGAAAAATTAGCCGGGCATAGTGGCGCATGCCTGTAGTCCCAGCTACTAGGGAGGCTGAGGCAGTAGGATCGCTTAAGCCGAGGAGTCTGAGGTTGCTGTGAGCTAAGCTGATGCCACGGCACTCACTCTAACCTGGGCAACAAAGTGAGACTCTGTCTCAAAAAAAAAAAAGAATAGATCCAAACTAAATCTCTAAGGCAATCCAGAGCCAGTTTATGCTCAGATTTAATTGTTATGATCAGCAACTCAGATTATTGCCTAACAGAGGAAAGGGGAAACCATCTGGTGGAAGGTAACATCATCTGGAGTCTTATGTACACAGTGTTTGTCCTGTGATAAAACATTTATAACAATCAGATAGTTGCAAAAATGTGACTACCCATGAAAAGGAAAAATAACCAACAATAAAGGCACAGGTAATCAAGATGTAGTTAGCAGTCAATGATATTGAAATAACTATTAAAGAAATATGTTTCTGTAAACTTAGAGCCTATTAACAAATCAGAAGATAAAAGAATAAGAGGCAAAATACACTCTGATTTCCCTTCCTCTTATGTGGCAATCTGAATGTGGGGGAATAACTGAGGCAGATGATTCTGTTACCTGTTGTTTGTTTGAAGAGAACAGAAGAAAGTACAAATAGATAACTTGGGTAAGAAAACATTTTGCTCAGCAGAAGTGAATAGAATGCATATTTTTAAGGTCTAGTTAGTTTTAAAAATGTACATGTAAGATTGTGACAAAGAATTTTTATTGATTTTTTTTCTGTATTATTTAATGGGTGAAGCCTTTAGACTTTTTCTGTTAGTTATAATAGTAAAACCAAAAATACATACCACTTGAAAACTTTCAGTGATTATTTGCCTTGGATTAGCCAAACCATATGGAATAACAGTTCTCTTCAAAAACAATGTGCAGCTTATTTTGAAGAAATGTGGTTATCATTAATGTTACTTTTTATTTTTCTCCAATCTTCTATCTGGTTCAAGTACTGAATTTTAAATTTTTGTTTGGTAAGTTTATTGCAAATGTGCCAAAATTTGACATCTGCAATTTTTAGTATATGCTATGTTAAGAAAAACAACGTGTTCTTTTAATTAGGTATGATTTCAGACCCATAAACAAAGTAATGAAGCAAATTTTTCCTTTTGCTTCCCAGGAATGGATGTTCAACTAGACCAGTAGTTCTCCCAAAGGTTAGCATATTTGAATTGAGATTCACTTGGGGAATTTCTATAAGTTATAAATCCTTCTTTTCTCCCCTCAGTACTTTTTCCAGCTTCCTTCCAGACATTTTGCTGTACCTTATGTTAAGAACTATTGCCAGGCATTATGCTACGTTCTGGAGGTACATTACTCTTGCCTTCAAAGACTTCTAGTTTTCAATTCCAACAAGAATATCAATAATATAATACCGTGGGATGAGTGCTCTTATTGACAAAATGAACTTTATGGAGCCAGAATCTAAAACAAACTTATGGGTTAAGGAAAACTTTAAGAAGTGACCTCTGAGTTGAGGGTTGAAAGATGAGTAGAAGTTTACTGGATATAAAAAAGGGTTTTATGTGTTAGGGTGTATGTATTTAGTAGTGTGGTTTGAGACTTAAAATTATTGCAGAGAACATTCTAAGCCACTGTGTATTCTGAGAGTATGCAAAAGTATGAAGGGACGAGGGTCAGAATACATTGAGTATTTTACTGTAATTTTTGGAAACGGTGCATGATGAATGAAGTGGAAGAAGATATTCAGGAGGTAGGGGCTGACTATGAAGAGCTAAAGGAAGGAATTCACCCTTTATCCTGAAAACTGTGGGATGACTTTAAAGAATAGTGATACATAATCATAGTTGTGATTTTGAATGATTACTGATAATGGACAAGCAAGAGGCTAGAGGAAGTGAGACTGATGTAGTGTCAATCCAGTTGTGCTGCTGTAACAAAATACCTGAGAATGAGTAACTCACAGAGAAAATAAATTTATTTTTTCACATTTTGGAGCCTCAGAAGTCCAGGATCAAGATGCTGGCAAGTTTGATTGTCTGGTGAGGGCTGCTCTCTGCTTCCATGGTGCCTTGTTGCTGTGTCCTCACATGGCAGATATAACCCATGGAAAAAAATAAACAAAAAACCCCCAAACAAGATAGAGCTTGTTTGTATTGAGTTCCCAGTCCTAATTTCTAAGTTCTTAGTCTATGGCTCTTTCTGGAAATTGGTCAGCCATTTGAATATATTTACTAGTATATAAACTAATACTTTTATTATTTTGCCCAATTTATAATGAGTTGATTTTCTGTTGTTTGCAAGATGTTGGATCCTAACTAATAAACAAACACATGAAGAAATGTAGCTAAAAAATGCCATATGCCATATCTAATTAGATGATGTGAGAGCATAACATTTAAATTATTTTTTTCTGTCTCCTATTTGTAATGACTCATAAAGTTGAGAGAAATGGCACACCACATTAAATTGAGTATCATTCTGAATTCTCTTTTCATGCATTTTTGTATGCTCCGTGCACAGATCTGACAAATATCTATTATTATGCTTAAGAATAAATAACAATTGTAGTATTTGAAGAATAAAACTCTACAGGTTTATCACTTTTCAGTGGCTTGTATTTGTAATTTGGCCTATGTGAGTGGGATCAGTTTCATGATGGGGCCGTCATTTTGCCAAATGCAAAAATAGTTCATTAACAACACATGATTAAGAGCCAAGTAATCCTTCAGAACTACAAAATGGAAAAAAAAGATCTGTGGTGATTTTAAGGTAACATTTCTCTCTGAAGGAAAGAAAAAGGACATTTGGAGTTCTCAGAACTGTGTTCAACTTAATAGTTATTATGAGCTTTCTCACTCTACCAGTATGAAGAATGAGCAGGAAAACTCGGAGCAGGAAGTGACATGTTTGTACATGAAGAGGCCTGATATAGTCAGAGTCTAACAATAGTTGGCTAACATCGAGAGACTTTGAGGGAGAACTTTAATAAAACTTGTAAACTCTTAGGCATTTTCCTGTGAGTAATAACCACCAACAGATGTGTACCAGATGAACAACAGCTTGAGAAGATGCTCAGGCCATTTTCCCTCCAAACTGGTTGTTTACAGCCTTATTGTCTAGGAGTGATAATTACAGATGGAGAGAACTTGAACTACTTACAACTGGAAGTTCTACTATTTTGATTCAGTAGAAATACTTGAAAAACATTCAATTAAATTTTTGGATGAATTTATTGCATTCACTAAATATAATCTGTATGAAACACACTATTAGGAGTCATGAGATACAAAGATGTAAAGAAAATGTGGCACTTTATCTGAGCCTAAAGTTTTGTAGGAAAGATGACATGACTATATAGCTTTATGTTAGCTTTATTTCAGGAAAGAGGCAAGGTTAGTCATAATTTGTAACAAAAGAGAGGTTCCACCAAAGCACTATATGAGGTCAGAAGAGGAGGGGGTGGTTGACTGGGCACATCAAGATGGGTGCCATGGACAATGTGGGGTTTGAGCTGAGCCTTCAACATGAAGAGGTAACATGGTAAATGTCATACCAGGCAACTCTAGGAAATCAGTAGTAATATTAATTCAGTCTTGCTTGGTATATAGAGTATTTGTCAAGTCTTACTTTGAGTGAGTTTAGGTTAATATATTGATTTTTGAAGGGCATCTTGTGTGCCTGCATAGAAGTTTAGAGTTTCTTCTATAGTTAAGTCTTCAAAGTCACTGAGCAATAGAGTGACATTATCAGAGCTGGGTTTTAGGAATATAGCTGAGCTGAATTTTAATAAAATAAGACCAAGAGACACTATAATTAGGAAGCCCAATTGGAAGACTGTTGCTAGAGTCCAGCAAATAAGTCATAAGACTCCAAAGGATAGTAATGGGAGCAAAGGCCAGCTTCAGGGGAAACTGAGGAAAGGGAGTCAGCACACTAGAGGAGAGGGCCAGAAATTAGACTTCCTGTTAAGACAGTCTAGAAGTCTGTATGTCTACACCCTTATGTTAATGGTACCACAGACATTTTGTCCACATTTTTACTAAGAAATAACATTAGGAAGAGAATAGTTTTAAAACAGGAAAAAAAATAATGATAAAAGCCAAAATTTACTTACTAAATTTAGGCAACTTAAAAATATAGTATTTTTGTCTTTTGACATTAGTAATTTCCCCATTGTATTATATGTCTAAGTGTGGCATTAGGAACCTGAAGATAAAACTTGAACTCTTTTTGAAGAAAAAGCAACGTATAAGCCATCATGATATGGCTAATCAAGATATTCACTTATAAGGTGTTATTTATGTGAGATTAAAACTAAAGACATACTTAATGTGATGAAATTCTTGAAGGTTGGTTCTCTTAGCTTTACTTTACACAGAAATTAAACAATTTGAACATATTAAGGAGCTGATTCTTCTGGCTAAGAAAAGATTCTTCTGGCAACAAATGACATTAGTCAGTGTTTGTCACAGGATTACCTTTGTCCAAATGTTTTCGGACTGTTTCTTATTAGAAACCACATATCAGTACATAATAGTTATATCTACTGTGAGTCCATGCTGCTGTGCAGGGCACCATCAATGTCATAGCAAAGTCCCTGGCTTCTGACAACTCGTGTGTTACATAAAAATAAAACTCATATGCTTTTAAGAGTAAGATAAATAAATATTTAAATTTTATCTTTATATTTACATTGTATTAATACTATCATTTTCAAAGTAGTGTCTTCAAATAAAAAGTAGATAATGTTCTATAAAGTATTTTTCCTTGACAATCATGATCCAACCTTTTATCACATAATTAGTGACATCTCCTGGGCAGAAGGAGGTCTCTGAGACCTGAGAACGCTCCTTCCACCCACTGGCTAACTTCTGTTGTCAGAATTTGGTCCCTTTTGCTCAAAGCATTAATTTTAAAGAATAGTCTAGAATATTATTAATGAGCTCAGACTTTAAAGCCATACTATGCAGATTCAAGTTCTAGTAATATTTCTGCTCCTTGCTAACCTGGGCAAGTCATTTAAACTGTCTGTGACACAGTTTCCCCTTCTCTAAAATACAGATGAAAATCATCCTTACCGTCTAGAATTGTCATGAGAATTCATACAAAGTGCTTCATAGGTTTCATCATATAATATCTGCCCAACAGATGTTACCTGTATTTGTAAGCATTCTTACTATTGTTAGGACATCTGATTCCACTGGAAATGTTAGATGGTCTGGGTGGGGTTTGATTACGAGTATGAAAAGGAAAACCACAGGAATGCTATTTCCCAGTGTGAGTTCATTGAACAAGAACAAACAAAAAACACAAAGAAACAAACAAAAGCAAAAATAAACCCCCAAACCCCAAGTGATACACAAGAAAAATGGGAGCGCACGTTAAAACAAAGGAAAAGGATGATCACCTGACAGTGGAGGAGGCAGTGAGTAAATGACCTGGAAACCAGAAGAATAAAACAAAGGATTTGTTCAGGGTAAATGTTCATGGCATTTTAGGAAACTAGATAGGCATTGACCATGTTAAGTGTTGGAAAGAGGAACTGGAACTCTCATATACTTCTGGTGGGAATGCAAATAGTAGAATACTTTGGAGTATGGTTGGGTAGTTTCCTAAAATACTTATCATATACCTTTTCTGTGATCCAGCCATTCCACTGCAACATGTTAATCCAAGAGAAAGGAAAGCCGGACAGAAAAGAAGCCATGCATGCTGTGTGATTCAATTTGTAGAAAAGTTAGAAATGTGGTTATCTGTAGTGATGCAAAGACCATTGGTTGCCTGGAGCTGAGGCAAGCAGGCGCGGTAAGGTAGGAATTAAAAGGGGCATGAGGAAACTTTTGGGGCTGATGGATATATTCACAATTTTAAGTGTGGTGTTGGTTTTCACAAGTTTATTATATGTCAAAACTTATCAAATTGTACACTTAAATATTTACAGTTCATTTTAATCCAAATATACTTATTTAAAGCTGTTTAAAAAAGAAAACAAAATGAAAATTTTAGTGTTTATAAGAATCATGGAGAAAGTTTTTCCAAAAGATTCTTTATCTAAGTCTTGGGTGAACCCCAAGGTCTTCATTTAAAAATAAACCCTCCTGGTTGATGCTGATCCAGAATGTCAGAGCCCTAACCTTGAGAAATAATGCTTTCTGTAGATTCCTGCTAAGACCACAATCCTCAATTCCATGAACCCAAACCAAAAGTTATATGCCACTTACACAGAGAAAAAGAGCTAAAATCAGATACAAAGACTCAGCACAATTGCAACAAATTTGTTTGCTATGCCCAAGTTTGTACTTGTTAAGTAATGGCATTTAGCAAGTTGATCAATGGTGTGATTTAAGTGTACAAGGCAAAGGAAGAAAGAAAATTTATGTAAACTTTTTGAGCCTCTCTTTTTTTATGCAAAGTCTCTTCATAATTTTTAAAGGATTAATATGTGTAAAAGTACATACAACGATGCCCCTTCAACTTTTAGGAAGTGAGTAGGATTGATATTTATTTTTAAAAGTCCTGATTTAAAGGTTTTAAATTGTTTTTCTTTTCTTTTATTTTTAATTTTGCCTTTTTATTTTTATTATTGCTAAATTTATTTCTATTTTGTTAGTAGTTCCTCTTTAAATTTTGTGAGCACATTTACATGTGTCGTCACTTGAAAGACTGTCTTTTACCAGAAAGAGAGGCTAGATTTACATATGTGTTTAAGCCAGTGTTGATTTGTTTTTTTCCTCTGTGGTCACAGAGAAGGGCCTTTAAGTCAGCAGGTTTTTTTTTTTTTTTTTTTTTTCAGCTCATTATGGGGATACAAAAGTTCAGGTTATATATATTGCCCATGCCTCCCCATCCTCCCCCCCAGTCTGAGCTTCAAGTCAGCAGTCTTTAAAAAGACCTCAACACCAATCTACTGTCCCAGATTACCATGTTCAAAGTCCAACTTTGGAACATCTGCCTCATTATCAAATGAAAATCCTGAAGGGGTCTAAATGAATGAACCCATCTATTGTTCTTTCTATGCAATTAACTGGTAATCTCCTAGGGCATCCTGAACAACAGGCTACCTGTTTGAAATAGCCAACTATGGTGATGATATTTTAGTCTGTTCTACCAGTGCCACCATACCTAACCACTTCTTCTTTTTTTGTTATTTTAGAATATTAAGGGAGTACAAATGTTTTTGTTACATGAATCGCTTTTGTAATGCTTGAGTCATGGCTATAAGTGTGCCTTTCAGCCATAACCACCTCTTCTGAATCATTTTGGGAGGATCACAACCACACCCTTTCCAGCTGAGATTCTCTACATGGGTACCAAGTTGGTAGGATATTTTCTTTTCTGGCAGGGACCCTAACTGGTTGAAATAAATCTCACCACTCTCTGAGACTAGAAAGCATTCTGGAAAACCAAAGCTATAGAGCACATCAGTAAATGATACTCAGAATTTTATATCTCACTTCCTCACCCTAATTGTTCCTCAAACAAAGAATCTTTCAGCTACCCAAGAAGATTTATAGGTTCTTTAGTGCTGAGCCCAATTTTCTCTGCTCCAAGCTGGACATCTATGGACATCTGGATATCCTGGTGCCTTCAGGGTGGCTTTCCTCAGTTGTACAGTCTCCCAATGACTGCCCTCCAATCCATGGTATAATGTTGTTGCCACTCAGTATGGATTCCATTTCCTAAATGCTCTCATTTCAACCAGTCTAAGCTAAGGATAACAGTTATTGAGATCTGTATAGATCAAATCAAAATCTTTGTCATTCTCAGCAAGCAAGTATTTTCCTCCTTTCCTTTGCCATGCAATGGGCTCTGTTGCTTCATCTTAGCTGAGGGCATCTCTGTGGCTCCCCCATTGCCTAGCCCAGGAATAATAAACTGATGCATTCATGCTTGAGGAGTGCTGTTTATTCTTTGATTATAGCTTATGGTGTATTATGGATAACTGGTTTTCTCTTTAGCTTTTGAGGACTATAACTGTGTCTGATTCATCTCTTGAATCTTCACAACTCAGCATAGTCTTGGGGTTAAATTAGGTGTTTATTTGATATTTTATAATTGCTTCATTATCTAATGATTCTTTACGTAACATAACAGTTAGAAAAATTCAAGAAACACTGATTTCATTCAATTTCCTTTAATGAGTAATTGTTACAATAAGAGGTATAAAGTCCTGTTCCCAAGTCCAAACCACTTTTTAACTTAAATCTTGAGTTTTCTGAATTACTCACCATGAAGTAATTCTCTTTATACCTGAAAAATGGTTTTATTGAAATGTTTGAGATTAAAAAAAAATGTATTGCAAGACGCATATGACAAACATTTCAAGAGTACAAAATTAGTTGTAAAAGTAACATAATTTACCAGTAAACCCACATTGTCTAGAAATGTGCAAAGCCTTTTGATGTAAAAGGTTTTGTTTGTTTGTTTTATACTGAGCACCCATTTTTATTATAACTTAGCTTCCAGGGGAGAGGTAACTGCTTACATGCATTTTATTTATCCATTACATACATTCAAGGCTCAATCCTTTCAATGAGATAACAGTTCACCACTCTTAGATTTGTATCGTAATAAATCTGGTGACAAGGATTTTTTTTTGAAGGAGTCCAAAGTTAGCCAGAACTTTTAATATCAAGATGAAAAAGCCTACAAGGTGATATGATTCCGTCAGTTCCTATCCCACAGGAGGCTAGCCCCACAATTTTCCTCATGTCTCTCATTCAGAAAAAAAAATATTAAATTCGTGTTCAGAATTGTTCGATGATTTCTTTCTTGTGCTGATGTTTCACCAGTTCCTGATGTCTACGTGGCTCTCATAATTTTCTTTTAGGTCAGGTTATTGACTTCGGGTTGTTTAAACTTTGCAGTCTGGTTTTTGGATTTTCACTGAGAACGACTGTCCCTTGCTCGTCTTCTAGATCCTAATTGGGAAGAAAGAAGAAAGTATAGATTGTGAATGTAATGAAACTTTAGAGTTTAAAAATATGATATTCTGTGTATACCTATCAAAGGCTATAATTTCTTATTGTAATAAACTTTAGGTAATGTTTTCTTAATAATATCCTTAGTTTATCTCAATGAAACCAAGATTATTTTTTGATCAAAGGTATACGAAAACAAAAATTTGAAATTTGATGATTTTAATTTTTTAGAAAATTTGGATGGATTTCAATGTTTACAAGAAATCCTTGATAAGTCCTTCAGTTAAAAAATATTTGCATAATTGATCCTTTACTTTCAAAGATCTATACATTGAATTGGCTTAAAATTAGATAGGCTTATAGTACATTGACAAGCCTTACAACTTCTTTTGACTGTTAGTATTTAATTATCTCAGAAATCCAAATTTGTAATTCCAAGCTTGTAATTCACTCTAGCTTCCATGAGGGAAGTCTTTGCACTTTCAATGTATCAGAATGTAAGATAACTAAATGGAGGAATTAGAAAGTGCACATAGTGTAGTTATGAAGAAAATTGTAGTTCATATGTAATATATAATACATGTAATCTACACACTTATATAAGAATTTATGAATAGTTATACAGTTTTCTGTATGTGTACAATTCTTATTTACTTACCTCTCAAACTGTAGCCTCATCTCACATAATAACGTTTTTAAGGTTTTAGGTCTGCCTACAACCTGTATTTGTTTGGCTCTGGTATTCAAACATTTCTTTTTGACTTAACTCTTATAGACACAAAATAGTTTATGTACACTTAACTTGTATACACTCAATTTTGATATAAATGTATGGACTACACACTTGAGTCTACCTCAATGGTTCAATATGCCTTGCAGTTTACATGAATTTCCTTGCATTTCCTTTAATATTTGTTATTCTTAAATTCTGTTAATAGTGCAGAACATGAGCAATTTATTTTCTGATTCTTATCATCTATATCCTCTGTATCAAAACTGTCTAACTTTTCTTTCTGACAGACAACAAAATTCAAAGTAAAATGTATGAAAGTACTTTCCTCTTCTTTGATTTCTCTTAACATAACAAAATGTGCCATATACACACATTTCTATTGTCAATACACTTACCTTGAACTCTTTTGTTGGTTTGTATCTTCCTCACAGGTGTGTCTAAAATTAAATTGTTGTAGTTAGAAATACTTTTCAATTATGGCTAAAATCAGACAGGAGACACAGGTAAGGAGAAAAGTGTAGAGTTTTAAATAGGTGTCACTTAAACATGTAGTTTTTTTTTTTTTTGAATAGTAAATTTTATGATCCTTAGAGTTTCGTATTGACAACAGACAAACAATTAGACATTTGTTTTCCATACATCATAATGAATGTTTCCTAATTGCAAAACACATTATTTCATTATGGCTTTTGGACGCCCACATAATGTGCCATTTTTGCACAGAGCAAATGACTTATATAACTTTTTTCACCTTTTTGTGAAAAGCATTACTTTATGATGATAGGGATATTTAACATTATAGAGTTTAAGACAAGTGCCTTCCCAGAGATAGCAACCCATCTTCGCAGACATCCCTATTTGTAATGTATGCCTCTGCAAAATTTTCACTATAGATCAATTTGTGATGGCTTCATTGTAAATGAGGTCAACAAAATAGCATTGACCTGATGACTCTAGAAATATAATTATAAGCAATTCAGGAAAAGTCCAGTTCAGTGTCAATCCTATAAGACCCTTTAAAAATTAACTAGTTAAAAATAATAAAAGCTTTCACATTTAAGGACAGCAAGGGTTTCATAACTATGTAGTTTTGTGTTGTTATAGTTGTAACATTTTCTCAATTCCCTTCTTTTTCTTTTAACTCACTGACAAGATTACCTGGTAGGCCTAAATTCACATTTTCACTCAGTTTTGGAGCATTTAAGATCAAAGAGTAAATGTTATCCTACAACAGCTTCATTTTTCTACTTAACCTTTTTAAGCTTTATTCCCCAAATTTTCACTGCTTGTTTTTTTATATATCATCTACACTCAGCAATGAAGTCAAAAATTTTCTATTATATGCAATATTTTCAATTCTCTGAAATCCCATAAAAAGTAAGCAATGAAACTATCATCATGAATAGTTTTGGCTATTTGAAACCAAATAATTTTTTAAAAAGAAATAACATTTAAAAATTTTATAAATTCCATTTCTGCCTACTTAGCACATTATCAACATGTCTTTTTCTCCCCAGAATATAAGGTATATAACCATTTATCACATATTGTTAATACTACAGTAAAATGTAGCACTACAGAAAATCTTACTAGATTGCATAATGGGGGGAAGTCTGTGTAAGAGCAAAGTCTGACTTCTGACATATTCTCAAATAGATATATTTTTCTTAACTTCAGGTTTATGTGGTAACAAAATATTGGCTTATAAAAGATTGCCAAGAGAAGATGGAGCTAACCTTTAATTAGTAAGTAAGAGCATTGTTTATAATAGATCTCTTACATTTCAAATAGTAAATTATTGTACAGTTTGAAAGTGGACTGAGGCAAGGTTTATTTGTTTGCTCAAGCCTGTAATCCCAGCACTCTGGGAGGCCAAGGCAGGAGGATCGCTTGAGGTCAGGAGTTCAAGACCAGCCTGAGCAAGAGTGAGACCCTGTCCTTACTTAATATAGAAAAATTAGCCAGGCATCTTAGTGGGCTCCTGTTGTCTCAGCTGCTCAGGAGGCTGAGGCAGGAGAATTGCTAGAGCCCAGGAGTTTGAGGTTGCTGTGAGCTATGATGACACCACTGCACTGTAGCCAGGGTGACAGAGGGAGACTCTGTCTCAAAAAAATAAAATTGAACAAATAAATAAGGATCATAGAACTATTTGCAAAATTACCTTTTAAAACAAGCAAGTGTACTCAAATTTCCTTTCATAAATTTATTAGCATCCACTTAATGAGGTTTTGCTAATTTATTACTGTTTTGCTATGATAATATTCCAGAATAAAAAACGTTCATTTTGGCAAACAAATATTTTAAAAGAAAAGCTTAATTAAAGTGCAGAAATCAGGTGTGCTCCCAGCAGCTCTCTGCTATCTCAAAATGAAAGAGAGTTGTATTCATGGTTAGAACAGCAAAATGTGGGAAGATAAACCTGAATAATTTGGCACAAATGTCCCCTCTCTGCCTAAATAAAGTACGCAAAGTGCTTCAGCTCAATTATTTGGAAGTTTCGTTTGTTTGGCTGTTTTTTTTTTTTTTTTTTTTTTTGCATTTTTACATGGCTATGACTTTAGAAATTTAAAGTGGGGGGTATTATATTACTTTGTTGACCATGTTAATATTAATTGATAACAATAGTGATAGTAACATTCACTGACAGCTTACTATGTGTTGACCATCGTTCCAAGAGCTTTTCAGATGTTCACTTATTTAGATGTAGGTAACATTACTATCTGCATTTTTCAGATGAAGGAAATAAGGCAGAAAAGAGTCAACTAACTTAGATTTAAGTCAGAGCTCAGCCTGGAGGTGGACCTACAACCTGATCCACTATTCTTTACATAGGCTGTAAATTTTAACATATTATATTGGCAGATCTGCAAAACCTTCCAAAATGGCTTTTTTTTTTTTTTGTTCTTTCTTTCTCCATAGCCTGTTATTCTCCTTTATTTGTTTGGGTAGCTTCAGAATACAGATTTCTACATAAAGTAAGCATGAAAAATTCTATGAATTTTGTGAGAACATTTTTCAGTTAAGGGCTTGTAAGTATTTCAGTGACAAATCACAATACCAGTACTGAAAAGTCCACTTAGTCATGTTAATAGTCAGGACTCAAGTGATTGGGAAATACACTCATATCATCAAAATGTACTACCTGCACCACAGTATTTACAATGTGAGCAGTTCAGATAGAAAACTCAGTTTCAGATAGAACTTATCAAAATGAAGACCATGGTTTAGGTATGTATTAATTAGCCAGACTCTGATAAAAACAAAAAAAGATCCTGCGTAATGTAATTTATACCACCTTCTTTGTAAATCAATGTCTCTTAGGATCTAGACAAAGGGATACTTGTGACTCAGTGATGACCTGTGGTTTTAAATGGGTAAAAAAGAAAATTAGCATTTTCTTTCCAATGAATGCTGATACTAGTAACTCTACGGTGTATACTGTCTTTCCTATGTAAAGCAAAACCTTGGAAATGTTTCAAGAAAGACTTATGATGTGGCATTGTAAAAACTGATGCCTTATAGATATGTAGAGAGATCTACACTGGGCACAAAGGAATCAACCTGAGATGAACAGAAATAAGGGTTAATAAAGGAGTCCATTAACTAAAAACTGAATATCATATTCTAACTTGTAGCAATCATATCTTTTCTTGGCTGAAGCAATTCTTTAATACTTAGCTGCATTGTTTACAATAACTCACTAAAAGGGGCTTATTAAAATGGAAAAAAACATACTTACCTGAAGTTTGAACCTAAATGAATTAAAGCAATATAAACAAGTGCAACTACTAATTTATTCATTCTCTAAAAAGCACTGCCATTCTACAAAGCTGCTTACTATGGCAAAGACTTCAAAAAAAGAATTCAATTTAATCTTCATAGTGTGTTTGTCTTTTCCCTCAGATCCTTAGATGTTTTCCTAGCAGATAGTTAAACATTTGGGGGGGAGGGTAGATATTGAATGAATTCTGGATTAGATCTTACATGAATCTGTGGTTACATTATGCCTTGGGCATGCCATGTATTCTTTGTGTTCTGAAAGGAAATCTTGTATTTTTAGACATATTTTTTTCTAGTGAGGGAAAATTCAATCATTGTTTAAATAAAAAATATATTTTTAATATCACTGACAGGTCTCCAAATACTATGTAAGAGATTTTATGTATATTAAAATACAGAATATAGAAACAATAGTTGCCAAAAATACACAGGTCTCAAGAAAATTTACATTTTCTCAGACACAGCAATGCAATTTTCAAAATTATAAGTAGAAAAGCCACCTGGACTGTATTTTGGATAAATACCACACTTCCATTGTGTTTCTGAATTCATAGTATATTTCAAAGAGCATATTTGAGTTTTCTAAATAATTTAAATACTTGTTTCTCTAAGATATTTTTTCAGCTTAATACTTTCATTGTTAACAAAATCAACTAGAAATCCATTTATTCAAATGCCAATGATCCAAATTATATTTTATCAACATTTAGTATTTCTTTGAATAATTACCATTTAGAGTTTGTGTAAGATTTTGAATTCTTTTTTTCTTTGCTTTTGAAAGTAAGTCTATTTAATGCCATAGACAGAGAACATTCCATAAAAGATTAAGATTAATTTTATATGCAAAACAATTTACATCTCCAGGTATAGATTATCACTCAAACTGTTAGAAGAAACAAATACTCATTCCCAAGAATGTAGTTTTGGAAAAGAAAGTTACTAAATGCACTGTTTTTGGGGATATCTGTGCACTTCCAGAATCCAAAAACATGCCTTTATTGTTGTTATGGGGGCAGTGAATACATTTTTTAAAAATATAAAATGTATGTCAAATTTAGGCTTGTTTAACAACTAGAAATTTAAACATTATTCCCCTGTCACATACTTAAAATAGCTTTACAATTATCTGAATCAAAGCAAAAAAAGTATTCATTGCTCCCCAAGCTTTATACCATAGAACTTTTTAAAGACTGTTTAAACTAGTAATCATTTCTCCATAACTGTTACTTAAACTACCATTGAACCAATCCATCTGTTAAGACAACAGCTGATGTTGTCCTTTTTTAATCTGATTAAAAGAAAAATCTGCTTGCTTAGTCTTTAAAAAGTTGAAGAACTATCACCAGAACCTGTTAAGGGGGTTAGTTGTCATCCTTTTACTAACCTCCCTGAAGCAGTCTTTTAATATCTTCATCTTCAAATAAATGACCATCACCACCTTCAATGAATTTGGTGACCTTGGTGACCTCTGAGAGGATACATGTTTATAGCAGAAATTGGTTTATATAACAAAAAAAGACAGCAGATTTGACGTGACAAATAATGGCATCTGCCCAATAATGAATTCCAGACCAACATTTAGTTCTTTCAGTTTTTAGTGTTGTTTTTTGATAGACTAATTTTCTTATAAAGCTGTTGAACATTATACTGTATAACAAAACAAATATGACTGCCCTTTATATTTCATTCCATATTTTCATGGTTTTTTAATGTTGGTATGGAACTTGAACAATAGAATGAGATAGAGTAGAAACATGTACAAGGCCTCAAAGATTATTTTAGGCTTGGATACAGAGAGCTTAGGTGAAGTTATATTCTAATTTTTCTAGACCAGCTCTCACCTTCTTGCAACAATTTCTTCAGAGTTTCGTCCGTTTCTCCACCTCCAGTAGAAATCCTAGTGTATTTTATTTCAGGACCTAAAAGAAAGACAATTTTAAAAAAGTCTAAAACAGGGGTGGGCAAACCTCTTCTGTACAGTGACAGAGAGTTAATATTTTACACTTTTGGGCCGTGTTGTCTGTGTTGCAACCGTTCAACTCTGTCACTGCGATATAAAAAGTGGCCATAGACATTATGCAAATGAATGAACATGACTGTGTTCCAATAAAACTTTATTTACATAAATAGGTTACACAGGCCATACTTGCTGACTACTTGTTTAAACAAATACTTATAGAAATAGCTGAATTTAGAATCTGAGACTAATTTGTAGGTCACAGACTAATACAAAGGTTTATTAAAATTATCAATAAATTATTTTTTACAACGTTGAATATATTTTTGGACATAGATGTATGGACCTTAAGATTAATGAAAGCTCAAAGGAGGGAATGGGGTTTTTCTTTCAGGATTCAATAGCTCATTAATAAACAGTGAAGAGGCTATGTCATATAATATGAATACATACACATAATAAAAATACATGCTTATAGATTTGTCTACAAATTTCCAATTTAGAGTAAAACATAGATTACATATTTAGAATAGCATCATTTCTGCCAGAAAAGAAATGAAGTACCTTCAGTAACCATCATGCAAATGAGTTAGTCAGGTTCGTCAATGTTTCTTATAAAGATAATTTAAGATTAACTATTTTTTGACAATCTGAGTATATATCCATGTATGGAATTAAAGACTACCTTTAATGATTCGTTCTTCCCGTGTCTCTTTTTCTGTTATTTCCACAGGTACTCCATCAATGATTTTGGTGTACTTTTTAATAATTGGCTCTGAAAGTAGGGGACAAAAATGTATTTGATTTATCCTCATACAGTGTCTATGATGGCTGCCCATAAAGTACCTAGCCATGTAACCATTCTCATTATATTAACAGTGGCTGGATATTTTCTGGACAACCCTTGTATACTTGTATCAGCTAGACATTTTAATGATCGATTATATTTCTCAAAATATTACCATTTAGGAGTAAATCATAATAATTTTTAGAACATATCTCAAATAAATTCAGATCAATAGAGGTCTATAAGATAATAGTTATGTCCTGAATCTTGGGTGAGGGGAGGGGCCAGCTGTCAAGATAACTCTTTATGTCACCCTTGTTTCCTGCCTGCAGAATGCTTATTCAGTGAGAATCCAGGGAGCTGTACATCACTGGAATAGGAATCCTGTAATAAATCTTAGTAGTGGCTTATTAGTCAGAGTCTTCTGCCATGGTTATTTTTCTTCTATGTGTGAGCCCAACATGTCCTCCGGTCTTGTCATTAGCGCTATCATTATAATCTATAATTGTCATATGCATATGCAGAAATAATGACAGTTTTTTTGGACCTAGTGACTTAATGTTTAAATTAATTCCACCTAGATCCATTAAAGGCAAACTATATTTTATTTCTGACTGGCTAATAAGGACCCATAGCTGAGAAAATTGTTTCCACAATTTACATAAAACAAAAACCAGGAGAAAATGTCAGACGTTCAATATTTCTAAGCGAATAGTATTTCAAAATAACCATAGCAATGCCAAGTAGGCACCAGGAAATACACATAACGCACCTCCATGGATCACTTCAGTTACGGTTTCACCTTCTGTAATCAGTCTGAGTTCAGGTTCACCTTCAATTTTGACCTTTGTTATTGTGGGTCCTGAGACATTATTTTAGGAGACAAATTATCATGTTAAATCAGCCCTTTAAATTTACCAGAATAGGAAATTTATTCCAACATTTGGTGTGACTCAAATGTCAAGCTAGTTTCAGGCTCTATGTATGAAATCAGTTTTAAGCATTTCCCATTGTCTTCAAATTAGACAATATTTATGAGAACAAATGACTGGGTCTATTGGTGTACTACTAAAATTACTATAACTTGCTTTAGCATTTAAACAGATGTATAAATCCATCCATTCACTGGTAGTTGTAAGGTATGATCACACAAAATATTATACGTGGCTACACTTTGTGAATCATATAGTATGTACAAATTTGAGTTGCTCTATTGATAACTGGTATAGATCTTACTTTAGCTTACTAATATTATCTATTACTCTTTCCTTATTAAAATTTTTCATTTAAGCTTTTAAAATCACTAAGTACCTTACATTTTTGATCCAGTGGGCACAGGACTGAACATAGGAAAATCCCAATTTTATACTTACCTGTAAGATGCTGAGTTTCAGGTTTTATGGGAAAATGGATTTGAGTACTTAACCTTCTATGTGAAAATGATAAGAAACTAACTAACGGTTAAACAGTCCTTCAAATGCAAAAGTTAAACAAGTGTTGCATTTGGCTTGCAAAATGATTTTGCTCCCAGAGAAAATCATTTTGAATGTTAGAAAGCTACTTACTACATTAGTTAATTTAGACTATTTTATACAGGAGTAAGAAAAATAAGATTCAGTACATTTAACTCATACTGTAATATCCTTCAATAGTCAAATGTAACTGTATTTTCTTATCTTTGAGAAAATTATTTCTCTCTCTAGAAATTGTCAATGTACATCATTACAAAAGTTAAATAGTCTTTAACAATCTAAAATGATGAAAATAAGAGCACAGTTCTTTCAAATCATAAAATATTTCATGCCATAATATTTGATCTATGAGGCCAAGAGATATTGAGTATAAAATATAAGGTCAGGTTTTTAAGGAGTAGAGAAAGTATACCTAAGGAGTTTAAGAACAAGAAATGAGCTAATAAAAATATCTAAATTGATATTTCTTTAGAATAGCCAAACTGAAATTTCAGAAACATCCTTTGTAGTTAAGCTCTATGAAGGTAGGGATTTTATAAGTTTATTTTCCCTACTTATTCCCAGCATCTAGGAGAGTACCCAGCACAATGGTTGCTTAATTATTTTTGGATTGAATTTCAGTTGATTTATTCTTAATTATGCAATTTGGTTAAGTACCTTTTATAAGGAACATCTTAAAATTGTCACTTGGAGCCTAATTTATTTAGTAAGAATTTGAAAGTCATCAATGAATGTGCAGATGTTCAAACAGTAAGAAGGGAATGCCAGTAACAATCTTAGAAGCTGGAGATAAATATTTGTTTCCTTCATAATGTGACACAGAAATAAAATTTCTGAATTTTTGAACTCAAAGGTTATTAATGAATAGGTGACATGGCCCCATTTTTCATCCACGTTCTCTTTACAGGAAGAAGACAGGTAGAATTGATATTCCACTATGCTCCTAACCAAAGAAAGTTTACTAGAATAGGATTCTCCTGACACAGATTGAGAAGATAAGTAAGTCGAATGAAGATTCTTGAAAGAAGAGAGAAGAATCTTTGAAAATAAGAACAATGGCACAAGTGAATGATTTAAGTTAAAGAAGCTGTATATAATTATAATACAAAAGTTCAGTAAATCTAATTTTTTAAAAAACATTAAAGTCAATTGTATTATCAAGGATCATTGTGTCATTTTTCATTAAAATGACACAGAAACATTTTTTCAACAAAAATTTCTGTGATTTAATTTCTTCTTAAAACACCAAATTCTCTTCATCACTGTATAAAATCAATCAAGTGACTATAAGTATACTATTTTTTAAAAGCACAGATATCAAAGAATAACTTAATTTTAGGTCTCAAGAATGAATAATAATATAGATAACTAATTAGCTAGGAAATCAACATTTACCTATGTGTCCTCAATGTGTAAATTTTAAGTCATGGCTCACTTTAAAAGGTAGACAAAAGTATTCAGGAAGTTGCCATCTCAATCCACCGAATGAGAAGAAATATCACAATCAAAGATAATCACAATAATAGTTTTCCTGAGATTTAATCAAAGATATAATCTGTTTCTTTTTTGGAAGACTGCTTCTGTCCTCCTTATGGAATAAAGAAGATAACAAGGTCTTTTCTCTTGTCAAGTCACTACATTAAGATGGTTAACCATGGAAATAAAAAATTCTTAAGGTCTGATTTCTGGAGATAATTAAAATACATGAAATGAGCGTAACGTTAAAGATGTTGAAGTTGGCAAACATAGTCAGTTGAGAGGAAAGTCACTACTTATTTAATGTTCTGGTCTGAAACATCAGAAGAGAAGTATATATGTAAAATATATAAAATACATATATATGTGCTATATCACATATCAGAATATGTTCAGGACTGGGATTAAGTAGTCTTAAGGTTGACTCACTGCACAAGCTGCTTATTTCCTCTTCTGTTTCTAATGTTTTGATTTTAAAATATATCATGTGGGGTTGTAAATTGCAAGCTTTCATCAATGTACAGCTTCTATGCTTTCTTAGGTTGCAGAATGAAAAATGCCCGCACTTTTTCAAAAGAGTTTTTTATCATAGTACAAAAGAGACAGAGATAGGAAACAAAGCAACAAAAAGAGTATTCTCTGAAGAGTCTAACTATAGCAAAAGAGTTCAGGATTTATTTGTTTGGTGGGTATCTGGGCAC
Source organism: Eulemur rufifrons (assembly GCF_041146395.1). Lineage (NCBI taxonomy): Eukaryota > Metazoa > Chordata > Mammalia > Primates > Lemuridae > Eulemur > Eulemur rufifrons. The sequence continues at coordinate 70,017,090 of NC_090986.1, read as the reverse complement.
TAGTGCTAATGCAATGTCAATTAGATTCAAATTAAATCAAGTACAAGCAAATGTACTGAAAGTATTAGGAATGCACCATCTACTTTACTAAATAATTTGCATTCCGCATTCTGCAATTACATGAGCATGCCATCGGTATAGAAATATTTAGCATGTTAGTTTCAAAAAGAATGTAGATACATTCATAGAAATCAGTATTTTTATGGATTCTTTTCTCAATGAAAGGAACCATGTATAACGTTGATTTTTACCTTCAGTTTTGATAATAGGCTGAAGACTGCCTTCAATCACTTTAATTTTTGGTTCCACAAATTTGGTTATAATTTTAGTTGCTGAAAGTATAGAAAGTGGAACATGAATGATGTTTACATAAAAACAACCTGAACAAAATGTTCCTTTTTTTTTTTTCCTCTTTGCAGGGTGCTAAGTTATCAGATATGATAATATGTTCAGGCAGTCAGATACAGGAAATATTCATGGTACATAAAATAATATCTTCTCATGTCCAGATGTTGAACTCTGAAGTCCAGTGACTTGACTTTGTTCCAGCGGAATATATACTCACTAAGTGAGGAATTCTATCTAGAAATCTACAATTTTGAACTGTACCACTAAAGCTCTTTACCTTCTTTTGTACTTCTTGAAAATATTGGCTGCATAGCAACAGAAGACAAACATGATTAATGTCATGCAATTCATAATATCTTAAATTGCATTGTTGGATTCTTTGTCAATTAAAAGAAAAAATTGAAATATTTTTCATGCATTTGACAACAGTGAAATAGAAAGGAAAAAATGGAAAATAGTTCAGAATACTTAAAAGAAAGAATAAATTTCAGCCAGCCAGACATGAGCTCTATTCAACAAACATGATATGATCAGTATTTAAGTTAGTCTAAAATGTCTTTTAAGTTGGTTATCATCATCATTTTTTAAAAAAAAATCAAGGGTATATATTTTAAATGTATGTCATCTACCCAAGTAAGATAATAGTGTGTAAAGTTGATTTAAAATAGCAGTCAACTGTTTGGTTTACTTTGGTTATACAGATTAACTGGAAATGTGTGTCTGGAGCCATACAAGCAAGATTACTTACTGGCTTTTTGTCATTTCTACTTAGAGGCCTTAAAAGATGGCTCCATTAGATAATGGGCTGCACCAAAGCTACGCACACTGTGCACTTATAACACATTGCACTGACACACATAGAGGCGAGATGTCAGCATAGCCTGGGTTTCTGTCAGTTCTCACCTGATTGTAAGATTTCTAGCTGTGTCAACTTTTTGAATTAATGTGGATCTAGGCCTTAAAAGAGACTATGTTTCCATCATATTAGATTTTGAGATCTCAAATTATGAAGCTCTAAAATGTATCAATCTGTGTGTTCAGTTACTGATTCCACAGGTGGTCTTGCCACAGAGGGACATTTCCATGAAGGTTGAATGCACAGAGGTCTCTGCTGCTGCTACCAAAGTGGGTTAATTACTTTTAGTTTAATTTTTTATGTTATTTTAAGGAACTTGAGGTTTAGGTTGTTTAGTTGGTTGGTAGTTCCATGTCAATCATGCTTTTCTGAGCACTTAAATAGTTTTGACAGATCATATCTGAAGATTAAATACTAATTTTATTCCTCTCCAGCTAAAGTGTTCTTTATTTGACAACTTATACTAAAGAGTATCCCTTCCCTCAACTATACAATTTAAAACATATGTTATTTTGGGGACAAGAATAATATGAAGCAAGAAAATTAAGGGAATTTCAGAGATAAATCAACAAAGTAACATAAAAATAGGAACTTTGGTTTAATTTTACCAAAGTTTTTACCAAAGAATTTTACCAAAGTTCTACCTTTATTTGAAAATGCTTCTTAATAACAGAATATCCATCTTGGGAGGAGTAAAAGAAGCATTGCACATTGGAATGTAAACATTAAAGCCGTTTCAAGGGCTCTGAGAAGGTAAGGAAGTCATTAGGCTTGTAGAATTTCAGAAAATGTAGTTTATACTCTGAGTGAGGATACAATTTAGTAAGGGGGAATAAAGGATTTATAATAATATTTTGGCTCAGTGTACACAAAATATTGCATTGACATATATAGAAAGTGGTGGTACTAACATGGATAAGGTTGGAAAGTTAAAGAAATGTACTGCAGATATACATATATATAATATATATTTTTGATGGAGAAAGATGACATAACACATTTGATGAATAGAGCCCATAAAGATTCTTTAATTTGTTACAAAATATATTTTAAACAAGATTATATACTTCCAGGCTGGAATTTATACCATGCTGAATCACAACTATTCCCATTAAATCTTTCAAATAGTGCTGAGCTGGCCTGATACTGAAATTGTAGATGTTGTTATATAATCGAAATCAACAAGAGCAGCAGACATTTTGTTTTGCTCCTTGCGTTGGCTTTACTCCTTTTCCATACCTACTGTACATTTTAAGGGAAATTTTCTAAATTAAATAACTTGATGCTCATGGTATAAAATAGAATAATTTTCTTGCCAGAATAAATGTGGAGATTGAAGAAATGTTTTAGCTACTGATATATTTTGAGTGTTTAAACTGCAGAGCCAAAACAAAATGAAAAGAATTTCTGCTTTGAAAGCTACAATGAAAGAAAGAAAGGAAGAAAGAAAAAAGATAAAGGAAGAAAAAGTCCCAATGAAAAAGATATGCTACGAGCTACAATTATGAGAATGAAATACTCCTTAGCATTGTTAAGTAGTAGAGGTTTAATTTTGATAATCTGGTAATGTCAGGGATAAAAGAACCTTGGAATCTCAAAACTACACATTTATCACCTGGCAGATGTTTTTGTTCCTTAGTCCAGTTTTGGATGGGGAGAATTTTTGCACCACTATCTCATAAACATTAGGATTCCTTGGCACATACTTCCCACCCTGCCCTTAAACAGCTCACGGCTTGAGGTGGAGTGAGCAAGAAGTCTTCGGCAATGTCATTTCTGTGTCCACTCATCTGAATTTTCAGGTACCCCTGGAGGGTCTTCTAGTGATCCTTCCCCTTTGTATGTCATTTTTCTTTCTGACTCTTTGCCATGGTATTATTACATTTTACTGTCTTTCTCATATTGTGTCACTCCTGTTTTTCCAATGAGTGGGGAAAGGGTTTATCAGAGTTAAATGGGATGGCCAAGCCCGAGAGGCCTCACCCAGACCTCAAGCCCTGTTTCCAGTAGAATGAGATTTGCCATCGTTTGGAATTCTAAATACCAGATTATCAATAATCTCTGTTTGTAAATACAAAGAAAATGATTGTTTTCTTTTTTCGCATCTTGCCACCTATGTGGCAAATATTCATTATGTACTTACTATAGACAGTCATGGGGATTTCTTTGAAGGTGCTACCACGAACAAACTGAAAATAAACATTTATATTTAGTAACACAGAATGTGGTAGTTGTGCTAACAAAAACTATAGCACCCCTTTAATTCTTACTAAAGTAAAAACAGTGATGTTATCATTACACTTAATAGAAATGAAGTCCTTGTATAAATCATCTTCCAATTTCTTGCTTTCAGGACAGATAGTATAAAAATCATCGACTTTTTACCCAGAGTTTAAACAATTGTAGAATAGTCCAAAGTTTAATATATTTATTAAATACTATTTCATGGTTTTTGCTACTTTGACCGTACAATGACAGAGGAGGGAAATATTCCTTTGCCTTTAATCTGAGATTGGTGATAATTTTTTATAAGTGAATTCATCTTTCTTTATATTCAGCAGTGAAGGTATTTAATGATAGAAAGATATTAATTATTTATGTATGTATTATTTTCCCAACTAGACTGTAAAATATTTGAATAAAGACCATCTCTGATTCAACTTCATGTTTTCCATAATGCTTAATGCACTGTTTGGCCCCAAGTAGCTTTTAACAAATATTTGCTAAACAAAAACCATGAAGAAATGTTGCCATTTCTTTAAAGGTGGGCCAGTGGCACATAAGCAACAAAGAACAATCCAAGTCCAGTGTATGTTTACTTATGAATGCATACATTTCTAGTGTCCTATGTTAAACTGCAATATCTTTACAACATATTATAAATGAAACCAATAATGTTCTGTACCTTAATTTGGATGTATTTGATCAGTTTATTAAGTATTTCCAGCAGCTGATCATTTCCAACAGGTGTGTCTATGAAGAGGAATATGAAATGCACATTGGTAACAAAGGGTAAAATAAAAATCTAGGTTCACATTAAAAAATACTTAACCCATTATTGAGTTCAATAATTACCAACCTGCTGGATAGAGGAGTTTATCTACAACATGAATGACACCATTTGTTGTCATGATGTCAGATTCTTTTGATTTCAGTTCATTCACCAGAAGTGTATCATTTACCTATCAAAACAGGGGATAATGCCAATGAGAAATTTAATGAAGGACATTAAGATAATTTAATGGTGGGTGAACACTATCATAGATTTATTGTAGACAACTTACTCCTTTCAGATAGATTTTGCTTCCTTGTGTGGTCTTTAAAATGTTAGTAACACCTGGTTCAAATCCCTTTCCAATGAAAACTCCTGGTGTCAGATGATAAAGAATGATGTTTTGAAGAGCATTTTTGTCCCCTAAAAGGAAAGATATATATATTTATTTAAGAATATGACATTTTGATAGTACAAGGAGTAAAGAACAACACATTTCTTTGTCTTTTTTATTCCACACTGTATTTTCTCAAAATGTCCCTGTTCTCTCAAGTTCATATCAATGGTGTGTTAAAACATACAATCATTTCAGTCAGTTCAAACAAAATATCACCCAACTTACTGGGAGAAAACATCAAATTATTTTAAAAATTATGACTATTTTATTCTTTGTCACCTAATTATGTGGACTTTAATAGAAATAACAAAAGTGAACGTCTAGCTCAACAATGTCGCAGTAAGCAGTTTAAGAACATTACTGGGGGACTCTCCACACATCCCAAGTGGAATTAAAGGAAACCAAATCTAGCTGTGAATACAAAAGAAGGGCCTTTTATTTTTAAGGCTGACATCTGGACAGGAAACCTTGAGAAAGAAGGGAGATCCTGGAATCAAGGGGCAAATATCTAGTATTTATTTCTACTCACCAACCAGGATTTCCTTTTCTTCAGTAGTCATTCCCTTAAAGGCATCATTGGTTGGCACAAATAAGGTCCAATCTCCAGGCTGCGTCAGGAGCTCTTTCAAGTCTGCAGCTTCAAGGAGGCTGAGGAAGATGCTAAGCAGGAAGAATGTGTATTTATTTGGTTAGATTTAGGTTTAGGTATATCACTTAAAACATATATATAATGGAATAAAACCCATATATTTGTGGAAAGAATGAGAAAACTGCTCATACATTTTCATATGTTTCAAATGTAGTTTACCTAAGAAAGTTTTATGAGAAAATGATTGAAATACACAATATAATGTTTAAATTTCTTCATCTCTGTTTTAATATTATAAAACTTGGCCGGGCGCGGTGGCTCACGCCTGTAATCCTAGCACTCTGGGAGGCTGAGGTGGGCGGATCGTTTGAGCTCAGGAGTTCGAGACCAGCCTGAGCAAGAGCGAGACCCCATCTCTACTAAAAATAGAAAGAAATTATATGGACAGCTAAAAATATATAGAAAAAATTAGCCGGGCATGGTGGCTCATGCCTGTAGTCCCAGCTACTCGGGAGGCTGAGACAGGAGGATCGCTTGAGCTCAGGAGTTTGAGGTTGCTGTGAGCTAGGCTGACGCCATGGCACTCACTCTAGCCTGGGCAACAGAGTGAGACTCTGTCTCAAAAAAAAAAAAAAAAAAAAAATAATATTATAAAACTTGACAAGGTCACACTTTATAACAGAATTGAAGCAATTTTTCTTTCATTTAAGAACCCCACAAAATAGTCTTTGCTGATATATACTATCATTTTGTAAAAGCTAATTACAAGAAAATTTTCAAGGAATAGTTCAGTGTATTTATTGGATTGTTTTTTTCACCCGCCAAATCATATTATGGTGTACCAAGAGGCAAAATAAATAGCATTTAAATAAATATGTATATATATCAGTTTTGAAAACATTTGTATGAACTTCTTATTCTAAATTCTATTCTCAGTAATACTGGAGACTGAATGCCTTTTGTGATATTAACCGTGAAACAAAAATATGCCAATAGTTCTCTCTTTTTTCTTTTTCTTTTTTTTTTGTGGAAGTGCAACTAATAGGCTTACCTAAAGCGCTTATCTTGTTTTAACTTTTCATGGAGAGATTTCTCTGCTGGCTTGATGATCTCTCGGAATATATGAATAGCACCATTTCTTCCTTGCTTACTTCCTCTAACCATGCATGAATTTTCAACGCAGACAGCCTAGCAGAGAAAAGACAGAGAAAAGAAAGATATGGGGTATGGTTTTCCTTGCTCAAAATTTCCCATGTGCATGCAGTTGCATATTTAAATTTCTGGATTGGCCCTTCTGAGAGGTCACCTGGCCACCTGAGAGGTCCCCTGAGGCCAGGGGAAACAGCTTCTGTCCTCTGTTTTCAGTGTCTCACACAACCTGACATCACATTTCTTATCCAGCCAGGTGTTCTACTACAAGTCAAGCTACCCTATGCATCGAGCAGGTAGTTTTGCCGATAAATTACTAAAATTCTGTAGAATTCCACTTCTACATTTCCTATCATTTCTCTCCAGGTCTTAACTATTCTTCCAGATCCTCTTTTTGGTTAATATTAACCATAAAGTTTCCTGACTTAAGTGCCTCTTGTGATCTTCACAAATATTTATTTTCTTGACCGTAAGAGCCTATCAATTTTAAGTCAAATCATTGATATATTTATAGCTTTTTGAACAAATGTAATGCATGTATATGTATAATTTAAACTGCAGCCTATTTAGTACACAATTAAAATATGTGTGCCTTGAGATTGTGATGTGAGCAGCTACTGCATCCTATGATCAGTTCTCAGGAAGGCTTGACTTCCTGTGAAGGCTTTTAGCTGCAGCTGCATGTGTTATCTGGACAGACACTGACTATACCACTAATTGCCCTGTAATTTTGATAAGCAATATTTCTAGAAATTTTCCTGCAGATAAAAGTAGATTAGGATTGTTTTATAGAGTCAGGAAATCTCTATGTGTCTATACAAGTGTATCTTGAAAGTCATTCAAAAGGGATTCGGTTGCTGAAGGGTTATCTTACAGTAAAAGATCATCCTACATATTTGATTGTAAAGTACTCTACCAATGAAAAGCTTGTTTTACAGGGGTTTTAGCACTTTCTGGAATTTAAAATAATTAATATTTTAGAACACAAAGTCATTTATCATGAAACACATGCCGATTTTCTAAGTTATTAATACACAGCAGTTTTTGCACTTTTTTCTCACAGTTTTTTCACCCAAGTACCCAGATCCCTGATCCTCCTGTGAACACTCACTATTAAAACCACATTCATAAAATTCTGCAAAACATTCGTTGTAACAACATTCTTTGACATGTGCAGGTCATTTCACATTTAGGTCAATGTGGAGTTTTTATCTTGTTCTGATTCACTTACTGTACGATACACGAAGACTCTGAGCTGTTTGCCTCCAATGGTCTCAAGTTTCTGTCCATTGTAAAGCTCATTGAGGCCAACTTTTACTTTCAATATGTGATTCTGCAGAATTAATTTAAGAAGGCGTTGATCCATGCTCAGAGTATCATCTATAAATAAATTCATTAAGAAAGAGCATTATTTTATGAAGAAAATGATGAGAGAAAAATCAGGAACATAGATAATCCCTGATACTATTGATATTTATGGATCTTACATTCATTGAATATATGAGTCAAGTAAGTGCCCAAGACCAGGAATTCATTCACCAAGTAGAAACTCGGTGAACTATTAAATCAAATGACTATAATATAGTTCTAAGCAGTTCAAACATTGAGTTTCATCTCTGCAGAGTTACGTAGTTTTACGGTGGCCATTGGCAAAAGGTAAACTCTAATGGTAGTCAAGGTTTTGTCTGACAATAAGATGTCAGTTAATCACATGAAAGACTATTGATGGATTATTTTTAAATTCATCTTTACCCCTGGAAAAAGAATCAAAGCACACAACCTCTTAATGGCGAGTTAATGTCAAAACATATGACTAGCATTATGACAAAGAAGAAAACCAGCATTTCTAGGAATTTGAATTTTTTCTGATTAATAATTTTCTGTATCACAATTTAGTATTTGGAAAAACATAAAAAATATGTTACTTATTTTTTAATTACTAAATTTTGCCTAACAATTTAAATATGTCTTTGTGAAATCATTTTTCTGGAAAAGGTGATAGGTTGCATTCATTTAAACACTGTGAATAGTGGCTACTAGGTGAAAGAAATACTTGTATAATATTTTACATCAGGATATGGAAGTGTATAATAGTCTCTTGTTTTATTTATTTATAATTTTACATTCTTATTGTCTAAATTTTTAGATGCAAAATATACCTATTTATTTCTAAATATTATTATGTCCACAAATCAGATTTTTCTTAAGATCTAATAATGCAAATTTAGGTATGCTAGAAATATTATTAAATTCACAGAATAACTGAATTACTCCTTAGTATAAAATTTTACTCCCTGTAAGTTATTATCCATTACAATGAAATGTTTTGAAATGAAGAACATTTTAGCAGAGACAACATAGTGCTAACACATTGTATGTGTAGCCAATGTAGAAACAAATCAACACCTCGTAAAACAGTTATTCTCTCTTGTTGCAAACAATCATGGTAAAGAAAAAAAATGTGTGTGGGGAGAGAGCAGGAACACCCCCAACCAGTACGTACCAGAAAATGCATTATTCACAGGTGCCAGCAAAGTGTATTCTCCGTCCGGCCTCAGAGCAGATGCCAAGCCTAATTGGGCCACAAGGTCTGTGAAAGTGGTTTGCTGATTTCCAGCCAGCTCAATAACTTGTTTGGCTGCAAAATAAACCATCACCATCCAAACAATGTCATCATTGCTATTATCCTCATTACAAAATTAGTAAATCAATTCTTGGCTATTTCCTAATATTGTAAGCTATTTACTGGAATGTCAGTGTGATAAGACACGCTGCCCTTCCCTAGGAAGACAGTTCCAGCTTTCATTTTTGGGGGTTGATAACCACAAAAAATTTCAGAAGGAACGTATTTTTCTGTCTTCCTACTTAACAGTTTTCTTTAATTCTAGTTGCTCCTCTCATCTCTCTCCACCCTGTGCGTGTCATAGCTTTCATTTATCCAAAGACATTTGGTTATGTCTTCCCTTCTGTTTTCAAGAAAAACTGGCACTGTGAGAACCTTTATAAATATGAGATGTTAGAAACCCTGGAAAGCCAAAGTTCCATGAGTGGCCATAACAGTTGGCCACTATTTAGTACTTAGCTCACCGTTTATGGGGTTTGTGATTCACATGCCTTTCTTTTTACTGCACATTCATTTTTTCATGGACTTACTCTTTGAAACATCATAATTGGTGAATAATAGTACATGAAATTTATGAACTGTTGCTCACCGGAATCAGGAATTAGGACCTGATCAATCAGATGGATCACACCATTATTTGTCACAATGTCTTTTTTGTTCACCATTTTGATTCCGTTTATTGTTATGCTGTCACCATCACATCCTATCTCAATCGTGTTTCCTTCCAGGGTCTCAAAGACCGCTCCCCCCATGATAGCCTCGGAACACTGGAGAGTGTTTAAGATGTGGTACTTCATGAGAGCTGGAGGACGAAATAAAAAGAGCAAGCTTTCAGACCAAAGGAAATAACATTTGACACTTCAAAGATGTGTTTCACTGTGGAACTAAGTATTCCTATGAAATATGATGCAGATGTAAAACCTAAAGATTGACTGAAGGTTTTAAAATCCTAATTGTTCATGTTCTAGAAAAGTTTTTCCGCCTCCCCATCAACTACACCATAGGAACAGCTCAGCTTGGTAGGAAATAAGAAGAGAAGATCCATTTCAGGAAATGGTTTGTGCAGTACTAGAAAATATGGTAGATTCAGTTCCAGCTTTCATTAAGAAAGTAATTTCTGATGTGAATCGGGCCTTTCATAAGGCCTATACGGTTATCTGTTAGTGACACCTGTTCCAAAATACCCAAGCAGTGTCTTGCACTAACTGCTCATGACAGAGTATCTGTACATAACTTGTCATGAGGTTGAAAGAAGCTAAGACAAATCGTTTCCTAATGACACCATTTAGAAAGTAGCCAAAATAAAGATGATTTCTCGAAGGACATCTGGAAGGATCTATGCCTCAACTATATTATATCTAGCCTATATCCCAAAAATAGCTCATCTTAAATTGGTTAAACGTACTTTGGGTTAGTGCGAGTACATGTAATGTGCCAGAACAATGTCAAATCTATCTGACAATAGAGAAGGCGACAGGAAAGCAGCTAAATTCTTCTGTGTATTAGTAATCAGTGGCCCAAGAGAACCATAAAATCTTCTCAACTCAATTATATCTTTTGGCATAAATATAAAATTAAAAGCATTGCATAATATGTATACAATATTGAAATTCAATGATCTAATATTTCTTTTCAACACTTGCTAATCTGCCTGAATATCTGCTACTTATTTACTTGAATTATTATTCTTAATAAGAATGAGGATATTCTTCTTATTAAGAATTAGACTCTGCCTATTCTTTCAAGGATTTTTAAAAAAGACTTTCATAATGCACCTCAGAATAAGTTTTGGGGGTTTTTTGCCTCTGCTTATTAAAGCTGATATTTTTGGCAAGAACTAGTCTCTTTTTGATTTCCTTTTCTTCTCAGAATGCTGGGTGACTTCTCAGAGAGGAAAACATTATACTACCTTCAGAAGCCACTTTGTCTCCCATGATCCTTTCTAGGACACCTCGTGGGAGTTTCTCAAAAGCCTCATTGGTAGGAGCAAAGAGTGTGAAGTGACCATCTCTTCCAAGGGCTTCCAGTATGTCCGATGTAATGGCAGCTGCCTGAAACACAAACGTGCTTTACAGAGGCTTGCACATGGCAAACCCAAAAGAAAATTACAGCATGCTAAGCCTAGACTGACTTTAGGGAGTTGATTCCTTTACTATAGATGTTTGTTCTTGTTAGATCTTCAAAACATTACTTTTTGGCACAACCATCTATATCTTTTCTAACTTTCCTCAAATTATGTTTGCAAGAATGGGAACTCTGCCAATGTTTGTGTGACTGTAGCAATATTCAGCAGTACATATAGTAACTGAAGTGAACACATTCTAAATGCAATAAGTACATGACAGTCACATAACTAATCATTCTTTATCTACCATGTCCACAAAAATATTATTATTTCATGAGATGATTTCTCTTTTATAAATGAAGACAGTTTCATTACAAGAAATATGTTTGCTACATTTTGGCCAGATTTGTTTAATAGTATTTTTGTTGTTCTTATATATTTTTTTTTCAGAATATTATGGGGGTACAAATGTTTAGGTTACACATATTGCCTTGGCCCCACCCAAGTCAGAACCCAGACATAAAACCATCCTCATATTGCCATCTGATCTTTGACAAAGCAGACAAAAACATACACTGGGGAAAAGATTCCTTATTCAATAAATGGTGCTGGGAAAATTGGATAGCCTCATGTTCTTAGATTTTGACAGGGGAAGAGGAGGGATTTCAATGATCCAAGACAATCTGCTCTTGGACTTACTCTGAAAGATGAAAGTTCATCTTCTGCTTCAATGAAGTCTTGAATTGAGGTACCAATTTGTGTAAGGACACGGTCAATGACATGCACAACACCATTTGTTGCAATCTGGTTCCCATGGATGATTCGAGCACAATTAACGGTGACAACCTATAATTATTTGGAAAAATCAAAGTGCTGAAATCAGAGCTATCCATTGACCACTGAGACTGCAAGACCATTCCCAGTTTTTCATTCATACGAGTAAATGTAACATAAAGGAACCTACGTTCTAAATGTAAATGCTGTGGAGGAAGACTTACATCTTGCTATACCTTAAGAAGAAACTAAAAGAAAATGGAACCAGTTCAGAACCCAAGTCCAGTCACACTTAACATATCTGGAAACATAAGGTAAAGTGTTTTTTCATTCAAATTATTACTTTTATTCTTCTTTTTCTTTTATGCAGATAGTCATAAACTATTCTAATGTAGGTCAATGGATTACATAAAGAAGACTAGTTCTAAAATAAGTGAGAGAGGTAAGTACATGTTTGTTAGATAATTATAAACAGTTCTAATACAACAACTTCCTAAATATTACTTCATCACTGACCTATTTTGCCCCTGAGAATTTGACTATCAAAGAGTCTTGTGACCCTGCTGGCAGTTTTCCAGAAAGACTGATGCAAACACATAAGAAGCCCCATTACTATAGTAGACAGAGGGTGAATAAAAGAACTCTCATTCTCCGATTTTTATTTTGCCTATCTATAAAAAATTATTTCAAACACATCAACTATTAATATTTCCTTTTTTAGAATATCTAGGTCTACTGTCAATTAACTGTTAATGCCATTTATCCTTCATTATCATTCTTTACTAGAAATTAGTAACAGGATTGAAAATTTATATGACCTAGATTTGGGGGAAAGTCATAATCCAGCACTTATCTTATTCTCACTAACATTTTATTATTTTTATGAACATTATATAAAAAGTACAGACAAAATTAAAGGAAAGAATTCTCAGAAATGTAATTTTTATTAATGAGACTTACCCCATTAGGATAATGGTTAATGAAAAGCCCCAAATTGTTATACATTGAAGGAATAATCATGCCATTTTTTAAGTCCTTGGTCAACATTCTCTTATTAACCATGTGGCTGTGTAAAGCATTCAATAACTCAACATTTACATTGCTCTCCAAACCTCTACGAATATCCTAGAAAAAATTGAAATGATAGAAATTTAATTTATTGTGGTTCATTATTAAAAGTCTTATGATCACTCTCTTTCTACTGATCATCCTATTTCTACTCTCTTGTTCTTTTCTCATTGCATAATCCGATGATCATATAAAATTGAAATAAATAATCATATTATTTATTTATCCAATATGATATCTTTATCATATTATTCCAATTGGTTAAGGAACTTTGTAAGTTCAGGCACTCAGTTAAGGGTCCAGAATGTGATAAAGTGCTTGGACAGAACAATTTTTTTAGATTAACATGTTGATGAATAGACAATCTTGATATAAATGATAAGATGATAAGACTCAGGGAGATATAAAATTATCAGATATTTAACATATTTTAAGTGGCAAACAAAACAAAAATGACATTATATTTGTATATAACACTTGAGTTTCAGTAAGTGTTTTACCTTTATCACATAACAAATTAAAGAATTTGACCATCCTGTACTCTGTATCTATCCAATACATGTATTATAAAATGCTAAACTCAATTCTACAAGAAATACAATGATAGGTGAAGCATAGTCTCCACCAGTGAGATACTTACCATATGGCAGCAGGTAAAAGCAAACATGATAAGATATAAGACAGAGAAGAAAAGAAATGCTTTCAGGGGTCAAATGAGGAAGATCAGCTATTTGGAAAGTATAATAGTTTGAAGGTAGAGCTGGAAGAGTAGGTAAGATCTAAATGGGTAGGAATGGTGTGGTGGTCATTCTAAGTCCAGTTTCTGACATAGGGTGAATGTTGGAGAGCAAAAGTTGTCCAGTGTAGTGAACATATATTTCTATGTTTCTCAGATAATATTAAGAAGGAAGTTCAGAAAGCTATGTGGGACAAGAATATGGAGGACTTTAATGCCTGATAAGGAGTAAATTAAACTGGCAATGAGGAACCACTGAAGATTTTGTGGCATTGGAATTTAATAATTAGAACCAGGCTTCAGGAAGGCAAATTGAATGGTAATGCAGAGCAGAAAGGAGGGTATTGGTTGGGAGTACTGCTTTAGATGAAACATGTCATGTGGCTGACTAACAGCAATTTGTAAGAATCGGAGAGGGGAGGTAAGGATCGCTCACAATTTTCAAGTCTGAACGTTGAGACTGGCATTGCCAATTGTGGGGGAAAAGTCACAGAAAAGCAATCATTTCTGGAGAGAAAGAAAATGGTATACATTTTAGATAACTTTTTTAAAAAAGATGCACATGGTATATCCAAGGAGAAATATTAAAATGGATATTAGAAATGCTCCAAGAAGAAACAAGTACAAGAAGCACAGATTTCATGGCTATACACACTAAAGTGATAGTGCAAGCTATCAGAAGGACATTTAAATAGCAGAGTCGAGTTCTTGGAAGAGATTTTCATAAATTCATTCTTAAGGCAAGGAACAAGAGAAGTCAGCAAAAGGAACTGTGGAGGTGCTTGGAGATGTGGTGAAAAACAACCAGAAGAGAGAGCTCTATAATGCAAGCAACTAACCACACAGCTAATGTAGCAAGATAACGTCTACAGGACTATGCTTAAATTTTAATTATATTTGACTCTAGTAATAATCATCAATTCATCTTCACATCAAGTAGAATGTAGGAGCATATTTCTATACCAGTTGTACTGATTTGGAAATTGAGTCATAATTAGTGTGTGGTAAATTACACTGTGCACAAAAGTTTGAAAATCAAGTGTATTGTTTATAACATTTCACTTAAACGTCCACACATATGTTTGCAAATCTGAAAATTTCTGAATAGCCATATGTAGTTATATATAATTAAGCATACATAATAAAATATAAATATATAATATAACTTATGATAGAGTTTTAAATTCCATTAGGCTTCTTAACTTACCTTTATATTAGATATGTCATCTAAAATTACATATATTTCCTCATAAATAAAAAGGAAAGAAGAAAAAAGTAAAATAGAATAATAATATCCTTCTAGTCCATTCTTGGTTTGCTTTTCTTTATTATTCTATAAGTCTACTGAGGAGTTATTCCATTTATTGATGTGTTAAAATGTTTTACTTCCCTCAATAACTCATCTCTTTATGTAGTCTCATATATGCACAACAGAAAGATATCAAATTTCTATTAATATCCAACTTAATAAATCAATTAAAATGAAATAACAATAAGAGCAACAAATACATATTGATAAAAATAATAAATTACAGAATCCAAATTGTCCCAAGCGTCGTTACTCGGTGCGAAGTAAGTGAATGATCCCTGTCCTTCGATCTCTTCCCTCAGTTTGGAGACATCAGAATAGCGCTGTGTCGTGGTGGCTCCCACGATGCCCAAAGTGCCGTAAACATGGTCAATGGGCAAAACTGAAATAATCACGAAATGAGTAAGTACTGAGGATAATATTTTTGGGATATATTTCATAATCATTTAAACTTTCATTACGTTTCCCAATACATTTAACTAACAATTTGTGCAATTACATTCTATGAATCATCAATTTTATATAAAATTGCCTTTTGAGTGCTAAATAATAAAATGCTATTGAAAACTATTATTTCATATATCCTTTTTGTGGAAAAACAAATATTAAACTACCATACTGGTTTAACATTTAGTCCATTTAGGTCTCAATTATGCTATGTTAATAATAATTAAATTATAATTAAATATCAAATATTTTATTTGAATCTATAATTTCTATAGATTTGGGTCCCCAAAAACTATGTAGACCTGCTTGTTCTCTTTATAATATCAGGAATAAAGGAGATCAAAGTACCTAATGCTTCCAGAATATTTCTCCTGAGCATCAGAAGAAAGACTCACATATGAATGTCAACCAGAATGTGCAGCCAACTTATTTTTTATGACTCTATATGATTTTTGTGAAATTAGTATAATTTGGATGATAGCATAGGAGAAATGGCTATTACATTTGTGACTATCCCAAGACTAGGTGACACAATTAATAAATTATAAAACCAGGATTTAAAAAGACCCCCAAAAGATGGAGAAATTGAGTCAAAATAAGTGAGATTAAATTTTAAAAATGTTCTATGTAAATCCTATGTCTAAATTGAAAAAACAAACCTTAAAGAGCCTTGACTTGATAATGTTCAGTAAAATAACCTGTAATCAACTTTAATTGATCACAAATTCAATATGAACTAATGATATGACATGGTTACTAATGACAAGGTCTCCCCAAATGAGGTACTTGTCTTGATACTCTCTTAGCTGCTCAGACCCACAGGTGTTATAGATATTAGTCTGGGATTACAGTCAGAAAAAATATTACTGGACTAGAGACTTTCTATGAGTTGGTGGTCATGGTGGGGAGGGCTGCAGAGTCCATTTCACATAAGAGAACCAGAGATGATCAGCCCAGAGAAGAGAAAATCCTGTTGGGGATGAGAGGGTAAGCTGGAGGTAGGGCATGATGATTGGCAAGAATTATCTGAATGGCTGTCATCTCAAAGAAGAAATAGATGAACTATTTTTTCTCTTGTTGGCAGAGTTACAGGAAACCAAATTTCAATATAAGAAACATTATAAAACCAGAGCTGTTCAACCAGAGAAAATGATTCCTTGCCAAGTAGTGAGTTTCTTGTTCCCAGACAAGTTCAAAGAAAGGGGATTTTGTAGAGAGGAATTTTGTTCTCGAAGGGAAGCTGAACTAATTTAAATTTATGACTAAGCTTCTGTGGTATTGCCCACCATCCAGTGCATGAGAAGTGTGTTCTAATATTTTATCACCATGATAAATTCATGATTAACACAAAGATATGAGGGATAGATCTTGGATTTATGATGGTGCTAAATACACACACACACACACACACGCACACACACACACAATAGGCATCTCCACAAGCTACTTCAACTTTTTCCTTGCACAAGACAAGTTGCTCATTTAATTCGGGAAACTGAGATTTTACCTGCTGGACAGCCTTTCATTCCTTCCATTCTCATATAACCAGGGCAACATTCATATAACACAGTCCTGCACATTGGAAGAAAATTAATATTAAAATGAAGAACGATGTAGGATGCATTTTGACATAAACTTGGCAAAACATATTACTTACTGACAAAATTTATTGAGAGTCCAGATATCAGAGTTTTTTTCCCCTAGCACCAGGTATTTATATTAATTTGATTTCTCTCTATAGCCTCATGGTACTATGGAAAATTTCCAGGATATTGATCCAGAAGAATGAAATTTGCGTCCCTGTTCCACTACTTGATAGACATGTGAATCTTGAGCAAGTCATTTAATAAATTTGAGCCCCAGTTTCCCCAAGTATTTAATATGGATATAGTTGCTATAATACCTACTCAAAGGTAATTGTGAATCTCAAATAAAATAATACTTTTGAAATCATTTTGTAAACTACAAATTGCTAGAAATGTTCGTTAGTATAAAGTTATTAGAAACATCAACATTATAATCAATAAAATGTTATCTCATTGCTAACTAAAGTAATGCTAGTTTTGGTTTGAATTGTCAGTAGAGTTATTAATGTGATCATATTAAACTTTAAACTTTAAAATCTGTTTATTTTCATTTTTTCCAAATTTGAACAAATTTAAATAAGTTTGTTTAAAGTTATTAGAGTACCAAATTCAAGAAAATGCTACACTGTTCAAAGTTAACAAAGAGTGCCATGTTCTATAGGTAATAAATAAGGCAACAGACCAGAAAATTCAAGCAAAGATATACACAGAATAAATGTATTTAACTTCCTATATTTTGAAGGAAAGTAATAATCTAAAATTATTTATGTAATAGCTTCCATTTTTTACTTTATTAATAATATCTTGATTTTCATTTTATCAAATTCCATAGAAAATTTTCTGGACTTCCTCAGGATCTAACATAGGTATTATTTCTTAATCGAAATTTTACATAATGATTTATGTTTCCTTATATGAATATAAATGTATCAGACGATAATTAGAAATAGGGTGACTATTACAAGCAAAAAATAAATACACACCATTGTATAATTTTTAATTGATAAATTCCATGTCATACAGATTATGACAATTACTTAACAGATTATTTTGTAATTAATAAATTAAACATAAATTAGATAATTTAGGTGCTATTTCTTTTCTGCTTTTTTATCTAGTTGTGATAACTATACTCCGTAAGAAAGAAAGAATGGAAGAATTTAGACATATATGGGGAAAAATTGCCAACTATAAGCATAAAAACTTTTTCTTAGTATGATAAAAATGATAATAAGAGCAAATTTCCAAGAAGCAAAAATTTTAATGGTATCAGAGACAATCTTATATAGTTAAATAAAAGTAAAGTAAGTAAATGTTTTCAAATTGAAGCCAGGTCCATTAAGTAATTATTCATGATTTGTGGTCCTGCTTAGGATCTTGGATTTCTGTTTCTCTATTTTTCTAATGAAAAATTTCTAGCATGGAATATGGGCTTGAGAATAATAGATTAAAAATATAGACAAAATTAAGTGGGAAATGCCAATTTCAAGTTGTTCTCTAATTTCAATATAATTTTAAGAATAGTTGGTACTGGAAACATAGACAAGCTATATAGGACCCTTATGCAAAACCTAATAGGGCACCTGAAACAATTTTATTTATGTTGATCCCCATATAAATAAATATGAATATTTGGATGCAAAGAGATTAAACATTGCTATATATTGGCTTTAACAAACATTGTAAAAGATTAAAAAATGAGATCCATCTATGCTTAGTCCAGAGACTGAGATAATATTTACTTGAAGTAAAATAGCAAATAAAAATAAAAAGGAAATTGTTAATAAAACACAAATTCTGTAACACATGCTAATATAACCCACAGATCAGTCTTCATGTAGAGATGCACCAGATAAGATAAAATTCCAACAGAGCTGATTGTAATTTCAGCTGATGATTGAGCAATATGTTATCTGAGTACATATCTTGAAAACTAAAAAAAAAAAAACGTAGTTTTTTCAGGAGAACATTTATGCTACAGAAAAACTCAATACTCCCCTATGGTTAGCAGGACAAAACAGGAGTAAAGAAAAATTGTTGCTATGCACAGCTCTAAACATGGGACATTCATCTGTCTTTTCTGAATAGTATCTAAAATTTCATGTGATGCCAACCAAAAATGCCACTGACTTTCTTTAAAGGGAGTCTACAGAATACTATATTAACGGACCACTGTGTGTAGTGGGCAACATCTTAAACCTAGGAAACTCCCTGTTTTTCATTAGGCCTGCCCAACTTCCTCCAAATCCCCAAAGCAACAGGTCAACTGGAAAGCAAACATTTCTGTCAATTGATATATAAAGCCCCAAAGATATCTCTGGAAATTTTAGCAGAAGCAAGCAAGTGCCTCACCAGGCATTCTTCCTGTCAATATTATTGATTTCTTTGGTTATTTGAAACTAGCATTACTGTGCCCAGGTGTAAATGTGGTTGTGAAAATGAAGCTACTTGGGGAAGATAAGGTAATGTGATTGAACAAAAGAGACATTGTTACATGTCTGGTAAAAAGCCAGACTTCAAAGTAAGGCTTCTTTTTTTTTTTTTTTTTTTAATGGAAAGCAAGAAAGAATCTTGGCATATTCTCTGTACAAGCCTTGGCATCTCTAATATATTTGATGGTTAAAGCAAGATGAGAGCACGCTTTTCTAACTTCCAGGAAGGATGTAATAAAGGTTTCCTTAAATATTTTGGGGAGCAAGTCCTTTCTTATCTAGTTAGTGTGCCTACCAAATACGCTTTGTGGTATCCCAGAACAAACAACAAACAGCTGAGAACCCAGAGCCTTTCAGTTCCCAGCTGAGGCCTGGCTTGCAGCATGGCAAAAATCACTGTAGCCACCGACTTGAATTATAATTGCATGAATGACTCACAAGTCTAGCAGATGTCTGCAAACTAATAGGAATAACGTCCAAGTCAAAAAATAACATTAAGTTGAAACTCTATTGAGCGAATGGGCAGGGAATGGGCAGTGAATGGGCAGCAAAGTCCTGTGGTGGTTCAGATCTGGTTACCATTGGGAGATACAGCCCAGCTAAGCTTATATGCCTTGTACACATGATTCTTACTTAGAAATAAAGATAATACTATGCATTTCAAATGGGCACCTGGTCACAACTCATTTTCCCACCTACTTATATGCATTTGTTTCAAATAGTTTAAGGACAACTAATATGATGAGTTTTAGTTACATAGTAATTTCATATTCATCAATTCATTTTATCATCTCAGAAACCCTATAATATAGGTATTAAAGCCATGTTTCACAGATAAAGTCTCCAAGAGGTGAAGTGATTTTATATTTAGTATTTGTACCAATATTATTAGCTTAGAAATAAGTTTTAAACCGATCCTTTTACCCCACTTGGGGTAACGAAACTTTGATGATGATGTGCTAAGCAGGTTCTGCTTTAGATCTTTTGGTTTTCAGGGCACCATCACTGAGGGTGGAGGCCAAGTGAATAGGAAGACAGGAGAAGCCATTTCCACGGTTTTCTTGACCAGGGATGGCATTAAAACCTCTCTGGTTGCATTACTTACCGTATCCATTACTGAGCCCCTCATTGTAAAACAAAGAATTTGGACCACATGAGTGGTTGTTAACCTTTATGTGTCCAGAATTTTGCTGTTTTTTTCTACCAATCAATACTTATTGACAAAATAAACCAAAAAGCATGTCTATCAAGTAATAAGTAATGTTCTCCAATGTTAAGCTAATAAGTTAAAAATAATCATCATTTTGGTTATTGAAATATTAAATATAATGGTGGGTTTCCATTATCACCTTTGTGACCCTCTGGCGATCTGGCAGCTTGAGCTAGGAATCACTGAATTAAACAAAGAAATGAAACTCAAGTGTTTTCCAACTTTAAACTTTGATGAAAACTCAGGTAAACGAGAGCAGCACTCCCCAACTTTTTTGGCACCAGGGACTGGTTTCATGGAAGACAAGTCTTCCATGGATGGGGGGATGGGGGGAATGGTTTGGGGATGATTCAAGAGCATTACATTTATTGTGCACTTTATTTCTATTATTGTTATATTTTAATATATGATGACATAATCATACAACTCACCATAATGCAGAATCTAATGACACCGCTGATCTGACAGGAGGTGGAGCTCAGGGGGTGATGCGAGTGATGGGGAGCCGCTGTCAATACAGATGCCCCCTCAGCCACTGCTCACCTCCTGCTGTGCGCCCAATTCCTAACAGGCCACGGACTGGTACCGGTCCGCAGCCTGGGGTTGGGGACTGCAGAACTAGGGTACTTGAAGTGATTTCCAAATAACTGGAAGCAAAAATTAATTTGTGCCTCAGAAACCCTGCTATTTTAAATCAGTTTGTTTTTTGGCCCACTTTAAAAAAAAATAAAATGAAGAAACTGAGGCACAGAAGTTAATTGACTTGCCCAAGATACAAGAGGGCCAAACCAGGAATGGAAATGCCATCGTCAATTGCTCACACAGATAGATTCTAAACCAAATCAAATGGCCGTGCACTCTGCCTCCTTCTGGCCTCGGGACAGCAGTGGATTCAGAGACAAATCTGAGTTCCACTAGTAATCAGGAAGATGCAGGAGAATTTCTTCACTCACGTATGTGTTCCTTTCTTTTCTTTAAAACACTTCCACAATTTTGGATTGTATTTTCAAGAAGAATGGTGTGTACCCCCAAGGGAAGTTATATACATCATGGTGTTGTCTGTGGAACTGGCACATTATTAAAACAAAATGAGAACTTACGTTTTCTTTCCACAGATGGCACCTTGATACCAGTTCCGACAAGTGCTGAAGTATTTCTTTTTGGTGCCCAAAATCTGTTGAAGAGCGCAGACATTTGGGCTGGAGGATAGAGGGAAGGAAGAAAAGTTAATATCCTAATGACGACTAGTTTTTCATAGCTACAGGTCAGATGATTAAAAAATAAAGTTAAGATATGGACTTGATATTCAAAGATGTCATTTTAGCCACTCACAAATCTGAATTTTGGACACAATCCTACTGAATTGTTGGAAAAGCCTTACAGTCTATGAGAGAGGGAGAGAGAGAGAAAATTATACATCTTTGAGAGTAAAATACAAGTATTTCAAAAAGTTAACCTCATAGGAATACACAAACAACATTAAGTTTAACATAATTTTGTTTTTATGTGTCTTATTACTTTTAAGAGTAGATAATCCACTGATCCCTTTTAAATCAAAGGTGCTCATTTGGAGATAGCAGTGGCTGTAGGGCTTTCTGAAACAATGGGAGATCAGAGAGCAAAAGAGACAACATTTACTATATACAAAAACACTATATTCTGTAATTTTCTAGGCAAGAAATCACAGAAGCAAATGAATGCTAAAATTAACTTTTAAGCAATATGGTTGCACAAGGGAAAACTTATCTTTTTGAATGGAAGTAATAGATTAGAACATCCTCTCTCACAATTTTAGGGATTTTTTTTTCTCTTAAAGAGATAGAAGTCTTATTTCTCTCTAAAGCAAGAAAGCATCTGAACATTATGAAAATTCTTCTGAGGCATGGAAAGAAGTGCCAAAATCCACTTCAAAAAAATTATAAATGGTTGGTTAATTACTAAATTATTTCTGATAATTTTTAAAAATGCTAAGTTGTAGTTGCATTTGTCCTGTGAAATATAAAGTTTTGCAAATTTTACAGAATACAGAATTTATAAGTAATTTACATGCTTCAAAGAATTCATACAACTAGTTATATTACCCAGTATTTAACTTTCATATGTAATTTAAAGGAAATTTCCTCTAACATCATGTGAGATGTTTTAAAGCTGTTTACATAATGATAGCCCCTAACAATAGAGTCTTTAATTTTAAAAATCCCATTCCAGGTTTTTGGAAGGAAATAAAACCCCAAATAAACTGAATCATAAAGAAATGCCCTGCTAATTTTTTTAAAATTAGATTAAAATTATATAATGTCCCATAAAAAGCAATTATACTCAAGTTATTTTGACAGTAATTCTTAAAGCTTAAAATGCATATATAAAACACAGAATACTCACATTTTTCTCCTTCTTATTACTTTGTCATAGGTAGGGGGAAAAAACCCCTGAGGTATATATAAGACACTTTGTGATTACTTGTGCATATAATAAGCTAAGAGAAAAAAAGTTTATAAAACCAAACCACTTACTTACCCCTGTTCCCGGCCCCTGATACGGCTATGAGCCAAGATCTTGTCATAATGACCATTGGCTTTTGCAGGGTTAACAATAAACAGCAAGAGTAGAGAAAATATGGGTAAGAAAGGAGTCATCTTTAGTCTCTCCGTTGCACTTAGTCCACGAAGAGAACTGGCAGTGGGCTTTGGAGAGCTCAGAGTTTATATACATGTCAGAGCTGTGGGAGGGAACACTGTATCAACCTGAGAATCTGAACTCCCTCCAAGAAACATCAGCAACTTCAAGTTGCCAGCTAAAATCTGTTTTGGTTAGTTATATTTACAGAAACACATGGAGCTGCTTTTTTCCTCTCATTATAAAGAAAATATTCATTTCAAATCATATGAACAACTGACTCATTGAATGTTTATATTTCCATTTTATTCTTTTGCACTTCAGGGGTTTTTATGGAAAATGCTTTTGTTTGAGTTTTAAGGACTATTCCACAGTCTGTCCCTATCAGATTCCATGTCTGTGTGCTCAGGATTATTGTTTGATCTCATCACAGCTTGTTATATTCAGTTCACATCAGAACTGAAAGGTTAGTATTTTTCACAAGAAAACAAAGGTAGATAGATGTAAGTCTGATGATCACAAGGGGGTAATAGCTATTGGTTAAAAACAAACTCAGGGGAGATTTAAAACTTGCATAAAATATGAAATCTAACTTGCAGACAAACATGTAGGGGAGTCTGCATTCTTCCTACCATCCTAGCAAACTGGAGAGGTACCTCTTATTTCCCTTCTCTGTTCAAATATCAAGGAATACAGAGAGTTAACATAAACCCACTTCTGGCAAGTTTCCCTAATTTTTGAAATGAAGCAGAAAGGAAAAACATTTGTGCTTTATTATTATTTTTTTTTATTATTACATACTTCACATGACGTTGAATCTCTGCACACAGCACATCTACTGATAACCACTGGTCAAAAGTAGCCCCTGTTGGAAACAAGTCTTACTAATATAAAAATAATAGAATAATTAAATACATATTAAGAAACAGGCATTGCCAAAATGATTCTTCTGATTTTATCAAGAGTAACTAAAGTTTTTAATATATTTTTTATTAATATTACACTACGCAATCCCTAGCCAAGGGAATGTGCATTCTTACAGCTTCACACATGCCAAATGTTCACAAAATCTTGGATAAGGGAAATTGAATGTCAGAAAGCAACAATAAGCTGAAATAACTGCAGCCTACTTGAATAAACAAGTTATACACCATCCTACAGTGAAAGTGCCACTCCAATCCATGTTGTTGCAAAGTGCTCTCTTTGTAACAGCACAGTAGTGTTGCTTTCCCACAGGTGATGTAGAGAAATTGCTTCTGAACTCTCCATGTTGTCCAACTGGGGGACAGTCCAAGTAGGGGAGGCCGGATTGGGCCAGAGAGGATTTCTCAGTGTCAAAAGAGTTATGTTTAAGCTTACCATTGGATTTTCCCTTAGGGAGTTAAAATAATTCTGCAAATTGCTGCTTAGTTTGTTAAGAACGCATGCAATGAGACAACAAATTCTGAAATATGATTCGGAATCCTCTTCAATTTTAAAACCATGGTATTAAGGTATAGGAAAGAAAGGGATAATTCAAAAGGAGAGCTGGAGAGAAAGTAGCATAAAAATTAAATTATATTCCTTTCCTGATCCCTTGTGGAGAGAAGAATATTAATCTTTCATTTATATTTCTCTGAATGGAATCATTCTAACTTCATCTGTGTGTTTCTGGTTTGCTTTATATAACAGATGTCTATTACTCATACCTTGTGCAAATGGTAGGTGGTCAGTAATTTATTGAGTAGAACGGAAGAACAGTTTTATGAAAATTAGTTCTACTTAATATCATTAAATTCGCTGCTAGTACATTCTTGTTAATCCAATTATATAACAGTCATCAATTCTAGGCTGTTTAGACATTATGATACAGATTATTTACTTTCTAAAACATAATAACAGAATTTTAGAATTACATGGGAATAAATAAAACTCAATGTATCCAACATCTTCAACATCACCACTATAGTCATTCACTTTTCATTGGCATGCTCACTGCTATTAATGCAACTCTTTTTATTTTTAGACAGCTGCAACTGTTTATATTTTTTTCTGTAATGAAGCTGAAATCTGTTAAAAATTCAATGGAGTTTGATGGGAGGTGAAGAATGAAGTATTCAAAGAAAGAGATATAGACTTGATTAATATGTAACAAGAGTAAAACAAAAAAGATCTTTTAAATACAGTGCAGAATAACAGATAGACTTGATTATGATTATAAGGGGTGAAGGCAGAATCAAAAGTTCCTGCCATGTTATCTGCTTTCTTAATAGATCCTACAATGAATTAAAAATATATTGATTTTTTTTCAAGAACAACTTTGAGCTAGTTACTTCTTGTTACCACAGTTTTATCCATTGGAATCAATGGCTTCCATTCATCCTGACTCTTTCAGTCTAAATGGACAAATGATTGCATGAAATGAGTAGTGAAGATGGAATTACATCCATATTTCAAAAGATTACTGTTCTCTTCTGACAAATGAGACAGGTTTGACTTTTTTGTGGAAAGTGTGATATGTGCTCAAACAATAAAAAGAAGGATCTTTAATTTTTCTTTTCAGAATTTCAAATAATGGGGATCTTAAATCTATCTATTCTGAGCATCATGTTTGGAACTTGTATAAATTCCCTGGAAGTCAACAAATGCCAGCCCTCAACAAGTATTACAGGTAGGATTAGTAATGATATCAAGGAGGATCTTGAAATTGAGGGCCAGGTTGTGCATATAAACTACCTGCAAATTTAAAGGTGGGAGAACATCCCAAGTGAAAGAAAATTTTAGGGTAAATATGAAAAGATTATTGCACTGTAATTTAAAAAACAGAAGCCAGTCCACAAGTGTGATATTATATGCCTAATAGTGAGAGAAAGTCCAAGCAACTACTTTATCCAGGACCCTGGCTGCAGGAAGGCTGATGATTGAGCCCTGATTCATAGCTGACAGTTTGGGATAGAGTGAGGGAAGCACACAGTTCCAAAGAATGGGAATAGAAGGTTGTCCAAGTTCTAGAGAAGATATTGACAGATCTCGGGAAGAACACAATTCACCACTTTCAGAATGCTTATCAAGGATCAAATTTGCTTTCTTACTCTCTCTCCCTCTGTCTCTCTTCACACAGGACCCTTATTCTTCTGCCCCATGAAAGGATGCTGACCCTGGGTTGGCCACGTACTTTTCCTAGCAGTTGAGAGAAAGATTGAAATCATGATAATTAAGTCTGACTTGCAGGGTTGCAAAATCTGACCCAGAAACATTAAGTCATTAGTGAAAAAGAAATGGTTTATTATGTAACTGAAGTGAAATAATGTGTCTAAAAGACAGGGACATTTGTTTCTAGCTATCAGGATGCTAATTTACCGGCAGTTTGCAAATTATCTAGTGGATCTTTGTAAGAAGCCTTGTAACCTCTGGAGACCATAAAGTCACTGTAATGTCATGCTTACTGTCACCAGCATGTATCGAGTCTTAAACTTGCCCTACACTGTATAGGATTGGATATGGGCTATGGATTCAACAAACCTGGATACTGAAGCCAAAAGAAGATTTTTTTTATAACCAATGTTTCCTTGGTTTTGAATGATCCAGGGTAGTTATTTTGCACCAAATTATTTCTAAACCACTGCTTTTCAATGTGATTCATGGGATATTGAAAACATTCCTTATCACCTTGTTTTTGTTCTGGCCTAATTGTAAACTACATGTAATATAATTCATTTGTAAAACATGGGACAGTACTGTCCAGTTTCCAACTATCTTGGCTAGTGAGGGTCCCATTCTTCCCTGGTACCTGGGTTAGCAGCCCTATAAATGATTTTTTGTTCTTCTTTAAAATATGCATACAGCCACAATAAAATTGAACATCAATGACCAACTTGAAGAGGTTAGAAAGGCAATATATAGGCTCAGATATTTGTGGCTGGACACACTGTAAAGTCCACAAGGAGGGATGACTTCTGAGCCACCTTTTTAGTATCATATTCCAAAGAATTTCATCTGTCTATACTCATAAATCTTCAGAGGGTATTCTGGCCCAACATATCTAAGATAATGAAATCATATTCAGAGAAAGAGATAATTAACTGTACCCCAAAGTAATTGTTAATTCATTTAGAAGCAAACCCGAAGGCTTTCTGTGATAAATGTGATTAGTATATGCCATCTTTCCTATAGAAATTTAAATGTTCACTTCTTTTAAAAGCCTATTAAATGACAAGTCTCACATTTATATTAAGTACTCAATCGAAGTAACTACTTGACCCTAATTGAGTTGGATACTTTTGCATTTTTAAAAATGTGTGCTTTTTAGCAGTAATTTTTATTAGCAGTATTTGCTTGTATTTCTCTGGAGACATCTAGTGGAGAAAGTATGGTATACACTTTTTGTAGAAGTGCAGATACTGTCTACTACATTTTGATTAAAATAATAATCAATATGAAATTCATATGAAAAAATCTTAAGTATTTTACCTGCATTTAAAAATGCCAGGATTAATAGTGATCTCTTACATAAAATCTTTTAAAGCTGGTACAGATTGGCTCCAATAAGTGATGTCAAATCTGGATAAAAGTTGAAAAATCTGGTGCTATTTTTGCACGCATGTGGCTGAAAAACAAATTGCTTCATTTTTTTACCTGAGTTTTTTTCTACACTGATGTAGACTAATGACATGTGGGTAAGAAATTAAGACAGAATTTTTCTGCTTCAAACAAATAATTGGAAATAATTACTTCTACAGACTAATTTCATTCCCTCCCACATTCCTGCACCTGTTATTTCTCACCTCTGACACTCTAGATATTGTTGACATTATGTCTTTCATTTTCTCTCTCATTTGGATCTGGATGATTTTTTCTGAGAGACAATTAAGACAATAGTCGTCATCTGTCTCCTGCCCGCAAATAACTTCTAATATTTCTTCAGCTTAGACTGTAAGATTAAAGGATAGATAATTGCTGCAATTAAAAGAACTCTGTAACCATCTATCTTTTATAGTACTGGAAAGTCACCATCCCATCTGGCACATTTGGTCTGCTGAAAGAATGGTCTCAATTATGATAACTCCATAATTTGTATTCATCCATTTATCACTCTCCTTGGATCCTTTCCCTCTGACATAGAAATACTCTCAGGTCCCGTGCTTAGACTCCATCTCTGTGTTAATATATCCTCTCTGCTGCTTTGTCTATGTCCAACACTGTTCTCAAATTCTCTTCATCTGTTTCCAGTGTTGGACATGCATGGTCTATAAATGCTTTCTCTCTACATTTGAGAAGCTTCTTTCCTGGAAAAGTGCCAGTGAAATTTGGATTATTCTTCATTTTTCAGTCATGATCTTTCTACTGTCCTCAAAGACATAGAATATACTTTGTTCTAAAATAAATAATGTTTTTCCACTTCTCCAGATAGTGATCTTATGTGATGAATTTCCAATTGCAGAGATTGAATATTGTGACCATTAGAGATTCTTTCTTCTTGCTCTCCCCATATATCATGAGGGTTTCTGCTTTCCTCACTCACGCTGTTCTCTAAGATGTTTGCATATGATGAAGATTTTTATCCATTGCCCTTGTCTTATAAGCAAACCAACCTTGGGGTACTGTGTTAGCGCTGTGGGGAAAAAGTGGAAAAGACCTGCTCTTCTTTTTATGCTAAGAAATGTGCCACATTCTTTATATTTTTATTCTTTTTCCCAGAGACACACATACTTGTGGAAAAAGTGGAATTAGATGAGTTATAAGACCTCTGGCCATGTCTATATGTATGGCCTGAAAAGAGATTTAGATGTCGTAGCTGCCTAGTATATATACAATGAACAACAAAAAATGATGACTTCATTAGAGAAAGTTCAGGGGTGAGGATGGGACACAGGAATTATTTAAGTGAACACAGAGACTAACGCTATGGTTCTTACTCAATAAAAAAAGCCTATAGTATTAATTAATTATGATAGCTTTGGCCTTTAAATGAGAAAAGAATCTTTGATTCTTTGAATCTGTTTTTAAACTTTACAGAAACACACATGCACACAGAATTGTATGTTTTTGCCTTTAGCAAATTATTTTCACTTGAAGTAAAATAAGCTCTTCAGTATGCAGACACTGGTTAAAGTAATAACAAATAGTAACATATTCATTATAATGGCTTAAATGTATACTAACGTTGTTTGAAATTCATACACAAACTAAAATGTGGTAGGGAAACCATTATTTGGGGTGGGAGTTGATAGTGCTGGTAGAATTAAAAGAAAACTTACTTTAATAGCCAAGAAGTGTAAAACCATAGAGGTTGTAAATTAATAATCCTTCAGCAAGAGAGATTATTGGATTTTATCAATTTTTGATTATGTATTTACAATTGTGATTATATAAATGTTCACTTGCATTTAAACATCTATCAACACGTATTTTTACCGCATAGCAGATTTTTCTACAGCTGTTTTTTTCTTCATACTCTTATAAGATTAATAGCCAGAGAGTAATTGAGAAGAGTAAATAAATCTTTTTCCCAGATTGACCCACATTTTACACATTTCTGCTTTGAGAAAGCAGAAAGGAAGGGAGGATGCTCAGTTAATTTCTCTGGGTGTTCCGGTTATCTATTGCTGCCTAGCACATCACTCCGAATGTAGTGGCATAAAATAGCAATCACCTTATTACAGTCATGGATTCTCTGGGTAGAGGATTCAGATAGTGCACAACAGAAATTGCTTATAAGCAAGCCACACTGTTCCATGATGTCTGTGGCCTCCACTGGGAAGACCAGAAGGGCTGGGGTGATCTCAGTGATTGCCAGCTGCCAGCTAGAACCCTCGGACTGGAGAATCCACCGCCACAATGGTTTCTTTACTCATATATCCAGCACCTCTGCAAGGATGACGGAAAGGCTGAGCTCCATTGGGACTATTGGCCAGAGCGCCTCCCTGTGGCTTCTCCACCATAGTGGTCTAAGAGTAGTTGGCCTTATATGACAGCTCAGTGATAATAGCAAACAACGCAGAATAGGCATGGTCCTCTAGGAGCTAATGCCAAGTGCACATGGCCATCCTCTGCTTATGCTAGTGGTTGAAGCTGCCACAAGTCAGCCCAAATGTAAGAGGAGAGCACAGAGACTCTCACTTGATGACAGGAGAATCAAAATATTTGTGTCCATGGAGGGGATAGTGTTCAGACTCTGAGATTCCTGGGCAGACCTAAAAATGCTTACAGAGTCCTCTAACCTGTGGTTAAATTAGATAATGCATGTGGAAGTACACTGAAATCTGCCAAGTGCTATACATTGAATAGCTACTTTATTTTTATTTTATTTTTAGCAAATCATCAGAAAATCACCTTGTGGATGCTGTTTCATCTTTCGGTATTGCTGCATTACCTTTCCCTTTGGAATTTTGCAGTTTGAATTAAATACGGTGTAAAACACCTATGTACCAAGCCAGGGCATACTTCGACCTTTTTGAAAAGTAAGGACTTTTAATAACAAAAAGAAATTTAGAAAATATTTTGAAAACCAGAATACAGAATTCTAAACTGCACGACTTTAAAATTTGAGAATCACATTGCAGATTCAAATATCTGACCTCTAGTGGTTGCAACTACTTTTTGCAACTGGAAATGAATAGATGTTTTTAAAGATCCTTCTTCAGAAAGTATTTCACGTTGTTTGATGTTATCACAAATGGTAGATTTTAAATTTAATTTTCTGATTTTCTAATGTTAGTACATAAAAGTAAAATTAATTTTGTATATTGATCTTGTGCAGTGCAATCTTGGCTATTTTCTTTATAGCTTGTTATTCATTTTGGTCATAGAGCATACTCGTATGATTTCAGTCCTCTTCTATTAATTATGAGTTTTCATGTCCCAACATGTGACCTATCTGGAGCAAAAAAATGTATATTCTACGTTTGTTGGATAAAGTGTTTATAAATGTCAATAAAGTTAAATGGGTGGATAGTATTGTTTAAATCTTCAATATCGTTATGGATTTGTGCTTTTTAAATCAATTATTTTTTAAATATATTTTCGAGACAGAAGTGTTGAAATTGCCTCTGATCAGTCCACACAGAAGCAAGTATGACTTTTCCACTCAGGAACTTAATTGGATATTGAGACAGACGACACAATGTGATCACTAATAAATAAGAATAAAGTTTACTTAGTACTCACAACAAGCTAGGCTTTCCTGGTAGATGAAGGGCTCACCAAGGGTCTGATAAGAAGGTAAGCAAACTAGGGTGGGGGGATAAGTGGGAGATGGCCTCCTTTTTGTGTATAGCGGGGTAAAGTCTTCTGCTTAGCAAAGAAACAATCAACAGAGTGAAAACAACCTGTGGAATTAGAGAAAATATTTGCAAACCATGTATTTGATAAAAAGTTTATTTCAAAAATACATTTAGAATTTTTGTGTCTTCTTTTTAAATTGACCCTTTGATCATTATGAATTATAAATCTTTATCTCTGGCAATTCTCGCTGTCTTGAATTTTGTTCTGTTATTAATATAGCTACATCAGCTTTCTGTAGATTTGTGTTTAAATAGCTTATCCTTTTCTAATCTATGTCTTTATGTTTAAAGTTTGTCTCTTTTAAACAATATGTTTTTGGATCTTACCTTTTATTTATTTTGACAATGTCTAGCTTTTTGGAGTGTTTTGTCCATTTACATTTAATGTAGTTGATATGGTTGAGTTTAATTGTACCCTCTTTCTAGTTTTTTCTTTGTTGTCCCATTTATTTATTTTTTATTGCTATGGTCTTTCTTTTTCACTTTCCTTTAATGGAGTGTGGCTTTTAATTTCAACGTAAGTCCTAACTTAGCTTTTTAGCTAATCATTTTCTTTACTTATTTTAGCGGTTGCTCTTAAGTTTATAATTGGATTACATAAACCAGTCAAGATTGAATTAATGATATACCTTTTGACATATATTATTACATTAGAACTTTAACAATAGTATACTTCTATTTATCCTCCGTCATTTGTGATATTGTTTTTAATTTTTTTGCATATGTCATAAATTCAAAATGTTATTAATAGTGATTTAATAATTTTTAAACTATTTTAAGAAAAGAAATAGCTAATATTTTATAAATACTTATTATTTACCATTTCTGTAACTTCCATTTCTTCTGATAGATCCAAATTTCCTGTTACCATTTTGTTCAACTTGAAGAACTTCCTTTAGCATGTCTTGTAATGAGAGTTGCTAATGATACATTCTCTCAGCTTTTATTTATTTTTGTTTCATCTAATTTTTTGAGGAATATTTTCCATTCACAGAAAATTCTAGGTTGATTTTTCTTTTTCCTGTCAGCAGTTACATTTTTTCCATTGTTTTCTGACTTGCAATGTTTCTGATAAGAAGTTGCTTCTCTTATCATTTTCCTCTCATATGATGTATCTTTTTTCTGTGGTGTTTTTCTCTCTTTGGTTTTGGGAAATATGTCTACGATGTGCTGAGATTTGGATCTCTTTGTATTTATCTTGATTGGGGTTTGTGAAGTTTCTTGGAGCTATAAATTAATGTCATGAAAATTACAATATATATTTCCCTGGCTTCAAACCTAGGAGCTTCTGTACTCTATAATTTCTCGGAGAAAAATTATGGTGACACTACAATGGTATTTAGTCTTTTGAATGCCCTGATAAGGAAATCAAAATATTTACCCCCAAATATATTTCTTTGACATATTTTGAGATGGCTGCCCCAGGGCCAGCAGACAGAAGTAGCCCTGCAAGGCTGTCTTTGGTGGGGAGAAATTTGCATCTGTAGAGAACCTTCTTTGATGCAGCTAGGCCTTTCCTTATTCCAAGCTAGGGTGGAGGAAAGATTATCTAAATCTGACACATTAAAGATCTGAAAGAAACATGTACCATCTATTCTCTCTGTGAGAGTTCATCTGCATCGCAAGACCACCTTTGCTAGCCAAGCCTCTTCCTTTTTTCCTCCCATAACCTGTCTTGCCACTAAAACCTGTTTTGCCACAATCCAAGTCCCCATTCTTTATGAACTTCTGCACCGGGTTGGGAGGCTGAGTCTTCATTCTGAAGGCTCCTGTGTAGCCACATTAAATTTGTATGCCTTTTCTCCTATTGTTCAATTTGCCTTGTGTCGGTAATTTTTCAGTGAAACTTTAGGAGGCCATGGGCCTTGGTCCCTACGCTGACATGGTTGTGTACTAGTCAAGAGATTTTTAGAGTTGTGACTTCTTGTAGAAATGAAACCACTCTTTTCAATAACGAGGAGCAAGGCGAGAACTGGGGTAATGTAACAGAGTAGTCACCCCTGTTCCCATAGATATGGAAGGGAACTATTGACAGTGGGGAATATGGAGCAGAGCAAATGGCCTGAAAAAAAGGGCAAAATGTTTTATGTCTCTTTAAAACATCCCTCACTCCTTTTGGAGAACTAGGACCTGCATCTGTGCCTCGG
The DNA here is from genome assembly GCF_041146395.1 of Eulemur rufifrons. Classification (NCBI taxonomy): domain Eukaryota; kingdom Metazoa; phylum Chordata; class Mammalia; order Primates; family Lemuridae; genus Eulemur; species Eulemur rufifrons. The sequence goes on along the minus strand of NC_090986.1, from coordinate 69,983,485 downwards.
GCCAGTGTTCAGGAGGGGCAGAGGCCTGTCTTTTGTTCTTTGTGCTACAGGAGATGGCCTGCCCTGTGGAGGTCTAAGGTCCTGGGCAGAGGTCAAAGGATTGTTTTCAGTAGAGGCGGGATGAAGATAGGACGAGTAGAGTCATCAACTGTAGTTGAACAGCAATTACCTGAAGCTAAAAACCCAACCTTTAAAAGCTCTATATTTCTGCTTATTATTAGGACAACAGCATTTTTAGACAGTAGTCTCCATCTTCTTCATTTGCTGGCAAATTAATAAATCTCTCTTTCCTTCTCCTCAAACCACTTGTTCTCGTTCTCCTGATGCAGCCTTGAGGACAAGTACTGAGCTTTTGATAATAATAAAGGCCTAAAACCTCTGCAAAGGCACAGGTCTACCTAAAAATAATGATAATAATCTACGGTCCTCTTGTTTGGTCGACAATAATTAGTCACTCTCCCCTTGTTTGCTTCTCTATAATTGCTACTCTAGAGTTCTATAGCTGGTGACCATAAAGATTCTTAACTCTCTCCATAGATGAAATCGCCTGTTTGAAATCTAAAGGTGGTTTCTGAGCTATGTTCCAGGTCCTGCATTCCAGTGGGTTGGCTGACTCACCCAGACCAGTGGCCCATACCAAGGAACTGACTCAACTGGAATTGTGACCCCAGGAACTGAAGCAATACAAGAAGATGATTTCTACATCCCTATAATTTTGCCCTGAACCTAGCCAATTAGCAAACCCAACTGCCTAATCCTTTGCCCACCAAACTATCCTTAAAAACCCTGCCTCCCAAATTTTCAGGGAGGCAGATATAAGAAATTTCTTCCATCTCCTGGCTTAGCACTCTGTGGAATTAAACCCTTTCTCCATTGCATTCCTGACTGTCTCAGGGTATTGGCTTTTCTCTGTGCAGCGGGCAAATTGGGTGGCAACAAACATAGGTAATCATGTAAAAGTTGCTAGAACTTGTTTCTAAAATTCTAGTTGATTTAAAAACAGAACCAGTTGTGAGACAATTTTCTTAAGGACTATATCAAGAGTAGTCTTTCAAATTTTGTATTTTGTATCATTTGGTATTCTTGATTTCTATTCTTCCAAATTATTAGTTTCATTTAATATTAACAGCTCTTCATTAATGTAAGCATTGGCAAGAATAAAGTAAGTAATTTGCTTTTCAAAGTTTGAAGATGTGTTTTTTTCATAACTTATTTACACATGAATAACCTAATTCATTTGAGATTTTATTGACAAAATAACAAATACAGAATGCAAAAGATGAAAATATTTTTGAAAGAGTTTTAGTAACTAAAGTCCTAAAAGTTGACTTTTAAATTTTCTTTAGATCCAGTGTTAAACTTTTAAAAGCATGGGAGCTTTATACTTACATAGGGAAGAAAATATTTTTACCATCATCCAGCTAATTTAGGCTCTAATGTAGCATTATATGAAATGTCTAGAGCAATGGTTGTCAAATCTAACTGCACATTAAAATGATCTGGAAGAGCTTTTAAAAGTACAGATAGCCAGCCCACCACCCAAGAAAAAAGTTAATTACTACTCCCCTAGGAAGCAATCCAATCAGCCAGGATGGGAATCACTGGTGCAGGTACTCCTGACAAAGTGTATCGGTTAGATTTGGTTGTTTCTGTTCACTTAATCAAACAAATGCTTTCAGCTGTTATTAATTTAGCATGTAAAAATCTCTTGAATAGACAAAACATTTAGGACTCAGGATAAAGATTGTATTTTTTAAGATTAATTCAAAATAAAGCAATTAGATTAATCTTAGGATTGTTTTTGATTCAAACAGTATCATAGAACTCCACATAGTTGAAAGGTATGAAAGTGCAATGGATGGTGTTTGGAGTTAGCCTGTAGAATGTCAGTGACCCAAACCATCAAACCTAAAGTATAGAAAGAGTAACAGACTGGGTTGAAAAATTCCCACTGGGTAGATTCTCAGAGACAAGCAGAAACACTGTAGGGACCAAGGCCCTTGGCCCTCTAAAGGTTTGCTGAAAAATCACTGAAATGAGGCCAACTGATTAACAGGAGAAAAAGCATACACATTTATTTAACGTATATACATGTGCTCCCTCAGAATGAAGACTCAATCTCCCAAGGTGGTACTGTTAGGTAGATAGTGAGGGATTCTGGGTCTCCCAGGGATGAAAGTGAGTGCTGTTGCCCCCATCTTGGTCCTGCCCAACCCTAATTCTCCATACCTGGGGGAGGAGGGAATATCCTGTGAATCTGCCAGTCAGAACTTGGTGCACATTTAGTAGTAACATTCATCAGGTGTTGGGCAGGTAGGAGTGGGGAGGAGGAGATGGGTATATTCACACCTAATGAGTGTGGTGTGTACCATCTGGTGGATGGACACACCTGAAGCTCTGACTCGGGTGGGGCAAAGGCAATGTATGTAACCTAAACATTTGTACCCCTGCAATATGCTGAAATAAAAATAAATAAATAAAAACAAAACTTAGTGTGCCAGCTGCAAAAGAATGCAGAGGACTCGTTAGCTCATGGGCCAAGCAGCATGGGTACCATAAAGTCCGGAAAGTGACCTAGAACCTACAAGCTCAGTAAGACTCAGGTCATGCAGCTCCCTAACTGTCCAATCAAAGTGGTTCTATGGTGACATTTGAACCACGAGGAGGTCTCTATCCAGACACCATAAAGCAAGACCCAGACCATAACCAAGCTCTCTTTTTCTGCTGTGACAAGGAGTCCGGTCATCATCTGTGGTGCATGTATCATGCTTTATAAACCTATGTCTTGCTCTTGCTCTATAATCCTATCTTGCTCCCCCTCCATAAACCTCACCTCATGCTTGCCTTACTTTGGTGAGTCTGGTCATTCTTCCGCCATGAGGACACTAAGAACTGACATTCCAGACTAAAACCTGACCGTACAGAAGTTTATAAAGAATGGGGGCTGGGATTGTGGCAAAACGGGTTTTAGTGGCAAGACGGGTTATGAGAGGAAGAAATTGAAAGAGACGTGGCTGGCAGAGGTGGTCTCCTTGTATAAATGAAATCTTACAGGTAGCAGCCCTCAGACAGAATAGATGGGAAATGTTTCTTTTCAGCCCTTTAAGGTGTCATATTGTCAGTTAATCATTCCTAGATTGGGATAAATTAGGACCTACCTGCATCAGTGCAGATTCTCTACAGATGCAAATTTTCCCCCACAGTTTGCTTCTGTCTTCTGGACCTGTGGCAGTCATCTCAAAATATCTCAAAGAAATATATTTTGGTGTAAAATATGCGGATTTCCTTCAATACTCATTCCTTCCTTTCCAAATTCTTCATGTTTCTAACATCCTCCAACTGTTTGATGATGGCTGAAATTCTATTGTATGAAAGTCATTTTTCTTAAAGCATTTCATCTGTTTAGGTATACCTTCTTTGAGAAGGAAGAGTAACACTTTAATTTGTTATAAACTATTTAATTTTTAAGGTTAAAATGAGCTTGTGATCTCTCTGTTTGACATCAGATTCTTCTGAGAAAATCTAGAGGAAATCCTAAGCAAACTTGTAAAATTGGCATCATATGTACCCCTTAGCAAAGATTATTTTCTCATCATTTCTCTTCTTTCCTTCTTCTCTATAACCTTTGTATCACATCATTCTTTCACAGAAAAAAAAATTTGTGCAAACATCTTACTGTTAAAATTTAAAGGGAGATTTCAATATTAATAAAAGTCAAAAGACTTAAAGAAATTAAAAGTTAAAGACATGAGGCCAAAAGAGAAACAGGGCTGTATATATTAAAGAGGCTGATACTTTGGAAATCAGATGGCCTGGATTGAACCCTCAACTTTCCAGTCATCAGCTGTGAGGTCACTTGGAAAATAGCTTTGTCGGGTCACAGTCTGAAATGTTGGGTCTTGGTGTGCTCATAGTCGAAGAATGACCAGACCCACCAAAGTAAGGCAAGCACAAAAATGAGGTTTATTCAGAAGAGAAAGATAGGATTATAGAGCAAGAGCAAAAGCAAGATGTATGTAGGTTTACAGAGCAAGATACGTACGCCACAGATGACGACCAGACCCATTGTCTTAGCATGAGAGAGAGAGAGTTTGGTTGTGGTCTGGCTCTTGTTTTATGGTGTTGGGATAGGGACCTCCCCGTGGCTCAGATATCATCATGGAACCACTTTTATTGGATAGTTGGCAATACATGACCTGAGTCTTACTAAGCATGCGGATCTCCCATGAGCCTCTCTGAAATCCTGTCGGGGGGTGAACTGCAACAGCACCCACTTTCATCCCTAGGAGACCCTGAATCCCTCACTATCTACCTAACAGTTTGACTTCCCTGTGCCTCAATTTCCCCAGCTGAATAATCAGCTATTGATGATAATATTTGACCTTTCAACCCCTCAGAGATATTTTAAGAGTTATTTTTGAATTAAGAGAGAAGTTTTAAGTAAATTTCCAAATGGAATAAACCCCATGTCTTGTCAAAGTTGATAGAAGTGAACATCACTCTCAAAACTACCAATGTTATAATTATTTATGTCAAGTGAGATCCTCAAAAGTCACTAGGCAATACCTACTTTTCATCCTTGACAGGTGTGGTGAATGACCTCAAGAAACTATCACGCAATAACACCAAAAATAACAGTAAAAAGACCCAGAATTGTTTTTTGTTGAAGATAGAGTGGGCTGTGGGTAAAAAGTGTGTTTTAAACTATAAAGCTGTTGAAGGAAAATTTGGAGTTATAGGATTAAGACACCTCTGGGGAGAGGAAACCATGTAGAGGAACCTGCTCAAACTATTTAGAAAATCAACTCTGGGGCTACATATATATAGAGAGAGAGAGAAAGCTAGAGAGAGAGAGAGAGAGAGAGAGGGAAACAGCTGTAGAGGTAAAAGGGCAGGTTTAATGAATGCAAGACAAAGTTCTTGCTGAAAGGTTTGGTTACAGCTTTGGTGACACTGAGATGCTAAACTGACAATCCTTCAAAAGGAACATATCTAAATTAAAATAAAAACAAACATATACATATAGGAATATTATTCAAATGTACCAAAGTGGTATACAACTTTCCATATTTAATTATAAATAAATGCAAATTAAGTTTTTAAAATGCTTTCTTAGTATTTTGTCCAGAAAGGTGCAAGATATTTTGTTGTTGCTGGTTTTTTTTTTTTTCTGTTTGGCTGCCAGGAGACAGAGTTGCTACTGACTTGAAAGTAAGAGGACCCGCTGGGATTTGTATTCTGTGTGCCCTGAAAAAGCACCTGCGCTTTGTATCCCTTATCAATATGTAAAATGCCCAGTCCAAATAGGAGCTTCTGATTATTTTGCATGGTAGACTTTAAGGGTAAAACTTTATATAACCTCATTATGAGGTTGCATTAAATTGTAGCTTAAGCTTTCTGCTCAAGGTCTTTGCACATCTTATCTATATGCTACTGTGGCTTATCAAGAGGAAACCAATCCTATGAATATGTCAAGATCAGTGTTGCTATTTCTGTTAGGGATCGTGTTACCATAGTAATATATTCCCTGCGGCTTAGAAAAGACTTATTTTGCTTAAGCGCTATTTTTATTTTATTCAAAGTGAAGTAGAGATAAAATCATAAAAATATTTTTCTGTTGCCTTCAGATGTAATGGTAATTTTAGGCAGAAGGATAAAGGTAATCAATGTATATGCATACCTCTTTTTTAGCAACTTTCTTTTGCCATGTGCTGGCTCCACAGGCCAGCATCATCATGAGAATGACAGTGATAATGGAAGTGAGTTCTTGTGCTCCCTTTTGATTTATGGTTTTTCTGCAGGGGGGCAGGATCAACTCCACTCCTCAAAATTTGATCTAAATGTCAAGACTGATGATGCCATACATACAGCAAGAAGGTCTAGAAATTTATTACTTTCATAATAAGGCTTTCTCTGGAGAGCAGGGTAGGCTCCCAGGAAGGTTGAAAAGTGACTTGAGAGATCAGGACAAGGAAGATTGACTTTGTCTTTTATTGGAGTCAGAGTTCCTGGCCAGGGTGAGTGGTCTTGCAGCAGGGTTTGAGTATCCTACCAGTGCCGAGGGAGGGAGTGCTTGCGGGCTTTCCTATTGGCTTGTCTAGATGTGAGGCAAGAGAGGGAAAAGAAGGAGTGGGCCTTGAAAACTGCTAGTGGCAAATGTCAAAAAAAGAGTCTGACTAGTCTTTATATTATACCTGTATTATCTAAACAGATTGTAAAAACATGAGTGATAATTATATATGTATGTGTGTGTATCTATGTATATGTTTATACATATATTCATATACATATGAATGCAGATATCAATAAAAGAAAATGACAATTTGTACTTGCTAAAGGTTACATGCATCATTGGACTGGTTACTGTGGAACTGTCATGGGGTACTTTTCTGTAGCAACAGAGAAGACAGGTGAGGTGTGACCTAATTTTCAGCAATAGTTTCTCCATTCTACTCTTCTCTTTTTCCTGCTCCTCCTTCCTTTTTCTTGGTGGAATTTTTGGATTGGAGGTAACAAGACTTCTTGGTTCATGGAATAATATCAGCATAGGAAAGTTTAAGGCTTTATCCTTGTTCTGTTTCATTATTTTTTTTTAAACTTACTCCACATAGCATTCCTCTTCCTTCTGTAGAAACTCAGCTGATTGTAAATATATGTGTAGTTGAAAAAATGTATAACGTTTTGTTTTTGTGTGTGCACATTATGAATGTATACAAATTGTATTTTGCTATAGATATGCATGTTTTTACTCAATATCATGTTTTAAAATCTATACATGTAGCTGTATGCAGATTTAGTTTATTACTTCTGACTGCTGCATAATATCCAATCTTATACTTATGAAACATTGTAGATATCCCATCCCTTAGTGCTAGATGACCAGAAGTCTCTTCTCTAGACTTTGCTCTTTCTATTATGTCCTGGGCTACCATTCTGTCCTGAAACCCCCACTTGAAAGTAAACATATCTTTTTCTCCAAGGATCGTGTGTGTACGCACACGTGCTACATCAGTCATCCTTCAACCTCTTTCTTGCTTCTGTGACATCTACAAGTTGAGTTCAGGTGAAAGAGACATTAGTTTTTTGCACCTCAAAGCACTTGTAAAACACTTGATTTCATTTGATTCTCATAATTCAATAAGTCAAGTACTATGATTAAATATATTTTATTGTGAAGGCAACTAAACTCTTGGTTAAGTAAGATAAAATAAGTTAAGTAAGTTAAAATAAGTCCTGGTGGATGGATTCTGGATGCATCACATTTTTTCAAGGCTCCTGGTCTCCTCTGCAGAACAATTCCCTTACAGATGTCACCTGCTTCTTAAGAGAGGGTGAAAGGTTAGAAATAAATATGAATAGATTGCTATTGCAGTAGCTTGTGCTAGAAGAGTTAAAACTGTGACATTGTCATTATTTTTCCACTTGAGTCAGGGCAAAAGAGCATTCTGATACAAAGAAAAAGCCATCATTGCTCCTGAGAACTAGTGACCCAAGTGGGTGAGAAGATGAAGGAAAACAGCAGAGAAAAATAGACAAAGAGCATAAGTGCCCTATTTGTTCTCTTCCTACCAGCCAATAAATAGCCAATTCTGTTCAATAGCTCAAATCACCTTGCCCAGGACGTGGCAAGAATAAAATACTCGTTTTAGAGTCAGGCAAAGAACTGTGTATCGAAAATATCATAACAAAAATCTTAAAAAGGTGGTACTTTTAAAAAACCAAAAAAACAGCATTTACATTTATTCTTGGCTCAAATTTGTCTGATTAACCTTTATAAAACATCATGTCATGACATTAGAGTCTGCCTTGACTCTATGTTGCAATTGCTTCTCTCTCTCCCTCTCTCTCTCTCTTTTTTTTTTTTTGCTGCACACAAAGCTAAATTGGGCTTTTGTAGCTTTTGACTTTTCATTCAATGCAATTATGTGCACCATTGACCCAATAATCAAGTGATAGAAATCTGCAAGTATTATTGTTGGCGGTGGCATGAATCAATGGAGCACAGCACGGGTGTTCAGGAGAGAGACAGATGTGCAAAGTTAGAATCGGCACAGCCTGTTAAAACTGTTTTGCCTCTACTAACTGAAAATGCAATATTCAAATGCATTTTTTAATGAAAAATGCACTTAATGTCACATCATGTTCTATTTTTCATTGCATAAATCACTCCTGAGGCTAATTTCAGGGTGGAATTCTTTAGACTTTCATGGTGACTGTACATATTGTGAACTTTGTGTAGAGGCAGAAAGCAATGAAAAAAGTCTTCCTTTGTGTTTATGGAATGGTTCTCTGACAGGTTCTCAAATGTGAGAGGAAACAATTAACTGTGATTGTAATTTTATGTTTAAGGAACAGTAGCTTAGTATTCATAATTTCTTCTTAATTTTATTTTAGTATAATATCAATATGTAAATGCAAATAATGTAACTCCAGCTAACTGAAACATGGGGGCTTATGAAAAAGAAGAAACACCCTATCTCTCAATTTACCATGACTGTAAAAAACAGCCCAAATATAGTGTTCACAAAGTCAGCTTGAATTCTAAATGGAATTGAATATATTTTGACTTTCTTTTCTTTTTTACTGTCAGAGAGTGTGATATAATCAGAATAGCATGGGCTTCAGAATTAAAAATACCCAAGTTCAAATTCCTTAGCTATGGGTCACTTTTAAAAGTCATAAAAACTGTAAAATCATCAATTTTGAGTGAAATGGAAATGGATTTTTATCACATCTAATTCTTATTAAAGTTATAAGGAGGTAAAGTATTTATGCCAAAAATTGTTCATTTTTCTTCTGTCTTCTTTCTCCTATCCCCTAATCTCCCTCTGCCCTTTGTCTTTTCCTCTTCCTCCTCCTCCTCCTTTCTTTCTCTTTTAACTAAAGTACATCTTGTTCCACAAACATGTCATTTCACATTGGGCAAAATACTAAACTTTTCTCAGTCTCTTTTTTCTTCACTGACAAAACTGATTTATTAACAAACTTTATGAGTTATATCAAATATGTGGGAAAATCTGGTAAAAGTAAGTGCTCAAAAATAAATTTAATTTCTTTCCTTTATTTCTTTGTTATATTTTCTATAAACATTGTGATTTTAGAAAAGCATTCAGTTTATCTTCATTTTACTATTTCTGTTTCTTTGACTTGATAGAAGAAATCAGGATGCCAAGTGAACTGGTGGTATGAAGAAACATTTTTAAAAATTTATTGCTGGATAAAATTGTGGCTAGAGCCCATTCTACTAAGGGAAGTATCCCAAGAATGGAAAAACAAGCACCACATGTACTCACCATCAAAATGGTTTTAACTGATCAACACTTAAGTGCACACATAGTAATAACATGCATTGGGTGTCAAGTAGATGGGAGGGGGGAGGAGGAGATGGGTGTATACACACCTAATGGGTGCCATGCACACCGTCTGGGGGATGGACACCCTTGAAGCTCTGACTCGGGTGGGCAAGGGCAATAAACGTAACCTAAACATTTGTACTCCCATAATATGCTGAAATAAAAAAAATTATTCAAATATATATATATTAGATATACCCTAATAACCCCAGGAGTATTCTGGGCACTGGAAATAATAGTGAACAAGATAGGTAAGGGCCCTGCCCTTATAAAGCAGCATTTTAGAGAGGAAGAGACAGAAAACACACAGAGAAGAAACAAATGCACAAATTTCTGGCTAGAAAAAATTTTAGATAGTCTAGTAATTTTCGAAAACTATCATAAAAATTAAGAGCTATAAGTTAACTTGACAGTCCTCCTATAAAAATTTTACCTGATCCATTATCCTCTCCTGAATCAACTTTCATTACTGGGTCTTAACAAATCTCATTTTTTTTCTTTCCTGGTTTTTGGCAACAATTCTCATGGTACCATTGATTTCAGTTACTGTTTTCATTCAACAAATGCATAAATCTGCTGCTATTTAGGAGTCCTGGTTAAAATCGTAATCTCCAATTAAACCTGTTGCATGCTTGCTCACCTGGGCTAAGATTCCCTCAGAAGCACGGTTAATCAAGAATCATGTTGATTTTCCCAGACAGAAAAGTAATTAAAAATAATGCTTCCACTTCTTCCTCAAATCCATCAGGAACTTGAGAGACCAATTATTTTAGGAAATTTTGCAACACACCAGACCACTCTGTTTCACTTCCTTGTTATATAGTTCATTATCTTTAATGTTATTTTTCCAGTCATCTATTCTCTCCTATGATTTCTTCCCCAACCCTTCTATTTTGAACTCTGGAACAACTATTTCTTTACTTATTTCATGGTAATGAAATGAGTGTTAAATAATCACTCTCTACTCTGAAAATCATTTCCAACAAGTTTCCATACTTGAAACATTGGCTGTTTCCTGAGGAAACCACCTCCCATGTAGCTTGTGGGTGGGGTTCATTCCCCATATCCCATGTATCTTGGCAGCAGAGAGTTGGAAGCCAAAGCTTTTTCAATTTTCAATGTACCTTTCAGATTAGTGCTCCTCTGCCTGTGAATCACATGTTAACTTGCTCTAATCTACTCTGTTCTTCTTCCTTCTTGCTGCTCTCAGAGAAATTTTATCTTTATGTTATTTGACCTTTTGAAGCTCTCTCAATGTAACAGCTGACAAGCTTACCTTTCTCACACCTAATGATTTCCCATGCTCTCCCTACCTATAGCTGCTTAGGTTATTTGATTGTTTCCTTTCACTCTGTTCATCTCTTGAACTATTTATCTGCCCAGGAAAGAGACCTGAGCATCCTTCTTGACTTCTCCATCTTTCCCAACCACTTGCTCAAGTTGGTCTTTCAAATCAAGCACCAGGATGTGCGTAAGTTTGATTAGCATATACATTTTGTTTTAGTTCTGTCCATTTCAGAATTGGATTTAAACTCAAGTAGATAGTATTTATGATTGTCTTAATTTGTGTGTTTGTGTGTTAAAAGTCCCCTGCAAAAACTCATGTTGAAACTTAGTCCCCAGTTTGGCAGTATTGAGAGGTGGGGGCCTTTAGAAGGTGATTGGAGCCTGAGGGCTCTGCTCTCATGAATGGGTTGATCCATTCATAGATTAATGGATTAGTGAGTTGTCATAGGAGGGGTACTGGTGGCTTTATGGGAAGAGGAAGAGAGACCTGAGCTAGCATGCACAGCCCTCTCACCATGTGATATGATGCCCTGTGCTATCTCAGAAAGTTCCCACCAGCAAAAAGAGCTCTCACCAGATATGGCCCCTGACTTTGGACTTCTCAGCCTCATAGCTGTATGAATAAATTCATTTTCTTTATATAATACTCAGATATTCTTTTATAAGCAACAAAAAATGGGCTAGACAACAAACTTAGGCAGGTTTGCAATGTAACATGTAAAACAAGATTTGGCAATAGTAGTAATACTAATATCTGTGGATGTTAGAATAATAAATGTGCCTAGGGGTATAAACATGTGTGCCCCTTGAAAAAGACCAGCTGGTTTCCTCCCAGGAGATCTCACAAGTTGTCCTCACTTTGATTGATGTGCCTTAATTCAGTTCCTGGCTCTTTGCTTGTAGATTCTGAAATATAACTTTGTCAGTACCTGTAGCACGGTCCCATCTCCCACAGACTCAAGTTTGCTAAGTTCAGGAGCTTGTTTTCTACAATCAAGATGCCTGCTTCTTATTTCCATGGTTATGGCTCTCATATAAAGCATATACATCACTCAACATAACTAGTGCATTTGTTCCATGAATGAAGCTGTAATGGAGGATTTGACTAGAATTGGAAAATGAATTTGTAGGCATGGTATCAGAGGTATCCAGGTAACATGCCTTCATTCATTTATCTTCACAACTGGGTCAGCTACACTCATAGGACCTGAATGATCTAAGTGCACTGGCTAAAGATTCTTCTTTTCCCGGGGCAGTATGTGAACAAATAATGCCCAAATTGGTCAGTCCGACATTCCTTTCCTTTTTCCTAATGGCATTTTTCCAGGTTGTGGTTATCACCCCGTTCTGAAAGACACTTTCTTTGTTTAGCCACATTGATACATTAGACTAGACTGAACCCGAAGCTCATTGTGCTTCCTTAAGGTGATTTTCAGTTTTATTTGATCCAAGTTGTATGAGAGGGAATTTATACCACTTAATCCTGAATTCTTTGGCATTCCTTTGGGTTATCCTCACATAATGAGAAAAAAAATCATACACATATAGTTCTTTATACTTGACAAAATGCTTTTATTTTTCCATGTTTTAAATCATAATTAAAACTGAGCTGCTTGGTCCAGAGTAGTAAGTTGATAACTTTCCTGTTTTACAAATGAGTCATTAAAGGTATTAGAATAGAGCTGGAAATTGAAATTTTTGCTTCCAAGTTCAATAGCTGAAGCAGAAAATTCAAGTCAACAAATTTGGGTTAGGGATAGCTTTGCCTATTTTCATTCATTAAACATGATTACAACCAAACTCGCTCTCAATTTAGTATAAATATTCATAATATTTGTATCCATTATTGGCCCATCTAACTCTTCAAAACATTTTTTGTCTTTAAATTGCTGTTGATAAGGATAAGAAAGAGCAAATGAGAGGGTCATTATCAGGATTATCAATCCAAATCCTTTTTCCTGTAAGAGTTGTGGATTTAAAGTTGTTCTTGTTACCATCTTCCTTCTCTCTCATCCGTAGTGGAATCTTAATCTTCAGATGTAATGGTCCTAGTTTTCCCATACAGCCCACTCCATCTTTGCCTTTTCATCTTATTTTTTCCAACTAATGCAACCAGTTAGTCTGGTAATGGCTTTGTCTAAGGAAGTTATTTGAGCACTAATCCTCCAAAGTGGCTAGATTTATTTCTCCTCCTGTCCTGCATAATAACAGTAATGAAATATGTTGATTCTAAAAGCTGGTAAAATTTGTAGGCATAGTTTCCATATTAGCAAAGAATCCATTACTAAGTAGAGTAAATTTACAGTTATGAAAAATAGTAATAAGTATTTAAATCTATGTCTCTGCTCCTCATTCCTCATTAATCAGTAATATTATAAGTATATATTTATAAGTGAGGGATCTTACGATGATTACTTAATGTATAATGGCCTTAACAAGCTATAGTGTGTACCTACATAAAACGCAATACAGTTTGAAAGTCCCTTCTTATAAAGGACCCATGGGAGGTTTGTGTCCACATTATGGTATGGTGAAGTGGGTGATAATGCTACATTTAGGTGTAAGCACAAACTTATTAACACATGTAACCACACTGCAATTTAAATTGGCAAAAGTTACATAGATACTACACATGGTAATTAAAATAAAACTATAAAGTAGAAATCTAAACATGAACAAGGGATTCTGTGCTTAAATACATAATTTATTTTATTCTTGGCATTTATAAGTACCATCTTCAAAACAATTGGAGCAGTTAAATAGCTTTATCAATAAAAGAGATTGGATCCCCAGGGACTGCATCATTAGTTAGCAAAAGTTTCTAAAATAATTGATGATGAAAATCTCACTTTAACTAATTTTTAATTAATGTAATTATAGCATTGATTAATTTCTTTATATGTATTTGTGTATCAAAATTTCTGGCTTTTAGGCCGGGCGCGGTGGCTCACGCCTGTAATCCTAGCACTCTGGGAGGCCGAGGTGGGCGGATCGTTTGAGCTCAGGAGTTCGAGACCAGCCTGAGCAAGAGCGAGACCCCATCTCTACTAAAAATAGAAAGAAATTATATGGACAGCTAAAAATATATATAGAAAAAATTAGCCGGGCATGGTGGTGCATGCCTGTGGTCCCAGCTACTTGGGAGGCTGAGACAGGAGGATCGCTTGAGCTCAGGAGTTTGAGGTTGCTGTGAGCTAGGCTGACGCCACGGCACTCACTCTAGCCTGGGCAACAGAGTGAGACTCTCTCAAAAAAAAAAAAAAAATTTCTGGCTTTTGAGAATCTTAAAAGATAATTACAATTCTATTCACAATAGCATCAAAGACAATAAAACTTTTAGAATAAATTTAACAAAAGAAGTACAGATTTTTATTATCACAAAATATTGCATATATTTATGGGTTAAATACAGGGTAACAAATACACGTTAGTATTTGTTACATGCATATAATGTGGAGTGATCAAGTAAGGATATTTGGGGTATCTATTATCTTGAACATTTATTATTTCTATGTGTTGGTAACATTTCAAGTCTTCTATCCTAGCTGCTTTGAAATTTATAATACATTGTTGCTAACTACATTCTCCCTACTCTGCTATTGATTATTGGGGCTATTTCTTCTGTCAAACTGTGTGTTTGTGCCCATTATCCAAACTCTCTTTATCTTCCCTTCTCACCCACACACTCTTTCCAGTTTCTGTTATCTATCAACCTATTCTCTGTCTCCAGGAGATCAGTATTTTTAGCTCCCAAGTATGAGTGAAAACATTTGGTATCTGTCTTTCTATGGCTGGCTTATTTCACCTGACGTAGTGACCTCCAGTTCCATCCATGTTGCTGCAGATGACATTTTCATATTTTTTTATGGTTAAGTAGTCGTCCATTGTGTGTGTGTGTGTGTGTGTGTGTGCGCGCGTGCGCATACATGTATATAAAAATGTGATTTTTTTAATCCATCAGTCCATCAATGGACTTACACTTCCAAATTTCAAAACTATTACAAAGCAACAGTAATGTGGTAAGAGCACAAAGATAGACATAGATCAATCAAATAGAACTGAGAGTCCAGAAATAAGGACATACATACATCTATTGTCAACTGATTTTTTCTCTATTATTATTTCAATTGACAAAAAGTGTATATGTTTGTGGTGTACAACATGATGTTTTGAAATATATATATACACATTGTGGAATAACAGAATCAAGCTAATTAACATATGTATTACCTCACATGCTTACCATTTTTGTGGTGAGAATAATTTAAATCTCCTCTCTTAGCAATTTTCAGATATACAATGCATAGTTATTAACTAAAGTCATCATGCTGTATTATAGAGCTCTTGAAATTATTTCTCCCAGCTAATTAAAATTTTGTATCCTGTGATAGAGTCAACTGATTTTTGACAAGGGTGCCAAGACCATTCATTGGTAAAAGAATGGTCTGAGGCAACTGGATGGCCACAGGCAAAAGAGTGAAGTTGGACCCTTACCTTACAGCATATTCAAAAACTAACTCAAAAGGGATCAAAGACCTAAGTACAAGAGCTAAAACTAGACAACTATCAGAAGAAAATATTGGGGTAAATTGGCAAAGGATTCTTAGATACAACATCAAAAGCATAAGTGACAAAGAAAAACATATAAATCAAAATTGAAAACTTTTGTGCTTCATGGAACACAATGAAGAAAATAAAAAGATAACCTGCTGAAAGAAAGACAGTATTTGCAAAGTATATACCTGACGAGGGATTTTTATCTACAATGTATTAAAAAAACTCTAAAAATTCAGTAATAAAATACAACCCAATTAAGATAGGACAAAAGTATCTGAAAGATATTTCTATACTACAAGGAAGTTATACAAATGGCCAATAATCACACGAAAAGAGGCTTGACATCATTATTAATCAGGGAAATGCAAATCAAAAGCACATATGGGCTGGGCGCAGTGGCTCACGCCTGTGATCCTAGCACTCTGGGAGGCCGAGGTGGGTGGATCGCTCGAGGTCAGGAGTTCGAGACCAGCCTGAGCAAGAGCGAGACCCCCGTCTCTACTAAAAATGGAAAGAAATTATCTGGCCAACTAAAGTATATATATATATATAGAAAAAATTAGCCGGGCATGGTGGCGCATGCCTGCAGTCCCAGTTACTCGGGAGGCTGAGGCAGTAGGATTGCTTAAGCCCAGGAGTTTGAGGTTGCTGTGAGCTAGGCTGATGCCACGGCACTCGCTCTAGCCCGGGCAACAAAACTAGACTCTGTCTCAAAAAAAAAAAAAAAAAAAAAAAAAAAAAGCACATATGATACCATTTCATACCCATTAGGATGACTAGAATCAAAACTCAGAATAAGTGCCAATGTGTGGAGAAATAGGAATTCTCATTCATTGCTAGTGGGAGCGTAAAATGGTGCAACTGCTGTGGAAAAGTCTGGCATTGCATCAAATGATGAAACATAGTGTGTCCTATGACCCAGTAAAACCATTCTTAGGTATTATCCAAAATAAATGAGAAAAAAGGTCTGCACAAGGCTTTGTTTATGGGTGTTTATAGCAGCATTATTCATAATAGCCAAAAGGTGGAAACAATTCAAATACCCATAAACAGATGAATGGATCAACAAAATGTGGTATATCCATATAATGGATGTTACTTGGCCATAAAAAGGAAGGAAGTCCTGACACATGCTACCACATGGATGAACTTGAAAACATTATGCTCAATGACAGAAGCTACTCACAATATACCACATATATGATCCTATTCATATAAAAATCCAGAACAGGAAATCTATAGAGGACAGAAAGAAAATTAGTGGTTGCTTAGGGATGTAGGGGACTGGAGTAGGAGAATAGGGTGGTGATAGCTAAAGAGTACAGGGTTTCTTTTTGAGGTGATAAAAATGTA
Organism: Eulemur rufifrons; assembly: GCF_041146395.1. Classification (NCBI taxonomy): domain Eukaryota; kingdom Metazoa; phylum Chordata; class Mammalia; order Primates; family Lemuridae; genus Eulemur; species Eulemur rufifrons. The sequence goes on along the minus strand of NC_090986.1, from coordinate 69,966,935 downwards.
AATTTGACTGTGATGATGATTGCATATATGTATTAATATACTAAAACTTACTGAATTATATACTTTAAGTGGATGAATTGTATGGTATGTGGATTATATTTCAATAAAGCTATTAAGAAAATACAATTATTCTTCAGGTGATTAAGAATGTCCAGAAACCTCATTGTTATTCAATATAAAACATTAGGGTTTTTAAAACATAGAATATAAAACTAATGGGAATTGTATTTACATGTTTTGCTTTAGAAAAATTTATTCCCCACTTAATGTTTGCATATTAGAGGTTATGTTACTGAAAACCATTGAGTAGTGAAATCCAAGAAAAAAAAAAAACCCTCTTTTTCAGAATTGAAAGGACTCAATTCTTTTTAATTTTGTAGTGCAAATATGATTATTTCCACATTTCCTTCCATCTATACTTCAAGAGAGTTTCGTCATGACAAACTCCTACATGAAATTCTTTAATCACTCCCAATTATGCCCTGGATAAAGATCAACTTCTGAATGACTATTACTCATCTTTAGGAAATGACAGACATCTTTTGTTCTCTGTACCTAATATTGGGTTAGATACCCCCTCCTTGACTCTCCCCAGGGATACCATGATTATCATACTTAATTATTATTGCCAGAGAATTAACCATTTTTTAGTTCAATAATTTTTGTTTTATTATTTTATTCTCAGCATATATTACAATGCCTGTCACAAAATGTATGCTTGATCAATGTTTCTAAATGAAGGAGTAATTTCTGCAAAGGGCAATTTACCAACCAGGTGGCTCGGGATAAATATGAAGTTGCTGAATGATCAATGTATCAATGATTAAATAAGCTTATTCTAGGCATGAGATGAAAAGTGGTGCGTTTTCTATATTTCTTATTACACTTCTATCTCAGAGAAAATGAAAATACATACCTCATTTAACAAAATAGTCCCTTTTCATGTGGTTTGATATAGGATGAAGAAAAAGAAGTGTATTCTGCAAGCTCTGGCTGTTAAGCACCAGCTGTATAGAGAAGAGCACTGTTTCTGATCTCTTGCAATGCAAAATGTAAGTTTCTAGACTTAACATTGTGAGATCCTTTAGAAAATATTCTCCATCTTTTTATTTCCATTGTTTATTATAGAGTCAGATCTCTAATTTGGGGATAAAACGGGAAATAATAGCAAGTGAAAGCCAAATTAGAGATCCAGATCATCTTATAAATTGAGTTACAATTTCCAGCTATGTGCTTTGTAAAAAGTGGCAACTTAAAATTTTATAAGAGAATTCCAATTGTTTCCATTGAGTAAGCAATTCAGTTAATTGCCATATTATCATCAGAGAATAAAAACATTATGATAGTGTATCATGACTTAGCCAAAATTCTAGTCTGCATTTTTATATGTACCAAAGATAATTTTCCTTTCTAATGCAAGCCTCAGAGATTATTTTAATTAACATGGGGATTTTATGCCAATACTCTTTATCATTAAATGTTTATATTTTTGTTGTGCACTAAATTGTTTTGTTTAATGTTTCATATATATTCTCATATAATTATAATGTCATTAGTCTAGTTTGATTAAGTTTACACCAGTGAATTACATTACTTTTTTTACTTTTCTTGTTATTTTCTTTTGTTGTTGGTGTGCACTATGAAAGCCAAAGAGAAGCATTTTAAACAAATGGTTGGTGGTTTCAATAGTACCTATATATCGGCTTCAAATTCAGTGATTATTCTTCAGGACACAGGAGGTCATGTCATATTTCTACAACCTCAGCTTTTCAAATTGCTTAGCAATTTGAATTCTGTGAAGAGGCTTGCATTTGAAATTTATTTATTTCTGGCTTTCAGTCTTGGAGCTGTTTTTTCTCATCTTCACCTTTTCTCCAGCTGGTTCAGGAAGTTGGGAGAAATGTAACGGAATTGAAAAATTACTTGAAGTTTGTTTTTTCAAACTTCAGAAAAGTCTGGTTGTCATTTCTGGGTAACTGGGTCAGTTTTTGTCTCATAAAAATGATTTATCTTTCATCTTGTCACCCCATTTCAATACTCCTGCACGTTTGCCTGTCAACATTCCCCTCATCATTCCTCTGTGTATGTGTGTGTGATTCTAGTCCTTCAGATGACTTTTCTTCTGTAAATCTTTATGTATGATACTTAATGTATTAGTACTTGGAAGAAAAAAAACCAGGAAAATGATATGATTAAATATACACCGTGAAAGTATGAAACCATTAGAAAAAACACACAGGAGAAAATCTTTATGAACTAAGCCTAGAAGTAAATTGAAAAATTGAACTTAATCAAAATTAATTTTTTTTTTGTGTGTGTGTGTGTGTGTGTGTGTGTGGAAAGCCCTGTTAAGAGGAGGAAAAGACGAGTTGCAGACTGGGAGCAAATATTTGCAAAATATATCTGACAAATGACTAGTATCTAAATATAAAAAGAACTCCAAAAAGTTAATGTGAAAAACAAACACATAAGCAATCTAATTAAAAAATGTACAAAAGACATGAATAAACATTTCACCATGATGGCATACAGATGGGGAATAAGTACAAGAAATGGTCTTTAAAACCATTATCCATCAGGAAAAATGCAAATTAAAACCACATTGAGATTATATACCAATCAGAATGGGCAAAATACAAATTGATATCAACACCAAATGCTAGCAAAAAAAGAAAAAGAAATGTACAGAAACTGAATCACTCAGTGTTGGTGGTGGGTATGTAAAAGGTACAGCACAGTAGGATACAGGTGGGCTATTTTTTATAAAACTAAGTATTTGACCATTATACTACCAGCAACTGTAGTCCTGGGCAATTATCTCAGAGAAATAAAATTTATGTTCACAAAAAGACCTGTACATAGCAGTTTTATTTGTAATAGCCAAAAAGTGGAAACAGCCTAGATATCCTTCAATGGTGAAGAGCTAAACAAACTGTATTATATCCATACCATGGAATTAGACTTCGCAATAAGAAAGAGACAAACTATTGACAAATATAAGCCAGTTGGATGAATCTCTAGAGATTTATGTTGAGTAAAAACACTAATCCCCAAAGGTTACATACTTTATGATTCTACTTATATAACACTGACAAATATTTTGTCTTTAAATGGCAAAATTATAAAAATGGACAACAAATTATTGGCTGTCAGGGGTTAGGTATGGGTGGAGGATAGGAAATAAATGTGATTATACAGGCATATCTCGTTTTACTGTGCCTTACTTTATTGTGCTTCAAAGATATTGCGTCTTTTACAAACTGAACGTGCATGGACACCATTTTTTTCAACAGCATGTACTCACTTTGTGTCTCTGTATCATATATTGGCAATTCTCACAATATTGTAAACCTTTTCATTGCTGTTATGTCTATGGTAGTGATCTGTGACCAGTGATCTTTGATGCTACTATTGCAATTATAATGGGGCCCCACAAACCACGCCCATGTAAGATGGTGAACCTAACTGATAAAAGTTGTGTGTGTTCTGACTGCTGTTCCCCCATCTCTTTTCCTCTCCTCAGGCCTCCCTATCTCTGAGAAACAGCTATATTGAAATTAAGCCAATTAATAACCCTACAAAGGTCTCTAAGTGTTCAAGTGAAAGGAAGGGTCACATATCTGTCACTTTAAATCAAAAGCCAGAAATTATTAAATTTAGTGATTTAGTGAGGGAGTCATGTGGAAAACTGAGATAGGTCTCTTGCACCAAACAGCACAGAACAATTTCTCGAAGGAAATGAAAAGTGGTATTCCAGTGAACATAAGAATGATGAGCAAGCACAACAGCCTCATTGCTGATAGGAAGAAAGTTTGAGTGGTCTGGATAGAAGATCAAATCAGCCACAACATTTCCTGAAGCCAAAGCTTAATCCAGAGCCAGGCCCTAAATCTCTTCAATTCTGTGAAGGGTGAGGAGGGTGAGGAAGCTGCAAAAGAAAAGTCTGAAGCTTTGGTTTGTGAGGTTTAAGGAAAGAAGCCATCTTTATAACATAAAAGTACAAGGGAAAGCTGCAAGTGCTGATGTAGAAGCTACAAGAAGTTATCCAGTAGATCTAGATAAGATCATCGACGAAGGTGGCTACAGTAAACAGCAGATTTTCAATGCAGACAAAACAGCCTTCTCTTGGAAGAAGATGCCATCTAGGACTTTCATAGCTAGAGAGATGTCAATGCCTGGCTTCAAAGATTAAAAGGAAAAGTTGATTTTCTTGTTAGGGACTAACGCAGCTGGTGATTTTAAGTTGAAGCCAATGCTCATTGACCATTACAAAAATCCTAGGGCTCTTAAGAATTATGCTATTTTGCCTGTGCTCCAGAAATGGAACAACAAAGCCTGAATGATAGCACATATGTTTATGATTTATTGAACATTTTAAGCCCACTGCTGAGACCTACTGCTTAGAAAAAAAGATTCCTTTCAGAATATGACTGCTTATTTACAATGCACCTGCTCACGCAAGAGCTCTGATGGAGATGTACAAAGAGATTAATGTGTTCATGCCTGTTAACACAATACCCTTCTATATCCTATGGGTCAAGGACTAATTTTGACATTAAAGTCTTATTATTTAAAAAATACATTTTGTAAGGCTATGGCTGCCATAGATAAGATTCCTCTGATGGATCTAGGCAAGGTAAATTGAAAATATTCTGGAAAGGATTTACCACTGTATATACCATTAAGAACATTTGTGATTCATGGGAGGAGGTCCAAATAGCAAAATCAAGAGTTTAGAAGAAGTTGATTCCAAATCCCATGGAGGGATTCATGACTTCAGTGGAGGAAGTCACTGCAGATGTGGTAGAAATAGCAAAAGAACTAGAGTTAGAAGTAGTAGAACTAGAATTAATTCAGATGTGACTGAATTGCTGCAGTTTTGTGATAAAACTCGAACACATGAGGAGTGGCTTCTTATTGATGACCAAATAAATAAAGTGATTTATTTATTTATTTATTTATTTTTTGAGACTGAATCTCGCTTTGTTGCCTGGGCTAGAGTGAGTGCCGTGGCATCAGCCTAGCTCACAGAGCAACCTCAAACTCCCGGCTCTAGTGATCCTACTGCCTCAGCCTCCCGAGTAGCTGGGACTACAGGCATGCGCCGCCATGCCCGGCTAATTTTTTTCTATATATATTTTTAGTTGGCCAGATAATTTTCTTTCCATTTTTAGTAGAGACGGGGTCTCGCTCTTGCTCAGGCTGGTCTCGAACTCCTGACCTTGAGCGATCCACCCGCCTCAGGCTCCCAGAGTGCTAGGATTACAGGCGTGAGCCACCGCGCCCGGCCTTAAATTGATTTTTTGAGATGGAATATACTCCTGGTGAAGCTGCTGTGAACATTGTTAAAACAACAACAAAGGATTTAGAATATTATGTAAACTTAGTTGATAGGATTTGAGAGTATTGACTCCAATTTTGAAAGAAGTTCTACTGTGGGTAAAATGTTATCGGACAGAGAAATCTTTGGTGAAAGGAAGAGTCAATTGATGCGGTAAACTGCATTGTTGTTTTATTTTCAGAAATCGTCACAGCCTCCCTAACCTTCAGCAACGACCACCTGATCACTCAGCAGCCACCCACATCAAGGCAAGACCCTCCACCAGCAAAAGATTTCAACTTGCTGGAAGCTCAAATGATCTTTTGCAATTTTTAGCCATAAAATATTTTTAATTAAAATATAGATGTTGGTTTTTTAATAAATAATGCTATTGCACACTTGACTACAGTGCAGTGTAAACACAACTTTTATATGCACTGGGAAACCAGTTTGTGTGACTTGATTTATTGTGGTATTCCCTTTATTGCAGTGGTCTGGAACCAAACCCACAATATTTCTGAGGTATGCCTGTAAAAGGGCAATACTTGGGATTCCTGTGGTGATGGAAATTTTCTATGTCTTGTCTATGGTTGCAAATACACAAACCTGTATATGCAGTAAAACTGTATAGAACTAAATAAACACACAAGTCTATATACACAAGTACAACTGTGGAAATTTGAGTAAGATCAGTGGATTAAATGCAAGTGATATTGTACTATAGTTTGAAAGATGGGGAAATTTTCCCATTGGGGGAAAATGGGTAAATGGTACATGAGATATGTCTGTATTATTTCTTACAATTGAATATGAATCTACAATGATCTCCAACATTTTTTAAAGTTTAATTTAAATGAAATGGAAAAAATAATCATGCACTGAATATTTTATGGTGCCTTTATTTTTCTTTCATTTCCACTTTCCTACTTGGTACTTCTAACTTTAGAAAGATGATTTAGCACAGTTTTATATTTTAGAGATAGTTGGGACACTTTCATCCAGAAACTTTAAATATCAGCAGCTGAGGCCTAAAGAGACGAAGTGCCTGACTTGCAAGTCACCCCACAGCGGCTATGAAAAGGTACCAGCTTGCTGCCTTCCTCTAATCCACAGGGCGATTTGCATTCTGAATGCTGAAGCAGCACAGTGAGTTACTTCCTGGGACTAATTGAACCTCTCAAAGTACACTGGTGCCCTGAAAGCATGTCAATGTGGATCATCTCTTACTTCCACAGGGGAAAACCTGGCTCAGTATCTGTAGGCTCAGGAAAAGATTACCTATAAGAAAAAAAATAATTTGGTAAAACAATTAAACATAAAGGAAACCACAAGATAGGTCGATGGGAATTATAATAATTAAAATCCTGGATTAAAATTTTTTAAAAAACATTGGTACAAATGGTATCCAAAGCTGGAGGAACGGTGTTTGCAAATGTTGGGGAAAAGAGCAATATTAAATCTTCAATGGCTAAACGAAGTTCAGAATGGCTGAAGTTTAGTGTGAGTGGGAATGATGTTGAGAAATGACGCTGGTATAGAAACCGGGGCCTCACTATGAAGGTCATGCTATGGAATCAGCATTGAATGGCAGGGAAAATGGGGAGCCCTGCAAGATTGTATCCAGAGGACAGAAATGAGAATACTTGCCTTTCGGAAACACCTTGCTGTCTGTCAGTTACTTCTCATCACTTAAAAACTGTGTGTTTTCTTCGATAAGTAGATTTTCCGTAGTGGCTTTAAAAATAGCATGTGATAATATTGTATTTCAGTAGGTAAAATAACTAGTGAAGGAATTTCTTTGGGTGGATTCAAATGGCTCTGCTGTATTAAATTATTTTAGAAAAGGTTTCCGTGAAATACTGTTAGATGAAAAAAAAGTTACTGAGTTATAGGTATAGTATGATCCAATTCTTTAAAAACCAATAATAAAGCCATAACCTATATATATATCTATATACATACATATTTATATATTAATACATTTGTAAAGGCAAACAGAAAACATGGAAAAATGGTAAATTGTTAGGAATTCTATTAGGAGATTTAGAATCAAGGAGAGACTGAGGGTATTAGCAGAGCCACATACATTGTTTTTGAGTGGTTAAGTGCAAAAGTTTTACCTATGTAATTCAAATAATAGAAACACATGAATTGAGTAAAACAAATGCAAATGTCCCAGAGCAGCACTGTCCAATAGAAATGTACTGCAACTTACAAATACAAGCCACATATTTATTTTTCATTTTCCTAATAGCCACACTGAAAAAGTAAAAAGAAACATAAAACTCATTTAATTAGTCTATTTTAACTCAATACATCCAAAATATTATCATTTCAACATGTAACCAATGTAAAATATTAATGAGCTAATTTACATTATTTTCATAGTAAGTCTTAGAAATCTGGGGTGTGTTTTACAGCACATCTTTATTCGGACTAGCCACACTTCAAGTGCTTAGTGTAGACAGTAGCTAGCTAATTGGACAGAGCAGCTCTAGAGGAAACTGGTGGTTTTGCTGCTGGTGAATTTCACTTACAGAGACAGCTTCAATGCTTGTCAGCCCAGCGGTGGCATGGCCATATGCAGCCCTGGTCCCAGGTCTCAATCTTAGTTCCGCTCTACCTTGTCCAGCTCTATGATTTTTCAATTGAGAAGCTTTAATATTATTTAATACATTTTATTATTACCAGTGTGCATATAGAATTAACACAAAATGTACACTTTAAGTGAAAATGAACAGTGTCTTTTCAGAAAACAGTGAGAAACTAGCCATGAAAAAAATCTGTTCACACAACTTCATAGGAAAACAAAAGGTAATATGACATTAATCTTGAATTTTAACTGTGGAAAGTTTGGATGACTGTGACTATCTTCTACCTAAGAAGAGGGCAAAGAAGACAAAATTTTCTCTAAATAAAAATTCAGTAGTCCAGGCATTTATGACGTCATATCTCATCCAGATATCTAGACGAAGAGGTTTTTGAATTCAAGTTTCAAATCAGCTACCAACCAGCCAGGTAAATTTGGATAATTTTCATAAATCCCCTGAGCCTAAGTTTCCTCAGTTATCTATAGTGAGTTTATCTACCATAGTTCTAAAAGTTAAATAAAATAAAGCATGTGACCACACTATATAAATCAAATGCATTATAATACATTGTAAAATCATTAGAACACTTCTGAAGTTGAATGTGAGGGGAATGCCATTGATAGTAAATTTCCTAATGTTGTGGTTACTGGTAGGTCTGAATTTTGGAGGATATAAGAAAAGAAAAAAAAATAGAATAATGCAAAACTGAAGAAATAATTTTCAGAATGGTGAAATATATTTATAAATTTGGCCTTTTTGAAATTTGAGTCATTGTAAATGTAAGTACAGAACCACAGTGGATGGTTTTTGCTAGGTTGAGTTTAAAGGACACTGAGCAAGGAAGGCGGCTGTCTAGACTGTAGAAGACTCTGCTGCAAATACAATGCACAAAAACAGACAGATTGGGTGCTCGGTGGCTGCTCTTCACTGGAATGGACTATCCAGTCATTCACTCAACTAAATCCCAGAATTATGAAGGATTATTGAATGTTAGAAAATATGTTGTTATGCCATTGTTCCCTATGTTCCCTCCACATTTGCTGGAAAGTTGATTTTGTGTCTTTGAGAATAGCATGGTGAGTTTGCTACCCTTGACTTTTCATCAGTTTGATCTCTAGAGCATGTCACGTTGCTATCCATGTCAACGCAAGAAAGTGAGTTTTGCACTACTTTAATTGCCAGCCAGCAAATAAAATATTAGATTTAAGAAAATTTTTTATACAAATGTTCAAATTATGAAATAGATACTTTTTGAGGAGAATTAGCACTTTGAAAATTACTCATCATTTTTACAAAATAATTCACTACTGTTTTTTTTTACATAGTTTCCTGACTGAAGTTAACATAGATTAATTTACAGAGAAATTCTAAGGAAAACGTTTATCACAAATGATGAGGTACAACTTTATAGCACACTTTCTTATAAACAGGGCTTCCAAAGTATACCTGCAATAAATGAAGTGCTGTGATTTTAACCTCCAGTCTGTTGAAGGTCAACTGAAATTTCAAGATGTTCCTCCACCCAACTCAGACAAAAAATCAAAAAAAAAAAAAAAGAAAAACAGATTTTAAATTAAGAAGGCATGAAAAACAAGAAACATTATTTATGTACATGGAAGGTGATTCCAAACCTCTCTTTAGTATTTGGAAATTTCTGGGGATAGGTATATTACTAGAAATGGAAAGAAACTGCAAATCACTTATTTGAAGACCTCAAACAAAATCCCTTTGCTTGAAATCCTGCTATTGTTCTATGTTTTTTTACTTTATCCTTACTGTTCATCTTCATTAATGCCACATATCAGTACATACTGAGAATAATATTCAAGTCTAGAACACGTAGTACTGACAATATCTGATGCTTTGTTCATACTCAGAAACGGATCTGTCAGTGACATCTGTGGGTTGCTAGAAGCATCATTTCCAGGACACTGAAAAGGAGGATGTTACTCATTCCAAATAAAACCCTCTATTATCACTGTGTTCCCCTGTAAAATGTCAGCACCCTAACCCTGACATAAATAAGCTACTGGGAAAAAAAAAGTTTTTGTTGTTTTAATTGTTGTTGTTGTTGTTTGAAGGAACAGAGGGAATTTGAAATTGAATTCTGGTAAAGTATGTAAAATGGTGATGTATAGGGTCATTACTTGGATGGGGAGAAAATGCACAGAAGAGGCAAAAAGAAATCAATGGAAAATATCCCAAATGTTAAGACTAGGCCTACAATTCTCCTCCTGTGTGTCCAACTAAGAAAAATTGGAGCATTTCAGCAGCCCCAGGCTTTAGTCTGAGTCCTTAGGTACTTGAGATAAAGGTGTTCTTGAAGCAATAAGTATATTCCTTAAGCTTGTGTTTCTCCAAACCTATCTGGCCAGGTTATCCTAAATCCTCAGGATAAAAATGAGATTTAGGAGTGAGCAGAGGCTCAGCGCCTCTTGCTTTTCTGAAAACTAAAATCTAATATTTCAAGTTGAATTCTGAAATCCCATACTGAGTATGTTTTTTAAATCGATGAACTTCTATGATGTAAATTTAGTCTAAAATACAGTACATTTTTTATTTTGCACAGTTCTCTTGCTTTATAAGGGGGGGGACACTTAGGGGGTTTATCAAATTCATTCTCTCTCAAAGTATAGGAATACAGACATGGCAATAGTAACCCGTATGTATATGCACATTTCTTAGCTTCCTCTGTGTATGTTCTGAAAGGCAGTCTAGTGTAGTGGTTAAGGGCATGACCTGAAGGACAAAGCACAGCTCCATCACCAGCTGTACTACCTAAGCCAGGTTAGTGCTTGTCTCAATTTCCTCAGCTGTGAAATGGGCATAAGAACAGTAACTACTTCAGAGGTTTGTTAAGAGAAGTACCTACATGTGATTACACGTATAGAGTATAGAACAGTGGCTGGCACTGTTATTGCTGTTATTCTTTGTGATGTATGGTAATCAAAACTGGGTTTCACAACATTATGCTGTTTTTGGTCAATGCAAAATTGTATACAATTTCTCTATTCCACACACGTAATTTTTTGAGGTAAAATCCACTTAGCATTTTCTATTCATTTGAAATAAATGCTAATGGCATGTGGTGAGGAATAGACACAAGTAATATAACTTAAACTTTAAGAAGTTTCCAGTACTATTTTTATACCAGTTGTAAACACTTTCCTTTTAATAGTTCAGTGAATGATTATAATATAAGCTAAATTACCTGGCAAGCAATAGAAGAAACAAAGAATTAAGAATGCTGTCCCTATAGGGGAAAGTATATATCTCTACCTATGTCAGATATGATGATGATTTTTGAATGATTTTAATTTTAAAGAAATACGTACCCATCACCGGAGAAAAGAAGACAAAATTCCTAGGTTTTTGTACTTCTTTTGAGTTGACAACAATATTGTGCTGATTGAAAATATTGGAATTTAACTTTGCTTAGATTTACATGGTGGGAATGAATTCATTTTCATCTGGGTCTTATGAGCATGCAATCATCTTGTTTGTTTAAGGTGTTTAAATTATTATAATTTATTATAATTCTTTTCTATATCTGAGCACTTTTGCCACATTTTTGAAATTCAGTAACCATAAAGACTCATCTTTATACCGATAAACAGTTAAACCTGTTAAACAGGTAATTTATTTTTTTAAAAAAAGTGGAGAGTCGAGATTTTTTCTGACAAAATATCATTAAAAATCATTAATCATCATAATTTATTAAGACAAACATTTCTTTTACTTACTAAAAGGAAACACTGGGACAAGCTAAAAGTCTACAAAGTATACCTGACTTTCATCTTAACAGAGGGTTGGATCATGACCCCATTAGAAGGCTTGCCTGCTTTCATCGTGTACTATAATTATTTACATGTTCTTAAGAAATAATTTGGTAATTTTGTGTTTTAAAGTCAAACTGTAGTACTGGGTGATCAGTCCTTGGTGAGCAGCCATTTCCAGAGACCTTAAAAAATATGAAAAGCTCTAATATTTCCAGCTACATTGTTTTTTGCTTATAAAAATATCTATTATAGGAGTCAACTACCACATGAAACGAATTGCATTGGTTTTAATTGAAAAAGATAGCTAAAAATTTTCTGTGGGTTATTGCAACAGTACAAGAATACAAGGTGCGTTTGTTAACAAAAACAATTGTAAAACAAATTGTGAAAGCAAAAGCAGGCTACAAAACAGAAGGGTTTTTGATTGCCTTTGCCTTATTTCAACATGTTACAGGTTAATACGCCACAGTTGAGAAACGCTATACAGTGTAAGTTAGCCTTTGCTAATTTGATTTTAAACATTTCCCCCCCACCCAGAGCACAATGGAAAGTATGTACGTGTATGGGAAACGCTGCCTCCTTCAAGTATCACAATCTCGTTGTCACGTAATCTTCGTGGGTGACTGTGTCTGTGAGGTTTACATCATAGTCTATGCTGGAGTCCTCTTCCTTCGCATGTTTCTCCTTTGGTATTATAGGAACGGTGTCCTCCACCACCACCTTCTCGGACTCGAAAGAGCACGCTCTCTTGCCTGCCTGTAACCCCAGTGTGTCCGTGTTCCTCTCCCTGTGGTCCACTAACACACACTGTTCACTGAGACCAGGAATGCTCAGGTCGCCCCGGGAAGCTAAGCCTCGGGGTTCCAGTTGAATATTTCTCTCAAGGGGTCCTGCGGCCTGTTGACGAGCCACTTCTTCTGAAACAGAGAAGATTTGGTTTGCATTTTGCTCAGCAGCATTTTGTTTTGATCGTCTATGAAACAACCCGAAGTTTTTGATATCGGTCACAAAATTCACTTTTCTCTGCTTCTCCCGTGGCGGCTCCTGCACCACCAGGGCGGAGCCGTTGCTTATGTTATGTCTTTCGGCCGCAATGGCTGCCGATCTCGGATGAATGAGCGTGGTCAAGTCAAAAAGGCTGAAATTCTTTTTCTTGTCCTTGCCAGTACCTTCATTGTCACTCTTTTCATCCGAGTCTGCTGAATTAGAGGACTCCTTCGTGGCGTTGGCGGATTGTATTGTGGAAAGCTTGCTTCCTCTCAGTAATCCCAGAACTTCAAAGCGGAAACTAGAAATGTCTTGCTTGAGTTCCTAAATGAAATTTAAAATGACAAATTAGGTGGTGACTTAAATTAATAAACAGTAGGGCATATCATTTTCTCTTTTCATGCATGGGCCAGAAATATTTTCACTGCTTTTTAAGAACTAGGATTCTACTCTTCTGGGGTTCTACTTAGAATTCCCAGTTCTCTCACTGACACTTGGTGTTCCTTTGATGTCTGCTAATTTCCCTATTGGAATTTTAGAGTAACAAGGAAATTTCGTAAGGTAAATGTAAAAAGAAACAGGAAGAGTTATCTTTTCCAGTAGAGTATAGTTGAGTATTTTGGGTTTCTCTGGGACTACAGTTTCAAGTACTTTCTCTAAGTATTCAACTCTGTCAATTCACCTCACTCTCTAAGGGATACAGTTTATAAGATTTTAAATATTGGCACATTTTTATGTCCAAAGGAATATCTTAAAGTAGAGCTTACCTCTCTAAGAGTTGCCAGTTACTTTCAATTGTTTACCACAATAAAGATGATCTTACCCCAACATCTGGGTCAGCCTCTATATCCTATGAATTGCTTCAGGTGAGACAACATTTCTGAGATTCATCCTTTCCCTGATTTTGTTGGGTAAATGAATTCCTAGTCTTAACCTGACGATGGCCTTCTTGGTGGCCTCCTGCCTCCAATCTATCTCTTAAATGAACCATTTAACTTTAATCTGAATTTTATGGCTGCAAAGAGCATCTTGGCTCCTAGTCAGTTTTCAACTTGTGCTGTAAGTTTTGCAATTTATCTATCTTCTTCATTCTCTTGTTCAAATGTGCTGCTTTTCTCTGTGAAAGGTCTCCTATAGATTTTTAAAGAAAATGTGTTTGGTTTTGCCTTTACAATCATAATGACTTCAATCATTCTCCCCAAATCTCTAAACGCTCATGCAAAATACCATAATCATTTTAAACACATTATTTAAGCATATAGTATATCATGTATTCTACCTATTTCCTCTTATACAATTAAAAAAAAAAAAACTCAAGGAAAAAGTTTATAAGTGTGTAAGTTACAATTAAACTGAAACCTTAAACTCCCTGCTACCAAAGTGTTGGAGAATACACAGAAGGTTCGTGCTGTTGCTAGTGTGTTGGTTACTAAATGTTTCAGATTTAGAAATCTAGCTGAAATTTCAAAAACTAAAGCTCATTCAGTATTATGTTGCTGGGATCAGCGAGTCAGAATGCCATGAAGCACTGCGATTTTCTCTGCATATTTGAAAGCAATTTATTTTGAAAAGTAATTTCACCACTTGCTGTTTTTGTTTGTTTGTTTTTATAATTCAATAGGTTTTAATTTAAAAATCATAAGGCATAGGCTTGCTGGAACATGTGGCTAAGTTTCCAGCTCTGATTTTTAATGTGCTGTATCTAGTTCCACATTCTGCAGAATCTGCCTCTCATGGTAATAAAGATGGAAATGGTTACCTTAAAGTTCTCTTCCGTCAGGCCTTCTTCAGTTTTAGCATCTCTAATCATTGCAGCAACGTAGCGCTTCACCAGGTTCCTCATAACTTCCTGGGGCATTTTAGAACACAGTATTGATATTCAATGCATAAATATGACTTCCCTCCTGAGTCAGTTCTGAAGGGGGGACTTTATTTTATTTTAATGCAAATATCAAGATATAATACAAAGGCAACTTACTTGATATTGGTGATGTCTTCTCAAATTATCAGCAGCTCGCCTCTGAAAAGAAAAGGGACATTTCCGTTTTGGTTATATTGCTATATTGTTACTCTGAATAATAATTTTTTTTAATTGTAAATGTTTTTATTGTCATTTCCCCAAAGTGGGAGTTTCACTAGACAATGGACAATGGCTATAGAGTGCTTCACATGAATTAAAACAATGAATAAACAAATATGACAAGGTACAAATATGTAATCTATGTGACATTTAAAACCGGATAAGTTAACCATGACAGTAATGTTCTCATATAGGATATAGGGTGATAGAGAATTAATCATAGTTGATACACACTCAAAATCACATGAAATGATGCTAAGACATATCAAATACAAAACATGTCCAGTAAAAATTAAAAATCTTCATAAATATCAATATAACAAGACTAAGAAACTATCTATGCAACATGTAATCAGAAATCTTGTAAGACAATGAACTCTTCAACACTAATTTCAATCCTATGTACATTAAGACGGGATTCCGGTTCCAGTTAGATGGCTGGATTTAACAAAATAAATAAAGGATTCTGTTAAAACACAGCATTTATTAACTTATCATTTAAAAATAAATAAATGAGATCCCCAGGTATCATTTTGAAGAGATTAGATGGTTTAGGGGCAGAGGTGGGGTTAGCACAGAATTGTGATTTTGGAGCGTAGAATGGAGAGAGAAGATATTTAATGATGGAAAGAAAGTCCATTATGAATTGAGTTAAATAATCAATGACACTTAAATTATATATTTGCAGATTTCACAAATATTCTAAAGATATTAGAAAAACAATTATGTAACTTTAATTTATCTGTGTTGAATAAACATCCATGCTAATTGTTAAGGAAGAGAACAGGCCAAAATAATCTAAAATGAAAAATATTTCTATTATAAAGAATTAATTTGGTAAATTGTGAGATAGCAAAAGGGGTAACATATCTTGGGTTTAAATAAGGCTTTTGATCTTGTTCCTTAATAAATACTTAATCATAGGCTGATAAAATAGAATTTTGAAAAGAGATGTGCATGTATCACTGTGAAATACTTTTAAAAATTAAAAAACTTAAAAGATACTTCTTTTTTCTCTTCAGAGAAATAGGGGAACATTCTATTTCGACTGGCTGTAGAATGGATTTGGGATTTGTGATTAGCAGTAATGTGTAGGAACAAACGAGACAATCCTTAGCTTCCCAAAAGCCAGTGATTATTCTAAATACTATTCACTTTTGCATAAGATATAAATTTTGAGGAAACAATTTCAATATGGTTAATGTATTAATTTTAAAAACTAGGAAATTTGAAACAATACAAAATTAGAATATCTTGAACAAAGTATAGCTGGGAAATTTTATGTCTGGGCCACCAGATGGAGGTGTCTGACTCCTATTGAGACACAGCTCAGCGGCCAACCAAGACAAAAAGCACTTTGAGAAAACATAATCCTCCAGATCTCCTTAAATTTGCTTAAAGTAAACAAAAATACTAAAGTGAGCCGTACGCCAATTTCTTTAACATTCTCACCATAAATATTATATAGCAGATCTATTTTCCATGATTTAAGTAGATAGAAACTCTTAATACAGAAAGAATTCAGTCTGCTTATTTTTCATTATTTTGGGGTGCAACAGCATTTCTCTATTCTGTTTTAGAATCCTTCTAAAATCCAATAAAAAATTTTTAACAGAGAGCAGTTAAAACTCATGATTTAACTTTAAAGTTCTTTAACACAAAACTAAAATTAAGGATGACAGAATCCGAAAATTATGAGTAATAAGGGAAAATGATCATGACACATTTTAGTATTAAATGAGTACAATCCATCTTTCAGCAGAAACTTAGTCATGCAAAAGTTAAAAATTTTAATAACAATATAAAAAAGTCAAAGACCACATTTGAACCATAATTATAGGCTAATTTTCTTGGGGAAAAAAATTTTAAAAACCAAACCAGCTTGTCAAAAAGAGAGAGGAATATTGGAAAAGTGTACAATGATTACTTTCAGGAGTTAGTTTCCATAGCCCAGGCTTAAGGCTAAGTTGTTTTTGCCCACTGCTTGTTTTCTACATCTACATGGTAATTACTACAAAACTAATCTCAGTCTTGTGAAATGACACCAGGCAACTGAACTTTAAAATCCTGGCTATGAAAATAGGAATGGATGAAGCTAACCCGTCTTCTGAATATCAAACCCCAAAATGAATGCAATGTACCCATTATGCCTACCTGTTTATACTTTCTTCCTTTCTGGGAGGTAGTGTGTTGTGACATTAAGACCATGGACCTAAGAATCACCACTGGGTTTGAAGTTCACTAAGCCTGCTCAGGGAGTTTATCTCTGAGGCTCTCCCTCTTCTTCATTTTTTATTTTGCAGGGTGAAGATAAACTGAGAAATTGTGCAGATTAAATAAGAGATTTAAGGCACCTATCGGTAACTAACATTAGTTCCAGTACTCTTTCCATTTTTCCCCCTTTTGATTAATAATATAATTTAACACATTTTTTCAAATCTTCTTGAATCACAAAACTTGTGCATAGTCTGGCACATATTATGATTACCTCTAAGAAAGTAAAAGGATGTACTTAGATGCAGTTGTGTCTCTTTGTGTGATATTTATGGCATTTCACGTGGAGAGAGAGCATTTCCTTCAGCTAAATAGTTGGATGCCTTTAGCCTTGGCAGTAGAGAGCTTTAGAGGTAGAACATTTGCATCTAAGTAATAGAGTAAAGGGCTACTTCTGGTAAATTTGGATAGCTGTGACACAAACTCTGTAGGCAGCCATCTTTTAGGTGAGCCTAAAAGTTTTGGGAACATTTCTGCATGACATTGGATTTTTGCTATGACCTCTCAATTTTCCTTTGTGAGTTTCTCTATCATGGATCTTAGCTTGCAGGGCCAATTTAACATAAATTTATTAATGTTAATGATACATTTTTATGTGACTACATGCACATGGCAGTGGGCTGTAAGAAACCAGAGATGAATAAAACACACTTTTGCCCTTAAATGGCTTATAGTTTATGAGGTGGAATACCAAGAACATGAATGACGACAGATGAAGGCAAACTACTATAGAAAATATGCAAGGGCTGTAAGAGTGTTATTTGAGTACAAGGGGAAGATGTGATATTGTACTAAGGAAAGAATCCATAACAGCCTTCATGCAGGGCATAAAGTATTAGACTGGACATGAAGGAATCATAGGATTTTGACAGGCAGAGACGCACAGACGTTCTAAAAGACTGGAATAGGGTGAGCACATATGCTGGGGCTAGAACGTGAGAGACATGTTATGGGGACTTCTGGCAGTGCAGTTGCAATGTCTCTGCTACCAGGAATATGGATTAGATGGGTTCTTTACATAGAATCTTAGATGGCACCATGAATTCAGTGGTAGTAACCCACCGGCATCTGGGTTTTTGACTAGTTGAGTGACATGTGATGAAAGTTTAATTTCTGTAATAGTCATCTGGCAACAGCATCAGGTAGAAAGAAGCTTCCTAGCTTCAGGCAGTGGCCATCGATTCTTGGCATTCTTTGGATTGCAGCTGTTTAATCTCTGACTCCATCTTCACATGGTGTTCTTGTGTCTCTCTGTCTTCACACGGCCTTGTTCATATAAGGACCCTTTTCCAGATGACCTCATCTCAACTAATTCCATCTGCAACTATCCTTTTTCCAAATGAGGTCATATTCTGAGGTACAGGGAGTTAAGACTTCAACTGATCTTTTTTGGGGGGCGGAGCAAAATTCAACCCATAAAATATGTACTCTTTGCAACAAACATAACAATAATTTTTGACAATTAGTGATGCCATTAAATATTATATAATAAAATTACCATCAATGATATTTAGGATGTTTGAAACCATTCGTTGGGTAAAGATCAGCTGAGCTTCAAAGAGACATTATTATAAGAGAAGACATCATATCTTATAATCATCACTGGAAATGACCACAAGCAGGAGGACTGACATATTTGCATTTATAAAAGTAATATAATAAAGGCCATTTCATTAAACAATGCCTACGTGGGTAATGGGTATTTAGTTTTCTTTCAAGTCATTCACAGGTTAAACTTTGCTTGATAAAATAATCTAAAATAATCTGCAATGACTAGTCATTCTCTAATTGTACTAAAAAATAATGACTTAGGTAGCATTATCTCATGGGAGGCCTAGGTTAGGAATAAAGAATTTCTCAGTGAGTGAGCTCATGTTCACAATGTTACTAAGAAATTTCTGGAGTTGCACTTTACAGCTATTTTTTGAAAAAAATTAAATTGGTTATCAGTGGTGTTTAAGACAGGAAAAATGCACCACATGACCAATCAAGGACCTACCTTTCTTAACAGGGTGTCAAGAAAAAATAGTATGGAAAAAGAAGTGCACTTTAAATTGGCACTTTTCTTTGGAAATTATTTCAGAAGTCATGAGACTGTGTGGAATGTTCCTTCGCAGAGTGGCTTTCAGGGCAGGAGCAGAGGGCATACCTGGGCACCAAATTAGCATGGCTGACAGTTTGCAGGTTCCTCCTGATTTGTTAGGACAAGACAGTTGCAGTACTGGGATCACAGAACTAATGATAAAGGAAAAGACCAGCTAGTGAGAAACCTCTGGCGCTGCAAGGAAACTCCAGGATTTCAATAAAAGTGTCAGGTTGCTTTAGAGCAAGGAAGGTTTTGCAGCTGCAAGAGAGGGCTCTGGGGAATTGGCTGTGACAGTTCCTCCCTCTTTGTCTCCAGTTCTCTCCACGTCCACCGTGCTCCACTGTGCGAATGTCAGGCTCACTTCACGTGGCTGCTTCCCCTCAGTCAATTTTCAGAGCCGTTTTCTCTCATTTCCACTCTGGTTTTTGTCTATCACTGATTTTAAGCCCATAAATTATGCTTTGTAGTCTTTGCTTTGCTCAGTGAATGCCTTAAGGGATGCAGCTTGCTGTGTTCTTCGTCTTCAGAAAAAGTAAAAATGCAAGGGGCCATTCCAGGTTGTCATATTTTTTTTCAAAAATTGGAGTTTGGCTCTGTTACAGATGGATCTACATATTATTCCCTATAAACAGTTTATTTATCATTACCTCTTGCCTCTACATATTGCTCTTTATGAACATACTCTCTAAGCGTACAGAATTAAATGATGTGAAATGTTTGAATGCTGTATGGTCAAACCAAATATTCAGGACCTCACTCGTGAAATATCAAGAGTGTCAAGCAATTAATCCCTATACATCTTGACCCTGCCAGCAAATCTTATAGCAATAATTTAGGGATCCAGAGATATTTATGGATAAATACTGTGTAAAGAAAAACAAAAATACCCGGACCCCCCAACTCCTTATGCAAAATGGAATGTCAAGCCTGGGTCATGCAACACCCCCTTCCAAATGAATAGCTGTTGCTAACATAATGTATTAGCCAGATCCCCATGGAAAGATAAAAGGCCTCAGGCCCCTATGTAGGACTGGCCCCTCATAGATCATTCATAAGAAAATTCCTTGCTGGGCTCCCATAAACAAGAACATGCAAATTGTAACTTTGGGTCTGCAGACTAAGTCTAGCTCCTGAAACTAAAGTTTATTCAATTCCACACTAATAATGTGGATTGCAATTTTATCTTCCCAGGTGCAAAACAGAGACGAGACCAAACATTCTGTATCTACTCAGGGACATCTACTTTTTTTTTTCAGGGGGCGGGGACAGGGTCTCACACTGTTGCCCAGGCTAGAGTGTAGTGGCCTCATCATAGCTCACTCACTGCAACCTCAAACTCCTGGGCTGAAGGGATCCTCCTGCCTCAGCCTCCCGAGTAGCTGGGACTACAGGTGCTGGTCTCCTCCTGACCTCTAGTAATCTCTTGCCTCAGCCTTCCAAAGCGCTAGGATTACAGGCATGAGCCACCACTGGACATCTACATAACTGATGCTTCCTTCACTCCCTCTTTCTCTTCTAACATTCACCTTTTCTTATATAAAATGTAGATTTTTCTGGGCCTCATAAGAATGTAACTGTTTACCTCCCCTCCGCTCCTTTTTTTTCCTGTAAGCCTTGTCCTTAAATACTGAAGTTCCCAAATTCCCCTTCAGAAAAAAGCAGTTACAGATTTGCCTGTGGTTTGTGTTTTTCCCTGTGGCATCCTCACAACCTCCATTGATTGAGACCTTTGCCTCAGTCACTTATTTTGGGCTGTCAACTGTCATCTCTGTTAGATTTGTAGTTAGGTCTACTGAGAGTCATAATGATTAGGGAACAACACATTTTGACAAATAACCACTAAAAATGAAGTCTGAGAGGGGCATGTACTATTAGCTTTCTTCCTTTAGTCATGATAGCTGATGTTAATTCATTTGGTTTCTAATTCATTTTGTGAACTAAAATAAAATCTTAAGGCTTCCCCTCCACCAGCCGACTGAATGGAGCCCCCTCCTGGCCAAGGGGTACCCTAAAAATGAATTGCCTGCCATGAGGAGGGAGGTCAGACATGCCTCATCATGCCCCCTCCTTTTTAGTAAATATCCTTTGTAACTCACTGATAGGCCCACGCAAGACAAATCTGCAGGTCCTCAATTTACACAACAAATGTGTCCGGTGGCTTGTCTCTGGTTAACAGACTTCCTTATCTTAAAACATTCCAAGCCTTTAGACAAAGCTCCATTTCTTCAATCAATTACAAGTCAAAGAGTCTCTAAACCCACCTATAACCTGTAAGCACCGCCCCCCTTCGAGATGGCCCACCTTTTCAGGCCAAACCAATGCATGCCTTCCATGTATTGATTTATGACTTTACCTGTAATCCTGTCCCCCTGAAATGTATAAAACCAAACTGTAACCCAGCCACAGCGAGTCCACCTGCTCAAGCCTTCTTGGGCGTGGCTCCGGGTCACGGTCCTCAAATTTGGCTCAGAATAAACCTCTTTAAATTATTTTGCAGAATTTGGCTTCTTTTCCATTGACAATTTGCAGAGCCTTAACTGAGCATATTTCTGTGGCACCTGCTCAGGCTCGAGTTACAGTCCATCTGCAACGCTGAGCTGAGTGGTACACAGCCATCCTGAAAGAGACCATGCCTCACCCTCATGTTCTCCTTACTACGTGCTTGAGAGAAAAATAGAAAGTAGAAAACAAAACTAAGGATGTTAAAAAATCATTTCTTATGATTTTATTAAAATACCTAGTTTTGTTCTGGTTCAGCATATTGACCTATAAATGTAAGCATTTCATTTAGAAACCTGGTCTGTGGCATTAAAAAATGTTTCATGTTAACTAAATGCTTTGGGGAAGTATTTTATTAGCATCTTTTTACTTTAATTAAATGATCTGGAACTTTTGAGCAACAAGCATGAAGGTTGGTTTTGTTTTAGTTTAAAAAGCTGAGATAGATAACAATGATTTCTTGAATAGGAATTTCTAGTGAAAGTTACAAGCTGGAAATGCCTGTTCAAATGGAGATTCCTGATGATTCTAGTGCACACTAAAGTTTGAGAACCAGTGCTTTCATACTGAGGAGGATATTTGCTGGTAAAGTGGAGTTAAACAAAAATTTGGCAAGAAATAACATCAGAAATCACAAGCTGTAGCCTGATTATTTCACCCTGAGTAGGCTGCCTCTTTGGTGGTATTTGTATAATTGCCTAGAGACAAACCATATCTAAATAATGGGTTTGCTTTCTACCATAAATGTTTTGCTCAATAATAAAGCATTTCTGCTTCATTTGTGCTTTCCCCCATAAAGCAGTCAAATGAAAGATTAATTTACCTGGAACTCCCAATCACCCATTAAAGGAAGTCCAAAGTTACAAAAAAAATATGAGTTAATGAGTTTTCAGGGATAGTTGTATCAGTATTACCGGGAAGCCATAAATAGCAAGATAAGATCACCAATAATGAGCTCCTAGACAGGGGCCGACACAGCAACCTGGAGGAGCCCTTAGTTCCCAGGCTCTTCCTGAGAACCTGCATAGAATGAGCACCTGGGTGACATTCAGGCAAAGGCTAGCTGACAAGGGCCAGTTAAGTGAACCACCAATGAGAAGGTTAGAGAAAGTGCCTCGAAGAATGGAGTAACCTCCAGTTGAGCTTTAATTTTCTGCTGCAAAACTGTGTGGCATAAATTTAAGCAAGTCGGGGATAACAGCAGAAGGTTAACCAGCCCATTAAACAACGGCTTTGGAATATAGGAGTCCAAGAGGCTGCTGAAAACAATGATAGGATCTGCAAAAGCTGTTGGAAAAAATCAAAAGACACAACATGGACGGTATTATTGCACGTTCATCAGACTTTTCAGGAAAATAAAAGAGGGCAGTGGAGAGCACACTGGATTAGGAAACAGAAGCCCCAAGTTTGTTTCCCCCACTCTGTCCTTAAGGGACCCTGAGACACTGGGCAAAGTAAAAAAGTTTTCTTTTAAAGAATATGGTTGAGCTAAGTGGTATCTAAGGTCCCTTTGTAGTCTAATGCTGTATTCTAAGCCATGCTTTGGTTTTATAAAGTGAGTGTCATTGGTATTTCAGTGTCACCTTTTAATTGATAGATACACATGTATGTATCTCTTTGTCTTCATATGCCTACCCAGTGAACTATTAGGAAAATTAACCAAACTGAAATGAATTCATGGCAAATCAATTACTTTTTGACATTACTTTCTCATTTAACTTCTCTATTAATATTACAACCATCTTAGTTTACTTTTCATTTATCTTATTTTTATAAGCAAGAGCTTGTTTATAAATAATACATATTATTTATTTTCATATAAATAAAAATATATAAAATTCAACTAAGAGTATGCAAATCAAAATATTATGGCTTTCTTATTGTGGAAATGCAGTACAAAGAAAGAGTATATTCAGATAGTGTTAGGTTGATTAGGCTGGTGCTCACCCAATGCCTTAGTGGAAAAGAGAGAAATGATTCAGAATATTTATTTAGCTTGGCATAAATTCCCAAAGCATCAAAATAGCCATTATCAACAGCTAGTAGAATTGACATGGCAAAGGAGAAAGGAATAGTTTGGGGTCATAGTTTTTGAATTAGCTTGTGGTGCATCAGCTTGGAGCAAAAGATTCAAATTAGAGATAGAGACATAAAAAGAAGTTTGTGATTTTTTTTGGAGATCAATAATATATATTAAAAAAAAAAAGCTCTTTAACATACGCCATTTGCCCTTTACATCTGAAAGGTATGAGTCACTACTTTCATAAGGAAGCCCAGTTGATTGAGAGCTCCTCTATGCATCTGTGCAAAGATGGCAGCATATTCCTACCAGTGAGTCAACAGTGAGAGGAAGGAGGGTGGAGGGTTGGAAGTCAAATTTCTGGAATGATTCTCTATTGTTTTGGTGGACAGTACATATGGATCCTTATAATATCAGAGCAGGACCCTATATCTTGTTTACATGTCTGCTGGCATCTTAAAAACCAAGATTCCATGAGCTATGGCCTAAAATGGAAATATGAAAGACAAATTTATATTGGTGAGTGGGCATCTTTTTTTTTTTTTTTGGCCCAGAAAGCTCTTTTTAAATCAAAATGCTCTTATGAGAAGTAGCATATTAAGACAGTATTAATCATTAATATCTTATCAGGGATCAAGTAAAAAATTATTATAAATTTAAGAATAAGATGGGACAAAGGACAAGTATATTTTAATATGCAAGGAAGAAAGCCAGAGTTCGGCTTCCCTGAAACCTCTTTCTGTTTCCTCAAGGAAAATCTTAATTATTTCTCACATTGTTCTCATAACATCTTGCATATGACTATGATGTTAAATATATTATATAACATGTATTATAGTAATATGTTCTCACTTCTGTGTCTCCCACATTAAAATTGATGGCCTCAAAGATGGAAACCATAGTGTTGCACCTCCTTTCACTTCCCAGTTTCTAACTAGGTTACTGGCAAGGAGAATACATGCAATAATTGCTCATTAAACCTAAGTCATTACACTTATTCTACAAGCTCTTTTATTAGTAATTTGAATTAAATATCTTTTAATAGATAAATCAAACATTTGCAGTAAAATGATTTCACTCTTTTCTAAGTTCAGTGATAAAGTCCATGAATTAGTATGAGGGTTTGCAGGATAAAGTTTATCATAACTGACTTTGGTTTCAGATATGTTCCCAAACTGTAGTCCCCCAAGTTCATGAGTAATAGTTTATAGGAAAGAATATAACTGCCTCTCCTAAGCACCTCTGTGTTTGCAATACTCACTTGCCTGTCAATTTCTCTTTGAAATTAGAATTGTAACTGAGACAAGAGGAAAATCAATTGCACTTTCAGTAGGAGAAAGCTCCATCTGGGGCTGATGACAATGCCTGCTGGGCCATGAAGTTAAAAACTGAGAAGGATCGGTTAGGGCACAAGTGGCAGCCATAAACTATGTTAAATAAAATTAAAAACGAATGAACATTTTTTGATTTTTGATTAAATACCCAATATTACTTGGTAATTCTAACGTAAAGGCAATTTTAAATACTTGCAAAGCAATTTCTCTGAGAAGGTCAAAGTGACTAATGAATGTTAGCGTGTTAATTTCCAAAACATCACTATGAGAACTTTGAAAATTAGAAAACAAAGTGAGAAGGCAATGGAGAATGATTTATCCCACATCAATGGTTTGGCTAGAACAAAAGCCTAAGTCCATGTAATTTTTGCTGGAATTGTTTGAACTCTTGATTTCCAATATGAAAGAAATTTCCAAAGGAAATATAATCTTCCAGTTTACCAGGAGCATGGTTCTGAGCATTCCTGTCTATTATTTTTAGCTACCTACATTCTTGGCATCTAATAGGTTAGGGAGTGGAAGCAACGTGTTGAATAACTAAACACATTCTGAGATCACAGCTGACATTTGGCACAGAGTATTTAAGTTATGATATTCATTCAGTCATTTAATTGAGAATTTTTAATCAAACATAAAATGCTTTGTGCCGGGGCCTGTGTTAGGCACGAGGACTATGAGGTGACCAGAACAGATGCCCTCCTCTCACGGAGCTTACGGGGAAACAGACAATGAGTAAGTAATAACACAAATAACCTGCTGTTAGAATTCTGAAAAGAGCTAGAAATCCAGGTCCTGAGAGAGAATGTACTAGTTCCCCAAGCCTTGATGAACGGGTCTGGGAAGGCCTGTGTGAAGGAAGAGTGTGGCTCCTGTTAAAATAGCAGTGGCTGCCCTAGATGCAGGGAATGGGCTTGTGAAAAAGTCCCAGTCACTCAGAGAGTGCCTGAGTCACGGTAGATGTGCTATAAGTGTTCATGACATGTAATCAGTAAGAACAAAAAGGCTAAAGACTTGAACAAGTTCAATAAGGAACACAAATATTTTAAAACACGCAATTAAAAAAAAAGTAATACTAACATGCTGTGTTCTTACCCCTATTGTTCCAAAACTTTCTGGCTTTCTTCTCATCTTTTTCTTGCACAAGTGTGTCCATATCCATTTGATCAGGTACCAGAGTGACTTGGGGCTCGGGATGACATTGAAGGGAGTAGGCAGAGTCCCTCCTTCTTCAAAATAACTCATCCAAAGCTTTGTTCGAGCAAATTTCCATTCTATATCTGCATGGTCCTGAACAGGAGAACATGACAACTGCTGACAGGTTTCTTAATTAATAAGGTGAAATGAACCTCACGGAGAGCCTGTAACCTGACTTTGAGTGGCTCTTGGAACATTAATTACATTGCTTATAAAAACAGCGCTGACTCCAGGAGATAGTCGTCCAAACACTTCAGACAATGGCTTACCCTAGTATAGAGTCACAGATCTCACGTCACTTCTCATCCTTCCTTCTGCAGTGAAACAGACATCTAAAATAATTCCATGTCATAGAGACTGTGGGGATTAGCTATGATGTGAAGATGAATCTGCATCTCCTGCACTGCAGGTTCACATTAGCTCGGTTTCATTAGATTCTGGCCAGAAATAAGACTTTATGTCTTACCCAAGGCCTTGTACCCCTGCTTAGGCGAATGCCACCTTCACAGATGCTCATGGCTTGTCCTTTAGTGTTGCCAGGAAAAGTCTTATTGAATATGTTTCCATCTGAATAATTCTTGGCTACCTTCAGGCAATAGATATAAACTTAGAGAGAAATTCCTCTAACAAATGTACAATAGGGCCTCTCTGACACAGCATTGGACCTTGACACAACCTTGGCCAAATGTCACCAGATAGGACTATGGCTAGTTGTTGTCCCCCTCTGCATTTGTTACTCGCTCCCCTTTATTAACCTCCTAGGGGAAACTTTGGAACATCTGTGGCAATTAGATATAGGGCAGCCAGCCTCTTCTTAAATTAGCCATAAATCTGACTTAAGCAGAAAATCTGGGAAGTAGGAGGTGGTAGAAACTGGGCATACATGCATTTTAGAATTCAGAATAGTTCATTATAACCAATTAATATTATAAACAAGAACTCAGATTTTAGAGTAGAAGAATAGTCTTAGGCTATGCTTCATTTTAATATTCTTAAATTGCTGTGTGCTGATGAATGCATATGTTATAGGGACATTTCTACTCTGTACAATATAGGTTATAGTCTAGATGCTGGACAGATTGTGCTTTCAACAAAAATCACCATACCTAGAAAATGCATGGTCTCCATGATTGCTGAGCAAGTGTCTGATTCTATGGATTGATCCATAAATGGAAACACAGAAGCTGCAGTTTTCCTCCCCTTTCCTCTCCCCTTCCTCTCCTTCTTTATTTCTCCCTCCTTCCCTCTCCCATTTTTTTCTAAACAAGCTCATAGGTTTGGGCTGATTGTGCTGCATTAGTGAAGAAAATTGTATATTGTTTGCTTCGGGCATGGAGAATGGGACTCAGTAGATTTAGCTCAAGGAAATAAAAAGCCAGTCACTTAGATAAAGTGTTGGCCTGTGAATAGCTCCTTCTGATTTTCTGACTCTCAGGGAGTCAAAAATTATATCCTTTCACTGCTATCACTAAGCAGGCACTTCCTTTGTTCGTGGTTTGGGATTTTAAGAAGGGCTATAACATTGTCTACAGTGCTTAGAATTCTGGAGATGAAAAGTTCTAAACTGTGGAAGACTAAGCCCACCTTCCGCTATTCACCTTCTAACTCCTAGTCAACATTTAAAACTTAGTCTAACTGTTCTCTCTCCTGGGAAGACTGCCCAACACCCTTCGGTCTTCATCTGTCTCTTATCTCCAACCCAAGTCAAGGTCCTGCGCTTTCATAACACACTCAAATTTCTTTTCTCAATATTGAAATTGTTTATTTATTTTTGTCCCTACTATATTACTTTTTTTCTGAGAGTAGAGACTTTTTTTATTCTTTGTATCTCTAAAATCAGGCCTATGCCTGGCATATACTAGGTGCACAATACATATTTAATCAATGAACAAATGAGTGAATGGGAAGCAGGCTTTAGTTATGACCTGCATGATTGCTTCTGCCTTTCAATTGTTAAATTTTCCTCCCTTTTCACATTTTACCCTATGGATTGGGGATAGCAGAACAAGAAGAGAAAGCCAGCGGAGTAGATTCTGCTGTTCTGGGAAAGATGAACGTCAAATGCTTGGCATGTTCATGACCCAAGGAGGCATCATGTGCAGAATGCTAGGAGGTACACCTGTCTTAGGTTCTCAATGTTTGCCCTGCTTTCAATGGTCTTAGAGTTTGGGCTTGATAAAAATAGAGATTTGAAGATGATTCTCATCTCTGTAAAGAAGTTACCTAGAAAAACACACCCCACAAAGAAGCAATAAGAAAATGTCAAACTATTCTTAAATGATGTTCTCTTCTTGATGAAATCGGGACATTTAATGTTTTACATAATCCAACTTGTTGGCAGCTTCATATTATAATTAGAGGCTTTCTAATTTGTGTTGCTGTTGTTGTTCTAGAAAACAGAACCCATGTTCTGTAAATGTGTTGACTGGAGGAATACAGAACTTCTGAAACAAATTTCTAGGGACTATCTATAAAAATTTCAGAATATAAGATGCTTAAATGAAGCTCTATGTATCTACAAGTCCAGAAATTCACCTCCAAATCCTTGGACCAAATCCTAGGTATACCCAGAGGAATTATTGTGCATTAGGAGTACTTTAGTCTGTGAGCCAATAAATAAACCCATCTATTTTCATGTTTTATGCAGTATTTCATCAGTGACGAGTGTCTTATAAGAAAAATTTGCCTCCATAAAGACAGTTTAAGTAAGATTCAGAGTGCTGCTTGACAAAAATTTAAAAAAAAACAGTAATAACACATCAGAGATTTTAACCATAGATTCAAAGATACAATATAATTGTAGTTATTTATGGAGAAAATTGGCAACCTATAATTATGCTTATGAAATGCTACTTGTCTAAGGTGTAAATATGAAAGACATAAGAAATATATTTCATTCCTTTATGAGTTTTGTTGCTATAGCTACTTCTCATAGACATATATCTTTAGTATATTAAATTCAAGTGGATAAAAGGGCTTTGTCTTTCTTGTTTGTTGCTGCTCTTCTAGTTCCTAGAAAAGTACTTGGCAACAGAGTATGTACTCAATAAGTATTTGTTGAATGAGTAAATAAATAGATGAAGCTAAATTGCTTGGATTCCAGAGTTTCAAATAAACACAAATTATATTATATATTCTACTACAGAATTCAATATTACTTCAATATTGCTTTATCTAAGCTTTAGGAAACTGAAAATCCTGTGGCTTTACTGTTTACTGGATTGCCCTCTGGGTTTTGTATCTTGCCCGGCAGGCAATGGTAGGGTAAACAGACACGAGGCAAAAACCAGTGGGCACTACACAGAGATGAACTGCCTATTTGTAAGTCATACTCACTACTGCTTACCACAGCTGACGACTGCCTGGCAACGTGGATTTCGTTTATTTTTTACTCATGTGTAACATGACAAAACAAGACTAACATATAGTCACATATAGTATGATACTGCTCAGAGATTTCAAATTAACCATGTATATCATAATTCTTATCTGTCTGATCAACAGCCAATTATAGATCTTATTTCCTATGATAAGATAAAGTATAGCTAGGAACAATGCATTCTAGGGGGAATATTGAATTAATATAAAGTTAGTCAACTTACAGCAATTAGTTGGTAAGAATTATTCATCATAGCTATTAACATGTTGAGTAGAACAACCAGAGAGATGACATTATATGTCCCGAACATGGTGGCACCAACAAACTCAGTGAATTCGTGCTGTGCTTTGACATTGGTCACGTATAAATTGATAAGCCCAAATATTGACCAAAAAAGAGACTGGAGGGTCTCAAATAACCTGGAAAAAAGATAAAATGACATTAATAGTTATATTACTAGAACCATTATACAATATGATATAACAATAGAACTTGGTACTATTACATATCTATATATGATTAAGTTAAAAATGCATATCAACATAAAAATAATCTTTTAGGACAATTATACAATTAAACTTATAAAAAGAGTGAAAGAAAATTGTTTTCGTCAAACTAGCACAAAAGGTGTGCTTAATTTTCCTAGGTGTACTTAATCTTCCCCAAAGTTTTGAAAGCTACACTTAGTTTCCCAGCACAGGGTGGTACAAATGTGAGCCATAGCCTGTTTTTTCATGGCCATTGAACTAAGAATTGTTCTTGATTTCTCAAATGGTTGGGGGGAAAAAAACCAAAAGAATAGTAATATTTTGTGACATAGGAAAATCATATAAAATCCACATTTCAATATTCATAAATGATATTTTATTGAAACAAAATCATTCTCATTCACTTATGCATTATTTATGGTTTCTTTTGTGCTACAGTGGCAGAAGGAAGTAGTTGCAACAGAGAATGTATTTCTCACAAAGCCTAAAATAGTTACTATCTGGTCCTTTGCATAGAAAGTTTGTCTATCCCTGTCCTAGGGCACTAAGTGATAGTTAATAAATGATAAGTCACAAAGCTTAGGCCTCAAAAATGTCAGTTCTCTTACCTGATTTTGCTTTGGTTGTAGGAGGGTTAAAAACAATGTCATCATGACAGATTCCTACATTTACATTAAAATTGCATGTAGTGCATCCTATAAGATGGCAAAGAGGCTCAGAATGCTTAGATAATAAAATGTGATTTTTTTTTTTATATTTCAAAGAACATTTTATTCATTCTAGCCAATGAGTGAACTCTGGTGGTTGCATTGAAAGTAAAGTTTCCATAACTTACTCCAAAATGGAATAAGTTGAGGAGTATCTGAACCCAAATGGAGATTTGTCTGTTTCAATGGGATCGTTATAATTCATTAATATAATGTAATAAACATATGGCAGCTTTTATACTCCTTGAGAAACAGTTAAAGTAAGACTATTTAAATTATATTGTAAAAATAAAACAAAAACCTTCTCACACCTGGCATGGTGACTAAGGAGGTAGTATTTCAGACTGTAGGGAGATTGCCATTAGATTGGAATCGTGTTGCAGGATCAAATCCATTACAGTTTCTGGCACCTCCCAACTCCAGTGACATTGTTCCCTGTAGACCTTTTTATGGAAAGGCTCCTTGCCTAGTGACTCCATAAATTAGGTCTACCATGGTCAAGTGACCCAAGGAAAGACAATTCACACAAGGCCAGTGTAGTGTGACCTCATGGCATAGTGTAAGGTGAAAATGATCAGATTTCCTTTCTAGGAAAGTTTAACTTAGAAATATTAAGATAATGAGGTAGTTGCCCAAAGGTGCTGATTTGACAGGGGTTATGACATCGAGTCAGGGTCACTGGAATTATGGGATGCCAAGGGTTTGAGACAGCACCAGCTAAGAAGCAGAGAATGGAGAATGAAAAAGGTAAGAAGTAAACTCTGAGGATATATAGGGAGTAGCTGAATCACTTTAATGCTGATACACAGAGCAAAAATTCCATGGCCCAGCACTGTGTCAACTCCTGATCTTCCTGAACCTAGGGCTTGCTCTAGGTTCTGCCCCAGTTAACATCAACTTTTGCTCAGAGGATCAAATGGCTATAGTTCTGTGCATGATTCTTATAACAACATGCCTGTGACTTGAAATAAGCCATACATTTCTGGTCCATATAACCAGGAGAATCTAACTAAAAATGCCTTACTTGGAGTTCAGGACTTATTTTCCCAAATGTATTGCTTTTTTAAAAAAGTAAACAATTTCATATTGTTAATTGAATAATTATATAAAATTTAATTCTTTTTTTCCTAGAGCTCTTAAATGATGGAACGACAGATTATTATAAAACTGACAGGGCACCGACCTGACCAACTTCAGTCAGACAGACTGGGAGTCCTCAACCGAACTTTGTACATTGTGTGAGAGGTGATCGTGTCTTCTTAAAGGGCAGCCCAGATGTCGGATTCCAACAACGCAAGGGAGAGTTTAATCTAGTTCATTGACCCTAGACTAAGGCCACTAGAAGTTATTCTTTGAAAAGTTTCTCAGGAAAAAGTAAATTTGGCCCATGGCCATGAATTCTTTATTTTTAGTAACTTTAAGGACAACTTCTAAAATTAATGATAGTATCCTTTGGATTTAACATGAATTAATTGTATTCTTTCTTCCCAAAGAGTGTGCATTCTCACTGCGAATATACAAACGTAATTCAGCTCGTTTTTCCTGACACGAATAGCAGTTTAGAGAAAGTTACGAGGTAAATAGCATGAGTTATATAATAAATTATTTAGAATGTTACCACATAAATCTCATAATAGTTGCTTTTTCAAATAAAAACAGCTCACATAAAAACAGTAATGCAGGATAAATGGGTTGTTATAGTTGAATGGTACTGATTTGCTTCTGTCTAAATAAGTACTACTAATTTTTAGGGAACATTAGTAAACCCTTCAGCAAAATATTTATTGGCATTTTAAAATTAAAATCTTAAAGGGGGAAAATTCAAAACAAAATGACATTTTGTGATTAACTATAGCATTTGTTCTTTCTCTTATTTTTCTTCTTTCAGTGGAATGAATCAGTGGTGAGATTTATAGAATAGTTCCATGTAACTAAAATATATTTGTATCCGAGATAAATTAAGATCCTGGTATCAAGGTATTTCTAAATGAAATATTCTTTTATTAGGTGGAACTTTAAAAAGTCAATTTAGATTAACATTCAAAGCCATTGCTTTCAGAAATATTTTGATCATTAGTGGTTCCCAAATCTATTGAGACCAAGACTGCCATAGATTTAAGGATTATTAGTTGTATCACATATCAGAATTCCTTTATGTGACTAATATTTTCCTTATTCTGTGGTGAGATGAGGACTGAAAACTTCCCAAGATAATGCCACAACTTAATTAGGTGATAGCACAAAACCTGGGCTGAAGACAGTTTGTATGGGTTGAGGTTCTGTCTTCCTGAAGATATTTTGTCTATTGTCTTTTGAATATATTTCTCTATAGCTATTTTATGTGATTAGCTTGTTTCCCTGGTTATATACTTAAGACCAGAAAAACTGAACAAGTGAAAAAGGTAATGTATTCCACAGTTGAAGTTTTCCTCCATCCCATGAGACTAAAACGATGAGCAAGCATAAATTAACACAAGACCCATCTGAATATTTGAGCTTTAGTGTATAAGCAAAAATGTAATACTGAAACAAATAAAGTGTGACTTTAATTGGCCAGTTCCAACCATTAGGAATAAAGCTTCAACAAACATAAAAGAGCTTTGTCTAACAAGCATAACCAGTCACAAAGCCTGTGCCCTTGTAGGAGAGCTCCTTCCCAAGGACTATTAGCTCAAAATTGTATATAGAATAATTTCAGGTACTAAACATTTGGTTTCTCTTAGTGATATGTAGTTTTTCTCATGTTAATAACAAAACAGCCTGGAAAGGAGCAGGAAGAAGTGTCCATTCGCTGATGGGAAAATGCATGGAGAGGCATAGGAGACAAGGACCACAGGCTGTGACCACTGCGAGTTCACAGTCAGGGGACCAGGAAAGGCATCCTGGAAAAGGTATATCTGAGGTAGGATTTGGAAAAAAAAGAACAAAATTTTATCAAATGGGAGGGTAGAACAAGGGCATTCTGGGATGAGGAATGAAATAGCATATTTGGAGATTTATAACCCATTAGGAAATGTCGAACAGGAAAGCGTGGTTGGGGAATCGAGAAGGATGAAACCAGAACTAGAAAAGGAGGCAAGGGGCAGATCACTGAAGGACCTCGTATGTTAAGATAAGGAATGTGGCTGTATCTTTTAAGGAATGGAAACCACTCAATACTTTAAACAGGAAAGCCTGCGATCTGGGTTTGGAGAGTTCATTCAGGAAGCAGAATGGAAGGTGTATGAAGGAAGACAGAGCCCAGGGAAAAGAGAACTTGGACTTAGGCATGGGCAGTGAGCAAGGGGAGACAGTGCCAAGATAAAGAGAGCAGGAATAGATGTTTATTGAGTGACTACATGTGGAAGGCATGGGGGAAAGGAAAGATCTATAAAACACTGGGTGGATTGTGGTAGCATGGGCTAAAATGGCAGCTGAAGAGGAGGAAGACTAAGGTTTCAGAGAGACCCTGATGAGTTCTCTTTGATTGAATTTAAGTCTTTAGGAGACATACATGGAGAGGTATCCAACAGACAGTTGGATGTATATGCAACCTGGGGACAGAAGTCTGTGCTAGTGATATGAATATGGAAGTTATCTCTTAGACACACAGGGCCAAATCCATAGGCATATGTGAGTTTTCACAGGGACACTGTTAAGAGCGTCTGAGGTTAGTATGCTAAGGCAGATCACTATTTAAAAGCAGTAATTGCAATATAATTCTCAGAGTAAAGTGAAAAGGTTGGAGAGGTGAGAGGTGAAGTGAAAAAAAAAAAGTAACACAGAAGTTAAAGGAGGACAAGATTCCAAAAAATGGAAATGTTAAAAAGGGTCAAATGAGGCAAACACATTAAGTAAGATGTAAACAGATAAACGTCTCCTGGTGGAAGTGATAAAAAGAGGCTCCAGATGATATTTACTAGAGTAGTGTTAGTGAATGATGGAAACAGAAACCAAATTGCAATTGAATGAAGAATGAATGAGAGATGAGGAAACAAGATATCTTGTACGGGCTTCTGTTTTAGAGTTGCTTGGATGAAAAGGAAGGAGAGAGACAGGAGTGGTAGCTAAAGGGAAACCCCGGGTTCAAAGTTTCAGCATATGTTTGTAGCCTGAGTGGAAGGAGTGACAGAGAGGGAACCCTGTGAGAGATAACACTCTACCACCACCAGTCATGGTAATAGTAAGAGTAGCTAACATTTTTTTTATGACATTGTACAATAGGCACTGTGTTAGGTACCTTACATGAGTTATTACATTTTTTAACCCTCATATGGAATAATATCTCTGAAATGGTGGGTAGTAAAAAAAGTCTGAAATGTATGGAAGATACAGAATTACAAAAAGAAAATTGAAAACCAACAAAAGCACAGAAATAAGATGTTGAGCAGGAGCCTTGAGAGCATCATTACATATCCTCTGACGATAATTGATATCCATTATGCTGAAATAAGGTCATCAAGGGACAGGTGACTTGTGCCTTGTACATTCTACTTAATAATACTAGGAGTTATTAATATACTTTTTAGTTTTTGAATATCTTTAAGCAAAAATAACTTGTTGGATGCAGATTTATATTCCACTATCTGGAAAAAAATAATTCGGGGGAACAACTGATTTATTTGGGTTGAATGATTTGGGCTATTAATATTTGAGATGTGCAATTACCTGTTGCTTTTCATGATAATAGAGGAAACATAGATATTGATAAAGTAATATATAATACAAATAATCTACTATATAATATTTTCTTTTGGGATACAATTTATATTAGATATTTCACATCAGACTTGTGTAGCCACAATCTTCTTGGACTAACATTATAATTAGTTTGTAATATGTAATTATTTACTAAGAAACCAATAATAGGAGCAAGAGTATTCCTAGGAATTTTAGAGAATCATAAATCAGGATAGTGCTAAGCGTCAGCTTGTTGACTGCTGAGAAATCAGATAGGTCAGAAGGGTTGAGTCTAGGAACCAGAGCTTTTCCCTGAGAGGACCTGGGGGGTAACACAGTTCCAGGTGTTAGTTCTAGGTGGTGGGAAGTTCTGCCTCTGGAGGACAAAGCAGGGCATCAGAAGGATATGGCACAGACACAGATGGGGTGGTCTTGGCAAGCAGTTTGCATGAGGGTATGCAGTATATACAGCAACAAGAAAGCTGTGAATGGCACAGTGTACAAAAGGGTCTCTAATGGAAATCCAGGCGACTAGCCAGCAGGCAAAGTATCCAGGAAGGCTGTTAGAGACAGAATTCCCATTTAGAAGGGAGTGAGCTTGGTGGGATCTGACCAGTGTAAATCCCTAGTCCTAGTTACCCTGACCAAGTTGGCAAGTCAAGGATCACAAATGAGGGGGAAAGGTAAGTTCAGACATCAAAACTAAGAGGTCATCCAAGACCACGCTAGTTAGGAGGATGTTCCTGCAAGAGGTTTCACTGAATCCCTCCTGCCCAAGGGCAGAAGAGGGCAGTGGGAAGATGTCAGGGCTGAGTGAGCTGGTCAGACTGAAGAACTGCTGCTTAGGAACAGAAGGATGAAGAAAGAGCCGGGGACAAGGGATGAAATGACCAGGGAAGCGGGATGATTTTGTTTTTTCTTTATGATCCATGGTTTGTATCAAATCTATTTCTGAAAGGAATTGAGGATCCTAAGACTGAGATTAAAATTTTATGTACAAATAAACAGATGTTGATTAATTAAAATGGAGTTTTAAATATTGGCATTAAAGATAAAACAGATGTTGAATTAAGCCAACAAAGCATGTTAGCTATCCGTGATTTAGTTTATATGAGATTATTGATTTTCTCCCACTCGAGAAATTACTGTCCTCTCCTATATTAAACACAATTCTTTGATGGCCTCAAAATAAGGTTGGGCTTTTAAAATCACCTACAAAATCATAGGGTATTCATATGCGGTTGCTATGCAGAAGAAAATCACCTGGCTTCTTAATTCATGGGCTAATTAATCATATTTTACCAGAGTGGGATGGAAATGGGCACAGATATGTAGAGGCATATTTTATGAGAGCTGTGTGAGCATCAGACACGGTGCTCACAGGCCCAGGTTGTCAGTAAAGCCGATTGTGAGAATTACTGGAGGTTGACAAAGGATGCTGCCTATTTCTCATCTGGATATAGGGGCAGAGTTTTACATGCAAAATCATAATGGCTAGGTTAGTCTTGGGTTTCCATTGTGAATTATTTTAAATGCTTAAATTTTGTGTAGGGAACTAGAAGACATGTGAAGAGACTTTAGTACCTGGAAAACCCATGAGGAAACATTGAAACATACTTGGATTTTCTAACATGATTGGTTTTATTTTTGCCCCATCTTTTAATGTCCTGTCAATAGTACATAGGTTTCCTTTATTATTCCACATTTTAAAAACAGTCTATATAGCTTTCCTTCTAATGAGGTCATTTAAAAGAAAAGATGATTTTACTAAAACTTAAAATAAGTATAGCAGGTATTTTCTTATGTCAGAAAGATTCATTTCTATTCAAAGCTATGCTAATTCTGTTTTCTGCATGAAGCATAATGTTAATTCCCCATTTTCTTTGCAACCATTTGTCATGGATTTTTCAAGTTCATGAGATGTGCACTCTAAATGGTGCACAGCATTACCGGTGGAAATGTCTATTCGACTTACGTTGAAAACGCATTATTCTGCTTTTCACATCGTATGCCTTTGCAGCTTAATCCTTTTGTTTCTTCATAATAGAAGTACAATTGATTTAGGCCATTTGCAAATGCTAGCAACACAAGGCAGTATATGAATAGAAACTTCAAAATGTCCAGGAGCATTCTTCCCAGGGATATTTGCAGGGGTCCCAGGTGAGAATTTGCAGTAAACAGGGAGATCAGACGCAAGGAACTGAAGATGTTTGCAATAGCAAATAAAGCCTCTGCCACCAGAGTGGGATGCCACATGTCCCAAGATTCTCGTGGATTAAGAGCACTGTACTGGAGAAAACAGAGAAACAAAGGGAAAATAAATCAAACCCATGCATATGAATATGTCACCTTCAGACTCCGCAAGCTTTTTTAGGTCCATGCAGCATAATGACCTATTGTCAGGAAGCTGAAGTCCTCCATGATGGTGGCAGGAACATTGATCTACACAAAAATAAAAGTTTATTTATTTATAATTTATTAGCTTTGGTTTCAAAGTGGCCTTCTAGTTCTGTCCTTGTCAATTGTAGTTTTTGTTAATATGTTGATTACGTATGTCCTTGAATTTTGTAATGCTCTTTAAAAAAAGAAAAAGAAAATGTTATATAAGGCAAAAGAAACCCCATCTGATTTTATATTGGGAAAAGATAGCAATATCTTGATAGCAAAGGAAACTACATTATAAAGAGAAACTATTAAATTATGAACAAAATCATCAATGACCTCACTTATAATATTTGACACACTTGCCAATTCTAGAGGAATACATGTAGCATACAAATTACCTATGAATGAGTGAAAATAATTGTCTGTTGCCATGGAAATAGTAATGGCCAACATGGGCATAAACATCAGTGCTTTTTATCTGGTATATCCTAAATGTAAATACTACCTAATTTAAAAATTGTCCTGGTGGTCACTGAATTGCTACTTTTTTATATTTAATATGTGAAAAATATAATATTTATATGAACATTCTTTAATTAGATAAAATATGTGATCGGAGAAAAAATATTTGCTACTTTAAATTTTGTTCAGCAGTTATTTAAAAAGTAAGCGAATTAATTAAAATGTTAGCTGTGAATTACCCTGATATTGAACACTAAAAAGAACAAAATGGAATTTATCCCTTGTACTATTCAGGTAAATTTGTGTCCTTTTTAAAAAAGGGTAAAATATGCTCTTTAAACTATTGCAATATGGAAACCTATAATTAAATTTGTATTAGAACTGAACAATGAATTGAATTTTTTATCACTAAATATACGTCTAGACAACAGGATCTTTTTCCTAATTATCATTGTAAGAAAAAAAGAAAGTTCTATGAGTCCTTTCAGAATAATTTCCTTCTTTTTATAGTTCAATTTACGCCAAAGACCTTTACAAATGTTAATCCATTAATTTTCCTTGAAACTAATAGATAGTACGTTTTAATTGCCCCGGGGAGAAAATGCATCACAAGCTCCTGATCTTATTCAACACTCAGACTCTTGCTTGACTGACAGTTTAAAACATTCAAGTTTCAACTAGAAGAAAATTATTTTCTATTTTTAAATCTTGATAAATGTTCTTGAACATTCCCATGCATAGCTTTAGCATAAAATAGCTAATTATCGAAGATGCAGAAAAAAAAAGTTAAGATATTTTTCTTATTCATTATAACAGGAAACGTTGGGACACCAAACACTACTTAATTCTCTCAATTTGGTCCCCCCATATATGACACCTCCTTTTCCCTCAGAGACCAAGATCGCATTATCCTTCCTTTCCTCACTTCTCCCTTGAAGACACACACGCCTAAGTTGCAAACAACTTCCTCTATGTTGACAGCTAATTCTATTTCTGTTTTTTACCGAATATAGTTTAGGACTATATTTCAAAATGTACAAAAAATGAAACAAGGAGTATTAAGAATGCAATCAGTGTTTTGAACTTCTTACGACATTCAACACAATACCGTGCATATTGTGGGTGCTCAAGAAATAGTCTCTTTTGTCTAGTGTTCATACTCCAGTGAGCAGACAGGCACAACTAATTATAATAAAAATTCTCTAAGAGATGAACACAAAGTGCTGAGAGAATAGAGAAGAGGAAGTGATTAATTCTGTCTGGGGCTTGCGAGGCTAGGAGTAGACGGAGATTATACATGGTCAGAGCTTTAAGCGTCCTTCAAATCTCAGGCAGATGCTGTGCCTTGCTCTAGGTGCACATCCATGGCAGCTGGATGTAGTGTCCATTATCACACCCTGACTAGGTCCTGCTCTGTTATGGGCGTGCTGGGCATAGTGAATTATCTCAGCTGGGACTCAAAAAATCATAAGAGGAAGGTTTTCTATTTTACAGATTCTGCCCCCGTATAATTATCCAAGTTGGCTTCAGAGTCTAGTACTTTTACAAAGTATCGGGAAACAATGCTACATGAATATGTCCACTTTATGCAAGGTCAAGGCCTTCTGAGCAAAACATTCCTGGCATCTGAATTAAAGGATGCATGAATGGCAAACAATCCTTGCAAGTTAAAGATAGAGACCTCCTGAGAGACTAGAAACATCTCCCCTGGAGCCATCTGCTTACATTCTCAGAATAATAAACGTAGAGGCCTTTGCATCCCCAGAGAGAATTTATTTACTTTAGAAAGTTAAGGTCTTTCTCTTTTCTTCTCCGGGGGAAAAATGGGCAGCTGGCTCAGCTGCACCATATAAATTGTGGGATTCATAATTTCCGAGTTTCTCTCCTGTGGTACAAACCCTTGTACATCTGGCTCTCCTAGGGGACTGGGGGGGCGTGGGGAACCAATACTAAGATTGCTATGTGAGTAAATAATTTATCTGTTCTCTGATCCAAAAACGCTCACTTCTTGTCAGGGATAAATAGACATATAAACATTGAGCAATTATCTCTTGATTTCATTTAAGTTTTGATTCTTGATTCTTGATTCTTTTAAGTTTTGCTTTTGAAAAATTTTCTTCCATTATTCACATATATGTTTTCTTAGGTTTTTAAATATAGTCATAGTTTTACAAAGTGACTTTTTTTTTTTTTTTTTTTTTTGAGACAGAGTCTTGCTCTGTCACCCCAGGTAGAGTGCAGGGGCATCATCATAGCTCACTGCAACCTCCAACTCCTGGGCTCAAGTGACCCTTCTGCTTCAGCCTCCCAAGTAGCTGGGAATATAGGTGTGCACCACTACACCAGCTAATTTTTCTATTTTTAGTAGAGACGGGTCTTGCTCTTGTTCAGGCTGGTCTCAAACTCCTGGAGTCAAACGATCCTCCTGCCTTGGCCTCCCAGAGTGCTAGGATTACAGGCGTGAGCCTCTGTGCCCAGCCCACACAGTGATTTATAAAATTCTTACAAGTCCTGTTTTTTGAATTTATAGAGAATTACTGTAATTCTTCAATCATCAAATATATTTTCCACACCTATTATCAGGAATTAAAATATTGATGTGAATTTTTTAAATTTTCTTTAGTTCTATTATTTAAAAGCTATTTATAAAATCTACAATCCTTTTTTAATCTTTGCATGTTTGTGCTGCCTCCTCTCAGTATATTTCATAGGTTTCTCTGTCTCACCTGCCCCTTAAATGTTGTTTGCCTTTCAAGCCTCTTC
Organism: Eulemur rufifrons; assembly: GCF_041146395.1. NCBI lineage: Eukaryota > Metazoa > Chordata > Mammalia > Primates > Lemuridae > Eulemur > Eulemur rufifrons. The sequence continues at coordinate 69,925,928 of NC_090986.1, read as the reverse complement.
TCTTCTCATTCTACCCACTTTCCCTGGATGACGTTTCCCAACACTACATCTCCAGCCCAGCCTTCTCACCTTACAGTTCTGTTGTACATTCTACTTTCGGATTGACTTTTCCACTTGGATATCGCACAGGCATCTCAAATTCACAAACCAAAAATGGAACGTATCACCTTTTCATCTCCAAACTCTTTCTCATTTATGCCTTCTGATCTTAGTGAATGGCAACAGATCACCCAAGTCAGAATTTAAGGTTCATCCTACAATCTTACCTTCCAAAATCCCAGCATCTAAACCTGAATCTTATACACGTTGCTATCTTCTCTTACTCAGCACACTCACTGTCCGAAAACAGCTCCTCTTTGTGTCTCAGACATAATTATGATAGCTTCCTAATTGCCCTCCCTGCCTTGAATCCTGTCTCCTCAATCATCTATTTCCTCCAGAATGATCTTTTAAAGGCGCCAATCAGACTATGTTACATATTGCTTAATATTCGTCAATGACTGCATTGTCCTTGAGATGACCATCTGATTTCTTAGCATGTCACACAAAGCCTCTGGAATCTGTGTTCTGACTTCCTTTGAAGATTTACCTGCCACTTGTCCCCAGTTAGGTAACTAATGCTCCTCCGGCTCAAACCTTCAGCATTGGTAATTCCCCAAATTAGCCACACATTCTTACTGAAATGCCTTTCCATGAACATTGAGCCATTGGTCTAAAATTAATTTAAATTCTAATTATTTTGACTCTTAGGATGTTATTCATTCATCAAGTATATGCCGGGTGCTTTGTCTGCTTTTGCTTAGGCACTATCTTCGGAGTTCATAGTGGTGATCAAGGAACATACCATATGGGTTTATAATATGGTGAAGAAGACAAACATTTATCAAGTAATACTAATGCTTCCCCCGAGAAGTACTCTGACTGCAGATCTGCAGCTGAGTGGACACTAGGATCCTGCTGACCAGAGCTGGTAGCTCCCCATTGTAGAATCATCTTTGAGGGAGAAATCAAAAGCTATCCTAAACACCTGTAGCCCTTCTAGGGTCACCAATTCCTGTTTTCCCCTTTCTCTTAAGTACTGTGTTTACTTTTCAGTCTATACCTACCATTGTTTAGTTTTGCCCCAAGCCTTTATTTCTATTCAGATTCCTTTATAAGAGAACTGCTCCTTTTGCAGATTTACAAGATAGAATATGTACTTTCAGATTACTTGTCAGTTTTTCATGCAGAAAGCTTGGTCTAATGTATTAATATTTTTAGGTGCTGGACATCTAGACAAGTGCTTTATATATGATGGAAGCTCAAAAACCACTCTAGGGAGAATTATTATAGACATAATCAAAGGCATGGTGGTTAGAGAAGATGGATCATTTTTAGAAATTTGAGTAGCTTGACATAACCTGAATGCAGAGAGCGTAGGAATAGTTAGATGAATCTGAGAGGAAGTTGAAGCCAAGTCATAAAGCCCTTAGCATAAATGTTAACAGAGAAAGATGAATTAAATCACAATATTGGATCATAAGTTTCTTGAATGTAGGAAAATGTATGCTAGTTCATATTTATGTCCTCTAAAGTCTCTGATGATTGCATACTTGTGAAAGTTAAGTAACCAAAATAAGTAAAAATTAAATTTATATTCAATGAAAATATTTGTGATATGAGACTAAATAGAAAACATATATTGGTTTTAATGTGTGTTTCACAAGGTGAAAATATTTCCCTTTCTACAAATTCATTAGGTAATTAGTAGTGAAAGACCAAAAAGACCAGGTATTTATACTAGGAAGGAATATGATTTTCTCCTCTAGTAGATAATTCTAGATTAAACAACTAAGATTAAAATCTCTACAGCTCTCTGCCATAAAACTAAAGAATATGTTAGAAAATCCCATACATTTTGGAGTAGATACAGTTGCACAGTTTGTAAAATGGAAACTGCAATATTTGCCCCCTTTCTAGCAGATAATAGGAGGGATCAATGAGATAGATAGTTAGAACTACTTAGAATGGTGCTATAAAACAAAGCCATCATGACTGTTAAAACAAATGCTCTTATTCATAATAATTTTGATTTTTGAAAACATTATTTAAATTACACAATGGAGAAGGTATAACAGTTTAATCATTTCTGCCAAATGACTGAAGATAATTATAAGAGATAATTTCTACATATAGAAAAGGGGCTGAGTAATATTTAGGAATAAACGACCCTAATGAAGCTGAAGTGACATTTTATTATTGTACCCCCAGGCATTAACAAGTTCCAGATTGACTAATACTTCATACATAGTGCAAAGAGAAAATAATTGACAAAGTTTCCTCTTGAGGATTAGAAGCAAATTAAAAAAAAAAAATCCAGAATCCATGAGCTGTAAAATGCCATTGAATAAAAGTATTCAAGAAAGCACCACAAAACCTTGCATCTAAAGAGAAGAATATTGAAGTCATATATATTTTTGTGCTCTGTCTTTGCATATTATAATGCTGTTGCATTGCATATAAAAATTAAGAGCAACTACTGAGTGCTTATATTGATTCTGTTCTCTGGCCTTAAATGTTTATTGATTTAATCTTCACAAACATTCTATGAGGTTTGATTACTGTTACTGTTTTACAGAAGAGAAATTTGAAGCACAGATTAAGTATTAACTTGCTCCAAGTCACACAGGTAGGAAAGTGATATAAGCAGTAGTCACATCAAGTGTGGATTTAGAGTCCAAACTCAACCATAGCCTTGGTTAGAAGGGTGTTTTTGTGTATGCTTTAAAAAGATCTCCCTTGCAAGTGGATGAATTGAACAAGGATGGATGCCATGGACTGAACTATGTCCCCCCTGCCACTGTCACCATAATTAATATGTTGGAGCCCCGCAGTGTGGTGGCATTTGGAGATGGTACCTTTGGAAGGTCATTAGGTTTAGATGAGCTCATGAGGGGGGGGCCTTCTTGATATGAGGAGAGACACCAGGGAGTTTGCAAGCTCTCTCTCTCTCCGTGCCGAGTGAGGACACAAGGAGAAAGCCAGGAAGAGAACCCTCACCAGAAACCAACCATGCTGGCACCTTGATCTCAGACTTCCAGCCCCCAGAACTGCAAGAAATACATTTCTTTTGTTTAAGCCACCCAGTCTAAGGTATTTTATTGTGACAACCTGAGCTGACTAATACAATGGACCAATTAAACAAGGGTGGCCCCCATGCCAGACATATTTTAAAAGGTTCCCCTTCTTAACAGAATAATTATAACAAAGTTTCCCTTTTTATATGATGACACAGATTTTTGATCCAGTTCCATAACTTGACCAAAAAGACCTGGGACTAGATTTTGTTTCTGTTCAGGCACCCTCAGATAGGGGGCAGAACCTGTACAATCCCAGCAGAGCTGCTAGTTATAACCATTTGGTGATCCTGCCTGAAGTACAATAGATGAATCTGTTGTTTCCAAGGAAGAAGTATTAGGATGATTTCATCTACCTTCTAATTCATAATTAAATTATCTATCTTGCAGATCTTACCTTCTAAATTTTTCTCAAGTCCAATCTTCTATCAGTTGTCCCTATGTCCACTGTTCTGTTTCAGGCACTCGTCATCATTTGAATCATTCTCTGCTTAAATATCATTAATGGATCCTCACTATTTATAAGGTAAAATTCAAGTTCTACAGAAAGATATAGAAAGTCCTTCCCCTCCTCTCCCTGCTCCCATTTCTAGGATCATCCCTCATAGATACTGAACTCTGCTTTATGTACTCTGGACTTTTCCACATTGTGTCTTTTATCTCTTGAATGTTCATTTGTGCTCACGAACATGAGAGATGTCCACTCACTTTGTCTTCTATAAATTTCTATGCTATTACAGTCAAGTTCAGTTCCTTCCTTGATGCTACCACATCCCCTGTTACAGACCTTATCACATTGTAAGATCCTTACTTATATGGAATTCTCTTTCATCTACCTGACTGTGAGCTACTTGAAGGCAGGGGCTACCTCTCAGGCATCTTTGCATTCTCAGGAACAAGATCAAAAGCTAATTTCTTAGTGCACTCCAATAAATGCACATTGATTGAATTAGCTGCTTGGTCAATATAATAGCTGTTTGCCTTATTTATACCAGATTCTATTTTTTTTTTTTTTTTGCACACAAACAAGGCAGCTTTTCCTAAAACAGTAATGTGTAAGTTATTAAAAATTAGCCTGAAAAAATTGAAGGCTAAAACAAAAATAAAGTAAGGAAGGATGAATCAACAAATCAGCATGGCATCACAAACTCCCACGGTAAGTTCTCTTTTGATTATCATCAATTTACAGATAATAAAATTGAGGACTACATTAAACAACTTGTCCCAAATCACACAGATTAGACACAGTAAACGCAAGTGTGAATTTAGAGCTCAAACCCTTTTTGAACTAAAATAAGCAAATGAGGAAACATAGTAAAGATATTATCTGTGGACTCATAGTATATGAAGAAGGATGAGAAAGCAGGAGTCAAAGAAAAAGAAGAAAAACTAACACTGAGTGCTTACTCTGTAACAGGCACTTTAAACATATCAACTCATTTACTTCTCATGCCAACAGCATAAGGTAGAGATCATAATTTTCCTTATTTTATGGATGAGACAAAGAGAAGAGAAGAAACAGGTTCAAGGTCACCCAACTAGGAAGTGATGGAGGAAAGAAATGAGCCCAGGAAATGACTCTGAAGTGCATGCCATTTAACATTCCCAGGCAACTCAAACACACATTGTACTTGAAGCAAATCACTCATAAAGAACATTTCATAATTTAGATTCACAATCATAGCTGAATTCCTATAACCAGTATATAAGCAACTTATTTCCTGAACATTTCATGTTCAGTAGGTCATTGTCACCTGTGGTATTGCTGTGTATGACTCCATATCCTTTTCTCTCTTCCCTCTCCTCCTTCATTACTTGGGGTGAGTGAGCTTAATTCTAAACATAAAGCTTCCTTGTAGTATAACGAACAATGCTTAGATTTTAATAGTAAAATAGATTTTGCATGTGTTGAATTCACAATATTTTAATTAAATTGAAATCCCATATCTGAAAGTCTTGAGGCAAAAAAATACACAAGTATCCATTAATATATGTAAGTGTACTCACTACATACGAGATTTCTTATATATGAAAAAGTATATGCATAAAAATAAATACCATATAAAGGTAATAATTACAAATGCTATCTATCTTAACTGAAATATTGTCTCTAAGAAATGCATAATAGAAGTCTCTTTGGGACACAATCTGACACTTCCTTGAGCTGTTGAATAGGATTATACAAAGCTCTTCAAAGTGTCTTTCTTAGGTCAACTGCACCAGCATCACCTGGGAATTTGTTAGAAATGCAAACGTGGGCCTTGCCCTAGAACTCCTAATTTAAAATCTGTGGATGGTGTGAAGGAATCTGTGCTTTAGCAAGCCCCCCTCGTCATTCTCATTTACCTGGAAGTTAGAATAAAACTGTTATTGTCATATAATTCCAGAATTTTATGATAGCACAAGGCCACAAAAAACTCCACATAAACTACTTTTTAGTAGAAGGACCTCTAAACAACTTTATAGATGTACCTAAGGATCACCACAGAGGAAAGGGGATTGAAGAGCTATGCACTTAATAACAGGTTGTCCACCTCCCTACGTAGATGCACAATATCCTTTGGTTAAGGTAGTACCTTCTGCAGTCCTAAACTCTTCAGGTTTATTAGCCTCAATGCATATAGATAAAATTACCAAGTTGTGTTTTCATTCTTAAAGCATAGCTTGCTTTCCATAAAATTGACAGAAATTGCTTTTTGCTAATATTTTGGTGAACACTGGCAACATTTTACTTGAACAAATGCTGGAAACTATGGCTTTTTCAACTTTGGGCAATTTTGATCCTGTCATAACTAAAAATTGCCCAAAGGGACTCAGGTCACTATTTTAAGAACTAGACTAAATGAGTAAGAGTTCATTAACATGTTAGCATTTTCTAGTTCAGATCATTAAATTGCATGAATTATTCATGTAACACCCAATTAAACATTCTTTGTTTTTTGCCAATTCACTAATCATTTTAAAACACTTTGTTTTTAAAGGAAAAGGAAGTAGGGAAAAGGAAAAACATAGAGTAGATAATCTTTTGGTTTAAAAAAAAATCTCCCAAAGTACAAAATAATCCCAATTGTCATTGAAGAACAAAATGTTTTATGTAAATTATGTGGTTGGGGATAAGATTGATGTTGTACAAAATCTGGGGGAGGAATGGGTGTGTGAAATTTCAGGCACTGTCATATTGAATGGGATGAGGAGACCAATTATATTCTGCTCTAATTATATTAAACTATATTAGTTTAAACTGAAATAATAATTTCAATGCTTTGAAAGAGTAATATTTTGATCTGTCTATGAAATTTTATCTATTAGTTATAACTGATAAAAATAGATTTTGGTTGCCAAAATTTAAACAGTGTTTGGGGTGGAATATCATTAAAAATGGAAAGGATTAGAAACCAGAGTTGCTACTGAGAATAATTTTGCTATGTTGTTCTATTTAGATGCAAGAAAATTGGATGAGAACTTCTGAGTGTTTATTAAAACTTGATTTGTGATTATAGATTATGCATTATCTATGTACTTTATCCCTACGTATCTATCAACAAAACCATGAGCTGATGAATTTCATATACAGATAAAGCTCTAGGTAACTTAATTAGTAAAAGTAATAGCATTTTGAAGGTATATCATTAATAATCAGAACTTACACTTTATCAACAACAGAAATAACAGTTACCTTTACAAATGCAACAATTTTCAAGGATATTGTTGCTAAATATAAGGAGTTCATCACAAAATCCATTAGATTCCACCAATCATGGATGTAATCTTGAAGTCCACCATCCCACATCTGTTTAATTTCTCCCCATATAAAACCTGCAATTATAGAAAGATTCATTGTAAGTGTGATTTTCAATCAAATCACTAAAAAAAAGACATATGCAGTTTAACCATTATAGATCTTGCAACTCAAGAGATCATATAGTTACACTAGATACAACATGTATTTTTAATATGTAATAATATTGAGTCCCAGCCATGTTTTAAGACTTTCAGGACACTAAGCGAATTCTAGAAGATCCTGTTACGGCAGCCTCACTTTTCTTTTATTCATTTGATAAATTCATAAGAATGTGCAATTTTTAAATTAAACTGTAATTTCCTCTAAAAGTATATATTTCTCTCATGGAAAATATAACATTTTCTTATAAGCAAATGCCTTGAGATATATTTTTCTTCCAAGTCAAAATGACTCCAATATTCATGAAAAACAGCATATCTAGCAAACATAAGTGGCTCAGACAATTAATCCGATTACCTTATTGTGCTTCTTTGAGTGGTTAGTGCCTTTAGAGACCTGATTTCAGTCTTGGAGAAACGATGGTTATAACACTCGTGATAATTCATTAAAAGATCTTACGTCTAGCAATCACTTCAAAGCTATATCCAGAGAAAATATAAATTTCTTTTCTTTTTTATGGTCATATTTTAAATAGAAAATCCTTTATTTTCAAATTCTCTGAAGTACTTATAAAATATCAGTGTAGATTATTTTATTCCCATAATCTTATTAAAATTGTGTAATTCTATTTCTAGAGCCTAATGATGAGGAGAGATATCAAAGTATCTAGAATCAGGAAATATTAAACAGATAAATATGATATTATAACTACATTAATACAAGCAAACAATGAGACTCCTTTAAGATAATAATAGCCTGAAACATGAAATGTATAATACTGAGTTGAATATCTGCTGAGGATGTACAAATTTGGAAAAAGCATTGCCCATACACTAAAAGCAAGAAAAAGTCAGATTATAAAAATCATAACTTTTCATGCATTTATCAGAGACATGAAAAATATTTAGCAAACTGGCAAAGGGCCAGAATTGGGCTCCTTGGTGTGCTGACCCCTGTGGTGGTGGTTATATGACTGTATGTGTTTGTGAACATTTTATATCTCTGTACTCCCTTGAAAAATGTCCTGCTTAACTTAATTTGAATGCAGCAAAAATTATGAGATTGATGCTAATGAATGAAAATAGGGATAGATAAGAATAAATAAAAATAGTAAATATTATTGCAACATATCGATTATAGGTAATATATACATTATTATGCATTTCTTTTACATTTTCTATACATTTGAAAAATTTTATAATAAAACTTAGAAATGAAAGGGCAGTAGACATGATGCTCTATCATTATTTAGTGAAAACTTGTAATGGCTATTTAAAATTATCAATGAAGTTTTATTTTTAAATTTTAAGTCACATTTAAATTTATAACCCATTTGAGAATTTATTTCAGGTGAATTACTTATAGTGTATATTTTAAAGTCTGCTGTGGACCACTGCTTTATTCTATTTTTGGTATTTACATCCTAGCTTCCCCTTTTAGGCTTCTTTCATAAATACATCTCTCTTGAGAGTTCAGATAGTATTGCGGCATAATTGGGGAGGTGATAATTTTCAACACCTCCATATTGAAGAAAAGAGTATATCAGAACTGAATAAGAAATGAAGCATGCACTGGGTTTTAGAACTGGTAGGGAGCTTAAAACTGATTTTATCCAGTGAGGAAAAATGCTTGACAAACATGGAAACACTTCCCTCTCCCACACTCATGAAGCTTTTCCTACTAAGGTAGGTACAGTCAGAGAAACCGGCAGACAACACAGTCTACAAAAAACAAACAAACAAACAAACAAACAAAAAAAAAAACTGAGGCCCAAAGAAGCAGTTTGAACCAAAGAGGCACAGCATTAACTAATGCTATGCTATTAGGTAATGGAGAACCAGCACTTGATCCTAATCTCCTAAATGCAGTATGTTTAGAAAATATTTTCTTATTCTTGAGATTTTACAATGTAGTTTATCTGTTTTGTCTTCCTTGAAACTGCCAATTGCCAGAGATTAGAAAATATGTGCATGCAATAATTGATTGGACAAATGCATTTCAAGTTAATTTTTAGCAGAAGGCACAGTGATAAGACCTAGTATATGTCAGGTGAGTGAGGTGGCAGGCTCAACTCAACTGGCAATCAGCTTTGCAATCTTAGCCAAGTAGTCCAATCTCTCTAGGTTTCGTTATCTCACTTCAAAAAAAGAGAAGGGATTATGCTACTTCTAAGAAGTATGATTTTACCCTAATTGTGTAAATTTCCAAGCATTGCTTCTTCCTTTTCAGATTATCAAAATTTTCCTAAAATTAGTCATCACAATAGCTGCCATGAGAGATGAAAAAGTGTCTGGTACGAGAGAATACACACTTGCTCTGGTCTTCCCAGAAAGCAGAACTGGATCTTGATATGCAAAGTACGGAAAGAGCTTCTGGCCCAATGGAAGGAAGAATTCTCTGGCACCTAGAGGGAGTGGCTCTAAAGCTGTCATGGATTATCCCGTGAGCTAGAGATTCCAATCCAGAACCGGTCTTCTGTCAGTTACACTCCAAAGAAATTCCAGCGATGAGTGTATGCAATATGGTCTATGTAATCTCTAAAGTTCATTCCAACTGGATGAATCTGTCATTCAGTTGTTTTCATATTTGTATGTATTATAAAGTAAAATATATTTTAAAGTACCTGTTAACCAATCAGAGCATTTATATTTTCTACGTATTATCAATAGACTGCATTATCTCCTTACCAGCTTCTACTACACTGAAAAGCCAAATGTGATTATTAGCAGTCACCAAAAACAGCTAACTTCAAATATTTTGTGGGTAGTTATGAAGAGGAAGAAGACACTCGAGCTAAGTGCTTCAGAGGGCAGAATGAGGGATAGGAAGCAGCTATAAAGAAGTAGTTATGAGCTCAGTACAAGGCAGCATTTAACTTGAGAGTGAGTTCCTTACTATTAAACATCTGAGCAGACTTTGTTCTTATTAGATGGGTTAAAGGAGATGAAACTTCAGTTGGAAGTTTAGACCAGATGACCTCTAAGGTATCCTAAGAAGACTAACAATAAAAACTCACAATTCTGATATATTGTAGTTCCTTTGCAAGGCAAGGAGGAGACATTAAATCTGACTTCTTGACCACCCAAAATCTTATCTTACTTCTGACCTTCGAAAGGCACAATTGTATGGGATGAAACAGAGATCCTGATAAAATCAGGAACTCATGCCATCATTTTTTTTTTCTTTTTATTTGAGCCATAGATAAAACTACCAATCAATGCCTGATGGGGAATGGGTTGGGCTTTTTTTTTGTTTTGTTTTTTAAGCTCTATCTAGCTTAAAGTGTCACTTCATAGAGCTCCAGTGACCACATATCTTTTTGGTGGCTATTAATTTCTATTTGTTATGAGCATGTTAGTGAAATGCCAAGTTTCATCTGTTCTGAAATATTCACTGAATTTTTGAAGAAACAAGCTTTTAGAAAAACCAGAGGGTGCTATTAACTAAATGAAAAATGCATCCGGATAGTAAACTATTCACGGTAACTAAAAAGCCTGAAGAGAACAAAGCTTAAGGGAGCGTCTGTCACAAAATGTTTGTCCTGTTCCCATAATGGGAACATTTCAAAATTGCTCTTTGCTGTTTATAAAAAGATGACATGATTTCTCAGAGTCGTGGCGGAGGCCTAATTACAAGCATTGATGTCAAGACTGTGGGGACCAAGGAAGGAAAGATCACAGTGCAAATGAGTCAGACAACTTCCTTTTAAAAATATTTGTGGATGCCTGGAAGTTTTTCCTATTTTTTTCCCCTACCTTTCCCATAACAGTTTTCATGCATGGCTGTTTGAGAGTTCTATTGTGCTAACCTCCTAGCCTGTGAAGCTGGCGGTGAGGATGAGATGGAGTAGGCAGTGCTCAGATGCCACATTGAACAGCCCCAATTACATGTGACAAACCTGTAACTCTGCAAACAGATCTCTTGTCTTGCCCTTTCTGGCTGTCCCTACTTGCACAAATAATAAACAACAACCCCAAACAAAGAGCAAGTCACCTGGTCACCTATGGCAACCTCCAAGGGTCTGTTATTTAAGCCCAAAAGCTGTCGGGGATCTGACCTTCTAGTCTGTTCATAGAATCCTGAGCTCCATGTTAAGGCACCAAATCAATGAATATAAAAAGAACACAAAGAATTCTTCCCTGCTGGAATTTTGTTTTGTTTAATTTTTTGATTTTCAAATCAAACATAGACTCTAGTCAAGATTCTGCTTCTGTTCAAAGCGAAATTTAAATGAGCTGTTTGACTCGGAGACTCACATTATGCTGGACCCCTCAGGGCACTCACTTAAGGGGCAGCTCCTGCCATCTCAGCATTATATTTAAAACCCAAACAAAGATGAAGACAAAGGCGCCAAGTATCCACTTTCTGAAGAGAGCCTGCAGAAAATTACAGCCCAGCCTTTCCTTCTAGGGCTTACCAAAAGGCATCAGAACCATACCTACTATGAACCACTCACCCTTCCAACCCTGTGGTCTATGCAGGGAGAACACAGGGAGACTGCCGGTGAGAGGACCACGGGGGCAGGTCAGTGCAGTTTTATGCTAAGAAGGAATACCAGAGATGAGGTGTCTACTCCCCAATATTACTGTCAAGTGAGGGGGACTCCAAGAAAGGCCCTCTTAAAGTCAGGGAATTCCTACAAGGAGAAACTGCTCTCTCACTCCCTGCTGGGGCATCTGCTTGGGAAATTGGCTTACTTATCTCCCCTTGGGTCTAGCTCATCAGGGAAAATAGAAACACAGTGGGGCTTGGCAGTAGGGCAGCCTATGGCAGCCTTGACCTCCCACCATTTAAAGTGACAAGGTTCTGTGCTGCTCTTGTGGGGTAAATGGGGATTGCAGGAAAAGGCTGAGTTTGAACCATCTTGCCAGGACTCAAGAGGGACTTGTTAGGGTCACAGGACCCAAATGGGAACTGACAGTTGAGGGACTGGAAGAGGCCAGGCAGAGTTGAATCTCTCATTCCAAGAACTATGCATTGTAGAGGCACAACAGGACCCTCAAAGAACACCCACATACCCCTCGAGAGAGTCTGCACGTCAAGGCCTGTCACACAGGCTACTTAGCAAGAGCCAGAGCTTCAGCACAATCAACCAAGAAAGAGCTGTGACCAGGGTACCAGTTAAGTAATTAATGAAGACATTTAACTTCTTCTGTCATTCCTCTTCTCTAAAGCAACAGGAATAGAAACATTAAGAGTCTGTGCTCCTCCTTCCATTCTAGTATTGGGGCTGCAGGATGAGCAAAAGATGGACAATTCCAAGTCCTTCAAGCCATGGGTCAAGTCTTTTTTGGGAAGAGAAGATATTTAAACAGATTATAAAATTCAAGTTTTAAGCTGAACTGGGCATCCTATTAAATAATTCAAAATTTCAGGAAATTTATATCTAATATTAATATCATTAAGGAATGGGGAAAGGATATTTGATATAAGGTGGCTGGAGAGAGTGATTAGAAGTAAAACTGTTTTTTTGTTTAGATTCTAATGCAGTTGAAACTCCTTAATATGAATTTGAAATTTGACTTCCAGAATTGCTTCTCAATTTTGAACGTTTAAAATACCTCTGGAACTTCTAAACCAGCCAACCATAATCTGAATTTTTCATAAGAATCCACAGTAATTATAGTTTTAGTCAGTAGACTGTACTTAATAGAACACTGACATAAAGGGACAGTGAATGCTTAAATATTCTTAGTTTGAAGACATCTAAAAACGCCTCAACCACTATGGTTTTGACACCATTATTTTAACATTTAAAGAAAAAAAAAAACTAGGACTATACAATTAAGGAAGTACATATTTTCAAAGTTTATCAGGAAAGGATGCTATGTTAGTTTCAGAGTAGGACTACAATGTAGAACTTTGGAATTCCAGATCGCTTGATAGCTTATGACCTAAATATAGTTACTTAAAAATCAAGTGAGATGTTTGTATCAATGCAGTAGCATTCTTTTTATAGTATTTCTGTTGAATTTAAAATTTTCCATGAAAACTAAGAAATAGAATGCTTATGTAGATGGCAACATGATGAGTAAATATTTTTCCAAATCTTTGCTCAATATAAAGTTTGAATGAGTGAATATCAATTTTTTCACTTTGAAAATTACCACTTTCTACTTAATATAAACTTCTTAATTTCTCTCTCTCTCTCTTTTTTTTTTTTTGAAGAGACAGAGTCTCTCTGTCACCCAGGCTGAAGTTCAGTGACAATCATAGCTCACTGCAGCCTTGAACTCCTGGGCTCAAGTGTTTCTCCTGTCTCAGCCTCCTAAGTGGCTAGGTGAGCTCCTCAACACCTGGGTAATTTTTAAAAAAAATTTTTGTGGAGATGGTGTCTCTCTTAGTTGCCCAGGCTGGTCTCAAACTTCTAGCCCCAAGTGATCCTCCCACCTCAGCCTCCCAAAGCGGTGTGATTACAAGTGTGAGCCACCACACCCAGCCTAATATTTCTAAAATAAATACGTCCAAAGGAAATATATGTATCTCTTTACATTTTCCTGAGCACCCCCTACACAAGCGCATGCACACACACACACACACACACACACAGAGCAATAACAAATTTGAAAATTAATGTCCTTGAAGAAAGGAAATTTAATGTTAGGTCTTAGCAATTAATACATGAAAAGCAAAAAAAAAAAAAAAAAAGGAAATATCCCTAGGTCATATCAAAAGACTTTTCTTTATTTCTTGGAATAGATTGCTTCTTTCAGGATTAGAGAGCCATATGACGTTTTAGATTGGAAACAGGCAGTGACGATAGAGTGGTGTTGTGAGGTTCATGGTAGTGATAGATTTGGCATGTGGGCAAACGTGATCCTCAATAGCAGATCACATCAGATGTGCCTTTTCAAGAGCCTTTTCACCTTTACTGAATCAGAAACATGGTCCACTCAAATTTAACCTGTGTGAAAATCTGAGCAGGCAAACAGAGGCAGAGAAGTCTCAGTATGGAGACCAGGTGCCTAGGCTGGTTTGGCCTCCTTTCCTTCTGCTTCTCACACTCCTGGGGCAGTGTCTTGTAGAGGATGAAGGCGCTAGCTCTGGAGTTACCCTGACTGGAGTTTGAATCTAGTATTTTTCACTTGTCAGCTTCTTGATCCTAGACAAGGGATCTAATTTTTCTAAGTCAGTTTCCTCGGTGTGAATTGAGATATTAATATCATTTATTATGGCTAAATGGAATACAGTTACTGGGAGGTTCAAACAAGAACATGCATTTAAATAAATCATTCAGCACAGTGCCTAATTTTTTTAGTTCCTACTCTTATTACTACTACTACCATTTGCTATTCTGAACTAATGGAAACTAACTCAAGCATCCCTCTAGTTTTTTACTTTGACCCTTACTTTTCTTGTATCGGACCCCTCTTTTCTTATCTTTTCCTTTCTTCCCTTAAACCACGTGAACTGTGTTTCCGAACATTCTCTGAAGGCCTGTAGATTTCAATTTTGGTGTATCAGACTTGTATTGCGTTATTGTAGCCTAAAAGAGTTCATTTTATCTCCAATAAACAATTCATTTACTTAGCTTTTGTAGGTGCCCACAAAACAATTTAAATTTTAAAAATATTGCCGTCTTTGAGATTTTACTGTGTTGGTGTTTATAAGTCCATAAAGATGACCTTGAAATGTTTTTTTCCCACAGATAAACACGAAAATGAGGGTCATATGTCATACTGCAATGATGATCTGATTTCCTTGAAAATTAAAATATTCATTTAAAATTAATAAATAGATATTCTGCAGCTGTGTTTGTCTGTATGTGTCTGAAGTTAGTTTGCTGAGATTATTTGGGCACCTTGCTGACGAGGGGAGTGGGGAAAGCTATAGGCTTGTTTCTCATAATTGCAAGGGTATTTTTGGGGGGATACTTAAGGGAATGGGTAATTCAGGGCTGAAAGTATGAGCACCTGAAGCCACATGAGCTTAATGACTTCAGACAAAAGATGGAGACATGGTCACAAGAAAGGAAGAATATATTTGTATAGGACTGTTTGTCTTTAGATGAAAATGTGATCATCATTTTTTATTTCACATCTTCAATTTGGCAGGCCTTGTTGAAATGTTCAGACTTGTTAATATCAACCTTTTAAGACATACGCATAGAAAATAAATCATGGAAATGAGAGACCAATTTTGTTAAAGAAAAATTGCTAAATAAGTCTGTGCCACAAGCAAGATGTATAATCCGGATATTATGAGCGATTCTTACTTTATGCCTAGGAATTCAATAGAAGCTATTTTTAACAGAGCGTAGATCTCCTGCTATGGTACATCTTTTCCTCAGTTCACCCTTCTCAGCACCATGCTCAGAGCGCACAGATTCACACACTGGGTAAGGGTGGCATCTTCTCAGCCATGCCCACAATGCCAAGTCACTTCAGCAGCCCTATTGCGTTCTTATAGGAACAAAGTTATTTCCTGCTTTATTCATAGGACAGCCTTCATCAAAGTTCTACTTATTTTATGAAACATGTTATCAACTTCATAATGTTTTGCTAAGCTGATGATGTAAGTCTACATTCTATATATGCACACTTTTTTTGTGTGTGTGCAAGAGGATAAAGTTATAACACAAGTTTGTTGCAACTGAGTTATAATGGATTCTGAGGAAAAATCCAAACTGGGTTTTGGGAAGGCAGGAGCACTAGCATCCAAAGGTTTTTATTTTTTTTCTTCCCTATTTTACTGTGTATTATCTCCAGAAACAAATGGCATGTGTTTGTGGACTGTTGCTATAATTTAGATGAATTCTTATAACGCACACTACACATATAACATGCTTTATTTAGTTTGCATGTTAAGTTTTTGTAAAAAGAAATTTCTCATATGAATATTCTATTCATTTCATATTCCCAGTATTTTATGTTACAAATCAAGCCCTGAATAAGTTAAGAGCTTCAGAACATAAAAGTCTCTGATCCTCTGGCCCCCGGCTCCTTCCAACCCATCTTTCAGTCTTTCCAATGGCACTTTCTCTCCAGACACCTGAAAAGTATAGCTCTGTTATCAGGCCCATAGGAATGCTTGATCTAACTATTGTTTTTCTTTTTACTGTAGCTTAAATGGGTGATTTGACAGTCTCAGAAGGATGTTGGTGTCTATCTGTCTGGAATTTACCTATCTATTGAGAGAGTTCTAACAGAATTGTCCATGATTAGTTTTCTCCACGGGTAAGAACTATACGTCACAATGACTAAAATCCTAAGTTTGATCCCTGTATGAGGCTCTTGGATTTCTTTCTCATATGGAAAAGTTCATCCTGACAGCAAAGATCTGCAAGAAGAACTCTTGAGGCTGTTTGATGAGAGAGAATAGGGTCGATGACCTTCAATACAAGCAAGTGTGAAGTAAAAAAATGTCAAAAAGCTTTGCAGGATGATGAGTTACAACTTATCAAAGACGCCACAGCACAGGGATAGAAGAGCCATCGTGAACTGCTTTCTAAAGATATAAAACACGATAGATTTCAATTTAAATAGGCAACAAAATGTTGAACTTCAACAGGAAAGATGTTGAAAATAACACAGAAACATTTTGTCATTGCACTAAATCACAGGATAACGATCTAAGTATGAGGCTAAATACAGTTCTTATTGCTGAAATACAGCAAAGAATATAAAACAACAGAAATTCTCAAGAAAAAACATACTTCTTAAGAAAAAGGAGTTGATTTGAAAGGCTTTAAAGTTAGAGAATTTTTCTACTCAGAAAAAGTGAAAATTTAGGATACAAATAATAAAAAATCAAAAGTCTTTTTCTTGGGGTAAAAAAAAATGAGAGGTGTCAAAGTGATACCTCACAGCTTCTCATAGATTAAGGTATAAGTCTGGGAACACCCCCTGAAAATGATAGAAAGGTAAATTTAGTACAAATAAAAAAGTATTACTTTACACAACAGGTAGCTCACAGAGGTGACACGGGTTGAAAATCTAAGTGAGTTCAAGAAGATTTCAGAAAAACCCATAAACAAAGTTCTAATCTCTCTTTGGGACAATTAGCATGATGGGGGACATACTTATAAGCCACATAATTTCCATAAGTTGTTCAGTCTTGTTATTATAAATCTAGAACCTTGCAATGGATGAACTATGACATGTCCTGCTAAGGGACTCATGGGCACTTACTTTAGCAGATGGCAGCACTTGGTGAGAAAATACAGAAGATTCATTAATATAGTCACCAAATCAGACCATGCCTTTTTGTATATATCACACTTTTGGTAAAAGGTTAAAGCATTCCTACCCTGATGTCTTTAACCCTCCTCTCCTCCCTGCTCAGCAGACAGGATGATATAATAGAATTCAGTGGGACTTCAGATGTCATCCACTCTAAATCTTTCATTTTATAGATGAAGACACTGAAAATCCTGAAAGGTTGTAACCACCTATAATTTCTTAGTGGTAGAACCTGTGCATGTATTCAAGTCCAGGGCTTTTCCCACAATGGCCTAATAGCATAGAGCAGACTCCTCATGATCATGGATCTAGAGAAACACCTAGAACCCACACATAGACACAAGGCACTCACAATTCACCAGACTTAATGAACAATATAGCTGTTTTCACAAATCTATCTTATATATAAACACTCTTTCCTCATGCCCTGTTATTTAAGCAAGATGATCATTCACATGAATTTTTTTTGATTCCAGGAAATCTCTTTTCATCCTAAAAATTTTCACATAAATTAACTCCCTGCAGTCAGGATACCTTGATAAAATGTTGCCTTTAGCAGATATTTTTCTCAGCTGGAATTATAATTCTCACAATTAAATCTATACCTTATTTAACTATTTATCTGTGGTTTGAGTGTAGTTTCTTCTAGCCAACATTCATGAAATATTCTGTTACAAGTCTAGTGTGTAGCAGGCAGCCAATGATTGTTTTCATTGTATAAGTTTGGATCTTCTTTTGTTTTTATTTGCAATTTTGTGACATTATATCACATATATATTTGTTTGCTTATTACTCATTTCCTCCAGTAAAATTTAAGCTTCATAAGGGCAAGGACTTTTTTGTTTGTTTGTTTATTTGTTGTTGTTTTACTTTTGTATCCCTATCTCACTGTGATGTGCTTGCTGCTTAGAAAGTACTTGATTGTACAAAGGAAAGATTAGCATATTTTATCTGCTTGTGCTGTATTACATCTATAGTATTTTTCAAAATGAAATGTTCTATATTTCATTTTGGACATCAGAAATGTTATTTTTTTATTTTTTATTTTTTTTTAGAAATTTTAGATATTCGATGTAAGTTACCCATAATAGGAAACTAAACCTCCTAAACAATTCTGTAATAATTGCTCTAAAAATTTTTTCTATGAAGAAAACTCCATTAGGAACACATTCCTAATGAGGGATATTTAATTTAAATGAGGCAGGGTCATTTTATCTTTAATGTCAACTTACATTGTCATAATTATTTTATTCCAAAGGGCACTTACAGATTACTTAAATTTTTTTTAATTTAAGCTAGATCACACTTTATGTACTTCTGATTAGTGAGAACGTACCCTATTTTAAAGTTCACTTGAGAATGTTTTCTTTCCAGTAACATATGTAAAACATCAAATACTGTCCCTATGAACTTTTCTTATTGCCAGTATTTAAAGTATAATTTTTATAATCTTTAAAATTGAAAATACATCCATATCAGATTCAGATAGGCTGCCCTTTTGTTTTCTGTCTTGTTCTCATTTTATAGTCTCTTCAGCAGTTTTGATAGTTAATCCAAACTGATCATCTGAGACTGTGAATCAAGAAATTTGTCACATATTTTCTAATTGCTAAATGACGAGATGGAGATGATACCAGAGAGGTTTAAAATGAGCTAAATTGAGAAAATGTGATTTCTCAGCAAACCACAGTATGATAGAGGAAAGAATAATTAAAATGTAAATTTTAACCATGGCTACAATAACAAGAGGAAAGAAAAACAAGGTTTTCACTATTTACTGTAAGGTTTTCTGCTTTATGATGATTTGCTGCAGATCTGATATAATTTTCTTTCTGTATCAAGAATAGAAAGAGAATGGAGGATGCCCTTTTGTTTAATTTCCTATTATTTTGATTTGCTATAGAATTGAAAGATAAATTTAAATGCATTGTTTTTTTAAAAAATGTTGTGTTACTTTATGTATAGAATCACTAATTCTACAGAATGATTTTTTTTTTTTTTTTGAGCTAGGACCTCACTCTGTCACCAGAGCTAGAGTGCAGTGGCATCATCATAGCTCACTGCAACCTCAATCTTCTAAGCTCAAGCAATCCTCCTGCCTTGGCCTCCCAAAGTGCTGCAGTCAGGCATTAGCCACTGCACCCGGCCTCTTCAGAGTGATTTGTACTTTCTTTTAGAAGGCTTATCTATTAGGAATTAGAATGATTATTTATGTATGGCCAATGTGAACACATTGAAAAGCTTTGATAAACAAACAAACAAAAACTCAGAGAATCATTCATGGAATATAAAGTGACTAAAATCTGGACTTCTAAAACTTAAGGTTACATTTCCTAGGCTACATTTTGGAGCAGGTGCACTGCAGCTTGTAAAATATTTATTTAGCTTTGGGGATTAGGTCTTGGAGCTTCAATGGTCAGAACCTGTTTTAAACAGTCCTATGTCCCAAACGTTAATGAATATTATTTTCTGAGCAACAAAATTCCATGGCAGTAACGCGTTTTTATTATATTTTCTATAGTAACACATTTACCCAGGACCCACGGTAATATCATCCACTCGACGATGGTTGGTGGTGGACCTTGCCTGTTCAAGTCTGACCTGTCGATGTGCTGAGAGGCAAGCAGCAGCAGGAACAAAAAAGTCAAATAGGATGCTGTGTGGCAGATAAACTTGATAAATGGCTTTCTTATGAACAGTCCCAGTGGGCTTTTAGGAGCTATCAGGTAGCACACAGAGAAGACGGGAAAAAGAAGTCCTATTATGAAACATGTCACCATCTTCACTGCCCAGTGTCTTCTCCTCCAGCCTGGAAACTCATCGTACCAGCGAGATGCCAGCAGCTGTTGACAATTGGGCTGGGCAACAAACTAAACCAAACGGAAAGGAAAAGGGAAAATAAGTCAGTGTTACATGTAATGGCTTCAGTTCATCAATAAGAACAACAGTCATCTTTAAAGACAGAAGTTCTGTTGCGCATAATTTTATATTTGAACCATCAAAGAGCTTTAAGTCATTCTGTGAATAAAGCCCATAGAGTGAACATTTATTACGGCCAAGGCACAGGGCTACGTGCTCAGTGAGACACAACTGAAGTCAGAATACTACGGCTGCCCTGGAGGAAGAAAAAGCAGAACTGGGAAATGGCAACATGCATAGGATATGTTGATAAGTTAGCAAAGTAGTCTACAAAGATACACACAAATATATATAAGCACATATTTAAGAATACATGAATGTGGCTATTTCTTGGCTTAGTGGTTATTTCTTGGTTATGACTTTACACTGGATTGTTATTTTTATATTTGTGTGTACATTCAACATTTTCTGTAATAAGCATTTATTACATTCACCATCAGAAAAGATAAATATATTTTTAATTGGGTTGAGGCAATAAGAAAAGGACATGAAAGCATATTATGATCACCGGAATGTAAATTTTCATAGCTTAGTTTAGTAGAACCAATGCAAATACCTTACCTAAGTGTAACCAATTACCACATGCAAAATATTTCACAAACATGACATCATTGTATCCTGACAATATGTTTGAGGTGTAGCATAGACATTACTTACTCTGTTTGAAGGGTGAAGACAGGAGGAGTTATAAGAGATCACTAGATTTATCTAAGGTTATCTAGTAAATGATAAATGATGAGATGTTTGAATATATGGTCCAGGATTTTTTTTTTCCCTGTAAACCACCTTTCCCATTGGTATTGGCAGATAGGCAATATATGAATTAAGAGGAAATTTTCTTTTCCAGATGGAATGGTCCAGGAATGCTTCCTAGTGGGCCTATTTGCATAAGCAGAAAAGGAAGAAGAAGGCAATCCAAGGCAAGGTATGGTGGGAAAACAATGGCATACCCTGGTGAGAAAGTGTGCAGTGGCTTTAAAAGATGCCCTATGGGTAGTTTTGATTGAAGTAGAAGTTTACATTCCATGCAAGAGACTTGAAAAAGTTCTGTTGGCATCATAAAATAGGCTTACTCATTAGGCAAACTTAATACTTGTGTCCTTCCATAGGACCATTGGGGTCCCCTCCCCGACACTCCACATTTCCTATTTTTCTTCTTTGGTTCTAAGCCGAACTTTAGGCAAGACATTTTTCCTTTCTTTTCTGCCCCCATCCGAAGAGACAGAATCTTGCTGTGTTGTTCAGGCTGAAGTGCAATGGTGTGATCTTAGCTCCCTGCAGCCTTGAACTCTTAGGCTCAAGTGATCCCCCTGCCTCAGCCTCCTGATTGGCTGGGATTACAGGTGTGATCACTGCACCTGGCACCTTTCTCGTTTTTTTTGGCAAGCAAGCAAGCAAACCTAGGTAACTGAAAGAATGCCCTGTCTGGGGATGAAAGAAGAAAATGAGATGACTGATTTAAAGAGCAATTCTATGGTTGATGTGTTCAGCTATACAGATTGGTTAAATAATGGTTTCTACTGCAACTGTCTAGTATACCTACTCATCAAAGTATATAGTAGACAAAAAATATGTAATAAATTGAACTAAGTTTATGATAATGGCTTAAGTAAATACAGATAAAAAATAAAGCAGCATGTCTTCAAGGCTGGGTTAATGAGGCTCTCTTCATTATTCTGTATGTAATTTATTTAATAAATTTCAAGCTCCATGAACAGTACAGTTAAATTTTATAATCCAAAGAATATCTTTTCTTGACACAAAGAGTGCTATAGATCATTAATAAGCACTGTTATTTGCAAGAGTTTGTTTTCCCCTTCACAATCCTTCACATCAGCATTTCATAAACAAATCATAGTCTACCATCTTCTTTTTATTTTTTTCATTCCCCATGGAATAGAATATTCTTAAAGTATTAGAATTCAGCGCAGCTTAAAAGCCTTACCAGGAGGGAGTTCAAGAAACCTATGAAAAATGCAAAATATAACAATCAGTTGCTATAATCTTTTTAGTCTTCACAAATTGAAGAAACACTCTAAGGGACTAAGTAACACATTTCATACATGCAGAAAAGTAAAACAAAGGTATGTACTTTATTCAATGCGGTCTAAGTGAAGGTGTAGGACTCATAAACTCTGTTCTTCTGGCCAAAATCCAATTAGAGCATGGGGAACCCAGGGCAACTGAACAAAGAACTTTATTGGGAGCATTTAAGGTTTGTTTGGATAAATATTTCTTCTGCCTAATACGCATATATAGACTGTGTTAAATTACCTAGAAGAAGCAGATAGTTTAATCCTCATAGAACACCTGCCATTGCCAAGTGGTAGGGTAGCCTTGATTTTTTATTTCTGCTTTTTCTTAAAAGTACTTTTTCATTAACTTTTGGAAAGTACACACCTGTGCTTAGTAAATGACCAGTGTAGAAAATTTTATACTGTGTACGACACACGGAGGCATCTGTAGAGGTAAAGATCGGAGAGGGGACCGTATAAGAAGAGCAGGAGTGAGTGTGTGTAACACACATTCCCCCAAATGTGGATATTATTTGGCTACAGATTTGCTCTAATCATAATATTGAGATAACTCAGTTTCACATCATTTTCCACATCTGCTCTCTACTTGTCCAGACCAGCATTTCCTAAATTATATCCCATTAATTAATAGATTTTTCCATTAAAAATGAGTTTGGTGGTTAAATCAGTTACCAAATTGAGGATTAAAATAATTAAACTTTTATATTCTAGGACTTTTCAGTCTTTAATTGCTAAAGTAGGTTAAATTGCTTCAATTATGGCATGCATTCTCCTCCTTTCCTCCCTTCCTTCCTTCTGTCTTTTCCTCCCTCCCTTCCTCCCCTTTCCTTCTCTGTGTCTTTTTCTCTTTGTCTGTCTCCCTTTCTGTCTGTCACTTGGATTATTTAGAGTAGTGCTCAGCTTTATCCCAACCCCTTCTGAGGGACACCTCCAGAAAGGGGTCACCTGACTCTTTGACAGTGGCCACTGGGCCATTCCAGCAAAGCCTTCTCCAGATGGGCCCACACATTGCCTGCTGCACGTTGGGGGCCTACAGGTCCTGCCTCCCCTGCTCCATCTTTCTGGTGCACAGTGAGTCACAGGAACTACCAACTTCTGCACCATTCCAGGACTGGGGGAAGCGGGGTTTGTTTTTAGGTAGACTTTATTATAGCCCCTCTCTCCCTATAGTTGTTGGCCAATTCTCTCATAACTCTTGTCATCACATTAAAATTTATATTATTATAAAACATTAAAAATATTCAAATTCACATTTGTACCATGCATTTATAAAAGATACTGTGAAAAAAAAATTAAAAACTTCCCATCCCTCCGTTTCAATAACCTTTAAAAAGTTTTAAAAGGCTGATGTCATGATTATTTATAGAATCACTGAGTCATGGGATTCCAAATATTGAAGACACGGTGAAAATTATTGAATCTAATCTCCTCTTTACAAATAAGGAAAGTGAGATCCAGTGTCAATGATTTAAAAATAACTACTCGAAATGCCAAAACCCCAAAACATAAAGGCAACAAAGAAAAGGATGATGAGGAGAAAGAGGATAAAGCTGCAAAGTTTATCAAACAAAATAAAGCCAAATAAATAAAAATGTCATCACTCATAGGGAGAGATTGAAAATACTACCTGTATATGAACAAAGTAAGCAGAAAATAATTTTAAAATTAATTCATCCCTGCTAATTAAAATAACTTGATCAGATTTACTTGGTATTTGTCCTTTCTTCATCTTTTCAATATATTTTTCAAATTTAAAAACCTGTACCCAAAGTTCCAGTTGTGGCAGTCTGTATAAGAATAAAATCTAGATTCTGGGAACAACTATCTGGCTACTTTATCCATCTTGACTAAGTCAGATAGTTACATGGGAGTCTTAAATTGACTGCTGGCCAATTACAGAGTTGAAACTTTTGCATTGATTGTTTTACAGTGATTCACATAAGGACAATCTGATTCCTGAGCTCAAAAAGGAGCACAAATTCACATACATGCTAGTTTCCTCTGGGTATTACTGTTTATTCTTTTTTTTATTATTATTTCATCTTATTGTTATGGGGGATACAGAATTGCAGGTTACATACGTTGCCCATGTACCGCCTTTGCCCCCAAGTCAAAGCTCCAGGCGTGCCTGTGCCCCAGATAGTGCGCGTTGCACCCATCATGTAGGTATATATCCCTCCCTTCCCCACCCCCCCTTCCCGAGTCAGCACCTTCAAGCGTTACCATTCCCCAAACGGTGCGCAATGCACTCATTGTGTAGGCATACACCCATCCCCTCCCCACAAAATAAGCTGTATTTCTTTAGGGATGGGCGGTTATTTCCTCTGCCCAGGAATATTTTTCAATCACTTATTTTATAATGTTGCTGACAGGGTTTAAGGATTATTTGCAGGCAGAAAATCTTCAGAGAATTATTTTGTTTGTAGCTTAAAAACCCTTTCTATCTTATAATTCATCCCTAAATCTTTTCATAGCTGCCAATTACCTTTAACTGTCTGTCACCCTATTTTGTAGAGATAGCTCTGGTTGTGTTTCTAATTAAAATGCTTCTTCTCATGTTCCCAAGCACAGTCAGTCATACCACATGACTAATCAGTCACTCCTATTTCATTAATCAAAACATCATTTTTACCTGGTCCTTCCCAAGTTAATTAAGCCAATAGTATTCAGCATGGTCTATGAGTCAGACATTGGCCAGGTAAGTGGAAGGAGGGCTGAGATCTGTAAGAACCAGACAAATCTGTCTTCTGGGAACTCAAAATACATTGGGACCAATCACATAACTGGATAACTTAATACAGAGCATAACATGACTTATTAAAAATGAGGTATAGGATATATAACCTAACATGAAATAAACAGGGAAAATATAAGAAAGGACGTAGAATTGGTTAAACATGAAATAACAGGTAGGATTTAGACAGGCACAGCTTGGTAGGTGAATGTATTTCAATTTAGATTAAGAGAATATAATGTTAAAAACATGGAGACAGAGATAAGTATGTTCAGATGAGAAATCCCTTGCGCTAGAAGGTTATATCCTTGGTGGATATACTAGAGATAGAGTGTAAAGGAACATTGTGGCCATGTTTTGGGATATGAATGAAAATGTCTGTTGAGGCAATGCTTTAGTCTAAGTCCTGGCAACTTAAAGTTTGGGCCCAGTCCAGCAACGTTGGCATCAATGGGAAACTATTAGATCATTAAATATGAAATCTCTGATTTCCAATCAAAAGTTTAGCTTTTATATCTCAAATAAGAAGCAGTACAATTAATCAAATTATGTGCCTAAACTATGGACACAGTTTTGCCATCTTAACAGTAGCTTGTTTATGCCAGCAGTGAAGAAGTATGGAGAGAGAGTGGCCATGAAATCATGAAAGGCATTTTCCACAGCTTGAGAATTGAACATTTTTCCTTGCAAGAAGTGGTCCAAAACCTGGAAGAACTGGTAGTCAGTTGGTGCAAGGTCTGGTGAATATGATGGATGACAGAGAGTTTCCAAGTCCAGCCTCTGTAGTTTGAGCAGCATTGTTTGTACAACATGTGGTTGAGCGTTGTCTTGCAAGAGGATTGGCCTGTCTCTATTGACCCATCTCAGCTGCTTAATCACAAGCATCCTCATCATTTCGTCCATCTGGTTGCAGAGGACATCCGCTGTAATTGACCAGGTTTCATGAAGCTGTAGTGGATAATACCAGCACTGAGGCACCAATGGACACCATTAGCTTTTTTTGATGAATATTCAGTTTTGGACTGTGTTTCAGCACTTCATTTTTATCCAATCATGTGCTTGAAGGCTTGAAGTTGTCAAAAAGAATCCATTTTTCATCACAGGTAATAGTACGGTGCTGTTACGTCATGACAGCAAAGAAAGGGAAGCTTTGAGATGATTTTCTCTTCTGACACTCATTTACTTCATGCCGTGTCCATCTATTCAGCTTCTTTTCCTTTCCCATTTGTTTCCAATGGTCCAATATCATTGGAATAGTGACGTCAAACCTTGCTGCTAATGCACGCATAGGTTGAGATGGATTCGCTTCCACTGCAGCTTTCAGTTCATCATTATTCACCTTGGTCTTAAGTCACCCATATGGCTCATTTTCAAGATTAAAATCACCATAATGGAACTTCTCAAATCACAGATGTACTGTGCGTTCATTAGCCACATCCTTCCCAAACATTTCATTGATATTTCAAGCTGTCTGCAGTATATTGGTTCCAAGATGGAATTCATATTTGAAAATAACATGAATTTTTGACTTATCCATGGTTTCACAAAAATTGCTCTAAAAAATTTTGGAAGATAATCACAACCCTAACTGTGCTTTTGAAAGAATGAGGATGTACCTTCACAATAAAAATAAAACAAAAAGTGCAAAGTGAAATGTCAGAGATGTTAACTGTCAAGCTTAGTACATAAGGAGATCGGACATTTCATACTTTAATAGCCTAAATCGTTACAGATTCAGAATATCAGGCTCCACTTCAAACCTGCTGAATAAGAATCTGCATACCATGATTGCTATGAACGTTGAAATTTAATAAGCACCATTTTAAAGGATTTTATGACTCATGAAATTAACTACAACTCCACTGTTATCTGATAAACATTTAAAAAATAGTTTTAATTCAATGTAAATATACATTCTGATGCTTATAAAATAAGCAAGAAACAGCTGACCATGAAACCCTGGGAGTGGGTGTTTGTGTGTGTACATGTGTGTGTGTCAGTGTGCAGGTGTGCATGAGTACTTGAATGATAGGGACGGGCCACAGAGTGGTGGTTCTCGAAGTTGAGCAAGTGGCAGGATTACCTGGAGGGTTGTTTAAAACACATCTTCCTGAGCCCCACCCCCAGAATGTCTGATTCAGTAGGTCCAAAGTAGGGCCCTAAACTTTGCATTTCTACCAAGTTCTAACTTCCCAAAGTGACTCTGATCCAGGGACCAACTTTTAAGAAGCATTGCCTTATATAAAGCCTTTTGAGTAATGTGAAAAAGTCTTTCAGTTTTTCTAATTTTTTCTATTTTCCTATTTTTTTTGCTTTCCTCATTTAAAATTAGCCCTCTTATTGAGGCTACCACAAGCAAATTTAGCTCAGTAAAGATGCCTTTAAAAGGATTTTTACAGAAGTCACACATCAAGCAGATATTTTATGGTGCAGATTAGCATAATATCTAATTACAGGAATAAGCAAAAAACATTAATATCAAGAATAATCCCCAACAAATCACTGAACTCTTGTGCAGGTGAAAAATTTGAACACAGTGTGATTGCAGCCAGAGGATGAGAGCTGGCTAATTCACCATGAAGCATGATGCCAGAAAGGAACCAAGACCAGTGTGAAACTCACTGGGATTCAGTGGACATGAGAAACATGAATAGGTGATAAAGAAGCTGGGGGAAAATAGGAGAAAAATGTGCAGACGTAGTTTCTCACAGACATTTACCCTATTGCCATGATCACAACTCTAAAGTGATACAGCAAATCTATTGTGCCTTATCTATACATTCAGATATCATAAGGATTAAGAGCACATAAGTCTTGGAAAGAGCCCATTGGGATTTGGATCCTGGATTTGTTGCTTCCTGATTGTGTGAATGTTAATAAATTATTAAATTCTCAGTGTATCTTTTTCCAGATTTGTAAAATGAGGATAATAGAAATACTTATAGGGTTATTGTGAAACTAAATGAATTAATGTATGAAAAATACAGCAGTTCCTAGGTCATAGTATATGTTCAATAAATGTTAGATATTGCCATTTTTGCAGATATACACATATGCTTACACATAAAAGGATATGCACACACACACACACACATATATATGTCCATATACATACACAATCACTTATAGACATATACATAAATATATAATACGTATTCACTTTCAGCATCTTTAAGGGTATTGCTGTCCTGCCTATTTATATATTTTTTTACCTACTATATAATCTAACTTTAATTAATATAATGTCACAAAATGGGCACTTAGTTTAAAAAGATTTCTGCAAGGAAACTGCATTCAGAAGGTAATAATTCAAGCATAAGGAAATACCAATAAAATAGTTAGCTAATTGAGTTTTCATCAGCCTTGTTAAAAGGTTAAAAATTAATAAAGATTTAATCAAAGCTGAGAATACATTGGCTTAAAAAGCTTGAGAATAATCCAGAAGACTAACTGATAAACTTTAGATTCTTTCCTCTGCAGGCTATCTTGGCCAACAAGTCCCCTAGCTCTATTAAGTTCAAAAATCTCATACCCAGTCATCAAATCATCTAATTGTTTTTCTTGAACACACGTGTTAAATTCAGACTTGGGATTCAAGGAATAGATCAACGCATATTACTGAAGCATCACATCTGACATTTCAAAACCAGAAGGGAACATGATAACTAAACTCCTTATGATAGTGTTAGTGAGGCAGGGGCAGGATTAAACCTCTTAAACTATTCCCGGGCCTAAATTCAAATTAGGTTTGGCAACTGAGCTGGAATGATGAGTGGCAGCAATGGGAAGTTGAAAATGGCAGAGGCAAAGGAAATAATATGGGGGATGATAACCTCAACACTGAATGCATTAAACCATGGAACTTGATAAACAAAAAAGCAGACAAACAAAACCCAATTTAGGTGGTAGGAAGGTAGAGTCAATAAATAACATTCTTTGAAAATCACAAAGGGCAGCAGTTGGCACAAAGTCTGCATCTATTCACCAATACCCCCCTCAGGGCACATATGAAGAATTGTTTCAAACTATTATGAAAAATAGATGAGAAAAAATGCCAGTCATCTCTAGGTAGCTACCTAGATGCTTTTTAAAAAATGAATAGAGGGGCGGAGGCAGAAAATTACAGAATATTGAGGAAACCACCACTTGACTGTTGAATCACATAGGTGAATAACAGATGAAAATGGTAGATGGAAAACTAAGAGCAGAGTTTGGTCCAGATCCGTGAATAGGCTTGTTCCCATCTCTGATGAGCCACCATTTTCTGCACAGAGGAGTGGCATGTTTAGAGGAGGTGCTCTACTCTTGGTCAAATCTCCTGGACAGACTCTTACTGAAGCCTGGACTCTACTACCTTCCTTTAGGGCAAGAATCCAGAAAGGAAAAAGAGACAGAATGGGAATGAATGTTCATTGTTCTTCTAAGATAAAATGATATAATCACTCTTCTTTTCCTTTCCCTATTCCTTTTCACATAATATCAATATCTTGATATTCACATAATATCAAGACCTGTTGTGTCTGAGAAAATTAAATTGTACAAGACCTTCCAAAAGAAAATACTTATTTTACACCTTCGTTCCAGAATCAGAAGTTGATATCACAGAATAGAGCCCCTCCTCTACCCTGCCATGGATATCAGTGATGGAAGTGAAGGGTTATTTGCGTTTCAAATGTGTTAAGTCTTTTAAACAGATGATTTTAAATTCTATTCTTAGGTTCAAGAATAAGATCACTTCCTTTTGTGATCTTTAAATCTATTTTCCTTCCACCAAACTCTTTTTGGCCTCTCTGACAACCACTCTGCAGACTATTTTTTGCTGACAAATTTTCTGGGTAAAAAAATAATAATAATCCTCAGTTGTTAATTATCTGTTCATTGAGGTTGGAGTGAAATTAGTCTAGGATGGAGGGAAAAAAAATTACGTGTTTTGGAAACAGCAGAACCCACACAGTCACCGACCCCCTCGCTTGTGCTATCTGCTCCAACGTGTCTGGCAACAGAGAGGGCAACTGAACAAAAACAACACACAAAGAAGCCAAAAGGAGAAAATAGATCCCTATAAATGCTGCCAGTCTTTGACATCACTTTCACAGAGCAGAGAGGAATAAGGAATGAAGGGTCTGTTCAAAGGAAATTATTCTTTGGCATCATTTTAATTCTTTCTTCTTTTCTCACTCATCCAGTCATCACAGATGCCTGCTGGTCAAACCTCTGTGGTGTTCCTCCCATGCTGGGCCATCTCTCCAGCCCTCTGCTAGCATACCGCTAACCCCGCTTCTCTATTTCTCACAAGCGCTACTGAATAACAGGCTTCCCTTTCTCCTCTTTTTTTAAATAGCCCAAGTTATATTACTAAAAACGAGAGATGTATTATTTCCTCTCCTTTATCATCATTTTCAGGATTTCCATCTGCCATGAGTGCAGGGGTTGCTTGTTCACATCCTGGTCTATGTGTCCTTCACACTAGCTTCCTAAGTGAATGCACATCCCAACGAGTAAGGACAGATCATGAGTCATGGGGGAAGGAGGACCTGAAAATAAAGAATAAGCTATTGTACATAGGAAATTAGTTACTGAAAACTTAGATCCACCACCATCAAAGACCTACAAAGTTCAAAGGAACTCAACCTGCAACCCAAGGGTCTGAGTCTGAATAAGAACTTCACTGATTGCTTTCTGATCCAAGGAACTTCTGTCACTGCCGATATTTGAAAATTTTATATGTAAACTGTATCTCTATATGATGTCTGAGATTTTATTAAAATGTATTTGCTCACAGTGTTAGTTTCTTAAGGGCTGCCATAACAAAGTACCATAAACTAGGTGGCTTAAAACAATACAAAACTTTTTGTCACAGTACTGAAAACTTGAAGTTCAAAATCAAGGTGTTGTCAAGGACTTGCTCCAAGACCAGGTAGAATGCTTCCTTGCCTCTTCCTACCTTCCTGTAAGTGGCTGTCACTTCTAGGCATTGCCTAGCTTGAAGCTGCATCATTCGAATCTCTGCCTCTGTCATCACACTGTCTTCTTCCTGTGTTTCTCCCTTCACATCATCTCTCTTTCCACAAGGACACCAGTCATATTGGAGCAAGGGCCCATCCTACTCCAGTATGACCTCATCTTTACTAATTTCATGTGCAATGACCCTATTTCCCAACAAGATCACATTCTGAATTTCTGGGGATTAGGACATTTGCATATCTTTTTGGAGGACACAATTCAAACCATAACATTCATAATGACTCATTTTCTAGTAATTACCTAGCAGATAGCTTTTGATTCTGTAGTTTACATAAAAATTGCTATTTCAAATGCTCCAAATATATGTCAAGTCCAGAAATAATTAAAAAACCCATATAGCTTTATTTTATAAACATTGTTTTTTATATGACTATTAGCCTAAATCAATATTCTAGATGAATTAAAAATATATCACAGTAGATTTCGGTCTTAGATCCCTGTCTTTCAATCTATGTTCAGTTTTCCTTCCCCTCCTGACTGTATTCTATTTTTCAGTTTTCTTATTTTTTAACAAGGACTGATGATAAATAGCAATGAATAAGAAGGAGCAAAGAAGAGTAAAGGGAACTAAATGAACTCTACACATAGGACGTAAGCTATTCATATAATGCAATTTTAATATTGTCTGAAAAAAGTCATATACCTAAAACCATCTATTATGTTAGTGTTGTGCTACACTTAAATCTTCCTGAGAGCTTTTTCTGGAGACTTGTACATTTTAACTTCCGTAAAAGGATTACATTGCTTAGACAAGCAAGGAATTAAACAACTAATACATAATTGTCATCTAGTGGAGATATGGCTTTTATGCAATGGAATGAGAAAAAATAAAACTTTGGTGGCTGGAAAAATATGGGGCATAAAGCTTTGATCTGGTCTAGTATTGCACCCATAGTGAGGAACTCCAAGGATGTAGGGGAAAATATATGGATATGAATTATCAGAAGACATCTAAGACATGACAGTTGCATGTACTAGGAGTCTCCAACATAAGAAAAACTTTGACTACTATTGTTTTGCTTAGTTTGATGATATTTCTGAGGTTAAATTACCAGAATGTTTTTTTTCTATTGGAAAAATTACCACTTGAAAGTCACATAGATAAAACCCAGTAAGTTTACAATTTGAGTAACATTTTGGACCATAACACTGCCTACCCAATCTGTATGCATTACATTGGTTGGTGGCACAACATCTCCCTCTATGAAACATGAACTCTTTTCCATCTGCTCATGGCATAAGTTAAGATTTAGAGAGTCCTTGGCATCAAAAAACCCCCACTATATTGTATAACTCAACTTCTCTCTGAGCATGTATAATATAATTATCCAAACACAATAATAAGAAAACAAAAAACAGAAATAAAAAAATGAGGACCAAGATTTGAACAGATATGATCAAACGATATATAGATGGCAAATAACATGAAAAGATGTTCAGCATCATTAATCATTATGGAAATGCAAATCAAACCACAATGAGATACCACTACAGACGTATTAGAATAGCTTAAATTAGAAAGACAGACCAAAACATATGTTGGTGGGGATTTGAAGAAACTGAATCTCTCATATATTGCCCATCAAAATGTAAATGGTCAACCATTTTAAAGAACAATTTGCAGTTTGTTTTTGCTTTTATAAAAATTAAATAGACATCTACACATGGTAAAACCATTCTAATCCTTGGCATTTATCCAAAAGAAAAGAAAGCACATGTTCATACAAAGGCTTGTTCACAAATGGCATAGTAGCTTTTTTTGGTAATAGCCCAAAACTGGAACAACACAAATGGTCATGAACCCATCAATGGATAAGCAAAATATGGTATATTCATATCATGGAAGATGAATTAGCAATAAAAAGGAATGAACTATTGTACTGACATACACATACATGGTTGAGTACAAAAAATAATTATACTGAATGAAAGAAGCCAGAGGAAATAAAGCACATATTGTATTATCTCATTTACATACATACATATTACAAAAACTATCAAAGTGTTCACTTTAAGTATATGCAGTTAATTATATGTCAATTTTACCTCAATAAAGTTGTTAAAATATAAGTCTCTCTCTGTTTTGCTGGTACCTCAAGCACAATGAGGATTATCTAGCTCCAATCTGTTACTAATCTTATCAAGCCAGCCTCTCAACTTTCTGTTGTATTCATCTCCTTATTTCATCTCAATACCATCCTTAGTTATCACGCCATATCATAATTCAACATCAGATAAGCGGAGATGTACATTAGTACAGACATTGTGGAAAATAGTATA
The DNA here is from genome assembly GCF_041146395.1 of Eulemur rufifrons. NCBI lineage: Eukaryota > Metazoa > Chordata > Mammalia > Primates > Lemuridae > Eulemur > Eulemur rufifrons. The sequence continues at coordinate 69,892,737 of NC_090986.1, read as the reverse complement.
GAGGGTCCTCAAAAAATTAAAAATAGAACTACCATCTATCCAGCAATTCCACTGCTGGGTATATACGCAAAAGAGATGAAATCAGTATGTCAGAGATCTCTGCACTCCCGTGCTTATTTTGTAGCACTATTCACAATAACCAAAATATATATAATTAACCTAGTATCCATTGATGTATCAATGGGTAAAGAAAATGTGGTATACATACACAATGGAATGTTATTAAACTTCAAAAAAGAAGGAATTTCTGCCATTTGAGACCACATGGGTGAACCTGAAGGACATTATGTTAAGTGAAATAAGCCAGGCATGTAAAGACAATTACTGCATGATTTCACTTACATATGGAATCTAAAAAAGTTTAATTCACATGTAAAGAGTAGAATGGTGGTTACCAGAGGTGGGGATTGGGGTGAAGTGGAATGATTTTGGTCAGAGGGTACAAAATTTCAGTTAGATGCGAATAAATTTAAAGAGATTTATTGTACAACATGGTGACTACAGTTAATAACAATGTATTATATTTTTGAAAATCACTAAGAGTAGATTTTAATTATTCTCAGCACAAGAAATGATAAGGATGTGAGATAATGCAAATTTTAATGAGCTAGATTTAACCATTTCAAAACATCATGTTGTATTCAATAAATATATATACTTTTTATTTAATTAACAAAGAGAAATAAACATCCTATATAAAAATTTAAAGAAAATCAGATGCCATTATTTCAGGCCTCAACTAAGAAAATTAGCCTATATTCTGCCCAAATCTATCAGCCTCTGAGTTCTCCTTCTGACTCATCCACCATACTGCTGGCAAGGTGGGCCTTGTGACATGCGTATTTACCTGCATCTTTCTCATTTAAAAATCTGAACTGTCATTTCATAGTCCCCAGGAAAGAGCCCCAGGTTTATGCAAAGCCTACAGGGCCCTAGCTCCTTTACCATCCTCTTCCTTTCCCCCAGCCTTGCGTAGTTATACTGCAGGCATACAGACCACTCAGCGTGCTCCAGCCATGCCTGGGCCTTCCTTAACCTTTATAGGTTTGTGTACACTGTACTAATACTTTTGCCTGGAACTATCCATCTCACATTTTCTCATGGTGAGTTCCTATTGGTCTTTCAACTTGGCTTCAAATTCCCCTGGTTACTCCCAGAGTTGACTGTTCTTATTCTCAGTACTGATTTTGGACCTTGAATGTACAATTACAATTGCACCCATCCCCCACATCTTCTGCATTGTAATTTTGGATTATAGAGAGATATCTAAGAAGGGTCTGTCATTTTTCATCACCTAATCCCTAGTACCAGTGCCTGGCACTGAGGTATAAATGACTATTTACTCAATTGAATTAACTGCTGAACATAGCAAAAAGCTTAAGGGTCCACGTAGTCAGGCATTAACTGCTCATGTAAGTTCCACAGAAAAGCCTGGTTGAAGTCAGTAACCTCAATAATTAGAAGAATGCTTTGTATTCTTGTGCGTATTTCCAGAAATTACACAATTAGGTCCTTTCTCCCTCTTCTTAACACAATGTGAAATAGCCCAGGAAGCTTCCTAAGAAATGCACTGTGTTGCTTGAGTGTAGGCTGAGAAGGCTGCTTCAGTCCAGGTTAGAAGTCAGTATGTAGAAGGCATTAAAAATCAAGGTGTTTTTTGGGGAAGTATGTCTTTACAAGGAGCAGAAAAGCAGAGTATTTCAAGTAGTTGCCAATGAAATATAATACATTTCAGAGTAATGCATTTCAATTCCACAAGAACTGATGAAAGAGGGGCAAGACCCGAAAGTCGCAAACATGGTCTTTAGTACTCTTTAATCCTCTTGATATTGCTTAAAAAAGGTGAAAGCTTTATATGATCTGGAGAGAAACCAGAATACTGATATTGCTTTAAAAGAACATAACAATGATATTCTTTCTTCATCTTGCTTTTTGTGTAAACAGAATTATGCATGTTTAATGAAAAATATATTTAAAGAAAGGACAAACCAGCCTTAAGGAACTTTCTCCTTGAATATAATACTATTAATGATATCCAAACATTGGGAAGAAAATACAAACACTGGATTCTTATGCAAGAAAGTATTGGTGTTAAAATGCACATATAAGAGCTATAAATCTTTTTATAACACTTAGTCTCTATAGAGAGGATGAGTATTGTTCACTACTCACATAAAATGGAAACACTTTAAAATTAAACTCAAAGTTTTATTCTCTTATTTTGAATGTATACCAGAGAACATATACAGGTAGATTAAAGCAATGCGTGTTTTGAATGAGAATTTTCAATACTTGGTATCACTGTGTTCCAAAAAGTAAATATATCCTTCAACTCCATTTCAAGTTATAAGCTTCTGTAATGCAATCTGTTTGTAATTTAGGGACTATTTCTAAAAGGCTTTCAATAATTATCTTTAAATATCACAAGACACAAACAGAGTGTTTAGTAGTTAGTTATGCATATATAATCTGATTAAAAGTCCAAGGCAGGCCGGGCGCAGTGGCTCACGCCTGTAATCCTAGCACTCTGGGAGGCCGAGGCGGGAGGATTGCTCGAGGTCAGGAGTTCGAGATCAGACTGAGCAAGAGCGAGACCCCGTCTCTACTTAAAAAAAAAAAAGAAAAAATAGAAAGAAACGATCTGGACAGCTAAAACTATACAGAGAAAAAATTAGCTGGGCATGGTGGCACATGCCTGTAGTCCCAGCTACTTGGGAGGCTGAGGCAGGAGGACTGCTTGAGCCCAGGAGTTTGAGGTTGCTGTGAGCTAGGCTGACGCCACGGCACTCTAGCACGGGCAACAGAGCGAGACTCTGTCTCAATAAAAAAACAAAACAAAACAAAAAAAAAAACTTAAAAAAAAAAGTCCAAGGCAAATTCTAAAAGTCTAGTTTATAGAAAGAGTTCAAATTCTATTAAGTTCCCTATGCCAGTACCAATATCCACTCCAACTCCTCCTCCCATCACCGTGACTACTACAGTAGGATTCAGGCAGTCCTATGGACAGTAATCCAATGACTCTTAATTCTCATGCTAACCTGGGACACCCCACATTGCGCATCTATTTTCCTAGCAGTGGAACAAAGTCTATCCCTCTAGAATTCTTTACGTTAGCTAGAAATGGTCTGATTAGGAGATGAAAGAATTCATACAAAATTAGAGCTAATTGATTTGTCTTAATCTTTCCTTTGCATTTAAGAAATTATAAAAGATAGTGATAGCCAGAGATTTAGGTCCCAGAACTGAAGGAACTGAGCCTTTTCCTATTGAACTCTTCTCATCATCCCTGTCTTTGGTCTGCGTCTCCGGATCTGTATTGACTGGGGGAGGAGAAAAGAGGGCCGCCCTCAAGTCCTCAACCTCCAATGCCAGCACTCTCTCTGTTCTAAAACAGGGATTGTATTTCTCAGTTCAAATGGAGAAGTGTCCGTACTTGATAGCAAATAGAATCACAATCCTAGCAATAATAAAAATAATCATAATCACACAGAATGCCTCTTTTTTTGTACCTATACTTTCAGTGGAAATAAAAGCTATGAGGAGATTAACAAATGCTCAAGAATTTCTTGTTAAATTCTCTAGTAGTGAAAAGTCCATTTGATAGCAAGCAGAACCTATCTGCTTCACATCATCCAGACATATTATTGCCAACTGTGAGTAACTATTTAACCACCTCCAAACATTTATAATGCAATTTTTGGTGCATCATACATATGTGAAACACAGTCAAAATATTTACTTATTTTCGTCAGGATAATTTTACTTTACCCAAAACATTGTTGAAAGCTGAAGACAGTTTGAACTTTTCTTCCTTTACTAAATTCAGACCATGCTATGTATTCTGGACACATCTGTAGGTACCTCATTCTCTGATCCTAAAGGAGTTCAAAAGTCACAGGGAGTATTTTTATACCTACATCTAGAATTTAAGAATTGTGAGTAATGGTCTAAAAAATGCCATTTAAATCAAAAGTCTTAATTTCCAGTAAATCATTTCTTCAGTTAGTTGAAAGTAAAAAAAGCTAAGGAGTGGCAAGAAAGCTTCCTTTTCTTGTTCCTTCTAACTAAACATCATATAAGTAATCTCTACCTTTTCAGCAGGTTGAAGGTAGGTTTCTCAGTATCCTTTATGACACATTTTCTTGGGATTGATATATTCTCACTATTTTACTTTTCCTACAATAACCTTGTCATATCTGTGCAAGTTGTGAGTCTTCCCAGAAAAGGAAATGTCCACCTCTGACTTGAGGTAAGTCCAAGGCAAAATTTTCCATGCCAGGATGGTGTAGAGGCAGAAAAACACTGGGCATGGACCATGAGTCACATTCAAGTTAGTTCTTCACTGTTTCACTGCGGTATTGACCACAAAACGTAGCTCGGTGTTTAAAGATTGAGAATATTTTTTGAGTTGAGAAATTAGAGCACTCACTCACTCACTCATTAGCTAAGTGGTGATGATAACTTCTGCTACTAAATATTGTCAGCATTCAGATTTCTGTTCAATACCCAGATTTGAAGAAAATCCAAAACATCATAAGAATCTGTCGAACACATTGCAAGGATATCAAGTAAGCATAAAATACAGATAGCCGTGTCATCAGAAGAGTATAGAATTAATATTTAACAATAATGTTATTGATAATCATAATTATAGAATTACTAATTAAATGAGGAAGGCAAAATTTTGTACGTCAAACAAACAGAGAATGAAGAATTGTAACCTCTTTCATCATTCCCTTTCGTCCTTTCATGCACACATTTGAAGATTCAGCAGTCCATTGTCTCGAACACTTTTTCCTCCCCATTCAACCAGTTCAACCGCCACTCTGTCTTCTCTCACTCACCAAATCTCATTCTGAGAAAGCCTTCCTGAAACACCCATCACAGTGGCAGGTTTCCTCTACATGTGCACGTCTCATGGGATCAACTATAATATGTAACATTATAGCTAACTATTTATATTTTTATTTCTGCATACTCCCATACCAATTTGATATTATTTATGTCTGCTTCTATAATTCCTTTCAGAGTTTCTGGTACAAAGAAGATTTTTGAGAAATAGTTTTTGGAATTAATGAATAAATATATGAACGGTGACAGTAGAAAAAACAAACTTTTCCTACTGCTATCAAAATCATGCCTAGGTTATGTTGTGGCTTGAATACTGCTATGTACCATGGAAGAAGAGACCAAGTCTACACATGGGGCTGAAGGCAAAAGAAAAACATGCAATAAGATGTTCTTTCTAAAAGAAATCAAAGATATATCTATCTGGAGCATTAGGGGAAAAATTATTTTCTCAGTAAACAAACATGACCATGATATATGGAAAAGAGGCTATTTGCTTTAATTCTGTTGCAAATTAATTACTCATTTCTAATTCTTATTGGATTATTAGACTTCTATTCTCCTGATTTATGTAAACATTAAGACATAAATCACTGATTCTCGGCTTATGCATAAAACTTGAAGTATCAATGAAATAATTATTTACTGTGTGTTTTAATTAGGCAGAACTTGAAGAATAAATTAAACAAAAAAATACATAAAACTTTATTTTTGGCTGATAAATCTTCAGTTTTGAAAAGAGCTGTTTATTTACATTTTTCAGATTTTGAGAGAGTGTTACTACCTACACCCCATAGAAAAAGTACTTCATGAAATATCCTCATTCCTATTTTTCAAGTATGGTAGAATAAATTTTATAGCTTTGGTATGAACATCATTGGTTTTCACATCAAGGAGAAGGACACAGTTTAGAAATATAAAGTATCAGATGATTGCTTTCTTGCTAAACATACTACTGAATATGTACACTCTACCTGCCAAATACATCATTTATCCGTCCTGTTAGAAAAATCTTTAGCTGATGACTGGCCTTCTTTATGGGTCTTGAATCTTTCTTATCTTTTAGGTATAGGATTTGTATGACTGAAGATGTCTGGCCATGGATTTATTAGTGATAGATTTTTCAAGCAGGAAAGGGAACAGTAAATAAAAGCAAAGAATTTTTGAAGAGAAAGATAGACTCTTTCATTTAGATCAAGGTAATTCATTGGGAAGTAAATTTCTAAGTCCTACATGATGCTGTAAAATGTATAATTAGACACTCTCTTTTATACCAGGCAAAGGTTAATTTTGTACTCTAAAATGAGATTTAAAAAAATCTGGCCGGGCGCGGTGGCTCACGCCTGTAATCCTAGCACTCTGGGAGGCCGAGGTGGGCGGATCGTTTGAGCTCAGGAGTTCGAGACCAGCCTGAGCAAGAGCGAGACCCCACCTCTACTAAAAATAGAAAGAAATTATATGGACAGCTAAAAATATATATAGAAAAAATTAGCCGGGCATGGTGGCGCATGCCTGTAGTCCCAGCTACTCGGGAGGCTGAGACAGGAGGATCGCTTGAGCTCAGGAGTTTGAGGTTGCTGTGAGCTAGGCTGACGCCACGGCACTCACTCTAGCCTGGGCAACAGAGTGAGACTCTGTCTCAAAAAAAAAAAAAAAAAAAAAAAAAAAAAAAAAAAAATCTTCTTCACAAAGTAACCATAAAACAAAGTCTCCTGTTGTGAACCAAGTTAGTGTTCTAAAAGATCACACAGAATATGTTTAGATAAAATAATCATCACACATCTTTTGTCAAAATATTTCTGTTTTTATACCAGAGGACTATCATTGCTGCCCATTTTATAAACTTCCTTTTGTTTGCATCGTGCAAATTCACAAATAACTTTTTGGGACAATGTGCTAAAGATAACATATTCCATGAATTATTTTAGTGTCGTATTAAATGAATGATCACAGTAATAGTTATTTAGAACAGAATCTGCAACACATTCTTAAGAGTTTATGCTGTAAGCAAATAATAGTACTTTGAAAACTGTTAAGTATAATACAAATGGTGTTGTGACAATCAAATCATAACTTTACTCAATTTGAAGTAATTGATTAGTTATGGAATGAACAAGTCTCTGATTCTAACTTAAAGATTCCTGAATTCTGTAACATTTAAGGTTTTTTTTCCTAAGTTCCCAGAATAAATGGATCACTCAAATGTCAATAAATTCAAAGACCACTTTCATTATTTTCCCTATCATTCAAGACATGAGTCTCTCTTTAAGATGTAATGAACATATATAAGAAATAAATTCATATGTTGTGAAGAGATTTAAACTGAATAATTTCCTGTAGCTCTTTCCATGAGTTTTACTTATATACTTGGCTTGCTTACCTTGGCTAGCATAATACCGACATTTAATTTCTTTAGCTTAGTGCAGTGCTGTCCCAAAAAGTAAGATGTGAGCCATATGTGCAATTTTAAATTTTCTTTTAGACACATTTCAAAAAAGGAAAAAATAATTTTAATAATGGATTTTATTTAATCTAATATATTTAAATTATCTCATTTTAAGATATAAGCAATATAAACATTTACTAATAAGACATTTTGCATTCTTTTCTTTTCCTTTCTTTTTTGTACCAAGTCTTTGCCATCTGGTGTGTATTTTACACTTGCAGCGTATTTCAGTCTGGACAAGCTACAGTTCAAGTGTGTAACTGCCTCATGTAGCTAGTGACTACTGTATTGGACAAGACAGGCCAGGTGTTGTCCTAGAACGGTGGATATCCTTCGAAATTTCAAAAGAAATCGCAAGTCGGTCACTGAGTACTGAACGTGGGGAACAGTGATTTTGCTGTTTCAGTGGCTGTTCACCAGGTCTATTCCAGAAGAGAGTGCCTGTAGCTATGTCCCTGGCTGCCCTTCCCTCCAAACGTTGACAGGCAGGCAGGCAACTACATTTAATGGTCCCCACACTCCTCGCCCCGACCCCCCATGCTACAGACTGCAGGGAATTTGCATTCCTCTCTCCCATGTATAGTGTTTCTTTCTTAGAGTGCTAAAGGAAGATTCAATAATGGGGATCTGTGAAATTTTAGAAATGGCATGTCCAGGCACAGAGTTCTGCTCTTAAGATGTACTTTGGAGGCAGATAGCCCTGCCTAGATCTGCTCCCAGACATTTCTCATTGTCACACTATCGATAGGCAGTCAGTGGTGTTAACAGTTCCTATTTCAAAATTTGAAGAGAGTTGAAGTAGTTCAGTCTATCAGTCAGGGACATCTTTGTATGGAATATTTTTGAACAGAAAATCAGGTTACTTTCCCGCCTTGCTAAGACTATCTTTAAAAGCATAGGAGGATTGTTCAGTTTTAATTTGGGAGCATTTCACTAATAGGTTGGCCTGAGAGAGCTTCTGCCAAAGGGGCTCTGCAGAACCTAATGGCCTGGAAGAGGCAAGTCTAGAGATGGGCAAGAGGCTGAAAGGGATGGAAGGGGCCAAATATATGCCTGCATGTTAGCAAACATCTCAAATGCCAGGGTGGCTCATAATTGCAAATGCCTCACTTATTATTTATTTGCTTTGATTTCTCAAAAGAGAAAGAAATACATGAGGTTTATTTCCTACATTGAAGATGCACATGACTGAAGAAGTTGAATAAAGAAAATATACATGTGCTCTCGCAAGCATACTCTGTGTCAGACTTACCAAAGTTAGAGGTAGAAGGTACTTCAAAACTCATCAAGCCTCCCCTTCTGATTTTACAACCAGAACACTGAGGGCCATGGAGGCCAAGTGAATTTTCCAGGGACACAAAACTAGCAGCAGAGGGAGATTCTGCTCCCTATCACATGTGGTGCTGATTGGCACTTGCAGGGGAAGGGGAGGAGCTTTGGACGGAATTCAACCCCCAAATGAAGTCAAAGTTGTATAGCTAACATCCCAACTCGGTAATCATAGATTTTTGGAAATTAGCAGGATTATTTACATGACCTTGTACCATTTTGCATTCTTTTATTTAGGTAATAAAAAACACAAGATAAATAATGCTGGTTTAATCAAGCTCTAAAAATTGGTTGAAATAAAAGCTAAACATTCAGTCCCAAAGTACTGGCTTTGTAGTCAACAGGGCTTTTCTTTGCTTTTCCTTAATCTTATGAGTCCCTGAGGTGTTGTAGACTGTTCCTCATGATCTGAACAAGCAACATAGTCCCTCCAAAGAGAAATGAGTGTTTCCACTGCCTGTCTGTCCTCCAAGTCTTACTTGGTGTTTTGTAAAGAGGATGAAATCAAGGTCTCAGCCTTTAAAGACTGGGGAAGAAGAGTAATTTTACATAGGATCAGGTGTACTGGTCTGGACATAGACAATGGGGAAAAAAAAAGGAAGAAGACAGATCCTCACATTGCCCTCCCAAAAAAGTCCTTGGGTATTTTGTTTTGTAGTTTAGTTGAGTTTTTCTTCAACTTTCCCGACAAGGCAGAAAATTCTAGAAGGTCAAGTAGAGAAATCACTTATTGATCCTAATGATAAATGGAGCAATTTTCCCTGCTAAAAGAGAGGAATGCCCAGAAAAAGGAGGCCATGCATCCAGTGACCAAGTAATGGCCATATTTAATAGGAATCTATGCATTCCTCACTTCAGTTTTGACTTTTATATGGGAAGCACCCCAGTCCATCCCTGTGTATCCCCTTCCTCACTCCACATATATAAATAACAACTGAAAGTATGACTTCTCCTACATCTTATATTTCTTCACTCTTTACTCATATTACTGCCACTCAAGCTACCGTTATTTTTTATCTGACACACTTCAATAACTCTCCACTCTATTCTAAATGAAGCACCTAAACCGATCTTTTCAAAACACTAATTTAAAGAAAGCACTTCCCTGCTTCTTAAAAAAGTTTTAAAGTCTTCTTTCAGCTTTCAGGATAAAAAATAAAATTTGTAAAGAGGAAATGGGCTGATCTTTCCCCTGCTTACCACTCTCCAGGCTTAGCTCAACCACGGCCCCGTTGTTCTTTGTGCTCCAGGTGCACTGGTCTCCACCACCACATCACCCACAGGATGCTCCCTTTGTCTGTAGTATTTTCTGTAATCCCTCCTCACTCCTTCATCTCTCTATCTCTTATTTTCTCAGTCTTCCTGGGACATCTAGAATAGTTCAGATTCCCTCTGGCATTGTTACGAAGCTCTCTATGTTCTTCTTCATAATGCCTTTCAATAACTGCACTAATATATTTATTTGAGCAATTATTTTTTATATTATTTGCTCCCACTAGACTGTTACAAACACAAGTGCAGAAATTCTACTTATCCTTTTAACCTCAGCATTACCAATGCCTAACAATTCCCAATACACATGGGTGCATAAATAATATTTGTTTAATGAAGGGTACATAAATAAAGGCATGGGTACATGCACATGTGCATAAATAAATGAATGAAAGAAATGAGATTCTTACTTCTTCTCTCCGAAAATCATTCATAGTGTTCCAAAGAATCTGCAGAAGTCTCAGCATCTAAAGAGAGCTAGCTGGAAGCACTTGTCTAGGTCTACCTTCCAGACTTGTCTACTGTTTTCCTGGCATCTTAGGCTGCATATAGCTGTAAGGTATAGTACGAGCCACATGATGTTGCCAAAGCTGGGAGCAACATTCCATTTGCAGGGTAGACATGCATATCTCCTATACCAACATACAGACCTATCAGGAAATCAACATGGTAGCTCATCTTAGCTTGGGTTCAATGGTAGCAAATGAATAAGGAAGTCTGATTTACACAGAAAATAATGTGGTATTATATGAAGAGTACAGGCTCCAGAGCCAGAAAGACTTGTCTTTAAAATGTAGATTATAAAAATAGCTGCATTTTTTGAAGAATAAAATGAGGCAAAGTATAAGAAGTGCTTATCTCAGTACCATGTGCAAAAATATAATTATAATTCTTTCCTTTGTCCTGCCTGCCCATCCCAATGCACATACTTGCATTGAAGACATTATAGAGCTCAAAGCAATTTGCAAACATTTCTATATTTACTTGCAATGATAATGAGAGAAGTGGGTTCACTGAGTTCAGTCATGTGTTGCTTTCTCTGGGCATTGCATCTGGCCTCATAGGAAATTATTATTCACTGGATCATAATATCATAGGCCGTCTTGTCAGACAAGACATTTGGGAAATCTGCCAGTTGAAATGTGATCTTGGACACTATTCAGAATTGGCATACACAAAAAACTGTCCATCTCTCTTCTCCTCTAACTGTATATGGAGGTTTGAGTTGCTCGCTAGGAATTATCCCTGCCATCCCAGGACAGATACAGCAAAGTGACTCAGAGAAACCGTGGGAACGTGACTCAGGGCCCCACTCCATCTCAGGAGCCAGGGCATGCCTAAGGCTTCCAACTAATTTTTTTACATATAGGGATTTTGCATGTCCTTCTTAAGAGCCTCTAGCCTTAATAAAGCTTTGCTAGAATTAAATATGTCGTTTTTGTGTGTCTGTATGTATTTTTACAGACTACGAGAAACATGAAAACTTCTAGCTGTAAATCAAAGGCAGAGAACAAATATTGTTATGAACATATCTTAATGTTTTTTTCCCAAGCAAGAGTACCTTATGCAATTGTTGTGACTTCCTGCAGGGTCTCCTAGATGGGGTAATGCTTGGGCTATCATTTGACCCTTCAAGGTCTAAAAATATTTTTAGTATTAAGACATATGGGATTACAAGTAAGAAGATGAACAAGTTCATTAACGATCAGGTACCTTCCGTTATAGTAGAAGTCTGAATCATAAAATTACAAATGAATTAACCTTAGAATTAGGCATTTGAATTTATACTTCTAATTCACACCAACATTTCATGAGCAAGGGTTTCTTTACCATACGTTTGCCAAGAAGGGCTCATGAAAAGAGCACTAGCTTTGAGTTTCTGCTCAATTTCGTATAGGAAAACTTCTAAACTTTGAGTTAATCTTTCTCAAAATAACGTTGAACTCTGAACTTACACCGTATCTTCAGGCAGTGGTTAATACTGTGCGTATGTGGCTGGGGTGAGGTGACTCTGAGGACTTAAAAGACATTTCTGCTGAAATATGAATGTTGACTCTTAAATATTTTTGACATAAAATTTCAGATAAACAGATCTTAAAAAAACACCATCTTTCTCTACTTAAGGGCTATTTTTAATCCTTACAAGTCTCAACGAGCATGGTATTTTTAAACTAGGAAGCTGGAAAAAAAACATTTTTATTTTTAAATTGTCCTTTGTGAGTTTATTTTCCTCATAGCTGCTTCTCTTGGATACATCCAAGTTTTGTAAGTGTTTTTTATAGGTTGATATAGAAGGCTAAGAGAGAAGTCTGGTGGGGAACATGGTAAAGTATCATAGACTGAATACAGATTTATATACATACACACTCTTTGACCTGGAGACTTACTGCGATAGCATAACAACACGTGGGTGGAAAATGAAAACATTAGAACTGAGGCTTCCCAGGAGATAATAACTTATTTCCACAACGATATTTCATAGTCACAATGTTTTACAAGAAATTATAAGAGAGAGAAATAGGTTCAAGAACAACTTTTGAAAATTAATAATAGAATTCACTTGTCATCAGTGAATGACATTGATTTAGAGATTTAAGATGGTTTATGCTGGAGTTTTTCACAAAGAAGAAAATGTCACAAAGTAGTTTTAGAATAGAGTAATATTTCAGTTTTAAATATTTATAATACATAAATCTAATTTTAAATGCTACTGGTTCCTTAATATTATATAATATTAAAAGATACTAAAATAGTTCTAATTTAAAATGTCCATAATAATGAAAATCAAAACAGTGTCACTAATGTAAAGACTCATAAGTGCTTACAGAAAGGGTTTCTAAACATATGATTAGAACTCTAGGGAAGAGTGGTTAATATCTTGTTTTGTTGATGCTGTTTTTCTGAGTTATTGATTTCCAATAATATCGTTTCAGTCAGAGAAGAACAATGGGAATGCTATGGTGTGCTTATTTAGATTAAGTCAACAAATATGTATTAACCATCTACCAGTTTCCAGGTTATATTCTAGACACTTCGGATTTGGCAATGAACAAAACAGAAAAAATTGTCTTGGTGTAGTTTTCATTCTAACTGAGGGAGCTAGGCAATAAAATACAACAAAACAACAACAACATATAAATATGTTGTATAGTTAATGAAATAGAACTACATGTGCAGACTTAGAGAGCACTGTATGGTCTTTGGCTATACTTGAGTGACATTGAGAGCCAACAGAAAATTTTACTCAGAGAACAAAGAACAATGACATTATATGACTTATACTTCACTTCAGATGTAGAGGCAGACCAAAGAGATATTTCAAAGATAAATTCAACAAAAGCTGGTTATTGGATATTAGGCATGATGAAGATAAAATCGTTGAGGTAGATTTCCATGTATGCAATGTTGTTATTTATTGAGCTAGAGCAGACTGCATTAGGAAGCCATATAGATTCAATTTTGGAAATTAACATTATAGTTGGGATTGTACATATGATTGGTATGTAGGAAGAAGAATGGAAATAGAATTTATTTTTCATACCAACATGAGTGTATCAGTAATTGGGACCTAGAACATATACTGAATTGAAGTCTGAGATTGAATTAGAATTCAGAAGAAAACCTTATTTATCCAATGTCTCTAATTGTCAGGTGTGGTATGGCAAAGGCATTTCCTGATGAGCTGTTATGGGCTGAATTGTGTCCTCTACCCAAGACTCATATGTTGAAGTCCTAGCTCCAGTACCTCAGGATTTGAATGTATTTAGAGTTAGGGTCTTTAAAGAGGTCATTCAGTTAAAACAAAGGACAGAGAGAAGAGCATGTGAAAATACAGGGAGAAGACAGTCATCTGCAAACCAAGGAGAGAGGAATCAGGAAAAAAATCAACCCTGTCTACACCTTGATCTCAGACTTACAGCCTCCAGAGAAAATGAATTTCTATTGTTAAGTCACCCAGTCTTGATATCTTGTTATGGAAGCCCTAGAGACTAATACACAGATGCCCCCCAAAAAATAACAACTATAACTTTTAATAAAATATAATGAAACACTATCCCATAATTCTCAAAATGAATAAAAAACAGGCAGATTCTGGAAAGATGTCAAAATTTGGGAGAAAAGACAAGGATAATGAGTTTATTATTTACTTATTTGTTGTTTGCTTGTTTGTATATGGCTATCAACCTAAAGACAGGATACCCCAGTGGTGTAATATTGAAGTGGCAAAAACTCGGAAAATCTGAGTGATTCTGGCCTGCAGAAATAGATGACAGTATTTGAGGCAACCAGAGATGCTGGAAAGTGAGAGAGAATTCCATAGAGGAGAGAGCCAGAGAGAAGATACCCAAATTCTGTGCAGAACATCAAACCATGCATATATAGGGCAGACTGCAAACAGTCTAGCTAAAGGGGATTTGGAGAAGAATTGAACTGAGATTTTAACTAAACTGGCTTTTAAACTAAACAAACAAAAAACTTCAGATGATCATAACAGACTCTAGAGACTCCACAACATAACATTTACAACATCCAAAATACAATGCAAAATTTCTCCATATAGAAAGAATCAGGAAAATGTAATCCATTCTCAAGAGAAAAGATAATCAGTGATATCTGAGGCCTAAATGACCCAGATGATAGATTTAGCAGACATGGACTTTAGAGCAATTATCATAACTATGCTTAAGAAGACAAAGAAAAAAATATGGTCATAATAAATGAAAACATAAGAAAACTCAGCAGAGAAATAGAAACTGTAAGAGCCAAATGGAAAGTCTAGAACGGAAAAATTAAATATATAATTTTAAGAAAAAAAATTACTGAATGAGCATAACAGCAGAATGGAGAAAATAGGAAAGAGTAAGTCAAACCAAAGATGAAGCAATAGAAATTATCCAATCTGAAGACAGAAGTGAAAAATATATTGAAATAAATTAATAGAACCTCAAGTATCTGTGGAACAATATCAAAAGGTGTATCCAAAGTCTCAGGAGAATAAGTGAAAAAAAATGATTAAGCAAAAAAATATTTGAAAAGATAATGGCATAAAGTTTTTCCAAATTAGGTGAAAGATATAAAATTACAGATTCAGGAAGTTCAGAAAAACCTCAAACAGAATAAAAATGAAAAAAATGCCATAATACATTACAGTCAAATTTCTAAAAATAAAAAAAAATAAAGAGGAAATATTAAAAGCAATCTGAGATAAATGACACATTATATGTTAGAGAACAGCAATTAAAATTATTGTTGACTTTTCATCAGAAATTATGGAGGCCAGAAGTCAATGGGACAATAGTTTTAAAAGGCTGAAAGAGAAAGGCAAAAAACTGTCAATCCAAAATTCTACACTGATTGAAAACATTCTTCAAGAATGAAGGAAAAACAAAGACATTTTCAGATCAAAGAAAACTAAAAATATTTTTTGCCAACAGACATGCATTACTAGATATGCTAAATAGAGGTCTGGTTTAAAAGAAATGATAATTGAGGAAAACTCAGATCAGAAAGGAATGAAGATTTTCTGTGTGCCCAGAGGTTGAAAAAAGAAAAAAATAATTTAAAAAAAGAACAAGGAATGAAGAACATCAGCAAAGGCAAATATTCATGTAAATAAAAGATTATTTCTCCTATTGCTTAAAAAATTTGCATACAGATATATAAAGCAAAAATTAAGACACTACCTTGTGAGGTATTTATGTTGTATTAATATGAAATGTATATGTCCACTGGAGCATAAAGGACCATAGTGTGGGGAAAATGAGCCTATTATGTGGCAAAACTTCTACATTTTACATGAAGTTGTACAATATAAACTTATAGTAGATTGTGAAAAATTAAACGTATTATGGTAGACAAAATAATGCCCTCCCCCAAAGATGTCCATATCCTAATTCCAAAAATTTGTGGATATGTTATATTACATGGCAAGTGGGAATGAAAGCTGCAGATGAATTAAAGTTGCTAATCAGCAGAAATTAAAATACAGAAATTATCCTGAGTTATCTGAGTGGGCCAAGCGTAGTCAAGAAGGGTCTTTAAAAGATGAGAGGAAGAAGCAGAAGAAAAAGCCAGGGTGAAGTTGATGAGAAGAACTCAGTCTGCTTCTCTGCTGGCTTTAAAGATGGAAGAAGAGGAAGAAGAGGGCTATGAGCCTTCAAGTACAGGAAGCATCAATCAGTGGAAAAGGCAAGGAAACTGATTCTCCTCTGAGCTTCTAGGAGTGCAGCCCTGCTGACATCTCAATTTTAGCTCAGTGAGACTTGTGTTATATTTTTGACATACTGAACAGTAAGATAAAAAAAAGTGTTGTGTTGTTTTGAGCCACTATGTGAAAATTTGTTACAGCAGCAAGAGAAAACTGATAAGGGTACATGCTTCAATTCTTAAAGCAACCACTAAACCACAAGGCAAAGAGGTATTGCTACCTTCTGTGGATCCTAGAAGAAAGGAGGATGCCAGATACTCGCCATTCCTAGTGGTGAGAAGCCTGAGTCTGTCCTTTGTTTTGGGCTACAGAAGATGTGAAATGAGGCTCTTATTATTTTTTAGCTTTCCTCCAGAATTATTTTATCTACATTGAAATTAATGTTATAAATTAGCTAATGAGAACTGATTTACAATGTCATTTTATTATTTTTTGTATTTGACATTTTTAGATAGAAATCTTAGCTAGTCGTAAAAGGTTTATAAATTTAAAAATAGTGATAAATAAGTGGTTAGGAGTTTTACAAATATATATTTACTCCTCAATACCTCAGATAATGACAGATACACATAAGGGTTGACAAACTAATCTTTTGCACTTGTAATATTATACAATTTTTACTCAGGAGTGGATTTATTTTTCATTTTTCATTTGAACGCATATTTCCTATGTTGCTAATGAGAGTTTTACTTGGGTACATTCTAAATGTACTTCATTTTCAATTCTTTAGGGATACCAATTCAATAACACATAGAGACACTGCTTAGGAAATTTATGCAACTCAACAACTGATAGAGTCTAACCTTTAAACACATGGGTTTGTCAGTGATTTACACAGCAGACACATGGGCTAGTGGAAAAACGTTTACTGCTGCCTGGAAAAACATTTATTATGAGTACTTGAACAAATTTGAAAAATCCACCATTAGAAGACACATCCAAAACAAAGAACTATTTTTTCCTAACCTCACAGACTATACAAAAAGCTTTCCAAGAGCCAGACTATGAATAGTTCTACTATAGTAAAAAAAAAAAAAAAAAAAAAAAAAAAAGAAGGGCCTTCTTTATTAACAGACTGCACCCTTCCATTTTTCGTAACTGCTTGTATAGAAAATAGTTGTTCACTGCTAAAGAAGATTGAAAAAAATCCTCTCGTTTCTCTAACTTTTTTCACCACTGATAGTGTCTTGGAAAGGTTAAGAAATGTAGTAGTAAGCTGAGTTTATTTTATTGATTTATTATATTTTTAATTTTTAAAAACTTGTATGGTAGCTCATTTCTTGAATGCAAAGGACTGTTAATCCCTAGGGGATGTTGTGGAGTGGCATTCGAAACATATTTCAATATTATTGTTAAAGTCTGGATCTTTCAAAGAGGAGATCTTAGAGTCTGTACTACACTATTTGTGTCAGAGTATGACAAGGGAGTTCCTGCCTATTGCACTTGGCCCTAGTGTGTACCATGAGCATTACAAAGTGTGCTAGAATGACCAGCCAATCAGATAGGGAGACTTGGCTGAGCACTGCAATCTCTGTAATTTTACCTTTGAAAATAGAACAAAATGTTCAAATATTGTTCAACTTTATCTTTGAACTGATCCATTTATAAATAACTTATTTAATAAAGATTTTTCCAATTAATTTGAATAACTTTTATTTTCTCATTTTGTATTTAAATCTCCTACTGTAAGAGCAATGCAATTCGTAGATTATTTTAATGCATGACTCTTCAGGCAAAAAAAAAATCTCATTCAAGAATTATAATTATATTAGCACTTATTCAAATATTGCAATAGAAGATTACAGATTAACCTCTTTGATATAACAATTTCAGAGGAAGCATATGGAGATATGTAAAAGGTAATAATAAAATATTCCATTTACTGGGCCCCTTGTCCTGCATGATTTAGGTGTTGTTTGTTAATTCCAACAACCTTATAGGATAGGTATTATAATGTCCATTTGAGGTAGTAGAGGCTGAGGAAGGTTAAATAAAACTGTTCAAAGTAACACAGAAGTAACTGTAAGAAAGTGGTTTAGACTCAGGTTTGTCTTGTCGTTAGGATTTTTTTAAAAATTATATTATATTCCTCCATGACTAGCTAGTCACATCAGCTGAATCAACCTTGGTGCTCAATGATTTGACAGACTGGAGTCAGTGATCATGTATAAGAAGTTTTCATAACAGCCTTCTTCTGCCAATGACTCAACTGACTCTATAATTTGTCGGGGGAAAGAAAAAAACTTGGTTAAGTCAAATTGAATGTAATCAGAACACTCAAATTTGCCTTACTCATTGATTCAAGTGCTGGTAAACATCCCTCACAAGGTATTAGGTGGGTCCACTTAATCTAAACTGTTGTTAGATATATCAGTCTCTTTAATACCACACTAGAAGACTAAGCGCTTAGATTTATTTTTACGTGCTAAGTCTTAATGCTAATCCAAATACCTTGTGTTCTACAATGTTCTCATAGACAAGACGCTCCCATTCTTCCCAAAAAGTACACAAGACAATGCAAAAGTAGTATTCAGGTTTTAAAATATTGAGTTTATATCTACACACAGTAATAAATACACGAATTAAGACCGAGCAACAACTAAATTTTAAAATTATATTTTTATTCATTCTAATGTTAATTAGTGAACGAGCACTTACTCTGTGACAATTATTGCATGAGAAACAAGAATAAACATGAATAAGAATCTCTACACTCAAGAATCTCACACTGAGGGAGTAGAAATGCAAACAAGTAAATGTGAAATATTTAGATGTGAAATGACAGAGATAGGTCAGGGTAATAAGAGGAGCATAAAAAAGAGATAGTTCATAGAGGGGATGAGGAAAAAAGCTTTCTAGTGCTTAAAGTACACCGTAACACCTGAGTTAGTGCTAAGTGAGTCCCATAAAAACACACAGTGGCAAGATTCTCTCTCCCCCCACCCCTGTCTCCCTCTTTCCCTCTCTCTCACACACACAGAGAAATATACAACATCTTTATAATGTTGGCTTTGAGGAAGCCCTTTATAAAAAGACAGATATTTAAAAACATAAAGTATAGTATTGATATATTTGAATAAAGAAAAGTGTAAAATGTATATCAAAACAGTAAACACACAAACAAATCTGTAATATGTAAACAAAGTATTGATATTCATAAAATGTAAGATGCATCTACAGGTCAGTGAGAAAAAACACTGAATCCAACAGAAAAATAGACAATAGATATGATGTTACAAAAAAACTCCAAATTCCAGATGGCTAATGAATATATAAGATTACTATCTAGGCTAATATTTTGAGGAAGGCAAATTAAAGAAAGGAAGTAATATTTGACCTTATTAGATGGGCAAAATTTAAGAAGAATAATCCTGGCTGACGGATGTGAAGAAAAACTGATACTACTGATACTCACTAGGAGTGGGGGTGTAAATTGTTGTCTTTTTACTTGAAAATATTAGCTCTATCAAATTTTATAAAACATGCCCATTTTGATGAAACTTTTCCTTGTCATCAAATCTATCCTACAAACTGGCTTATAAATCCAAAGACACTTTAACAAGAAAGTTCACTGATGCCTCATTTATAATATAAAAAATTGGGAAAACATAAATGTCCACAAATCAAGGATTAGTTAAATAAGTAATGATTCATTCATTACCTATGGATTCCACACATTGCTTGAAAATAATGAAGGAAATATATCATTATTGATATTTTAAAAATCTGTAACACATATTCAAGAGAAAAATAATCACACAAGAATACACATAGCATAATCCTACTTATATATATGTAAAAATATAAACCTAACAATTTAAAACTGTGTGTGTGACAATGAGTGTGTAGGTCTGTATGTGCTAAGTGTGTGTTTTTCTTCATGTGGATAGGGAATGGGAGTTTGAGGCGGTAAGTAGACAAACGTCTGGGAGTTTTTCCCCTAATATTCTCAGAAATAATTCCTAACTTTGAGTAATGAATTGGGAATGGTAAAAGGAAACTATAACTTTTGTCATTCTATGCATTTAAATCATTTGAACTGTGTACATTGAGATTGTATTTAGGTATTCTATAATTCTAAATTATTTATATTATTATATATTATGGTGATTTTCTTTTCTAATTATGAAACTCCAGGGAAGAACAGTTAGCAAACATTTCCTGAAATCAGAAAAACCTAAACTGACTGTTAAAAATAAATGAGGTTAAATAATGAAAAAAGTGGGGGCAGGATATTCTCTGCTCACAAAACAATATAATTACAATTTTGAAAAGAAAACAAAATGGAAGGAGAGAGAGAATGTAAAATGTTGAAAATAAAGTAAAATTAAAAGGTAGTTTATATTTTTTCTTTACTCCTGCTTTACTTTGAACAGAGAATAGGTATCACTTTAAAAAGCACAAATAAATTAGTGAAAGTAATTAGCATTGGAATTGCACTAACAATCAAGTCAGACAAGATGACACTTAGAAGGGGAAAGAAGACAAATACATAAACACACAAAATTAGTTTGGATTTTGACAAGGGCCATGAAGATAATAAAACTATAATGAAAAAGGGAATGACTGAGAATAAAGGGTGTGGGAAGAGGATACTAATTAGATTGGGTGTTTTGGTCTTCATGGAGAAGGTGATAATATGAACCCAGGCCCAATAAAAGAGCCATCTACACATGCCGGGCAGACAGAAAGCAAGAGCAGAGGGTCAGGATGGGAGTGAGGACAGAAAGGACACCGAAGGCATACTTCACGTTTCATGCTCCTTTTTGCCTTTATGAACCTGCACATAGCATTTCCTCCCCATAATGTCTTTTTCTAACTTCTCTGCCTGAATGAATACTAGCTTCCCATTGAAACTCACTTAAGGCAATTTCTTTTCCAGAAAGCTTTCCATACAAACCTCAGGAAAACTTAAAAACCATTTTCCTGGGCTTCAAGAAGGTAGCTCTTGGACATGTCGTTTTATTGTCTAAGCAAGAGTAAAATTCCAAGTTCTAGGAAACTTCTGGAAGAAATCTAAACTTGGCCTAGGGCTTGTTGTTTTCTCATTTTGCTTTTCTCAGTCTTTGGCACAGAAAAGACACCCTGTAAGTGTTTGTGGAATTGCACCTAGAGAGAGAGAGAGCATCTTTGTAGCTACATGGCTCTTGGCCAGAGCCCCTAATCCCCCAATAACCCCCTCCACTATCTTTTTCATGTGCTGTCTTAGCAGCTGCCAAGAAAATTTCCAGCTTTGTCCCAGTGGTTAAAGAGGAGAATCAGATGTTTGAGATGACAGATATGCTAATAACCCTTATCCGATCACTATATATTATACATATAAAAATTTCTATGTACCCCATGAATATGCACAATTATTATTTGGCAATTAAATGAAATAAAATGAAAAAGAGGAGAGTCAGAAAAAGGGTGAAAAGAGGTTCCAGGGATACATATCCCAGAGTTGCCTGGTTCACTGTGATTAAGGAATGCCATGGAGAAAAACAACAGTGTCCACCATTTAAGCACTGAATCGGTGCTATAGTGGGGAAAAAAAGCAGACTTTTATAAACATGAAGAGGGCTGGCAATTTAGGCAGATCAAGGCAAAGAGAGAGCTATGGAGGATGAAGCCCTTAATTTATTCTTTCTGTGGCTTCAGAGGGCATGCCACCGCATGCTCCCCAGCACTGAAGGAGAAAGGGAACAGGGCACGATGCAAACAACAAAACCATAACCTAGGTGATTGTTTTTCCTGTTCTATACCACCTAGAAGCCATCTGCAAACACACAGCTTCAGAATTCAGCTTCAGAATCATAAATCACCAAATTACAGCACAGACGTTATCGGTAATCCTAGAAAGTTTTACTGTATGTTTTTGTTTTCAAGAATTCAAGTATAAAATAATTAACCACTATTTAGAAATACTATGACCCTGCTTCATACGATCAAAGGAAAATGAAGGTGAGGGATAAATTAAAAAATCCCTCTCACACGCATAATTTATAAGAAAACTCAAACAGGAGTTTACATCTCAAAACCACCAAAAGTTTCTTGAGAACTATAATGCTTCTGCTTCACAAATTTCCAAAAGATAACCTCTTGGTTTTCAGTGTTTTTTCCAGGAAACACATGGCATGGGATAAGCTGTTAAGTGCACAATTTCAAAAACTTAAAATATGGGTCACTAAATAATGGTCCAAGAGAAAATGACCCTGAAATATAAATGTGAACATTTGTGCAAAAGAAATGTTCTGATGATCATTTGATACCAATGATGATCTTCTTCACTGATAAACTAAATGATAGTATCTGAATAATGGAAACCTGCTGATCTTATTGGTAGACCCAGCTTGTTAATCATCGTGGAGTCAGAAGTACAGATTTTACTTACAAAATCAATTGATTTGAGGATCAAGAGAAAGTATCCAATACACAGTAGAATTTTTCAAAGATATCATTAGCCTAATGTTTTTAGTTTATGTCTAACAAATGGAAAGCTGCATTAGAAAGACTTGCTTATCCTGGAGACATTTTTTGTGTGTGAATAGAAGAGTACATCTCTTTGAAAATAAATTGCTTAATCCTTTTCATATTTATTTAAGGCAGTATCAAAAAAGCTATGTTTTATATCAAATTTAAAGTTCACATTTGTTATTTTATGTTTTATAAGACATAAACTTATCACTTTTTTCCACTTTTTAAAATTTCAAAATATTAAGGAGGTAGAAATGTTTGTGTTACATGAGTACCTTTTATAATGCTTAAGTCGGGGCTTAACTGTGTTCATCACCCGAATGGTGTTCATTGTACCCAATAGGGAGGTTTTTACCCCTCTCCTTCTCCCCCTCTTCCCTTTTTGATTTCTTTGTGCCCTTTTTAATCAGTGCAGTTTAAAAGGTGAAATTTACACAATGTTTTGGACATATACAATTTCAAATTTAACTGTGGAACCAAAAAAAAAAAAAACACTTTCAGATATGAATTAAGAGAAAGTGGTTACATGTCACTTAATTAGCTGTAAAGAAACTCATGGGGATTGAATTCCAAGCTGTAAAAACCTAGTGTTAAATTAAATACCTAATGACCTGTCATAGTTCCGTCAACCAGGCTGACGAGTCCTAACAGGCATTTGCTTCATCCATTACACAGTGGCAGGCACTGAAATGTTTGGTGAAGCATTAGGGAATCTGTGATCCATGTGGCCTTTGCCTAGCAACAGCAGGTGTGTGCACGCGTGGAGAAAAGAGAGGCAGAGGCTCAGCAATCACTGAGCATATTCTGCAGAACAGCAGGTGAGAAAACTAAGCAAGAATGCTGCTTTTTATTTTATACATCTCATGATGGGAGGTTGAGTTGTAGCAGTCAGGTTCAAAGGGCATACACAATCGATGCCTAAAATATGTCTGAAAATGCAATTCAGATAGATAAATTAATATCAAGTGTGTACTATCCAATGTAAGGTGGTTTTGAAAGCCTATAATGGGAAGAGTTAGAGTATGGACAACCTTAGGGGCTGAGATAAAATTTATACATTATACTTTTATGACAATGTATACCCTAATATAAGTGGTTCGGAGTACTGATTATACAAATAGACTATAAGAAGGATAAACTTTATGTGATATTCAAAAGGATAATGCAACCCATGAGGTACAGGTGAATATTTACAACTGATATTAAAGTGTTCAATGATGAAGCTAACACTTTCGTTGCATAGTACACAGTAGAATGATGGATAAACTCACAACTAATGGACGTGGTGAGCGTTGTGGGGGGGAAGGGCATGTCTCAAATCATGGTTGGGATGTGGCAAAGTCATAACATGTAACTAAAAATGTTTGCACCCCCATAATTTCCTGAAATAATAAAAAATGGTACAAGAAATAAATGAAAGCTCTGAGAGTCCTGAGAAATGAGCAGGACACATATTGGGCAGAGAGGGGGCATCTGGTCTGGGCAGCCATAGCAGAATAAGGAAATGGCAGGGTAGACAGTGGGGTGAGGAGAAAGGGGTCTGGAAAACTTGACAAAAGGTCTGTGGATGCCATGATTGCAAGGACTTACTGAAGCTGAATTTCGGCATGTGGGGTGGAGACTGGTACTGCTTTTAAAAGCTGTCCAGGTGATTTTGATGACCAGCCACATTTAGGAGGCACTGTCTTCTCTACCTGAGAAAGTCAAGGAAATCTACAGAAGCTTTAACTCATAAGTTAAACCTTAATAGATAATTTCAAGTAGTGCTCTACCTTGACTGCACATTGGAATCATCTGGGTGATGATTTATTAATAACAAAAAATTTAAATAAAAATAAAAAATGTAATTAGAAAAAGCCACCATGATTCCAGGTTTTAAGATTTAACTGGTCTGAATATGGGATCCAAGCAGCAATGTATGATTTTAAAACCTTCAAGGTGATTCTAACACAACCCAGGTGAATGAAACTCATTGC
Organism: Eulemur rufifrons; assembly: GCF_041146395.1. Classification (NCBI taxonomy): domain Eukaryota; kingdom Metazoa; phylum Chordata; class Mammalia; order Primates; family Lemuridae; genus Eulemur; species Eulemur rufifrons. The sequence goes on along the minus strand of NC_090986.1, from coordinate 69,868,202 downwards.
ACTAGAGGAACAAAGTGAAATAGAACAGATGTCATTCTATGTCCAGAGACTCCCAGGTTTAAAGGCCAAAGGTGGTAAAATAGTACAACTGTGTTATGAGTGTCCCCATTTGGCTGAAATATGGACAATAAGCAGTGATGGTGGGTGTTGGGAAAGATGAAAGCAAAGATTTAGGCAGAATCCATGTGAGTGTGCTGTGGTATTTGGACTTTACATGACAGACATGACAATGGTTTACCCAGAGCTCACGTGCTCAGATTTATAATGACCAATCTGAGGTGTTTCCCAGGACATGGAACTTTGAGTGCTACAAGTGGCAACAAAGTCCTCTCTAGATTTTCCTTTCCTAAAAAACAAAGCAAAACAAAAAACCTTTAGTAATGCCGTAGGTAGTGGATTGGAGGAGGTAAGATTAGAGGCAAGGTGCTCAATTGGAGAAAGAAAATGTGAAAATAAATAATAAGGGAGAAAAATCAACATTTGCAATGAAGGATTTTCTGCCATACAAATTAAAAAGCAATAATGAATTTTGACTTGGGGATATATTAAGGGAAGGCTTCCCATAGAAAGTGGTATTTGAGAAGACACTGAAGGACATGAATGTTTTCAAGAGCTCAAACACAGAAGAGACATAAAGGAGAAGAACATGGCAAATAATATTAAATCTGATTCAAATAACCCAGTATGTGCTAAATAAGTAAACCAAAGTAAGGCAAAGGCATTGCCAACTTTACTTATATAAATGACTTAAAGGCATTTCCACAAAAAAATCTCAGTTATGGAGGGGAACACATGTGCATTACCTTTCCTTACTTTTCTTCCTAGAAGTACTCCCTTGTGCAATCCTTCTGTAAGAGTGATTTCATGTCCCTGAGAAAAAGTCTCTGCAGCATGAGATTTTTTAAAACTTACTTTAAGAAAAAAAAATCCATAGGATGAGATATTTCCCCCCCCAAATTGTGTATACTATGATGTGGCATTTATCAGGCACAGAAAATATGAAAGTTATATTTTAGACTTCCAAGACTTGAACAATTATAAGAAAGGATGAAAATGAAAGATTCCAAGATAATCATTAGCAAGGGTCTGCTGTTCTGTCCAGTTGGTAGTAAGTGCAAAGATCTTACATGGCTGATGAACAACCACCAAAATCCACTGGCTTTAAGAAGAGAGAGTCATTGTTTGCCAACATCATCCCAAGGCTCTAATGCAGCAGCCAGGAAGCAACATTATCATTAATTTCTCTGTGTTATTTTTTAAAAAACGGGTAGTGGTATATCCTTGATGGTTGGTAGCTTCAAGAAAAGAGAGATGTCATGTTCCCTCAACTACTCACAGAAGCACAAAATGGCATCTCACTATGGCTCTCAGGTAGGTAGATTTTGAGTAGATATAGAACATGAGTGATATTTTTAAATTTTTCGTTGAGTTGTTTTTAATATGAAGTTCAAACAATAGCAAGATTGTATTTAAATGAGCATGGTCATTTATTGCCTCTTTTTCAAATATAATTTGAATGAAAAAATAATTTTGGCATGATACATTTATCAAATAAAAAGTTCATAAAGTAACAAAACAAAGCCTGTGAAATACAGACCAGTTCAGTTGTAGGTAGTTTTAAGGAAACACAATTTCCATTGTTTCTGCTGTATTTATGATTTAACTGCTCCAGTACTCTACTCTTCTGACACTCTCCCTTTTACCTCTTTCCAACTCCCACCAAGGTATCTCCTGGTTGTATTCAAGCTACATTCTTTGTGGTTCCTCTGTCCCTGGATTCTACCCATCCCCCTGTATCTCCTTTCTGACAGCAGCCATATATATACATGTATATGTGTGTGTGTGTGTGTGTGTGTGTGTGTATATATACACATATACATGTATATACATATGTGTATATATACACATATACATATATATATATAAAGAGAGAGAGAGACAGAGAGAGAGAACATTTACTATGTAGTTTTTTTTTTTACTTTAATTTGAAAAGCTACAAAGGTGATTGAATTGTCATGTTTTCACACCAAAAAGTGTATTTCATTGCTTTCCACTGTTATTCAACATCTAGTCTACCTTGCCTTTGGATTAGTTACTGCACAATGTTGTCAACCATATGTAACTGAAACTGGGTAAGATTTGCTGTAAAAATATTTAAAGAATGCATCAAGCTGCCCATACACATTCAGTGATCTTACAAATCTTAGGCAAGAGGAATGACAGCATGGAAGTAGTTTTAACTGCCACAAATTCTGCATGTGTAAAAATCATGCCGGGAACCCAGGGGACAAGTTACTCACCAAAGATGTCTTCAGTCGTGCCTCACCTTTACTTAATGATCAGATCTAAGGGCGTGAGTACATGGTTCTGTTTTTTTTTCCCCCAGCTTCCTTTGATGTTATTCATTTTGATGAGTGACATTGAGATACGGGCGCTGGCTTCTGGCCCTTGTCAAGGGACTTCCCTGTCTCATCTCAGAATGAGACTAAAAAGATTATTATGTGACACACACACACAAAGTACAAATGGAGTAAGAAAGAAAGGAAAAGGAGGCTCTGTCCCCTTTGGAGAAATCAAGAGTTCCATCACAACGTGAAAACAAAAAAGCTTCATCTTGAAATGTAAGGCTTTCATTATACGGAAGCTGAGTAATGAAATAAATTCATGTGCTCAACTAAGCTAGGCCAGTAGCTTCAGTTTGCTCAGGTTTACCAGATGTTCACCAGGATGGTGTCTAGGTGAAGGCAATGTAGTGTGGTAGTTAAAGCAAAGTTTTTGTAGTTAAGATCTGGATTTGCATCCTGGCCCCAACACTTAACAGAGTAACACTGCACATTATTTAACACTCTGTGACTCAGATTTTTCACAGAAAAAAAAATTGTTTATCCTTCAGAGGTTTATTTGGAGGTTTATGTATAATAAACTGTTAACAACTTAATCCAGTCCCTAATATGTATTGATTTGAATTGCTACAAGATGTCTGTTCTGCCAGTTTACGATCAGTAACACTGTAACATTATCAGTCCACAATTAATAGAAACAATAACATTCTTATTTCTATGCCGCTTCTTAGAAAAAAATATATATAATGAAAATGTTAAAGTATCTATGGTATGCAATTAATGCAGGCCTTTTTCTTTGGATGGTATTAGAGAAATTCCAGAACAAGCCTGCAATTAAATCATGGCAACATGAATTGTTTTACTATTTGAATTCATAAGAAAGTTATTATTAGGAGATTAACCTAAACACTGCAATTTGATCAGGCAAAGAAACGTGCAGGGAACAATCCAGAACTAAGAGAGTCTGTAACTTCATTCAGGTGCATTCATCACTGAGCACCTTCTGTATGTCAGGTGTTGCGGTATGACTGGTGAGCAAGATGGATATATTCCTGACACACACTGCCTAGAGGAGAAGAGGCAAATGTAATGACACAACGCAATATAGAGTGTGTATAATGAGGGCATTTATCCCAGAGAGTCTATGGAGGGTTTGCATATGCTCACCTGAATGCTCACCAGAATGCTCCCTGGGTGAGATGACACGTGAGATGACCTTTAAGAGTGAGCAGGACTTTGGCTAGTGAAGGTTGAGGAGAAGGCATTACAGAGCATGAAAGATGGACCAAAGGCAAACCTCAAACTTGTACAGACTGAACCAAGGAAAACTTGTGTTAACAAGATATAAGGCAAGACATTTATGCTACAGCAGCGTTTTATTGAAGACACAAGATTTTACTAGAAAATCTTGAATCTAATATCTTAAAGTCAATAATTTCTGAATAATCTAGGAATATGTTTTGTAAAACACAACCTATGATTTCAAAGAATATATATGAGAGTTAAATCTTATTCTTGACTTTTTTAAAATAATGCTATCATCTATTCAATGTTACTTTGCTTTGGGAAAATTGTCAACCTAATGGAAATAGGCTCTTTGATAGTAAATGAAAGATACTCCAGAACAACTGCGTAAGATTTTGTTTTAATTTTCTTCTTCACTGAAATCTCAAAACATAAAAGAAAAAAATGCAAATGCAATGTCTTTTATAAAAGCAATCTTTTAAAGGTACTATTAATTCTTATTTTCTTGTTACGTGTTTTTTGTCATCTTTCATCTTGTTGTATCATTAGTCTATCACCCTCCAATTCCAAAACTTCATATTAGCAAAACGCACAGACATAGTGAAAGAAGTGTTAGAAATGATCAAATGCCTTCCATTGCTATGCTTGTGACCTACCTAACTAGGGACTAGATGTGTGGCTTTTTGTTCAATAGGCTTTGACGTTGAACTCACTTTGTATATTCATTAAATACACAAAAGAACCTGAGCAAAGAAAAAAATGTTCAGTAGGGATGAACAGTTTATTTAGGAACAAAATGGAGAACAATATATACTTAATGTTTTATTGTCTCTTCTAATAGACTATATGCTCTTCTACAAGAGCAGGGACACGTCACCATAAAATCCTAAGTTTTCCACGCATGGCCTGGAAGGTGCTCTGTGAAATATGTGTTGAAAGAAATCAATGAAAGGCTAAAGTGTATAAAAATTATTTGTAGGTAAAAATATAAAGTCATATAAATATGCAAGAAAATCATATGAAAATTCCTACCTTGGACAACAACACTTTAACAACAATGAGGTATCATTGATAGCATTCTGCTATGAGACTATGGTAAAGGAATTTATGGGTATTTTGTTCCTGGGCCTGAGCAAAAGTCACTGTGGCCAAAGACAAAGTTAAATCAGCTTTGACGACAGAACCAAAATCGTGCAGGCAAAAATGAAGCTGATTTGATTCACTGGCTGCAGAGAGAGCAAAAAGCACAACAGGTGAGCAGAGCAGGCTGCTCCTACATTCTTTGTTTCATTGCATGAATTGAACATTCTGGCAATTTTATTCTGCTCATCACCTATAGGATATCAACATTGACCAGATACATTGTAAGAGAAAATCTTTGTGATCATTGTCTCAATACCTTAAGTCTCCCTCTGCAAAATAAATAAATAAATAAATAACAACTAAAGAAAATCATAATACTGTGTCAATAATAAATCTTTAAGAAGGTTGGGCCCAAATTTTAAGCCATATCATCATATTACCTTTCATTTTATGAAGTCTAAAGCATGCAATGACTTTTCATTTTCATATTTAGTAATTTCAAAATCTTTAATCATGTGAAAATTTTTGATACATCTTATTATATGTTAAAATTATTCTAGTTCCTTTGAAATATTAGTGGAGGTAGAGAGTAGAATGATGGTTACCAGAGAGGCAGGAAAGGGCAGTGGGGAGGGGTGGCTAAAGAGAGGATGGTTAATGGGTACAAAGACAGACCTAGATAGCAGGAAAAAGACCCAGTGTTTGGCAGCACAATGAACAACTGCAGTTAATAATTTATTGTATGTTTCAAAATAACTGAAAAGTGGAATTGGAATGTTCCTAACATAAAGAAATGATAAATTCTTGAGGTCATGGATGCCCTAATTACCCTGATTTGGTCATTACACATTGGATGCTTATATCAAAACTAAATAAATAATAAAAGGTTAGATCCCTGAGTCCAAAACTCAAGACGATGAGGAAATGAGTTAATACTGCCGACACAGACTCAAACTAGTAAATATGATTTTGCAGTCAGAGGGAATATATGCAAAAGAAGCCATTTCCTTCACTGTTAAAGAAAAAGTTTATTTCAATTAGTTTCAGGCTTTCCCAACAACTGGATTAGCTCAACTTGAGAAAAACTCGAGGTAGCAAATTCAGGTATCTTGAACCTTCTACGTGTTTAGTTAAGTAGCAATAGACAACATAGTCAGGGCTGATAGGGAAGCATTAAGGTCAACTTCAGAAGAGAATGAGTACATTCTTAAATTCACGAGTCTCCTTTACTTTTTCCCTTTCTTTTTTTTTTTTTTTTGTCTTATATATAATAGTTTTTCCAAGTGTTGTTCTAAAATATATAATTACTGTCATTCAAGAGTGACTAGAGAACGAACAATTTCTGGAGATAGAAGTAAACAGTCTTCTGAGAACTCACTGAAACACAAACCAGGATGGAAACCACAAAACAATTACACTGGGGGATAAGTGCAAGAGGTCTGAGGTTTGTTTATTCAACATGGTACCTCCAATCCATGGCGATTTCATCCCCCCTGTGATTAACTCTTGAACTTCTTATTCCTGACAAAGCAAGAAACTGAGCAAGACATGAGAGAAATTTTAGTACTTGCATCTACTGTTGGACTAGAGGCCTTTTCTTTATTAATAATTTCTAATAATGCATCTTATTGACATAGTATCTTATAGTTTACTAAGAGCCTTCACACACGTCCACACATTTTACACTTTCTACGAACCTTGAGGAAAATACATGCATACTATTGTCTGTGGGAAATTTGTTCCAAGACCTCCCACGGATACCAAAATCCGCAGATGCTCTCGCCCCACGGCATTCGGCACTGCAGAACCCAGGGTCACAAAAAGCTGGCCCTCCACATCCGTGGGTTCCACACTCCTGCGGATGCTGCATTCCATCTGCAGTGGCTTGAATCTGCGGATGTGGAAGCTGAGGATGCAGACAGCCAACTCTGTGTGTGTGTGTGTGTGTGTGTGTGTGCGCAAAACACTATAAATACTAAGTCCATTAAGAAGATGAAAAACCTGAAGCTTAAAGAGATCTGTCTGGGACCATTTAAAGGTACAAGACTTATAAATAACAGAACCAGAACTCTTAGTCTGAAGATTCTAAAATTCATCAGTTTTTCTATTATACCACAGTAAATGCATACATTTGTACACAGATGCCAAAAATATAGGTTGTTAAACCACTTATACCACTGTTCAATGTGATTCATAATTATTAATCTGGTGAAATAATAAATGTCAATCCCTTCAATAGAAAATGCTCTCAAACCCGAAACTGATTTTGTGAGTAACAATTTACTTCACTGTGATTAAATCCTACAGCATTTTGACGGATCAAGTCTGGCAACACTCACCTCTTTTTGACGGTACTTAATGGCCAATTTTAGTCTTGCGAGATCATTTCCACTTTGTTCTTCTATCAGACTATTGTCATCCCGGTAATTAAGAATGATTTCCAGTTCTCTGGAACTTCTCGTCTGATCCAGTAGGTCCTTGGCGAATTGTTTGCACTGTCGTGACAGCTCCTCATACTCTGACTTGAATTCATTTTCCACCTTGCTCAGTTCCTGAAGCTCCCAACTTAACTGAAAGGCTGTAAGGAAAGGGTCTTCGCTTGACAGCGCAATGAGAGAGGGACTGGCCAAGGCTTTGTAGATGTTGAGTCTGGAGCGTGAGTGACGGAGGCTGTCCACGTCCGAGCTGGACACGCATTCCACGCAGTTACAGCGGACCTCGTGGGGCCGCGGCACTGAGACTCCTTTCTGAACCAAAAGTTTTATTATCTCGTAATTATTTGTATGGGCTGCCAAAATGATTGGTGTAATGTCTGGCGTGAATTCAGAGAACTGCTTATCAAGGAGAATGGGAGGCACCTAGAAAAAAGAAGAAAGCAGAGGTGATGAATATTTATTCATTTATTTGAGCTGTGAATTTCAGAAAGCATACTATAAACAATGTGCAACAGGGTTCACAAATCTTTTCCAGGTTTTTTATTTTATTTTATTTTACAGGAGAGATATGGTAAAAAAAAAAAAAAAAAAAGGACAAGCCAAAATTAGGGGAAAAAATAACTTTCCAATGTAATGACATATTATTCTTTAATCTGAATTATGACATTTTATGAAATCTTAAAATAGGCTATGGAAACTCTTTACTTGATAAAAGCTTTTCTTGTTTTTAAATAAGCCCAATTTACTTTCTAACTGACAATCTTTGCTTTTCTTTCTCAGAGATGTTGACTCTAAATAATCAAGAAATACACTGAAATACAGTTAATGACTTGGTTTAAATCCAAGCTCTTTCTGTGCGGTAGAAGTCTTTTAATTTTTCAATCAAATTTTTTAATTTGTTTGTTTTTTATTGTGTTTTATTTCATGCTTTCCTATCATTCTGGCAGCAGAAATAAGTGAGCTAGCCTCGTACTTCTTCCTTTCATGTAACTCTTGCTGGTATATTTTCCAGATGATGAGAGGTGCTCCATTGCTAACATTATTGTTTTATTAAAAATAAACAAACATCGAATGAGGTCAGCAGTGTGAATTCCCACTGAATCAGATCAGCAGTGTGTTTATGCATGATTTCTTTTAGGTTATATTCTAGGAATGGTATGATGAAAATAATAATAGCCGCTATTTAGTCAGCATCTGCTGGGTGCATTAATCCTCACCATTTATTATTTGCATCTTACAGATGTGGTTTCTGAACGAGTAAGTGGAAGACCTGTGATTTGACCTGTGACTTTCTCATATTTTTAAAAATATATAATAAAGACAGGTCCACCTGTCTGACGCCCAAGCTTGTGTGAATTGCACTACACTATGTTGCTTTATCACTTGTGGTTTAATATTTATTTTTGCTGGCACAAAGTCACAGAGGCATCTTTGAAAGATAAATCCTACATAAGGACAAGCAGGAATGGCAGAAAAAATAATGACACATGTCACATTCAAATATGCTGCTGCAAAATTTCCACCCACAAATTTAATGCAGAAAAAATGATGACACATGTCACCTTAAAATATGCTGCCGGAAAAACATGAAAGAAACCACAAAAGGACGAACCAAAGGAAAATCATCATGTAGAGAAAAATGATATTTGTAATGAAACTTCAATTATACTACTTTTAAGAACAGGTATAGTTTTTATATATGAATTAAACAAGTTTTTAATTCATCTGGACAGTTAGAATATCCATTTATTTTATGAAAAACACTATAAAGATAAAAGAGATGAAATTATCTATTTAAAAGATTATTTAAGAGGTATGCAATCATTTCATAGAGAAGATGGTAATAAACACTTTTTAAAAGGTACTTATTAGGGCAAGAGAAACTAGACTGCCTGTTGAGATAGCACTTTACATTTAAGTGGAATCAATGCATACTTCATTGCTTCTTTCATTTTAAAGGCAGCATTCATTGAAAAATTAATTGTATATTTATTACAAAGAGGAAAATTCTGTTAATCAAAACTGAACAAGAGATAATCGTCAACTAACTATACTGTATTCCTCCCTTATCTGCAGGGGATATGTTCCAAGACCCCCATTAGATGCCTGGAACTGGAAATAGTAGCAAATCTGATTGTTGTCATTTGGAACACATTTGTTTGTCTTCCATCCACAAATTTAATGCTTTTTCCACCTTAACTAAGCACTTATCATGCACTGTCACCATAACTTTGGCAGTTTGATGTACGGTAGCAAAACTAGCATGAAATTTCTTTTATCGTCTGCACAATTTCACATATAGATTTGTTCTTACCTTAAATCTTAGCAACCTCAACTTATTTATTTTTTTGTCTTTCCTTACTGAGAACTTCCACCTTTTCCCTTAAAGGAAACACTTTACAGCTTCTTTTGGGCATATTCGAATTGCCAGCATCACTACTTTTGCACTTTGGGTCCATTGTGAAGTGAGATAAGGATTCCTTGAACACAAGCACTGGGATACCTTGACAGTCCATCTGATAACCCAGACGGCTGCTAAGTGACTAAGGGCTGGAAGCAGACACAGCATGGATCTGCGGGACAAAGTGAGTATTCATTCACGTTCCAGGAGGGTGGTGCAGCATGGAGAGAGATTTCTTCGTGTTACTTAGAACCGGCGCGATTTTAAACTCATTAATGGTTCATTTTTGGAATTTTCTATTTACTATTTTCAGACCATGGTTGACCATAGATAAAGTGAAATTGCAGATAAACAGGGACTGCTGTACTTTTTTTGGGGGGGGCGGGGAGCAGACACTTAGGGAAAACAAAACAATATAAATAATTTCCTATAATAAATGTATATTTGTGAGGCAGATGTAATTTGAAGGAGTTTTCTGGATTCAGTACAATTTCATATTAGATTTCTATACTTTTTTTAAGCTGTCAAGAATTTAAAATTTATTAACCGTAAAATATATTTTTCAGAGAATATTGCAGGAAATTACATTTAAAAAATAAATATAGTATGGCCGTACCAAAAAGTGCACTTTTTTCCCCCCAGAAAAATGCCTGTGTAAAAGTATTAGAGAGAGACATGGTTAAATAATTTATTAAACTATGTGAGAATGTACCAAGAATAAATATTCTGTTCATGAGTCTGAATACTCAATAAATCATTGTGTATTTTAAACTTTTTAAAATATATGAACATATCTAACTTTTATCTTTTATAAAGAACTTTATTTTTGAGAATAGTTTTTGAATGGAACTATACTATTGGTCCACTAATAGTAAGAACTTATTGGTCACCAAATATTTTTAAATTATATAATTTTTATTATTTTAGAGCTTCCTCTTATTCTAAAATGTGTTCTAAATTCAACAGCCAAACAGACCAAATTATATATGGTCTTTACATTTAACTGCCTAACACCCGGGGGGTCACAGATCACTTGACATTGGTAACTGGGGAACTGTTGGCCTTAGCTGTACTCCTTTTTTTTTGGAGACGGAGTCTCTCTGTCACCCAGGCTAGAGTGCCGTGGCATTGGCACAGCTCACTGTAACCTCAAACTCCTGGGCTCAAGCAATCCTCCTGCCTCAGTGTCCCCAATAACTGGGACTGTAGGCACACATTAATTTTTCATATTTTTTGTAGAGACTGGGTCTCGCTCTTGCTCAGGCTGGTCTCTAACCTCTGGCCTCAAGCGATCCTCCCACTTCGGCCCCCCAAGTGCTAGGATTACAGGTGCGAGCCACCGAGCCGGGCCAAAACATTAGTTTTTATCCAGGTCTAAAAAGGCAGGTTTTGGTCCTCTCCCATTCCATTAAAATAATAACAACAAAACAAAAGCACTGTAAGAAATTGCCTAGTGTTAAGTACTAACTATGTGTCTATACCAATTATTACACAGTGTTTGAAAATTTGGTTTTCTTATAATATCATCAGTTCCACATTTATTATCTTTCACTCTTCTGTATATAAAAGTTTTCCCTCTTCTCCTTTTTAGTAGTGACTACGTCTATGGACCTATGAATTCTTCCTTCATTTTATTTAATATATTATGATTCATTGCCATAATTATTCATTTTGTATTTATTATTGAATTATAGCAGGCATACAACAAAATGCACAAATGTTAATATACAGATTGATGGCTTTTTTAAAATGCGAACACACCTGTCTAACAAGACCTAGATAAAAATCTAGAAGAGTGCTTGTACCTCCGAAGCTTCCTTTTTCTTACTCTTCTCAGATGTAATCACAAATTTAATTGCTATCACCATAGATTACTTGCATGTACTTTTTAAACTTCATATAAATGGAATCACAGAGTATGTACTCTTTTATGTCTATCTAGATTTCTTTGTTTAATATTAGCTCTTTGAAATACATTCATAGTATTAGTAGTAATAATTTTTATTTCAATTCTGCATAATATTTTTATTTCTATTTTATTTCATTCTATCATTGATAACATTTGCATGGTTTCCAGTGTGAAGCTATTATAAATATGGCTTCTATGCACATTTTTGTATGTATATGTTGATCTTGTATCTAGAAATGGAATTTCTGGGTCACACAATATTTTTAAGTAGTTATACAAATGTTTATGCCCACCAGCAGTTATACATGGTGTTGTCAACTATTTATATATCTACTTATTTCATTCATAAATAAACTTATTTATTTTATTTATTATTTTATTTGTATTTATATAGTTATTTATTATTTATTATCAGGGATGAGTATTGAATTTTGTCTAAGGCCTTTTATGTTTCTATGGATATAATCATATAAGTGTTTTCCTTAGTCTTAAAAGTATGGCAAATTAGATTGATGAATTTCTGTATCCAAAGATTTTCTAGATAAAAAGGAAAAATTAAGACAAAAAACCTTAATGGATTTCTATTGAAACATTCTGACTTTCCTGAAATTAATCCCACTTGGTCAAATGTGTAATATTTTTACTGCAGCTAATATTTGTATTTAGGTTTCATGTGTCAGTGCTCCTAAGAAAGATTGATTTCTAATCTTCACTGTGCCATGTTTATCAGGTTTTGATATCAATATTAAGCTTCATTAAAAAAATGAATGCTCTCTTCCTGTGGAAGACAGTGAAGTGACATCAGGACCTGCTTCAAGAAGACTTGCTGCCCTGCTACAAAGAGCATAGACTACTAGCAGTCTCCACCCGGTAACCCTTTCAGGTTCTTCCTCGATTTGGGAGCATGGGACAATAAGTGGGGAGGAAGCAGGTGGACAAGGCCTCTCTATTTCCACCCAACACAAGATGTCACTTGCTAGTAGACAATTTTCCTCTAGAATTCCCCTTTACATTGCCAGGGACATTTGTCAGTTCTGCATCATGGTCTAAAGGCTTCCGCTTTTCAAACCTGCTTCCTTTGCTTTTACTTTCAAAGACGTTATTCAAAGATTAATACAAATGTAGGAAAATCTACATTTTATTCCTGTTCTGAAAATGAAGAACGAATGAGACAGACAGAGAGAGAGGCAGCGAGGCAGAGAGAGGTGCAATAAAAGGTTTTATGCTTAATCAGCTAATAGAATAGAAGCCTTAATAAAGCAAAATGAGGACACTAAGATTATTATAAAAGATATGAATATAAAATACAAACTATTCTGTAATAAATAAAGAGAGAAATGCAGGTCTTTAGGATCTTCAATTCTTTTCCTCCACTACTACAAATATGATTTTTCCAAAATATTAACTTCTCCGGGTATAATAGCTCCTTTTCTTAAAATGCTATTGTGGCTTATAATTACTTTGATGGATTCAATAATTTATTCATACATTTAATCAACAAATATTTATTGACTCTGTTGTCCGACATTGTATTAGACTTTGAGAATTAAGAAAAATAAAGATGAAGCAGTCCATGTCCTCAAGGAGATGACTGCTGTATTTGACAAAACACTGAAACACACATTTCTTATATCTCCCAAGCAAATGGAATCAAATGTTTATTCATTTACTACAAATTCAACACCATGGTAGGTACTGTGTGAAATACACAGAAAAATAAGACACAAGTGTTTGCCATATCACATCAGATGCTCACCAAGTTGTAATTGTTCTGAAAATTTGCCAAGTACTTAGTAAAATCTCAGGGTAGTTTTTCTGATTTGTATATCCTATAATGGAGTAGTAAAGTTAGAATAAAATATTAATGATAAAAATCCACCATGGACCATAAAATATAAGAATTATTTCCTAACTGTGGATTTTTTTTAGTATTAACAAGAATATAGTACTGTGCAACATTTTACTTTTTTTTTTAGCAAGTAGCAAATAATTGACACACTGGGAGCAGAAAACTGCAGATTCAAACTTCTCCTTTAAAAACGTTAGAACATCCATGCAGTCATTCTTTTTCTACCTGGCGAAGAGCCTGGTAGGTAGTCAGTGTTCCATTCAAGATAGATACATTGATTTTTTTCTGCATGCAGGCAGTTGCCATTTCCATGGGGTGAAGTCATGAAATCAGATTTCTGAGCTTTCCAAATAGAAACTGGATCAAGCTCGCTTAACAAAGGACCAGCCAGTCACAGAAGATGAAACAATGAAGGCTAAAGTAGACCCCTCAGGTTTTTGCTTTCAAGAACTAACCTTTCTCAAGAAAGACCAAACTACCATTCCTGCCTTCCTTACCCTTTCACACCCTATTTTTTCTTTGCTAACTTCCCCTGGCTTTCCTTTCAAATAGTCCTCATGCTACAACCTTTCACTTTTAGGCAAATGGTCTTTGGGGTATGTAGAGACATAAATTTCCCAGTCTGTTTCTCTAGATGGCTGATACATTTAGCTCATTACAAGTATTAAGTACCAGGCTCACAGATTTTCAGCTACTCGAACAAAAAAGAAAATACTTCACTAAATCTTATAACATAATAAATCAAGATACATTGAATGCCTTTCATTTAATCAACAAATAATTATTAAACATGAGCAATGTGCAAGGCAAGAAACTAGATGCTAAAAATGTGGGTTGCCCTCTAAGAGCATAACAGAAAATTCTCTCTCCCCCACTCCACACACACAGAGTACAATAATACTATACAAATGATTTTAACATAAGAACTCAGTAAATGGGCCAGGCGAGGTGGCTCATGCCTGTAATCCTAGCACTTTGGGAGAATCACTTGAGGCCAAGAGTTAGAGACCAGCCTGAGAGCAACACAGCAAGACTCTGTCTCTACAAAAAATAAAAATAAAAAAATTAGGCACAGTAGCATGCACCTGTAGTCCTAGCTACTTGGGAGGCTGAGGCAGGAGGATCTCTTGAGCCCAGGAATTTGAGGTTATAGTGAGTTTTGATGATGCCACTGCACTCTAGCCTGGACAACAGAGCGAGACCCTGTCTCAAACAAACAAACAAATAAACACAGCTCAGTAAAGTCCTAAGAGGAATATGAATTTTTAAAAAACCTGACAATTTAGAGGTTATATTTTACCAAATAGAAATTGAAAGGGATCTGAGGAGATGTTTATACTTAAGCTGGTTGGAACTAGCAATGTAGAAAAGTTACAGAAAAATGACAGTATGAAAGGAGAAAACATGAGAGATGTATTCATAAGAAATTCTTTAAGGAATAGTATGAGTCAAACAGATAAAAAAAATTGTAAAATGACTCAATATAGATTAGAAATAGTATTGAACAGAATCATTTTATAGAGATTGATGGCATTATGGAAAAATTTAACCAGGAAAGTAATGGGGTAATTTTTAAGCATTAACATCATTCTAGCATATTTTGCTGACAGAGAGAAAGAGAAAATGAGCACACAGAAGCATGGGGTAGAATTAATTCAAAGCAAAGATATCAGAGAAGTCTAGTCTAGATGCCCTAGGATTCCTGTGAGTTCAGATTTCAGTTTCCCTAATGCTCACGTATATAGGAGGGAAAGATGGACATAAATGCAACTCAAAAGTCCAAGACGTTCCATTGCAGGAGCTTCCAATGGCGCATTTGCAAGTTCTAACACTGGAAAGCGGCTTTCAGAGAAGCCTTAAATCCAATTAGGGCCCGTAACAGCCCTTCCCTTTCTCTTCTTTCAGTTGGCTATAAATGTTACTGAAGGGGCACTTCTTTCCGACGTCCTAGAGAAGGCTAGACTGCCACCTCAAACTGTCTCCTGCCAGGAAGAATGGGCCACACTGAGGCTGTGGACGGGGCAGCAAAAAGCTCTGACTCAGCGACTCCTGTGTGCTCAGCGACTGCAGCTGAGACATTTGTCAATTGATCATCAACTTTACTACCTAATCGATACTTGGAAATTTAAGGGAATCTAAAACATAAGGCATTTGATCTCAGAAACATGTAGGAAACCCCGAAAATGGGCTTGCGCCTTGTTTCATGCTTGGCTTTCCAAGCAGTCTGTCTTCTGTCTCAATCCCTCTCCTTTGCTTCATTCGGTATCTTCAGTAGGCAACTCTCCCTCTTTTGTGGTTCCATTGTTACAAGTGAAGAGCATATTTTTCTAACACATAAAATAAATAGGTCATGGTAGGTGCTCAATAACTATTATCTTTTTTCTTTTTATTAAGATATTTTCTTGTTATCAAATTTTTAAAATTTTCCATTTGGCACATTTAGGGACAGATGTGACTATCGTGAGCACAACCCTGCAGATGAAAACCACATGGTGCTTTCTTTACTTATTTTACCCAAAGTAGAATCCATAGACATCAAGGCATTACACCCAGAAAACATACCCACGTTGCTAATAAGCAACACCACCCCCCCCAACCAACTATTTTTGAAAACAAATTTCAAGTTATTGAAGTACATATTTCACCACAACTAAGTAGAAGAGGCAAGTAAAAGAGAATCCTGAAACCACACAAATGCCCTTGTTTCTTATATGGCATAACTTTACGGTTTCTCTAGCTTTTATGCTGTTCAAACTTTATGAATATTTGCGTAACATCTTTTTATCAATCCTACCATAAATTAGTTACATTAGAAGCATAGTTATTTTAATATCATGTAGCATTAAAAATTATTGACATAATAATAGGTTATAATCTGATTGCTGTCCTCAGAGTTTATCTAAATATTTCACCTTGAAGTGACTCTGCACCAATCTGAGGCACACATTTTAAAATCTAGGGTGTGATATTTTACCCAAATATAGAAATATCTCTGTCACTAAATTATACATTTTGAACTATTAATACTGAAGTATCAAATTTTTGGAGTGAAATTCATCCTGAAGTGACGTTAATCCAATATAAGTATATTTATTCCTTTAAATTTGGTATTTATAAAATAGGTTATATTAATTTGAGTAAAAAAGAAAAATTGCTGGGTGGCTGTGGTAGCTAGCTTGAGACTAACCTGGAAGATACAGTAAGACAACTTCTCTACAAAAAGTTTAGCCAGGTATGGGGACTCAAAAAATGTAGTCCTTGCTACTCAGGAGGCTGAGGCAGAAGGGTCACTTGAATTAGAAATACCAGCAAAGAGAGATAGTATTGATTTGAAAAGGAATATAGGGTGCATAGTAAATACAATTCTATGACACCTCGGTGGCAGGTTTATTTTAGAAATATGACACACATTTGAACAAAATGAACAAGGGTCTGGCAAAAAACATTTCAACTAATTGATGCTGTACATGTAAATATACCTGGAGTCTGATGATAATAACATAAGCAATAGCTAATGTGTATGAAATGCTTACCATGAGCCATGCCCTATGTGAGGAGCTTGTTAGGCCTTATCTTAGTTAATCCTCAAAATCATTTTTGGAGTCATTATTATTATCCTTTTTATACAAATGAGGATGGTAGGTGTTAGAGAGGTCAAATAACTTGCCCATGGTCACATAGAAATCCATGCAGCTTGTCCCCAGAACCTAAATTCTTCATCAGTAGACTGTACGTCTTCCAGGTAAGGCAGCTGTGACAAACTAGGACCAGCTCTGGTACCAAGAACAAGGAGATGTACTAAACCCCGCCTCAGCCATGTCTAGCTGTGTGAAATTGACAAAGTCAGTTAACTTCTCTGCATTTCCATTCTCCCATGTTCAAATGTGGGAGTTTATAAAAGATATTTCTCACGATGGAATAAGAACTGAAGAAACATATATCGAAGACTTCTCAAAGTTAATTCCCACAGGGTTCTGGTGACGATTAAATGTGAAAATGTCTTATAATCTATAAATCACGAAGTAACATGGAGGTACTAGTGTTAGGTGACAATCCTAGGATTGTTAAGAGAAAGACCAGAAAACTGTCTTGTTCAGTTTTCCCAGATTCATTTGTTTCTCCTCACATAAACACAGCCCTAATTATAGTGCTTGATTTATCTGAAAGGCAGAACAATAATTTCCTGGCGGGCCGATTTCGTAAGTGTAGATGTCAAAGTTTAGAATGCGTGCTTTTTGTTACTGAAAATTTAAGCTGTGTATCTCCTGAAATGGCATTTGCTTCTTTATTGTGTATTGCTATAGATATATCATAAATCATAACTATTAAATATTATTTGTATCTTGGGTAAACAACTAGATAAATATATTTCAACTCCTACAGATACACCAAACAAAGTGCAACTTTAAATTACCGCCAGCTCAGACTAGGTTGAATCACTAAAGTAATTTGAGGGTTCTTATCAGTAACTCTCAGATTCTTTAGTTCACAGACTTCACTTTTCTTTTAATTTTAAAACTATACATAATTATATCAACTTACATTCATTAATATAAATCTGCATTAATTCATCTGCAACATACTTTAAAAAAACCTAAGGAAGAAAAATATAAAATGGAAAAAACAAAGATTAACTTTGGTGTGATTTTTAACCTCTGAAAGATTTGTTTTATTTCAAACTAAACTATCTCCATAATAATTTAATATTGTGTTCCTTTGTGTATTTAAAACAAAAACATAAAATTTTATGTCTTCGTTTTTTCTATTTTATATTTTTCTTCCTTAGGTTTGTTTAAAGTATGCTGCAGATGAATTAATGCAGATTTATGTTAATGAATGTAAGTTGATACAATTATGTCAAGTCCTATGATTTGAGGTTCCAATGAAGGTTCCATGGAGTAAAATATATCTTAGCACATCTTAAATTTAAACAAATATTATCAAGCTTGCCTGTAATTTTCAAATGATCTGAGACTCCTAGAATTGTGGGAAACAAAGCACAAGAGAATCCTCTAAATCGGATGTAGCAAGAGGTAGGACAAAATGACATGGATAATCCTCATATCTTAACCCACTTTGATAGAAGAACACTCAAAATATAGAGAAGGTGGAAGTATAGAAAATGAGGCATCAGCAATCTAATATAGCAAGTTACTATTGCATACTGTAACTAATACTTAAACTTCTTAAATCTGTGCTAAATGTGGAAAATTCAATCAGAGCTTTTCTTGGTCACAGCAACTGTTAAACAGAGAAGATATAAAAAACTTCATAGGTACCCTTTTGGGCAGTAAGATATGCAGCAGAATTATATTGATGATGGATCCCGATGGTAAAACATGCTGGTCCAAAATGCTAGGAGGAGAACTAGAATGGTCCATGAATGAGAAGCGGCAAAGTTAGCAGAGACACACGTGTAGGGGAGGAAGTCTGATTGCCTGGCTATTGTGATTGGCTGCAGGCGGACATGTGGTTGGACTTGAGGCGATAAAGCTGAGGAGCCGGGTGGTCCTGGCTCATCCACTAACTGGCTGCATGGCCTTGAGCACAGAATTCACCAGCTTCACTTCTGCCTGTCTAGTCACAGGGTCAAGTGGCCTGAATAGGGCGGAAGTGCTTATTCAGTGTTAGAGTGACTTATAAGTGTAAGGAGGAGAAAGTAAACTTCACTCTTAGGATAGTAAAAATGAGGATATGGAAAACTGTTGCAAGTGTGGTTTTTATTTTTTATTAATAATGGGAAATTAAATGTAAGAAGTATTAAATAACATTTTAGATTTAATTTATGAATACTAAAAGAACTGGCCTGTTGACTGAGTGTAAGATTCCAAAATCTTATGTTCCTTTCATTGATTACAACAATAGTAGTTAAATATTGTCAAAGAAACAACTTTATTTTTATGCCTAACCTGCCAGTATATTTAATAATTTCCTTCTCATCTATTGCCTTTTGTTGTGGTGGTGTGCCCAAGCCTTATGGTCCTTGAGACAGCATTGATGTTTTCCTATTATTGAATACAAAAGTTATATAGCCTATTGCCTAAAAATGTTTAAAATGTCAAAAATAAAAAAGGAGAAAATAAAATTCACCCTAAAATCCACTGCCTACATATATATATATTTTCAGCATATGTATATAAACATATATCTGTATTTTACAGATAGCTTTTGGAAGTGTGTTTTATATGTTATTAAACACATACAGACTTGTATGGAAATACTGCAATCTCTGCGAAGACAACCACATCCTGTACGTGGGACTTTGAGTCTTCAATGTGTGGAAGGCACCTCAGAACACTCCACTCCGCTTACAGCATCATGATGAAGTAGAGGCCAAATTGCAAAGAAAATATATTCCCAGAAAATTTCTTAACAAACGTGTTAATGTTGTTTTCATTCTGAAATTATCTAAGTCAGAGTTGTTACCTTAACTAAAGCCTGTATGATCTTTAATGTTTGACTTTATCTTGCCAGATTGTCCTTTGTCTGATTTTATTTTCATGAATGATGATGAGGTTTTTAAATCTGCCACATTCATCCGTCTACCTATCCATCCCAGAAACCATCATTTACTACCTAGGATGTACATCAAATTATGCAGCCAGTGGAAGAAAACAGAAAAGACTAAGATTCAGTGTGTATGTAATTTACACCTAATGAATAGACTGGTATTCATAAGTTTATGAAGAATTGAGCCTACAAAGACCATCATGGTACAATGAACTGAAAAATGGTTTTATTCTAAAAGACCCAAATGCAACATCAACATAATAATACAAATTTTTCACTGATATATCAGTATTCATTAGAGCAAACACATTAAAGTAAAAAAAAGCTACATTAAGAAGAATTAACAACTTAAAGTAAATGAGGATGACAATATGATCTATCGATATCACATGATGTGCTGACTGGTAAGCATCTCAGGAAGAGTGAGACCACAAAAAAAAATAAGTCTTCAGGGTTAAAAATATGGTTGTAAAACTAAGGAGTGCTAGCAAAATAAGTTGTTTTTTAAAACTTCTCTCTTGAGATTGCACAAAAATAACTGAAATAACACTTGAAAAAATTCTGGGAATTGAGAGTGTGAAGCTAATGAAAAAAGACACATGGTGAGCCATGTCACCGTGCACTGGCTTTCTAGGCAAGAGGAAACTGATACCTGGGCACCCTTACTCCTCCTGATAGAATGAAGGCTTTATTTTGTCCACATCTAAAGAATGTATGGCAGGAATTTTTGCCTTGATGTTGAGAAATGCATATGTGAAGGGAAAGAAGAGGTTTTTTTTTTTTTTATTTCCTCCTCCATCAAACTCAGTATTTAGAGTCAAGAATGAAATATGTTAGCAATTTATGAGTTCTGTAGCAACCAGTTAGGAGATTTCTTAACCTCTATTTTAATGTGCAATGTGAATGTGTGTGTGTGTGTGCGTGTGTGTGTGAGGCTAGCTTGTAGGGCAACATTTTACTTGAAAAAAACACCAGGGTTTAATTCCTCATCTCCCATATCCCACATAAATACACTGAAGGAGCTAAATCCTAGGGAAAATCAAAGACTCGCGTTAGAGCACCAGCACACTGAAAAATTACCTTTGCCTGCTTTTTACTTTTTGGATCAGATTTGCAATAAAAATGGAGTATTTTAGCATCATATTAATTCTAGAATATCATTTCTGTCATTTTGCTGGGCAATTAAGCAAAAAAGAAACTTAAATAGCAATCATGGTGGTTCATAAATTTGTGTTTGCTCATTTTTTTTGTGTTTTTAATATCAATTAGGTGAACTACAAAATATGCACGTATACCACTTAATAAAATCAAGGGAAATGGACCAATTTCATGGAAACTTGTGATGTAAAATGATTTAACTAAATCTCCATTAATATTGCAGTGACAAAACTCTAATCTACTGAAAAGTAAAGAAAAAATATTTAAAACCTGATTATTACATTTAAGTTCATGCCAGATGTTTGAAACCAATATATGTATCCTTAAAAGCCTCAAATATTCACCAGGTGGCAGTCTTTTCCTTAAGTGTGGTGAAAACAAACGCTCTGCTTTACCTCATCTATTGAAAGAGACAGTATGACTTAGGTGAACAGAGAACCTGCATTTATACTGACAATGCTGAATTTCAATGCTCTGTCTCTTCTAAGAACAAACTCTTTAAAATATCACTAAGGAAATCTGTATATGCTTCTATGGGGTGATTTCTGTTCGTTTTTCTTTATCATGATTTTTCCTTCTCTTTCTCTTTATTCAGAGAAAAAAAAACACATTTTGATATCAAAATGCTTTTTAATTCTCTGTTTCCAGGTTAGATATTGACACTTCGCTTTTTGGTGAGAGAATCAAGCAGACTAGGTTGGGATTACATAGTGCAGGAAAAGGAAAATTCATCTAAAGCAAGTGCTTCTAGAATACATGATTCAATGAACACTGTCTCCATGTCTGGCATTAAATTTAGGCTGAAAAGCACCAAACGGAATATATTTGATGTGTACTTTCCTACGGCTAGTAATTTAAGGTCAGGCCAGAAGAATCAAAAGCTCCTTAGCTGATAAAGGATTAATGGTATGCAAGAAAATATAAATTGGCAATATTTAACATATTTTAATTTATCAAACACAAATTTTTAAAGTTTAAGTATTTTACTGATAGAGTGAATAGTTCTATGTGTGCATAACAAAACTATTTCATATTAATTCCATGCAGGGTAAGGAGTATACCACATTATTCTGCAAAAAAAAAAAAAAAAAATAGCTATAATACGCCACTATATCATACTTTCCCTCAAACCACTGTGTAGTTTTTCTTTATATATTTTTGCCAGAAACACAGTGATACTGGTCTCTACCTTCTTTTATTGATGTTGTTTTTTATATCTGCCTTCTTTCTAAATTACACAGACACACACACACAGGTACACAGCTTCCTAATATAAGTAATGAAAAATCAAACTACTTTTCTTAAAAGTATAGATGATTCTTATATTCAACATTTATTGAACACATGGCATATAAACTCGGTTAAGGATATGTAGAAGAAGGAAAGAAAGCCAACATTCATTGAAGAGCTGAGTGTTCCTTTTACAGGTAGCTGGATGGTAAAGTTGAAATTTCTACAGGTCCCAGTTACTGTTTAGCTGAGAGATTCCAGAGTTCACAACTCTTGGACTCCTCATTTAGAGGTTTCTCATACACTTCAAGAATATAAAGGATTGAGACAATGAGATAGGGGTTCATTTTGTGAAGTGGATTTTTTTGTAGACAACTGAAATTGGACCAGGAGCCACCTGTGTTCCCAAGAGGACGTCAGAGATCACTGTTTTCCCACACACCTCAAATCAAGCATGAGTGTTTTATTAGGAAGCTCCAGAAGTAGCTGGTAAGTCCATGCTCGACGAACGACTATGCTCTTTTCCCCAAATGCTCTCCCTTCTCTCTACTTCCCAAATCACTCACACACGCACACACACACAAAACAGAAACATACAGAGTTAGTATATTGAGGGAAAAGAGAAAACTTTGAATGCAACTACTATGTCTATTACCCAAGAGTGAAGGGAAAATATGTCCAAACAGGGCCTAGAAGGACAACTCCAATAAATAAATTTTAAAGAGAGGATAGGAAGAAAAAAATGCATGATTGAAGTTTAACTATAAATCAAGTCTATGTTAGCACAGATGTATATATCACATGTGTGTGCATATACGTGTGTGTATGCATGTGTGTATATAGACATATTCACCATTTGGGATTGTGAAGCTCACAAAGTGAAGAAAAGTGAAACATTTCCAACATAATATTCCAAGAGGTATGAGGAGGCAGACAGGATATGATGGTAGTAAAGAAGAGGGGGGTCAACTCCCTCAGTGTTTCATAATTTGTATCATTGCCTACCAGGTTTGATAGTTTATATATCAAGAACAGGGTTTGCTTTGTCTGACACATAACTGCCTCCAGCAGGGGTGGTGGGGTCTGTCTCTGCAGAGTCTCAGCCACCAGGTTTCAGTGCAGAAAGGAGCCCCTCCCAGAGTCCCTCCACCTGCTGAGTCAGGCCCCCCAACAGAGTAATACTGAAATGTTAGTTGCCTGACATTACATCTCCTACACTCTTGTGAATGTGCTATTCTCACCTCCCTCTTTCCAGCAATTTCTCAATGTGCCAGCAGTGACTCTCTTATTACTGCCAGTCTCTTCCTACAACAATCTAAGAGGAATTGAGGAAATCACATAACCAGTTTTGTTAAATCAGTCATTTAATGCATTTAAGATTTGGTCAGGAGCCTCCGCCTGAAGGAATTTCAGGACACTTCTCCTGCATCATAATCAGGCAGAGACTTTTCTATGCTGCTTAAGGAACAAGTTTTATTTTGTAGGCATGTTCTGTGCTGGACATGCAATGGCTAAAGTAACCAGGGAATTTGGCAAAGGAAGAATAAAGACCTGGAAAACAGAGAAACCTATGCTCAAATCTCACATGGGCAAGAACCAATCTCTCTGAGCCTCAATCTCCTTATCTATAACAGTTCAGTATAAGCGGAAGGAATCAAATAAATGTGAAAATATATACCAAACAGTCAATCAAAAGTTTTCTGTATTCCCTACTCATGTGCATGCATTTATTTCTCACTTCTTTAACCCCTGTTATTTAGCAGTGACTATTTAAACAAGTGCTCAACAAAGACAAAGATAGTATGGCCACTATACTAGGGTCAACAAGAATGAACTCTGCAACTCATCAGTAGTGTCTCATTGATGCTGGGGCGGAGGGAATGACACTTAAAGTGCTTAGTTACTGATGGTGCTTTGGGCAAGTTATCCTCTCTTTTTAAAATGGTAATAATGAAAGAACTTATGGCAAAAATGTTTATGAAGCTTAAATGAGGTAACAATTTACAATGGTCTTAAAAATGCTTGATATATTGTAATGCTCTATTATTATTAAATATTTTTATTATTATCTCTTGACCTAAGATGACTATGGTAAAATAGTAAAATGTATTTACAACTCATCTCAACTCACTTGCTTTTTAAAACCGTTTATGGCTGGGCGCGGTGGCTCACGCCTGTAATCCTAGCACTCTGGGAGGCCGAGGCGGGTGGATAGCTCAAGGTCAGGAGTTCGAGACCAGCCTGAGCAAGAGCGAGACCCCGTCTCTACTAAAAATAGAAAGAAATTATATGGACAACTAAAATATATATAGAAAAAATTAGCCGGGCATGGTGGTGCGTGCCTGTAGTCCCAGCTACTCGGGAGGCTGAGGCAGTAGGATCGCTTGAGCCCAGGAGTTTGAGGTTGCTGTGAGCTAGGCTGACGCCATGGCACTCACTCTAGCCCAGGCAACAAAGTGAGACTCTGTCTCAAAATAAAATAAAATAAAATAAAAAAATTAAAAAGAAACTGTTTATTATATTTTAAGGAAAAATATTCAATACACTGCTAATTGAAAATTCTCTGATATTTTGGAGAGTGGAAAATAGAATATAAAGTCTAAATAAATGCATAGTTATTTCTAATTTATACTTTACTCATAATATTGCATCAAAAATTCACATTTATGTATGATAGTACTAATGATGCTTAATGATTAAGCTTAGATCTCCAAGTGAGACAAATCTATATAGTTTCCCTCAGAGATTCCAGAAACCAAGAAGGGATGTTATTATTAGGATACACACCAGAGTGGGTTAAGTATTGGGCAAAATTAGACCCACTCCAATTACCCATCATCGCCTTATTTAAGGGAAGAGAGGGTATGCATTCAGTTGATAAACTTGCAACTATTCATTTCTCTCACCCTCCAAAACCACTCACTCTTCATGGGTGGGTTTTAGCAATCTCTCAGATGGCTGTATTCTGTAAGTCAGCTCTTACAGACCTCAAAGCTCATGGTTTGGAATTATTGTCAAGTATTTCTAATAGATGATCCAAACACCAGTGACTTAGAACATTGACATATCTAGAAATTAACTGATCCAAAAAATGAGTGCTAAAACATAAATTGTGATAATGAAAATAAAAGCACTCTTTTTATTTTATTTTATTTTTTGCATTTTATTTACTTATTTTACTGATGCATAATAGGTGTACATAGTTTCAGGGTATATGTGATAACTTACTACATTAATATACTTTGTAAAGATCAAATCAGTATACTTGGGATATCTATCACCTTAAATATTTTTTCTCTGTGCTAGAAACATTCAAATTATTCTCTCCTAGGTATTTTGAAATGTAAGAATGTGCATTTGAAAATTAAATGTTAATTATTTTTTACATGCTTGAAGAACTGGTTCTTGAAAAGAATGTTTAAAATTCTATATTACCTAAATCCTCATTTGCTTGTGTTTCTGATATTAAAGCCATAAAACTCTACTCATTTTGCTTCTAATCAGAGAATAAATGAATATAGCTGAATGAAAGAAAGGGCATGTTAAAAACAGTTACAAAGTATTCTCATCATAATATGTATTTTCATAATTCCCAATTACATTAATGCTTTATGTATTCAATTAATTACAATTGTTAAATGACTTACTATTATTCCTAAATGATTAATATTTAGAGTATCATGATTAAAGAAGAAATTCATTTAATATATTGCCTACTGAAACATGATGTTATTATTTTTAGATTCAATCACAATGTTTATAATGGATTAGAGGGATTTAATAACAATGACCCCACAAAAGCTTTTTTCCCAAAGCCCACATTTGAAATATTCATTTCATTCTTTCATATTTTAACATAAATTCACTCCTCATGTTAGCAGGAACACTTCACGGGGTATTTGCTTTGAGGAATATTCAGCCTTTTCAAATGTGCATATGCATTTATAATCAAGTTTAATATAATAAATATAAAGTGCTTTGGGGATAAGAATTTAATAACTTTAAAATGGCGTCAAAGTGAAGAGACCTATTAATACATTTAGAGTGCTTATCTCGTGCTAGACATAACCACCTGTGTGCAGGAGCTGCGATCCCTTCTTATTTATTAGAAAATCAAGGCTCAAATGACTACATAATTGGGAGATCATAAGACATGATTTATATCCAAATCTTTCTCTCTCTAAACTCTTTTCATTATATCTTACTCCATCCATCCACCTATATGACTCAGTTTCTCTGCCTAAAAACAAACAAGAGCCCTGTCTTGTATTTTCACATTGTGGAAAAGAAATCCTTAAATACATGGAGGTATGTTTTATTGCTTGATGCTATTTTCTTTGTTTTGTTTTATCTAATTTTTCAGGAAGGGCTAAAATCCCTTTACTCTTGTGTGCTACAAACATAGTTAATGTTTTTTCTGCTTTCACAGTAAGTGTGTTTTATGCTGAGAGGAAAGAGCAAGAAAACATGTTTCACAGGGATTATTATCTATGATTTGCTGGTCTTCAGGGCAAAAGAAAAAAAACATGTTGACATGACTAAGGAGGTTAAATGGTGTATGATTTTATGAGTTAGAATAACCAGATAGCCTAAACCACTTTATCATATTAATAGCGTAACATAGTTCATCTTTTAAAAATTCTGTCTTTTAGGACAGAATTATTCAGATCTCTCGTGGCTGCCATTTGCCAGCTGACTAAACACAGACTTTGCTCTATCTTGTAACAGCTTTTAAACTCCCTGCTGTGGAATAATAAGACTCAATTTATTTTTTAGACTTTCAAAGTACGTGCTTATATTGACTACATTATAAAGATCAAATTGGAGGCTAATTTTCAGCTTTTTCATGTTAATGGCACATTAAGAGAATATTGTAAACAACTTTTCTATTGATAACTTACATTGGAAGATAAAGAAATATAATTGATGACTTAGCTATGTCTCTTAGTATCTTAGGAGGAGAAATGAGCATCTTTAATGTTTTACTATAACTTTCTCTTTTTCCCTTGCTCTCTCTAGCTCTTGCTGTCTCTGAATTTTGATGGCACCCAAGTTAAGGTTACACATATTGAGGCTCACATACTGTCAATATTCAGGATTTGACCTAAAACAGGATGTAATAAAGACAAACAGAAAGGAATAACCTCAAATGGGTTAACCACTAAGAAAAGTTAAAATGTTTTCACCCCACAGAGGGTGGCTCTAAGGATTAGAGCTTATAGACTATCTTGGTATACAGTATCATTTAATAATCACCATTTAAATTCATGAGACTGTAGACTTGTTCCAAAGCCTAATGTGGAAAATCCAATGAATGTAGGAATCAAAAATGGAACTTTTGCCATATCTGAATCTTGAAGCAGAAAATACATGGATTCAATCTGAAAAATCTAGATTTGTTTAAAGAACACAGTTCTATGCCCAGTACCCAGGGATATATTTATTAGCATCCATATCAACTGAAAAATATTCTATATTGTTAGCAGTATATATTTTTGGTTAGATATATATTTGCATTAATATGCTAAGACTAATCTCCTATTTCAGACTGCTTGATTTTCTGATCACATAACTGGCAATGTTTCCAAAGCCACAAATTGTATTAACAGATCTGTTGAGACTATAAAAAAGATCTCCTACATGCACTGAGATGGAAACAAAAATGTAAACTGAATTAAATTCTCTTTTGCTCTCCCTGAACTGGGTTTCTGTTTCCAATGATTGCATTTTTCAAATGAAAAAAGAAGTCTTGCACTCTAGAGGGTAAATTGCCGATGCTTAACTTAATCTTTTCAGCATATTTTGTGTTATTAGTATATTTGCTTGTCAATAAGAAGACAGAGATAATGGCATAATGCAATAATAATGCCAGTATTTTATGCTGTTATTATCTGTTCCCTAATAACAACACTTCTGCAGAATTTGAACATCACCGGACTTGAAGAAGCAGATAAGATTAAGACTACAATCCTGATTAACAACTGAGATTCAGAGACTTGTCCAATTAGCAAGTGGTGAACAGCACTAGAAGCCAGCATTTCTATCCCTTCATTCTGTGCTCTTCCGCAGCATTTCACAGCTTTTTTTTAATCATTTAACGTTTTTTTTAATTTCAAAGAATTATGGGGGTATGTATGTTTTCAGTTACATGGATCACTTTTGTAATGTTTGAGTTAGAGTTAAAAGTGTGCCTCTCCCCCAGAGAGTGTTCACTGAGTAAAACTCAATGGCAATCAAGCAAGAGGGAGGCATGAGCAGGGTATAGGTGAAAACCTGTCTAACGAGTACAATGAACACAGCTTCTAATGACTTTGTTATTCCTTAGTGTGATGCTATGGCAAGGAGTGTGTAGGGCCACAATTAATATGTATTGAGAAACAAAATTATAAATGGCATTATATTAATAATATTCAGGATGAGACATAGTCTGAATATGTAGATCTAGAGACACATTTAAATTTGTTTAATTCATATCCTAATTAGGATAATGAATTAATGATTTAAAAGACTCCAATTTGAATCGGCGCCGTGGCTACAGCCAGATCAGCACCGTGGTTATCTTCAGGGACTCTTCAGTTCCAGCACTGCTATTGCCTGGCTTTGTGGTCTGGCACGTGGCACTGAAGCCTTTTTCTGCCTTCATTTCCCCTTCTGCAAAGCGGGGAATAACAACAGCACCTTCCTTCATAGGGTAATGTAAATGTTAATGAGATAATGGGAGTAAAATGACCACAGTTACTAGCATAGTGACAGACTCAATGAATGTTATTATTATTACTGTTCTCATTTTTTGTCATGTTATTATCATCCAGGCCACATCAAGGTTGGTTGCCAGCTATTAATTCATAGATCCTTTCAGTCTGGCCCACCCCAGACAACAAAGGGTCCCCTTTTCTTTCCTTCCTTTGTAAAATGAGATGATTGATTTGATGATCTCTCCCAATTATAAAATTCTGGATTCCTTTTAGTAGAATTTTAAAACCAAAGTGTCTTCAACTAAATACTCTAGGATCTTAACTGTAGAACTAATAAATAATATCTAGCAAAGTCTTTTTTCCAAAGGGGGTGACCAACAATAAAGACATTATTGAAATTGGGAAACTCATATATTAAATACCACTTACTAATATTTAAGGGAATTAATTGAAATTTCCTGAAAACTAGGTTAACATAGTGTAGTTCAACACATCTAACATAAAATGTACAGCTGTAGGTCTTCTATACCTTTCAACGTCCCCTAAGTCAGTGGTTCTCAAAGTGTTGTCTTTGGACCGGCAGTAGGAGCACTTGTGTACATCTTAGAACTACAAATTCCAGGGCCTTGATTCTGCCGGTGGGATCCAGCAATTTGTGTTTTAACAAGTTCTCCAGTTATGATGCTAAAGATTGACAACTACTGATCTAAGCCAAAAAAATGGGTAAGCAAGTTCTGCTTCTGGTAAACATTTACTGAAGCAGCTACACCTAAAATTCAATCTGGCCTTAGAAGACATCTAAGACAAAGGTCTGCTAGAGATAATTAAAAGTCAAGCAACCAATCAATGGACTGAAAAAGAGGCTAAGAAGTCATTCCAGTTATTCGTTCTAGAGAAATAAGGTACTAAGAAGGTTAAAGAAAAGTTCAGGGCCAAGTGCGGTGGCTCATGCCTGTAATCCTAGCACTCTGGGAGGCTGAGACGGGTGGATCGCTCGAGGTCAGGAGTTCGAAACCAGCCTGAGCAAGAGCGAGACCCCATCTCTACTAAAAATAGAAAGAAATTATCCGGCCAATTAAAACATATATAGAAAAAATTAGCCGGGCATGGTGGTGCATGCCTGTAGTCCCAACTACTCGGGAGGCTGAGGCAGTAGGATCGCTTAAGCCCAGGAGTTTGAGGTTGCTGTGAGCTAGGCTGACGCCACGGCACTCACTCTAGCCCGGGCAGCAAAGCAAGACTCTGCCTCAAAAAAAAAAAAAAAAAAAAAGAAAGAGAAGTTCAGTAAAATCATCAGAGACTATCAGTGTAATGATTCCTGCTTAACGCGGAGAACCACAGGTTCTCTGTGTTGTCTATTACAAGAAAGAACTAAACTAAGTATTACTCTTTTCATGATTTTACAGTAATTTTTTTTAAAACAATAAGAACTCAATAGTCAGATTTACAAAGGTCTACACTAAATATAGAAGGAAATATTTACTGATCTGTTGCCATCTATTTATCTGGCAAATCTAAATATTTTCATTAAATGCTGCATTGAGGAAATCATTTAATAGACTCAAAATTATCAACATTTAAACAATGTATAAGGGCAAAAAGAGAAAATCAACGTTGGAGCTCCAGGAAGACAGGTGATTTTTTTTTTTGTTCAGTGTCCTTACTATCATCTCTATACCAATCCCTGACTGCATTCTTAAATCTAATATTTCTAATTAATTCCTAGATATCAATATCAATAAATCAAACACTAAGTACACCCAATCTGGTCCCATAAACCTTTTCTCGTGGTCTTATCTCAGTTGACAGTGTTAAATTTTCCAAGGTGTAAACCCTTCAACATTCTTCCTCTTTTCCCTTCAAGCCTTTCCTCTGCTCCCCTGCCCTCTACCCGCTAACATTTTGTATTTGCCAAATCCAGTCAATTTAACTTCGTAAGTACCTGAGGATTCATTTTTCTTTTCATCTGTTCAATGGTGACGACCTTTATTCCTTTTCCCATGATATTTTCCCTTTTCTCTCTTCACAACTGGACCTGAGACTCGAGAGAATGGGAACAATGTCTCCTCCTCAGAGCCTGGCACGTGACCCGGCAGAGCAAACATCCGGAAAGTGCTCCCTGGTGACTGTGCCTGAAGGGGACACGCATTCATCTGAAATCTCACAGCCTCCACGGTTTGAGGCTGCCATACTAAATATTTTCTCAGAGAAGAAAATTAATGTGACAACTTTATAAAAGGAGAATGTATTTCTAACACACACTTAATCACATTTTAGAATCTTAGTGTTCTGAAAATCAGATTCGTATGATATTTTTTATTAGAACATCTTTCTTTACATTTTAAGATAATACATTTATTTTGTCCAGTTGGCTATTATTATTTTCAGGTTTTAACATTTGGTTTCAATGACCCCAACAAAATGAATAACAATGTGTTCCAGGGTCTTTGGGGATACCCATGAGTCTGAAAATTCAGTGAATTATAATAATACACAAAATGGCTTTCAAGGATCACAAGAATAATCTAAGAAATCCCACTTTATGAAGGAACAAAAAATCTTGTCATGAACGTATTTGCTACCTGCAGCACATTGATTTATGGAAACTCTCATTCCAAAAGATGGCCTTGCTTAGAAGAGGAATTACCAGAGAAAATCACAAACAGCCAAGCTCTCCACCACATGTACTCACCATCAAATTGGTTTCACTGATCATCACCTAAGAGCACATTGAGGAATAACATTAATCAGGTGTGGAGCAGATGTGGTGGGGGAGGGGATAGGTGTATACATACATAATGAGTGTGATGAGCACTGTCTAGGGGATGGACACGCTTGAAGCTCTGATTCGTTGGGGGGGGTGGCAAGGGCAATATATGTAACCTAAATTTTTGTACCCCCATAATATGCTGAAATAAAAAAAAAAAAAAAAGGAAAAAAAAAAAAAAAAAACAGCCAAGTTCTAATGGGGTTTGGTACTGCCCAGGCCCTGAGGGAGTCTTTTGTATGCTACCTTGTGTACATTTCATGTTAGTGTAAAACCTCACTTTCATTTAAGATACCAGGAACTCTAAGGTAGGTTAGGATTGGTCTTTCAAAATTATAAGGTTCAAACAAAAAGATACAATTTTTGTTTATTCTGAGTGCCTTCACTGAAGAGGAATTCTAGAATGTACAAATAGAAAAGGAATTCTTGGCCAGCATACTGATACAAGAGAAATCTTCCAGAAACACATGGCCTGGGATATTTCAGAGTCCTGGCAGATCGCAAACCTTTACTGCCTTGTATTAATAATCGGGGTCCGGATCAAGTGCCTCTGAGGAGCCAGGACCTACTTGTGAGGCTGGAGTTTGGCTCAGAAGTTGAACATCTTCCAACAAACACTCTCATAATAGCACATGTCTCCAGACACCAAATTATCCTGGTCAGTACAAATGTCATTGACTAAAGAGACATTGAAATTTATGGTCAATGTTCTCTAGAAAATAGCACTAAGAAGGTTCTTTAGTAATAAACATAAAAATCACATTCAATGGCAGTTTTATTCTATAGACTTGCTTCAATCTAGAAAGATTTATACCACAGGCACAAAATCAGTCTTATGGTTGTCTATACAGATATAAAACAACAGGGTATACAATATCATTGTCATTGCCATTAGAAAACACAAATATTTTAGGAATATGATTGTGGGAGGGATTTCAGAATCACAACGTAGCTAAAGTTGTAGCATTTAAACTTACACAGACAAAAAGACTCTTACTGATTCCTGTTTGTGTACTGTACCTCTTTAGTGGTGAAAAACTGGGATAAAACTTAAAATACATCTTTAGATATTATCATTACCTATTTACCCCAATCAAGCTTTGTTCAAGTTTGAAAGTATATGTAAAACAAACAAATCTTCTTATCAGTAAAATTTTACCAATATGATGAGAAGGTAAACCACAAACTACAAACAACTGTGTATGAAATAACAAAAAGCTGGCAAAGCAACAAGCTGGGAAGAATTGTTATTGTGGAGTGTTGTTTTATCAAAGTTTTGGTTCAGGTACAGGGAAGGGGTGAACAGGGGTGAGACATAATAAGAAGGGACTATAAAACACAAACTTTTGAGAAGATAGGCAGACAGCCACAGCCACGAGGTTCTCTTCCTTTTGGCAAGGATTTGATTAAAGTCCTCCAGGAAAGCAAAGATAATGGTAGCCACAGCAGAGCTTGCTTTAAAAGAAAGTCACACCTCCTGGTAGACTATCATTTGCAGAGAGAGATGTGTGTATCATCAAACAGGGCAGAAATTGTTAGAGCTGTAATAACACACATTTTATGAGATTGTACTTTAAAAGACAGCTTTTTGAGCCACTGCAGTATATGCAATGTCTTTGCAATTAGTCAATTAGCCTTGATGCAGGGGAAGTGAAGAGTTCAGGGTGAAAGGAAAAAGGATCAAATAGATAATTCAGATCCAGGGCAGTAACAAAGGGAAGGATTCTAGACAGACAAAAACAGACTCCTTATTCATTCCTGTCTATGGTGTCTCACTTCCTGGTAAAAGACAGCGTGATAGAAAAAAAAAAATACATTGTGTTTATAATTGTGTGCCACTATAGTTTATTTTCTATTGATAACAATAAGATTTATCTACATTTTTACCCATTTTTACCATTAGTAAATTTGATATAGTTAGGCTTATAGTCAGGGTTCAGCTATTTCCTAGTAATCTTTTTTTGTTTCTTTAAGTCTCAATTTGAAAGAATTTATTAGAGTTTGTTAAGGGACAATATCCAAATAGATTGTGCAACTCACTAGTGCAGTAGGATGCAGAAGCCCAGAATGGGCAAGCAGGTTAAGTTAGAAAAGTAGGTTAAGTAGGGAAAGAAAAAAAAAAAAAACAATTCAGTGTGAGAATGTTGGAAAATGAAAGACAAGAGGAAAAACACCCACACATACACATTAAGCTACAAACAACATATGTTGAGCACTGCATAGAAATGTTTCCAATTTATGAGAAGGCTACATAGGTTGCTTTGTTTTGCTTTAGTTCTCACAATCACTTACGGTTTGCCAGGGCAGGAAGTGCAAGTAGAGGGAACTGCATACTTAACATAGTTTTCTGTTATAACAGTTCTGATTTTGATGCTTATATTTCTTAAAATTTCAGAGAATTTGACCATCTAAAGAAAACTTCTGCAGGCAAAATTAATTAAAAATTATATTTTTACATGTACCTGTTTTTCTCCACTAGGCTTTTTGTGGTTCAGTAACAGCTCAACGGCTCCAACGACTTCTTTTCTGATAGCATGCAATAGAGCATCTCCAACATAGACATTAAAGCTTAAGAGAAGTTCGATGAGCTCCAAGTTCTCATTTTCAATTGCAATGAGGAGAGCAGTTCTTCCAAGAGGGTCAATGCAATTAATATTGATTTTAAAATAAATTTCAGCTTCCTCTAGGGATTTCTTGACACTGGCATAATCTCCCTTTTCCACAGCATTCAGGTAGGCTTTTTCGGATGGTGAGAGTTCTGATTCTGCCCGTACTATCCTTAGAGGGATGCGATCTCTGTAGGGGGCATTAACATTTCTTTTGTAATAGAACTGAGCCATGTTTCATGCCATGCTATTTCTTTGTCTCTGAAAGTACAAACAAAAGTCACAAGGATTAATGTTGGTATGCTTTTAAAATTATTACACATTATACTTTTTTTCCAACAATGATATCAATAACTTCTAAGAGTTAAGGGTTTTTCCTCCCATAAATAGTGGAAATAGAACTAATAGTTATTCAGTTATTTAAAAACACAAGGTACAAAGTCCTAATCTAAGGGAAAATAAGGTCAGTATTTGATAAGTTATTTACAAAGTTACTCTAAAAGTGACATTTATCAGAGAATGCATCTATAGAGATTTAGAAATTATTTACAAAATGTGTCAAATACATATGGCTTTTAACAAAGCACTTGGAAAGCAGAGGCTGTATCTTTAAGGTTTCAAAATTAGACCAGGGATATTCAAATGGCCATTCACGGTCAATTTTGCTAATCATGGAAATGCTACTGAGATTATGGAATACCATTATCTTGGCAAAATATTTTATATTTGTTATATATTCTCTTCTTAATGCTAGCAATATTGACATCAAAGTTTATGTAAATAACATTACTGTCAAAAAAATATACTGAGCCTGATAAACATAATTTTATTTTTTCGTCTTTGTGAGCTCTTTGAGGGGGAAAGAATGTGTATTGCTGAAATCCATAAAGATGAGCTTAGACTTCCAAAAAGAAGTCTTCCAAAAGAAGGATTTGGAAAGGGATTAAATAGAAAGACATTTATAAAAATGCTATTTTCTTCATTCTGTTCCCTTTATATCATGAACAATAAGCCACAAGACAGGAATGTAGTCACTGTAAAATGTATTATTTGGAAGTTACAGTAAAGATACAATTGAAGATGAAGACATTACTTCAAATAAATGAAATCTCATGTTGAGATAAATTAGTAACAAAGTTGCTGGAAGCTATATTGATTTATTATCATCCTAGTGATACAAATTTATAGAAAAAATGTATTACATTTTTAATATAATTACTTTAGAGCTGTTATTTTCTCATTTCATACTTATCATCTGAACTATTTTATCATTCTGTTACTTAAACTCACATGTTTATTTACATGTTTTATATGCAAAATAAAAATGGGTCATTGTAAGTACCTAAACATGCATATTTGTTTTAACTGGTCTTTTTAAGCCTAATCATTTTATGAGTAAATCAATCTGATTTGAATAATGCTTTAACTGTACACTAAACATGCACTGTATTGACAATTATGGTTATATTTAATGTGATATTTTCAGTTTGGAAAATGTTATGTTGTTTCCATTCTACCTTAATTTATTCCATTACCAAG
Source organism: Eulemur rufifrons (assembly GCF_041146395.1). Taxonomy (NCBI): domain Eukaryota; kingdom Metazoa; phylum Chordata; class Mammalia; order Primates; family Lemuridae; genus Eulemur; species Eulemur rufifrons. The sequence continues at coordinate 69,832,433 of NC_090986.1, read as the reverse complement.
TTAAGTTTCACTCTCTGACATTCAGATCATTCATCATGATTTCTCAAATATCTAGATTCCAGAACCAATATACAAAACAATTATTTCATAGTTTTTTTCTCTCTGACATGTTAGACTTAGCATTTTGTAAAGGTACCTTCATAAACTAAGCAAAAGTGGCTGTTCAAAATGTATTAATTTTAGATGGGCAAATTATTTGGTTGATGCCTGAGTATAACTTCACTATTTTGGGGATGCTTTGACTCATTCTAGAATAACAGAAATAGCATTTACATTATAGAATAACAAGGAGAATTTAATATTCCTCCAATATAACTAAAACTTCAATAAATCAAGATGTTTATGATACTATGTCATTTTGATAATCTAATCCTGAATGTCCCATTTGTGCATCCGTGATGCCTTTAAAATATTGGCCTTAGAAGGTCAGTGGTCCCCCACTTCCCCAGCATGTCTTTTCCTGGTCCCAGGTCAGTATCCTTAGGAGTGTGTGGGATCAACGCCTTGTCCTTCAAACTGCAATCTTATCAGGACTACAGTCTAAGTGGTTCATAATGATAGTAACTGGCATTTATATTCTATTTCAGCAGTATATATACTTCTCTATTATCTCACTTTGTTCTTACCCATGCCTCTTGGAAAAATATGTGAATTTTTCTTTTAGGGTTGAATTCAAGCTTTCCTACCAATACTGTTTTTTGCTTGAGGCAAGTGTTTGAATGTAGTTTACTCAAAATACAGATTAAAATGCAAATATGCACACAGTTACACACATCATATCAGAAATTCATGTGGATTATGATTCAGTCAAAATTAGGAATCAGCCCAGAGAATGGAAAAATTGCATTTTATTTTATTTCATTTACTTGATTTTATACATGATGCTATCAAAGAATTAGGCAGGGAACAGCATTTTACTCTTCATTGTTAATGTACAGGATGTCAGTGACAATAAGGGAATGGTGGATAGAATAGAGGTACTGGAAAACTTGGGCGAAGAGGGCAGATAAGGATAAATTAGACTTGTTAAAATCTATTTCATTTAATCCAGATAACTTCCACAAATGTAAACTTCGTAAGTACATTTTTAAAAGAGCGAGGCTGCCAAAAAGGGAAGATATACTCCAGTCAACATTGTATTTAAGAGGTGACCTGGGCATGAAATATTATATCAGATAATCTGTTTATCCATAATATGAGGAAATCAACACTTACCAAAAAATTGAGTGGGAAGATAAGAATCAAATAGTGCTGAGAAAGATCTTTTATTAACTCTCATCCCCTTTTACAATCTCTTGAATTTGAAAAAATATCAGAAAGTACTTTAGGAAGGCCAGATAGATTTTAAACATATTTAAATTTTAAGTGAATTAAATTTAAAAAATTAAACATTTAAAGTGGAATCTTAAAACATAAACAGAGAGAAAGACTGAGAGGGAGAGAGGAGAGAAAGAGAGAGAGAGACAGAGAGCGCGCTCACAACTCCGATGGCTACAATCTTAAGAGAATAAGGAAGATTCTACAATTTTTCAGTACATAGACTTGTCCTTTTTGATGACTTGAGATGCAGGGATACTAACTGAAGGACAAAAAAATCAAGTTTAACATTTTATAACTGTGCTATATGAATGCCATAGCAAGTGGAAGGTGCTGATAAGGCTGATGGAGTTTCTGAGCTGACACACTTATCAGCAACTAGGGAATTACTGCTGGATAAAAAGTCTGTTGAAGAACAGGGGACTTGTAGGAAATATCTTGACCTAAAATGTTGAAATAAAAGAGTGTTGCTTGTCCTGCACTTTTAGAACGAACTTTCTGAAGGGAAAAAGATTTTTTCTCACTATGCAATTACAGAATTTAAAGGACCCTTTAAACTAAAATTTATTTTCCCTAATTGAGCTGGGGATTTAAAACAACAAAAATGTGGAGAGTGCTACCACTTGGTATTGATCCCAAGAGAAATTTAAAAAATCATCACTAAAGATTAAAACTACAATTATCTAAGCAACATAGAGATATACCAGAAAACAGAAAGTTCCAGGTATTTATATAGATCCGAAGGCATATTTCCTAAAGGATAAGCTTAGTTGTAAGGTGGAAAAAACAGTGAATTTGAGTTGCAAAGAACATAAGAGAAAGGAAATATATAGAAAGCTCTACTCCTTAGTATATATATTACTAAAGGTAAAATGAATTTCCCCAAAACAGCTTTTTTTTCCTTCCTTTTCTTCTCTTGTTCATTATCAAAAAGATACGTGTATACAGATGTGATCCCATGATACAGTGAGAAATACTCTTATTTGTTGTTATTTGTTACAAATAAAACTATACACACTTAAGTTTTATTTGTACTTTTTTCTGGAATATGACATGAAATAAAATTTTCCTGGCTTAGCTCATTCACACTCAATCCAATTTGAATTTTTTCTTGCTATTTTCATAGCATATTATCTCATTAATCTTTGGCATATCAGATACTCCACATAAAAGCATATGCTCTGATTTTTGCTATCACTCTGAATTTCAGACCCCTTCTAGTTTCATTGGACAGAAAACTATATATATATAGTTCAGGAGTTGCAAGTCTTACACCAAAAATGTCATGTATTGACTGAAACATTTGTAACTTAGTCCAACCAAAAAAAAAAAAAAAAAAAAGCTGCCAAAAGTTTTCAGTTTTCTCTTGTTTTGATGTTACAAAAGTACAGTGAACTACTAAAGTCTTTTAAAAAGTTTTAGTGGCATTTCTATAAATTCTAAGACAATGAGATTATATTACTCAACAACAAAAACCACTTTACTAACTCAAATATGATGACATCCTAGAATTTTAAAGAAGGAAATTGACATTGTATTTATTTGTAATATTGAGGCCCCTTAAGAGTTAACAAGGACCAAACTTAAAACTAAACACCAAATATCCCCATTTTAAAAATACACATATTGAGGGGAAGAGCATATGCAGGGCAAAAATTTTTATTTAGCTGGATTTTCATCTCATGGGATTTTGAAAATATGTTTTAGAAAGCATATGTAGCGGTCAAAATTTGAATATTCATCCTGAGAGTTAGAACACATGCATTGATCTATTTCTTTCCCCTGCCCCACCAGATTTCAAGGGAAAAGATAGTCTCTCCTCACTCCAGCTGCTAATCCCACTGTCTTATCTTCTCTCCATTCCCACTTCCCTAACACTTTACACTTTACATAGTCATCGTCTTCTTCTTCTTCTTCTTCTTTTTTTTTTTTGAGACAGAGTCTCATTCCATCACCCTGGCCTGAAGTGCAGTGGCATCAGCCTAGCTCACAGCAACCTCTACCTCCTGGGTTCAAGCAATCCTCCTACCTCAGCCTCCCAAGTAGCCTGGCTAATTTTTTCTGTTTTTAATATAGACTAGGTCTTGCTCTTGCTCAGTCTGGTCTGGAACTCCTGAGCTCAAGTGATCCTCCCGCCTTGGCCTAGGAGTGAGCCACCTCGCCTGGCCACACCATAGTCGCCTTCTTTCATGCCTGAAACCTCTTTCTGCAAATGTACTTCTTTCCTCAAGTCACAAATGAACTTATGTCTCTTATTCAAGTTTACAAGATGAGTTTATAAACTTTAAGCTCATGTTTCATTTACTCATTGATTGTCCCTGACATGGTATTTATCCTTGTCATGAATGAAATTTTTTTCTTAATTGTATCCTGCTAGTTGCCAGGCACATTTAGCACTTTTCAGGTCTTATGATACTTGAGTTTTCCGTAGCCTCTGAAGACAAGCCCTCTGAAATAAAACTTGTTCTGAGTTGGGTGCTGTGACACTCTTCTCTAATGTGTCATCTCCTACCTCAACATTCCTGTTCTCTCAGTAGTTTGCACAGACTCATTTTCTTCTGCCCAATGCCAAAGTGTTGATATGACCAGACTTCTGCTTGTGGCTCTTCACCTATCCCTCTCCTTATTCTTATCCATCAGTTGTTAGAATGCTCCGTGGAACTCACACATGCATTTTAAAATATGCTATAAAATCTATGTTGCCAGACCAACCTGTGCTGTCCAATATGGCAGCCATTAGTCACATGTAGTTATTTCAGTGTAAATTAACAAAAATTAAATAATATTAAGAATCACTTCTTACATCTTACTGGCCACATTGCAACGGCTCAACAGCATTCCATCACTGCCACATCACTGACTTTAGTTCTTCATCCTCTTTTACATGGGTTACAGCCATCTCCTGCTAAATAATCTCACTGATACTAGTCTTGCATCCTTCCTGTTTATCCTCCCCAAGACCATATACCTAATCTTTCTGAAATGCAAATCTGACTGAATCACTCTCTCACTTACAGCCCCTATAAGACAATAACCATTCACAGAAAAAAGACTAACTTATCATGGGCTACTGGTACCTTCATGATCTGGCTTCCAAGACTGCTCCTGGCACACCTTATTTTACACTTCCAAGAATATCAAACTACTGACTGAGTACTATATACCTCTAAGCCTTTGCTCATGCTGTTCTTTATAACTTGAATACTTTTCCTCCCCTGGAACCCCTAGCAACTCCTGCCATGTTGTAAAACCTTCTCTGAAGTATTATTACAGCCTCTGAGGACTTTCCTTCCTCTCAAGGCAAGGTTATATGGCCCTTTTTATGCACCTTTATAAACCCTATGGATCTCTTAGATTTAGAGCATTTCTTACAGGTCTGTATACAAGAGATTGTGACTTACACAGTTTTGCACCGGTGCCTTAAAGTTCTTAAAGAATCAGTGAATTAAGGACTATACTCTTAGAGTTATTCTACTGCATTTTAGACTAAGGAACAAAATAAATAGGGTCAAATGGCTTTAAACACTTGCCTCAAATTCGGTTAGCACTTCCAGTCAATAGCTATTAAGCTATCAAGTCAACTGTGCAAAATATTTTCACTTTTTACCTATTTTTCTTCTCTGTACATCTTTACCACTAAGCTTTTGTCAGCTGCGTAAGGAATTACAACTCTAAGAGGAATGACAACTGCAATGTGTATCAACACATGCATCACTCAGGGCTCTGGAATATGATTCTCACTCTTGTTGCAAAAATCTTCAGGAGGGCATAAGACTTTAGTCATCTGCTGATACTTACAGAGGAATATGAGCACAGAGGGAAAAATTCAAGATATCTTATGAAAGAAATTTGAATATACTACAATAGGAGAAATATAGTTAATATGCCAGATAACAGGAGGCTAAAATATGTATATTAATCTCTACAAAATTATAAAAATAGTAGGAGAAAAACTTAGGAATAAGAAATCATTAAGAAGAAATAACTGGAGATACTGGTAGAACAACAGTAGAATGGATCAGTGAACTGGTCATGAATTTCTCTCAGTTTGTAAAATATAAAAGTTAATAGAAATAGAGAATAGAAATACAAGGGGCAGTATCTATAAAATGTCAGTCACAGAAAGCAAAAATGAAATAATAGAGTATAGGAAATATTTTTATCAGTAATCACCAATAATTTTCATAACCACACAAAGTTATATAAGACCTCAGATTGAAAGAATCCATAGTGCCACATAGGGTATAAGAACAACCCCCTTATGGACAGAAAAAGATTCTAAAAGATGGGAGGAAAAGCATATCCCCTATGAGACTGCAACCCCATGCCTCATTAGGAATAGCTAAGTCAATGTTAATTAATTGTTCTAGAAACCTTTGCACAAGAAAGGTAAGATTGTAACCAATAAATAATCATTATTTCACTGTTTACATTCATAAATTCCTGCCTGTTTAGCTGAGGTAATATCTTGCTCATCTGGGCAAAGAGCTCCTTTATTAAACAACAGCTTACTTATCAAGACTCTCTTCAGATTTCCCACCTTGTTAAACCCATCAGTTGTAAACCATTATGTCACAAATATTGCCTTATCTCAATCATTTTCCCACTTTGAAAGATCCACCTTAAACCACCTGAGCCCAGGCCAGAAATCCCTACAAATATCTTACCCTGACTGCCCCCTTCAGTGACACTGCAAAACTCAGTGCTCTCCTTTACTGTCATCAGTTCTAATAAACAGCTTTCTTTCGTTAGAAAATTGTATGGTGATAATTTGAGGAGTTCAATAAATAAAGAGTCAGGTTAATATCAGACTTCTTGACAGCAAATTTGGAGGCAAGAATATAATGAGGTATTGCTTTGAAAATAGAGAAGAAAAAAAAAAAAAACCCAGAAGCTAGAATTGTACATCTTATTAAAATTATTTAAATGCAGGAAGGAATAAAATTAGTCTCACACATATGATCTCAGACAATTTTTTACTCAAAGACCATATTTGAACTTAGAAGAACACTATAAGAAAAGTATACATAAAGATAAAACAAGAAAATTTTCTGTTCTTTAGAAAGTCAAGAGATTTTTATCTGTTTTGTTCACTTACATATCCATGATGCTCAGAAAAGGGTCTGGTATATAACAAATGCTCAATAAATATTTGTTGAATGAGTAAAATATTTACTGAATTCCTATATGTCAGATTTGTATACTAAACATTGGCAATACTCTAGTGATGAGTACCAACATCCTTGTACTCACAGAGCTTATGATCCATCGGAAGGGACCCACACACAAAAAAGCAAACAGAATAATTATAAATTTCGATAAGTGCTATAATGGAAACAGTAGATAGAGAAATTTGGCAGGAGGGGAAGAGACGGAGAGCTACATGAGGACAAGTGAACAGAGGGAACCTCTCTGAGACATGAGAGATGATAAAATGCTAGCTACGTGGAGAAGTACAGAGAAGAGCATGAAGTTAAAGGGAATAGAGAGTGAGAAAACCAAGATGCAGGAGGAATAGGATGTATTCTAGGGTATGAGAGAGAGCCAGTTAGCAGGAGCATAGTATTGTAACAAAGGGAAAGAGCAGAGGAGATGAGTCTGCAGAACTAGACAGTAGTCAGACAGCATTCAAGCTAAGGACTTGGAAATTTATTCTAAGCATAAGAAGAAGTTACAGAAGGACTTTGAGTAGGGGAATGACATAATCTGATCTCTAATTTTAAAAATCACTCCTACTGCTGATTGATTAGGAATTGTGCAAGAGCAGTAGCCAAGAGACTATCTGGCAATGAACCTGTGAGTGCCATCAAGGGTCTACAGGAAAGTGCAAACATTAACACAGTAACCCCTAGGATTAAGAATGCAAATCTCACAGACGCTGATGGTAACAAAATATTCATGGGGATTTAAATTTCTGCTCATATTTTATGAGTTTATTAATATTTTTATTAGTGCTCTGATTAAATATGAGTAATCTTACTCTAATCCTTCTTTCCCTATCCTATATTATTTTTCATAATTTGTAGAATTTGAAATTTTTCAGGAATATATATCATTTTAAAACAGGAATGTGCATGTACATTACTATTATTATTGCTACACCAGAAACACTTGTACTTCTTTACCTTGCCTTGTTTACATGAAAGCATAACCTGTCATAAGGAACATATTAAAAAGAAATGTGTGTGTGTTGGAGGGCTCAAAATATTTTGCAAATAAGTACTTTACAAGATCATACAAAGAAAGACAAAATAACCTGTTTCAAAAATGACTTACTCAACAGAAATATGTATTCAAAATGCTCCACCATAATCATATCCTGTGGCCCATAGCCAACCTCCAGTTTCTGAATTTGCATGTATATGTGTGTTTATATGAATAGTTATGGTTGCAATGGTGAGTCTTTTGCCCAAAACAAAAAGAAATAAATACTTTGATGACAGCAAAAATATATAAAATGCTTACATTTGGATGTACATATAGAATATTTGATAAATATATGATCCTTTTACTTAAAAAAACCAATTGATCAATTAGGAGATTATTGCAGAGATAAGAAAAGATACTATGTGGCTCAGATGTTACTATTTTTCCCCGTTGTTGCAGTGGCGGTGGTGGTGGGTGTGTGAAGGAGAAAGGCAGAGAGAGAGAAGTAACTGAACACATGCTGTGGAGTAGCATTTTAACAAGAAAGCATGACAAATCAGAATGGGGAATGGAAAAATAATGAATGATGTTGAGACGACTGGTTAGCAGTTCTGGAAATAATTATTTTGTAGCACTATGAGAATGGATAATGGATTTTAAAGTTAAATATTAGATAAAATGATAAAAAAAAATATAAGTAAATATTAGTCTACCTTTTCAATGGGGAAGAGTTTTTCCTAAGCAAAAACAATGGAGAAATGACTGTGAGAAAGACATAATATGCATACATAACACTTAAAAACTCTTAGTACTAAAACAAAATATACAAAATTAAAATGCAAAATAACTAGGGGAATTATTCAAAATAAATAGACAGAGAAGAGTTTAAGTAGGAAAGAAAAACCACTAAGATTCAAAGAGTCAAATGAATACCCCCCCAGAGGAAAGGAAATATAAATAGAAAGTATCATTTTAAGAAGCATTCAACTTTACTGACCTCTAAAAGCGGAGAAGTCTACCACTAAGATAAAAGATATTGCACGCCAAATATGATCAGATTACAGACAAAAGAATGCCCAATACCAGAAACGATGCAGTGAAAATACTTTTTCTCATAAATGGCTGGTTTAAACTGAAAAGGAATTAGAAATATGTGCATCAGTCTTTTGAAAGGTTCAAGTCACTTACCCTAGGATACCTCTTCCAGGGATCTACTCTAGAGCTATATTTTACAAGGCAGACAATGCAGATACAGAAGTAAAGATAACTCTGTTATTTATTGTTGGGAAAAATTAGAGAGACTCAAAAGCCAATAATTGTAAGCCAGTTCAATGAAGTACTGAATTGTTTTTAATAAAAAGTATGTGTTTCATTTTACTGTCATAGAGAAATAACCATATGATAAGTGATAATTATGGATAAAATTTTAAACATAAAAATGCATTTACAACAATGAAAAAACCTATACTAAGAAAGCGGTAACTGCACTAATAACTAAGAAAAGTTATACATAGGTAATTAGCAATTTTTGTTTTCTATGTTTAAGTTTTTGATAATGAGAACACTATCATTTTAATAAAAACCTCTTTAATAACAAAATAAAAGTTTATTTTGTTAAAAGGAACACTTAGCTGTCCTTAATAACTAGCAGGACTCTTCATGTTTAAAGGTTTTTGACTTGTTTTCCATGATTTCAAATGCTAAAACCAAGATTAATATAATTTTTTGGGGGGAGGGAAGGTCTCGCTCTGCCACCCCAGCTAGAGTGCAGAGGCATCATCATAGCTCCCTGCAGCCTACAACTCCTGGGCTCAAGGAACCCCCTGCCTCAGCCTCCCAAATAGCTGGGACTACAGGCACGTGCCAGCACGCCTGGCTAATTTTTCTATATTTAGTAGAGACAGCAGGGGCGAGTGAGGTCTCGCTCTTGCTCAGGCTGTACTCCAACTCCTGAGCTCAAGCAATTTCAAGCAATTCCCCCACCACCCCCGCTCCCCGCCCCTCCACCCCACCCCCTGCCTTGGTCTCCCAGAGTGCTAGGATTATAGGGGTGAGACCACGCACAGCCAGCAGTGACCTTTTAATACTAAGACTTGTCCAAAGATTAAATGGTCTATCCCAGGGGCTAGTAAACTCCCTGTTGTTGGCAGTACTCAAGCATAGACGACACAAAGGAATGTTGTAGAGAGCATCCAAGAACCAGATGAATGGCTAAATTAGATAATCTCTAATGAACATTGTGACTGACTCTGTGATTCTATTAGTCTCTGCTTAGTCATTGATTCTGCCAATAAATCATGTGACCTCTAACACGTTACTAATTCTGCCACTCTTTTTATTTTTCTGTTAAAGTTACAGTAAATGACCTTCATGATTCTACCGAGCTCTATAGTTTTTTTACTCAATTTTAAAAAATACTAGTGTTCTGTTTTGATACATAATTTTCCTGCTCTTGGTCATGGACTGGGTGTCTCTTCATTATATACCATTGAGGTTTCCAAAGAAACTATTTCCAAATATAACTGTTCAGATAAACACAACTATGAGAAATACTTTCCAATGTATTTATTTTATGATATCTAAAAAGAGAAATTAAGTTTTTGAACATCATACAATTAGAATTTTTTATGGTAGTCCTCAGTCTAAATATTATACTATACTACGAAATTAATTTGGTTACTTTTATTTCTAAAAAGTACTTGTTATTAAAACAAAATTATATATCTTCCTTTTGATAATGAAGCATATATGGGCTTACAATTAAGCTAGATTTAAAAAAGAATTTTCTTATTAAGGATACAGTTTTACAAATTTGCACATTGTATTTCTATGTGTTATAAAATACATTTGTCAAAAATGATTTATTGAGGCTTATTCTGTGTTGGATCATGACTACTTTGCGGGTTGAGGATATAAAGTCACATAAAACACAATCCCAGTGGCTGAATTTTATGATATGTAAATTATACCTCAAATAAAGCTGCTTCAACAACCATCACACCCCCTGACCTCAGGGAGGACATCACAAAGGCCGGAGGAGCTTGTTGACAGCCAATGGTAAACACCATGTGGCAAGTTCTCCAATAGGGGTTTGAGCAACTTTTCTGGAGGATTCAGAAGAGAAAGCAGTTAGCTGTACCTGGGAGGACAGAAAAGCTTACTAGAGGAGGTGGAGCTTCACTTAAGTATTTAACTATGAATAGATATTTCCCCATGATTATATGGAAGCAAGGAATTCCAGGAATTCTTACAGTAGTGGGGATGAGAAAGAGTTCCCCATTCTACGCTGGCTTCTGCTCCTAAAACAACTGTAGGTTTTCATAACTAGTTCTACCTTTACACAGTGACTTTCCTGCTGTACCTTTTTAAAATTTTTGTTACCTCATCTAATTTACTGAGCAATCCTTATTATTTTCTACCAAATGCTGAACTTTTTAGTGATTATATAAATTTGAGAATACGAAAGCACTATACAAAATCACAGAAGGTAGTAAGTTTCTGTGGCTCAGAAAAGTTGAATAACTTCTGCAATGTCACACAGCCAAGTGTTACTCCAGAAGACAGAGCAAGAGGATGAGCAACGAAAATGCAGATGGTGTCAGTGATTGAGAAATCAGAGACAGACGTGGTAAAAACCTTCAGGCTAAATTCTACCACACATTCTCAGACAGTTTTTGGTCTAGGCAGGCAGGAGCTAGAGTTCTACCAGAGCTGCTCCTTAACGAAGCTGCTCTTTAGGACATTTGTTCTTGCCTTATTACTAAAATAGCCAGAGTTTAAGATTCTACATTAACCCCAGACACCTGCAACAGGAAAACAACAAAATAACAACAATAACAAAATAACATTTACAGAACACTTACTATGTGCTAGGCATTACTCAAAGTTTTACCTGTATGCATTGAAAACCCCCTGGGGTAAGCACTATTATTAGTGTCTCATTGGAAGGATACAGAGTTTAATTGATTTGGCAAAGCTCACAGGGGCTTTGTAAAAGTGTTCTTTATCTTGTGCCCAATTTTCCTTATCCTGCATTGCAGTTAGCGTTTTACTCTGTTACTAAATGTTTGTTCAGTTTCCCAGGGACTGGGTTGTTTCCAAATTCTCTAGTGATTGGATGACCTGTGTAGGTGGTCTCTTGATTGTGAACCTCAGTTTTCAACACTCTGTTTCAGAGAGTTTTTTTTCGAGTCCTCACCAGTATTCCTGGATCTCCCTTAAATGTCAGTCCCTCATATTTGACGCTTCTTTGCAAATTGAGTCCCGGTTGCAGTATTGACCTGTAATACTCCAGGTAACGGAATCAGTCCTACTAGTCACTCTCCCCTGGGCTCTTCTCATTAGGGAACAGTTCCAGGCTAGTAGGTGTCTGCTCACTTGAGTGTAAAGAAGACTCACCACAGGTCACAGGTATCTCCCTCTTGGCCCCACCCCAAATCCCCAGAGATAGCCCCTCAGGGAACCCGATTCAACTCACAGTGGATGCAACCAAGAAAGGATAGCATAATTTAATCCTTTTCTCATATGAAATGTAGCAATGATAAATAATTAAGTGTGGGTTTCATTTCCAACATGAAATTAAACCCAGGAGATTAAAACTCAGTGGGATTGTGAGGAATGGCCATTCTTCCTCCCTTTGTCAATCTTTGAATAGCAATTCAGATTGAGTATTTAACATCCTAAAAACACTATACAGTTAACAGAAAAGTAGTAGGTATAAATATCATAAAAGGCAATCCCTTCCTTTTGTCTTGAACTTTTAATCTTTCCCTCAATCTTTTCATGTCCTTTGAATTTACCAATGGAGTTTATTTCTACACTGAACTCAAACATCAATTATGCAAATCAAAAGCATTTTTTAAAATTAGAATGCTTAGAATACTCTTTATAAAGGTTCATTATGCACAAGAATTTGGCATCTCCTAAATATCTCCAACAAATGTAGTAATTACCATAGCAACTTAAAAGATTAAATTTCTTTGGCAAGGCAGTTTTCACAGGTTATTTGGTTATTGTCCAAATTTATGCTGGATTTCCTGTCCAGAGAATTTTGTTATGCTGTACAGACAGTAGCCCTTTGACATTGTGATCGTGTTTTAATGGTATAAAGCTGCATTATGATTTTTAAATACTCACCAAAGAAGTTTCTCTCTTTAGTATGTTGGCATGGGAATAGTTAAGACTACACTTAAGGCAGATTTTATCATCAGGCCTGTTGGCATTTTCTTTTAAATTTAAGTAGCTCTATGCCTTTGGGTGTCGAGAAGATATGATAGGATTATTCACACAAGTGATATAGTTTATTTTTGACCAAATCTTCATTTAAGCTTTAACTAAATGAAACTAGTTTCCTTTAAGTCAAAGTTTGCCTGTTATTCTAGGAGGTGCCATAAAGTAATTTAAAGCACTGACTTAAGAAATGAGAGATAGCTATGAACTATATAGTAGAACCACCCATTCTGGCTCTGGCTCCATTACAAACAGCTCTTAGATCTCAGCTCTTTCTCTACTTCTTGGAGACCCAGCAACCTCAAGAAAAACTGAGGAATCAAACTACCCAAATCTGCTCAGATTCTAATAGATATGATCCCATACCACGTCAGGTAAAAGGGTTTATTAATTTTGTAAACAATTCTTTATTTATTAAAATTATTATAAAATTGTGTATTCCTCTGGGGAAGCTGGTAGTTGATACTTTACTTGTAAGTTTTCTATTTTCTGTTCAAAATTACAATCCCAAGGTGTCATGATATTAAAAACCTCATAGACTCTTGGTATGCCTTGATGGAACATTTAGATGACAAGCGAAAACATATTTCCATATATCCAATCAATTATTTTGTCTACATAGTATTAGACATTGGGATATGTATAAATATTTGGTTTTCTTACTTTAAACCAGATATTTGGCATATTCTAATTACAACCTTCTGTTGAAACCAACAATGTAGTTGGAAGGAAAACAGTCATTATTATGCAAATTCTACATTTTGTATATACAATTGTACTGAAGGTGAGAAATATTATACTAGAAATATAGGTTAGTGAAAAATTATCTTAGATCTTTTCTTTACAAATTATGTAAGGAGTGACCATAGTGCAAGATCATCTCAGTAACTGAAGGTGAACTTTAGCATCAATACCCAGTCAATGCTGTACCCTTGGCATCTAGCAACGTATGTGGAACTTAACTTACTTTTTGCCAATTTCCTCTAGAATGATCTAATTTTTCTAGTTGATAATTCTTTTTTGTTTCCTGTATCTTCAGCTGCCTCTTGTCAAATTCTAGAAATCCTCTTGACTGTCTACATTTTCCATTTTTAAAACATTAAGATTTGTAGTCAGCAAGAGCTGATTTGAATCCCAACTTTGGTCTGGGCAGAATTACTTAGAGTTATGTTTCCTCATGTGTGAAATAGGGAAAATAGTATCTCAGAACCTTGTGTTAAAGAATTAAGATAAAATGTATTAAGTGGACCTTGGTGCCTGATTCCCACTAGACACAAAATAAATGCCTTTTCATTTAAAAAGCCCTGACCTTTTGTCTCCTATAATTTTGGAAGTTCAGAAGTTGAATTAATTCTAAATCTACTGCAATCACATTGTAAAATCCAATTATTAAATTCACAGACCAGGAAGTTTTGATCTGAGGGACCTCAGGTGATCTCACACTACTCGTAACGATAAAATACTAGAGCTTTACCACTCCCAGCTTGTATTAATAAATTGACAATGAAAAGTGTATTGGTTTTTGGAGACAAAATCATCAGGTTTTTGAAATTTCCTTCTGCTACTTGGCCTGAGGCTAGTCATTTCCTCCAAGACTTAGTCCCTCTTTCTGTCATAGTTAATGATATCCACAAATAGGGTTGATGCTGTACAAATGTGATATGGTGGATGCAAAGTGGCTGATACGTAGGCATTCAAGCAACGGTGATATTTACTTTCAATCATTTCATTGCATTTCTAGATGTAAACTCATGAAAATAATTTGTAAAAATGTTGTTTGTTTAAATTGAGCTAATATTCCTTTAAACTAAGACCAGCATAAATGGACTAATGTATTCTATGATAGATATAATAAAAATATAATGATTTCTCTACAGTTTTATTTATTTTTTTATTTAGACACAGATCTCACTATGTTGCCCAGGCTGGAGTGCAGTGGCTATTCACAGGCATGGTCATCACATACCATAGCCTGAACTCCTGGGCTCAAGCAGTCCTCCCGCCTCAGCCTCCTGAGTAGCTGGGACTAGAGGTGTGCACCACTGCACCAGCTTACAGCTTTATTTTTACTGCAGGAAATATTTAAATTAATTTTATGAAATTTATTTCCAGATTATTGGAGAAATATTGATCAACTAGGTTCACAGTTTGTAAGAGGAACAATTTCTAATAATCTACTACCATCTCATGCATTTAATATTTAGTTCTTTCAGCCTTAGTTTTATAAGATTGAGGAAGTATAATGGTATCTTATAAAACCAATGGAAATATACATAAATTATTAATATTAGAGGCATTCTCCAAGATGCAATATATATGTAGATATGCATAAGAGCTATTAATACAAAATATATACATGTATACAGAAATGCATTTTTACCAATCATCTAATATATGAATTAAATAGAACTAACAGGGTGCTAAATAAAACTAATGGCTATAATATGAACCAATATAAACTATACACTTAAGATACTCACAACATTAATACTATACACTTTGTGATACAAATTTATATGAATTTTCAAGTGAAAAGTCCCACAAAGGACTTTTTTATTTCCCTTCT
Organism: Eulemur rufifrons; assembly: GCF_041146395.1. NCBI lineage: Eukaryota > Metazoa > Chordata > Mammalia > Primates > Lemuridae > Eulemur > Eulemur rufifrons. Next base: position 69,817,174 of record NC_090986.1, on the reverse strand, counting down.
ATTTGATGGTTTGATTTTTTAGGCTAAAAATCAGTAAAATATTTTAGAAATAAATATTTTCAATATTTTAAACTTACAAAGAGAGTAATAAATCATACAATAGTAAGCTATTGACTTCACAGTGCTTCAAATGATCAAGTATTTTGTTGTGTTTCTTTTGACAGAAAATATTTAGAAGAACATTTAGCTAAGCATGAAGTCAGTCCACATCTTATTTTTGCCATAAATAAGGCAATATACCCTAAATGTGAACGTATTTTGTTGTTACTGTGGAGCCTAACATAAAAAATTTCTAAAATTGTTTTTCCTAGATGGGGGTGATAATTCCTTAATAGAAAATATTTTCAAAAGTGAGTAGCCCTCTGCTCTGGCAGAGAATCCATGTCAGTGGCCCTGAAAGATAGTGTAACGTTCCTCACAACGTAGCCAGATGAACGAATGAACAGCTGATGTTCTACTGCATCACCCTCCACTCCACTCCCCCACTCCACTCAAGCTACAGATAAGAATCATAATTGTGTAGTAGCAGAAGACCTGTTTAAATTGGGTTTGTGGGACAATCATTTACATATATGAAATGAAAGTTTCTTAGGAGTTCTGGTGAGTTAATAAAGCAAAAAAAAAAGTCATGAATCTTTTATTCCAATATCACATAATTGAATATAATAACCAAGTCAAATACTTAAAACAGAATAATTATTCATTTATTCTATCATTTATTAATTCATGAACACATTATGAACATTTACTGTCTTTGGGCACTAAATTGAGTATTAAAAAATATAAAGATACATCCCTTCCTTTTAAAAGGCTATATTTTTAGATGGTGAGAAAACCACATAAAGCATTAAGTATAATAGCATGAATGTTAAAACAGAGATATTTAGAAAGATTTATGAGTATACGGGTACTTGGAAGGCTTTACGTAAAGGTAACATTTGAGCTGGATTTTGAACCATAAAAAATGTATCAGGTAGGGAAGAAAAATAGAAAGTCATTTTGGAAGATGGAGACAACAAGAGAATGGAATCCTGAAAACCACGTGTATACTTAAAGGAAATGGTTTGAGTAGAAAGGAGATTGGACTCACATATAAATCAATGAAGATAATTCTATAGCTATGTAAAAAATATCTTCTATCAAATACACCTAATCCATTTCAAAAGTTTTGTTGAATGCTTAACCTATGCTAGGAACTGGGTTTTGAACACTTCCACTGTTTTTTGTTAACTTCTTAGTTTGAAATAATTTTAGATTTACAGAACTATTGCAAAGAAAACAGAGTTCCCCTATACTCTTTGGCTTCCTCTAATGTTAGTATCTTATATAAATATGACACTTTTTTCAAAGATAAGAAATTAGCATTGGTAAATATTATTAATTTAACCATAGACTTGATTAGGATTTCTCTCTCTCTCTTTTTTTTAATTTGGTCTAATATTCTTATTCTCTTCCAGGATCCATCTGAGGATACCACATAGCATTTAGTCACCATTTCCCCTTAATGTTCTCCAAGCTGTGACAGTTCCTCAATGGTTCCTCATCTTTCCTGTCCTTGATACTTTTGCAGATTGCTGGTCAGATATTTTATAAAATGTCCCTCAATTTATGTTTGTTTGATTTTTCTCATGATTAAACTGAGGTTATGGATTTGGTGATGTGGACATTTCATTATGTCATTGCACAGTATCAGCATGACTTAATACTGGTGACACTACCCTTGATCACTCGGTTAAATGCATGCCTGCCAGTTTTCTTCAGGATCTTTTAGTTAATAGAAGCCAGTCAACAAATCCAGCCTAGACTCAAGATGAGGGGAATTAAGCTTTTCCTGCTAGAGGAGGAGTTATTAAAGTGTTTTTGGACATATGTTAGAACCACCAAAATAATTAATAAATATTTTCGGAAGATACTTTCAAGCAATGCAAATATCCTTTTTCTCATTAAAGTTTTGCCCACTGATTTCAGCATCCATCTGTTGATATTGTCTGCAGCAATTATTACTGTGGCATCCAATGGTGATTTTCTATTTCCCTCATTCCTTCCATTAATACATTTATTACTTGGAACTCTTAAGGAAAAATTATTCCCTTATACCTCTATTTATCTATTTATCCAATCATTTCTTTATATCGTTATGGACTTGTGGATATTTATGTCATTTTTGAGTTATAACGTAATACTAATGTTATTTTTGTTGTTCAAACTGTTCCAGCTTTGGCCCTTGGGAACTTTTTCATGTTGGAACCTGTGTTCTCTTGACATGCTCTCATTTGTTTTAGTGTTTATTTTCTTGAGCACTTCCTTACTTTCTGGCACTGTAAGATGCTCCAGGCTCATCTTGTATTTTCCCTGCCCTCGTCCTAGAAGCAACCATCTTATAAAGGAGCCCAAGCTCCTTTTAATGAAGCACGGTATTTAGAAATCAATATCTGGATACCAGCTGTGCTTGTTGCTACCGGGGTGTCACTGACTCTAGGCCCTCTTAGTGGACAGAGCTAGGAAATACATTCATGTATACTAACCCACATATACAGACACATTTATTTTTCCATCTACCTGTGTGCACACACACACACACACACACGCACTCATACACAATCATTCTGACATGTCAAACTCCAAACACTACAGGGTAAAAAGTAAACGTAGAAACAATTCATTTTTCCATTTATCCATTCAATAAATATGTATTGACTAGTCAGTAGATATCAGACTCTATAACACCCTGAGAATGCTATAGTTAGTGAATAGGTCAGTATGGCTACTGTTTTTATGGAACTTATGTCTCACGATGGGAGACAGAAAAGGAAGAAATTTAACAAGACAACTCTGAGGATCCATTACTGTGTTGGAGCGGGGGTGAGGGAAGTTAATTGGTCTCTGAATAACGGAAGGAGTGAGCCACGAGAACATTAGAGGGAACCGTAGCACAGGCAAAGAGAGGAGGGAGAGCCAGGGTTAGGAGACTAGACAGAACTTGGCTTGTTCCATGCTGGGTTCAGAATGAGGTGAGTGCTGCTGGAGAGCTGGGAGAAATAGCTGAAGATGTGTGCAATGGGGTGTTAAAAAGGCCATCAAGCTATACGCTTGCTAATGCTGGATGTCAAGATAGCTGTGGCTCCTAAGGACTGCACTGCAGTCCAGAGCCCACAAAATCAAAACTGTCCGAAAGGTTAAATCCAGATAGTGAGATTGCTGATGGTCCAGATGTTTAGGAAACACTTTATGTATTAGGCAGTAGGCACGATACTGGAGGAGGAAAGTGGTTAGAGACCTCCAGAGAAGGATCACAGCAACGAAAGCTGGCATTCACTGGGCACTTAGGATGTTCTAGGCACTCTATCATGTGCTTTACATATATTATCTCATTTTGTTCTCACAAAACCAGGAGGAGGTAACATTATTAAACTGCTTTATAGATGAGGAAACTGAAGCACTGAGAGACTAAGATAGTTTCCTAAAGTCATACAACCAGTAAGTGACAGAACCAGGGAATAAACCAAAGTAGTCTGGCTCCTGACTCCACATGCTTTCCTCCCGCACTATTTTGATTTTCAATCTGAAGTCAAAAGAACTATAGAAAGTGGATATCAATTCTTATGAAAAGGAAAATAAAAGAAATTATGACTGATTTAGGAAAAGGCATTACTTTGATAGCAAAATTGTTTGAAAAGGTTTATATTGTATTTCATAAGTTGGAAAGCATTTTTACATGTCTTTGTATTTCATTTTATGAATCTATAATAACGATAAAGTGCTTCGAGTCTTTAAAAGTCAGTAAGATTATATTTGGTAATTTGAAAAAAAAATCTATAATAGACAAAGGTTAATAACAAATGCATATGTGATTCTAGTAATACTTTACTCTTTCAAAATGTTTTCACATATGTGAATCCTTCTAACAACTCCAGGAGGAAGTAGAATATATCCATTCTGGAGGTGAGGAGACAGGTTTGGGAGTAATATCTCCATGTGATTTCACACCTAAAGACACATAAAAGATAATTCCACAACAACTTGTCTTAACAACTAAGACCTGTATCAGCAAACTGTAAATGAGAAATTAATTATATATAATTGTTAATTAACAGAAATTGCTTTGACAGTCTCTATGGCTGATATTTTATTTTTAAATGGCATAGATAATTATAAATAATATCATAAATAGATATCAAAATTTCTGAACTGGAAAGTGACATACTGATCTTTTCTCTACCCTCCTCAGAATACTTTTTGTGTGAAAGAATTCAGATTCCTAACATAGCTCCTACTGAAAATGTTTTATACTATTTTTCTTTTCTTTCTTTCTTTCTTTTTTTTTTTTTGAGACAGAGTCTCACTCTGTCACCCCAGCTAGAGTATAGTGGCATCATCATAGCTCACTGCAACCTCCAACTCTTGGGCTTCAGGGATCCTCCTGCCTCAGCCTCCCTAGTAGCTGAGACTATAGGCATGCACCACACCCAGCTGATTTTTTCTATTTTTAGTAGAGATGGGGTCTTACTCTTGCTCAGGCTGGTCTAGAACTCCTGAGCTCAAGTGATCCTACCACCTTGGCTTCCCAGAGTGCTAGGATTACTGGGCACCTGGCCCCTATACTATTTTTCTTATATAAGGTAATGAATACTGCTGATTAATACTTTCTGTTCTATAGGCAAAAAGTATTTTCTTGGGGTTGTGCATAACTTGGTGATGATGGATTCTGGCAATGCAAACATACCATAGGCAACCTATTTTATCAATAGCAAATTACATGACTGTTTATAAGATAAGGAAAACATATCTTTACTGTCGTTACCACATTGCATACACACCTTGTCTCCTTTCTGTAAACCCTTCACTGGGGAAGTTTTGAATTAGTAACCTCTATTTCTTTAAACAGAAGTCTGTGATTTTCTTTTCCATTTGCAGTAAGGATGCTTACATATAGAATGCCTCCAGCAGGCACAAGGTCTTAATGCTTGGTTGGAGAGGGAATTTTTTCTTGATATTATCTGACTTGCTCTAATCTTTTTGAGGTTTTGTTCTCTTGTGGGGTATGTTTCACACTATTTGGAAGGATATGCTTTTTTAGCTGGGAGTGTGGATAATAGTAAAACACTGGATATTACTAAATACATACAAAATTCTGAAACCTATGACTTAAAATTTGTTGTCAAGGGTCTTGTACTTTTTATTTTATAACAAACATCATGATAGGAAGTCCGTAATGTTAGCTTGCATAATGTCAATTAAAATGTGCTAAGAATGAAGTGCTTCAGCTAGTTCCTATAGAAAGAGTTCTTGATGTCCTTATTTGTGAGAGATTACACTGTTTAAAAATTGTCTTACTGAGAAAAAAAAAAACACATTTTTCTTGAGATCAAGGTAAACGTATTCTTAAATAAAATTGGGTAGAATCTAAAGCAACAAGACAGTAAGAAGAAAATAAAGGCCAGAGAAAGAGTAAATTCATAGAATAACACTGGGAAAATGAAAATGTGATAGAAAGAATGATGTCTTTATTGATTTTGATGACTTCAGCTATAAGCCTAATGGACATTTCTCTGGGCAAAAGATTTTCTGAATACAAAGGATAAAAAGATTCTGGAGAAGGTACCCGAGGAGTCAATCATATAAAATTGTTAGTATAGAAGACTATAAGCAATGAAAATATCACATCTCAGAGTTAATCAGCACTTTTTTCTTCCACCTTCACTTTTGATACCTTGAACTATTGCCAATAGAAATATTTTACAGTGTTATCTGTTAGATTCAATTTTAGTAGAAATCAAAAGGTAGTAGCTTCCTAGTACTTTACAGAATAAGGTATTAATAATTACTGAGTCTATGTAAAGGCAAAAGATAAAGTAAGTTAAAATCTGGGGGGGGGGTGTTATTGTTATTGTTTCCCAGGGATCCTCTGGCACCTCGCTAAACCCGTATTGATGCCAGAGAAGCTCAGGTATACAGTTGCAACCATATATGCTGGGCATTTAGAGCTCAAATAATGAATAACTCCACCGGCAACTGCAGTGACATTAGAGTATCTGAAAACTTCTTCCCTTTGTCTTTATTAAGTCCTTGAGTCAGTGCATAAAAGATTTTGTGTTTGGAAGTAAAAAGAGGGTTCATTAAACTGTGTGGTCTTCAAAGAAAAAGTGGGAGTTTAGCAGGATAATTATCATCACAGTTCTTCCCAGTTTTACCTGAGTAATTGGGGAGGGGAAGAAAGCACATTCTACCAGCACCAAGTCTAAGCATGAACTCCTCTGTCTCCTCTTCGCACACCCCTCCACAGCAGCCCCTGGCTCCCTGGCCTCTCCTTCCTGCACTCTGTTAGCCTCTCGTGGCTCTGGAACAGCAGGACATACTGGTTTACTGTGCTATTTTTCAAGAAGGCTGGAATTTTAAGTCTCTATTCCCAGAGAACTGTCTAATGAAACCTCCAGCTATAAAAATGTCCATGAAGAAAACTTTAGAAAATTGCTTAAATCAGTACCTAGAAAAATGATTTCTGGGACATCTTATAAACTCAGATGCTCTATGAAAAAACTGCAATTACTGTATGTGCCAACTTACTTCCTCTGCCCTTTCTTTAATAAGCACTTCAGATTGAGTCAAATACCTCTCTCTCTCTCTCATACGCACACACACACACATACACACACAGATATATATGTATGTATATATATACACATATATATACACATACATACATACACATATATAACATGCTATAATATTAATAGTTCTTATGGGGCTCTCAAAACCCTTCCTGATTGCTCATAACTAGATCTTTATCTATACAGAAGAGTTGCTGATTCTTATTCAGACATTCCATTTGAGCATTTAGATTGGAAACTGATCAAAAGTAAATAGTACCCTAAAATCTGGATGTAAAAGTGTCACATTCAATTTTCAGCCTTTGTCTCTGTCAGGAAAATAATAACAATAGCAATGATATTAATGGTATTGCTGCTTTCATTAGTTGAAAATCAAGAATGCCACCTTTTACACTTGAGTAATAATCATAACCATATATTTTAGTATCTTTGTTAAGAAAAATAAATGAGCAATATGAAACATTACAAACTCTTTGAGGGCAAGATACTTGGGTCCTTCTTCTCTGTTACTCACACTTTGCTATGAAAAAGGCTCTGCTCTGAACCCACTCTAAAGTATAAAGGAAATAAATTAACTTCTGCATTGCCATAGCCAAAGAGAAAATAACACAGATTTTAAAATCTCTCCATTCTTCTAGGATGACTCATGACCACTTATTATTCTCATTTGTGTCACTTCTGTCTGAAATAAATGACAAACTGTTTTACAGTAGAAAAAAACACCTAGCCTAAGGTGATTAATGAAAGGTTTAAAAAACTCTTTAACATCATATTTTGAGAACTTTATATAAAATCAGGTTTGCAAGTTATTAATTTTGAATGTTATTTTCCTTATTTTCAAAAGCAGATGTTGACACCCTTTCGGTTGATGTCAGAAATTCTCTGGTTACATATCCCTTTCAGTCTGGCAGGTGCTAAAAGGCCTTGTTTCACGTATCTATCTCCTTTGTTCTCCTACAATTTATTTAGCAAAACTTATCTATGATTCCTCTCTCTTTCTTGAAAATTCAAAGGAAGAAATGAACATAACTGTGATGAAAATAATGTTCTATGCATTCAAAGTTATGCTTCCAAATTATAATCTTGTGTTGTGTTTAAATGGTTCACTGACACAAAACGCCATGGTTCATTAAAAGGTTTTTACTAAGATTAAAAAGAAAATGAAAACATTGGCAGGTCTGTTTCAGAAAAGTACATTTGTTTACGCTCTTTAAATCCTTGGAAGTGAGGGAAATGGTACATAGTGTAATGGCTAATGTAAAAAAAAAAAAGGGTACCCAATATTAACAAATAACTCTGGAGAGCTCCTTATAATTGTAGCTAAGAATTCAGGCAAGACATTCTGATGGAACTGTGATGTACCACCCAGATCCCCCTTTCATGAAGACTTTATTAGCTCAACTGCTAGGAGTGTGGACAGGAGACAGCTTCAGCTGCCAGTCACTTCAGGGATTGTCCCAATTACAGAGACCCACCTCACCCAAGGCTACACCTGTTGGAGTGGGGCACATCCAATGACTGCTTGATGCAGGAGGATAAAGTCCAGTCATTGTGCCCTGTCCCAAATCAGGGAAATCTGAAAGGTAAAGCCAGCGTTTTGCCCCAGCCATCCAGCAGAAGAGCCTCTGTGGTGCCACATGTGGACCGGAAGGGCAAGCTCCCTAGCCCTGCATGCCAAGTCTCCACAGACCTGCAGACTGACAGGCAGGCCACACCCCTGCAGTCCTGAGTGCCGGCCAGCTGAACAAGACCCCTGGCTGTATCCACTAGCCGGCAGGCCACACCCCTGCAGCACCAGGCAACGCCACACCTGTGGTCCAGCTCTCCACGACAGACCCACTACCCACAAGCTGCCCCCTGCCACATACTACCATTACACCTAGATTTGGATGGAGGGAACACCAGCAGCCTTGACACCTGTGGCCACAGCCTAGATAATAGCCTTGCTAAATAGCCATTGCCACCACTGTGGGGAGACCTGGGCAGAGCAATGTCCTCCAATGCCCACCCCAGGAGAGAGGGACATACCCTGGCCCCTACCCGAGCTTCTAACAGCGGCCTAGGGATCAACCCACCACTCCATACTAAGATCCCCCAGCACTGGCCAAGGTCCTGTGAGGCACACAGGTAAGGTCCTGTGACCAGCCCCACCACTGATTGCAATTCTTTGACACACTCAGGCATCCATGAATGTCTAGCAACCTGCCCAGGCACTGGCCAAGATCACACCACCAACCTCCATGGAAAGGGACTTGCCCAAGTTTCCAATAGCAGTCTGGGGACTAATACACCAATCCAAACAAATGTCCCCCAGCATTGGCTTGGACTGTGACAATCACAGGGGATCAAGCTGGTGCAGGAGAATAGTTGTGTTACAGGCTTTCAGTACATCTGCTCCTCTCCTGCCAGGTCAGTCCTCTGGAGTTAGACACAAAAGCATTATCTAGGGACCTCTCCTCCTTCTCAGAAAAGGAGAACATTTGCGCTACAAACATATCAGCCCTGAGCAGAGAGAAAAGGTTTCAGATGAGAAGAAACCAGCAAAACAATCTGGCAACATGAAAAAACAAGTAGTTCACACTCCCAAAGGATCACAACAGATCTACAGCAATGGACCCAACCAAAAGGAAATTGTTGAAATGCCAGGCATAGAATTCAGAAATCGGATGGCAAATAAGATGAATGGAATTGAAGAGAAAGTTGAAAACAAACACAAAGAAGCCAGAAAAATGTTTCAGGACATGAATGAGAAATATGAAAATCTTGCTAAAGAGATGACAATGTAACAAAGGACATAACAGAACTTAAAGAAATAAAAGAGTCATTTAGGGAATTACAAAATACAGAAAGCTTCAACAACAGGCTATATCTAGCAGAAGAAAGAATATCAGAGCTTGAAGATGAGTCTTTCAAACTAAACAAGCCAGTCAAAGATGCAGGAAAAAGAATAAAGAAGAATGAACATTCACTCAGAGAAATATGGGACTACATGAAATCAGCCAATATATGAATTATAGGCACGCCAGAGGGAGAAGAAGATAAAGCAAAAAGCATGGAAGACTTACTTGAAGGCATTACTGAGAATTTCCCTGGTAGCACTAGAGATTCAGATACCCAAATACAAGATGGTCATCAAACACCAGGAATACTAATAGCAAATAGGACATCTCCAAGATACATTGTCATCAACCTGGCCAAAGTGAAGATGAAAAAGAAAATTCTACAAGCTGCAAAATGAAAAGAACAACTAACCTACAAAGGAAAACCCATGAGGCGAACATGAGACTTCTCAGCAGAGACCTTACAAGCCAGAAGGTATCAGGCCCCATTTTTAATCTTCTTAAACAGAACAACTTCCAGTGAAGAATTCTGTATCCTGCAAAACTGAATTTCCTAAATGAAGGGAAAATAAAGACTTTTCCAGACAAGCAAACATAAACAGAAACAAAAATAAAGACCATATGATTTTCTCAATAGATGCAGAAAAAGCATTTGATAAAATCCAGCACTGTTTCATGATAATAACCCTCAAGAAAATAGGCATGGAAGGAATATACATCAAAATTATAAAAGCCGTATATGCCAAACTCACAACCAACATAAACCCGAATGGCGAACAGTTTAAAGCATTCACCCTATGAAGTAGAAGAAGACAAGGGTGCTCATTGTCACCCCTTCTACTCAACATAGTATTGAAAGTCCTAGCCAGAGCAGTCAGGCAAGAGAAAGAAATAAGGGGCACCCAAATTGGGAAAGAGGAGGTTTAACTATTGCTGTTTGCTGACAGTATGATCTTGTATCTAGAAAACTCTAAAGACTCCACCAAGACTCTTGGATTTGGTAAATAAATTCAGCAAAGTCTCAGGTTACAAAATCAATGTATATAAATCAGTAGCATTTCTATATACAAATAACAATCAAGCTGGAAGTCAAATCAAGGACTCAGTACTGTTTATAATACCTACAAAGGAGACAAAATACTTAGGAATATACTTAACTAAGAGGTGAAAGATCTCTACAAGGAGAACTACAAAACACTGAAGAAAGAAATCATAGATGACACAGACAAATGGAAAAACATCCTTGTCATGGATTGCTAGAATCAACATCGTTAAAATGTCCATACTGCCCAAAGTGATTTATGAATTTAATGCAATCCCATCAAAATACCAATGTCGTATTTCACATATCTAGAAAGAATAATCCTAAGCTTTATTTGGAAGCAAAAAGGGCCTCCTAGAGAGTGGTGTGTGCAAGCTGCTTCTAGTCTGCCACCTTGGCCCTCCCTAGAAAAATAAGTTCTAAAATGAAACAATATTATTGTTTTTAAGCCAACAAATGAGAGGAAGTTGGATCACTACAAATACTCAATTTGTCTGTAAAATGGCAAGTAAAAAAGGGGAAAGGGAACAAAGAACACATGAAACAAACAGGAATCAAATAGCAAGATGATTGACTTAAGCCTAAGCAATAATACATATTATAATCAATAATTATAAAAACTGAAATATATAAATACCCCTATGAAATGGCAGAGATTTTCAGATTGGATAAAAAATGAGACCAAACCATATACCACTTATAAAAATATGCACTTTAAATGTAAACATAACAGCTTTCTGTAAAAGGATGCAAATGGACACACCGTGCTAACTGGCCTTTAGAAAACTAGAATACGTATCTGTAACTGTTGATTTACATCTAAGCCTTTTTAAAACTTTAAAACAGTTTTCATTTTAGACATGTTTCCATTTTTCCTGCTATGTCTATTACTTTGTTTTCAGCAATGTCTATTCCTGCTCCTTATAATTTCTTTCCTTTCTGGATTTCGTTTTTCCTCTTATTTCTTTCCTGAGCTGTTAGCTCATAGTTCTTTTTTTCTTGTCTCACACTTTTTTCCCTAAGCTCTTTCGTGATTGGTTTGTGCTTTTGCTTCATTAGGATTTTTTTTTTTTAATTCATGGTAAAATTTTAATTTGCCCTGCTCTTTATTATATGTTTTCTGGTATGTACTCTTCATCCCCCTATTTTATTTTCTTGTTTTTTTTTTCTCATTATTTTCCCACAATATATTTCTATAGCTCTTATACTGGTTATTTTTTAACTCACCATTGAGACCACTGAGCAATGTGAATTTTGCCTGGACAAGCTATTTATATGGCATTTACCTGTTAGAGAAGTACCAGAACTATCTTCACAACCATCTGGACATATTCTTATGATACAGTGTCTAGTCCATTAATTCATTTAGGTGTTAACATTTTTCCAGCCATTGAAGATGGGCTGCTGAGAGATTTTCAACATGAAAAGATTCTCTCTTGCTCCTCTGCCAAAGAGACAGACAGTGCTTCTTGTATGTGGTTCTTTATTTAGTTTTGCCTCTGGGTCTAAGACATCAGCTGCCACCTGCAGGTACACCTGCAAACCTACTTTTATGATTAGAAATAAGAGATATTTCTGACATTGTTTTGTGCTTCAACTGTAAGAAAAGTATTTAGGCTGCCTCCTTATGGGACCTGTGGCGGTTGTGTCTTCTCAGTGCATCCTACTCAGTCTCCACTGCCTCCCCCAACTCGCTACCTATTTGACTTCCCAGGATCTGAGCTGTTTTCTAATTTTAACAAAAGACTGAGACTGTGGTTTTTAATTTTTCTTAGTTTCTATGTATTTTAACTAAGAAGAATGGTCTTACACGCTTTGATCTCCAAACAAGAAATTTCTACCAAGTGCTGTTTACTGTAGGTTATATAATACTTATTTTCTATAACTGAGCTCATAAATCATGGTATCTTAATATTTTTATTTACTGGAATAGTATTTGTCTTAATGTTATATTTGCATTTCCCTCATAAATTGAGTACATTTATATGAAATATATGCTATTAATATCAAATAACAATCATATTATAAACTTGAACTTTTTAAAATCCAAAATACTCAAGTAAAAAGGAAGTTTCAACTTCCAACTTTTTATTCGGTCTTAAATAATATTTGTATCAACTCATACTTAGCAAAAAATAAATTATTAAAGCCTTTTTTTAAAAGAAATCACATTTGCCTAATAACTATAACTCACAGAAATGAGATTTTTTTTTAAAAAAAAAGAGAACTTTCACTGAAAAGAATAAGGAATTGACATTGATAAGTGAGCATAATTTAGTCTTGGAAATCATAACTACACTACTTGAACAATTGCATGTGACTTAAAAAATTATATTGCCATTTTCCAGCAGGAAAACATCGCTCAGCACAACAGAGGTAAGGGGTAGTTAGTGGAAAAGTTTTTATAATATATTTCATGTTTCTATCCAAGGTGTTACTTTTCAAAAATTTCAGTTACACCTAGAAGATTTATAAACTTGGATAGTACCATCACTGATACTGTAATATGAGCCCATGCCAATAATCTATCTGTCCTAGATATTACCAAAATATAATATTAGCAAATATTTCACCTAAAAGATAAAAATGATTCATATATGTTCTACATAACTACCTGATTTTCAAGATTCAGAGTACAATATTGACAAAACATTTAAGTTTTTGCCCATCCTCCCAAATTCTTATTGTTTCCTATCCTAAATTTTGTGTTGTTTTTAAATACCTTAAGTCAGTTTTACTTTCCATTAATTTTAACTATTTTATATGTTTTTATTTAAGGGAGGTTGCTACTGAATACAGTAAAAAATCAAAACTTTGCCCACTTATGAGTTATGTTACTGAAAGTGGGTCAAAAATGATCCAGCCATCTTAGGAAATTATTTTCTACAAACTCTAAACCACAAGCACTGTCACATTGAAATAGATGACTTTCCTTATCAGTTCTCAATTAAATACCAAGACATGCATGAATGTGTTCTTGTCCTATTTCTTGTGTTAGGTTTTCTGCCTCTGAAGTCTTCTCATTGACGTAGTTTCCATGATGGTGTCTTTAGATAAGTACAGTGAGTGACGGGGGATGCACCCTCGTTGTGCTAACACATTTGGATCAATCCTGGATAAATCCTGCTCTCTTGTTTTTATCTTGTATATTCTGCATATTGCTAATGGAAGGAAAAAAAGAGAGAAAACAAAACAAAAAAAATATGTGGGAATGTTTGCCAATGTGAAATCTATTTTCTAGAGACAGTTATCTTCTCAAAGTTGGTAGGTAATTTTACTTGCTTCAGTTGGCTGACTTTTCTATTCTCTTCGGCAGCTCTTGAAAACTTTTAATTTTCACTTCACACCTTCTAAAATATTACTGCTATTTTCTTATCAGGAAGCAACAGTTCACTGTAAAATATGGTTTATGATTGTCCATTGTCCTAGTGTTTCTCTCCCTAGTATTAGAAGCTTAGGCATGTTTCTCTCTGCTAAAGGCAAAATGCTTCACCTGTGCTCTTGTCCAACATCTTTTTACTAGCATCTTTCTTGCCCTTGCATCTTTGCGATGTTAAGTAAACAGTACGGGTTTCTTATTCTTGCATGCTCTGTCCCATGTTTTTCTCAACCTCTTGCTAGCTATTGATAACATGCAAGATACTGGCAGGGGTAGCAGAGAAAGGAAGACATGTGCAGACAGTGACTGCAGCAGAATTCAATGGATTATTTGACTGGCAGTGACAAGGAAAGATAAAAGGTACAGGCGGATAGCCAAAAAGAAGTAGAAGATAACTTAGATGTTTTGTAGGCAAGCCACCTTCAAGCTTATTTTCAGAATCAATACACAAGATGGATGACATTCATATATACAGCATATTCCTATATGCAATTTCCAGGACACTGGTTTATATTAATATATCAGGAATGATATTATAAGGGTAAATACAAATATAGTGTAATGCTTAGTTATATATTTTCCTAAAACTACTACTTTATATTTAATAATGAATTCTTTGCATGAAACTTCATATCCAACCACAGAGGAATGCTACCACATCAAGATGGAGAACCACTGATCTGGACCATTGGTTCTCCGTGTGTGGTCAGCAGCCTCAAAATCAAGCGGGAACATTTTGGGAATCCAAATTTGCATGTTCTAGCCCAGACACACTGAGTCAAAACTCTGGGACAAAGCCCAACAATCTGATTCACTCTGAAGTTTGACAACCACTGATCTTGATTTTAGAACTTTTAAAAAACAACCAGCAACCAACTACTGATCTTGATTCTAGACCTTTGTACGATGTGAAGTACAAAGTCACAGAAGCAGAGTTAAAGTTGGGATTAAGATGTCTTGACTTACATGATATAGATAAAAACTGTCTTACACTTCGTAATTACTAAAAAATATGTCAGTTGAATGAAATAACTCAGAGATAGTTTGTTCTTTCTTTTTTGCTTGTAACTAAAAATTTAGAAATTTGACCTATTTGAAAAGAAAAATTATCAAAATGATTTAGTTGTGCTAAATTTACCTTTTACTTGCCCTGACACAAACCAATACATATACAGTATCGACTTCTGTATGTACTACATTTTAAGTGTATTCTTATTCTTATATAGAGAGAAGCGTTAAAGGAAAGTTAAAAATATATACACCTAGAGTCATATTGTACATTTGTACACATTTGCTTTGCTATGAGGTCTTGAATCTTACTTAAGTCTTAGTGCCTTGGTTCATGTTATAATTATCAAGCATACATCTCCATTTACAGACGAAGAAATAGAGTTTTCAAGGTATTAAATTATCTATCCAAGGTGATACACCTACAAACAGACAGAGCTAAGACGGAAACCCTGTTACATCTGATATCATGCTGTTAGCTATTATCTGTTCATATCTTAGTAGAACCTATGTCATAAAGTTAGTCTGAGAATTAAATAAGGTCATTTGCAGAAAGGTTCCAATGTATTGTGAACATAGTATGTACTCAATAAATATTAAACACTAGTAGTGTAACTGCTGGATCAGTCTTATCTGGCCACTCTCTGTTGATAACAGAATGTCCAATTATTTTGCAGGCACAGTGCTAAGAAGTTGCAAGTTATGCAGCCAAAGCATGCACAAGGAAGAAAAAAAAATTTTTGACCTCAAATAACACCCAGAACTAAAGTCTCAACGCCCCCCACCCTGGGAATGACCCCTCCCTGGAATTAAAGTATCAGCATATGGCTGCAAGCCCAGAGCCTGAACATTTTCAAAAGCCATGAGTCACAGCACCGTTGTCTATGAATGTCTAGTGATAAGACCCCTCCCCAGGCCTTACCATAAATAGTCTTATTTGAAGTCTTCCTAATCAAAAACTGCCCTGCAGTGCTTCTGCATACCAACCTGCCCTCCCTAACCCTTAAAATTTTCCCCAAACCTCAGATCAGGGAGACAGATTTGAGAGAGCCTTGTATCTTTTTGTTCGTCTGCCTTGCAGTAAACCTTTCTATCTGCAGAAGATTGGTGCTTCAATGTTTGGCTTCCTGATGCACACAGGCAAAGGAACTCAACTCAGTTCAGTAACAGTAGTATAGGTATTATTACTACTAGGGCAGTACCAAGAAGAATCCCCAGGGATTTCCACCAACAGGATACCTTAATACCTTGTAGCTACATAGTCCCTCCTGAGGCCATGATGGGCTTGTTTTTCTTCTGTTCTCCCCCTTCTGTGGAATCCTTGTTCTATTATTAATACAAAACAGGTGGAAAGGACTACAGCAGAGGCCATGAGTTCCTTGCCTCTAAAATCACATCTCTCTTTCTTTAAAGCTTAGACAATTATTGTCAGGATCAAGGGCATTACTTGTCTTATAATGCAGGCACAACCAGGGTTAACAGAGGTCTCTAACCATTAGAGAGATCATGATTTCAGTTAAAAAGTTACAATCAATCAACTTAAAAACCAACTGTGAGGTATAACTCAATTTCCATAATTGTTTCAATAATAAATCATTAGCTATAATTCTGCTACTAAATAAGGGAATATTATGTACCAGGCACTGAAATATATTATTTTATATATCTTACCAACTACACTGTTAGATATTTTTATTTTAGTTTATAGATGAGAAATCTGAGGGATTAGAGATATTAAGTAATTTATGCTGGGTTACCCAATTAGTGAATGTGAAAGTCATGACTCAAGCTGGAGTCTATGTAACAACAAAGCTGATACTTTTAATCACTTTCTCCCAAACAACTGGCATGGTTTAGCACAATTCAAATAACAGATATTATGAAACTGTAAACATGCTATCATTTTTCTTAAATGCTGTTAACTCTAATATTCCATTAACAAGAGTGTTCCATCTTCCTATGGTAATTTACGGTAAAAACAATCACATTTGAGTCTGAAATAAGATCTTCCTCTTAGTTAGATCATCAATAATTAATTTTCAGACACAAATTTTACCTTAAGGAGAGTTTACGTAAGCAGAAAATAATATGCACTTTCTTATGTTTTGATGTTTATGTTTTCCTCTGGAACTTTGTTCATAGGTTATACCAATGAAAACTCCAGGAAGATAAATCAAATTTAATAAAATAGAGGTTGATTCCCACATCAATTATTTAATTTTGCTTCTTCACTGTTTTTGTTGTCAGGTATCTGGTACTATAGGAAAACAATATTTCTTGTTTTTTCAGTTAATAGACCTTATAGAATGGAAATTAAAAATAAGAAGTCTTTATTCCAGCTATTATTCAGAATTCAGAAGTGTTTACTTAAAAATCTTTAGAGAGTGATTTAATATAAATATTAAATTTAATAATAAGAATGAACTTTATAGGGAAACTATTTTAATATTCTTTAGACACTTTTCTACTGACGTCCTGCTAAAATCATAAGGACCTAGTTCACTGATACCATCTCTTCCCATCCTTCTTTACCTCTTCCCTCTAATGTTGACACTTGGCTTTACATTAAGTTGAATCATGTGACGTTAACATTTTTGTAGGCAAAAATGATCAAATATGAATAGTTTTATATTGCCCAAGCTAGTATATATTTTAGAATATTATTTAAATATACTTATACATTTCTATTTAATGTTCTCTTCTCATTTTACCTGCCACTTCTCAGCTTTAGTGAGCTATACATGTACTTAGACATTTTCACATTTATAACATTTCCAGTATGTTTAACCACCAAAAGTTGGCCTTCCATCCTTTGTCTGAAGTTTGATTCTATAGTTGAAAACCATTAAAATTTACTTGCACTAAAATAACCATGTGAATGCTGTTCACTGCAGAGCCAAGTACTGCTCTGAGAATCTATTTCCTTCTCTACAAATCCAGTGACGTTCCTAATTGGATTATTTTTGCTATTCAAGTAACTAATTCATTTTTAATATGGAATTCAAGACAAATCCACCTAATTCTAATCATCACAAAATCAAAAATTTTATATCCTTAGAGATGATTTATTGTAAATACTTTTGAAATGATACAGAATAAAATAAAAGTAGTCAAAATTGTGCTTAATTGTATATAATGACAGGTGATTTACAGAGGATCATAATAAGCATGTGTGCATTTAATCAAGAATATGCAAGAAAACATTTTTATTTTATGCTAAACCTATGTATCAACAGAAATAAGAACAGGGGTGAACAGAGAGGGAAAAGATGATTGAAATACTCATCTATAGTACACTATCACTAGGAGCAAGTGATGAAGGCAAAAAAATGATTTTCTTTGCTGCAAGAATTTGAATAGATCCTTCTTTTCTCTGTGCCTTATTTTTTCCTTTTTAAAAATAAAGCTTCTCTAAAAGAAAAAATCAACAAAGTAGATTTCATCAAAATTTAAACATTTGTTCTACGAACTATCCTGTTAAGAGGATGAAATGACAAGCTACAGACTTACTCTACAGACTTTTCTTCTTACAGAAGAAAATATTTGCAAACCCCATGTCTGATAAATAGCTGATATCTAGGACACATAAAGAACTCTCAAACCTCAACACTAAAATAAAAAGATAGAAAATGGCCGGGCGCGGTGGCTCACGCCTGTAATCCTAGCACTCTGGGAGGCCGAGGCGGGTGGATTGCTCAAGGTCAGGAGTTCGAGACCAGCCTGAGCGAGACCCCGTCTCTACTAAAAATGGAAAGACATTATATGGACAACTAAAAATCTATATAGAAAAAAAAAAAAATTAGCCGGGCATAGTGGCGCATGCCTGTAGTCCCAGCTACTCGGGAGGCTGAGGCAGTAGGATCGCTTAAGCCGCGGAGTCTGAGGTTGCTGTGAGCTAAGCTGACGCCACGGCACTCACTCTAGCCTGGGCAACAAAGTGAGACTCTGTCTCAAAAAAAAAAAAAAAAAAAGAAAATGTGCAAAGGACAATGAGACATTTCACTGAAGATAATATACAGATGACAGATAGGCACGTGAAAAGACGTTTAACATCATTAGCCACTGGAGAAATAGAAATGAATGCCATGATGAGATATCCCTACTAGAAAATGGCTAAAATAAAAAAATAGTAATGACACTAAATTCTGGTAAGGATGTGGAAAAACTAGATCATTCACGCATTGCTACTGGGATTATAAAATGATATAGCCACCCTGGAAAACAGATTAGCAGATTCTTAAAAAACTAAACGTGCAACTATCATATGATCCAACAATTACACTCAGGGCAGGTATCTCAGATAAATGAAGACATACATTTGCACAAAAACCTCTACACAAAAGGTTATTGCAGCTTTATGGGTAATGGAAAAAACTTGGAAACAAGCCAGGTGTCCGTCAATAAGAGAATGGTCAACAAAAGTGCGTTCATACACACCATGTAACAGTACTCATCAATAAAGACTAACAATCTATTGATAGGCACAACAAATTGGATGAATCTCAAAGGCATTATGCTGAGAGAAGCCAATCTCAAAGGTCACATATTGCATGATTTCATTTGTATTACATTCTCAAAGTGAGAAAAAAAATATATACATATATGAAAAAGAAATAAATGGTTTCTGGGAGCTAAGGATGAGGCCTAGAGAAAAAAAAAGTAAAAATATAAATCAGGAGGCAGACTTTGGAATGATCATGCTTAAAATATACTTTAAAAGAAAAAGAAAGAGATGTGGTGAGTCTTTCTTAGATCGTGTGGCTGCTATAACAAAATATGTATTAATGCTATAAACAACAAAAATTTATTTCTCACACTTCTGGAAGCTGGGAAGTTCAAGATCAAGGTGCTGGAAAATTTGGTGTCTGGCAAGAGTCCACCGTTTGGTTCCTAGATGGTGCCTTCTTGCTGTGTCTTCACATGGTAGAAAGGGCAAGGCATCTTTCTGACAAATCATTTACAAGGGCACTAATCCCATGAGAATGGAGCTTGCATGACTCAGTCACCTTCCAAAGGTCCCACCTCCTATTACCATCACCTTGGGGGTTAGGAGTTCAACATACGAATGGGAGGTCGGGGGAATATTCAGATCATAGCACTTCTTAAAACTGGACATTGATAAATAAGGATAAGAAATGAAAAGGAAGGAATGAGGAAATTGTATTTTCCTAGATATTGTATAACTGGACTTAAACCTAGTCCTTCAAAAGTTAATACTTTAGCAATTGCTATAAAGCCTTAAAAGCTTGGAAACATGATGTCATACCTGCTAAGACTGATAAACAAGAAAGCCAGAGTCCGCCCAGTCATTTGGATGAGTACACGGAGAAGAAGCCTCAGATTTCAAACTTGCTTTAAAGTGTAACAGTCAAGAGATTGGGCTTTGGAATTTGTCAGGTTTGGGGTTTAATTTAAGGCTTTACCACATACTACTTACTTATGGGACCTGGGAAAGATATTTAACCATTTCAAACCTTTAGTTTCCTCACATGTAAAGTAGGAATGATGACAATGGTTGTTATGAGGCTAATATTATGAGACAAAGCAAGTAAACCATTCAGCATAAGGCCTACCATAGACTAATCACTCGTTCAATGTTAACTTTTTTACATTGCTATCATTTTCAGAAGAAAGTTAGAAAAATTAATTTTAGCTGCTATCAGAGCTCCTTAAACTTCCCATATTCTTAGCTGCTTGAAATCCCAGAATCCTTAAAAGCCAGTTAGCTACTTAGCATGATAATCATATATTTGGGGAAATGTAATGTGACTTTAAGCATCAATACAGTACCACAAAGAGACTAGAAGAAGGTTTTCAGAGAAGATATTATACTGTGTATGTATATACTGCGTATACTTCCAAAAGCCTTTAAGAAAATTGGACTAAGTAAAGTAAAAATCTTAGCTACTTATTGGGTCAAAGAAGATTTCAGTCCTGAGGGTTTGTATATTATTATAGAGTTATGTTTGAAATTGATGTTTGTTAAAAAAAATATGTACAGAGGAGTGATGTTAGCAAGAGGGCAGAATAATAGTTCTCCAGCTTTGCTTCTTGCCATAAGAAATCTGACTAGCAATATCCACATGCAAGAAGACCATCCTGAATATCCAGAACTTTAGAGAACTTTAGAGATACCCCTTTGGACTGAGAATTGCTATGATCCAATGATAAGAGAAATGGTTCTCTTTGATTACACTATCCCTTTCCCAAGCTGGCCCAGCTCCACACACAGAGATTTCCCTCAGACCCATAGTTTCTGCAGTGGGAAATTAAGTTGGAATCAGACATTCAGCCTCCCCACAATTCTGGGACCCTTTGCAGAATACTCACCCTTGTCTTGCCTCATGGGAAACACCGGAAGTACTGGCAGGGCTAGATTACCTGGGGTCAATAGGAAACAAAGAATAGGGTTCTGGCTCAAAGAGACCAACAAGCAAACCTTGATATTTCCCCTGCATTCTGGCCAGAGGAGGTGCCACAACAAAGAGACTAACCAACAGCTTAATGCTACAGGAAACAAGGTTCATGGGTCTTCTCAGCTTGAATCCCTAGCCAGCTTTCCCACACAGCCTGGGTGCTCTCATTAAGTCTTCCTCAGGTTGATAGGTAATTGCAGGTCAGCAACTACTTGTGGAGGGAGCATCTGGCCCTGCCCAACCCCAGCCATGGAGACAGGACTTAACTAAGTTCTGGTGCTCACATTAAGTCTTCTCAGACCAGGAGAAGACTGCAGGTCAGTGATTACCTGTGGAAGGAGCACCTGGTCCTGGTCAATGTCAGCTACTGAGTGGAGACTCCATTAAACCTTGGTGTTCAGCTTCAGCCTACCATAGGCCACCAGGGAAGCGCAAATCCACACGTATCTGTGAAGCATAGGCTCTAGCCCTTCCCACGCATGTAGCAAAGCAGCAACCCTAGAGACCTTACTAGCCTCAGAGCCCAGCACATGGCCCTGCCCAACTGCAGATTCCAAACGATACTACTTCCCAGCCAGGATGATGATCTGCAAACCTGCCTGATCAGAGACAATCACAGAGCCCAGCCAGCAGCTCCACCTGATGGCAGAGTCCAGCCAGTAGACTAACCAGACTGTGCAGAACAGGCAGCAGTACCATTCAGTCTCAGAGCACAGGAAGCAACCCCAGCTTAACTAAAGAACCCAACACTAAGGTCTGCCTGTCTGTGGTTGCTACCAGCTTGCCCATCTAGAATCTCGGACTAGACTAAATAGTAATAGTCTATCAATACCAACAAACACTTGCAAAGGCCAGAAGACGTAGCCATCTCTTCAAATGCACAGGCATCAATGTAAGGACATAAAGATTATGCAAATCAAGGAAATATGATACCACCAAAAAAAAAACCTAATAAAAACTGAATGGACTCAGAAGTTATGGAGATCTATGAAATGACTAATAAAGATTGGGGAACTCCAAGAAAACATGGGTAGAAAATTAAATGAAATTTGGAAAAAAATTCATAAACAAAATGATAAGTTTGACAAATAAATAGAAACAATAAAAAATTAGAAATCCTAGAGATCAAAAATACAATATCGTTTCATGACTTCAGTTTAAGTCTGTTATCCATCATAAGCTGATTTTTGTGAGAGGTGAGAGGTGCAAATCCTGTTTCAGTCTTCTACATGTGGCTATCCAATTTTCCCAGCACTATTTATTGAATAGGGATTCCTTTCCCCAGTGGATGTTTTTGTCTGCTTTGTCAAAGATCAGATGGCAATATAAGGATGGTTTCATATTTGGGTTCTCAGTCCTGTTCCACTATTGCACAGCAGGGTGAATACAGTCAATAATAATGTATTATATATTTCAAAATATAGATGGCTTTCAACTTATTATGGTTTTACTTATAATATTTTGACTTTATAATGAGTTTATTAGGGTATTAAATGTATTTTAGGCTTATGATATTTTCTACTTATGATGGGCTATCAGGATATTCCCCCACAATAAGTTAAGGAGCATCCATAACTGAGAATAAATTTCAAATGTCTCACATAAAATGATAGGTGAGATGATAGATATGTTAATTAGCTCAATTTAGCCATTCTACATTGTATACATATATCAAAACATCATATTGTCCCCCATAAATGTATACAATTTTCATTTGTCAATCAAAAATAATATTAATAATTTGAAATGTACAGTATACTTTTTGTGGCCATCAAAAAATATTTAATAGAAAAATAATTTATGCACAAACTGCAATCACAGCATCATCCATGGAGCATTATGGCAGTTAGACATAGCAATAAATGAAGGTGGGGGAAAACTGGAACGCATGAAGAGGGGAAGTCTTTCAGATTCCTGATTTCTTCCTTTGTTCATAACCATTCTTGATGCCTGAAAAATCACATGGTCCTAGTAGAGGGCAAATCAAAGTTCAGACAGCAGCAGAAGACACTTGAGGTCTCCACTGAGAAGATCAGAATTAGAGCAGAGTAGGCTTGTCCAACATTACACAGACATACGCACGCACCCTCATCTCATCATCTGGAGAAACAGATCCATTTAGGAGGTAATTCAAAGTTTACTGAAGTCATTATCCACAAAAGGCTTCAAGCAGACCAGGGAGGTCTGTGAGGAAGTACTCTTGGCCATTTAGTACCCATGAGAGAAAAGTAGTATAATGGCTTTCTGTCAAATCTATGTGCTGTGTGGAGAAGAAAGAAAACATTCAAGTGAGGAAGAATTAAAGAATTAAGAACAAAAGTATCTGCTTTATATAGATATGTGGAGTGGAAATGAGGTGATCCTTTGGGGCTGGGTTAAGAGACCCTCAACATCTGCTCATTCCTCAAGGACTGTCTTGGGTATAGGTGATAGCTCCAAAGCTCTCCGGATGGCACCCCACCACTCTTGGGCAGGTCTGGTTACCTTCCTCCAGAAGTGCCAGGAGACTGGCTGAGGTCCCACTACTGCCCATTGCCAGGACCTGGATTCCCAGTTAGATGAAATCCATAAGCTTCCTGGGAAAGAAGCTGGGTATTTAGTCATGGAGGCTCAGGCTCTTGCCAGGAAGGTACTTGGAGAGAAGTGAAGTGCTGTATCACTATGCCTTCTACTTGTCCATGTCATTGTCCCAAATGATGCAGAAACTGTGGTTCATCTACCCACACCATGGGATAGTAATGAGAAATAAACAGGATCAAGTTATTGATGAATCTTGGGATACATGGCCAAGATGTTCCACTGGAAAGAAAGTCTGGCTTTAAGGTAGGTTCTTCTGAAGCTCAGAGATAATGTACTTGTTATTGACCATACAACAAACTCCTTCCCATGGTGGTAGATGTAGTGTTGAGGACCACAGTCACAACCATAACATCAGACGTCCAGCTGAGGGACAGGTTAAGAATATCAGCCCAAAAGACAAATGTGGATCTCCCTTCTGCTACATGAGCAATCAGCATTGAGTAGAATTTGATCTAGCTCTTCAATGTCTTCTGAGCAAATTTAAATGATTTTCTACTCAGGCCATCCACTAGGGCACCATTGTAATTAAAATGGATATTAAACTGGAAGAGAGTGTGGAAAAAACTTGGATTCCCCAGCCCCAGAATGTTCAGCACTGAAAACATAATTCTCATTTCATCAGGCTGGAGCTGAGACCATGCTGCGTTGGGATCCAAGCATGGTCGAGCCTGTGTTAGAAAGATAGCATTCCCCTCATTTACTCCTGCATTCACTTGGCACAAATTAAATCTACAATATAAATTGAAAGCAAACAAACACAATAAACAAACAGTCCACATCTCACACAGGGTAAATAGGGTTTGATTTGGATTATATGAAAACAATAAGCAGATATATTCATCATAAGCTGCAATTACACTGTCAAATCAGAGACAATGTCTCACAGACAGGTCTGAATGATATCTTAAGTTATATCTTAAGATATATGGGTCTCATATAGTGTTGGCCACATCTGTAGAACATCTTTAAGAAAATATATTCTATCAAGCCTTAGGCAATTTTAGCAGTAGCAGTGATAATTAACACAGACAGTAGTGAGCTATATCGCTTTCCCATTCTTTTATAATGTACTTTGAATAAGAGAAATGAGGGTTACTCAGAAAATCACATGCCTAAAAATCTCACCTCAATGACAAAGAGGTCAAATTACTATTACCTTATATTGCCTGTACTTTTTGTTCAGTTAATGAAGTGTTTGCTATTCAAGAAAGTGCTATTAGTTGGAACTTAATTAAAAGTGATTTGTGCCAGATTAATATAGTTTTATTTAGAATTTATTATTTTATACCACATAGCTGTAAAACGGTTGTTTAGTTCCTGATGTGAAAGACTTGTCAATTTTGCAAGAATAATGTTACTTCTGTGGCAACGAAAAAAATCACAGGTTAAATATCCTAAAACTCTTTTATAGTTGCTATATTTCTCTCTCTGTGGGTACAATTATTTATCAGTACTGCACCATATGAAGATGATTTCTTTCTTTCAAACATTTTGACTAAAAGTTTCAACATTAAATGTAAACCATAAAAGAAGAAAGGTTTCTGTTTTTGATTATGATGGAATGACATTTAGTGGACTAATATTCCTTTTGAAAACAATTAGAAAATCTGGGTAAATATAAACAAACATGAAAATAATCAAGTTTCTGTCTAAAGAAGAGTTGGAGAGCTAGTTTGGACTTGAAGAGCTAAGTAAGATCCCAGATAGAGAGAAACCACACAGAGATAAACTGACCTTGTAAAAGCCTATTTGTTCTCAAGGCATTTACCAAGGCAACCAGAACACAAGGTTCCCATGTCCTGGTGAGAATGGAGACAGATGGAAGGGAGTGCCACACCAAGGCAATTGTTAAAATCTTAAGTTTTGCAAGGAAAGAAGATACTTATCAGAAATCTGCTGAAAATTAGAGCAGAGTAGTCAGCAATCCCACAAAAAAAAAAAAATGAGGATATAAAATTCAATATTATGGAACCTGTAGGAAGAATTGACCTTATTAAACAATCAAGGACCTCAGGACCCTCAGGTCCAATAACAGAAGAACAGGTAAGACTAGGGGTATGCAAAGTCTGAGATTTGTCTCCAGTTATCCCAGCATGTGATTGGATTGGAAGATTTACTTTTATCCTATCTACCTGCCAAAGACAGTGTATCCTTTCTATAGAAGGATGACCAAGCTTCTACAATTTTTGATACACATTTTTCATCTTTAAATTCAAAAATGAGGCATTCTAAGAAAAACAGACCAACACATAACCCAGTTATCTAAGTTATCAGCCTCAGACTTTAAACTAAATGTGATAATCAATAATGTTCAGAAATTAGATGAGAAAATGAAATATTTTTATGAAGGATTTAAAAATCTCAGAAAAGGAATCAAAAGGAAATACTAGAAGTGAAAAATGTGATAATTGAAATTTTTAACCCAATAAATTAGTTTAACAGCAGATAGGACATGGAGGGAAAAAAGAGGATTCATGAATAGAAAAATGGGACTATAAATAAAATATCCAGATTACAACACAAAGAGCAAAAATGAGTGGAAAATACATTGAAAGAAGAATTAAAGAATACTAAGAATACAGCATGTATTAAAAAGGCATAGACATGTTTAATTGGAGGCCTTAAGAGGGAAAGAAAGGAAGATATAAAACTATATCTGAGAAGACAGTGACCAAGAACATTCTAAAACTAATGAAAGATATCAAGCTATGTTTAAGAAATGTTGCAAATGTCAAGCAGTAGAAATTCAAAGGCTACCATCCAGGCTCATTATTGTATAACTGCTGAAAATAAAATACTAAAAGAAAACATTAAAAAAAAAAAAACAGAAATAAAGAGCACATTATCCTCAAAGAGCAATATTCAGACTTACAGCTGACTTCTCAAGAGAAATGATGGAAGTCAAAAGTCAATTGAATGGCATATTTAAAGTACTGAAAGAAAATGAATTTCCAACCTAAAGTACTCTAACTAATGAAAGTAACTTTAAAAGTGAGGTTAAAATAAAAACATTTCAATCAAACAAAAAGAGAAAATTCATTGCCAATGTACACTAAAAGGTATACTAAAGAGAACTCTTAATTCCTTACAAAAGCATGGTGGTAGAGAAGGAATAGAGGACATCTGAAAGAAGCATGTGTGGCATCTGTAATTATAAAAATTAAAAAGAAAGCTCAAATAGAAAATAAAACATTAATAATTATTTTGAAAATAATTTTAAAAAATCTATCCAACTCAGGATCCCCATCATGCATGTGTGTTGGTATGTATAAACTGTATTTTTAAAAAAATAAATATGCCATCCTTTCAATTTATTTCAATCTACTCTAGGGTAAGAAGTAAAGACAAAAGTAGCTCATCAAATATACTGATAAATATTTTGTATTGCTTGGTTTTACACGTATATTTCAAATCATTGGCAAATACTTTCAAAAACTGTACTGCTAAGAGTTTCAGAAAAGTAAACTGAAAGTACTTATTGCATGAATTAAAATTAAAATGTTTTAAAAATAAACTCTATGATTAATGACATCAGTAATGTATCTTAAGTATTGTGCTATCTCAGATAAGACATTTGAAAATATTCACATAGTGAATATTTTTAGTATTTTTACTTAGGATTATAGTGAATACTCATTTTTGTATAAAACATGAAATTGGCCAGAAACTCCAGTACCAACCATGTAATGATATTCCCTTTACAATAGAGTACAGGGAACAATGGATCATTTTTGTTAAGCATAACAGGCTAAATTCATCATGTCATTCCCTGTACACCAAGGCACAATATAATAATCTGAAATCTCTTTTCTTAAAATTCTTTGTTTAATCCCTTCTCATATGAAATTTTCTTAAGTAGATTAGGAAGAAATGTTTATCCCCAAACTAAAGAAAACAAAGAAACTAGTAATGGGGTTTCATCAGAAGACATAATTCAATAGAGTCTGTAATTACATTTCACCATGAAAGCATGATCTTATCCCAATTTTATAAATGTTCATAAATATGAATGTCCACCATACTTACCACCTACATATGGAAGTACTTTGGCATGGTTGTGGCAACAGGGAATGTGAATTTATACATGGCAACTTCCCTGTCATAAGCCTCTAATCTATGAGGGAGCAGCCTTAGTTTCAGGATCAATTAGGGAATTGAAAACTCCCATCTGTAGGCAAAGGATTGATGGAGTACAGTCAATATTATTGAATGTTGCATTGGAAATGAACCAAAGGGTACAATGAAACTCTCTGAGCAGTCATTGTCTTTGGTTTACTTATATTATATATTTCATTGTGTTTAAAATAATCACAATAAATTCTGCCAGACCCTGGAATATTTCTAAAATCAACCTAATTCCAATACCTTTTATGAGTAGTTTCATTAATTGCATTAAATATTTCACAAATAATCCTTTTATATATTAAAGATGAGGAAGGTCTTGTTTTGACTCTCAAGTCCAGAAGTATTATAAGAAAGTGGTTCAGCTTTCAAAAAATTGTCATTAAACAAACCACACTATATGTGTCTCTTATATCTAGGTTATTTAACAATTGAGAATTTCAAATTCTGAATTTGTTTACCTTTTCTCAATTGTGTGGTACATTAACTTCATATATATTTACATTTTTAAAATTGGAGGCTAAATATAATTTAAAAACAGGTCTTCTGCATGTTGTGTTGCCAGTAACTATTGGCATTAATTATTAATCTAAAAAGGGGCAATATTCAATATTGAATTGTATCTAATATTTCAATTACAGCAATGTAATAACTAGTATGAAAGTATTTAAGTATATTAGCAAGTTAGCTTTAAGTTCTGTTTTCAGTGATTCATTGCTAAGTATAATAGACTACAAAGCAGTTCTTATTCAAGTTAAAATTGTTGATATTTTTATATGATGGAAAAATATTTACCGTAAGTATTATTATAATGAAATGATTTTTCATTAAAGCTTCTTTTATTCATGAAAGGGCAAAATCATTTGCTGGTTCACTTTGTTCCAAGAACGTGCTGGAGTTCTAAATGAAAATGTGCCGTTCAGCTCCAAGTAGCTTGCACATTACAAATGAAAATGTTAAGCTGTGAGGTTAAAATGAACCAGATAAGCAAATAAGTCTTTCCCCTCTGCCAATATTTTCTTTTTATACAGTATATACGAAGGGATATATCTTTAAATGTTCTTTCTTCTTAATTTTAGAGGCTCTCAGAGGCTTAGAGGTAGGTACTCATTATTTTGCATGATGACTTCAAAAGCAAAAATTCTGGCAAAAAGTGCATAGCCCTAGAAATGTATATCCCAATAATATTTTTTAAAAATATTAATGTGGCCAGTCCAATCCCTTTTTTGTTCCCAAGATTAAAGAATATGAGAAAGATGGACTATTTCTAGGCTTTCAATACACTTTCAGCCGTAGACACAATAGCCCATGAGAAACACTAACAATGAAGACTGAGAACTGCTAGATGACTATAAAATGGATCCAGCCTTCCAAGAATCTCCTGAGCCAAGGTCTTACTGTCCCAAAGCAAAGGGGTACAGTGGTAGGATTCAGATCATTACATCTCTATCTCTAAAATTGGCTTCTGCTCTTCGGTTTGCTTCATTGGTTCAAGGGGGATGAGGCAATATGTGGCTATAGCACCAAAACTCCATCCAGACTTTGGAAAACAATTTACCTCCTAAAATACATAGCCTTTGGATGGTAATTTAGTAAAATATATGTATAAGGGGAAAGCACTGTTTTCAATAGTGTCAATAGTGCTATTTACATTGAACATGGGTTTGCAGTTGGAAAACTTAAGTCTTATTCTTACGGAAAACAGTAATTTGTGGGAAAGAGAATGCATCTGGATTTCTTCCAGTATGACCCAATAATTTGGTTTATTTGTTTGTTTTTTGTTTTAAGTCCCAAGTATAGACTCTACTCATTTTAATAAATTATATTAAACATATAATTACATATTTAATAATGACATTGCATTAAATTAATATTAAATTATACAAATTATATGTTATTTCTTTAATGAATTCTCAATTTTCACAAGAAAAGATCAGGAGAAAATAGTAAAATATTTGTAAAATAATATAGGAGACTAGAATATGATAAGAGATTTATGACCAACATTTACTTGAAATATTAAAGAAAAAGGAAAATATATACCCTATTTATCTCTGTGTTCTCAGAATATAGCAGTGATCATCATATATAAGTCCTCAATAAAGTGAGTTTGTATATACATATATATATATACACATATCCCATCAACAATGAATCTCATATACAATGGTGGTGGTTCCGTAAGATTATAATACTGTATTTTACTGTATATTTTCTATGTTTAGATCCGTTTAAGTGTACAAATACTTATCATTGTGTTATAACTGCCTACAGCATTCAGTACAGTAACATGCTGTACAGGTTTTTAGCCTAGAACAACAGGCCATTAACATATAATGTAGGTGTGTAGTAGGTTATACCATCTAGGTTTGTGCAAGTACACTCTATGATGTTCACACAATGACAAATTCACCTGATAATGCATTTCACAGAATGTTAGATGATATACATGACTACAAAATCATTTATCAAGATATGGGAGACCTGCTTAGAAACATACTTTTGAATTAGATGACATTCCAACAAGTCATCTGTTATATATCTAACCATTCCTCAGGAACACTGATACATTGGCAAACAAATCCTACTGTCCTTTGTGGGTTATTCTATACTCTTTGCTAACAATTTGTATCCCGCACTTGAGCAGTCTCCCACTCATTTATTGTTTTATGTTCACATACATACATATATACGTATTCATATATATATATTGAGCTCTAGATGAACTTAAGGAAGAATCAACTATGCTTGTCAAACTACAACTACCACAGAAAACATTCAAAGTGTGGCCTTCGATGTGATCTTCACAGTGAACAGCTTCACTCTACCTGAGCATGAAAGAGATCTTTACATAAAAAAGATAATCATGTTGTCGTAAATGGTGAAGATGATTTTACATAAAACATGATGGATTCTCCATTCTTCACTTACTGTATATTATGCCTGTCCTTTCATTGTTCTGTTGCATTTTTAGGGATTCATACTGAAGTGTGACCAGTTACTTGAATGACCAGTGTATTAAATTAAAGTGGTTGACATAGCAGCTGACAACAGACCAATTCAATCACCCACGCATTCATTTATTCCACTCATCCATTCAAAAAGCATATATTCAGCACTACTAGTTATACTAATTCTGAAATGAAAATCACAATGCACTGTGCCATGAACTATAATCCTAGCATGCACAGGGGACTAGCTAACACAGTTGTGTTATTTCTCCACTATCATTTACAGGTAAAATGCACTAAAAAGTGTAGCAGACTATCTGAACAGTTTTCATAAACCTTGACTTATAAAAACTCTACTCCCAATGAAGTAGAATGAAAAGACTTAAGAAACCCTCATACCACCCACAATGGGGCATCATGTACTGTCACGTCTTTAAAATGAACTCTCACCTTAATTTGCCAAATACTATCACTCCAAAAACGTCTCTGGCTTTTTTTAGTTCAGTAGTAGACATTCCTAAGAAATAACTGTATCTGTCCTCTTTAAACTTTAACCTCTTATGGTGCAATGGAACAAACAGAATTCTGGCACAGCACCACTAAAGTACATTAATAATTGGTTATATAAGTTCCATATAAATGAGCATTATGAAGTAATATAGTTGACTGGAAGTTATGCCTATGGAATAATGGATAAATTATTTTTATAACATGGGAAATAATATGGTATTTAGTAAAACACATATGTGCATCATTAGTATAACTGGCTTAATTATATAAATAAAAATGCTCAAAAATCAGCCAAATGCAGTATTATAAAAGTATAAAATAAATTAATTGCACTCAATTACAGATGCATAATATATATGGCAATCTAATTCAGTTATAAACTCACACATTTCTGAACATCCTCTGGGTTTCTTAAAGGAGTTTACTGTCTAGATCTGGAGACAGACCTTTAACCACCTGCAAAGCAGAATATAACAAGGGCTTTGCTTGTATTTATATTCGGGACATCTGGAGACTCAAAGGAAACTTTCAAGGAGACAGTAATATTAGTTTTAACTAGACACTAACTAAGCTTCTGTACTTGAAAAACATTTTGAGAGGAAGAAAAAGGCAAAAGTTTTTCTTGACAGACAGAGCTTTGCCATAAAATGGAACAAAAATGAAGAATTTACCCACGTGCCATTCGTCTAGTTATTTAATTATTCATTTACTAATATTCAACAAATATCTGTTGAATAGATATCATTTCAGTGCTAATTTTTGTAACAGTATTACATATAGTCAAAGAAATTATTCCTCCAACTTCAATGTCAATAGGTTTTAGAAATAATCATGTCAGTTTCAAATACATGCATATATTTAAAGACTATCATGACAAATTTGTTCAAATTTGTCACCAGCTGATAGATGTCTTTTGGGATGTATGAATGAGAGCTCCTCTAAACTATCAAGGGACATTAAATTAATTAGACAATATTTCAGATAAAATTAAGACAAAAAGTCTTGCCTAGAAATTTCATATAGCATTAATAAAATACAATATAAACCAAACATGTCTTAACATGACTTTTTTTTCATAAGCAAAGGCATTTTATTACCAGGCTACAGATGTTCTAAAGGCTTGAATGAAAACTTTTTTTTTAGAAATTATAATCTCATGAACATTTAAAGAAAAAATTATAACTTTGAATTTTATCCATGAAAACAAACCTTTTTTCCTTTTCATATATATTACATTTATATTTAAGAATGAGAAAGGAAGTCATTTTGAGAAGAACTTGCTCAAGGAATCTTTTCTCTTGCTCTGCTTCAAAACTGATGAAACTTTAACAGAATATTGTTTAAAATTCTATCCACACAATGGGAGCAGTTGTTTATGTCCCAATGTTACAATATTTGAAAAATTCAAGAAATAAATAGCTTTAAAAATGCAATTAATTTATGAATATTGTTAAAATATTGTTAATTTTATTTCAGAAATCACAGGAATTAAGTAAAAAGAGTGTAGGCTTTAGAATCAAACAGACATAGGTTCAAATCCTGGCTTTACCACAAAGCAGTTTTGTGATTTTTGGAAATTTGGTCTTTCTCAGGTTGTTAAAATGTAATAATAATACTTCAGTTTCAAAGTGGATGTGAAGATAACAAGAAAAAAGCTTTTCTAAAAAGTTTTTAGCACAGTGCTTGGCATACATTAAATTCTCATAATTATTGGATCCCTCTCCTATTTTCCTCTTTCCTTTTTCCATAATTGTTCTTGTTTTCTGTCTAAGTAAATTTCAACTCTTGACAGTATTTCTTCAAAGAAATTACTTACAGTAACTTTTTAAACATATATTTCAAAAATATAATAGCAAACTACAGACAGAATATCATTAATTCATATCTGATTCATTTCACTGCACTTGTCACTTCTCAAAAAGAATGCAGTGTGCTAGATAAAGCTATCAAGTCATATTTTTAAATTAATGTTTTAATTAATATTTCTAATTTTATGTGTGTAACTGTGCCCATATGTCATGTTGTCTCTCAAGAAGTCATTATTCTATGACATTGATGTATTTCAACATAAAGGACAAAAATATGCATTAATATTAATGGGATATCATCTACAGTTTAGTTACAATAGTAGATCAACTTCTGAAACTACTCTCTTTCTTTCTTACCCTATTTAAATTAAACAACTTTCAGAAGGGTGATTTAGAGTTTTAAAAAATTGAAATAGATAACTCTGCCAAATAGTTTATGGACAATGTGGCTTTAAATTAAGATATTTTCAATGTGTGTTTCATTAATTTTCAGTTTCCCAAATGAATGATTTATTTTCCTAAATATATTTTTTCTTCATAAAGCTATTTTTGTTGTACTTATGTTCTCAGAGATCAGGTCTATATTTGTGCTGATTAAAAAGACACAGCCTTAATATTATAGCCCTGATCAAAATATTCTCAAATCTCTTAAAATATTGAGGTCTCGACACATCTGGAAGGCTTTGAAATAGAAAACATAAGGAGAAAAAACATAGTTCTAAATAAATCCTTCATTATAACTAGATAGAAACAAATGCCCAATTAAAGTTGGGTTGTGTGGAACCAGTTTTAATGTTTATTTGGGGAAGAGGAATAGGGCATAAGTTAAGTGAAAAGGCAAGGATGTTATTTTGAGCTGTCTCTTCAATCTCATTTTTAATGAGAACCAAATGATTATCGTAGGTTTTCCATAGGTATTAAAGAGGTCAATGACACTGATTTCAATTTAGCCCAGACAGTATAATTTAAAAAGTCAAGATGCACAGTAGAATCTGATCTCATAAAATGTTTGGGAATGCTGATTTTGTAAAAATAAAATTTAATAGCTTATTATGTTTCCCTTCCCCTAGCTTACTATTTTCAAAATTAAAACAATCACATTTTCATAATAAAATATTCAGTCCACAGTTTTACAGTCCTAGCTACTGCTCAGTATTTCTCATATCCCTACCTTTCCTTACAAAATCCCTTATCTCTTTGAGCACTGATTTTTACCATATTTACTATTGAACAATTGTGTGCAGATCTTTATTTTTGTTCCCATACATGCATTAATTAGAAAAGGGACATTATTTCAGTTTTCAGCTGCTAAATATATGTTGATCATCTGAATTGCCATAAATTATCTTGGCAATTAAATGTATAGGTATAAAAATATAACAATATTTCCAAAAATATATTTTTGAATGTATTTTTTAACTCAATGTGGTTAAAATCAGCATATCTTAAGTGGGATTACTATACTTTGCAGAAATTTAATCATATTTCTAATAGGATAAGTTGATAGCATTTGATCAGATATTTTTATTATTTTGATATAAAAAATGATCATACATTATTTCTATCTTTCATCTACACTTCAAGGACAACAATCTTTCTAAGCCTAATTTATTACAAATAGTGAAGTTTTTAGTATCATACAGTTCATGCAAATATTGATAGACATAGTCATTCAAATCTTGAAAGGTAGCCCATCTAACTCATATTCCTCATGGGTTGAAATGATGTAATAGTTTATAAAATGTAAGTTATTATTGTAAAATTTTATTTAGCTTCAGCTTCCTGAATAAGGATGTTGGATGAGATAACTTTTTAGTTCTATAGGTGGCTGTAGCTCTCCATGGAGTTTAAGTGAGAAAGAAAGTTTGAAAGGTGTGTACTGAACAAGACATTCAAATGTCCCCTAATCAGAAAGAAAAACAGCATTGCTTCTGTTATTTACTGGTTATGTAAAGCATAACTTGATTAAGGTTACGTTATATGGAAAGTCATTTGGTCTCTTACTATTGTAATGAGTCAAATGACCACAAAATTCATACAGAACTTTAATTTTGCCTTAGTCTTCTTTATGTATTTTGATCTTGACCTTCTGGAAATAAGTGCAAGAAAAAATAAACAATATAAAAATTACAAAATTTTAAAGCTTACAAGTAATAAAAATCTAATGCACCGCATATCTTTGAGAACTCTGACTAAGCAAGTAAATTGAAATTTATCTTAGTTTTCAAAGTTAGAGATTTTCAGACTTGTCAATGTTTGACAGGTTGTACTAGAGAGACATGTCTGTTGTCTCCATCTAGCTTAGCTACTTTATGCTTTGTTGAGTGTTCATGTTCCTTTAAGTCCTTACTGAGGATGAAGAACTTCTCTAAATTCGCAGTTGAAAATCTTTTCATCATGATTTATCTAACTATAAATTTATTCACCCAGTGATATTAAGCAGCTCTTGTGTATCAATCTCATCAACCTGTTGGTATTTCTCTTTGTGCCTTTCTTGGCATAAATCTATCTTCAGTCCAACCTCAAGTGCAGCAGAGTACTTGAGTTCTGATCAAAGCTCCATGGAAAGGCAGCTGATCTCCAGCTGGATGCTCTCTTATTTATAAGCAATTAAGTGCTTTCCTTCTTTCCACCTGTGCTAATCTTTATTTATTCAAAGACATTTGCGTAAAATACTTTGATAAAACACGTTTAACTTCGGATGGGAAGATTTACATTAACAACTGTATTAATTCATAAGTATAGTTTTTAAAGTGCTTCTTTAACAATGTCTTACTGAATTTTAATTCTGAGTTTCTGATATAGTTAACCCTATATCTTACTGCTTTTTTTCCACTTAAACATTGAAGAAAGGTGTATCCTGTTCTACCGTCCAGGTGAATAGAAGTAGGCCTTACAAATGTAAGTTTAAATAGCAAACCGTAACACAGGGATGAAGATTTCCATGTTTTAACATATCCACCCACTCTTACTCTCACTATCTAATTCAGAGTTTTACCTAAAAAAACCCCTCCAGCAAACCTTTTTTCTTAAAGAATTTATAATTTGCTTTGTGCTGTGATTATGTACTATGAAAGAAAAGCCAGAAATTATATGAGCCCTGACAGAGTATTTTTTTTTAAGTTTTACAAGTCTGTTCTAATTTTTTTTTTTTTTTTTTTTTTTTTTTTTTAAATAAAACAGCTAAAGCTTGCTTCTGTCTCCTCCCACTCCTTTGGCTTGGTGCTTACTCCTTAAGCAACTTGCTGCATTTTATAGCTGTGGAATTTCACTGGGAAGGGCCTCCCTAAGAAACCATGTGAACAAGGATACACCATAGTGGATACACCATAGTGAATGCAAGCAGACAAGATAAGAGGACCCTTTTCTCAGCTCTCTCAAACCCTCCCCGCCTTTCCTGTATTCTCTTGTCTCTAGTCACAAAAGGCAGCTGAGTTCACAGCTGGAACAACAAGTTGTGCAGTGAATCTCAGCGATTTACCCCAGTAGCAAACAGGATCATTGGCTTAATTGGCATCTCGGTTGCCAGGCGAACTAGGAATCACCAGACTGGGTCCAGCAACACCGATAAAAGTGTTTCTGTTTCTTGACAGTGGATGGAAATGACGCAGAGGGTAATCGAGCGACAGGATATCGATCACTTTCCTTTCTTCGTTCCCCCAGTTTAGGTGCCAGAGAGCCAAGATATTACTTATAGATGCCCAGGGGCCCCCAAGATCTCCATTTTCCCCCAATGCATAAAAGGCTATAAACAGCCACATCCCCCAGCACCACGGCGTGGCTGCAGCTCCTTTGTTTACCATATAAGTCACACCGGGGGTTCACTCGTTGCCCTATCCCCCGGAGCGGGCGAAAGACTGAGAAGCACCCCCAAACTCCCGCTCAGCTCGGGTCAAGCACAGACAGCTTCACAAATCTTTTCCTGAGCCTTGCAGAGAAACCTTGCAGCTGGAGCCTTTTGAACTCGTAACCCCCCAGGGATATCCGCCTCCCAGAAGGGAGCCAGCTTCCCAGGCAGCTTAAGAAACTTAACCGAGATCCCAGAAAGGAGGCGAGGTGTAGCTCCAGTCAAATGGAGCTCTGAGGCGACATCCTCTTTACCTGCAAAGTTGCAATCTTCCGGCTGAAGTGATCGGATCCAAGGACGGACGGCACCGGCGTTATGCCGGGTGAGAGCACGCCCGGCAAATTCCGATGGGATTTCCTTAGTCGCTGCAGAGTTTTGGAGCATTCCAAGGAAAACGCACGAAGCTAGAGCCCACGCAGCTGGCACCAAACTGGGCGGAGTGAGGATGCTCTGAAGGCGAAGCCATTGGAGGCGGGGGAGGGGCGAGCCGGGAGGGGGCGGCGAGAGCCGGGGGAGGAGAACTTCTCCCACCCCCGCCCCCACCGATCCCTCTGGATAAAGTTAAGAGTTCCCACGGCTGATAGCGGGTGAGCCCAGAGGAAGGCACGCCGCCCTCCGTCCCTGACCGCTGCCTGGCTGGGGGTCCGCACAGACCGCGCTCGAAAGGGACGGTCCGGGAAGATGCGCCTCCCACGCACCACTCTGCCTGGCCTTGGAGGGGACCCACGCGCCGGCAGGAGCTGACGCTCAGTCCCCAGCTCGGCCGTCCCCGAATAGCCTCCACCACCCTGGGCCAATTGCTTGAGGTCAGCCAGTGGGCAGAGGAGCTCACCGCAAGCCAGCTGTCATCCAACCAAGTCACTGTCGAGTGGTCCTGGATGCAAGCCAGACACACCTCCAGGCTTCAGGCGGGCTCTGCAGGGGATGCTGGACCTCAGTTCGCGCCGGGAGCCGGCTTTTGGACGCCCTGCTCCCACCCGAGTAAACAAGCACGCATGCGGCCGGTCGCCCCACAGGAAAAAAGTAACCCCCAGCAACTCTCAGAGCTTCCCCCACTCCCGCTCCTCCGGGCTCCTGGCACCCCCTCTCCCGTCCTCAAGGTGTCAGACTTCCCCAGCAAGAGCGGGAGGATGCGACTTGCCACTAGTGTCAACAATCGAGCCGGTCGCAATGAATAAATGATGAGCCCCAGAGTTCCAACCACCCCCATCCTGCTCGGTCTTTCCAACAGACATAGGGAATCAGCAAGTTTCCAAATACTGACACCCAGGACGCGGGCCAGCCTGAGAGCGCGAGGTCGCGCGGCTGCAGGTGATCTGCGCTGCTGTGTGTTACTAGCATGCACGCACTGAGATTGCGATTTCAAGATAGCGGTTATCTCTTGGCCAATCTCTTATTTTCACACACGAAAATAAGATTAAAATGCAGACAGGAAATACATACAGTATTGGCAAAGTTGGCAGTAACTTACTTGCTGTAACTGCGACACGGCGATTCCCAGCTCGTCACTCTCGCAGGCTTGTTTGGTCACGACCCCTTAACCCAGAGAATGACTGACAGTCCAATTGTAAAATAGTGGCGCCCTTTGCGGAATCTTAGCTAGCGACTGCGCGCCTCGCGACCCTTCCTTTCTACTTGATTTCCTCTATTTTCCGAAAGCTCTGGAGTGAGCTGCCAGTCTCCTATTGCATCCCAGCGGATGCCTGCTTCGCGCTTGTGCAACAGATTAGTGGCAACCTTCTGTCCCCGTCCCAGCCTCGCGTGACACCTCTGGGAAGCTGTGCTGTACCGACTGCAAGGAAGACCAATTTCTTCGCATGGAATATTACCCAATGAATATAAACGGGCAAACCAGCACCCATACTCAGACTCCACAGCACAAAATTAAAGAATTTCCTTCTTTGTTATCTCCCCCTACCCCCTTCAGAGTTCACATAAGGTGTTTGTGTTTGTTTGTTTGTTTGTTTGTTTGTTTCTTAACAGTTTTTACATAGGTAAAGAGGCTATCACTAGAGATCACCCATTGGGGTGATGGAACATGCTGCTTTTTTTTTTTTTCTTTTAAATCTCTTTTCTTATATTTTAATTTATCTTTCTCCCTAGCTAACTGCCCTTCTCAGGGGCTTACCTAGCTCAGCTTCACACTTACTCTAAATTTCTAGGAGCACTAACTAAATACTGAGTCGCCTCCAAAATACTGAGGCACACTGAGACAAGCCTGGCTCCTACAATGCCTCTCTGGAAAACAAAGGACAGAACAGAACAACAAAAGGATTTCTTTCCTCCCGGAGTCTCTTTTTACTGTTTACCACAAAAATACATTAGCATCACAGTTTTTCACTTCTCTTAAGGTTAAACTATGGCTTTTTAAAATATGCAAAACACAGCTTTCAGCAGACATGGTAATACGCTGTCTAATAAATTGAAGTTCACTTTCTAACAAGGAAGGGAGACTATATATGTGTGTGTATGTGTATGGAAATCTATTTTATGTAATGTAAGTATTTTTGTATTTTGTCATGAACTAACCTACTTTCTCATTAATGATCAATAAAGAACAAACAAAAAATGAAACTGAAATTTATTGATGGTGTTTCTTCTCAGCCTGAAATACAAAATTCTACATAATGTGTTTGAATGCTACATATGTGCTTGAATGTGTATCTTTGAAGATAAATACCTCCCTGGTAGATAGAATTCCACATACTGTGATGAGTGTAAGTCTTTATAACACATTTAAAAATAACCTGCTAAAGGAGAGCAGATGAGTGACAACACCTACCCATTGTTTGAAGATGATGAACTTTACTTTGCAACCTTACCACCTTCACCAAATTAAATACCCCTCCTGCCCCTCTTAGGATCTGTTCTTTACAGCAAATGTCATCTCTACCACTTCAGTGGAGAGATTTTACCAAGATCCCCTAATTTGTTATTTTTCTCATAAGAAAGGTGCTATGAATCTACAATAAATACAAAATGGAAAGGAACAACAAGGACAGCTTTATACAAGTCAGCCATCTGAGCAGGCTGTGTTCCCATGGAAAGAAGAATTTCTATTGATCACTAAGCCTCCTTTTCAACAGTTTCATGTGATTATCGATTGCTGATCTCATGTCACCTAAAAAATGATTAGCTATTACAGAAAAATTATGTGAAATCCATTGAAACAATCCAGTGAATTGCATATTCTGCAATAATTAGCAGTCCAAAGAAACGTTTATTTTTCATAATTAAAAAATACAAAGTTGGCATCATTCCACAAACCTGCACTCCACGTAAAATGCAATTTATTGAAGTCTAAGAAATTTACAATAAAATATTATATGACATCTGGAATTTATTTTTAGTATCTTATTATTTTGCCTTTCTTTTTTTCTATTTCAGAGTATTACGGGGGTACGAACATTTTGATTACATAAATTACTTTTTTACAGTTTGAGTCAAAGTTATAAGTGTGTCCATCACCCAGATAATGTGCCTGGTACCCGTTAGGTGTTATTTTTAGTACCTTATTAAGGAAAACAAGAAAGTACTCTTGTTTTGAAATTAGCGAGAGACAAGTGACCCAGGAAATGATAGCAGTAAAACAATTCTCTGTAATGCCTATTCATAGCTAAAATATATCATGGAAAAGGGATCACAATTGTTTTAGGAACACAACTTTCAATTTACGTATACAAATTATTCTTCCGTTAGGAGTTGCTATGTAACATCTGTGAAACACTTTCTTCCAAAGCTGTTATACCTCAGACTTATGACAGATACTAGTGTTGGGAAAATTTAATTAGGCACATGTCTCACTACCGGCATTTTATGTGATGGTGATGCATCTGTGTATGACGCCATTATCAAGTATAGGGTGATGGCCTTTTCTATCTTAGGCAAAATTGGGAAATGGGTGAGCATTGTCTTTGAAGCCCATGTACCTATCTTCTACCTTTGTGTCTAGGACTCTCCCTCATTCTGAACAAGGGCTCATCAAAGGCCCCTGAATGAAGGGCCTCTACCTCCTTTTACCTTTTAAATAGTAGCTCCTGCTCCAGATTTTTGCATATGCTGTTTTGCCGTCAATTGTAACTAGGCTTTGCTCTAATCTGCATGGACTATGCTATACACACAGCTTTTTACCTATTTTTTAAAATTTAATATTTTCTATTGTCAAATTTTCTTCAAAAATGTTAATTTTAATGAATCACTATATGTACCTATGAAATACTTAAGTATTTTCAAGTTTTGAAAATGGGATTGTTTTTATACTATTATATAAATATTGGAAGACTTTGTTGAAAGACTTTGTGCATACATTTTTGTCTGTACATCTGATTGTGTCTTCAGAATAGATTCCTAGAATTACAGCTATGTGTCAAGATGCAGGAATATTTTAAAGCACATGATATATGTTACAAGGGAGCTTGTTTTATTGAACTCTCATCAACACCGAGAATACTTCATCTTTTTTCCCTCTTTTCT
The DNA here is from genome assembly GCF_041146395.1 of Eulemur rufifrons. Lineage (NCBI taxonomy): Eukaryota > Metazoa > Chordata > Mammalia > Primates > Lemuridae > Eulemur > Eulemur rufifrons. The sequence continues at coordinate 69,775,590 of NC_090986.1, read as the reverse complement.
TTTTTTACTTTTGCTGACTTGCTATTTGAAAAAAAAATGGCACCTCAATTTAATGAATTATATTACTACAAGAGGTGACTGTTACATTTTTTCTGCTATGCTGTTTATTTCTTTGTTGTGAGTTTCTATACTTTTCAATACTTACAAAATTTTAGTTCTTTTTCCCTCATTTGGTTTATAACAGCTCTTAATATATTAACATTAATGTATTCCCATATTTGTGGGAAAAATTTCTCTATTTTTGTTGATTGCTAAATTTGGGAGTACCATAAATTTTTTTTAAAAAGTTTTAATTCTTACCAACGTTAAACTCACATTTTTCCTGAATAGTTTCTTTTAGTACTCTAATGTTTCTAAAATCTTTTTTCTCCCATGTTCATTCATTTTTTTGTTTTTTATTTAATTATTTTATTTTCTAATGCAATTGTTTAGTCATTAATTTCATGGACCCTGGAGTCATGTTACCTATGTTTGAAATCCCCGTCTCAACATTCAATCAATAAATACTTATGGAGTTTGTTTAAATATTTATGGAGTCTACATTTAAATAGTTTGTGGAGTGCAAAGTATTGTGATAGGCACTTAGTGTACATTGATGAGAAAAACAGGTAAGCTACTGTAGAACTTATATTTTGAGGAAGATATACAAAAAATAATATATTAAATAAGTTAATTATATGCACTATTAGAAGGTGATTAAAAGAACAGGTGATGGAGATTAGAAGTGCTGGTGGGAGTCAATGATGATGGAGAGTTGTAATTTTAACAAGTTGTCAGAGTAGCCTTCATTAATCTGGAGACATTTGAGCAAAGATGTGGAAGTTAGGGAGCTGGCGCTGGGGGAGAAGTGTTCCAAGGGGAGCAGTAGCATGCACTGACTTATGCTTTAAAGGATTATTCCAGCTGTTACAGTGAGGGTAGGCTGTGGGAAGCAAAGGTAGAAGCAGAGAGGTAAATCAGGGGGTACTGAAACAAACCAGGAAATACGGTGTTGACCAACTTGTAGGAAGTGGAGGCAGTTTCAAGGTCCAGTCTGAAAATAGATCCAACAAATTTTCTGAAATGTTCATATGCAGGCTGTGAGTAAGAGTTAAGGATGCTATGAGATTTTTGGCTTAAGTATGAAGATGGCCCTGAGTAAAGGATATTCTGCATGGAGAAGATAGGGGTTGGGATACATTTGTGTAAGGAAGATTAGGAATTCACTGATAGACATGTTAACACTGAGATGGCTATCAGAACTCTTATAAGCTGCATGATCTTGGATAATGTTACTTAACCTCCATGTACCTTGGTTTTCTTATCTGTAAAAGATAAGAAATTTGTTCCTACCTCATAGACTTGTTATGAGGACCAAATTATTTTTATATGTAAAGCACTTACCACAGTGATCAACATAGAATATGCAATGTGTGTGTTTTGGCTCATTATCATTGATACATTTAATTCCAATACATTTGGGGATCATTTAAACACGCATTATCTAGTGAAGATCTAACTATTTCTCCTTTACAAAATAGAACTGGAAAATAATGAATTAATTCTTCTTTTTCACACTGATTGATGATGTCATACCTTCATCATAAACCACATTCTATTGCCAATGCTTCTTTCTGAGCTTTCTATTCTGTTCCATTGATACTCCTATTTTTACGAATTAGCCCCAAATGGCCTGTTTCATTCTCTATCCTTTTAGGTTTTGTTCGATTCCTAATCACTGCAGCTGGGAGGCTGGTTTTGGGCAGCTCCTCCATCAATTCCCAACATTTAAATGGGTACAGCTAGTGACGGCCATTATTGGGAGGGTGAAATGAGCTGATACATGTAAAGTGCATGCGGCAAGGATGAGCACATATTCATGCTCAATAAATATTACCTACTGTCAGCATTATTAGCACTCATTATGGAATGAGGCTCTTTTGGCCCTACGATGCAGTAATTATTTGCCCTCCCACCCAGTCTGGTGGTCCATGAAAGACTTCTATCCCAAGTATGGGCTACGTATCTCAGCACTCTGTTCTCCACTCCAACATGGAGACATTTCATGGCATACAGCTCACGTTTATTAACTACTCTCTTCCACAAACTCTTGCTTATTTATGTTCTGGAAGTTGCACTATCTTCCTAGATCTAGAACAGAAGTACCATTGGAGGACCAGAAAGAGATATTTGGCTGCCTCAAAAAGCAAAAGTAGTAGAGGCGCAGAAGACCACTTTCCTAGTGGATGTTTAGTATATACTAATGCAGATAATGTACACTAATTTTTAAAAAGGAAAGGGACAATGGAGATGGCTAAAGAACCTTTCTACTGATCATAGGAAAGCAGGTGTGCAACATTCCTAAAGCAATGCACTGGTGTAATATCAATTTTGTTTTACAATCCATGTTGCATTATGTTTGAACTTAATGGCAATCCTTCCACACTCTGGTGGTACAGTAACAGGTAGACCTACATAGTATTAACATTTAAATGAAGCCTCTGCTGTTTTTTTTTTTTTTTTTCTTACATGAATTTTGTGGCAATTGAAGTGACATTGCAGAAGGGCTTCTAGTCACACACCATTTTAGGCTGGAACATTTTACCTAATTTTAAAAATCAGGCCATTCTTGAAAAAAAAGTGTAACATTATTGTTTAGAGAAAGTTGTTCTCCTTACCAATTGTATGTCTTGATTTATCTGAATCTTCAATTTTAAAAAAAGGATAATAAGGTTCTGAAAAAATACATAAATGTTAAATGGAATGGTTCTCACCTACCTTACAGTGTCAGATAAAAATAATATTTCAGGAAATTAAATGCTATGCACCTAACACATAACAGGATCTCAATTACAGCTGAGTAATCTGCCTTTAGTTTCCAGTTCTTTGATTAAGGATATATTGACTTATTAAATTATTTATAAAGCAAATTATATGGACAATAATATAGTAGAGTGGCAAGAACACAATTCTACACACAGACTGCCTAGGTTTGAATTCAAGGTCTATGAGTTTGGCCATACTGCTTAACTGCTTTACCTCAGTTTATTCATTTCTAAAATAGAAATATGCTAGTACCTCCTTCATAGGAGTGGTATAGAAATCTGTGTAAATAAATGTAAATTAATAAATGTAAATTGCTTGCAGTCACTGTTATTATCAGTACTATATATGTTGCTTTGGGTTTTTTTCCCCCACTTTTATGTTAAAATATATTTGTATTCTGATTTTTCACAGAAGGTGAAGATATTCCCTAAAGTGTTAATAAAAATGTGGTCTATTCAAGAAGGTTAAGGTTTATTTTGATTGAATCCTTGCAACGTATCAGCGCAGAACAAAGTAGAGTGGAGATTTGCAATTTACCAGTGGATTTAAGCAGAGGAAAGAGCAAATTCAAAGAGCTCAGAGCTGCAAGAGCAATTCAGCCCTGGATTGTCTGGATTGTTTATCCTTCCAAACTGTGCTAAAAAAGCCTGCTCCCACTGTGTAGACAACAGCACAAAACCAAGGAAAGTTATGTCATAGAATGAGGTTTGAATTCTTAATTAACTCTTAAGAAATAACTTTCAGGTTTGAACACACAGATACACATTTGTCCTCAGAAGTAAAAAACTTGAGTGTCTTATCTTTTATAAGTTCTTTCTCATGTAAAGTTTAAAGTTTGTTCATTTTCTTTCCAGGTACTTGATATTGTATGGTATCTACGTGCGTGGGCTCTAGAGTTAGAATAGCTGGGTTCAAGTTCTGTCTTTAGCCCTTTCTAATAAAGTGAAGTTGGGCAAGAGTAACTCAACCATTCTGTGACTCAAATTCTTCATTTGGCAAATGGGCATAATAATAGTATTTGCTTTCTATAGTTATGTGCGTTAAATGTGGCAGTATTTACAAAATACAATATAAGAGTTAAATAAATATCATGTATATTATTCCTTCCTCATAATACAGAAACTTGCTTTAACAGCTTCTGAAAGGACAATACACAGAGCATAATGTATTAGCCCAAATGCTATAGTTCTCATGTGTGGGAAAATTATCTTTAAATGAAGAAAACCAGTTAAAATGTAATCATCTCTACTGATAAAAGAGGCACAAATATTTCTCTGTAACATACAATAAAGATAGGCAGTTTAACTGTTCACAGTGGCTCAAAAGCAATCACCAAAGATTTGTCATTAAAGCCAACCCTGGTACCTGTCCTAGTAATATACCGGTGTATGTATTTGTGTGTATCAACCCTGCTTCCCATAATGCAATCTGGGTGTCCTCAATTGCTTTATTCCTGATCCAAAAGCAATGAATGACATTCTTCCTTGACAATTACTCATGCCATCAAAGAAGTACATCCTCTTCTTAATATATATCCCAATCATGGCACAGACTTCTCTCGTCTGTTACCTTGAAGGAGCTTAAATTTTTCTTGTTGTGTTAATCATGACCCTGCTTGATATCAGTTCTTTGAAGAATAATCAACTCATCCCGCTTTTCCCAAGACATTCCTAGTTTTAGCACAAAAATTCTTCCACCTGGTGAAACTTCTCAGTCCTAGGCAAATCAGGACGGTTGGCCACCTTACTTCTTTGTTGACAACTTGTGAAAACTGATTAGACAAAATAGAGTCATTTTTGTCATACCCAACATTTTAGAGTCAGGGGTGGGGGCATAGGGAAAAACACTGTACAGGTCACAAACACCTATTCTGAGAACTCTCCTGCATGACCAGTTCCAAACCACAAAGAACTACTATGACTTTAAGGTTATGAATTTTACCAATAACTGCTGCCATTCACCAATTAGAACTCGCCAGCGCCTGCAAGACACTGCAGGCATCAATAAACTTTTCAGCAAAACAACTTACGCAATATTCCTTTTTTCCTCAATAAAACCCCAGCCTTATTTTTATTTAAACTCTTAGAAGTATATTGCCCTTTTTGAATGCATGATGTACTCGGTGTGATGCTATCACTGGAAGGTTTACCTTGTGCCTCAATAACCCATCACATAGCAACAAGTTTTTCTTTCTTTCATCTTGTACTTCTGATATCCACAAAACAGACAAACAAAAAAACATAAGGCTTTTTAATCAAGTAAGGGTAATTTACAATGTTATAAAACACTTAAATTATGAACACAAATTTCTCTAAATAATTACTATATCTGTAATTGTATTTCTTTGTCTTTTTAAAACATTTTACTGATGACTCTTTAACTGGTAAGTTCTAGAACATTCATAGCTTGTATTAATTGAAGTTATTTAAATAAATTTTCATTTCCTAGATATTACTTTTTTAATCAAAAGGAGGTCATTAAGAACCCTCCAATCCTACCTACCTTTGTTTTGTACTAATGTAGCAGAATACCTGATACTGGGTAATTTATAAAGAATAAAAATTTATTTCTCATGGTTCTGGAAATTAGCAAGTTCAATATCAAGGTGCCAGCAGGTTAGGGCCTTGAACCCTGCTGCATTAATCCATTCAGGAGCCCTCATGACCTAAACACCTCCTGTTGCGTTGAGGATTAAGTTTCCAACACATGAATTTTGGGGGACACATTTAGACTATGGCACCACCATTGCATAATATGAAAAGTTGTTAATAACTCTGACTGAGAGAGGTTATTATATCCTTTCTCAGCTATAATTTAAAGATGCAAATGGAAAACAAAACAAAGATTTAATTGGGCTACAAGGTATACGTAGTTGTGCTGAAAATAGTATTAAATGTCAAGGTAGCTGCTTTGGGTAGTAGTTCGAGCTATTTTGATAGCACCAGTCTTCTTATTCATTTTGGGGGAAATATAGTAGTTATTCGTTGCTGCTTGTAAAAATAGAAAGGGGAGGGAGAGAGACAGAAAGAGAGAGAGAGAGAGAGAGAGGGAGAGAGAAAAGGGAACAGGAAAAGATCTTTATATACTCACCTTCTGGAATTAGTTTACCCCTGCCTAGTGAGTCAAACTTCCTGAAACTCTGTAAGAACATAATAGCAAAAATATATTCTCATTTTTCACTGAATTGATGCATTTTATTATTCTTTGACCATGTAATGATAGTTCCAGATCAACGGTGTCACTTTTCATCAAGAGGCCCCTAGAGTTAAATTCCAGTGGGCTGTTGTAAACATGGCCTCTGCCATGTCTTGTCACAGCTTGGTGCCAGCAGTGAAGTACTTGTTGCAGGATGTAAATGTTTGATGTGGTGGAACATAATAAAACGCCTCAGTTTCTCTAGAAAGTTGTTTGTTTCTTTTGAAGCATCTTTTCCTTTTATGAGAAAATATAAATTTGGTTGTGTGCATTAAAAGACAGAGTTTTGCTGGCTCTGTTTGGAAGAGGGTGGAGTATGTATATGAATAGCCAAAAGAGTTGGCCTTCTCCAAAAGGAGAAACTGTGTCTTTCTCAAGATGGATTTAATGTCATATACAAATTTTGCATCAGGGTGTTATAATTACTTTACTTTTTGAAATGTTTTGAATTTCAGGAAAATAGTTAATTTTCTAAAGAATGTCAATATATGTAAAGTAACTGAAAAATATATTTGTAAAAATAACAAAGCCTTATTTCTATAAAGTCAATTGGCATGGACCAAGTTTGATTACGCCATTTAGGGCAGGGGTACCCAACCTATGGTGAGTTGTATAATTATTTCATTATATATTACAATGCAATAATAATAGAAATTAAGTGCACAATAAATGTAATGCACTTGAATCATCCCGAAACCATCTCCCCACCCCCTAGTTCATGGAAAAATTATCTTCCATGAAAATGGTCTCCAGTGCCAAAAAGGCAGGGGACTGCTGATTTAGGGTAAACCTTTGTGGTGTTGGCCTGTTTTTAAATTTACTAAATCTCAAGTTTCTCATCTACAACTTGAGATTTATAGCATCTTGAATGATAACCTAATAAAATTTTGATTATGTAAGCAAAATATACTTATAAAATATACAGAAATACACCATACCTTACACTGAAATAATTTCACATCTTATTTAATAAGCACATGAATTTTTTATTGTACTAAATTTTATTTCAAAGGTATTAACTGTGTGTAGTTTATTTCAAAGATATCAACTCTTTTCCTGGTATTTCCATGTAATACCAGGAAAAGAGAGATCACTGTTTCATCATATAAAGTCCTTTATAATAATAAAATGTCTACATGTATTAATAGAAAAAGGCTTATTTTTTAGGTAGGATACTTTCTATGGTGTTAGTATTTAATTCTTTTTCTTGAAAGAAAAAGGAAACATAAAATTTGTATTCAAGGATCTATGTTAGGTAAAGATTTGGAAATATCTCTTTAATAAATTTTATGAGAGAAGCAAGTGGGCGGTTAAGTACATTATAGATTTATGTAGAAATCAAGGCCATAAAGCCATGAAGTGAAGGAAAGGTAGTCTGCACCTACTTCATGAAGCCTTCCAGTTTCTCATGGGGAAAGCATTGATTAGGTTACAGACTGCAGTAAGAAAAGATTAGGCTAAATTCCTAGCCCAGAGGACTCAAAGCAACACACCTCAGCAGCTCCAACTAGAACAATCATATGTAAATGTGGCATAGTATCTAGCATACCAGCTGTGCCAGGCGAGCACTCAGTTATTAATGGCTTTGCACAGCGCGTGTCATTTGTGCTCTGTACCAAATTCTAGAATCCCTTTCTTCTGTTTTAATGTCTTTCATTGCCTCTCCCAAGTGTGACCTAAAAAAAAAATCTTTCTTTCTCAGCTCTGAGCTGTCTTTTCACAGATAACATTAAAATATGGAAACAAACAGTACGAAAATGCATTTGATATTTAAAATTTGCTAAAATATCATATATAATGCTTTCAATTGTCTTTTCCCCACTGAAATTGCAATGTTTGAGGAGTTGTTTGGAATACACACACACACTTTGGATTATATAGATATCTAAAATCTCACATTAGTCAAGCAAAATCACTTCTAATGGGAAGTTACTGAGTCATATCATGAAATATAGATATGAAAATCTTTTTTCACACTAAATGTTAAGATGTTCTTGCAAGTAGAAACTGGTAAAGAAAAAGGCTGTAAATTACAAGAAAAGAAAGATCACTGTTTCATCATTTAGCACAAATTACACTCCCAACAGAGGAAAAGTGAATAATAGTTGAGAGCAAATGAACTCAGATGTAAGAATTAAATTTCTTTTGATTCCATAACTGAGTAATTTTATTTTAAAATATTTGGCATTGTTTATAAAGAGACACTATTTGGGGTATACACATTTTTGTATACCTGGCTCTCTTTCAAGGTAGTTCTTGAGTAATAGGTGTCAGTTTTCTAATTTGAGAAGCTCAATTCATGTCATTATTATGGAGGCCAATTACTTATTAATTTTCAGGGTTGAAAATAAGAAAATGTTAATGGCAAAGAAAAAACGTTCCTTACAGTGAGCCAACACTGAAAGAAAGCAGTGGAATGGGCTGACCTGAGAATCGACTCAGTGGCCCTACACATGGTGTGTGGAGAAAATTTTTAAGTTCACATCTTCGTGTCCAGACACCACATTTCCATACTAGCACCAAAAAGGGATAGAAATTACTAAACTAAAATAATCTATCAGCTAGAAACAGCTCTGAGCTATTTAATTTCATCTGCAGGTTTTGCAGGGGAGGAACTGAGAAGAAATAACTCCCCAAGTATTATATCATAAAACTTGTTGGCCCTGGTGCCAGCGCTCTAAGCTGGAGGAAGAGCAGCTGGCAAGTGTTGAATGGAAGGGCATATGTGAGCAAAAGTAGCAACGCAGGCTAAGTTGTTGAGTTACTGGTATGAAATACTAGGTCACAAAATACAATTAATAAAAAAGAGAGTTGGACATTGCTGAGATAGAACGATTCTGCACCCCAGGTGGATCCCCATGGCCCCTTCAACAAGAATTTATTTTAAATAAGAACAAGAAAAATGGAAGGAGTGTAGTATCCTAATTGGGATAATTACAAGTTGCTCCCTCCCTCCCTTCCTCCTTCCCTGCACCACCAAATGGGTTTTAGAAATGTTTTCAGAGAGACATATTGGCTTCATAGAATAATACATGCAACAAACAAACAATTCAATGCTACTAATTTGCTTATTAACAAAATTACATTTTTCTTATTACATTTGCTGCTTTCCATTTATGCTAAATGTTATCTCTTATTTTTGCATCAGCATGGTGATTCATAAGTACATGAGGTTACCCTGAAGGGGACATGTCAAGTAAATTGTGTTCTATTCCATTTAAGGAAATGCAAGACTTACTCTGCCCATACAGTGCCCAGACTTTCACTGTTTTCCAAAAATAATTTTTCTCCTTGTTTTTCTTCTTTTAAATTAGCCCTTTTCAACATAAGAAGCATCAAAACGATAAATACAACAAATCAGCATTTTTCTAGGTCCTCAACAAATATTTTTGTTCCCTCTAAGAAGTTAAATAATTATAAAGACTTCTCTTAGAATCTAGATTTACATTCTGACAAAAGTCTCTCGTGTCATCCATAATGGTACAGATAGTTTCTTCATTATTTCTTAGCCAGGAGAAAGCACAAGAGCCGTTAAGGCAATTCCGATGGCAGGAGGAAGATGAGAAAAGAGTACTTGGTGAGTGGAGAAAAGGTATCCAAAGGGAGAGAGAAGGACAGAGGGTACAATGGGAATGTTGGATTTAATGGAGTGATGAGAAAGAAAAACGGCTAATACAATCATTAATCAAACCTTTTTACCTGGAAAGGCACACCTTTCTCTATTCACTCACACCTGCTCTTGCCCTTACCACACTTAATATGTCCATTTTCTACCTCTGATAAATAGTTTTTACATTCTGGACACAGGTCTGGTAAAGAAAGTGCTAGGACCCAGTGGTGAAAATATTTTCCCACTTAGCAGAGTTTCACCAAAGCTCTTGTTTTTTCCCTAGAGTAGGATGCTATTCCATACACTTTGGCTGTATTTTCTAGATTATTGCTATATATTTGGCTGTGCCAGTGAACAAGAACATTGTTGGACTTACAAAGTCATATTTTATAGCCGTTTTTTGAAAACATAAATTCTGTCTTCAGCTCTGGTGATTAAATGAAAATTAATGACTAAGGTCAACAACTGTTCTTTTCTGCCTTTTCAGCATACCTTTTCCTTACAGAGAAAGCCACTCTTCTCTCTTTCAAGCTCTAGAAACTCACCCAAATCCACCAGTAACAACACAGAGAAGAGGACGTAACCTTTGCTCTTAATGATTGGACCAAGGGATGGGCCCTTGACCCAGGTTGGGCAATTTATTCCCCAAAATTTATAGATAATGAAAAGTGAAGCTCTCCCGTCCTCTAAAGCTTCAGGGCTAAGATCATTTACACTTAGAGCTGCTGATAGCAACAGCTTGTACTTCGTGGAAAAGCAATGAAGACTTTAGTAGCACAAATGGTCTCCATGATCAGTGGAAGAGATTGAGGATAACATACAGAGAAGAACAGATGGAGAGAGAAGGAAATGCATAATGATAGAGATCAAGATGAAGATGAAGAGAGATCTACAGAGAGCAACTGAGTTTCTGGAAGCAGCTGAGCCTGAAAGCAGCTCCACATCTGTACCTCCTCTTTGGGTGATTCGATGTGTTTCCTTTTTGTTGGTTGATTTATTTGAGTTATTTGTTTTCTGTTAAACCAGTTTGAGTTGAGGTCCTGCCACTTAAAAAAAAATAGAGTCCCGATTAACCAAAGGACAAAGGTATGGCAACAGAAGGTGTATGAGGACTCTAAAGCCCATTAGAATATCAGTTCTAATATCACTTCTGCTGCTTTTTGACTGTGAGATACTGGAGGAGTGACGTATTCCGTCTCAATGTCAGTCCATTCGTTAGTAAAATGGCGATATTAAACTTTAACTCATACAATATCTGGCAAAAATCAAATATAATTTGAAGGAGGGAGGGAATATCTAACTGTTCTGAACTGAACTGAAAAGTCTACCGAAATCCATTATGGCAGAGAACTGAGTGAGAGATGGAGGAGGTCCTGTGGAGGACAAAGAGAGAGAGAATCGATTGCTAAGATGCTACTGGTCACCTAGGTTAGAATGCTTCATGGTTTGATGTAATTAGCCTTTTGAATAATGGTTACTCTTTGTATAATAACAGAAAGTCCTCCAGCCCAGAACAGCTATCTCCACAATCTCTTGTAGAAGTGGAGCCCAGTTGCCGCTAAAATAATCCCATACTCTTCTTCTTTTCTCAATCCTACCTGCCTTTATTAAATCAACAAACCTAAAATAATCTTCATCTCAATAATTTTTATTCCTTTTTTGCATGCTTTGTAGCTTTTTATCTGAAAACAAGCCCTTGAGACCCACTTTTATGACTTAAGAAAGCTTGGCCTTCTCATTCATTTTCATTTGTATTCTGATCCACACCATTTGGTGACACTTAATGTGGAAACTTTCGTCTGTTTATTTATTTATTTTTGGTTACTGTTGCTAATGATTTCTATTAAGTTCAATTCCCTAAGTGCATACAGCGGGTGGGTGTTTGTCATGTGTTTCTGGGTATATGCAATAAACCAAATATCAGTATGTTTTAAGAGCCTGGAATAAATGCAGCTGTGATACTTAGGAATGGCATTTCACTTATGATATTTATTTCATTGTTAATGGTTTAATAACTGCAATAAAGCAGAACAGCAATAAACACTAGCCTCTGCGTCAGCTTGGCTATCTTTCCTGTTTACCTGCTCTAACACTTTTGAGAAGAGGTGATTACTGTTTTGCACTTTCAATCTCATTGTGGGGGAGGGCCAAGGATGGCGGGAGGAGAGGATGGTGAAATAAGGTTCCTAACAGGTGTTCCCCCTCAGATTACCTACTCTCATTTACTTGTTCTTCATTTTTTTCAGAGTTCTTTCCAGCCCCCTCTGTCTGTCCTGAGGTATGATATCAACAGATGCAAGGTAAAACAAAATGTGATTAAATAAGGAAGGATTCTAATATGATCCTAAGATTACATTTCTAATATGATTCATTCTGGATGAATTATTTTACATCATATCACTTTCTTAAATGCTCCTTGTTTGTGAAACCCTTATATAAGGACAAGTTAATCAGGAAAGCAGGAAACCTCTAAAAACTAGATAGAATTCTGGTGAATAAGAAAATGTTTACACCAAGTAAACAATAGGTGAATTTTCTATATAGTGAGTTACTAGTTTAATAGTCTACTGGCTAAAGCAAGTTTCCATAGGCAACAAATCATACCCCCAAAGTCACAATAAATCTTGAAGTAAGCGATCACAGCTTATATCCAGTAGCTTAAACTAGAAACCCATCAAGAGCAAGTGTGGTCTTGTTTGTTATTTGATTTAAAGGCCATTTCTATGTTTTTAATCCTTCTATAGTGTATTTTTATTATTACTATTATTATTTTACCTATTGCTATAACTACCTAAATTATCTTAGTTTTAAGTTTCTCATGTGCAGAGGGTATTATGGCCCATTTTTCTCACTCAGTACATAGCAGTGAAGACATAGAAAAACTTAAATAAAGCTGTAGGAGGAAAAAGAAATATGGCTCTTACTAACTTTGATGAGGAAACTAAGGCAGAGTTAAGTATCTTAGAGTTACCCTAATTGTTAGTACTAAAATCTGGATCTCTTAAGATCTAATTTTGTGCTCATGCTCAGTAATTGTTGATGAGGAGTGTAAATCTCATTGGTCTTTGTATCTAGGAAAAAAACCCAAACCCTCCCTTTCTGACTTCCTGAATAATCTAAGCAGCCCGCGTTACGGAAACTTACTTTCCAGGTCTAGAATATCAAGGAAAGTCATGGCATAAAAAAGACATTTATTGCAGATTAAAGGGAAGTACTTTCTCACGTCAGGAGCTTTTTCTCTTCCCCATGTAAACCCAGTCTTCCATCTGGGATGGCTCAGTACTGAAGTTTACTATTTCCCACCGATTATACTCACATTATCTATAATACTCCAAATCTAAGAATAGCCCTGCAGAAGAGGTACTCCCATTCCCACCTGATAGGATGATTCAGACAACTGAGGAACAGAGAGTTCAAGAAAGAGCTTGAAGCCACAGAGCAGCACCGTGGAACCTCTCAGTGCTCAATGCAGATCTTCTAATTTCAAAGCTTCTGTTTGCTTGTCCCGGTGGGCTACCTGCACACAGAAGAGTGGATCTCAGTTCCCACTGCACATCAGAATCACTTGGGGATCTTAAAATAAGAAGAAAAAAACACTTGTGACAAGACCCCACCCACAACCAGTTAAATTGCAGTCTCTTTTGCTGAAGCCTGAGCACAGAAGCTCAGCAGGTGATACCGGTGCATCACCGGGTCTGGAAACCTTTGCTCTAGAAGATATTCAGGAGAAGCATTTGCTGGTGAAAGGAAAAAAGCCATCAAAGCAATTCCTCATTGCCATGGACATCTTAGAGTGGCTGCCTGATGTATCCGCCAAACCAGGCCACAGTAGACAGTGTAATGGGAGTGTCTTAAAAAAAATCAAAACAAGAACAATAAACATAATTTAGCCCTCTCCTGGGCTAACATATTTTCGCTCTCTGTATGACCTCAATTGACTTCCGGTTTGGACTGTGAGTCCAACAGTAAGGACTATTAATACTTAATTTAACTCCGTACTTCCACTAGGTCTATTAGGGAGTACTGCCCAAAGCATACACACAATATCTACACGATGAACACATTCAAGGTTGTTTTTCCCTCTCTGTTTTACAGACTGTCATTCATTCATTTTATCCTTAAAGTAACTGCTAAAATTCTATAAGGAAGATAAAAATAAAAGCCAACATTTCCCCAAAACAGACCTAAAAGCTTAAGCAAATTTTCTATTGCAAAATAGCTTTCTGGACTGGCCATAGCCACATGCTCCACCTCACTTTGCTCTGTTCAGCAGAATATGTCATTTACTCTGAGAATTTTCAGAATCATTCCCTCCTGCCGCCATGTCATAGGTCTGGATTTGCAGCTAAGATAAATAGACCCATGAACTCTTCTTTATATATTTTAACAGCAACATAATTACATCTACACTCAAAAAAGAGAGGGTTGGTTTGGCATGAATAACAATTCTAGGCAAAGTAAATAGGAACTAAGGAAAGCAGTCTATGTTGGATAATGGCCTAGTTCTTGTCACACAAAGCAATGGTCCTTGTCTGATCTCCAGTCTCTAAATAGCAATTCAAAAGCAACAGTCACAGCAGTAATATGACCAATATAATTATCTTGAGATCGTCTAATTCACCGTAAGTAAGCTTCATAACATAAGATTTACAGCAAACTATTTATTTTGAATAAAAACATCAGAACATTTAAACGGCAAAGATTTACTGTGCACTAATGTACACTTAAAAGAAGCCCTGGGGCATGCACTCACTTGAGTCTTTTTTTAATCTTTCAGTTTATAGTTTACACTGCTAAATTGACATAGACGCAAATGAGATTTTCCTCTATACCATACAGAATAACAGATCATAGAGGACTTCCAGAGTCTATAGCTCTGTGAAAAGCTCTGAAACACATTTAATTCAAGTCTCTTTCCAATCATAAAAGCTGATTAACTCTCAATTGAAAGCATAATTCTTTACAAAGTAATTCTAAGTAAATTGCATTTTGTTCAGCATATTCCAGGAGAGTTTCTACCCAGGTTTATTAAACAGTAAGATTACAACAAACTTTTTCTAGGAAATTATTTTATACAATGTACTAGATTATTCAAGACACTACTGATGGGACCATATTAGAGAAAGATCATATGATAAATCAAAAAATACTTATTTAAAAAGAGAAATATAAATTATTCATGGGCATTCTAAATTAAGAGCAGAAACTGAGAAATAATTTTTAAAATATCTAATTCTGGTCCTCTACTGATTTCTGCTTTATGTTTCTTTTCCTTCCAGATGCCCCCTGCAGTTTCTGAAGGTTTAGCCCTCCAATCTCTTTACTCTCCAGAGAATAACAGGCTTCATCCATCATCACCAAGCAGATAGTTCCCAGGTCTGTGCTTCAACTCCTCTTTCTTGCCACAGTCTCTTCCTTGTTCTGCAATTTCATATTCCCAAGTGAAACTCTCACTGGGTTGTCCCTTGCTAACGTCAAACAATGCACCTACAAATGAATCCTTCATAAAAATTAGCGATGAACACAAAGGTCTTTGGGGATACTGACCAATATTTTACAGGTTGTCTCATTCCCTTTGCAGAATTAATGGACTTGATCTTTCAGCCTCTGCTTCATCCTCATTATTTTGCACTGACTTCTTAACCTCACAGCCTCCATTTTTCAGCCTCCTGAGCTAGTTTTTTTTCTGACAAACACACCCTAGAAACTCACCCTTGGGCCATGGGGAACTTCTAGGTGCTCCTCTGTAATGGCAGCTTTGACTTCCCTGATTATGGTAAAGGCGCCTTCATTGTATTTGTCTTCTGTTTTTCTCTGCTGGAAAAATTGCCATTTCCTGTAACCACAACAACAAAGGCATGCCTTTCTCTGTCTCAATTTCAAAATTTCCCTGAAGCCCTGAAAAAATAAGTAAGACATTGTTTATGTTTGGAAATTTGCATTTGAACTATGGAAATGATGATTAACATGTTTTCTCTACCTTACTTCCATTTACGGTGTAAAAATCTGTTTGATTTTTTTTTCCTTAAGAAATAACGGATACCTCATCCCAGAGGATCTAAATATCATTTTAAAACAGTTTTTACTTTATTCTTTTGAGTGATTTTATAAAAAGCAAGAAGTCTAGGTTTAGCCATACTCTAGTTGGGGTAAAAAATAAAATAGAAAGCAGAATAATGCAACCACCCATTAGGAAAAGGAAAAAATAGGTTTTTTAAAAAAAGATTATTCAATCTTAAGGTTTTATAGATAGCCTAGTGTGCTGTTATTGAGGCACAGAAAGAAGTCCTTCGAGACAAAATGTTAAGTTGCACTACTGCATACTCCATGTTCGAATAACGTCTGTTAGCATGTGGGCATCAAATGCCTAAATAACAAAACCTCATTCTGCTACAGTCCAAGGGGTAGCCAGAAAAGTGGCAATTCCTGCAGAAGTGGAACAACTTTTTCAGTTATGATAACCTGGAAATTGCACTCCTTCTCCCAAACTAAGAACAACCTATATAACCTCAACCCCTCTGCACAGAAATATTAAGCAATGGTATTCCTGGGTAAGGTGTGGCAGCAGGAAATTTTCAGATGAAAGAGATTGAAACCCCTAAGTTTCTAGAAATACATTGACTTGCCCCGTATTTAGGAACATGGATGGCTAGAGCTACCTACGCAGTTGATGAAGACCTTAATAAGATAATTATTTGAACACCTGTCTGTATCCTTTGCCAGACTGCACACTCCATTAAGACCATCCTTAATCACCATAACACGTACCCCAAGAATTTATCATAGTGAATGCTGGTACATAGCAGGTATTACATAAACAACTCTGAGAAGGTACTGAGAATTTTCTATAAATAAAGTAAAAGTCCTAATAAGAAGGAAGGACAATTCCTGGCATGGGTGAAATGGAAGATGACCAGTAGACAATATGGAAGTAAGCAACAAAGAAAGAAAATAGTAACAGCAAACTGTTACATAGCACTTCCTATATGTCAGGTAAAATTATATATGCAAATATATCCAATTCTGCCAATAATCCCATGTGGTAGGTGCTAGCACTATTATATCATATTAGACACACCAGGCACAGAAGTATTAAGTGACCGGCTTGAGGTCACACAACATATAAGTGTCAGAGCTATAATTTGAATCCAGGAAGTTTTCACTACAGTGATGTCTACAGAAAGAGTATCTCAAAAGGATAAGAACATTCTCTTTTCCTAATAGAGTGAAGTGATGAAAAAGCATCTGTGATGAGGAAAAATCAGAAGTAACAGCAGTGTTGCAATGTATACTTTTTGAAGCTTTGTATATGCATGTGCCTAGATTTATGTGCACTTGTATAGTTTATATATGCAAATGTGTGCGTAAATGCTTCAGTTAACTACTTATGTACTGGTTTGGGGTAGTTTACATATTGTGAATTTAAGAGTGCTCTACTGACCTTTTAAATTATCTTTATAAAAGAAAAAAAATAACTGAACTGGATATATCCTGCTTATGCCTGTGGTGAAAGCTGTAGTGCTCATGGTATCAAACTGTATGATTGATTCTATTATAGAATGTTTTCCAAAATGTTTTCCCTAAAATTTTAGTTCTGTGAGATATTATGAGGTGTTACCAGGAAAACAAGTTTCATAGTTAAATAAGCCTGGAAATTTTTCAGTTAAACAAAATTAAACCAGTAGCATGATAGCAAGGCTTCGCGTTGTCATTAACACACAAATGTGTGTTGTTAATCTCCAAAGACCACCGGTTCTACTGAACAAGTCACAGGATCATGATTTCATAGAAAAACCTTTGAGCAACACTGCCTTGGAGATTTTTTTTTCCCTATGTGGCTGTTTTACACATTATAAGTAGACCAGACTGTGTTTTGGAAACTTGGCCATCAACTTGCCTTCTACATTGGAGAACCACTAAAAGTGTTATATGGGGAATACTTGATCTGTTACATTTGCTATTTGAATACAACCCTCAAGGAAATAGGCTAACCCAATGTTTGCTGTGATGTTTTGCCATGGTGGTAAAAGATGCAACATAAATCATAGCAACTATTTAATTTTTTTTTTTAAATCAAGAGCCAAAAGCCAGAATTATTTTTATTAGTGGGCAGTGGAGGATAGGGAGAACAGATTGAGGACATGTAATTTAATAAATTTTATTTTGCCCCATTATAACTTAATATTTGAGAAGTTGATGCTTCTTAGGTCACATCTGTGACTTAATACACAATTTCTTTATCTCAAAAATGGCATCAAGTGAATTAACTAAAGATCAATGATGTCAAATTTTTCTTTTTTTTTTTTTTTATTTCATCTTATTGTTATGGGGGATACAGAATTGCAGGTTACATACGTTGCCCATGTACCACCTTTCCCCCCAAGTCAGAGCTCCAGGCGTGTCTGTTCCCCAGGTAGTGCGCGTTGCACCCATCATGTAGGTATATATCCCTCCCTTCCCCACCCCCGCTTCCCGAGTCAGCACCTTCAAGAGTTACCATTCCCCAGACGGTGCGCAATGCACTCATTGTGTAGGCATACCCCCATCCCCTCTCCCCCCCCCCCCCCCCCCGCCTCAGTCTGATATCCAATTGGTGTCCTTCCCAGATGTGTATTTAGGTGATGTTCAGGGAAACCAATTTTCTGGTGAGTATATGTGATGCTTGTTTTTCCATTCTTGGGATACTTCACTTAATATAATGGGTTCCAACAACTATTTAATTTTTATTTAGTTTACACACCTCCATTCATTGGACCTTTATAACAGATCCTACTCACTTTATAGAAAACATATTTTCTTGTTAATCTGCATAAGCTTAAGCTAAAAAAAAAACAAGCTTTCAAATAACATTGAATATAATGTATTTCTAGGTTGCTATAACTCTGTTTCTGTCCTTCAAGATTGGTCCTGGAATTTAATCCAGTAAGCTTAGCCCCATCCTGTAAGCAACTTACTTTTTGGTGGAACAGGCAGTCAAGGACAACTGAGTATGCTATAAGACCTAACTCTGTGCAGGAGTAGGCTTCACATAGGAGGTCCTGTATGAATTGGGTCTTGAAAAGTGAGTAAAAGTTTTTCAGCTTTGTAAGTATTTCATGCAGAGTAATCAACATGAAAAACTTCAATGAATCATCACAATAATGAAAACAAATTATGGAGCACCTACCTATATGCAAGGTAACAAAGTTAATTTCCTGTATATATTTTCTTATTGAGTCCTGACATCAGTCATCTGACTCCATTTTAAAGATCAAGAAAAAGGCTTAGAAATTTCAGTAACATGTCCAAGGCCCACCAGATCCCAGTCTTCTCTTGTGACATGACAGAGCACAGTGAGCTCCGGCAGTAGTAATTCATCTCATATAGCAGTAATATAGACCAGGGATGGTAATGACAAGTGTTAGAATTATGGAACGCACATTTTGGGCCAGGCACAATTCTAAGCCCCTCACTCACTCATGTAATGTGTTCCTCAAAACTATCTGATGGAGAAAGTAGTATGATCTTGCCCATTTGTCAGATGGAGAAACTTTTTTAGAGAGATTAAATAACTTGGTCAAGGTCACAGAGCTTGCAAACGGTAGAGCTATGATGTGAACCAAGGCAATTTGATATTAGGGACACTTTTAACTATCATGTTGTATGGTCCACTAGCATAATGATGTGGTATATTTGGAGATGTGCAAGAGCTCCTTTATTATTAGAAAAATATTTCTTTTAAAAGCTTAAAAGTTTGGGGTTAAGTTGCAGTGCTGTGAATCAAGTGCAAATTCGTTTCTCATCATGAGATGAAGCAAAATGAGGACTTTAAACAGCAGTGAGATCACATGAAAATTAACTGTCAAGGTCTTGCTTTAGAAGAACGATTTTTTAAAAAGTCTTTCAGAGGAGTTCAGCTGGAACCTGTTGAATATGCATCTATAACTTTCCTGCCATATACTATAAGATATTCTTGAGCAGAAACTAGAAGTGAGAAGTTAGAAGATATTCTGATTTCTTTAGTAATGGCAATTTCATGATCAAACATCAGTCAAACGCAACAAACTCTAAGCATTTTGTTGTGACTAGAGTTTGCACAAAAGTAAGCAAATGACTCTGATTAGAGAACAACGAGGCAGGAAAAAAGCACTTACTGTGCAATTCTCCTGGGACCCAGGGAAGAAAGTATTAGGGCATCTTGAGGGACACGTAGTACATGGATTGCAATTTGGTCATGCAAGCTTAAAGAGTTTGGGTGGTTGCATGCTTAAGAGAGGAGCCGTAGGCCACTTAAAGCCATCTTTCCTCAATCAATTTTAAAGAGGCAGACCGTGTTGTTTCCTCATGAATAGGTTTTTCATCAAATTAGGTGACTCTCACAGGATGAGGCTTGTTGATGACTAGGTCTAGAAAACACATTTATTCCTTTAAAAATTTTACCTTCTAGATAAAATTAGCATCAGAAGTAAAAACTCGTGTTAGGACAATATTAAGATAGCAATGAGATTGTTACATGTTTTTTTCTTCAATTAACTGAAGTCCTTCCTCAATTTTGTAACACAATTAAAATGAAATCTATGAAATGTAGCTATACCTGACAACCAAAATTAGAGGACTATAATGTTGTAAGAGCTACATAGTGCATAATTTTGAAAATTCAAGATATTGGACATTTAAAAAATTGCCATCCTCAAATTATTTCTCATATTTATTTGTTAGAAAATAGTATGACATCCAATAATCTGAAGAACAACATATACTCCAGCAACAAACAATGTAGCAGTTGGGAGCATTGACCTCCAGTCAGCCTGGTTTTAAGTCCCTGCACTGCCACCTGCAGGGAGTGTGACCTGGAGGAAGTTGTTGAACCTCTCTGTGTCTCTTCTTTTGTAAAATTGGAATTGGATCATTTTCATAGGGTGGTTGTATTAAATGAGTCTTCTTATTAGTAAGAAATGGTTTTTGTCTCAAATAATTACACTGTTTCCTAGTAAGTAAAAAATATAATACCGTAGAGATGATATTTGAGAGACGTAATTTAACATAGAAAATTAGGCAGTTGAGCACAAGGACTCTAACTGAGACGGACTTGTTTTCAAATCTGCATTCATCTGCTTACTAAATGAATGTTTTCTGGCAATTTATTTACCCTTTGCATGACTTGGTTTTCTTATCTGCAAAATCATCTGAGGTAACTACTTTGTGTGTTCTTGAAAGAATTAAATGGAATAATAATTAAATGAATGAATGCTTGAAGTAGTCTCTGGTACATGAAATGGCTTAAATGGTTATTAGTAATTACTCTTATTGTATATCATCTGATACAGTGTGATACAATTGATCATCTATTTAGTAATTTTTTCTACCTTAAAAATCACTATAGATTACCGTTTAGTAGTAATCAAGATGAATGAAAGAAAAAAGATGTACCTCTAATATAGAGCTCTGTTCCAAAATGTTGTACATGGGTCAAGAAGTTATGTAAGATGATTCACTGGAATACAGGAAGAAACCATTAGAATTCTCAAAATAAGAAAAATAAAATTTCAATAATATTTAATATGTATATTGAATATGTTGCATACAAATAGGGATCAGTCGTTAAGAAGAGTTTATGGATTTGGTATGAATTTTCAGGAAGTTTAGAGATAATTGATGTAGAAGGATAAAAATATTAGGATTAGGATAGATTGAATGGACATTACAGTGGGTTTCTAGTGCAGTTCTGCCATTTATTTAGTCTATAACTCTAGGCTAGAGGTACTAGATGTAGTCCCAGGATGAGTAACATTAGCATCACATGGGGACTTGGAAATGCAAACTCTGGAGCCTATCATTGACCTACTGAATCAGAAATTCTGAACGTGAAGCTCAGCACTATATTTTAACAAGCCTTCCAGGTGATCCCGATACATGCTGAAGTTTGAGAACCATCTGCACAGGCCATCACTTATCTTCACTGGGTTCATTCCCTTCAACGTAAAACAAAGAGGTTGAAGTATTAACACTTCCTTTTCTGTCTCCTTTATTTATTCCTTCCTTCTTTCCCTTCTTCTTTGTTACATCCATCTTTTCTTCCTTCTCTTTCTTTCTTCTTTCACTTCACGTGTCCAAGATTAAATTAATTTCATCAATCAAATGCCTTAAATTGTGGGCATTATAACTTATTAGTCCACGAGACATTATTTTATTTCACTCATTCGTTCTATTCTATCGTTTTTACTTTCATTCTACATCACAAACCCATTTCCTCCCTGCACAGGGGCATACGTCACTGTGTTTAAACCTGTTCTTCCAACCCACCTACCTCGTATCACGTTATTAAGGTGTCATACCAGATCTTGTTTCTATCTACCCTTCTGGGCAAAAAATAAATCACTGTCAAGCTAGCCATCTGATTAATTTCTAAACCCTTAACTTTTTTGGCAGTTATGTTAGTAATTATTTAATATAGGCTAGAGAATGTTCAAACATTAATAATTTAAATTTATGGGAAAAACTCATTACACTTATAAATTCATCTATGATGGGGACATTCAGCGTGAGACTATAAGTCATAAACTGAAAATCAAATTAATTTGTATAAGGTAGACATGAAAATCAGGAAATTATGACCTCAAAATTATTTGATATTTTAGTTTTGTTACATGTTAATAAAAATGTCTTATTCAGAAAATTGTCACATTAAAGAATACCTTTAACAATTCATAGTATTTCTGCTCTGTCTGAAGCATCTCATGAAATGTAAGGAGTGTAAATTGCTTTCTACGAAACAATCAAGAATTTTTGTCATCTGAGTAATTGTTTCTGTGTGAAAGATTACTTGCAAAACTATTTTCAAGAAAATGCAGAAGCCTTGAGAAATAAGGTTTCAACAATAAAAGGAATTATTCAAAAAATTCATATGAGTCACTTAATTTGACTTTTGAATTACTTAATCCAAGTGCGAGTATTTTTTTCTGAAATAATCTTTAATTCTTTATTATTGTGCAAATGAGAAGTGTGTAAGAAGGTAACATGGATTCAAATCATTTGATTGATTGATTTCAAGCAAATTATAGTCAAGCAATATACACAGGCAGCCTTCACTTTGGCGTGTTATATGGAACCATAAACCTGTCTTCCTATGTGGATACCCTGCCAAGCAGTCTTAATAATCATTAATGTCCCATGACCTTTAAATTTTTTGTCAATACATTAAAAACTTTCCTATTGTCATTTATAAATACATAAAGAAATGAAGCACAACAAATCCAATACTTTATTATAATTCAAAACTTTAGTAATACTGAGAATTAAAATGTTTTATTTGTTTGTGAAAACTTACCAGGGAGACCTGCTTCTGAGAACATGGAGGAGACATATTAATACTTTTCTCTATTTTTCCCACTAAGCACAAATGAAAACCATGGACATTACCTTTAAACAAACATAAGGAAACTGGAAATTGGAGAGAAAAATGTAAATCATCCAGGGAATACAGGACCTGAGTATCAATATGGAGGTAGATTTCTTGAGTCTTCTTTTTGCCTCATGTATTCTGCACTTGGAGCTGAAGAAGCCAGCAACCCAAAAAGGCCTCTGTGTGCAGACAAAAAACAACGCCAATAAAAGCCTCTGTCTCTGGATAAAGGACCAGGAAAAAGGCAGCCTAGCAACACCTGAAACTCTTAGACAATAACCTTCTACTTCAAATATTTACCACTGGAAAAAACTGCAACCCTTGCTCAACAATGTCAGCATAGGCTGAGCAGGGAGCCTAGACTTTCACCCCTTGGGAGCATCATGTCAACAAACTTTATTTTAGGAAAGAGAAGAGTACTGGGGCAATAGAGGGGCATCTGAGTAGAAATCAATATTGTTGAAGAAATTCTGGGAGAACAAGATGCTTACCTGGATTAGTTTAAATGTGGGTTAAATAGATAAATGTGGGTTAAATAGAAAAGTAAATAAATTAGCAATGATTTTAAATTATGAAGACCTGGAAATAAAATCCTTTTAGAAGATGCAATAATGAGGACTTTGCTCACTTTTTCTTAACAATTCCATTTATTCCAAATCACAAGACTGGGTCTGTTCACTGAACCTAGGAAATCTTCATGTGTCTGAGCTCTGCTCTTCCCAAAGAACAAATTAATAATGTAGCTGAAATCAAGCCAGCAATTAGGAATTAATTGTAGGGCATCTATTCTCCATGACCTTGGATAGAATCCTACCCCTTAGTACAGGAGACATTAACAGTTACATCTGCAGGCAATAACTTCCTGCACACAGCCCTGAAATTCAATTAAATCAACATTTTGAGCTCCAGCTGTAACATTTTAAGTTACCGCTGTACACCTGGTGTCCACCCACTGTGCTCAAACAAAAGGAAGTCACAGCTGACATTATTGGTATTGGAGCAAGCAAATAGCTTGTTGCCTTGGGAAAAGAATTAAGCAGTGAAGCCTTGAAATATTAGAGTCGGATTAAACATGGACAGCATGGTATAAGGAAATTTATTCACTTCTGGGAAGAAACTGTGATAAGTAAACCAAAATGAAAGAAACACACTAGCAACACACCACAAAAATCTCGTACATTTTTTTCTTTTTGCAGGAGAAATTTGAATAAAGAACATTTGTACAACTTATACTTAAGCAAGAGAGAAAATTAATGGTATTTAAAAATTTTATATGGAAGACCCTCATACCTAATCATGGTCCTGTGTGTGCAGGTGGCTCTAACTTCCTTCTACAAATTTTTATTTAATTAACTTTGTACCAAGCCTTATTCTAGCATGAGAGTTACAATGTTGGACAAGCCAGATAAGATCCATGCCTTCGTTGAGCTTACTTTCTCACAGGCATGGGCAAAAATATGCAATCAAACACGGCTTAAAATTATTTTAAAAATTATAGGTGCTATGAAGAAAATAACAATGGGCCTTGAAATTGGGGGTTACTGAGGTGGGTGGAAGACTATTTTACACTGGGTAGTCTAAGAAGGCCTGTTAGAGGAGGTGGATTTGAGCCTGTGTCATGAGTATGGAACAGGCATTGCACTCCAGGAACAGGAAAAATGAGAGCCAAGGTGCTGAGCCAGGAAAAATTTGGAACGTTTGAGTGAAAGAAAAAAGGACGATGTACCTAGGATACAATGCATGAGAAAGAAAGAAGAGATGAAGTCAAAGACATACCCAGGGAGCAGACCCACTCTAGGAAGTCACTTGTTCAGCATAAAAATGTGAAATAATAGTTTTTCTTCATTAGAAATTACAAAAAAAGGGAAGGATGGCAAAATCTGTTCTTGGCTGGACTTTAGACCACAGGAAATTTCTGGAGTCGACAACTGCCTTCTCAGCAGCGGTTGGCATCAAAAGCAGGTGTCAGTTGCAAGCAGTTAGGATAAACAAGAGAGAAAAGTTTCAGTGGAATAGTCCACTCTTCTTTATCTTTTTACGAGACATTTCTACAATATTTCTTTTCATTGTAAGGCAGGGAAATTTTTCTTGACTATGAAAGTGTTTAGAATCTTACCATCTATGTTAAAGTTGTGTGTGTTATAGGAATGTTTCTTTCTAAACATGAAAAACTGTTTCCATGGGCTAATGCAGTTGCATCAGATTATTCCAGGTTCCAATGAACTCTCGTGTTCTATCATTCTTTAAAACCTTGATCTGGCAGTGACGGGATTGAAGTACAGAAGTGTTATAATTAGGATACATCCAGAATCAAGTAACACTTCAGATTTTGCAAATAAGAAAATATCTTGACAACTTGGTAGAATAGAGCAACAAGATAATTTATGACAACCAGAAGGAAGATCCAGTGGGCACTGAGCTCCCAGGGATACTATGGTTAAGGAGAACTTACCTGTTCATGGACTCTCCAATTCAAGCTCACGATTCCAACATCAGAACTCAAAAAGGAAGGACTAGCTGGGGGAAGGGATTTGGTATCAATATTGTAATGGAAGTGTTCCATGGACTATTGATCCAAATGGAAACCTTGAATGAGGCACTACAGTACAGACTATAATTGACCTAGTGAAAGAGCATAACAGGATTTTTGGGGAGTTTCAAAAATTCGCACATCAATTGGAAAGGTCATTCCACTAAAAAGAGAACATTTGTTCTCACACAAGTGAGGAAGAATAAATACAGAGACTTTTTTTTAGGTTCATGATGGCCAAGTGGAGTGACTGTACCATCTTGTTATTAGGGATAGAAAGTGAGGAAATTGATTGTTAGATATTCAGGGTAAATCTTATCAAAATGGCTTTAAAAATTTGGTACTAGAAAATATAAGCTCATGGCCAGGCTCCAAATAATATCACTCAACAAGAAATTAAAAAAAAAAAGAAAACACATGAAAATGCCAGTACTAAAGCTCAAGAGAAGCATATTGTATTAAATAAATAAATGTAAATATATATATGCATGCATATATATATAAATTCAATATGGCAGCACAAGGAGAGCTCTGATAATGATGAATTTTAAAAAGATTTGTATGAAATAAAGAGAGTTAATTTTATAGACTCCAAAAAACAAGGCAATGCTCCAAGGATTTACTATTAACAGTCAATATTAATTATATTAAAAGGAAGAGCAAATTAAAATATATCACAAAAGACTATAAAGAAGTCTAAAACCAAAGATTCATTTTATTTGGGTGATGTGATCACAGACAGATGTAGATTGTGGCCTATATTTCAGGTATGGTATTTGGCATTTTGGCTTATGAGAATTTGTAAAAATCAATAAAAGTTGTCTTCAGTTTGTATTTGGAGAAAGACAAAACAAACATAAACAAACTGAGTTGTGACTCATCCACAGCTTAAGCAAACTAATATAATCTTGTGAGAACAAGAAAAGAAGATGGAAATGCACAGCTACCATCTTTTTTCAACATTGTTCTTAAAGGAAATCATTTTCAAACAGTAAAGATATGAACAAATCCAATTATTTGGGAATTGAGATATTTGGAGTAAATTATCATTTGGCAAATGATCTCTGATGCAAACATTTCCACTTTCTCTCTGAAATACTTATGAAGATAGAAAAAAAATGCTCACTCCAACATCATTAACACTGAATTCATTAAAAGAATCTTGGAAGAATTTCCAAAAAAAAAAAAAAAAAAAAAGACAAGAAAAGAAAAAAAAGTGGTATGAGACTGGAAAATGACAGAAATGGAGCAAACTTCCCCGGCTGAAAAAAATCTTTACAAAACCCCTCAGCTGTTACCCATTGTCTGCCCACCTATTTCAGAAATGTGAGGTCTATATTAACCACATCAAGCATGACTTCATATTTTGGATTTTAAAAATTCTTAGTGTTATTTTGTTGATTTAAAGAATGCTTTCTGGAATTTAACCTTCCTGATACACTATTATAGGGGAAAATATTACAGAGTATTATCATTAGTGTGGTAGGTTGAAAAACGGCCCCCAAATATGACCACATTCTAATCCCTGCAACCTGTGAATGTTACCTTATATGGCAAAAGGGATTTTATAGCTGTTACTAAATGAAGGCTTTTGAGATAGATTATCCCAGATTATCCAGATAGGCACAATATAATCACAAGGATCTTTATAAGAAAAATACGTGAAGAGGCAGAGTCAGAGGAGAAGGTGATGTGTTGGCAGAAGCAGAGGTTGGAGAGATGTGCTTTGAAGATGGGAAAAGGGACCACAGTCAAAGAATACAATTGTCCACCAGAAGCTGAAAAAAGTTAGGAAATGGGTTCTCCCCTCAGAGCCTCCTGAAGGACCCAGCCCAGCCCTGCTGACAATTCGAATTTGGCTCATGGAAACTCATTGTAGACTTCTGACTTTCAGAGCCATAGGAGAATAAATTTGTGTTATGTTAAGCCACCAAACTCAGAGTAATGTTTTTAAGTGGTGTCAATAAGAAACCCATAGTGTTAGTATAATCCAATGTTACAAATATATACATATGACCTTCAAATGTGAACAGTTGTTACTTCTGATTGATGGGATAACTTCTTCATGCCTTTTTATGTTTTTTCAAAGTTCTGCAATAAACTGGTATTACCTTAGGTATTAGAATAAATGTAATAAGTTTTATTAGCCCGGTGGGCATAGATAGGTTGAGTTTGTGAGTTATTTTTATTTCTACATAAAGTTTGAAACTAAGGCAGTATCAAGGTCAATCTTTTCCTCATCCTAGGTTTCCATTGGTAAAAAAATAATGTTAGTTTTGTAGTTCATTGCTTGCTCGTTTTTTATAGTTTCTTCCATATAGTCATGACTTTAGCAACTATTGTTTATTTAAATATATTGTTACTGTTAATTCATGCACGTTTCTTTTTGTAATAAGAGATTCTCCCTCATTGCCCTAGAATAAAAGTGTTAATTGCTGATTTTCCACTTACACTAATCATAATTTTACAGCTTCACGATGTCTTTCCTAACAGACCTGTTATGACAATGCATGATTCTTGTGATTCTTGTTCCTAGTATCAAGGTTTCTAGGTTAATTTCATATTCCACCTTGATGATTATTCCTAATTCTCCTAAATTGTATGCATATGTTTAGCTTATTGATTTACCATAAGTATTAACATACTCCTATGTGTTTATGGAAAAACTTCTGTAAGAGCTTTTCCAGATGTCTCTGGGCCAACATCATTCTTTCTGCAAGTTGCTTTAGTGGTTTCTTCTCAGCTTCTGTAAAAGTTACGTTACTACTGCTTTTTGCAATTCATTACTAATAATCTTACAATTTCCTAAAAAGCACTTTACAAAATATACATAGCAACCACGAAAAATTTCCTGTGTCATATCTTTTTCTCCTCTATTTCTTTAATCATATAAGAAAAAAAAAGGACTGGGATATCTGTGCCCAAATAATAAATTTTCTTTTGTGTTTTTATTTTCCATGCTTACGATTAGAAAAAAAATGAAGTCAGGTCTCTTGAGTAATTGTTCCTGACCTGTGCTGTGAGAGTATCTCACTCAGATAAGAACTGAATAATCAAAGAAGTCAAAAATTAATTTAATAGACCAAAATAAGGTGTTTAAAATATATTAGAAAATAGTTTTTCAAGATATTATAACTCTTCCTCAAAGCCAAGATTAGTGTCTTGGTGTCTTATATAAACACTAAATCAAATTAATTTGTTTTGAACTGATATGAGAAATTGTTTCTAAGTGAAAAAGAAATTTTAAGACAATTATAATAGCATTTGTTTAAAGAACTTGAGAAATAAATCTGCATCAAATAAAATAAATGGTGCTTTATAGCATTTTTTATTTTACCTTTCTTCAATCGTTGATGGCTAAATTATTTTGTTGGCATGAAATAGTTTATATGACAAAGTTAAATGAAAATATATTACTGAGGCTGGGTACAGTGGCTCACACCTATAATCCTAGCACTTTGGGAGGCTGAGATGGGAGGATCACTTGAGCCCAGGAGTTTGAGGTCGCAGTGAGCTATGATGACACCACTGCACTCTAGCCTGGGTGACATAGAAGGACCTGTCTCAAAAAAATAAATAAATAAAAATAAAAAAATTAACCGGGTATGCCCGGTATGAATTTCCTTTACCACTTCTCATAAGGTGGATATCTGATAGCAACATAGTCTCTCACTTCTTCATTTCTTTCAAAAATGAAGGCAATACTTGCTTTGCCTTCATTTTTTAAAGAAAGCTTTTCTGGATATAGAATTCTGGCCTCCATTGTTTCTGCCAAGAAGTCAATGTTAGTCTTATTGGGGTTCCCTTCTAAGATATGAGTCATTTTTCTCTTGCTGCATTCAAGAGTTTCTCATCTTTGATATTCATTTAAAACTCATTTAAGAGTTTTTGAACATGGCATGTGCCAAGGTCGCTCAGATTCACTGCTGAAAAGGTTGTCAGGGTTTAGGTACTTACTCTATAGAATGGGAATGAAAAAAGTGCTATTTTGTAAATTTTCATCCATCGCTGTTGTGTGCCTGTGACAATCTGTTTGTTTTTTGGAGATTCTTATTTCATGGCTCTTTTCTCCCCATCTGATTTGAGAGACCAGGTTCTATAAGGGGAAGAAAATGCAAAGATGCAGCTCTGGTACCCTAAGTGTGGCCCTAGAGATCACTGGAGAGAGGGGAGGAGCCCAGTAATGATAAACGCAGGAGAGTTTGGGACTTGGTTACTGATGTCTAACCAGAATGTATGAGCCTCTGCAATGCCTCTAGTCCTTTCATTTTTACTTCTTTTGGGCTGATACTAATTTTCCTTTTGAAAAATAACATTAGCGGGGTTAGAACATTTCCCCACACATCAACTGTGGATGGCAGGGGGAGAAAGCCAACAGAATCAAAAAGGAATAACCCGTTTCTAATGCAGGAAACAATGCTGGTTTGGAAATGCAGACCACCAACACTGAATAATTTCAGCTCACTATAAGTAGCACATTAGCTGAGAAGGAAAATCTCTAGGCAATGACTGAAAAATATCTTCAAAGTGCTTGCTTTACCTCTTTTTTTGGTAATATATTCTTTAACTGCAGTAACTGGTAAATTAAGTAAATTACTGACTACATGGACATCTAGCACCAATGAAGGAGATTATGCTGTGACATAATATAATAATAAACAAAAGCCATAGATATATGGAAGGTATTTGAAAAATATTTTAACAAAAATAAATCTAATTTTAAAACAGACAAAAATCAGGGCTTAAAGAATTATGCATTAGTTATCTGTAAAATTTGCTTAGGATTAAGACTTTATTTGCTAGTGGTGCCAGAGATTTGATTATTTGCTCTATGTGATCATTTGAATGCATAATGCAGGAAAAACAAAGAATTTTGTATTGGGTTATCAGTATCTATTGTGATCTATTTTGGTCAAGAGCCAGTAGGACTATTATCATCTTCCAGTAGTTTGAACATCGTTACACAGTTCCTACAAATAGATAGCTATTATTTTAATGCTGTTCTAATTGTAGCATTTGCTGAAATAAGCTATGTGGGCTAAAAATATTGTCAACAAAAGTACACATCAGATGACAATTGTAACCACTGTATTTTAAAGTTCTTTTCAACTGTTCTGCAGCTTAAGAAACATGTGGCTGGCATGGTCTTTCTTTGCTAGCGGTAGGTTGCATTCCTATTACTTACTGAAGGACAATAAGTAATGTGAAAGAAAGAGCTACACATCTTTGCGCTTTAACTTTTGCTACAGCTGTGTTTTGTTTAAAGCTTATATATTTATGAAGCAGTTCATGGTATCCTTCTCTGTACCTGATGAACATATTCGTACTTCAGTTAATAAGATGTCTTACTTTCATTTTCAACATTTAATAAGCATGAGAGTTACTGCATGTATTATCTTTGCTTAGGTTATTTACTGGCTTATTGCTAATACAAATTTTATGAATATAATATTGAATTCATACTTTTCTGTGAAAAACTTCTATTCTTGTCTATAAATCATATTTGCCTATATAGTATTTTGATTCTTCATGTGTTTATTTATAAAATATTAATAGTTACTACCTATAATTATAGAACAATACATTTTTATCATCTGGCATGGTGAAATAGTCTCAAGAATTTAATATTTTTTTTCAGAAATTCAAACCTGGACAGGAGAGCACTGATTCAAAATTATAAACATCTTTGTGAATTTTAGACCTTGATAGGAATAAAATTAGCCGGAAATCTATTCTTTGGAAGTAAATTAGGCACTTCAACAGAAACATTGTGTTATCTAACAATGAAAGAAATAATTTAATCTTGGACTGTGTATTAAAGTGGTGGTTTGTTTAAGAAACTGGTGACAGGAAAAAATATTGCATCTGTAAAAATATGAATCTACAGTTCTGTTTATATACAATTTCAAAACAGGCTATTTTAAATCAGTTTTTTTTTTTCACCTGAGCAAAATTAAGAGTCATTCCCTGTATAATCAATTGGACAAGTCCATAGTATGTACAACTCAGCATTTACAACGACAAAATAAATGGACCACTTTCAGGCCTGTTAGATAAAGAATGCCACGTATTAAGGTAAAATCCACTGGGAAGCCTGACTACTGTCTAGAGCTAGGTTTTATCTAAATATTTTAGTGTAGATCACAAATATTAAATACATTTTCTTCTAATTCACATAACCTATAGATTAAGAAAATTCTATATTCAGCCAAAAAGTAAACCATGGGGAGTATGCCAAAACCTAGAAGAAATCAAGGGGTGAAATGAAAATCAAATAGCAGACCTAAAAGGATGTAGTGTATAATTTCTCTCCTTGTTTCACCTTCGTAGAAATTCATATTGGCTTCGGTTGGTAGACATTGCACAGACCCAACACCTAGCGTTTGACATTTGGCTTCAGAGCCAGTAAATACAACTGTCTTCCAACTTCCCTTCATTCTCCTAACCTTAAATATCTCAACCACTCCACTATAAAAAGATTACAAAGATATAATCTGAAGGACGAAAGAGCACATCATAAAAGGATATCTCAAATCCCACCATTACTCTCCACTCCCACTGTTTTCCTAGAATCAGTCAAATGTCTGCATTTAATAATCCTTCAAAACAGCTTCCAACAGGTGGAGGGGGGAGGAGGAGGAGATGGGTAAATTCACATCTAATGCGTACAACGCGCACTATCTGGGTGATGGGTACACATAACTTTGACTCAAATGGTACAAAAGCAATTTATGTAATAAAAACACACGAACCCCTGTAATATTCTGAAATTTAAAAACATATATACATATATAAGCCCAGCTATGTGTGATGCAAATTAAGGCCTATAATGTTTTGATTTTGCAAGAAGAAATGATTTTTTAAAGTAATGACTTGTAATGTTTTACATCATTTTATGTGCCTCTTCTTTTAAATGTAATTTCAAACAGACCTCCACTCTATAACACAGACTTACCGCAGATATAGCATGACAGAGTCAGAGATGTTGGCTCCCTGGAACTATGTGAAAGCCATCAGGCAGTATGAAAGCGGTGGCATGGGGTAGCAGTAAGGAGAATGGCCAGATTCTTTGGACTTAGACTGCCTGGTTTTGAATCCCAGCTCTGCCATTTTCTAACTGTGATGCCGCCTCAGTCACTAAACTTCTCTATGACTTGGTTTCCTCATCTGTAATAGGGAGTTGTTATGAGGATTAAATGAGTTAAGATCTGTAAAGCTTTTAAAGTGTGTTTTAAAAAAGTCTTCCTTAATCCATTCATTTTATTGTCCTTTGGAACGAGTAGTGTGAACAACATACATGGTTTATTGACTAGGATATGGTACTTCCTCACCAGACTGCCATTCCTAAATCTACTCTACATTGATTGGTGCTGTCCTAGGAAGATCACTCACCTCAAAGAAGCCAGTCCTGGACTTGTAGGTGTTACATGCATAAATGTATGTGATCTTTTTAAAGGTCAGACATGTCCCGCTATATTCATTTTTGAAGATCAATGAGAATTTTAAAGATAACTATAAAAATAATTATTTCTAAATTAGGATCAGTTTCTCAATCTGGTCTTCCTTAACTTTCTCTATGTACTAATTCAATTAACACTTAGACTAATATAGATTCATACTCTGTCATAAAAAATCCCAAGGCATTTTCAATGGCCTTGTGTAATCATTATGCAATTTTCACTCAGTCTGAAATAGAGGACGTCCAAGCAATAGTCCTTGACTGACAAAGCTGTATTTTCTACTTTCATGTACAAGGTTTGAATGAGCCATCATAAATCAGACAGGATTAAAAGTTAGGAAGTGATCATAGGACTAGTTTTCATTAGATATTTAGGTCATAACTCTTAAGCTATTTATTTAGATAAAGATTTAAAGCAGCCAGGTATGGCCGCCGAAATGAAGGGCACTGTCTGCTTGTCTTTACTAATTTATCTACTGCATGCTGGAATGTTCATTTATTTCTGGCTGACAACTTCGGCTAGTTGGGGTCTCTCTGGCTTAGAATGTCGATTTTTAATTCTGACAAAAACACAGCCTGTGATGGGGTATAATATTTCTGACATATGAGAGAGAAATAGGGCATTTTATAGTATTTATTTCTGGGGGAAATTACAAGAATTTGCATTGAATTGGAAAAAATGACTGCAAAACAGAGAAAGCACACTGTGCTGCTGAGAGCAAAAAGCACATTCAGTCCTTGAACATTCATTACCCACTGAGTTCAAACAGAGCACAGTTTTTGCCTTCAGAGCCACCTCCATGATTGGGGCTTTAAGGTACGGTGGCACAGGAAAATAAAAAGCTGATTGGGAAAATTGCTAGTTGGTAGAATGCACGTTTTAAGGTTTACTGTAGATACTGAGCTTACATAATACCATCATTACTCGTGACTATATCTGAGTTTGTTTAGTTAGAAAAGATCATTTAATTTCTGAGCCATCTCAAAGGAAAACGAAACTGGCTGAAAGAGTAAGATGGTTAAATTGCTAAAGTAATGCCAATAAGCTATTCAAAACTGCCTGCTTTCATTTACTTTAATATGTGCATTTAGGCTCAAAGGAAACATTTCCCATTTTATTCTTCTTTAAAAGATATTTCCTGTTGGAAAAAAGCAAATGGACAAGAAAACAAAATATTGCATAAAGATACTAGATTTTTTATTCTTATTTTATAAAATAACAATTATTTTTCTGATAAGACGGTGATATATGCTTATTGTACAATATATGGGAAAAAGAAAAGTAATTGTAAGGAAATAAATGCAACCATTAATTTACTGCTACTATTTGAAGGAGATTCTTTCCCCCCCATTTATGTGTGTATGTGCACATATGTGCATGTAAGTGTGCATGTGTGTACTGGGGATATATGAGAATTAATATTTCTATATCTTTTTATTTTACTTATGCCATAAAACTTCCCCACATCATTATACACACATACATGTACACACATGCACACACACACACACACACACGCTACCTTCTACTATATTTATGAACATACTATGATTTATTTATTTAAATAGATTTATTTATTAATTAAACCTTTTCCCATCATGGGAATTTACGTTGAAAATTTTAACAGTATTGTAGTGAATATAATGCATGACTACCTACTCCATAATCTGTTTATCTAAGATAGATTCCTAGAAATGTCAAAGTGAATGAGCATTTAAAATCCTGAGTAGCTTTATACTAGTTTCCAGATATGTTGATCAATTTTTACTAATATTGGGACAGAGGATAAATAGAGGTTGAAATTTTATTAAAGAAATATACAGTTTGGTAGAAGAAATGAGACCTAGTGTTTGATAGATCAGTAGGGTGCCTATAGTTTAAAATAGTCTACTGTATATTCCAAAATAGCTGTAAAAGAATAATTAGAATGTTTCTAACATAAAGACAAGACAAACATTTAAGGTGATGGATGTCCCAATTATGCTGATCTGATCTTTAAAAATTATATGAATGTATTAAATTATCATATATGCATCTCAAATATGTATATCTACTATGTATCAACAACAAAAAGTTTTATAAAAGAATATAGGGATGTTAACACTAAATTGCAACATCACTGTGAGCTCACTGCCTCCTAAGACAAAAATTATACTAGCACCAACAAAGTATGCTCTCCCTCTCTCTTTCTAAACACACACACACACACACACACACACACATCATTAAGTATATACATAACATTTATATATGTATATACATTAGTTCAAATACATATATAAATACATGTGTATATTTTGAATTAAGTGTTTAATGAGTTAAAATTTGTGTATATGTGTGGATTTGTGTTTTGTGTTTATTTGTGTGTGTATATAATTTGTGAAGAACAGTTTTTCAGAGCTTCAGAAATGTTTCTGGTATTCACTAAAGACTAGATGTTATAAAGAAGGTTCATTGCTTTTTGATTCATCTAGTGTTTTAAGTTATCTGTGACTCATCTTCAAGATGAACTTTCTTGTCCCTCATTAATTGCAGGATAAATATATCCAGATCACAGGGGGTCTGTTGTGGTGTCAACTTACGTGTGGGAGGGAATGCCAGGTGGATGTTTATGCCCAGGGCTCTGTCTAGTTCTGCCTCACTGCCAATAGAGTCAGCCAATATAATTTGCATAATTAGCTCTCTGAGCAGTCTTTAAAGCCTCTGCCAGCAAAGATTAGAGAATGACCACCTAAGGATTGTTGATACATCCCATTCATTTGAGCTCTCAGATTCTGTCCACTCAGCTGAACTGCTGACCCCTAATTTGAGGGCCTAATTGAGTGTGTATGGTTCTCTAAGAGATTGTTTTTAATTACAAAATTTTTACAGAGGTTAGGGGCAGGCTTGTAATTCTGAGAGATCTTACGTGCCCGGAGCTTCCGTCATCTTGCTGACACCTGTACAATGTGCAACAGGAAGTCCAGCCGGGCTAAGTGGGTTGAAACAGGGGTCGCACATGAACTATGGGCCAAACAGGTATGGAATTGAATCTCAACGTTCAATAAATATTTGAGTCCCCAATTTTAGAAAAGTGTTGCCCAGGTAGTTTTGGAAAGGAAAAAGTACCAGAAAATGATCTAAAAATTGCCTTTCACTGTGAAAACTAGTCAATCTCCAGAATTCATTTGAGTAAGGTAGATACGGAGACATTTTTAAAGGCAAATAAGATCTGTTGTTTAGAAGGTATTTTAAATTGTAATAATGTGGGTATAGAAATACAAACATAGACACGGATAACAATAAAATAAAAAGCTAAGGCTTTTCTTCTCTAGGGAAAACTTGTTTGTCTGTTTCTATTTAGTGCTCCTTGTAGTAATTACTCTGATAATGTTTAAAAAATTACTTCTTGATTTTAAACTCTTTACCTGTATTTGTTACTATCTATTATGAAAAATACTTTACTCACACTCTCTCCTGCAATCATACTTTCTTCTCCCAATCACTTTTTAAAATTTACATAGTTGTTTTTTATTTATTGATGATTGTCTGTAAATTTAAAAATTAATATTTATTATCGATTCAGGAACTTTAGACGGTATCTCAACTTCCTCTATATAAGAAGAAACAATATCCCTTACTTCCATCTACCTCTTCTTTTCCCACCCATCGTCACTCAACTTCTCTCATCTGTGCCCCTATTCTTATGTATTCAAAATTTAGAACATTTAGATTTCTATTTAATTTTTAAAAAGCTGTCCACACTTTTTCTATTGCAGTGGTTCTCAACTGCGAGTGATTTTGACCCCCAAAGGGACATTTGGAAATGACTGGAGACATTTGAGATTGTCACAGCTAAAATGCTAAGATACGCTGTTGTGGGTAGAGGCCAGGGATGCTGCCAGATATACTACAATGCACAGGACAATTCCCCAGAGCAAAGAATGTCAATAGTGCTGAGTTTGAGAAACTATGGGCTATCTAGGATTTTTCTGAAAACTGGAATTCAAAACGGGAAGTTTTTAAAATACCAAGAAATAGGTTCTATGCTGTTCAAAGGAGAATTTTAAAATCAACAAGACTGAATAAAATCAATTTTTTTAATTTAATCATTGAATAAAAATCATACCACATTGCTTTCTATCTGGACCATAATTTTCTTGTACATTTTGTTACTCCTGGAATTTCTGATTGCTTACATTTATTTCATTAAAAAAAGAAACACATGCTTTCTTTATCACAGCACTAGGATTACACAGTTCTTGATAAAAGGTCAGTTTTGGACAGATTTCGTATTATGACTGCTGCACAGCTGTCCTTTGGGATTTTTTTTTCTTTCTCTCGCTCTCTTCTCCCCAATTTTTCTTAGATTTTTCATCTTCATTTCTTAGACTCCTTTTTCATTTTGCTGATATCAAGCCTATGTAATTGTTCCCAGAAAGATGTATGAGAGATAAAAATTTTGAATAGATTCATACTTGATGGTTTAACAGGGAGATTATAGCCCAGTTTCAAAACCATTTATCTGAAAACTTTTGACTTTATATTCCATTGTCATTAAGTATCTAGTGGTCTTGAAAAGAAGCATCATGTCTAGCTCATTCTAATTCCTTTGGGGTTGTTTCCCCACCTAGCTCACAACTTTTGGTACATCTTCTCAAGTCTTGGTTGTACTAATTACATTTGTTATGGCTGCAAGTAAAGAATACAAGATTAAATTAACATAGAAGTTTTTATATTTTTCACATAAAACAAATATGGAGACTGATGATTGGAGGGTCTGGGCTAGTTTTTCTGAGATCCTCTAGGCTCTATCCTTACGGCTGCAGGTTAGCTTCAACTACTTTAAGCACCACGTCCTTCTGAGCATGCAAGAAAGAATTCTTCTCCTTTTCCTCTCCTTTACCTCTCGCTACTTATTCTTCCTCCTCCTCTTCCTCCTTCCTCTTAATGTTCTTCCTCTTCTTCATCCTTTTCCTCTTCTCTCTCTTTTTCCTAATCAGAAAGGAATTCTTTCCCACAGAATCCCCTGAGCCAACTTCCCCTTTTTCATTTAACTGGCCGTAATTACAAACATCTTCATTTAATCAATGAGAAAGTAGAAGATAGATGGCTTATCTCTTGTGATTGGATGGATGCCAACCTTCTCTTATAATATTGCTTCCAGCTAAATATCTGAGTAAATTCTGATTCCTCTGAGTAAGGAGAAGAGGATTATATATTGGATAAGTCAATGACATTATCTATTACGTTCTGTTTTGAAGTTGGCTAAGTAAATGACAATGTCTGCTACACAGTATTTTAAAATTTTGTAAGTAACACCATGTATGGGCTATTTTTCATCATTCTTTGTTAGTATTCAATGGTTTCTTTTAGTTTAAATAGTCATATTTTTATATGCTTTGGGAATATTTTTCCTGCAATTAATATCCCTATAATTTTTGTCTCCTCTTTTTCTGAAACTACTAGTAGAGGGATGTTAATCCTCTGGGAATGATTTTCTTTTTTTTTTTTTTTTCTTAAAAAATTTTGTATCTCTTTTTTGAACCATGTTCTAGAAAATTCTTGTAACCTTTCTTCTTTATTTCCCTTGATGTTTAATTGTAGTGACTAATTTCAATGGCATGAGGTCCTTACATTGTTCCTTTTTCAATGTAAGTAGTTCTCATGTTAGTGCAAGATCTTCTTGATTCTGTCATAAAATACTAATTAAAATTTACTTAAGTTCTATTTTTTGCCTAAATTATTTTTGTTTTCAATAGGGTCACATATCTCAGTTTACTAACTTGGTCATGTTCTTTCATGCTGAGGATTTTTCTTACCTGTTTGTTAATATTGAAACATTGATCACACGGATAGTTTTGTTTTTGTTTTCCCCCTGCTATTCCTGGCCTCAGTCATGAATAAGAATGTATATATACCACAAGCTCTGAGCATGAGGGCAGGGAAGAACATCCAGTAGACACTGTTCCCATACCACTCCCCTGTGACAAGAGCACCAAACTTCACTCTGAAAGCTTCATCCACTTCCAGAAGACCACTCTGTTTTTATAGAAGGTTTTCTCCACTTCAGGCTGAAAACAAAAGTTAATGTATTTACTGTGTGTTTACTGGTTTGAGGAGTGGCTTGAAGGATGTGATAGACAGTAGTTCAGTCAATCACTCCCATTTCTACGCTACTCCTGATGGTCACTCTTTATGTCTTCTGAATCTAAGGACAACACTATGAAAAATGGTTCTAGCCTTCACTCAAGACCTCTCAGCTTGCTATGACAGTGACTCTCCCCACTATCTTAATCCATAAATCATACCACAGTAGCCTTCTATTGGTCAGAGATTATCACAATTTTTGTTTCATTCACGGCCTCTGTCCCCATTCACATTTTTTTAAAAAAGTACATAATCTTGTACTTCTTAATTATAATAACATTTCAATGATCACTGGGAACACGCAGAAAATAAAAATATGCTTTTCTGCAATACTGCAACAGAACTCATGACAAATTTAGCTTTGTTGGCTGCATACCAGGCTGTGAGAACAGATTACTGAATACATAAGTTACACAGTTTCGTATGATCCTGCAAGACCATATATATTTAATAATTCCAAAGTTCTATTTCTTCTTCAGTTACTGAGCCCACATAAATCCAATCCTGGCTGTTATTGCTGCTCATGATATGGATCCATCTCTATATGCAACTTTCCTTTTCAAACTTTCCATGCATTCATGCAGGTATCCCTCCATTCGTTTATGTACCATTCATGTATTGAACTCCTCACATGCACCTGTTTTGTGTTAGACCTTCTGAACTCATACATGAATAAGGCACGCCCCTAATAAACTAGCACGAAAGTGTAGAAACTAGACATGGAGACAGATTATTACATACAGCATGATAAATGCGATAATAAAGTTATGAACAAAGTGCAGTGGGAGGGGAATTCTCTTTCACTTGTTATTGTGTAAATAAGGCCACATTACAGAGGGCTTTAGTAATGTTTTATTACTTAAATGTTTTCATGTTCCTTAAAATGCCAGCTAGTGGAAGGGTTTTATTTCAGAAACAAATCTGCTCTGATTGTTTACAAGAAAAAATGGGCAGACAGTGTGATCCACGGGAACAAGTTCCAAAGGGCTGAATTCTACGGTGTGACTAATTTACTATGTTGCATAGAATAAATCATTTTACTACTCTTGGCTTCAGTTGTTTTATCTGTAAAATAAGGACTTGGCCTAAGTAATTGCTGATGATATTTTCTGGATTAGCAATTTATGGTTGTATATTTGGCCACATGTGTGGTATCTGCCCTTTCAGATATCCAGGTAAGAATATTTATTACCAGTGTCAAAGAGATGGATGTAGCATTCGGGATCCTCAAGAAAGGGCAGTTCTGGAGCACACTTAGAGCGGGCTTCCTTACTTCATATGTGAGTTAATCAGCCAGAAGTAATGATGGAACTGCAAGTGTCACAAGCATCTTTCCATCTTGAGGTTTGGGCATAGGAGGCTGCAGTCTGGAGCACAAAGGGAACAGGGACCACCCTGAGATACATGCTCCTCTCAGGCCCTGATGCCTGTCTTCCAGGAAAGGCCACTGGCCAGATGAGGACACAGCACTCCTTGCTGGGAAAACTTTAAAAGGAGAATGTTCAATTGGAATTGGGAACTGTATTTGTCCTGGGCTTAAGGCAAAAGTTTTAAAGCTGTTGACATTCCACACGTGACTGAGTCTGGCCTCCTCTACTCTTCTACTCCTTAAATCATCTTAAAGCTCTCTAATATTTTGTATATTTCACCCACTGACAGTGCCTTCTAAAGATAACTTGAGTTTCCTTCTGAGTGTTTTTAGAGTCTTTTTCAGATCCTTTACCATAATCTTTTCAATAAATTTATGTAAGTTCAACATTGCTCTTACATGTGAACAATGAATATCGCTGTCCAGATGCCAGGAATTCCTTTGTCTGTCACCAAAATTAGAGCAAAGACCAGATATGCAGGTACACTCTCTCCATCTTTCTTATTAAAGACTCTCTAATGCGTTCTAGAATATATAGGTTATTATGGAAGAGGGAAACACAGAAATTAGAAGAAAGTACCTAATATCGCACATGTGGAGGACGAGTTTATTTTCTCTATATACGTGTTTTGGAAAATGTACTCATTGAAATAAATTTGAGACATGGTGGTATCCATACGAGCTCTGTATTTTTTCTAAGATTCTGGAGGCCATACTGGTTATTACTCTCATAAATTTATCTCAGGAACCCCTAGAAAAGTAGAACCCTAATGTGACAGTGCTAACACTAGTAAAAATTCATTTGGACTCTGTTTCAGACTGTAATAGAAAGACCATGGCTAGTCTGGGTGGCCTGGATTTGATTTGGATGAGAAATGTCTCCTAGCTGGAGCTGGAGCTGGAGTTGAGGTGAAACCGAGAAAGTGAACAAATCCTTAATTGGCGTCTGGGGAGGCAGCAGGACCAACAAAAGTCAGGGCACAGAGAAAGGACACAGGGAATAGGCAATATGGGTTGCCAGCATGAGGGTGAGGCTCTGGGACATAACTGGAGTATGAATCTACAAATAAAAAGACCAGATCCATGAAAGGCAGACCGAGCAGTTGGAAT
Source organism: Eulemur rufifrons (assembly GCF_041146395.1). Lineage (NCBI taxonomy): Eukaryota > Metazoa > Chordata > Mammalia > Primates > Lemuridae > Eulemur > Eulemur rufifrons. The sequence goes on along the minus strand of NC_090986.1, from coordinate 69,734,001 downwards.
GGGCAAGTAGGAGGTTGTTAAGGTGAAACAGATAGGTTTGGGCTCTTTCCCAACGCTATATTCATTTGCTCTCTTTGGCTGTCCAACTCCATTTAAAGGGCCAGGAGAGGTGTTTACAATAATGTTCCAAGATATTGTGATGAGAGGACTGGGCGCTAGCACAGCAATTTGCATTAGAAGAAAACAGTTTCTGGAGTCTGAGTCATAGAAAGTTCTGATGGATAACATAGTTTTACTAAGCATACGTTTAAATCTCAAATGGAACAAAATGGCTCTAAAGATTATATAGGTGCAGAGAACAATGCCTAAAAGAGACAGAGTACAGGAAAGTAGCTAAAGCAGATAAACTATCAAGGAAATATCAGTGGTCAAGGCAAGGCCCAACCTGCGTGAGATCAGAGAAATAGCAAGACTAGAAATAGGGGCAGAGATGTCAGAGGTGAATTCTTTCCTTCTCTGTCTTTTATACTCTAAATTATGTGAGGAACAATGGGTTTATATTGTGGCAAGAGGCCAAAAAGAGCCCTGCACATGTAGTAGCACTTAATGACAAGAACAAAACCGTAGGAATGAGGATAGGGTTTTAACATATTAGAGATTCTCACTCCTGTGCTTGTGTGGAATATTTTTAATTTCAAAACAAAGAATTTACATATGGATTTACTCAATAACTCTACTATACATAGATATTCTATATTTTAAAATGGCACTGTGGCCAATATGTAATTTTTTCTGCTATTCCTTTGTTTTTCCTAGCATACCTATCCACCCCTACAGTACGCTCCTTGTGGCTGTAGATGCAAACACTCTACCACCATCCCTAACTTAAGATCATGCATGTGACTCAAGAATATCCTATTTCTTTGGACACGTGATTGACACATGGATAGTACATGATTTAATCCAGGCCAGTCAGGATCCTTCCCTGGATTTTCCATACTAACACTGTAATGGAGATTACCCTGCAGGCCCTGCCCCCCTATATCTCCAGGCATAGTGGAAAACTCATCCTTGCTTAGCTAGGGCGATGCAGAGCTGGAACAGCCTACAGCCACCCTCAGGATACAAAGCTGTGTGGAGAAGAGAGTATGGCCGATACTCAGTGTAGAAGGGACAGAAATGGAAAGTGGCTGGATATAAGCTAAAACACTTTTAAGTCCCCAGAATCTGCTTATTATACCAACACCACTCCTGTTCTTCAGTTAATGGAACCCAGTGTTACTCCTCCCCAATTTTTTTTAACTAAAACTAGTAAATCAGATTTGAATCAGATTGTTACTTTTAAATGAAAAAATAATTGTGAAACATAATACCTTTTAGGAAACTATTGTTTCTGAAGAGATTGCATTTTGTAATTTACACCCAAGTAAATGATATGAGAGCTAAATAATTACAGTAGATACAGTAAGATGTCTTTATGACACTGATGTAGTCCTATTGGTAAACACATTAATTTGGTGCCTTTTATATCTGGGGCTGAACATAAAAACAGGGAGGCAAACAAACAAATAAACAAATAAAATAAAAATAAGCAGGCAGGGCTTGGTGGCTCACACCTGTAATCCTAGAACTTTAGGAAACCAAGGAGGGAGGATCACTTGAGGCCAGGAGTTTGAGGACAGCCTGGACAACACAGCAAGACCCTGTCTATAAAAAAATAATTACCTGGGCATGGTGGCATCCTAGCAACCTGGCAATCCTAGCAACTCGGGAGGCTGATGTAGGAGGATTGCATGAGTCCAGGAGTTCGAGGCTGCAGTAAGCTATGATCACACTGCTGCACTCCAGCCTGGGTGACACCAAGTGATAGCCTTTTTTTTTTTTTTACCTATAAAATTGATGTTTACCTCTGAATAAAAAATTAAGTACCAAAGTTCTTACTCTATTAAACTGGTTAATTATCTCATCAGGTGCTCTCATGATTTGTACATCAGAAATAATGTGGAAGATAGTTGAACCATTAATTTATAATTACTCTTAAAATAGTAGTTTCCTTTGCCGTGGATAATATATCTAGGCTTTCTTACATTGCCAAGGCCAGATGTTCCTTCATAGCAAGTTCTAAATAGCTACCTTGTGAAGTTTATGGTCATAGATATTTTTGTGGGGGTCAATTGCCAAGATGCTTTTAATGAAAAATTTTCTTAGTTTTGCAAGCCAGACTGGTCTTCTGGAACCTTGAATCTCTGGTTTAAAAATGGAATAAACATTTATGATACGTAATGTTCCCATCAAATAAGAAAATATTTTCATCTTGCATGTTATCCATATATAATCAAGGAAATTGCATCTCACCATTATTTTTTAAAGTGAGTGTACAAATCCTTTCTACTTCTTCAGCGTCTGCTAAATGCTGAGCCTTCTTTAGAGGTCTTGGAGTTGACAGTAGTAAGGAATCCTGGAGAAGAGGAAGAATGGGGAGAAGAGGTATAGTTTCCATTTGTTTGTGATAGCACATCGTGGCTTGCCCAGGGGCTAGCACGTTGTCGCACATGTATAGGTGCTTAAAGATTTTTATCAGATCACATGGCCACAAGTCAACTACCACAGTCTCTTAACTGATATTCCTTCTTCTGTTTTTTCCCTCTGCTTTTTTTCTGGCCAAACCCTATCTAAGAAAGTCACTCTGGAGAAGTGGTGTTTCTGCACATAATGTATCCATACCTAAAATTATATAGTATTTACATTTATTCACTTGATTATTATGAAGTGTAAAGTCATGAGTGTAGGCATTTTGCTTGGTTGGTTCATTGCCGTAGCTCTAGAAATCCACAGCGGCAATATCTTAAGGGGCACTCAGAAACGGATTAACAAATTAGCAAATACATAAATTGATGCATAAATTTGAAAGGAAAGGAATGAATAGGTGCAAGAAATATTAAGACTTAAAATTTCATAATGCTGGGTAACTTGCTGCATATAATGAGTGAGATAAAGGAAGTTCAAGCTATCTCCAAAAATCACTAGAAGGCTGAGTGAATGAGGGGTCATAAACTGAGACAGAAAGCGTATGTAGAGGAGCAGGTGGGGGAAAGAGCAGAGGAGGTGTTTATTTTCAGGGCCTGCCTACCTGTTCCCATGGAGAAGTCCATTAGCTAGGTGTCAAGGCAAGGCTGAAGCCTAGGACAGAAATAGGACTAGAAAAGTCAATTGAAATATTTTCAAATTCATAGTTTAGATTTTTACATATATTATTCCTTCTGTCTGGAGTGATTACCCTTTCTTTATGTCTTTAGAAATGTTTTGTTAGTTCTTCATGGTATGGATCAATGATGCCCTCATTTGGGAAAATCAATTGACGGAAGGATATTTGGCCATTTCTCCCTGGTACAAATATTATATCATTCCTTGAACACAGCATTACACTTATGGCACAACATTACAAACAATAAGATATACTTCTGTCTGCTCCAATCCTCATCTCCAAATACATTTACGTAACCTTGAGTGCCAAAAAACAGTTATTTGTGAATAGTAGTAAGAAAAATCTAATAATGGCAATTAGCATTTTTATAGCTGATTGAACGAAAGTAGTAAACAAAATTAATACACTCGAGATTGAAGAGAAGCCAAGACTGAAGACTAAGGGAAGCTATATTAAAGCAATATTAAAATGGATTAAAAAATGGAATTTATGATTGATAAACTGAGAACAGTAAATAAGGTTGAGGTGGAGCAGGGGGTAGGAAATGAAGCAAGAAAGTTACTTGCCACTTTTTAGGGCAAGAGATTTCAAGAACAAAGTATCCTGCAGTGTCAAAACATGCAAAGAAGCCAAAGAGTTCAAGTAGTACCTCATCAGAAACAAGACCCATGGTGCTTAGTGACTCAGGACACTGGTAACCTGTAAGGGGACTTTTTGGTAGAACATAGGAAATAGAATCAAGATTTCCAATAGAATGGGAAATAAGCAATAATGAGCGCAGGGTGCTTCCAGTCTAGAAAGTTTAATGGCGTGATGAAAATACATATAACGATCATTCAGACAGCTGCAGGATCCTTAGAGATGTTTTATCTTTACTTTTAATTTTGAAGATAGAGGAGAATGGAGCTATTACTTCCATTAAAAGAAGAAATCCAATGGAAAAGGACAGGTCAAAACTGCAAGAGAAAGAGACACTTGATGGAGCAAAATTGCAGCGGATATAGGAAAGGATAAGAGTGTGAACAAAGGGGAGAGAAGTGGAGTTTTGACTGACTTTGGAAAAGATAAAGAACAACGGTGAAATGGGAAAGAAACAGGAAATCGTGAAAGTAGAGGGACTATTTAATCTGCTGGAAGAAAAATTTGGGAGCATTGCATAAAACAATAGTTTTTAAAATCATTGTTGCTAGACAGGTATAATAGTAATAAATTTCATCTGTGCCAAAACCATTCCCAGTTAGATGTGAGTAGAAAAGCACAACAAAAATAAGAGTCTTCCTATGATGTAATGGAAATACAGTGAAGTTTTAATGACATTTACAAAATCTTTCAGAAGCCTAGAGCACCCCTTTTGAGCTTTTGATTATCTTAGTATTTTAATATTATAATTACAGCATGTCAGGACTCTATTTAAAATGTAATTATCAAAGCTCAGAGGAAACTGATTCTTATGCATCCATAATTTCATACAATATAATTTTAGAGCTTGAGCTATTTTTATGTTATCATTTTAGTCATAGAAACATAGCTGAAAGTCTAGGGACTTGTATTTTTCATTGTTCAACAGGCTTTTAAACATAATCTTTGCTTTTAAAGTGGCCTTGTCACTGAGTGCACATTTATCTGAAATAAATCAAATTGCTTCTGGTAGAATAAAATGGTTCACACAGTTTTCATAAACATATCTTAACAACAAAACTATATCCTCCTCAAAAAAACACGTTTTATCAATTTTTTTCATAGAAACCGTTTTTTTCTATAAGAATTAGTACATTTTAAGTTACATTGATTGACAGATGGTTTTATTGATGTCATTTGAGATTTGCTTAAATGTCATCTCAAAGAGGCCTTCCTCCACTATCCTATTTCAAATAGCCTCTCAACAATACATAAGCTCCTTAACACTTGGGGTTTTGCCTTTTTCACCAATGCATTCCTGAGGTCCAGAAAGAAACTTTCGCTTGCAGAATCAACAACTGTTTTTACAACGTAGGGTATACACATAAGAAAATGATTATTTTGGCGAGTTTGAAGTGGAATTCGGGATTTTAAAAACATTTCCTAGGTGTTTCACATGCTCTGTGGAACGGGAAAGCACTCAATCCAAAGCAATATCTAATTTCTTTTTTTAAAATAATTGCATAGCTTATGTCTCTTTACTTCCTTCCTTCCGTCCTTCCTTCCATCCTTTATCCATTCGTTCATTCATCTATTGAGCACATTATTAAGCATGCTAAATATAAGTAATTTTCTCTGCCCTTAAAATGCACAGAGTTAAGTAGTGGAAGTTTTTCACCTTTGAGAGTGGATACACTTTCTGCAAACAGTCAAAGATGAACAAATAGTGTGATGAAGTTGGTTATTACAGCATGTGTGTGCTTTATAAAACGAAGTGTGAAATAGTGAAGCTAATCTTCTCATGAGATTTATGACAGATCTAGCAGACAATACAAAAGACACATGGAAAACATGTTGTAGGTAGGGAACAGTATACTTTTCTGGGAATAACTATAAAAAAATTTCAAATGCCTTGAGCCATTCTCCTACCTAAGTACTGATTCCCTATACAAACAAACTCTTTGCCTTAACCAGAAACATATCTGGTGGTTAGATTCTTTGGTCAACTAAGTTTAATTAATTCATTAACTTCTTGAAATAGATAGGACCCCCAAAACCTAGCAACTATGTCTGATAATATTTCCCAGTATAGTATATTCAAAGCACTGAAATAAGATGGAAGAACCTGATAATTTTCCTAGCAACTCTGGGTCAGAAGAGGGTTCTTCTCTCCTCCCTGTATCTTCCTTGCTGAACAGTTCTCATGACAGGTCTCACCACAACCTTAACAAATTGAAGCAGAGTTTATAGCAAGGTGATGACCCAAACCCAATAAGGTGCAGCAGAGGGAAAGGATGTCCCTTTTGTTCCCTCTGCTACCATTCTTTCTTTGAAGGCATCTCCCTTCTGCACCAAGCTAATCCACCCTAAATCAAGGTGAGAAGGGGGAACTAGGTTGGGCTAAAGAGAGTGGTGACTGGAGTTGCTCTCTGCTGGTAGAAGGGAAAGTGTGGTAGTGGGAGAAATGGTGCATTGTTCACACTGATAGCAGGTGGACTCTGCCATTTTTGAGTAAGGTCACAGGGAATTCAATATCTACTCATATTTGGTAGAACAAACTCACTGGGACACGTGAGTTCAGGTGTGTATGCTAACAACCAGCCTCATTATTATAACACCTCATTGTGGCATGGAGAATGGTAAATGATTTTCCATCTAGGATAAAATATACAAAGGAAAGCTATTTTTAGGTAATACAAAAGGGTAAACTATTTAACTAAAGAAGGGAGTTCTATCTTATTTGGTCTAGGGTTGCTGTGTAAAGTCAGATATGCCTACCACAGATTGGAATGGAATAAAAGAAAATCCCAGGAGCATTTGATGTTTAAAGAATGTCAACTTAAGAGTCACAAATAGGTTTCGGTATCAAAGTGGAAGGCAGGGTCTAATTAACCTCATCTCTATGCTCCCCTATGGGTTCTTTATGTTAGTACTTGCGATATTGAAATAATATTAATTGCATTGAGTCTATCGGGCCATCCACAAGGCTGAGTCAGTGCTGTGCTGATAAACCTGCTCTGGAATGTGGGACTCCTGATTTGTGCCATTTACCAATTTTATTAGTGTATGTACTCCTGCCATTTCTGATATCAAGTTTCCAAGGGTTTAATAATTGCCTCACATAATTCCTGAATATTTAAGTATTGCTCCAGCACATGGCTAGCTGAGATGAGTCTTTGCACCACATCATCACATAACACACGGCTCAGCAAGTTTGTTATGCAGTAAACATAGCAGTATCCTGAGTTCTAGCTGAGAGCGTTTTAAAATAATCCTCTTGAGAACCTTGGACTTTCCAATACCTCCACTGTTTTATCTCAGGACATGCCACTTTTTTATGGAAGCAGTTTTACTTTCTCCAGCCTGGAGAACTACTAGAAAAATTCCCAGACTTGGAAATTGGGAACAGTGGTGGCACAGGCAAGGTGCTATTTTAGGAAACTTAGAGAAAAGAATTTGGAGGCTGGACCAGTGCTTTGATGAATAACACTGCAGGGGGAAAAAAATGTTGCTTTGAGGATTTTCAAGAAAGGTTTCTTGGATGTTGGTGAATTAATTCTCCCTACATCTTGCCTTCTCTGCTGCTTACTTAAGAGACTTCAGACAGGCCGGGTACGGTGGCTCACGCCTGTAATCCTAGCACTCTAGGAGGCCGAGGCGGGTGGATCGCTCGAGGTCAGGAGTTCGAGACCAGCTTGACCAACAGTGAGACCCCGTCTCTACTAAAAATAGAAAGAAATTATCTGGCCAACTAAAATATATATAGAAAAAATTAGCCAGGCATGGTGGCACATGTCTGTAGTCCCAGCTACCCGGGAGGCTGAGGCAGTAGGATTGCTTAAGCCCAGGAGTTTGAGGTTGCTGTGAGCTAGGCTGATGCCACGGCACTCACTGTAGCCTGGGCAACAAAGCGAGACTCTGTCTCAAAAAAAAAAAAAAAAAAAGAGACTTCAGTATAGATCTTTTCTAATTATTTTTCAAGGCCTTGGGATGAGAGGGATGTTCACGTTAAGATGTATCACCTTAACTGAGACTTGCCTAAATGCAGCCCCACTTTATTCTGGCTCTTATGCAACAGGAGGATTGCAAATGATGAATGCACAGGAGTAGAGAGAACTTCCACTTCCTGGAAAAGTGAGATATGAAGTGTTGGATGCCAGCTAATTCTATGACTTCATACTTTTGTAAGAACATAAACATTGTCACAGATTATTTTTAGTCATTTCATTCTAAATACAAAGGAAGGATTTTTGTGAGACTTCAAAAATATAGTACTTTGGCCATTGTACAAGATTTATATATTTGGCATATAATTAAAAAGTAAAATGTACACAATTTCTCTTTCTTCCCTGAACAGCAGTAATATTTTCCAGTTTAGGAAAAAATAAAGTTGCTCGCCATTTTTTATTCTGCCAATGGTATATTTCATTTAACCTTTTTTAGTGCCTGTTAGTTCTTAAATATATTAGATTATTTATCGACTAGAAATTCTGGCAGTCATATCAAAAAAGGAATCTAGCCAAGTTTCCTCAAATATCAAAATTTCTAGCCTTGAATATGTCAAATGCTGATTCTGATACACATTGACCTTTGTGAAGCTAGTTCTTCTTTTTGACTTACGTGCTTATGTGCAATAATCTTTTAGGACATTGGTTGAAAAAATATTTTAAGTGTTTCCAAAGCATCACATTTCAGTTCACAGACATTTGAAAATGTAAATAGAGCTTTGGGGCCAAAGAGTTCATGGTCTGTCAAATAGCAACAATCAGCATGTGTGTTTTTGCTTTTACTGCATGCATTCATCTTTAGAGACCCCAGAGCTAAATCTACAGGCCTTACACATTGAAACCGACAAACTTTCTGCTCTTTGATTTCTTTCTACCTTGTCATTCTTGTCAGCATTTGGGGTTGCATTATTTAAATTTCCATGTATTAAAATCACCAAATATAAGGCAGTGACCCCAGGGAGATTCTAGGTTCTCTGGATCTATCTTTGTGCTTGTGTGTGGCCATGGAGATTTATTCTGTTTATTGAGGGCATTATCATTATGTTAGCGAAGGCATCTGGTCATCATTTCCCATCCCCATCTCCTAAAATTAAGTCCTGTACAGTAGTCTTCATGCAAGGGTTACTTCACTGTCAGCTTTTAGTGGCAGCACCAAGTGAGGAATATGCTGGTGGATTTGATTACAAAAGTGTTAGTATGTCAGAAAGAAATTATGAGACATTTGGAAACCTAATAATAAAACTGAAAATGCAAAACTTTGAGCAGCAAAGCAAACCAAATTTGGGGCTTATTTTCAGAATTTTCTCTTAAATTTTCAGAATTTTATTCTTGGGACATCTGGAGTCTATGATGAGAGAAGACAAAATAAAACCTTTAGGTGTGTAGATATATACATTTCTCATTATTATGGTAGGTTTGATGTTAGACCACAAAATAAATATTTTTTGAAAAGGGTCCATTTAATTATTATTAATTTGAAATAAAATATACATAGTTTTGTCTTGGATAAGATTTTTCTCTATCCATGGCACCCTCTTTTGTCTCATGGTGTCTAGGTCAGTGTTCTTATAGAGGTGATATCAGCTTATATTTACAAGGCTTCTGAGTCAAGCCTTGCATCCTTGTTTTTCTTTCAATATTTATTTAAACTATATAAATTGAACGTTTACTCTATGCCAATACCATGCTAGATATTTTAACACATTGCTATCCATTATTTAAAGGCAAGTTAATATGCCTCCATTATATCCACGATACACTGGTGGAGGAACAACAGAATATCAACAAATAATTCCTGTTGATAAATGGTGGATGAAGTGTATTCATAGATGAAACACTGTTGGTGGTCAGAGATGAAACCATCAGCACTGCTATTACTTCTTGTACTTCTTGACAGTTGTGGAGACTGATGCTAAGTCACAGTAAAGGAAACCTGGAGTGAGTGCTAATCCACTCTGTCTGCAACAAATCACAAGGAGACTCATAGAACTGGAGCACAGTGACAGAGAAAGACAGAAGGAAATGAAATTGGAAAGATAAGCAGGCATAATAAGAATTTAGAGTTTAAGTGTGATGGGAAGCCATTGGAAGGTAGGGGAAATACAGTTTCTGATTTATATTTTAAAGAGATCATTCTGCTTCTCTCCGGGTAATAGATTCCAGGGAAGCAGGAATGGAAACAAAGGGACCAGCTAGTAGGTTATTATAATGTTCTAGGGTTTGGACCATTGGTGGCTGCGATTGGATGGCTAGAGTGAAGGTAAGACTTGGTTAGATTCCAAATATATTTTGAAGATGAAGCCAATAATATTTCTTTCTTTCCTCATTCTCTGTAGGACTTGGGTATAAAGAAATATATTCAAACAATAATAAAAATATACCAAGGTCTTATCGACGCCAGTTCACAAAATACATCCTCCATTTTGAGATTTCTGGAGACCCCTAGAAGTGTCCCACAAATGCTCACAAATAAATCAGTTCTTACCAAGTGTTTTCATCGCTCTTTCCTCCCCTCCCTTCCTTTTCATAGGTGTTGATATCAAGGGTGTTCATTAAGCACATTCTGTACATTAAACTTCATTTTATAGTTCCTTTCCAGAACCCTCAAATGATACCCAGTTAAGCAAAAAGGAGTGGAAATATCAGACCTCATAAAATTGAGAAACCAGCTGGCTCTCCGCAAAGAAGGGTGGGGAGCAGAACCGATCTGGTGCAATTTTTAAGTTGCAGTGGTTTGTCCTGGATGCTTTTTCTGAGTCTTAATTCCCAGTTTTTTTCACCTCTCATAGCTTTTCAGCATTAAAACAAAACAAAAAAACAAGCAAAACAATAAATGTAGTAAAGCAGTTCAAAATAAATTCTCATTCTCTCTCCTTGAAATCCACATATCTTCAATGCATCTGTTAGAAAAATAAAGTTAGAGGCTTTCATTTATTTGTAAATATTTCAAGTATATATCTCTCCAGGCAGAGTACAACAATTTACTAAAGTTCATTATAGTGGTGTATGTATTTTATTTCTATTTTGTTATTTTATCACTCCTTTTGAGAAGTATTGCAAAGGTAGCTGATTTCACAGCCACATCTCCACTACTTCTGCTGTTCTCTGTACCTTCTGAGTGTTAGAAGCCCCTGCAGGGCCTTTGCTTGCTCCTGTCACACCACACAGAGGTTCACCTGTCACCTTGGTCTCCTAATAGAACCTGGGATCAGCCTCCTGGAGATAGCTATTCTTTGCTTTTTACTCATAAATAGAACAGTTCTGCAGTAGATATTTATTTGCTTCTTTCCAAAAGCTCAGTTTGCTGCAAGACCCAAATACAAAAAGAACTTTCTATCACACCATACGATATTCCTATATTGCAAGAAATTGCCCTCTGCTTTACCCCTGGTGTTTTGATTAAAATGTTATATTTTGAAAATGCACAGACACACCAATACGTTCTGGAGTCATGTCATCCTGGTTCAGGATGACGATAGGAGATAGAAGAGTTTTAAAATGTATTTATTTATTAATTAGAAGTGTTTGGATTTCAACAAAATCTTACATATAATCTTTATTCCTTTTGTGTTTATTCTTACATTTTTGTGAATTAGAATCCTTGGAAGTTTTACGAAGGGTACCTCTTTCCATCATGTACCCTCTAGGAAAAGTTAGTTTTCTTAAGTCAAATGACTCAGATTTTAGAAGACTGGAGGAAGGAGTTTGTGGACAGAAGGTCATCCAATCAATCAATCAATTGAGCAAATATACGTGGAGTACAGAGTATGTGTGATGTATACTAAAGTCTTTTCTGTCCATAGAAAGAGAAATAGGTTAAAAGACAAGCAAAATTAGGTGAGCAAGAATATGTTCTGAGACTCTTCTGGGTACCCCTGGACTGCTTTCAACTCAGAAGAACTGATATGCTTGAGTTATCTTGGTCTAGCCTCATCACCTAAGATAATTATCTTAGGTATCGTCACCTAAGATAATTTACCATCAGGTATTGAGAAGTAGGATTACACAGAAAAATGGATATAGATGCATATTAATAATAATTTACTAAAACTAATTTGTTGATTGTGGTTTATCCATGCCACTAAATAAATCAGATTAATCATGTTTTAAGTTTTACCTGCAGAATCCATTTCTTGCTTCAGCATATATGTGGTGAAAGTCTTGCTCTATGTTAGACACCATTCTGGGCAAAGGCTGGGGATACACTACCAGTGAACAAGTCAAGCAGAACTTCAGCCTCATGAAGTAGTTTTTAACCACTCAATCTTAAAAATAAATTAAGAATTATGTAATTTCATGTGTTTTTTCTTAGTCTCTCAAAATCTTTACAATCTACATTAAGACATTCAAAATATGGTAGTCTAAAGAGATAAGAGCTTGTGAAAAAAGAACATTTCAACATTAACTTTACCTCTAAGTCTTTATTCTAGATTTTTCCAAAGACTGTCAGAATAAAGTCATATTCATAGCAGTCTGAATTTAAAAGACTTCTGAGATGTATACTTATTTTTAAATTATAAGACTTTAAATGATAATTAGATAAGAGATTCCATTTCTTATAAAAATTTGAAACAAAATAATGGGATAAGCAAAAGTCAGTTTTCATGTACATATGCCATAATACATGAGGTATTTATAAAATAAAGTTATACAATGGAAGGGACATTCAAGATGCATAGGCTGCCTTCTCAATTCCATCTGGCAGCATTACAGTTGAAATGTGTAAATCTAATCTTGTTATGACCTAGAAAATTCTGACTTTGAGATTTACAGTGTAAATTAAATAGATTTTCTGGCCTTGTTCTATTCTTTAAGTCATTTTCAATTCTATTCTGAAATTCCTTATTGACAGGGAAACATTTTGAGTTCTGACTAAAGGGGCTCTAACCTGGCTTCAGGGAGACCTCTGCCCTTAGCACACATAGGGTAGTAACCTTCCATGCTGAAAGTATGTTTTCATTATTTGTGTAAATTTATTTTTTAAAAACTTCAAAAATATTGACACATTTCATTGTTTTTTCTTTCTTTCTTTTTTAAATTCAGGGTACTATGGGGGTCAAATCAAACATTGTGAGGTTTATAGTTCACTCTCCAATTATGGATTAGTTTAAGATGGACTCAAATCACATATGTCTATTTTCATTGACTTTCATTTATAGTGTTTAAGTGTTTAACCATTTAGGGTTTAAGGGAGAGTCATAATTACTGTTAAGGTCACATTTAAAAGAAAATTGGTGGTTTTTCTTGGCAATAAGAGTTCAATGTTTCTATGTTTGAGTAGAAAAAATAATTCAGTAAGCTTCTCAGGGTGACATATTTGGGTATAGAAATAATGAAAATTCAATAACGCAAAATGATTGCATAGACCAGTAGCATAAGATTGAAAACAAAAACCCTTTATGTAACTGGTTATCTTTAATTTCATTCTTTCTCTCTCTCCAAGAGTTTATGGTTCTTTCCCAATTTGAAATAGTTAATTTCCCCTGAGGCCCTTGAATGTAATGAGTTGTTAACTTAGTAACTGCTAATTATAAACTACTCAGCCTTACTTTTTTTTTTAATTGAATCATTGCTGCTTTCAAGCCATTTGAAACATTTTTCATTCCTATCCATAAGTGGTTTTATTTCTAATAAAAAGAACAAATATCATGGAGTGGCTTATAAAAGCTTGTTGACCTTGAGACTTTCTGTCATCTATTATCCAGTCTTTCCACATTGCAAAAAATGGGCACAGCTCTTTGTCTCGTATACTGCCAAAGTAGTATGATGATAACTCTAATTTTATAGAGTTCTTGCCATATGCCAGACCCTATGCTGAGCACCTTTCATAAATTACTTCCTAGTTCCACAAATGCAATGAAGTCAATATTCTCACAGTGCCCATTTTAAAGGTGTGCTAACTGAAGCTCAGAACGGTTAAGCAACTCATTCAGGGGCACATGCTTATTAATAATAGGATCTGTGTGTCTGATTACAAAACAGGTGTGATACATCTAGAGTATACTGCCTTGTACCTACAATTACTTAGTTATAAAAGAATCCGAGTGAATTCGTATTAGTAGGTTAATTCCACCCCAAAGTTGTTATTGTTTGGCTGGTCCAACCTTTACTGACAATTAACTTCCTACCAGCAGCTTGTCAAAAAATCATAATAAAAAAATCTAGTCTGTATTTTGTCTATAATTTTACCTACAATGAATTTATAGCATGCCATAGAATATAGTATTGTTAGATTTATATCATAATTGTGAAGGTAATTCAATATATTCATATTTAAAGGTAGTGATCTTTATCCTGGCCTCTTCTGTACACTCTGGGATCTGTCTTCATATCTTCTATGTTCTCATACTGTAGATCTTTTTTGGGTATCATAATTATTGCAGCTCTTCTGATACCAATCCTTGGCTTCAATCCTTTGCCAAACTATGTACTGCTCCATCAGAACAGAGCTGCTGTCTCTGTGGAAGGGCACACCCAATGCCGATCCAGCTCGGTACCCAGGACCTTAGCTGAGGTCTTGTCCCTGTGGACTGTGCTTGCAGAAATCAGGATTTGAGTAGAGATTCTAGTAGAAAGATGGGTGTATTTTTTGCTTCTGGAAGTGAAGATATTCAGAAAGTGAAGGGATAGACTAGATGGAGACAGGAGGAGGTAACAGTAGAAATAAATGGAGACAGAGATCTATTATTGGTGTGGTAGGATTACAATTTGGGGAGAGAACACCAAAGTGGGGAATATACCCACTGGGGGATATTTCAGAATGTCTTTTGGATCTTTTTATAAAATTATACTTGCACTCTTCTCACCTCATTCCTACCCTGCTACCCACACATAGATTCTCATATCATGAAGATTCCCTACTCCCAACCTGGGTGGAGTATTTTCCCCAGCAGGGAATCATGTCATCTAGAGAAAAATGTTTTTGGTGTAAATATTTGGCAGGTAAATGAAGCAAACACTAAGCCATTGTTGAGGATCATTCTGCAAATAATCTAGCCTGAGAGATGGAGTTACTGAATTGAATGTTAAAGGCACTTACTAGAGAGACATTATTGTGGCTAAAAATACAGATTTTATGTTGACTTGGGAAAGTCCCCACTTCTGTAAACCTGTTTCTTTATCTAGGAAAGGAGTAATTATAATAATATCAATTTCACAGAGACATTGTGATGTTTAAATAAGTTTACTATAAAGAGCATTAAGTATGACATTTGACACAGTAAATATTCAATGAATGTTGATTATTACTATAGGAAACAATAATTGGATCAGAAGAGGAAGATGTAGAGCTTTCTTTTTAACTAAATTTCATTTTAAGTGACTTCACTTCATGAAGTATGCAATAGAAGAGAATTTAAACTGTATACAACATTTCACTTTAATATATAATTTACATTTAAAATATCTGTGATCTCTCTTCCTCTCTATTGACCTGATTTGCAGATTGGGATGAGGAGGGCAGGGAGAGATGCTGACTGTTCAGAAGAGTGGATAATATACATATGTATGGTGAGACTCTGCCAAGTAAAGTGGAATATTTCTAAAAACAGTAATCTGAACCCTTTATGAAAGTAATGAATCAAATTCCAGTGTGAACACTACAGAAAAGGGGTGGGGAGGTGCCTTTCTAAAGAGCTGCTTTAGAATACTGGATAAATTGCCAATCCTGATGATAATTTCACCCATTTTTCCTTAAATGCTATTTCTAAATATGTCAATGTATAATAAGCTTAAATTAATCCAAATTTATATTTAATTACATGGTTGAATTACATTAAAAAGAAGACATTTGTTTTATAGGAGGGAACTAACACATACATTTTCCTATGGTATTATTTTCATGTTGCTGTGTCTTACTTCTAGTTTTAATGCACCTATCTACTTCATTTACACGGATGTCATTTCAGAAATCTGAGTACACATATCTGATTACCCAGCAATTCCACTCAAAGATGTATATATTCAATGAGTAACAATATCACCTTTTCAAACATATTTATTTCAGTATTATTTTTAGAAGCCCCAAACTGAAAAAATAGCCAAATGTCCATCAACATTAGTAGCTTAGTAAGCTAACCAATGACCTCTGAGTTACAGCTGTTGGGAACAGATCCTGTGGGTACATTAGTCACTAATTCTTTCAGGTGATTCTTTCTCCATTCTTGCCTAATTTCTTCACAAGCACATGCTGGTCAGCACTCAACTGAATACTTGAAGGGGACATTATGAAGATCTCTGGAATTATCTTCACATGCAACTCTCTCTTCTCTGGTAGCCTGCCTTGCAAACTCATACTAACTTGGCCTGCCCAGATTCCCCATTTTATCTTCTTTGTTCAGGGAGACAACTGAACTATTCCAGGCTGTTCCCTCTTTGTGCTATAACCTGAAAATTTTCTCCAGACAATAAGCTGGTCAGGCAAAGGTTTTTACTTATTTGTTTCTCTTCTTTCATGGATCAATGTCCTTCTTTGCCTGATACTCTACAATTTGAGTGTTATTATTTCTTAAATTTTATCTGTCTCATTAGTTGTGTCAAGTGGGAGAGTAAATCTAGTCTTTGTTATTCTAAATTTACTGGAAGTTGAAGTTTGTTGTTATGTCTTTTCAATCTCCTTTTATATGAAACAATTTCTTACCTTCTTTTTCTTTTATTACCTTAACTTTTTGATGCATCGGCCATTTATTTTGAAAAACATTCTTTGTATCTAGTGCCTAATATTTCCTCACTGTTATATTCAGGTTATGAATTTTTATCAGGAGCACCACAATGATGCCATGTCTTTTTCACTGAAATTACATTGGAATGCACATGATAATAATTCTTCCAATACCTGAGATGTTAATTTTGAAAAGTTGGTCAAGTGGTCCCTGACAAATTTCTCCATAATACAGTGACTATTTTCCTCATTGTAATTAATAAATATTTTGTGGAGATACAATTTTCTCCCATGGAAATATCTTGGTTTCCATCAGATTTCATCAACTAATTATTCATTGATGATTATTGCCCGAATCAATGATTACTATTGCTTTCCAACATTATCATTTCTTCTTCATTTATTGGTTGGAGAGTAGTGTAAGGAAGAGGTTTCCCTTCTCCTTTGTTTACTTATGTATGTATTAATGAATTAATGAAATTGTGGTCATATGTATTTAAAAGAAATTTGACCCAAGGATCTTTACAATTGGTTGTAACTTGTTCCTATGAATATGATTACTTATTTTAATATGTAAGTCATCCCAGATATGTCATATTTGGACAGTAGGAGTCCCTTCAAGCCAACTGCCATTCCTTTTCCATATCCCTGGCATTCTTGGATTACTTGCTTATTTTCTAGCACAGCAAGATTTCCAGGTTTATTTTAAATTTATTTTCCCAGCTGTAACACTAGAATCAACATTTTCTGCAAGGAACTCTGGGTCCATTTAATGGAGAATGGTATTTAGAAAATTATCTGAGTGCTAGTTGTTCTCATTGTTTACTAGATCCTTTCAGTGGGTACCTAGCATTAGAAATGATAGGTAGATGAATAGATAGATAAATACAGATGGACAGATAGGTAATATATGTACATACATCTATATCTTCTTCTATTTCTACATATTTATCTAATCAATTGTAACATATGTTTCTTCCATTCGTGCTTACTACGGAGTCTCTTTTGTTTTTAGAGAGGTTTTCAAATATTTCCTGGCTTTTGCATTTCTCCAAGGAAGTAATTTTATTCTTCAAAATATTTCTCATGTTGTTGTAGGTTTCTTTGGGCCCTAACAACTTACCCTAGCCTGATAACCACTAAGCTGCCTCATCATTTTCTAGTGCCATCTTTACTATATTTTTATTTTATCCTGCTATACAAGAGATCTCAAAACTTACTCTTTTTATCATTTGAAACTTTGTATCCTCTTACCAACAAGTTCCCATTCCTTTCCTACCCAGCCTCTGGTAACCATCATTTTACTCTCTGCTTCTATGAATTCAAATGTTTTAGACTCCACATAGAAGTGAGATCATGCAGTGTTTGTCTTTCTGTTCCTGCCTTGTCTCACTTAGCATAATGTCCTCCCTGTTCATCCACATTGCCCCAAATGACAAAGTTTCTTTCTTTTCTAAAGCTGAATAGTATTCTAGTGTGTGTGTGTGTGTATATATATATACACCATATTTTCTTTATCCATTCATCCAGTGATGTACACATGGGTTGTTTCCATATGTTGCTATTGTGAATAATCCTGCAAAGAACATTGGAGTACAGCTGTCCCTTCAACATATCGATTTCAATTCCTTTGGATATATACCAGAAGTGGGATTGCTGTATCATATGGTAGTATTATTTTTAGTTTGTTGAGGAAACTCCATACCATTTTTCATAATAGCCATACTAACTTACATTTCCACCAATAATATACAAGAGTATTCCTTTTCTCCACTTCTCCAACACCTGTTATCCTCCATATTTCTGATAAAAGCCAACCTAACAGGTGGCGGGGGATATCTCATTGTGATTTTAATTTTTATTTACCTAACTATTAGTGATGCTGAGCATTTTTTCATGTGCTTTTTGGCCATTTGTATGTCTTCTTGTGAGAAATGTTTATTCAGGTCCTTTGCCCATTTTTACATCAGGTTGTTTTTGTACTGTTGAGTTGTTTGAGTTCTTTGTATATTTTAAATATGAACCTTTTATCAGATATCTGGCTTGTGAATATTTTCTCACATTGTGGGTTATCTCTTTACTAGGTTAGTTGTTCCCTTTGCTGTGCAGAAGCTTTTTAGTTTGATGCAACCCCATTTGTCTATTTTTGTTTTTGTTGCCAGTGCTTTGGGGAACATATCCAACATATCCAAAAAATGTTGCCAGACTAGTGTCATCTTTAAGTTAATGAGATTCTGGTATGTATTTCTCTTTTTGCCCTTTCATACAGCTCTAGCTTCACCTTTAAAACCGTGAATCTTCACTGGAAAACACCTTTAAGTGCCCTCTTATTACTCTCACAGTTTATTCTCTTCTGCCCAGAGATAAAACTTTTTCTTGAGCAAAATTCTCTGTTCATCTAAAATGTTCTAATAAACAGCCACAAAGTAAAAATTTTAAGCTCTGTATATTATCCACTTTCTGTAGCAACTATTCTTCTCTGACACTGTGTGAAAGTAGTCACAAAAATATGTAAATGAATTGAGTGTGGCTGTGTTCCAATAAAATTTTATTTACAAAAACATGCAGTGGGTCTGAATTGGTCTGCAGGCTGTATATAATTTGTTGATCCCTAATCTAAAACATCTTGAATTTTTAAAAGAACTTTGTTTCTATGCAAGCATAATTCCTCAAATTAAGGTTTTGTTAGTACAAGCTTTACTTAATAATATTTTGGACCTTCAGAATCATTATAATTTTCAATCAGGTTTCCTTCTGCCGTATACTCAAATGAAAGCCTTATCTCCTGATTTAGTTAGCATATGCTAAGCTTGTGTAACAGAAAAAACAGTGGCTTAAAGAACATCCAAGTTCATTAGTCTTTCATGTAGAAGTCTTAGGTGAGCATTTGAGCAGGGTGGCCTCCACCCAGTCATCCAGGAATCCATGCTCATGTTGGATTTGGTATCCTTGATGCATGCTTTCTAGGCATGCTGTGGTGGTCACCATTCCAGCTGAGAGAGAAGGCAGAAGAGTGTATGGTGTGCTTTTTGTCTAACATTGTTTCCAAAGTCTAAAATAAATATAAAATAAACAGCAAGTAATAAGTCATTAGCAAAAAAACATAAAGCAATAAATGTGCATTAAAATGATGTATAGCATAACCACACTTATTTAAAAATGTATTCCAATATCAAATGGCAAATTTCAACCATGCTAAAACCACAATTACTTTTGCACCAACCTAGTAACAAAGTTTACCACATTTTTAGAGGGTGAAATTGTAAACTGCATCTCTAAGATTGAGGGACATGATAAACACTTGATGAAGGGAAGGGAACCAGAAAGTATACAAAGTCTAAGAAGATGCATCAAGCTAGCCTTGGTCCTGGGTGAAAGTAAACTCATAATACCAAGATGCAAGGTGAAAAAAAGTGTGCTGTCGGTTTATAGTTCTGGCTGAGAAACATAATAAGAGAATAATTCTACTTTATCTGGCAACAAGTGGATAGCCAACATGCAGAAACTGTTCTAAAGTAGATACTAATATGAAATAAAGAAAACAAACATATACCGTCCAAAATTAAATGCATAGGTCAGCCTTACATTGGCCCCATCAAAAGCTCCTGGCATGTAAATTTGATCCTCAAATGCTCGTCAATCTCTCTTTCTTAATTAACTGATGTTGGGGCCATGATTAGTCATCGGTGCTGGTGGCTAGGAAAAATAGATGGATGTGAAGTAGAGAAGACTATAGGGAAGCTGGAAGCCATCAAAACTCTGCATCTGCTGGTCCCTGCATCTGATCCTGACAACTTTCAGAGAATGACTGTCGCTTTACTTATTCACAACATATCTCTTTTGGCCACTTCTGATCCAGAACCATAGAGGAAAACATATCCCAGTAAATAAAGTTTCAGCCTACCAAACAGGACAGTGTCCAAACTGTCATAGACGGAGACATGTTTAGTAGATTTTTTTTAAAGGAAAAGTAAATATTTAAATTTTTCCTTCTCTTAACTTTTTTTTCCTCCTTCCTAACCTACAAGAAATTTTGCGAGATAATTTTACAGGAATTTAGAATGTATCGGTGACAGTTGTCATTCTATCACTAATAGGATCAGAATCTTTAGACAGATGCTTAGCTTATCTACAATGTAACAACCTTATTTGTAAAATGAAGAGGTTGAGTAAATCACTTCTAAGATCTCATCTTGCTCCTTGCTTCTAACAGAACATATGAGGTGTTTTTTTTCTTTTGAACGAGATTTTCACAGAGCTCAATTCTAAATTATAAATACCTTGATTTTTTTCTAAATGTTATTCCATTTAGAAAGTCTCTTCCATCATAAACACAATATAACTCTACTTTAAAATGTAAAAATTCATGTTCAAATACAAAACTTTGATCTGTCTTCACATTAGATCTTCATAATAGAGTAATTGGAAAAAAGACAGAAATATAGTACATTATTGAGCCTCAGTTAATTTTCAGAGCCGAAATATGTACACAGGGAAATAGTCAACCACAATTTAATGCATTTCAAATTGCAGATGTCATCAGTGTTGTACATTAACAAAGTACAAATGAACTATCTCATGACATTAGCTTTTAAAAACCACTTCAGATGCATTTGTATTCAAAATCCAAATACATCCATTATTTTAAATAAGAAATTGTCTTCTGATTTTGGTTTATAATATGAGTCAGTATGAATATATTCTCTCATTCCATTTTGATGCTGCAAATATTACTTGATGTATATAAAACACTGAATGAGTTTGACTAAATGCTTTAGAGTGAACTATCATCATAATAATAATAATTACTTAAATTACATTTCCTGTTGTAACAGAAAAGAAACTTAACAAATAGACAAGTGTTAATAGAGTTTATATTGGATTGTCCTTGTCCAAACAATTTTTTTGTCATTTATTTTTTGTTTGATTTAGTCAAACAAAAAATGGCGTAATTCTTAAGTTGAGATCTTTGTTATTTTTACTTTTTTATTCTAAATTATCTACATAATATGTCTTCAAAATTTGTCTTTCCTTGGCCCTCCCTTGATTGTTCCACAAGCCATTCTGTTTGAACAGAAACTGGAACTCTGAACTGTGAACATGTCTCCCAGATGATCCTGACACACATCCAAAATTGGGAACCACTGCTCTCATATTTTCAAACACAGATGGATTTAACTGACTAATGGCAAAAGAGATTTTGAAATACCTATGTTCTGAATTTGCAGTACCTCTATCCCTATAGTCTCACCTCATACTGCTCGATTGGCCTGGGATCTCAATATGTTTTCCTTAGGCTATGATGGAAACATTTCCCTGATAATGACAACTGTTGTTCTGTTTCCCTTCTTTCATCTCCCCTTTTTCCTTTTAGGCTAATCCTTCACATTGCCACCAGTATATCTTTTTCACAAATGTAAGTTTCATCGTGAGACAGCCTGTTTAATAGCCTGAATTGGTTCCATATAATTGAGACTGATTTTCTATTATCCAAGACTTTGCAAACTCAGGTAACACCTCTATCTCCCTAGTCTTTTACTCTTACTAAACTTCAAGCAGTCTATACTCTATTCATATAAAAATCCTCAGTGCTAACTAAATATGACATATCCTCACCATATTGTGATTAGTGTTACCTTTGCCTACAACGTATTATTTTCTCTTTCACATTCCAGGTTTACTAATTACACTTCCTTTTAAATAAACTTGTTTTAGAACAGTTTAGATTTATGGAAAATTGCCAGTATAATTCAGAGAGTTTCCACGTACTCCACACCCAGTTTTCTTGTTGTAAAATCTTACATCAGTATCCACATTTGTCACAATTAATGGACCAGTATTGATACATTATTGTTCATTAAAGTCCATACTTTGTTCACATTTCTTTAGTTCGTATCTAATGTCCTTTTTCTGTTCCAGAATCCCGTTGAGGATACCACATTATATTTAGTCATCATATCTGCTTTGGCTCCTCAGTGTTTCTTGTTTTTTTATGACCTTGACAGTGTTGGAGTGAACTGGTCAGGTATTTTGTAGCATGTCCCTCAGTGGTAATTTGTCTAATGTTTTTCTCATGGTTAGACTGAGGTTATGAGTTAGGTGGAGAGAGAAAGACCACGTAAGTAAAGTGCATTCTCATCACTTCATATCAAGGTATATACTATCAACGTGACCTATCCCTGATGATGTAAGGCTTGGTCTGATGTAGCTTCTTCTACTGTAAACTTACCCCTCCCACACATACACACACACATCCACTCTTTCCACACAGTACTCTTTGGAAAAAAATTACTATGCACATCCCACACTTAAAGAATAGGGAGTAGCAGGGCATGGTGGCTCAATCTTAGCACTCCGGGAGGCTGAAATGGGAGGATCACTTGAGGTGAGGTGTTTGAGACCCACATGAGCAAGAGCGAGACCCCGTCTCTACTAAAACATAGAAAAAAAAATTAGCCAGGCAACTAAAGATAGAAAAAATTAGTTGGGCGTGGTGGCGAGCACCTGCAGTCCCAGCTCCTCAGGAGACTGAGGCAGGAGGATTGCTTGAACCCAGGAGTTTGAGGTTGCTGTGAGCTAGGCTGATGCCATGACAGTGTAGCCCAGGCAACAGAGTGAGACTCTGTCTTAAAGAAAAAAAAAGGGGGGGGGAGTTATGCTTTATGTCCTTGAAGATGGAATTTCTACATTTCTACACAAATTATTTGGAATTCTTCTACCCAGGACCTTTGTCTCTTCCTCTCCATTTATTTGTTTATTCAATCATTTTTTATTAATATGAACTCATATATTTATTTTATATTTTGCATTATAATTCGATATGTCATTATTTATTTTGTTGTTCAGATTGTTCCACTTTGGCCACTGGGAACTCTTTCCGTTGGCTTTTGTGGGTGTTTGTCATACCCACATATTCCAACAATGGATGGAATTCTTTACTTTTTGATGCTATAAAATCCTCCAGGATCATATTGTATATTTTCTGACCTGTCCTCAAATCAGGTATTTTTTCAAACAGCCCTGGTTGCTTTCATTGGAGAATAGTGTTAAAAACTAAGATCTGGGCACTAGATATGCTCATTGCTAGTGGGGTGCAGTTGCTTCCAGGCCATTTGGGCTGTCAAAATGAGGAAATACATATGCATAATGTATAAGTATATGTATTATACATATAATTTCCTATTGCTGTTATAAAAATTATTATAAACTCATTGGCTTTAAACAACACAAATTTATTCTCATTTTTCTAGATGTCAAAAATCTGAAATAGGTCTCAATGGGCTAAAATCAAGGTGTCAGAAGGGC
Organism: Eulemur rufifrons; assembly: GCF_041146395.1. NCBI lineage: Eukaryota > Metazoa > Chordata > Mammalia > Primates > Lemuridae > Eulemur > Eulemur rufifrons. The sequence goes on along the minus strand of NC_090986.1, from coordinate 69,710,267 downwards.
TGCATTCCTTTTTAGAGGCTTTACAGGATAATTAATTTTCTTGTTTTTCTACCTTCTGGAGGCTGCCTTCATTTCTTGGCTCGTGACCATAGGCCATCTTGACAGGTAGCAATGGCTGGTCAGTGTTTCTTATAGTACATCGTTCTGACACTGACTCTCCTGTCCTTTCTTGGACTTGTAATGATCCCTGTGATTACATCGGGCCCCCTCAGATAATCCAGGATAATCATGGTCAACTGATTAGCAATCTTAATTCTACCTGCAAATTAAATCCCCCTTTACTATGTAATATAACATATTCACAGGTTCTGGGAATGAGGAGTTGTATATATTAGGGGGAGTTATTATTGTACTCATCACATATACTAATCCAGTATATGCACATATTTATTAATATTTCTATATGCAATCTTCTTTATCTATATTAAACTAATCATGAGTTCATACATAGCCAAACCTAACCAATTACCATGTGGATTCTTCTAGCCTCCTTCCCTTCCTTCAGCAATGTAACCTCTCACTCCAACAGTGAGAAACCTACCTCTCACTGTTGACCATCCATTTACTTAATTTTTCAAGCTCTGCATACATGTGCAGCATTTGCAGAATACTTAACCCTTACCACTGTAAGAAAGGATGAGAGTGCAGTGCTTATGTGCGGTTTATTTTGCCTTTAGTCTCAGATTCCGCTCAATTCCAAATGACTTAGGTTAGCACCATTTTCTCCATGGCCAGTGAAGTGGTTTCGCACATTTGCTATACCAACCATTACTTTGTTTCATCTCATTTTGCATTCCATCCTGGCATCCCTAATCTCCTAAGCAATTTTATAAATTGGCTTCTATTAAGATTCACTCTTAGCAAGAAAACACACACAAAAAAAGAAAGAAAAAAAAGATTCACTCTTTGTGCTTTGAAGTTTTATGGGTTTTGGCAAATGCATAGTGCCATGTACTCACCATTATGGTACTTGTAAAACTTAAAATTCACCTCTGTTCTGAAGCCTTATAGGATTTTCAGATTTTTGCTTCTTTTTTTTTAAATGTATTTTTGCTTGCTTGTTTTGGCAGATGGTGTCCTTCCTTTTTGTGGTCCCGTATCACAACACTCAAAGCTTTTGATAAATTTTCATTTATTTTTAAAATTATCTCTTTTCATATTTGAATCCTTAAACACTAGATTATATGATCTTTGACACCAACGGTTATATTTTGTTTCCTGTGTATTCAGCACTTGACATGTGGATTTCTGAAATTAAACACTCATGTTAAATAATAAACTAAATAAAAAGAAGATCTTAGAATTATTAAAATTGATTTCAAATAAACTAAAGGAATTTATCTTGTTTTTTTAATTTTATATAAACCCTACAGTAACCACCAAAAATAATATGAAAAGAAAGACAAAAAAGCTAATAAATAAATTTAAATGGGATGCTAGAATACTCAAATAATACAAAAGAAGGCAGAAAAAGAGGAACAGAATTTTTAAAAATGTAGAGGGCAGCATAAAAATAAAGGTAGAACAATAATAATGCAAGTTTTAAATGTTCCAATTCAAAGATATGGGATGTGATATTTAATAATTGATCTGAAAGAGCAGTTGAAACAAGTCAACCACATATCACAGTACAAGTTTGTTGATTCAACTACGCCTCCTTCCTGATGCAACAGAAAATTGCCTAGGCTGAGTTCTGAAGGGCTAGATGTAGAAGGTGGAGACTAGCATCTCACAAGAGTTGCACAGTGTAGTTCTAATACAAATTTTATTTAGAAGCCAAAATTCAACCATAACATTTTCATGGTTTGAAACTTAGAGTCATTCTTATAGTTTTCTACTACTAAATATATTTTGAGGATAGTCTTCTGTATACTAATTTTATTTTGCCAATGGCCATCATGGTATGATAACTAGGCATGCAAAAAGAAAAATCCTAGTATCTGCAAGCTTACTTTTTGTTTTGCTTTTTTTTTTTTAACATAAAAGAATGTACAGCAAAATATCCTAATAATTTTTATTTCCTTCTGGTTTTGATACCAAGTAAATATATTTTTCCACCAAAATCTAAGCAAATCAGTCATTTCCATGTGTTTAAGTTCATTTAAGTTATTTAAATGCCTTCTTCCTAAAAGATTAGAAATATAGGGCATAAAAAATCTAGATACTCTGATATACCTCTTTGCAAATTATTCTTTCCTCTTATTTTTCAATGCTCATAGTTTTCAATGATAAAGGGCAACATATGCTTAATTGTTCTTTGATTGTTATCTAAATTGTTTAGTTTATTAATAAGTACATTTTAATTAGAAAATCAATTTTAATTTTCTTATGAAATAGAAATTGGAAGAATAACATTTGTTTCTTTCCTTCTTACACAAAAGCTGCTACCCTGAATCAATACTTCCTATTTGCATTTGAGAGCTACATCATCATTCTCTTTGATGCATGACTTCGCTTCAGGGAGCTATTTTGAATGCTTCTTTCACCATGAATTTAGATTAATTTTTTTTTAGAGGCTACGTTTTTAAGACTAATCTTAACTGAAATTTTAACCTTCTGAATTCTATCTGTTTGCAGTGAACATTATCTATTTTAATGATGTACTCTCCCATGTGCTCTCAAATAGTAACCTTCATTTATGACTAGAAATACAGAACTAGAAAAAAAATGTCATTTTTCCAATGTATGTAGTACATTATTATTTTACCTGAGACAATTTCAAGAATTGAAAAATTAATAGCAAAATATTTCTTTTAACACAATAATACATTGTGGAGAAAATATATATCCATTCGGAAATTGATTTGAAAAAATAACTTCTGAAACATTATTCATAGCACGTATCTACTTTTATCTCAGATTCCCATTTTCAAAAGAAATCATCAGAGAAAAGGAGCAAAGTTTAAGATCCTGATTCTCTGGGTGTCAATCTTTGAGCTGCCACTTCTTAGTTGTGTGACCTTGGGCAAAATATTTCATTTTTCATGCAACAGATTCATCATCTGTAAAATGAGGAATGTGATAAAATCTAATTCTGAATGTATTATAGGTATGATATTTAAAAGAATTAATAACTGTAAGCACTGAGAATGCTGCCAGACATATAGAAAATGCTCTAATAATGTTTATTTAATAAAATAGTACTGTCAGTTATTTCCAAACACCTGTCTTCAGACATATTGAAGTAGACTCCACTTCATGGCCAAGTAAAGTACAAAAATGTTCACTTTTTACAAAACAAAATTTACTCACTTGACAGAATTTTTCTTCATTATGAAATGGTATGTTTGTTTAGACCATTTTGGTGATTATATAACCTTTCTTTTATGAATAGTAATGCTAATAGATTATTATTATTGATATTTTCTCTATGGATGTGTTTAATATTTAGGTAAATACAAACAGCTATCACTCATATGTTATTTTCTACAAAGTATTTGCAATTTTATTATCCCAAGAACTGAAAAGCTTATAAACCATTGAGTTAGAAAACTTATCCCAACCCGTATTTCCCTAGTGCTATTCATTTGCAAAGCAGCTGTGATGTAGTTGCAATGCCCTGGATATAAAATCAGAGCACCTGGGTTAAAATTCATTTCTGTTTATCACTTACTTGCTCACAATAAGCAAATATCTTAGCCTTTCTTAATTTAAATTTCCTTATCTTGAAAACGGGTAAAATATATCTCTATTTTGAACAACTAACATATTTCCTGCTAATAAGGAGAGACTATTGTAATTAACACTTAGATAATTTATATATTAGAATTAGCTCAAGAAAAATATAAACCCTAAATCTGCTGTTATAAATACTTTCTGGGACTTAATTAAACATATGGTGATAATGAATAAAGAGATGAAAATATGAAAAAGAAAAACATAGAAGTGTGAGAAATTCAAAATGAAATTGTTGTATTAGTCCATTTGTGCTGCTATAACAAAATGCCTGAGAATGGATAATTTATAAAGAATAGAAATTCATTTCTCACAGTTATGAAGGCTGAGAAGTGTAAAATCAAGGCATTGGCAGAAATGATGTGATGCGAGCCTGTTTCTCACAGGTGCCCCCATCTAGGCATCCTCACACTGCACTGTATGTGCACATATAGTAATAACATTCATTGGGTGTCGGGCAGGTGGGAGGGGAGAGGAAGAGATGGGTATATTCAAACCTAATGGGTGTGGTGCGCACTGTCTGGGGGATGGACATGCTTGAAGCTCTGACTCGGGTGGGGCAAAGGCAATATATGTAACCTAAACATTTGTACCCCCATAATATGCTAAAATAAAAAAATTAAAAAATTAAAAAACCCTGAATATACAAAAATAAAAATAAAATAAAACATTGCAATTTTGGCTTCGCCTTTCTCTCTGTCTGTCTCTCTCTCTCAAATAAAAAATAAAAATAAAAATAAAAAAACATTACCATTTCATACATAGGTGAAGGGAATAACCGCTTTTAATAAATTAGTTTGTAAGTGATAACTTCCTATACCTATTTCCTTAACAAATATCCGCATATCTCTCTCTTTTTTTTTTTTTCTAGGCAGCCATACATATGTTCACATGTGTAGGTTTTTCTGTCTTTTTTTTTTAAATAAAATTAGGTCATGCATTGGAAAACTTGCTTTGGAACGGTTTTAAGATCCCAAATAATATATGTACAAATGAATGTCTTTCTTATATCTGTATTACATTTCATTGTATAAGAATGCTATAACGTATCTCACATCATCCTATAGAGACTGTCTCATATTGTCTTAATTATAAGCAATATAGCATTGAACTTAGGTTTTTGCACATTTTTAAAGTATATCTATGTATCTAGATTGCTAGATGTAAGATTGTTATCCCAAAGAAAGGTGCACTGTCCTAGTCAAGGTTCTTCATATCAATAACATGAGCCAATTTAGCTATCTCGGGAAGAAAAATACTTTGGCACAAGAATACTGTATGGTTTGGAGCATCATCAGGAATTATAGAAAACTAAGTATAGAAAAGTCAGAAAATAAGGAAAGGAAAAGCTAATGTTAATCACATCACAGTCTTGTGCATCTTTTGAGAAATAAATGATAAGAATATAATTATCATTCTGAACAGAAAGTGTTACAAACATTATGGTTAAATGACAACGAATGACCTTCACTATAGTACTAGACTTTTATTCTCATCACTGCCACCACAAATGACCTTTCACAGTCCCTACACATTCTGTCAATTCTTTCTGGGCTTAAATTCCTGGGCAGAAGTTTCAAACTGGCTAAGCCTCAATTCTGCTGTTAAAGAATTTCAAGAAGGGACAGCTGCTTCACTGAGGCTTCTGTGCAGAAGTTGTAGCCCTGGGTTCCCCACAGTCAAGAAGCTTATGCAAATATTAAGCAACCTGAAGCAAATTTCTTAAAGCATACAAACGTTTTTGATTTAAATAAATACCATCAAATTTTATTTCAAATAAATTGCACCAATTTTCACTCCCATTTATTGTAGAGTATATTTTTTCCAGTAAATACTAAAAATGATCAATTTTTAAACTATTGCCGAAGTGACAAAAAATGAAAATTGTAGTGTTACAATTTAGATTTCCCTGATTAGTCATTGAGATTAACATCTGTATTACTCAGGCTTCTCCAGAGAGACAGAACCAATAGTATACACACACACACACACACACACACACGCGGATGGATAGATAGATTTGTTAGGCAGATCAGCTGACATGATTATGAAGGTCCCACGATATGCTGTGCACAAGCTGCAGAGCCTGGGATGGCAGCAGTGTGTCTCAGTCCATGCCTGAAGTCTTCAGAGTCAGGAAAGCATATGGCATAACTCTCAGTTTGAGGTCAAAGGAATAATAACCTGCACAACCACTTGTGTGTATAAGTCCTGGAATGCAAAGCCCAGGAAGCTTGGAGCTGTTTTTCAAGGACAGTAGAGAAAGCTGTGTCCAGCTCCAGCATTTAGCTCAACATATTTGCCTTTTCTCAGTTTTTGTGATGGTGTCTACCCACATGGAGGGATGATCTTCCCCACCTACTCTTTTTGTTGTAGGCATTTAAGGCTATGAATTTTCCCCTTAGGACTGCTTTTGTTGAATCTCACATATTTTAATAACTTGTGTCCCCTTTGTCACTCAGTTTGAGGAATCTTTTGATTTATACCTTAATTTTGTCATTTATCCAATAATCAGGAGGTTAATTTTCTTGACTTTGTGTAAAATTGGATGTTTCTCTTGGTGTTGCTTTCTAGTTTTTTCCACTGTGATCTGAAATGAATTGTATGATTTTGATTTTTTTAATTTGTTGAGGCATGATTTTTGGCCTAAAATGTGATCAATCTTGGAGAATATTCCACATGCTGATGAGAAGAATGTACATTTAGTAGATTTGGAGTAAAACATTCTTTAAATGTATGTTAAGGCCATTTGTTCTAGAGTTGTGTTTAAGTCCAGTGTTTCTTTATTTATTTTCTGCTTGGAGGTTCTTTCCTGTTCTGTTAGTGGGGTGTTAAAATCCCTAGAAATTATGATGCTGCTGTTTATCTCTTTCCTTAGATGTAGTAGATATAGTAGGGTTTGCTTTATGAATCTGGGATCTCCTGTATTAAGTGCATAAATATTTAGGATTGTCATGTCTTTTGTTGAATTGTTCCCTTTACCACTATATAATGATCAACTTTCTTTCTTTAAAGTTGTTGATTTAAAGTCATTTTTATCTGATAAAGGAATAGCTATACCTGCTTTCTTTTGATTTCCATTTGCATGAAATGTTTTTTTCCCTTCCTTAACCTTGAGTCTGTAAGCGTCCTTGTGGGTTGGATGTGTTTCCTGGAGATAGCAGATACTTGGCTTATATTTTTTTATATCAGTTCTGCCAGGATATATCTCTTGAGTATTGAATTGAAACCATTCATGTTGATTGATAGAATTTATATGTGGGATAGTGTTCTGTTCATCTAGTTGGGTATACTTTGTTTGTTTGTTTTACCTCTTGTTCTATTGTTTTATATGAGCTCTGGGCTTTAGCTTTTGGTTGGCTTTACACTAGTGGATGAGCACTGTACTGATCCGCAGCTCTGAGTATTTCCTGCAGAGCAGGTGTGGTCTTGACAAATTCTCTCAGTGTTTTCTTCTCTGGAAAAGTCTTTATTTCTCCTTCATTTATGAAACTTAGTTTTACAGAGTACAAAATTCTAGGTTTGCAGTTGTTCTGTTTACAAAGACTGGAGATGGAGCCCCAATTCCTTCATGCTTATAAGGTCTCCATTGGGAAGTGTGCAGTTATCCTGATTGCTTTTCCTTTGTAAGTTACTTGATGCTTTCTTCTTACAGCTCACTGGAGTTCCTCCTTTGTGTTGACTTTGGCCAGTCTGATGACTATGTGTCTTGGTGATTGTGTCTTTGAGATGAGTCCCCCAGGTTTTCACTGAGCGTCTTGTATCTCAATGTATAAACCTCTAGCAAGGCCAGGGAAGTGTTCCGTGATTATTCCCTCAAATATGTTTTCCAGCACTTGTCTATTTTTTTCTTCACCCTTAGGGATACCTATGATTCTAATATTTGGCCATTTTATATAATCCCATAATTCTTATAGGCTTTATTCATTCCTCTTAATTGTTCATTATTTTTGACTGACTGAATTAATTCAAGAGTTTTCTTCAAGCTCTGCTATTCTTTCTTCTGTTTTGTCTAGTCTATTCTTAAAATTTTCCACTGAGTTTTGTATATCTGTAAATGAATTTTTCATTTCTATAAGTTCTATTTGGTTCTATTTTAATATGTCTATCTCATTAATGAATTTTTCATTCATTTCCTGAATTGTTTGTCTGGTTTCTTTGAGTTAGTAACCACTATTCTACTCTTTACTATGAAATCAACTAATTTGGATTTCTCACATGAGTGAGATCATGAGATATTTTTCTTCTGTGACTGGATTATTTTATTTAACATTATGTCCTCAAAGTTTATCCATGTTGCTGCAAATGACAATGTCTTTCTCTTTTATAGTTGAATAGTATTACATTTTATATACATACCACATTTTTTTCCATTCATCTGTTGATAAATACTTAAGTTGATTCCATTGCTTGGTTATTTGGGAATTGTGCTGCAATAAACATGAGATACAGATAAGTTTTTGACATATTGATTTCAATTCCTTTGGATATATACCCAGTAGTGGAATTCCTAGGTCATATGGTAGTTCTGTTTTTAATTTTCTGAGGAATCTCCATACTGTTTTTATGGGTATTCTACTTTCCATTTTCACCAACAGTGTAGAAGAGTCTCCTTTTCTCCACATCCTCTCAAGTATTTGTTATTTTTTGTCTTTTTGATAATAGTCATTCTAATTGGGATAAGGTAATATCCCACTGTGGTTTCAATTTATATTTCCATGACAATTAGTAATGTTGAGCATTTTGTCATGCACCCACTGGCCATTTGTATGTCTTTTTTGGAGAAATGTCTATTCATGTCTTTTGCTCATTTTTTAATCAGATTATTTTTTTCTTTTGGTATTGGGCTGAGTTCTTCATATATTCTGGATATTAACCCCTTATTAGATGTATAGTTTGCTAATATTTTTTCCTATTTTGTAGGTTGTCTCTTTGCTCCAGTGATTATATTCCTTGCCGTGCAGGAACTTTTTATTTGCTATAATCCCATTTGTCGATTTTTCCTTTTTTTACCTGTGCTTTTGAGGCTCCATCCAAAAAATCCTTGCTCAGACCAATGTCATGAAGGATTTATCCTATGTTTTCTTCTGATAGTTTTATGGTCTTACAGTGAAATCTTTAATTCAATTTGAGTTAATTTTTATATAAGGTGAGAGATAAGGGTCTAATTTCTTGTGCATGTGGATATGCAGTTTTCCCAGCACTATTTTTTGAAAAGACAGTCTTCTCCAATGTGTGTTCTTGGCACCCTTACCAAAAATCAGTTGGCTATAAACGTATAGATTTATTTCTGGACAATCTATTCTGTTTCATTGGTCTGTGTGTCTGTTTCTATGGTAGTACCATGCTGTCTTAGTTACTACTGCTTTGTAGTGTATTTTGAAGTCAGGTATTGTGATGCCTCTAACTTTGTTCTTTTTGTTCTAGATTGTTTTGGCTATGTGGAGTCTTTTTTAGTTCCATATGAATCTTAAGATTGTTTTTAGTATAGAGAATAGGGATGATATTTTCAAGAAATCACTTTCTTACATGCAAAGATCACCACTTCTTTTTTTTTTTTCCATAGTACATACTTATTTTTTATTTTTTTGAGACAGTCTCACTCTGTTGCCCAGGCTAGAGTGCCCTGGCATCAGCCTAGCTCGCAGCAACCTCAAACTCCTGGGCTCAAATGATCCTCCTGCCTCAGCTTCCCGAGTAGCTGGGACTACAGGCATGTGCCACCATGCCCGGCTAATTTTTTCTATGTATTTTTAGTTGTCCAGCTAATTTCTTTCTATTTTTTAGTAGAGATGGGGTCTCGCTCTTGCTCAAGCTGGTCTCAAACTCCTGAGCTCAAACGATCCGTCTGCCTTGGCCTCCCAGAGTGCTAAGATTACAGGTGTGGTACATACTTATTTTATGGTCTTTTTTATAGAATACTATTAGGAGATTTTAACTAAAGTTTTTAACATAATTGATAGGTGATGGACTTAATAAACAATTACAAGTGGTAGTAGATCATGCTGAAGTAACATTTATATAATGTATACTTTGGGATTTTAAACTTTAGAGTATTTTAATTACATAAGAATCACAAAAATAGACTGTTACAATATGAAATAGGTGACTTAGCATAATAATAACAGAGTGATATAAAGAAATAGGACTAAATTTAAGTAATTAATTAGAATTGCTAGGTATAAAACAATTTTTGGAAAATATTTTAGGTAAATTTTTTCAAAAGGTACACATTCAAAACTCCTATGGATTTGGATATGTATCATACATTGACAGTCTCTGCCATTTATTATTCAGAAAATCTATTTTCTCTATCTTCACATGGTCTATTAATATTTTTCACTTAGTATCAAGATTTTCATTTTCTAACATTTTTAATTATGTCAGATAAAATGATATGTGGTAATCCACAAGTTTTTACTTTTATCACTGAAGCATAAATGCCAAGAACAATTCATTACAGTTTAAACAGAGATTACAACTCAGTTTGTATTTGTGAAAAGAGCTTACTACCTTCCCCACTCAGTTTTTCCTTTGAGAACACTATTAACCCAATTCCTAATAAGGAAACTGCTCCGCACATTTACGGGGGGTGGTGGGGGGGAACACATGAGTTTCCTTGGCAACTGGAGCCATGTGCAATCTCTCAGAACAGTTCCTCCTACACTCAAGTTTCCTAGGTAGCAGGCTGCATATAATTTATAAAGACAATGGGATAATGGGACAGATATTACCCTGTTCAACCTTGCATGTGAAAAGCTTCAATTGTAAGGATGCATGTGCTATAATAACTGGCAATTTGAGGGAAAATATTAATTGCATAATGAGGTTGCTTCCTCTGTCTAATTCAGAATTTAATTCAAGATCCAAAATATATTAGGTGTTCATCATCTTTTTTTATAGGTGAAAATAACCATCTTCCATTCTACTTTATCCCCATCACCCCACCACCAAATTAGCTCATATATGTTTGTAGCTAAAGCTAAAAGTGAATTGTAGGTGAGCACTTTCAGGATAAATAGAGGTTACTTCACAGGACCCCAAAGTTCTTTCACTGAAACAGAAAAACTAATCCTTAATATTACATGAATGGAAGAAACTCAACTTGCCTGAAATTAACTATAAAGTGTCACAAAAGCTTAAAATATCTAATCAAAACTTGTCTATAGATCTACAAAACATTAATATTAGGAGATAAATCATGTATGGCCTAGAAGAAACAGATAATTTTAGTAAACTAAAAAAATAAAAGAGAAAATATTGAGAAAATTGATTAAATACAGTTAATATACAACATTTTTTTTCAGAGCATAGGCATGAATGAGGGAAGTTAAAGGAATATTTCTGCATTATGCAGATTCATCTGTTTTTCTAACATAAAAATATTTGGAAGAAATCAAATTAAAGAGCAAATGTGTATTATTATATGTGGACAGAGCCAATACAAAATTTTCTGGCTAATTAGGAACTTTACAAGTCTAATATTGTTTTAAAATTATTTTAGAAACCTTTTAAAATTCTTAATTTCATATACTAGGAACTCCTGTTCTCTGGCATGCAAGTCCCATTCTTTCACAAGGCAATTAAGTCTAATTATCTATTGTGTTGCACACAATGGAAAATATAATTTATATGTAATTAATCAGCTCAGGAGCATGGTGAATTTTAAATTCTGTGCGACTAGAGCAGTACAGATTACACTGTTTAAAAGTGTTTTGCTGAATACTTAGCAGAACAGCTTTACAGTTAGAACCTAAAGGGGAAATGATCACAATATGCTCATTTTAATACTCTTCTTGCAAAATAAATTATGGTATGTATATTCTATATATGACTATGTTTTGAAATAAAAATTAGGACTAATTTTTAAATAAATATTGAGGACATAAATATTTTTATGTTGCTTTTTGAATACAATTATATTTGGGTTCTTTCCCTCTATCTCCTTTCTGTCACACATACACACATTTTTTTCATTAATCACTTTTATTGAATTAATCAAAATACTATATTTTCTCTTAATGTATCATAGAGCTTTTTTTAGGTCAACATGTGTAATAATACATAGCTATTTTTCATTTAACATTAATTACTTAAAAATTTCTCCTCTGATGGATACTTAGTTTAATTGTGTAAATACACACAGACACACTCTTTTGTTTTCCCTTTTGAGTGATTCCAAGAAGTAGAGATTACAAGAATTTGAGCATAAAGCTTATCCCTTTGAGGTTCCAAACCACAACTAAAAAGGAAGTTGTTGCATTTCCACGTGCAAGCCAAATAGTACATACTTATAAATCTTCTTGTCAGGAACCTGACACAAGGAACTAAGGAAACTATCATGCAAACAGGAGATATTTGCTTTGCTTTGCAATAATGGCTACAGGACAACTTGGAACTGCTTGTACCATAACAGTCTTATAATTCAAAGAAACCGATTTATGTTCTGTAGCAGGCGCAGTGACTACACATCGTACTGTATACTGACTGTTAAATGGGTCACGTCTCTGCAGACCATGTGGAGTACAGCCTTTGTCCACATCTTTATGTAAAAATCACGCTTGATGAAATTACTGCCATGGATTTCATGGCCTTCTTAGCAATAATGTTTGGTGCAGAGTGGATATAATTTATCCAAATTCCTGGGACTCTGGCTTCACTTCCCCAGGGTCATGATTTTACTGAAATTACATTTTTACAGGAATGAGCTTTGATTTTATCTATCACAAAATATTCTTCAATTCAAGTGCTCAATTAACAATGTAATTTGGGCTGGTACCTGGGTTAACGTTTTACCTATCACAGGCACACGTTCTGATTTCAAATCTCATGAGATCCATTCTCTGAATCAAAAATTTTTATGCCTTTCAACATCAGATGTCAGATTCAATATAAAAGAATTTATATCATGTTATTGGAGCCAGAAATCCTGGTCTGTCAAAAAAAAAAAAAAAAAAGAAAAGAAAAAAAAGAGAAGAGAAAAAAAAAAGAAAAGAAAAGAAAAAGAGAGGATTTTGGGGAGAGGTGTAATGTTCTTATTCATTAAACTCAGCCTCCACAAGCACTCCTTCTATACCTAGTATATGTCCACTAAGTTCCCAGAAGACTAGGAGAGGGCTACAGATCAACACAGTCAACGTTCCCTTTTTTAATGACAAGGACATGCATAGGTGGTGGTACCTACTTCCTTGACACTTCCCACCCTGTGCAAAGGTTCCCAACTTCAACTTTCTCTTCTCCTCCTCCACCTATTTTTCCCTCTCTCTTCTTCCTCCTTCTCTTTCTCCTCTTCCTTTTCCTCCTTCTTCCTTCTCCTCCTCTCTCTCTCTCTCCCTCCCCAGCATTGCTCTAGTAGAAAACTCTCTGGCCCCTTTCTCTTGCCTACCCTGATTTAGGTTCTGTGTTGAAGTGCATCAGTTATCTTGGGACATATAATCAAATATTACACGTTTAACAGAGCTGAAGTATTAAATAGTCAAATATGTGAGCTAATAGAAAAGACGAAATCTTTCAATAGACCCCAAATCCACACATGGTATAGGATTGTATATTGAAGGCCCTTACACTGTTATCCAGGCACAAAATCTCAAATGTATCCTTCTGCCTAATTCCCAACATCCAATGAGTTTTCGTATTTGCTGGCTATATTGCATCATTATTTTTCATTTTTACTTTCTGCTTTCTATTTTTACTGATGGCAGCCTAGTTGGAATTATATTTACTTTTTGCTTATGTTTTGCTAATTATATCTTATCTGGTCTTCCATCTTTCAGTCACTTTTTCCTCTAATCCAGCCTACAATTTACTGCCAGGCTAGTTTTCTCCAGTTCTAATCATGTCATTTACCCATGCTAAAAACCTTCAAATACTACTTCATGTTTTCTGAATAATGTCCTAACATCTCATTCCAATGGCAATTAGAGTGAAAGGAACATGATTTCTCTGCAGAATGACAATGTTGAGAGTACTCTGAAAATGTAAACTGGAGAACAGAGCATCTGACATAATCGTCTCACTCTTACATTTGTGTTATTAAAATAATTCTTTTTTATATTCTTACAGATCAAAGAATGTGCACTGTCAGTGTGCACAAAATTATTTTTCAAAAAACTAGATAATAAAAACAAAGGATTGGACAATGTATCATCTATACTGAAAAGAACTATTTAAAATCATAACAAGGTACAGGAGCCAAGTAATCGGTATAGGTCTACTTGAAAGCAGATCCTTCTGTCCTAGAAGATGATGTCAGGGTACTAGTAATTACAACCAAGTGCATTTCACTGAAGACTTACAAAAGCATGCCTGCGTATAAGACAATTGAACAAAGCATTGTCTTTCATCTGGGAAAATGCATGAAGACATTATAAACCCTTCCATGTACACATACAGGACAAACAAACTTTATTATCAAATATAAAGTTCTTGCTCAATCTTAGGATATATATTGATACATACATAATAACACTCTGCAGTTATGTATCATGTTTGAGTTTTTTTTTTTTACTAAGAATGAATCACCTATATTTATTAACATAATGTTCTTAATACATTCACTTTTTGAGGTAGAAATGATCTTTTTCTTGGTCAAATGTGTGTGACAAAATAAGTCAAAGCCAACTTTTGCTGTTTTCTAATCTTATTGTTTAAATGTTTAATTGAACTATTCTAGTTCACTTAACTATACAGACCAAAGCATACAGATCAAAAGTGTACAACTTGATTTTCACAAACTGAAATGAATTGGGTAAGTACTAATATAAGAAATAGAACATTGCCAATATCCAAAAAGATTACTTCCCTGTCACTGTTTCCTAACAAAGGTAATAACTATTCTGAAGTCTCACTCTCTAGATGTATTTGACTTCTTAATGACAATTATTTGTACCTGCATTCTTTCTTTCAAAATTGTATTTTTGAAATTTATCCATTTTTTGTAAGTAGTGATATTTTTTCATTTATTTTAGTATTTCCAAACATTGACTATTATTAATAATGCTGCTATAAACATCCTTGTACATGTCTATTAATAAGCATATCTACATATTTATATTTGGATAAACACAGGAGAGGGGTGGCTGAGGCACTGAGTATGCATAATTCAGCTATATTGGATACTATTAAAAATTTTTTAAAGTGGTTAACAGTTCACTCTTCATTAATGTCTGAGAGTGCTGCATCTTTGCTGATACTTGTTATTATCTTTATTATATTAGCCACCTTGGTTGGTGTATAGTAGTAATAGCTGTGGTTTTAACTTAAGTTTTCCTAATGAAAATCAATTCCCTAAACAAATTTCATATATGTATTATCCTGATGACATTGTCAATGTCAATTTAATTTTTTTGTCTATTTTTTTCTATTTCACTGTGGATCTTTTTGTTATTGATTTGTAGAAGTTTATATATTCTAGATATGCGGGCTTTGTCAGGTATAAGCTGAGCAGATAGCTTCACCCACTCTTATCAGTTTCTTTATTGTTTTTTGTCAACATAGGTTCTTAATATTAATGGATTTATCAATTATTGATTTTTGCCTTCATAGTGATTTTAGTGTCCTGTTTAAGAAATCTATGTGTACCTCAATAATATAAATCTTTTTTTCCTACAGTTTTATGTAATTATATTTCACATTAAGAATTAAAGTTAATGAATGTAAAATCAATTTTTGCAAATGGTCTGTGGTAGGGAGCAAGATTAATTTGTATCTATATGGGTATCTAGTTGTTCCAACACATTTATTTATAAGACTGTCATTTTCCTCACCATACTGTGGTATGACATTTGTCACAAATCAAATTACCCTGTATGGGTGAGTCTGCATTCTTCACTCCATTCCATTAGTCTACTTGTTCATATGGTATAGTCTTAATTACTTTAGTTATTTTTCTTGATCTCTAAAAGTGAAAGTTCTTGGCCAAGTGCAGTGGCTCATGCTTGTAATCCTAGCACTCTGGGAGGCTGAGGCGGAAGATCCCTTGAGCCCAGGAGTTAGAGGTTGGTGTGAGCTAGGCTGATGCCACGGCACTCACCCCCAGACAATAGAGCGAGACTCTCAAAAAACAGCAACAACAAAATGAAAGTTCTCTAGCTTTGCTCTTCAAGATTTTCTTGACTATATTCAACTTTTTGTGATATTCCCAAATTAATTTTAAGCAGCCAGTTTACACACACACTAATAGTATAAATTTGTTCAGAGTTTTATTGAGTTTGCATTGAATCTGTAGATTAATATAAAGAAGTGATGTCTTTAAAATATAGAGTCCTGAAATTTTATTAACAATTAATCTTTCTATTCATTGCATTTTATTTTTAAGATTTTCTTAATAATATCTTGGAGTTTCTGTAAAACTGTTTTAGAGTTATTGCACAGCCAACAAAACTATCATGAGAGCAAACAGACAACCTACAGAATGGGAGAAAATATTCCCATGCTACACATCCCATAAAAGACTGATAACTAGAATTTATACAGAACTCAGGAAAATCAGCAAGAAAAAAAATCAAACAACCCTATCAAAAAGTGGGCAAAAGACAAGAACAGAAACTTTTCAAAAGAAGATAGACTAATGGCCAACAAACATGAAAAAATGCTCAACATCTCTAATCATCAGGGAAATGCAAATCAAAAAACCACAATGAGATATCATTTAACTCCAGTGAGAATGGCCTTTATCAAAAAGTCCTAAAACAACAAATGTTGGCATGAATGCAGAGAGATAGGAACACTCATACACTACTGGTGGGACTGCAAACTAGTACAACCTCTGAGGAAAGTAATATGGAGATACCTCAAAGAGCTACAAGTAGAACTACCATTTGATCCAACAATCCCATTACTGGGCATCTACCCAAAGGAATAAAAGACATTCTATAAAAAAGACATCTGCACTTGAATGTTTATACCAGCACAATTCACAATTGCAAAGATGTGGAAACAACCTAAGTGTCTGTCAATACACCAGTGAACTAATAAAACGTGGTATATGTATACCATGGAGTTCTACTCAGCCACAAAAAACAATGGTGATCTAGCACCTCTTGTATTATTCTCGATAGAGCTGGAGTCCATCCTACCAAGTGAAGTATCACAAGAATGGAAAAACAAGCACCACATGTGCTCACTATCAAATTGTTACTAATTCATCAACACTTATGTGCACATATAGTAGTAACATTCATCGGGTGTCAGGTGGGGGGTGAGGAGGGAATGGTATATTCACACCTAATGGGTGCAGTGTGCACTGTCTTGGGGGTGGACATGCTTGAAGCTCTGACTCAGGTGGGGCAAAGGCAATATATGTAACCTAAACATTTGTATACCTATAATATGCTGAAATAAAAAAATAATAAAATCTACTTAGACTGTGAAAGGCAAGTCTTTGAAGAAAAAAGAAAAATAAAATCTTGAAATGATTTTTTTTTTATTTTAAAGTAACTAAACACACTTGCCTGACTGCCTTCAGGACTTTATAAATTCAAGTGTACAATGAAACCTCTCTAAAATCTAAGCTAATAGGAACCCATATGTGTAGGCATAGTCTACATAGTTGAATATATGGATATTGGGGTCTAGTTAGTAATATTCACCACTGTATCTCTAACTTCCATAAAGGTCCATGTTAGTAGCTCTGAAAATAATCAAAACTATATATTATAGTTTAATAGCCTAGTGTCACAGCTGGAAATGAGCAAAAGATCATGCAGCAAGAAATGTTTATGAGTAAACCTCAAATTCTCAGCACAAATATTTGTGAAATGTATCACTATTGGCAGGCAAAGTAGCTAGACTATGACATTTTGCTGAGGTTTTTGCCCCTGAAATCAATTGTACTAAGCATGGGCTCTAGTTGTCAATATCTCATTTATAAAATGAGGAAAATTCAACTCTATTTTGTGAATAATGGATTAGACACTAAAGTACACATTTATCTATTATTTAATATGAATAGCTTTTTAGAGTGATCCCTCAACAAAGGGTATTTCAGAGAAAAAAATGGAAACATTAATATTAATGAAAATTGTCTTTTACATTTACCACTATGACAAAGAAAAACATCTATAAATTATATGTAATATGAAGAATTTCTTTGTCTTAGAAAATATTGATAAGAGAATTAGGGAAATAACATTTTTTATTTTGTTCTGCTGACTTAGAACTAAGAATGAACTTAGCAGATTTAAATATTTGTGATGCCATTTACAAACCCATCCAGACTGCACATCACACTTTTTAAATTTAAAATGAAAATTCTCATTTTTCTTTCTGCTTACCCTACTTCAGAAAATGTTTGCCCCTCACAGAGCCTCACTTGAGCCCCAATTAGTGGGAATGTTTGAAAGAAAATAATTTATCTTTCAATCTTTTATCTAAAACATGTTTCCACCTTACTTTTCACATTCATTTTAATTTTATGGTTTAGCCCAATATCTCCATGTAAAACAAATGACTAAATGTTTTCTACTAAATGTCAGTGGTGTACCTCTGAATGGTTGCAGGATAGAAAGAGAAAGTCTTATTTACTTCAATTTTAGATGAGTTGAATAATGTCATTTTCACATAAAAATTGGTTTTAAAGAGAAGACTTCATCACGTATACTAATAGTTGCTTTTTTAAAAAGTCCTTAGAATAGAAAGGATGTCAAATTTTAATTTTAATTCAGCACCAAAATCTCAAACAATGGCAATATTACTTAATTCACTTCTGCTTTCATAAGTGTTATGGATTGAATATCATTTTATAGCACCTAATCATATACAATACTGAGATCTCATGAAGACCTTAAATGAATTTGTCAGAATTACATATAAAACTGATTAGTTTGAAATAATAAAATTATAAATTTAGTATATTATCCACTGGGTAAGAGAAGAAGTGATAATTAATTGTAGGTACAATATTTTAAGCATCGCTCTTCACGCTGTTTTATAGAATATGTCCATTAGAGCCACTGACTTGCCCTAGTTACAAACTGTCTGTTGTCTATGATTTATTTTTTCCTCTCTCACTTTTTTTGGCTTCTCAGTCCTTACATCACTTAAATACTCACTGATTAGTGCCATCATCAAACTCCTTTTCTTTCAACATGTTGATTTAATTTAGCTTGTGTGGTTCACAGCTGCATGGTTATTGGAAATTTTTGAAAAATAAGGGTAGGTTTATTTTAGTACTACACAACTGGTAGACACTGGAAGTATATGTGCTTCCTTTGAAATTGGACTGCCAAAAATTTTATTTCTCAACAAGAATTCACACTTCTTCTTCCAACAATATGTTTAATATTCTATTCTGCTATTTTTCCTAGAAATTTTACTTTTGGGATTAAAAATTAGCATAGAAACCTCTGCTGGATTATATACATTATTTAGTAATAAGAGATTTATTTCAGCTATACCACAGAATAATTTATTATCTTTTAATGTGTTAGCTGCTTTTATATTATTATTTTCTTAAGGTATTATTAGCAACACCTTACCAATTTATGGGTTCTAAAATTATATATAGGTTATTTCATCATTCCAGTAGTCCAAAGGCATAAGCAAGGGCAGATATTATTTACGGTTTATGGATGCAGAAAAAAATAGCAAACATAACAGAATGAGTTGTTGAATTAAAGACTAATTTTTCTGATTTATTAGATCTTAAAATATCCATGTTCATCAATATTAAAATAAAATGATTATTCTATATTGACTGCTTTTTATAAAACATTTTGTGGTGTTCAAAGCTTTCAGGTAAAGGAAGGATTAAAAGAAAGGAAAAAATAAATTGGGAATTCAGAAATCTTTCCATTTCACTCTAACCAACAGAGTAATTTCTCTGAAGGGTTTCTTTTTCTTTTATTTCATTAAGTAAAAAGTGTGTCAGCCAAGTGAGTCATGCATCACATTTTATGTTGACTTCATTTACTAACAGAAAGCCATATTTAGACATCATTTAATTTTTGCTGTGACCCAAAATAGAAAGCCTACACAAAAATATGGAAGAACACCAAAACCAATATCTTATGTAGAATCCTGAAGAATATTTATTTTATATTTTCCCAAGGTAATTAAAAAGAAATAATAAAAAAGTCTGTATAGAAAATAAAAATGGGGAGGGTGGGGGTGCATAAAAAAAAAGAAAATAGAAATGAAAAAAATAAAAAAGAAATGATAATGAATAACAAAACCTAACATAGTACAAATACCTGGTATGTTCCTAGAACATTAACTAAATAATATTAATAAATTAAATAATGATAAACAATAATCAAATCTTCACTTAATCTGGGAAAATCAATGCACAGTTACATCCTTATTTGATAGATTATGATACGCCTAAATTTCATGGAATTTAAGTATTGTGTTAAAGGTCACATTATTTTGATAATGACCAAATTATCAATCTAAATTATCAATCCAAACTATTGCTCCAAAACAAGGTCTTTCTATCTCCAACATCCATGATGTTTTCACTATAGGGTATGGGAAAGGGAAGGGGAGGTATGAAATGGAAAGACAAAGGATAAAATTAAAACCTCAAGTGAAGTGCTAGCCAACTTCCCATACATTATTTTATTATTCAGTAATATTTAAAGTTTAGCTTGGTATCATAAGTTTCATTTATTTTTAACAAAGTATAAAACTGAAATTCAGAAATTAATAGCTATGTCTTTGGTCAAACAGTTGCAAATGGCAAAGCTAATATTAATATTTCTATTCCTACATCTTTTTTTTAAATTTCAGATTATTACATGGGTACAAACGCTTTGGTTACATAAATCTCCTTTGCATCACCCAACAAGGGTGTCCATCCCCCAGACAGCGCACACCACATCTGTTAGGTGTGGATTTACCCATCCCCTCTTCCCCCTCCCACCCGTCCAACACCTGATGAATGTTACTTCCCATATGCACACATTAGGGGCTGTGGGGGCCCGGGCTGCTGGAGGGCTGTTGGCTCCCTCCTTGTACAGGTTCTGATGAGGCTGCTACCGTGGGACCTCTTGAGCCCTGTTCAACTTCTTTTGGGGGGCAGCTCCCAGTCATTGGCATTCCAGAGGATCTGCTCTCCCTGCTCCCTCCCCATCCAGGCAGGGGGTGACATGGGGGCAGCTGCAGCGAAGCTGATCCTTGATCCTTGTTTAGATGGAGAGCTGTGGCAACCCGGGAACTGGGGCCCGAGGGTCCCTGCTGAGCCTGCTCTCTGATGCAACCTTACCATAAGGTCTCCAAGCAGTTCCCTGATCAGCACAGGGGCCCATGGTGCTGGTGGTGGGCCACTCACATCTTGTGTCACAGTGTCCCCACGGGGAGTGTGAGGCCCTGGACCTCCGTCCTTTATCACTTCCCCACATCTTGGCAAGTGGATCTCCCAATCCCCATCATTCTGAGTGTCTCCTGTTGGTTCTCAATGATTTATGACGCTCTCTCCAAGAGGGGCCATCCATAGGTGAGCATCCACTTGCAGTTTTTGATCCTCTCCCAGAAAGCGGTATGTGTGGGTTGCTTCTATTCTGCCATCTTGGCTCTAGGTATTTATAATTGCATTTAAATGATATTCTTGCAAGTCGGCTATTGGATACATTCCTTCTTCAACACATTTTAAAAATAAGGTAATAGCAATATCTTCCATAGTAAGCTTTATTTTGGAACATATGAGCAACAAAAACATTTTACAGGATTTTCTTTTTTTTTTCTTTTAGTCCAACTTCTTACTAAGAACATCTGTATTATGTCTTCTTGCAATATGGAATCAGAATAAAGGTAATTATTCCCAAATTTTGAATAGGTGACTATATTTTTGACATATGAGATTAATAGAAATGTGATTTTTATGTAGTTAAGCAGTAGGAAAAAACAGAACTAAGCAGCCTTTTACATTTGGAATATTTGTAGGCCTCACCTGTTAGGAGCAAGTCCTACAATGCTTTGGGGGTTTTTTGCCCCCGGTTTGGGATACCTATGACTAGATATTTTACCTAGTGAGAAAAGTTCTAGTGAGAACTTTGTGCTAGTGAGAAAAGTCAAGAAGAAATATAGCTGCCTGAAAGTATTTGGGAAGAAAAGATTCCCATGCCATTTGGTTTAAACTAAGCCTTTGAATATGACTGAGAAATTTTGCACTAAAGAACATATGAAAAGACCAGTGAGGAGAGGATTTTTAAAAATGTTTACATCTGCCAAATTGAAACTATGCTAAAGATATTTAGTCTATTACTTCCTTTGTTCTCCAAATCAGTCCTGAAAGGAAATGGATTTGCCCATATTGCAACATCAAGTTAAGGCTTAGATCATTGCATACCTTCTCCAAGGTCAAGTGGTTATCAAGGCATAGCTGGAATTCAAGCCTAAATTCTGACAATCCCAGAACACTTTCTACCACGCCATTGCCACCTGCTCATATGAATTGCTAACATATCCCTGGGTATTAGGACTATTAAATTAGAGTTGCTTAAAGTATTTTGCTTTCCAAAATTAAAGGAGAGGGTAGAGCCTTCTTTTATTAGAATATAAATGCAAATGTCTTTTCCAAATCATATACCACCAACAGGAAGCCTGTAGAAATTAATAATTGTGCCAGCTATCAATCTTTTCATGCATAAAATTCAAAATTTGTTACTCTGCCTACAGAAGAAATGTCATTTTATAAAAAGCTAACAATATGCACCCACAAGTTTTTCTGTCAACACCAGTGAGCCAATAGCAATCTGCAAAAGCTAAAATTGAGTTTAATATTAAAATCATTTGAACATAGGAATGAAACTACATAGTTTATTTAAACCCTGTTAAATATCAATAGCATCTAGTTTTGCAATGAACCAGTGGCTTTTGGAGTCACAGAATTATGGATAATTTGAATAACATTAGAACTCATCCTGACATACCTAATCATAATACACTGAGGACCGGAGAGAGAAGTAAATTGCTCATGCCTGAGTAGAGGTGGAGTTAATATGCCACCTCCTTTCTTGCACTTTCAGCCAAGGTATTTTTTAGTACTTCATCTTTTATTTCTACTCTGTGTCTGATTTGTACAAGTATTATTCATTATTTTATTTACATCTATTATAACTCATTCCAAAAAGTAATTGAAATAGCTTACAAATTTAAGAAGATGGAGTGAATTAATAGGAACAAAAGAAAACATAAAAACAAGGAAAAATTTAAGATCACATAGACCTAGGAATGAGACAACAAAAAGCTTATCATAAAAAAACCTACATATATTATTTTAAGTTAGCTTTCGCTTTGTCCCTAAGCTTTGTAGCATAAACACAAGAATTAAAATTTGATCCAGTGTGCAATTTACTGTACACACAAGTTAAAAGAGACCCTTGTTCGGGGAAGTGTGCTTATCCTGCCGGTAGTGGTATTCAGGAGCTGATTTGCTCTAGCTCAGATCACCTAATGGAATACATTTGTGAGCATTTCTTCCCAACTCTGAGTCCAGCTATGTCACATTGGTATCTTGAAATCAGCCACCGTGGAAGAATTTACACCATGCGAATCAGTAAAATGCTACAAAGGAGAGCTTTTTGTCCCCAAGAGAGCTAGTTGTCAAACATCCACCAGCATACCACTCCTTAAAGGTCTTTTCAAATCACATACATACATACGCATTAGGCCTTTCTTATAATATACTTCAATGTAGGCATGATACATTAAACAAAAATACTATTCAGTTAAAAAAAATATTATATGGGGTGCCAAAACATTGTAGTCTGGATAGCCTCCTCTTGATTGGTAAGAATTAATCAAAGCATAGCTTTTAAATTATATGGAAAAAGTAATGGACCACACATACTTCATGCCACCTCCTTCCAATATTTCTCTGAGCAGAGTACCAATCAATATTAGAAAGTAATTAGTTCAAGATAATAGTATCTGACAATTGCCTGGAAACTAACTACATTAGTAGTTAAATTTAGCTCTACATGCCTCAAAAAATAATGAAGCTGAGAGAATTGAGGCACCTTAAAAGGATAGTTAGTCAAGGCTTTCTTGCCACTCATTCCCTCCTGGTTCATTTCCACTCATTCAAATTGGATATTGAAGTCCCCACACTCAAGTAAATCAGAGCTGGAGGAGAAGAGGTATTACTTAAGCCTAGAAAACAAGCAAACGAGTGGGCTCTTATTTTCACTAAACAGCTTTCTTGACTTCAAAAAGTTGTGTTGATCTTGGTAAAGACGCCCAGTGAAAGCATCTCTAGTAGAGATACATGGGGCACCCTGTGTGTTATTAGTCCTCTTGTCTGTCTGTGACAGCTAATTCTGAATTTATACTATGTGTGTCTATGATCAACTCATATGTGTGTGCATATGTGCATATATGTATATATCCACATGTATGTACATACACATATATATATAAATTCTGTGTTTTGAAATACTATTCTGTACCTTTGCCTTAATGGATTATATTAAATTAATATCAAAAGTCATTACATCCATGTTCTGTGATGACTGACTATTAAGTTTTGTATACTGCCCTGAATATCATGCAATTCTTAGTCCTCATTTCTGAATTCCAAAGGAGGGATGCAGCCTATTTCACTCCCTTTGTATCTTTTATTCACACATGGATCATGTATGAAATGCAACATGTAAAAGTAAGTGCCACCCTGTACTTCAAAAGACACCATTGCAAAAGTGAAAAACACAACAGAATGGGAGGAAATATCTGCAAACCATATATTTGATAAGGGTCTTGTACTTAGAATATACAAGTAACTTATATAACTCAATAATAGAAAAGGCAAATAATCAAATTTAAAAATGGGCAAAAAATCTGAATAGATATTTCTTCAAAGAAGGTATACAAATGGTCAATAAGCATGTGAAAAGATGCTCAACAGTATTAGCCATCAGAAAAATGTAAATCAAAACTACAACGAGATACCCCTGCTCACGTACTAAAATGGCTATAATTGAAAAGACAGATAGCATCCTGGCATGGTGGTGCATACCTGTAGTCCCAGCTACACAGGAGGCTGAGGTAGGGCAGGAGGCTCCCTTGAGCCCAGGAGTTTGAGGTCAGCCCAAGCAACATAAAGAGACCTTGTCTCTCTAAAAAAAAAAAAAGAGAGAGAGAGAGAAAGAGAGATGATAATAAGTGAACAAGTGTATTGGATGTGTTGGAGAGGATGTGGGTGTGGAGAATGGAACTTTCATACACTATTGGGGGGAATATAAAATGATTCAATTGCTTAGGAATAGTCTAGCAATTCCACAAAAGTTTAAAAGTAAAGTTACCTTATAACTGAGCAATTCCACTTCTAGATGTATATTCTTGATTAGAATGAAAACACATATCCACACAAAAACTTGTACATAAATGTTCATGGCAGCACTATTTATAATAGCCAAAAGTGGAAACAACCCAGAGGTCCATCAACTGAACAACTCATTTAAAAACTTAGCATATTGAGCTGGGCATGTTGTTACACACCTGTAGTCCTAGCTCCTGGGGAAGCTGAGGCTGGAGGATTACTTGAGTCCAGGAGTTCAATGTTGCAGTGCTCTGTAACCACACCTGTGAATAGTCACTGTGTTTTATCCTGGGCAACACCGCAAGACACCATCTCTAAAACAAATAAACAGAAATGTGTTATATCCATACAATGGAATGTTATTCATCAGTAAAAGCAATGAAGTATTGATGCATGTTACAACATGGCTCAAACTTGAAAACATTAAGTAAAAGAAGCCAGTCACAAACCACCAAATATTTTATGATTCTATTTTTTCAAATATTAGAAAAGAAAAATATAAGACAGGAAGCAGATTAGAATGATTCTCTAGGGTTGGGGGCAAAAGATGAGTGTTAATTGGGGAATCACTACTATTGGATATAAAGTTTCTTTCTGGAGTGATAAAAATGTGGTAAAATTGAGATGGATACGGTTGCACACATCTGTGAATATACAAAAGCTTTATATGTAAAGCTATTGAGTAGTGTCCCTTAAATGCATAAATTGTATGGTATGTGAATTATATCTCAATAACAATATTCATCCAAGATAGAGGAGATTTGGATTTTCATCCTGGCTTTACTGCTTACTATTTGTGTTAGCTTTATATTCACTTTTGGTAAATTACTTCATCTCTCTTTCAGTCTATTCAGATGGAAAATGAGTAGATTAAACTGGTTACTAAGATCCCTTCAAAAAGTGTGATACATAATAGAGGATGTGGTATATGACCAGATTTAAATAATGGATATTCATATCCTTCAGTGACAAATCCATTATATATGTAATATGAAACCAATACAGACACCACGTTCAGATCTGACCCAAATATTAACATCTAGAATTCCAAGGATCTAAGCCAAAATCTATCCTACTGGCCTTTTTTCTAGTCATCTATCTTGATGATCACCTTTGGTGTGCTGAAAGAATCCTTCCATGTGAGTCCCAGAGGCTGCTTGGATATTCATATTTATTCATCAATTATTAATTGATTCCATGTGAATCAAAACTGTGAGATATTACACAAACTTTATATACTCCCTGGCAACTTTTTCAACAATTAGTCATAGCTTCAGATAATTTAACATTTACATTAATTTTGAAGTAACTAAGAAAATTTAAAACATGTTATGCAATCATGTAGACCTGGAACTCTTGAATAATAGCTCATTCACAATTATGATTACAGGTAGGTACTGTTTGACAATCCCCTTCTTCAACTCAGTACCATTTCAATTTTCACAAAAATGGTATGTTTATAAATTAGTTTTTTTGGACTCTGTGTTATATTTGACTGTTAAATGTTTGTCTTCCTGAATGAAGTATAAGCTCCTGAAAGTGAAGTTTCAATTAAGTTTTCATCAGAATATAACATATATTTATTAAATTCATTGATATTTAACATATATCTAATGTGTATCTTCTATGTCCTAGGTACTCTGGCACATGTTGGTTATATAATACATTAAAAAGCAAGCATGACTCTGTCTTTTTGCAGATTCTGATCTATTTGTATAGAATTTAACTGTTGAAGCTTTAGTTTGTTAGAAAAAATTCTTTAAAATCTACCAAAATTAAACATAATATAATTGATTAATGCAGCAAAATGTTTAGAGTTATTTTATAGCTTAAAAAAAGTAATTTTATTTGTGAAAATAAAAGAAGTTGGGACATGATCTTCTTGAACTAATTTGATGTTTAAAGCACAACGTCAATGAGGTTAGGAGAAATGGGTCTTAGCTTTGATTTTTGCCACTAGCTAGCTGTGCAATGTTGAACAGATAAGAGCTTTGGATTCATTATGTGTAAAACTAGAAAATTAGAAAAATTCCAATATCCATTCTTCCTGTAAAATTTTGATTATTCAATGTAATTTCTTTTCTAAAAATACCTGTTTTAGTTTCTTATGATTAATCTTTTTTTTCCTACTCCACTAGTTACTTTGGTTAGAAAAAAAAAAAACAACTTTTCAATTAATTTAGACCTTTCATTATAAAGAGAAAACCTACATTGAAATTGCTTGTAAAAATATGAACAGGGGCTGTATATGAACATAGCTCTATGACAGGTGGCATTTTCCTTCCAGAGAAATGAAAAGTAGCTCATTCTTTCATTTTTAAAGGAAGGTGGCATGCCACAGCTGCAAAGCCAACTTTTGAACTTTTAAAATCCTTTCATTTTGAAATCTCACCCCCATCAAAAAATATAGCAGCCTTCCCCAGGAGATATAGCAGGAGGATGTGTCCACTCATCAACATAGAATGGAAAAAATAAATGTGCATGCAATTGGGCACACACAGACTGACATGTTTTGTGCTGCCTCACGTACTTTGCTGCTATAAAGAGAATCTATAATTTCAGGTGGTGGAAAGGGGAGAAAAGACATGCATATTTTAAAAGGATCTTTAAATTCAAGCCAAAAATATATTTTTGTCTGTAAGTCAAGCTTTAGACAAATTTAAATTTGCCCCATCGCTATATCCTCATTAGGCACACTGATACATTACATATCCAATAATTTTCATGCTGAACATTCCCAATTTAAAGCTAAGGAGTCAGGAAATGTGGATTTTGAATATCTTTCTACAGCCTGAGCTTGGATTCTTTTCTAGCTCATTAATGCTTCCAGGAGAAAAAAAAGAAGACGAGTCAAAAAACGTATTCAAGAAATTCTTCTAATTCAGGTAAAAAAAGTTTACAATTCCACAAAGAAAAATGAAAAAAAAATGAGTTCAAAATTGAGGAAGTACCACCATTGATTAAAAACAAGCCTCATTACACAGACCATGTGGGACTGAAAAAAAAAAAATAAAGGAAAAAAACAAATACTACCAGGCCTCACCCTCTTATTACTGCAGTCTTTGTTTAGGACTATGTAGAAACTTTCTGGGAGACCCATGCAGCCACATCCTGGAACTTGTGTTTACATTGGGGGCCATATATCCAAAAGAAGTACTCTTATCAACCCAGCTTAATGATACTCTTTCAGGATCTACTGCTTAGGTAGTTTTCTGAGTTAGCCAGTTAAATACAAAGCCTACTATTCCCCACCTTTATATCTCTCTTTGTGGATTTCTCTATCTCTGTCTCTCGCTTTCTCACACACATGCGCGCACACACACACACACACAACTTGTTACATATAAGCAGTTTGGTATATTAGAGAGTGCTATAATAGGAATTTAAAAATATATGCTTTTTATAATTTTATTCACCACTAACTAGGTGTAATATTTTATGCAAGCAAACTAGCCCTTTTGAGCTTCCTTTTTCCCCTCAAAATAGAAACATTTTATGTTTTTGTCATCAAGATGTTGTGGGGTGATGTGTGCCCGTACTGAGTGGTGACAGTAAGCCTGGGTCAATGCACTCGTGCCTTAGAGAAGAAGAGAGACAGTGATTCATGTTCAGACGTAAACATCAATGACAGAATAATAGAAAGGTGGCTAATTTTAAAAAATATATTTTCTTTAAAGACCTTCTGCAATACAGTAACAGAAAGATACATTTATAGCTTAATAAGTATAATCTACTGGATATTGTTTAATTGTATTGTGATGGTTGGAGATTTATATAGTACCTTAAAGTCATAATTCTGAATATTAATCTTCCTTATGTAATTCTGCAGATGTAAAAGTCACTGGAAAGTGCATTGAATATATACAAACTACAAACCCCAGGTCATATGCCAAAGTATTTCTTTACCACTGTACATTGTGTGTTTTTTTTGTATTTATCTCTTTCCTCTGAAGACCATATTTTCAAACCACATAAGACAAAGATTTTAAATGGCCATATTAAAATACTTGTCTTGGATATTAGATTTTCTTTAGTGCTGTAACAACTAAAATATATATAAGGCAATGATTGTTGGCAGGCTTTGAAGAGTGATCAGTGTAGTTTATGGTCTTCCAAAGAAGAAAGCATAGGAAGTTAGAATTTCACACAATCCAGCTTTCCCCCAAGAGCATTTTCCAATGACTAAATAGCTGTGGAGAGCCCAGGGTGAGTGGCAGTCTCACTAGGCAGAGGAGAGAGAGATCAGAGTTCCATGGTGCTGAAGTGGTTGTAATAGAAAGGGCAGATTTCCACAGGGAGGGGGGCCTGGAGAAGGAGCCACAAAGATGTCACAAAAATTCTCCTTGTGTCATTGTCCAATTCCTAAGATATGTATGTATAAGGAGAGATTCTGGAAGGCCTAGCGTAGATTAGCTGCTAGAAGCTGGAGATGCTAGCAGAGATCTCAGAGGCCAAACAGTATTAGGAAGATGGAAGATGGCATTGGTCCCGGCTACAGTGGAGAGAATTTGGTGAACACTGGGATTTAGCTTGAGACTCTAGTAGGACCACATTGTATAACAAGATAAGATCCAGTTCCTCAGAGTAAGGATCATGTCCCTTCTAGGAGTAAAGGGAAAACTGAAATAAAATGCCTTTTAAAAACCTAAAACCAACCCTTGAATGGATTAATCAGATGTGCCTAGATTAACTGCATGCCAGAACAAAATTTAACAATTGTTGGGGGAAGATAGCACAACTCAGAATATCCTTAATGTGTCTTCCACAAGAGGCATATAAAAAAACGAGAAAAAGGTAATTGAAGGTATAGAGTAAAAACAAGTGAAGGGGATCCAGAGATAATCCAAGTAGTGCAATTAGAATAAAATGTCTTTCAAATAGCTCGGATTAATATATTAAAGAAATTTGAGGAAATTATAAAACATTTGTAAGAAAGTATTAAGAAAAACAAAATATGAAGCCATTCATTCATTGGATTAGTTGAACGATAGTTTAGGTATAGCAGAATAAAGAATTAGTGAACTCCCAGAAAGGTTAATAAAAATTATGCATACTGAAGCAGAGAGAAGAAAAAACAATGACTAGAAAATAAGAGATCTGGAACATGATAAAATAATTTAAATTACAGTTGTCTCTCAGAAAGAAAGGAGAACATGGAGTAGAAGCAATATTTAGAGAAGTATTGGTCTAGAATTTTTCAAATCAGATAAAAGCTATCAATCCATCTGTTTTTTAAGCTAAGTAAAACTCATTTGGATAAATAAAAAGATAACCACATCTAGACATATTATAGTCAAATTGCTGAATATCAAAGACAAAGGGAAATATTTTAAAGCAGAAAAAATGTCATGTTATCTTCAAAGGAAAAACAAGACTTATGGTTAAATTTTTGTCAAAAACTGTGGAAGCCAGAAGATAATAAAAATGACATCTGTAAAATACTAAAAGTAAACATCAACACCTAGAAATCAATACTCTACTAAAATATCCTTCAAAATGATGGAAACAATTATATGCTAAAAGAATTCATAACTAGCAGCTCTTGTCTAAAATGAATACTAAAATACTAAAGAAAAGGAATCTTAGATGAAAGTACGGAACTGTCAGAAAAGCATGAAGGTTATCAGAAGGAGTAATTATGTGTCGGCATATGTAAATTAATTTTGGGAGATTAAAAACAATAAGAGAAATATAGGATTTATAATATGTATTGTAAAATATAAGACAAAGGGGAATGATAAATAGTATTAAACTGTTTTTGCATTTTTAAGGAAGTGGAAAAACACTGAAACTAGACTAATAAATCAAGAATCCATTTTTTCTTTTTCTTTCAATATTTGCTACATTTATTTGCACAATTTTTTTTTTCATTTCATAATATTATGGGGATACAAACATTTTAGTTACATGTAATGCCTTTGCCTCACCCAAGCCAGGACTACAAGCTTGCCCTTCCCCTATACAGTGCACTTTGCATCCATTAGTTGTGAATTTGCCCATCCCCACCACCCGCCTCCCACCTGACCGGCACCCAGTGAATATTACTTCCATGTGAGCACCTTCGTGTTGATCAGCTAGTACCAATTACATTACCTTGTTTTATGTGTGCTTCTGCTTAAAGACATTTTATTTAATATATATTATTGGTTTATGGTTAACAGCACTTATAGCTCATGCCTGAATGGAGTTTATTTAACACACATTTTCTCTGTAAGACACATCACAGGCTTCTTGTGCTTAGGGACACTAGACAACACTTCAGCACTACCCTTGGGGGGCCTTTTAAATAACAAAATCACCACCAAAAAGCAAGATAGGAAAAACAGCACTAAATAGGTTGCCAAGAGGACACTTTGTAGAATGAAGATGAAAACAAGAAGGTAGAACATCCCCTTTCTTTAACTCAACTGGTCATGTGTTCATGGGATGCCTCAAATTTTTTGTCACTTTGAGTATGTCTATGTGTAAAGCAAAAGCACCATGAGTAGTATTGATTTTGGGATTTCAAATAAATTTTGGGGTTTCAAATAAATTTTAACAAGTAAGTGAATTCACAAATACAGAACTCAAGAAAAATAAGAATCAAACTGTGTATGTACATATCTACAAACCCATCTATTTGTACATATTTTTTAGATCTAGCTACTAGGAGGCTGTATAAGCACTGACGGTAAGTAGATGTTTGATGGAGAAGAGGATATTAGCATAATTTAACAATATTTATTCACAAAATATTAATCAATACTTAGTAAAAATGAAATCATGGTATAGGATTTTTAAAAATAACTCAAACATTTTTTTCAATTAATATAAAATAATTTCTTTATGTTTTAATCTTCTGTGGGTATGTCTCAATGATTATTCTATTAAAATATTTATTTATATCAATGTTCTTGCACTAAAGAATATGAAGTTTTTACTTCATGTAATGTTTTAATATATTTTGCCTCCTGACTAGATTTTAATCACCTTGCAGACAAGGTGATTCTTGCAGACAAGAAACATTCTAAATCTCCCTGTGTATGGTTCTCAATAGCAATCATAGCAACGTGAACTAAATGATGCTGCACCACCATTACTGTCATCATCACTGTCAATATCACAGCAGGTATGCACTGATTTGTTATCTCAGTGTCCTTGTTCTTGTATTGGGATGATCAGGTCCCATGTTTAGGCACTCTTTCTTATATTATTCCAGTCCTCTGGTTCCCATGGGCACTTCTGTTTTAATATATGATCACATTACATGGGTTCAATATCCAGAGTCGAGCACCAGACCCAGCTAAAGTAATCATGTTGTTTTCTGAGTATTTTAAAACTTATATAAAAATCTTCAGAAAGAATTGCGTTTGTCAAAATAAGGATACATAGAGAAAGTAACTATAGATTGTAGTATTTTTATAAATATTATGTAAAAAGGTAAAATAAATATTGTCACTTTTCATGGACAAAGAAACAACAATTTAGAGAGTTCAGAAAGAAGAAGTATAAAGTTAATGATCTGCAAATTTTATTCCCACTGGAGTCTAAGAAATGTCGAGACCACATGAACCTGGTTTTCATAGATTTTATTTGGCAAAGGTAGAAATCTAAAAGATATTTTAATGAATTCACTCTTTGGTGTATATGTAGCAGAAATACCTGTGAAGTTTTATTCTAAGGTTTATGGAATTTTCATTACCTTATTGAAAGTATAAAATGTTAAAAGAATACAAACCATTACACGAAATCGTTTCCAATTTCCTTTTCGTAAACCAAATTTTAAAGCACCTGTCACTGTTCATTTAATTATTAAATCTCAAAATCCATAGTTTATTAATGGAAGAGACTGCAAATGAAATAAGAAGAGAAAATAAACCCAGAGCAATAAAACAGAAATAAGTCTAAAATTCAGATAGTAAAAGCTAGTTAATGTAAAATATATTGCCAAAATCTGTGGAGTGAGTTTGTCACTTGTAAGCTCAATGATCTTGGACAGATTACTAAACTTTTCCACCTCAACATTGTTATCTGTAAAACAGAAAATATAATGTGGCCAACCTCATAGTGTGAATATAAGTATCAAATAAATTAATACGTGTAAAGCTCTTAGAACAATCCCTTGTATCTATTACATTCTCATATTAATATTTTTCAATAAGATCAATTTTTGTTTATTATGCTAATGTTTTAAAAATGTTTTGATTATTAAAATGTTCTGAGAGTTTTCAGATTGTTTAATAAAATAAAAAAGTGATTCTCAAATGTCTAAATCTGTTCTAATGTTATTACATCTTACATGTAGCACACAGTATTCAGTTAAAGATGGCTTATAAAACAGATTTTACAGACTAATATCTATCTTTCTATTGCTCTGTGTCAAAAGAAAGTGTATCTCTAACATTTATGTGGCAGAATTAGTTTTCTAAATTAGCTTCTGCACGAACTCAGTATCATTTAGTACTTCCCAAAGGGCAATTTATTGCTCTGTGATAAAGGATCCCACAGATACTTAAAACTGGATTCACAGTTTTAATATACTCTTTTATTACTGACTGGTTTTACTTTTTGAGGGGAAAGGCACATATATTTTCATTTCTTTGACTGAAAGTGTTGAGAAACTTCATTTATTATTGGCCATTTCAGCATTTCCTTTTGTGAAGTGCCTTATATGTTTTTGCCCGTGTTCCTTTTGGCTTGTCTGACTTTATGTTTTTTCATTTATATTATCTATCTTCTGTCCTATGTATGAATTGAAAACATCTTCCCCCATATTATGCTTTCTTTTTCACCCTTGTAATGGTGTCTTTTTAAAGAAAAGTATATTAGTATCATTTTGTTTATTATTTTTTCACTTTTGGATAGGCATTTTTTATCCGGTTTGAATAATCTTTGTCTCCCTCAATGTCATGAAGCATGTCTATGTCATCTTCAAGAAATCTTAGATTTGTATTTTATATTTAGATCTACAGTCCATCTTACATTGATTTTTGTGTATGGTGTGACTGTGAGGGAGACGTCTATCTATCTATACACATATATAAAATATTACACTACCATGTAATTCTGTTTAAATATCAAATTGACAGGGTACCATTAATTGAAAATATTATGCTATCTCCTTTGGAGACTTGTATTACCTTTGTCATAAATTGACTGTATTTTGAGTGTTTCTTTATAGATATTATGTTCAATTTGGTAGCATCTCTAGCTTTGCATTACTACCACACTATACTAATAACTATAGATTTATATATCTCTAATCCATATTGCAATATCTCTACATTCATTCTTCTTTATGATTTTCATAATTATTCTTGCCTTTGAATTTTCATATTATTTTTAAAATCAATTTGTCATTTCCATCCAAAGAACATATGCTATAATTTTGATTATGCATACATTGAGTGTGTGGAATGATTTTGGAGGTAGTGACATCAAAAAGGTTGAATCTTTCAAGCAATGAACATGTTATAATCCTCTGTTAGGTAGTACTTTTGTACTTTCTCTGAATAATATTTTGTATTTTTCAATAGAGAGGTCTTGCTCATTATTTATTAGATTTATTCCTAGCTAGAGATGTTTACTGCTGCTAGTATAAATTGTGTTAATTATAATTTTCAATTTTTTGTTTCAGCTGTACTAAATACCTTTCTAATTTTAATCTTAATATAATGATAAATTTATTTATCTCTCATAGTTTATCCAGGAAGTCTTTTGGATTACTACACAAACCATCAAGGTTTGTGAATAATGTCAATTTATTTTCTTTCATTTCAATTATTATAAATTTAATTATTTTTCCTGTCATATTGCTCTGACCATGCTGACCACTGAAATGTAAAATGAAGGCAATTATAACATTTTATAATTCCTTATCTCTAGTGAACTACTTTCAATAATTGATCATTAGGCATAACGATTCCTGAAGAATTCTTGTAACATAATCCTATTCAGATAGATGAAATACTTTTTTATTCCTGGTTTGTTTATATTATCATTTTCGCTATATTTTATAACATGAATGAGTGTTATTGAGTGGTAAATTTTGTCAAATCCCTTATACTCAGTGTTTTAGGGCATAACTGTTGTTAGATTTTTAACCAGTGTAACAATATTTGTCTTAAAGTATTTTGTCCAGTTACATTTAAAATGAGTTCTATATTGAGCTAATCTCTATTATCTTGCTATTTGTTTTTTATTTGGTATATCTGCTATATATGTATTGTCTCCTTCCTTTTCCTCTTTTGATTTAATCAAATATATTTCATTATTTCTTTCCTCCATTAGCATGTTGATTATACATTCCTCTATTTATATTGTCTAAGAGTTAAGCTAGATATTGCATCACATATTCTTGAATAATTAGAGCCTAATGCAAATCATTACTTTAACAACTTTCCTGTTTTTAACCTTTTGTATAATTGATGGTTTGGTCTAAAATATTTTTTTCTTTTTTCCAAAGAATCATTTAGTATTTCTTTTAGTGTTGGTGTGCTAGCAATAAATTCGTTTTGTGTTTGTTGTTAATTGTTTCCTCCAAGCTCTTTAAGCATCACATTCCATTAGTTTTGAACTTGCATTATTGCTGTTAAAAAAATTAGTTTGTTATTCCCATTGTTACTTTGAATATAATAGATTTTTTTTCTGGCTGCTGCTTTCGCTTTGAGTTTTTGGTTTTATAGTTTATTTTGATATACCTCAGTGAGGTTTACTTTATGCTTATTCCACTTAGAGATTATAGAGTTTCTGAAATCTGTACCTTAATATCTTCCTTAGCTTTGAAGAATTCTTAGTGACTTTCAATATCTCTTCTGTCTTTTTTTTCTCTCTTCTCTTTTTAGAACTTAATTAACATGTGCTAGATTTTTTCATTGTGTCCCATATATCTCTTACATTCTGCTCTGAATTGTCTACACAAGTTTTCTCTGGCCTGAATTCTAAATTTTTTGAATGTCTTGTCTTCCAGTTTATTAATCTTCTATTTTTTTTCACTCTTCTATTAATAACAACTATTAAGTTCTTAATTTCAATTATTTTATTTTTAAGTTCTAAAATTTCTATTTTATTCATTTTTATAGATTCCAATTATCTGGTGAAATTCTCTTTCTTTTCACCTCTTTTCTTCATTTTCTTTCATTTTCTTGATCATGTTTATTATAGTTACCTTAAAGTTACCATCTATTCTCTTCATATCTGGATCATCTATGGACCATTTATTTTGTCTTTTCTTTCCTTTATTTTTAGTTATTTGGTTCTGTCTTTTGCTGTCCCTGATAAGTTTTTTATGAAAATTTGAATATTGTGTATAAAAATTATAGTGTTTAGATGTTATCTTATTCCTGAAAGAATTTTTTTTTATTTCAGCACACTATGGAGGTGCAAATGTTTAGGTTACATATATTGCCTTTTCCCTGCCCAAGTCAGGGCTTCAAGCTTGTCCATTCTCCAGACAGTGTGCATCACACCATTAGGTGTGAATGTACCCATCCCCTCTTCCCCCACCACCTGCAAACACACTATGAATGTTACCATTATATGTGCACATAAGTGTTGATTAAGTAATACCAATTTGATGGTGAGTACATGTGGTGCTTGTTTTTCCATTCTTGTGATACTTCACTTAGTAGAATGGGCTCCAGCTCTACCTAGGATAATACAAGAGGTGTTAGACCACCATTGTGGAGAGTGGAACAGAGTGGATGTGGCTACAAAAGACTGACATGAAAGCTACTTGTGGTGATGAAAATGTTCTGTATCTTCACTGTATTAATGTCACTGTCCCAGTGGGGATATTATACTTTAATTTTATAAGATGTAACCATTGGGGGAAATTGGTAAAAGGTACAGGTACATATGATCTATCTATGTTATTTCCTATTTCTTACAACTGCATGCACATTTACAATTATTTCAAATTGAAAGTTTAATTTGAAAAGTGACACAAATCTCTGTACACATAGAGTTTTCATGCTCTTGAAGGTAATGGACAGTAAACTAAA
Source organism: Eulemur rufifrons (assembly GCF_041146395.1). NCBI lineage: Eukaryota > Metazoa > Chordata > Mammalia > Primates > Lemuridae > Eulemur > Eulemur rufifrons. Next base: position 69,673,355 of record NC_090986.1, on the reverse strand, counting down.
TATATTAATAAAAAACTTAGTATTTTAAAACACAATAAGCAGTAAGGACTATAAAATATGCAGAAGTGAATTGAGGGGTACAGGGAGTAGAGCACAATATTAAATGAACAAGAAACATTTTATGGTGAAGGTAACATCTAAGCAATAAATTCAAGAAAGTGGAATAATGAGGTCTAGAGACTTATCTGAGGGAACAGCATTCCAGACAAAGGGAACAGCATATAAAAAGATCATAAAGAGGCCAATGTGGTTGGACACACGTGAAGAGAGGGAGAAATAAGATTGGTGGTCATGAAGGAAGCCAACGGTGGATTTGATAGGGCTTTGTCGAACACTGTAAGGACTTTGGTTTTTACTCTCAGTAAAATGGGACAGTTAAATGGAGAGAGGTGAGAAATTCAAACAGGGTGCTTACAATCTAGGATTAATTTTATCCTAAACCAACTGCTGGCTCCCAGACTAAGATCCAGTCTATCTATGTGATGTGAATCTCTGCTCTTGCCACTAGATTCCTTTTCTACTTATTTCCATATGTATCCTTATAAAATCCACCACAAAACTCTCCCTGAACTTGCATACTTCAAGCAAATCTCTGTGTCTCTGAGAGCATAAGGACTTAAATAAAAACAAAAACAAACAAAAATACTATGCAAGGGACATCAGCATGTACAAGACAGATTTTTTTTTTTTTTCTCAGAGCACTCTACAGACTGGTAAAAAAGAAATATAAATGGAAAAAAGAGATAGAACAGATTATAGCAGTGACCTAACAAACAGAAACCTTTGTTCCAAGGTGGAAAAAATAGGAAAAAGAAAATGTTTAATTCTAGCAGAGTAGAATAGCAATTTTTCATGGGAGAGGCACTCAGATTGAATCTTGAAATATATGTAGGATTTCACCAGGCATAGATGAGATAAAAGCATATTAAATGCAGGAGAAATTTTGCAGAGACAAGGTTGGAAATACAATTACTTTGAAGAGTAAATTTTGCTGATATTAATTTTGCCATACATTTTTGTCAGTATTGACATTTTCAGGATAAGATTAGTATGTGGATGTTATAAGATAAGTAGAAATAATGACAATTACAAGAAATATTACTTTAATGAATTTCTATGTTTGAGAAGAAGAAATTTAGAAATCTTTACTTAATAATAACTGTTTTTATAATATAGATAATTTTCAAAATATTTACCTTAGAGAAAAAATACAGGAAGAGGAGACCAGATCAGACCACACTGGATGAGGAAGAGGAGACCGGACTGGACCAGGAAGGGGAGATGAGACAGGACCGGATGAGGAAGAGGAGACCAGGCGGGAGGAGCAAGGGGAGAGGAAAGTGGATGAGGAAGCTAGAGCAGACCAGACCAGAAGGGATGAGGGAGAGGAGACCAGACAGGAAGAGACTGGATGAGGTAGGGGAGAGGAGACCAGACCGGAAAAGGAAGAGGAAACCAGACCAGACCAGAGAGGACAAGGAAGAGGAGACCAGACCAAAGGAAGACTGGACGAGGAAGGGGTGAGGAGACTAGACCAGACCAGAGAGGATGAGGAAGAGGAGACCAGACTAGAGGAGACCGGAGGAGGAAGAGACCAGACTGGATGAGAAAGAGAAAAGAAGAGAAAGAGAGGGGGAGAGAGAGAGAGAGAGAGAGAGAAAGAGAGAGAGAGAAAGAAAGAGAGGGAAAGACACACATACCCACCCAATACATTCAAGGAAAGATTCACTGAAGAGGCAGGCCTTGGAGGCGAAGCTTGAATAAATAGAGCCAAATGGTTAAAATCTAAAAATATATAAAAAAATAAAATATTACAATGCATAGTCGTTTTTATTAGCTCAGCACATTTATGAAATAAGACTCCCTATATTATAGCAGAAATATTGTGCTGTTTATACAATAAATACAATATACCTTGTTATGACAATATAAGTTAATTTTTACATAGCTTTAGGAAGTACTTTCTAAACTGCAAAATACAGAGAAACACAGGGACACTATAAATCTGCTTTATGGAATATATTACAGAATATAGCAAAAATGTGCTTGACCAAAAAGATTATAATCTTAAAAATATAAACTTATTTTATATCTAAACTTATTCCTTTATAAAATCATTCATTCCTTTTGCCATAGTAATATGCCAATGCATTACAAAAAATATGCAGAAGAAAGTTTTTCTTTAAATTTATTTAAGGATGACCACTAAATCTGATGATATAAGATCTAGTCCAGTAGACAAAAACAAAAAAAGAAAGAAAGAAAGAAAAGGAAAAAAAAATCTCTCTCAGTCTTGCTCTCATTTCTGCACATCTGTGAGCAAGGCAGTAGCTGTTGTGTTCTGGATAATCACTTCAGGAATGTTTGTATAGCAAATGATTTGGGGAGGAATAACTAATGCCTCCTTCCTGAGCCAAGGTCAGATTTATTTATAGCCTTAGAGGTATAAATAGTGCCCCCCTCTGGAATAAACGGCAGATGCACTTATTGTTCGGGCTAATGAAAATAATAATTTCCTCTGGAGGAAAGTCAGGTATGCTTACTGTCCATTATAAAAGATTTGGAGGTAGCTAAACTCAGGATTTCTGTCCTGTAATATAGAACACTGTGTATACAGGTATTAACTGGCTCTCTCCTTGCTGCCTTGGGAGAATTGGGGCTTGACAAACTTGTACAAGGAAATTTTTATACCCTGGCTATCACTATTGCTGAGAGTAATAAAGTCATATGTCTGTCACCCACAAGTCTTCTACCTTCTGCCATCATCCATGAAACAATGGCAGACTAATTTGTTGCTTTCCAAGTAGGGTAAAATCTCAGACTTTTCACAGTTCTTGACAATATGATGGTTTCTGTCTTAGACTGAGGTTTTTGTTGTTGTTGTTTGTTTAAAGCATTATCTTGCTTTTCTCATAATGGTTTTTCAGTCCAGTAGTACTTCTTAAATTGCAGAAATATGCCCTTAGATTTCTCTGTCATTCAGTGTGTTAGTGATAGTATCGAGAGCTATACTGCTCTAGAATTGGTAATACTGAAGACAGGCACAATATAGTATTTACAATATTCTTTATCTAAGAAAACCCCAAAACATTGCTCTTTCCTTTTTCCTTAACCAGCGCTCTTATGATGCTGTAGGAATTAAGTGTTTTATTCTGGGAACAATTCTACTATTAAAAATTCATAGGCTTGTGAAGAAACTAACAACCTGGTCATCAGAGGTTGATATAATATTTATTAGGTTCTTAAAGGTACCACAATGAAGGGAAGCAGCATTCTTGCTTATATTTTGAATGCTAAGAATCTGCTGATAAGTAGTATATGTTTAGATTTATTAATCCTTTCTTAATTTTTAAAAAAAATCAACCCTAAGAGTATGTTAATTCCTGTCTTACCTATATGTACCATGATAACACAATTTACAAAGATAAACAGATTAGAAATTATCTATTCAGTGGTACAATGGGGCAACTATAGTTGACAATAGTTTATTGTATTTCAGAATAGCTAGAAGTTTTCAAATGCTCCCAACATAAAGTAATGATGAATGTTTCAGGTGAATCTTGTCCCAGTTACCCTGATTTGATCATTGTATGTTGTGTGCTTGTTTGAAGATGTAACATGTAATCCATGAATATGTACAATTATTATGTATCAATAAAAAAATAAATAAAAATTAAAAAAATAAAAAAATAATAATTGGTGGACTTACAGTTTTTCCAGATTAAGATATTAAATATATTCACCTAATATATTTCAGTCTCCCATGTAAAATTATAATAAAGAGAATATTTTTAAAGACAAAACTCAAAATCATGGGGATAACAGAAAAGTAGACAAGAGTAATAAAATTCTGGAAACTGGAATGCAGGCTGATGTATTAATTTCCTGTGTTTAATAGACACGAGAAAGCTTAAATCATAAACTAGAAGTCAGGGAAAATGAAAACCAACTCAAATTGATGAGAGATTCCTCAAAAGTCTGAGGAAATAGTTTCAAAATCATCTAGAACTGGAGGTAAGTGGGTCTAAAATAAATAAAAATGTTGAAAAGTACGAGGAACGCCCTACTTACCCTGTCTTGTACGCGACACTGGAGACTGCTCTGCCCTCTCCTCCCTCCCTGGCCCAGGGCACCCGGTGGAGTGAAGGGAATTGCTGTGCTCTGAGTTTGGTGGCTCCCGGTCCTCTGCCTTCAGTTAGCTCCCAGATAGCTGGCACCCAGTATGTACCCTTCCAGGGATTAATACCTGCAGAAAAGTAAGAGGAAATGTCACATTAATGAAACCAATAGAAAACTCTATTTAAAAAAAAAGACAATGAGATTTTGAGAACTCATTTGACTAACTTTAATGAAATCTCAAATAGCAAAAATAAAAAAGTTGAAAGAGGGGTTAAAAGATATGGTTGAAGAAACATCTCAGAAAATAGAGCAACAATATAAAGAGATAGAAAAAATTTTAGAGAAATTTTGATAAATTTACTAATTATTATAGTCAGTGGTCTCATACATTTAATGACTTAATAGTTCAACAATTGACTGAATGACGGCTGTGTAATAGAATATTTTAAAAAGCCTTGTAGAAACTATATACTTTTTGTCCTTTAGAAGGTAGCTTATTAGTCTACCTGAATCAGGGACACTATGAAAGTTGTTCATTTGCTGTTTTACTCAAATTTTGTTGTCTTCTTTCCTGGTGCCACATCAATAACAATTTAACTGGCTTCTGGCCCTAAACTTCCAATTTTCCTCATCCTTTTCATTGCTTTGGTTGCTAGTATTACTCCTCTGACATCTACTATTTGTTTTCAGAAAAAGAAAACAAAAACCACTGGGAATCTGTTTCACCCACAGGATAGAGTTAGGATGGCACAAACTCAAACTCCGTTCCCTGTGGAAGTCTAAAAAGCTGGTAAAGTCTTTAGAGGACTTGCATTCCCACAGTCCTTTCTGCCCACAGCCTCCAGGTGAGTGTGACTTCTCTTTGTCACCTATACATGCAGACGTGCAACAGAGCTCCTTCTGTGCCAATCACCTGGCACAGAAAGCTCTCACACAGCACTTTCCACAAGTACAAAGACTGGAGAGTCATGGAGGATGTCACATAGTCATATTGGATGGAAAAGAACGTACAGACACATATAACCTCTTTGACATGGCTACTCTTTCACTTTGAGACTCGGGCCCCTCTTTTGGCCTTTACATCAAACAGAACTGGTCTCCAGTGATCTTGCTGGCTTCATCGCTTCTCTCTGACACTCTTATACACCCCATGGAACTATATACACTTTTTCCTTTTTATTTTGCAAAACAATCCAGCCCTCTTCTATTCTTATTTTTAAACGTGAAGTGCTAACCTACCCCCTTAAGTTCCTTTAATGTATCAGGACATATATTTAGCCTTTAAAAAAAAAACAGTGATAGTTATAAATAGTAAAAATTCATTATTATAGATGATCTACTCATCTGGAATCCTCATTCAACAATCCAGCTGCAGAATTCCTGAGCCAATTACATAATCTATACTTCCGCTTTTATCCCTCAAAGGACCCCTCACAAGACAATATATATGAACTTTTTGATAAGTCTAGTGCTTTTATGTTTTTTTCCTGATAAACTAATAAAGGTATATAGGTTACAGAATAAGAAAGTCACAAAAAACTCACCAAAACCACAACTTCTGGAGCCAGACTGTGTTAAAATCCTGATGTTCTTATTTACCAGCTACGTGACCTTGAGGAAGTTTCTTAATATCCCTGGGACACATTTTTATTTCTCGCCTGCAAAATGAGAATAATAGTACCTATTTTATAGTTTTATTACATGTATTCCATGTGTTAATATTTATAAATGGCTTATATAATATCAGATACATAAGGGTATGACATTGGCATGTATCTGAAAAATGTCTGACATAAACATTTTATGAATAAAGGTGATTTTGAAAATCTTAAATGAAAGTTTGTTTCATGATGGTAGGCTAAGCATATTATTCCTCTAACATCTCAAATCTATTGAAAAGAAACACTGTTTAAAAAAAAATAGAGAATAAAAACAAAGGGAAATCAAGAAACAGAATTTTTTAAAGAACAAAAATAATACATAATCATTTCTTAAGAAAAATGATTAGAGGTAACAACAGTCAAAAGCATGTTTAGAACACTGCTACGGAAATGAGAGCTCCTTGGGGAAGCACCAAGTTCAGGGGCCAGTGCTGATGTCATATGACCTGTACTATTACTGCTCTACTATTAGTTGTAGTGGTAGTGGCTGTAGAGTTTATGTTTTGCAGGAACGCAAACCTCTTCCTGTCTCATTCTTTCACTTTATCCACTAGCAACAAGTATCTGGGTTGGCTGTAAATGTTATTATTGAATAGTAAACTAGGAAGATACAGTTGGGGAAAGGCAGATGATGGTGTTCATTTCCCGCCAGCCTTACTATTTGATTGCAGCCTGGTCTCCCACCACATTTATGTTGACTTTCTCCAGTTTGTCACAAATGCCAGTCACTTCTCAATTTGGTTTCCTAATTTTTATATAGCCTTCCTTTCTCTTGGTTTAGAAACATGCAAAATATTCCAGAAAACCTTTGATTAAATTTGGCCTCTTCGATTCCTACCCTATACTCTCTGTCTTACACTTAATACCCTCATTGAAGAACAGCTCAGCACCAAGGGTCAGAATAATTGTGACTTTAATTTTATCCCATATTTGTCCTTACTGTTTAAAAACTAAGGAATCAAGAATGATACAAAATATTTCAACTAAAAATCATGGAGATACGTTTATTTTCTGTACTATGTGTGTATGTTTGTGTGTGTATATATAGTGTGTGTGTGTGTATATATATATATATATATATCTTAAAGAAGGAAAGGGTCTGAGTTTTGTTATGGTTCTAGCCCTGCCAAAAAAATCTTTGTAACCTCAGGCAAATCATAAAACACTCCAGATAGTTTCCTCATCTGTAAAAACAACAGTCACAAAGAAACAAAGATGTTACATTGGATAATTTCCAATTTCTGTTCAGTCGTGAAATTCTAACAATCTATTGAAAAATTATCTAAAGTATTGTCTCAAATTGCCCCAGTGTTCTACTTAATGAAAACAGGAATCACATTGTTATTCATTTACTCCACATTTACTCCACTTCATTTGCTCCTCTACCAATTAAGCGTTTATATGTGATTACATTTTATGATTTGTTATGGTTTTGCTTGATAGCTGGATCCTGGGTCAGAGACCTTCGTCTAATTTATGGTTGTTAACACTGAAGTTTATTTATGGCACTGAATAAATGATAGTGTAACAACACATTTGAAAATAACTGCCTAAGAGACAAGAGTTATTGCATTAATTTGCATTTTTCTTTCTAAAATTTAGATAAATGTAAGTATTTATGGAAAGAACAAATGTTGCTTGTTGGCTCTAAGATCTCTCTTCTCTATGTAACACTGGGGTGTTTATCCTTCATGCTATCTTTGTGCTGAGCTCTTTTTGGAGTTGTAGTGTAGTTAACGTGGCAGATATAAAATCAATGTTTATTCAATGTAATTTTCTATATTTTTTTCCTGGTAGTTTGCAAAAGAAAGAGCAAAAAGAGCTAAAATCAAGCCAAATTCTAAAATTGTGACAGTCTGTAAAGAAATTAGTTATTAATTATAATTCAAGTTTATAACAGTATTTGTTTTTGAATGAAATAAATTTCCATGAAAATGTAAACCAGGAGCAACAAATGCAAAATAAAAATCTTACCAATGGAAGAATTTGGTATGTGTTTGGCAAAGTAAATAATTGTTACAATTGCTAAAATCTTTGCTAGGAAATATATAGTAAAAATAATCTGAAGGTAGTATTGTAGTATTTATAACTAAAAACAAAACCAAAACCTTAATTTTTAATTCTCTTTCTTCCAAAAGTCTCAGTTATATTCTCTCTGTTACAATACACGTTAAAGTATTTCTCTTTGTGAGGTGCACAGTATTTTGAAAGAAAATTAGCTTCTTTAGTTTAACTATACAATAGTGGGTGCAGTTCCTGGCTGAGCCAGCTACTAGCTGCATGACTCTGTTTAAAGCACTTGGCTGTTTCTTCCATTTCTATTCACAGGCTCTTCATGCATAAAATGTGAGTAATGCCTACTTAGTGGGATTGTTGCATTGATTAATTGGCATCCTATGTGTAAAGCACCTAGGATAGAAACTGTCATATAAAAATGTGTATTCAATGCTCATTCATTACACTTTTTGCTTCTCTTTTACACCCATTTTCCTTTCAGTCTAGCCTTTTGGGTTATTGACTTGAAGATTATAGAAACCTCTCATTGTCATTATTTCTGCTTTTATGCATTTGTTCAATTTATTATTTAAAAACTTCTGACTATTTAACAGCAGGTTAAAGTGTCTAAGTTAAGAAATAGATAATGAATGACTATATCTGGTGTTCCTATGGATTGGGGCACAAAATGAGGGAAATGGTAGTTTGATTAAGCTGTTGGGATATTTGCTAGATTCTACTATTAGTTCTGATAGCTTGAAAATTTTCTTATATTTTTTGAGACAATTCTCTAAAAATGGATTATTCTGTTTTGTTCCATTAATATAGTGAATTAATTATATTAATACATTTTAAAAAGCCAAGTCATCTTTGTATTATATTTTTGTATTTCTAGAGATAACTGTATGAGGTCAGAAAGTATCCCACATAAACACATTTTTAATGAAGTCAATTTACTGATATTTTATGTAAGAAATTTGAAGCTGTAAGATTCATTAAATCTTAGATGTGGTTACTTTAGTTCCTCTGAAAGAAATGGTTTTGGATTTTGTTACTCTATTGTTTCTATATTGCTATGTTTAATTTGTGTTCATTCCTATTCTTGTACTTTGGGTTTAATCTGCTAAGCATTCTCTTATTTTTTGTTTGGACATTTTTTTCTAACACATATATTTAAATAAAACTGATTTTTGCTAGTACATGCGAAAGGCCATAGCAATTGCCAAAATACTTAAATCTTTCTATCCAGATATATCAAAAGCCACTATTTTGGGGTACCACCCTTCAGTGCTCTTCTAAGTCTCTAGGCTTTCAGGCACCTTTTCCTGACTCTCTACCTTTCTTGGCCTCACTGTGATTAGGGTGAGACAAGTCACATAATTGCCTATGGAACAATATATAAGAAGGCTCCAGAAAAAATAACATTTCACGCAATATTTTAAAAAATCAAAATTAATGCAAAATCCCTAATTATTAAGATTTTAAATTAAAACAGTCTATTGTTGTTTGCTTGTTTTAAGACCCTGCAACAGCAACAGTCATTTCCAATCAGTCTGCAGTCCTCAGTCGACAGGTCACCTCTCAGGTGAGTTTATGAGAGTTGACAATGGCACGCTAAACAGATTGTGCAACATGAGGTGTATATATAGTTACGTGTTTTGATTATAAAGCTTTTGTTATTATCTCTTTTCCACTTGGTTCAAAATATGGGAGCATATTTTGATAAGTGTATGTAGCTGCCACAACATTTCTCTTGGCTCAGTATGGCACTGCTTTCAGATCTACCTTCTGCCAAGGCCAGACCATTCTGAATGCTCGGTGCCCTGACAGTCAGCACATTCAATTCCTGCTTACTAGTCATTGCCACTTTCATTCCTCAAGCACTGGAGACATCTGGCCCTAAAAATCCATAGGTGGGCAACATACGGGAACCCCTGGCACCAGCCAGCTCACCGATGATCCTAACGACCCTCCATGATCCCCGTAAGACTACATAGTTAGAGTGAGACTTGTCAGGATAGGACAGGACACACCTGGCAGCAGAGCTGGCACCCTGGGAGACAAATGCCTCTCTGGCTTCCGCATTCAGTTTGGTTCTGAGAGATTCTAGGAGGGACCAGGAAAGCGCATGAATGCTACTAAAGGGCCATTGCTGGTTCTGGCCAGGCATTGTGGTGTCCACTGGCATAGTGAGCACACAAACAAGAGGAGGAAGAGGGGTGTTTTGGGGCCAGGAACTGGAAGGACGTGGCCTCCTGTTATATTTCATCTTCATTTAATTGCACTGGCTCTTGAAAAATCCTCAAATATGCATCCATCATGGATATTATCTATATTTCGATTACCACAAATACAGCTAATGCTTATATATCATTTATCCTGTGCTAGCATAATTCTTGATGCATACTGTTATAATCTTCATCATTATCTTCATCGTAAAGGTGAAGAGACTGAAACTCTGAGAAGTCATTTCCCACTTCCATGGTAGACTTGTAATTCACAGCCCAGCAACCAAGCCCATCTTCTTAATTATCCTCCTATGCCATGTGTCACCTGCCTGCAGGATTAAATGGGAAGCCAATTCATGATTCTCATGACTTGGTCTAAAATGGAGATATTAATTATATAAATATCTTGGACAGTATTATAACTATCATAAAAGTGAGGAAGACTTCCATCAGTCTGATTGTTTTATAAGTAGTCTCTTGGTCCTTTCCAGATGCTTTTAGGATTTCTTTATTTGTCTTTAATGCGTTTGTAGTTTGGCGAAAGTAGAGAGAAGAGGCAATAATGTCAACAATGTCATTGATTTTAAGAGCAATTTTTTCTTGAAACTATTTATGGTGTAATAACTACCACTTTAATTAGGGAGAGGTCATGAAAGGAGGTCACTGTTTTTCCTTAAAAATCATGGCAACAATGGAAGCAGCATTCAGTCAGTAAAAGATTCTTCAAACAAAATGTCATAGCAACAATTTCTAAAAATCAGCAAATGGTTTGGAAATGGTAAGCAGATTTGAATAATTTATAATTCAGCTTACAGTATGGAAAGTTTATATATTTTGCATTTTAATTCATATGTTAGCTTTAAATTAGTTTAAGATGCCTAATTAGTTACTAATTAATATGAATATCACACCAGCTTTTAAGGCTAAAAATCACTTTACTATCTATGAAGGTATTATTTTCTAGTATTGGCCAATTTTAAATACTCCTCAAATTAGTCAGTGTTATTTACCTTATAGATTTTTAATCAATTTTTTTAATTTATATGTATGCACAGGCTCTCTCTCTCCCTCCCCCTCTCTCTCTATATATAAATATAAAATCCCTATTGTTTCTTGCATTTTGCTGCTTTCTGGGTTCAACTTGCATTTTTCTGAAGTATATATTGTATTTCCTTTATGAAATGATAACATATACTTTGATTTCTTTTTTAATCTCTGCTTCATTCATCAAAATTATTTGTATTTCATTCTCAATCAATGATAGTTTAGTTACATTCTACCACATCGTTCAAAATATCATTCCATGTTTTTCTGGCTTCTTCTGTTGCAACCAAGAAGTCTTTCATTAGTCTCATTGTTATTGTTTTGTAGGCAATCTCTTGTTTTTTTCTTGATTTTTTTTTTTTTTGGTTTCTTTATTTGTCTTTAGTGTTTTACAGTTTTATTATAATGTGATTATGGCAATTTTTAATTCTGCTCAAAAAATGGAGTGCTTTAAAATATTAAGAGTGATGCTTCTCTTCTATCATTTTTATTCTTTTTCTCTTAAGATCTTTTAATGGGTAAGTTGGACATTTTATTTTATTATTTATTTTTCCTTTCCCACCTCCTTATTTCTCTGTGTTGAATTTTGGGTGATTTTTCGAAGGCTGCCTAATTACACTTAATTTTTTTTTATAAATTCTGAGTGTTCTTTATGTCTCTTTTTTTCATTGCTTCACTATTTTGTGTGCTTCATTTTACATGTAATTATGTTTTAATCTACTTGAGATTAAAATTTTTAAATCTCAAACTTTTACAAAACAAATATACTGCTCCTTGTTTACAATGGAATAATTCCCTTCTTACTTATAATGTATTTAAATAGTCTCATCTTATGAATAATGTAGGTGATTTCTTCCCTTATGGAATTCTTATACAGCTTGAGTTGTTAAAGTTTCTTTCCAAATAGTTTTTTTTTTCTTTCTTTGTTTTTCCTTTGCTTCTGTCAAAGGCTCCAGCACCTGACCAATTTATACTCATTTCTCAGTTTGGGTTTTCCTACATTGTGCTGTTATTGTAAATTCTGGTTTAATATTTAGATTCAGATCATAGATTAAGAGTTATGTTTTTCACACGAGAAAAATAATTCTCAGCTAGGGCTGGAGCAAGGCAAATCTATTGCTATGTTACTGAACAAGCATGTGGAGTTTGTTAGTTCTCTCTCCCTGGGGTTACAGGCTTTAATTTTCCAGTTTTGTGATGATGTCCTCTTCCAACTCCCATCTCATGGTGGCCTGACCACCCTCCAGGCCTGCCATGCCATCATCAGTTCCTGCTCATACTGCTGCGGATCACAGTTTTCTCTTCATTTTTAGAACCTACAAGTTTCCTTTTCTTTATTGTGAGCTCAGACAATTATTGAAAATGATATAATCATTTTTCCCAGAATCTTTTATTGTTTGTATGGTAAGGATTCTGGCTAGCCTCATCTAACATTTTGCCAGAATTAAACAGATTTCTTTTTACATTGTTATTTCAAAGCAGGTTTTCTTCCATATTTGGGTAGAAGCCATCCCTAATTACAGAATAATTTTGCAACAAAGCTTATTTCTGCACGTGGGCCTGAAACTCTCTTTACAAAAAAAAAAAAAAACCACAATAACATACACGTGCAAAAGAGAGTCAGATGGTGAGATGAGATGCAACTTAGTATATTTTTGTTACTTGCTCCTTACTAACGGGGACAGAATTATGTTAGCAAAGCATGTGGCAATTACCAAGAGTGAAGCTGTTCCAGAAGTGGGGACTTTTATAGGGAAGTCTGTGGGAGAGGCTCTTGTGGGGCTTCAGAGGCTGGTGTGAGGTGAGTGCATTGGTAGGACACAGTGCTCTCAGAATAGGAAGTATTTAGAATCACTTAGGGAGCCTCTTAAAAATAACCATTCATGGGGCCCAACCATTTACTCTCATGTGTTTAGCTGAGCCTAGGAAACTATACCGTGACAAGTGACAAGTACTCTGGGTGATGTTATGCAGGTGGTTTATGGTACATTGGGTGGCTTTGCTGAACCACTGGGAAAGGGCATAGTTAAGAAATTAATAGTGGAGAAAAGGAAACTGGTTAATAAATTGTTTTGAGGTCTCCATAAGGGATCTATGCTTCATCTAGATGAATGACAGTATGGACATTTTAACAATATTGAATCATGAGGATGGGATGTTTTTCCCTTGTTTTGTGTCATCAATGATTTCTTTCATCAGTGTTTTGTAATTCTCCTTGTAATGATCTTTAGCCTCCTTGGTTAAGTATATTTGTAAGAATTAAAAAATTTTTTTGTAGCTATTGTAAATTGTATTGAGTTCTTTATTTCACTCTTAGCTTGTCTCTTACCAGTGTATTGAAATTCTATTGGTTTTTGTGCATTAATTTTGTCAGCTGATTCTTTACTGAATTTATCAATTCCAGGCATCTTTTGGAGTAGTCTTTAGGGTTTTCAAGATACAAGATCATATCATCAGCAAACAGGGATTGTCTGATCTCCTCTTTTCTGATTTGGATACCCTTTATTTCTTTCTCTTACCTGATTGCTCTGTCTAGAACTTCCAATATTATGTTAAATAGAATTGGTGAAAGTGGACATCCTTTTCTTGTTCCAGTTTTTCAGGGGAAAGATTTCAACTTTACTTCACTCTATAAAATGTTGACTATAGCTTTGTCAGACATGGATTTTATTATTTTGAGGTGTATTCCTTCTATGCCTATTTTGTTAAGGGTTTTTATCATGAAGTGGTGATGTATTTTATTGAATGCTTTTTCTGCATCTATTGAGATGATCATATGGTTCTGGTTTTTAATTTGATTTATTTGGTGAATCACATTTGTTGATTTGCATATATTGAATATACTGAATGATCCTTGCATCCTTGGGATGAAAGCCATTTGATCTTGGTGAATTATCTTTTTGATATGCGTTGGGTTCAGTTTGCTAGTATTTTGCTGAGGATTTTTGCATCTGTGTTCATGAGTAATTTTGGTCTATAGTTTTCTTCTTTTCTTGTGTCTTTTCCTGGCTGTGGTATCAGAGTGATATTGAATTCATAAAATGAGTTAGGGAAGATTCCTTCCCTCTGGATACTATGGAACGGTTTCAGTAGGATAGGTGCCAGTTCTTTGTAGTTCTGGTAAAATTTGACAGTTAATCTGTCTGGTCCTGGGCATTTTGTTTGGAAGATTTTTTATTATTGATTCAATCTTGCTATTCAGTTTTGATCTGTTCAGGATTTCTGTTTCTTCCTCACTCAAGTTTAGGAGATAGTGTATTTCCAAAAATGTATCAATCTCCTCTAGATTTTCTAGTTTGTGTGCAGAAAAGTGTTCATAAGTAGTCTCAGATGATCTTTTGTATTTCTGTGGTATCAGTTGTATTATCTCCTTTTTCATTTCTGATTGAGCTCATTTGAATCCTTTATCTTCTTTTCTTGGTTGATTTTGATTTTTTTACATTTGCTGAGACTTGTTTTGTGGCCTGACATATGGTCTATCTTGGAAAATTTTTCATGTGCTGCTGAGAAAAATGTATTTTCTGCAGTTTGGGGATAGAATGTTCTGTAATTGTCTGTTAGGTCCATTTATTCTAGATTCCTGTTTAAGTCCAGTGTTTCTTTGCTGATTTTCTGTTGCAATGATCTGTCTCATTCTGTTGGTGAAGTCCTGAAGTCCCCCACTATTATTATGTTGCTGTTTATTTCATTACTTAGGTCTAACAGTATTTGTTTTATGAATCTGAGGACTTCAGTGCCCCAGGTGCATATATATTTAGGATTGTTATACCTTCTTGGTGAATTGTTCCCTTTGTTTTTATGTAATGACATCTTTGTCTTTTTTTTTTCCTGTTCTTGATTTAAAGTCTGTTTTATCTGATATAAAAATACTCCTGCTAGTTTATAGTTTCCATTTGCATGAAATATTTTTTTCACATCTTTACCTTAAGTCTATGATACTTTATGAGTTGAGTGGGCTTCTTAGAGATAGCAAATATCTGGTTTGTGTTTTTTTATCCTTTCTGTCAATCTATATCTTTTAAGTGGGACAGTGGTGACAAATTCCCTTTGGGTTTGTTTGTCTGGGAAAGATTTTATTTCTTTTTCATTCATGAAACTTAGTTTTGCAAGATAAGAAATTTTTGGCTGACAATTATTCTGTGTAAGAATACTAAAGATGGTTCCCCCATTTCTTCTGGCTTGTAAGGTTTCTCCTGAGAAATCTGCTGTTAGTCTGATGGGTTTTCCTTTCTGAATTACTTGATGCTTTCATCACACAGATTTTGTTCTTTATGAATTTTAGTTATATTTTTTCCTTTGTTTCCTGCTTTATCTTCATTTCCTTGCCTTCCCCATGATGTTTGTTGTTTATTTGATTTGTTCTCTACCTTTCTTGTTGGACTCTTTCCTCATATATCTTTGATTTCTTAGCTACTCCTTCATACTTAAGAGTGAGGTATTAAAAATTCTGTCTAGAATACCGCATGCAACTGTGGGCTCCTAGTGGATTTCACCACAGAATAGACAGACAGGAGCCCCTTAAATGATATGCCTTGCATGAGTATATATCTGTTGTTCTCTCCCTTTGGTAAATTTCTAGAGAAGAATTCTCTGATAGTCTCCCTGAGGGAATCTGCCACATATCTAGGAGGTGATGTGGGGAGTGGATTGCGGGGGTGAAGGAGAGTCTCTTACCATGCAGCCTGCACACTCTCATAGACTTCTCCAGCATTAAGTTAGGCTGCTTTCTCTCACCCTCCGTTGTACCTGATGCTCCAGAGATGACATTCCCTGTTTAAAATTTTTCAAAAAGTTAAACCTAGGCCGGGCGTGGTGGCTCATGCCTGTAATCCTAGCACTCTGGGAGGCCGAGGTGGGCGGATCGTTTGAGCTCAGGAGTTCGAGACCAGCCTGAGCAAGAGCGAGACCCCACCTCTACTAAAAAAAAAAAAAAATAGAAAGGAATTATATGGACAGCTAAGAATATATATAGAAAAAATTAGCCGGGCATGGTGGCGCATGCCTGTAGTCCCAGCTACTCGGGAGGCTGAGACAGGAGGATCGCTTGAGCTCAGGAGTTTGAGGTTGCTGTGAGCTAGGCTGACGCCACGGCACTCACTCTAGCCTGGGCAACAGAGTGAGACTCTGTCTCAAAAAAAAAAAAAAAAAAAAAAGTTAAACCTACATCTCCTTCTGAGATGCTGCTACAGAGTAAGCTCTCACAAAAATTTAGAGGGACATATAATAATGGAAAATAATAAGCCAGTGCCAGGAGGAGATTGTAGACAGTTACATTATAACTATGAAAATGGAGTATGTAAAACAACAACAAATAAGAGCAGAAAGGCTAAAAACAAGATCACAGATTTGATGGAACACTATGGATTCTGGTCCATGAGCAAACATCAGACTGGAGACAGAGGAAATTTGGTTCTGCCAAGATATAAAGACATCCAACCTGGATTGATCAATAGAGACTCCTCAGTTCCCTAAATTTGCTCCAGATGGTGATAGAAAGGGTTAAATATGAATCAAGGCTATATATGATTCCTCCTACAACATGTGATCTTTTAGACTTCATTGTCTCAATCACTGTCCACCAAAGGTCCTCAGAGTTGCCATGATGTGTTATGAGCTAATTCTGTAATCACTAAAATGTCAGCTGAAGGAAAAAATTAACTTCAATAGGAGTCAGAACCAGAAAATGTAGAGGAAGACTAATTCTATATGCCAACAGATGGAAAATTATTCTGGAGTAAGCAGGATAATCATCAATCTTCTGATCAAACAACCAATATAGTTTATCTTCCTTGTTTCTAAGATTTCTAGCACAATGCTCACTCTCTAAATGTTAACAGTGGCTACTGAAAGGTGTTCTGGAACAATAGCTAGAGAGGCTACCACCTTAATCTGAGAATTTTTCTGAGTTATGTCATTTAACCAAGAAATTTTATTAGTCTTTGGCATTCAAGGCCATTTTAAGTTACATCTTTTACTTTTGGGGGTAGAAGTAATCTCTCTTTCAAAATCTGCAAAACCTCAAGTTTCTGGGCTCTCTTCATTCCCTTTCATTTCTGATTTCAAACCAGCCAATTCTTTACCAAGTTCATTTCCTCTTTCTTGAAATATCTTGCCAAACACAGTCAACAGTAAGCAATACACACTATTATAGCACTATTTCCCAAATTTTTCCCCTACAGCTACAGAGTAGGCATATTATCTGCATTCCAAGTTATAGCAGGTGAACATTTTATTAAATGTTTTGTGACTACATAACAGGGATATTCATCTATATTTTCTGCTACATCTCTTAATTTTCTGTCTCCAAGTAACTAAAGTTGTATTTTTTTATCCAAAATGTTGTCTATACCAAACACTGTATATTTTACTCTTCTTTTTTCCTACAGTAATGTCTCAATTCAAGGTAGCAATTACTATATTGGTCATGATAGCACATAATCTATGTTACAGAAGCAAATACATATTGAAATATCAGTAGTTTATTTCAACAAGGTTTATATCTGATTCACATTACAAATTGAAATAGTTTCACCAGCTCATTAGGCCAGATCCCCTCCAACTGCTGACTCAGGAATCTGAAATCACACCATCACATATTCCTAAAATACTGAAATCCTTTATATCTAGCTCAGCTGGTGAGGGAGCAATAATGTGCCAAAAGTTACTCAGGGGCCTCTAGAGGCCAAGCATAGATGTAACATACAATAATTACACAACATATTCTATTGGCCAGTACAAGTCAGATAACTTCCCCCTGATTCCACAGGCCCAAATATGTGATTTTAATATGTGTACAGATGCAAAACAAAAACATTTTGTTGAACACATTACATAGGATACACAGCCAATAAATTCTACTTGGGAAAAATACAATGAACTTTGCAGTTTGCAATAGATATGAAAAATCCATAATTTTTAAGATTGGATGAATTGTTTATAGGTCTTTAAATGTCTCTTGAACCTCCAGCTGGTTTAGAGATGCTAATTTCCTAAGAATATCATTATTTGACAATTTATTTGTCTTTTCAATTTTGAGTAAGTTTTTATCTTTCCCCTAATTTTACTTTTACAAAGATTTTAATCACTTTTTGAGAAATATTGGCACACTTGTCAATTAGATAGCAATAGAAACACAAAGTGCTGCTGATGCATAGTTATTCTAGTACACATCATGGACTTCAGATATTTCTAATAAATGAATATATTGTTTTGTTTTAAATCTGTGAAAACAAAGAATATTTGGGGCTGGGTGCAGTGGCTCACACCTGTAATCCTAGCACTCTGGGAGGCCGAGGCAGGAGGATTGCTTGAGGTCAGGAGTTTGAGACCAGCCTGAGCAAGTTGATTCTAAAATTTATATGGAAATGTAATGATTATGATACCATTGAAGAAAAAAATGGGAGACCATGCTCAATCCGAGGTATCATATATATTTTTTATATTTAGAGTAATTAGGAAAGTTTGGCATTACCAACAGGATAGGCAAATATCCAATGAAATAAAATAGTATGGCTAAATTCTGATTGATTCATATTTGGACATTTTATATATGAAAAGCTGATCAACATACACCAAATAAATGATGTTTATTTGGTATAAATTGAAGATCCACATTGTATGTCAATTAATTATTTAAAAAAATCTTATGATTTGAAGACTTAAATGTAGGAGGCAAAACTATAAAGATTTACGAAAATTAAATACAAGAAAACATTTGTGATTTCAGATAGGGAAGGATTTCTTAAACAACATAGTAAAAATGCTAATGTTAAAGAAAAGTAATAAATTCAACTATATGAAAATTAGAGATTTCTCATCATGAACACAATCACGAAGACAGTTGAAAGACAAGAGCAATGAACTAATCTGACTATTTCATTTATTAAAAAACATTTAAATGCTAAAAACCTACAAGAAAATATGCTCAACTTGCCTAATTATTCATGGATATGAAAATTTGAAGCACATCAGATAGACTGGCAAAAATTTAAAAGTCTGACAATTCGCAAAGTTGGCAAGCATGGAAATGAGCTCAAATACACTAATGGTGGGAGTATAAATTTATATAAATACTCTGAGGAATAGATTGTCATTATTTAATACAGCTGAAGAAACACATATGCAATAAGTCAGCAATTTAATTCCCAGATACATACCTTAGAAAAAGTCTTTTTCCTATTGCACCTTCATACATATATAAGAATGTTTTGGCAGCATTGCTTTTATTCACTAACCTAAAACTGGAAAAAACCAAACCACAAGTCCATAAATAAGAGAAAGATGTATTAACTATTGCATATTTATATAATAGAAAATTATATTGCATGAAATAAACACATCATGATCACCTAAAGCACCATATATTCATCTCCCCAACATATTAATAATATTGAATGAAAGAGAAACAAAAAAGCACACATTCATATAAGGTTTAAAAACAGGCAAATTAAATTATATGATTTTGGAATCTATATATTTAATGCATTTGTTAAAACTACAAAGGAAAGTAATAAAACAGTATTTGCTACATTCAGAACAGAGAAGTTTGGAAGGAATTTGGGGAACATCATGGATGCTAATTCTATTCTCCTTCTTGCCCTGAGTACAGTAACATAGATTTTAGTTTCATCACTATCTGTTAGAACCATATACATATGTTTTAATTACATTTTTTATATATACCATATTAAGCTGTTAAAAATGGGGAAATAAAGAATCCTAAAGACATTAAGAAAAAAGCTATTTGTTAACGACACATTAATTAACAATTTAATTCCAAATGAACAAAGCAATCTAACTGCAAATGGGAGTGGGAAAATGATTGACTTTTTTTTCTTTGCTTTAGTCAAATTTCTTTGTTTTGCTTGGTATTTTGTGTATAGGTGTTAAAACTATTAATATTTTCCAAAGAACTAACTGTCCTAACACAAAAGTTATGCCAACCTGTTTTTCTAGGGTAGTGTTTCTTAAGTTTTATTGTACATATGAATCACATGGGGATCTTCTTAAAATGCAGATTCTGACTCAGTAAATCTGGGGTGGGCCTGAGATTCCAACAAGCTATCATGGGATGCCTATGCTATTAGTCCAGGGGTGCTCTTCGAGGGGCAGGGCTCCAAGCCATGTAGATAAGTTGGAACTAGGTTATTTGGAATTCAACTGCAGATCTGTAAGTGGGGTGACCACGGATTTTTCACTCAGCTGGGACACAGCTGGGAGTGAAGGAGCTCTTATTAATTGTGCTTGGACTCAAGGCATGAACTGGAACTTCCCCAGCAAACTTGGGACATCTGTTTTCCTTAGCTTTGACTTACAGTGATCTTTTACACACTCTAGAAATTAGGACCATACATTCTGGAAAACCGAGCACCATAAATCTCCCTGAATGACATACCTAACATTGTTCCAAAAGGGAAACAACTTGAAATGCATAACAAGCATTCTAAGGAAAGGCCTTTGAGTTAGCCAGCAAAGGTTTTTATTTCACAAAATGCACAGTAGAGAAAAAGTTATGCCCCAGTTGAAGTGGGTGTAGGTCTTCCATATGCTGCTGGCTAGACAGTCTGGACCCCAGATTCTTTTTGCTCCTGAAATACTTGTAAGACATGGTTTTTATTCCATTTTAATGATATAATCTCTACTTTGGTGATGAGATACTGCTTTATCTCTTTTGTACTTTTATTTTTTGAACTTAAAATGATTTTGTTTTGTTACTCTACTGTTTATTCTTTCTATAATTTTGAAATTACTTATAAATCAACTTTTTAAAGCAAAACAATAATTGTCTTGGCTTGAACAAGCTCAACATATTTAGATGCCATAATGAATTACTTACGTTTTTCTAAGTAACGCATGATATATTCTGGAAATCATTTCTTTTAGAGGTTTTAATTCTAGTATGAGTATGAAAAATAGATGTTGGAATTTTCAATCATTTGATTAATTTATTTATACGGTACTTTTGTTGAAAATGTAAATATTTAAAACGGTGATCCAAATCTCTAAGGGAAAAACATAAAAAGCAACCAAAACAATGAAAGAGAAACAACATTTTTAATAAAATAATAGAAGTATCATACAGGTAATCTGAAATTATGCTAATAAAAACTAATGCATAAGTTTTCAATATATGGAAAAGTCATTTACACAATATTTCAGAAAACTGACATTAGAAAATAAAAGGGGTTAGAACATGGCAACCAGAATTAAAGTGAAAAAGCTAAGGATTCTTTTTGTCTTTTGAATCAACAGCTTTTTCCTATCTTATCTACTAAATGTGGCAGTGAAAACTTCCCTTCTGCCAGTATTAAATGGGATCTTGGTGAACCTCATTTAATTATTCATGCTCATACAAAATGTTTTTAAGTCATGGAGATGAATATTATGGTTTTAAATCATTAAAAAGTTCAAAATAATGAATCATATTCAGCACTGAAAGCACCTTAAACTTAAAGTATGATCCTTTTCATAATGACATATGGTTTTCAAAAAAATAGCAGAAACTGACATTCTAGAAAAACAAAATGAGTGATTCACACCCCAGCAAAATTTAATATCACTTCCAGGATATTAAATACTTCATGTGCCAAGTTAGTCATAGATTCTGGTCTTCCTTCAAGAGGCACTACTGACGCTCTTGGTTGTTTTTTTTTTCCTTAATCCTAGTAAATCCATGAATATTTATCCACATATGAAGGACCCATAATGAAACAGACTTATTGCGTCAAACAATTCATTGATTCTTCATGAAATGGACGTGGAGATTTGACCTTAGAGAGCTTCTAGAACTTACTCCCAACTAATACAAAAAGAAATTACTTCTAAACTGTGTTTGCATTTATAGTCTATGTGATGATTGCCAGTGGGGATATTCTACCTGCAAATGCATCTAGTCATGTTTTTGGATGTCTTCATTTATTAAATAATCCATTCTACTCAATTTAACACACATCTCTTAAGTATGTGTATCTATCTGGCTTTATGGTTAACTGCAAAGGGTTAACAAGGCAAGAAAATACAGTTGATCCTTGAACAACACAGGTTTGACCTGTGAGAGTCCACTAATATGCAGATATTTTTCAAAAACTTTTACACCAAGTGTGCCCAGTGCGTTTGCCCCTTCTTCCTCCCCTTCTCTCCCCTCCACCTCTTCTGCCTCTGCCACCCCAGAGACAGCAAGACCAAGCCCTTTTGTTCTTCTCCTCCTCAGCCTGCTCAAGGTGAAGACAAGGATGGAGATTTTTGTGATGATCCACTACCACTTAATGAGCAGTACGTACATTTTCTCTTCCTTAAGTTTTGTTAAGAACACTTTCCTCTAGCTCACTTTATTGTAAGAATACAGTTTATACATATAACATACAAAATATGTGTTAATTGACCATTTATGTCATCAGCAAGTCTATTTGTAGTGAAGTTTTTGGAGAGTCGAGGTTATACATGTATTTTCTACTGCACGGGGTGGTGGTCCCCTAAACTCCCAAGTTGTTCAAAGATCAACTGTGCAATCTCTTTCCTTAAGAAGCTCACACTCAGGTTGACAGACAGGAAATTACACTTCACAACAGAGTTTGGCCAGCCCTATAAAAGTAGAAATAGGATTCTAGGCAAGAAGGAAAAGGGAGTTCAAGTTCTACCACATTTAGCTAAAATTACCATCCCCAAAATGAATATTCTTTGAATCTAGTCATGCGTTTTAGTCCAGAGGAAATAAAACCTCCCTTCTGTACCATGGACATTAAAATTTTATTTTATTGTTGTTTGTCTGTTTGCTTGCTCATGTTTTGTCTTTTGGCCTAACAGGCATAACATCAATGCCACTATCTTCTACTAAATCTCATTAACTGTTTTTCAGATTAAAAAAAAAAAGACTTCATCTTATCTATCCTCTTCTGAATATACTTTTTTTGTTTGAATATCCTCCTCGAAACATGATTATCAAAAGTAAAAACAATACTATGTTATGATATATATAATTCTATAAACATGATTAAAGATATTTTTTTGATAGTTATAATGCTGTACTCCACAAATTTTTCTCTTCATTTATTCTTTTAAATATAGTAAGGCCATGTAAATGCAGCAGTTTTTGTTTGCTTTCTTGCTTTTAAAACATAATTATTTTTAAAATGATGGGTACACTAAAAGCCCTGATTTTACCATTACATAATTCATCTATGTAACAAAAAACAATTGTTCTCCTTAAATCTATTGAAATTAAAAAAATAATAATTATTGGCTGGGCACAGTGGTTCACGCCCATAATCCTAACACTCTGGGAGGCCGAGATGAAAGGATGGCTTAAGCCCCAGAGTTGGAGGTTGCAGTGAGCTACGATGATGCCACTGCACTCTAGCCAGGGGGATGGAACAAGAATCTGTCTCAAAAAATAATAATAATAGTAAAATTATTATTATTTATCCTGATTAGAGTATGGCACACGTTTCTATCTTTTTAAACATTTTGCAACCAAATTGATACCAAACATCTTAATCAGATTTTGGGATTTGTTTAGCTTTACTCCTATTTTCATCCAGTCAACAATAAAAATGCTAATCTATACGAAGTAAAGAACAGGGTCTTCTGGAATGCTGGTGTGGCACGAAATAACTGTCTGCAGAGAAATACTTACGAAATGTTTGGTGCTGAAGAACTTGCTTCTATGTGGTTTCTGCCCTGTTTAGAGTGTGTGTTTCACCTGCAAGACCCTGCTCTGTTCCACATCTTCATCTTCTGAACCTTTTCCTTCCTATCTATGCACTAAAAATATGTTTATCCAATAGTATTTTTTCTTTGTTTACCAAAATTGACTCTGGATTTCTTGTTCTTAAGACTGGTCTTCATATGTGTGAATGGTCTTGAATCCTCAGTCCCCTCATAGTTGTTGGCTCCAAAAGTACAAATGGCAAATTGTAATAATTTTATTTAAGAGGTGCTGAGTGCTTGACATGTTACAAGCATCCTTTTAAGTCTCTCATGGGCATTTTCATTTAATCGTTATTATAAATCTATGAGATGGGTCTATTATTAAGCCATTTCATACAAAAGGAAACTGAACCTGGGTAGCTTGCCCAAGATCATGCAGCTGATAGATGGACTACAAGAATCAAAGGTAATACATTAATTTTCATTCCTAGGATATAATTGTTCAACCAACTATAATTCACCAGCTTATTCTGTCATTATCTGTCAATGATGTTTTACGAGACCTTAACACTGCTTTTTAAAATCAGTACCTATGCTACGCGTGTGCACACACACACACACACACACACTGCTAAAATTAAGAAGACTGGTAAAACCAACCACTAGCAAGAACGTGGAGCCACTGGAACACTCAAATATTGTGAGTGGGATGTAACATAGTATAATCCTCTTCACTTTGAAAAAGGGGTCAGCGATTTTATATATGATATATAAAATCATACATATCATATATTTTCACTATAACCAAGGAATTTCATGCCTAGGTATTTGCCTAAGAAAATTGAAAAACAATTTACAAAAAGGTTTGTAATGAGAATATCCATGAAAGCTTTATTCTTTGTAATAAAAAACTAGCATTGTCCAAGTGTCTATAAATAGAGCAATAAACTGTGGTGTACTCATACTGGAATATGACTCAGTAACAAAGTGGAATGAGCTACTGATACATGAAAAAACAGGGGTGAATCTCACAAATACCACACTGAGTAAAAGAAGCTTTTCACAAAAGTTAAAGTATAGCAAGGGAATGATGGTCCCTTATTTGATTGAGAACAAAGCAAAGTTACACTTCGTATCACAGTTTGAATTCACACTGGCACCTAGTATGTGCTTCACTCTTTTCTAAGTACTACTTTGAAACAATCTAAGGAACTGATGTCAAGTTCTCACATGTGTCATTTACCATTTTTTGAAATCTGAATTATTTCCCTGATCTTAGTCACCTATCTCATTCTTCACGGCTTGGGGTGACTGCTGAACTTGGTTCAAGACATTCTTCCTTTCTGCACTTTGGTATTGCTCTGGCCTGGAGGTGCTCTGATGTGGAGGTGCTGGGGCTGAGCACTCTTTCACTACCTTCTCAGCTGTGCTGACACTTAAACAGCATCTTATCTTCCTCTAGCAGTTTCAGTGAGACAAACTCCCTTCACGAATAGGACAAAAGCAAAACAGCAGTTAAGTTGTTCTGTTAACATTATACCATCTGTTCCAAGGAACCGAACTCTCTCTTCCATATTCCTCTTCCTGTTTTTAACCTAGCAAAAGTGTTCTTTTTATTGTTCCTAGCATATTTTTCAAGGCTCACAATTTTTTTGTTAGCCTTCCTGGCACTGTTACAGTTTCATGTAACTCTTTTTTTTTTTTTTTTTTTTACACTTCATTGAAAACTTTTTTATTGGCCTTTTGAATAGAAACGGGGATTATTTGCCAGGAAGGATGATCCCATCATACTTCTGCTGGAACCAGCGCATGGCCTCCTCTTTGCTGATTCTGTGTTTGGCCCCAATGCAGCCTGTCCTGCGCTTCTTGTCTGCGATGCTGAAACCTGGCCTACCCAGCACCACATAGAAGTCCAGGCCGTAGATACCAATGCTTGGATCATATTTGATACCCAGATCAATGTGTTCCTGGATCCCAAATCCAAAGTTTCCAGTATCTGAGAAGTTATTTTTTCTTAATTCGTATTCTCGCACCTTTAGACCTTTCTCCAGGATTTCTTCTGCCTTGGCCCCTCTAACTGTGCAGTGGACGGCAATCTTCTCATTTCTCCTGATGCCAAAGGATCTGACAGTGTATCTAGCTTTGGAAAACACAGGAGTCTGGCCTGTGAGCTGCTCCAACACCTTGGCTGCCCGGGTCAGTCTGTCTCCACTCTCCCCAACACAGATGTTGAGGCAGAGCTTGCGGATGCGAAGTTCCCGCATGGGGTTCTCCTTTTCACCTTGATCCTGCGCCATGATTTAACAGTTGTATCTAGGTGTAAGAAACTTCTCCTCTGTTTTTCTCCTTTCTGAATCCATAATCACCAGTCTTCCAAAGTCATAGAGCTTTAGAGATAATATTACATTTTCTTTTATTGAGACTGTTTTCTTATACAGACTTTAACCAGACAATTCCCCATGATTTCTATATATATTTTTTTCTAAACAAACAAACAAACAAACAACTATGGTTAGGGTCTTAAATGGGTATATTCGGTCAGAACTGGAATGAACTATGATAAATAGAAGGAAACTTTCATACTATGCTTCCCAACACTCCTATCTGTTCAAACTAATAATGTGATGTTTTCTCTCTAAAACAGTAAAATATTCTATTAGTTTTGTGATTTCTCATTGAATTCTTTCTTCCTCTGACAATGACTAAGGAATTTTTCACATAACTACAGGGGAATTAATTATAGGACCCTATGAAAACGGGTCTTTGGAGTGTCCTAACAAAATAAATGCATAATATTTTGATATAATTAAAGCAACAAAAAATAGTATAGTGATGTTAAATTTCTGTTTTGTTTACCTTAAATTCATAGTTGTTCTAAATACCCTCTATCAGGGCAATAGTATTATTGTCAATGACATGATATGTGTTGCATTATTTTCAGAATTAAATATTAATGTTATAGGAATTGTTCAGAATTATATCAAACAAAAAATTAAGTAATGAACTAATAGTCCATACAGGGCAAGGAGATGTAAGGCTCCTTTCCGCTCATGCCAACAGAGTCTTAGCTAAAACGTGTGAGTAGGATTTAGACCTTCACCTGTTAGCAAATTCATCCGTCAGTCTGGAACAAGGAAATTTTGTTAAAACTTGAATGAAACAAGTCCCTCCCACCCTCATAGTTACATATTCAGTTCCGTGTGTCTCAAATGCACCATCAGGCTCTCCTTATAGATACCACTGATAGCTTCCTAATTGGTGTCTCGCTCATCAGGGTCTCCCTATTCTGTCCCCCCATAGTGCTCTAGAAAATGTATATGAACTGAATTCCCAAATAGATATTCAGACCTTTCATGATCTGATCCTGGTCTATCTTTTCACAATCTTTAAAAACTTTCCCATCATTTTTAAACAATTCTATTCCACATAATCTTCTCTGTAGACACTCCAAACTTTTTCCTTCCACGTAATTATATGTAGTTAGACATATACATAAACATATACATAGTTAAACATGGTTGTATATCCTGGTATTACAGGGGCAGTGATGTAGTAAGGAAAAACAAATCCATATTGTACTTTGGAAGGGTGAAACTCTTATCACAAATGCTTCTGAAGTTTTCATTATTTTGGGCAACAATATTAATGTCATAAACATAAATGCATTTGGTTTTTTTCAGCCTTTCTCCTTCCCTCAGAGGTTTACTAAGAACTTGAGAGGAGAAACATGCACGTGCAGCCAAGCTCCTTCCACATGGGGAGCTTCACTCATGGGAGCCTGGGTGTACTGGAAAAAACACACTTTCTGCTCTGCTCCTTTAAGCCATTTGTTTATGAAGTTAGTTCCTCACACAGTGGTCCAATTCTACCAATAATTTGGAGAATACGTCTATATACCTTTTGCTTTCTATATTAGGAAATCCATTTGCCTGCAAATAAATGTTCTACTTTGGCACTCCCTTAGTAATGAAAATGTAATTGCTTTTCCATGCATCTTCTATTTTAGTCATATTTACTAAATGGCTCAGAAATTAAATGAAAAAAAGGTTATTTAATGGATTCTCTTTCAATCCCCATTATATTTCTTAATAATTTTCCATAAATGTTGCAGACAGAAATACTGCTTCATACATTATTGTGTGTTCCTTAGTGATGTTTGAATCACAATGTTCTTCCAATTTTGGTCTTTTATTAATCTCCCTTTTTTTTTTGCTGCTTTTCATGACCCTTTAATGAATAGTTTGAATTGAATGCATCAGCATGGTGAAGTCTGACACTCTAAAATATTATATCTTGATTCTTCCTGTGTGAAATACAAAGTATTTTCAGATTTATAATTATGTGAAAGTCTGGAAGAAGTAAATATTACCTCTCATTTGTTTTTTTCTTCTATTTTTTGTTTGTTTGTGAAAGTCTACAGGAGAGGTGATCCAATTTAATTTATCCCCCAGGTGATATCTATATTAAAAATGTGCACAAACTGAGGTCCAAATAAAAAGTTGCCTATCTGTAAATTGATAAACAGTAGCTACCTTAGCATTGAAAGTGTCTCAAAACAAAGAGATGGGACATCCACGTCAACCCATGAAAGGTCACATGAGATCTCACTCCCACTACAAGCATCAAAAAACATGAGCAAAATGTTTTCAGATATTGGAAAACAGACCATACGGTGCTGTACGTTCTGAGGAAAGGGAAACAAGAAAAATGAGCTCTGTGATTTCAGTTTCTAGGTTGCAACAGTTTTGAGTTTGCACACAAAGCCCAGTGGTCCCACTGAGTCGAAGAGACTAAGATGGCAGTTCAGGTAGGATGTGGCAGCTAGAAATTGTGTGACAGTGTACCAGAGAGGAAGGAACTGCTCCCAAGAAGAGAGAGCTCTGGATTCCTGCAGAGGATTCTAGCAATTCTTTGGCTGAATGCTGATCTGCACATATGTGGGATAAAATTTCATGGCATTGAGGAAATAATCTCTAGAAAGAAGAAAACTGAATAACTTTTAGAGCTTAAATAATCTGGGAATAAGTTGATTTCCTACCAGTCAGAATAGATGGACGACATTATGCAAGGAGCCCTTTTCTCAGCATTATGCAATGCTCAGAAAAGCATTGCCTTAGCAGGCTATGCCTTTATTAGGCTTAAACTGAAGGCTACTCTGGATAGACTCGTAAGTCAAACTCCAAAGAATCAACTGTGAGAAGAATCAAGCTCACCCCAAACAACTGAACCACGCTTCAGAAAAAGTCCAACAATCTTTATAAAAAGTACAAAATGCAGCTTGCAAAACAAACAAACAAAAAAAAGTGTACTAGACCACATCAGAAATTACTAGAAATGCAAATAAGCAGGAAAATACGACTTTTAACCAGTATAAAAATCAATTATCAGGAAAACTCTCAAATATTCATTCATTCCAAGGTATTTCCAAAAATAGTGATAAGGGAAAATCTCTAAAAATAACTCAAGATTAAAGACATCAGAAGTTCTTCATGTAGAAGGAAAACGAAACAAGACGGAACTTTGGCTACGCACCAAGGAATGAGGTTATAGAGAATGGAAAATATATGGGCAAATATAAAAGATTTATTTTCTTTTAAGTTAATCTATTTAAAAGATTATAAGATAATTGACTCTGTAAACAAAAATAGCAATGTTGTTTATGAGATTTATAACATAAATTTCAACATACGTTTAAATAATTTTTTTTGACAATGGTAATAATATAAGGACCTGGAACAGAAAATGGAAATATATTCTTGTAAGATGCTTACACTATAGATGAAATGCATAGGAGACAGTCACTAAGACAGATAACATTCTGGGCCATTAAAAGCATCAATAAATATAAAAAGTCTGAAATCACACAATGAACTGAACAGCACCATCAATCAACTGGATCTACTTGACATTTATAGAATATGTCATCCAATAACAGCAAAGTGTACATTCTTCTCCAGTTCACCTGGAACATTCACCAATATAGTCATACTTTGAGCCATAAAATGCACCTTAAAAAATAATAAATAAAACAAAAAACCCCACTAAATATGCAAATTATGCTATCAGATCATAATAGAATTAAACTGAAATCAATAGCTAATAGTTGAAAAAAATCCCAAATATTTGGAGACAAACAACACACTTCTAAATAATACGTATGTCCAAAAAAGCCTAAGAGAAATTTAAAAATATTTTAAAAGGAAAGGAAACAACAGCTTATCAAACTTTGTGGGATCCTGTGAAAGCAGTGCTTAGAGAGAAATTTATTGCACTGAATGCACATATATTTTTTAAAAAGATCTAAAATCAATAATCTAAGCTTCCACTTTAGGAAACTAGAAGAAAAGAACAACAAAAATCCAAATTAAGAGGAAAAAAACAATAAAACTTAGAGCAGAAATCAATAAAACTGAAAACGGGAAAATAATAAGGAAAATCAATGAAAACAAAATCTGATACTTTAAAAAAATCAATAAAATGAATAAATGTAGCCAGGGTAAACAATAAATAAAAAAAATAAGACATGAATTACTATTGTCAGAAATGAAAGAGAGGCCATCACAACTATCACATGAAAATTAAAGAAAAATAGAAATATATTAATGACTCAAATGACCACAAATTTGATAACCCAGATGAAATGGTAAAATTCCTTGAAAGTCACAGTCTACCAAAACTCAAAGAAGGAGAATTAGATAATATATAGGCTTGTGTCTATTAAAGAAATTAAAATAATAATTAGTAACTTCCAAACCAGAACACACCAGGTCCAAGTGCATTCACTGGTGAATTCTGCTAAGCATTTAAAGATAAAATGATACCAAATTTCTACAATCGCTTTCAGAAAACAGAAGCAAAGCGAATGCTTCCTAACATATCTATGAGGCCAACATTACCCTAATACCAAAATCAGACTAAGATACTATAAAAAAGGAAAATTGCAGAGCAATATCTCTTATGAACATAGATGTAAAAAACTCAACCAAACATTAGCAAACAGAATTTAGCAATGTATGAAAATCATCATATCTCCATACAATGAAATTTTACTCAGCAATTAAAATGAAGAAAATTCTGATACAATGAATTGATAGATCTCATAAGTATTGGGCTATTTAGAGGAAACCAGACAGAAAAGATTACCTACTGTATGATTACATTCATGGGAAATTGCAGTAAATGCAAAACTGGTCTGTAGTGGCAGGGTATGAATCGCCTCTGGCCGAGACTGGGTGAAGCAGATTGATTATAAATGGACATAAAGGAGCTTTTCAGAGTGATGGAAATGTTCTACGACTTCCTCGTGGCTATGGTTACGTTGCTGTAATACATTTGTCAAAACTCACCAGATAAGAACTCTTAAAATCAGTGAATTTTATTATACAAAATGTATGGCTATAGGTATAATCACAATAATATAGATTAAAAAGTAATAGAAGTTCTGGAATCTAGCCCTGCCTGTTAACCAACTGTGTTTTAAAATTATCACCCATCCTTATATGCTTCATCTATAAAACGGTAGTAGAATTGCCTGCTTTATCTGTTCTACCTATCTTTAAAAATCTTGTCTCAATTTTTAGCTAATATACCTTTCATGAGTGTGCCTTATAAACAATAAAATACCCCTTTAGACATATTTTGATTACGGTGTAATATGGGTTTAATGAGTAGTTGAATAAGATACTTTGGGCTACGTTTGGGCTTATGGGAAAAGACAACTATGTGGCAATCATTTATTTTCCACTTTTTCTCACACTTATAAAATTGCTCTCTGTATTACAGCCATGAGCATTATTTTCATGTACCTTCATCTCTAAATACCTGTCATTATTTCCTTTCCAATTGATTTAAATGAGTCCCTTGTTTTAAAAAGCCATCCCATTCCTGATTTATACACCTTGCATGCAAGTACCTTCTGCTTTTCCTTAGTCACCAACAGCTAATCCACTGCTTCCTTTTTGTTCAATGGGCAAACGTTGAGCACCTATGGACAGGCACTGGGCATGGTTCAGGGAATATAAAAGAAGATAAAATGTTTTCGTGCACTTGTCTATTCACAAAATTTGTTTGTACTATACTCTCCTTACTTTGCTACTCCACTGCTATAATCTTTGTTCAAGCTTCTGTTATTTTTGCCATTTCCTCTTAACAGGATTCTCTTCTCAAATAATTTTCCTGAAGGTCACCTGACACATCTAACGAAAGCACTTTTCTGATTATTCCATTTTTCTGTTCAAAAGTGTTCAAAGAATCTCCCCTGCCTATTGATGCATAATGAGCCAGGGAAAAGGAAACTATCTTTTGAATCAGATAAAACTGGGTTTAAATTCTGATGCCCGCAGAACGACTCCAGATAAGTAACATATCTTTTCTAAGCCTCAGTTTCCTTATTTGCATAAAATCAATAGCATTATGCCTTGTAACAGACATTATACATTTAAAGAGCTTGAGGCAATGTCTGGCCTGTATAGTAACTATCTGATAAATCATAGTTATTATTAAAAAATAGTTACAATGCAAATCTTAGTTGACTATTAAAATCTTTCTTGGCCAGGTGTGTACCTCTGACTAGTCCTTATGCCCGGGCTCTTGAGTTAGAAAGAGAGAATATGGAGTATTTCATAGCAGCAGCAAAACTACAGCAACACAGCAATGTGCTGCATCATGGCTCAAGGGCTACTTAAGATCCCAAGGACCCATATAAAAGAGGCGAAGTGGCAGCTATGGGTAGCAATATAAAACACACTTCAGAAAAGAAATAAGAGCTGTGCAAGCACTATCTTTCTATCTTGAGGGTTTGTTCTGACTTTGCTTATGATGGAAAACTCAATTCACATTTAAATTAAAATCTGATTTTGTGAAGTAGCTGAACTCTTTAGTTTTACATTTATATTGTCACATTATCACATTATTCTGTGGTCTGAATGCAGATGTTTAACTTAAAAACTAAGTTTCTGTTTGTTAAAGTAAATTGATGTGGGTGCAGGTAGGCTCCGTTGCATCTGTACTCTGTTGCTTCTTAATGACACAAACTTAACTGGCTGGAACACAGTGTGTCTATTGGAAGGGTGTGTGTGTGTGTGTGTGTGTGTGTGTGTGTTGTATGTGTGTTTGGGGATTATTAGGCAGAAAATGATGGGGAATGAGGAATGGATACTGAGACAATAGGAGCTGAAGAAACACTACACAAATATAAATTCATCTCCCACTGGAAGAGGGATAGCTTCAAGGAAAAGAAATTTCATATGTAATTGTCTAGTTTTAAAATACATCCTTACTAAGAAATCATTAAATCGGAATGCAAAGAAGGGTTACCTTCTTTGTGGTAATTGTGTTGCTAGGACCATTGGGTAGGAAATGGAGTTTATCCTGAGGAGTGAACATCTCCATCAATCATGCCGTGAAGAGGTTGTTCCTAAGAGAGGCAGTGATTAAGGGAGAGGCTACAATTGAAAGGAAAGACAGAGGTGTTTAGCTTGTACCTTTCATGACTGAGCCCTGGATCCTAAGGTAGAAACAGGGTAGCAGGCATTCTTATGGCAGGCACTATTAACAGGAAAGAAAGCACCAACCAGCAACCTTGTAAGTCTGGACTCACTATCTATATTTTCCTTTTTCATTACCTCCTAACCCTCTCTACAGCCTTGTCAAATTACAACCTTGTCTCCACTCCCACTGACCCAGTTCTGCCAGTTTTTATGTTTCCCTTCTCCCTAACAAGTCCTCTCTGACCCTTAATGTAATGTGAATTTCCTTTATTAGGTAAGACTATTCAATTCTTCTATAGGAAATAATAGAAACAAACAAATGATGATAAAAGTAAACGTAGAAACAAGTGCCTTGTGAAGCATAGACAGAATTCATGAGACATGTTAACTATACCTAAGTAAATCAGTAAACTCTACAAAGGGTTAGGCATAAATAACATATGTAAAGCACATATGTGCTAAACATAGAGATACAAAGATCATGATACGCTTAATGTACCTGAAGCATGTAATAGTCTTGATACGTAACAAATCCATGAGGCTTATGAAAGCACCCAATACTTATGAGTTCTTAAATTGGCCAACCATTGGTGACATCCATTCTGGCCGTACCTGGGGTTTCCTAGGAAACATCAATAAGATCTGCAGCTGCTCATCAAGTTAAATGATGAGCTAAAGCTTGACCAGGCATACTTCCAACTGTGTTTCTCTTGTACAACATATCTGAGGCTTCGAGTAGTATGTTCTTTCTACCCTCCTTGCACCCCATCCTAAGAAAAATCCCCTAACTTGGGATTTACAATGGTGTCTGTTAGTTCCTGCATTTGTCTGGTGAGTAACAGAAATATATAGAAGAGCTTGCCAGAGCCTTCCATCTGTCTGTACCCAGAGCCTGCAACAGCCTTGCTCTGCTCTGGTTGGATGGAGCTCACGGAGCATTCTTCTTTGGCTGCCACGTTGTCACCCTCCATGCACCTGTGTGGACCCAAATATAACAAAACCTCCAATGTACCACATGCATCGCCTTGGCTTAGCTTTACCACTCACTTTCATTTTGTCCTTAACCCTGTTTCCCCCCCTTTACAATAGGCCTAAGTCTTCTTGAATATAAAATGGTTTTGTGAATATTTTTCCGTACTTCATTATCTGTCTTGATCTTGGCTAGTGAAGCTAGGCTTCAGTAAGCAACTGCTGAAGTGTTACCATCACTGGGGAAAGATGATACAAGACAAAATATAACAGCTGCTGAATCCAACAGAACCCGAATCTTACACAAACAGGCTTTTGTTTTATCAATTTACTTTTGTTTACTCAAATGTGTCATTTGCCCCTGCTGCAACTTGAACATTTCAAAGTGCTTTAGTGCTACTAAATGACATTTGAGGCAATTGGTGGAAAAATTTCAGACATCTACTAGATTAATCTCTTTTTCTCTTTTTTCTGTTCACTTACAATTTCTGACAGTTTTTGTTTTCCTCCAGTCACTGCCTCTCACAATTTCTAATTCTTTTTCTTCTTCCTTTTCTTTTTACCTTCTCTCTTTTTCTTTCCTTCTTACATCCCTTCCCACTCTTTTTTTGCCTTTCAAAATATTGATTTATTTATTTTGTGGGTGCTTTCTAGTATCAGGCAAGTCCTCTTTATAGACTTTTTGGTGTGAACTCTTAAAAAGACCAAGAACTAAGCATACAAAAGAGATGAAAATGCGTAGCATTTTAGAATAACATTTATACAAATCTCAAGAAAAGTAAAAAAAACAAAAAAATCAAGTGGAAAAGGCTTGCCTTTGTGCTTGTCACATGAGCTTACCTTTAGAAACAGTGATGTTTCCTTATTGACAGTGCATTTGGATAGGTAGAAATGTGTAGCCAAGACCCAGTAGGAAATTTAATCGTATGAGCCTTGTTTTCAGTTCTAAACACCTCATTGATAGACCCCCATAGTGATAAGAACAATAATTAGCAAATTTATTATTTTAAATAACATCCCTTCCATGAGGAGGGGAGGAGTAAAACATAACATATTAAGTACTTTGCATGTTAAAAAATTGTTGGTCCTAATGATGGTAATTTACCTCTAAATGCAAAGCCATTGATTGCTGTATTTGCAGCAGGTGTTTTTCCAAGAAGTTTCTTTTAAAGTGATGATAACCAGCTGTTATTGTATCTTAAGTCTAGGCTCTAGCCAGCTTGTTAGTCAGAGTCTACAACGGAAAATTGGAAACAAGGCCAGTTTCTTTGTGATTTCATTGGTTCATCATCCCTTCTCTTCCTTCATGGTGATTCAGTATACTCTGTTTGTCTTGAATCCATCTCCTGTATAACAAGAATACTGGACCAGAGGATCTCAGGGCTCCTTCCAGCTCTAAATATCCGTCTTCCAGGACTCTGTGGCAATCTCGTTTCCAAATAGGTACCACTGTCATGGTCAAAGGCGGAGAGTGTAAGTTCCTTTAACAGAGGACATGCAATACCTGAAGCAAGGGGTCTTAAGTAATGTTATCTCTCCATCGACCTCATGGACACAGAAAAGGCTTTCGTGTTGCTGTTTGCCCCACAACCGATTCTTTCATTGAAATAGTGGGAGTCCCTTATCTCTGCCCTCCACTGCACCCCCTACAATATCTCTTGCATATCTTTCTGACTCTGAGGAGCACAGTTTGAAAATGATCGGCTGAGAGAAACACTAACATTTTGTTACAGATCTTATTGTAAACCTGGCTCGCAATCTTCCAAAGGCAAAATTGAGTGATCAGAAAAAGAGCCCTCAGGAATACATGGTATTGAGCATGAGGCAAAAATAGTTGAACCGACTGTTATGGATTTATCCATATGGGGTGTGTCTGTGTGTTGAGGGAGTGGTGGGAAATATTAATTATTGTTAGATAAAAAATAAAAAAATAGTAAAATATTCACTGCCCTGGATAGCATGTATATATTACTACTAGAATATCTCCATTTGGACTAATCATCTCCATCATTGGTTTAAAGTTTAAGACAACACAACTAAAATAAAGTGTTGATGTACTTTACTTGCTAAAATTCACCAATTATTCTGATTTGTATTTTACATTGTAGTTTTGAAACGTGTGGTATTTCTGCTTTTGTTCTGTAACTTATGAAATTAATAATCAAAAATAATGAAACTGAATTTAATGTGCAATCTTTATTATTTAAAACTAAAAAGTTATTGGTAGCTATGATTAAAATAGGATGGGTTTAGAGACTGTGACACAAACAAAGACACAAGTTAAAGCAATGGCAAATTTTGTCAAAACATTGAAAAGAAGCCTATTAAGGCAAAACTCACAGTTTCTGTGACAGAATATATATTACTTTTACAATAACTTTATAGAACCTTTTCACATCACAAGAAGTAAATAATAGGGCTATATGTCTTTAACCCTAAAAATCTGATTCGATCTAATGCTTATAATTTTGAAATATTAGTGGGTCCATTTTTGCCTATATTTAAAAGCTCTGAATATTTATTTTTTATTTCGGTTTATATTTATAAACTACATCCTAAGAGATTCAAAGGTTAATGTTTTTCTCAGTATGAAAATGTGGAATGTATTTTTAGTGATGCTTAATGTATAAACGTGGAGAATTCTGCCAATAATATAGATTACACTACAGCAGATTGCACCCTTATTTATAGGACAACTGTCTGAGGGCAAAATAAACTCTTCAAAAGTTGCTATCAAAATGATTTAGAAATGCTGAAGTGCCTCTATCTAATAGATAGAAAAATAGATAGATAATATGAAAATCTATCTATAGGTCTATAGATAGATAATGTGAAAATAGATTTATTTATTTTTTTATAGATAGATAAATAGATAGATAATTTATACTTGAGGCAGGCACCTTAAGTGAAAATGACCATCGAGATCACCGAATTGCCAGGCATGAGCCTTTGTTGAGGACACAAGTATCAATGAGTTACCCTGGCTGGTGTCTATTGTGCACATGCTTATTAGCATAAATTGGTAATGAGGTGATAAAGGATGTTCTCATGGTACCTGTCACTGATTAAAATATCCTAAGCAATTCTCTAGCTTTAAATAATGTCCTCTTAATGTGTGTGTACACACATGTTTTGTATGTATATACACGTTATGTATGCATACAATGACTGACCAGCTTCTCACGTCTGAGATTTTAACTTTGTATTTTCCCCTTAAGCATTTTACTAAGCATATATATTTAATAGTCAGGTAAATGAAATATAATGCAAATACAATTGTGACAGATATGTTTATTGTCTGTGATCTAGAGCTTTTTAAAATAGCAATAGGTGAAAGTAAAGCAAAGAAAAAAAAAAAATCCAAAGAATGAAAGGAGGGGGAGGTGCCGTAGAGAACTGTGCATACTCTTTCCTCACAGCGTGGATCCTCCGTGGCTATTGCCGAAGGCACTATCTCTCTTGCTGAGAAATCAATGAGTCTGCCAAAAACTGGAAATGTGCACTCCCACTGTTTCAGGATGTGCTCATCTTGTGGGTATACAACTGTGGAACAATAGGCCCATGGCCACCTCTGAGAAGGAAGATGTCGCAATATGATTCTCTTATAAAAACCAGTGGTGACATTTAGTTTATCATAAACCCAAAATGCATAGCACTGGACCCATTTGGTGAGTTATTTGAAAAGGAAAACAGCTCCAAGTAAGTTAGTGTTGCAAGATAAATTAGTGTCAAAGTTGCCACTTGCAAGAGTTTTTAGTTTTTGTCAAAGAAGAGCAGTCAGTTTCTGTTCAATTTCATATATGTTCAATGTAGAAAATTTAAATATTTGAAAAATATACAATATTGAGAAATATAATATTTATATCATTCTACCATCTAGACACATAGGTACTATTTATGTATGAGTGTGTATTTTGTTAATGCTATTTTGTTCTATGGACTTATGGATACAATGAATGTGTAAATATAGTTATTGGACAATGTATATTTTATCAAACAGCTTTGGTTCATACTCTCAATATAGCTTTACATTCTCCATTTGTCATGTGATAATAATGCTTACTCATTTAACCTTAAAAAAAAAAACCTCCTTTGAATGCTATATAAATGTTCAACTTATGTCTGCATGATGCTTGATTTAAACAATCCCTGTTGTTAAACTTCTAAATTGCTGCCTATTTATTAATTTTTGCTATTATGGGTACAGATTTACTAAATGGATTTGTATAAACTTTCTGTACAAATGTCTATTTCCCTAGGGAATTTTTTTTAATGTGGGAATTATAGGATTAAAGAGTTGAACTCTTAAAAAATATGTGTTTATTTATTCCTTTGTTACAGATTGGAACAATTTTCATTTGATCAGCAGTGGATGAGAGTAGGCACTCTCTCATGATCTTCTGAACTTGTTTAATGAATCTTAGCCAACTTAATATGTGAAAAATGATATTTCAGTGTTGTTTTAATTATTTTGCTTGTTAGCCAGGTAGTACTTTTTCATATGTGAATGAGTATTTTTAATTAATCTTTTGAGTTATTAACATATACAGTTTTCTATTTTCTCTTTAATCTTTATGATGTCTTTACATAATGTTACTTTAAGTATGTAAAAAGTTGATTTCTTTACATTTACTTAGAGGGATTAGGTGTCTTATTCTAACAATAAACTTTAGAGATCTAATTTTAAAATGGGCAATAGCAGAAAATCAGGAAAATGCTATCAAAGCTTTGTGCTTAATGATAGTAATGTGAGTAATGGGACTGTCTAAGCAATTCTGTGTGCAAATATGATCATGCTTCTTTCATTGGTCCAATTAAGCACTTATACATTCATCGCTCTTTTTGTTTTTTAAAGCAGAAAGCCCAAACTTTCCTTCTCACGCCATCTTCTTTCCTTGAATTGTCCAAATACCATGGGCACTTGCTCACTCACACTCATTTGAAAGATTCCAATCATGTTTCCAAAAGCAAAGTGAAATGAGTGAATTGAAATGCTTCATCAGTCCACTGGCATTTTTTAAATCAATGGTTGCCACAGTGAGTAATTTAAAGCATCAGCCCCACATAATATATAGTTGCTGTGCTTAGGTGATGCACATACTATGTCAGATGATTGCTGAGCTCCGAGATTTTGGTTTATTTACTTTTCACTTAATATGCTGAATCACATCCCAAAGCACTACCACATGCTGGGTGGATGGGTCTGCAGAAGTTTGCAAATTTGTTTGCATGTGGGTCAGGACAAGCCTTCCTGAGAGCGTTTATGTTAGATCTCAATCACAAGGCCAGGTATTCTCTCCTATCATAGTGAATTAATTCCTCTTTGGAGTCTTTTTATGCTAGAAAACTTTGAATATGACCATACCAGTTCACTTCCAGAGTTTTCCTTAACTTTCAAACTTGGGAGGAAAGGCATTGGATATCTGGAATCCATCCCTCCCAAAATGCACATGACTCCTTATACTTCTCCAAATTATTCTTTGTAGGTGGTAGAGAGCTTTTAATAAACCAAACTAATATTTCTACTACACAATTTCTCCAACACAAAAAGTTTCTGCTTGTCTTACATGTGTATAATCAAGAAACACAACTGAAGCTACTTTTTCTAGAACATAGAAATTTTCTTACGTTTATTTTTGGCAGCTTGTTTTGCTAAAAGAATAACAGCAACAAGGTTTTGCCTCATTGATCATTCTGAATAGAAGAATATGTCTTAAGCAAATTTTAAGAACAATTTTAAGGTCAGGGCTGATTATTGTAGATTCTGGTCACGTTAATAGTATAGAATTTATAAGATGGAAAATATTCTAAGAAACCTAATTATCTGTTTAGAACATCTTATCTACTTCCTCCTTTCATTCTCTTTAATTACAGTGATCTTTCTGACCTTTGGCAATGGTCTATCTGTGGTGTTCTTATCAAGCCAATTCACTCAGAGTGTGGATGCAAACTACTTTCTTCTCTCTTTAATGACTTTACCTGTGGAGTTTCAGGTGGCTGAAGTCTGGTCTGATTTGAGCCACCTGGGTCATTATTCCTTCTCTTCTCAAGCCACGGCGTAACTAAACCACCCAAAAAAGTACCAAATAACAAAATTGTGGTGTCTTAATTCATCCATTTAAGAAAAATTTATCAAGCATCTGCTCTACAGCAAACACTGTGCAAAATTCTAAAATAACAATGATGAACAATGCAGGTAAAATATTACAACCTCCAAAAATTTGCAGAGCATGACAGTGCTTAAGGAGTGACAGTCACCTAAGTGATAATAGAAAGATAACTGAAAACAAAATTCTAGTTGTGGTTCAGGCTCTAACGTGATGTGCACGTGAACATGTAACTTACCTCTTCGGGTTTCAGTTTCTTTATACAAAAATTAGGGAATAAATTTTTAAATTTTTAAATTCTATAAATGTTTTGCAGGATAAGTGGCAATAAATAAATTGAATTTTCAAATTAAAATGAAAGTTAAGATAAACATTTTTGAAAGCCTTTGTTTGATTGTCTCCTTTGATTACCGTTACATCCTAACTTCTTCACAACTGCGTATGTTCTCATTGTTAGATTTTATGTTGTAGTGAAAGTACCAATTTGTCATTTCAACCATTTCTAAGTGTACGATTCAGTGGCATTAATTATACTTATAATGTTGTGCAAACATTACCCTTATCTATTTCTAAAACTTTTTCATCGCTACGTATAGAAATTAAGGAGTCACTAAGCAATAACTCCCCAGTACCCTCTTGCTTGATCCTTGGTAACCTCTAATCTACTTTCTATTTCTATAAATTAGCTTTTTCTACATATTTTACAGAGGAAATCATATGAGTATATTTTTTGTGTGATTAATTCACTATGTGCATTTTCAAGGTTCATCTGTGTTGCAACATGTATCAGAAATTCACTTCATTATATGGCTGAATAATATTCCACTGTGTGTGTATGTATATTTATAAGTGTGTATGAGTGTATATATACACACATTTTATATCCTCATTCATCTGCTGTGGACACTTGAAATGTTTCCACCTTTGGCTATTGTGAATAATGCTGCAAGGAACATTCAGTACGAGTACCTGTCTGAGTCCCTGCTTTCAGTTCCCTTGGGAATTTACCTAGACGTGGAATCTCTGGGTTATAAAGTAATTTTATGTTTAGCTTTTTGAGAAACTGTAAAACTGTTCCATAGTGGCCACACTATTTTACCTTCCCACCAGCAATTCTCATGGACTCTAATTTCCCCACATTTTCATCGTTTGTTATATTCCATTTTTTTGATATTAGTCATTTTAATGGGTGCAAAGTAGTATTTCATTGCAGTTTGGATTTGCGTTTTTCTAATGACTAGTGTTGGTAAGCATACTTTCATGAGCTTATTAGTACTTTGTA
This sequence comes from Eulemur rufifrons, assembly GCF_041146395.1. Lineage (NCBI taxonomy): Eukaryota > Metazoa > Chordata > Mammalia > Primates > Lemuridae > Eulemur > Eulemur rufifrons. Next base: position 69,631,817 of record NC_090986.1, on the reverse strand, counting down.
TATCTTCTTTGGAGAAAAGTCTATTCAAGTTCTTTGCCCATTATAAAAAATGGATTGTTTTTCTTTTTGTTGTTGAATTATAAGTGTTCTTTGTATATTCTGGACATTAAACCCTTGTGAAATATATGATTTGAAAATGTTTTCTCCAGTTATGCAAGTTATCCTTTCATTTTCTTGACCATATCTTTTTATACACTAAAGTTTTTAATTTTGATGAGGCCTAATTTATCTATTTTTTGTTTTGTTGGTCATGTTTTCAGTGTCATATGCAAGAATCCATTGCCAATCCAAGGTCACAAAGATTTATACCTATGTTTTATGAATTTTATGATTTTTGCTCTTACGTTTAATTTGTTGACCATTTTGAGTTAATTTTAGTATAGGATATGAGGTTCGGGCCTATATTCATACTTTGCATAAGGAAAATTATGAATTTTCATACTTTTCATAGTTGTTCCAAAATCACCTATCCCAGTCTTTGCAGATTAGCCCTATGCTGGAGTACTTCCTCAACGTTTGTTTGTACTGAGCCGAGAGACAAGCCACCGGTGAAAGCTTAGAGTTTTCTCAAGTCTGTTCTGGGCATACATGTGGCTTCTAAATTCCCCAGTGTACACAGGTATTTTTTAATGTCCTATTTCCCAGAGAAATTGCTCCCGGTGTTCTTCCCTGGCTTAGATTACCTATTGTGTGTCTCAGCCATAATCTTTTGCCTTAGGTGGCTGTGGGTTTTTCCTTAGCCTTATAATATTTTTGAGCAATGCCCACCTCTTTTCTATTCTGAGTTCTCAGGAGAATGGAGACAAGCACCTTGCACCAGTAATTCTGGTATCCCCCAGACAGGTGAGAAAGACATATATGATAATTTGTGAATAAGGTCTACTTTGCTTGCTCCAGAACCAGGGACCAGGATTCTACAGCGGGAACACAGGCTGCTCTATCTTCCAAGACGGCCACCAACTCAGTGAAGGAGTTGCAGAAGCCAAGTAAAAATGCCACAAAGCTTTCTTACTATTTTTAAGTTGCCTTTTTTGTTTGTTTCAGCATTCTATTGGTTGCTGTAAGCCTATGACTATTTTTCTGGTATTACACATCACAATGATAACATTAATAAAACTATTATTTATTAGTATTAAATGCTTGCTATATGCTAGTCACTATGATATTTCATCCTAATACCAACCCTAGAGGGAAGGTGTTGTTTTTCACTTTACAAGCAATGAAACAGAAGTTTAGCAAGCTGCTTGCCCAAGGTCAAGGAGATATTAAGTCCAGGCGGAAGACTCTTATTGGAATACTAGCTCTACTGCCTACTAACAGTGAGTCTTACACACAGAATCCACTATTAATACATAGTACATGCCTGCTATGCATTAAACTTTAGCTAAGTATTTCATAAACATTTATAATAGTTATTCTTTATGATAATCCTGTAAGGTAAGTGTTACTATCTCCTTATTAAGTATGAATAAAATAAAGGCACATGGTATCAAAATCAGTAGTAGTAGATGAGTTTGGATTCATTTTGGAAGAAAGTTTTGACAGCTGGTTTACAGGCTTTCCTTTTTCCTCTGAAATGAGGATTTGAGTGAATTCTTCTTGAATGTTAATTTATAGAAGTAAAGAATCCAAAGTGATGCTATGTACTGACCAAAGACCTTATTGTTGACCACATGATCAAGACAGCTTTAAATATCCTGTAATAATTGAGCTAACTTGTAACTAATAAAGAGCAACTTCCCTGAAATATGGGAGAAAATAATACATTTAGGGGACTTTGTGACTAACATATAGGCAGCAAAAGGAAACCAGCGGTGATGGTTTTCTTACAAGATGGTCTGTAGTTATCCTGCCTTGTAGCTATGTGTATCCTGAGTATGCAGAAGTGTATCAGAAGCTGTTCCTGGGAGTCACGGCACCACCACAGCATGCTGTTAACATGCATGTAATATTACCTGTCCTGATTCCTTTCCTAGGGCTAAGTAGACTTGGTTCTAAGTGAAGGCCCTTACTTTCTTGAGCTTGAATTTTAATTGAGCCCAAAACCTCACCTGCAGTTTGAGTCTAATAGGGGCTGTTGACTCAAATGCAGGGCCAGCTTTAATTTTCACTATTGAAACTCACCTTTCTTAGTTTTTATTTCTATTTTTTAAAATGTTTTAAAAATAATTATATATCTATAGCTAATCTATTCTTTATTTAAATATAAGAAAGTATCCATAGTCCTGAATTTTTGCACTAGGCATTTTTTTTCAGACCCTGGGAGTTTCTGATTGATTTTGGAGTCTGTAGTTCCTCGTATGTTTTTCTCCATTTTATTCATCTCCTTGTCAGACCAAAGTGTGCAGTACAAAACAGCACAGCTAAGATAGCAGATGAGTATTTGACAATGACACTTGGTGCTTAGTGTCTGCTAAACTACAGTTGGCAGAATCCCCGCCAGTTGCTATAGTTTATGAAAAAAAATTGTCAGTTTTGTTGTGTTCCTTATATTTGGTGGCATATAGGCAGCCAGAACATTGATATATGTATATTAGGGATGAATTATATAAATAGTATCATTTATTTTCACATTTTTAGTTTGTGCCTATTCCCATGGTATTACACATATGTATATATTTATTAATCTTAATATTAAATAAAATTAGCCCATATTCTATTTGTTGTTATTGCAGGTGAGGTGTTTCTTTCTTATTTCTTCCAGGAAGTTCAGATTTGCATAGATTTCCAGGAAAAAAATTACTCTTTACCTACACATGTCTGTAAGTATTTATTTTAGTTCTCATATTCTCTTAAGGGATTTACTTGAAATAATTCTTTTACTTACTGCCTGCCATTATGTCTGTTTTTTTTCAATATCTTTCTGGCAATCATTAGAATTTCATTTCACCTATTCCTAGAAACACTGTTACACTTCACAGGTTAAACTGATGTACATGATTGGGCCCTATAATGTTTTGCAATGATTCGTTGTACTTTAGAAGCTCGGCTCACTGAAAAATGTCATGTGAGTATTTTAAAACCATACTCTTAGTTTTAAAAAATAAGTTAATGCCCCCAGACAGGCGGTCCACTTCTGACTGCCCAGGACAGATCAGGAGAGGACGGCAGGCAGAACCTGGCAGTGGACCACTTACTGGCATAGAACAGATAATGGGGAGACTGATTTAGCCACAGAAAATGACAGACCGAAAGGTGTTAAATGGTGTAAGAAGAACTGAAAATTTAGACATGATTTAACAAGTGATTGACACATCAGGGGTAAGAAAGAGTAGGTCTCATACTAAAGCTGTACTAAATATTACTATTTAATATAAGAGAAGCCTCCTTTCTGAAAACAAAACTTGAAGCCCCAACATTTCAGCATGGTAGGAAGAACCTGGAGAAGGTTGAGGACAGTTCCCTAATCTACTTCAATTTTTTTTTTTTTCACCCCCAATCCTTTTCCCATTTGGTTTCCTCCCTCTGATTAACATTCTTACCTTCACATTATGCCATTTTCAAACTCTGGTATAGTATAGAAAAAAATACTATCCCATTGGTTTTCACAGAACTAAAATTATTTTAAAATTAACAAATAAAACTAAAAAATAGGGAAACATAAATCTTACATGCACACCCACAGGTAGGTTGGTTATTATCCGACCGTAACTAATGCTGTTCCATCCTGTACGTGTTCATTCCATCTCAGTTTCCAGTGCCGGAGCCCTGGCAGAGCTTCACCGGCCCCAGTCTGTGTTCCTTCCTTCCCCATTCCCAGATGGCTTTCATGTCAAAGTTGCCAACACACATCCAAGAGAAAAAGGATCTAATAATGCAACCTCTGATGTTAGACTTTGCTCTCACTGTTAACCCAAATGTTGACATTTCATATTTTAGCCTTCTACAGTTTCCCTTTTGCATACATGAGTATGTATAAATGTTTATCTCTTAATTGTGAATTTTCTCACTTAAGATTTATGAGGCTGCAAAGAAAGTTATGATTTCTTGGCAGATTTTTTTCCCTCTTTTTTTATTTTATAGTCTCTAAGTCATATTTAGTCTTTAAATCTGATTTAACTTCTGAAATCTTGTTCAGACACTGCCATGTCTAGTCTTTCCATTATTTATAGTTTTTTGCCGAGGACACTGTCTTTTTACATTTTGTTCACTTTCTTTCAGAGACTCTATGAGATTTCTTTAGTTTAAAAATATTTTTCTTGGAGAACTTTTTGAAGTTTTTTTTTTTTTTCTCTGTCACTTTGGATGAATCATCTGATCTCCAATCTCTTTATTTAAGTAGTGTTTCAAAATTTAATGTCCTTCATATGACTAAATAATATTCTGTGTAATAGTAGACATTTATTTCACTGCGTAAGAAAAAAGGAAGAGACGTGTGGGATGCGCACTGTCTGGGGAATGGACATGCTTGAAGCTCTGTCTTGAGGGGGGTGGGGGAGCATGGGCAATATACATAACCTGAACTTTTGTACCCCCATAATAAGCTGAAATAAAATTTAAAAAAAGAAAAAGAAAATGAGAAAGAAAAAAGGAACAAAGCATTGTTCTGGTAATAATACTTTGTAACTTAGACTTTTAAGTATGTTCATCTGCATATTTGTGTATTTTCTATTTCATTGTAACCTAGAGTCCAACATTCTATGTAAACATTGTATTCATTCTTTTATTCATTAATTTCTTTACTTATTCAACAATTTTTTATTGGGTGCCTATAATGGTCCAGGCGCTTTTCATGCACTTGGCATTTGTCATACAACAGAGACAAATTGTTTATGACATTTGTCATAAAACAGAAACGACGTCTGTTGTTTATATTCTTATAGTGGACAGTGAGGGAGAACAACAAATTTTAGAAGGAAATACAGTTTGTTATGCCAGAATGTATCTGTATATTAACATTATATGTATGTGATAGTCTACATGAAAAACAAAATGGACCAGTAGAGTAGGGTAGAAGATGTATCAGTACAAATGTACAATAGGGCATATTAATATCACAAATAAGGTCGTCAGTGTAGAACTCTTAAGAAGAAAACATTTCAAGGAGGAAGGGAATTAGCTAAGTGGATGTCAAGGAGAAATCCTTCTGGCTATAGAGAACAGGTTCAGCAAATTTTCTATTACTGTGTGACAAATTATCACAAACTCAGCAAATTAAAACAATACCTATTTCTTACCTTGTAGTTGTATAGCTCAGAGGTCTGGGTAGTTGTGACTGGTTCTCTGGTTAGGATCTCACTATGCCAAAAGCAAGGTTTGGGGTCAGAATAGGCTGTCATCTGGAGGATCTGAGGAAGAATCCACTCCCCAGCTCATTCAAGTCATTTGTGAAATTCAGTTCCTTGTGGTTGTAGGACTGAAGTCACCACCTTCCTGCTGGAGGCCAGCAAGGGAGCACGATCAGCTCTTAGAGGTCACTCTCAGATCCTTGCATGCAACCCACTCCCTTCTAGTAACAGAGAATCTTCCTCATGACAAATCCCTCTCATGTTTCAAATCTCCCTGACTTCCTCTTCTGCTACCACTCAGAGAAAATTCTATACTTTTAAAAGCTCGTGTAATAAAATTAAGCCCACCTGGATAATCTTCATTTTAATTAACTCAAAGTCAACTGATTAGTAGCCTAATTACATCACTGAAATCCCTTTTCCCAGGTAATGAAACATAGTTGTGGGAGTGATCTCTCGTCATAGTCAGTCTGGGATTAGGGTGGGATATTCTGTGGAACCATTTTAGAAGTTGCCTGCCACAGGTTCTAAGACAATCATACTCAGGAACATTAAGAAGACAAGCACAGCTGGAGAGGAGTCCATGAGGGGGTTCTGGGAGGTAATGAGGATTCCTCATGTAGGGTCTGAAATTTGTGGGAGAAGTTCACAGAGTTAATGGTTGAGTGCTCATGTCAGCTGTTTTAGGTTATTTTAAGGACTTTGAATCTTACGTGGAGTAAAATATGGAGCCATTACAGGATTTAGGACAGAGCTTTTAAATATTTTTCTTACTTGAGAAACACACTGCACAGAAGGACAATGTATATTTTTTAAAATGTTGCTAAATATTTTATAATAATAGGTACTTTTTAATTATTTTAATTTATTTCTTACATTAACATTAGATAGGCTTCTTCCTTGAATTGAAATCATCAGAATTTTTTAAAAATTCTATTCCAGTGGAAGCAGATGATAATTTCTAAAGCAAATAAGTTTGACATATTTGGTACTCAAGAGAAATTTTTTCAGTCTTTATTATCAGATTCTATGTCACAATTTTCTTATATTCTTATACTGCTATTGAGAGATGCACATCTTTTAATCATATCACATCACCATACCTACACATCTACACAGCTTCATATTTGGAAACAGCAGACTTGCTTTTAAGTCTTCTCTAGCTGACTTTGTTCTTTAGACACTTATTTATATTTTTACTAGATCAGAAAGTACTACCTAGACTACCCTACCTAAAGAGACCTTCCCACCAGTCACTTTACAACTTGCCAGATAGTTAATTTCAGTTGGTGTATATGTTACTGACTATACTTATTTGTTTAACAATTTCTTATTATCTGAAACTCTGAGTGTAATATGAGTTCAATGTAGCCAGATGCTTGTCTTATTTAGCCCCATATTATACCTTTCAATGAGTTAGGAAGTTATCTGGATTCAAGAATTCAAGTATTTCTTAAACCCATGCATGAATGAATGAATGTTCCTAAATAGTCACTCCATAGGTATATTGTCTGTCTAGGGATATAGGTTTAGGAGAGACACTTTCTGAGATATTTATTAAAAAATTTTATCAGCTGCTTGCCATACTTAAGATTTGAGTAAGTAATAAAATTTTTTCTTAGGGATTACGAAGTCTTTGGCAATTAAAGTATTCACAGGTGGTGTTTTAATCATTGTTCTCACTGGTAGTTGGAACTCTGGAAGAAAAAGAAATATATGGGAACAAAAATATTGGGCATGAAAATGGAATTTTAAATATGTGCATTTCAAATTATGACTCAAGGTACCAGATACATTTTATCCCTTGCCAATAAACTATGCCATTTGTATGGGAAAAGTATTGTTCCAAAGATAGATGTCTTGATAATGAGGGATTTAAACAGAATTTGTAGACAGATGGGAAAAAATACTTCTGTGTAAGCACATGAGTCTAGTCTCTATGCAAATAATAAGTTAATATGGCAAGAAAAATGGAGGAGGTGGTCAGAGATTCACACAAAAAATATTAACTGATATTAACTGAGCACCGATAGGCAACCTAAATTCTGGACAGTCACAGACTTAGAAGAAGACAATGGATCATAAATAAACTGAAGAGTCCATCATACCATTGCTCACAATGTCCTCTAGACATCAACAAGTTTATTTGAGTTAGACTATGTACTGGTATGTGGAAAGGAGAAAACTTGCACTGCTATGAAAAGGCATATTTGTTAAGAAAGAATAACAAGGGAGATAAGTGAATTCTTGGTCAAAAAACATAGATGTACAGTAAAATTAATGAATCAACACTAAAATCATTCCAGAAAGTGTGAATGAAACTAAAGTGAAAGGGAAACAAAGGATGGTTTATGGGAATATCCTACCTCACCAGATTAAAAGAAATGGTATTGCCAAAACGACAGAAGAACTGTTGGAAAAATCTGTATTAAGTCTGCAAATTAGAAAATAGCATTGTATCATGTTTTTTGATTTAGTACTGTGGTTATGTAAAGGAGGGTACGTATTTGGAGGAAATGCACCCTGAAGTATGAGTGGAAAAGGGGAATCATGTCTACGACTTATCCCTAAATGGTTCAGAAAAACTATATTGTGCAGAAACATACATATGGATGTATATTTTTTAATTATTGCTGCAACTTCTCTGTCTCAAATAATGTCAAAATTTTAAAAATAGAGCACATTATTTAGAGTTGAAAAAACTTTCATATTTTAGATCATGACTAGCTAGCATGATCGTGAATAAATTGTTTGATGTCTTTGAAATTCAACTACAAAATGAATTTAATATTTATAGATTTGTTGTGATGATGAAATGAAATTGTACTGTGCTTTGTACATTATAAAGAATAATGTTAACAACATTGCTATTATTATGAGTATGCTGGAAATTATAGTAAGCCTAGAGGCAAGATAGAGCAGCACTGGGAAATTTTCATTACCTGAGTATCTGTTAGAAAGGCTTTTTTTTTTTTTTTTTTTCAGCTGAAAGAAGTTTTGCCTTATATGGTAACCATTTAATCTCTCTAAGAATAGAATAAATGACTAGGGGAATGGAATTATGAATCAAATGTGTTAAACTTGTGAAAAAATGTTAAAAAAGCAATAACATTTATAAAGTGGAAAGATAAACACCTAATCACTTAGTATGGGAAAGGAAAAGGATGATCAAACTTGAGGTCATTCTGTAACAAGGCAAAGTTTATAAAATAATTTAGATTTTGCAAAATAAAATGAGATTATGGAAAGGTGTGCTTATCCGTGTGCACACCACAGCCCTTTCTGTACAATATTTAGATGAGGGAGAGTGATATAAGGGAACAGTGATATAAAAATCTTCTGGCATCAAGAAACACATTTATTTAAGTGTTAGATCTCTAGCACCTACTATAAGCCTGGATATATGTGAGGTGCAAAACTCCAAAGGTGAAGAAGGTGGATGTTGGCCCTAACAGGGCTGGCAGTCCTATCATCATTTCATATCTACCTGTTAGCTTTTATATCCTTATGTTTCCAGATTTAATAGACAGCTCCAAAAATCTTAGTTTTTCCCTGTGTCAAACTCATATAATTTTAAATCACAAAGAATTAAATTTACTATGTGCAAATTAAAAAATAAAGCAGGAGAATAAAATGTAGACTATGACCAAATAATCCCACTACATTGCAAGTTTGACATAACATCCCCAAAGTGGGCTAGGAAAAGAAGTGCTGATTTAAGTGACTTCAGAAATGACTGGAAGCTAAGATAAAAGAGAAAAAGAAATGGACGTGAGTGCTATACTCTAATCAGTAAAGTAGTTTCTTACAGGGGCAAATATTAACTATTCTGGAACCACTGTACATATATACAGAAAGTGACAGGTAAGTAAACTGATTGTGGGTGGTGGGAGACAGGTTTCCAATTGCTGGAGTGGGAGGTCAGAGATGAGCAAAGGGGAGAGATTAGAATGGACCATGTGGTCCTGGATTAGAGTTTGAGACATCAGTATTAACTCTTGTTTAATTTAACAGAGATGCTGATGAACAGATGCAGGATAAATTATAGGCATGCATATATACATGGACTCTGTGCATATCATTTCCTAGCTCTGTCTGCTCAGACATCCTGGGGGCAGTAGCGCCTCAATAATAGCAATGAGTACACCAGTGCCCAGATCTTGATTTCTAATCATTCTTCAATAAAAACAACCAGGATTCCATGGAGAAATGGTTGATTCTATGTGGGCCTGGTCCAAGAAATGTACAAAATAAACCTGAAGTATCTTGTAGTTTCCCAAAGTAAGGAAGTACTCAAAAAATAAAATGAGGGAGCATGTCAAAAGGACACAAGATTTAACTGAAAGTGCTCCCAATGGTCAAAGCAGAAAAAAATTAAGGAACAAAATAAAGTATTGGATTATGGACCAGGATATAAAATAAATATCTGCAAGTCCATACTGATATAATGAAATAATTAAATTAATAAAGAAATGAGGGACAATAGAAAATTTTTTCACATGGAAGAATTCCAAATAATTATGTAGATAATCCCCCCACCAAGAAGGTAGAGTACAACTCCCCACCTCCTAAATTTGGGTTACATGGAGTGACTTGCTTCCAAAGGGTATAGTATGGAAATGGGGATGGTATGTGGTGATCTTTCTAAAGTGTAGAAACCTGGAAAGCATTGCCTGAGCCAGGTGGTGGAGGTTAACTCCATCGGTGATAAGTCATGTGGATAGCATCTGCCCTTAACATGATGTTCTGAGAATGGCACTTTCATTTCTATGGTCTTCTCCCCCCACAACCCATAACCCCAGTCTATCCATAAGGAAAAAAAATCAGACAAATTCAAACTGAAGGAACATTCTAGAAAATGCTCAACCAGTATTCCTCAGAGCTGTCAAAGTCTTCAGAAACAAGATAGTGTGAGAGACTGTCACATCCCAGAGGAGCCTAATGATGCATAATGACTAAATGTAATGTGGTGACTTAGTTGGGGTGCTGGAACAGAAAAACAACAGGGAAAACTAATGAAATCTTAATAAAGTAAGGACTTTAGTTAATAATAATGTATCAGTATTGGTCCATTAATTGTAACAAATGTACCATGATGTGAAATGTTAATAATTGGAGAAATTGGATGCAGAGTATACAGGAACTCTCTGTATTATGTTTGCAACTTTTCTGTAAATTTAAAACTATTATAAAATGAACATCTATTTAAATACAAAGAATCACCCAGGAATAACTACCTTTTTAAAAAAATAAAAATATCTTCTCAGATTCCACAGCAAAATTATCTTTTCTAAGGACTTAAAACTTAATAAACCTGACATATGTGAAACAAGCAAAAATAACAGCAACTCTTTGTCGTTAATGGCACAATGATGATAGTCACAATTGAGGGCTTCGGTTCTATTAACCATAATGTTTGTACACAGTTATATCTGTGTGTCTGTGCACACACTTGCTCATTTTAGTGTACAGAAAAATAGCTACTATAAGAGTCTCCATGGTGTTTTTTAAATATAACAAAGGGTTGGTTGGATCTGATCATTTCTAAGTTTTCTTGCACCTCAATGATTCTTTGATCCTGATCTTGAGAGCTGTGAACTAATCTTGTGACCTTTATATGCTCTGGACTCTTGCTATAGAATCATCATCTATCAAGTAGCTGAGAACCTAAAATTCTTGAAACAAAAATGCTATGCTGAATAAATAGGAACCTGGGCTGTTAGATACAATACATAATTATACCAAAGGGTTTGTGGGTTAGCACTGGTTTTACCACTTATGAACCACATTCACACTGGCTCACATAGCCTTTCTAAAATGGAGAAAAATCTATTGAGTTATGACAAACCCCATAAAGAAGCTGGTAAATATTATTGATAGATAAGACATATGATTATGTTAGCAAGTATATTCTGTGCCATCATGTTTTCAGATATTGGAGTATTGATTCTATAAAAGGAAATGAGATTTTAAATCAAGAAGTGTTTTGTTTGGGATTATCACAAACAAAATGCTAATAAAATAGGGAGAGGAGTTATTCAAAAAATTTAAATTTATAAGGCTAATAATATGCAGTAAGTGCAGTATCAAAAATAGAGAAGAAAGTTTATATGCAATATTAGTCTTATCATTTCAGATGGAAAATTAGGCAATTTTTTCTCAGATTCATAATAATGTATGCATTTTTCTTTTAAAATCATTCTTTCTTCCTGATAATAATCACTGAGCTCTGTAAATGGGATATAAAAGCCTTGTGTTTCCAAAGCAATCAAAAAAATTTCATACATGAAAATTTCTTTAAACTTACTAGATAATTAAAAAAAAAAAAACCTTAATTTTTCTGCCTAAACTAATTACCTCCAACAGTGATTGGCCCTGGCTCCCTCCTCACAGGTGAACTAGATGATGATTATGCATTAAGTCTGGACAACTGCAATAGGTCCTTTATTGCCCTTTCCTACTGCCTACTAATTCTTTCCCAAAGCTATTTATGTGTTATTTTCCCATTAACAGTTTCAGTTTCATGCTGTATGAGAAACTTTTCTCTAATTAGTGCATAAATCAGATCGGATCACGCACCTGGTCCTTGTGCTTCTCTCCCTTTTCTAGAGACTGAAGAAAAAAAAAATGAAATTGGATTCTTTTTTTCTCAAAGCCAAATTGAAGGCTCTATGGGCTTTCAAAAATTATAGTAGTTTAAAAGGAAACATCAAATGTATATTCTAATTCTATAAATTTGTGAAAAATACAGAAATATTTCTTTAGTGCTCTGTCAAAGTAAAATTGCACTGAACAGACTTAAACAGGCAAGAAAGACTTTATTCAAGACTATTGCAATGGGGAGAGAGATTGAAGCTCAGCTGCAAGAAAGGCAGGAGCATTTTTAGTTGCTGGGATGAGCTAGTGGAAAAGTACTGGAGACCACTAGGGGTGAAGTTGGTCAATGTGTTTAGGCCATTGTATTTGCTAATTAGGGCTTATCTAAAGGCAAGCTCTTACTCTCCCACAGAGCTTGGGAGATAGGAGTGCTATCTTTTTCTTCTTTTTTTCATCTTTATTGAGGTATAATGGACAAATAAAACTTATATATATTTAAGACATACAACTTGATGTTTTGGTATATGTATGCGTTGTAAAATGATTACCACAATCAAGCTAATTAACATGCCCATCACCTCACATAATTACCTTTCCTTTTCTGTAGTGAGAACACTTGAGATCTACTCTCTTAGCAAACTGTAAGTATACAATACATTATTATTAATTATAGTCACCATGCAATACATTAGGTCTCCACAACCTATTTACCTTATAACTGAAAGGCTGTACCCTTTGACAAATATTTAAGTTAAAAAGGAATAGCAATTCTCTAGAACTTCTCAAAACTACATATACTACAATAAACAATCTATTTTTTAAATGTGCAAAATCTTTGAACAACCTTTTATTTAGAAAGATATATAGATGACCAATAATCTCCTAAAAAGATATTGAACATCATTAATCATTAGGAAAATGCAAATTAAAATTAGGTGCCGTTATACAAGTTTTATAATGGCAGATCATACAAAGTTTTGGACAGGACATGGAACAACTAGAACTTTTAAAGTTGTTGGTGGGAATTAAAAATGGTATACTACATTAAAAACAGCTTGACTTTTTTTTTTTAAATTTCACCTATCATATATTAATAACAATTCCAGCCACAGGTATTTGCCCAAGAGAAATGAAAGCATATATCCATACAAACATTGTACCAGATTTATTTGTAATAGCCAAATCATAGAAACAATCCAAATGTTAATCAATAGGTGAATTGAAAAAAAGAATTATGGTATATCCATAAATGGAATCATATTTGGCCATAAAAATAAATAAAGTATTGATACATGCAATAGAAATGAATCTCAAAAAAATACACTGAAGGAAAGAAGCAAGACAAAAATGTGTACATATGGTATGATAACATTTATATACAGTTCCAGAAAATGTTGACTAATCTAGAGTGACAGAAAGCAGATCAATGGCTGTCTGCAAATGGTGGGGGCAGAGGGTATTTGAGGAAAGAATTACACAAGGGCAGGAGGAAATTTTGGGAACTAAAAGACATGTTCATTTTCTTGATTGCAGTGATAGTTTCACTGATTTATCAACATGTCAAAACTTATCAAATTGTACACTGTAAACATTTACAGTTGATGGTATGTAAATTATATCTTAACAAAGTCATTAACATAAAATGCATTTGAAGAAAAAGTAGTGTTTCAGAAAGACTATTAGAAAGACTATGCATTGAAATAATGTCTACCTACAGAAAGATTAACCAAAAAACACAAAGGTATAATATATCCTTCTATATATTCATGAAAAGGCTGACATAAATTGCATTCCTAAAAATTTAAATAAAGAAGAAATAAAATTCTAGGAGAAGTTTTATTTCTAGAATTAATGAGAAAAACTAGAGTCTAACATGATGAAACAAATTACCTTTATGCTATATATGTATATATGTACTATATACACACACACCATATATAACATATATTATATATACTACTCTATGTGTGCTATATATAATCTAACTTCTTTTCCTTTTATAAAACTTTGTCTAGTTTGTTTTCTATTTAGTGCTTAGCTGTTGCCACTTACCATCTGGCTCTAGTTGGTTCCTACAGTGCTAAAAACATGGACAAATAGAAAAAGATTTTTTGTGTGTGTAATGCACCCTGTTTCGCAGTGAGCAGGTCTGTGCAAACCTATCCCCTAAAGGCTGAGGGAGCTGAGAGGCCACGGAAAGATGCTGAAAAATACATTTTCTCAAAAAGAAACTTTTCATAGGCACTTATTATCAGAAGCCATGTCTTCAGTGTGAATCCCCACACTGTTACCCCTTCTGAGACTTAGGGCTTATATACCATAGGGAAGGAATATGTAAGACAATTGAAGGCAACCCCTCAGGGAAAGGCAAGAATTTGCCTAAGGGCAAGATTTATGGTATGTGTTTACAATAATTTATTTATGGTAAGTACATGAGGGCAGAAATCTTAGAGGCATTCCTGCAACTAAGGTTAATTAGAAGTCAACATGGCGAATTAGCATCTAAGGTGGAGTTGCTTTATCCTCCATACTGCCCCTGTGTTTCTCTAGAACTGGTTTATGGTCATACCTAATACACCGTCTACATATCACTTCATTGGCATGGATTCAACACAGTGCTTGGCACATGGCAAATTCAAGTTTTCTTTTTGGAACTTTGTGGATTTTTTTTCTGGGTATTTACGAGCCATGATTGATTGAATCTATGGATGTGGAACCTACGGACATGGAGAGCTGACCACAGTTGTGAAGGATATGAAAGAATGCCTTAAAGGTTTATGAACACCCTACACATCGATGGGTGGAAACAGAAGACAAATGAAGAGCAAATATACCATGCGCAGAGTTGATAAAAAGGAGATTGTGTTTTGTCTTCACTGTTCTCTCATAAGAAGGTTTGTACTTGGCAGACTAAAAAGGAACTGCACCTATTTTCTATTGCTGCTGTAACAAAATTACCACAAACTCCGTGGCTTAAAATAACACATTTATTTTCTCACATTGTTGGAGGTCAGAGGTACAAAATCAGTCTCCGCTGGCTAAAAATCAAGGTGGTGGCAAAATCGTGTTCTTTCTGCTGGGACTAGGGGAGAATCCACTCATTTCTTGATTATTCCAGCTTCTAGAGATTGCCCCTATTTCTTGGCTCATGGCCACAGCAATCAGTCTCTGCTTCTGTCCTCACATATCAGACCTTCCTACCTACCTTTTATGAGGACCCTTTTGATTATGTTGATAATCAGGATAATCTCTCCATTGCAAAAGCCTTAATTTAATTATATCTATACATTCTCCTTTGCCATGCAGGGTAACATATTCACAGGTTCTGGCAATTAGGGCTTGAACATCTTTGGGGAGGCATTAATTTGCCTATCACAGAAACCACCTGTTTCTCAACTATGATAACACCATGTATCTCCAACCTGTTTCTCAGTAGGGTGAATACATGACTTCATATGAAGAAGATAAGTATGTTTTGTGTTAAAACAACCTTGTTCAGAAAACAGGCAGCTACTTTTGATTTCACCTTCAGAATATTGAAATGGCTGGGACAACTAACCACACTTCTATTAGAAAGCAAGTGGTGAGTGGTGGTTGGTTAAGCATTAGACTCAAGCTCAGAGGACGTGGACCCAACTTCTGGTTCTGTGAGATTCCTTAGCACAGTATTTGGGAAACACTAAGTGCTCATTGAATATCTATTGCATGAGATTAAAAAGCAGTATCAAAATCAGCCAGTTTGTGGTCTTAACAGGGTGAGTACAGTGGGTGGAAGAAAACACAAGAGCACAATTTATTTTATGGCTTTATTAAGACATAGTGTGTTTCCCCAATGGAGCTTTTCCCCAGTTTATAAATTTTCCCAAATATTAATTATAATGAGACATTAAGATATGAAATGTGAAAATGGATCTTATTTATTATTCAGTATTTAATGAACTGTGCAAGTTACAGAAATTATTTTTAAAAATAATTTTCTATATGCATCAAATAATAGAAGTTTGGCTCTTAAATCGAGCAGATTTGAAAGGAAAATGAAGAGATATTAACCAAATAATATTATAGACATTTTCCAAACAGGAACATAAAAATAAGTTGTCCATGTGTTCTTGGGGTGGTGATTGAAGAAAAGGTGGAGGATCACTACACTGGGTAACTAGATGTGAACAACACCATGTGTGGAATCAAGACTGTGTCGGTATTTGTCAACTACGACCATTGTTGCCACCGTCCTTCCCTGACCCCATCCTGACCTATTCTTGTAAACTGCCATTTTCAGAGATTATTATGGCAGCTTCTCATAGCTGTTTTTACCAGTGGCCCGCCTGCTATTCCGATTTGCATTTTCTCAAGTTACCTATAGGTGTCAGTATAGGTAGACGGCTCAACACCGCAATTTTCAGCATCACCATTTGAGGACAGCTAAAAGTAGATTTGCTCATTAGGCTACCGTAGCAGCTCACATGTATTAATATTTGCAATAATCCTTTAAGAATATTGTACAAAACCTCAGGCTTGCTTCTTTAACATTGAAAAATGCAAATTGTCACATTATCATCATCTTTTCCCTCTCCATTTTGCAGTACCTGAGGCAAGGTACATGACCTCATCTCTTTTTTTTTTTTTTTTTTTTTGGCCAGATAGACCCTTTCATTTTTTCCCAGCAGTGTGTGTGTGTGTGTGTGCGCACGCACATGCTTGGGTGCATGTGTGCACTCCAGTCAGTAGAGGGTGGAGTGGGGAAGGATTCCAGGGTTTTACAATATAAAGTTCCTCAACATCTTCAAGCAGTGTCTGATTTCAGGGATTTTGACAGAAGTCCTCAAACATGCTCGTGTCTACCTGCCCCGCCAGAGCACAGGGGCAAATCTACAAATTACTTCCAGGAATAGCCAAAGTCTCTTAGTTCTCCAGTACAAAAATTCAAACTTGAATCAATTCCATTAGGCAAATATACATGCATTTATTCTAAGTATATCTTAACTGCCAGCTGCCTAAAATGTCAACGTTGAAGTTTTACAGTACAGTTTTACAGTGAAAAAGTAAATGTATTTTACATAACTTACTATTTCTATTAGGTCATTAAATATGAAATGTCCAATTTCAAATCAAAAGTTTAGTTTACTATATTCTCAAACAAGAAGCAGTACAATTAATCAAAATATGCACCTAAACTATTGACACAGTTTTGACATCTTGACGGTAGCTTACCTAATTAGGCCAGCAGCAAAGAAGCCTGGAAAGTGAGCGTCAATGAAATCACAAAAGGTGTTTTCCACGGCTTTTTGAGAATTGAATAATTTTCATTGGTCCAAAGCCTGGAAGAAGTGGTAGTCAGTTGGTGCAAGGTCTGGTGAATACAGTGGATGACAGAGAGTTTCCAAGTCAAGCCTCGGTATTCTAAGCAGTATCGTTTGTGTGACACGTGGTCGAGCATTGTCTTGCCAGAGGATTGGCCTGTCCCTATTGACCAATCTTGGCTGCTTAATCACAAGCATCCTCATCATTTCATCCAAGTGGTTGTAGTAGACATCCACTGTAGTCGGTGGACCAGGTTTCTTGAAGCTGTAGTGGATAAGGCCAGTGCTGGACCACCAAACACACACCATTAGCTTTTTTTGATGAAATTCAGTTTTAGACTGTGTTTTGGCACTTCATCTTTATCCAAACATTGTGCCAAACCCTTGAGATTGTCAAAAAGAATCCATTTTTCATCACACATAACAATACAGTGTAGAAATGGTTCATCTTTATGTTGTGACAGCAAAAAAGAGGCAAGATTTCTCTTCTGATGCTCATTTAATTCATGTGGTACTCATCTATCCAGCTTATTTACCTTTCCTATTTGTTTCAAATTGTCCAATATTGTTAGAATAGTAATGTAAAACCTTGCTGCTAATTCACACATAGGTTGAAATGGATTCGCTTCCACTACAGGGTTCAGCTCATCACTATCCACATTGATCTCAGGTTGCCCACATGGCTCACTTTCAAGATTAAAATCACCAGAATGGAACTTCTCAAACCATTGAAGTATTGTGCTTTCATTGGCCACATTCTTCCCAAACACTTAGTTGATATTTTGAACTGTCTGCACAGCATTGGTTCCAAAATGGAACACATATTTGAAAGTAACACAAATTTTTGACTTACCCATGGTTTCACAAAAATTATTCTAAAAAAATTTGAACAATAATCACAAGCCAAATCATGGGTTTGAAAGAATGAGAATGTACCTTCACTATAAAAATAAAACAAGAAGTGTCAAAGTGAAATGTCAGAGACATCAAATGTCAAACTTAGTACTTAAGGAAATCAGACATTTCATACTTAATAACCTTAATATTTAAATTGTGAAATTATCCATTAAATCTATTTAGGTGAGAGGTCAGGCCTGAAAGACACTAGTTAGACCAAGACAGAGTTAGGAGGCAGGAAGAGCAGAGGTAAATGCTTTAACCTCCCTCTCCTCCTTCCCTTTGATATTCAAATATCCTCCTGGTAACTGCCATTGGGCAAATCCAATTGCAAGTCAGAGGGCAAAGGAGTCTTGGTGTTGTCAACCACAGAAGGCAGCCATAGAGTCAGGCCAACAAGGTCAGAGAATGGATAGAGATCAACTAGGGAATAAAGAGAAGTCCCTTGTCTTCCTTGTCCTTCTTGTTACTCCTGAAAAGCAACCACCTGAAACTCTTTAACTTACTCTTTAGAACTTAACTTCTACGTCTCTATTAAACTCACTTATATTACTAGTTCTTGATTTTTTAATAGTAGGCATTTTCTATTGATCTCCCAATTTCAACCCTCAATCCAATCTCATACAAACACACACACAAACGTATTTAATATTTTTATCCTCTCAGTATTATTACATGGTAAATTTGGTTAAATTAGTTTTCTGTGTTTTCATTACACACACGCTATTCACAGATGACCAATATTTTACACCATGACTGGTATTTCTTTCTTTTTGTTGTTGTTGTTCTCTAGGTCTAATAGTTTTGCCCATGTTATTTCATTTTTTTCCATTTGTTTATTAAAAATTTGTTGTTAATTCAAACACTGACTTTCTACCAATTGTGTAAATTTGCTTTTAATCCATTCAGATGCAGTAGGTATTGCATCAATTTCTTCTTCTTGGAATCATCTCTTCCACAGGCTCTGACATATTCCAGTTTTGACTGTTTGCTCTGGAAGTTAGATGCATATCAGCTACCCTGGAATATGCCTTCGCTATGTTCATGATCTGTTGTTTTGCATTCCCTGTTTTATGTATCTTATGTATGTTCCATTTTAATTTACTTTCTTATTGTGGTGGAACACAGGAGAAGGAATGTATAGAAAGTAAAATTTCTGAGACCTTACGTATATGAAATTGTCGTATACCCTCATACTTGACCAATATTAGCTTAGTATAGTATTCTAGGTTGGAAATATTTTTAACTAAGACTTTTGAAGGCGTAGATCTATTGTCTTCAAACTGTCAGTGTTCAAGTACCTAAGCCTTTCGGTGTGACCTGTTTTTCCTTGACTCGCAGCTTCTTTTGTCCTCAATATTCTGAAGTTTTATGAATATATGCCTTGTATTTTGTAAAAATTTAACCATCTTACATTTCCCACAGCATCTCACCCAACATAGATGCTGACTCAGTTATACTAGAGGTGCTTGGGAAAGTAGGTCATTGACTCCTGCTTATTATCTTTCCATAGCCATACCTTAGAGAAGAAGGTTCACATGCATCACATTTTTATTAATTAGATTCAGTCACTAAGTGATGCTATTAATAGATAGGTAAGATGACTAAAATTATATGCAACTACTAACTACTATTAATGCAGTGTCTTTCTTTGCTCCCCAAATCATTGTCACCATACTGTATATTTTTTAAAGTTCTTTGGAGAACTTCTTCAAGGTTAAAAAGTAGGGATCCTGATAGTCATTGAGATTAATTTGCCAAAGTCCATACAATTATCATGTGGTAGAATTGCGATTCCAGACCACGTACATACATTTAAATTGTGTTTTCCCTAACCATTTGGAGCACAAAGGGGATGGCTATTACCTACAACTTCTCAGCACCTATGAATTATTTGACTATTTGCTTTGAAAAATTTCTCATATATTTAAAATTGTGTATTCTCAGCTTTTAATACCTCCTGATGTGCCCTTCACATATAATTGAAGCATAATGATACATTTGGGTAAATGAAACCAGCACATTTTAGGTGTCATTATATAACCTTTAAAGTGAATGTATTTTGATATTTTCCTCCTAAACCAGCTACATTTTTGCTATAAGACTACCTCTCAAAGAACCATTGAACCACCTGCATTTGGCTTCAGCTTCATAATTAACAGGATCCTTTTTGGAAACAAAAAAGAATCAAAAATTTTTATGCAATAGATGTCCAATGGCAGATAGCAGATGATGATTTACTTGGCCTGAGGCTTACAATTATCATTTTATTGTCTGCAGGAGTTTGAAGAATGCCTATATGATTGAGACTTCCTATGGAATATCACTGTCTACTTTCAATACATCATGAACACAGGGTTTGGTTTAAACATGTGTTCTTCCCCTGGGATGAAAGTGGAGTGATCAGAAGGGATATGCAGAAAAGAAAAATAAATGTTTTGTTTTAAATTTGTAAAGAACTCACTATATTCAGAGTCTTCAGAGGAGTGTTTGCTAATGTGTATCTGTGTATGATTGTGTGTATGTGTGTATGTATATGTTTCTGAGCTAGCGCTGTGGAAGGTGCCAGAAAAAGAGGGCACGTTGAGTCTGAATTGCAGCCTGTGATGCCCTTGTCAAGCTCCCATTCATGCAAAAGTGCTTTATGGGCGACAGGAAAGGACCGGAAGCAGAAATTCAGGTCTGCTTACAAACAAGGGCAAGAAACCAAGCCTTAACACTGAGGCCAAATAGAAGATAGTCTCTCAATCAAGTTGTTACCCCTGTTGAATTATATTCTCATTGGGAGTGATACATGCTCTTGAATTTTAGCTTAAATTTGGATCACTATTTCTTAAAATATCTTCAAAAACATTACAAAAAGATGTAACTTAACACAAAGAAGTTATTAGGTATGTGAAAGGTTGCCTGTGACAGATAATTTAACTAAACGTAGTAGACAACAGGAAGTCTCTTAGAATAGTTGTAGAAAATGTCACAGCCAGGAGAGGTGGATGTGATTGATTCCTTTACTAAGTACTACCAGTTAATGTCTCATAATTGCCAATCTAAAGTTTCCAGATGATTTCCAGTAGAAACTGTTTAAAATCCTTCCAAAAGTAATTAATTCAGGAAGAAATGAAATCTGAATATTTAAATATTCTTTCATATGCCTCACTACTTACAGGACACTGCACAGGGTCTAAAGTGTCTGAGAGGATGACCCTGAGTTCAAAAGACCAAACGGTCCCTCTGCTGCTATGCTGTTACCTGAAGACCCTGTGGATCTGGAATGAGAAGGAAGCTTAAATTAATTCTTTAGTTCCACAAAGTTTTTTTTTTTTTTAATTGGACTTCTTGATAAAATGCATCTTTCTCATTCATGTTTTATTTAATATTTTAGATCAATTGTAAGTAAAATAAGTTCTAGTTTTCTTCAGGTTTGATCATTATAGATATTATATAATGTGAGTATTATTTGTTCCTTAATTATGTTTTAAGATCATCAGCAACACAAAATGGATTTGGACTCCTAAGTGCTTCTTTAGGAAGAGATGAGGGGAGGTGGTGTATGATTTTCTATTTCCTGTTATTTCCAAAAAAAAAAACTATATATAGTGATTCCAAATATGATATAACTATCAAAGTACATAAAATCAGCTACTGATAAAAAATAATTACCAATAGTGCAAAAAATTACAAAGACAGAATGTAAGAAAAAGATGTTTATTACAGAGAGACAATGGATGAGAAGAAATAATCATTTACTTACCTCCTCTGGTGATTAAAGTCCAGTATTAATGATGTTGGGTATGTGTCATCACCCTCCTCATAAATATTACTGTCAAATTGTAACTATGCTGTAAGCTCTGTGTGCTAGTTATTTATAAACTTTCTAAATGTCTCTCTTAGGTATAAGTATCAGATTTTCCACAAATTTTGACAATTTGGCAGTTTGTTTTTGAAAAATCATTCTAAAAGATTTTAAAATATATTAATAAATTTTTTGTCATCTATCACACCTCTTGTTATATGTCCTTATTTCTCCTCTAATCTCCTGGAGTGTAAAAACATACCATTTGTATGCACATGTTGAAATAAGTGCAATTTTATTCTGTCATTGGTAATCTAACATTTAACAACAAACAACATCTGTTCATCTGTAATGCACCATTCAAATTTCCCCTAAATCCATATTCCACGAGAAAAGCCTGTTCATAACCCCAACACACAACACATGGACTGAAAGAAGAATTTATTTTATCCACTCTCAGAATTCTAAAACTATAAGAATCGTAGATCTAAAAGAAAACATTTACATTTCCCTACATTCACCAACATATTTCCCAGTTTTGCCAATTTATTAATGAGAGTTTATCATTTTCTCAGTTCTTCACATGGGCTGTACTTGAGTGTGACCCTTGATTACCAGTGTCACAAAGAAGACATTTCAGTTTAGACAAAAGCTCTGACTGTGCTTTAAATCTGCTTTATATACTGTAACATGGGTGGGAAAATTAGTAGAAATTTCTACCTTGCTCTAATGCATGTCAGGAAACTCGTATTATAAGTTTATTAGTTGTGATGTATCAGTAACTGCTGTGACCCCAAAATCAAAGAAATATAATTGATTTTGAAGTTTTCAAGATTGCCACATGCTTTGTGACTAATGCAAGGAAATCAAATCCTGTGTTGTATTTGTTCTAGTCATTTCTATTCAGGCTATATATTGTAACTTAATTTTTATTTGCAATTCATTTATTCAAACCAAGTAAATACTTTCCAAAATAGATATTTGAATTTATCTCCGTGAGGTTGTTTTTGCACAACCAAGAATAGGAAACCAGAAGTGAAAATTATGAACAAATCTACTCCACACTCCAAAAATATTCATTTGAAATAGATGAAGAGTTTGCATTTACTGTGATACTTTAGGTCTCTGGTTCTCTTTGGAAAGCATCTCTTATTAATAAAGGAACTTTGTTGAGCTTGCTTCTTCAAAACCAGCAAGGGATAGAGAGAGAGAGACAGAGAGAGACACTAGCAAGATGAGGACTATACTCATGTATTCAAGTCCACCGAATCACACACACTGGCCACAATCTATTGATTATAAACAAGCCACAGGTCTCTGCACACATCCCCACCCAAACACACACACAAGTACAGTGGATTACGTAAAACCTTGGACACCAGCAGACAGAAATCATGTGGGCCATCTTAAAGTCTGTCCACCACAATGCTCAAGTGGAAAATTATTCTGAGCATTTTATTTCTTTGCTTTCTAAAATTGGAATATCTCTGGTTTGCCATATGATTCTTTCAACAAAATTAGTGAGATCAGCTGGAGCACCATATTATTCAAAGAATTTGTGCTGATTTGCATAATTATGACCTACTAACTTGAGGATTATAGATACAGCAACAAGTTCTCTGAATAAAGCACCACAGAAATAGTACATAATGAAATAGAAATATCCTTCATAGCTGGTCATAGATTTTGATAATTTCATGCCACAGGGAAGTAATTAATAAATCAACTAATATTTAAATATATAATTAAATTACAAAATTAGTTCAATGTAATTATTAATTATCTTTGGAGGTAAGCACCTATCCTTCCTTTGTTATTAGTATCATTTCCATATTTTATAATCCAATTTAAAAATTTAGACTGTGTTTCTTTAATGCCAGCATAAAATAATTTCTAAGATTTTAAATTAATTCTGAAACATTATAAGTAGTTAATAAGTGACGTTAGTCACAGTTTATAGACACCCCTTGCGGGAGGCATCCAGGAACCAGGAGACCTAGCTGACATCTGGATATCAGAGTGGGAAACTATCAAGCGCTTTCAGTTTGGTCATTGTTACTTGATCCCTTTCTTGACCCATACCATTTCCCTCTTATGGTCTGGACAATTCAGCTGCAAGGTTTTGTAATAAACAAACTCTCATTAAGGCCCTTCTTAGGGAAATGTAGACAACAAGGATATTAGTTAAATGGTGTTTAGATGCGATTTTCTCCCCAGTTGGCAATTCAACTAAATGAATAAATCTGTTCTGTAAACACAAGTCTGTGGATGTATATGCTAAATCAAACAAGTGCTTGTTAAGCACTTAATCACATTTTTAACACAAATGGAAGAATATATGTTACAAAATCATATCCATTACTTTGGCTGTTTATGAATATACAAATTATCATGGAAGTCTTTAGGCACTAAACCTCTTGTGGAATAGTTGATACCCTTTTCGTATCTTCATAGAAGAAAAGATTTTGCAATGCTTCCTAGAATCACACACAGTGGGGGATCAGAGTTATAAAGCAATCCCCACATCATACAAATATAAATATTCCATACTCAAAACTGCCATGAAATAGAAATATTCAGAGTGTGCAGAACTGTGGGTCTTATTCATACCCACATAACATCAAAAAGAGCAGGATAAATCTTTCCCCTTCCTTTATGTTGGGAAAGATGCCTTTAGAAATAGTAAATCAGGAATTTGAATCAAAAATAACAACAATGAGACAATAACAACAAAATAACCAATAGCGGCATTTATCATCACAATTAACATTGTAGCTTCTGTTTAATAAGAATCTCTAAAATGTTAGGTAGAGTGTTAGCACTTTACATTCTTGTTAAATTTTATTTACACATCATCATCACATTGGCTTTATAAAGTAGATATTACTGTCCCTATTTAACAAGTGGAACACTGGGAAAATAAGTAGTTTGCCTAAGGTGATGCAGCTGGGAAGTGATGGAGTTAGGATCCCAACCTAAGCTTTTCTTAAACTAAATTAGACCTGAAGGTGGCTTTGGATTGACTGGCACAGAACGGCAAGGGACTTTTATTTGAATGTGTTTAGGGCAACACTAATACCCCTGAATCTTTTTGTTCCTTTGTTCCTCCTTGACTGCCATATTCTACGTTCAGTGTATATCTTATAGTGTTCATTCTAATTCCTTTGCTTATTTTTTTGCTGATTTTTTAACTATATATTTTATTTTCTCAGTGGCTCCTGTAAGGATTACAACATGTATCTTAATTTATCACAAACTACTTCAGAATAATGTTAAGTTAATTCCACCAAAATATACAAATTTCACTCCAATATAGCATCATTTCCTTCTTTATTCTATATGCTATTATTGTTTTAAAATTTGCGAGGAGAAGAATAAACTGTCCTTATTTCAAAGTAGTATGACCCTCTACAAAGAAAATCTGAGAGGCTTGAAAGAAAAAATCCTTAGAATTTATAATAAATATTAGGATGCAGTTTTGCCAGAGATGAGGTTGCCAGACAATAAAACCTTTACACAAAAATCAATAGTGCTACTTTACACCAACAATCGATGAGAAAATAGACTTGTTAAAAGATAACATTTCCAATAATAACAGAACTTGTTAGAAATCTAGCAATAAATCTTAACACCAGAGGGTTAATGGAACAAGAAAAAAAACTACACAAAGGAGGAGTTTAGGAAGAGACCTTCCTCTGAAATATAGCAGAATATTGCATATAACTGGCATATAAATCAGTAGGGGGATATCTGCTCATTAGCAAAAATCATGGGGAGTTATCATTGGTATCTTAGTTCCCATAGGTATCTTAGTTCACATTATTAGCAAAATCCATTTCAAATATATAAAGATATTAGGTCTAAAAGTAAATTGTCAACACATTTAGGAAAAAAAAATATATATATATATGAGACAATTTTTATAACATTATGCTAGGAAAGGTTTCTCTTGATTCAAATTTAAAAAGCACAGATCACAATGGAAAATAATCTACATTAAAATGGAAAGCAAAGACACTATAACAAATCTTTAAAGTGTTATAAGCTCATACAAAATTAGTGTGAATCAACTTTATCATTCCTTCTTTATTTAATTATATTTCTAAATGTAGACTTCTCTCCAGTCTCCATAACAAAAGAGTAATCAAAGCATTGTATTGGCCATCCATAAAACTGAGTCTTCATTGTTTACTTTCAATTTTAAATAGAAAGAAGTAAGAAACAGTCACGAGAGTAAACAGACAATCTACAGAATGGGAAAAAATTTTTGCATACTACACATCAGATAAAGGAATGATAACAAGAATCTATTTAGAACTCAGGAAAATCAGTAAGAAAAAATCGAACAACCCTATCAGAAAGTGGGCAAAGGACATGAATAGAAATTTTTCAAAAGAAGATATAAAAATGGCTAACAAACATATGAAAAAGTGTTCAACATCGCTAATCATCAGGGAAATGCAAATCAAAACCACAATGAGATATTACTTAACTCCAGTGAGAACGGCCTTTATCAAAAAGTCCCAAAACTATACATGTTGGCGTGGGTGTGGAGAGATAGGTACACTCATACATTGCTGGTGGGACTGTAAACTAGTGCAGCCCTTGTGGAAAGCAATGTGTAGATACCTTAAACAGATTCAAGTAGACCTAGCATTTGATCCAGCAATCCCATTATTGGGCATCTACCCAGAAGAACAAAAGTCATTCTATAAAAAAGACACCTGCACTCGAATGTTTATAGCAGCACAATTCACAATCGCCAAGATGTGGAAACAACCCAAATGCCCATTGATTCATGAATGGATTAGCAAAATGTGGTATATGTATACCATGGAATATTACTCAGCTATTAGAAATAATGGCGATATGGCATCTCTTTGGTTCTCCTGGAGAGAGCTGGAACCCATTCTATTAAGTATCCCAAGAATGGAAAAATAAGCACCACATGTACTCACCAGCAAACTGGTTTCCCTGAATGCACATTTGGGAATAACACCAATTGGGTATCGGACAGAGGTCGGGGCTGGGTGGAAGGGATGGGTGTATACCTACTTGATGAGTGCGATGCGCACTGCCTGGGGAATGGACACGCTTGAAGTTCTCTCTGGGGGGGATGGGGTGGGGGGAGGGGAGGGGTGCACACCTACATGATGAGTGTGATGTGCACTGTCTAGGGAATGGCCACAATTGAAGCTCAGACTCGGGGCGATGGGGAGGCATGGGCAATGTATATAGCCTGATCTTTTGTACCCCCTTAATGAGCTGAAAAACAAACAAAAAATAAAAAAAAAAATAAAATAAAATAAAAAAGAGAGAAGTAGAAAAATTAAAATAAATAATTGGGGCAAAAAATACACTTACTTTGAAAATACCAAAAATTATAAAAAGCTAATCATGGTGTCAGAGGGTTCGTTAGCTTTTAGAGATCTTAGTTACAAAATAATAAGCAGTTTGGGATTTATTTACTAATTCTGTTGTAAAATTTTCTTTAAAAATTTACAATGAACAACAAAAATTACTTATTACTATTATGTTCATGTACCTCAAAATATTCTTATTAGTAATATAACTTTTGGTATTATTACAGACTAGATTATGCATGTAAATTTTCTAGTGTGTTTGAAGTGGTTTAAGAACTATTTTTCTTCTTAAAATAATAGGCAATATAAACTGGTCCAAGACAAATTTTATTCTATACTACCATATTTTTAATAAACTGATCTGTTCCTTAAAACATAATAGGAGGGCCGGGCGCAGTGGCTCACGCCTGTAATCCTAGAACTCTGGGATGCCTGGGTGGGCGGATCGTTTGAGCTCAGGAGTTCGAGACCAGCCTGAGCAAGAGCGAGACCCTATCTCTACTAAAAATAGAAAGAAATTATATGGACAGCTAAAAATATATATAGAAAAAATTAGCCGGGCATGGTGGTGCATGCCTGTAGTCCCAGCTACTCGGGAGGCTGAGACAGGAGGATCCCTTGAGCTCAGGAGTTTGAGGTTGCTGTGAGCTAGGCTGACGCCACGGCACTCACTCTAGCCTGGGCAACAGAGTGAGACTCTGTCTCAAAAAAAAAAAAAAAAAAAAAAAAAAACATAATAGGGAAAATGAGGCAGTTTTTTGATAGGTAAGAGAATGAAGCTTCCTTCCAAAACTGAGCATAAATGACACAGAAAAATTAAAAATGTACCCCTAGCTTTTGCTTTGTATCTGAAAAGAGTAATTGAGAGAAAACACTGCTTACAAACTAATTACATAATTTTCTAAGATACTATTTTTTTAAAAAGTGTAAGACCCATCTGGCTTGACATCTGCAAAATTCCTATAATTAAAAGGGAAGGAAATAAACATAGTGGAAGTTATTCAAGGTTTTTGTACACTTTACTAACTTTTCTATGCTTTAACTTTGACTACAACTGAGGAGTCCATAAGAATTATAATTTGTTGAAACTGAAGGTACAAAGTTTTGTGATCAAAATTCTGAACACATGATATTCAGCCTGTCTACAATAACTTTTGATTTCTTCCATTACTTATTATGAACTTGATTGTACAATTAACTTCATCAGACTTTTCTTTTGGGGATGACAAAATGTTCAAATATGACACTGTGGCAATGACTGGATAACTCTTCGATATCCCAAAAATCATTTATTTATACACTTTAACTGGGTAAATTTTATGGTACTTAAATTATATCTCAATAAAGCTCATTGTTTCTTCAGCATCTACATTTTATCATTATCAGAATTTATCTCACTATTAAGAAAAGCCCATGAAAAGGGACTAATACCCAGAGTATACAAAATCTTTTACAACAACAACAACAAAAAAATAAAAACCCACCAAACAACCCAATTAAAAGTTGGCAAAGGACTTGAACAGATATTTCTCTAAATAAGATATTACAAATGGCTGGCCAATAAGCACAGGAGAAGATGTTCAACATCAGTAGTCATTAGGAAAATGCCAAATAAAAACTATGATGAAATGGCACTTTCACACTCATTATTATGGCTACTATCAAGAAAAAAATTAAATTTAAATTTAAACAAAAACAGAACAACAAGTGTTTTTGAGGATGCGGAGAAACTGGAACCTATGTGATTGCCAGTGGGAATGTAAAATGGTGCAGCCACTATGAAAAACGTAGTGGGTCCTCAAAATGCTAAACATAGCATTACTATATGGTCCAGTAATTCTACTGCTAGATATATACTCAAAGAAATTGAAAGCAGGGACTGAAAAAGATACTTGTACACCAATGTTCATAGAAGCATTATTTACAATAGCCCAACATTGGAAATAACCCAACTGTTCATCAATAGGTTGAGTGAATAAACGAAATGCAATATTATTCAGCAATAAAAAAGAATGAGGTTCTGATACATATTACAGCATGCAAGAGCCTTGAAGACATTTTATGCTGCATGAAATAAGCCAGACACAAAAAGACAAGTACTGTATGATTTCACTTACATGAGGTACCTAGACTAGACAAATTCATAGAGATGGAACATAGATTAGAAATTACCAGGGATTTAGGGTTGAAGAGTGGGAAGTTATTACTTGATGGTTACAGAATTTCTGTCTCGAGTAGTAAAAAAGTTTTGGAAGTAGTTAGAGATGATGGTTACACAACACTGTTGATGTCATTAATTCAACAGAATCATACGCCACTTAAAAATTGCTAACATGGTAAATTTTATGTTATGTATATTTTCTCATAATAGAAAAAAATACAAAAAAACTCCTCCTCCTGGCTCCCCTGAACTTTTACAGCATCATTCATTTAGTGATGTTTAAAAGCTCACTCTTCTGTCTTGAATAACTCTAGTTGCCCTTTAAAATTATTTACATTTATTTGACCTTTGTAGAGGATGAAATTATAAAGCCTTCATATTATTATAATCTTTCTGATATTTAAAATTTATTACAAACATCAATTTTTCTCTCCCATCCAAAATCAGCAAAAAGGGTTTAATCTCCTCTAGAACAACCTATACTTCAGTCTTTTTCCTCTGTAGGAAATTTTTCTTTGTCTATATTTGAACTTTTCTTCATTTCTCTCAGGTTTGAGCAAACTATAAAATACATTTCAGGGATGACAAGACAAATACCTAATATATTGGGAAAGCTAATATTTTTAATGAAATTCAGATATCTGTGTGATTTTTTATAGCAATATAGTGTGTATGGCTTTTTATTTTGTCTTTACTTACAATTTCCATTTCTCATTTTATTTTTTTTCCTAATTTTCAGTATACATTTATTCAGTATATATTTTAGACAGATTGCAAAGAAGCAGTCTGTCTCAAATTCTAATTTGTAACATCTAATCACTTCTCTAAAGTGTCTTTTAATTTTTAATTCCATCTGGCTAAGTGCTGGGCATCTCCCTTGGTGTCTGCCATGGAATTAATAAAAATGCCCACTAATCCATCTCTCAGGTCAGACTTGCCATTTACCTCTCAGGGCTCTAGTAGAAATGAGTAAGATCATTGTTCCAGTGCTCTTTGAAGAGTTGCAATTTAGAAGAGCTATACCAAAAGTCACAAAAAATTGTACTATGAATTTCTCATAAAAAATGGATTTTATGATTTTTTGTAAATGTTAAGTACAGTAGATATTCAAAAGAATAGACCCAGCTATTGAAAAATAAATGGCAGTAGTCAAAGCTGGAAGATCCTTACTGAAAATGTTGAGGTTGGTGGAAAATTAAATCAAAAGATTTGAAAGGTACAAATATCTCAAAAACAAGTTTACACTATCTCTTATAATATCTAAGGAAAACAAAACTGAAAATGATGCACAGGTGATAACACTCAGGTCAATATTAATTTATTGTTTTGAATTATATTTAATTTATCATAATAATTTTACCTAATTATGCTTAGAATATTTTAAAAGCACAAATTAAGAAGAGAAAATGATCTATAGCTCACAACATATCAACATTTTGCTATGTTTTCCTTGATGTTTTTTGGCTATATACATATATATAATATATGTATAAATGATGCTAAATAAATGCTATATTTCAAGTAGCATGGCTAATTTTTAAGGTATTTTTAGTTATATCATACTAGAGAAATTCACACGATATAGAAATATCAAACCAAAAAATAAACATGCAAATGAAATTATCCAGATTTCTACCATTGTTAATATTTTGATACAGTTTAGTATAAAGTATTTTTCATGCACTTCAAAGTTTTCTGCTCTCCTTTTAACATGGTTATTTATTTTGTTGATTTTATTACATAAGAATAAATGTTCATTATACAGAAATCAGGTAATGAAGATATGTAAAAAGAAATAAATTAAAAATCATGAATAATCCCACCATGTAGAGACGTCACTGTTAATAATGTCACTGCTAATATTTTGGATTATAGTTTCTCCCTATCATTTGCCACACAATTATGTGTATTTGTGTATGTGTGACTTATAAATACATAGACATAGATATATGTAGACATAAGTATATGTCTCTCTCTATTTATGTATATAAATACACACACACACACACACACTCACACATAAATGCCCAGTATTTTAAATCATACATCCATATTAGTAAGTAAATACAGTTTATAACATTGTGAAATTAAATAATTCAAACTTAAACTCAAAGCTGTTGGAACTTTAAATTACTCTGAGCCTTGATAGGAATGTGTATATACAGCCTCAGTCACGTGGCATGCGGCTGTAACTTCTGCAGTTATTTTTTTTTTCCTGTAAATAATTAGGAAGACCAAGCAGTGCTATAGACAACAATCCCTCAGATCATTGCCCTTCTTCACAGAGTAATACAGGAATCTTCCTCGGAATGTAGCAACCTGTAATGAATCAAGTCACTGTGGTATATGAACTGGTCTCGTATGGAAAATGTAATACCACTGAAACTTCTCTGCCTCTGCCTACATAAGTGAAACATAACTTCTCCACTTTGGAGTGCTGACTTCATTCATTCAGAATCAGTGTATCTGAGTGGCCATACTTAAGCTTTGTGCTTGAATAAACTCCATACTTAGTCATATTCTCTGAATCTCATTTTATTTTATTTTATTTATTACTTTGTTCATCCAACGTCTCCAGAGTCAATGAGGATCTCTGGCAAAGCCTCTTCTCAGTCGAGGTTTGACTGAGAATTCAAAAGGAATAACTTCTACTATTTACACAGATAGCAGATATGTTTTCAGAGTAACTTACAACTTTGGAATGTGATGGAAACAGGATTTTTAACCTCTTCCAAGCAGTCTATAAAAAATAAACACCTCATTTCAGAATGATTGGAAGTCACACTTTTGCCTAAATCATTAGCCATTATCAAAATCCCAGGCTATTCAAAGTCAGACACTCCAGGAAGCAAGTGAAATCAATTAGTAGATAGTATAGAAAAAAAGGCCACCTTAAAAGTATCTGAACAAGAAAATCAACGTATTTTAGCTTTTAAACAAGCATTTGATTTGGATATAAAATTAGCCCAATCCAAAGCTCCAAAAACATAACAAGAAAATTGGGAAACAAAAGGGATAATGTACTCCTCTGAGATTGGGCTATGGTATTGACCAAATGGTCTACCTATACTTCCAACTAAACTGTAGTCATCTTTCTTAGCTTATGTACGTGAGCTAACTCACTGGAGCCCTAATAAGATGATTGCTTGGGGAAAAAAATATTATTACAAACCTTCTTCAACTGTTGCTCATAAGATATACAATTGCTGCCACATCTTCCCAAAACATTATCCAGGGAAACTTTTACATAATTCTCAAGATCACTTTATTTTACCTGAAGGCCCTTTTGAGGTATGACAGCTAGACTTTCTTCAGCTACCACCATCACAAGGACTCAAGTACATTTTCATGATGATTTATATCTTTTCTCATTGGGTAGAAGCATTTACATGCAGAAAAGGAACAGCCTTAGTGGTAATTCAAATTTTCTTAGAAAATTATTCCAAATTGGGGATTTCCTCTAAAATTCATAGTTACAGAGGTCCTCATTTAACTGGGCAAATAATTCAGTCAGTATGAAAAATCTAGCCCATTCTCCAACATCATGCCTATCATTACAAGTCATCTGGATTAGTGGAATATACAAACAGAATAATCAAAACTCAATTGGCAAAATTAACTGAGGTTTCTAAAATTCTTTGGCCAAATGCTCTTCCAATGGTTTTGCCAAATCTAAGATTGACCCAACTGTCTCCATTTTAAATTATAACAAGCAAACCTATGAAATCATCTCCAGGAAATTGTGAATCTATGATATTAAAAGCAGACATGCTGTATTACTGCAGTTTTCTTATAAGGCAGCTGACTAAAAAATGTAATTTAGTAAAAGACTTTTTTTTACAGTGAACTCTCCAGGAAACAACAAATTTAAGTACTTCACAACTTTAGTTGAAAAACTCGTGGACTTTAACCAGATTTTGTCTAATGGAAATGGCATCTTTTAAAGGATTCTCACCAACCAAGGTGGAAGGAACCTTATCTGGTGCTCCTAACCAACTCTTGTGCCACTAAGCTAAAAGGAATCAATTCCTGGACACTTGTCATCCATTTAAAAAATGCCACTTTGCCAATTTGGACTCCATCTCAAGCTGGTGACCTAAAATTGAAATACTCCAGAACCAACAAGGGTAAGAAGAAGATGCGTCTAAGGTAGTCAGCTTTCCCAAGACACTAGATCAAGCCTGTATCTAAATGAAAGCTTATTATTAATAATTATTAATAAATGGAGAAGGTCTTTCTTTACACGTTCCTACTAAATTTCTTTCTATTCATTCCTAGTTCTTACGTTTTGTTGCTACAATCACCAGCTGTTGTGCATGAAGCAAACTTCTTCTTGCAACGGGCTCAGGACTATGCTAATACGTTAGAAAAAAACACTTGGGTACACCACCTCATGCTTCTTTTTGGTGGTTCTGGCCTACCATGCTGGGCCTCTCCAAGGACAATATTAGATAGGATATCAGAATTGTATCCAAGTTTCTCAAGAACAATCATCAATACTTAACAATAGTGTGGTTAAGGATGAGGTACATCACTGGCCTATTAATACTACTTTACAGAGCAAAGGACATGCGAAGAATTTTTGGTATAAGAAAACAGTTCATTAGCTTTAACATTGGCATTGTCCCTACTGAGCGATAAAACAATGATACTACCCCAACTGAGAGATAAGACAAGTCTTTCCATTTCAGGATGGTATAGCACAAATTTGGGAGGGTTTTATCTGACTCATCCCATCCTTTGTCAGCTCAGGCAGCTTACCCCTTTATGTTGGGAACAGACAAATCATGCCAAAAATACCTGTCCCTGTAACATAAGAGATACGGGACAGATACTCAAAAAACAGTGTCTCCACACCATCAAATTACAAAGTAGTGATTGGCAGCCACTGAATGGACACAAGGACTGGGTATTTATTGGTTTGCTCCAAGTGGAATATCTTTGCTATGTAGCACTAATGTACAGCCACAGTTTACACCCAGGATGATTGGGATGATATTCTTTGGGTTATGTTTGGGTACAAGGTCAAGTAGTTCATACCCTGTCAAAACCTGCAAATTTTCCTTCTTCAAAATCTCATTGAATTTTTCTGTGTTCCATTGGTATGAGCATTTAGATTTCATCTTTGTACCACAACTGGGTATTGAGGATGTCATTTGGCACATAAAGGTCCTAACCAATTGTATACAAAAGGCCCTAAATGATAGCAATATACGTATTTTGTTATTAAATGATAAAGTTACTTTTATGAGAAAGGCTACATTACAGATATGTTAGCCATACTCACTGAAGCCCATGGGGGAATAAAGATTGAAAGTTGTGTCTCTATCCCAGATACATCAGATAACATCACTAAATTAGTGGTTGATATGAAAACTCAAATAACTAACCTTTCAAATCCAACTTCCTCTCTAAATGATTGGCTAAGCAACTGGTTTGAATCTTGAGGAACTCGGTGACAAACTTTGTCCTGCTTATTCTAGGAATTATAATTATTTGTTGACTTTTGTCCTGTTTTTTACTTCACTGCTACTGAAATATTTCTTTGCAATGAAGTCAAGCATGACTAAAAAGACTAAAATAAAGGTGGCTCAAATAATTGAGTTAATTGGAAATGTCACCATTTAGCCTGACTCAGGTCACAAAGTCACTTCCTTAATGAGCCTATTCCATCAGCTTTATAGGTTGTCCAATCCCCCCTCACCTTGGGATGTGACATTCTAGGAAGGAACCTTCCTAGCGATGTGGGACTTAACTCCTGGACATAAAGGAGTCAAAACTATTGAGTTCATCTATGATGTTTTCTTTGAAAGACCTTGATGAAAATGGGAAATGTGAAACAAAATAAGTAAAATTTAAAAGCTGTTGGAACCCCCCAAAACACTTTAAACCTTGAGAGAGATGTGACATGGTCTGAATCACATAGCATGTAGTCATAAATTCTGCTTCTTAGATGACAGATTAACTCTCTCCCTCATTGTTCTTATTCTGTAAATAACTAGGAGAGACCAGAGACCAGATTCCCCTCTTGTGATCACTGATCTTTGTTATAGATCAACTGATTCTTTTATTGTCCTGTACCTAACTCAGATCAGATGGCACAAAAGACTTCAAGACTGTTGCATCTTCAGTGTGGAATGCTAAATATACCTTTCCCAAAAGAAAAAGACAACCTTGACTAATCAGATGACTATAACTATGCATTAAGCCTTATAAAGAAAGATGTTGAAATTCTGTTAAGCTTCCCAAATTGTATCTATATAAATGACCCAAATCTTCTACACTTTGCAATGCTGACTTCCATTCTTTGGAATCTATGCTTCCCAGTATCCCTTCTCAGTCCTCAAACTTTGCATTTGAATAAATTCTCTTTAAACTAGATTCTGATTCTTTCGATTACTTTAGGTTGACAGGACTTCTAGATTCACATCTGTGACCCAAGAATGACTTTACATTCATTGAATGCCTTGAATGCCATACATTTTCCTATAGAAAATCTGGAAGTCAATAAAAATATTTTTAAAAAAGATAATTGCATATTCAGTCAAAGAATCAATCTGTTTAAAATTGTTTACTATCTTCCAGTCTGCCAATACTGGGCACAATGATACAGGAATGAGTAAACATATTTTTTCTATTTCTTGCCCTTCGACAAATCACAAGCTGGTGGGGGAGACTCACACTTACACAAATCATTATAATAGAGTAATAAACATTGAACACATGCACAAGTAAGTTCCTAAACATTGGTACATGTCCAAATAGTTATCATACATTGAATAACATCTTTATAGGGCCATAAACACTAAGTTATAGGAACACAACTAAAGGAATGGTTAACCCTATCCAGGCGAAGGGCTATGAAGACCTCATAGAAGTGTTGATTTGGGATGATGGTCTTGGAAATTCATAGAATTATGTCAACTAGTGAGAGGGGGCAAAAGCACTTTTATTTTTTTCATTAGTTCCCTTAGTTTTTAAATTAAACACTTGCTTACTATGTTGAAGTTTTCAATATAAAGGAAACTCAAAATATTTTACCCCTAAAACATACTTCTTTGACATATTTCCAAGGTGGCTACTCAGAGGGCCTACAGACAGAAATAGCCCTGAAAATCTGCCTTTTGTGGAAGAGAGTCCCATCTGTAGAGAAAAATCTGCATTAGTAAAATAAGCAGCCAGGCTTTCTCTGGGGTCCTCCCCTTTATCCAGACCTAGGAAAGATGGACTCAACCACAGGTTGCCCTCCATTTTTTTGATGAGCTGCTACCTGTGAGGTTTCATGTACATAACAAGACCAACTTTGCCCCGTGCCTTTTTTTCTCCCTACCTCCATTGCCTTCCATAACCAATCTTGCCACACTCCAAATCCGTATTCTTTATTTAACTGCAAGATGGCATAAAAGGATCAACCATCTGGCCCTGCCTTTGAGTTTTCATATTTTGTATGACTCCAATGCACATGTGTGCACGTTGATAAATTTTGTATGCCTTTTCTTCTTTCAGCAAACCTTCAAATGGTGAAAGGGAAGTTTCCCTTGGCCCCTACAAATAACTCTAAGTCATATTTACAGAACAGGGTTTGTGTCCAGAGAGCAGAGAGCCACATTGGGTCATACTAGCCTTACAAAGACATTACGACTTCTAACTATATTTCAGACCACAGCATGTTTTTTGATACCAAAAATTTCTTCTTATGAACATGGAATTTAGCTATGTGGTAGATTTAGGATTAGACTGCCTTTGGTGTCTTTAAGACAATGCTTCCAAATAGGAAAAGATAAATTATGTTTAAAATAAGGCAATGTTCTTAAAAGCTACCCTTCAGATTATTCTAGTCCTTGTGGAAGGAATACAGAAATGCTATGTTACTTTACCTTCTCATTAAAAGTCACATGGAAGAAGAGACTGCCCACAGCCATAGTAAATACTTCAAGGTGATGTAGGATGCTTTAAATAGACCCTAATCACTGGTCTCACTCAATGAAAATCCAAAGCGACTTTGAGGATCAGGGTGTGGCTGAGAGTTGCCACAGTCCAACAGTAATGGAGGAGATCTCATGGAAATTTTGAAGTAAGAAAGGGAATTTTGTACACCCTCTGCCTTTCCTTTTAAAAAGCTCTCATCCTACTACTTGTCCCGGGCCCTCTTGTTCTGTGGTGTCTAACCTGGCCTATCTTCACACACAAAAAAATGACTCGCTCTCAGGTGGAGGTCAGTTTATTCTCACCACATTACCTGATTAGGATTAAGAGTATCCCCTTATGAAAAGGGTACCCTAAAAAATCAGAAAGGCTTTTAAGCACAAAAAAGGCAATCCCTGATGGTGTGGTTTCTAGTACCATGATAGGTCATTGAAGCAGATGTTTTGGATGTGGAATGTTCTTGAAAACTCCTGATTCTTTGTGACATATAGAGCTAGTCACTTGCTGCACTATTGTTTCATGTAATTTTATTATTTCTAATCATATTGTAATAACTGTATTATGATGATGTATTTGTGTGCCTTGAAGAACTGTGCCTGTCTAGTACAATGACTGAACATAATGGAGCAGTAAAACACTTGAGTTTGGGATTAGATAGGCTTAGCATCTCCTGTGTACCGAGAGTAGGCTGTCTCTGACTGCCTTATCTAAAATAGCATCCTCTTGGCTCTCCCTCTTTCTGTTTTATTTTTGCAATGATCACTCACTAATTAATATCTAA
The DNA here is from genome assembly GCF_041146395.1 of Eulemur rufifrons. Classification (NCBI taxonomy): domain Eukaryota; kingdom Metazoa; phylum Chordata; class Mammalia; order Primates; family Lemuridae; genus Eulemur; species Eulemur rufifrons. Next base: position 69,593,771 of record NC_090986.1, on the reverse strand, counting down.
CATTATACACACACACACACACACACACACACACGGACTAAGTATTTCTAATAATACCAGTAATAAATTTCTGTAGGAAATATTTTATAATGACCTGGTATATACTAAGTCCATTGTGCTACTATAACTGCTAAAGCACTGTCACGTGAACCATTTTTTCTCTAAATTGGGAAGGGGTCATTTATTATATCAGGCATTAGCAAACTTTTGCTGAAAGGGCCAGATAGTAAATTTTTTAGCATTTGCAGGCCATATAGCCTCTACCACAACAACTCAGTCTGCCTGTTACACAGTGAAAGCAGGGATAGACATATAGAAACACAAGTGTGGCTGTGTCCCGCTTAAACTTTATTCATGGATGCTGAAACTTGAATTTCATACTTTTTCATGTGTCAGGAAATATTATTTTTCTTTTGATTTTTTTCTCAACATTTGAAAAATGTAAAACTTACCCAGCTATCAGGTAGCACAAACAAGTGGTGGCCTGGATTTGGCTTTCAGGCTCTAGTTTGCCCACTGCTGATTTGTATGCTGAGCTGGATTGACTGTTTAGGTTAAACAAACAAACAAACAAAACTAACATCAGTCAAACTGGATTTCTAACTGACTATAGTCTGAATTAATTTGAAAGTCACAATACTTCATTGCTAATAATTGTTACTAGTTAATAATTAATATGTAGAGTTAGTTAAATAATAATTATTAGTTATACACTAGTCATCAATCTCTTAAGTGGCTTAGAGTTTCAGAATGTCAGCTTCAGAGTCAGAGACACATGATTCCATTTCTGCCTATGATTAATATCTATGTGACTTGGCCAAGTTTAAGAAACTTTCAAAGCCCCAGTTTTATTGCCTGTAAACTGACGGAAGATAGTGGTACTTATTTCATAGTGTTGCTATGAGGATTAAATAACATCATCTAAATAAAGTACCATAGCACAAACTGTAGTTTCTGGTACATAGAAAATATTCAAGGAATGACAGCTAATTGTTGTTAATTTTTCTCTGTAGCATCAGCTTTCCCTCGCTGCAATCCATCATTCATACTGAGACAAAACTGCCTGGAATCTCCTGGATGTTTATGATACAGGAAAGTGGATCACAAAACTCTGGCACGTTGGAAGGCCAAGTGGTTTCTTGGCTTCTCGCAGGAACAAATTCAAGAACAAACCAACACAGTGAAGCAAAAGCAAGTTTATTAAATAAGAAAATAAAAAAAGAAGCTGCTCATAGACAGGGTAGCAGCCATCTCTCAGAGCAACAGAGGGTAGCATCTTGTGAATTTACGGGGTCTTATTTTATACCTTCTATTTATTTATTTATTTGTTTATTTTTTTTTATTTCAGCATATTATGGTGGTACAAATGTTAGGTTACATATATTGCCTTTGCCTTGCCTGAATCAGAGCCTTCTATTTAATTTTATGTTAAGTGGAGGGAGGATTATCCACAAGATTTCTGGGAAAGAGGTGGGGAATTCCTGGAACTGAGGATCCCTCCCCTTTCTAAACCATACAGGGTAACTTCTGGGAGTTGTCATAGCATTTATAAACTCTTGTGGTGCTGGTGGGAGTTTCTTTTAGTTTGCTAATGTGTTATAACTAGCGTATAATGAGCAATGAGTTTAACCTAAGGTCATTTTTCGTGGCCATCTGCATTCCAGCTAGGTTTGGCTGATTTCTCCACCTTCTCCTGTTTATCAGAGATGTTGGTTTGGGTCTTATGATCCTTATCAAGCAGGGCCTGCTGTTTTCATATCTCACAGAATTAATTCATCCTTGATAGCCTCAACTATGTGGTCCTTCAGTCTGGCTCTGACCCGTATTTCCAGCTTCAATTCCTATCACTGGTCTATTGATCGACAATTTAGCGAGTATGTACTATGTGTCAGGCAGAGTGCTAGACCCATTGTCAATGCTCCCAAGTCTGAGAGTCTTTTGTTTCTGCCATATTGAGTGGTAGAAAATGGGTCTTGTGTACACAGTAACATCATTAACCTCTTGGCCTGGATTTTCAAAAATCTAGTGTCTGGGTAAAAATGAACCATCCTGGAGGGGAGAATATCAACTAGAAAAGAAGTTTTTCCATAGCAGACCATGAAACAAAGATGAATCAACTCATGTTAGAAATCATATTTTTTAGATTCAGCGCAGTTTGTGTATTTCTTTTCCCATTACTTTACTAGGCACACTCATAGTACCCCTTCAAGGCTCTCCTTAAAGTCACTAATCCATGAAGGCTTCTGTGACAGCCCCAGATGCACAGACAGGTGCTGGTTGTCCCACCTGGGTTCAAAGGTGTACACCAGTTCGTGGGGTCTCTTGTCACTCTGTGATATAATGTATAATTTTCCGCATCTACGTTCTCCCCTGGAGTATGACCTCCTAAAAGGAAAATGCGACCTTGTTTTAGGCTGAATTGTCTGAGAGCCTGATATCAGCAGTCAGAGGTACATGATTTATTGAGGGGACACTCTCTGGAGAAAGGATGTGAAGGAAATCAGATAGGATGGAGGAAAGAGCTGAGCGAGACTGTCATCCGAACCCAGAGCTATCCTGTGGGCTGAATCCACAAAGAGCTCCAGACAGTGAATTGCACTGTGAAATTTGCCCCACTTTGAGTCACTGACATCCAGGTCACTCAGCCATTGCCTGTGGGCTGCGTGAGGGAAGGCTGGCAGGCTCCCAAGCAGGCAGTCCTGTGCATTCCACAGCAGTTCTCTCAGAGGAGCCAGAGAGTAGCTGGGAAATCTCGGCAGCCATTACCCCAGCAACGGAGGACGATAGTGATGGCTCAGTGAAGGTTGTCTGGCCGGAGCAACAGGAACTTCCAAACTTCTTCTCAACCTTTGTGCCCTAACATCTACTTTCTCATTTATATAGTGAACTGGCAAAAATATTTACTATATCATTAAATGAATTATCAGACTACATCTACGAACAAAGTGCTGTATCGTGTATGAAAAGAAGTACAAAATGAATTCTTCACCTCTGCTGAGCTGGGTCTGGGACAGGAGGGAAGCGGAAGGTTTGAGATACAATTATCAACACACATAAGATAAAGCAGAATATGACAACCGTTACAGGACAGATGCATAAATTTTATGGAGCTATCAATTCATAAATTTACAGCTCAGTGGAACATGAGCTGTAAATACCAACTCAGACTGATCAGGAAAGACTTAAGGGAAGAGGTAGAATTTGTAACTTTTATGAATACATTGATTCTTAAAAAGAAAAGTCAATATTTTAACTGGGAAGAGCCACATCACAGAGGCAGAAATTTCTGAATTGGGGAAATTGCTGCATAGAGTATGTACTACAGTATGGGCGTTTCATAGCAGAACAGTAGTAAATACGGCTAGGAAGAGTGAGGACTAAATATAGAGGATGTTAAGTACTAAGCAGAGAAGTTTGGTTTTAACATTGTAGGTAATGGAAAGGCACTAAAAATTTTTTAACATGGAAGTTAGGTTAACAGAAAAGAGCTGTAGGTTTAAGCTGGCAAGACTGTCTTTGGATGGCTTAGAGTGGGGAAGAACTAAAGGTAGAATTATAAGGCAACCTTGAATCATGTTTTGAAATTAAATGCCTTAACTCTCTGCTGCTTCTTTTAAAGTTACATTTTTTCAAACACCGTATTTCTAGGGCATATGTAAATTCCCTGTGTTGAAGTACATTTTGAGCAAAAGTACAATATATCAGGGTTACAAAGTATTTCTAACCCCCAATATAAAATTGAATGTTGACAATATATAGACTTTCCACTATTTCTCTCTCAATGTCAAGATATATCCAATGGTAATTTATTTGACTTATTTTCTCTTAATTAGAATTATTATATTTCTCAATTGCAACAAATATTTATTCAAAGTTTCACGGCAGCTTGTCTCAAGAAGGAACAATAAGGAATCAAAAGTATAACGCCCGATCCTTTACAAAAAAAAGTTTCTGAGCACATTCTATATATACTAGACTCTGTGCTATGGAGATGATTTCTCATACTCTATCTCACTTATTCTGCGTATTCAGTAAATGTTCGCATTTTTATTTGTAAATTAAGTAAACAACCTAGAAAGTATGAATCAGAATTCAAACCTTGTTTTAATCACCAACCCAACGTCTTTCCATATATCTATTGGCATATGTAGCATCCAAACATATATTGCATCAATTAGCAGACACAGGATATTCACATGCCTAGATTAGGAGCAACATATGGCAGTAATCATTAAGGGGCAGGGGAATAGTGACAGAAAATAACTGCCAATGTGCAGCTCCCATAATTGTTGAGATATATGTAATATACTCTCTCCCACTTCCATAATCCAGTTCTAACGTCCACCTCAGCCCCAACACCCCCTTCCACTCTCCTGTGATGGAGGGATAGTGTAAAACTGTATCAGCTTTGCAGACAATACATAGAAGAAAGACAGCAGTTAGTATGAATGCTTCATACCATAAATAATTATCTATACAGTTACTTAGGATTTTTATCTATGTTTTATACATTGATTAGCATGGTTTTGTTTATTAGTTAAAACATGTGTTTTACTTAATAGTGCAACTAATTTAATATATTAATAGATGTGTTCAAATAAATACTTTTATTCTGCAAGTCATATAATTTTGCCTCGAAAGAATTTATTATTGATAATAATCCTCACAAAATTTCCCAACATTAGGTTTTATAATTATTATCTTCAGTGAGAAAATTGAAACTGGAAGTGGTTAAGTAACTTACCCAAGAGCCCATATTACTAATTTTAGAATTAATATAAATCTCCGGGTATGTGTGACAGGACATCAGATTTAAAGAGACTGTTATCTATTTGTAGAAAGACACTCAAATTTAAAATTAATAATAATAGGTAATGAACAGCTTATGAATGATAAACGACCAGGGAGTAGAACAATCATTGTATTAGTTCCCTATTGCTTCTGTAATAAATCACCACAGACTTGATTACTTAAAAGCGCAAACTTATCTTACAGTTCTGGGGGTCAGAAGTTCAAAATAGGTCTCACTGGGCTAAAATCCAGGTATGCACAGCACTGCTATGTTCTTGCTGTAGGTTTAGAGGACACTCTGTTATGTTCCCTTTTCCAGCTTTTAGAGGCAGCCTGCATTTCTTGACTCAAGGTCTCCTTCCACCTTCAAAGCCAGCAATGATCTATTCAGTCTTTCTTACCCTACATCACCCTGATTGTCATTCTCCAGCCTCCCCCTTCAACATTTAAAGTATCCATGTGATTATATTAGGCCAACCCGGATAATACGGGATAATCGCCTTATCTCAAGATCCTTAACTCAATCCCATCTGCAAAGCCCCTTTCGCCATGTAAGGTAACACAGTCACGAGTTCTAGGGAGTTTGACGCAGACATATTTGTGCTCATTGCCCTGCCTGCCACACTCGGAGAGGTTTTTTGAGGAAGATGAAATACGGGACTTGGCCTTCAACGTTAGAGCGCCGGGTCAGGACATTACTATCAGGGGAAACAACACAAAGACAAGGCGTGGGGAGAGATTGTTACATAATGGCACAAGCTTCAAGCCAGGACCACGGTGTCTTCTATCCACTCCCTAGTTTTATCACCTCATTCAAGTCACCTGAACTTTCAGGGTCTCAGTTTCTACATCTGTGGAATGAAAACATTGGGATACATGGTCTCTGTGTTTTCTTTTTCCAACTATATAAATACATATTTACATTTTGAATGGGTATATTTTTAAAAGGTGGATCCATTAAGTTCAAACAATATTCATGAAGCCACCAGAGGGCGTATGGCAGTGACCAAGCGTGATATGGTTCTTATGTACCTTGTGTTTGGCTTTGTTAAAGCCTTGCATTTGTCTTTAGCCGGCTAGGGCCATGCATTTTTATTTTCAGCCCTATTCATTCTGGAAAAAATGAAGTTATTTTGTACATTTGCTATTCTTTTCTTGTTCTATAATTTCTTATTTTATGGAACTTTTATTTAGTCTCCCATAACTTTTTTACATTTGATTTAATTCTTACTAAAATATATTCTGTATCATATTTCTGTTTACCAAAATGAAGAAAAGGAAAAGATACAGAGACTAATTGTGAATTTGTGTTTATTAGTAACGTTTGTCATCTTTCTGAGACTTATTGTGCTGTTTCTTTATGTTGTACCATTCCACCATGTAGAATAATTCTTAGGTTAGAGTCTATTTCACAAAAGCAAATTGACCTAATGATCTAAATTCAAAAACAATCCTTAGACTTGCCACGGGCCTGCAGTTCTGCCATTAGTGCCACTCGTTTGAAATTACAAAAAAAACAAAAAAAAAAAAACAAAAAAACCACCCAAAAACAAAACAAACAAAAAACAACCCCTTATTTTGTAAACTCCTATTAAAAATCAATTATTTTGCCCTAAAAGAAGATGCATATTACTGAATATCTCCATAAATACATTAGCAGAGAGCAAGCAGGCCCCAAGTAAACAGGTCAAAGAATTTCCACATTTTGGATAGAAATAAAGTGGAGGAGGAAAGGCCCAAGAATAGGAATCTGCTGAATCTCTATAACGACTTTCACACTGACTTCCTGTTTGCTCTCTAGACAATATCCCGTTGGGTCTTTGTACCTCCTCTTTGCTGCCTAGACTCCTACATCCAAACCCCTCCTTCAATCCATCCCACATACTACTTTGCATGTGTCCTCACCCTGCTCTGAAGCTTCTGTTTCCCTAGCATGCACACATAAAATTCAAAGGCTTCCACAGCATGGACTGCACCTATCTTTTCAATGTTAACACACTTCTTTTTTTTAATAAATGCTCCACTGTTGTCAAACATGTCTATTCCTGTTTCCTTGAACATGCACACATATATACCCAATTCTACCTCCGCCTCTCAAATTAGTTTTCTTGCCAAGTAAGTCTGGACTCCTTTTTCTTTCTAAATCCTATCTACCAAGAGATCTTTTCTTATTTCTCCAGATTTTATGTGTTGACACTTCCCTAAATTCCAAGGCTCCTACTCTGCATTTGTCACAGAACTAGCCATAAGTTTGCTTTTTAAAATGTAGGTTGCTGTTTTTAATGTTAATATCCTATCTCCCCAACTACATTCTAAATCCCTCATGATAGGGACTTTAGTATATCCTCACTCTCAGTATTCTCAACCCGTAGCACACAGCCTCACTTACAAATGCTTCTTGGGAGAAATTGGTAGGTGATTATGATGATTATTTTATGTTTTTAATTTAAAGGATCTAAAATATATGTAGACAAAAAGCCTACTAGTATTTGGTTATTTATACATAATAGTGATATGGGGGGATTAGGAGTAGCTCAGAAGCTATGAGATTGAGGGGGTCACCATGATAAAATCCATCTCTTAAAATACAGGTCAGGACTCTGAAATAAACCCATATCAAGAGTTAACACAGCCCAGGCATGGTGGCTCACACCTGTAATCCTAGCATTCTGGAAGGTCTAGGCGTGAGGATTGCTCGAGGTCAGGAGTTCGAGACCAGCTCTCCCAAGAGCGAGACCATGTCTCTAAAAAACGTAGAAAAATTAGCTGGTTGTAGTGTGTGCCTGTAGTCCCAGCTACTAGGGAGGCTGAGGCAGGAGGATGGCTTGAGCCCAGGAATTTGAGGTTGCTATGAGCTAGGATGCCACAGCACTCTACTCAGGGCAACAGAGTGAAACTCTTGTCTCCAGGGGGAAAAAAAAAAGTTAACACAAGGATTTAAGATATAATGGCTAATAGTCTTTCCAAAATTGTCATGTATGTTAAAATATTTAAATATTCATTATGTTATAAGCAACTTCTAGATAAATTTCTTGGAGATAAAGCCTTCTGCTTTATTGTAAAAATTTAAAAGCTCTGATATAGCATTCTTACATCACCAAGAGGGATCCCACAGTTTAGGATGTATAATATCTTTCTGAGGGAGTTTTATTTTTTGTTTATTCTTAGCTGACAAGAGATATGAAGTCACTTTTCAAGAACTGGCTCAAATATATCTTACTCTGGAAAACTTTCTCCAAACCTTTTCAGACTTAGTCATTCCTTCCAATGTGTTCCCAAAACACAAGCTACTTTTGTCTATTATAACACTTAAATTATTTCACTTTGTAGTTTGTTTACCTTTCTATAATTTTCACCAACCTAAAAATTTCTTGAAGATACTTCTTTTGTTTTCATTTTTATTTGTTTTCTTTTTAAATGCTGAGAGATTTGCACATTAAGGATGTTCCATAAATGTTTATTAAATGTGTGTTTTAAGAACATATGGAAGTTTAAAACTTCCACCACCTGATTCTGGAGATTTATTTCCTCAGTGACATCTGTCAAGCTTGGTGCAGACAGAAGTCTATAGCACCAAGAAATAAAGTGAGCAGTGACAATAGTCAGACTGAAGCAAACTCCTGGAAAGGTGGGCTCGCAGTTTAGCTTTATAACCCTCACCGTAGCTAATAAGGCTCCTGGAACATTTCACATGTTCAATATAGATTCATCAAATTGACGTTCTACCTATGCTGGCCATGATAATTGTGGAAGCAAAAAAAGAATTAACATCAAATATTGGATACTACCTTGCCAGTGAAAACATGTGTTAGAAAATAGGGAAGTTATAGTATGTACCAGATAGTCCTTCTATGTTCAATTTCTGATGATCTTAACTCTTCTAAGTTGCTGAAACTATTAGAATGAAACAACTCATAAAAGTTTTTGAAGACCCACTCAACTCCTGATTCTTTTTCTGGTAAAAACACAAGTTATATGTAAGTCCATGATTTTTAGCAAAGGATATAAATTTATGGGTCTTATTACAATAAAATGACCATATTACAAAATACATAAATCCAAAATTCAATGATATTGCAGATGTTCAGAGTATCATCCCATTTATAACATCTTTGTATGACGAATGTGGGCAGTAATATTAACTGACACATCTTAATAGGAACATCGACATTTATCTCCATTATGGGGGAACTTTTTCAGACTTACCACTGGCATGTCTGTGATACCAGTTTATTCTCCAGTAGCATAAATGGCATTCTATCTAACAGAATCATGAATAATTGTAAAGATTCTGGTACTTAGCTGTACCAGATGGCTTAACTATAGAGAAATTCAAATGAATGGTATTATATTTCTGAGACATCTGTGAAACTTCTAACAACATATGGAGCATAGGACTAGCACTCCCAGTATTTTTTAATGGCAAAATTATTAACATTTGCAAAATTCTGATATGGCAGCATTTTGCCACATTCATTATTGTTGAGATTTTCTACAGTTTTCTTAATACCAACTTATGTAAAACATTTACATATATACTGAGTAATTAGCAATCTATATATGGGGTAAATTTTTGCAGCACAGGGGGAAATGTGTGACTTGAAAGAGAAAAGAAGGCAAAAGAGAGTAAAGTGTAATTTAACCTTGTTATAAATATAAGCAGTTTCCTCAATGGCTGAGTGTTTTTTTAAAAAATCAGATTTTGTGCTCTCCCCAAAATCATAGTAACTGACCATTTAACTCCCATTTGATTTATTATAGCTCTGTTTCCACATTTAGTGTTTAAGAGAATGGTTTGGGATATACACAGGCCTGATGCTGCCTTTCTCTGGAACCCTCCAGTTTGTCCTCTTTGATTTTTTTGTTTGTTTGTTTGAGTCCCCAGAATTTAACTGAGCAAGAGTAGCAGAATCATGGCCCTAATACCCTTGTAGATTGCTAAACAAACTGTTATAGATAAAATTTGTTTAACACTATACAAGATTCTTCCAAATAACTTTTGTAAGAATCCAGTAGGATTAAAAATAATCTTTAAAAATGAGAGTGACAGAGTTCAATTAAGATAATATCCTAGAAATTATCCAATCAATATATATTGTCTGACTAAACACTTGCATAAAACAATTTTCACATTTGCAATACATTCTAAGTAATGAAGATAAAAAAGATAAGTAGAAAGAAAAGAATAAAAGAAAGATAAAGAGAAAAGGAAGGAAGGAGGAAGGGAGGGGGAGACATAGAAAGAGATGGGACAGAAGGAGAGAGAAAAGAGGAGAGAAAAAGATGGAGGGAGGGAGAAGACGAGGGCAAAGTAGGCGTTATAAGCACATCTCAAAGATATTGTGGGTTTGGTTCCTGGCCACTGCACTAAAGCAAATATCTAGGTCCAATGCCAGGCAGCAGGGCAGGCTGCTAGCACAGACTCAAGGTCCATGCAGCACCTCTCCAGCTAGCTGTGGACTTTGCATGAAAAAAATTTTAAAATAAAGCAACTATCTCAGTGAAGCAAGTCCCAGTGAATATAAAAGGTTATGTTTGTACTATACTATAGTCAATTAAGTGTGCAATAGCATATCTAAAAAGCCAATGTACATACCTTAATTTTAAAATATTTCATTGCTAAAAAATGCTAACGATTTTCTGAGCCTTCCACGAGTGGTAATCTTTTTGCTGTCGGAGAACCTTGTCTCCATGTTGATAGCTTTCCGTATACCTATTGGCATATATAGCATAGCATCCAAACATATATTATATCTACTGGCAGAGACAGGATATTCACATGCAAAGATTAGTAGCAACATACAGTATCAATCATTAAGGGATGTGGATAGTGGCATAGAAAATAACTGCCAATGTGCAGCTCTTACAAATGTTGAGATATATGGAAACTACTCTCTCCCATTCCCATACTCAGTTCTAACTTCAGCCTCTCCCGCAACAACCTCAAAGAGTTGTTTTTGTGAAATACATTTTACCAACTTTTATAATTGCTTTCAGCAGAAAGGATAGTACAATATGACCTTCTCTGTCATTACCAAAATCAGAATATTGGAATTTTTTGCTGGTGGAGGGTCTTGCCTCGATGTGGATGGCTGCTGACAATCAGGGTGGTGGTGACTGAAGGTTGGGGAGGCTGTGGCAATTTCTTAAAATAAGACAATAATCAAATATGACATATCAATCGACTCTTCCTTTTATGAAAAATTTCTCTGTAGCATGCAATGCTGCTTGATAGCATTTTATCCACGCTAGAACTCTTTCAAAATTGGAGTCAATCTTCTCAAATCCTGCCACTGCTTTATCAACTAAGTTCATGTAATATTCTAAATCCTTTTTTGGGAATTTAATTTATAGCACCTTCACAAGGAGTATATTCTATCTCAAGTAACTATTTTCTTTGCTTATCTGTAAGAAGCAACTCCTCACGTGTTCAAGTTTTATCGTCAGATTGCAGCAATTCAGTCACATCGTTAGGCTCTATTTATCATTCTAGTTCTCTTGCTATTTCTACCACATCTGGAATGACATCTTCCACCGAGGTCTTGAACCCCTCAAAGTCATCCATGAGAGCTGGAATCAATGTCTTACAAACTCCTGTTAATGTTGCTATTTTGACTTCTTCCCATGAATCACGAATATTTTTAATAACATCTAGAATGGTGAATCCTTTCCGGTAACTATTCAATTTACTTTGCTCATATCCATCAGAGGAATCACTATCTATGACAGCTACAGCCTTACAAAATATGTTTCTTAAATAATAAGACTTGAGAGTCAAAATGAATCTTTGATCCATGGGCTGCAGAATGGATACTGTGTTAGCAGGCATGAAAACAATATTAATCTTCTTGTATATCTCCATTAGAGCTCTTGGGCTGCTAGATGCGCTGTCAATGAGCAGTAATATTTTAAAAGAAATCTCTTTCTCTCTTCTTTTTTTCCAAACAGTAGCAGTTCTCAACAATGGGCTTAAAATATTTAGTAAACCATCCTGTAAACAGATGTGCTGCCATCCATACTTTGTTTTTCCATTTACACAGTGCAGGAAGAGTAGATTAAGCATAATTCTCAAGGGCCCTAGGATTTTCAAATGATAAATGAACGTTGGCTTCCACCTAAATTCACCAGTTGCATTAGCCTCTAAGAAGACAATCAGACTGTTCTTTCAATCTCTAAAGCCAGGCATTGACTTCTCTCTAGCTATCAAAGTCCTAGATGACATCTTCCAAGAGAAGGCTGTTTTGTCTACATTGAAAATCTGAGGTTTAGTGTAGGCACCTTCATCAATTTTCTTAACTAGATCTTCTGGATAACTTGCTGCAGCTTCTACATCATCACTTGCTGCTTCACCTTGTACTTTTTTGCTATGGAAATAGCTTCTTTGCTCAAACCTCATGAAATGATGAGGATGTTTGTGATTAAGCAGCTGAGATTGGTCAATAAAGACAGGCCAATTCTCTTGCAAGATCACATGTTGCAAAAAACAATGCTGCTCAAACTACAGAAGCTGGACTTGGAAATTCTCTGTCACCCACTGTATTCACCAGACCTTGAACCAGCTGACTATCACTCCTTCCAGGCTTTGGACCACTTCTTGCAAGGAAAAATACCCAATTCTCAACAAGTTGTGGAAACCGCCTTTTGCCACTCTCTCCCGGCTTCTTTGCTGCTAATGATAAATAACCTATCGTTAAGATGGCAAAACTGTGTCAATAGTTTAGGCACATACCTCACATACCTTGATTAATTGTACTGATTGTTATTTAAGATATAATAAACATTGGATATTTCATATTTCATGACCTATTTCCTATTATGGTAATCTGTAATCAGTGATCTGTGATGTTACTATTGTATTTGTTTTGGGGTGCCATAAACTACACCCATATTAAGAAGGTGAACTTAATAGATAAATGCTCTGTGTGTTTTGACTGCTCCACTGACCAGCCATTCCTCCATCTTTCTTCCTCTCCTCAGGGCTCTCTATTTTCTGAGACAACACAATATTGAAATTAAGCCAATTAATAACACTACACTGGCCTTTAAATATTCAAGTGAAAGGTAGAGTCTCATGTCAAGCCAGAAATGATTAAGCTTAGTAAGGAAGGCATGTGGAAAGTCGAGATAGGCTAAAGCTAAGCCTCTTATGCCAAACAATTAGACAAGCTGTGGATCCACAGAAATGTTCTTGAAGGGAATTAAAATTGCTACTCCAGTGAGTACATGAATGATAAGAAAATGAAACAAGCCTTATTGCTCTGAGGGGGTGACGGGTAAAAACTTACCTGTCAGATACAATGAACACTATTCTGGTTGAAGGGCATGCTAGCAGCCCCAACTTAGGCATTATATGAGGTATCCATGTAAAAAAACATTTGCACCCCTTAATATTTCAAAATAAAAAAGTAGCAATAAAACTTATGACTGACTTCAATAAAAACTGTGAAGTCCTGGGGGCAATAGAATAGCATTTTTAAACAAGCAGATATTAAAAGAGGAAAAATATAAACAAACAAAAAGGAGTGCCATATAATTTAATATCAAGTGAAGATATTCCACAAATATTAAGAGAAATATAGATGTTTGTACACAGATAAAAATGAGAATTTGTTTGCTTCAGACCTTTGGAAATACTTTATGAAATTCTTTAGGCTTAATGAAAATGATCCCTGATTAAAGCATGAAACTGCAAAAAAAGAATAAAATGTACCTGCAAGATAAAAATATGACTACTTCTTAAATCAACAAAAAATAACAGCACTTGAAAAGATTTTATGATGTGTGTAAAAAGCACGTTAACTATTACATCAAAGACAAGAGTGGATAAATAGAGATACCCTCTTGTAAGATTTGACATTGTTTAATAAGTGAAAAAAATACAGATTTCATCTGTACTATAATATGGTGTTTGTCATGTCTTTAGGGTAACCAATATAAGAAAAAAAGAAAAATGTGTAAAATAAAAATTAATATAAGACATAAATTAGAATTATTAAAATAAAAATTCTTGAATAATCACAAAGAAGGTATTTAGAGTGGAATTTAATAGCAAAGAACAGAGGGTATAAATAAAACCAAATATTAAGAATTAAGCTCAATTATATCAGAAATTGCATTATATATAAATGGACCAAACACTCTAAATAAAAAACAAAGTTAATCATATCAACAAAGCAAGTACCATCAACTACATTCTGCTTTCAAGATATATTCACTTTAGATATAAGATGACAGGTAGGTTGAATGTAACAGAAAGGAAAAAGAATACTATTCAAACACTAAAGAAAAGAAAACTAATGTGGCTTTATTAATATCATACAAAGTAGATATTGAAGCAAGAACTATTACTTGAATTTATGAGAAAATATCATAATGATATATTTATCAATCCAATGAAAAGACATAACAATACTAAATGTATATGCACCTAATATAATAAGTTCCCAATGTACTAAGCAACAATTGACAGAAATAAATGGAGAATAGACAAATCCACAATTATAGTAGGATTTTTAAATGTATACCTCACAGTAACATAGATAGCAAAAACATTTTATGCGTAGATACTTACTGATAGCATTGCTGTTAGCATTATTAACACCACTGACACTGTTATTAGAATTATTAACACTATTAGTGCTATTAACACTATCAACTACACTATTAATAACACTAGTAACTACATGAGCTAATTGACAATTATAGAAAACTATGCTCAATAACTGCAAGGTACACATTTTGTGGGCACATGGAACATATACCAAAATAGACCATAAGCTGAACAGTAAAGCAAGACTCCACAAATTTCAAACAATTGAAATGTCTGACTACAAGAGAATTAACCTAGAAGTCAAGAATGTAAAGAGTACTAGAGGCTGCCCAGCTAGCTCAGTGGGTAGAGCATGAGACTCTTAAAGACAACTAGAAAATCGCTAAATAATTGTAAACCTCACACTTCTAAATAAGGTGCGGGTCAAAAAAGTAATCTCAGTAGACTTAAGAAAACATTTTAATTGAATAATAATAAAAAGATAACAAATGAAATTGTATGTAATGCATCTAAAGGAGTACTCAAAGAGAAATTGATATATTACAAAGAAAAAGGATTAAAAAACAATGATACAAGCTTCCATTTTAAGAATCAAGGTAAAAGAATGCCAACGCTAACCAAAGAGATGAAAAACAACAAAATAATATAAAGACCAGCACAGTAAATTATTAAAATAACATACATACAATAAAGAAAATCAATAAGGAGATGGCATCAGCCCAATATGAAACATTGGCCAAAGACTTGAATTGGACTTTCACAAGAGAAGATATCTAAATGGCCTCAGAATAAATATGAATAATTCCTGAACTTCTTTAGTCAGGAGTAAAATTCAACTAAAACCACAATGTGATGTCACTACGCACCACTGAATGACTAAAATGAAAAATAACAGACCACAGAAAGCAATTTTAAGGATGTGGAATATTCTCAGACACTGCTTTATGGGAGTGGAAATTAGTTCAACAGCTTTGGAAAATTGCTCTAGTATCTAACCAGAAAATGGTTCTGTGATCCAGAAAATTCCACCCCATACTAAGACAAAGCAAAAATGTGTATATGCATTCGCCTACAAAGACATGTACAAATGTTCATTACCACACTACTTACCTTAGCAGAAAACTGGAAACTACCCAAGCCTCCCTTCCTGCCCTTTCCTTACATTTATCCTCAGTGTAAGTTCAATGTCAGGGTGTGATAATGAACAACAATAATAAATAATAAATCTATGGTATATATGCTCACAAAACGTATTCAGAGATGTCCAAGACTGTGGCAAGCAATTTTCTGCAGATTAGCTCTCTGGGAAAACTATACTATCTTCTACATCCCTAAAGATAGGTACTTAGCGAAGTTCATGCTCAGTTTCACATGTCAAATGTAAAAGCAAGTAAAGCCATTTTCAGAGTAAGAAGCTAAGAAATAAAGCCCAAGAAACTCTAGAAAATAAAGTGTCCTTTCTTCAGGCTTCACCTGCTCTGAGAGAAAGGATCATCAATAAAGGAAATAAGTCTTGAGTTGAGACCTAAAACAAAAGTAACAATCTTAAGGGAAGAAAGGAGAAGATAAGAAAAGGAAAACAGGGCAAGGATGGAATATGACCAACAGTTAAGAGGCAAACAGAAAAGAACAGTATATTTGGTTAACAAAGTACCTCAGGATATATTAGATAACTTACACCACCTATTTTTGCATGCCCAACCTCGTGGTTTCAATTGCAGTATGTATTTTCATGAATAAAAAATGTTTTCCCCGGCCGGTTCTCTCTAAAAGACTGCGGAGGGATGTCTCCAAGTGCCTATTGCCTATTCCAATTGCTGATCTCAAAAGAATCTCAAATTCAGCATGTCAAAACCAGTGTCCCGTATCTGCTTCCTTCCCAAGCCTCTCTCCCTCCTAAATGTGCTTCATATTTTCATTTCTTCGGTTTGGGCCCTGATGATTTCCTCTGTTACAGTGACAGCCACCTAACTGGCCTCCTTGACTCCCAACATACTTCTGTTCATCCGGTGGGCCTTGACCTTTATTGGACTCACAGAACTGCTCTCTTTAATGAGAGTAATAAATGCTTTTCTGACAAAAATGTACATAAGTACTTAACACAGGACATCTTGACAACAGTTTTAAAAGGATCATGTATCCATGAATCCCATCTGTAAGCCCTCTGCCAGTTCTCATATGCCACATTAATAGTTCCTGTGCTAAACCACTGTCAAAACTTCTACCAGAATAATAACGAAGAGGTAAATCTGTAGTGACTCTGTTCTATATGATAAAATCCAAAATCTTCCATGTAGCAGAGAAGGCCTGCCATTTGCCACGCTCGGCATCTCCAGCCTCTCATTTGCCACTTGTCCTCTTCTCTGGTCTGAACTACTTTAAGTTTCTGGACAGCAACCCCTGATAGTGCCACTGCTTTACTCATGCTTTTCTCACTGCTGGAAACATCCTCTATCTTCATCGTCTGCACACCTCTCATGACTCAAGACAGCTTAGCACTGTGTTCTCCAGTTAAATCTTATCAAATCTCTTCCTTTCACCTAGATTCTGCCTGGAATAGTTGTCACTCTTACAATCACCCTGTGTTCCAGTAGTAATTCCTGCAGATTTTCATATAAACTCCCCAAATCCATGAATGATTAACTGGAAGCTCCCTGTGTTCATTCTGCATGGGAAGGGAATACTTAGATGGGGAAAAGTATCTCTTCCCTTTCCCCTTCTCTACAGAGAGTAAGGGAAATTTTATGACCATTTCTGACATTGTTTTTCCATAAAGCCATTTGATAATTCACCATTTCCTCTTCCTTCCCTCTCTAACCTAATAGAGAATAGGGGAATGGTCTAACAGGGAGAGTTCTCCTGCCTTATACTAAGTCCTTCAAGAGTTATCTCCTCCAATTTGTAGAAGCTGTCTTTAGCACGGGAGTACCAACTACCTTTGTGTGTTCAACTATATCATTTGATCCCCCAAACCTCCCTTTTTGGTCCCTGTGTCTCACTGAGTCCTTTGTTAATGCAGAGGTTTTTTCCTCCTGCCCATGACATGCACCTTCGTAAGATTCACATCTAATTCATAAGGCTGGATAGAGAACATACACCAGGCCACCCCACCCTACTGCTCCATGATTCCTACAATGTGCAAATGTTTCCGTACCCTCTAGGTTAGGTTTAAACCCCCAAACTCATGCATATTAACTTGCCAGGTTTGTTCTGGTTTTCCAAGCATTCCAAAGCATTCCTGAACTAGCAATGGAGCATACTCAAACTCAGATCCTCATTACAAAGCTGTTAGATAATTAGCCACAATGCAACATAATATCTGTCTGCTTCATGGAGTATGACCTCATTATGGCTAACAACTTCATGTATTTACTCGATACCCTAAAGCTGCAGTCTCCAATCCCCTCACCGGAGACTGATACCAGCCTGTTAGGAACCTGGCCACAAGCTGCTTGAGCTCCACCACTCCTCACCCTGGTCTGTAGAACATTTGTCTTCCATGAGACTTAGGAACCAGAATGCACAAGAGGTGAGTGGCGGGCTAGGGAGTGAAGCTCCGAAGCTTCATCTGTATTTACAGCCACTCCCCATTGCTCACATCACCGCCTGAGCTCTGCCTCCCCTGCCCTCTGCTGTGGAAAAATTGTCTTCCATGAAACCAGTCCGTGATGCCAAAAAGGTTGGGGACCGCTGTCCTAAAGCATACGGCACATGGCTGGCACTTAGGGGTTAGACTATTGGTTAGAAGCACATTGTTGCAAAAATTAAGATAAAGTTTATAAAACCAGTGCCAGGCACATAGTAAGCATTCCGTAAATGTTAGTTTATTATTATAGTAGGCAATGATTAAATGCTTGCTAATTGTCAAGGGTAAATAAATATAAAAGAAAAAAACCTTAAAGTACCTTTCATCTCTTATAAATTGTTATGTAACTGTGACAATATCCAAAACATATTTTTTCCAGTTCTAGTTTCCAGATTCCTTATGCTTTTTAGGACTCCAGGTGTCCATGTGCCTTAAACAAAGACATTTCTCAGTAGGCATTCTTGTAAAATAAAGAGTCTCACTGAGAATTACAAAAATGTAATAGCCTACACCTTTTTACAGCTAGGCACAATTTCCTGAGGCTATACAGTATGTACCGCACAGAGAGGAATAGAAATAAAGCTGACATTCTTAAAATTATATCACTAAAGCATTAACAGCCTCAGGCAATGGAACAAATGGAAATTTATAATGCATGTAAGAAATATAGTGAATTGGAGATTTTAAGAGCAATAATAATAAAAGTATGAGTATTGTAGACCAACTTAGCAAATACTCATGTTATCTGATAGAGAAAAGAACTACGATCACCTAGTGGAATGCATACCAGGATATATTTGGGTAGACTGATGAATGTGTTTGGGAATTCTTTGATAAAACTACTATAGACCAGAACTGGTTTAGCAACAACATCTTGAACCGTGCTTGATATAGTATTAATAGGTACTGGCTGAATGGATGAATACAAGAGTGAATGAATGATGAATGGAGCTCATCTCTTTACCTTTGTATCCCTTATTCTCTTTAATTTTGGCCTCCTTGCTTTTATTTTCCTACCTTTACAGTCTGTCAAACAAATCCTTTCAAGCACTCTGAAGAATTTTTTTAAGTGCACACCTTTTCCAAATTCTTCCACATAATCTGCAAGAGGCATGCGAGTTCTATAAACAGAAAACTGCTAAGTTTATTTGTTAAGAGGAATCGGTTTCCATATTAAGACACAGCACATCCCACAGCCATGTGTACTCATTCCTTCTCTTCTATATGAAAACATTTTCTGTTATGTAAACACAAGTTTTCAACCCTATCAGTAGACAAAGACTGTGATCACTGTCAGTAGTCTCATCTTCACACATTAAGGATAATGAGAAATTGATTTGCTTCAGCAGATCAGTTTGTTCCTTTAGCTTTACTGAGATAGCAAGAAGTAGAAGGAAACCAGATGGCTGTGACTAGGAGGGAAGGCTCTGGAAAATAAAAATGCATCAATGCAAATTTTGTGAGAAATACTGAATATTTGCAGATGATTTTTTTACCCCTGTCTCCAGTTACATCAAATTTCAAGATATATATAATGGCTCTGCTATTTCTATATTCTAAACAATTACTCGAAATATATAACGGGATTTTATTCTGAAAAGCATAAAAGACACTTTACTGATTATGGTATATTTATATTTTCCAACATTCTTGTAATTTAGAAGGGAAACTAGAATCATGCACATGTGAATCTTTAGCTCTTTTTGGCTCCCCTTTTAGTCTTGTAACCTTGGATAACTTAATGTCTCTTAACCTCATTTTCTTTTCATCTATAAAATGAAAAAAATAATAGTTCTTTTATATGGTTGTTGTAAGTTGTAAATAAACCAAAATAAACATCTGGACATGCAGTAAATGCTCAGAAAGCAGTAAAGAATTCCTGATTTTTAGATGGAAAAGTGAAGAAACAGAATGTTTCAGCCATAATTTAGATTGCAGTACACTCATGAACCAATAATATCTCTATGCTTCTGTGCCCACATTAGGAAGAATACAAGGGTCTGGGGATCAGAGGTGGATGCAACAATATCCCTTCTTACCATCTCTCCTTATGACCTAACTGGGAGAATTTGAGTATCCATTTTTTTTTTTTCCCCAACTCTGGGATCTACAGAATTAGAAGTCTTTTTCCTCAAAGGTGGTAGCAAGGGTTTAATTGAACTATATATAAGCTTTGGCTGCCACCTGGTCATTTTAACTTGTGGGGCTCAGGACACGTATATGAGGATAAGAGTCAGCAATAGTCATGGACAACTGATGCTGATCAGCAAGAGATAAGATAAATGCTGCAAAATAGAGCACTCGCTGGAAGAAGATGGAGCTTCCACCATTTACAATGTAAGTGGTTATCATGACAGCATGAAAAGAGTACGAGTAAGTTTACACCAACTCTTTTTTTTTCTTACCTTTTTTCCACAATCTTCTCACAGCATTTTCATACACCAGCTCTTAAATATTTCTCTCTGGAAGTGTCACCTTTAAATTACACTATCATTTCTTAGGCCAAGGCAAGTAACGAGGAAATGTGAAACCTCCAAACACGTGGAAGTAGAGGGGAACTAAATAGCAG
Source organism: Eulemur rufifrons (assembly GCF_041146395.1). NCBI lineage: Eukaryota > Metazoa > Chordata > Mammalia > Primates > Lemuridae > Eulemur > Eulemur rufifrons. Next base: position 69,573,275 of record NC_090986.1, on the reverse strand, counting down.
TGAATAGTTCTAATACTCTCTACAATGCCTAACTAGAGTTCCTTATTCTAGTATTGTAAGTGAATGAAAGATAATGCACCAAAAAATCAGTTAGAGGTATATGAGCTTAACCTACTAAGCAGCAGGGTATCATTGCAGTTTTGAAAAGGAAAGGCACATACAAGAGTATCCTTTTTGCCCTTTTATCAAAGAGCTGGTGATCAGATAATCTTCTCATTTTAAATGTCTTCGCTGTTGCCCATGGTAGTGAAAATAATAAGAACAGAACTAAAAATATTACTAAATATTAATCCACAGTGCTAAATAAGTTTTTGATGATAAAACATTTGCAACGTACCTGTTAGTAATCTTTAAACAACAGTTGTTTAGTGATGGACTGCTTTGACAGTGTAGACAATAGTAAGCACATAAATGTATCTTGAATAACTCCTCTTTGTTTTGCTACTTAATTCAATTAATGTATTTATTGAACTTTAATATTTGAATTTAAAAATTGTTTGGTCATATGATGAGCCCTGTCTTTTATTCATTCATTGAATATATAGTTAGTTGCTCCTCTATGCCAGGCGTCTCTCTTGGTCTGAACTGGGGGTTCAGTGGAGGCAAAAAACAGTTCTGCATCAACAAATATATATTCTCAAGGTTAACCAGATTTGAGATTTTTTTCAGAAACAATTATATTTTCTTTCAACATCAGTATTCTTGCCTTGAACATTTTAAATGGTCATTTCATTACTAAATATATATATATATATATATATATATTTAAAAAAAGAGAAAACTCAATATTGAAGTTATGAGAAAGGTTTATTGTCAAAATCTTTACTTTTTTTCCTTAAATAAATCCATCTTCCTAGCATGATTCAGAGTCCAAAACATGTTATTTATTTCTTTTTAGTGGCATATACCTAAGGAGAAAAGGAAAACATGCTGAAATTTAGAAAGCAGTAATTTTAGTAGCTTTTAAAAAACTACCCCTGAGTGGTTTTACTTAATCACTTAACTTTATGATTAACAAAGGCATTATAAAACATTCATTCTGTCAAATACATAGAATCAAACAAAACAAAACTTGCCTCCTTGTCTGTTGATGTACTATAAAATTTGAATAGAAAATTAATAGTTACCAATTAAAAATATGTCTTGGTAACAAGCCATTCAAACTAAAATAACCTTCTAAATTAGAAGCTAGAAAATAAAATAAGTTACAATTCAACTGTAGCTATAATATCTCAGAAGGAAATACTTACGTACTTCAGACTTCAAACCCAATCACACTTACCTGTGATATCAAGGACATTGCCAAAGGTAAGAAGGGAGGAAGGGGAGGAGAGGAGTTCACTTATTCAAATTACAGTATCCAGAGATCATGTGGAAGAACAATCTTAAAAAGATTTATGTCAGTTTCTAACTGAAAGTGATCATAACTTGATCAATTTTGGTCATTACCACAGGAATCTATAAGCAGAATCAATAATTTTGTAGCCAAGTGAGTGATCTTCTCCTGATTCCAAAAAGAAAAAAATTATCTAGGTTGGAGAATGACCTTGGGCAACCACCAGAGATAATATAATCAAGAAAGAAGTTTGAAGAAGCTTAGCTTAATAAAGGATAAGGCCCACCTAAATAGGCTGGGATCCAGAGGAAATTGCATTAGGATTTTTTAATATACTTTGGGAACTGATGGATAATTCTGGCCATAAGGCATCAGAATGTGCGTGTGGAATTATAAAGAAAGCGCTAGACAAGAAGGCTAATAAAGAATGGGTATCCATATCCTAGAATGTGTATTTAGGATACTCGACCTAGGACATGAAGTGCCTGCTTATTGGGATTTAATCATGAAGTCATGTATTGTTAGGGTATAGATACATATCAAACCTCAGCTGTACTGGTTTAGAAATGGCTGTAGTCCAATATGAACAGCAAACATGAAGCAGAGACAGAGCCACGACCTAGGAAGGCTGGGAGCTGGGAAAGAGGATGCCATTACCACAAACCAGAGGACAAATAGAAGCTGTGAAGGTCTCTACTTGGAAGTCATCACAAAAGAAAAGAAAACAGAATGGATAAGTGTAAATCCAATGCATGAGCCCGGTGACTGCCAACACAGAAAACCTATTTCAGCAACAATCACGTAGATATAAGACAGTTTGGGTCTTGTTTGGATAATATTTTACTCTCTGTGAAAAAGCACTTGCTGACATTGACTTATTTTTTACCCTATTTAGGAATCCTTCACGTCCTCTCACCACAACTGTAAAATAAATATAGAAGTAATATCTAACAGTAACATCCTCAAACACACCTCCTCAAAACTACCTCAGTTTTCCTCCCTTTTGAGACCTTCATAATGAAGAGAGTGAAATTATTTATGAGTGTCAGAGGGGTAACAGAAAGGAGGTTCTAAGTTTCTATGTCAATATATATGAGGGTTAACGGTGCTGCTGGCAGAAGCAGAGGCCGTACTGTGGAAGCAGAACGTGACAGTGGGAGCTTCCAACCTACTTGTATTTCTGGGGGAGGAGGGCACTGCAGGTATTGATTGCGTGATATAATTTAGATAAGCATCAGCTTAGAAATGCAGACATTAGATGAAAAAATACAGATGGACACATCCTAGAACAGAATTTATAACGTGGGAAAGGCAAAACACCGATTATCAACATCCCCATATTTCTGTTAAATGCCTGCAAAACATCACTAACTAGAAGACATTCTGAACGAATTTATGATATATGCCAAGATACCATCCAAAAGGATAATGACACAATAATCTAGAAAGCCCTGTGCCAAAGGAAGTTGTATTAGCCTTTGCTAAACCAAACTACCGCCAGACATAGTAGGTTAAGACAGCAACCATGTATTTAGCTATGACTCTGTGGGCTGGGTTCAGTTAGGTGGTGGTTCTTCTGGTATCACCTAGCTCACTCATGTGTCTCCTATGAGTTAAAGCCAGTTGCTAGGTCAGCAGGAAGGCCTCAGCTAGAGTGGCTTGTCTCTGCTCCATGGCTTCTTATCCTCCACAAGTTAGCATGGGCTTATTCACGTGGCAGTAGATACCCTAAGGGCACAAGTTGAAGTGTGCAAAATTTCTCTGAAGCCCAGACCCAGGACTTCAACATCCTCGCTCCTATCCCATTCTATTGCCTCAAGCAAGCCACAAGACCAGTTCAGATTTAAGGAACAGGGCAGTAGACTTCACTCCTTCATAGCAGAAGTAGCAAATAATTTATGATCATTTTTAAAAATTTAACATGGAATTAAAACTCTTCTTATTAATTTAAAAGACTGTCAATCTTTTTTTTTTTTTTTTTTTTTTTTGAGACAGAGTCTCACTTTGTTGCCCAGGCTAGAGTGAGTGCCGTGGCGTCAGCTTAGCTCACAGCAACCTCAGACTCCTCGGCTTAAGCGATCCTACTGCCTCAGCCTCCCGAGTAGCTGGGACTACAGGCATGCGCCACTATGCCCGGCTAATTTTTTCTATATAGATTTTTAGTTGTCCATATAATGTCTTTCTATTTTTTAGTAGAGACGGGGTCTCGCTCAGGCTGGTCTCGAACTCCTGACCTTGAGCAATCCACCCGCCTCGGCCTCCCAGAGTGCTAGGATTACAGGCGTGAGCCACCGCGCCCGGCCAAAAGACTGTCAATCTTGATCAGATTTCCATATGTATCCTGGGAACCAGCAGGTAAGAATGACAGCAAATTGAACCTCCACTATGATTCTTTCTCAAAAATTCCCTCAAAGCTCGTGTTTCAAATTTAGAAAGCAAGTAGTCCTGCCACATTTTTGTGTCCTACTAAAGCAAAAATGCATAGTTCTTGCAATTTTGCATGATTGTCATCGTCTTAAAGGAATAGTCTGTTGGTTGTAACTTTTCAGAATAGCATACTCCACATTAGGCATCTTGAAGGACTAGTCTCAGCTATTCATGAAATTATTTAGGTACCTCACTGGAAATTGGAATCTGAGCCATCATGCAGCAAAATGCATGGACTGTTATAATGAAATACTCCGTTTGGAATGAAAGCATATAACTTCACATGGTTGCTCATACAAAATTGCACCTCATGTATAACAGTTTTCTTTATAAAGACTATGTTATTGTATTTCTTGGGGAACTGGCACCACTTTTTTATGAAGCTGCTTATGACGCATTTATAAATTACCTGCAATCATTGGACTAGCTGATAATGTCTTCTGCTACAACGTTTAAACATGGTATTTTTTAATGTTTTAACATGGTTATAAAAAGAGAGAGGGAAAAGTCTCCAGGAAGTAAGCAGAGTACCAACCAAAAATGCTTGTAAAGATAGATTGACACATTTTCTCAAAATGCAAGGTAAGACCTGAGTACAGCAGTCCTAAAGAAGGTGATCATTTTGCCTATAGCATTTTGGTATGGCCATCCACTCGATGGCTTCTGGTATCCCCCCACATGTATTCATTTCAGTTTAGAGAATGCAATGAAGCCTTATAAGTGGTCTCTGGATTTGTGGGGTCCACAGTGCTTGGTCATCTGCAGAGGCAGGACTAGTCAAGGACTCTGTTACAAATGCCCAAATGTGTTATGAATGAAACATAATGAATCTGGAGAAAGTGGCAGCTGGGAAGGATTTGTCACCTTGTCATAAAAAGAAAGAACTTTTCCAAACTGTTAATACAGAGATACCATGACCAGCCTAAATCCTATGCTACGGAAAGAAAAAACAATCTACAGAGATAGCGATAGTGACAAAGTAAGACTGAGGGTGAAAGTGAGATGGCAAGAGAAATACTCTCCATATAGAGTATGTCTTCTATACATACCGTGGCGCTTTTCCTGCCTTGTGATTAATCTTCCCCAAAATAATGCTGCAGCGTAGATACTATTGTATTTATTTTATATGGGAGTAAACTAATTCTTTAGAGTTTGTTCGTCAGATAGACCAATCTGACCCCAAAGTTTGATCTAGTTCTACTACAACTTGCCACCTTCCTAATTAAAATTATCACTTAATACACTAACTAATCTAATAGGCTTCTTCTCCTTTTTCCATTTAATTTTTAAGTCATGACTACATTTATTTTAATAATATTCTTCTTTCTAAATCTCAAGTTGGCTAGGCTAAAGAAACAAAAAAATCCTGTTAATACTTTCATCATGTCTGTCTTGAAACACTGAAATGAATGTTGAAATCTTAAAAGATAAAATAAAAGCTCCATATACTAACTTTCTGCATTCTGAGATCAGTCATTACCTTAATCTTTTACTACTTTCTGGAAGTGACAATCATTCTCTCCTTTCTCCCATAATTCACTTCTTAAAGAACCTTCTTCTGAGAGATTTTGTTCACCTCTCCTGTTTGGGCTGTGAACTGCATAAACACAGCCCCATTTGTGTCCATAATTGATTCAGTTGGAGGAAAACACCACACAAAAACTGGGCCTCTAGAATTCTATTTCCTAGAAATTTGGAATTGGAACTGAGGCTCTGAATCTGTCTCTTAAGAACTTAGACTATAAAGTAATATAAAGCTATGACCAGGTTAGTGTAAAAGGGAAGGCACATGTTCAGAGAGAGGGAGAAAGAGAAGTGGCTGTTTAGAGAAAAGTAGGAATAGAAGACTATTGGGAGGAGAGGAAGAGGGAGAGGGAGAAGGATGGGAACAGGGTACTTTATTCTAGTTCCTTAGGGCTTTTTTTTATTTCTTCTTCAAGTCCCTCCAGCCCATGCATTTTCAACAGTGGCAATATCACTTCCAAGGGAAAATCTAGTTCTTGACAGGGAGGGGCCAATAAAATCTTACATTTTGCAATAAATTTTGGCCCTCTAAAGCCCAAACTTACCTTAAAAATTCTTATTCATTAGTATTTAATTTCATAGGGATGGGAATAATTAGGAAAGAACCTCTGTAAAAGCTCCTTAAAGATGATAACAAAAAAAATTTTTTTGAAAAGTACTTCAATGGTCCCTTATTTAATTAACAATAATTATTGAGCACTATTTACATGACAAGCACTATCCTAGGCACCTGGGATACAGCAATAAATAAAGCAGCAAAAATTCTGTCCTGGTGAAAACATCATGTTCCAGAAGGTGTCCCAGTATCTTTTAAATAAATTTTATTTTTTTCTTAAGCAAGCTTGACTAGATACTCTTATTGAAAGCAAATTCTTGACTAAGGCAATTAACCTTTCAGCCAATCAGGAAGACATTTAATCTGATTTTACATATAGCTTCTTTGACTCTGATGATTACAGCTACAATTTATTAAACACTGTCTACATGTCTGATAATTAACATAAGTTATTTCCAATCATTGACGAAAGTCAAAAGTTGGGTATGCTTTTTTACTATTATAAATGAGAAAATTAAGATTTAAGGAGACTAGTTTGTTTAAGACTTCACAGCTAGCCAATGAAGGAACTGGGATTTTTCACTAGTACTGGCTGGCTCTAAAACAATGTTTTTTATACCATACCTTGCTGCTTTTTGCATACCTAAGCACCGTGCCAAAAAATAAGACAGCTAGGTTTTCTCATCTCCTCTGAAACTTTGACTAGTCATCAAATTTCTCTGTGTTTTAGAAGTTTTATCTCATCTATAAAATCTGGGAAATAATGTCAAAATGTACTAGATGATTTCTTAACCTAAAATTATTATTCGCTTCTTAAAAGTCTGTGATACAACTAAACAACTAAAGCATAAGAGACCTCATTAACAATTGCTCAATATAATACCACTCATATAAATATGAATGTCACCTTGCAACTTAGGTAGTTCCCTTCTAAAGAGGAGTCCAGTATTCTTACTTTAATTGTAGAATTTTATTTCTGGTATATTTTTTTCTTCTGTTCAGTTAATAAAAATAGAATTCATTGTTTTTTTGTATGATGTAGATAATTGTTTCATAAATCTTGTATAGTTATAGATATTTCCATGATATATTATTATATTTCATTTGGTTTTGGACAATATTTAAATTGTTTTTAAAAATTATATTTTTGCTTTTCAATAAGAAATAGAAAAACTCAGCATAACAGATTAAAGAAGCAGAGAAATGGATGATGGAGAAGAGAAGAACACACTCTCTCTCTCTCCTCTCTTTCTTTCCTTCTTTTTTAACCAAAATATTAATGCACACAGTGATCCTCTCTATTTAACAATGACAAAAATGGAACACAAAGGCATTAAGACACAGAAAGTTAAGCTGCTAATACCCTAATTATCAGAGCCAAGATTTATGCATATGTGTTTGTATAGCTCTAAAACCCATGTTTCTTTCCCACCAAAACACATCGTCTCCTAGAACTCCATCGTGAAATCCATCCCCCCACAAAAAGGAGCCTTGCCTCGTTTTGTTTAAGTTTTATAACATCAATTCTTTAAGAGACTTGAATTTATGATAATAAATTCTCTCCTGTGCCTACATTTTCATTCCTTTTTTATTTCATTCAGCCCTCAAGCAAAGCAATTTATGGTAAAGGCAAAAGTAACATTTACCCTTCTGTTGTTTTAGGACAAAGTCATTTCTCTTAGGAAACATATAAGATAGTGCAGAAATTGGATATTCCAAATGAGTTCATATTTGTATTTAAATAAAAATATAAGGTAAATTTTAATAGGAAAAAAAGTGTCTTGATGACTATATGAAGCTTTCTATGACCCACCTCCCTGCAGAAGGGGGAAGGTTCTCCAGGTGCTTATACAGTCCGGCTCTGCAGTTTCCCCATAGGAGGATTGCTCTGCCTCCCGTATATCTTGTCTCAAAATCATATGGATATGTAACCAACAGCACAGAATGTTGGAAAGTCAGGTCCCTGTTATAAATTTAATTGTGAATTACCTCTCATACAATGCCTGTCTAAAACCCAAGTGAGATGACAGAAAAGGACATGTAGCAATCCCTTTCTCTAGAGCACTATTTTGTTTTAAGTAGGCCCTCTGTATCATATTCTCATGGAGTCCTTCTCAAATAAAAAGGCAGATTATCTAATTTATCCCACTTCACTGAGTCAGAATTTCTGGGGATTAGGCCTGAGAATCTGCTCTTGAAAGGAACAAGCTCTCTAGGTGATTCTGGTGCACATTCACTTACTCGAAGTCTCTGGTGTTTTCTTTTTATACAGTGTTAGCATTTATAGAAAGAAATATACCTAGGTTATATTAATTCTATAGGAATGGTATCAGCTGAGTAATAATTTATTATGCAGATTTATTTTGTAAACTGTATAGCTTTAAGAAATATCTCCTAAAAATATTTTTCAAAAATACGTACAAAATGATAGCTCAACTCACTATGCATTGTGTTACTCATTTCTCTTTTTATGAGCATCCTTTTGATAATTTTTTTCTTTAGTTTCATTTCCATGAAAGCATTTTGTCTCTCAAAGAAAAAAAAAGTATGAATGGTTCCCTAAAATATGGATCAACTATTATTCCAGGGAATAGTTGACAAAGTAACACACAGGGCCTCTGTGAATGATATATTAAAGGCATACACAAGGTACAAAGGAATTAGAAAGTGTTTCTTTTGGCTTTAATTATTGAAAATCTCAAACTAAATTGCAGACTTCCAGTTTCACCCCCTACATGTAAGAGGCTTGAAAGCATGACTCCCATCCTTGCAACAAAAAAAGGCTGGATAAACTAAAAATCATGTTTTGGACCCATCAGAGAACTGAATTTGCAGGATAAATTTCTCCCCCCAAATTCTAGAAAGACAAACACATCTAGAGAATCATACCTGAGACCTACTGGAGCAGAAGCTGCTGGAGCCATAAGCTGATAGGAACACTTTAAATGGTAATGCTGATGGACTGCTGGTGACTGGGTGTAAACTAGCTTGAGAGTGAGAAACTTCTGGGGGTCACAGTCTTAGGGATCCTCTACAGTTTTGTAGCCTTTACCTCTAAGAATCCAAATCTCATCATGAAGATCTGAAAAAAGTCCCTGACTATCCCTGGCAGGAGGGGAAGTTTAATCATTGTAATATACACTGTCAGAGCCTACTCCGTAACACGTATCTACTCTCTAGAAGAAACCACTTTGCCAGAACCTTATTCTAGCTGGGGGAAGGGAATTCTTTATACTCTAGCCCCCTCTAGCTTTTCTGTCTTACCTACCTGAACAAGGAGATACAATCAACAGGGATCAGGGCCTCAGGAAAATGCATTAGGAACACTGCAGCCGGAGAAAGCTACTCCATTGGAGAAACACTTATAAGGTTCCAGGGATTAGTGGGCCCTAACACACAGACCCACCAAAAGACTTATATTTATTTGTAAGATTACAGACTGCTCCCCATTCCCCACATCTTACCACCAAACCAACAGGGCTCCAATATGATAATGATGGATAACCGCTAAAAGAGCTTTGTGGCATAGATTATCTCTGAGTAGTTGTTAGGGAAGCCCAAAGTCAGGATAGGAAATAAAAACAAGAAAACTAAAGACATTTGAAACCTCTGGAAACTCTTAGTTTCTGTGAAAAGATGATTTTTGGATTTGTCATTGTCTAAGACAATGTTTCTAAGGTGAATTTGGTTAATAGTGTGAATATTAGAGATCAGAGGTGAGGCTCAGAGGAAGCTATTGGCTTGGTTCTCAGCAGGAATATGAGACATAAAATTTTCCCCTACTATATATGGGTCTTTGTGGTGACCCAAAGTTCCCCCTTCTATAGTAATTCCTGTCAGTCCATGTGATTATAAATGGGATTTACCTCTTCTCACACTTCAGCTCTAAATGTGTGACCCTGGCCACAGTGATTTATTCGGAAACAAGTACACAACCTGAGTGGAACCAATGAGATTTTCCCTCACACTATGCAGTAGCTATCAGGAATGAGAGTTTTTCATCCGCTGGTATTTGAAAGTTGCAAGGAAATCGTGATGTGTCAGGAGCCACCCTGCCGCAGCATGAAGAAAGAGTCTGTGAGAAGGAGCACATTTTAACCCTAATTGACCCTTTAGCTTTGCAGCTTGCTTTCCTTTTCTTTCCTTTTGCCTTTTCTCCCTTTCTCCTTCTCTCTCTCTCTCTCTCTCTTTCACCTTCTGTAAAGTGAATATGATTTCTGTCACTTGTAGCTGAAGAAGTCACAACAAATAAAAGAGATCATTCTTATACTTCAATAGAAGAGTTTCAACAGAATGGCTAGAACAATATTCACGATTTGTTAAAGAATGAATGAGGGTAGAAATATGAAAGCATTAAATATGTGGTACTCTGTAAAGATTTGGGGCGGTAAGTGGGAGAAATTGTATGGAGAAAGGAGGTACAGCATGTTCTGGGGATTTTTTTAAGAACACTTTTCTTTTCCTTAAGAACAAAGAAATGTTAAGAATGAAAGAGATCTGCGTACATGTTAAGGCTGGGGACAGGGTAAGAAAAAAACATGAGATTGAAAGTGCAAAAAAGAAAGATAGATTGATGTACTTATATTTATATTATCTTGAAATGCTGTTTTTGGAGGCAGCAACTCCAGAGAGACTAGAACCCTTTCAGAGTGACAATCACCTCTCTTGATTCATGAAAACAATTTCACAAATAAATGCAAAGAGGAAAAAAAGGCAATTTGGAAAGAAGGAAAAGGAGAAAGAAATACATTGTAATATCAAACTAGAACAACTATTCCATAATATAAAAAGCAATGTTCTAGTCTATATATAATGTGTATTTTTTGAGTCTCTAACTAGTGGTAATTTTTTATGGCTAGAAATCTTATCTAATATTTCAGGGTTTTCATTCCAATACCCAGCACAATGCTACAAACAGGTATTTCATAGTTTTTCAGTGTGTTTGTGTGTGTGTGAGTATATGTATATGCACACATATATACACATATACATAAAGTTTACACTGTATCAAATACACTTAAAATTGAATAGTTAATAAAAGTCCTACATTTTACTGTCATGATTAAAAGATCAAAGCTTATGGACATAAGCTTCTTCATCAAATCTTTACCTTTCTCTCCACTCTTATTTCTTAGAAAACTTTATTAGATCCTATTCTGAATATATAAGAATGTATGTAGTAAGATTGCTCAAGAACTTCTTTGACAGACACCAGAAATAGTTTTGTTTTTGTTTCTATTTGTGTGTCTCTGTGTGTGCTTTATTGGTGCCCTATTCATACCTTATTACCAATATCCTGAATTTATTTCCATGCTCCCAAATATCCATTTGGATCAGAGGGGCCTAGATATGTATTTACTACAGGACGATATGAATTAGGTCACCTAAAAGGGGAACCCAACTTACTTGACAGCGCAGGTGCCAGGAAAGAAGGTGCACTGGGATGGATTCTGGGTCCATAGCGGCAGAGTCCGTGAATCTCCTATGTTAGTAAATCCTCTCATTAGCTAGTCTCTTATCAAATAAATATCATTATTCTCAGAAAGCTTATAAATTAAGGCTTGCATATTAAAAGCAATCCAAGGCATGCTTTTACGTAAATCACTGCATTTCAGACAGATTTCAAGTTTATCTTTAGTCTTATAAAACATACAACATCCTAATTGTAAAAAAAAAAAAAAAATGTCTTCATTTACTCTAGAGTGAAAAAAGAGGTATTTGGATTATATCAGCCCAACATGAAGAAGAATGTACTTAACATGCCTTTGAAAATTGGTATTTTCAAGGCATGTAACCATTAAAACACAAAATCAAGATAAATTGGATTTCCAATATGACCTACATGTTGCTTTGTCAAAACCGTCTCAGTGTTTACGTTCATACTCACTTCTCAATTTGTTTTATGGTGCTAGAAGAACCCCAATACCAAAACCTGACAGGAACATTAAAAGAAATAAAACTACTGACCTACGTACTTAATGAACAAAAACACAATTATCCTCAACAAAATATTAGTAAATTGAATTCTGCAAAATATACAACGAGTGCCCCTCATGGCCAAGTCTGTGATGACTTTCTCTCAGGTGAAGAATAATCAACACCCTCTGTTATGTTTAGTTTTTCCTTCTTTAATATGAATTTATCAGAAGCACTTTAAATTGCCAAAGAGAGGCATGAGAAATCAAGGAAGCCATCTAAAAAAATATGTATTTTTAGCTTCTTACAGATTTTTGAAGAAGAACAACAGCAACAACAAAAAAGAATCACCCTGATGATATCACTTATAATATGAACAAAAATAATCAGGCATGGGTTTTATGAATTGGGACTGTTTGTTTTTTATATTTTATTATTCTAAACAGTTTGTTCAAATTTAGAGATTAAAAGCTTCCATGTCAGGTGCCCATAGTCCACTTAGTGAAAGCTTTTTAGTAATATTATATAAATGTTAACATCTTCCATTGTTATCACTTTACATTGAATGCAAAGAAGTCACACAGAAAGGAAAGCTTCACAGCTGAAATGTTTTTAAAGGATGTACTTAAACTTCATTTGACTTGGTTAATTAGCTATCAAAGTTCTTTATTTAGTTTTTAGATTCCTTTTAATCAAGGCTGAGACTTGCTTACAGAATTCTTAAAGTTTTCTCTTAAAAAAGTAAAAGAAATATTATATATTTATATATAATATATAAATATATATTTGAATCCCATATGTCTAAGTCTGCTTACTAAGAAAGCCAAAGTGCTTCCCGTAAGAAAAATTTGTAAGAAAAATTCCAAGAACTGCTATTCAAAACTTGTAACTAAAAATATTTATTACAGAAACCATTTTGTTAGAAAGTATGTTGCAAAAAACAGTGATTGTTCACTCAAAGTTGAAGAGTTTGTACTTTTATGGAGGTAGATTTTACCCAAAAACTTTGTGATGATTAACTCATTATGATCTTGTTCTAATTAACTCAAGCATGAATAAAAGAATGGTATATTTTCTTAAAATTAAAAACATGGTTAAAGGTATCCTACTAGTAAAATTTACATGTCAAAAAATGACTCAAACAAAAGCATTTTTAAAACTGCAAAGACTGATTTTGCCTATGACAATGGTGTGTTACATTGACTAAAGAAGTTATGATTTATAATATCCATGATAGCAGAAACCACACTTCTTTGATGTGTGATTACCTACTTAATGGCTGGCAAATGGTAGAGAATATTAAATATATTTCAAAATATTTAAAGGGTAAATATGACAGTTCCTAATTAAAGTGAAATAACTTACGAAAGGTTATGAATAAATCATGAAGTGCAGTCTTATTTCTCTGAAAATTGGGAGTCATTTTAAAATTCCAAAATGGAAATAAACTTTATTAAAATTTTGAGAAAAGTCTGCAATTATAATTACATCCATACTGGAATTTTTCAGGACAAATGAATTATTAAGAAGTTAAATTTTTCCCTCCCCCTATCTCAAAGGAAAAAAAGAAGAAGTTAAATTTTGTGATGTTCAAGAGAGATGAAAATTTTTTTAAATGTAAACAATAAAGTGTTAGGAGGCAAAGTAATTAAATGTCTTTGTAGCCAGGGAATTTTGACAGTTTTCGTTTACACTCCTAATCTCAGACTGCTAGACCATCCTTCCATAGCTCTTAGAACACAAAATCAATTAAAATTCATTTTGTGTCCTTAGCCAAATGATTAAATCTGTTTATTTTGCTATATAAAAAATATGACCTTTGGAAAGTCTTTGACTCTATCACCCATTAGCTGCCAAGCAGCTGGTCAAGAGAATGTCAATAGTCCAAAAAATTCCAATTTTAGAAGCTATTTTCAATTACCAGCCTGGGCTTGGGAATTCAGCATATTTGGAAAGTATCCCAATAATGGAACAGATGAACTCTTTTTTCTCCTGCTTAGCTACAGGCAAAATCTAAAGTTATAAAAATGATTATCACCCAAACCTTAACAGATTATGATGCTGAAAATCACAACAAAACAAAACAACTGCACTCCTTCCAAATTTTCAGATTTCTCATTCTCTAATATTTGTATAAATTCTTCTCAAAGTAAAGCTTACACTGTATTCATGAGATAAATGGCATTACATTAAAGCTACACATAAATTCCACAATTGCTTTCCAAGAAAAAACATATACTCTCTTAAGCAGGTATCTATATAGTTATCTAAAATTTTCCAATTTTATTCTCAGTGGAGGTCTATTTTATCTCTGCATTGTTATTGATGTGTTTAGAACATTTACACTCAATGTTAAGTATCAACATGTTTGGGCTTAAATCTACCATGTTATTATTGGTTTTTCATTTGTCATTTCTATTCTTTGTTTCTTTTTTTCTTCTTTTTCTGCCTCCTTTGGAACTGATTAAATTTTTATGATTATATTTTATCTCCATTATCTGTTTATTAACTACTATTCTTTATATTTTAGTGACTATTATAGAGTTTATAATATGACTTTTTCACTTATCACATGCTACATTTAAATATGATACCATCAGTCATATTGAAAGAGCCACCCGACATTATACTTCCATGCCCCACCTGTTGTCCTTCCTCCTATTGATGTCACACACTTTCTGTCTCTCTTTATTGTTATTTTATTGCTACATTAGAAATGAAGAGAAACTGTGAGAAGTTGCAAAAGCATGGAACTTCATGAAGATTATGAAGCAACGGAGAAAGTTAAAATTGGCTTATCTTATAGGAAGTACAAGGACTACACACACAAAGGTCATCAATGGTGAGATTATTGACAGCATCTGCCATCTAAAATTTATGCATTGATGGGAAGTTTAAAACAGAACTTAAGGGAACACTGGCTACCCCTGACCTCTTAGCCAGGGAATATAGGTGAGAAGACATCACAAGATGCCTAAAATCTCTATAAACCCATAGGTTTACAAAGCACAGGCTAAAACCCAGACCCTCAGGCAGTGCTGAAATTTGCTCTTGGGAAGAGATCTCCATTTTACAATGTTTGAACACCATCTTTGTCCTGCTGGATAGTTTCCTTAGAGGGAAGAGTATTTTTTTCTTCAGTATTAGTTTTCTTCAGTTTTGACTTCTCCATTTCCAACAAATCTGGTTCATCACTCATCTTGACTAAAAGAAAGCCTGAAAGCTTGAAGACTTGCCAAATGTCCCCCGAGCTGAGTCCGTGGCTCACTCTGGACCAGGTTAACACATTTTGTTTCTGTATATATTATAAACACCACATTTTTATTATTTTAGCTTTAAACAGTAAATTACCTTTTGAAGAGTTAAAAAATGAGAAAAGCGATCTTTTATATTTATTCACAGAGCCAATATTTCTGGCACTTTTCATTCCTATGTGGAGAGTCAAATTTCTTTCTGGTATCTGGTCTTCGTAACTTCCTTTAATATTTCTTGTAATTCAGGAGTACTAGCCATAATATTTATTAGGGCTTTTTTTTCCTTAAAAAAGTCTTCATTTTTGAAAAATAATTTTTTTCTGGGTATAGAATTCTAGATAATGCTTTTTTTTTCCAGTACATTAAAAGTGTCACTCTATTATTTTTTGGCTTGCAAACATTCTGGCAAGAAGTCTGCTGTTTTTCTTATTCTTGCTTTTTCGTATATACTATATGTTTATTTTGAGTCTCACTGCCTTTAAAATTTTTCTTCTTTATTAGTGGTTTTCAGCAATTTGGTTTTTATGTACCTTGTTCAAGTTTTTTTCTTTTATTGTTCTATTGGGGTTGGTTGAACTTCTTGGATTTCTGGACTTACAATTTTCATCACATTAGGAAAATTTTCAATCACTATTTCTTCAAATATTTCTTTTCCCACTACCTTGCGGATATCCTCTCTTCATTTATATATATGACATTTACATATATACGTGACATTTATACATACATGTGTGTGTATGTGCGCACGTGCACATATGTGTATGACATTTTCCCACATGTCATTGATGTTTTATTTTTTTGTGCTTCACTTTGGATAGTTTTTATTGCTAAGTATGTGTATATGTGTGTGCATATAGTACATACATATATATATATATATATATGTATATAATTTGTTATTTTATAGCCATGTCGGAAAAGAAAGGTTATGGCATGTGCTTGATCCTAGAACTTGATTCAGTCTCCCAATAATTTACCTTCAAAAACCATCTAAATTATTCTGTGACTTGGGAAGTCAGACTTTCTGGAGTAGATGTGTCCCAGTATTTATAAATTTTAATTATGTTCCTATGTTTGGGCCAGGATAGGTTATTGGTTGTTTTTATGGGTTTTGTGGCAATTTTTACCTCTGTAACTTCCCTCCCTCCTAAGAATTTAGGTAAGACCCTGTGCTTTCTTGACTTAGGAATGAGTACTCCAGGACTGAAAACAGAAACTGCCTGAAAACAATGAATCTTTCTATCTTTTGTGAAAGTCTAAACTCATTCTAGGATCAGGCTAATAATGTCAGAGAGGTAAGGGAAAAATGCCAATACTTTTCAAATAAGAAAGGAGATATAAGAGAGACTAGCCCTTTCTCTAAGGCTGGGTTTGGGAGAGAAAACATGTGGGTTCTGTGTTATCAGAAGGAAAACACCACCCTAGAAAGCATAGTACCTTTGCAACAGCAAGAACAGATTCCCAACTCACAACCTCTGCTTTACACGCCGCCAGCATCACAGAAGCTACAAGGAAGGTTAATAGCAATGAGCAATCCTTCATCTCTGAGAAGTATATAATCCTGGAAGAGTCAGTAATGCGGTTTCTAATGCAGGGTCTGGACTCAGGATGTCAACTGTCACAGAAAGGAATGGTGAAGAAACGTGAGGATATTTACGTATGTTTGTTTGAGTGGCTTCTTTATTTAATCGTATTTGATAAGAATCTTTAATTAGCCTTTTCAAACCTCTGTTTTTACCAGGAGCAGTAAATTGAGTGAGTAGTCTTGTCCTTTGAATAGGTAATCCTTAAAATAAGAACGATGTAAGAATAGAAGTGTGTAATTCTTTGCATTAACAGAACTTACGATTGCAGTTAATGGAATGTAAAAACATTACTGTAACGGGAAAGCATTACTAATCTGTAATATTTTTAAGCTAACATTAATTCATTCAACAAATACTATTTGAGTACCTGCTATATGCCAAACACTTGTTCTGGGTATTGGAAAATCAAATTGAGAAAGAACTCCTTGAGAAGCTCATTGAAGGAGTTTATAAATTCAACTATTTGTATTTTAAACAATAACTATTAAAAATAAGCTCATATAGAATCAAATTAGGTTAGTTTTGTAAAGAATCTTTAATAATTGTATTTTTTTTACTATTCTCTCACAAACCATGTTTGTGACCTTAGGCCTTCAATACGTAACCTCCTTTTGTTCATGTTCTGATTTTTAAAAGAGATAACAGTACACATCTTGAATGCTTTGTTTTATTATAGAAAAAGAAATAAGATAGTGAATGTAAAAGAAATAAGGTAGTGAATGTAAAAGCTATATAAATATAAACAAATATTATCAATGGCTGTTTCTTGCTGTGGTTAGGCATGATGGAGCGTTATAAAAAATGTGTTATATATTTAAGATTAAATGTATAAAATTAAAAGTAATATTAATATTTTAATGATAATCGAGGAATATCTCTGTATTTATAGTAGGGCAAGTTATGATGCAATTTTAAAATAATTAAGATGTCATACTGGTTTTAATGCTTTTTAAGTGTCTCAGAGAACAATCCACATCATGACAGCGAATAACATTTTGTAACAGCTGAAAGTACTGTTCTGGTGGCCATGGTAATTCTTAGGGCAAATCATGAAAAATTAAACACTATAGGGAAAATGAACATTGTATAATCCTACTGAAGAAAACTAAAAAGAAAAGATAAAATTTAGTTAGATACAAATCTAGAACAAGAATTCACAACATAGAGTATTATAGAACAGCAAAATAAGAAGCTAAAGAAAAGATAATTTTATGCTCCTTTTAAATTACATAAGGTTTACCCTGAAATAACTTCTAAGTTCATTCAATTTGCAAAAATTTTAAGTGAAAATTTTTCAGTAAATATGGAAATGATTTTCTTTTCCTTTTTAGTGACTAAGCATTTTATATTACCATTTGAAGGCAACATGCTTCGGTTTGAAGTATATTTTCCACTCTTCTATTTTTAAACTCTATATTTATATCAATTATGTCATTGTTTTTTTCATTTATTTTTATAAACATAATTAATTTCAATTTATTTTTTAAATAAACTGGTTACTTTTCTAAATAACATGTTGACCTGGCCACATTTGTCTTCTATTTTTTGTTGTTTTTAAATCTCTTTAACTGCCATTTTTATTTTCTTATGTCATTGTAATTTTATTTCTTAAATGTCTTTCATCATTATTTGACATTATTAAGAATAGGACTTTAAATGACAGAAGTTTTCACACACTTGCTGTGTGGATTTATATGCCATTTATCTCTTTTATTCATTTCTGCTACAAAATGTATTACTTATGAAATAACTCTCCCATAGGCCAATATAAAAATAAATCAATAAAGACTCTGGTACAAGAACTTTAGATAGAAATGAAAACTCCAACTCTCACCTTATCCCCAACTCCACCAAACCTGCCTCCTACCCATTGCAGGGTACCTGAAAGTGGCACCTGTCATCAATGAACTAGTGACGATTCTTCAGTGGATTAATTACAGGACTGTTCTGAAGTGAAGATTATCTTTGGCCAAAGTTCATCTACAGCTCCATATTTAGAAATGCATCTTTTTTTCCTATACCAGTGAGGAGTATAACAAAAACAAAAGAAAAAATCTGATTGCATATAGTTTTATATTATACCTAACAGGAAGTATGTAAATGTCCCTGAATCAATCTCACCAATAAAGATAGTCTTATCTTTGTGAGGTTTTAAAGAATAACTAATTTCATCAATAATAAAATTGCTAGAACATTTAAGACAGTCAAAGCATATATCACTGTGTACTAGAATGAGAACAGAATAAGGAGTCAGGAAACATGGACGATCCGTTTTGCCCAAACTGGTTGTATAATTCACTAGAAAGGTATCAGGAAAATATTTCCAAGTATTACATAGTTTTATTCTCTTTATTTCATTACTCTTTCTTCTTTTTAAAGACACTTGTACTCCAGTACCTCAGAGAAAGGAAAGTTACAGCAGGCAATACAGAGCAAAGGTAATTATAAGCTTATGAATTGTAAAAAGTATAAAATATATATTTGAATTTCTGAACCATCCACATTTTCCCTGTGCTGCCTTCTCAACCCTCCCGAGCCAGACATTACAATACCCTGGATAAACAACAATGAGATAACACTACACGGGTATGAGAATGGCCAAAATCCAGAACAGTGACAGTACCAAATGCCGATGAGGATGTGGAACAACAGGAACTCTCATCCATTGTTTGTGAGAATGCAAAATGGTACAGCCACTTTGGGGGACACTTTGGCAGTTTCTTACAAAACTAAACATAGTCTTCTTATATGATTCAGCAATTGCACCCCTTGGTATTTACCCAAGGGAGTTGAAAAATTACATCCGCACAAAAACCTGCACATAGCTGTTTATGACCATTTTATTCATAATTGTCCAAACTTGGAAGCAGCCAAGATGTCCTTTACTAGGTGAATGGATAAACTGTGGTACATCCAGACAACTGACTATTATTCAGCACTAAAAAGACATAAGCTACCAAGCCATGAAAAGAAGTGGAGGAACCTTAAATTCATATTATTGTGAAAGAAGCCAATCTGAAAAGACTACATACTGTTTGATCCTAACCATATATGACATTCTGGAAAAGGCAAAAGTATAGAGACAAGATCAGTGGTTGCCAGGGGTTAAGGGGGTGGGAAGGATGAATGGGCAGAACATAGAGGATTTTTAGTGCAGTGAAACTACTTTGTATGATACTGTTAATACAATGGTGGTATAGATCATTATATATTTGTCCAAACCCATAGAATGTACAACACCAAGAGTGAACTCTAATGTAAACGATTGCATATGTCTCAGATGATGTGAGTAGGTACAAATATCACTGAGCATGTGGACAGATGATGACAAAGGACCAGATACCAGAGCCACTAAAGCTCAAATTCTACATATAGCCCCAAAAAGAATTATGTGGGGAGAAACTATGAGTGGATCTAAAAATCCCAATTTGACTAAGAAAACCTTGATTTGATACAGAAAACTCAGGTTAACTTTGTGCCACTAGGCAGAAATTGGTTTGAGACAAAAACAAAAAGGAAAGAAAGAGACAAGGAGATAGAGAAACAAAGATACAAAGATACATACACACACACACACACACACACATACACAGAGACAAAGATAGGTAGACGGAGACAGAGACAAAGAAAAAAAAGAATTATATTTTCAGCACACCTGAGTTTGTGCCATGAGAAGTTAGTATCCACTATAAATACATTGGATTACTTAAATTGATTATTCTTAGTGTCCTCCTTTTATCATAAATATTTTAATGCTTCATTTTTTATTCTAAATATCAATTCTTGAACAATATAGACTACCTATGCATATAATTGTTTAATTATGTTATATCCTATCTGCAATATAATAAAACAAAACTAAATTATAATCATGTGATATTACTTCCATATATTTCATATCATGTCTACACAATGAAGTCAAATGTAGTGAAGTGAAGTGAAGCAGTCAGTGAAGAAGCTAGTGTCTGCACCAATATGTAAGGTCACCATGGATATGACAGCCACAAAAACCATCCTTATATAGCTACGTTGAATTGGAAATTCAAATACTATGAATGGCATAGCTATTGATGACATGGTTTTTCAAGAACCTGAGGAAGTCTTGGAAAATACCAGAAAAAAATAAAAGGTAAATGTTTTCTTGATTTACATTGTACTTGCAAAGCTGGAAAATATACTATTTTTATCCTTCCCTGCTCTTTGCATCTAGCATTGGTAGTCTCCTGGACCCCACCCATTAAAATTCCAGTATCACTCCCAGTCATTTTGTTGTTATTTTTATTTTAGTTTTCAAGGTTTTTTAAAGATAAACTTTTCATTGAAACATAATGCACATAAAGAAAAGTACACAAATCCTAAGTATACAACTAGATGAACACACCGGTATAATCAGCACCCAGGCCAAAAAACATTATATTACCAGCACCATGAAGCTCCCTTTGTATCCCATCCTAGTCACCAAACCCCCACAAAAGTAAACTCCGTTCTGAAGTTCAGCAATATAGATTGATTTGGCTGATTTTGAACCTTTTATAAATTGACTCATATAATATGTACTCTCCTGTGTCTAGCTTTTTTTTATCCAACATTATATTTATGAAATCCATCCCTACTGTAGGATGTAGCAATAGCATGTTTATTCTCATTGCTATAGAGTACTCTATTGCGTGAATACATTACAATTTATTTATTCATTCTACTGTTGATGGAAACTTGGGTAATTTCCAGTTTGGGGCTACTAGAAGATAGTGTTGCTACAAACAGCAGTATCCAGAGAGGTTGTACCAGTGTATTCTACATCCAGCAATGTTAGAGAATTCTTTTTCGAAATTGTCATCTAGGTTTTATGTGTCTGTCTTTCTGTCTGTCTGTCTTTCTTTCTTTCTTTCTTTCTCTCTTTCTCCCTTTCTTTCTCTCTCTCTTTCTCTTCCTTTCTTTCTTTTCAGAGAGTCTCACTCTGTTGCCCTGGGTAGAGTACAGTGGAGTCATCATCATAGCTCACTGCAACCTCAAACTCCTGGACTCAAGCCATCCTCCTGCCTCAGCCTCCTAAGTAGCTAGGACTTCAGGCAACATGGCACAATGCCTGGCTAATTTTTCTATTTTTAGTAGAGACACGGTCTTGCTCTTGCTCAGGCTGGTCTTGAACTCCTGAGCTCAAGCAATTCTCCCACCTCAGCTTCCCAGAGTACTAGGATTGTAGGCATGAGCCACCACACCTGGCCTGTATTATCTTTTATACCCCAATTATTCTAGCAACCAAAAAATCCCTGACTTATTTTCAAAACATTTTCTGGTATATATTATAGATTACCTTTGAATTCCCTTGCAACTTAAGATAAAAATGTTTCTATGATTATATGGAAAAAATAAAAATTTTCGTATATGGCACAGTATAAGAAATTCTGACTGACTTTGAAGCTGAAGTGGGAGAAACGGAATATCTATGGCATAAAAATAACATTGATAAGCAAGTGACTCACAAATTTATAGTCTATCATGTCGAAGACTGTAGGCTGTGGATCCATCCTACCAGGGGTCTAATCCCAGCTTTGTTATTTTATCAGTTGTGGAATCTTGAAAAAGTTACTTAGTCTTTCTGAGCCTTAGCTTTCTTATCTGTGAAATAGGGATAACAATATTTCCTACTTTAAACAATTACTTATTGCTAGTTAAATATATTATTTAGGGGTATAAGCTTTTAACCTCTTATGGAGATTAAAATCCAGGTTTTAATATCAGACATCAAGTTCAATCTCATTTCAACCACCTTCCTAAACTTAAGATAAGTTATTTAATTTCTATGTGCTGCTTGCCTGTCTTGAAAATGGTATATTAATAGTATTTACCTTATATACCTGTTAGAAGGATAAAAATAAGAATATGTGTGGAAGAAACCAAATTCTTATGTTTGAAAAATATCTGTCAGAGTCTAATTTCTCTAACAAGTAATGTTCCCATTAAACAAAGAATTCACACAATATGTAGAAGGAAAATGTAATTATACAAGACTGTAAAATTTTGCTTTTTACAATTTAAAATGCCTTATTGTAATTAAAGACATTTTACAACTTCTGTGATTAAAATATTTCAAGTTTTGTGATTAAGCCTCACTTTACAAGAGTTGTAGTCACACAATGATCTTCCTTTAAAAAGTTGCTTTTTTCCTCATTAAATTTTAGAAAATATTTGGGAAGGATATGTAGCCATAATAATCTAGTGCAGCACATTTACAGTTGTAATTCTCTGTAAGGGC
Organism: Eulemur rufifrons; assembly: GCF_041146395.1. Classification (NCBI taxonomy): domain Eukaryota; kingdom Metazoa; phylum Chordata; class Mammalia; order Primates; family Lemuridae; genus Eulemur; species Eulemur rufifrons. The sequence goes on along the minus strand of NC_090986.1, from coordinate 69,550,420 downwards.
ATTGCCTGACCTAGCTGTGCTCCAATCTCACTTGTATTTCATTGTTCTTCTTTGCTCACAAGAATGTAAACATTCAGTTTTAAGCCCTAACCTTGAAAACCCAACACAACATTTACATATTCCAAAGTATGTCTGTCTACCAGATCAACTCTCCTCTTTGCATAAGGCTTCTTGTCACTGAATTGTAACTTTAAGCCAACTGAAGTTTAAAGTTTATATTTTGTGATTTTACTTTAATGAAGTGCTTAATATAATACTGAACACAAAATAAATCTTGATGAATTCTGAGCCATTATTTTCATCATTCCCCCAATTATATCAATGCCGTTTAGTGGACTGTGAGAGGAGAAAAGATAATAGAAAACAAAAAGACTAAATTAAACTACTATAAAAATATCCATTTATTATTAATTGATCAGGCTACAATTTTTTGCCTGTAATATGAAATATCGGGAGAGAAGATCATAAGATTTATTCCACTGTAAACCTTTCAAGATTACATAATTTCATTATCAGGTAGTTTTAGTCATAACCATAAATACAGTTAAATTAGGGTGAAAAAATCAGAAAGACAAAATTTTTTTTGGCATGCAAAATAAACATGTTTTCTATTTTATTTAAAGTTGGCTACAGAAATAACTGATAAGAAGAACTTTTATGACTACGTAAACCAATCTTTTTAGTCCTTATGTAAATTTAATTTACTTCTGATTTCTTTTTAATAATAGGAAATTTGTATGTATTTGCAAATAAAATATTGGTATGTTTCATTGACATTTAATGAATTCTAATATGGTCACACTGTGCACTTCTATAATCATTTCTGCCTCTATGTGATACTAATTGGATCTCTTCCAAAACATATTAAGCCATTTATGCTGTTTGTTGTCTTAAAATGTTACATTTGCCAAATATCTCCTAAAATTTGCTCCAAAGTTTGTTTCTCATTAGTCATTAAATGTACTTCAACATTTTAACTTGTCAGTAAATGAGAAGGTCTTTCTTTCGCCATAAAGTTTTTCAATTGCAAATGCCTTAGCAAAGTTAAAAAAATCAAAATATTGATTATGAATGAATCCATTTATGATTTATTTTCTTGTTCCAGGAAAAATAAAACTCAGAAGGCTCTCTCAAGAGACAAACACTTAAGGAGCAGAGTTGGGGGATTGAGGAGGGAAAGAATTTTAAGGAATTAATATTTAGGAATTAGGTACTCTTTAATATCTTTTGAGAATACAATATTTTCCTTATTATTTTGATATAATGTATTATACAAATACAGTTTTGAAGTCATACTGCCTAGGATTGTATCCTGTCTTCACTACTTTTAATACATACAATAAAAACTCTCTGGTTAAAATATGCCTTTATCTTTAGGATTTTGCCACGTTTTTATACATGATAACATGTATTCTTAGAAATAGATATTGTAAGTATGTACAGTAATCTCTTTCAATTTTACTTGGCTAGCTAACACCAGGTAGATACAATCAGTAGTTTTATCCTTATTGCTATTCTTAAAAATCTTATTCATCCCCACTAATTCTGTACTTTTAGCTATTAAAGCTTTAACTGTTGATATCCAAATCTATCAATCAATATTTGCCTTCACCTCTGTATATTGCAAGACCTACAGTTTTTACAGTGAAGACAACAATTGTCGTGAGAATACTGAATTCATACTTTCCTACAGCCACAATCAGACTGTCTCCATTGAGAGGCTAGTCTGCTGTAAAATTATGGCAAAGATGAAATTAGTCTTCATTATCTGCAGTAAAGTTCCTTCCCTATTTCTCTCTTAGATGTTTCTCCTTAAAAATCTAACAGAGTCTAAAAATTTACTAGATTTCCTCATTATTTTAGTGCCTACCTGCTTCCTGTTTTGCCTAGTCATTGCAATATTTCTTTTAAGAGGCATTACAGTCATTGTGAGAGAGAGGTTTGCTTTTCAAACACAGATGTTTAGATTTGTAATAAAGCTTAGATGACAGTTTTCTTCTTCTGACTCTTAGATCCTAAAGGGTTGGCACCTACCTGTCTTACTCATCTTGGGTCCCCAGCATTTCACTTAGTGCCTGGCACATAGAAAGCGTTCAGAGTTTGTTAAACTGAATAAATGTGGCTGATGATTGGCAACCTAGCGCACTGGTTTAATCCTATTGGACCACATAACTAACTATTTAAATCTCTTGCTCATGCATCGGTCTTCCCAACTATTCGCCAAGTTCCTTAAGTGTAGGAATCTTGTTTTTTCTCAACAACCCTACCAAGAGTTTTGGCATACAGAATTCGCTCTTGATAGCTCTCTTATCTGTTGTAATTAAATAGTTAGAAATCAGTATTGGAAAATAAAGTGTGAAGGCAAAAATATGAGCAATGTAAAAGATATAACAGGATTGAGTGGCTGGAAAGGCAGAAGAAAACTAATGATAAAGCAGGTTAAGATTCCAGCTTCTTGAACATCAATCAAGCTTTCCAGCGCGCAGGTTGCCTTAGCAACTCTGGAAAGCGTCCGCCCCATTCCTGTCCCCAGTCCCGGCCTTAGTCCCGCCCCCAGTCCCGCCCCCAGCCCGTCTCGCTCTTCACTCGCCTACCCGACACCCTTACTTCCGCCCCAACCTGCCGGCTGAAACTGAGAGACCTACTTCCTATGCCTACGCTTGTGCTGCCTGACTAAAAATATGGCAGCAAGTGTTAAAGTTAGAAATATATTCTTTACATATAACCCATATTTTTGCCTCAGGTAGATATATGCAAAATTAGTAGCTACTCGTAACTTGGAGGCTCCCTGTAACGTGAACATTTGGGACCTATTTTTTAGGCAGTGCTTTGGACAACAGCAATTGCGAAGGTCCCCAGTTTGCGGAAAGAAACGTGGATCTGAGTGGGGCGGGGCGGTCTCGGCACCGAGCAGTGAGTGGGGCCTCACGGAGGAGCTGGCGTGGTGTCTCTGTTCACACCGGCTTCACCATGTAAGTGTTTGCCTGGCAACCACCCTAATCCCAGGTCCCGCTGCCCGACCCTAACTCTCTCCTGCTGTCTTCCTCAGGTCGAAAGTTTCCTTTAAGATCACGCTGACGTCGGACCCGCGGCTGCCCTACAAAGTGTGAGTAGCTCGGTTGAGACGGGGCTCTTGGGGCCCGGTGGGACGAGGCTGGGCTGGGTCTTCCAGGCCTTTCGAACAACTCCCGTCGCATGCAGTCTTCATCCCCTCCCTCCCTCTGACCCAGCTTGCGCCCTTTCAGGAGACTGGCCCACTGGAGCCTGAGAGGAGAGGTCCCATGCTTTCTCCCTAAGTGTCAGCTTGGCCCAAGCACCAGAGTGTGGGTGTGTTTCTTCTGGTTAGTGACCTCCTCTCGGAAATTCATTTGGTGGGCGGGTGGAGCGGAAGGATATGTGGACAGGACTTTGGTAATTTGCTGGGATTCTTAAACAATCCCTGTCTGCTGGAGATTAGAACGGCCTTTCACTGCACTGACCAGCTGTTAGAAGTTAGGGAAAACATCCCGACAAAGACTCTGAAATTACTTGAACGCTTGTTAATGTCAGGCTTCTGGTTTTGTTGTGTATGAGTGACTCAATAGTCGGGCATCACAAAGTAATGAGCCTCAAATCATACACTTTCTATGTTGGGATTTAATTAAGAGTGTGTAGTAGGAGCAGGAAATGGGGAAACAGGGCAGTTTATCCATGTGGAGCCTTTCCTTATGGATTAAAACAGATCTAACCACATACTAAGCTGGACCTTCCTATGGTTTTAAGTAAACACTCTTGAGGTTATTGCAGTTGGAAGTCATATAAAATGTAGCAAAGAACAAGACTTCAATAGGATTTTATGCATAATTAATACACTTAGTATCCCTAAATCAACTGATAACAGCTGCCATCAGCTGTCACAGTTTCATTGATTTACTGCATCCATGACTCATGGAACCTCCCAACCTTTTACTCTCTTGATCTTTTTATCTCTGAAATATTATTTGTTACATTTTATCTGAGGTGTTCATGGTCACAGCCTAGAACCTTAAGATCTCCAATAATTGTTCCATCTCTAAAATGTCATTTTCAAGTACTCTTACGGATAAGTGTATTCTGTTCTACCAATTGCTGTAATATTTCTTCTACAATATTTCTTTTAATCCACTGACCACACTGCTTTTTAATCTATAACTATACTCTTCTCTATGCTTTATCCCACTCCTTATAGAGCTTAGCGTCCATGGTCCATCTTTAAATCATTTTCCTGCAAACACCCTCAACTCTAGTCCCCCCATCTCTCCTCAGCATGTTTTGCTTGGTGAAATCCCAACACTGAACTCAACCATTTGTATTTTCTGTACAGAGCTGAATATCTCTGGAGAAAATAACACAATTAGTTGATGGAATTTAACATAAAATTCATGACTGCACTCAGTAGTACATAGCTCTCTACTACATTCTTCAGGTTTGCTCATTTTCCTCCTTATTCTCAGGATTTTATTTTATTTATTTATTTTTTTTTTTTGAGACAGAGTCTCACTCTGTTGCCCAGGCTAGAGTGAGTGCCGTGGCGTCAGCCTAGCTCACAGCAACCTCAAACTCCTGAGCTCAAGCTATCCTCCTGTCTCAGCCTCCCGAGTAGCTGGGACTACAGGCATGTGCCACCATGCCCGGCTAATTTTTTCTATATATATTTTTAGCTGTCCATATAATTTCTTTCTATTTTTAGTAGAGATGGGGTCTCGCTCTTGCTCAGGCTGGTCTCGAACTCCTGAGCTCAAACGATCCGCCCACCTCGGCCTCCCAGAGTGCTAGGATTACAGGCGTGAGCCACCACGCCCGGCCTATTCTCAGGATTTTAAAAAATTTTTTTCATCAAACTTTCCACAATTTCTTTTCCCCTTACTCTCAAGTTCTCGGAGCTTCTCTCATCTTTCCATCTCCACAGCTATAAACCTACAACTATAAACCCTTAATTTCAGTGTCCTGTCCTTTACAATGGAAAACATGGCTTTACTCCTATGAAAAGCCAGTTGTTCTACTTGGGCTCTAAATCCCATGTATTTTACTTTTTCAAGATTAGAGTGGATGGAGTCTAGCTACTCCTCTCTCCTCATTATTGTTTCTCTCTCTGTACTGGATTATTCTTATCAATGTGTAAATGTACTATAGAAAGAGAGGGTGAGGAGGAGAGAGAAAGAGGATAGAGTATCAGTGTAGCAAAAAGGACTTTAATATAACTAGCATAAGTATATATCAATAAGTACTTGGAACATTGTACCAGTTCAGTTAATATAGTGACTGAATAAATTTAGTAAGTATAACTATTGTTAAGTATGTGTCTATGTGCAGCTGTGTGTGTATGTATAATATATGTGGGTATGTGTGTAAAACATACATATGTATACATGTGTGAAAGAGTCCTTATGCTATATTTTCCCATTCTTAAATGGGAATAAGTGGTAACTAATACTTGGGTGGTAGTAAAAGCAACTCTAAGATTTGTGGAAAAACAATTTTTTTGTATGTCTTTTCACTTGTCAAACAGGAATATACGTACTTTGATGGAGAAACTTCCCTTGAGTTAAGCATTACTAAAAGTTGCTTTCTAGAAGGGATATTTCAGTTAGTTCTAAATTTATTCTGAAGTTTTTATTTTTTGGTTTTTGTTTGTGTGTTTGTTGATAGATTGACTATTGGTATTGACACTAGATTACAGAAATGTTGAAATTAAACTTTATTTTATATACAGGATGAAGGAAAAACCACCTTTGGCTCTTTCAGTCTTTTTCAAACCTTTCCCATCCTATTTCCCACCTTTTCTTCTCCTCCCTTCCTTACTACCACCATCACTTAAAGCTTCAGCCTCCCCATTCTCAAATTGACAAGCTAACCCTTGCAATCCTTCCTGCCTTTACACATGTTCTTGGAATGTAATCTCGTGCCCACTACATCTTAACAAACAACGTTTTTTAATCAAAATTTCACCTCTGTGAAGATTTCTGTTATTGTCTCTGGAGTTATTGTCACCCTTTTTTAGTTTCCTATGGAATCTTTGTTCTTAGTCTTTATAATAACATTTTTCAAGTCGTGTCATCATTTTGTTTATATAAGATATTGATTGATTGATTGATTGAAAGAGACAGAATCTTGCTCTGTTGTCCAAGCTAGAGTGCCACGGCGTTAGCCTAGCTCACAGCAACCTTCAGACTCCTGGGCTCAAGTGATCCTCCTGCCTCAGCCTCCCAAGTAGCTGTGACTACAGGCCTGCATGCCACCACATGCAGCTAGTTTCTTCTATTTTTAGTAGAGACATGGTTTTGCTCTTGTTCAGGCTGGTCTCAAACTCCTGAGTTCACGTGATCCTCCTGCCTCTGCCTCCCAGAGTGCTAGGATTATAGACAGGCATGAGCCACCGTACCTGGCCTATATGAGATATTTATTAAAAGAACAAATGATGCCAATAATTCACTTTAAAAATTCACTTTAATAAAAAGGATAGTTCCCATTTTTTCAAAACACTAGTATAATTTAAGTGTTAATTTTATGAAATGATGTTGACTGGCAAAATACAGTGGCTTCAAATCTAGGTAAGGTCTAAAGAGTCACCATGACTCTCATTTCCTCTGTAATTTTCTGCTTATGAGAACATGTATTAAAAGATGTTTTCATTTTATGTTTTATTGGCTTGTTTATGGATAGTCTCACTAAGTTAATATACAGGTAGAAACTTATTTTAATAAACATCAGTATGACATTTATATTGAAAAGACATTTCAAAATCTCCAATTTGAAAGTGAATTGAACCTCAAGGTTTTTGAAGTTTTCCTATTGAGGTAGAGTTTAAAGGAAACGAATCTCAGGATCTGAACTATAGATGTACTGCAAAAATACTTGCAAAATATTGTTGCCTATTTGTAAACTATCACATTGCCAACTTATTAGATAGTTTTTAAACAAATGGCTATCCTTCAGAATTTTGTTTTTATTCTCTGCACCCCCTAAAAAAATTAGGAAAGAAAGAGAAAAAATGACACTCATTTTCATTCTTTAACAGCATTTTGGAGGACCTGAATGGGGACAGCCAAGAAATCTATTCATACTTGTCTTACAAAGAAGTCAATATAATATGCTGTGGCTGATATAATGATTCTTATATTCAAAGATCTGTAGACCAAGGAGGAACCTTGGCATTTACATGAGAATGTTTCATAATGGTAGTTGGTATTAAGACATTAATACAATAATATGGCAGTGACAGATAGAGAAATTTCTAAGAGAAATGTAGTTTGCTGGTCTGTTTTCCCTGCTTTGAAAGATTATCAGTTTCTGATTTAATCATTGTAATTTTTTTACCTTAGGAATCTTATTTCTTTATTTTACTTATTTTTAAACCTCTTACTGTGTCTTTATTTTCTTAGAGTATAATGTAAATTTCTTTTTTAGTTTGTAAGTTGGAAAATTGAAATAGATGGACCCTGGGGCTAAGTCATTAAAAAAAAAATCTTTATTGGTGATCTTTAATATGCTTGCCATTATACAAGTCAATTACCAAAATTACACTTCTCTCTTTAAAATATTACTTTAGATTATGCTAAACCTTTTTTCAAATGACGGTGTGAAAGGTAGAAAAGTCACTTCATCATCGGCATTTTGCCATAATAAATACTTATTTTCATCAATTAGATTTACTATTCATATTTTAGACATTATTATTACTAATAGTACACAGGAGGGTTCATCAAAGACCCAATGATGCTTCCCAGGCAGCCCCTACTTAACAACGAAAATGGTAACATTACTGCACCGGGTGGGTGAAAAGGTGTTTAGAAGGGAGGTGGTAAAGTGGGGGGAGGACGAAGGAGAGATTCAACTTAACGGCAGCCCATATGCCAGACTTAATTGTATCAAGGTCTTAGAAATATGTATACCCACACCTTGTAGAGGTGGTTAATTTTCAAGTGGAACTCTGAGCACCATCTCAGCTTTAAGGCTATTTGCCTGTTTTTAATTTGTTTTTAATTTAGAGTTAATGAATATAGTATATAGTCAAAATAGCCAAGTTTGAAACTCAAAAGACAGCTTTGTCCTGGTCAGCTACAGTAGGATAAAAGGGTCTTTTTTAAAAACCATCAACTTTGTTTTAAAATTCTTCTTGCAGACTTAGTGTTCCTGAAAGTACACCTTTCACAGCAGTCTTAAAGTTTGCTGCAGAAGAAGTAAGTATGGAAACTGTAACAATCTTTATGGAATGCCCTTTGGGAGTATGTTTAAAAAAATCTTTAAAATTTGCATGCACTTTGACCCACCATTTCCACGTGGGCTCTTTACTAGGTTTATGCTGTAGCAAAGTTGTATTGTTCTTCTAATGAAAGTAGAAGAAAATCCTAAGAGACATGCAGTAGAAAATAAGCCAACAAATTTCATACATCCACACATATTAAGGTTTTAATGTAGCTTATAATTATTATAAATCATGGGTGTTACACATTTAGAGAGGGGCATTTAGAAGGTGACACTGGAATCTTTCAGTGGGAACCAAGGTTAACTTGAGAAACCAAGAGTCTGGATTTAAATCCCTGGTAAAAGTCTTTTACTAAGCAACAGTAGGATTTCCCAACACTTAACTGGGAATTCAGTTAACTAATGAGTTGTCAAAACCTGAAAAGACCCTCATAACATCCTAAGTTATAAGAATTATGAGATCTGAATAAGAAAATAAATGAAAACTGAAGATCATAAAATAAACTTGGCATCCAGGAGAAAACTTGTCAGTAGTGTAGGATAAAAAGGAGTAGTTACTATATTTTACGTAACTAGTGTTGCCTCTCCAAATTTCAGCTCACCCGTTGCTCTCATATTCTACCTATGGGAAAAAGTATTAGCAGTTGCTTTTGTTTTTTTAAAGTTTGTAAAATATGTTGCCACTATGTGGATGTGACTAAGAAAATGTATAGCTTATCTTAACATGGGCATGGTCTAAGAGGAATACTCACTCAGTAGGGTAACTGAAAACTTGGTAGGATTTTAGTTTTGAAAGTCTGAGAGTTCTATTATTAATTTGAGTATTTGATCAAAGTTTTATTGAAGGCCAACCACAATGACTCACACTTATAATCCAGCACCTTGAGAGGCCGAAGGGGGAGGATCGCTTGAGGCCAGAAGTTCGAAACCAGCCCTGGGCAACATAGTGAGACCCCAACCCTGTATCTACAAAAAATAGAAAAATTAGCTGGGTGTGGTGGCATGCATTTGTAGTCCTAGCTACTCAGGAGGCGGAAGTGGGAGGATTGCTTGAGCCTAGAAGTTCGAGGCTACAGTGAGCTGTGATTGCACCACTGCATTCCAGTCTGGGCAGCAGGAAGACCTTCTCTCTTTAAAAAAAAAAAAAAGAAAAAAGAAAAAAATTTTGTTGAGATTATTTCTTCTGTAAACTATTTTCTAGGTATTTTAAAATTTATTAAAGTACATTTTAAAGTTCTTTAAAAATTGTAAAATCTTTAAAAGGACATTTACAATTAAGGATATACCACATTGAGAGTAAAATTGTTTATTACATACATAATACTGTAACAAGTGGTTGTTCTTCTGCATGGTTCTTATTTTAAAACTTGATTCTTCAATTTATAATTTAAAATAAACTTTTAGTTTTTTTTCTCAGCTATGTATATGTGACCATTATAAATGCCTAAAGCAGTGTTTCCCAGACAACTAAAACCACACACATAAAAAACTAGTACCACCAAAAAAAAAAGCCACGAAAAACTGGGGTTAGTAGCCAAAAAGTACATTTCATTCACTGTTTTTTTCTTGGAGTTAAACTATATTGGCTGTATATTAAAGGATTTGAGAAGACCGCTAGTTTAATGTGTTTTCCAAACTTACTTGATTATAAAACTCAACGATAGTATCTATAAATTTAGTCCACAGCACAGACATGCTTAATAAAAATTTATTGGATAAATTAATAAACTATGGAGACGTAAACACACCTTGGCAACTGTTAGTCTCTAGAGCATTAAGAGCTGGGGTCTACCTCTTAGCTACCGTTAAATTCCGTGCCCCATTTCATTGATTCAAAAAGCACATCTTTTTACAACATCTCTGAAAGATTAGGGAGGCTTGCTATTCCTGTTGGCCATATGAAAGTCACTTAATTGTCTTGGTAACATTGTGCGTGCCTAACTAACTTAGCTGTTATTTCCTGCTGACATAATTGGACTGTTGCAAACCCTTGAGATTTAAGTCAACAAATCATTTAAGGAGAATTTAAATAATACAAGCCTTGGTTGTTACCTGAAAATCTTCTATGGGTACCTCCCTTTAAACTCAAGAGAGCATCTATTTGGAGCTTGCCATTTTTATGAAGAAATTTTGGGAATAATCTCATCAATTTATTTTGCTTGTATTTTTTGCTTATGCAAGAGAATTATATATGGTAAGGGTGACATGGCTAAGTCTGAATGAGTAAACATTGATTGGGTCATAGATTGACAGAATTTTTCCTTTTTTTGTAATACATAAGGTACATTTTTACAATCAGGGGTGTCCTAAATTCAGTCAAATGCATTATTTAGAAGATGGGTTGTTTTTCAAAGATAAAGCAAATTATACTATAGTTGACCCTGGAATAACATGGGTTAGGGGCACCAACGCCTGTGCCGTCTAAAATCTGCATATACCTTGACTCCCCAGAAACTTTACTAATAGCCTACTGTTGACAGAAACCATGCCAACAATATAAACAATCGCTTAACACACACTTTGTAAGTTATATGTATTATATACTGTATTCTTACAAAACAGTAAGCTAAAGAAAAGGAAATGTTACTAAGAAAACTATAAGGAAAACAGATTTACTATTCATTAAATGGAAGTGGATCATCATAAAGGTCTTCATCCTCATCATCTTCACGTTGAGTAGGCTGAGGAGGAGAAAGAGGAGAGGTTGTTTTTGTCTCAGGGGTGGCAGAGGTGGAAGAAAATGTGTATATAAGTGGACCTCCAGTCCTGTGTTGTTTAAGGGTCAACTGTACTTTATTTTATGGTACCACTTATTCTAGAAGATAAATCACATTTTAGAATTACAGAATTGATTATATGTACCCTAGCCTTCCTGATCATCTTTTATAACTATGTCTATGTTTTCTTCTTTCTAGTTTAAAGTTCCTGCTGCAACAAGTGCAATTATTACCAATGGTAAGAATTCATTTTAAAATTACTTATTGCCTCAGATATATGGAAATTGTTTAAAAGGAACCAAATTAAAATTGACTTACATACAAAAAGTTTGAAATATATGTCTTAATGGTATACTTAATGATATACTTAATGGTAAATCCTAAGTCAGGGTTATTGTCCATCATTAGCTGTTTTCAGTTTTTTTGTCCTTTTGATATGGTATGGCAGTTTATGATATCTTGTGTCCTTACCACTTCGTGCCAGATTTTTACTGAAGATGACTTTTTTATTTAGAAAAGTTTTTTTTTTTAATAAGTAAAGTTATATTAGTAACTGCTGTAGAATATGGAAAGTTAAGCAAAATGTACCTTTGCTATACCTTGCAATCCCTTTCCTGACAGAAAACTGTTTCTTAGAGGTTTGCAGTGATGGGGATTTTATTCAGTTAGGTATATAATTAAAAATCTGAATATCTTAGAATACTGACAGTAAAGTATAATGGAACTAGCCCTATGAAAAAATAGTGAAATAATAAGATGAAGAGTGAAGATTGCAGGGAGGGCTTAACTGTCTTTCACATATACAAAGTGATACTGATGGGTGAGTGGTCTGTGTGCAGTTAGGAGAAAGAGGAGACGGGCTTAATGTGCATGATATGACTTAGATAAGACAGAATTTCTTACTCTAAAATATTTTCCATGGCTTCACATGTTTTATGTGACAGCATGCAGAAATATTGAGTGTTTCTCTGTTTAGAAGAATGCTGGCCTACTTTCTGGAAAGTTTTAGGTTTGCACTGAATAACTCTTAGGAATGTGCTTTGAAACTTTCAAGTGTTGGTGGAACTTGAGCTTAGATGACTCTGTGGGCTCTCCCAGCCTTAAGATATGATGCCTCAGAGCAATGTGAAGATGATGAATGGCCTACCTAAGTGCTTTTAGCTTTTTGGAAGAAATGACAAACATGTTTCACTCCATGTGACAAAATAGAATTAAACACCTCTGTTTCATAGAACTTACCAAGATCATTCTGATGAAAGATGTTCTTGTCTAATCCAGCAATGATGAATGCACAATAATAGCAGATTTCAACAGATAAGTTACTGGAAAAATTTTCACCCATGTGATATGGGAATTAAATTGTTTGGCCTGTGCCTGTATACACAGCAGCACTATTTTGGCAAATCTCTTCTTGGTGCTACTAAACCATTTTAGCTTTAGAAATAACTTACGTAATTTTACAACTGATTTTCTAGATGGAATAGGAATAAATCCTGCACAGACTGCTGGTGAGTATCTATTTGAAAACTCATGAAGGAGTGGGTGGGGCTATATATGTCAATTGATACTGAATATTTAAGTTATTCTAACTAGACTTGCTAGGATTTTAACAGAATGAGCTGTTTTTTAAGGATTCTATAGCAACCTTTACCTATGTGTCTGAGTAATAATTTGTTTCATTATGTATATCAATTAGTGTTTTGGGCTATAATATCAGAAAACCTAACAGTGGCTTATGCTTTGAAAGTATTTAATTAATACACATGACAAAAAGTCTGAAGGTAAGATTGTGCTTTCATGGGAATAATGATTTTGACCTACCTCGTAAGGTAGTTAGTTGTGAGGGTAGAGCATATAAAGTGCTTTAAAGCTTTCATTATTCATAGTAAGCCTTCACTAAGTGCTATTTCAAGGAGCTGAGTCCATACTCAGAGATTCAGACTTTATACAGAGTGATACATTGATGTCCTAAGAAGCAGGTAGGGTAAAAGTAGTCTTATACTTTGTAGTCTAAAACTTTTTAAAAAATACTTTTATATTTTTTAAATGTACTCTCTTGAACTTTCTAATCTGTTTTGAAATTAAGCATCCTTTAATATAATATGACCTCATTCTTGAGCAATATTTTTAAATTATTACATTCCAAAGAACTTCTGCATTATAACAAAATAATGCTGTATTCATAGGCCTTGGGTTGGAATTCATCCATGTAGAAAATGAAAAGTGATTTAAAATTGCAGACTTTTGTTACTTAAACCAGTTTTAAGTGTATAATTTTATTAAGTTATTGAAAATTATTGTGTAGATGCCTTTAAACTTAGATGAAAGTTTTGTTTTTTCCCATTCTAGAAATTTTCACTAATTTACATTAATTTGAATTACTGCTTGCTCTAACATGTTGCTTGTTATATTACCTTTAAAAATTGAATTGTGCATATCATTTGAGCTTCTTCTGAGCAGGCAGTTGACCCCAAATAGGTCAGGGCATCTAAATTCTTGTCACTTGTGGCAATTTAGATTTATTATTTTTTTTCTGTCTTTGGGTATTTCATTGTGTAGTAAAGCAAGTATTCACAATTAAATAATTACATTATTACTTGCTGAGTGTATATGTTATCATTTTCATGGCTGGTGTTCTTATTTAAAATTTTTAAACATCTGTTGGATTGTGAAGATATGAGAAGATTAGGAACAAGACTTAAAAAGCATGAAGTTGGGTTTTGATGATGCTTGAGCTTTTGTACCTACTTTACTTCTCACTAAATTGTTTATTGTTACATAATAATTGTTGGATTATTAAGATAACTTGTTTTTCAGATACCTAACTTTATGTTTTGTTTGTTTGTGTAGGAAATGTTTTTCTAAAACATGGTTCAGAACTGCGAATTATTCCTAGAGATCGTGTTGGAAGTTGTTAATATCTGCTACTTGGAGCATATGATTTCCTTTCATAATAAATATTGGTATTTTTTTGTTGTTGTAAAATTGAAATCAGGCATTGAACATACTATGGAAATACCAACAGTCAATGGAATGATGAAAAGTGACTTTTCTGTCCGTCCTTGTTGTTCACACTCTTCATGTGAAGAGGCAATTCTTACAAATTGGGTACTACCACCACAGAAGATCATACAGTCTTTGATTGCTACCTCACAGCACAAATAGGTAGTTCATTTGGGGTAAATGGATTATCCAGCTGTGTTTTATAACTGGGGGATGCTTCTGAGAACACTCAGAAAATTAAAATTGACCGAATCTTACATGTTTGTGTGAGTTAAAAATATAAAAGGATTATGGATCATGGATGGTAGTTTTGCTTGATAGCATCTGATTTGCAGACTCATAGTTTGATTCTTAATTAAATATATAGTTTATGATGAAAGCAGTAGACACATCAGTGAATAGTTAGCTGTCCTTTTATCATTTAGGTTTAAGTTTCAAAACTCGTGTCAGGTAAATTTCAGTTTAATATCAAACAAATTGAATTTTTTAATCTAACTTTTATGTGTATAAATTGATGTCCCATAGCAAATTTTAACAGTGCACTTGCAGAATTCAACACTTAAAAGGTGGGAATTGACAATACACTAGAAGGATCCTTTGCTGAGCTATACATTCCTTTATCAATCTTTTTGAATACAACTTTTAAAATAGGAATCTTTAAGAAATCACTTTTTTTAAGGATAATATTTCTAAGCAACATTCAGGAAGAGAGTATTGTTACAAAGAATATCTGAAGATCAAAGCTCAAGGAAATGCTGATGCTTTAATACTTACTGAAGACCCAACTTTAAGGAAGGGCTAAGATTAGTCACCTAAGTGAATAAGAAGCCAGGAAAGGCAAGATGGGGAAGCCCAGATGACCAGACTTCTGGTAAGGAGGAAAGCAACAAAGGACAACAGTGAAGGGGACCAGAAAGCTATAGCAAAGTGTCACAGAAAAAGCCAGCTTGATGGACAGAACTGCAGAGGGTATGTTGGAGAGAACTGAAGAGAAAACAAAGTACTTGACATAGTCTTAAGTAGCAGAAGGCAATTAGAGAAAGCAAAGTATCGGCCTTGTCAACATACAGATTTCAAAATACCCCTGATGAGAATCCAAAGAATGAAATGCATAAGGAAAGATTTTATTTGCCCTTCCAGAGGATATCAGTATCTATGCAAATCTTGAAAGATGAAGGCTCACAATGATTCAGAATCAGCACTTGAAATGCTGTATTTTAAATGGTAAGCTCTCTAGAGGCGGCAGTGATTGTATCTGCTTCTTTCTAGAGCTGTAAATGTAAATACTTGCTGAATGAATAGTCTCTCTAAGACCAATTTTTATCTTAGCATGTTTCAGTATCTTCCCTATCATAGGTCCTAGGTTCATTGAGAAAAAAAAAATTTACAAGAAAATTCGACAGAATCAGCATCTGAGGAGAACCATTGTTTATGAAATTACCAGATACTGTTTATAAGTTTAAAAAATGAATAGCAGGGTTCTGAATTACAAAGGAAAAATGTCTTTACTGAGGTTAAAAAAAAAAAAGTATACTGCTGTTTGAGAAAGTTTTTATTTTTATAAAAAAATCTGATGTTCAAAGGCCCCTGTTCCTTACAAAATTAAGCCTTGGTTAACCAGAAATTTATGAATACCCATTCCCTGAATTTTTGGATTAATTTAGATTTTCCTGCGTTCTGTTTCTAGAAAAAAATCTGCCTGCTTTATTGCATAAATAAGTTTGTGGTGTCCTGTGCCCTAAAAGTGATTTATTTAATATTTTTGTTCTTCGGTTTTGAAAATTGTAGTAAGCTCCTAAAAACATTTTATTAAACAACTGGACATTTTGTTATTAAATGTGATCTCTAATTTCTTTGTACAGAATGATGTGAAGTATTATATTTAGTTTAAATGCATTATGGGTCCATAATTAATATCTTATGAAAATACATTTTGTTATACTATAAACCACATTGTCAATTCTTATTAGAGCTCTTAATCAGTACATCCATTCAGCCAGTGTATAACAAATGTAGTAAAGAAAAAAAAGGCAAAGATGATTAATGGCCATAAGTCATAGAAATTAATATATATAGTCACCTGCTGCATAACAACATTTCGGTCAACAATAGTCTACATATACAACAGTGGTCCCATAACATAATACCATATCTTTACTGTGCCTTGTCTATGTTTAGATACACAAGTACTTTCCATTGCCTTACAGTTGCCTATGGGATTCAGTACAGTACATGCTGTCCAAGTTTGTAGCCTAGAAGCAATATGTTATACCATCTAGGTTTGTGTGAGTACACTCTGTGATGTGCACACGACAACAAAATTGCCTAACAACTGATTTCTCAGAAAGTATTCCTGTCATTAAGTGATACATAATTGTACTTTCAAATACCAGTCCTTTTTTACAGAAGAAAATAAAATAAGTTGAGAAAAACAGGGGTTGTAGTAATTCCCTAGGCTGATAGGCCCCCAACCTGGGTGATTATCAGAGTCACCTAGAAAATTGAAAATACAAATTTCTGGAAACCACCCCTCAAATCCTGACTTATTAAGTCTGGAATGGTACATAAGAATCTCTGTGAAAAGCAATCCTGGCGATATCTGCTGTGCAGATGGCTTGAAATTAATGAGAAGACCAACCTTTTCACTTTGTAGAAGAATAGAATAAGATCTAAGGGGTCAGAATAACTAGAAAATATTCTAGAATCTTGGACAGTGTACTTTCCACTGCTTGGTATTCTGGTAGCTTGACTGAGTGCAAAGATGCTAGCTAAGAGTTTCCCACACTCACTGGTAGTAAAACCGCCTTTAAAGTTTTCAATTCAGTTTTTAGATATTTTTTAGAACTAGTTATTTATTCAAAATAAAATTCAGTGTGTGTGGGGGGGGGGAAACTCAGTTCTATTTAATCCACTCTACCACCAAATGAAAATATTAAAACTACCAAGTTTTTTACCCAAGGACTTTGAAATATTTGTGAATTGGAAACATTAATATACTTTAATGGAGTGATTCTAAGTTAACTGATATTAGTGTTCCTGAGGCCATTTATAAAACCACACATGCACAAATATTATTTACTTAGGTAATTCATCCAAAAGAAATCTGTTGAACATGTATGTGTCAAATATTTTGATGGATAATTTCACTTACGTTATCTCATTCTTTGTATCAATGCTAAATTATTTTCCCCATTTTATGGAAGAATAAAGAGGTTTGAAGAAGTTTAGATTGGAAATTTGAACCCATATTTTGACTTTGGAATTCTGCACATTATACTGGGAGAATATTTTAGTATCCATTTTCTGCAATGTGCTAGATCTGTATTGAATTAAAAATTTAAAAATAAAATGTAATCTTTAAATTCCATTTCAGAGTACTGAATGTGTGTGTAAATGATAATGAATGGCATTACTTTTTAATATATGGTATAATATGGTATAAATATATAAAATTTTAGGACATTAATTACAAACCAACCAAATAAAGATAATGTTGATACTGGTGCTACTTCATAGTGTGGCTTAGTGGAAGTAGGGACTATCCCCCCATATTCATCAGCCCTATCAGACAGTTAATGGTTTTTAATCATAATTTTTTGGAAATGCAGCTGCAAGATTAGTCCTCTAATAACTTATTCTTCCAACCAGATTGCTGCCCAAAGCCCTTTTAATACAGAAATTCTGGATTAGTGCTGGAGATGAATTAAATTATAACTTAAGCCAGGCTATTTAAACCATTAATTGAAATATTCTTGAAAAGCACAATCTATCCAATTTACTATCCGCATCCTCCAAATTGTCTAAGCCAGATACTTATTCAGTTTTCCTTTCTCTTGCCATATCAAACCAATCACAGAATTCTCTTGATGCTCTTAACAAAATGTATCTCATAGTTATCCTCATTGTCTAATTAAAGCCCTCATCTTCTCATGTATACTATTACAGAAACCTTTAGTCTCTCCATCTCCTCTTTCACACTGTTGCTGTAGTGAGTTTTTTGATGTGGGAATGTGAGCATGTAGTTCACTAGTCAAAATCCTGCTGAATAAAAATCTGTGCTTTTCATGATGTGTGAGGTCCTTCATGAACTAGTCAAGTGCTAGGCACTTTACATGCATTATCTCACTTAATCCTTAGTCTCTTCACAAAATGCCACTGTTAATCTCTTCACTATACTGTTGAGGAAATAGAGATTAAAGGTTACAAAGAGATTGACTCTTAGGTCTGTAAGCTTATAAAGTCCACAATGTGAATTATTATGTTTGCCATCATTTTTCCTAGAATTATATTGAAATAGTTTTCCAAAATGAAAATGAGCACATCTGGAAGGGGCCTCATAAATTGCTATTTAACATTACTGTAATCTCACTCTGCTTGAAAAATTTAATATTCAACAATCTACATAAACACTTGCATTTGTAGACTCCTTTTTCATGAATATACATATTTATAGCAACAAAGAGAATTGTGAACATCTGAAAAGATTTCTGGCCCTATTATCTGCTTTGCTATATAAAGGGTGTTAGAATTTTTTTACTGGATGCAAAACACTGGCCAGGGTTGGCAGACAAATGCAGAGAGCCCGTTTTTGGCATAAATCTTTGAATTTCTGGCAAAACATGTTAGCAATGTAAAAGCTGTTATTGAGAGCATATTGTGATGCCACATCATGTCAATATTTGTTTGGCTGAGTAACACTTGGATTTAATAAATTAATTCTTAAATGCGCAATTTACAACTGATGAGTTGTTTTAGAAATAAACTGTATGTAGTTTTTGTTGTCAGTGCCACAAACATTTTGACAAGTCTTAAATGGAAATGCTCTGATTTGTTAGATAAATGTATGGATAGATTAGGACTTTTTCAATTATCCTTAGGTGTGCATATTATGTAGGAATGAAACAGAGTGAGTAAATGAGTGAGTTATAGAGGTATATTACCAAAAGGATTGTAGAGAGGGTCACATTGTGTTTGTGGAGAACTACAACTTTCTTTGCTATATCCTTGAGCTTATTTGTATCTCAAAACAATGGGAAATGAAGGCATCAGAGGGATATGGGCACTATGACAGATCTGGTGGTTTGCTGTTGTTCCCACATACCTACTCAATTTAATTTTGAACTTTCATAATCCTGTTTGAATTGGAGTAGGGAGCAAAAAAAGTGAGGGATTCAACAGAGATTATTACTAAAGGCTTAGTTGGAGGTGTATCCCAATATGGAGATAATCATGTGCCAAATATTTTGGTTTAATTTTTAAATTATGCCAGCTCCTTACTATTGAAAGGATCATATCTATATTTCATAGAAATTTGAAGAAATTTGGGAAGAAATTTTCTAAAATGTAATCTATCTCCCTAGTAAGATTATATTTTTGAAATCTTCAGAAAACATTAAAAGTATTTCACAGAAACTTTAATAAACCAGATTCCAAGGATGCCATCCTCTTGCTACAAACAAATAAATATATGTAAAATAAAATTTCAATTTATTATCTCTTACCTTCTGCAGTTGACCTTTGAACAATGTAAGGGTTAGATCACCAATCCCCCATGCAGTTGCAAATCTGCATATAGCTTTTGACTTCCCAAAAACTTTTACTAATAGCCTACGGTTCACCAGAAGCCTTACTAATAAGTCAAGTAACACATATTTCATATATGTATTACATACTATATTCTTTTTTTTTTCTTTTTTTAAATTTTTTTTTAATTTCAGTGTATTACAGGGGTACAAATGTTTAGGTTACGTATATTGCCCTTGCCCCACCCAAGTCAGAGCTTCATGCGTGTCCATCCCCCAGATGGTGTGTACTGGACCCATTACATGTGTATATACCCATCCTCTCCCCTCCTCTCCCATCTTCCTGACACCCGAAGAATGTTGTTACTATATATGCAGTTAAGTGTCGGTCAGTTAATACCAACTATATTCTTAAAGTAAGAGAAAAAATGTTAAGAAAATCGTAAGGAAGTTAGAATATATTCACTATTCATTAAGTGGAAGTGGGCCATCATAAAGGTCTTCGTCCTCATTGTCTTCACATTGAGTAGTCTCAGGAGCAGGAGGAAGAGGAGGGGTTCTTGCTGTCTCAGCGGTGGCAGAGGTGGAACAAAATCTGCATATAAGTGGATCAACACAATTCAAACTTGTTTTGTTCAAGGGTCAACTGTACTACTTCCTACCTTCATTACCTGCCTTCCATTCCCACCTACGCTCTCACCAAAAAAAAAAAAAAAAAAAAAATTGTCTCTTGTTCCGAAAAGTTGTGAGTCCCTTGAAGAGTTTCCTAAAATGCACTCTCTTTGCTCCATTTTGAAGCAATCTTGCAATCTTGGCAAGTGGCCAAGTCTGCGTTTGGCTTTGTAGCCTCACATCATCATCAGTCTGTCTAGACAGCTTTGCATCTCTTTCGTTTTTGAGTGTGAGATTTTTTTTTTAATCAACTCTAATGCCTTTGCTGATTTCAAACAGTCCCACATATCATCTCCTATTTAATAATGAATATAAATTGACCCTTCCAATGATAGGTATTGAAGAGCATTCTAGAATAAGAAAGGATATTTCCTGTGTTGTCAAATGCAACAGGACTCGAATAAACCTATGATTAGTAGATCTTCCTCTAGATGTATTTATAGTTCGGGAGCAGTTGCCAGAATTTTATGTGTGAGTGAAATATATAGGTCAATTTTCCAATGGTAATTAACATCACTATTTTAAATTATTTCATATCTTGGATTAAAATGAGTTATTAATTTTTGAAGGTAATATAGTGAGTGCCGAGTGAATGTGACAGAGAATGAGGGCTATAACAGGGGGAATGGCCTGAAAAAGGATAAAAATGTTTTCCGTCTCTCTAAAACCTCCCCTACTCCATTTGGGAATTAAACCTGCACCTTTCCTTTTGATCTTGTGAATGGGAAAATATAAGTAAAGAATAAAAAAATAAGAAAAGAAAACCTGCATCCCTGCCCCAGGCCAGTGGTCAGGAGGGGCAGGAGAGTGTTCTTTGTTCTTTGTCGCAGAGCTAATAAAAGATGGCAAACAAATTGTGTACTGAAAATTTTTAAGGTGGTTCTTACCTACCTAGTTGTAATTCTTTTGTTCCTCTATTCAGGCATCTATTCACTGACGATACAAAGAGAATTAGAGCTGCTCATTGCCCTTAGCAGTTAAAAGTCCATGCTCCTGAGGCTTTGGGAATAGAGCAGGCTGGCTGCACTATCTAACTTTCAACCATCTTTTGTGGGTCTCATCAGATATTCTCACCTTTTGCATAAGTCCTGAGAAACCTCCATTACTGCTTTCTATTTACAAAACTCTAGCCTTTTCTGGATAATTCAGGTGGTTTCTAGTAAATAGCAGAGCACCCTCCTGAGGATCACTGAGGCCAAGATCCTTGAATCTGGAGACAGGTTGAGAAACTAAAGCAAAAAGGCAAGGCCAGGAAGCAAAGCCATAGCCACACAAAGGAGAGGGACAGAAATAAGAATTTAGAATTCAGGAATTAAGATGGAAGAAGAAGTCAGGAATCAGGAACCCCCTGGGTAATAGAAAGGTCAACTCAGGGTATGTATTTTGAGGTATGAAGTGTCAGGAGAGGCATGTACATTGGTGTAGGTGTGTGTTGGGGGTGTTTAGAAATCAGACATTTAATTTGACACAACTGCTGTCTTAATCCAAGAAGCAGAAGTAAATTGGAAGTCCAGGCCCTGGTCTGCTCATTGCCTCCCAGTGGGAACTATAATAAAGAACCACATTAGGAAGATGCTTAAATAGGTTGACTAGTGTTAGTAATGACAGATACAGATGCTGGCAAAATAATTATCCTTTATGGACACTTCACTGAAAATAAGCTGTAAGTAGAATTAACAGTGTCTGAATAAATTTTTCAACTGAAATTTCTTTTGTAATACATGCTTAGAGTGACAGAGTTAGTATCCACGAAATAATGTAATGGCTAAAGAAACCGTAGCATATGTATTAGTTTTCTAGGGCTCCCATAACAGATTACCAGAAACTAGGTGGCTTAGACAACAAAAATTTATTGTCCCACAGTTCTGGAGACTAGACATCCAAAAGCAATGGGTCAGTATGGTTGGTTCTTTCTGATGGCTATGAAGGGAGTATCTATTCCAGACCTCTGTCCGTGGTTTGTAGCTGGTCATCTTCTCTGTGTCTCCTTGCATCATCTTTTCTCTACGTCTGTCTCAGTCCAAGTTTCCTCTTTTTATAAGAACTTCAGTCAAATTAGGACCTACACTAATGGCCTCATTTTAACTCCATTGCCTCTATAAAGACCCTGTCTCCAAATAAGATTACATTCTGAGGTCCTGAGTGTTAGAACTCCAAGGTACCTTTTTTTGGAGGGGGTGGAAGGATAATTCATCCTGTAACAGCCTACCTCAAGCTATTTATCAATTATAGCTTTCCCGATAAGGCTATTCATTAAATATATGAATTACAGAATGTTTCCTAAAAGTCCTTGCTTGTGTAATTACAGTTCACATATCCAATCAGAAATGTATGAGCAAAGCTTCATAAATTTAAAACTGTCGATTGAATGAACTGTAATAAATAGAAAGGAACATGAAATGCATTATTAATCCCCAAATTTCACTTAGCCTCTCACAGCAATCCATTGCCAAGTGCTGTCAAGCAGCAAATGGCACTCTGAGTTTCATTTTTCTGTAGGTCCTTCCCTGGGAACACTAAATTGTAGAGCAATACCCTAAAGGTAGGCAGCTGAAAAGAAGTCCGGGCTAGTAATTCAGACATCATAATGATTAGTCCCCAAGCATCAGCTCAGGTTTCCAACAGGGCTGAAAAGTTGTGCTCCTGAGATTTCTTAGCCTCTATGTTTTACTGTGTACAACCATATCATTCAAACAAATGAAAAGTTGTTTGCTTCTTTGTTTCCAGTAGCCAGGCTGCTTTCCGTTGCCTACACTACTCATCAAAGATGCAAAGACCTCTACTCAACATTCAGCAACACCTTTGATGCAGAAAAGTGTGTGCACCCAAAATACCCTCTAAAGATACAAACTGTAAGCAGGAAGAAGCTATTAACATAGAGACTTCATATTAAATGGGAAATTGAAGCAGCCAAGCCAATTATAGGTACATTTCTGCTTGTTGAGGAGACCTCAAAATAGAAGATTTTAAAATCTGCCTCTAAAGGCTTTTTTTAAAGTAAAATTTAAATAAGTATGATAGGCCATATATAAAAAAGAACATCCAACCTGCCTACCAAAGTAAGTGCTTTCTTCCTCATACCAGATTCAAGGCACAAGATAATTGCCTCTCTGTGATGCTTTGTTACAAGGATTCTAAATAATCCACTCTCAGGCGGCCTCTTAAGTACAGACTCCCTGGGAATCCGCCATTGAGCCTTGAAACTATAATTTCTTCCAGACACTCTGTGCAAAATATATTCTTTCCCAATCTCTAAACTTGATAATTAGATGTGTTTAGTTAGAGTTAAAAATAAAATGACGTGGAAAGTTATCCAGGTGCAAGTTATTAACCTGGAATGGTGGCAGAACAGAGGGGGACTTCACAAAGCAAACTCACATTTTTGGTGCAAGTCATATGTTTTAGACACTTTGCTAAGTGTTTTATTGAACGTACCTCTTTATTCTTCTTGATAATCTATTAACATGCTGATTTTTGGATGTTGAGAGAGATGAGATGACTTATACAGAAGTAAATGGTTGAAGTAGGATTCAAACTCATGTTTGTTTGAGTCCAAAGCTTATGTTATTTCCACTCAGTTCCAGGAACTGAGGCATAGAGAGCGAACGCTCAGAGCATGCCACACTTACTTCTTAACTTACATCAGGTGTCTTAGTCAGCTTGGTCTGCTATAACAAAATACTGAGTGGGTGGCTTAGACAACAAACATTTATTTCTCACGGCTCCAGAGGGTGGGAGTCCAAGATCAAGGTGCCAGCAGATTGGGTTCTGGTGAGGCCCCACTTCCTGACTTACAGGTGGGCAACATCTTGCTGTGCATCCTCACATGGAGGAGAGCAGAGAGATTGAGGGCAAGTTGTTGTGTCTCTTCTTATAAGGGCACTAATCCCCTTCATGAGGGTTCTACCCTCATGACCTAATGGCCTCCAAAAGGCCCCACCTCCTAACACCATCACATAGGCAGTTAAGATTTCAACATACGCATTTTGGAGGAGCACAGACTTTCAGATCATAACGTCCGGGTTCCCTATATTCTGGTCCTCAATCTGCCTACATCCTCATCTATAAACACTCTATAGGTGATCTTATGTATGGATATGCTTTTGGTTGTGCTGTGCTTCCTGCGTACACTGCCCATTTCTACTCTTCTCCATCTGCAAGGATTCTTAACCAAATGTAATACCATTCTCTTAGGAGATGTTTGGAAATGCATATGGCATTTATAGTTGTTGCAATGGGGTTGGCAAGAAGTACCTGGGGGCTGGGGCTGCTCAATGGTCTGCAATGCCATGTTGTATGGACAGCTTCACTCAACAGAGAATGGCTTTGTGTCAAATGCCCATAGAGCCCCTGCTAAGAACGTTGACCCTAATCTCTCAAGCCCTACTATCTCCGTGAAGTTTTTGATGCCGTCCACCTCTGGGCCTGAAATGGTCTGCTCCTCTTCAAAAATTTAGAAACATTTCTTACCTATTAGTCTGGGTATTTCATGCTAAGGTATGTTTAATGTAATTATTAGTTATCTTTTCTTGTTACATATGTGATTTTTCTTTCTAGCTATTCTTTTTATGCTCCTTGAAGGTAGGTATGTGTTTAATGTTCCTTTATTCACAATCATAATAGCAAATATTTATATAGCATGTATGTGCCAGCAACTGTTTTAGGTGTTTTATGTATATATTGAATCATTTAACCCTCCTAATAGCCCTATAGAGGATTATCATTCTCATTTGTAGATGGAAAACCTGAAGTCCAGAGAGGTTGAATAACTTGCACAAGTATCAGAGCTGTGACTCAAACCCAGAGAGTCTGGCTCCAGAATCTGATTCTTTTAACTGCTAAATTTAATGACCTCACCCAACAAACATGTCCTGAGTGCCTGTTATAGATCAAACATAAAAATAAGACTTTGATTCTTTAGAAAATATTTATAAAATCTGTTAAGTATAGTAATGGAGAAATATACACAGAGGTCCAAAGATGGCTACTAACTCAGCTAGAGGGGTTAGGGAGGCCCCCTAAAAGGAGGAACTCAACCTGGAGCATCAAGTGTGAGGCAAGGGGGTGATGGAAAATGAGGCTGGGGAGTTGGTGGAGAAAGATCACAGAAGAGCTATGTGAAATAGCTTAAACTTCATTGCAGAGGCAGCAGGTTTTAAGCAAGGTGAGATCTGGCCAGGTAAGAGTTGTATGAAAATCTCCTTTTCATCTGGCACAGATGATCTGAGGGCGAGGCTGACAATGGTGAAAGCTGTCAGGAGACCATGGTAGTGCAGTGTGAGAGATATTGTTGAGGACAGTGATAACTGTCTTTGTTTGGCTGTAATGAAGTACCACAGCCTGGGTAATTTATAAAGAATAGACATGTGTTTCTTACAGTTCAGGAGCCTGGGAAGCCCAGCACTGATGTCTGGTGAGGGCTGCTCTCTGCTTCCAAGACGGCACCTTGTTTCTGTGTCCTCACATGGAGGAAGGCAGAAGGGCTGGGAGGGTGAACATCCTGTGAAGCCTCTTTTATAAAGGCCTTAATCCCATTCAGCAGGGCTCTACTCTCATGACTTAATCACCTGCTAAAGCCCCCACCTCTTAATACTATCACATTGGTGATTAAATTTCAACACATGAATTTGAGAAGAGACACAAACATTCAAACTGTAGCAGTAACCATGATGATGATGATGGCAGACGTCTGAATGAAGGCATCACTATCTCTGCCCTGGCCTGTTGTGGGTGACCTTCCCAGGCCACACTGAGTGTCTCGTCTTTCCCTCACCTTCTTCCAGCCTTCACCTGATATTCCCCATATGGCACATATACCTTGTGCACGATTGGATTGCAGATCAAGCCTGTATTTCCTATACTCAAACGGCAGCATCTTATGCTGAGATGAGCTCTAGGCTAGAGATATTAATATTTGAATTCAATCCTAGTGTTGCTTTTGATTACTTGTGTTACTTAACCTCTTTTAATATATTTCATTATCTGTATCAATGAAGGAACTGAAAAGGCCAGAAAATGTCAGAAAAGAAGGTGTTTGTACATATCTTTTCCTGAGATAACTGTTCCTTATTTTCTGAACACTAAATTAATATTTTATTGTAAGTCTAGAAAGCATTTATTTTCTTTTTCTTATTTTGGCAGAGAGCTCTCCGTATTATTATCATTTTGCCTGACACAAGCTCTATTTTTATTATTTTTAATCTACAAGCTAGCTAAGCTGTGGCCTTGGTTCACTTCGTTGGGAGTTCCATGGAAGCCAGTGGGATGTGGGGTGATTAGCTAACAGCTGATTTGGGCCCTGGTTTCTGTGTGATTAACATGGCAGGGGGCCAGACAGAACTTGGAAGGTAAAGTGCTGCATTTGCATGAACAATGTCTCCAAAAAATGAATTTGAAAGGGACAGCGTGAAAGAAATAATAGAGACCTGTCTGGTCCTCTGTTTCCACCTTCTTCTGCCAAGCAGCCTTTTCTGTAGACAGTCAGAAGAAAGACATCTGTAAAAAGGATTTATGAAGGAGGGTCTGTGTGTGCGCACACACTGTGCCCTGTGTTTGCGTGGTGTATGTGTCTGTCTGTGTAGTGTGTTTGTAGTGTGTATATATCTGTGTGTGTCCATGTTTAGGGCAAAATAAGGGAATTGGAAGGGAATTCAATAACAACAGGGGCTCCTGTCGCCTCCCCAGGGAAGCCACACAGCAGGTGAATGTCTCTTAGCACATTTTTTCCTGGATAGCTATTGATGCAGCTGCATTCCCCAGGGTGCTACTGCATGTGACCGTAGCACATGGTCTATATATTTTCACTTTGTGCCTAGTATGGTCCTTGGTGCACAGGAAGAGATAAAAATTTGTTGAATTATTTGTGATCAAATTAATTCCAATTTTTACAATTAATTTCGAATGGTAGCTTCTGCCAATCTTTGCTGCCCCAGAAATTTCTCTCAAGCTGGGAAAAAAAAGGTTATTTTTAGTATATATTTAGATATATACAATGTTAATGTATAAGAGTCTTTGCAGTTCAATAAAAAAATACTCATTGATAAATAATTCATTAAAAAAGAAATTTAGATGGCTTTTAAGTGTAAACATTTTCAAGCTCACTATTGTCAGCCTAAAATAATCAAAAGGCTTAGGATCCAACTAAAAGATTTTCTTCAAAGTGTAAGGGTGGCCATCTGACTAAAAAGCATGGTGATCGTTGTTTGGGAAATGTGAAGATTAATTATATAGGCAAAAACGAAGATGCTGAACAGAATTACAACATTTTTTATACAAAGGCTAACATACAAATGTAAGAACTGATCGGCTGCTATTGATTTCACTATAAGGAAGTTGCTTAACATTCTGTTGTAAAGAGGTAACAATCACAAGAATATCTATCTCCAATGTGGTTTAGTCCAGGTTTGAATGAAGAATAAGAAGTCTGGTTAATATACATCTCTGCTGGGTGCAGTGGCTCACGCCTGTAATCCTACCACTTTGAGTGGTCAGGGCAGATGGATTGCTTAAGGCCAGGAGTTCAAGACCAGCCTGAGCAAGAACAAGACTCAGTCTCTACAAAAAGAAAGAAAGGAAGAGAGGAAGGAGGGAAGGAGGTAAGGAAGAAAGAAAAAGAAAAAAAGAAAAATTAGCTGTATATGGTGGCGCGTGTCTGTAGTCCCAGCTACTTGGGAGGCTGAGGCAGGAGGATCACTTGAGCCCAGGAGTTCAAGTCTGTAGGGTGACAGAGGGAGACCGTGTCTCTAAAAATTTTTTTTAAAAAATATGTAACATCTCAACACAATGGTCAGGAAGCAAAGGTTGTGCACCAAAGAAGAAAAATACCTGTGTTACATGACTCAGTTTTCAGGGCTTACCTTTTCCCCTTGGCATAATAAATTTGGGAGGTTCTAAAATTTTATTTTCTTTTCACACTAAAAATAAAAAAAATAGAAAAACTAAGAATTCAAAACTCACTAGAGATACAAAATAATACAATGAGATGCTATTTTATCCATGAAAATACCAAAGATTAAGATTAAGAAATGATACTCAGAGTTGGCGAAAATGCTAGACGTGTACACTTGCATGCAGGACAGGATTAAACGTAAAGTGATTCTTTCTGGAGGACCACTGGGCGATATTATCAAAAGTCTTAAATATCTTAAATATGTCCTTTTACCCAGTATTTCTCTGAAATATCTCCTTGTACCCAGTATCTCCCTTTCTAGGAATTTATTCAGTGAAATTAATTATAAACATGCACAAAGAATTCAGTCCAAGGAAATTTATCACAGCATTATTCACAAAAGCCAAAGAAGAAAACACAAAGGAAATAACCTAAATGTTCAATAATAGAGATTCCAGTGGTGTGATGGCTCATGCCTGTAGCACCAGCACTTTGGGAGGCTGAAGCAGGAGGATCAGTTGAGCCCAAGAGTTCAAGGCTACAGTGAACTATGATCGCCACCATACTCCAGCAGAGATCCTGTCTCTGGGAAAAAAAAAAGTATAAAAAAGTGTAAAAATATTTTTAAAAACGAGATTGTTGTTAAAGTATATTATAAAAAATAAAAAATATTAAAAATAGTAATGCCATTGAAATATGTTCATAATATAAGCCTAAATAGTTTATATACATATATATGCTTCAGTGTAACACTGGTTAGGTGATTTTAATTTTTTGTACTATTAAAATTTTCTATAAGGAGAATTCATTCCATTTGTGTGTAACTTTTAGTTTTAAAAGAGTTACTGTTATCAAATATTCAATATCAAAGGAATAAAGGTTATTGAGGATAAATTAAGATTTCAGATATCCTAAATGTTTAATATATTACTTCTAAATATTTATTCAGGAGGAAAACTGTACAGTTCCTAATATTTCAGTCATTTTCTGGGTATGAAATCCACTAATTTTTTTTACTAAGTCAGAAGCTACTTCTAAATGCATTTATCATTAACCAAGTAATTTTTTGTATTATAAACTAATATATGCTCATAATAATTTTATTTTATTATTTTTTATTTTATTTTATTACTATAATTTTTTTTGAGACAGAGTCTTACTCTGTCACGGTGGGTAGAGTGCAGTGGCATCATCATAGCTCACTGCAACCTCAGACTCTTAGGCTTAAGTGATCCTCCTGCCTCAGCCTTCCAAGTAGCTGGGACTACAGCTGCATGCCACCACACCTGGCTAATTTTTTCTGTTTTTGGTAGAGACGGGGTCTCGCTCTTGCTCAGGCTGGTCTTGAACTCCTGACCTGTAGTGATCCTCCCTCCTTGGCCTCCCAGAGTGCTAGGATTATAGATGTGAGCCACTATGCCTGGCCTGCTCATAGTAAATTTTAAAAATATCCAAATGTGTACAGAATAAAGTAAAACTTTCCTTTAAATTCTTTTGAAGTTGTTTTGCTGTTGGTGTTTTATGCATATTTTTAAACTTTTTATGCATATTTGCATAAAATTGATGTATATTCGTTTAACAAATATTTATTGAACATATCTATATTTTAAGTCCTATTCTTGGCACTGAGGAGACACTGGTAAATAAACATATCCCTGACCTTTAAAGACATTTGATTTTAATAGAGCAAGTAACAAATAAAAATAACAAAAATATTACATGCAATAATCTCAGAAAGTGATAAGCGCTAGGAGCAAACGATACAGCAAGGTGGGAGGATTATAAATCAAGAGAAGGATGGTATTTATTAAGGTGGTCAGAGATGACTTCTTTGAGGAGTTGTCATTTGAGCGGAAACACAAATAAGATGAACAACCCAGTTTATTTATGTTGGAGGGACAACACAACAGGCAGAGTGAAAAGTCCGGGAAGCAGAAACAAAGTTGGCACGCTAGAACAGTAAAGGGCTCAATGCAACGGGAATGAAGACACAAGGACAAGAGTGGGAGAAAATGACGTTAGAGGAGTATCCAGACCATAGAAGGCTTGCTGACTTCTTTGGATTTCATTCTAGTGTTATGGGTGTTACTGAGAGGATTTACTAGTAGAGTGATGTGCTGTGCTCTGATTTTCATTTTTAAAGTAGAAATGTGCTGTGATTGCTGTGAGAGAGATTAAACTGTAGAGAGGAGAGAGAATAAGGAGGAAATGATACTGTTTTGGAAGCCCTTGCATTAGTGTGGGCAAAATAAAATTCACTGGACCAGAAATAATGGTGAGGAGAAGTAAATGGACTCTAAATATATTTCAGATATAGAACTAGCAGAGTCTGTTGAGAAAAAGAGATGAATTGATGATGATGATGACTTCTAGGTTTGTGGATCAACCAATCACCTGAATGGTATTTCCATTTCTTAGTGGGGGCAAGCACTTGGAGAAAATGGATAACAAGAGTTTTGTTTTGGATGTGTTGGCCTTGAGATGCCTACTGGACATCCATATTGGGATGTGGAGTAGGCAGTGAGATATACTAGTCTGGAGTTCAGAGAGGAAGTATGGTCTGGAGATAATAAAAGGAGAACTCACATGCATACTGATGGTATTTAGAGCCAAAGAATGGAATGAAAACACCTAGGAGGTGAGTGTGGAAGAAAAATAAAATATGGTCCAAGAACTGTGTCCTGTAGTAATCCAACATTTCAAGTTTGAAAAGGTAATAACTGGAAAGTGAGACCAAGAAAATATTACCATTGCAGTAGCAAGTTGACAGAAAGAGTATGAAATTCAAATAGAAAATTAAAGAAAATTTTTCAGCAAGGAAACTATTGGCTGTCTCAAATCTTTCTGAAAGGTCTAGAACAAGAACTAGAAATGGAATATAAGTTTGGCAACATAAAATTTGTTGTTGGCTTAAGAGTGGTTAGAGTGAAGTAGTGGACTGAAAGGCTGATTAGGAAAGATTGCAGAGAGAACAAGTGGAGAAGAAGGAAACATTCAAGGTAGACAACTCTTCTGAGGATGTTTGCTATTATGTTGTGTTCATATACTGCGTGTATCATACATGCAGTTTGTTTACAAATGCAGTGTGTTTACAAATAAAACACACTATGCATACAACAGATTATCATATTTCATTATAATCAGTATGTTATATTCAGTGCTGTATACTCTGATAATTTGATAGGTAAAAATATTTCATTTTACTGCTTAAAAAGTTGTATTTGTAATTGTGGTAAAATACACGTAACATAAAATATGCCATCTTAGCCATTTTTAAGGGTACAGTCGTATATTCACACTGTTGTGCAACCAATCTCTAGAACTTTTTCATCTTGCAAAACTGGAACTGTACCCATTAAACAACAACTCTCCCTCCCCTCACTCCAGCCCCTGGCAACTACCATTCTGCTTTCTGTCTTTGTGAGCCTGACTGCTTGTACACCTCATATAAATGGAATCTCATAGTATTTCTTTTTCTGTTACTGGCTTATGTCACTTAGCATAATGTCCTCAAGGTTTATCCATAATGTAACATGTGTCAGAACTTCCTTTCTTTTTAAAGCTGAACAATATTCTGTCGTATGCATATACCACATTTTATTTATCCATTCGTCCATGTCGATGAACATTTGGGTTATTTCCACCTTTTGACTATTAAGAATAATGCTGTTATCAACATGAGTGTACAAATATCTCTTTGAGACCCTGCTTTTAGTTTGTTTGTATATACCTAGAAGTGGAATTGCTGGATCATATGATAATTCTATTTTTAATTTTATGAGGCAGCACCATATTGTTTTACATATTTGGTACTCCATTTTACATTTTCACCAACAGTGAAATTTCTTCTTATCCTCACCAACATTTGTTATTATTTGTTTGTTTGTTTAAGGTAGCCATCCTAATGGGTATGAAGTGGTATTTCATCGTGGTGTCTTCATTTCCCTAATGATTAGTGATATTGAACATATTTTCAAATGTGTGCTGGTCATTTGTATACCTTCCTTTGGAGAAATGTCTCTTCAAGTCCTTTGTCCATTTTTTAATCAGGTTACATTGTTGCTGTTGAGTTGTAGGGGTTCTTTATATATTTTGATATTAACCACTTTCAGATATATAATTTGCCCTATTTTCTTCAACAAGTTGCCCTTTCACTCTGTTGATTGTGTCCCTTGATGCACAGCAATTTTTAATTTTAATATAGTCTCTTTTGTCTATTTTTACTTTTGTTTCTTATGCTTTGGTGTCATATCCAAGAGATTATTGCCAAATCCAATGTCATAAATCTTTTCCCCTATGTTTTGTTCTAAGAAAGTTTTGTGGTTTTAAGTATTACGTTTAGGTCTTTGATCCACTTTGAATTGATTTGTGTGTATTGTGTAAGGTCAGGGTCCCCCTTCACTCGTTTGCATATGGATATCCCATTTTCCCCAACACCGTTTTTTGAAAACACTGTCCTTTCTCCATTGATTGGCCTCATTTTACTTTTCATTGCTTTGTTTACTGATGAGGTAATTACAGGGTTTTAGAAAGTGGAGACTCAAAAGGTCTAATTGAAATTATATGAAGAAATTGATTCAATCAGTTGAATGAGAAGCATTATTTAAATAGTCAAATAAACAAAACAAGAATGATTTGAATGTTGCAGAAACTGAGGGCTACTTTGTACCGCGTACATAAGCTTAATGTGTTCCCAACCAAGGTGAAAGGGCTGATCTACTTTGTGTGTTTTTAACTTGTTTAATCCTTACCAACACAAAAGGTGGGTGGGAGGTAAAGCCTTACCAGCAGGCCTATCACCTATTTTCTCCCTTCAGTCATGATCCCTAGGAAAGGAAAAGCTAACTGAATCAAATTTCCTTTCAAACATGTTAGTAACCAGACCTGATAATCACACTAATGCTATTTATTAGCAGGAAGATAAGAGTCCTTATCTGTGAAATGCTTTTAGCAGGATATACTTGCTTAGTTTAGGTTGCTTATTATAAATGAATCTTTAATTTAAGGAATTGCTGTTTTTTTTCCACTGGAAAATCTCTTATACGCTATTTAATAGGGCATAAAAAGGAGATGTTTTATAACCAAATGTCTCCTTCTCTTTAAGCCATGTTCTTCTGCAAGTTTTGCATAACACTTTATATGTTAAATTTGAACCAGAAGGCATTGTAACATCGAAGACACAGAACATTTGGGATTCTGCATAGATGTTCTGAGACATCTCCATGGAAAAAATGCTTACCTGGTCTTGTTATTGCCTCTGTCTTTTTAATCATTAGTAAAATTGATACTGTTTGGGATTTATTATTTGTGCTAAGTCTGATTTGACTATCCAACTCTTCAGGCTGGTACAGTGGGTATTATATTTATTCACAGTTTACAGATAAAGAAACAAAGTTAAGTAACTTACTAAAGATTTCATCACAAGTTAGTCCTTGAATCAAGGTTTGCCTCCATGAAATCTGACAACAGCCTTTGTTCTTTGCTACTGTGCTATACTGTCTCTATCTGGTCTCTGGTTACTTGTTTGTCCAAAATCCTGCTAGGGAGAAAATTTGTTTTGATTGCAGACCAATGACTTGCTATCCTGACTTACTTATTGGGTAAGATCAGTTAGTGCAAGAATTACTACGACTCATTTCTCTATCTGAGTCTGGGGTAGGAACAAGCCTAGTGTTTTTAAGGCTGCCAGAAATGTATCTGTTAGACTAGTGATTCCACAGATCACCTTATTTCTGTAGCTATGGTCCTTACAGGTGATACTTTTCTGTGTAATTTCCAAGAAAAATATTTCACCTGCTAACTGTTCACGGAAAGATAACAGCAGCAAAAAATATCACCTTAGTCTGCGCCAAAGTTTAAGAAAATTTCTTGAGAATGTATGGTGTTAGAAAAGCCTTTGTTTCTAGAGAATATTTTTCATAGTGCTAAATGAAGAATCAAGCTCTAAATGTTTGTCCTTTGCAATGATGTCATGCTGCTGGGGATGTTTGGTACTTCAGACAAAAGATAACTTTGGATACTTTTAAGTCCATGATCAGGATATATAGTCGACACATATCAGATACATGTACATGTGTATACAGTCATATACATAGCAGGAACATATTTCTGTCTACCATGATATTAGAAGTCTCTGAATAGTTTTAGCTTTGTATTCTCTTTGTGTACTGAATTCTCAAATGAATTCATCACATTTAAGTCTATATCGTGAAAGTAATCAACACACAGTTATTAAGAAAAATGGGAAGTACAAAGTAACCCAAACTGGTTCATCCATATAAGGATTTGTAATAAAAAAGGAGAACATCTAATTCCAGCTCAGCTTTTGAATTAAGGCACATTTTTATTAAGTTGTGGCTGACAGAAGAAATTACAATTTGACACTACTATGATTTGTTTTCCCTCTTACAGATTTTATTGATAGATTGTGATGGATTTATTTTTTTACTTAAGTGAGGTTGTGTCAGAACATTTATGGACTTTTTGTGTATTTGTAAATTTCTTTACCTTGATATTCCATTATTTTCACTTGTACTTTTATGTATCCATAAAAATCAAATTTCTTTTTTAAAGCTTAGTCTTTATTTCCAAACATTGATTTCTCTTTTATAATTTCATTGAGTACAATTGATCCAAGTCATCTGTATTTGATTATATCTTTGATTTTTTGACATCTAAGACACAGCAACCTCCAAAACTCTGAAAACAATTTTTTTTTTTTTTTTAACCAGGTCAGTCTCTGTTTTCAGGCTGGAGATGTCACCGTAGACCCTTTTATGGAGAAGGAATGTTGCATAATTGAAAAACTGACAGACTTAGAATTAAATCCTGGAATTTTTTTGTTTGTTTCTTTCTCAGCAAAACAAACAAAAAAAAAATGACACAAACATGAACCAGTACATGTGGAAATACCTGGAAGGTGCTCAATAAAAGTTAGCTTCATTTTTGTTCAACCATTGCCTCTCTTCCCACCTTTACCCAATAAAATAAACAAAGACTATATTTTTAGTTTCATAAAAACAATAAAAACCTGGACATTTATATTCTCATTCCAAGACATGTAAACATCTTCCGTTCCCTCACCATCTGTACTCTCATAAAACCTTTGAACCACACATTAAATTCTGTGGGATGCTTTTTAAAATTTCCCAGGCTAAGTAAACATTTATCTTATTTCTTTTTATTTTCCATATTTGAATTTTTTAGAAATGTTATCCCCTATTCTCAGGATCTTAGAAAATATGTACCATCAGTTATGGTAGAAATATGATTAGAGGCAAAATAGTCATTCCATGGTAAACTAGGATTAATTAGAGTGAAGCCTCCCTTTCAGCTCCAAGTGTTTTCTTTCAAAGACTCCTAGTGAACTTTCATGGACACCATTCCTAACAGGCAGGCATCTCTAATTATTCACCAACGTGGGTGTTCTCTGTCTTGGCAGATAGGAAACTTTACTCCCAGACTGTTGGATGGGCCCGTATATTTAGTTACAGTTTGTGGAATGTGAGTGGAAGTGATATGTATCACTGTCAATTTTGTGTATTTATTTTTTATTTATTAATTTTGTTTTTAGAGATAGAGTCTCACTCTGTTGCCCAGGCAGGAGTGCAGTGGCCCAATCATAGCTCATTGGCTCTCTGCAGCCTCAAACTCTCGGGCTCAAACGATCCCCCTGCCTCAGCCTCCTGAGAAGCTATAGGCACACACCACCGCACCTGGCTAATTTAAAAAAAAAATTTTTTTTTGTACGGACAGGGTCTCACTACGTTTCTCAGGCTGGTCTTGAACTCTTGGCCTCAAGCAATCCTCCTAACGCAGCCTCCCAAAGCACTGGGATTACAGGCATGAGCCACCACACCTAGCCTTCATGGTCAATTTGAAACAGACACAAAGAAAAAGCCCTCATGATTCCAAGTCTTTTTGTGGAGGGGCTTGTGTTAGATGGGAGAATCACAAGCTATAAACAGCATAGCTATTTAACTCTGTGGATGGCTGCCTCTGAGCCATGGGATGAGAAAAGGCTCTGCCTGAGGAAGCAGTAGACTTACAGTGGGTTACTCTTGAGAGTTTGGGGATAATATGGCACCACAAGATATAATCTAAGTTGACTAAAGCTCTAAGTGGAGAAATTCATTGTTTTTGTGAAGGTCATTAATTCACTCAGTAAACTTCTATTATTGACATCAGGCCAAGCATTGTACGTGATGCTGTGGTGAATGAAAGAAAAACAGATCCTGACTCTTGGGAGGTGATGGTCTAATAGCAGTACCATTCTTAAGTTTGGATGGGCTTATTTATAATCTTTCAAAGTATCTTTACACACTTAATTTCACTTGATCTTCAGAACAATCCTGTTTCTATTTCCATTTCACAAATGACTAAACCAGGAGACCAAATCCAAGCAAGGACCACAGAGCAAGTAAGTGGCAATAACCAGAATTCTCACGAGGACTTTTGATTTCTGCCTGTTCAGATGTCCCCAACCAAGCTCTAAACTATGGTGTAAGTGAGCTGTCCTGACTGAGGGTGACTCATGGGGCCCAAAGACAGGGAGAAGCAGTGTGTTGGACACAGCAAAAGTGCATAGCCTCGGAGATTTTGGGGGGACTGTAGCTTTATGACTGAACTCAATACCATGGGAAAGATTTACTTAGGACAAGTTTTGTTTTTCTTTTTTTCTTTTCATTAACAGGGTATGGAGGAACAAAGAAAACATCTAAGAACCAAGGGCTTCATCTTCTTTTCTTGCTCTATAGAGCACCTCTATGGGAAATTTGCCAAATAATATTTCTAAATAAATTTATTGATATTATATTTTGCTTTTTATTGATAATTCCATATCTTCATCTCATTGATAAAAAAATCTTCCCAATTATTATATAATTCACTCATTATTCCACCAGTTCATCTCTACTAACGTACAACACTCTGCTAAGTCATTTTATGAGACTATGACATATGTATTCTTGATTTTAAGATATAAATGAAAAGTAAAGCTATTTATAATAATTAAATATTTTCTAAAATATAAAGCCTATGACATAAACGTATGAGCATGGAAAATGTGCTTTATTATCACATATATTCTGAATGCCTAGAAAGTGCTCAGTAAATGCTTAATTATTAAATCAGTGTATGAGAAATAAATGAATGCATAAAACAAGAATCCTTTTCTTTAGAGCATTTTATTTAAATTGTGGCACCAGAACTAACCCTATGATGCATTTGGGGACTAATTAGAGGCTGAACACAGTAGATTCAATTTTAAAGGAAATGAACTTTAAAAAAAGTGGAGGAAAGAGTATGAGTTGAAGAAATTAGGGAAAATACAATGAGGAGGTTAACTTGAATGTGACTCTGTAAATTTCTGTCTAAAAAGTTCAACCCAATTCTGACCCACGTATTTAAAATGAGCTCTATTATAGTCAGTATTTTTTTGTTTATCTGTTTATTTTATCCTTTTTTCATTGTTGTGGCATATAAAAAAGAATATAAGTTAATCACTAAGAGTACATTTTCCTCCATCCAAAGAGAGGATTATTATGTAACTGTCATAAAAGGACTACAAGTACAAACCTTCAGGAAAAAAAAAATTAAATTAGTCTAGGCTGACTAATAATTGTACCTGTTGTTCAATTTTGGACAATCTAATTAATTAACTATTATTTTCAAGTTATGATCAAACTAGAGAATAACCATACCTAATTATCTTTTTCTACATGAAAGATTATTTCTCATTATTATGTGAACAAATCAATAAAAAAGGAATTATCAAAAAACTTGATAAGTAAGGAAGCAACTTATTCAGTACATTTCATTAGGAGAAAAGTAAATCTTTCCAGGAATGAAACATTAACATTTGCTGTGGTTGAAAACATCTGTGAGAGTGCTGTTATATCACGGAGTTTTAGAATTGTGTTGGATAGTGGAATTATAGAAGTCAGTTGCATTATGGAATTATAGAAGTTTGTTGTATCATGGAGTTTTAGTTTGCTGTATCATAAGTTTTAGAATTTTGTTACATTATGGCATTCTAAAAGTTTATTGTGCCATGGAGTTAGATAATGTACAGGGTCATGGAGTTACAGAATTTTAATATTGAGGAAATCATCAGAAATCATCTAGTCCAAGGCCTTCACTTTGGAGCTAAGGATACTGAGGATCCAATATGTTAGCTGGCTTCCGCAGGGTTACCCAGTTAGTTGAAAATATGTCAGCGTTTTGTCAGGTTCCTTTTTTCTCCTCCCAGATGAGAATCATATATTTTATTTGAGTTATTTGTGTAAGATCAAAATAGTTTTATATGTTTCTACACTATTAGGAAGTTAATTCTTTTCTAAAAAAAATATTTATATTTCTTTCAATCTCAGAAAAAAGTAAATCTCTATGATCTCTGCTTTTTTCTTATCAAATTTTTTTCATGGTTTCATAATAGTCAATCATCAGCATATCACATCTTTATTCAAAACACTTCAGTCATTTAAACAATTTTTAATCAACGTTCTTTCTATTTCTAGAAGGCATATAAAATCAAGGTATGAAACGACACAATAAGGATAAAAGGCAGTACATTTAATTAAAGGGAGAACAAATCAGATCTTATCAGGAACCTGAAATGAATTGTCAACTTAGTGTTAAAACTCAATTCGGAGTTTCCTGGAAGCTAAGAATAAAGGAGCAGTTTGAATAACTGAATTTCCTTTTCCTAATTAAAATATATATTTAAACAATATTTGATATAAAATATATTTGAAAACACATATTCTCATCTCAAAAGAAAAACTTTTCTAGCATTTAATTCAGTAAGAAATTTCTCTTATGAATCCTCTATAAAACAGTAATATATTCAAAAAATGATGTACTCAAAACAAAACATGCAACTAACAAATAAAAGCTTCCCCTCATAAAAAAGAGATGTCCTCTGAGATCATAACTCAATGAAAGTCTTCCTTCTCTTCCCACACAAGCACACTAAGTTCTCATGATCTAATTGAATGCAGCAGTGCAAATCACAGAATATGAATGTTGAGTATTTTATATATTCAATGAGGGGGACCGATTTTGTAGTGTTAGATCGCAATCAAACCAAAATTGATTTCTCTGATGAACACCACAAGTGCCTGTGAGCTATCTTATTGATTACTGAGAGCTTCATGGGTTTCACAGTCAGCTTTGCAGGCCACAAAATCCTGCTTCGTGGAAACTCTAGCCTAACAATGGAAGCATTGTTTTGGGAGGGACAAAGATCACAGGAGTATCCCTGATTCAGTCCAGCGTTTTCCTCTCAAATGGACTTTTATTCTTCTCAAACCCTTGGAGCAGTGTGTAATCGAAACCTCAGAGTTTTGAGTTATAGCATAAAACATTCTTGCTTCAAAATGTTGAAGGGCATTTGTTGTAAGTCTTGGGCTCAGAAAACAGTACCCAAAAATGAAGGAAGGACTCAGAAGCAGCCTCAAAAGCAAAAGTTTTCTCTGACTTTCTCCTGTCCTCTGCCTGTCCCATTCTTCTGGGAGGCTAGCCATAGAAACTAGAATCCCTCGTCTTCAAGGTGGGACACAGAAACTAAAATCCCCTTTCCTAAAAGCCAGTCATAACACCTAAAATTATTTTGTGTAAAAACTGGCGATAGAGAAATTATCTGACCTAACTCGTTTGACAGTAGGTCATAAGAATCTCACACTCAGAAGGAAAGAAGAAATGCATGTTCAGAGAGGCCAAGAAGACTCTACACAAACAGGCCTTTCTGGGTTTCCCCACTCAGTCTATTAGCATTAGATCATACTCTTTTTGTCCAATCATATCTCTACATGGCTGTCTATACTTCACTGAATCTAACCGTAAAAATGGACAATTTTCCATGTGTCTTTGGTTCTTCATTCTGAAGGCTCCTGTGTATACATGTTGAATAAATTTATATGCCTTTTCTACTATTAATCAATGTGCCTTATGTCAGTGATATTTCTGCGAAACTTTAACAGACCATGGGCCTTGGTCCCTACATGAGTCAACAGCTTCAACATAAAATAACATCAACAGAGCCACTGAAGAGTATCTTAATTGCATTCTGAAATATCTCTGAATAAGTTATCTGAAAAATGAGCTTTATAAAATGTTCAGATCCTACGTTTAGATAATAGCTAGTGAAACGTGTCCATTGAATGTAGAAAAATCTTAATTACATGCAAAAATTGTAATGCAGTTTATGCTAAACCATTCTAACAATCTTTGAGCAAAAATCTTAAATGTGTTTGTACTTAGGAATAAAAAGTCAACATATTAACAAAAAAAGTTCTTCTGATTTTTACTGCAATCAGATTGCTACTATGAATTACTACACAATTTATATTAATAACTTACATTTGTGTATCACTTTGGAGTACATTTATACATAGTATCTTAATAAAAACCAATAATTGTCCTGTGAATCAGATATTTGCATTTTACAAGTGAGACTGAAGAGTTCTGAGACTCAGCATGATTAAAAATTATGTCTAGCTTATTAGTTGAAATTAGGATTGGCTGAAAGAAAAACCCAGAACACTTTGTCTTAGACCAGATAGAATTTCTTTCTTTCCCAGGCTCTTATGTTATTTCTTTCCCAAAGTCAAGGCTGCCGTAGTGTTTTACTGGTCAGAGATCCAAGCTCCTTTTATCTTATTGCTGTGAAGTGTAAGCTTGCATGCCAAGGTCACCTCTTAGTCAAAGATGGCTGCTGAAGCTCCAGCAATTGTGATCATGCTTTAGTGATAAGGAAAAATAAAGAAAGAAGAGCTGGTTTTGGACATCACGCTCTCCTTCTGTTGACAAGATCATTTAGTTACATGGCCACACCTGTCTGGAAAAGGGTCTGAGAAATCTTTTGTTCTTGGCAGCC
This sequence comes from Eulemur rufifrons, assembly GCF_041146395.1. Lineage (NCBI taxonomy): Eukaryota > Metazoa > Chordata > Mammalia > Primates > Lemuridae > Eulemur > Eulemur rufifrons. The sequence continues at coordinate 69,509,518 of NC_090986.1, read as the reverse complement.
AGCTATATAGCTGAAAATAACAGATTCCCTTACTATGAAAACAGGAATGAATCCATATAGTTGATCAACTCCCAGTCTCCGCTACATCTAGTATCTTATGTCCAGTAAGTGAGGAAATCAGGACTAGAGCCTACGCCTTCTTGTTCCTTGTGTTATGGTCTAATTGCAGTATGCTGCCATGTAAGTAAAAAGAAAATGGGTTGATACATAGCTTTGCTTTCACCATTTAGATCTGTGATTAGTATCTATCATGAGACTGTTCCTGCTTGCTGTCATTTTGTCAGATTGTTTAGATATAATCTTTGAAGAAACATGACTAACAGTTCTGCTGTCATGAGAGATTAGTCTGTACAAAGATTCTATGTAAAGTCCAAAATGATTTTCTTGAGTGCTATGAAAAGTCATACAGTTCCTGTTTTTTTTTTTTTTTGGTAAACAAAGAAATGAATACATCACTAATCAGTTGTGAAATACATGTATCTTCATCCACCCCATGCAAGATTTTAGATCAAGAAAACATTTATTTTCAAAAAATGAATACTGTTTGGAGGGACTATCAAGAATGAATATGTTTATTCTAAAGCAGAAGAAAATTTTTACATCTTGTAGTTGGCGTGGCCATCCTTTGAGACCAACCTTAGAAAATGTGAATAATTTAGCCAAGATTGGGGTTCAAAATCTAGTATTAAAACTCTCAGATTTCTCTAAGGGAGAATTGATTTCCTGAGCATGTTTACATTAAGATAGATAAAATATTGATGGTAAGATTGGTGCAAAAGTTTGTTCAGTGATTGGCTGAAAATAGGAAGTATATTTGACAGAATTTCAGTACTTTCATATAGAAATGGCCTACATCTGGAATTATGCTTTCAAAGCCTGGATCTCCCAAACACCCAGAAGATACAAAAAAAATAAAACAAAAAATATTGAAGAAAATAAGAAGCTTGATAAAAAGGAAAGAAAAAAGTACTTTATTACATTGCTGTTCATAGGATATAGAGGTTTGAAATGGGTCAAAAGTCTCAGTGTCAGGATCTGGAGACATTAAAGAGAAAATAAATTAATTATTCCTATAAGTACAATTCATCTGAAGATAAAGAGCAGATCCTGGAGTTTAGAGTTTTTTATTACAGCAGTGGGCCTCATATTTTAGGATGCATCAGAATCACCTGGAGGTCTTGTTAAATGCAGATGTCTGGGCCTCACCCTCAGAGTTTATGATTCTGTGGATTTGGGGTGAGGCTTGAAATGTGCATTTCTTACAAATTTCAAGGTGATCTTGATGGCAGTGGTCTTGGACTGAACTATATGACCACCATAATTCGGAATAGCTGTTTAAGGAAAAAGTTCCCTCCTTTGAAATTGTGTTATGATCGTTCACCATCTGGAAGAAAAAGATGATGTTTATAGCACTCCCACACCTCTGGCACGACACCAAATTATGTTCGTGTAAAGACAAGCAGGGCATGATTTATCCAGATAATCAATTTGTAAATCTACATAAGACCAAACATTCAGAAATTGCAAAGTTTCTAGCAAATTAAACATCTGGATATTTTATTGATTTTTAAAATTCTAACCTAATATTTTTGGAGCATGTAGACTCAACCTTGCCTTTATATAGCAATTGACAGATTAAGAAGTTACCTCTCACCATGGACCTGGCTATTTTTTTCCAGCATACAAGAGCTGTGCCACATTGATGCCTACAGCACCTCTGTGTCTTTGAGATGGGTCATCTACTAGGTATCGTTTCATTTGTCATCTCACTGCCCTTTATTTGTTTAAATTTTTTCAGCAAGAAATCCATGAAGCTACTTAATAGGGAATTTTAACCTGTAATGATTCCATCATGGTTACAACTCTTTAAAAAAGGGGACCTTATGAATAAACGCAACAATATTAGGTGTCCACACTATTTGGACAGAGCCATAGAGCATCTAGTGTATCTAATTTATCTAAACAGTCATATTCGAGGCAATATTGTTACTATTCAAGCCATGTTAAGAAAGCATAATAAAAATAAGATAGAAGAAATATTTTAAATGAATATGTGTATGTACTCAGATTGATTTTATATGCTTCTATTTAGTCTCTATCTAGTCTCTTACCGAAAGAAAAGAAAATACAAAATTTGTGATTTTGGTGAATGGCATAGGTTTTTCAAGTAACATTAGAAACAACAGACTTTCAGCAGAAGAAATGGATGTTCAGGCTACTACCTTTTTTTTTTAATTTGAGATTTGATTTAGTTAAAGTCAAAATCAAATGAAATGTTAATATATACACATACACACAGATGGTATGTACATTCATTTCTTTTTGTATTGATATACAACTCTTTTTGCATTAGACATTTTTGATCAAGTAAATTTTAAAGACTACTTATTTCTCATTTAGAAGGCTGATGTTATGTTGTTTCAAAGGCAAATAGTTTTTTAGGTAGTGCTACAAATGGATAAAAACTATTAGCCTTAAAAGCGTCTTTGAGATAAAAAGCATCATGATGTATTATGCATGGTGATAATGAAAATGAAAACTTCAAAGAAAATCAGGTTAAAATTTGACTCTAAAATCTGGTTTAGTTCATGTAAAAGAGCACCCATTCAGAGAGAAGGAAGAAAATAAGCAGATTTTTCTTTGTTCTATACCAAACTGTACACTAATGTAGTAAAATACACAGTAAATTATAGTAACCTGTGACAATATGAGATAAGAACTTGTGACAATATGAGGTGCAGGATTGGAGGTGGCTAAAGTATGCTGTGGTCCTATGATGATGTTAGTTAAGTATCTAAGGAGCCATCAGATCTAAGTACAGTAGTGGTCACATTAACTATTAACAATAATTTGGCCAGGCGTGGTGGCTCACGCCTGTAATCCTAGCACTCTGGGAGGCCGAAGCGGGTGGATCGCTCAAGGTCAGGAGTTTGAGACCAGCCTGAGCAAGAGTGAGACCCATCTCTACTAAAAATAGAAAGAAATTGTCTGGCCAACTAAAATATATATATACAAAAAATTAGCCGGGCATGGTGGCACATGCCTGTAGTCCCAGCTACTCGGGAGGCTGAGGCAGTAGGATCACTTAAGCCCAGGAGTTTGAGGTTGCCGTGAGCTAGGCTGACGCCACGGCACTCACTCTAGCCCGGGCAACAAAGCGAGACTCTGTCCCAAAAATAAATAAATAAATAAATAAAAAATAATTCACCAAATCACAATGCACTGAATCCCGGGTCTGTGATTAATAGGAAGTCCTATCATTTCCAGAAATCCCCAGGATAACTGACTGCATGTAAAATCCGTGTAGTCAGTACAAACTTCAGTTTGCGAACATAGTTTGTTTGGCAGGTTAAGAAAGAGCTAACTGGCCAGGGCGTTGGCATGAAACAAATGACGGGGCATAGTAGCAGCTTATGTTGGTTGGATATTGGTTGGACAATGTTTATCTGAACTCTACATTCTGTCAGGTCTCACGTTCTTTCTTTCGAGGCCCGCAGGTCTCATGCAAATCAGAGAGTGTGCACCATATTTGTTTTAAGGATTCCTTAATATTATGTGGCCATTAGAAGCTGCTTTACGGATGACAATTAAGAAGCTGCTTTACCAAGAGCTCGGCATGCAGAGGTGCTCTAAAATATGTCCCCTTACTCTACAGGATGGCGTGTTAGAGTGTCCACTGTACTTCTCTGTGGAACCGTTCAATCCACACATTTTAAAAAATCTTTTAAATTTTAAAACAGTTTTAGACCTACAGAAAAATTGAGAAAATAGTTCTTAAAGTTCCACATACTCCACACCCAGTTTCCCCTATTCCTATCATCTTACAGTAATATGAGACATCTGCTACAATTAATGAACCAATATCGATACATCATTATTCACTAAAGTATATAGTTTACTTAGATCTCCTTAGTTTTTACCTGATGCCTTTTTCTATTCCACAATTCCATCAAGGATCCCACATTACATTTATTTATTGCGTCTCCTTAGGTTCCTCTTGGTTGTGACCATTTCTCACTCAGACTTGTTTTGGATGTCCTTGGCAAGTTTGAGAAATACTGATCAGTGCTTCGTAGAATGTTCCTTAAATGATGTTTTTATCATGATTAGACCAGGGTTGTGTATTTTGTGGGGGGAGACCACAGAGGTGAAGTGTCATTGTCATCACATGATATATAGGGTGCACGCTATCGTATCAGCAGGGCTCATCCCTGTTGATGTCAACTTTGATCACCTGACTGAGATACCATCATGTTTTTCTGCTATAAAGTTACTGTTTTATCCACCTCTCCCTTTTGTACTCTTTGGAAGGAAATCACTGTGTACAGCCTACACTTAAGGACTAGGGCAACTCATAAATGTTGATAGGAATAATTGCCATTTTCATCATTTATAAAATGAAAAGTAGAATTTTTATTTTCTTTTTATTGAAATAATTATTTTAAAGTGTGACCTAAAGGTCAGAACATTCTCGTATTTATTAATTAAGATGCCAATGAAATGAGCTTGCATCTCCATTCCCCAGGCACAGGGAAACCCTGTGATCTCTCCTCCTATCTGTGACTTTTTCAGTGGTGCATCTGGTTCTTCCAGTTACCTCTTGTTCTGATTTCCTGCTTCCTTTGAATTCATAATCCCTTTCACATGATTTCTCCTTGAGGCTGGTCTTTTTTCCTCCAACTATAAACACAAATGTGGAAGATAACATTGATTCCTTGATTTTCCCAAAGCAATAGATAGCTATATATTAGATTTGGGTTTCCTAAAAATGTGTGATTGTGGGAATGCTAGAAGGATGCTGTGGTAAATGTGGGTGATGGTGGTACACTGCAGCAAGACAGAATTTAGGGTTGGGCATTAGATATATTTCATATCAGGGGCACAGAACTCTTGCCATTTGTGTCTTTGCATGCTCACCATGGGGAGCCAACTTCTCACTTGGTTGCTTTACTTTCTTGGGTCCTGGATTTCCACCATTTATCCAGAACTCTCTTGCCTAAGAAACTCTTCTTCAGGTGCTTGGCTTCTTCACAGCCTTCTTCTGTCAGTACTGGAACAATACCAGAATACTTTTATTCATTACTATGCTCAAGAATTTATTTATTACAGATGGTCCCTGACCTGCAGTCTATAACTTTAGAGTTTTTGATTTTATGATGGTACAAAAACAATATGCATTCAGGAGAAACCGTACTTTGGGTATCCATACAACCATTCTGTTTTTCACTTTTAGTAAATTAGTCAATAAATTATATGAGATATTCAACACATTATTATAAAATAGGCTTTTTATGTTAGATGACTTTGCCCAACTTTAGGCTAATGTAAGTATTCTGAGCATGTTTAAGGTAAGTTAGGCTAAGCTATGACGTTTGGTAGGTTAGCCGTATTAAATGAATTTTCAACTTGTGATATTTTCGATTTACAATTTATCAGGGTGTAACCCCATCATAAGCTGAGGAGCACCCATATTTTCACACTCTTAGCCCACCCTGCTGTGTACCTAGGGCTATCTTTGTGCAACCAATGGCCTATCAAGGTATTTTGCTGTACAAAGAAAGTTTGCTCTTTGAATAATTCGGCTGTTAGCTCTGTTAACTAACATTTCTTTCCCTGCTGCAATCCCTCCCTCCCCACCTACCACCACCCTCATCCTCCCTTGTAGGTAGAAACTGTAAATATTAATATCAATAAATGTTCAGTCAAGAAGAAAGGATTCATTCTAGATACTTCCAAGGATTAGTTCTGGGAACTGGCAACAAAGGTGATGTGATAATTGGAAGATGAGTAAAGGAGAAAGGGATGAAACAGGAATCAGAAAGTTAGATGCAGGAAGGACTTAATGTGCAAAAGACAGAAGGTGTTGCTTGGGGAGCAGGACGTTGCTCCTGAGCTCACCCCTAAGCTGGAGCTCAGAAGCCCACACGCCCTCTGAGGGGCTGGAGGTTCTGTCTCTGATGTGGAGCAGGAGGCAGCCCTGCAGCTGCTGCTATTGTTGCTGCTGCTGCTCGAGTTACTGAAACTATAACTGCTGCAGACACTGGAGACACCATCACCACTCCCAGCCAGGAGCCACGACTGCACCTGTTGAAGTTGCTGGAGTTTTCTTGTGCCCTGCATCACTCATGCCACTTCTCTTCAGGGAGCAGGGTGACATCTTACTTCCTCAAGTTTTAATCCCTTAGCTGTGGCCCCCATTAGTGTAAACTATCATGATCTAACTGCCCAGGGAGTCTTGGTGTTGTTGTTTTCAGGCTTCTAGCTTCTTGCAATACAAAAGAAAGCAGGAAAAATGGAGCTGAGTAACCAGAGACCAAATGTGAAACCATCCATTCCTTTGTCTACTCAGCACCCATAAACACACTCCTGTCTACCCATGTTTAACTTCCAAACAGCAATAATTACAGTGGCATCATGATGCAACTGGTCCTGATAAACTTAAGGAAAACTTCATCCTTTCCCAAAAAACAAATAACAGAAAAGTCCTTCCAATCACAATATCCTCATCTGAGTAATACTTCCTTTTTTATTTTTATCAATTGCCTTGATATTCTATACCCTAAGATTAAATATAATATTACTGACTACCAATACACCTAAAATAAAATACTAGGAAAGGGGGAAAGTATCAGTTAACTTATACAAATGTAGGCACAGCAAGTGAGGACATATGCATAGGAGCTTGATCTTCATTTTCCTAACTGGCTACAGAGTTGTATTTCATATTAATTTCTTTCTTCTTGCCATTCCATTTGGCTCTTCTCTCAGCCATCCCCTTAGCTGATCAGAATTCTTTAGTTGAGACATTGAGTTAAAGCTTCATTTTTGAAGTGCCCACACCTTTAAAGGCAATGGCTTTTTTGGTGTGCTATAATATTCCACTAATTTTACTACTGGGCACTAATACACTACCAGGCGTTCCCGATACAGTCCTCACTTCTCTCGCTCTATAACAGCAAACCCGTTTTCTACTGATGCTTGAAATCAATCACTGGATCTTATATAGCAGTTCTCTCTCTCTCTGTCTGTCTTTTTTACTTGTTGGGTCACAGGCATGAGGATCGTAAAATATCCAGGTGTCTGTCTCAACTAACAGTTCCCTGAAGTCTTCATTTTGTCCTTGGGTGGAAGCATTCCTCTTTTGAGAATTAAGACCTCTGTACCAGCCAAGTTTGAAGTCGGAGCAAGAATCAATTTTTTAAGTTGAGGTATTAGGATTAATGATGAAAGGAGTCATTCTATTTCTATGCCTTGATTCCTGGGCATATTTGTTCTGGATATGGGAGAAATAGTACTATGTATTTATTGCTGGTTTAGAGCACATAGATGTTGTATAGGATATGATGTCAGCTGTGGAAAAGGTTGTCAGCTGGCCAAGTAGAATTTGCAATAGATCATTCCACCATTCTAACTGATCAGATGTTTTTGAATGATGGGGTACATAGTATGACCAATGAATCCCTTGGGAGTGAGCGTATGTCCTTCTTTTGGTATAAAATGAGCTCTTTAGTCAAAATCAATTGAATGTGGAATAACCTGAAGGTGAATAAGGAATTCAGATAAGATACAAATAAGAAAACTGGAGGCATAATTTTGGATAGAATCTAGAGTGTTTATTCCAGTGAAGATGAATTATTCCCCACTCCAAGGGATTCACTGCACCCAGCCTGCTGGCAGGAGTTTGCCGGCTCCCTAGGTGGTGGTGCCACACTGACAGCTCATGGTGGTATCTGACTAGGCATTCGGCAGTGGCCATGGCAAAATGTGCCTGGGTGAGGGGAAGGCATTTTGAGAACTTTGGATCTCCTGGATCATGAAGCTCAAGTGACAGAATAGCCTGCACAGAACATCCTGGACTTGTTAGAGAGACATCTCTCATGTTGGCACCTACTTAGAAATTGTAGCCTTCTAATGGGTAAATGGGCCAGAGATGCAGATTAAGTCTCATCTGCAGGATCCAAGGAGGCCTGGCAACCATTGTGCCACTTCTTGGTGGCAGGTTGTACACAGTATAATCACTTGATCATCACTTAAAAGGAGAACTGAATCTATGTAACCTAGACTATATGGATTGGGCTGCTAGACTCCAAGACTGCCATACACACACATTCTAGGCTATGGTCCCTGAGAAATCTCACTGAGGTGGCAGATCGAATTTGAATGGGATTTGTGCTGTATCCTTTGGTATATGTACATACGTGTGTGTGTGTGTGTGTGTGTGTGTCTTACCAAGTCATCTAGAGTACTTGCTATAACCTTCTCACCAGGTGTAATCAGCATGATGTCAACAGTGACTAGCAGACCACAATGATATTCTGTCAGATGACAAAATAATAAAGATTCCTATGGACTACATATGGCAGAGAGAAGTGATATAGTTCTGAGTTAAAGCCGTGACAGAGTGTAGTGAGGAGTCTGTCAGATGTAAACAAACTACTTCTGGTATAGTTTTTCTAATTAACGTAGAAAAAAAGTCATTTGTCAAAATAGTAGTTGCATGCCAGATAACAGGAGCTGTGCTAATTTTCTCTAATAAAAAAATCTCAGTTGATGCTATTGGAGTCACCGCCTAATTAAATTTACAATTGTCACTATCATTATCCAAGATTCATTTGTCTTTTGCAGAAGACAAAGAGGCCAGATAAAGAGAATCTGAGAAGAATCACCACTCCTGCATCTTCCAATACTTTGCAGTCCACTAACATGTACAAGATGCTTTAGACTTTTATAGAGGTTTCTTCAGAGGCTTCTTACCTTTCCTACAAAATAGTCCCCATGGCATGTTTCAGAGAACCACTTGGAGATTTGGCCAGTTACTGAGAATGTATATTCCAACCATATATTCAGAGTAGGTTTGAGGACCCAGTTGATGATAGGCCAAAACTCTGGTGTTCCACAAGCTATCACTCTGAATGACAGACCTCAAAAGCACTTTTCGTCTTCAGAAATTAGTGTCAGTTTAGAGCCAGTGCCTACTAATTCCCACAAATCTGTACATTTGCCTTTCCTCAGTGCCAAGTTACCCGTTAGGTGGCTGTAGGAGGAAGTTCAGTTGCATACCTATTATAGCAGGTCAGGGAATTTGGTTAGAAAGTGGAACTCTCAATTTTGGTAGCTTCAATCAAGTATCTTCACCCTACAGAAAGTTTTTTTTTTTTTTTTTTCCTTTTATATGTCAACTGAGACCTTTGTACTCGACCATCTATTTTAAGCATATGAGATACCATGATCAGTCGGCTAACACCAAGGTCTTTGTGGGTCATATCCTGATACTAGTCTGGAGTTGCTGCCCAATCACATAAACATGTGCACTTTCCTCTGGTGGTTTATTCCTGTTCTTCAGCCTCTGTCACTCTGGGATCCCATCATCCCCAGGGAAATCAGAGACCCTGTGTCTATCTATGAAGACATCTCCCACTGGCCTCTCCCTTATGCAGAGAACAACTTTCCAGCTGTGCTAGTATTTTTCACATTGTTGTATTTCTCAGTGCCTCCTTGACAGAAGTCTCCTCTGGGTCCTTCCAATTAGAAATTGATAAGTAGTTCACTCCAAAATTTCTATATCCCTAAGCCTTAAGATACTTTTCTCCACTTGTATCTCAACTTCATTTAATAGAGTCAGGCCAGCTTTCCATCAATCATTTGCTCAAACTCTTGGTGTCACTCCTGGGTTCTTGAATTAATACGTTGAATTTAGAGTCTCTGGTCAGTTTATTCATATCAACAACGTTGGTCAGATTCGACATTATGCTCTCTCCTCCTTTGTTTAGGACAATTATAATTCATGGCCCACATAAAATGCCCAGGTATCTGCAACTCTTTCATTGTATGAGTATATGTGCTTCCCGGTAAGCTTCTGGACACACCGCTTCTGAGCAAGAGCCAACTCGGGTGCCCATCCTGGAAACTGCAACACTGTTGGAGCCTTAATCATCTGCAGTCACAAACTTCTTATATAAGTGTGCAATATTTAGAAGAATATGACTTGCACAATTTCTGCTTCCTTGAATATAATGCGGTTTTTCTTGAAGTGTAATATAAAAATGGCTTTTTAAAATGATTCAAGGTAGTTTGAAAAGAAAATTCATTCTCCATAGGATACACAGGTAAAATATTAGGCTTCATGAAGTATATTGTTTAAATTCTGTTTGCTATATTTATTTTGCTGCTGTTTATTTCTATGTCAAGATCTAAAATTGTCGTGTTAAAGTTTTTCACAGTAGTTGCTTCTGCTAGTTTTCCTTTGCTCTTACAGTTTTTTTCTTTATGAATTTTGACGCTATGTTATTAACCATCATGCTGTGTTATTTATTCTGTCAATGGAAAATGGCTCCCTTTGCCCTAACTTATTTTTGCTTTGATTTTTTTTTTTTGCTTTGTTTCACATGATTCATGCTCCATCTACTTTGCTGTAGCTTATAAAATTTCTTCCCATTATTTACCTTTCCCTATTTCAATGCAGTTATTTTGTAAGAAATACAAAGTTGAATTTGGTTTCAAAACTCCGATAATATTGGCCTCTTAAGGAGGAAGTTTTGCCTATTTCCATTTATTGTAATAACTAAAGTAGCTACTTTTATTTTACTTAATTTAAAGGAGATTATAGAATAATATATTAAAATGATTTAAAAGGAAAATAAAATTTAAAAATCTACAAGAAATATCACATTACTGTATAATTAAAAGTATGAACAATGGAAATAACTGAATAAAATTGTAGAAAACAAGGAAAATAAGAAATAGAGAATAAAATTATCAATAATTCTACCACCAAGCAATAAGCACTGTTAAGATCTTGGTATATTTTCTGTCTTCTGTACATATTGTTTTGCATTGCTGACTGAATTCAAACTATGCATACTATCTTGTTTTTTCTAATCATCATTTTATCATAAGCATTTTTTCAAATCATTAAACATCCCTTGTAAATAATATTTTTAGTGGCTACAGTTTGTTAGCCATTAAACTGTAGCCATAACATTATTTACTAATCATAACTCTATTATGAAAATGTGAGCTCTTTCTTGTCATTTACTATTGCTAATAAGTTTTTAAATGCATTTTAGTTTCTTAGATTCCAGAATAGCATTGCTCTGTCAAAAATATATTTTTTAAAAAGGGTCCTTGATACATAATGCATGACTCCTTTCCAAAAATGTATATCAATTCATGTCCCCACCATATTGAACTTAAGGTTAAAAGTTAAATTTGGTTTCATGCTGACTAAAATTACCAGCATTTTGTTCACTGTTTTATCTTTAGTGCCTACACAGTACTTGGCACATATCGTATGCATTCAGAAAATATTTTTAGGTGAATAATTGAATTATTCCTATGCAGGCAATGGTGCTAAGACAGAGAAGTTACAATTTTTTAAAGTACAAGAGGATGTATTTATTTGAAAAATGGATTAAGTGATTTCCCAAAAATAATAATGCTAGTTATTGGAAGATTCAAAAGTAGAACACAGTTTACTGATTGCAATCTTTATGGTTTTTTCTGCAACACCTAAAGATATAATCATTTTTGTCCTAATTGTGTCCTTATATATCAATAATCTAAAATACCATATAACTTTAAGTAACTATATTTTATTTGGTATAAAGTTAAAGTCAAATTCATCATATTCACCAAATTTAGCATGCACTCCCACATATACACACAAATCAAATTTGTCAATGATTAACCAGAAAATAAAAAGAACTGACAACATGAATCATTTATCTCTGCATGTATGCGTGATACCTCTTTCAGTTACATTTTCCCCTGAGGGTATTCTCCAAACCCAATGCATGAGAAGCTAGAAATTAGGCAGAAATCAACAGTGAGATGATGAAATTTAGGACTGCCAAAACATCTAAAAGTTAAGAAGAAAAATCCTAGAGAGAAGAAACACACAAAAGGGCAACCTTTAGATATGCATTTAAATACTTATCAAAGTTTTGGTAAATCTCCGAGCTGTGCCTACATGAGCCATACTCCAAATAGCCCAGTGGGGGGAAAAATTGGAGAAGGATTGAAAGAGGTTGACAGAGATTTCAGCTGCTACCGCCTGCCCATTGTAGGAGAAATAGAGTTTGGAATTCAAATCCTCCCAAGTTAGAGGATGTTTGTAATGTTAATATATTGGGATTTCTCTTGAAACTCTTAGAGATATATGCCATAGAAATATAGACTAGATCCAAAAAATAACATATTCACCTAGGGTAAGGACAAAGCCAAAATAGACTTACTCTAATACCTGAAACAAAGTGTCTACACATTTAAGATGATTCACCAATCATTTAATTGCCTTACAGAATAAAACAAAACACCGTCTAGAAAGTATAAATTAATCTAGAGTTGCTACAATGTGTCATACACAATGTAGAGTATACAATCAAAACTTAATAGACTTGCAAAAAAACTCCACAAAAATATAACCTATAAATAAGAAAAATATTAGTCAATAGAAATAAACCCACACATTAAACTAAAACATTAAAGTTAACAGATAAGGACTGTAAATAACTATGATAAATATGTTAAAGATTCTTCAGGAAAAGGTAGACATAATGGAAGAAAAGTAGGGTGATTTAAAAAGTATAAAAAAGATGAACAAGAAACTTCTAGAGCTGAAAATTCAATACTTCAATTATAGGCCGGGCGCGGTGGCTCACGCCTGTAATCCTAGCACTCTGGGAGGCCGAGGCGGGTGGATCGCTCGAGGTCAGGAGTTCGAGACCAGCCTGAGCAAGAGTGAGACCCCGTCTCTACTAAAAATAGAAAGAAATTATATGGACAACTAAAATATATATATACAAAAATTAAGCCGGGCATGGTGGCGCATGCCTGTAGTCCCAGCTACTCGGGAGGCTGAGGCAGTAGGATCGCTTAAGCCCAGGAGTTTGAGGTTGCTGTGAGCTAGGCTGATGCCACGGCACTCACTCTAGCCTGGGCAACAGAGTGAGACTCTGTCTCAAAAAAAAAAAAAAAAAAAAATACTTCAATTATAAAATTATTTGATGTGATTAATAGCAGATTAGATAAAATAATAGAAGGGATTATTAAAGAAGACAAGTTAGCAAGCATCATACAGATTGAAGAACAGAATAAAGGAGGATTTAAAAGATAAATCAAAGTTTTAATAATTTGTGGGATAGTCACATCCCTATAAGCGAAATGCCAGAAGGAAAGAAGACAGAATAAACCAGAAAAAAATGCATAAAGAAATATTGACCAAAAATATAATATTCCACATTTCTTTAAAAACAATAACTAATAGATCCAGGAATCTCAGTAAAAACCAAGCAAGACAATGAGAAAACCATATCTGGATATATCACAGTCAATTACAGAAAACAAATGATAAAGAAAAATATCTATAAAGCAGTAGAAGAGACATATTGCATACAGGAGAACTCCAGTAAGAATGAGAGCTGCCATCTTATTATGTATAATACTTGTAGATCCTCAGAAAATGGAATATGTTTAACATGCTAAAAAACAAAACAAAACAAAAAACAACCCAACAAAAACCCTGTTAACTACAAGTCTCTACCCAGAAAAATATCTTCCAAAATTAAAGGAAAATAAAGACATTGCAAGTAATTAAGTGTGGATACAAAGTTCTGCTCTTGCTATGCAAGAAACACCCACTACAACCTCTCTCTCCCACTGATTACAATTAAGAACTCTAGACAAAATACAAAATCAACCACCTGAGGATTCTGAAATGTGAACAAAAGCAAGTGGCTTGTGGAGAGAAGTCAAAACATAGAAAAGCAACCCATATGTTCTGTGTGGGGGTGGTGGTGGTGATAAATTCTCTTTTATTTTTTACACAGTTGCATAGTCCAGCAGTGATATGGGAAGCTAACACTTGTATAACAATCCTGTATATCTGACCAGAGGAATCTGAAAGAGGAGCGCCACACAGAGCAGAGTGTGTGTGGGAATTCCAGAGAAAAGACAGTGGAAAAAGGGAATTTCCCAGCTCTGAATATGAACCTGCACAAGTCTCAGGCTCACCCCATAGCTATGCATGAACGAGTCAGACCCAAAACAGCATAACAAAGGTGTTGAGAACTGAACTAAGATTTAAACCGTGAACCCAAGTCTCAGACTAACTTTTGGGTGGTACATGTGTGTGGCAGACCAAAGCAACATGACAAAATCTTTGAAAACAAAATGGAGATTAGAACCACCACAGAAGACGAGCCAGAACTTGTGGTATGAACCTAATTGGGCTGATTGCTTGCTAAATTAACAGCAATAACAGCAACATTCTCCAGAAGATTATAATAGACCCCATAGTTTACGCAAAATAATATTCAAAATGTCCAGGATCCAATCCAAAATTATTTGACATAAAAAGACCCAAGAAATCTAACCAATTTTCAAGGGAAACAGCAATCTGGGAAAAGAGCCAGATGTTGGAATTTTTCAAAGAGTTTAAAGCAGTTAATATAATTCTGTTTCATGAAGTAAAGCTGAATACACATTAAGGGAATGAAAGATAAAAGTTCTCAGCAGAGAAATAGAAACTGTTTTTAAAAATTGGAAATTTTAGAACTGGAAATATAAGACCTGAAATTAAAAAGTCATTGAATGGTCTCAATAGCAAAATGGAGGTGACGGCAGAAAGAGTCAGTGAAGTTGAAAATAGATCAGCAGAAATGCATATAATCATCATAGCAGATGCAGAAAAAAAATATGGAAAAATTCAATGTCCATTTAAACTCTCAACAACAAAAACTAGAAGGAATCTTCCTCAATCTGACAGAGAATATCTATTAAGACACCACCACTAAGTTTAGCATCATTCTTTTTTTCTTTTTTTTAATTGACACATAATAATTATACATATTTATGAAGTACATAGTGATGTTTTGATACATATAATTTATAGTGATCAGATCAAGATAATTAACATATCCATTATCTCAAACATTTATCATTTGTTTTTGTTGGGAACATTCAACCTCCTTCTAGCTATTTGAAAATATATAATAAATTATAAATTTTATACATATATAGTTATATATTGTTAACATAGTTATCCTGCAGTGGTATAGAACATGAGAACTTATTCCTCCTATCCAGCAAGCTGTAATTTTGTATCTTTTAAAATCTTTTCCTATCCCTCCCTTCTTAATGATTAAATATTGAACTCATACCTCCCAAAAATCAGGAAAAATTCAAGAATGCCCACTCTCACCACTATTATTAAATGTTGTATTAGGTGTCCTAATAAATCCAAAAGACAAAACACAAATAAACAAATAAGTAGCTACAAGCATAGACATTGGAAAGAAAGAAGTAAACTTGTCTGTAGTCACAGATACTATGATTATCAAAAAGAAAATGCTAATGCATATACAAAAATCTATAAAAGGACATATAAGTGAATTTAACAAAGTCATAAGACTTAAGGTCATAATTTTAACCATCAGTTGTATTTCTAAATACTAGCAACAAGCAATTGGAAAATTAAGTTAAAATAAGAGTGCATTTAAAATAATATTAATATCAAAAACATAACAATCTTGAAAATTCTAATATTTACATAATATTTATATGGAAATACAGAGGATCTGTAATAGTCAAAGCAATTTTAAAAAACAACTATATTGGAAGTCTTTCATTAGCTGGTTGCACAACTTACCATAAAGCTATTGCAATCAGGACAATGTGGTCTTGGCATAATAGTAGGCAAAGAGGTCAATGGAATCTGAAAATACATCCACACATATCCAGTAAATTGATTTTCAGCAAAAGCACTGAAGTAGTTCAATGTGTAATGAATAATTTTTTCAATAAATGGTGCTGGAACAACTGGAGAATCATATAAAAAAATGAATCTCAATTCTACCTCATAAAAATTAATTTGGCATGGATCACAAACCTAGACATAAAAGCTAAATGTAAAGTTTCTAGAGAAAATAGAAGACTATCCATGTGACCTTGGCTTAAGGAAAGATCTCTTATATAGGGCACAAATAATGAATAATAAAAGAAAAAAATCAATAAAATAGACTTCACCAAAATTTAGAATTTCTATTCTTCAAAAGATACTATTAAGAAAATAAAAATTTAAGTCACGACCTGCGGGAAAATATTATGTAATTTCCTGCGAGTTTGTAATAAATAGGTAAAAGTTATGAACATAATCTTCAAATGAAAAGATGTAGTAGTGAACAATAAACATAAGAAAAGTTCAATGTCATTAATTATCAAGGAAATTAAAACTAAACCACCAGGCAATGCCATGTTACACCAGGTAGGACTAAAATTAAAAGGTCTGTTAGTGCCAGGTGTTGACAAAGTTGGAAAGCAAATGGAACCCTCTTACATTGCTAACAGGAATATAAAATTATACACTTTGGAAAACAGTTTGGCAGTGTCATATATTGCTAAAGAAACACTTACATTATCATCTAGTAATTCTATTCCCTAGACGCTTACCTAAGATAAATTAAAGATATGTATCACAAAAGAATTGCACAAGTATGTCATTGTAGATTTCTTCATGATTGACCCAAACTGGAAATAATCCAAATTTCTATTAATAGGTGAAAGAACAAATCGTGTCATATTCACACAAATACATTCAGCAATAATAAAGATACATGCAACAACTTAAGTGAAACTCACAAAACATAATCCTGAATGAAAGAAGCTTGGAATAAAGGAAAATATATTAAATGATTCCATTTATATGAAGTTCCAAAACAGGAAAAACTAAGCTATAATGATATAAATTGGAAAAGATGCTGCCTGTGAGCTGCTGGTGAGGGATTCAAACTCCAAAAGAACAAGGACACAAGAGAACTCCCTGTGGTGTTGGAGGGGAAAAAAAACATATATATATATATATTTAAAAAGGTCATGTGTTTTAGTGTATATAAATAATGGTTTTGGTTACACACACACACATATATATATTTATCAAAACCCATTGAACTCTACACTTCAAATGCGTGCTTTAAATATATATAAATTATACCTCAATTAATATTATATGTACACAGAATATTAGTTATTATTAATAGCCAGACACAACTGATGTAGTGGTTACCCTGTGGGGTTCAATCTCAGCTATGCCACACACTAATTTCTGGAAATTCATCTTGTTGCTCTGGAAGGTGCTACCTTACAGGTTGTGGTTGTAGAAAGACTAAATGAGATAATGTATGCAAAATACATCCCTTAAAGGGCTTAGCTCAGTAACTGATAGCTATTTTGAAACAAATGTCTGAAAGACAGTAGTGAGCACTGTGAATGTGCATGTGTTACGTGTGCTGTGTAGCTTGGAGCCATGGCATGCTATTTGTGGGTGCCCTTAGTGCAGTCCAGGAACCGTAAGACTTGCAATCTTATGACCCTGTTTCTGCTTCTATACATGGAGTTTGCCATCTTTCCTGTAAGAAAACGCAGATGAAGCCTATATACCATTCCATCCCTCGTACCTGTGCTTTTCAGCAGGAGAACCTGCACAGACCAAGACACACTTGGGGAGAATCAGACAACCCTTCTCTGATTTACTTCTACTGGGGACTCTAGAGGCAGAATTTTTGGCTTTCCTTCTCCTAAATGACTTTAAGAAAGAAAAAGCAATTACGTTTCCCTGCTAGATCGTGGGTAATCTTCCTAAACTACCAGTTTTGCCTGGTTAAGGCTGCAGCTCACTAATGGGTTTGAATCCAGTATTTTAAAATACTCACTTTGTGATCCTATTTAATAAAAATAATTATATAATCTTTCATCTAAAATTATGTTGTATAAAAATCATTAGAGAGATTATGGAAAATATCCATTTGCCTTTTTTCATTATTCAGGGAAAAACAGTCACTCTGACACACATACTTCAAAAGACATAATAATTTATCCAAAGATAGAGTTTCCAATAAAAATAACCAAAACAATATGGCCATCAGGGAGAATAAGGATTTTCATTTAGTTCTTTCTCTGTGATTTTGAGGTCATTCTGCCCAGGAGCAGTGTCAGCACTGGATATAGAGTGCTTGACACGTTTTACTAAAGAAAATGAAGAAAGGCTTTATTGGTCTTCGTGGGTCCAGGATAATCGCCCTGATTCCAGTAAATTTATTTAAATTGAAAATGACCTTAGCCATCTAATTCTTTTTCTAAAAGAAAGAAAATTCTTCAGTTTACCCCAACAGAAATGAGAGTTTTATCTTATCATAAAACTGCCAATTAGCTTTTGCTCACTGAGTTAATTTTATACAGTGAAGTGAAAGTAGTCCAACAATTCACTAACTGATGAGTTGAGAAGCCTTGGTATCCCAGATTAGTAGTCAAAACACCTCAGAAATAAAATTCTGTCTTTCCCGAACAGGCTGACATATTCTAATTCTTGTGTTTTAAAGTCTGATACCTGGTATTAATATAGTCTATAATTACTGACTCCTGAGAAATAGTGTGCTCTTCCATCTGTAACAAACCGTTCAATTCTTATCTTGCAGACTTAATGCAATCCCTTAATTTTACTCTGTTCAATCTTTTAATCTTCTCATCAGTTTAATTTTTACCCCATGCATGTGCCTTTGCCTACAAATGGTTTTAATGGCTTTGTTTTCTTTTAATCATATTAAATTATAGATTTGGGGAAAATTATCATGTGAATCTCATTGTATCATATTACTGTGAGAATTAAATGAGATAATGCCAAGAAATGCTTAGCACGTTGACTGGCACACAGTAAATACTCAATGAAAGTGAGCTACTGTGTGGGCTAAACTCCTTGTGGGGAGAGTATTTGTCTTTAAAACTTTATATACGATCAGTATTACTGATCCATGACATCATTCCCTAAATAAATTATGTCTACTAATTTCATAAGAATGATTTAAATTGTGAACATGTGTGATGATTTTTACTTGGTATGTCCTTTTCCAAAGTTATAATTTTTTTCGACTTAAGAAGCCTCTCAGATCTTAAGTGATTATTTTAAACTTTTTTCTCATTGGTGGGGGAGGAGCAACCAGTGAACAAATGCATCAAGTAGGGGAAGTGAACAAACATTGCAGCAAACTCAGCAATGAGTCAGCTGGATGTATGGTAATGCCATTAACTCTGTAAAATGGTTTCATTCATGATCTTAAATTTTCTTTCTACTCCTCATAGCTATTCAATGAGCAATAATTGGCAACAAAAGTAAAATTTTAAATGTTAGGAGACTTTATATTAAAATAACACTGAAAGATGAATAAACAGATATATGGAATATGATTTACTGCAAAAAAGAAAAACGAAAGAGCTATCAAGCCATGAAAAGACATGGAGAAAATTTAAATGCATATTACTAAGTGGAAGAAGCCAATCTGTAAAGGCTACATACCATATGATTCCAACTATATGGCCTTCTGGAAAAGGCAAAACTATGGTGACAGGAGAAAAAAAAAAAATCAGTGAATGCCTGAGTTTGGGAGAAGGGAGGGATGAAAAGACAGAGCATGTGGGATTTTCAGGGCAGTGAACCTACTCTGGATGATGCTATGATGCTAGATACATGTCATTATACATTTGTCCAAACCCACAGAATATACAATACCAAGAGTGAACCCTAGTGTAAACTGTGAACTCTGGGTGAGAATGATGTATGTGTCCGTGTAGGGTCATCAGTTATAACAAATGTACCACTCTGGTGCAAGATGTTGACAATGGAGGAGGCTATACATACGTAGAGGAAGGGAGTATATGGCAAATCTCTGTACCTTCATTTCCATTTTGCTATAAACCTGAAAGTACTCTAAAAAATATAATTTAAAAAAAAATAACATTGAGAAGTTTTTGTGTGTTGTTTTGGGTTAAGTATTCTTTACCTAATCTCAAACCAGCCAGCATTTTCCCTTTTTGTAACAGGTAGAGATGTAAAATTATTTAATAGTAAAACTGTCAGAGCAAATATTTTGATAGAGTGTACGTATTATTCTTTTTTATCCCACATGTTCTATGTTAGAAAAAGGAAGGTAATGTCCTTTTTCAGTCATCTATCTTTATTGCAAAAACTCATCATCTTAATAGGAGTCTTCAAAAATTGCTTGGGGCATAGATTCTTTTTTGGCATACTGGCACTATATCCTAGTATTGCACTATACTAAGTCATTCTTTTTTCTATCTAGAAGCTATTTTTCTTTTCCCTAACTTCAGAGTGGCCAAGTTGCTCCTTTGACAATCCCTAAAAGACCTACTTCAACCTTTTCTATTTTTCTTACATAAACTATTGCCCTGATTGAAGAGGCATCCTGTAATCACCCTGATTACAAGAAGATCTTTGTGGAAAACACTGGGAGAACTTGATTAGAGATTTTTAAAAAACCACTCTAAAACTTAGTAACTAACAGGCAGCTAGGTGATATTTCTGAATGCTTCGAAATAAAAAATATAAGACTTTATCAGAGATAATTAGAGCTGTATTTTATTTCTGAGCAGTAACAGCCAATAATCATTGTCAACTATTTTACTGTGGTTTGAATGATTTATTATTAAGACAGTTGAATAACGAAACTGTCATTAAAATCTTACTCACTTAAATCTTATTATTACTTGAGTGTTTTTGGAATATACTTTGGCCACAATGTTCTCTATGACGATATTTGAACTTTTTTATTAGTAAAAATCTAACGTCACATTATTCTTTCGGTGCCACCAGGTAATGGTGTTAAATTAGATTAAATTTGGTCTAAAGTTGCCTTCATACTTTGAATCCTTAACCTAACATAGTATGTAAACAAGGTGCGACCTAAATTGTAGTAAGTGGCTAAGTCTCAGCCAATCATAGCAGCCGAGCTTCTGCCAATCAGGCTGCTGACTGCTCACACTGAGTCTAAATACGAAATGCAGAGCCGTTACTAATCAAGCTATGTCCGTACTTTATTTCTGTTTTATGACAATTAATATTCCTTGCACATGTTGTGAAAGGGAGCTCTCTGAACCTCTTTCGGTCCAGAGTGTTGCCTGCATCATTTTTTTTTTCTGCTCAATTAAATTATGTTAAATTTAATTTGTCTAAGATTTTTCTTTCTACAGTTCGGCAGTAGCAGTGGGCTCCGAGGTAGACCTCCAGCAACTCCCAGGAGCACCCAGTGACCACCGAAGGGATCTGCTGAGCCCATTGTGTTCGGTGATTTTTCACAGCAACTGGAGGTCATAGGGGCGTTTTCTCTTGCATTCCAGCCCCGTGAGTTTGCGTTTTGGTATCTCTGAGTTTATTTGAGCAATTCTAAGACTGGACTGAATCCAGGATCAGCCTGAAACAGATAATTAACTGGATTGAATCCAGTTAGAGGCCTCCAGTAGGTACATTTTTGATAATAGGTTTATCCAATCCAAGGAGTCTGGGACTCCAGCTAATTTTATATATAAGAATTATGGACACAGAACTTGCTCATTTTTGAAAGAATGAGTTAACCTTACTAGAGACACCTTAAAATTAAAATGGCCACAATGAGGAAAGTTTAATTTAGATAAATGTGTTCACCAGCAGTGCATACTAGAAAAGGAAGGATAAAACACCCCACAAAAGCAATGGGAAGCATTTTTTAATTGGTACACAGAGGCATCTAAAAGATTGAGTGAATCAAAAATTGCTTCCCTAAAAGATCCTTACAGAAGGCAAATGAAAAGCTTAAGCAACAAACTGAAGACAGTACAAAAAAAAGGACTGTACCTTGACTAAATTAACCCTGACTGTTCCTTCTCTCTTTTGTCTTTACCTAGATATCCTTAGTCCACTAACCTTTGGCCAGTGCCAGTTGACCCTGAAGATAATGAAAAACAGGAAGTTAGATCAAATGCCTGATCAGCCAGGCCTGCCTGCCATAACCACTTTCACTGCATGGTCTCTAAAAGCAAGCTTACAGCCATCATAAAAGACTTCCCTAATCTAAGAGAAAATATTTAAAACTTTACTGAGGAATTTAGAATCCTCATAGGAGTTTATGATCCAAACTCCATAATCTTTACCAATTTATTCATATGTTATTGAGACCCGGCAAAGCTCAACAAGGAATGGAGCAGCAGAATGGAGAGAACCTGAGGATATTAAAGACCCCTCTAAACCTCCTTAAGAGAAGGGTCAAGAGAAGCTAGAAGAATTGCCGAAAACCTTTCAAATTCAATCTCTAAGGTTTTTCCATAGAAAATTGATTGGTCCGTCAAACAATCTTGTAGGGAAAAAAAAGATGAACCAATTTCGGATTACATAGCTTGTTTAGAAATAGTTTTTGCAAAACATTGAGGACTCAAAATACAAAAAAGAGATATTTCCTGAAGGAAATTAAATGGCATTAACTGCTTTATTTGTAAATGAACTTTATTTGTCCCGGCCTACAACCAAGAGACAGTTAACGAAGATTTCTTGGATTGCAGGAACTACAGATCCTCGGTCCCAACTTTTTGCCTGATGGCCTCACCATTATATGAGCTTACTAGGAATGCACTGCCAGAACCTTTATCTTGGGAAGACAGTCATGAGTAGGCTTTTGACCAAATTAAATTAGATGTACAACATCCTCCAGCTTTAGGACTTCCAAAATATACTAACCTTTTCACCTTGTTCATTCATAAATGTAACAATCAGGCATTAAGATTTCTTATCCAAGAACATGGAGAAAAACATAGGCCCATCACTTGTTATAGTTTGTTATTAGACCCAGTAGCTAAGGCATATCCTAATTGTTTAAAAGCGGTAGAAGCAGAAGCCAAACTGGTAAAAGTTTTATCTGAAATGGTTTTTAAAAATGAACTTTATTTGCAAGTTCCACATGTTGCAGAAAAAATATTAAGACCTAGTAAAATTCAGCATTTTTCAGCAAGTAGGCTAACATGAAATTCTTCTCCTGTCTCCTCTGAATATCCATCTAAAATGCTACAACCCACTTTACCCTGCTCCTCTACTTCCTCTATCTGATGATGGTGAAGACCACAACTGTGTAAGTATAGCATCAGAAATAGTGGCCCTTGGGTGGATTTACAAGATACTTCACTGAATAATTGAATTAATACTTTTTGTTGATGGATCTTATGCCAAAAGGAAAATATTAAGCAGAGTATGCTATTATAACCCAAAATAAGTTAAAATAGAAAAAGAACCTAATTCGTCCTTAATTCAAGTCAGCTCAACCTGAAGAGCTTTTTGCTATTACATGAATTTGCCATACAACTAAAGATAAATAACTAACCATTTGCATAGATAGTAGATATGCTTTTGGAATAGTTTCACAATTTTGGTGTACTACACAAACAAAGAGGGTTTCTCACCTTTAGTGGGACCCCCATAAAAATAGACTCCAATAGACCCTGTCTGCTATCCTATTACAATCAAAAATTGCCATTATTAAGATTAAAACCCATACCTGTAAAATTGAACCTGAATATCAAGGGAATGTCCTGGCAGACATGTGTGTTAAATCAGCTAGTGCTGAAACTGTTAAAATGTGCAATTTGAATGAATATTGTAAGATTGATCCAACACAATTCCACTGTGATGACCTATTTAATAAACAGTGCTATGCACCTGATTTGAAAAAACAAAATTAGTGTCTGAAAGTAGATAAAGTCACTGTTCAACATGAACTCACAGAAGCCTGGACAACCACCTGGTCCTTCCTGAGTCCCTGAGGCTTCCATTGTTAAAAGCTCTGCACGCCACAACTCATCATGGAACAGATTCAAATTATGAAAAAATATTGGTGGGGTGACTGTTCTAAAATTGTTAAAATGCTTTATAACCAATGTTTGGTTTGTCAAACCAATAATCCTGAGAAGACGATCAAAACTTCAGGTCACTTGAACATTTACAGATGGACTTTATTGAATTGTCACCTTTAATGAGGCATCAGTATGCTCCTGTAATAGTTTGCATGTTTCCTGGTTGGAGAGAAGCTTTCCCATGTAGAAAAGCTAATGCTATGATGGTAGCTAAGAAGTTACTACAAAACGTATCTTCTCTATGGGACATTCCTGGGGGAATCCCCAGTCACAGAGAAACCCATTTTACTGGACAAGTTATAAAGCAGTTCAAGAAAATGTTACAAACACAATGGCATTGGCATTGTTCTACCATCCTCAGTCTTCGGGAAAGAGCAAAAGGACAAATGGCATTTTAAAAACTAAAATTGACAAACCTAACCAAGTATATACACATACTTCTTTGCATAGTGTTAACCCCAGTTATTTATCCTTGTAATAATTTCTGTGATTATGAGTAAAATGCACTTCTACGACACCAGGAACAGTCCACCTTATAAAAAAGGTGATGTTGAGAAGTAAGGTTATATGATATAATGAGGAAAATCTGTTATTCATAATACAGACATATAACTCACACTGCTATCAAGATATAGAACGTTTCCACCATCCTAAGTTTCCTTGTGCATCTTCGGGGTGAGTTTACTCCTACCAATCCTGGCCACTAGAGACTACTTAGTACTTTCTCTCGCAATTATTTGGTGTTTTAGAATTTAAAATAAATGGACTCACAATATTTTGTGTCTGGCCTCTTTTACTAAACATAATGATTTAGCAATTCATCTTTGTTAATTTCTTTTTATTTCTGAATAATAGGAGTATTTTAATTCCCCCTTAATTTTTTGCACTGAGTAGATCTTACTATTACATATATAGTCAGTATATGCTTAGATTTTCTCAAATGTTTATTAATTTTATTGCTGTTTTCATTCCTTTCACAACTTAGATCTTATATCTTAATAATTTATTTTCCTACTGTCAAAAGAAAAACTTTAGACAAATTGAATTTAACAGTTTATTTGAACAAAGAATAATTCATGAATCAGGCAACACTTAGAACTAGAATTAAATTACAATACTAAAGATTTAAAATGTAGTGGATTATTAATATCAAAATGGAGTTTAGAGAAAGCAAATATGTTTTAGGGAGTACATAATATTATACTACTTATATAAAAATAGGGAGTCGTTACTGTATTACATGAGTAGACATAAGGAGTTTCTTTTTTTACGGAGTCACAAAGATCTGTGAACATCACAGGAGAAACGACTTCTTTTTTTACTTTACTTTTTACCCAATTATATGTTCAAAGCTGGTAGGTAATTTGAATGATTTTCATGTTTGTTGCAGGATAGTTGTACAGCATTAGAGAAACACTTTTACTGCAAAGATCTGACATTAGGCTGAATAATTTAGTGCAGTTTTTATTTTAAACAAACATATTTGCTACTATATTTTCATCAAAATATTGCACTTTCACCCATAAGGGGTACAATTTTATGGATTACTTAAAATAAATGTATGAACATACATTCTGCTGTTTATATTTGATGACATTTAAATTATGAAACATAATATTATTTTATATTTCACAACAAAGTGGAAATGCAGCTTTAAACACTCAAATTAAAATTGTTTTGTTACCACAAAATTGATGCTATAGTCATATAAGAACCTGAACTGACTTAGAATATTTTTACACATTTTGTTGCTTTATGCATAATCAATGAGAAGTGCTGTCAATATAAATCAGTCATTTGAAAACCCCAAAAAATCAAATAACGTGCTTTTAAGTCAAGAACGTTTTCACTTTATGACCTTGGCCTTTGAAGAAATTGCCAATTGAGAATCCATGATGAAGCTTTTCAAATAGAGCCCATATTGTACAAGATGCAATAACAACATAAAGCTTAAGTTTGTCCCAAGATGGAAATTATTGCCACTTCTCGAGGACTTTATATTGTTGTAATTATGAGCTAAAATAATGATTACAATTCTATTTGCACTTGTGTAACAAACTTTCATTGTTGACTGGCAGCAATTTAAAAGTCTCTTGAGACTACAGAAAAGATACACAAATGAACATACGCCGTTCCTTCACCCTTAATATTACTGGTGGCAGATGAAAACATCATTGATCCTTGACATTCATCCACATGCAGACTTTTTATTCCTTGGTTCTAGTCACTCAGAAATTACTGCTTACTTCTTAGGCCCCATACATTTGAGGTGATACTAGCATTAAGTAACTTTTATATGTAGTTCCAATAGCTAGAATAAGAAACATGGCTCTATCCTAAACAGTGCTGATTCTCCCCGTCTCTCTTTAAGGTTCTTATGATGTTACCTCAAAAAAGTTCACAATCTATTTCTATTAATAGCTTTTAAGAAAACCTCATTTACATTCCAGTCCCATTTTTATGAGGATGTGTCTTATTTTCAAGATCAACACATGTTAAGTATTTTAGTCTCATCATCTAAATATGTGCAATCAACATTTAGCTCTGGTTACTTATTCTTGCTTATGACTAAACTCTTGCAACCCATGTGATTAGCATAGAATTTAGATTTAAACGGATCTGGTTGAATCCCGACCCTAAAACTTACTTAGCCTGGTATCCCTGGGTAGGTTAATTAACTTCTCTGAGACTTAGTTTCTTCATTTGTAAAAAGGGAATTGAATAAAACTTTTCATGGGATTATGTACAATATATGTGAATGCTTAACAAATTTGATATAACTTTCCTTTTATTTCGGATTTCATTTTCAGCAGCTGATATTTCTGCATCTAGTCTCCCCATTCCAGGAATACAGTCAATCTATTGTGTCTTGTAGCTTCTATGAATCTTAACACAATGGATATTAACTGTATGAGCATATTAGCTACTAACACTAGTGACATGTATTTAATTTCACTCACAGTAATCACTTTTTCTATTCTCTGACCCCTAAAACCTTTTTGTTCACTTTTATAACTATTTTTTTACTGGTAATTTTTGAACAGAAAGGGTTTTTCCCTGGATCCAACTCTGTAACCAGTTTAAATAACAGATGATTTAATCAGAGGGTTTCTCATCAGTAAAGCATCCTCCCCTCCACCTTTAAAAAATGAACTATAGGAAATATCTGACTATTATGAAAGTTATTTGGGTCCATTCAGACTTAGAGATTACTAGTTCAGCAGCACCCGGATGCTGTTTGGGACTTGCGTAAAATGAAGATTTACTAAACAGTTGATTTGGGCACAAAGAGCCAGTACAAGGGGGAGAGTTCTGCAGCTTTTGGCCACTGCTGGTCTGAGCGTTAACGTGGCTCCAGGTCCCTAATGCACTCTTCTGTTCCAGCATCATCAGCCTCCTCCTGACTCCAGAATGATGTTTTTTGAAAGAATTCTGTCTCTGTTAGTGCTCACTGAGAATTTTTACTGGGTTGCTCCACATTTCAAGGGTTTTATGCCACAAATACCACATTTATTAAGGCTCTTTTGGTTGTAAACTACATAGTCAATTCAGGCAATCTTACATTAAAAAGGAAGAGAAGGAGGAGGAAGAGGAAGAGGAGAAAGGGAATTTATTTGAAGGATACTAGAGTATCTCATAAACATAAAATTCTGAATAACCAAGACTTAGGAAGGGTAAGGGTCAGGCCTGCCATGGGGACTTCAGCACAGGAGTAACAGGCACTTTTGTCACTAGAATATGGTCATTCACCAGCCTTAGCTTCAGTGATCTGGTAGTGTCCCTCATTCTCTGGTCCAGGTTTCAATCGGGGAAGAAAGCATCTGCTTGGCGCACTTGCATTAGATGTGTATCGCCAGACTGATCAATCACAAAGAGTAGACAATTACAAGAGAACCAGGAATTGTTGAGTAATCACCACAAGAAGTAGGCTGGGGGCTGCACTAAAGCCTGTTACATGGAAGAAAAGCCTTTTCCACATTCTTACTCCTTGCTGGGTTTATACTACACACTTTTAACTGGGGAGTAAAATTAATTCTAAAGTAGACGATGATGGTAATTCAAAGGGATGTTTCAAAATCTGTGGTTCAAATTTGAATATGTATTTTTTTACATTTGCTGCATGGTATTAGCTATTAATCTTCTTTCTGGGGTTCTTGTGCCTAGAGGTTGGAGGTATATGGCATAGAAATAATTAATGTTTTAAGCATTAATCAGAGAATAAAAGAAAATGTCATTAGTTCTTATATGAAATCAGTGTTTATGGAAACTAAGACTTAAACCTTAATGATTGACATGTATTTATACCGTATAAAACCCTCATGCTTTTTGGTTCTACATCACCGAGAGTTCAAATAGCTCATATTTATAGCAAAACCCCATGTCTCAGTGTTCTGAGCCCCCACACTTAAGTAGAAGATGGCCAAGCTTTTCTTGGTTCTTATTTGTAATCTGAGCTGTGGCCAGCAACTCTGCAACTCCTCCACCATGCAATTCATTGCTCGTCACTCTTGATCACCAGTGCTCTGCTACCCTTAGGTCCTATATATATGTTGCTGCCTGGGCTGCTTCCCATCCCTGATATTTCTGGCCACTGATACCAACCTTAAACCATTAAGCCTCTGCTGCTCCTGTCTTTCTCCTTTCAGTAAGAGAGATCCTCTCACTTACCATGACTAGTTCATTTAGGTCAATGCCTTCAATAGAGCTGTTGACCCCTTTGTGACACTTTCCATTTTACTTCTTAACCACATCCCTCTACTTCCTGGGCCACAAAGATTCTTTGGAGAAGGAAAGAGAGAAGGCCAAGTAGGGTATTCTGCTGTACCTGCTGTACCTGCAGGCCTTGCTGCTGCCAATGTTGAGGCCTGTCTTCAGTCTGGCCTGCTCTACCAGACTTCTTGTTCATGGCGTTTTATTGTGTGTGTTTTATTGTTGTTTTTTTCCCCACAAACTCCATTGTCTTTTCTGAGCCTCATTCCTATAGGAAAGTCTGCATCTTAATTGTAGGCTGGGAACAAGTTTTTTCTCATGAGCCCCTTGAGCTCAATGTAAATTAAAGGGTGCCCCAGGCCTTTTGTCTCATACTCCCAAATTTCTGTGGCCAGTAGGAGGCACCTTTTCCTAGAATGAATGGAGTACCTCTAAGAGGGTGCTATTCTTTAAACTCCATTCTAACTTTGACCCAGTCCAAAATGTTCTAACACACATACACCCATGTCATTTGGAGACTCTTTGTGCGTGTTACATGTTGAATATAATTCTTTTTTATTGTGGTAAAATATATGACATAAAATTTACTATTTTAACCATTTTTAAGTGTACAGATCAGTGACATCAAGTGCATTCACATTGTGCAACCATTATCACTATCCATTTTCAGAACTTTTTCATCTTCCCAAACTGAAGCTCTATATCCACTAAACAAGAACTCCCAATCCTTCCCTCCCCCAAGCCCCTGGTAACCGTTATTTTACTTTCTGTCTCTATAAATTTCACTATTCTAAATATAAGTATTAATATAATTATACACTATTTATCTTTTGTGCTTAGTTTATTTTACTGAATATACTGTTTTAGAGGTCTATCCATGTTGTAGCATGTGTCAGAATTTCGTTGCTCTGTTGTTTTGTTTTGCTTTTTTCTTGATCTTCACCAATATTTCTGGTTTCTATTTTTTTTTATTTCAATAGATTTAGGGGGTACAATTGATTTTTGTTACATGGATGAATTATATAATGCTGGAATTAGGGCTTTCAGTGCACCCATCACCAGAATAGTGTACATTGTACCCAACAGGTAGATTTTTATCTCTCCCCCCTTCTTAGTTTTCAATGTCCATTACACCTGCTATCCCCAGTACAGATGAAACTTTGCTTGCACACCCGCCACTCACCTCTTGCTGTGCGGCCCAATTTCTAACAGGCCATGGACCGGTGTTGGTCTGTGGTCCAGGGGTTGGGGATAGCAGCATTATATAAGTGTATTTTTTATAAAATGATTTTTTTTTCCTTTGGGGTAGATATCCAGTTATGAAATTGCTGGACTGAATGGTAAGTCTATGTTTAGTTTCTTAAGTAATCTCCATACTGTTTTCCATAGAGGTTATATTAGTTTACATTCCCACCAACAGTGTATAAATGTTCCCTAGTCACTGCATCCACACTAGCATCTATCCTTTTTTGACTTTTTAATAATGGCCATTCTGACAGAGGGAAGGTGGTATCTCATTGTGGTTTTATAATAATTTTCATTTTCCTGATGATTAGTGATGTTGAGCATATTTTTATACATTTGTTGGTCATTTATCTACCCTCTTTTGAAAAAAAATATGTGTTCATGTTTTTCATCTACTTTTTGATAGGGTTATTTGTTTTTTTCTTGCTGATTTGTTTGAGTTCTTTGTAGATTCTGAATATTAGCCCTTTGATGGATGTGTACTTTGTGAATATTTTCTCTCATGCTGTAGTTTGTCTATTTATTTACTCTGTTGATTATTTCCTTTGCTGTGTGGAAACTTTTTAATTTAATTCCATCCCATTAATTTATGTTTGTTGGTGTTATATTTGCCTTTGTGGTCTTACTCAGAAAATCTTTGCCTAGGCTGATGTCTAGAAGAGTTTTCTCTATGGTTTCTTCTAGAATTTTTATGGTTTCAGGTTTTACCTTTATGTTTTTAACCCATCTTAGTTAATTTTTATATATGGTAAGATATAGGAATCATGTTTCATTCTTTTGTATGTGGCTATCCAATTTTCCCAGCACTATTTATTAAAAAGGGTGTTTTTTCTCCCGTGTATTTTTTTGTCTGCTTTGTTGCAAATCAGTTGATTATAGCTATATGAATTTATTTCTGAGTTCTCTATTCTGTTCCCCTGTCTATATGTCTACCTTTATACAATACATACTGTTTTGGTTCCTATAACCTTATAGTATGATTTGAAGTCAGTTAATGTATTGCCTCCAGATTAGTTCTTTCAGCTTAGGATTGCTTTGGCTATTTGGGCTCTTTTTTGGTTCCATATGAAGTGTAGGATTATTTTTTCTAGGTCTGTGAAAAATGATGTTGGTATGCTGATGGGAATTACATTGAACATGTAAAGCACTTTGGGAAGTATGGACATTTTAACAAAGTTTATTCTTCCAATCCATGAGCTTAGCATGTTTTTCCATTTGTTTTGTCACCTATGATTTCATCCATCAGTGTTTTGTAATTGTCTTTGTGGAGATCTTTCACCTCCTTGGTTAAGTATATTCCTAGGTATTTTATTTTCTTTGCAGCTATTGTAAATGACTTTATCTGGCTCTCAGCTCAACTGTTATTAGTGTATAGAAATACTATTGATTTGTGTATATTATTTTTATACTCTGAGACTTTACTGAATGTATTTACCATTTCTAGGAGTCTTTTGGGAGATCTTTTAGGGTTTTCTAGATATATTAATAAGATCATATTATCAGTGAACAGATCCTTTATTTAGTCCCATATTTCTCAGAGAGATTGTTCATTCTTCTTGATTATTTTTTCCACATTTTGAACTGACTAGGTTAATTTGAAAGCCTTATATTCAAGCTCTGAAATTCTTTCTTCTGGTGGGTCTAGTCTGTTGTTAAAACTTTCTGCAGTATTTTGAAGTTCCCTACATGACTTTTTCATTTCCAGAATTAGGTTATATATGTTTTGGGGGGAACATGAATGTGGTAAAGGGACCTTCTCTGCAAAGGTTGAGCTGTTCAGGGCAGACTGCGGGTAGACTCTTTCGTGGAAGAATCCATTGCTTAAGAATATCACCAAGGAGAAGAGGTACAACAGGAGGACGTATGCTTTGCTAGAGGTTTTTGCTCATTGGTGCTGATAGTGAATAAAGACAAGAGGATAGAGAAGAGTCAGTCAGTGATAATGGATAAGGGCTGTATTGCTGTGAGTAAAGCCAAGGACAAACCAACTCCAACTTAGTAAGGACAATTAGTTTCTATGTTTGACAATGCTGGTATATTTCAATTTCGTTATTGAGCCAATGATATTCAAAACATTACAGTTAGTAGAGAAGGGATATATGCAGGAGAAGACTAACCAGCTGACCAACAACGTATATGGGAAGGAGACTCACAAACATTCCCTGGATAAGGAAAAAAGCCTGCAGCGGTAGGCTGAAGATCATCATGTCAGCAGTTACTTTGCTGACAATAGGGAATGGGCCAGGCTTTCCTCCCTGATACCTCACATGCCTGGTCAGCTCTATCTTGAAACCAAACGGCATTCACAACTTTGCTATGGCCAAACGGGGGAACACTGACATTGATGTGAGGAGGAATTCTAGCCATGACCAAACATCTCTGGTAGTGATGGATCACCAATAATTTGGGCTGTTACCAACTGAAGCATCAGAATAAATACTCAAAAAAAATGAGAGGAGACTGAACAGAATACTCCACTGTTGCAAGCACAACTCTGGATATTTCCACTAACAATATATGGCTCACTCTCCTGCTTCTGCTCTATGCTCTGTGTTCTCCTCTGTGCCACGACACTCCTTGCCCTTCTTTGACACTGCTCCTCTCTCTCTTGCTGGATTCGAGTATCTAGCTTTGGGATGGTACAAATACCCCCAGATGGAGTCTTTGAAGGGTTTTGACACTGTCAGCCATCCCTTCACCACCCAAACTGTCAACTACACAGAAGAGAGATAAGCACCCCCAAATGTCTCATGATGAAGGATCCGCAGCTCTGCTGCACGACTCTGGCCCAGCCACTCACCCACAGTGGGCACACCTGGCCACCTGCTCAGCCCAGGTGCTCTGAGAGGTGGGGCCACTGCACCCACACTGGGCATGCCCAGGCTGCACCGGGCACCTGGGAAGTCTGGCAGGTGTGAAGGAGCCACCAGGGCAAAGGGCAGAATTTCATTTCTTTTCATAGATGAATAATATTCCATTGGATGTATATTCCATATTTTGCTTATCTGTTAATCTGTTGATGGACATTTGGGGGGGTTCCACCTTTTGGTTATTGTGAATAATGCTGCCATGAACATGGGTATACAAATATCTGCTCCTATGCTAGTACTACCAGGAAAAAAACAAGTTTGTCAATATACATGACTAAATTCACTAAGATTAGGCAGATTTTATTTGAAAATAGGCTTTGGTGTTATATATGTTAATAAATTAAATCATGTGTTAATATATTGATCCATTCATTTTGATTCATTAATCAAATTAGCATTCAAATTATAGAAAGATTCAAAGATACCAGTATGAATGAGATAATGTTCTTGCACTTAAGGGTCTTGCAGTCCAGTTGTGAGGCCAGACAGGGAAATGAGTCCTCAACGCAATGTGATAATTATTAAAGTGGCCATCTATACAGTGTGCTGTGGTGACACAGACAAGGGCACTTAACTCCGAACAGACGTAGGAAGGCTTCCTAGGAGAGATGGTACTGGAACTGAATTTGGAAAATTTGGAAACATGAGTGGAATATTCTCTTGAGAGATTAAGGAAATAGGGGAAGGAGTTTTCCTGGCTAAGAAGAAAGATTCTAAAAACCATGCAGGCTAGGAAAATATTAATAGATTCAGGAAATGGTGAGCAGTTAATATGTCTACAGCACCGTGTGAAAATTGAGAAGCAGTGGGAGCTGAGCTTGGAGAGGTAGATACATTTGAGATCATGAGAGGCTGAATTCCTGTGTTTGCTGAGGAGTTTGGATTTTATCCTTCAAGCAAGTCTGGCAATGCAGCTAATTCTCCTGAATTTTTAAATTCATTTTTATAAAGCAAATTCTTCTTGCATTAGTTTGGATCTAGTCTTGTTTCCTGACACATCAGGCACAGCACTGCCACCTACTCAGGAACAAATTGTGCCAATACTTAATAACAGTCCACCCACATGGACTTTTAAAATCAGTGTAATTATGAGAGATTATAGCTCTTTCATTTTAGTAATTAATTTGTTCACTGTTTTTATCACTGATAAATAAAGAACTAATTCCACATTATCTAGAAGTGCCTGAAATTCTAAATGGAATTTTAAAACTAAAATGGTTAGAAAAATCCTATTTTGCTCTGAGTCAGATCAGGGCTATTTTATAAAAGATTGAGTGTTGCAAACCTGCAGCTTATTTTTTATTTCACAGACTCTACCTTCCTAAGAAACTTTTCTTTACATCCAGTCTACTCATATGTAAAATGGTGATGGACTGACAAAAGTAATAGATTACAGGGTGAAAAGTATTCAACAATACATCCATTTTGTTGGACCCACTCTGTAAATTCAGTACCATTGTACTCCAGTGAGACTCCTATGACTCAAATATCAGCTGGATGTATAACTTAAAATAAAGTAACAAATTGCTCCAGAAAGTAGTCTATTTGCTAATATAAACGGGGAAGAAGGGGCCTTTGTGTGATTAATTATGTTTTTTCACACTAATCTTTCTTGATCAAAGAGCACTCTTCTGAAACTGTAGATATTGTCATTGTCCCACATTTTATAACAAATATTTATTCTTAGATAAAATTACATAGAGAGATATAGCAATTTCACCATGAAAAGTAACTGTGGCCAAAGGAGACTGCCTGTCTAACATGGAACACTTAGGAGGAAACAGCTGGCCAAATCCTGTTTTCTCTAAGCAATAGGCCTAGTTCACACCCCTAAGGAGCCTCACATACAATTTGAAGGGACCCACAGTAAAATCAGAAAAATATGAGAACATTAAACATTTTTTAAAAAGCAATCTATATCTAAAGACTGCAGAGTTTGGATAATGAAGATGACTGAAGTACAAATATTTTGGTGCTTAGATAATGAAAATCTTGGAGAATTTACCAGAAAACCTCTTTCTAAATAGCAAAAGCAATGACAGTACATTAGATGTAAATAAGCACATTACCATATATACAACACATATAGATACTTTCTTTAATGTTCATCTGGTTTACAACTTCCTTTTACGAATGTGTGTATGTTGTAGCATAATTTCTTTCCAGTGTACATTTCTTTGTTATGAAAGCCTAGAAACAGAGCTATACAGAGACAATTACATGCAACAAGTATTCTGGAGAAACAACTTGCTACATTAGATAGATTCCAACTCATCCCTTGAGGAAACATTTACTCTCTTTAAAACAGGACTGTCAAATCCCAATATACTGTTAAGTTGATGTCTTAGTTTAGGCTAATATTACAAAATATTTTAGACTGAGTAATTTATCAACAACAGAAACTTATTGCTCACAGTTCTGGAGGGGAGGAAGTACAGGATCAAAGCACTGGCAGCTTCTGTGTCTGGTGAGGACCCTCTTTCTTGTAGATGGTGCCTGTTTGCTGCATCCTCACGTGGTGAAAGGGTGGACAAACGCCATCAGGCCTATTTTATAAGGGCACTAATCCCAGTCATCAGAGAAGGGCCCTAGTGATCTAATCATCATTCCATTGCCCCACCTCTTAATACCATCACCTTGGGGGTTAGGTTTAAACATATGATCTCCACCCGCCCCCCCCCCCCCCCGCATTCCTCTATTCAATCTTGGCTGCCACAGTCAGACAGACAGAAAGCAGGAGGCCACTTTTTTCTTGCATCTGTAATGTAAACCTTAGCAGTGGACAGTACTGTTCCAGATCTGTCAGAGATGCATTAACATATGAATTTTTTGGAGAGACAAACATTCGAACCACAGCAGTCCATAAGTTCTAGATGTTTGTAATATTCACTGCTGAATCCTCACCTTCTAGAATTAAGCTTGACATATAGTAAATCCTCAAAAAAATTTATTGAATGTATAAGTAGAATCCAAAATTTGAGCAAACATCAATTTGATGTGATTCTCTAAAATGTCAGTGCTCGCTGGCCAAAGACCACCAGAAACACCGCTGTAGTGGAATGGGTTGCGTTGCCTGCTGATTGCAATGACAAAGAATACACATCACGGTGAATAGTGGGCCATCCCAGCAAGAAGTTAGTAAAAAGGACCTACTACAAGATCTGGGCTTTGGTTAGGTGACCTCATGGAGGATTCAATGAAACAGGGCTTTGTTCTGGATTGAACACTGTCAGGAATCAGGAATGATTCTATAACTGAGTATCTCAATAAATCTTGTCTAGAAGGAGGGTGGACTAGAGTGATGATAAAACTGTATTTAGTGAAGAAGCTATTAAACACATCATATGAGCAGTCACTCATATTAGCCAAGATAGGATAATGTTTGGCTATTTTTGTCACGTGGAAAAAAATTTCTTGTATGTTCAGATATCAATATGGAGTGGTCTTTTCTTGTCTTGATCCATCATGATTATAGCATTGCTTTCTCTGATACTGCTGTCCTGTAAATTGTTTATTTTGAACAGGAGGATACCAAGGGGTATCTTCCCCGGGGTGCTGGGCCAGATCCTTGCAACACCAGGACATGGCTGGCAGGGACAGGCAAGTTTCCAATTGTTGAGGGACACTTTGGTCTCTCTCAAAATTAATCTAATATTTAGTATTTCAATCTCGACTTTCATTCTTAAAATGTGTTCAATAGTTAACTAAATGTAATAATTTCAAATTACATGTGAACTCACAGCACACTTTGAAGATAATTGACTGGAATTCTGAAATGGAAGATGGTTTGAAACAATAAGTACCAGAACTTTAAAATGGTTACTTACATATTTAAGATAATATAGTGAGATTATAAACTTTTACCTTCTTTTTCTGGGGTTTTTCTCTATTTTCTAATCAAAAAGATTGTTTTTAAGGGTGTGAAATGCTTTGAATAAGGTGTTAAATGTTCAAAGTGCTCAGAATTATATGAATAATTCCATGATAGTGATGAGGAAACAAAGTGAGGTTTTCAGTATATGAATAATTTTGGATGATAAACAGCTAAAATGAATGAAATACCAATTTCCACAATCCCCTACCTGTGTGAGACAGTGTTTCAATGTAACTGTCGGAGGGAGAGGCCTCTGCAGATGTATGATTGCAAATAGTAATAAATGGAAACCATTAAGTGGGAGCTGAGTAGTTTGGTGGAGGAAAGAAAAAAAGTGTAGAGATTTATAACTCCAAATTAGAGCCCCTCCGGCTTTCTGCAGGTTTTCACAGGCTTTTGTTTCAGACGGTATTTGCAGGGCTTATGTTCCAGGACGCATTCATTCATAGAGCATTTTAAAATGGCAACTGGAGTGATTCACAAAAGCCAAACTGTACTCAGATGTAAGGTTGATAAAAGCAAGGCAGCAGGGGAAGTGAACTGCTAATGGATATTCATAATCTACTGCAATATCTAATTAGAAATATTACATTTCTGAATTTGCTGCTCTATTTTATCTGTCAGTACCGTCAATTCCAAAGGATGAGGCCATGAAAAAAATTATATATTAGAAAAAGATAAACCTGCAATGAACAACTAAAGGTAAACCTAGAAGAGTCTCTCATTCATTATTGATGCAACAGATATTTACCAAGTGCCTACTATGTGCCAACAACCATGCTAGATCCTGGGATTACAAAAACTAAAAATGTAAGTTTGCTCAGAAATAGCTATGTATTCAGGGTGAGGTGAAGGGAGTGGAAGTGGGCAATATATAAACAGGTGCTATCATATGGTGTCTGTATTAATTTCCAATTGCTCTGGTAAAAAATTTCCGCAAACCTAGTGGCTTAAAAGAACATAAATAAATTGTCTTACGGTTCTGGAAGTCAGAAGTCCAAAATGGGTCTCACTGGGCCAAAACAAAGATGTATGCAGGGCTTCATCCCTTGTGGAGGGTCTGAGGCTCAACCAGTTTTCTTACCTTTTCCAGCTTCTAAAGGCTACCTAAATTTCTTGCCAGTCGAATCATTTCTTTTTAAGCCTAAAAAGCACAAATATTTTTTAATAAATTTACAACATATTTTATTTTAAAGCAGTTTTAGGTTCACAGTAAAACTGAGCGAAAGGTACAGAGATTTCCCACATTATAACCCCAAACCCAACCCATGGGGTAGTACCCCATCCTCAACATCCCCCACCAGAGTGGCACATTTGTTACAATTGGTGAACCTACATTGACACATCATTGTCACCCAGAGTCCACAGTTTACACTAGAGTTCACTCCTGATGTACATTCTATGGGTTTGGACAAATATATAATGACGTGTATGCTCTGTTGTCGTATCACACAGGGCAGTTTCACTGCCCTAACAATCCTATGTGCTCTGCCTATTCATCCCTGCCTTCCCCCCCAACTCCTGGAAACCATTGATGTTTTTACCTTTTTTGGAATATCACGTAGTTTGCTAATACAGTTGTAGCCTTTTAAGATTGGCTTCCCTCACTTATCACGTAGTTTGCTAATACAGTTGTAGCCTTTTAAGATTGGCTTCCCTCACTTAGCAATACGCATTTACGTTTCTTCCATTTATTTATTTATTTGCCATTAATTTAACTGATACAAGTGTAGGCTTGTTACATGGATATATTAGGTATTGGTGAAGCTGAGCTTTTTGTGTAACCATCACCCAAATAATGTACATAGTACCCATTAAGTAATTTTTCATCCTTTACCTCCCTCCCCCTCCCACACTTCAGAGTCTTCAGTGTCTATCATTCCACACTTTGTGTCCATGTGTAGACATTATTTAGCTCCCACTTATAAGAAAGAACGGGGTATCTTACTTTTTGTTTTTGAGATGTTCCACTTAAGATAATGTCTTTTAGGTCCATCCATGTTGCTGCAAAAGACATGTTTTCATTTTTTTCAATGTCTGAATAGCATTTCATTGTGTACATATAACACATTTTCTTGATCCAATCATCAATTAGGGGATACTTAGGTTGATTACATATCTTTCCCATTATGAAAAGTGTGGGGTAAACATACCAGCGTGAGTGTCTTTTTGATATAATGATTTCTTTTCCTTTGGGTAGATACCCTGCAGTGGGATTGCAGGATTAAATGATAGTCCTATTTTTAGTTCTTTGGGAATTCTCCATCCTGTTTTCCATAGAAATTATACTAATTTGCATTCCCAGAAGCAGTGTATAACAGTTCCCTTTTCTCCTCATCCTCTCCAACATCTGCAATTTTTTAACTTTTTAATAATAGCCATTCTTACTTGTATAAGAGCTCATTGTGGTTTTAATTTTCATGTCTCTGATGATTAGTGATGTAGAACATTTTTTCATATGCTTGTTGGCCACTTGGATGTTTTATTTTGAAAAATGTCTGTTCATGTCCTTTGCCCACTTTTTAATTGGACTACTATTTGTTGTATCTTGTTGTTGTTTGATTTCCTTGTAAATCCTGGATATTAGTCCCCTGTCCAATGTATTATTTGTAAATATTTTATCCCATTCTTCAAGTTGTGTGTTCACTTTGTTGATTATTTATTTTGCTGCACAGAAGTTTTTTAACTTAAGTCCCATTTTTCTGTTTTTGTTTTTGTTGCCTGTGCTTTTGAAGTCTTAGTCATTGAATTCTTTGCCTAGAGACCAATATCCTGAAGAGTTTTCTCTAGGTTTTCTTCCAGTGTTTTTATATTTTCAGGTCTTGCATTTAAATCTTTAATCCATCTTGAGTTTATTTTTGTATATGGTAAGAGATGGGGGTCCAGTCTCATTCTTCTGCATGTGATGAGTAAATGTTCGCAGCACTCTTTATTGAAAAGGGTAACATTTCCCCAGTGTTTGTTTTTGTTGACTTTGTCAAAAATCAGTTGGCTGTAGATAGGTAGCTTTATTTCTTTGTTCTCTATTGTATTCCATTGAGCTACATGTTTACTTTTATACCTGTACTATGCTATTTTGGTTACTATGACTTGTATTATAACTTGATGTGATGTAACGTGATGCCTCAGCTTTGTTCTTTTTGCTTAGGATTGCTTGGGCTCTTTTTTGCATCATATTAATTTGGGGATTGTTTTTTCTAATTCTTTGAAAAATGACATTGATAGTTTGATAGGAATTTCATTGAATCTGTAGATTGCTTCAGGCAGTATGGTCATTTTAACAATATTAATTTTTCTAATCCATGAGCATGGGATGTTTTTCCATTTGTTTGTGTCATCTATAACTTCTTTCATTAGTGTTTTGTAGTTTTCCTTGTAGAGGTCTTTCACCTCCTTCATTAAATATATTCCTAGGTATTTTTTGGTAGCTATGATAAATAGGATTGCTTCCTTGATTTGGTTCTGAGCTTGATCATTATTGTTGTATAGAAATGCTACTGACTATTGCACAATTATTTTATATCCTGAAACTTTACTGGATTTATTTACCAGATTGAAGAGTATTTTGGGGAGTTCTTAGGGTTATCTAGGTATATAGGATCATATCATTGCTGAGCAGAGATCATTTGACTTCCTGTTTTACATTTTGTATGTATTTGTATGTGTTTACAATTTTTCTTTCTCTTGTCTGATTGCCATGGCTAAGACTTCTAGTACTACATCGAGTAGGAGTGGTGGAAATGGGCATCCTTGTCTTGTTCATTTCTAAGGGGGATTGCTTTCAACTTTACCCATTCAATATGATGTTATCTGTGAGCTTGTCATATGTGGCTATATGTTCCCTCTGTGCCTAGTTTGTTGAAGTTTTTTCTCCTTAAACGTTGATGAAGTTTATCAATTGCTTTTTCTGCATCTATTCAGATGATCTTATGGTTTTTGTCCTTAATTATGCTTATGTGATGAATCACATGTATAGATTTGGTATGTTGACCTGTGGTCCCTAACCTTTTAGGCACCAGGGACCTGTTTCATGGAAGACAATTTTTCCACATACAGGGGGCTGGGTTTTTGAGATTCTCAAATAAAAAGTGCAATAGTCTGAGAAATCATTAGGAAGCAGAAAATAATAAACCTGTCATTTTATGCCTTAATGCCTCAGCAGGTTCCTTGGAATGCTAATCTCTGTCAAACCACTTTTCTGTGATTCCTAGAGAGGATGCGGAAGGGGACAGGGTAGTTAAGCATTATTTTTGAGATGTGTCATACCTTCTTTTATTCTTTATAATCCACATGGCCTCTTGTTTTCTCAGACTGGTGAATGGTGACTTAATGTTCCCATGGAAACCAGAAGTTGAGATGCCCTGCGATTTCTTGGTCACAGCTGCCTCATTACCCCACCTTCCCCTCCCAAAGTTTCTGCACATGAGGAGGTGGTTGTTTGTACTCCCCGCACGTTTTCACCAAGGCCCTGTGCTTGCTGTCTCTTGGTTCACTTCTTGCCACCATATTCTGAAATTGAGGTGCTGCAATGACTCCTCGACCTTCTTTTCTGCCTGGCAGTTGCCATTCCCGTTCTCTCCATCTCTATTTGTATCCGGAACCATAAATCAGACTCTGAAGATATCATGGATCCTGGATATACAAATCCATATATGTGCAATCTGCCCACTTCTCTCATCACCTCCAGAACTATCACTGCCGTCAAAGCCACACAACTTCTCACTTAGACAACTGTCATAGCCTCCTAACATGCTCTTGTTCCACCCCTGATCTCCTACAATGTGTTAATATCTTCAACTGAGCAGCCGGGGCTATCCTTTGCATATGAAAGTCAGATTATGTTACTTATCGGCTTAAATCCCTGAAATGGCTCTCCATTTTCCTCAGAGTAAATCCTTACAAGAGCACAAGTGTAGACAATTATGCAAAATGACAGGCTCACTAAAGTGTATAATAGCAACCAAGTCCCAGGAATCAAGCCCTGAAGCTGGCAGTGACCATTTAAACAACAGCCAGGTATTTGACTGTACAGTGTACATATTCCTATTTTTTACTCAATATTCCAATTTCAACTGAAGTTATCTTCCAAATATAAGTGTTTTTTTAGTTAAGAGTCAAATTCTTCTTTTTGGCACTGCAGCATCAGTGACTAATTAACACATTTCCAGTAAAATTAATACATTTTCACTTGATAGTTAAAAACATTAATGTCATAATGTCACATTTCTTATTATCTCCTTACTCAAATCTCAGAAATGCAATAGTCTCTTAGAGCAATCAACTATATTTTTGTTATGTAAACACCATAAACTCAACGGGATAGAAATTTATATTTTATTAGAAATTATCATAACAGAAATGCTTTTCAAAGATTATTTTCTGAAGCAGTTACTTGAGACTGTATATTATATAATATTTATATGATACCAATGCTCTAAAGACTTTAAAGTATTTCAACACACTGGTTCAACTGTCTTGTATTATAAAAAGCATGTAAATATGTAAAAATTAAATTATATGGGGTAAAGGTATTGTCATAGTAAATGTATTGATCATGTGTGTTTATTTTACCTTTGGAGCAAACATTTAAAAATTCTTGGCAGCTTTAAGTTTGGGGACTATTTTCCCCATTGTTTTCAAAAGATTCTTTTTTCTTTAAATTTTATATAAAATAAGCATAAAGGATTTAATATGAGCTCCCCCAAACATTTTTATAAGGTTTATTGTGATATAATTCACATACTATACGATTTATACATTTAAAGTATATAATATAATGCTTTTTATTGTACTCACAGAGTTGTACAGACATCACCAAAATCAGTTTTGGAACATTTTCATTACTCCAAAAAAAAACGCTGGAACCCATTAGCAGTCGTTCCTCAGTTGCCCACCGCACCTTTAGTTCTTGGCAATCATTAATCTACTTTCTCTCTGTATTTAGATTTGCCTGTTCTGTACCTTTCATATAAATGGGACCATACAATGCACAGTCTTTTGTGACTGGCTTCTTTCACTTAGCATAAATGTTTTCAAGGTTCACCAGTATAGTTACATGTATCGGTGCTTGAATTATTTTAATTGTCTAATGATCCCCTCTCATTTTCAGTATTTTGGTTGTTATTAAAAGTGTTGTTGTGAGCATTCCTATAAAGGTTTTTGTGTGGTATGTTTTCATTTATCTTGTGTGTATTACCTAGCTGTGGAATTGCTGAGTCATAGGATAACTCTATGTTTAAGCTTTTAAGGTACTGGCAGACTGTTTTCCAAAGTGGCTACAATGTTTTGCATTACCACCAGCAATGTACTAGGGTTCCAGTTTATCCACATCCTTGTCAACACTTATCATTAGCAATCTTTTTATTTATAACAGATAAGTGGGTGT
Source organism: Eulemur rufifrons (assembly GCF_041146395.1). Classification (NCBI taxonomy): domain Eukaryota; kingdom Metazoa; phylum Chordata; class Mammalia; order Primates; family Lemuridae; genus Eulemur; species Eulemur rufifrons. The sequence goes on along the minus strand of NC_090986.1, from coordinate 69,466,719 downwards.
AAAGTGATATCTCATTATGATTTTGATTTACATTTCCCTAATGACTAATAATGATGTCATGTGCTTATCAGCCACTTGTACAACTTTGCAGAAATGTCAACTCAGATCTTTCACCCATTTTTTTAATTGGGTGATTTTTTTTTATTATAGAGCTCTAAGAATTCTTTAAATATTCTTGACAAAAGTTTAGATACAAATGAGATACATGATTTGCCAGTATTAATATTTTCTTCCCATTATGTCCATTTTTCTTCTCCTTAATGGTAATTTTTGAAGCACAAAAGCTTTTAATTTTGATAAAGCCCAATTTATCTATTTTTCTTTGTTGCTTATGCTTTTGGTGTCATATCTAGGAAACCTTTGCTTAACCCAAGGCCACAAAGATTTAATTCTACACTTTCTTATATTACTTTATAATTTAAGCCTTTACATTTGGGTCTCTAATCCGTTTTGAGTTCATTTTTTGCGTATGACATGAAGAAGGAACCCAACTTCATTCTTTTGCATGTGGAAATCCAGTTGTCCCTGCACTGTGCAGTAAAAAGATGATTCTTTCCCCAACCTTTGAATCAGGTTGGCACTCTTGTCAAAAATCAATTGACCATAAACGTAAGGGATTTTTTTCGGGACTCTGTTCTATTGCACCGATTTATATGTCTATCCTTATGCCAGCGTCACGCTGTCTTGATTATTGTAGTGTCACAGTAAGGTTTGAAATTGGGAAGTGTGAGTTCTCCAGTCTTTCTTTTTCAAGATTATTTTAGCTTTTCTAGGTCTCTCGCATTGCCCTGTAATTTCTTCCAGGCCATTTAAATTCATTTCATACACAATAGATAATATATTTGAATATCTATCCTTCAGTGAAAGAGTCTTGCTAGTTCTTAAGTTTTATTTGAACAGACTACTCATTTCACTGCCTGTCTTCAGTGGAAAACACAGTGTGTCAATCCTGCTGGGATTTACATTAGAGTTTCCAAGGAGTCAAGGCTGATTTTTAGACAATTGATCTATCCTGTATTATTTATTTTAAGTCGCTTTCATACCTTATTGTTCCCCACTAAGCTCTTACTTTATCAAACAGGAATTGTGCTGCCAGACACGCTATGGCTTTTAAAAGTTCAAATCCTCTTCTAAGATACCCTAGATCACTTCCTTTGTGCCATTTTATAGCTTTTCTGTAGTTTATATTTAACTAGACAGTGATTTTCTGAGCCTATCTTCATATCCTAAAGAGATTTGGCACTACACGATTCTTCTGTGTATTTCTCATAACGGCTATCTCTGAAAAACATCAAATTTCAAAAGTATGTCTGTTGGTTCTAAAATTGTTTCTAGAGGAAATGAAAATATAGTTTATAACTGGAGAAATCTAGGACATCTTTACTCATATAATGAAAGTAACTTTATCTTTTGATTAGCGTGATAATTGTTTACCATCTCTAAATAGTTATAAAGATTGCTGATATATCTAAAAATAATAATTCACCCTTTATTATGTAAATAGGTAATTGAAATTCATGATTCTGGACATTTTAAAAGAAAAAAAATAGAACATGCTGTGTTTTATGTTGGGTAAATTAATGGAAAGTAAAATTGTCTCCGGGATAAACTTATTTAAATAAATAAATAAAGTGGTTATTTTAAAAGGGCCTGTTCCTTTTCAAAGCATCACTGTGAAAGATGGAATAGTTGTCTACAGGCAAGAAAACATAATAATTGGCTGAAATACATAGTCAAAGTAAAAGCTTGGTGTTTCTCATTTTCTTTTATCTATTTTTTTTAACATTCTCTGCTGATGGCTGACTTTTCTTTGGTTTGTATTAATTCAGAGAAAAAGATTGTTTTCTTTCTTTCTGGTTGCCTAAAAAAATCCTTTCTGACTCTCAACCATACAAATATAAATTGATTACTCAGAGCAGAGCCTCACCAGTTTTAATGTTCATCTCAGTAACCAAGTGGTTTTATTAAGATGTAGATTCTAATTCAGTATGACAGGGATGAGGTCTGAGTCTGCATTTTTAACAACCCCACAGGTGATGCCAACATAGCAGGTAGCTAGAACTTACAGGACAGATGACTCCAAGAACTTACCTGTCAGGGTAAGATATGCATATCGTAGATAGGAAGACCTTACAAATTCTACGACATATTACCTCTATTAAACAGTTCCTTATGGATTCTTCCAGAGATAAATTATGTATACAAAATAATATTAATGAGTTTTTAAAGACAGAGATTAGCCTCTGAGAGTGTTCTGCACTTTTTTTTTTATTTACTGTATCTTAGGTGAATGTTCAATATCAATTTTTTCCTTCCAATCTACTTTCTAAATCATTGGGGTTTATATAAAGAAATGCTATTAAGTTTGCATTTGAATAATGTAGCCAGCTAACCTGCTGCATTATGTTATCCTTTATGACTTTTACAGTCAATTCTCTAGAATTTTGCAATTGTATTATATCAGCCTCAAATAGAAATAATTTTATATTCTCCTGCAAACATTTATATTTCTTATTTTATTCTCTTGGGTAATAATTCTAGGAAAGTGTTAAATTATAGTGGTGATACAAGTGTATTTGTCATATATCTGACTTTAACAGGAATGCTTCTGTTTTCATTTTAGGAATGATGCTGACTTTAGGAGTTTTCCCAATAAATATCTCTATGTTTCTTTGCCATATTTTTCTCCCTCCCTACCTCTCTTGTGTGTCTTTCTGTGTACATGTATGTGTCTGTGTATGTATGGAAATGGGTTTATATTTACATAGCAATATTAAGTACACATCTATTCCTTTATATTATGAATGTTTAAAACTAAGATTGAACATAGTATTTTGCTAAATGACTTTCCAGCATATGGAAATAATTTCTCTTTGAATATAGTATCCTTTTGAATTATATAAATATATATCATAATATTGAACCACATTTTTTTCATTCTTGATATGTACCCTACTTGGTCATGGGATAATGTGGATCTTTTGTTAACAACTTTATCGAGGTAAAATTCACGTGCAAAAAACTGCACATATATTCAATATACAATCTGACATATCTTGAAAGATGTGTACACTTGTGAAAACTACCACCACCATCAAGGCATGAAACATTTACTTCACATTGAAAAGTTTTCTCATGCATCTTCACAATTCATTGCTCCTTCCACCCGTAACTCCAGCCAACTACTAATCTGCTTTCAATCATTATGATTACTTTTAATATTTAGAATTTTATATTTTGTATAAATTTAACCATATAGTGTGTATACTTTTGTGTTTGCTTCTTTTACTCACATGATACTTTTGAAATTAATCAGTTTTGGTGCATGTATAAGTAGATCATCCTTGCTTATTGCTGAGTAATATTCACTATATGGATGTACTACATTTTCCTTATCCACATTTCGGTTGGTAGACAGTCCTCTCCCCAGGTTTTGATAACTACAGATAAAGTTGTTATGAGCATTCATGTACAATACTTTATATAGACACATATTTTTCTGTCTCTTGGGTAAAATTACCTCTGGGTTAAAGTGGTTGGGGCACATTATAGGTATATATTTACATGTTTGAAGTGAAAATGAAATTTCAAAAATGTAAATATATACTTATATTTACATTTATATTTTAATATTTATTTTTATAAATATATAATATGTATATTTATGTACCAAACTATTTTTCAAAAAGTCTGCACCATTTTATTTCCACCAGTAAAGTATAAGAGTTGGCCAGGTGGGGTGGTTCATGCCTGTAATCCTAGCACTCTGGGAGGCCAAGGCAGGAGGACCCCTTGAGCTCAGGCTATAGTAACTAAAACAGCATGGTATTGGCAAAACAACACAGACATAGACCAATGGAACAGAACTGAGAAGCCAGATATAAAACCATCCTCAAATAGCCATCTCATCTTTGACAAAGCAGACAAAAACATACACTGTGGAAAAGAATCCTTATTCAATAAATGGTGCTGGGAAAATCGGATAGCCACATGTAGAAGACTGAAACAGGATCCACACCTTTCACCTCTCACAAAAATCAACTCATGGTGAATAACAGACTTAAACCTAAGGCATGAAACTATAAGAATTCCAGAAGAAATTGTTGGAAAAATTCTTATAGATATTGGCCTAGGCAAAGAATTTATGAAGAAGATCCCAAAGGCAATCACAGCAACAAAAATAAAATAAATAAATGGGACCTCATCAAATTCTTCTGCACAACCAAGGAAACTATCATGAGAGCAAACAGACACCTACAGAATGGGAGAAAATAGTCACATGTTACACATCCAATAATGGGCTGATAACTTGAATCTATATAGAACTCAGGGAAATCAGCAAGAAAAAAATCAAACAGCCCTATCAAAAAGTGGGCAAAGGACATGAACAGAAACTTTTCAAAAGAAGATAGACTAATGGCCAAGAAATATATGAAAAAAATGCTCAACATCTCTAATCATCAGGGCAATGCAAATCAAAACCACAGTGAGATATCACTTATCTCTAGTGAGAATGGCCTTTATCAAAAAGTCTCAAAACAATAAATGTTGGTTTGGATGTGGAGAGGTAAGAACACTCATACACTGCTGGTGGGACTGCAAACTAGTACAACCTCTATGGAAAGCAATATGGAGATACCTCAAAGAGATACAAGTAGATCTACCATTTGATCCAGCAATCCCATTACTGGGCATCTACCCAAAAGAACAAAAGACATTTTATAAAAAGGACATCTGCACGCAAATGTTTATAGTAGCATAATTCACAATTACAAAGATGTGGAAACAACCCAAGTGCCCATCAATACATGAGTGGATTAATAAAATATGGTATATGTACACCATGGAGTTCCACGCAATCACAAAAAACAATGGTGATACAGCACCACTTGTATAATCCTGGGTAGAGCTGGAACCCATTCTACTAAATGAAGTATCACAAGAATGGAAAAACAAGCACCACATGTAGTCACCATCAAATTGGTATTAACTGATCAACATTTATATGCACATATAGTAATAACATTCATCAGGTGTCGGGCAGATGGGAGAGGGGAGGAGTGGGTAGGTATAAATACACCTAATGGATGTGTTGCGCACCGTCTGGGAGATGGACACACTTGAAGCTCTGACTCGGGTGGGGCAAAGGCAATATATGTAACCTAAACATCTCTACCCGCATAATATGCTGAAAAATTTGAAATTGAGTTTGAGGTTGCAGTGAGCTACTATGATGCCACTACACTCCACCCAGGGCAACAGAGCAAGACTGTCTCCAAGAAAAAGAAAGAAAAAGGAAAGCAAAAGAGCAGTATCTAGTCAATGTGTCAAAAATATTTCTGAATTTTGTTGATTGATAAAAGGTTATGACTTAACAGTAGAGGAGGAGAAAATGAATGTTGGAGATTTCAGGAGAGAGAACTTATGAAATAATGTTCTGTCAAGTGGGGAAATCAGTGGACTAGGCAAGTGCCAAATTGCTAGACAAGGCTAAGAGCTCGAATTTGTGTTACAATTTAAAGGGAGTCTACTCAGTGTGGTTATCTCATCTCCAGCTGCATTCATACACAGCACTAGAGGAACAGAGTACACAAAGGCAGGAATTTCCTCGTGATTAAAACAGAGGGGATGAAGATAATGAGAGTCATAAAATCTAAGCTGCCTAAGAGGGTTAAAGGAAATGAAAAAGTAATGGGATAAATACATTGAAGATTCTGACAGACAATAAATTGTGTAAGTGTAGGTGGGCTTGGGAGAACTTAGTATAGTTCATGAGATAAAAACCCAGAAATTAGTAGTCTGAGAATGGGAAGGTTGAAACTGAAATTCTGGGAGTGATACAATTTTTGGTGCGTTAAGGTGAGGTGCAAGAAGAGATCTTTGAAAGCAAGATCAATGAACTGGAATATTTAGCTAGAGTTCAAATTCCGAATAATGCACAATTGGTGCTAATAGGAATACTCAGTGCCTCCTGATGTTCAACAAAATTGTAAATTTTATTCAGAGAGCTGATCAAACATGTGCACTTCACATATAGGCCAGATTGTCCCCAAAGTATATAATAGTTTGCAAAGTAGAATGTCAGTGACTTCTATGTTTGCAGAGTCCCAAGATGAGGTTTTCTTTTAGACTCCAGAAGGGAGAAAATTAAATTCATAATTCTATTGTAGTTAGCGTTTATATCTAATTAAATTAAAGAACAGATTGAATAGTTTAACATATTTCAACATTCATATGGCATTGAAAATCCTTTGGTTGGCAGCTGTGTGTAAATCAGCAGGAAATCAGGGGAAAGCAGGAATGAGATGAATATTTAGAACAGGAAATAACAGGCAATGCTATTTCTAAAATACCCCTTACTGCTTATATGACAATATGAGTAATTAAGATATGATTTTAATAAGCTATTAATACATTATCAAACCATAATACTAATGAAAACATCAAGATTTTTAATGTCTACCTACTTAAATTTTTGTCACCATTTCATTTTTTTAGAAGCTGGACACATAAAAGAGAGAAAGATAGATCTTGAGCTCTAACATCTTTCCCCTCACCCTCAAATTCCAAAAATATAAACAATCATTGTCATAATCAACATGCCCATGCAACATCCAAATACCGTTCATCTTTGAAACATGTAGCACAAAATGACTTTGACAATTAAACAAAACTTCCGTGTAAATGTATAGTTATTTACACAATTACCAAGAATTTGAAGTAAGCTGAATCCCCCATATTTTACCATTTATCATTTTTTTGTCAAAATTCTCATGCATGCTCAGAAGCACAAAGAATTATATGATGAATTCCCTATGTCCACAATCTACATTTTACAATTATCAAGAATTTTACCACCTTGTTTTATTCTTTGCTTTTTTTTCTGGAGTATTTTAAAGAAAATATCAAATATCTTGTAATTTCATTCCTACATATTTCATAATTATATAGCTTGGTATTTTAGTGTTATTAAATTTATCAAGGAGTTTTTCAAACCTTTGTCATGTCTTGTCTATGAAAAAAGTTTATTTATGCTTCTAAATGCATGCTTATCTAGCCAGAATAGAGTAAAAGGAAAAAGCAAAAATAATTTGAAAAACTTTAGGACACAAATTAACTGGATAAAGCAGGTAACATGTCATTTTTTTCATTAAACATTTTTGAGGTAACTGTTTATTTGCCTGTAGTTGTAGGAAAGTTTACAAAACAATGCCATGTACCCTTTGCATAATATTCCCCAATGGTAACATCTTGCCAAACTATAATACAATGTCACAACCGGGATGTTGACACTGATACAGCCAAGATATAGCACATTTTCCTCACCACAAAGTCCCTCATGTTGCCCTTTTATAGACACGTCCTCTTCCCTCCTGCCCCCACCTCCTCCTTAATCCATAGTAACCAATGACATGTTCTCCATTTCTGTAACTTTATCATTTTAAAAAATGTTGTATCAATGGAATAATACAGTTTGCAATCTTTTGGAATTGGCTTTTTCCACCCAGCATAATTCCATGGAGATTTATCCAGGTGGTTGTGTTGATCAGTAGTCTGTTCCTTTTTATTGCTAAGTAGGACTCCGCGGTGTGGATATACCACTGTCTGTTCAGCACTCACACACTGAAGTCCATACGGATTGTCTCCAATTACACTTTTGGTGTCAAGTCTCACAGCTCCTTGCCTAAACCTAGATCTCAAATTTTATGTTGAATCAGAATGGGAGAAGAAAGAACATGTCTAATTCATTTTATGTTTCTTTCTCTGCTATTTTCTGAAAAAGATTGTGTAGAATGGGTGTTAATGCTTCTTTTTTTAAACATTTGGTAGAATTTTCCAGTGACAGAATCTGTGCTGAAAGACTTTCTTTTGGGGAATTTTTAAATTATGAATTCAATATTTTTTATGATTATAGGGCTACTCAAAGTGTCTATTTCACATTGGGGCAGTTGTGACCTTTGTGTTTTCCAAGGAAGTAATCCATTTCATGGAGGTTGTCAAAGAGATGTACAGAGTTGTTAGTAGTAGCTCATTATTCTTTATGTGTCTGCAAGGTCTATAGTTGTATCTCATGTTTCATCCCTGATATTGATTATTTGTGTCTTCTCTATTTATGTCTTTGTCAGTTTTGATGGAGGTTTGTCAATTTTATTGATCTTTACAATGAGCCTGCTCATTGCTTCCTTAATTTTCTCTATTGTAGAGTTGTTTCAAATTTCATTGATTTCTGCTTTTATATGTATGATTTCCCTTCTTCTGGTTGCTTTGTGTTTATTTTGCTCTTATTTTTATAGATTGCTTTTTATTTACTTTTATTTTTATTTTTTAATTGACATAAAATTGTATATTTTACTGTGTAAAACATGTTGTTTTGAAATATGTATATATTATGGAATGGCTAAATCAAGGTAATTTACATATGCATTACTCATATACTTGTCATATTTTGTGGTGAGAACACTTAAAATCTCTTGTAGCAATTTTTAAAAATACAATACACTGTTATTAACTGTAGTCACCTTGTTATACAGTAGATCTCATGAACTTCTTCCTAAGACAAGGGTGTTTCAGTCCACACCTATAATTGTAGATTTGTGTTTCTCCTTTAATTTATGTTTTCAATTTTATTGTGTTTTTTTTTTTTTCAGTTGTTTGTTGCATATACAGTTAGAATTACCACATCTTCTTGATGGACTGACCCTTTTCTCATTATATAATAGCCCTCTGTATCTCTGGTAATTTTCTTTTCTCTGAAGTCTAATTTATTTGATATTAATATAGTCCCTCCTTCTTCACTTTGAAGTTTACATGATATATCTTTTTTCCATTCTTTTCCTTTCAACCTGCCTATGTTGTTATAGTTGAACAGAATTTCTTATAGACAGCATATACATAATTCATGTTTTTAAATCCACTCCACAATCTTTGTGATGTGTTAGGGCATAAGCCTGCCATTTTATGTTTTGTTGTTGTTTGTTTTCTGTTTGTTTTTCTCTTTCTCTCTCTCTCTCTTTCTTTCTTTCTTTTTTTTTTTTTTTTGAGATAGAGTTTTGTTTTATCATCTGGGCTAGAGTGCTGTGGTGTCAGCTCACAGCAACCTCAAACTCCTGGGTTCAAGTGATCCTCCTGCCTCCACCTCCTGAGTGGCTGAGACTACAGGCATGCCACCAAGCCCAGCTCATTTTTTCTATTTTTAATAGAGATGGGGGTCTCAGTCTTGCTCAGGCTGGTCTTGAACTCCCAAACTCATGCAATCCTCCTGCCTTGGCCTCTCAGAGTGCTAGGATTACAGGCGTGAGCCACCATGCCTGGCCTCTTTTTTATTTCTGTTTTTTTTTTTTTTTCCCTGCATTCCTAGGAGTTACTTGAACATTTTCTAGAATTCCATTTTAAATTATCTATAGTGCTTTTGAATATATTTCCTTGTGGTTCTTCTGGATGTTATGTAGGTATAACTTGTCATAGTTCTATTTTCTATCACAGTTCTATTTTCACCAGTTCGAATGAAGTTTGAAAACTTTCCTATATTTATGTCCCTTTGACTTCACTTGTTTAATATAATTGTCTTTAGATACATACATAATTTTCTCTATATACATTTAGATCTACATCAGATAGTATCATGATTTTTGTTTCAACCATCAAACAGTTTAGAGATCACGAGGGCAAGGAAAACCTTTTGTTTTTATTGATATTTTTGCTTGCCATGTTTTTAGCCTCCCTGATGTTCCAGGGTTTCTTCATTTACTATTTTCTCTTTGTTTAGAGAACTTCCTTAATTATCCTTTTAGGAAGGTTCTGCCAGCAACAAATTTTCTTAGATTTCCTTTATCTCAGACTATTTTGATTTTCCTTTCATTTCTGAAGGATATTTTTGCTAGATGTAGGCTTCTGAGTTGACAGGTCTTTTCTTACAACACTTGAAAAAAATTGTGCCACTTCCTTTTGGCCTCGAAGGTTTCTGATGGGGAATTTACTGTGATTTGAATGGTTTTTCTCCTATATGTGAGATGTCATTTTTCTCTGGCTTCTTTCAAGATTTTTGTCTGTGTTTAAGTTCATGAAATTTAATTATTATGCATATCAGCCTGGATTTCCTTGAGTTTATGCTGTTTGCCTTTGCTCAGCTTCTTGAATGTGTAGGTTTATACCCTTGCCAAATTTGGGGACTTTTCAGCTATTATTTTTTCATGAACTTTTTCAGCCCTGCTCTCTTTCTCCTTTCCTTCTGAAACTCTTAAATCTTTTGTTACAATCCTCTGGTCTCTGAGGTTCTGTTTATTTTTTAGTTTATTTTCTCTCTGTCTTTCAGATTGAGTTATTTTTATTGTTCTACCTTCCAGTTCACTGACTCTTTCTCCTGTTCCCTCAGTCTGTGTTGAGCTGATCCACTGACGTTTGTTTTTTCTCACTTATTATATTATTTAGATTTAAAATATCCATTAATCTTTATATCTTCTTTTTTCTGAGACTTTCTATTTCTTTGCTAGGCTTTCCATTTTGTCATTTGCTCCAGATAGGTTTGTAATTGTTCACAGAAGGATCTTTAAATTCTTTGTCAGATAATTCTAACATCCCTGTCATCTCGGTGTTACTATCTGTTACTTGTCTTTTTTCATTCAGTTTGAGATCTTGGTTCTCGGTCTGACAAATGATTTTTGGTTGGAACCTAGACATTTTCTTATTTTGCTATGATACTCTGGGTCTTATTTAAACCTGCTGAGATAGCTAGCGCTGTCTGAGACCACTCCCACAAGGGAAGGAGGTGGAGGTAGAAGTCTAGTTGTTCCCCTTAGCCTCATGGACACCGAGTGAAGGAGACTCCTCATGACTCCAGAGTGGGTATTTCCAGTTTCCCACATGATTTCCACAGACAGAACTGGGGGTGGCCCTGTTACTGCTGGGTAATAGTTTGGACTCCCCAGTAGGTCTCATCTGACACTACCTTCTCAGGGAGACAGAGGGGTGTCCTTTTATAGCCAAGTGGAAGTGGAAGTCCATGCTTTTCATGTGGTCTCCACTGACTCCACCAGAGTAGTGTCCCCTCATTACTGGTCACTGAGGATGAAAGTCCTGGCTGTCTGCTTGGCCTTCTCTGATACCACCTAGTAGCTGGCGCACTTCTTTATAGCCTGGTGAGGGTATAAACATAGGCTCCTCACTCAGCCTTTGATGGCGTAGATAGGGGTGGGACACAGTTGTTTCTGTGTTCTCTGCCTGGAGTAAGTAAAACAGTTATTGTCTGAAAGTCTTCTGTCTTGTTAGCCTGTCCCTTTCCTGGTCCCTGGTGTGCAGAAGTGAAGCCTTTATTGGAGATCTTTTGGTCTGCACCCATTGACATTTCCAGGCTGTCAACTCCTTAAACTCCAAATCTGGGATATATGAGGTCAAAAGAGAACCCAGAGAATGTACTACTGTGTGTTCCCTCACATCCTCAGTATTTGGCTGGTCTGCCTTCTTCTCTCTACCTTTCAAAGTTTTCTCATGCTTTTTAAAAACTATATAATATGTAGAGTTTAAGTTTGTACTTAGTAGAAGGAAAAGGGAAATGTATGTCTATCCTTTTTTCCTGGAAAGGAAACTTTTTAAAAATGAAAATGATTGCTAATCATATGTATTATCATTATCATTTTCAACTAAAACTGAAGCCTAGAACATATGTACTTTTTTGTATATGTCACAACCCAACATTCTGTCATATTTCTAAATGACAAAATGAAACAAATTAATATGTATTTTATATAGATTCTTTTGACAAAGTGTTTAGCCATGCTTTTAGAGAAAAAAACATTAGTGTCAAGTATTCTGAAGGGATGCATGCCAACAAGCTTGCTATTATAATACACTTTAAAAAATTTAATCAAGGTGATCAGAAAATTTGGCCAGTTCTAAGAGTATAAGTCATGCTTTCATATATTTTCCCAAATATTAAAATCTCATAAGCAGGTTATTTATTTACCTATTGCTTTGCAGCTCTGATAAAGTTATCTGCTTTGGGACAAACTAATTATTAACTATCTTGACAATAAACACTAGCAACAGTTATGAATGTTCATGTCATTGGCCTGATCCAATTATAAAGATGGCCAAAAATACTGCAATGATAATTTTATAATCAGCTATTTATCAAAGGCAATGCCAAAATTATAAATCTTCTGAGAATGAATTGATATAGGGGTTTTCTTTTAATTTATTAATAAAATATACCCACCATCAAATCTTTACTTAGCATTTCAGTTTTTATTAATTTGCAAAATTGAATGATTCTCATTTTGTGTTCTATTTTACAATAAATATATTTCTAAAATATGATAGCTAAAGAACTACAACTTTTAGATCTATCTGCTTTCCACTTCATTTTTAGACCATCTTTCAAGAACTATTAAAGACAAAGAAGTAAAACAGTTGCCATATAATGACATGATCTTTCCTCTTTCCTGACTCTGTGTTCTTGAAAAACACAGTATGTGTTTGCTTTTCCATAGATGATACTTTGGGAAGGTGTCTTGTCACTCCCTTTCCACTGAATCCAATTTTCTGTGTCTCCTGGTTTGGTGTGTAAGCTAATTTTATCATAGTAGATAAAATAGTTTTATCACAGTAGCCACTTAAAACTTGGTTTTATACTTCTTACAGTAATTGCTGAGTTGAAAAATATTAATATTTCTAAATAAAGTTATTTTTTCTCATCTCAGTAACCAGCAGGTCACATTAACAGTCATTGTGTTTCATTAATACACATGTATCTGTTCTGAGGAAAAGTTACAAAATGTTAGGAAGCTGAGATTGCACATTTTCTTTTAAAAATATTTTAAATTATAACTATATCATTAAACAAAAGTATTGCAAGTGATAGTCATCTATTCTTATGAAATACCAGAAGAAAATATTATATTATATAATAATATCTATTGTCTTATAATATCTAAAAAGAGGGAACATTCATCTTTCCAGCTTGAGTTTACATGAAAACCTGTCAAGAAAGAATTCAGTAAGTTAGACAATATCTGATGGATTCTTTGAGGAGTCTTTCACTTTAGTTAATTAGAGAACCAGCCAAGAGATATGTATTTCTAATTTTGTAGCTCAAAGTTTTGTTGCTATAGCCATGCCTACACACACATGCAAGAGAAGCAATCTTCCTAGCATTGGTTCTGTCTCAGTGTGTTTAATATTTCTAATCCAATTTTGGATAATTTATGTAATTCATTAAGATGCCAGTTTCTTTCCACTTTATCCAGTTAGATTTACTTTGTTGCCTTCAGTCCTTGACATTTTAGTGACTGTTGACTTTGAAGCCAATAAATATTAGCTGTACTTTGCTCCAAACCAGGTGCTAAGGCTTGTATTGAGAGGGGAATTCCTGAACTCTGCCCTTCTTTAGTCTCCTTCTCCAGGGGGAGGGGGAGGGGGATGGGGAGGAGGAGAGGGAGGGAAGGGGAGAGAGGCAGAAAGAGGAGGAGGGAGAGGGAGAAGAAGAATTTCTTAAGTGGGATTTTTTTGGTTTAAAAAAAAATAGCCTTGACACTAGAAAGCCACAACGTAGAACTCTGTGACTTGGCCTATGGCGCCCTCACTTTGGACTAGGCTGACCGTGTAGACTTTGTAACCTCCGCAGCTCTACCACAACTTCCTCCTCCTCACTCCGCCAGCACGTGGACTGCAGGATCATTCATTTCTCAACACTGCCTTGACGTTTCTGTTTATTTTCTCATCTACCCCATCTTTACTATCCCCAATTACGTCCACATGGATGCATCACAAGCTTATAATTTTCTTCTGCTTCGTCCTTAAAGGCACCTTAGGAATTCTTTCTTTCGATCTCTGTACTTTTCATAAAATATAAATGGACTTTAGCATTTATTTAAAAAAAAAAAAAAAAAAAAACCCTGCCAACACTGAACCTGCCTTCCGTTACTGAGAAGGTTCTGTTCGCTAGGTGCTCATACTAAGCCTCCATGCTGTTGGCATTTTAACTTACTTAGTATACATTCTTTGTGCTATTCACTTTGAAGTTTTGAAAAAAAAGAAAAATAAAAGATTCTGTCTGCTAATCCTTTCGAAGAAGCATTAGATAACATTTTACCTGGTTAATGGAGAGAATCAAGATAGCTGTGTAGTCACAATGGGGAACTTGTTCTTATTCACAGTCATTTTTGTAATAACATTGTTTATATGTGCTTTATATATGCATCGTTAAAATTTCTATGACATGAAACAACTTTTACTATTACTGCATGAAACACTAGGACTCTCCATGAAAGATGGAATTGTTTAATGGGAATCAATTATGAAGATTCAAAGGTCTCCTTCATTTTAAACTCCTTCTAAAGAGTCTTTAAATATTCCTGAATTGTAATACATCTAATTCTTAACAGAGATAGACTCAAATTCTGAAAGAAAAACAAAAATAGAACATATGTATCATCCCTGAAACTTGGGGAAATTGTCCTCCAACTACTTTCAATTTCGACAAATATTTAGTAGATATTTTATTGGTAAAACAAAATTGAAGAAAAATGTAAATGATCCACTTAAACCTCCTCTTAGAATAAAAGCAATGTTAACATTGTAATGACATAGGAGAAATTGGTGTAGAAGCTCAGTTATGCCCCATAAAGAATGGCCAAAAATGAGGGTAGATTCTGGGAGAGAGAATAAAAATAACCCTGGAAGCAGTAGAAATGTATTTGCTATATAAGTTAGCGAAAAGAGTAACCAAGAAGAATGAACAGCAATGTTAAGTATTCAAGATGAAGATTTTCCATAGTTTATTCCCAATCTATTAATAGTTCATCATCCCAGGAATATTTAAGAGTTGCCTAAAATTTACATTAATGTAAAAGAGAATTTAGAAAAACTGCAAAATGTTAGAAAAAGGATAAAACACAAATTTTAAAAAATGTTAAAATCTGATCTAATTTTTATTTAATAATCTGGTTTCCCTTGTAAGAATGTAAACAAAGACAGAAAGATAAATGTGAAAATTGTGTCTAAGTGTTTAAAAGGGGATTATTATTAAAATTTCAGTTTCACATCAAATATATTTTCTCTTCAGTCACAAATAATGTTTACTAAAGTGAAAATTCACTATAGGTACTTTGGAGAGTACTGCATCCACAAGGGAAGCAATTACTGAAATCTCTTTTTAATTTAGGGAATATGTTCTAAGATTGGCCCTTTGTTTCCTTCATTCTATCCTAGCAGCTGTGAGGCTCAGACCATAGTGTTTCCTCTCATTAGGAGAAGAATGAATGGCTTAAGCTGTCACAGAGCAATGGATTTTATGGAAAAATATAAAACCATCACATTTTTTTCCTATATGTAAAATGCTCTCATCTGTACAATAGGCACGTTAGGAACTGGAAAATGTTTTAAAATATTTTATTGAGCCAATAAAAACATAAAACTGATCGTCCTCCAGGTCAGATATAACATATATTTTTACCTTTATTCCCAGCAATGTCTATGTAATAAAAGATGTGAAGTATTGTTGTCTAGGTGTTAAAATTAGCCTGCTATTCTTCCAATGAATAAATAATATCCCTCAAAGGAATAACCAAAATGCTTTTGACTTTAAAGTTTTTCCATCCTAGATAATTTAGTTTCTATGTATATTGCAACAAGTAATGTGCACCAATAATATTAAAGATGGTGTTCCAATTACAATTGCTGTATAACAAATTACCCCAAAACTTAGTGTTATAAAGAAAACATTTTATTATATCTCATAGGTTCTGTGGAACAGAAATTTGGACAGGGCTAGGCTGGGTGATCTTTCTGCTCTTTGCACTGTTAACTGAGGTCAGTTATTGGTGCTCCATTGATGCATGGTTTGGTTTAGAGTCCAAGACAACTACACTCACATTTCTGGGATGGATAAAAAGCTGGGCTCAGTTGGGACTGTCAACCAGAGTGCCTAAACATAGTCTCTAAATCATGGCAATCTCAGGGGAATTGCATTGCTTACATGGCAGCTAGATTTCCCCAAAGCGATTGTTCCAAGACAAGCAGGCAGAGCTGCATGAAATTTTCCAACCTTGTCTTTGAACCCAAACACATCCATCATTTCCACCACCTTTCCTTGAATATAAGTAAGTCTTAAGGCCAGACCCGGTTTCAAGTGGAGTATTTTTACCCAAGCTGAGTCTGACACTAAAGCCTTTTCCATAAGAATTTTTTAATGGTTCTGAGAGAGAAAGAGAGAGACAGGGACAGAGATGGAGATGGAGACAGAGACATAGAATATTCTGTTTTAAAATATTATTTTAGATTAAAATTAGATTTTGAAAATACCGAATAGTTTGCCATTTATCTCTACTTTTATATTTATCCTATTCCTAAGAATTTGTGTGTATCATTTCAATTAAAGATTCACTAAGGTGGGGAGATTTGTTCTTCTCTTTTACCTCATCTTTTTTATAGGATAGTGTCTGATATAAAGTAAATGATCAAGAAAGATTTGTTGAATGAATAGATGAATGGATGTTATGTGCAAATGCTGACAAAGAGATATAATGTGTATTTGGGAAAATAAAGACGCAGTCTTAAGTATTTTCTAAGAACCATAAATATTTGATCTTTTCTTTAAGCTGCCTATTGAAGCCTATTATCTATGAGATTATCTTGTCCTATATCCAAATTAAAGAACTTAACAATATATATTCTCCTCCTCCTTCTTACTATTAACTTCATGTTAAAAATGATGAGGATATGAAAAGTATAAAATATAGTTTATGTGTAACAACAGGTTGACTATATTTCACATAGTATGTTGTTAAGTTAAATTAAATGTCTGAAGTGAATTAAAATATTGCAATTAAAAATATAAACACATAATTTACCATACCTCAGTATTTAAAACTTGGTAAACTGTATGATTTTTAACTTTGACTTGCTCTTTAAGAAGTTACAAAATTTTAAGGTACATTTAATGAAAATGTATATAAATATATATCATATATAGAAACATGTTTACCCAATGGCTACAAATTTTCTAAAAGTAACAATTCATTTTGTTCTACACACTTATAAATCTTATCTCTCCAAAAACATGGAAAATGGATGAATAGTATTTGTTTCTAAATTCTCTCAGCATTCCCAAGGCAGTAGAGAGGGTTTTTCCATTGCTTAGGAAAGAAGAATTTGATATAATTTGTTTGCTCAGAGGAAACGTTTCTATATGAGAAAATACAATGTTGCCATGGCAATAGATCAGAAAAACCACAAATAAAATGCAGTATGATATAAAAATTATTCTATTGTTTTAGTAAAAAAGTTTATATTTTTTAAATATTCAAAGTATCGGACAGAGGTGGGGAGTGGGGGGAGGGGATGGGTGTATACCTACTTGATGAGTGCAATGTGCACTGTCTGGGGAATAGACACGCTTGAAGCTCAGACTCAGGGGGATGGGGAGGCATGGGCAATATATATAACCTGAACTTTTGTACCCCCATAATGAGCTGAAATTAAAAAAAAAAGAAAGAAAGAAAAGAAATGATCCAAGAGGGGAAAAAATTTTAGTTTTGGAAAGTATAAGGAAACAGTTTAATAAATAAAAATGAATATTTGATTTAATTACATTTCAAACTTGTCATGAAAAGGAATATCATTGGATCTCAAGTCAATCTCTTCATTTCCTTTTATTCCATTTGTTAACATTGGAAAATATATTATGTGGGTAGTGTGCAGGGATCACCTTTTAATGGCCTGTGAAGAAATAACAGAGAATTCATAGATATACTATAAAATTCATTCAGTCCAGATATTGGTGGATTTCTTCTTAGTGTTTGCTTTATCTAAACTTAGCATTAGTTGACTAACTTACTTTTTTAAGCCTTTGTTAGTGGAGTAAAGGTAACAATTCAGTGGGTGAGTGAGTAGGAAATGACATTTGTTACCTGTCATAACTGGAATTTGATTGTTGCTAACATTTTTGAACATCGCAACTACTTAAGTAGAAAAACAGGAGAGATAAAAAGACAATATATCCAAAAGTAAAAAATGCACTCCATTTTTACTTCTCTGTTGATGGAATGAGCAAGTCTAAAATAACAATGACTTTGTTAACCTATTGGACTCAAATGTTCCATTTGATTCTTCTGTATCAGTCTTTAATCTCAGACCGTCCTGTATCAGCTCTCACAAGTCTCCTGGCTTGTCTGGCTTGAGCGATGCTAGTGCCTAAGTGCCCCATTACCAGTGTAAGGTGTGCTTGTGGCCAAAGCAGTTACCCCTTAGATCGTATCAGAAGTTAGCATATAGATGGGTGACAAAACTCTTCAGGTCACATTGATTTTATTTGTCTCTAATAGTGCAAAGTGATCACCTAGGCAGTAACCAGGCCCTGAATGTCTATCCCCATGTCCACATGCAAACACATGTCATTTTCTCATTTTCAAAAAACCCAAAGTAACCTGGGCATAGGCACAACATTTTTTACCTTAAGACTTAATCTCTCCAAAAAAGAATCTGTTAAAGAATAAATATAGTCCTTCACACTTTTAAAATATGTCTCACTTTCCTCTACTACATTGACAATTATTGCATATATGCAGTAAATCTGGAGATCAGAATAATGTCTCAATAATATGAAGAAATAATTATGAGATTTTTTTGCACTGACAGTACTTCTTAAAATTATTATATTGAAAACCACTATTTTTAAAAGATAGGATACTAATTTTAATGCTTTATTTCTTACGACAGTTAATGACACTGCTACCAGCTTCTTCTAAAGTGGCATTTGAAATAGCAATAGGTTGGTAAAAACATCTTCTTCCTTCCAGAGGGATAAAGGAAATTAAGGATATCACCTCCAACAGTGCCTGACACAAATTGTTATATGGAACTTCAATACTTCTTTAGCAACTACGCCTTTACAAGCGTAATATCCCACTTGAAAGCTGGTACACTCTCTTATTTATTTTTATCTCCCCAATAATGGCAGAATGACTTTCATATAAAAGGTGTTAGGGTGGGAACTTGCACTGTGGGATGAGAAAGAATTTTCAACTCACAGATTAGGATAGGCTTGAAGCAAGAAGTTTATTTTACTTTCCAAGAGAGTAAAGAGCCCCACATGAACGAATGAGGTGCCGGCCCGAGGATGGGTGGCTTTGGGATAAAGGGTAGACTAATTATTGTTGCAAAATCATAACAGGTGGAGTCTGCCTGCTCAGTTCTGTAAAACAAGCTCTTAAAAAAAACAAGTTAAGCCACAGGCAGTTAAGCAAAGGAGCAGTTGTATGTAGTGATCTCTCCTCTTTTTTGTGTTAGATGGCTTATTAACAATACTGTCTTTTCAAAAGATATTCAATAAATGTTTATTTACAAATAATGTTGCTAAGTCATAGAAGTAAGTTTTGATAAATAGACACGGAGATCTTGATTAAAAAATTCAATAATTTTGTTCTAATTTAATTAACAGCGACAAAAAGGGATTCTCCAGTGATAGACAAATTTCATAGGTGATAATATGGACAGATGTGTAGATATTGTCAGTGCCCTGCCCAGAGCCCTCAGCACACACTGTGCCCTTACCCTCCAGGGCTTCCTACTGCAAGCACCTGCAAGTCTGTGCTTGAGGGCTTGCTTGCTCGTGTCTCAGGAGCCTGTAACACCATGTAACCTATATGCAGAAGTGTCTAGAAGTACCAGGGAGTTCATGTTCCTGGGAGCAGCAAATAATAACATGGAGTTGGTAGACAAGTACCCCAGCATCTTCGTCCCTTCGTCTCCCAGAATTCCCCAGCAGAACTGAGCCCCAGGGGCCCCCCTGCACACTGGGTGTCTTCCCTCCCTTGTCTCATGTGTCTGCTCCCCTACAGCTCCCAGAGGGGATCACTACTCAAACAAACTAATTGCACTAGTATCTTTTTCTCAGAGTCTGATTGTGTTCACTTTTTTAATCATACAAAACTGCTATTTTTTCTTCTCTCAGTTGAATTCCAAATCAGGTATCCATATTTCATTATTCTTTTATTCAATAAACATCTAACGTCACCTGTCACGCACAATGAATTCTTATGGAAACTAAAATGTTCTTTTAAATAAGCCATTTTCAAACAGAATTTCTGGCTTGAATAAGGATCTAGGAAATAATTGCTTCAAGCAAATTTCAGTAGATTCATCAATCTTGCTTGTTTTTAGGCCACAAGGGCAATGAAGCATTGTTCTTAAACTACCTTTTATCCCCAAAACTCCAGTACTTCACAAACATGAACACATTAGGTTAACTAATACCTGTGTTATTCCTAATACCTAGGATATATAAGCTGCATGTTCTCAACTCTATATTCTTGGGAAAACAAGAAATACCAGAAGATTTTGGAGCTTCCGGTGACAGAATTGAGGGCTTGTGATCAACCTTTACAGACGCTGTAGAGACCCCAACACATTTCACAAGCACAAATCTTACATCTAGCAGATGCACTTCTAATTACTCAGTGCCTGCGAGCACAAATAGAGTTACAGAGGTATTTTTCCAAACATTTAAATCCCTAGCTTCTTACTTTCCATCAAGGCATGTATTTTGTTATTTTCCTTAGAAAGGAAAACTAAGAGTAATCTTGGAATTATTTGCTCCTCCAGCCCAACTGCTACTGTCATGATTATGCCTGTATTGTTTATATTTGCATGGGGCATCTATTTGCAAAGATATTTCAAGTATATTGTTTCATAGAAATCTGTTGTTATTTTCTTTTGGAAGAAACCCCTCCTAGAGGCGAAGTGACGTGACAGGTATGATGTGGAATCGGGAATAGTTTCAGTGTCATTCTCCACATTCCAGCTTAATTCCACTCGACCTCACTAACGTGGGTGGAATGGAAAACACCTCTGACCCTGGGGGAAATGTTCATTTATTGTAAATTCTGTGTTATCAGAGAATCTTTGTATTCCCTGAAAAGAATAAACATTTCCAGAGGAAAGAGAATACCCCTAGGACCACATTTGCATCTTCAATGAAAAGGCAATGCTTATTTCATTTCTTTGTGTTGATTTAAATTCTTCTATGAAAGAATCTATCAAAATAGTCATTATATAGAAAATTTTTAAAGTATAAATCCTGTGTAAATGGTTGGGTCTTAGTGGAGCAGTGAAGTCATTGGTTTTCTTTGCTAAAGCTAACATCTGGTAGATTTATAGCTCATTGTACTGTAACTTAGTTAATAACAAAAACGCTGTCATCATATCAATGGTCGACCAACATAAGGAGAAAATGTTATTCTCTAGAAAATAATCCCCTAGGAAAACGTATTTCTAACTGATTAGCAAAGCTGATATATGGGAACCCTACACAATGAGGCAACTTTGTTTCTTAGCAACAGAAATATAAAACAGATTGAAATAATATGGTCTTGACAATGACAATGAATGGGGGAAAAACCAGTGTAACGTGAAAAAAATAAGGAGAGAGTTAATAGGTATTGAGAAAAGTTGCAAAATACACTTAGTCTTAAGAGATTTTTGATCATAAATTCAACATACAGAGGAGAATGACATTTGTAGCCAAACAAAAATATTAACGAAGAAAAATTATTTTATAAGAAAATAATTCATTGTTTTTTATTATATTAGGATCTGTTACAAACTAATGGTCAATGTGTTAAGAGATGAGAGTAAGGGAATAAATCACACTTGTACACTTTCAAGATGCTATACTAGTGATCTAATCATAGAAGGAAACACAATTTACAGACTAACTGGAATTTTAATGTATTAGGAGAGAATTTTCACAAAAATTTGTAATACATAAAATGTTTTTTTTAAATTTATTTTCCCAGAACTCATTTGAACTTTCAATAGAAGAGGGAAATTGTAATACACAATATAGATATGATATTTTACTCAATTGAATGAACATCATTGATTAATAGTACTTTCTATTTACTGAATGCTTGCTATGACCTGAGCTCTTACTAATCAGTTTACATACATTATTTTACTTGATATTTATATAACACCAGTAAAAGTGGAAATTATTTTCCTCATTTCCCAAAAAAAAAGCAGACACCCAGAGAAATGTGCTTGTGGTAGGTAGAATCTTAACTGGGCCCTAAGAATCCTACCCTGTTATACGCACACTTTCTGCCCCTTATGGTGTGCACAATTCCCCTCCCCTTATGTGTGGGTAGAACCTGAATGTGGATGGTAAATCCCTCCTGTGATTAGGTTACCAGTTAGCTGATTTTGAGTTAATGAAAAGGAAGAATGACCGGGTGGGCTTGACCTACTCAGTGAGCCCTGAGTCTGGGTCTGGCCATTTCCTAAACATAGAGAATCTGGAAGTATGGGAGGGCCCATGGGTGAGGGCCACACACCAGGGACCTGAGAGCTGCCTCTGGGAAATGAGAGTCAGTTGCAGCTGAGAGCTTGAAGGGACCTCCATCATACAATTGCAAGGAAATGAATTCTGCCTACAACCAGTGGGCTTGGAAGACAACCCCAAGCCCTAGCTGGGAATTGAGGCCCCAGAAGCCACCTTGATTTCACCCTGGTAAGACTCTAAGAATAGGACTCAGCTAACCAGCACCTACACAAATGACATCCAGACACTGTGAGATAATAAGTGGTGCTATATAAGCCGCTAAGTTTGTGATAATTTGTTCTGCAGCAATTAAAGAATAATACAATGCTTAGAGTCCTACTGACCATGAGATGAAAATTTAGGACAGTCTGATTATGATGGTCTGGCTTTCAAACATCCTCATATCAATTTCCATATAAACCTTTCTTGTTTGCAATCTATAGAAACTTACTTCTGACTAACTGGAATAAAAGTAAAAGTAAAAAGATTTCATTTCATATGAAATCCTGAATATTTCACAGAATGAAAAAAGAAAAACTAAATAGCTAGCCTTAGGAAGGACAAGACAGAGAATAGTTTCCAAAAGCCCAGCTAAAAGAATGAGTCTTTGTAGGTCACTGCTATTGGAAAATGACTGTTTCCACTGCTTCAGTCCTGAAACTCATGACTCAGATTCCCCCAAAAGAAAGCCTGATTATCTCACCGAAGTCACACGGCCACACCTATGGTCAGAGGGGCTGGAAGGGTGACCAGTAAGAGTTCCAGAATCATAAGAAGTAGAGAGAAAAGCAGTAATGCATAATTGCTTTTCATTTTTATGTTGTAAGAGTTGGAGGTTGTATTAGGGATGTCCAGAGAAACAGAGCCAATAGGATTCATACAAAGTCAAAGATTTATTTTAAAGAATTGGCTTATGCAATGGTGGAGACTGTCAAGTACAAAATTCACAGGGCAGCCTGACAGGCTGAAAGTTCCAGCAGGAGCTGATGTTGGAGTCTTGAGTCTGAAGGTAGTCTGGAAGGCAGAACTCCTTCCTCTTGGGGGGCCCTCAGTCTTTTCTCTTAAGACCTTCAACTGATTGGATGAGGCTCACCAACATGGTGGAGAGTAATCTGTTTTATTTAAAGGCTACTGATTTAAATTTTAGTCACATCTAAAAAACACCTTGACAGCAATATCTAGTTTGGTGTTTAACCAAGCAACTGAGAATCATAGCCTACCCAAGTTAACACATAAAATTAACCATCACAGCATATACACAAGTTGGGGAGGGCTTCCATTGTTTAAACTTGGACTTTTCTTCGACCAGGGAAACAAGGAAAGGATTCTGAAAATTGGAGAGTGTGTCTTTCTATAATGAATGTCACAATACTATGAAAATTTTGCATTGAAAGTTATGGAAACATAATAAATACTAATGAGCTTTAGATAATTTACATTGACAGGAAAAATGGATTACTTCGTTGAATTTTTTCAAACTAGATGGAGGAAAATACCATAATCATGATAAAATATTTACATGAAAATTCCTTCCATCATATATCCATTTTACTACCCATATTAATTGAGTGAACGCCATACTTACAGAAGCAATATAGTAGATTAAGTAGATTTTATGAAAAAAATCCTTGGGACCTATTTTTGATATGATTTCACAATTATAATGAAGCATTAAAACACACCATCTTTCAGAAAAAGATTATATTTTCAATTCTTAAAGGTTTTTAATTGATGAATTTAGTCCATCTAAAAAACACTTGTTGAATGCTGGCTCTGAAGAAAATTAATTATTAGGTGGGGTCACCACATCAGGCAGACCCTGAGACACTGCCTGTTTTGTGCCTGAGAATGTGTAATTTACAACGAACAGAAATTTATTTGGCTCACAGTTCTGGAGACTGGGAAGTCCAAGGTGGAAGGGTGTCTGGTGAGGGCCTTCTTGCTGCATCATCACATGGAGGCAGGCAGGTGGGTAAGAGAGCATATGCCAGAAAGAAAAAGAGAGGGTAGGAGAGAGTAAGCACAAGAGGTCAGCTTGTTGCTTCAAACCTTCTGTAATCAACATTAATCCACTCACAAGAGTGGAACCCTCATGACCTAAACACTTCCCATTAGGCCCAACCTTCCAACACTGTTTTCTTAGGGATTGTTTCCAACACATGCTTTTTGGGGGACACATTCAAATTATAGCACTCTTGAGGGTCTTGGCATTTACTTTATAACATCTCCTGGTCATTAAGAAAAGACCATCTGTTCTGTATAGTCGTGATTCAGTTATTTTTCTACTCTGACTGTCATTGCCAAGGTCAGGGCAATCAACGGCAAAAACCACCCACCCTTCAATCCGCCAGGGTGCTGCCCACAGTGCTGACAAATCTCCAGGTGTTCTGCTTACATATAAGCAACCATGCAGAGACCTAGGTTTTGTTTGATTGTTTTTGTTTTTTAAATTACAGCTTGGGGCTTAAACAAAGGTGCCATGCTTCATTTGGCAAGTTCTGGATTTCTGTTGAGTGGGCTCTGTTTCCAGGGAGCTGCATGGAGCATGAAACCTTCACCTTTTTCATAGCAAAGAAATTTTGGAACAGAATCTGCCTGCAATTCTCTCAACTGGAGGAAATATCTTATTTTAATCAATGTTGCAAATAAATATTACTTTGATTTGCAGTTGTATTTTATTAGATATGATAAAATCCTTTTTTTTTTCTGAAAAAGGAGGTAGAGTATTATTTTTCTTTTAAGTTATCCCAAAAAGGCAACGTAAAACCACATGACCTGGAGAACATGATTTAATCACATTGAAGACTCCTCCTCCTCCTCACTCTCCAACTTCTTCACTTTGAGGCCAATTTACATTAATCGTGTATCATTGTACCAGTGAGCAAAAATACTAATTTTTTTGTGATTAGTGTGTTTTATAGCAGAGATTGTTTTTAAGATAGACATCTCTCTAATTTCCATGATTCCTCTATCCAACAATATAATATTGGGCAAGTAACTAAATATTTCTAGATTTTCATTTCTTCATTTGTAAAGAATTTAGAATAAGAGAAGAGTATATTTAAGGACTCTGTTAGCTAAAATATATTTTCAAATGAACATCAACTCAAAATGATAAATCCAGGAAATGCATCAGCATTTTGATGTTGGAATCATCAAGAAATATTATATGTAAGGTTGCAAATGACAGGATTTTATTTATTTATGGCTGCATAATATTCTATTGTGTATATGTACCACATTTTCCTTATTCATCCATCCATTGATAGACATTTAGGTTGATTCCCAATCTTGGCTATTGTGAATAGTGCTGCGATGAGTATAAGACCCCACTTTATTTCTTGAGCTCTTGAATTTTATTGTTGTAGGTTTTCCAGTCAGAGAGGCCATTGTTCAAATCCCTACCACATACATACTACCCTACCATACACTGATAATTGACTTTGGACAAATTGCTTGTCCTATAAAATTTATTCATTCAACCGTTATTTTTGAGTGCCTTCTCTGTACTAGCCACTGTTCTAGGCCTGGTTCTGGGCCTGTTCTAAGATAAAATTTGGATATTAAGAGACAAAGTTCCTGTCCTCATGGGGCTTACATTCTGGTGCATGCATACAGAAATTCAACAGAGATTAATGTTTAATATTCAGTGATAAGAAGAGCTAGGAAGAAAAGTAAAGTCAAAGAAGAGGGATAGAGAGTGGTTGAAGCATTATTTTAGATAAGGTGGTCAGGAAGAACTTCCCTAAGCTGGTGAGGCAGAGGGAGGAGCTACTGCAAAGTCCCTGAGGTAGAATCATGTTGGTTTGTTCATGCATCGACAAGAAAGCCAGTGTGGTACTGAGTGGTGGAGACTGATAGTGTGGATAGGATTGTGGGGCATATGCAGGCCAAGTGTATCATATTAATAGTTTTCTATTATTATGTAACAAATTATCTCAGACTTAGTGGCTTAAAATGACACAGATTTATCATCTTACAATATCCATGCATGAGAATTCTAGGCACAGTTTAACTGAGTCCTTTGCTCAGGACCTCATGAGGCTGCAATGAAAGTGTTGGCCGGGCTGCATTCTCATCTGGAGGCTTGATTGGTGGAGTGTCCAATTCCAAGTTCATTCAAGTTAATAGCAGAATTCATTTCCCTGAAGGTGCATTTTCTTGTTAGTTCTTAGCTCCTAGAGGTTGTTCTCAGGCCTTTGCCAGGCTGCCTCCTCAATAAACAATTTACAATGCCTGTTTCTTTAAGGCCAGCACAAGAATCTATCTCCAGGAAGCATTTGGTCTCTCTTCTAATGGATTTCATCTGATTAAGTCAGACACCCGGGGGTAATTTCCCTTTGATTAACTCAAAATCAACTTATCTGGGATCCTAATTATATTTGGAAAATTTTGTCACCTTAGCAATATAACATAACAATCGAAAGAGTGACAGCCCATCATATCATAGTCATGGATCCTATCCCTTTTAAAGGGAGGGAATTATATAAGTACAACAGGGATGGGTACCTTGAAAACCATCTTAGTATTTTGCCCACCAAACCAAGGTAAGGACATTAGATTTTATATTAGAACAATGGGAAGTCATTAGAATATTTTGAGCGAGAGGGTGATATAATTAACTTTAATTTTTAAAAAGATTACTCCTGCTACTTTAGAGAATTTATTGCTGGGCCACAAGAATGAAGGCAGTGAAAAAATTAGGAGGCATATGCAGTAGTATAGGAGAGAGACAATGGTAGCTTAGACTAGTGTGATAGTGATGAGATGTAGTCAGATATTTTTATATATTTTGAAGGCAGACATGGCAGGATCTGATGATGAATAAGATATGCATGTAGCATTAGTAGATGCTAAACAAATGTTAGTTACCTTTCATTCATATTACATGAAATTATAATTCTTATTTGGAGGAGGTATTTTTTCTTTAAAGAATCTCATAGCAAAGAGGTCTGGCATGCTGATAGAATTTAGTCCTTTTCAGAGGATTTTTTTTTTTTAATTTTAGGTAACTGAAGACCGAGAAAGGAACAGTGAAAATTTAGGATATAAAGTAAAGTTAATTTCTTTTCTTCTCACTCTGAAAATTCAGTGTATGTTATTATTCCCTTTGCTTTGTACTCAACCAAGAAAAAAAGGGGGAGCAGTTTTTGAATGTAAGACTCACCTGCATTTAATTGCACCCTTTAATTAAATCTGGCTTGTGTCTGGAAGCAATAAGTTATACCAGAGAAAAATGGCTCCTTTCACCTCTAAGAGATCCTGTGAGAGAGAAAAAGCATCATGGTTTCAAATTTCAGTCTCTGGAGCACCACTATAGTAAAAAGGTTTGTCAAAACAGCCATATGCATGGGTCTCAGCGCACCGGCCCAGAACAGTATTTCAGAGTCTCCATTACTTTTTGCATGCAAGAAACCAGGAGAAATGAGCCAGCTCTCTCCCCAGAGGATGGCTGAGGTTTAATGAGTCTGTGGTTGTAGAAGCTTTTAGCTCCTGTGTATACAAGTTTTTAGAAAATACTACTATATTATAACTGTAACATACATAGGGTACCCCTTACCCCTTTAGAAACAAAAATGCTTATAATATTTTAAGATAAGAATTGTAGAGATAATATTTCTTACTGGCTTTTCACCAAAGATATCCTTACATTCAGTAATCAGAAATATTTACTGATGATTTAGAATGTTCACTGTTAATGCAGAGACTGTGCTACCTAAACTAGCTTTACAATTGAAAAGAGGGAAGAGGTAAAAAAATACTTGAGTGACTAGGTCCATTGCTAGTGCCCACGAGAAAGACACCTGGGCTGACTTCTAGACTAGAGGTTCTCAACCTTATGTGCATATTAGAACTTTTTAGAAATTACCAAGGTCTGGGTCTTACTCCAAGAGATAATGTTCTAATTAGTTTGGAATCAGTTCTGGCTATAAGTAGATTTTTAAAAATAAACATGATAGGCAAAATATTGGCCCCCAATTGTGTGCTTGCCCTAATCTCCAGAATCTACCAATATATTATGGGCTTCATAGATATGATTAAAGTTACATATTTGGAAGACAGGGAGATCATCTTGGATTATCCAGCTGGGTTGAATCTAATCACAGGAGCTCTTAAAATGAAGGACCTCTTCCTAACTAAAGTCAGAGATGGGATAGGAGAACAAAGAAAAAGTTTGAAGAGTAAATGTGACTGAATTCACAATTACTGGCTTTGAAGATGAGAGAAGACACATGAGCCAAGGAATGTGGGAAGCCTCAAAGGCCGGGAATAGTGCTCAGCTGACATCAACCAAAGAAACAAGCATCTCAATCCTACAGTTAAAAGGAATTGAATTCTGCCGACAATGTAGAAGAACAAGGAAACAAATTCTACCCTTGAATCTACAGAAAAGAACGCAGTCCTGATGATGTCTTGATTTTAACCCAGTGAGACCTATTTCAGAAAATATAAAATCTATGTTGTTTAAGCTCCGAATTTTGTAGCAATTTGCTTATAGCAGCAATAGAAATAATTATAGAATGATTTTGTATATATGATACATAAAATAATAATAGAATAAATTTTGCATTTTAGAAGTTTTAGGTTTACAGAAAAGTTGCAAAGATTTTAATAGTAGAGAGTTCCCATGTATCTCACATGCAGCTTCCTTTATTGTTAACGTCTTATATGAGGATGGCATATGGATCAGAATTAATAAACCAATATTGATACATTATTGTTATTAACTAAAGTTTATACTTAATTCATGTTTGTTTAGTATTGTACCTAATGTTCTTTTCCTGTTCCAGGATCCAATATAGATTGAATTTTGTCTAATATTTTTCTGGGGTTATGGGATTTGGGACAAAGGACCACAGCAAAGTGCCATTCTCATCACATCACATCAAGGGTACTTGCTATCTGCGTTATTTATCAGTATTAATTGGTGTTTCATTTCTGCCATTGATTCATTATAATTTTGAGTAAGTGACTTCATCTTTGTGGGTCTCTGTGTAAATGAAAGGGCAAGAATAAAATGATCTCTGAGGTTCTAGTATTCTTTGAGTCTGTAGATAGCTAGCAGTGAATGCAAGAACAGATATGAAGATGAGACATAGAGGTGGATACCAGTAGAACTGCATCTATGGCACATTTTGTGCAAAGTGGCTTCCTTTGGATTCATGAACCTCCCCCAAATGATGCTTTTTATTCCATAGCTTTTACCATTTACTTGTCTAATTAAAGCAAAATGTCAGGGGACTTATTTCAGACCATATCTCACCATACGATGTGTTCATCAGTAGCAAAATCCTTGGGGAAGTCAATTTGAAAGAGAAGGCAAATTGAGTATTTTATATCAGAATTGCTAAAGTAGATATGAGTAATTAAAAACAATGTAAGATTGAGTTAAGTACATTATATTTTAAAATAGAAAGTGAACTGGAATATTTTGCCAATGCTTTTAATTAATTTTTTTTTATTGAATGGCTGGACCCATTTAACACAAAAGAGGACATTTCATCTCATGAAGATTATTAGGATGTTTTATTATCAGTCCTTAGATTGTAGCCAGTTCAATCATCTTTAGACATGAATTCAACCAAAAGGCTCTTAAAAAAAGGTTTTGCATTTATCACACACTTCACAAATTCTAAGAGAAAATGGGCAAAGTTACAGTAAAAAAATGTTTAGGCAAGATTCATAGTATTTCTTTTGCTTAGTCTTGCCAAGGGTTTCTAAACATTTTGAATTCATCTTTGTCTTCAGAATAATCGCATTCTCAGTGGGCTACTTCTTCACAATGGGAAATATTTCTTGGAAGTGAGCCAATTACCAAGATCATTGATTATTTGAGCAAAATGATGTTAATTCTGAAAAGATTTTTTTTAACTACAATGCTCTCTGAAATGTGGATGCATATCACTGACTACGAGATAATTTTAGGTGGTGTGTAGACACAGCATTAAATAGGGTTGAATCACAGAAATTAACCATGTTCAGTTCTTTTTCACTCCTCATTTATTAAGTCAACAGAAATATTAGTTTGTAGTTAATTTTTTCCTGTTTTAATTTAATGTGATTCTGAAGAGTAATGCAAATATATTGTTCATAAATTGAAACTTCAATAGAATGTCTCCATCCCACCCCGACCTCACCCCATTTTTCCTTCCTGAAGGCCAACATTATTACTATTATGGTTTTCCTTATACATTCCATCAAGGGAAAATAACCCAAACTCTGTAAAATAATTTAAAGAGGTTTATTCTGAGTCAAATATGTATGATCATGGCCCAGTGAGATACACCCAAGAAGTCTTGAGCAAGTGGTCTCACGGGGGTTTGGTTACAGTTTAGTTTTACACATTTTGGGGAGACAGGAGTTATACATGAAGTCATAAATCAACACATAGAAGGCATACATTGGTTTGGCCTGAAAAGGCAGGATGTCGCGAAGTGGGAGATTATATGTTACACGTAGGTTTAAAGATTATTTGATTTGTAATTGGTTAAAGAAATGAAGCTTTGTCTAGAAGCTTGGAATGTTTTAAGATAAGGAAGTCTGTTAATCAGAGACAAGCCCCCAAACGTATACCAAAACTCAAGTGATCTGTTCAGTAAATTGATGTCCTACAGGTGTGGTTTAACCTTTGTCTTAATATGGCCTTAGACTCATTAATAATTTTTTATCTTATTGTTACAAAGAATAACTCCAAAAGGGACAGGGCATAACTAGGTGTGTCTGACCTGCCTTCTCCTCATGTGGGCAACTCAGCTTTAAGGATTTTGGATTTTTTTGTTTTTTTGTTTTGGGTCCTCTTTGCCCAGAGGGGGTCTATTCAGACAGATGGGGGACTTAAGATTTTATTTTAGTTCACAATTCAAATATGTATTGTATCATTTTTATTATCTAATTAGTGTTCTGTATACTTCTGTGCCTTGTTTTATCCCCAATTATTACTGGGTTTAAACACTTACAAATATCTCTTTTTAACAGAAAGGCCTCAATATTTCACCCATTAATAGAATCAAGCTAAAACTTAATAACTTCACTTTCAATGTATTAGTTTTAAAGTTACCATTTACTTATGGCAAGAAAGAATGATGTAATATAATATTTCCTTTTTAAATATATTTAAGTAAAATTTTAAAATTTGATTCAAAGAAATAAAAATAAAAGTCCAAAGGGAAGTTCCAGTCAAGATGGCCCTAGACTCACTGAGAGATCATTAAAGAACGTAATCAGCATTTATGACAGAATAAAGAAAAGTGAACTGAGTGGAAGATTTGGATTGCAAAAAACAAATATATAAGATATATCTCTGTAAGTCTAGTGAAATATGGACTGCAGATACTACTTCTACTACTGCTGATTTTATTTTTGTAAAATTTGGAACGAAATTTCTGTATGGTGATAATACAGAATTTGAGAGTGAAGAGTACCAAGGGGTAGTTAAAACATGGTTCTGGAGAGAAGGATACAAATACTGAAAACCTTATGAAGTTTTTTTAGAATTAATGTTTAACAGCAAAACAAGCTGTAACTTTAGACTGAAAACCAGCCAAAGCATGGAGAAGGCAGATGGAACAAAGAGACTGTATTAATCCAACAGAACTCGAGAAAAGGGAAAAAATGAGAGAAAAAAGACCTAGCATACAGAAGCTATGAGATGTATAAAAGCTACTTAAGTGAGATTTTCTAACCATTGTTGCTATTTTAAAACATTGTTCCAAATTCTCTGACACTCTCCATACTGAAAACGTTGTTTATATTCCTTCTCAAACCTGGGTACGGTTGTGACTTCTTTGACCAAGATAGTGTAGCAGAAGTGACACTATATGACTTCCAAGGCCATCCAGCCTTTGCCTGAGTCTCCTCAATTGCTCACTCTCCTGATACCTCCTCTCGGAAACTCAGTCTTCAGATGTGTGCAGCCCAATCAACACAGAGAGGCCGCTTGTAGCCTCTGATCAAAGTTCCCAGTCTTCCAGTCATCTCACCCCAGGTAGACTAAAGTGGAGGAAGAATATTCTGGATGATTCCAGCTCCTATCCATTTGAAACACTCTAGTCATTCAAATCTTCCCAGCAGCGGCCCTGGAAGTCATGAAACAGAGAAGAGCCATATCCCTAATCCCACAGAATCAATAAACATAACAAAGTAGTTGTTATTTTATGCCACAAAGTTGTGAGGGTAATTCATTACACAGTAATAATAAATTGGCACAAGAACATAGTTTAGTTATGACTATTTCTGAATTTTATTATAAATGGTTTTATAATCTATTTGTGTGTGTGTGTGTCTGGTTTCTTTCTCCCAACATCACATATTTAAAATTCACCCATTTTTTTTGTGAGCAGCCATATCTCATTTATTTTCATTGCTATATAATATTCCATTATAGAAATATGCCCTATTTATTTATGCATTCTGCTGTTGTAAAGATTTGGTTGTTTCTTATTTACGGGCTGCTAAAAATAATGCTGCTAGGAACATTTTTATATATGGTTTCTAGTACATATGTTCACAAATTTAATACCTACTACAGGAATGTGTAATTTCAAGTTGCTTGCCAAAGTAATTGTGACAATTTACACTCCCAAAAGCAGTGCATAAAAATTCCTGTTACTCCCCAAACTTTGGTATTGTCAGATTTTTAGATTTTCTCAACCTGATGCGGCATAGTGGTTTCATCACGGTATTTTCATTTTACTGATTATTAATAAGTTTGGGCAACTGTTTATATATTTAATGGCTATTTGTATTTCCTCATTTGCAAAGTGCCTACTTTTATATTATACTGTCATATTAATATATTGGATTTTATTACTGTCTTATATTATCCTTATATGTTAACTGTGAAGGAGTATTTTATGTATTTTCTGGATGCTGGTCCTCGTCAGCTATATATATTTCAAATATATTCCCTCAGTCTTTGGCTTGTTACTTTACTCTCTTGGTTGTGTCTTTTGAAGAATAGAAATTCTTAATTCTAATATAGTAAGAATTATGAATTTTTCCTTTGGCCTAGACAATTTCAGAGGTAAGAATTGCTAAGCCTTAAAAGAACAAAACACTTCTACTCTTTACAAACTGCTGTTAAGCACTTTTTAAAAGAATCAACCTATTTCATTTTATGAAGCAAGTATGACTTTGATATAAAAATTAAGCAAAGACAAAACAAGAAAATAAAACCATAGTCAAATATAAGCTATAAACATAAGTAAAAATTCTAGAAAATAAAATACAAAATAGTATATCAAAATATGCATCATTACCAAGCAGATTTATCCTAGGAATATAAGGAGGTTTCACTATCAGAAAAAAAATTAATGTAACTCAGCATAAAAACAAATTGTTAGAGAAAAATATGAACACATCAAAGTGTATAAGAAGAGTGGGTGGTGAAATTTCACATTTGCCCATCATACTCTCTCTTATTAAATTAGAACTAGAGAAACTCTTCGATCTGATAAAGGATATTTATCAAAAATTTGTAACTGCATAATTATCAGTGAAACTTTAAAGTATCATATTTGATTCAAAATCAAGAGAGGACCCAGGTAATGCAAAGACAAAAAATGACCACCATGAAAAAAAACAAAAACAAAAAAATTACTACTACTACAAAATAAAAGGTAAAAGAAAGAATATGCCTAAGATACTAAGTTATCATTATCATTATTTCAATAGCTATGACGGTTTAATTGAAAAAACTAAGAAAAAAAAATCTATGAACTATTAGAACTAATAAAAGAGCACAGTAATTTTGCAGGCTACAAGGTTAGCGTTCTTTTAAATTTAAGGGCATTTCCATTCCACAGCAATAACAAAATAGAGAATATACAGTAAACAAATACCTCGTTTATAAGCACAACATCAAAAATAAGTGGTCAGAGAATGTTCTGGAATTTTTTTTTAATTGTTATTGAAGTACATAAAATGAAGCCATACATAGTTTCCTGCTTGGCTGGGTGCCCTGGTTTCACAGTGGTCTCTTTCCTTCTGCCTGTGCCCCTTGTAGCGTATTCCCATCACCAGCAGCCAGAGTGATTCTTTTACAGCACAAGCTAGACCTACCTATTCCCAACTTGCCAGAATCCTCCTTTCTCATTCAGAATAAAGCCAGAGTCCATAACGGAGCTCCACAAAGCCCCGGGTCTGCCCCCCTCTGCCCTCTGAATTCAACCCCTTTGCTTTCATCACTCGCTCTGCCCCAGTCTTTTTGATCTTCCCTGAACACACCAAGAACATTTCCACTTTAGATTCTTGACAGTGGCAGTTCCCACGATTTGCAATGCCTGTCCCCAAAACACCCTTGACTTTCTTGGGTCTCTGTTCAAATGTCACGTTATCAGTGAGGCCTTCCCTGATTACTTCTTGATAAAATGCTGTCCTCTTCTGTCCTGGCACCCTCTGTCCCCTTTATTTGGCTTTCTGTATCCCCATACATCACCATTTGCCACCTCATGTTCTATACATTTATTATTTCCTTGTTTGTGGCCTCCCTTTCCATTACAAACCTCATCGGGTGATGACTTGTTCTTTCTTTGTTCAACACTGCATTTCCCATACCTGGATAAGTTCACAGATGGGAAGATGCAGTAATATTTTGCAAATGTTGCATCTCATCAAAATAATCTATATACTCATTGAAACCCTCAAATCAATATTTCAACAGGATCTTTCATAAAAATAGGGAAACTAATTCTGAAATGCATACAGAAGAATAAAAGCATAAAGGTCTATCTGGAAAAAAGTAGCATTTACTAATGCGCTGGAGACATTTGCCCCCAATGCATTAGTAAATAGCTATAATAATTAATACAGTATTTTATCAGTACAGTTTTAATTAAAAATGGAAAGGATTGGAGAGCTCAGAGACAAATGCTAGCAAACAAGGAACTTGATGTATGCTGAAGGAGCATTTTAATCATTACAGAAGGATGAGTCATTCAATAATTGTTGTTAAAATGACTGGCTTTCCTTTTAAAAATAAAAGTATAACTATTTTTTACACCAAACTTAAGAAAAATCATACTGGATCAAAGACCTAAATGTGAAAACAAACTTTAAAACTGTTGAAATAAAACAAAAGATATATTTATGATCTTGGAGTAGGGAAAGGTTCCTTAGACAAGAATCTAGAAATACAAGTCACAAAGAAAAAACAGCTGATAGTTGACTAAAATAAACATCAAAAACAAAAAGCTGTAAACCAAGTAAAAAGACAAGTCACATTCTGGGAAAAGATATCTGCAACGTGTAGTATAAACAAGAATCAATTAAGAATCAACGGGGAAAAATGGCCTTGTGGAAAAATAGTCAAAGGATTTTAAAAGGCAATTCAGAAAAAAAGAAAATCCAATGGCTAATAGGTATATGAAAAGAAATTTGCATTACTAATAATTGAAGAAAGAAAAATTTAAAAACGGTGAAATAACATGGCAAAATAATAAGACTGGCCCACAAAAAATATTTCTAAAATTATGGTAACACTATGTTTTGATGTTGTTATGGAGAAAAAGGAAATCTCATACGTTGCAGGTGGGAGGTAGTCAGGTACAACCACTTTGGAACAACTTGTCAGTGGTCAGCATATTTGAAAATGGCTGCTCATGTGTAAGAGGAGACACTTATGGAAATATTAATTGCAGCAGTTCTTGAAATTAAAAAAAAGTGAGAACAAGCTGTGTACAAATACAATGAATAAAATGAACAACCTATGTCTATTTATGTAACCATAGAAATGGCTCACTCAATGGATGCTAAATTCATGATAGGGGTTGTTTTGGGAAATAGGAGGGAACTGAAACTCAAGGACAAAAGTGACATTCACTCCACCTGTCTGGTGTTTGCTTTTCTTCACAGAAAAATATGAAGCAAAATCACAAAATGTAAATATTAATTATTTTTATTCCAGAAGGCTTTTTATTTGATAGAAATTTATAAGATGGTTATAAAATTTATATGTAAATGTAAAGTATTTTTTACAGAGAGAAAGAAACACTTATACACTGCTGGTGGGACTACAAATTAGTACAACCTCTGTGGAAAACAGTATGGAGATTTTTCAAAGAGATAAAAATAGACATACCATTTGACCTAGCAATCCCACTACTGGGTGTCTACTCAAAGGAAAGGAAGTCATTTTATCAAAAAGACACCTGCACTCCAATGTTTATTGCAGCACAATTCACAATCGCAAAGATATGGGATCAATCTAGGTGCCCATCAATTCTTGAATGGATTAACAAAATGTGGTATGTGTATACTGTGGAATACTAATCAGCCACAAAAAGAAAGGAATGAATGTCCTTTGCAGCAATATGGATGGAACTACGTGAAATATCTCAGGAATGGAAAAACAAAAACCACATGTACTCTCTAATAATCTGGAACTGATAGACGACCACACATGGGCAGAGAGAGAAGTAGGTCATTGGAAATCAAGAAGGGGGAGGGGGAAGAAAGGAGGGGTAAAAACTTACCTAACAAGTACAAGGAACACTATTCAGGTGATGGTCACACTAATAGCCCTGACTTAAGCATTATAAAAGCTATCCTTGTAACAAAAACATTTGTGCCCCCCTTACTATTTTGAAATAAGAAATTTTTAAAAAAGAAACTTTCAGTCTAAAGGGGAGGAGAGAATTATGTTAGTCAAAATGTGGTAAGTGCCACAAATCTTTCAGATTTGTGAAGAGAACAGCATTTTATCAAGAAGTAATCAGGGAAGGCCTTACTGATAATGTGACATTTGAACAGAGACCCAAGAAAGTCAGGAGTGTTTTGGGGACAGGCATTGCAAATGGAGCACTGAGGAAGGAGCCCCATTATATACAAATACATGGTGAGGGTGGCCGTCAACCTTCTCAAAAACATGTGAACTGCATATTGAAAAAGAAATTGGAATTAAGTTAAAGGTAATTGGAAGGAAATTAATTCAAGAAAACAGAATAAACAAATGTAAAGTAATCTAGTTTCTTATTGTTTCCCTATGATGTATCTTCTGCATCTTCTGCATGCTCGTTTAAACTAAAAGAATCGCTGGAATGTCAGATTGATAAAGACCTGATTGTAAATATCAGAATTTCCTACCTAAAAAAATTAATATCAGAGTTTGAACTTTCATGTCTGATTTCAGCACTTATTTTAAATGTAAAATAATGAAAACAGTGTTGTACCAACGTTAGGATAAACAATAGATCAATGGGACAGTTAGGGAGTTCAGAAATATCTCATTGAGTCAGTGCAGTTAATGTTATAAGAAAAGCCTTTTAAAAAATTGTGCTGGAAACACTCTATAGCAATATGCAAAAAAGATGAACCTTGATTTTTACATTACTCCACATAAAAAATCATAAATATAAAAAATAATTCATGATAGTGGTATAAATACATAGTCACACATCTCAATAAAAATACAGGTGTGTTACCCAAGTGACTGAACTTTAGGAAATAGCTTCCTCATTTATGTAGGTCCCTCATGGTTTAAATATATTAATGTATCTGTAAAGTGACCATTTTTTTTCTCCTGAAATAAGTTCATTTCTTCTTTGAGATAGCCATACGCCTGATCTTGATCTTTTGGTTAATTCTCTTCTGTTAATTGAACATATCACTGTCTCTGTAAAACAATTCAATATATTGTGTTCATTGATTCATAATTGAACTGCAAATTATCTTGAAAGAATGAAGGACCATATGCAAATCTATCATTATTACTGCTGAACAGCTGTTCATTCACAGATGCAAACTATGCATATGGTGTCTTTCCTATCACATATGGACTAGTGTTGATTTTGATTATTTTGTTAATTGTTTTGCAAATAAACTTGCTAAATGTCCACATTCATTTTGGGACAATAACTGAATCTATAATAGAACTACGCTATTCCTGAACTTTTTGGGGGGAAGGAAAAGGAAAATCAGACTAACGTTCACCTCTACACATGTTGAGTTTTCTCTTCAAGTAGGATCTCTTATTGCTGTTGTCTAGGTGGTTCCCTAATAAGAGAGCCCAATTAATTAAAATTCACTTTATGAGCACTAAATATGATATGCACTGTATGAGGTTCTGGGAATATAATGATGAGTGAAATTCAGAACCTGTCCCTACTAGCCAGGTTATGGTTACCATAATGTCTGACAACCACCTTCTGAAAGGAAAACAATACAAACACTTTAAAACATTATATGCTTTTTTTCACCCCAGAAACTACGCCCTAGGTATTTCATTAAAGGTTAAAGAGAGTATGAGTAAATATTAAATAAGTTACCAGGAAGATGATGTGATAAAATAAATTAAAAATAAATGAATTCCTCCAAGATTGTATATTAAATTGGGCTAAATAGAATAAAATAAATTTTAAAAAGGATTAAATGTAAGCATAAGATCAACAAGTAATGCTCATATGCAGAAATACACAAACAAGACTTCTAGAGAGAGGCATCTAAGTGTTGGTATTCCCTTAATGAATTTCGGGAAGGTTGTCATTCTCAATGGTTGGTGAAGAACTGTAAGATGTGTGTTGAAAACAAGTTGAGCTGCTGCTTTGATTCTCTCATATACATGGGGAGGAGGGAGAGAGAGAGAGAGAACTCAACTGCAATTAGGCACTAATATTATTAAAATCTCATATTGTAATAGTTAAAGTGGTTGGCTTAGCTTGTTTATCATGCTTAAATTCAAATAGATTTGATGTGAGTCATTATGATTTCTGTTCTTTTGATCAAGCTTTTTTCCATTAAATTCAAATTAATAATTTAGTCTGAAATAGCCATGGTTTTCATTCTTTCCACCAAGGTATTGTCTCTATGAACTATCTGAGTATGTTCAGATATATTTTGTCATTTATATAAAAAATAAATTACACATTTTAATATTTCACTGACAAACAGCATATTTTGAAGACATAAAATGACACAAAGCAATCAAAAATAGCTAATAAAAATCATAAATGACTATTGAGTTTGACTTTTCAAAATGTATTTTTTATTTCAAAGCTGTCTTAATACAGTCAGGTAAAAGCACTTCTTAGGCACTTTCAATTGGCTATGCTAATAATGGCAAATATAATATCTAAGCTGTAAGTGTCCTAAAAGCAAACATCACCTCTATGACATATTGATGAATAAATAGACTAGATAGCTAGGAAGAAAACTGATAAATTTCTCTCTAAGCACTGCTTTTGCTGCATGCCACAAAATTTGAGGTCATATTTTAATTTTTGTTTAATTGAAAATATTTTTAAAATTTCTCTTGACCAATTATGTTATCTAGAAGTGTATTGTTTAATCTCTACATATTTGTGGCATTTTACAGATATCTTTCTGTTATTTTTTCCTAATATAGTATTGTGGTCTAAGAGCATACTTTGTATGATATCGATTCCCTTTTTTAAGATGTGTTTTATGGTCAAGAATGTGGTCTATCTTGGTGAATATTTCATATCAAATCGAAAAAAGGTGTTTTCTGCTGTTGTTGAATGAAGTATTCTATAACTGTTAATTAGATCCAGTTAACTGATAGTATTGTTCACTTCAATTATATCCTTAGTGCTTTTCTGTTTGTTGGATCTAGCAATTGCTAACATAAACATGTTGAAGTCTCTTTAATGGCGCTAATAGTGGGTTTGTGTATTTCTCCTTGCGATTCCATCCATTTTTGCCTCACATATTTTGGTGCTCTGTTTTTAGGAGCATATATGTTAATGACTTTTACGTCTTCTTAGAGAATTGATTCTTTTATTGTTATGTAATGCCCTTCTTTATCTCTGATAATTTTTCTTGCTTTGAAGTCTGCTTTCTCTGGAATTATTATAGCTACTCCAGCTTTCTTTTGATTAGTGTTAACACAATACAGCTTTGTCAATCTTTTTACTTTTAACCTATTTGTGTCTTTATATTTAAAGTGGAATTCCCATAGACAACATATAGCATATTAATGGGGCTTGTTTTATTTATATATATATTTTTCAGAGCATTATAGGAGTACAAATGCTTAGGTTTGTTTTATCCACTCTCACAATTTCTATCTTTGAATTGGATTGTTAGATCATTCACATTTAAAGCATTATTCATATAGTTAGATTAATATCTATCATATTTGTAACTGTTGTCTATTTGTTGCACTTTTTCTTTGTTTTGTTTTTATCATTCCCTATTTTCTGTCTTCTCTGATTTAGTTGTACCAGACAATATAATTGAATTGTACATGATGCCATTTTTACTCCCTATATTAATTATATTTTGTTTTTTAAAAAATTTAATGACTTCTCTAGAGTTTGCAATAGGTATTTACAAATAATCTGTGTCCACTTTCAGACAACACTATACCAGTTCATGGGCGTACAGGTGATTTATGCAAAAGTATTTCCAATTCCTTCCCCTCATCCCTTATAAAATTGCCATCATTCTGTCATTCTGTTCTTTCTTTTTTCTTTTTCTTTTCCTTTTTCCTCTCCTCTTTTTTTTTTTTTTTTTTTTTACAGGAGAAACATCTGCCTTTATTGGTTGCAATGCAATGCGAAGTGTAAGAGGAGGGGGTAGGACAGCTCCCACCCCTGGGACAGCGTCCATAGATTCTACCACCACCCTCCAAAAGTGCTGGCATTCATCTCACTTATCCGTAAATTATAATCACCCAATATATGTCTATCATTATTAATTTGAACAGTGTCTATTAGATTAAATAAGAATAAGAAAAATGAAAGAAATATTTTGTCTTCATTTATTTTAGGACACTCTTCCTTTCTTTATGTAGGTATAAA
The DNA here is from genome assembly GCF_041146395.1 of Eulemur rufifrons. Taxonomy (NCBI): domain Eukaryota; kingdom Metazoa; phylum Chordata; class Mammalia; order Primates; family Lemuridae; genus Eulemur; species Eulemur rufifrons. Next base: position 69,425,652 of record NC_090986.1, on the reverse strand, counting down.
TTTCTGACCTATATAATTTTTATTCCTCCTGCAAACCTTCATTTGAACATTTCTTGCAGGGCATGTCTGCTACAACAAATTTCCTCAGTTTTAATTGTCAAAGATAATTTCACTGCATATAGAATTCTAAGTTGGTATTTTTTAAAAAAAATAATCACTAAGTATTTCACTCAACTCTCTGCTCGTTTGCATGGTTTCTAATGAGAAGTCTGCTATCATTCTTATTTTTTCCTCTATTAGTAAGATGATTTTTTCCCCTTTGGCTTCTCTCAATATTTTCTTTTTGTATTTAGTGTTCTTCAATTTGAATATGATCTGCCTATGTGTAATTGTTTTGGTACTCACGCTGCTTGTGTTCTGCACCTCCTAAGTTTATGGTTTGGTGTTTGTAATTAATTTTGGAAGATTCTCAATTATTATTACTTTAAATATTTCTTCTGCTTCTTTCTTTCTTTTCCTGCTATGCACATTATACATATGTTACACCTTACAATATTGTCCCATAATTCTGTAATGATTTGTTCTGATTTTTAAATTTTTTTTTACATTTTACTTTGGTAAGTTTCTATTCATATATTTTCAATATATTTCACATGTTCTTTCCTCAGTCTGGTCTACTGATCAGCCCGGGAAAGGTATTCTTCATTTTTATTGTAGTGTTTATTACTTCTAGCATCTCATTTGGTTTTTTTCTTAAAGTATTCATCTCTCTGCTAACTTACCCACCTGCGTTTGTGTGTTGCCTACATTTTGTTAGAGTCCTTAACCTATTAGTCATATGATTTTAATTCCCTATTAATTCTAAAATTTGTGTCATATCTGCATCTGGTATTGAATCTGCTTTGTTCAGGCTGTTTTTTTTTTTTTTTTTTTTTCATTTGCCTTTTGGCATTCTTTCTAATTCTTGTTCAAAGCCAGAAATGATGCATCTGGTAAAGGAAAATATGGCAAATAGGCCTCTATTCTCAGGTTTTATGTTAATAAGCCTAGGAGTTGGGCTATATTTAAGGATTATTTTAGCTGTAAGTGCCAAAGATTTCAGTTTCTCTTGATGTTCTTGATTTTGGTTACCTTGGGGTCTTTAGGGTTCCCTGAGAACCATTCATAAGTAGACTGTGCACCTTGAAGATCTTTCCATGTAATCTGCTGTTAATATGCCAGAGCCTTATTGATGTAGTTGTAGTAAAGAGGGAAGGAAACCTTCTACAATCTAATAATTAAATCTTAGTCTTTTAGTGGCCCCATATCCCTGGCCTATTACCTTTCCAATTGTTTCTTAACCTATTTTTTTCTTCCCTTAGGTGAGACAGAAAAATTAGACTATATAGGAACTTTACAATTGCCCTTCCCTCTGCTTGAATAAGGACTTGGTAATGTGGTTTTCCTTGAAGAATAGTGCTTTATTATAGAACATGCTCTGTGCATATTTTGAAATGGTTACTTTTCTCTTCCCACGTCCAGAAACATGAAGGTATTGTTCTTAGATTTTCATCATGAGAATCTGGGTACTTTCAATGAGGTCCTCCCAAGACTGTGCCAGCAAGAGTTCTCACTCTTAACTTAGTCCACACTCAGTCTCCAGCAATTTGTCAAAATTATAATTTACCGTGCTCCCACTGGTTAGTATCTGCAGTGATATCTATTCTGTGTAAGCCAATCTCCACTGTGATTCTCTGTATTCAGTTTTGACTCTCTGTTATCTGCCTTTCTTTCCAGATTTTGTGTGGCAGTTTGTCCTGCAAACTCAATTCTCTAATAAATCAAAGAAAAGTCTTTGATTATCAGTTTTTTTCAGGTGTGTGTGTCTGTGTGTGTATGTGTGATAATGATTGAGAGGTGCCTTCCAAACTCTTTATATGTCAGAGCTGAAACAAACTAGTCATTTCTTTTGAATTTAATAAAAAGCATAAGACAACCCAGTGTTCTAAAATAATGGTGAAACTAATGCTATGACATTCAAAAAATATTTTCTGTACAATTTGAAAAATATAAAAGATAGAAATAAGCCAGGCTTGATTTCATCATTAAATAGTATTCACTGCTCATTGGTATTTTAATGATGAATAAGACGCTGTCCCAGGCTTCGAGTAAAATACTGGCCAGTATGGAAGGTTGGCATATTAGTAGTCAATTGCCGTGCAGTTCCGCAACAGAGTGGTTTGGGAGCACACACAAATTGCCATTTGTTCTTGCTTGAAAATTTTTACATAAATATGTATTTTATGCAAATATATCATTTAATACTGGTCAGGGAGTTGCATCCAGCAGTGCAAAGAAGGGAGGATTTGAGGGGTGAGGGAAGAGGAAAGAGGGAAGGAAAAAAGAAAGCAAGGAAGCAAGAAAGGTGATCCATTACTAGAGTATGATTTTGTTGACTTCTTGAGGCTATTGAACTCATGGTGTGTACCAGAAAAGAGATAGAACACAGATATTTAAAAACAAGAAAAAAAGATGTTTTGGAGAGGGTGATAGCTGAGCTGGTTAATGGAAAGTGAGCAGAAATGAGAACATGACTTCCTAGACTGTGTAATAGGGGAGTGAGGAAATTCATCTCTGGCAAAAAGAACAGATTCAATTGAATCTAAAACTCAGAGTAGAGCTGTGTTGGATTTTAGAGATATCACAAAATGATAGGAAGTGATTGATAATATATATAATATATAGCATTCAGTGGTTTTATATTGGTTGTTGCTGAATCACTTTGAGACTATAATGAAAGCTATGGACCTTCTCTCCAGAAATCATGCATATGTATGAAAAATTATGCATTTCAATTTGTCCTGTATGTTAACCTACTGAAGGCAATCTAAATCATACCCAGATGGGTACAGTCAACCTGGTTAAGGAGAAAACCCCAAGGAAAGCAATTTCAAGGAGAAAAATGTAAAGGGCTCATGAAAAAAAAGACTGAGAAGAAATGATGGAACAAAAGAAGGAAAACCAGAAAAGATTTTTATCATTTAAAAGAGAAGAATGTTACCATATAGCCAATCAGCTGTGTCAAATATAACAGAGAGGTTCTGAACACAATGATTGAGAAGGGTTCATTGGATCTAAGATTATTGATGTCATATGTGCCATTTAGCAATGCAATTTCACTGGAATACTGGATATTTAAAGTAGATTGCTATGGATTATATAGTGAGTGGGAAATGATTAAGTGGGGACTGTGAGCAGTATAATTTAGGCTTAGCTGATAAGGGAAGGAGAGAATAGAATAGAATCAAAAAGAGGACATAATTATGGGGTATAATGCATCCTATTTGGGTGATGGCACAAAAGCCCAGACTTCACCACCATACAATACATACACGTACCAGAATTCAAACTGCACCCCCAAATTCTGTTAAAATTAAAAGGGGGAGAATAAGAGAGGGAATAAAATCCAGGGAGGGATTGCTATTTTAAAATGGGAAAACTTGATCTTGTTCATAGGATGAGGGTTGGAGAACAAATGGAAAGCCAAGTGCTGGGGAAATGGGGAAAAAAATGTGTATAGCTGATAAAGTAGAGTCCCAAAGAAGGGAGGAAAGGAGTGGATCACTTATTGACCACTATATTCCTAGCACAATGCCCAGAACAGTGGTCCCCAACCTTTTTGGCACCATGGACCAGTTTCACGGAAGACAATTTTTCCACAGACAGGGGAGGCGGGCATGGGTTCTCTTAAGCAGTGTGCAACCTAGATTCCTCACATGGGCAAGTTACAGTAGGATTTCTGTTCCCATGAGAATCTAATGCCTCCACTGATCTGACAGGAGGTGGAGCTCAGGTGGTGATGTGAGCAATGAGTACAGATGAAACTTCGCTCACTTGCCTGCCACCTACCTCCTGCTATGTGGCCTGGACTGGTGTGGGTCTACGGCTCAGAGGTTGAGGACTGCAGGCCTAGAACACTGTTTTCATCTTCCATGAAGGTCTTCTTTAGCATTTATGAAAAGTCGCACTAGGTCCTGTGCACATCAACTCACTTCCCTTGTGTCCTTATTGAAACTACCTTTTTACTTGAACAAATTTTTGTTTCTTTCAATCAAATAATCATTGATTGAGGCATTAAGGACTCATCAGAAAGAAAAATACTTACATGCAGAGTTTCTTGTTAGATATGTATTTATAATAGATGAAAACTCTCTAAATGTCTAAAAATACAAAAATGGTTAAGTAAATAGTACTGTATTCAAATACTATGGCCATTGAAATTATGTTTTCCATTTCCATAATCTACTCTATCTAGATAGTATATAGTAGATGCTCAATAAATATTAACCAAATAAATTAATAATCACCTGGATAGACTAGCTTTATATGGGCCCATTTGTGCATGCTTTTACCTGATTGAGAGAAGGATTCTTAACCCTTGTGAAATTTCGTATTAGACTATAAACCTTCTGGTTTGTTATTGGAAGCATGAGTTAAGAGGATATTTTAAGGAAACTCTCACTGCGTGTCTTCTTTCTGTGTTGCTATAAAATAGACATAGCTATTAGCTAGCAAGCCCTAGTTCAAAAAATAATTCCAAACCACTATCATATACAATGCCCTGCAGTCAAAGATCATTATTCCTCACTAGCCTGATTTTGAAGGGTAGCTATACATAGATCATTTTTTTTAAACTCACACTCTCCTCATGCCCCCTTATGCTTGCTGCAATGTTACAGGGACTGGAGCCTAGAAACATCATTTGCAGAACCCTTACAAGCACTAGCACAAGACCCAGGATGCAGAAGAGAAGCAGCAACCACATTCTCTTGCACTAGCGGTAGACAGATGTCTGCCCTTGGCAGACCTGAAGTTTTCAAACAGCTTCCAGGTGTTCCCACGCAGACCACCTGACCTGGTGGTGCAGGCAGCTGTGACCATTCAGTGTCTCCTTCAGATCCAGGCTGGCAGCATAGTAATTTCCTGATTCCTTGAGAGCTAGCCACAAAATTAAAACCCACCATTGGCCTTGCCTAAGTATTACCACTGTAGCTCTTTCATAGGTTTTGAAACCACCTACAGTAAATCTCTTATTGCTTCAAACACCCAGAGTGGTTTCTTTTTTCCTCAACAAACGCTGACTGATAAAATCACCCTCTAGCTGAAGGTAAGAGGCTGAAATATAAGCATGCGCTGTAACTGGCCTGATGCCCTTTCCTCCCACTTTTAGCCTGTTCACCTTTGCTGTTGGATACCTTCGGTCTTCTAACTACTCTCTTACTGTGAATAGAGTGCCGCGCCATTGCAACTGTGTTGACTAGATTATGGTGGGCTTTAGTGCAGACATCCTGTCATTCAGAAGTTATAAGAACCCTAGAAAATCATCTCCAGAAGTCTTTTTTTTAAAAAAACATATGCTCCATTTAGGGAGTCACTGGACTGTTTGGATGTTTTCCTATCGCTAATTTAGCATTCCAATTGAAGTCATTCATTCTGAGTTTATAATTTGTTGCATTTGCTAGGCAGAATTATAAGCCTTCTGGGAAAGCTATCCCTTCAAAATGATGCCTCCTGTGGTGTTTTAGTGAGAAAATGGTAGTGAACTTCAAAGCAATACCAGAGCTTTGAAAATTAAAGAAATAATAAATATACAAGAGCATCCTATCTCCCTTGCCCTTCTAATTCATTCTAGATACTGCTGTCAGAATATCTTCATAAAAATGTTTCTGATTGTGACATCACTTTGCTCAAACCAGTCCAAGTCTTACCATGAATACAGAATAAATAACATACTCCTAATCATGACATCTAAAAGTTCTTCCATGATTCATGCCTTCCATCTGCTTTTCCAGGGATTTACCCCCTTCAACAGACACCTAACCATCTAAAACTTCAGACCACCGTCCATACTCCAGACTGTGACAAATCTGAGTTGCTAGCTCCTCTTTCTTCCCTTTCACCTGTCTTGTTAAAATGTTACTCACTCTTTAGGTCTCAGACCAAACATCGTTTCTCCAGAAATAGCTCTTGATCATATCAGCTCTCTTCTTTAACTTCTCACAGGACATTTTCTTTATTACTCTCATAGATTTGAGGCAATTGAGAGTAGAGAGAAAAGACAGCTGAAAACCACAGACTAGAATCTAGTAGGACAACCAAGATTGACGATATAGATTTGGGAACTTACAGCATAGAAGCAATACCAGAAAATACTAGATAGAAGTGATTATAGTTTGGTTAACAAGTGTTTTAGTTGGTATATTTAAATGCATGTTATCCTTGTCTATATTTGGGACTGCAAAGCAGAAGATATTAGGCTTGAAATATATAATAAAAAGCTGAACCTAATCACTCAGTAAAAGTGTTTCAGCCCATTAAACTGTGATCTTATTACCTTTCATCATAATTGCCCATTAAAAAGACTGCATGGTCTGTGCTTAGTGAACTCTTGTTTTAAAGTTGGGCTAATTTCCCTTAGTTCTTTTGGAGATAATTTAAACATAGTGAGAAAGACCTGTCTTCAGGTCTTCATAGAATTTTCTTCCTAAAGCATAACTCTGATTATTTATTCATTGATGCATTTATTCCCTTGACTTCTGAATATATATAACATGTAAAGCTCAGCGGTAGAAATTGGAAGTGAAAAAAGATTGGTGAGTTTGAAGAATGACAATGGCTAAGGTTGACTGGACCCTGGATTTCCTAAAGAGAAATACTAGGAGAAAGGATTTCTAAGGCCAGATGAAATCAGATCATTAGCAGATCTTAGCTAATTAGGCAAAGGGTTCTGATTTATTCAGTAGGCAAAGGAAAATACTACAATGTTTGGCCAGGGAAATAAGTTAATCAGGGATATGATTTAGAATAAGTGTAACAAATGTGAGCAGAAGATTGGAAGCTAGGGAAATACTTAGGCAACTATTACATTCATCTGTGTAATAGTTAATAATAGCTTATCTGGAGCAATTATCAATGCAGTAAAAACAGGAAGGGAAAGAGATGGAGAAAGATTTTGGAAGTAGATGTTTTAAAACTATAATTTGGAAACTGATTAGATGCATGAGGCACAAGCAAGGTCAGTCACAAAATTTGCAAAGCCCAGTGCAGATAAATGATGTGAAAAATGAAAATGTGAGCCCCTTTTTCAAAAAGCAGGAAAAAAGTACCATTAAAGATATTAAAATATAAAGCTTGTTCCTTTAAAATCTTATTACTTACAAAATGTAAGATGAAGGGGGGTAACAGAGATAGATGAATAAGAACCTAGACTTCAAAATTGCAAAAAAAATAATATTTGGTGTCATAATTATATAAAATTAATTTAATTATGTAATTCATAATATCATATATAATATATATGATTTTATATATATAATTTTAATATAAAATAATTGGTTTTCAATGAAATAATTGAAGGTGACATCAATTGCTTTGGCAAATATAAGATCTCAAATAATTTGTTGATAATTTTTGATTTTGAGAAGGGTTTTTCTGCTGATATAACTGCCATTGAAGCTGTTAAAAAGTATTTTTTATGCTATAAAAACATTGGGGTAGGTTTCTTATAAAATATTACAAAATATATATTTTAGTAAAGCTAGAGTTGAAGATTCTCATGGGACATTTTTCTAAAAGATAATTGAACTTCACAAAATCAATGTTGTGTAATTTATTTTTAAATGTAAATTTATAATTCACAAATGCATTTTTAATTTATTTTAAAATATGGATTTATACAATGGCATTTTAATGTTTCTCTGGCATTTTCTATAACTTGTGGAGGTCATGTGTATAAGTCATAAAAATGGCTTTGCAAAACATCTGTTTATGCATTTTATCACCGTTTTCAGTTATAGGAAAAAGCGAATTCTAAAATTGTCTTCGTAATTCATTGTTTGTTCTTTGAAGTTTTATCAAAAATATGTTATTTTCCATTGAATATGGTGATCTTTAGATTGAATTTCTATTTTTAAGCCTGTGGATATTTATATTGCAATGTTGCAGCACTTTCTAAAACCAGAGATTCTAAATTCCTGAAGAGTTCTAATAACTCCCTGATATGTTTCATTGCAATGTCCATGTGCACACATTCATTTTGTAATATTTCATGAACATTTACTCCCTGATTGCTGGCAGTTCCTGTCTCAGCACTCTGGGTGGAGAATTAATGTTTGCACAATACTACAATGACGGGGGCCAGGGATAAAGGGTGAGCTGGTCTCTTACTGCAGGGCCTAGTGCTGCCTCCAAGTGGAGCATCTCCTCTGCCACAGTCATGGTCACTTCTGCTGCTACTGACACCATTGACCCCTAAGGGACCACCTGGCCCCCTCCTTGGGGCCTCAGGCCTGCTAATTCACTCATAGGTTGAGATGGATTCACTTCCACTACAGCTTTCAGCTCATCATTATCCATCTTGGTCTCAGGTCACCTGTATGGATCGTTTTCAAGATTAAAGTTACCAGAATGGAATTTCTCAAACCATCAACGTGCTGTGTGTTCATTAGCCATAACCTTCCCAAACACTTCGTTGGTATTTCGAGATGTCTGCACTGCATGGGTTCCATGACAGAACTCACATTTGAAACTAACACAAATTTTTTTGACTTCTCCATGGTTTCATAAAAATTGTTTATAGGCACATATTCATTTTATCATATGAGAACCCAGAAAAAGCCCATTTTTAAATTCTTAAACCATTTTTTTCTACTGTTCTTTCCTTTGCATCTCTTCTTCCTTAAGGAATTGCTATGTTCAGGTAATGAGCCTTTAAAGGAAAATAATGTATGGGCATATTCCTAGATAAACAATGCAATGAAGACAGTCCTCCAGATCACATAAAAACTAAAAAAAAACAAAAAAACAAAAATTGACAGATAATCACAAGCCAAACCATGCATTTGAGAGAATGAGGATGTACCTTCACAATAAAAATGAAAAAAGAAGTGTCAAAGTGAAATGTCAGAGATATCAACTGTCAAATTTAGTACTTAAGGATATCAGACATTTCATACTTAATAACCTAACTGTTAAAACTGAACAAATATTTTGAATAAATGGATGAAATAGGCAAAGGGCCAGAGCCAGGAATACCATCGTGTCCTATAACCTAGCTGTGAGATGCTGGGATCTCTGAGCACAATTTTAAAAGCAATGGCAATATCAGCTGAGTACAATGGGCTCAAAAAGAAGGATTTCTGTGATATCTCAGCCAAATCAGAAAATGTGAGCATTTTTTGCCAAACACATAAACCATGAGATTTATTTAGACCTGAAACTTTCTTTTTTAAACTTTAATGTCGTAGAAATATGCATTTAGTCAAAAGCTGCTTGACACTTTTCCATCTCAATATTTAATTACATGAGCTATTTTTAAAACATAATTTATTCAATTGAGTATTAAAAATACCTGTAATGAAGACTGTTGAAACTTCTGGTAAATTTCACCAACTTCCTCTTCATTTATCCTTTTCTCTATATGATTTGAAAAATCAAAGCTATTTTTTAAACTTGAAAGACCGTTTTACTGAATAAATACTCAAAGGGCTTACAATCACCGTAATAAAAAGCCGCTCAACAAATCAAAGGAGAAAAGTGATTATAGAGGTTTAATTTTGGAGAAATTAACAATATGACTTCAAGGAGTAGAACCTACGTGCTCCACATGGCTTAGTGTGTCCGGGTATCGCTGTGCACACACGATGGTGCAAGGATGTGGAGCAACTAGGTCTGTGGTGACATGAGAAGCTGGTTGTAATTTTAGAAATTAAATGCAAAACATTTTTGGCTGTGTTAAGATGTTTTTATCTAAGCCAAAAATGTAGAGTTCCTCTTGACCCAAACATCTGAACACTGATTCATTCTGAATTCTCCTTGAAAATATCTATTGACTTAAGGGAAATGCTTCGCTCTCTCTGTCTTCCAGTGTCAGCAGAGGCTGCCTCATTAGTCAAACGAGGATCTCAGCGCTCTCCCTGTAACTTCATGAAGGCTATATATTCCTTTGGTTCTTTTAAATATGATGAGAGAGAAATTTCAAAACTTTAAATACTAGAGCTCTCTGTCAGTGGGCTTTGTTATTTTTTGCACTGCTGTTTTGTTTTTTAATTCTTTCATTCCTTGTTAATGGCAATGCTAAATACAGTTCAGATACTACCTTCCTTGCATTCGGAATTTTGCTAAATATGGAGATGTTTCAAACATTCTAGTCATCTTGCCCAGCTGACATGGCAAAGGTTGCTGAGACAAAGAAATGGCCCTGATGGCCCATGAGCCCCATGGCTAGTCCTGTGTGCACTGTCACTCAGCTACTTCAAAAGATGAAGATATGTTGACCCTTTAATCTCCTCCTCGGGGGTGAAGGAAGGCAAGTCTAATGATAACAGCCGATGAATATCTTACCCATACCATGTGGGCAAATCTAATGCTAACGTCTGTGGTCGATTGCTCATTCTTCCCCTCTCTGTACCCATGCCTCTTTGCAAAGTGACTTTGTAGCTCCTCCCATCAAGAGGTGGAATGTAATTCTTCTCCCATTGAACCTGAACAAGGGATCACCTTGTGACTTGCTAATAGAGTGCAGAAGAGGCAATGTGTGCAAGTTCCAATCCTAGGACACAAAAGGCGTTGCATGTGTCCGTGCTCTTTCAGAACTGCACTGCCATGTCAATAAGCCCAGCTGGCCTGCTAGGGGATGAGAGAGCCTATAGAGAGTGATTCCAATTTTCCCAGCCTTCCCTGCTAAACCCATCATAGACTCGTTGGTTCTAGGTGACCCATCAGCTGACAGCAGAAACATGGATAAGTGTGGACAAGATCAGAATGGGCTACAATGTCCCAGACTACAATAACTACCCAGCTGAACTGAACCCTCCAAAATATGAGCTAAAACAAATTGTTATTTTTAAGCCACTAAGTTTTGAAGTCATTTTTAATAGAGAAAAAGCTAACTGATAAAACATTTGATGGTAATTTGTTGTCTCATTTGAGATACCTTCTCTATTTCTTCATAGAAATATTGAACAACCAGCAATAATAATTCTCACTAAAAGAACTCTCTTAGGATTTTGTAAACATAACTTGTTCTCTTTCCTTGTTGTAATGTATGTACTATATCTTTTGCCAAAGGTCAGAAAATGGTAGATCTTGGTATAAATTATCTAATAGGCAAATTGATACTAAACCTGACTCAAGCACTTGGTTGTAAAATTTCTTTACCTTATAAAATTCTGCCAATGAATAGCAATATCACCCATAGTTTTATTATAGGTAATGTAGAACCTTATCTAGAATAAACTTGACTAAATATTTTGGATGAATTTGATTGGACTTCAGTCATATTAACAAATACAGTTGAAACTCAGTTATTAAAATCCTCTAAAATTTCCAAAAATGTTATTTAAATTTCTCTATAGTAAATAATAAGAACCAAAGTTAAAATAACTTAAATGCCTTCAGTTATATATTAAAAAGATGTATAAGCATAAACATAAACATACTTATTTTACCTTAAATACTATTTAATACTAATCACTTGGATATGTACAAACATGAAAATCATTTTCACAATTCTATGTCCCACTTTTGACTCCGAATCCCAAATCTATCTAAAATATTTTTGCCATATTCTCATTTTCTTAATCCATATCTGTTATTTTGTAGTTTAATCAGTGATTAAAATCTTAGCAAATGTCCAATTTGTAATCTGTATCTCACCCATTTCTTCTTTAAAAGATATTTCCTCTGTCCTTCTTTCTGATCCCAGATATCCATTATCTACCTGGGTGGCAGGGCCACCTTGACCATTACACAGAGCAAGGGCCCACAACATGTTTTCAGTTTAATTTATTTTAAAATCGGTAGTAAAACCAATGTAATAATAATGAATATGCAATCATGAATCCAGCATGGATTATATTTACCTGCATATCAATGTAGTCATCAAATATAGTTTTTAATATTTTTTCATGGAGGACGAAGCCCACAAAGGCAAAGGTTCCTGGGGATGGAAGGAAGATGAATCTTCCTAAGAGATTACATCCTTGCTGCTGGTGGCAAATTTGTGGGCCTGTCCTGCATAGGTCAGAGCCTCGTCTTCCTTTGCAAGTCCATGCTATTAGCACTTTTATGGTGCCAGCACCCGAATATTGATACTTTTGGGAGCCTCTGATGTTCTACATGTGAGAGTCTTCTCTGCATGCTGACATGACACCACAAACCACAGACACCTACTGTACCACACATCTTTCCAGGAACCCAAGTCTCCTACTGTCCTATCGTGAGATTTCATAGTGTCCCTGGGTGCCACTTCTCTGTGCCTCATCTCCTTCTCCTTCCTTATTTCTCTTGTCCTAGTGGCACAATTAGGGATGCTAAGAGCAATAAATGGTTAATCCCGTGGGAACCTGGTCTATTGCCTGCCTCCTCCAGCTCATCATTTATGTCCTCCTCTTGGCAAAAATAATCAAACCAGTTTTGCATATTGGAACCTTCCTTTGGACTGAAGGCTGTGGCTACAGATATAGTTTAATTAGTAAAAACAAACAAAACCTCTGTTTTGGTTATGCGTAGTCAAATCCCTGTCCCAGGTTGTAATCCCAGTGGAATGTGAAGAAGCTGTAGCCGGTACTTCCTATCTTCATTTTATACATACAACTTACCTATTAGTTAACATAAATAATAATATACATAAAGTAAAGAAATAACATAAATAAACAACAAAAATGTGTCTAGAGAGAAAAATAAATCCTATACCATTTGGACACAGGAATTGGTTCTTTTATTTCAAATTTTGTCCTAATAAGATATTTTTCCAGAAAACAAATTTTTACTGTAGGCACACAAAATGTCTCTTTTTCTTTTGTTATTATAGGCTGAATTTTATTGGAAGCGAAATTCAATAATTTCCTATGAAATAGGAACAGCTTGCCGACAGAATTGACCTCAAATGGATACTAGATGAAATACCTTTGAATTCAGATATCAAAATGTTTTGTTTTTAAAAAGAAATGTATCTCATCTGAACCTGCTAGATATAAAAGGCCAACATATAACAATTTAAAAGTCTTCTAGAGTTTCTGTACATAAAATATAAAAGGAAAAGGGATCCAAATATATTTCAAATGTAATTAATTTATAAGAAGATAAAAGCCTTTAACAGAAAATGAGCTGAAGAGTTAGAATGTAAACCAAATCTATGTGACTCCAGATTCCATGATCTTCTCACTGTATCAGTGATGTACAGCCTGTGCTGTAACCCGCCCCGACTCACTCCCACGGTGGACACTGCTAATCAGTTGGGACCATTTGTGCCAAGCTTGGATATGTCCAAAGACTTCTCAACACAGACGTTAGAAAGTCAATCATAATCATGCCTGCGGTATGAAACTTCTTTGCAATCTCTCTCCTACATCTACAGCCTGTGTATACTATATCTAATTTAATGGGAACCTTTTTTTTAAAGATCCTCTGGTGTCATCTTTCTCTTGAAATCCTTTTAAATTTTTATTTCCCTCAGTCTTTCCACCATTAAGGCAAAGCCATGAAACTTATTTTCCTAGAGAAGGTTGGGATAAATAAGCTTCTGGAATAAAAAAGCCTATAGAATGAGAAAAAAGGATGATATGGCGTAAGGAAAGTTCAAGACAGAAGGAAATGCAAAGGAGCGAGAAGTTTTCCTCTTTGGAGAGAGGGAGGGAGATTGATTCCCGCTGTGAAGAGGCTACCTGAGTCCATGAGAGGAAAAGAATCTAGTTGCTCCATCCTTAAACTTGCGCAAAGGTGGGGAGAATGGAGGATGGGAATGTGGGGAAAAGGATGATGAGAGAGGGGGAGAGAGAGAGAGAAAGGGGAAACTAAACAAACTGGAGGTGAATCCAGAAACATGTGGGCTTGTGTTCTAATTTCTTCATGTTTTTAGCCTATTATGTGTGGCCACAAAGACCGAGTGATGGAAAGACTAGACAGATGGCCTTGAGGCTGTGCCCCAGCACACACACCCCCTCCCAGAAGCTCTGGATGGCATACAGAAGGCCTTCTGTGTCCTGGAGAATAGTAAAGGTGGCGAGAGCATCCATGGACACCGGAAGTTGGGGATCTGGACAGGGGAGCCTCATAGCTCAGAATTCATACCTAAGGCAAAGAGTAGTAAACAGAATTCGGCAGTGGATGCTACGCAGTAGGGTGGCTAAGGGAGACTTTGCATGCACTGCTCATTCCGATTTCCAGACGTGACCAATCACATACCGTCTGCTGTAGCAGAGCTAGCAAGGAACACAGAAGTTCCTGAACCCTTACCCTCTTCCCAGGCCCCTCTTGGAAGAGGATATACCATGTTCCTCTGCCCTCAAATGCCCTCTTAGGAAGTTGATTGGGAAGGCCAGAATGTTTTGCAGGAAACGAAAAAGCTATAAAGGAGGCTTAAGCTTTAAATTCTTCTAATTGACTTAGTAGTTACCTGTAAGGAGGCAATTTTAGATCCAGGAGCACTGTTACATTTCACTGGCTTATTTGAAGTCTCCCCCCTGCTATCAGAGGGAACAGGAGGGCCAGAGCAAAATGAAATTGGTTCACAGTAAAAAAGAAGCTCCATTTATAGGATACTCCTAAGGAAGTAGCATTCTATCCCATTTCCTGATTTTTCCAGGGCAGGAACTTGCAAACTTCCAGGGGCTGGCGAAGACTGACAAGCCACAAAGGGTCCTGCTATCTCTTCTGGGAAAAGTAAGACACTCACTATGTGGCTGGTCTTCAGCCACCAGAGGATGAACTTAGCAGAGAAAAGGAAAAAGTGGATATTTGCCTGGAAGTGATGTTATTCCCACTCTTCGTAAGAGAACCAAATCTCCTATTTAAGTTATGCATTCAGGGTCCTCCAGCTATAAAGTGGCAGATCCAAGATCTGAATGCCAGTTTGTCAGACCTGGAAATCTGTGTTCTTTCCGCCAAAAACTATTTCACATCCTCATACCTATTATCATCATCTTGTCACCTCCTAGCCGCCTCAAACCCAAAATATCCGAAACCGAAGGCATCATTTTCCCCAACATCCCTGCTCTTTTTTTCCCTGTATTGTTCATCTTAGGGAATGTTGTCTTGTCTAAATTAGAACCATACAAGATTTCCCAATCTTATTCATTCTTTCTAATTGTGCAGCAACCCCTGTTTATTTTGTCTCCTGAATATCCCCACTGCACAGATCTCTTTGTGCTCATGCACAGGAGCACTGAATGCAGGATAAGAAAAAGCTATGCAGATATTTAATGTTTACAGATAACTGTGATAGGAGCCATGGCTGAAGAATTTCACCGTTACTTGAATAAGACCAACCCAGTCTCCGCAGTTAGTCAGTCAGTGAGCAACATGAGCCCAAACACCTCCCTGGAAATTAGGTCTGATTTCTTGGCAACAGGGAAACCAGATTTTAGGGAAGCTAGAAGGATACCTATTTTGAAATCAGAGGCAATGAACAGAAATTCCAAACAGAAGTACTGTGCAATTCAAAAATAAGACCGAGGAGTGTAAGGAAGCACCTTGAACCTGCTTCTGGGTGATCCAACCAGAGTGCTTTGCATTGCAAAGGAGGAAGGAAAACTCAAGAGAAAAGCCACACTCCTGCCACTCACTCTCTTGGCAAGTACCATGTACAAGAAGCTGGATGCCCTTGCTGAAGAAAGGGGAGCATCCTCGAGGGCTTCCATTCATTCCTGAAGAATCCACACAGCATGAGAATGGTAGTTTTCCTTCTTCCTTTCTTCCCTTCTTCCTGCCTACCTGCCTGCCTGCCTGCCTTCCTTCCTTTTCTTTCTTTCTTTCTTTTTCTCCCCCCCCCATGTTTCTTTCTTTCTTTCCCTCTCCCTTCCTTCCTTCCTTCTTTCCTTTCCATTCCTTTCCTTCCTTCCTTTTATTTGGTCTTTCATTTGTTTTTAGAAAACACTATCTTGGAGATTAGTTAATAGGATCAATGTAAGCCAATGAGAACTATCTACCTTTTCCACTTAAAATACATTCAGTAAAATTATATATAATTTTTGTGGAATTTTGGTATAAACTCTTATATTTCCTCATCAAAGAATAGGTGGCAAAAATGTTTGTTAGTTTTTATTTCTCTTTTTCTTATGTATTTATTTCTGCTGAAAACTGTGTGTTGGTCTTGTCCCACATTACCTCTGCTTACTGTTAGTTCACGGTCTTTCCTCAGGCTCTGCATGGACTTCCTCAAAGTTCACTTTAAGAGTCAACTATAGAGCTTTGCATCCTCTAATTCAATCCAACTGACACCTGTTTTAATCACATGACAACGCATTGCTGGCTGGCTGCTCAAAGCTGTATCTCTTCTGACCAACCTGAGTGTTTGAGCTGTTTTCCTTTGATTTGCACAATCCATCAAAAATCTATGTCCTACAATAATGAAGAGAAAGCCATAAATTCCTTTTGCTAAGAAGAATAATTTCAAAATGACAAGTATATTGCCATTATGTGTTATTGAATAGCAGCAGAACTTGGCTTTGATTAATGTGAGTTGAAAAAAATAATAGGCATTTTACAGAATTGACAGGAGGGCTGAAGAACCATGCTTCGTATTGCATAGCTGGGAATGATAGCCCAAATCATACACAGAAATGATCTGATGAGGAAACTGACTTCCCCACCGAGCCCTAAGTATTTCAGCTCGCACTGTGGGTTCTGCTGCTCTGAGAGCTACCGCTGTATAACACAGACTCATGACTTTGTGTTTCTCTGGACCCAGTAGGCTCCCAGTGCCATCTGTGGGACAGGTGCTTGTGACTGTCAGAGTTTCACTGCCTAGATGCAAAAAAGAGTGGAAAATGAGTGTCTGGCCTTTTCAGTTTCTATAATATGAGGTTGATTCTGCCCCTTCCAAGACTCATAAGATCTCATGATATTATCCCAAATATGAGGAGAGAATTCAGATACTGAGCAGCTAAAAAGAATGACAAATGTCTACTGTGTCTGAATTGAAAATTTCTGCCGTATTGGGCAGAATCACAAATGCTGAAACACTGTCAGATTATCAAGTCCTCTAAGTAGCCTAAACAGGTATTGTCATTTATCCACACTCTTGGCCAATTTCCCACAGGACACACACACACGCACACACACATTCTACAAGAAAACTAAAATCACAAAGATACTTGTTCCTAAACTATAAGTGGACAGTTAATTTGTCTAAATGCTGAGCTATTCCATGAAAAATAAAAGGTGAATAGGTATCAATCATTTGGGGTATTTTTAGTATTATTTTTGTCTTTTTTTTTTCTTTGCTTGCTGATCACAGTTCTGTATGTCACTTCATGCTAATTTTTACAAATAAATACTGGATTAAATGCATTGAATATATACGTACAATCATATTCCTGTGGATATGATTTATTATTGTTGGGATAAAATGAAAAAAATATAGTTTATGATGCCATAATCTATGCAAAATACAAGGGCATATTTTTATATGGAAAATTTAAAATATTAAATATTATTAAGCAAGAGTATACAGTTTTAGAACATATAAACTAGAAGATTTACAATGTTACATCTGAGGTAGGATGTTGAATAAGTAGCCATATAAAAAGGAAAACTCAATTATCATTTTCCATTTTTCTTATTTTAAATATTCACAGTACACACATTCATGTTTTATATGGCGTTAAATGTACTGATTATGTGTTTTGTTCTGTTATTAAAGAATATAGTCTCATTCTTCAATTTAATTATTTTAAGCAAACCAAATAGTTGAAATAAATCCGATATGCTACCCCTGCCCTAAATACCTTCTGTTGTGCAGTGCACCAGCACACTCTATTGGTCACACAGGATAATGAACGTGGTCTCCAAAGCAACATTTTAATGTCATTAAATTCTGCTGTTTATCTTAATCACAAGGTATTCTTTTTTGAACTTATTTTATAGAATAAGCTGAAATTACATGATGTTCATGGAGAAATCCAGAATTTTGGTATAGATGAGAATAAGAAATGTAAAATTCATGGCCACTTTGTACATACATACTGGTTGACCTAAGCATCTGAGGGACAATGGGAGGAGTAAATGAGAAATGGTTTCAGATAATGGCTCATCTTGCTAAGCAGAGAGACCAAAACTAAGAAATTACCCATTCAACCAACACCTTTTGAGCACCTGCTAGCTGTAAGACAGGCTGATCACGTGGCTGCAGAGATGGCAAAGACATAGGCCTACCAATGTCTCAGACATAGCATTCTGAAAAATCATTGGGGCCAAATGGTTATAAAGTGTCTCTGGTACTAAGCAAGCAAAATACTGATACATCTTAATTTTTAAATTAAAAAGCTTAATTTTAAATAATTCCTGGTATTGTGAGAAGTTTAAAATTTTGTTCTCAGAAATAAGATAGAGAAGGGGTCCATTATTAAGACCAAGGAGTCTGGGGCACCTACTGTTAGTACCAGTGTCTGCTCATGATTTCCATTGATATCTTAAGTAAAATATTTCTGGGCTCATCTGTCTATCTATAAATCATAAGTATCACTTGGGATGAAAATAAAATTGACTTAGTGCTTATAAAGTGCTGAGCGTTTTTCTCAGGGCTTAGAAGGTGTTATCTCATTTAATCCTCACAGCAACGCTATTAGATATTACTATTTTTCCCACTTTGCTGATGAGGAGACTGAGGCACAAAAAACTGAAACAAATATATGAAGACCACACAGCTTGTTGTGAGTGAGAGCCGGGGTCAAACCCAGGTTGTGTGATATGAGAGTTCTTGCTCTTACTGTGCATCCTAGAATATTTCTGTGATAAACCTATTTTCATTAGAGTGTGGGGAGGACTGAGAATGCTTCATAACAGCTTTTAGGCCTTTAGAATACCAGCAAGCTAGCTATTAATAGAAAGAGGGCATCTGATTGTCTGTGGCTGAGGGCTGGTTATAACAACCCAAACTGATTGGTTTGTAACCTGTACCCATTTCAGTGATTCTCGAGTAATGTCAGACCAAGATTTCGGGGATGAGCAATGGATATACTGTAGTCTATGATGATCACAGTGTTTTCGCCCTCAATGTTAACTATATGTAGAGCATGTTTTGTACATGTTTTCTTACCCCAAGCATATATCTCATTAATATCAACAAAATAGTTGAGACCCTGTTTAAAAAATAAAAGGAGAAAAGATATTCTAGTAATTACCATCATAAGTCAGATAAACTCTAATTCGGCGTCAGTACAGAACGAGGTACTCTGGTTCATCAGTATTCTTATAAATAAATGCTATATGATTCATGTGCCCATCTATTTAGGCCTTCTATTCATTTAATTTGCTTACTTGTCCTCCTTGTATGCCATTAAAAACACATTGAGGGTTTGGATTTTATTCCATGAGTCAGTTATTGACATAACAGTACTAAAGGTTAAACATCGAACTTAAATATCCCATAGTAAAAAATAATGGTAATTATTACCACTACAAAATAAATTGTCAAAGAGATGCTTAATCTAAAGCCAAATATGCCAGTTTTAATAACAACAAGTTGCTTCCTAAACAGTTGTCATTCTTAATTTGTTGAAACTGAAATGATTATGACCTGACATTAATTGGAAATTTATACATGTGCATATTTGTGGTATTGTACACAAAAGAAATCTCAGTGATAATTTGATTTATAAAACTAGTGTTATACTTCTTTAATTAGGCAACTTAAAAAGGTACAAAGAGGGGGAAAAGTTAGAAAAAATAATGGCAGGAGCTAATATGCTATTATCTTGGAAGATTAAGACAAAACAAATAGCAATAATTTTATTTTGTAACATCTTTTAGCTGAAATAATAAATATGCTAAACTAGTACTTCCATAATGATGGATAAAGTAATATTTCTGTATTTAAAGATAAACACAATTATAATTATTCAATTCTGCCTTCAATTCTGAAAAAAGAAAATGTGTGTGTGTTTGTGTGTATATATATGCTATGATGAAATGTCTTTAGAGCATAATCTCATGTTTTACAGCATATCTGTAAGTTAATCTAAATAGTTTAGAGCAAAATCACTTATCAAAGTGCAGATTAGGAGTTGTTCATACCAATCAATAGCTATCATTTGAAAAGCATTAAAACTGGAAGAATCTTAAGACTCACCTATTCTTGGGGAACATTCTTGGTAGCTCCATGGTGCCAAAACATGTCATGGAAATATCAAGTTTGAATTAATTAGTCAATTATGTGTTTTTTCTCTTTCAGTATTAAAATTAAAAGACTGGTATAAGTTCATTTATGTCATGCTAAAAACAGAAAATCTAAGTAATCTTTTCTGGTCTTATTTGGGGAGTACCAGGCATTGCAGAAAACGCAATTGACTGATTAACACAAAGTCAGGGAAGCAGTTACCCCTGGGGTACAAACAGAGGAAGACGAAGAGGGACACATGAGGGAGAAGCATGCAGAGGGCTCTAAAGATACCGGTAATGCTTAGTCTATTTATCAGTTCAGTGGTGGAGATATAGGTGCTCATTTTATCTAATTCTTTAAATTGTACATGTGAGTTAGGTATAATTTATTCTATGTATGGCATGATTCACAATAAAAAATTAAAGATTAAAGTGATTTTTGAAATTGCTGGATGAGCTTATTTTGTCATCCTACATATACTTTTGTTAGTTTATCTATTTATGTTTGATGTTAATAATTACAGTGTTAAATTTTTTATATACATATTTTTCTTTTTCTTTCTCTTTTCTTTCTTTTTTTTTTTTTTTTTTGAGGTAGGGTCTCACTCTATTGCCTGGGCTAGAGTGCAGTGGCATCATCATAGTTCACTGTAGCCTCAAATTCCTGGGCTTAAGCCATCCTCCTGCCTCAGTCTACCGAGTACCTGGGACTACAGGTACACACCACATGCCCAGCTAATTTTTCTATTTTTAGTAGAGACGGGATCTTGCTCTTGATCAGGCTGGTCTTGAACTCCTGGGCTCAAGCAATCCTCCCACCTTGGCCTTCCATAGTGCTAGGATTACAGGCATGAGCCATCACACCTGGCCATATTTTATATTTTTCTTGATACAATAAAATACCTTAGGTCTACGGATTTTTTAGCCCTTTATTTTTTTTTATTAGAATTAAGTTCTGCTTCAAGTAAAAAAAGAAAAAAAACTCAAAGAACAGAGGATTCAAAATATAGAAGTTTATTTCTCTCACATTAAAAATTGTCTTATAGGCAAGCTATCCAGGGGTGATGTGATAGCACTGTTCAAAAAATGCCTCAGGGATCCAGGCTTTTTCCAGCTTTCTATACCACTGATCCTAGTGGATTATGGCCTTCCCACTCATAATAGGAGGCAGTGTTTCAGTATCCTGTCCAGGTTCTAAGCAGTGGATAAAATGAACAGGGTAAAAAGAAAGGGGAAGCTGCAATGTATTTCTATTCACATCCCATGAGCCAGATTTCAATCGCAAAGCCACGCCTTTCTGCAAGGGAGGCCAGGAAATGAAGTCTTCATTTTGGGTCCTCATGTGCCCAGCTAAACACCTTATTACTGTGGAAGAAGAGAAACTATACTGAAAAATGTGAGTGAGCTGAGAATAATGGGCAATGTTAATCATAAGAAATAATGCTTTCTAATCTAAAACAGCAATGTCAGAATGTTAATTTTAGAATTTTTCAAAGAAAATTTGTTTTCCCTCATCCATTTATATAGCTGAGCCATGATTCTAAAACATTTTTTTAAATATTCATTTAATAGAATGTACTTTTTTATCAGTTTATTTATAACCATTTAATGCATTATTTTTTAAGTAAACAACCAAGGAAAAAATGTAGACTCATCCTTCTTTCTGGATCAAATCCTCTGTTTTACAAATAATAAGTTTTAAATCATCTCACCAACAACAACAAATTAAAGTACTATGTATAATGTATAATATTTTATAGTCAAATCAGAAACAAAACAGTGGAGAAAAGAGAAGCTATAAGAAACAAAAGTATAATAGGTATGTATTTGTTGTTAGGAATTGCTATATCTGGCTATTGTGTAAACTCACACCTCTTTGCTATTAACACAGAGAAAAATTTCTTAGGTGTTAAGTAGAAGACAGGATGATATAGGAAGTTTCTCAACATGAAGTGTTCCCATACAAGTTAAATCAGCAAATATTTTATTGAGAAACATTAAAACTTGCTCAGAAAGTCCTGAAGCTGAATTCTGCATCACTCCCAGTACTTACTTGGAGAGTCCTGGTCTAGTGTCTTGAGTCTTCCACTTTGAGAAAGGGGATTCTTGATTTGCATTCAGCTTCATGTCAGACTCAGCACAAAGAAAGAAGCTGCTTATCTAAGCATAGAGTTAAAAACAACTTTATGTGTGTCTTTATTTTCTGTTCTTTTCTCTATTGTATTATTTCAGATTACCTCCTCAGGCTTAGGTAAGCCTCTACCAAAGAGGCTTAGGAGGTTATAACTTGGAAAGTTTGTCCACAGTCCAACGTGGTGACAAAGCCTACTCTGCACTTGGCAGCATAGTTATATATAACAGTCACTTAGAGGCAGGGCCATTGAATCAGGTTGGTGGGGTTCAAACCCTAGCTCCACTCCTTAGCAGCCTTGTGAACTTGGGCAAGTTAACTAACCTCTCAGGGTTAGTTTCATTTGTATCATGGGTATGATAATAGGATGATATATAAAATCAGGTAATATTTGTAAAGTGCCCTGCATGTATCGAGTGCTCAAAAATATGCCATCATATATTTTACATTATACAGATGTATAAATACATGCATAAAGATGTCATTTTAAGAAGGGCATGGGGTAGAGGTATTGGAAATTAAAATTGTTCAATGCCAAAATATTAAGAAGGAGGAAGAGGGTGATGGCCGTGCCAATCAATGTCTTGAAAACTATTGTGATGTTATTGTACCGTTTACTCTTTGCTCCACCCTTGACGATTCTGGCCGCCAAGTCTGAGTTGTGATCCTAGGTCTATATATAATTTTTAGTTTTCCAAGCAATAATACATAGCCAAACTGGGGAATGTCTGGATTAGAATATCTTCATCATTGGTCAGTATTCTGATACTAACCCACCTATTCAACTTTCTTTCTCCACCACCCTCCCTCTCATCCAGCTGCTTGCTCTTCCCTAAATACACGGTGTTTTGTTTCCTGTATCTGTGAGTTTTCATGAGCTACTACTGCTACTTAAATATCCTTCCCCAGACTGTCTCTTCCACTAGTGAAGTCTTGCTCCTATTTTAATACCCAGATCGACCATTATGCCCTCTCCATGCTGGACAAGGTCAGTGAGTCTCTCCATGTGACTGCTGCAGCCCCTATCCCGCCTTAGTGCCAATCTTCCATCCCCTGAAGGTCGCTTCGAGACTGTGAGCTCTTTGATGGCAGAAATTTACTCATGTTGTTTACTCCAGTGCATAGCACACTGCTAATACATACTAGATATGATCATGACTGAATAAACTCAAGTTGCTTACAGAAGCGTGAGTGAGGCACATGCAAATACCTTTGTATGAGGTCTAGACCATCAGAGTAAAATGCTAAGACAAAATGTTACAGAATCTCAGAAGAAAGATAAATGAATGTTGCTTCATTAGCACACAATGAAATAGCAAGATTTTTCTTGTGTACAGACACTATTATATCCTGTAAAGGAGCAGGAAGAACATGAGATATGATTCTTGCTTCACTAAATCTGCAATCAAATTGGGGAGGCAAGACCAGTAATGTTCAATTAAGCGGTAAAATTAAGAGGTTTACAGAAGTCTAGAGATAAGGAAATCATATAAAGCTAAATTAGCATAAGCAAAGATAACTTTCTTCAGTAGGTGAGACTAGCTTTTGATATCAAAAAAGACAGTGTTTGTACAGAGTAGGGGAAAAAACAGATGGTTTTCTAGAAGTGCGAAGTGACGGGAGGAGAAGAGAGGCTGGTATGTTAGGAAACTGCTGAAACAGAGCCCAGATTGCATGTTAGGAAGTAGTGGGAAATAATGGGAGATCAGTAGGTCGGGCCAGATTATAATGAAGCTTTTAAAGTTACCAACTGCCAACGAAAGTTTCAGATTTTTATGGTAACTGAAGCAAACGATTGATAGATGAAGGGGAAAAAAAATTGTGTTGATTAAATGTTGACCATTATAATTTTCAGTGCAACAGCTGCTACTGAAATTGCAGTAATTCAAAATGAAAAATAGACACTGTTGTTCTAAAATAGCTTGGACTATTTGGAACTCTGTAGCCTGAGTTTATGCTGTGTGGTTTTGCTAAGAACATGATGGGGTGCAGGTTCCTTTTTATTTTTTTTTCCCATTTTATCATAATGACTTGTTCTAAGGATGGAGAATTCAAACTGAGCAACAATTTCACAGCCAGAGTTGGAGTGTGGGTTGTATAAAGTTGTAGAAGCATTTTCCAAAGATATGAAAACTCCTCCCGACTACCTAATTACAATTTCTAACTGGAATGGTATTTGAAATACACAAATTGCTTAAATTATTTATCTGACTATTAAAAATTTATTTATTATCAACTCATAATTTATATTGTATTGTTTAATCACAGTTATTTTCCTGAAAAATTAAGCCCTGAAGTTTGACAGTATATTTTCCCCTCAAGACAAATATTTACAAAACTAACCACTTTACGCAAACTACTGAGGAAGGGATAAAGCAGGAATATAATTTACAGTTAAACTTATGGTTATTTGTTGTTTGCTACCCTAAATAATTTACTTTTTAAGAGCATCATTTTAGCTTTTTTTGGCTTAGTGATATCTATAATGTCAAATAAATCAGGTTGCAGTCCAACCTTAGTATACTGTGCATCCTTGTTCATTATTAACTCATCAGCTCTCTGTACCCTTAATGGCTACTTTGTCATATCAAGAAATTTGGACATCGTCTTATGGTAGGCATTTAAAAACATGGAGATACTGGGAAAACCTCAAGCTGTATTTTGGAGTGATAATGCTGTAGGAGTAGTAGGAGCATGCATTAGAGGGCAAGGGAAGAGATTTTAAGGCAAGGGGACCAATAATGAGACAAATAGTTAGGAGGAACAGATTGTGTGGGGAATAGAAGAAACAGATTGAGGAAGCATATTAGGGGCTGAATGGAACTTATTATTAGACAAGTAAAATTTTAAAACGACCTATCTGTGTCACAGCCCCAGACATGCTTAGTTAAGTTGAAAATGGAGCTCTGGGCACTATAAGAAGAGAATGGCAGGGGCTCCACAGAGTAGCAGGTTGCTATAGCAACAGTATCCTGTCAGGTACAAGTACAGTTTATTGTCTCTACCAGTGGCCAACAGAGGTTTTCAGGAGGCCAAAAACATGATAGCATTGCAGACCAACTGGTTTTCGTAATGGAAAAGTGATCATCAAGTGGATACCATAAACATGGCTAAGGCATGAACCAAAGCAGGACCGCACATGTTCAAATGTTTGTGGTACTGAAACAAGACAGTATTTCTGTAAAGGTACACTCCTTAACTCTTCTAATCTAGGCAATATAGTCGCTTAACATTTCTGTGGTTCATATGCCTCATCTGGAAGACAGAAGAATAACCATACCTATCTCTTCAACTTGTATGTTGCTCAGAAAGTACATGGCACATATTCTGTCAAATGTAAATGTTAGCCGTTATTTTATCACCATCATCATCATCACATAAGTAGGTGCACAATGTCTATTGTTTTTGTTTTTGCTTTTGTAAAATATGGTACTTTTTAGCTGTGTGAATGTGGGCAAATTAATAATATTTAACCTGTCTGTGATTCAGTTTTTTTCACCTACAAAATGGGGAATAATAATTGTACCTACCTTATAGTTGTTATGTAGATTAAATGAATTAATATTTATAAAATGCTTAGATCAGTTTCTGGCACATAGTGAATATTAAACAAGCATTCATTAAATAAACTTGTAAACATAAATGTTTTCTGTTAGATCTCTCTTCTAGTTCTAACATTTTCATAACAGCTGTCCCTTTTTAATAGCCTTTTAAATCTAAATTTGCTTTTATACTTTTCATGGTTCTGAATTTAGAGAAAGCAAAAGGAAGGTAAAAAAGATTAAAGGAAAATTAATTGCATTTCTACTTAGTTTCAGACCTTCTAGAGGTATTATCTCATTTAATTCTCACAAAAACTGCATGAGATAAGTGTTTCAGATGAGAAAAGTGTTCCAGACAATTGGAATAATCCAAGTTCCAACAGGTGATAAAGGTTAAAACCAGGATTTAAAACCACATATCATTGATTCTTAGATTAATACTTTTAAATTATTATTGCACAATAATATTTCTTAGACAGTTTTACCATAAATAATATTTATTTAAAATACTATAATTATTATGATAATGTAGTAAATATTGTATTCTCATAAAACCATATATTTTTAGTTAACATTTCTTCTATGCATTGTAACATACACCAAATTATCAACATATGACATAACTCCAGGGTTAGGGATGGTGTTATGCTCAAGAGACAAGCCCAATGGTTAATTTCTGGTTGGTTGATTGATTGATTAATGATGGGTTCAATAGAGAATATATCTTAACCCATCACTTTACGAGCCTACTACAATATTTAAATATAGCTAATTTCTATCATGACCATATCATTTGCTTTTCTCAGACTACAGTACACTACTTCTTTATCTTATAAAAATTATTTGGAGCATTTTGCATGTAATAGTTTTATTGAGCTTTGAGATGATGGTGGATTCCTTTATGTCCTTTAGACAGAGGAAATATTAATACCTATTAAAGGTGTCTTTAAAGAACTTTTTTGTACCCCAAACTTATGAATTCATCATATATAATGCAAATATGTAGACGCCGCCATGGACTTAAGATGAGTGAGCTATTTGAGATACACAAAATCCATCATTGCATTTTCTATTCTCACCAAATTTAGACTTAATACAAATACTTCATCTGTTATTTTCTAGTTAATTTTCAGTTCAGCATTTTGTCAAATTATATTTATAGCTAGTGTCCCAAACTTCACAGAAGCAGTGATTTCTGCATCAAAGTTTAAAGGAAAACAGAGATGCATTCTCAGATAGCAAGGAAGAAAAACAATTACTGCTGTTAATAACTCCTCAAGGACAAAGGAGAAAATGGAAATGAATTTACACAGGCATGAAAAGGTGAAATGAGGTTCTTTCTTGTTACTGCTATGTATTAGTTACAAAGCAATCAAATGAATTAGAACAGTATCTGTACCCACTGTCTATATTCATAGACAGTATATATACAAGAATGCCATAGTGTGTTTTCCCTTTACATGTTCAAGTAAATTATAATTTCCATAGCCTAAATTTTAGAATATCCATCTAAGATGATTTCCACCTAAAAATTCATTAGTAGGTAGTTATTATTTTCTGTTTATATTATGTGGATATACTCTTAAAATGGGAGTAATGTATTCATGAATTGTTTTCAACAAGTCAGAACGACAACAAACCCTCGAAGGTAATTAACTTTTTAAACTCATCTAAACAAATGCATTATTCAGTGTACACCTGTTTATATTTCACCTATCATTCTGAAAAACCACAGCATCTCTCAGTCTCTGTAAAAATAACCCACACCTCAATTTAATACTTGTGTCTTTTGAAAAAATAATAGAAAAAGTAATCCCTAGCAAATTCATGGCTAGGTAGCATTTTATCATATGAAATGTCATCAAATTTTTGATACTGAAAACTGTTCTTAAAAATGACTGCTTCAAGAAATGGTTTTAGAAAACTTAGAGTGAGTCCAGCATTATGTGTGTCTCATACAGGAAAAGATTAAAGTATTTATAGAAGCAGGAAGGAAAGGCTGAAATATAGTTGAAAAATTCAGCATGAAGAACAGAAGCTGTGTGTCTTCGACCATGACTTAGTATATTTTTCTTGCAGGGAAATATGCCACAGGGGGAATTTAAATTTGTTGTAAGGTGAAATATTTTTGACAAAAATGAATGGAAAGTGTACAAGAGATTTTACATTTTCCCCTCTGTATTTACATTCTATTCTCCATCCTGCTCTGTGCCTTGCACAGGCTCTCTCTGACTTCCACTTGGATTTGGCCTAGGGAAGGGAATAACTACATGTGGAAGGACAATGACAACTGAGTTTTTATCCCCCTGCTAACCCTTGCCAGGGTGCAGGTTGGCAGTGGTGTGTCACTTTACCAAAGTTCAGATCACCTGGTTGGCATCCCTCCCCTATGACCACAGCTGCATCTAAAGCAACAACAACATTTCTTTCTGGGTTCCAATACCCACCTCCTTCAGATCTAAGCTGGTAAGAGCTTCCTGCTATTGCTAGTCTTGAGGTATGTCATCCCTTGCCGATTTTCTCAGCCCAGCCCACACCTTTGTAAATGGTTCCTTTATTAAATTGTCCTTAATTATCCCATTTAAATGTGCCATCTCCCTTGCTGACAAATACATCCTCAAGCAAATCAATGAATTCCCAGTATTATCTTCCAAGTCTCTTCCTGGAGCTATTAAAGAAATTAAAATGTCTTTAAAGCAATGTAAATGTCTTTGCAGGCACATAGATAATAGACAACTTCATTGGCTTAGGTACAGCTGGTAAATCAAT
The DNA here is from genome assembly GCF_041146395.1 of Eulemur rufifrons. Taxonomy (NCBI): domain Eukaryota; kingdom Metazoa; phylum Chordata; class Mammalia; order Primates; family Lemuridae; genus Eulemur; species Eulemur rufifrons. The sequence continues at coordinate 69,397,134 of NC_090986.1, read as the reverse complement.
GATAATTTAAAATTTAATTTAAAGTTTAAGGTTTAATGTTTTCCTCATGGGAGTAGAAATGTGTTTCACAACTTGGTAACTAATTATGTCAAAATAAGCAAACTTAGGCAATTTTATGGAACACCAATCAGGAAATGATGAGATCCTCTTGCGGTTTGGTTTTGATCAGGTATTATTCCCTATTCTTAAATATTTAAAATAATCTGACCTCCCATTTTTTCCCTGAGTTTTAAACATGTTATTTACCTAACACATTGTTGTTTAAACAAAGGCAATATTTTATACCGATACAACTATATTTGTGTCTTTCAACAGTATGTAGATATTCTTACAGGAATCAAAGAATGTTTTGGTTTCAGTCCCATAACAGCAAAGCCTCAGACATAAACAAATAGGCAAGCTCTAGCGATGACAGAAATTTTCATATTCAGTCCATTTTTAAATTTAAGATATTTATATGTCACACCTCTCACAACTGCTCAATATCCATTTTACCACATCAAAGCATAGTTGCTGAATCAATCAAGTTCAAAACAGATGAACCGGGAGTATTGGGTAGCGGTTGTGAATTCCTGGGTTCGCTCATCACAGTTTGGTTACACCATTAAAGTGCTGATAAAAAAAAAGAATTTTCATGCCTACATCAGAGTCTGAAGCTTCCAGATCCAGAGAGCCTTCCGAAATGAGAATATTAGGCTGACACACACATTTTTCAATGTTTCCTTTCACAACTCTTCAAATATCTACACCTGCTGCTGAGTTCGACTATAATATTTTTATTTATTTGGTCAAAAGGCAAAGATAACAATTCTCTATTAAATTGAATGTGAAAATGGAAAAGCTAACCTGTCAAGCTCAATCTCTCCTTGATCACTCAGTAGGTCTGTTTATAAAATGTTTAAATAGTTTATGTTTGAGCAGATTTTATACCATAAACATATATAATTCACAAGGTGGTATCAGTATACAAATTTTAAAGATGATGAAATGGAAACTCAAAAAGACAATGTGATTTTTTTTGAAGGTTACGTAACCAGTGAGCTACAGAATTTGCCCTTGAGCAGGCCTCCCAACTCCAGTTAAATGCTCTGAGGACATATTTTGATCAGGTATAAAGAAAGCCATTAAAACTCTAGGTACCCAAGTCAGAATAAAAGAGAGAAAAGGAGAGATTGAGATTAGTCATAACAAACATCGCTAAATTCAGAATTTTTTCTTGGACCAGCTTTATATGAGAGAATAAAGGCCCGAGAGAGGTGCACTCAATAAAGGATCCTTGTCACAGTCATTTATCTCAAAGGTGTGGCCTCAGAAGACACCCAAAGAGAGAGGACATGCAAAAATTTCTTCTCCAAACATTCTGTTCTAGCATCTCCACATTACTCCTTCCCAGAATGGAGAATTAAAACAGGGGTTAGAGAAAGGAATGGAGTATCTTGGACACTGTTGTCACCAAGGACCTTGAGACAATGTGCAGGGTCCAAGGACCCCACCCTTGCTGAAGAGGTGCCCTGTCTTTACAGTTTACTCCTATCCTATTACTGCAATTAGTGCATGAGAGGGTTACTGACCAAATTCTCCAGAAAGACTTCTAGTCATGGACAAATTAATGTGACTCATGGCATAATTTGATACTAAATTACTGCTGGGGTGGATGTCTGGTTATTTTGTTAGTATAGCACTCAATTCATATATGCCTGCCCATCCCAAATGATAATGGATATACAAAATTTGCCTTGCATATTTTTTTTTGTTATCAAGAAGGAATTACTATCTAGAAAAAAGTATTAAAAATAATGATTCTCTTCCTCTGCAAAATTTTACTGAGCTCCATAACTTTGTAAGGAAGAAAAAAAGAAATATTTTCATGATATTAGAGTTAAACCAAGTAGAATATTAACTAGACTGAATTACCTTGCATGCGATGTTTGAACATGTGTGGGTGCTATTGATTCACTCAGCTGACATTTGTTGAGCACCTCTCCTGTGGCAAGCACGTACCAGGAACTTCAGGAACAAAAAAGAACCTTTGCAAGTCTCAATTGCTGTTAAGCTAATAGAGCAGTGGGAAAGAATGAGGTCCAAGTGTGACCAACCTTCCAGTTTGAACATTCTTTGAATGCAACTGCAGTCACATTTACTTAAATACTACAAATCCTGGTACTCTGAGTCCTACCACATGGTAGCAGGACCTGGTATTTTCTCTCAGGGAATTCTAGGATGGTGATACCTCTTGTCCATCCATCCCAAACCATATGCCTCCGCTCTGCCACCTGGCTTATGCCATATGGTTCCACCTCCAACTGTTTCCACTAACTCCTTTAAGTTCCCATTGGCTACACGGCCACCACCACTCTGTCTTGAGGAGCCAGGGCAACGATGAGTCTCCTTTACCTCACTGTATAAGAGGTACAGGGCCCACTTCATGGACGTTCGTGCAGCACAATCGCACAAGGCTCCACTTTCAAAAGGGCCCCCACACTTAGAGTTTAAGGCTCTGTGGTCGCCACCTTGAAATTCTTAATAATTTTATCTTTGATTTTATATTTTGCAAGTACAGTCCAGTAGAGTAACTCTGGGTAGCCCATTCCCCATCCTCTGTGGCCCTGGGTCCTGCCCTGCCTCCCCTCCTTGCCCCCATTCTCTGACCTCTGACCACTACATCTAGGGCAGCAACCAAGTTATATGGGGAAGAAAAGGCCTACACCCTCTTGTTTCCCTCTGCCCCATCAGGGACCTGTTCAGTGGTCATGGGGAAGGTCAGGGTCTCTTGTGTGTTCCCTGCAGGGTCTAGAGGAGGACTGTGGTGCTGGGCTGACAGTGCCGCAGCATGTTTGCTGGGCGCAAACCTGTCTTCCACACCTGATTCAGGTACCTCAGTAGTTTGCACCAGCTCAGAGGTTGCCACACCTTGTGGGGTCATTCTGTCAGTTGAAGGTTGAGATGACAGCCGAAAGGAAGGAGAGATTGATTTCCGTGCCGGCAAAGGGGTCCACATTTTTGTTTTCCACTGGGCCTGACAAAATTAGGCAGCTGATCCTGGGTGTAGGTGACCCACATCATACCCTTGGATCTTATTCTGAACAAAAGAATAAAACTACTCTACTGTTCCCTTTAATCGTGATAGAGTATAATGGGAAAGGGAGAGATTCATCATGTTAGAATAACATATAATCAGAAGAACTGCAGCTTGGGACATGGCCCGAAGGAGCCTCCACATGTAGACAGGTTGAGGAAGAGGAGATGACCCAGGTGGTTAGAAATAGGTTATATGCCAGGATATCAAAACTAAATGAATATATAGATAATTATGAGAGCCAGGTTTCTCACTATTTGTGAAAATACAAATATAGAACGGAGGAAGGTGAGAGTAAATTCTGAAGTGGTTGGAATTGTAAACTCATGATTTTTAACATTTATAGATGGATGGGTACAGACAGAGATGCAGATGTTCGTGAGCCTATACATATGCATGTTTGTGTGTATGTTTTCCTAGTTCTGCCTGCTGAGGACGTCTGGAAGCCCAGTAGCAAGAAGCACACCTAGCACTCAGGACTTGCTTTCTAAATACTGTTTTCTGCTAAACAAAAACAAGACTTCATGGGAAAATGAATGATCTAGTGCCGGAAAAGTATAAGGCACAACTGGAACATTTTGTAGTAGGAGAAAGGAAAGAAGGAATCAAAGAATATTTGGACATATCAAAAGGGCAAAGGAGTCGCCTTGAAGGAGCTCTTACTGTCCAAACCTGGAACAATTACAGCGGCAAATAAATGATAAAAATGAAATATAACCCATGGAGTAAAATAGGAATCCGTGAGTCCATGCTGATATATTAATAAATATATAAATGAACGAATGAATGAGGGAAAGAAATTGCCCTACATTACAGTAAAATACCAAGCAATAAATGTAGAGGTAATTATGAATTTAGAATATCACCTTTTGGCAACCACCACAGTAAAAATTGATTCAGGAAATGATCATCAATAGATGTTTGAAAATATGAGTGAAATTTTGATGGGAAATAATATTTTCCTAGTTTCAAATTAGCTCCCCACTTACTTTAAAAATATTTGATTTATTTAAAAGTTAAAATAATAAGCATATTGCATGTTTACATAAATATCTAATTTTAATTAAATTTTTTTCAAAAATTAGTGCGAAGAGTGGCATTGCTTCACTTTTTGCAAATTTATTAATGTGGGAATTGATAGAATACAACTGGATTCTCATATCTGCTTCTGCATTTGATCTGACGTAACATGTTGTTTTGGTTGAAGTACATAAAGAAAATCTGATCTCACACAGATAAGTAGTTAGAAAAAGAAAATATATTTTAATAGTCTTTTCAGATAATGATGGACATTCTTCGTTGGTACAATAGCAAAATTTAACATGCATTTGTTTATTAAAGGTTATGGGCAACACGAAATCAAAAATCAAAGTGGTATCAATGAAATTTTTATACTCTGTTAAATTCCATTTATCTAGTGTTTTTTTTTTAACGATTCATAATAACTTCACTTTTAAGAACAATTTTAGACATACAAAGAAGTTGAGCAGATAGCACAGAGTTCCTGTATGCGTTCCTCCCCTGCACACAGTTCCTTCTATTATCAAAATCTTGCAATAATGTGGTACATTTGTTACAATTAATGAGTCACTATTTATACATCATTATTAGCTGAAGTCCATAGTTTACATTTAAGGTTTACTGTTTGTGTTGTACAATTCTATGGGTTTCAACAAATATATGTCAGGTACATCTCATTACAGTGTCACATGGAATAGTTTCCCTGAGCACTACTCACTAGATGCCAGTAATATCCCTCTCCCACATACACACACATTACAACAATCAGACTTTGCCAAATGTTCCCTGGAGGGAGTGGGTACCATGCCGTTGAGAACTGCAGTAGCTCATCCCAGTTCACCACCAGTGAAAGTTTCAGCAACTTCATTGCCGCAGCACGCCGGGCTCTGTCCACATTCCACTTGTTACCAATGATGGTGTCTTCCTTGCTAATAGGCCAGAGACTATTCAGTTCCAAAAGCCCATTTTAGACTATGGTGTGCTCCCGGCACCAAATGCTAGAGATTAGGTCTCCAGGGGAGCAGACCCCAGGATGGACATTTGCATACAGGAAGCTTTCTGGGGCGTGCTGTGGGGTGAGGGGAAGAGCATCTTTTGAGGAGTGGGCAGAGGGAGACACTGAGTAGGTATGAAACTGAAACAGCTTTCCATGCTTCCCATGGAGTGCACTGGCACTAGGATGACCATCTAAAGTTGTCCAAATTGTATCTCTAAATCAGCGTTGGATGCAGGCTTCCCCCAGCGTCTACTGACTGAGGGTAATTCTTAGGAAATTCTCAACTCTGAGCCATCAGCAGCCAGAATTCCTGGACCCTGGGGAAATGAGTGCTTCACAAAGGCTGTGCACCAAGACATCCACTACACAGATTAAAAGAGAAAACCTTGCAAATAATGTATTCTCAAATTAGTTGGCAAAGGATTTAATTTTTGCTGTTAAAGAGAACCTTGTAGTGACATGGCGTCTTGTGACCATCTAGTCATTAAGTCAGCAAGTATTTAATGAGTACCAAACACTGTTCTGGACGCCGTGCAGTAAGCTTATACTTGAAGAATAATGTTACTTTATAATAACAAAAAGTAAATCTATGAGGAAGGATAAAAATGAGATGCCATGCCATGAAATATAATCTATAACATCAATTGCTTATTTTAAACATATTACCAATGAAAAGAGGCAAGCTAGAGTAATCAGCACTTCTCAGGGGGTTTGTGTGGCTGTTCCAGTAGTCCGTGGGCTTGCCACTTACACTTTGCATGGTGAACATGGCACTGTCTCCAATGCATTTGGTTGATTGGTTTGTTCATTTATGGAAAAATCAGGCTTCAGGGACGATTCTCCTAGAAAAGCAACCAGTCTTCTCAATAGGTCTGGATTTTTTTTAATTATTTGGCTTATTTTTTGTGGTAGCCAGTGAAGAATGATAGAATTAAGTGTCTCCAGGATAATGGTGTTGGTGATTGTTCTTAAAATATTTCCCATAGATAAGGTTTGATGACATCTTTGAATGTCTTTCGTCTCAAAGAAACCAAGCCATGCTCTAGGAAAGGAATTGAAAAAAATAATTTAAAGAAATGTATGTATGGAGCAAATAATATAATGTTATATAGTTATTCAAGCTCTAAAATATAAAGCAATGGTTTTCACCTAGGGGTGATTTTTCCAATGTCTGGAAATATTTTTTATTGCACTGACTTGGGAGGGTGAGGGGGTGTGGGTGCTACTGGCATTTAGTGGGTAGCAGCCAGGAATGCTGCTAAACACCAGCAGGTTCATAGAAGCTAACAGTCACATTAGTAAATTTCAAAGGACATTTAATCTAAACATTTTTAAGATAAAACATTAAAGTCCTCATAGAACTGAAATAAAAAACAAATAGAATTTTTGAAACATATTACATTTATATGCATATCTTTTTATATAATCATGAACATTTGTGAAACTCAGTTCCCTTTCTACCTTCATTCCCAGCTTCTTACGGAGGAATAAACGGGCACCCTAACATGCAGATCCAGATCACACTCCTGTTCCTGAGTCCGTACTGACCCAGGTTGGAAATAGAGCAGCAGTCACATCTTCACTATCTCCTGAGTATAAAACTAATTTTCCCTTCAGATCGGAGATCCACGAGGCAATCATGACTTCTGGATTCCAGCCTCGCCCCTCTCTCCTTCTTTTGGTGATGTGAATTATTATCAGGGTCCTAACACACTAAGAACTATCCCTGTACTATCTCCCTCTTCATCCTGAAAGAACTACCCTTTTCCATACACCTTGTCTCTATTCTTTCCTGTGATCAGTTACTATCCCTGCTACGAAGTCCCCACTGGAACCAGCATCCTCTTCTAGACCCCAGACTGGACAGAGTTGTCAGACTTTTCACACCTGTCTCTTTTCCAGAATTGAAGCCAATCTCCCAACTACAGTCTGGCCATTAACATAATGGTTCATGACAGATTAACCAGAAGATACAGTAAATACTCACCAGATTGCTGACTAATGGCCCCTGTCTGAATATAGGCTCTCTCCTCCACTTTTTGTAGAACCTGTGCCCCCTGTAGCACTCGGAGTGCAGTATGGTAATTGTTTCTGTATTGGTTTCCTTTCCCAACCAGGCTGGGGGCTTCCCCAGGAGAGTGACAGATTTTTCATCTACAAGCTATTGAACATAGTATGGGGCATAATGGACTTCAGACAATGTTTGATAAATAACAAATGCCTGGCTGAAAATTCCATTACTACCCTTTGTCTTCATCTAGAGTCAACCATGACACTAGTCTCTTTCCTCTGCCTCTGCCCTGCCCCGGAGCCGGACTCTGGCACTGTGTTCTGTCTGTCCTCATCTCTCCCGTGTTGATATGAATAAGCCATATTGTCTTGAGTATATCAGGCATAGATAAGTCACTACCTAGCAATTCAAACAAATGTTTTATGGGATTGCTTTAATGAACATCTAAAGAACTAGTAATTAATTTAATCAGGCATTTCTGTGGCTGCAGCAATAGAGACCATTTATACTGACAGGCCTCAGGCACCTAAACTGGTTTAAAGAGAACAGAGCTTCTCTGCAACTAAGTGACTTTTAATCAGAGTCCCCAAATCTATCACTGGAACTGTGGCAATTTACCCAGATGCAATTAAAGCTTCTACTTTAAGAAAAAGAAATGCTTTTCAGGAGAAAATGAGTGGTGGATTAGCATTTATATAGGCATCACATGGCTGCAGTGAGCACCAATGTTAGAAACAACGATGATGATGAAGAAATGTCGAATTATATGTATTAAGCTTGTAGTCAGAGCAGAAAAGAGCAAGAAAAAAATGGGCCTATTATCCAAAAATTATATACCAAATAAACGGAAAGAGATTTGCAGCAGAGCTTTGAAATGGAATGATACTATAGGGATTGCATTTTAATACTATGAATTTGTGCATTATAAAGATTGAAATGTGGTATAACTACTATTTTAGAAAGGATTTGACCCCAATTATTCAGACTAGTATATGAAAATAAATATCCTATATTTAACGTGCCTATGCCTTTATGTTTTTTGCTACAGCAGCCTCTAAGACTTATGAGAATAAAGTTGTGGCAATAGTTTTTAAAAGTTTGGATAGAAGAGTCTGAGATTACTACGTATGTCAACCAGTTTTCAAAATAAAGAATACAATATAGAAGTAAAGTTATTTGCGATTAGAGTTTCCAATAAACAATGAATGAAACCCCTCTGCAAGGGCCTAGGGAATCTTAGGTGTCATACGTGTCACACAGTGAAAGAATGAAGGGACAGGGAGATTGTTACGCAGCTGAGCCAGCATTCAAGGCTTTTTGGATAAGGCTTATTGTGCTTGAAGGATGGGCCTCGTGAAATCTCTTTTATGTGCACACAGTTAATATTTTATTTTTATTCATTTATACATTACTTTGTTTCAAGATTAAGCTAGCTACATGAAATACTCATTAATTCAAGATAAGGTGTAACACAAAATAAATAAATAGATGGGACAATTTCCACGTAAAACCCCAAGAGGCTGCATCTTCTCCCTGCATTGAGGTTGGGCACTCTCTGCCCACCACTATACCTCAATGCCTACGACACGGTCTGGAACAGAGCTGGGGCTCAAAATTTCTATGCTGAATGAACTTTTGTGACTTGAATGCCCATTGTAAATTCCTCCCCTCCTAGACTCTTACTGAAATAGGCATCAGAACAGCAAGAATAGGAAGACTTTTTTCAACAGTGTTAAATCAATCTGGAAAAGGGTGGCACTGCAATTTACTATTAATACAAAGGAATTTATTTCTGCTAAATATAATTCTGGTGGGGCAGAGAAAAAAAATAATTAATTACAAAGTTGACCATGTAGGAAGGAATAGCCTATTTAAGAAGACAGACCAGACTAGTTTGGGCTGGAAGTGGCAGCAGGCTGGTGGATTATCAGGGGTATAGCCTTCTATTCCACTGGGAAGATTGCCAAGTACTGAGGACCACATCAGTGGAAAAAAACATGAGGACACTTTTAACAGGCTCGCAGCATGACACAGATGGCCCTTCCAGGCACGGGGTGGCTGCCATATCAAATAGGGAGTTAAAACTCCAGCTTTTCTATTTCTCAAGCAGTACGTCATTGAGCTGGCCGAGGAAAACTAGAGTAAAGCTTTCATTTTTCATCCTCTTTATTCAGAACAGAATGATTAAAATAATGACGTGCACAATTTCAAGTACAAACATTTCATTTTTAATATTAAGCAAGCATTGATTTCTTGGTAAATATAAGTGACCAGTAAATGGTGGTCATAGTGATGATGAGAGTGATGATGATAATTACAGGCTCAAAGAAAACATTAACTTTTCTTCTTCTGGCTCAAATATTGACTTCGGGTTTAACATAGCTGAATTTCTAACACATATTGATATTTTCTTCTTTCTCAAAAATCAAATTAAAAAGGAGTTAAAAGGAAATTAAATGGAGCTTCCAAACCCAGAAGATAAGATCTATACTTCCAAGGAGCTCTCTTTGCCTCCTGGTCTTGTCCATTTGTGAGGGAACCATGAGAAAATTCACTCTAATGCCAATACTGATCAAACTAAACACTTCACTATAATTATCACTGTACAAACCTAAGCAAACAGTGTGAACAAGAGGCATCAAATAAGGAAATTGAAGAAAATACGGGATAAAAAAAGACTCAATGAAAAGTTATAACGTTATTAATAAGTGATCAGTGGTCAAAATAGTTGGTGGATACTATATCTTGAACAGTGAGAGCAAAGGGGAATTGGTTAATGTTTATTGAGTGAATGAAAATATCAAATAAAACATAAGACTCAGAGTAATTAATATCCATGTAGTAGAAGTTCCATGGGAATGAAAATGATTGTATTATAGAAATTTTTTGTCTATTAATTCAATACAAAGGAAGATATGGTAATGTAGGACAGAACAATTCATCCCCAACATAGTTAAAAATTATATCTAAACCAACATAGTATTTAATGGTGGAAAAATGCAATCACCTTTAAAGTCAACACTCCTTTCACCAGTATAATTGAATATATCTATCTAGACATTCTAATTAATACAATAATAAGAAAAAACAATCCAGGCAAATAAATGTCAGGAAAAAAGTGGTAAAACTATCCTAATTTGCACATTACGTTATTGTCTACTAAGGAAATCAACTAAAACATTATCAAAACTCATAAGTGAACTCAGAAACTTGTCTAATTACCAAGCTAATATCAATTTCATAGTCTCCTATGTAGCTGCAATAACCTACTTGAAAAATCTAAGTGAAAATACTTCGTTCATAATAACAACAAAAATTGTAAAGACCTTACAGTAAATTTATAAAGAAATGGACAGAATTTAAATAAACTATTAAAAAAATCGTTTGAGCTCAGGAGTTCAAGACCAGCCTGAGCAAGAGCAAGACTCCGTTTCTACTAAAAATAGAAAGAAATTAGCTGGACAACTAAAAATATATAGAAAAAATTAGCCAGGCATAGTGGAGCATGCCTGTAGTCCCAGCTACTCAGGAGGCTGAGGCAGAAGGATTGCTTGAGCCCAGGAGTTTCAGGTTGCTGTGAGTTAGGCTGACACCAAGGCACTTTAGCTCGGGCAACAGAGTGAGACTCTGTCTAAAGAAAACAAAAACAACAACAACAACAACAAAAACAGGGCTCAAAGTATTCATATCAACTATCATGCATTATCATGAAAATTCAAATCAGTATTAAGTACTGAGTGCTTACTCATACCCAGCATTATATTGAGTGCAAAGAAAAATTTACAACAGATGCACAGTAAGCCTCTCAAAACCTAAGATAACAAAACTAACAAAGAAGAGAACAAACTGTCCACTGGTAAATTAATGTAGTAATATAAATACTACTGAAACCAAGAAGCAGCAGATCAGTGTGGAATCATGTCAGAAAGCTCTCAGAAAGAACAGAACTAGATGCTATTTTTTTTTTAAAAAAACATGCATGACAATAGCCCTTGTTTTCACTTGTAGCTATTAATGGAAAACAATCCTTGCATATTCATTTCTTAAAATAAACCTCTTGCCAAATCCTCAGCCAAATTTGTTTTTTTAAACTAGTATCAAGACTACATTTAGGCTTCCTACGGCACCACGACAGAGAACTCGGGCTCTATGAGAGGTGATGACAATCAAACCTACCATTATATTCATAAAGGCAAGAAGCTAACACTTACAAAGTCTTCACTGTGCCCAATACTTCAGAAAGAACTTTACATGCATCATCTCACTTAATCATTGCAACCACCCATGGTATCCTAATAATCTCCATTTTATAAATAAGAAAACTGATTGTTAGAAAAATCCACTCCTAAATCTAAATCTAAAGCTCATAAATCCAAAGCAGAAGATTCAGGCTCTAATTCTGGTCCTTGTAACTCCAAAGTCTGTGCTCCACATTTCTTTCCAAAAGATGCAAAGGTGTCAGCGCTCAGACACAGCTTGCTCAAAGACAGCGTGCATTCCCCAGCCATTTGAACCCTTGAAAGTAATACAACAGTTCTCTGACCAAAGGCTACTGGTTTTCCAGGAAAAGAAGCAAGAGCACAGAAAGCCTCTGTGAACAAATTATGTCAGCATGGTATAAACTGGTCCTCAGTTTACACCAGGCAAAGTTCACTGACTCTACCTTTCAGCTAATCTCTTCTCCAAGGGAAAACGATAAAATTAATCTTATATCCAGTATCCAAATGGGGTGGGCGACCTCCAGCCTGCACTCAGCCAACAGATATGTTTTGCTTTGCCCTTGTAATGTTTTATAGGTTTAAACCAAAATTTATCAATCAGGATATTTCATATCAAGAGACGAATTCCTGATTCTCTTTTAAAATCTACACACCTGGGCCAACAGTTGGACTTTCATTTCCGTAAGGCAAGGTTGCACCGGCCGCCCCTGCAGAGTGGGCAGAACTCGCCCTGTGCACCCCTCCATGTGTGCATTTTCTTTTATTCCCGCCCTGCCTGGTACTTCCAGATGTTTGAGTCTGCAAGCCTGGCTCTAAGAAATTAGAGTTTTTTTTCTTCTTCCAAAACTACCACAGTTACTAAACATTTTTCTTGAAATGGATGCAAATCAATATAGCAATTATCTAAGAATCCAGTTATTCTGAGCTAAAAGTCATTCAAGTGAATTTTAGACTTCTGATTACAAAGATAATTCTCATTTGCTAAGGATAAAAATCACCCTACTAACATCTGTTGTGCATCATCTGGATTGTGTTTCAGTCCTGAGCTGACAAGATAATCGAAGGCTCAGGTAAAACAAATAATCCTGAGACAGTGGGCCTGGCTGCGATGGTTGGGCACAATTTAGGAAGGTGGGGAGAGAGCAATCATCTTCTTTTATCCAGTGCTGCAGCAGCTGCATCTGAATCTGTTCGTGGATGCACACTGAGTTACTGCGGTCATTGCAGTCATGGTTATCAAGAAATATAACACATCACATTAAGCCAGAAATATGAGAAAGTTGGAAAAATAAGAGCATATACATGGTCTGTTCTCAAATATTTGTCAGATGGACAAATGGGTGACTGCATCATGGTTGGACGCCTGATATAAGTCCTTAATAATTACGTTAATGTCTAACGTTCATGGAGGACTTGCTAAGTGCCAGGCACCAGGCTAAGCTCTTTACAGGGGTGGCCTCAAGGCACCCTCACAACACACCAAATGACGTCAAAGGTTATTGTCCACACGTTATAGATGAGAAAACTGACATTTAGAGAGGTTAAGTAACTCTTTCAAAAAAAAAAAAAAAACAACCCTTCCTTGACCCTATGTTCTCTACCAGCCAACACCCCATGTCTCTGCTCCCTTTCACAGCAAAACTCTTGGAAAGAGCTGTCTACGCTCATTGCACCCACATCAGTGAGTGCTGACAGTTCAACCATCAATCCGCTGTATCTAACTGATAGTTAAGAATACTCATCCCCACCATAGCAGAAGACACATTCTTCTCAAGCTCATGTAGAATATTCACAAAGATAAGCCATACATGTACTTAACTAGGAATATGGCTATTCAACTCAAGGGAGATCAATGGAATATACTACCAGAGAAGCCCTACTGCAAACTTTCTGTCACTTTCTCTGTCTTCTATATATCTTCTTTTGACTAATGAGATACAGACATCTTCTCCAACTCTTTATGAATGCCTCTTAATTTTTCCCTGGTAAAATTATCCAGAAAGTTAAGGCACTATAATGAGCTAAGCAGTTGCCTAAATTCTTTTTATACCCTTTCTTTTTATGTTGATTTTGATCTTTGTAAGATCTAAGGGGCATGTACAATAATAGGCTCAGAAATGAAATGGTATGTCAACAGAGCCATAATCTGTAGCTGTAACCAGACTTCACCATGGCTATGGGGGCCTTAGCGCCACTTGTAGAGCTTTGGTTTTCATTTTTGTAAAACAAGAGTAACACTAACTTCATTTCTATGACTTTTCATCTCCTGAAGCTGAAGGCATTCAATCGAGCCACATTCTATCAGACCTTCTTCCCATGTCTCCAAATGCATATACAGTGCTCAGGGAAAACCTGTGTTCCACAACAATTAAAAGTGCAGTATGATCCCTTTCTTTTACATTGCTGGTCAAGGGCATTTCCAATAAAGTAACAATGGTTTGTGAATCAAAGGGGTTGAAGTTCTTTAGTTTTGGAGGTTGGAAGTCCAAGATCAGAGTGACAGCACGGTCGGGTACTGGTGAGAGCCCTTTTCTGGGTTGCAGACTGCCAACTTCTTATTGCAACCTCATGTGGCAGAAAGAGTGAAGTTTCCCCTATTGTAATTATCATGTTGTAGCATATTCTTTTACACCATTCAGCTAAGTTCATAAAACAAAATTTTACAATGACTACTAAATCAGAGCTGAGCCCATATGTTATAGTGCCGGCAATATGATACACAGAAAAAATGTCACCATTCTTTAATTGTATCAGTGCAAATAATCTCGTTATTAAATAAGTTTCTATCTTACAAAGAATTTAGAATCCCAGAAATGTATTCCTCCCTGAAAAATAGATACTTTTTTTCTGCTGCTGGAATTCTCAAAGCTCCTTCAGGGTATTTCAACCCCAAGTTTTTCAGGTAACTATTCCATTTTCTAAAGCTAAAGGAAGCCAATAGTCATTTTTAAAAATTGTTGCTTCAGCAGGTCCAACTGCTCCCCAGTTAAGGTCCACATGGGAGAAATTTTTAATTTTATTATATTATGGGAGCCTTTTTTATAGCATAAATATAATGTAGTAGTGGGCTATTTACTATGTCAGTCAGAACAGGTTTGAGTATCCATCGGATTTTGACTAATTTAAGGAAAAATAATCTATCAAAAGGAAAAGTCAATTACATATCCTTGCTAAGGAGTCTTTTGACTACACATAAGATTATTTTAGACTACACCCTATCATTAGGAGGTAGCCATCGTTTCTATTTTAGTTTTTCTCCTTGAGGGTTTCCATTGAACTTCTTGTGTCTAATAGTTGCAATTCTAACTTGAACCAGTAGTAACAAGTTTTGTTTTTTTTTTCAAGTAGAGTTTATAGAGTCGGCAAAGACACTTAATCTAGTAGGTTGGTAATTAATTTAAGCTAACTGGCCCTACCTTTTAACTATTCCAGTGATTATAAATTAGTTTTCTTTTCTTGTTGCTCATACAATATTTGGATAATTGTCCATGCACATGTTCAATGTGTTCCTTGTTTTATAGCGTGGGAATTGAATTTCCTAGTTAAACTTCCTAAAGTATTCTTGCCAGAATATGCCTGGGTGAGCCTTTGCAATACATTTCTCAGCTCCTTCTCTCTTCTAGATACCAAAAGAGTTCATTCTTAAGGCCTAGGCCCAAAGGTCCCATCTGTTCTTTATTTTCTTACTCAATAGGCACAAGGCTTCATTGCTAAATCCTCTGCTGTCCCCTGCCATCTTCATTACCTTTTTTCTCCCCTCTCTCAACATCTAGTTTTCTCTTTCCTAATTATTTATAATAGGAATCTTTCATAATTATAAACAATGTTAAATTTCTGTGTTACACACCTCAACATTAATAAAAATATGTGTACATAAATTCACACATAATTTCATGGGTAACAATTTGATATAAAAGGAGACAATTATATGGAATAATCAACGGACAGCATATATGGTTTAGATAAATGCTGTCAAAGAAAAGAGAAACATGTGGGGAAGTTAGACACCCTTAACATTATTCTCTGACTGTAAAAGAAATTCCAATTTTGGATTTTTTTTTAACTTCTATAAGCTAAACTTCAGGCAGACAAACATTTACATTTAATGTATGCATTATACCATGACAGTATTGCAGATTTAGTTCTCTTCCTCCTCTTTAAGGTAATATGTGAATTTAGTTTGAATATACAAAGAAGATAAGATATTTATAAGCTATCAAGTATCTGATTTATAGAGGACTTACAACAGGTTAATCTAAAACACTTATTAATCTAAAAAAGAGAACTAGAATGTATTTTCCCCAGGAAAGCAATAATATTTAATAGAAATATGTTAAAATTTTGTATTTAATATATCTATGAACCAAATATGCACGGAAAGAAGCTGATAGGGAAATCTAAAGGAAGCCAGAGACCTGCCTTCTAAAAACTGTGGCTATGAGCATAACAGTAAGATGAAATACAACTTAAAGTTTCCAAGAAGCATTGGTTTTATACCTTACTGATATGATTCTAAGCCAGATATTTTTAAATCTTCTCAAAGACTTTCAAATTTCTGACTATGGAGTATGTTATTTTAGTGAAACCTGGGAACCAATACAACTACTTTAAAAACATTTTTTTTAGCAAATATAAGATTTGAAAAGTGCGTTATCCATGTTATTTACAATTCTATGTAACTTAAGGGAAAATCATTCGATTTCTGTATTCCTTCCTTATTTCCGTACAAACTTGGAACTGAATAGCACAAACCCACATTTAATGTGCCCCTTGTCTTGTGGAAGAGAAACAATTACAAATTACTCTTTCCTGAATATAGAACTTCCATGAAATGTTTTAGCATTTGGGCTGCCCCACAGTGTAAGTTCACAAATCATTTTCATCAAACCTGACTTCAGCAGCTCTCTTTGGCAAATTTTCCTAGTATATTATGTAAAATGTATAATGTGTGCCTACATAGATATATTCCACATCCATCTTGATTTATTTATCATCTCTGTATCACTTTAGTTTTGCAGTGTGAAAATGTGGTAACATTTCCACATTAAACTTCACTTAAATAGATTTTCTTGGGACTTTTGCTGTGTAAACCAATGTTCTTACTGCTTTTGTGCTTGACTGTTATAAATATTTCATAAAACATAATGTAGCTCGGCTGCTTTTTATTTTAGCGGATTAGTATTTAGGGCTTTCAGTTCAGTATATGTCGTTAACATTTATATATCTTGGAACTGGAACCTATTTATTAAGTATGAAGGTTCACATAGTGTGGAGGGAATAAAGAAAACTAATTTAAACGTCTCTATAGCTTTAAATATTGACGCCACAGTGCCATCTGGTGGGAGAAAGAAATTTAGAGCAGAAATACAAAGCACAGCGTCCCCACATACCACAGGACGCTGGGGAAAAGGCAAGTACACAAAGGGGAAATGAAGGGTCACTTCTTAACCCTGAAATTTCAGTTTGTGACAAAGTCCTAAAAGGAGAGCTAAAGACTTGCTACAGGACTGTGACCAGCCAGGCTCTCGTGAAGGTTTTTCAGACAGGAGAAGTGGTTGGATCCTCCATACTTAGCTTCACGCATTCACTTTTCATTCATTCGTTCATCTGTCCATTTAACAACTACCTGCTGGGATGTAGCTATGAAGAAAGCAGATCACATCCTTGACATCATGAAACAAACATTCTGCTGTAAGGACATGGACTATAAACAAATATATTAAGTGATACATTAAATGCTCTGGGGGAAAAAATAAGCAGGGCGTGACACCTGAGTGTTGGCTGGGGGAAGCGTGTGCAGGAGGTGCTATCCTACATAAAGTGGCCAGGGAAGACTTCTCTAATAATGTGACATTAGAGCAGATAACTGGGTCGAATGTGAGAGCAAGCCGGGAAGGTACCTGAGGGAAAAGCATCTTAAGCAGGAGGAAGAGAAAGTGCAAAGGCTTTCAGAGAGGTGCCTGGATTCGAGGAATAGGTGAGTATGTTGGGGCAGAGTGAAGGGAAGGCTCGGATGAGAGGAGGTCGGGGAAGGGAAGATTATGTCCTGCTATTGGCACATTGTTTAGCCATCTCAGAGACAATTTCTCAAGAAGTTTATATGTATACACCCCATGGAGGAGGGTGCTTATTCCTTTAGACTGAATAAGGACAAGGAAATTCACCTCATTAATATGTTAAGTAAATATTTATGAGTATCCATTATTTACTATACTTTAAGCAAAATGCTGAAAACACACAGATAAATATTATACTCTCAATTATGTCATTCTAATAAGGGAGGTAAGTAAAATAACAACTAGAATAAGATGTCATAAATACCATATACATGTTATGGGGCCACAACAAAAGAAATCTAGGTGTTATTCATGCATAGGAGTCTTTTGGAAAAAAGATGAGATTGAGATGTATCATAAAGACTGAAATGTATCTTAAATGCAGAAGGGAAAATAGAAAAATGCCATTCCAAGCAGAGGGAACATTATATTTAATGATATTAACATTCATGATGAGTTTAAGCATGTGCCAGGTACTGTTCAGGGTGCTTACATATATTAACTTATTTCATTCTAACAACCTCATAAAGAAAACAGCATTACATTATTGCCATTAGTTCCATTTTATACAGGAGAGTCCAGCAGAGAGAGGGCTGGACTTGGGGCTCATAGTTGCCCCTGCCTATATGTGGCATGGACGAGCTCCAGGACCACCCTCATGATCCAGCAGGAGCCAAGAGAGTGATGACAGTGGCCTTGGATTGAGAGAAGGTGGAGTTCAGGCAGGAAAGGCACAGAAGTCAGGGACCACATCACGAGGGGCCAAGGATGGGACCACAGAGGCTAGTGATAGATGCAGCTCCCAAAGACATGTGAGTCCGACTGCAGCAGCAGCAGATGGCACAAGAACAGAGACCAACGGCAAAGTCCAAGTGAGAGATGCATCTCAGTAGTAACAGAGATTGAGTCACACACCTCTCAGCAGCTTCCAGAAGGCTTCTCAACTTTCCTTACTTCTCCAGAAAGGGCAAAGGAAAGCCCTTAAGAGAACAGTTCTAAATTATTGAGAAAGTATGTGAAACAATAGTTTTAAACTAAAAGAGATGAATTTAATTCAAGTGACCAGATAGATCCCTTTCTGCCATCTGTGCAGATTGGAACTCATGAGAATGTTAAATTTGTGTGTTACACACCTGAGGTACAATATGTAAATTTTAAGTTGACTTCTTATCTATGGCATTTCTTTATAAGAAGCAATAGCAAGAACAGTGTTCTGGAATATCCCTGAATGGGATATTCTGGAATATTCTGGAATATCCCAGAATGGGCAATGCTCAAATAAATGTTTTATATCAAATTAGACATTGAGAATAGTCTGTGTGCATGTGTGTGTGGGTGGGTGTGTGGTTGGTGAAACTTCAGCACGGTGACATGTTATCATACTCTGAAATAAATTGTATTTGGAACAAAGACAATTTATTTTTACCTTTTTAGCTTTGCTTGACCAAGTTGCCAAAGTTAAATCTAATTTTTTAAACAACTTTGCCATTTGCTGGAAAAAGTACAATGGTAAGAACCTGTAGTCTAGAATCAGATGGTGTCCAAATTCTAGCACCACCATTTTGTATAAATGTGACTTTTCATCAAGCTACCTGATAATCTCTCTTTGTTTCCATTTACTCGTTTGTAAAATAGGAACAATAGAGATACCTAACTATACAGTTCTTAAGCAGATTAAATATATTACTATTTGAAAAGGGCTTGCAGTAGTGCCTGGCATATAATAACACTACCTAAGTCCTAGCTATTTTTATTGTATCATTCAGGATGTCAGATTCTAGAGGTTTTTTTAAAATAGACACAGATTATGGTCTTGAATGACAAGTATGGTCACCAATGATCATTACTACCCACTTAACTCGGCTCTATGGAGCAACAGTGACATAACAATGATATCAAACTTACAAGCCTCTAAACATGATTTACTATTCTTCTCTATTCTTTATCTTGCTGCTTTTCCTATGCTTGAAATAGTTGCAATGTCTTGCATGCTTCCTTATTCTGACATTTACAAGAAAATTCCCAAAAAGGACTGTACTAAAAAATTACACAATCTTTAAATGTATTTTATGTTTGATATCTACATTAAAGACTTGCTTTTCAAGTTGTTACCTTATGAATCTTCTAAAGGAGAATGCAACTCAAGATTTAAAAAGAAATCACTGAGAATAAAATTCCTAAACAGAAAAAGGTAAAATTATGAATAATTTTAGTATGGTATCACAACCATAAAGAATATCATGATCTAATTAAATTATCCTATAACTTATTTATAACTAGATCCATCTTTTGATACAACTCATGATAAAATAAACGTATTTTGAAAATCTTTTTTTGCTCATGTAATTATGAATCTGTTTGGTGTTTGTGCTGTCCATGCATTTTATGGTATACCATGCAAAGAGCATGACATTTGGAGTCTGGCAGCCTGGAAGTGAGTTCCAACTCTGGCCATTGGTTATGATGTTGTGACGAAAGAAAATTCAAGTGTTGTAGTTATTTTTGCATCTAGAAATTACTGTAAAATTCCACACACAATATAGTAGTTAGGACTATGGGTTTTAGAGTTAGAAAAACCTGGATTTTAATCCCAGCTTCACCTCATCCCAGTTATGTGACATTGGGAATATAACCAACCTATCTATGCTTTAATTTCCCCATTTGTAAAGTGAAAATAATACTAATACATAATAAACATATAATAATTATTTAAAAATCAGAAGACATTTGTGAGACTTGAAGAAACACTGCATATAAAATTCTTAGAAGATTTTTTAGGCAGACTACAAAAAATAAATAAAAGTTAACTCCTTTTTTTGGCTGAAATTTTGGTCTAAGGGATAACACTGCATGTTACGGCCACTCATAAACAGTACAACACAAGGCTAATTTAACATTGATGTGATTACAACAGTGTTCTGACAGTATCACCTATATGCAAACACTGCATACTCTATATTTTTCAATCATCAAGATAAAACTATAAAGCTAAAAAGTATATTTCTAAGAAAAACTGTGGATCGATCATTCTTAATTTAGAATATGTCCTAGTTCATTACCAAAAAAATAAAAATAAAAGCACAAAAGAGTTTAAAACGATTTTAAGTAGGATAACCTCTGTGTCAATTTCTCTTAAAATAAGTGTATGGGGGATGCACACATATGTGCAGTATAGAGAGCACCTATTTCCTTTGACCAAAGAAGTCTTCTTCAACACCTCTCTACTCAGAGAAGCCCTGTAGCTGGTCACCATAAAGGACCAGCTATTTAGAAATTAAGAACTCAGAAAATGATTGATCAATCTTATCCTAATATTTATACAGTAACCATCTTCCATTTCTCTGTCACAATTAGCCTTCATTATATATGGCCTTTTTAAACTACATGATATTCTCAAATCCACATGTACTTGGGATTTGTCTCCCTCTACTTAGAATATTGTCCTCTCTCACTGCCCACTGCCAGTTGTCTGTCTAACTCATGACCTCCTGCATATACTCAAAGTTTTACTTTAAATTTCACCTCCTCCAGGTTGCCTTCTTTGGTTCCCTCAGGTAAAGTTAAGAACTTAATCTTCTCTCTTTAATGCTATGTATATAATTTAAATATATTTCTTCTTGAATTTTGTTTTGTGTTTCTGCATGTCTTTATTCACTTACCAGACTATCAACTGGGGGATGAGGGAATGTGGCCTATTCATTTTTGTATTTGTGTTTATATTTGTTTGTTTGAAGTAAGTGAATTACTCACTTCATCACATTATTAAGGTTTCATTTTCTCTCACATGCATTGTCATATACAGTCATAAAATATACAGCCATGCACTGCATAATGACATTTCGGTCAATGAAGGTGGTCCCATAAGATTATAATGGAGATGATTATAATGGAGATGAAAATCTCCTATTGCTTAGTGACGTTGTAACTATCATAACATCAAGTTCCTCACATGTTTACAGATGCTGCTGTAAACAAATCTAATGTGCTGCCAGTCATAGAAAAGTCTAGCACATATAATTACATACATTACATAATACTTGATAATGATATAAACAATTATGTTACTGGTTTAAGTATTTACTATACTATATTTTTTATTTCCTTACTATGCTCCTTCTATTTATCAAAAAAAAGTTACCTGTAAAACAGCCTCAGGCAGGTTCTTCAGGAGTATCCAGAAGGCACTGTGATCACAGGAGATGACAGCTCCAGGCCTGTTATTGCCCCTGAAGACCGTCCGGTGGGACAAGGTGTGGAGGTGGGAGACAGTGATGCTGATGACCCTGACCTTGTTTAGGCCTAGGCCATGTGCGTTTGTGTATTAGTTTTTAACAAAAAAGTTTCAAAAATAAAAATAAAATTTTTTTAAATAGAAAAAAGCTCATAAAATATGGTTATAAAGCAAGAAAATGTTTTTGTACAGTTGTACATGTGTTTATGTTTTAAAGTAAGTGTTATTACAAAAGATTCAAGTGGTAAAATTAAAGTTTATAAAGTAAAAACATTACAGTAAGATAAGGTTAGTTATTATTGAAGAAAAAAATTTTGTATAAAATTTAGTGTGACCTCAGTGTCCCGTGTTTGTAAAGTCTACAGCAGTGCACAGTAACGTCCTAGGCCTTCACAGTCACTCACCACTCACTGACTCACCCAGAGCAACTTCCAGTCCTGCAAGCTCCATTCATGCTAAGTACCCTATACAAACACACTGCTTTTTATTTTTTGTAGAGTAATTTTACTGTACCTTTTTTATCTTTAGATATGTTTAGATACCTATCTAAATACTTAGTTATTTTTGCTCTCTATGACATTTTAAAAGTATATAAGTGGATTTTTTTCCTAAGCATAAAATAAATATAACAAAGTGTAACAGTGTAAGTGTTTCACTCACACTTTAAGAAATGGAATTTGAAGTAGGGTTTTCCTGGAACTCTGCGCAGAGGCTTGTTATCAACAACTAGCACTTACTCTCAACTTCAAAGTAAACCCCCTGCCCCTTCTGTTGGAAGGTAGCAACGTGAAGCAACCTCAGCTTGCAGCTATTATTGATAGTCTTCAAACATGGTCCTTTTAGGCGAGTCCTGTGTGGAGCATGAGCTCTTCAAAGGAACCAGAAGCACAGCACGGCTTAAGATATCACTCAGCAGAAAGATAAAGATGCTTTGGCAAGGTTGTGTCATCTGATCATTAGTTCTTTCATAAGTGCCATAAAGTACCTCTTTGGCCAAGCGTCAGGTTTAGCTTACAATGTGTAATTCAAATCTCCAACGAGATTGGGCAGGAATGCACACTGACTAATCAAGGTAGTGGCGGGATGAGAAAGCAAAGCACTTTGGCCCAGGAGTCAGCTCCACCTGTCTATCTCTAGCATGGTCCTCGGGCTGACTGGAGCCAGGGCTGCAGTGTATGCAGTATCCGAAAATAGGAAGTAACGAGACTGTTTGCTATACTTGATATAATCCTTATCAAGGATATTTCCTGACATAACATTGATGAAATTTAACATAAATCAGACCAATGATTAAAAATTAGCAAGTACCTTGATGCCAGTGAAAAGTTACTAGCCTTTTAATGACTTTAGAACATCCCTATAGGGAAGGAAACCACTGCTGAGAATCTCCAATATGTCAGGTTTAGCACTAGGCTCTTCGTGTAAAGGCACTTGCTCTAATTTTTACAGTAACCCTATTCATTTATATTATTATGCCTACTTCACAAATGAGGAAATAGGGCTCAGAGGAGTTATATAACTTTTTCTAAGATCTCATGGTTAGAAAGTATCAAAGCCAAGATTTGAACTCAAGAGAATTTAATGTCCATTCCACTATAGCAAACACATCTCTATTTTACTCAGGGCCTCAATATTTCTAGGTCTTAAAAACCTCCCTTTTCCTATTCTTCTTTCCATCGTCTATACTTTTTTTCCCTTACACTTTCTAAAATCTTAAGGAAAGGAACCATTCTTCATTATAGGCTTCCCAGGATTTTGTGCATAACCTTCAAAAAATTCAACAAGACGCAAATAAATTCTGGAGTCCTATTGTCTGATGAAAGTGCACATCCTTGTGCGAGGAACTCAGTTTCCAAACATAAGCAAATCAATCATGTTTAAAATGGACTCAGAAAAAAAAAAGAAAGGAAAGGAAAGGCAAAGCACAGGATTCTGACGGATGCTGCATTGGAAAGAACAGTAAAGAGAAGCTCTTGCCTCTAGCAATGATGCAAACATGTCCTTGTTATACTTATGTTCGTGTGTACAGTGTTAAAAGTTCATCTTGTACCCAGACAAAGCTAATTCCTCCTGGCTTTTTGCAAAAGGCAAATATTTCACTCAACTTTCAGGGGATTTTTTTTCCTAATTCTATTTAATAATTTTTCAGATCTACAAGCAATAGTGACTAGAGAACAAATTGGTGGCAAATTTAAATTTCCAGAAATGTTTTCTAATTATATGTCAGTTATATGAGACCATTATTTTCAGATATGTGCCAAGATTTCAATTTTTTAGACTTTTGGATTTTAGGTTAAAGATAAGCTACAAACGTTTGTAATTGGCTAAGTATTGGTTTCAGCTGATCACCACCACCTCACATCCATCCACACCCATCCCTTCATCAAAGACTTCAGTACCTGTTGTATTGCCTGTCTTTCCACCCAAGCCCTGTCATCATCCTGGCCAACAGCAAACCAGAACTCAAAAACTCAACAGATCCCAAATCCAATAGGTGAAAGATTGTTTGGCAACAGGTAAAATATCACCTGCAACTACCTACTAATTACATAACAAAAAAAATATTTTTTTACAATGCACAGACATGAGGATCACCTCCTTCAGTGATCAAAATAAGCATCACTCAAAGTGAGATGATCAACATTGTGAGCCTTCTGCTGTGATCCAATATGATGTATACAACATCACCTATGAAATATTCTTCCACCCAAATTTAACCTAAATCTAATTGAGCTTCAAAGCCTAATAGGATTCAGGAACAAGTTATATGATCAATGAGGAAATAATCAGACAAATCCAGGATGCAAACTGCTCTAAGAAAATTGGTTTGGATTCTTCCAAAAGGGAGAGAGAGAAAGAAGAGAGAGAGAGAGAATAGTTACTTCTAGACTAAAAGATATATAACTACTAAATGCAACTCCTGAATCTCTATTGGATCCTGCTTCAAATAAAATAGCTACAACAGACATTCTTAGAACAGTGGGATAAATTTGAATAAACGCAGGATATTTGATGATAGTATAGAATTATTGTTAAATATCCTAACAATAGTATTGTGATTATATAGGAGAATGTCCTAATTCTTAGGAAAGTCATGGTAAGTATTTAAAGGTGAAGTGTTATGAGGTGATCTATTTACTTTTATATAGTCCAGTATATACAGGATAGATATACAGCTAGATATATAGATGTAAATAGAAAAAGCATGAAAAATATTAATTTTTGAATGGAAATAGAACATATGTCTTTATTATAATAGTCTTTAAACCTTTCTTTGAAAATTTTCATAACCAAAGTTGGTGGCAAAAGATAATCTGAGACAAAAGATTCCATAAGAAACAAAGTTAAGGCACTTTCTCACCACTATAAGAAGACATTAAAGAGTTTAACAGATTTGATATTTCTGTGCAGTAATCATCCTGATTTGCAGAGGGCTAGGTCTGCAAATGCTAGTGTCTTTAAGCACATTTACTATTATATTGCTTCTTTCATAACTTTTCCTTCTTTTTCAATTGCCACACTCTTTGATGGAGAGAACAATCATAAAATCCAAGTTGAACAATAAATTCTCAACTTCATTTGAAAAATGAGGTTTTTTTGAAAACCAAAGTAAAGCATCTTGATCTACATAGTATTTTTAGCATTTAAGTGAAAATTTTCACTTTCTCAAAAGTTATGATTGTATTAATTTAAATTAATAATCTCAAAGGGTAGAAACTTGTAATTCTAAACCTCTCTGAACAGTTGCTAGATTGCAATTTAGGCAATTGACCCTAATTTGCATGACTGAGACTCCTCCCACTCGAATAAGGGCAGGGTGGGGGCTTATCTGGAAGGATGATCACCAAGATTACCTTGAATCATCATTGCACATCATAACTGTGCTTTTGTGGTGCTGATATAACTAATGTCACTAACTTACAAACTTAACTATAGCAATTTGAATTGTGAAAGTTGTGAATTTACAAACTATTTGAAAAATTTAAAGTTTACACAGCAAGCAAGAAACAAAACTTAGGTAACTTTAATTTGACATCATTTCATACTATGAAAATTATAATGAGCTTAAATCTCTAAAAGAGTGAATCACGTTGTTTTCAGGACTTGAAAAGACTAGTTACCAGTATGGACTTAGTATTACTGACAAAATACCTATTAGATTTATGAGCTAGGCTTTTTGTCATCATAATTCTGGATGATTTCTTTCTGGCGGCCAATTTTCAGGCTTTCAAGGAGGTATGGCCTTTATCAAAGTCACCTTGTTTAACAGAATCTGGCAGTACCAGCTTCTCTGAAGGTGTCAAGATGAGGTCAACTCCAAAGATAATAACATAGAATTCAAACAAAATTCATTTTGTTCTATATTGGTCTCCTTTCTGAAGTCTCCTAAATTATGAGCATAGTTTTAAGCAAGAAATGTTTTTAAAAACATACTTGTTTAGGAAACCTCACAAATAACCTACTTGACTATCTTAAGAGAGCATATAAGGCATTAATTCTTATGATAAGTTAACATCATTTAGCAAAGTAGCTCTCATCATACATATTTCACTACACATTAACAATAAAGTATGAAGGTGCTTGCTCAATTGGTTAGTAAGGTCAGTGTGAACCACACCAAATAAATCATCAACCATTATTAAAGCACTGTTAAGTTTAAGGCACATATGGAGATTTCAAAGACATGAAACATCTCTCTCTAAGCTTCAGACTCAATCTTTCAACTGTTTTTTTTTAGACATTTATTTATAAAACTCTGTAGTGAATATAGATGCAAATCAGATATGGACACTGACCCCCAGGTATTTCTAGTCTTGTAGAAGAGATGAGGCTGACAGCTAAATAATTATAAAGCTGAAATAGCTAAGGTAAATGCTTCAGAAGTATATTAAAAATTATAGTATGGGAGTTTTAAGAAGTTAGGAGAGAAAATTTCACATGGATGGAAGCTCAAACTCAACATATCCCAAGTCTCTCTTCCTCATGCATTTACTCACTGCTTTCTTCAAAGAAATGATAAAGTACTAGAGATATGCCCGGGGATGGACTATGTTGAGGATAGAACAGTATCTTCTCTCAAGAAACTTTCAGTCTAGTCCTCAGACCTCCCCACTGCAGCGTGCCCTGGCTCAACTCACGGCACCGCCATGTTTCCCTCTGTCAAGGGGAGAACCTCAAAATCACCCTTGATTCCTTCTCTTTTGTGTTCATTTGGACCCCAAACCCAGTCAATTCTACTTCCTTTACTCTTTTTTTATTCACACTGCCACACTCTAAGCTTAGCTCTTTTTTCGTACTTTATTACAATTGCACTGTCTCCTAATGTAGGATCTCCCCCGTCCTAGCCACCGTCCTCACTGCCAGCAATATACCTATCTCGTGCTGTCATGGCCTCAGCTCCAAAATAGTTCCTTGTTCGTTGAAAAATGATGTATGACTCTTTAATATGAACAGTAATATCAAGACTATTGTAATCTGGCCGGGCGCGGTGGCTCACGCCTGTAATCCTAGCACTCTGGGAGGCCGAGGTGGGCGGATCATTTGAGCTCAGGAGTTCGAGACCAGCCTGAGCAAGAGCGAGACCCCACCTCTACTAAAAATAGAAAGAAATTATATGGACAGCTAAAAATATATATAGAAAAAATTAGCCGGGCATGGTGGCACATGCCTGTAGTCCCAGCTACTCGGGAGGCTGAGACAGGAGGATCGCTTGAGCTCAGGAGTTTGAGGTTGCTGTGAGCTAGGCTGACGCCACGGCACTCACTCTAGCCCGGGCAACAGAGTGAGACTCTGTCTCAAAAAAAAAAAAAAAAAAAAAAAGACTATTGTAATCAGATATCAACCTCTACTCCCAGCCTCATTTTTACATGTCCTGTCTCCTGCACATCCAGTCACACCTGACTATTCACTTTTCTAGAATACACCCTGTGCTTTCATGCCCTGATCATGGAGTTCATTCTGCATAGATCACCTTTCCTCTACCTC
Source organism: Eulemur rufifrons (assembly GCF_041146395.1). Classification (NCBI taxonomy): domain Eukaryota; kingdom Metazoa; phylum Chordata; class Mammalia; order Primates; family Lemuridae; genus Eulemur; species Eulemur rufifrons. The sequence goes on along the minus strand of NC_090986.1, from coordinate 69,369,538 downwards.
ATCCTCCTTCAAAGTTGTATTTAATCCTTCAATCGAGTATCTGACTTCTTTTAAACCTTTCCCAATGTCTGTCATCCTAATTAGTATATATTTCTTCTTTTGAATATTCATAGCCTTTTGATTACACCTTTTGATTATGCATTGTATTTGATTTCCATAGTGATATTATACCATTTGCAAAACACTTTGACAAACCCCTCATACTCACAACTCTGGTTTGAGTGCAGGAAGCCAGAGGAGGAAACAGGTTCAGAGAGCTTAAGGTTCATAATCAGGTCTCAGAGTTAGTAGCTCTCCAACAGTCCTCTGCTCATGCTCACGTATGGAGTTTATATTTCAAATAAGTCTTATGGTCCTGTTTTCCTTATTTGATGTTGGTTTCTTCAAGTGCAGGAACCCACACCTTGCTTACTGCCTGGAACATAGCATACCTCACCGCAGACTTATCTAATTAATGAATTGAATTTCTCTTCCACATCACCTCTCTCCTTAGCTGAGGTCAAGTCATCTCTTTGAATGAATTTAAGGAGCTAGAGGTCAATTATCAACATTGAATCAAACATGTCTACCTCATACCTTGTGTCCAGGTGAAGGAACTGTGCATTTTTACCCTGTTCCTGAGATAAAGTCTCAAAGCAATAACTCAGTTATTACCTGAGTTAATAACCAGTCTTCACCTTAATTGCCTGGGCCCCAAAACCTTAAAAATCTCCCAATGGAAGGAAAACCTGTGGTTCTACCAAGAACCTGTACAACAATAAAACTCAATAAAACCCATTAACTCAAATATCATGATCCATAATAATTTATTTAACTTGCAAATTATGGTGATGACATATTCAAAATATTAGCTGCTAATTCCAAGTGTCATCTGTGATTTTTGTTAAAACATCCTTTTTACTAGAAAAGAATTTTAAATACCTCAATATTAATCACAATTTTGATACTATAAGTCCTGAATATTTACCTATAAATTATTGAAAAATGGAAGGAGAGAGAAATGTGTACAACCCAAGTTTGATGTGAATTAGTAAAGACTCTGTAGCCTCCGCTATTAACTTCAGGTATTGGGGTTTTCATCTCTTTAGTCCATAATGTCTTTGGCATAATCATTACCATGTTATTTCACTATCTTCACATTGAAAGAAATGATATCTCAGGATGTATTAGGGAAAAGCATGAACACTGAATTCTCACTTTCATCATCAGAACCAGTTTCTCCGCTCTCATTCTGCTCTATGTTGCTGTAAGTCTAGTTTTGGAGTACAAACTCTTCATATTCCCACTTTACTTCTTTCCAGTGAAATTAAAGAAATGCAACTCATCAAACATTTGGCAGCTTACTATCTGCCCCTCACACTTCAATGTCTCCTTGGATGTTGTCAGAAAAGCAGATGGTTCCACATAAGAAAGCAACACTGAGAGCTGTTCATTTCTACTTTAACTGTATCTCAATGTGATCATCTTACCTGAATTTTAGGTTCCTTCTAAACTAGAAAGACTCTATTGTCACAACGTAATGTCTGAAATAAATGATTAAAGGAGGGTACCCACATTGTGTGTAGTGAATTTAATCCAAATCTTAAATCTCTACCATAAAATTATTCTGTAATGAATTAGGAGTTTCAAATAAAGCACACAAAGGACATTTTTGCTCTACTTGAAAGCATTTATCTGGACTATTCTCTTCAGTTTCAGGCATTATACTTTAAGAAGAAACTGATCAAATTGAAATATAACCAGACGAAAATCACCAGGTGGTGAAGAAATATGAAACTATATCAGAAATGTTGAAGTAACTGGAGAAGTTTATGTTGGAAAAAATAAATATTAAGAAAAGAGATGATGACTATGTTAAAACATCACTTGAAAAGGTGGATTATATTTGTTTAATATTTTAAAATTACCCAGTTGATTTAAAATAAGCCCACTGGCTAAAAGTGCCTGATAGAGGAAAACTAACAGAACATTTATTTGAAGCCTAGAACTAAATTTTCAATGTCTCTGAAAAAAGGAAGTGTTGCCTTGGAAGGTAATATAGTAATATGTTCCCTATCACAACACAAGTCCAAAGAGGGTTTGCAATGACTTGGTGGTCAATTCTATACAATGGATTCCAACACTGAATGGCTGAGTGGGCCAGTTGATCATTGGGTGCATTTGCAACTAGAGATTCTATGACTCTCTTATTCCATTTATGGAGACAGTTCTTAGAAAGGTTAAAAATAGCTTTTAAGTAATGCATTTCAAGAACAGAAATAAATAAAAGTCATTATTAATCCAATTAAAATGAAATTTAGTTTCCTATTCTCTTAAAATAGATTATTTCAACTGATTTTTCTTTCATCTTAAAGGATCAAAGGAATATAAGTAGATAAATTATTAGGAAGAAAAATAGTACACAATTATCTTTGGATTTATCCCCAGTTTGGTCAATTCTTTATGAAGCTGAACTAAAAGAGGTCTTGGAGAAGAGGATTTCATCCAATGAGATTTTACAGAGCAAGTGAAAAATCACCTGGAAGGACAGTATGAAAAGTTTTAGGTTAATATAAGGAAAAAGAAAAGAAAACAAGTCTGAACATACGCCAAACTACTAAGTAAAGAGCGGTATTGGAGAAGGAGAAATTTTGACATTTTTTACTTATTCATAATATTTGACAGGTTTTCCAATAATCCTGTATTACTTTTAAAAGTAACACTTAAAATACTTTTAAAAATAAAGCTAACAGATGACCAATACTTCTTCAGTACTGAATAAATATGAATGAGTTTCATTATACAAGTGCTCAAAATGTATTTTTATCCTTTTGAACAGAGTTCTGCCTTACATATGATTTAGTTTTGGGATTGTGCTCTGCATAAAATGTCTATTGAACATAAATATATACCAAAGGAATGAAAAAGAGAAAATGGTGCGCTATTCCTGTCTTCATGAAACTTATAATCAAAGAGAAAGGTCAAGAAATACACCTATGAAATAACTAAGAAACATATTTTCCAAACAACATATCAGGAGAGTGGTGTTCACCAGATGACAGTGCAAACTATGCACATAGATTCAAAAGAAATCCTGAATAAAGGCAGGGTTAAAAATTATGTGGGGTTACACAAAAACGTTTTCTGAATAATGTAGAGATGTTAATGCCAGTTTTTAAAAAGATAAGAGACTAGGAATAAAGTTAAATTAATTTTAAATCATATGACTCCTCCTCTATCATTCTTTTAATTATCAGATCATTTCATTGATTTTTAAAAAGCAAAGAACATTCCTTCCATCTCTCTTCCCAAGTCATTTTGTTTTTATTTGCTTTCAACCACTTTTATTTAACTTTGAGGAGAGTTTTATTTAGGCTTGGGTACCCGGATAACGGATTGGATTCATGGTTCTTAGGCATGCTGTGTTTTAGAACACCCTGTCAAAAACAAGCTTTGCTCAGACTTGCATTTGAAACAACAGAGGCCAGAACAGGGTGGCTGCCTTCAGCTCACTCAGTGCGTGCACTGCAGCAGCTGCGTGATGGACTTACTCTATTCATAGTTATCACATGTGCTAGGGAGAGAAGTTGCTGAAGACATAATGGGCAACTGCATTCATTAATAATAACCCTCATACTTTTATTACTCTTTTTTTGCTTTTATTGCTTTTTAATAAAAGGTCCTCTTGAGTCTAATTTTTTATAGACATTCTTAACTCTTTCAAGGCTCGGTTGCCCATTTATGTGAAATTCAAGACCTAGGCATTCACTAAATTATGGCCACTGTAGATTTCACTATCACTTCCATCAAAGGAAGAAGGAAAAGGAATGTGATAGGTTAAATGTATGCATTATGCTGCTTTTGGGAGGTATGGTAAAGAATGTATAAGCGGCTTAATTTGCTTACGAAGTGTGTTAAACTGTGATTTGCCTTTCTGCCCTGTGTTATGGTTGGAGCAACCAGGATTCCAGACCTGGGTTCTAGTCACAATGTATTATGCATCCAGCACAGTGTTAAACACTTTCACACGCATAGACACACACGCCCCTCATTTAATCCTTCAAACGACCCCATAGGGACGATAGTTTAGCCCCACTTTTGAAATTAAAAGCGGGATGCTCAGAGAATTCAAATAATGAACTCATGTGAAACAGGAATTCTTAGCATAACCAACATGTTGAACAGATTTCTTCCCACGCACGTGCACTGGAGGTCTGGCAGCCCTTCAAGTTTGCGAACATGGGGCTGGGACCTCCTGCTAGCGAGGGTGGAGACTGCCATGTCCCTCAGCAGTAGGTTCTCACCCGTGTGGCCTCTTCCAATATTTGGGGCCTCAAATAGCTTCTTCATACCCACTTTAGAGAACCATGCTCAGCTGCTCTGCCCCACACACACCTACGCAGACACCCTCCCTCTTAACTGCCTCAGAGCTTCCAAGGCTTCTGTGCCCGTGAATGACACGGCAGTGTCTGAGAGGCTTGTACACTTCCTGGGCAGCCCTCAGGAAGTTTGACAGCTTGATGTTCAGAACTCACCCACCCCGGGAATTTATCCCAGCGTCCCGGCCCTACTTCGTGGGAGTTCAGTCCTGAGACTGAAGATTCAGGTTCCAGGCTCTACTCTCTCCCAACTCCTCCCCTAGTAAGGGCTTCCTTCTGCCTTTCAGAAAGCAGTTGACTTAGTGATGGTCCATCCCACTCTGTGGTTCTTTGTGAAAACAGCTGCCCTCCCTGTGTTGTAGGGTTGGCTTTCAGGATTTGAAAGAAAACCATTTCCTCGTTCAACAAAGCCTGATTCTTACAAATCAAAAGTACTTGCTTTTAGGCTACAATTTTTTAAGAACTCAAAAAACTGTATCTATTTTAGAACTCAAAGCAATTTCTTCTTTGGGGTTTTTCTAAAAGAATGAAAGCCCCACTTGCGATGGCCGGGGAGGCATAGGATAATTAAAGGATGAGGAAACAGCCGTAGAAAATAAAGACAGTGGGTGGATAATATCAAACATTTTATGCAGCAATTCTGGATTTTCACTGTTCATTTTTAAAAGTACAATTCAAAACTTTAAAAAGTCAAATTCAAATGTGTCAAAGATAACTTTTATTTTTTGTTTGGTTTTGTTTAAAGAGTAATAAAATTTTAAAGATTATTTAAAGTAATAACTCTTTGACATCTTTTCATAGTTCTTGAAACGGTACCTAGGGTAGAGAAGTAGAAATTATTGGCTTAATGACTGTGAAGATAGGACAGACTGCAATATGCCTCAAATTAGGTCATCTGAAGCTTTAGGTGTTTCTTTTTTTCATGCAATTTTCGTTTCTCAGAAAATTTATGAAAAAGATAAGTTGCAAACGTTAGGCTTTCAGCAACAATTATATAGACACATAAGTAAAGTTTATTCTATAAAACAGCACTTGTTCTCTCAATGTATTCAACAGCAGAACTATCGAAGATCATATTTCAGTTTTTTTACAGCTATATAAAAGCATTTATGTTGTTCTAAAATTGACTGTGGTGATGGTTGCATATATCTGTGAATATAGTAAAAATTGTGACTTGTATACTTTAAATGGGTGAATTGTACAATATATGAATTATATCTCAACAAAGCTGTTTTAAAAGATATGATGTGTTTGCCACTCATCTAGATATTAGGTTATGAATTTAAATTTTTTAAAAAAGCTTTCCACCCTCTATAAATTAATTTTTAGACTCTACTGTTGTTCAAACCATCACTCTATTCTGCAATATCTATTTGTGTATGTGTTTATATATCAGGCACCATTTCATTCAACAATATTCATTGACACTTGCTATGTGTCAAACATTTTTCCAGGAGCTGGAATTATAACTGTGAATAAAGCAGAACAAAAATTCTTGACCACATGGAACTTACAATGTAGTGATGGATGACAATGAACAAATAAATACATAAAACATGCACCATGGCAGATGGCCATCATAGCCATTAGACCTGGGCAAGTAGGTTCCTATCTGGGCTCCAAGTTTTAGAAGCGCCTGTTCTGGCCCTTTACTGGCCATGCACCTCATGTCTGGGCAAATAGTCTACAGGATCAAGCATATGTGTCCATTCCTGAGGGCTGGGGTGTCCATAGGCATGTACCTGTGTATTACTACAGGAGGGTGCTGAGGTGAGATATATAGAAGCTTGAGGTTTTCTACTATACTCTGGCCTCTAACCCTGTAAATATAAGAATGTGTACTTTTGATTGATTGTCAGTGAATGGGCTTATTTTACATCTCTATAGGGGTAGAAATTAACCTGTAGAAAAAAATTATAGAGGTAAAAATAATTAATGTTCTTTGCAATGCAAATAAATTTTCTCTGGTAGAGTTTCCATTGATTTCTCCTCTGTAGAAAAGACAACCCCAAATATTTTATTGCCCTATAGAATAGTTACTAGTTTTGCATCTATTAGTAACTTCATTTCAGCACTCCTGACTGTATGTATGTGTCTATATGTACATACATATATTCAGATTTTTGAGATTCTCCTTTGAACTGGTCTGAACATCTTACTAATTAATGAGATTTAACATCCCTCATTAACTAATGAGTTAAATGAATATTTGATACATGTTCATTTTTATTTGTACCAGAGCCATAATGCAAATTATTTTTTTAAGTTTTGAAATCTATATATTAGAAAAGGTTTGTAATTTAAAATAGAATGATTTAGGAAGGTCTCACTGGTAAGGTGATATTTGGTCAAAGACTGAAGGAGATATAGAGGTAGCCATTCGATAATCCGGGATGAGAATGTTCTAAGCAGAGACAAAAGCAAATACAAAGAACCTAAGAGAGAATACAGGAATAGTGGAGAAAAGAAACTCCCTTTAGATTCCTTAGACTCCCATAGATTCCCTTCTATGCCTCACAACCTGAGTAAATTCTGTATATACAGTCTGCAGGTTTGAGAACAGACCAGAGACAGCAAGAGAACATTGCCTGGGCATGGGCTGTAGACATCTAGAGCGTATGTATTTCAAAAGCAGCATATTATAAATGTCTGTGGGGACACCGCCAAGGAAATAACTGACCTCTTGGAGGAAGGGACAGATGTTCCCCTAACAAGATAACAATGACTGTGGTTAAATTGGCAATCAACAATTTAATCACGCTGCTATGTGGATGTCTCCTATCTGGCCATTTTGAATAAAAGTTACAGTAAAGATAATTTTCTTTTTTTTACAATTTCTTCTAAGTCATGAAAAGAAATTAGAACAATTAGTCTCAACACAATTTACTTATTTGAGTAATTGTGTCTAGTAGCCAGCACAGATGCTACAGTTTTCTTTCTAATATAGTTTTGTCTTTAATTTTATACTAAAGTCATCTTGTAGTTACAGGGAATATTCTGAATTAAGATACCTGAGGGACCTGAACCTAGTCCCTAAATCATCGAGACCTGAATAGTCAATGTCTTGGTCCATGTTTTGCTCCTATAACAGAATACCACAGACTGTATAATTTATAAAGAATAGAAGTTTGTTTGCTTCACAGTTCTGGAGGCTGGGAAGTCCAAGAGCATGGTTCCAGTATCTGGCAGAAGGTGGAAGTGAGAGTGAGAAACAGAGAGGAAAGACAGAGTGGAACTCGGAACTCATCTTTTATCAGGAGCTTACTGCCTCAATAATAGCATTAATCCATTTACGAGGGCAAAGCCCTCAAGACCCAAACAGCTCTTATAGACTCTGCCTCTCAACACTGCTGCACTGGGGACTAAGTTTCTAACACGTGAACTGTGGGGGACATACTCAAACCAGAGCAGTCACTAAAGTTAGTTCCCTGTATTACATTTTAGAATGCATAGAAATAGTTATAAATAAAAAATAACTTAAAAAAGCAAAAAAGAAGTAATTTTCTACTAAACAAAGTTTCGTATATATAATATTTAACTAAAATTGAGCAGTTAGTGTCCTGCTTTTTATTTTGCCACAGAGATGAACAAGGCTCAGATGTAAGAAAGTTGATTTATGCATACAAAGCAGTTAATTTTTATTTGCCATCATTACAGCAATATTCTAAGAGCCTCTTTAGTAATGTCAAGCCACATATGAAAAGAAAATAAAAATTTCATCAGCAAATAAGTCATTTCACATGCTTTTGAGAGCAGACGGGCAGGTTGTCTGATTAGTTTTCACTCTTGTATGTGTGCTCTTTTGTGTGAGAAATAATCTGACATTAGGCCAGAGGATGAAGACACAGACTGTTTGTTTTAAAATGTTTGTCTGCGTTTCCCTGCCTTTCCTTTAAATGTGTATTCATTTTCAACAGTGTAAAAAAATGACTGAATAAATGAATGAAGAAGCATTTATTTCCAGGGTCACAGGCAGACTCAGAGTTCCTTCTACCATTTTCCTAACCAGCTCTTCTTGTCAACTTACAACAAAAGCAGATCCTTGCCCTCTTTTAGCACACAGCACAGATAAGCATGCAGAAGACAGCAAAGTGTACAAAAAATGCTTTGATATATTGCTTAAAATGCTATCATCACAAATACAGTGAGAATCTGCACCTGACCCCTCTTAGCTACACAGACATGAGTGCTGGTCTCCGGGATGTATCAGAGTCTGGTAAACAGAAATAATGAGGCAAATGATCCCAATAGCATCATTCTGATCATTTGATTCGATTTGTGGCTGCCTTTAATAGCTAGGGTCACCGACACAACTTAGCACTGACAGCAGCTGGAAGATTGCCTGTAGGAAGAGGCCACCAAAGGATGTTCTCAGGAAGTAAAGAAATAGCTAAGAAAAGCAAAGGGAGAAAACTGTTAACAGTAAGAAAAAGAAGCTCTGCTTCCTTTATATTTCTCAAAACTTGAGAAGAATCTACATACAATTTGGAAGTTTGGGGATGCAGACAGGAAACCAACAGGCAAACGTTGCATGGATAGACTTGGGCTGCAGATGTCTGGCCCGTGGAATGGAGAATTGATTCAGAAAACCTCGGACAGTTTTAAGACAGCTGGAATGAAAGAACCTTTTTCACCTACAAGGATCCACAAAAAATGTGTCATGGGGAAAAAGGTCAGACATAAGGAGAAAAACTATGAAGTTTTTCTGGTTTAAACTAATTAAATTTATCTAGTTCCATCACAGTCTAATTTATGTATATTTTGGAAGGCAAATAATTACCCAATTTAGCATCATGGATATTTTTATCAAACAGTATATCCATAACATTCTCAATCCAGGCCTTTTAGAACATCAGTAAAGGAATCTGTGTGCATGCGTGTGTGTTGCTGAAGTACACATAGTTATTAAGAGAAAATTATTTTGTTAGTGTCATCGTGTTTTGAATATTTTGATTTCAAACAAGGAAATGATAAATTTTGAAGAGATAATAACCATCTTCAAAATTTGCACTTTTAAATTAGTATTCTTTTTATGTATCATTGATTACTATAGTTTATTTCATTTATTTTTATCAACTACCTCCTCTGCTCCAGCCTCTGGATACAGAGGATGAGCAATAAAATAAAATAGGCAAAGTACTTTCACAGAGCTTGCATTCTGTAAAGGGAGAAAAAGAATAAACAAATATATAATGTGGAAAGGAAGGATAAGTGTCTTGAGGGAAAAAAAAAAGTAAGATTATGAGACTAGAGGTGGGAGTTGCCCGAGAGGGGTATGTTTTCGGTAGACCATGGTTAGTGAGATACCTCTGACAAGGCAACATATGAGCCAAAATTTGCAATAATGAAATTTTTGGAAAAAATAAATACAGTTTTCTCATATAAATGTGTCTTGGATGACACATGATGCTATGCAAATTAAAGTATTCCACAAGTAAGTTACTCAATGCCAAAACCTCAAATCCTTCTACAAATGAGGTCGAACATAAAAGTACATAAGAATAAACATTAAAATGCTGGGACATTTTGCTATGAGATTTGAGTACTGGACAAGTATAAAACATAAATTATAAGCTTTTCATATAATAAAAATGTGCTTCAATATAAGCTTATGCTTACAGGATATGATATCATTGGGAAATAGGTAAGGACCAAAGGAAATAAAAACTTTTTTTTTGAAGTTTTATAATTGCCTCAATTATTTTATGTAGATATGTTGACTTTGAAGAAGTTGGTTTGAAATAAAAACAAATATATAATTAACTTCTTTGTGAAACTGTTTTAAGGCAGCCAATTCTTCAGGAAATGTAACATGGTCCACTGCCAGTTAGAATGAATTAATGCTTCATTTTCCCAGGAAATATCTCACACCTGTTTCTAATATTTGTTCTGTTGGAGTAATTCCATGCACTTGGTTCACTGAGTTCTCCTTTTTAAGTCTCCCTAGTCTAAAACAGTTGAGTAGAACTGTTACACTAAACCCAGGTGGTCTAGAAATCTTCTTCACTGTTGAATTGTGGTTGGCCCTAGTGGGTGGTGGAGGATATGTTGTTTAACAAAACACACCACCCACCACCTTCTTTAAAGACGTAGACCACACAGTCCTACTTGCCCCATTCATGTAGGTGCCTAATGAGATACATTCATGAATTTGGATTCTTCAAAGAAAATGATACAGCAACTTTCAACATAAACATGAACTGTTATGCTCCAAAGAAAGCAGGTGGTAATGACTCTCTTTTATGTGGTTTTGAAACACAACTGAAGATAACCTGAAAAAAAAGTCCTGGACATTTGAATGGATTTATTCCTATAATGTGATGTTTTATTTCCATTTATGTAGTGATTTTTTTGCCATTGGACTGAAAGCCATGGATGCAGAAATAAACTGGATCCTAAATTCATTCATGCATGTAGGCAAAAATCATTTACTCAGTGTTTATTCTGAAAGATGGAATCCATACCCTTATAAAGGCCACAGTCTAATGAGAAAGACAGCTAAAACCACTACAGAAATATGGTCAATGTTGAAGTAGGGTTTACAAAGGGAGTTTGCTACTGAATCACAAAGAAGGGAGATCTGAATCAGAACTTTAGGAGAATGGGGAAAAAAGAAATGCTATTCCAAGGGGTTAAACCTAAGCTGAGCCTTGGGACCAGTAGGAGATAGTCAAGTGCAGAAGTAGAGAGAGTCTTCCACGATGAAGATAAAAATCTGGAAGGTCAGAAATACTTACTGTGTTTGGGGGATGTTAGGCAGTTCTATGTGGCTGGCACATGGGCTATTTGTGGAGAATAGGTGGCAGGTGGTAAGAGATAATATGCAATAGGTAGTCAGGTGTTTAATCATGAGGTCATTATACCCTCACGTGGTTATTTGGGTTTTGTCTAAGGGTCTGGTTAGCCTTTGAAGGATTTTAAACTGTAAGGTCACCTGGTTACATACACAATTTAGGCAGATGCTTCTGGCAACACTGCATTGATTGGGAGGGTGTCAGGTTGGAGATAGGACAGATATGGAGTAAGGATCATAAATAAGGTAGTGATAGTAGGAAAAAAAAGGTAAGGGGTGAATTTAGGAAATATGTAAGGGGAAGTCCAAAGAATTTTATGACAGGTTTTCAAGTGACTGGTAGAACAAAGAGTATTAGTATGCTAGGGCTGTCGTAAAAAAGGCACAAAGTGAGTGACTTAACAACAGAAATTTGTTTATCACATTTGTGGAGGCTAGAAGTCCAAGATAAAGTGTCAGAAAGTTTGTTTTTTCCTGAGGCCTCTCTCTTTGGCCTACAGATGGTGGCCTTCTTTCTGTGCCCTCATATGGCCTTTTCTCTGTGCATGTCGTTGGTGTCCATTCCTCTTCTTGTAAGAACACCAGTCCTATTGGATTAGAGCCCCTCCCTTATAATGTCATTTAACCTTACCTCCCTAAAGGCCCTATTTCCAAGTACATGGTTAATCTGTGAGTCAGTCTGCCCAGAATGTCCAGGCTGTGGAGTCAGATAGATCGTCCAGGACCCACTGGTACCCTGTGGGTCCTGCAGTCTGGGCCAGAGTTGGGAAATGTTTGTGTGAGGACAAGCAAGATGAAACCTGAGGAGCTGAAGCCCCCTGAGAAGGACAAATGTGCCCAGTGGGTAGAGAAGCAATATGGCACCTACCGCCCCGGCTGATTATGAAGAGCCCCAAGGGGACTAGGACCCTGGTGCTTTGTCCACAGTAAGTTCCCAGCTCACTGGCGGCAGCAGCTTTGGGACTTATGGGAGTAGAATGTCTGTCCAGCAGCTCAGGAATCTGCCAACTGTCTTAGATGTGAGGGAGGGAGAAACCAATCTCTCCACTCACCCTTTTCACTGGACTCCAAGCCTCTCGGGGGTTGATCTTTGCTGATATTTTGCTCTATCTTATTCTGCTCCACAACTTCTTCCCATGGAGTCTCTTGTAACTTCTTCCATTCCTTCAGAATTACACCCGATATGTATTTGTTTGTTTTCTCATTTATTTGTTTCTCTTTCATCTAAAACTTTTCCTTCTTACCAAGATGCTCTGGCAGCTGGTGTCTCTAGTGAGCCATCTTGACTGCTGTTCTCTTTTCATTTTTTATTTAAGTAGATTTAGGAAGTACAAGTGTTTTCTTGTTACATGGATGAATTGCATAGTGGAGAAATCTAGTCTTTTAATATACCTGTCACCCAAATAGTATACATTGTACCCAGTAGGTCTGGTCTGGTTCTGTCAGTGGGGTTTTAAAGTCCTCCGCTATTACTACATTGCTGTTTATATCATTTTTTATGTCTAGCAGTGTTTGTTTTATGAATCTGAGAGCTCTAGTATTGGATGCATATATATTTAGGATTATTATACCTTCCTGTTGAATTACTCTCTTTATCATTATATAATGAACATCTCTGTCTCTTTTTCACTGTTGTTAATTTAAAGTCTGTTTTATTTGATATAAGAATAGCTACTCCTACTCGCTTTTCATTTCCATTCACATGGAATATTTTTTTCTACCCCTTTACCTTGAATCTATGTGACTCTTTACAAGACATATGGAACTCACTGAGTTTCCTTAAAACTGCTGTTTTTAATTCTTGGTTAGAAAGTTTACAAATCACCATCTTGTGAGGGTCAGTCACTGCAGTTTTGCTTTGTCCTTTTGGAGAGGTCATAGTTCCCTGTTCACTGTTGTACCTTGTGTGTATACATCTATGTCTTTGTGGTAAAGGATTAGTTATTTATTCCAGTTTTCTCTGTCTGGCTTGTTTTGTTTTTTATTCAATATATTTGCTTAGCAAATCTTCACTGCTAGGCATTGCCTCCTTTTCAGTTCTACATGACACCTTAACCCCAGGTTTGCCTCATCTCTGTTAAATGGCTGGAATGCTGCCTGTCCTGAATGGGGAGGTCCTAAAGTGTGACAAGGCTAGCTATGGGTTGTTGCCCAGGGGACGTGGGTAACATACCTCCTATAGCATGATGCTGGAGAACAACCACTCTAATTGGTGTCTCCTTTGGCTGAGTTACAGAGCAGAGTTTCTAGGGCTGTCTCTCCCATTTGTCTCTGCCTGTCTTAGAATTAGTTCCCTTTCAGGCAGTCACAACATTACCTCTTGGGTTAAAGCAAGGATAGGTCCTGCCAGTGGACCCCAGAAGGTCAGTAAGTTCATTGAACACCTTAATTTCACTTTTCCCAGTGTGGAAACCGTTAGTTGGAAGGAGATTTTCTGTGCAATTGCTTTTGGGCAGAATCTGGGAGAAGGGGTGTTGGACACGTGGAAGTATGATTCTCCTACTGTGTGCACAGAGTTTTCCCACTTCTTTGTGGCCCCAAGAATGGTCTCATCCTCTTCCTTGAGCTCTGTATTGTTGCTGATGTAGATCTTAGAGCTGTATATTAGTTTTTGGTTTTCTGTGGGGAAAACTGAAGCTAGCCTGCCTCTCCATAGCCATTTTTGAACCAGAACCCTCCTATCCATGTAATGTCCTTATCTTGTTTAGTATTAGAGTGAAACTAGACTCATAGCATGAATAGTCCCTCTGCTTCTATTTTCTGAAACAGATAGTAGAGAATTGCTACAATTTCTTCCTTAAATGTTTTGTAGAATTCAACAATGATATCACCTGGGCCTGGTGCTTGCTTTCTTGGAAGGTTTTTAATTATGCATTCAGGTTTTTTTTACTAGATATAGTCCTAGTCATATGATTTATTTCTCCTGTGAGTTTGTGTCTTTCAATGGATTGATCAATTTTATCTAAGTTGTCAAATTTGTGGACATATAATTTTTCACTAGGGTATATATTTCTGTGATCATTCCCTGGAGTCAGATTCATATTCAGTTGGTGTAGGGTAGAATGATTTTCTTTTCTTTAATCCACTAATTGATACTGATGAGATTTTAGATTTAACAACCAGTAATGTATAAGAATAATCAAAAGTTTTAATTAATGGCCAGAGGTGAATTATCTGACCATATACCTTTTCAGAAGTCTTACACTCTGCTATAGAGGATGACCTTCATAAACAGCGAAATGCATCACTCAGGTAAATGACTATGAGTAGCAATTTCTGTCTACTAGAATCTCCACATAAAATCAGGATCCATTCTAAAGGGATTGGAGTATTTTCATTGAAGGCTTTGGATTTAAAAATCCATTATGTGTGGGATATTTTATTTCACATGGGGAAAGGATAGACACATGATAATGGGTTAGTTTTAGAGACATCAGTATGAACTCTTGTTTAGCTTAATATAAATACATAAGGTCACATATAGAAAATTTATATAAATGTGTATACATATGTATGTACCATATATAGGTTAGTATATACATATATAAGTTATATATGTATATAGGTTAGTATATACATACATATCTTCTTTCTCTGTTGGGCCTAAAGTCAATGATACCCCAGTAGCAAAGAACATACCTATTCTCTGCTCTTGGCTTCTTTTACTAATCTCCAAAAAAAAGGGAACAGGGTTTCTTAGAGTAATGCTGATTCTGGGACTGGGGCAGGAAATATACAAGATGATCCTGGAGAATTCTGTAGTGTCAGAATGTTTAAAAAAATAATGGGGACACAGAGGTCAACTGAAAGAGCCATCAATGGCCAAAGCCAGAACAATTGGAGCAATGAAACTTAGTAGCATTGAACTATAACCCAAAGTATAAAATAAAACCCCACGAGTCCATACTGACAGAAATGGTTAAAAAATAAATAAATGGAGGAGAATGGACAAATATTCTGTGCAGAAGAATCCTGTAGATTTTCTGCTCTCAAAGAAGTAGAATATAATTCCCCATGCCTTACATGTAAGCTATACTTAGTGATTTCCTTCCAAAGAGAAGCATATGGGAAGGGGAAAAAAATAACTTTCCAGTGGAGAAACCTGACAATAAACTGTCTCAGCTAGGTAGTCAAGATTAATATCAACAGTGATAACTAATGTTAATTGTATGTACACTTGATATGATATGGTGAAAATGGCAATTACTTCAGTGGTCTAATCATAAGATAAATTCCAGTTGGGGGACATTATGCAAAATACCTGACCAGTACTCCTGAAAACAGGCAAGGTCATCAAAAACAAGATAATTCTAAGAAACTGTCAGAGCCAAGAAAAGCCTAAGAAGACACAACAACTAAATATAATGTAATAGTCTAGATGAAATCCTGGAACAGAAAAGAAATGTAAGGTAAAAATTAAGGAAATCTGAGTAATGTGCTGACTTTAGTTAATAACAATGTTATCAATATTTGTTCATTAATTGTAACAAATTACCAAACTATTGTTAGATATTAATAATGGTGAAATCTGAATGGGGAGTATATGGAAACTCTCTCTACTATCTTCATAATGTTTTCTGTAAAACTAAGATTGTTCTAACATAAAAATATATATAATTTAATATGTGTTTCTATAGTATATGATACAGTGCCTGACAATAAATTCTTTAAAAATATTTATCTAATAGATACAGAACTATGTGTATCTGTGTATTGTGTATATATACATATCTTATCATTTATATTTATGTAATTATATTTATATATAATTTTTTGTATTAAATGTTTCATGTATGTAATAAATTAATTTGGAAATATTTAGAAATATATTTAACTGAATTTCCCAAATGATTCCCTAATCCACTTGTATCAAAGTTTCAATTTAATTTGTTTCAAATAATTTGCTTTATTGCAAACAGTAGTTTGCCTACCAATGTATTACACCTAAAAATGATTATTATGTCACTCAACAAGGGATCATTCATCACATATAATGCTCTTCCTCATGAATTTCCTTTGAGTACTTGATCTGTCACCTGACTCTAAATCCCTCTGTAAGCCCACAGGCCTAATTTTAGTTGAAGAATTTCATGTTAATTTAGATATTATTTTGAACTGATTTGTGTTTACATATCCTTCGTTGGTGTAGACCTGAATCCTATGCTCTTTGTAATTAGAACTTACATTTGTAAGTGTGTTTGTCACTATATATTAAGATCCCTGTCATTTTTCTGAGGCAGCTATCTGGAAATGTTTCCTTTTGATCCACAGTCATAGAGGCATTCTCGACAGGCACTGGGTACAGGCAAGGTTGTAATCTCTTCCTGATTGGGGCCAGGGGTACATTGGTTCTGGCTGGATGCATGCCTCGTCAGTTTCAAAAACACTTGTCACCTTTCAACTGAACTTCCTTTCTCTTTTGCTGAGGACATGCTTGGACCCTGGTATGTCTCTCTCTTTTCCTGTTTGTACTTTGATAAATGACTGGGCCTCTCATACTGTGTTTGAATTTTCAATCTGGGTTAAAATTAATAAATTTAGGGGTAATAATTGATAATTTCAGTTTTGAATTCACAGTGTATTTGTTGTTTTATAAGATGCACAAAGTTTTTTCCGTACATTTTATGGTATTCATTAACTAAATCAGCAGAAAGAATTAACCACAATATAGTACTATCACCATATACAGTTATAGCTTCTATTTCATGTGAATAACTTCATTTTTGTTTATTTTCATGGTTTTTCTTGCTGGACAGGACTATGAGAAGAAAACATATTTTCTAAACTGTTATGGACAGTCTATCTAATCCACTCAGACGTGATACATGACATACGACACAGCTGTTCCCACCGTTGTTCAGAGACTTGATACTTTTGTGTCTTTCACGGCATCTGTCAGTTCTCTGACCAGCTGCAACTTATACCTACTGCCAAATAACAGAGAAAAATGTTTGCTGTGTCTTAACATGTGCCTGTTGAAAAATTTGTAAAAAAAAAAAAAAGCTCTAATTAATAATTAGAAGAATGCCAAGTATTTAGGGAAAAGTATACTGATGTCTGCATTTACTTCAAAATGCATCAAAAATAAGATAGTACAGCAAGTATAGTAAAACAACACGTGGTAGGAACTAGGTGGTAGGTATACAGATGTTCTCTGTAAAATTCTTTCAACTTTGTAGTATGTTTTTGAAACTTTTCATCATATGTCTTGGAAGAAGTGGGCTTTCAAAAGTTTTTTTTTTTAATTTGATTTCAAAATTTTTTGAAAATGATTGTGCTGATGCTGAAGTTTACTTTAATTTTTCACTATTTATTACATTGGTATTTAAAACTTTTCATTGCATAAATTTTATTAGATATTCCTCAAACGTTCTCTCTGATTGTTACTTCATGAAAAAGCTTATGAGAATCAGAAAAATAAAATGCTATGTTTCTATTTCTATTCAATGTCAGAATCTTAGGGTTAGTTGGACTGTAAAAAGTCACAAAGTCCGTTTCCCCCTCCAGCTTTCCAAGCCAGAGTATCCTTATTCATCGATGTTATAATACAGGATGCTTTCTAGGCCCCCAGTGTTTGTTGCTTCTAGAATAAACAGAACTTAAATCCCTCAAATTTGTAATATCTGGGCAGCATCAATAAAAGGGAAGCTCACTTAGGTATAGAAGTTATGTTGTGCAGCAACTTTTATCTCATTGTAAAACAGAAAGTGCATCCTGAACAGGGGATTTCGTTGGATCAAGAACATCAACTCTCGTCATTACACACCAATTAACTCTAATTAACACCGTTAGTTATTAATATCTCATTCCATAAAGAAGATCCCAGTAAATAGCTTCCAATGATTTTTTTTACAGATTTTGTGGAATAGCATTTCATAAGTTGTTGGTATTGCCAAGTGTTTTACAGAAAGGAGAGAAATTCTAAAAAAGAACTCAAAACAGCTCACTTTTAAATAATAGCACTCAGATAACCAAATAAAAACTCAAAAGTTCAGTAAGAGTTATATTATTCACATATTGGAATTCAGTCATGACATTTTATCCAGAAATCCCACTACTGGTGTCCCAAGGAAAGAAAATCAGTACGTTGAAGAGCTATCTGCACTCTCAGGTTTACTGCGGCATCATTCACAATAGCCAAGAAATGAAATCAGCCTAAGTGTCCATTAATGGATGAATAGATAAAGAAAATGTGGTACATATACACAATACAAAATATTCAGCCTTAAAAAAGAGGTAAATCCTGTCATTTGTGAGGACATGGATGAATCTGGGGGATATTATGTTAGGTGAAATAAGCGAGACACAGAAAGACAAACATTGCACATTCTCACTCAAACATGGAATCTATAAAAATTGATCTCACAGAAGTTGAGATTAGAATGGTGGTTACCAGAAGCTGAGGTGGTTAGGAAGGAGGATGGATGGGGAGATGTTAGTCAAAGGATACATATTTACGGTTAGGTAGGAGGAATTAGTTCAAAAGATCTATTGTACAGCATAATGACGATAGTTAATGTGATATATTGTGTTCTTGAAAAATGCTAAGACAGTGGGTGTTAAATGTTCTCACCACAAAAAATGATAACTATGTGTGGTAATGCATTTGTTAATTAGTTAGATTTAACCATTCCACAATGTACATGTGCTTCAAAACATACATACATTGTACATAGTGTTGTACACAGTAAATACACATGATTTTATGTCAATTTTTTAAATAAATCAATATATTTGAAATAAATAAGTCACTACGTTTTGTTTTGCTTTATCACTAAAGAATTGTAGCATTTGATAAACAAATAATGTATTTTCTCATCACTAGTCTAATTATCTTTCTTTCCTATAGATACAGTCTTACTGTTGGCAGACCAATCTAAACATTTAGCAAGGTTATGAAAGTACCAATATATTTCAATAGGTACAAATGTAAAATAAAGCAATATAATAATTATCATTTTTTCATCTCTAATATAGATTGTATAATAAGCTATACTTATTTTATATTTGATTTCAATCTACTAACCCTGCATTAGTATAATCCCTCATTTTTTTATCCAACAGACTTTCATTGAGTAACTAATGTGCCAGGCACTTCCCTGAGTGCTGAGATTAGAAATTTAACTTTCTACCTTCAGAAGCTCATAGTCCTTTTGCCACAGTGTGATAAGCACTATGATATAAGTACATGGATGGTACCTGGCAGCACAGAGACGTGGCCCTTATCTAAGCCTTAGGAATCAGGAAAGACTTTCACAAAGACAGTAATGGTTATAGTAAACCTTGATGAGGAGGAGTCATCAGATGGAGATGGCTCAGAGAAGAGGCCATTCTTAGCACCATTCAGAGACATGTAAAGGCAAAGTTGTGGAAAGTATTGTATATTCAAGGAAGACTAAATCACTACTCTTGGGCCACAGAAGCACATAGGAAGATAAAGTGGTGAAGAGCCCGGAGAGACAAGGTAGGAAGAGATTAGGTAGGCCTTGTATGGGAAGCTGAAGGATTTTGGATCTACACCATGAGGACAATAAAAAGCCAAAGAAGAATTTAAACATTTGAATGCTGTGAACAGACATGTTTGTGGACCCTGACTAAGCCCAATAGTTATGGCTTCAACTTACTTCTCTAGGTGTGCAATGCCACCTTCAGAGCTCTGTTGCCAATTTTTGGATTTAGCCTCTAGCTACCATTAAGACCATGTTCTAGGCTAGACACACTGACTAGTTCAACTCTTCCCCACCTGATGTGTCTTGTTGCTCCCGCTCCCTTGGTACATGCAACAAGCTCATGCTTTTGCTTTGTGAAAAATATGGTGCCAGAGAAACACTAATGATGGTGTCTGTGATGTCTGCGATGTTCCCGGGGTGTGAAGTAGCACAACAAAGCTATTAACCACATGTGCTTTGGGCTCACATCTGCAGCGTTCAAAACCTGGTTGAGTGAGTCAGGCAAGTCAACTGACATTTCCTCACCTGTAAAATAAATTGTGTTAGTAAGTTTAAAGCCTAAATACTAAAACAGAGGCCTAAAATATGATGTCATAAGGTAGAAATTTATTTCTCTTCTGTAACAGTCACGTATGTTTATGGTCTATTGTTAGCTCAATAGGACCTTAAGGGAGACCTAAAATGCGTTCCGACTGTCTTGTGCCCGGCTAAAACTCAGGAATGCTGTCATTAAAGAGCAAAGAATACTGATGGCAGCTGCAGACTCTGCCTTAATGATAATGGTCGAAAGCTGCCTTGTAATCTGTTGCGTTTCATACAGTCATGTGTAATGTCTAACATGGTAACTGGCAAAAAGCAAGCAAGAGATAGTCATAACTTGTGTTTATAATAATTATTATTATGAACATTTTATATGAACACAAAACCAAAGGAAGACTTTTGCTATTCAACTGGGCTCTAGGCTTAGAAAAAAACTGTTGTTGTCAACCGAAAACCAGTTAAAGCAATAATAGTGATCCTCTCCCTGCAAAAATCTATTAGAATCCCTTTCAGGAATTAAGTGTTATTCAATTTATCTTGGGTGGTCTGATTTTCTTTCTCTGTTTCAGTTCAAGATTCCAAGAATAGTTCTATCACATTCAAAGATCTTAGCAGGATGAAGTTCTATTTCCATGACTATCTACAGTGGTTTGTTTGAACGAAACAAGTGGATTATATATGCTTTGCAGCAGACTTACTAGCTGCCAACAGAAATTATTTTTTATATTTACTTCCCATTTTCTTAAAACGATTGAAGTATTATTTCATTAGACTCAAGTCTCATTGTCAATGAATTAAAAAGAAAAAATACCAATACCAAAAAATAAGAGGACGATATAAATATGTTTGTGAGAAAAAATTAAACATAGAATTGTTGTATGATCCAGCAATTCCACTTCTGGGTTTATATTCAAAAGGATTAAAAGCAGGAACTCAAACACTCACACCAATCTTCACAGCACATTATTCACAACAACCAAAAGGTGGAAACAATGCACGTGTCCATTGATAGATGAATGATAAACAGAATGTGGTGTATACATTCAATGGAATATTACCCAGACTTAAAAAGAAACGAAATTGTGACACTACATGGATGAAACTTGAAGACATTATGCTAAGTGAAACAAGCCAGTCACAAAAGGAAAAATACTGTATGATTTCACCCATTTCACCCATTTAACTACCCTTGGTAGTTAAATCCATAAAGACCAAAAGTAGAATGATGATTGACAGGGGCAGGGGGGAGTGGCTAATGGGAAGTTATTGCTTAATGCGTACAGAGTTCTCACTGTTTTTTGGAGACAGAGTCTGACTCAGTCACCCTGGGTAGAGTGCAGTGGCGTCCTCCTAATTCACTGCAACCTCCAACTCCTGGGCTCAAGCGATGCTCCTGCCTCAGCCTCCAGAGTAGCTGGGACTACAGGTGTGAGCCACCCCACCCAGCCAGAGTTCTAGTTCTGAAAGATGAAAACAGTTCTGGAGATGGATGATGGTGATGGTTGTACAACAGTGTGAATATACTTAAAGTTGCTGAGTTATACACTTAAAGATGCCTAAATGGGTAAGTACTGTTGTATATATTTTACCACAATTTTAAAAATAAAATAAAAGATTATGAGAGGAAAGTATATTTAACTGCATTGGGTCCTTCTCCCATAAAATCTCTCTCTCTACAACCCTGTTACTATTATTGAGGACTGGCAGTGGACCAGAGTCACCCATGGATCAGCACAGACATATATACACATATATATGGATATATAGTATCTTCCATGTTAATTAAGAGAGTGTGGCCGGCGCAGTGGCTCATGACTGTAATCCTAGCACTCTGGTAGGTCCAGGAGGGAGGATCACTTGAACTCAGGAGTTCTAGACCAGCCTGAACAAGAATGAGACCCCGTCTCTACCAAAAATAGAAAAATTAGCCTGCTGTCGTGCATCTGTAGTCCCAGCTACGTGGGAGGCTGAGGCAGGAGGATTCCTTGATCCCAGGAGTTTGAGGTTTCAGTGAGCTAAGATGATGCCACTGCACTCTAGCCGGGGTGACAGAGAAAGACTCTGTCTCACAAAAAAAAAAAAAGAAAGAAAAAGAAAAAGAAAGCATTATAGCATGGCCATAAGTCGTTTCCTAAAAGAAAGGATAATAATATTGTTTTCTCTTTGAATGAATTGTACTTTTTTTATTACTATAAGGATCCATTCATTGTCTTGTTCATTTTTTTAATTCATCTACTGAAAATACATTAAGTAGCTGTTGTAGATTCAGTCATTATACTTTTCCTTTTCCAGATCCTCTTTGTGTTGTGAAATAAGATAATCTAATTTAAGGGCTGGGTGCAGAGAGAGGCAGGTTGAGCCAGAGAAATGAGCCTCAAAGCTCATGCCTGTGATTGAGGGCTTCAGAGTTATTCAGAAATGTCAGCTTTCGATGGATACACGCTTTGGAGAATTTTTATGAATTTTTAATATTTAGAGAAACATCAGGCTTTATTTGCAAAGAAACCCAATTAGTCACAACTAAAGGACCCTTTCTTGTCCACCAGGGAGCTCTGGCTTCAGACATGACTGGGGCTAGGGATGCAGGGCTCTGTTTCTATATCTTTGTCTTTTGTCTTTCCTTCTTTGTGTCTGTCAGTGTCACTGTCTCCTACGCATCATTCACTCTGGCGCATCTACGTTGACAGTGTCTTCTGCTTTTAGAACATCCTGAGCATAATCTTGCCTTAGAAATTCACATTTACTGTTTCTTCGGCCTCAGTCCTCTTCCCCCAGGCTCACTCCCTCATTATATTCAGGTTAAATGTCACCCGGCCAGAGAGGCCTTCCTGACCACACTATTTAAAATATTAGACAGACACACACACACACACACACACACACACTTAGAGGCTCTCACACACCCCTATCAATCCCTATCCTCCTTGCCCAGCTTTATTTCTCTCATGGTACTCATAACCATCTTTGTTTATTGTCTGCCTCTTCCAACTAAAATGTAAGCTTCATGTGAGCAGACAGACTTTTTTTTTTTGAGATAGAGTCTTGCTCAGTAGCCCAGACTGGAGTTCAGTGGTAAAATCATAGCTCACTGTAACCTCGAATTCCTGGGGGCAAGTGATTCTTTTGCCTCAGCTTCCTCAATAGCTAGGACTACAAGTGCATGACATTACACCTGGCTAAATTTTTCAAAAAATTTTGTAGCGAAAAGGGTTGCACTATCTTGCCCAGGCTGGCCTTGAACTCCTGGCCTCAAGTGATTCTCCCACCTCTGCCTTCCAAAGTGCTGGGATTACAGGCGAGTCTGGGGCAGGGGTCAGCACACCAGGGCCCACTGGCCAAATTTGCACCACCAGTTTTTATGTGGCTTATAAGCTAAGAATGGTTTTTATGGTTTCAGTTGGTTGAAGAAATCAAATGAATGATATATGGTAATACATGAAAATATATAAAATTCAAATCTCTGTGTCCACAAATAAAGTGCTGTTGGAACCTTAGCAAAGCACAGTGATTTATTTACATATTGTCCACGGCTGCTTTCATTCTACTGTGGCAAAGTTGAGCAATTAGGACAGAGACCATATGTGCTCTTTAAAGCTTAAACTGTATAGAGAAAGTTTTTTGACCTCTGGTCTAGAACAGTACCTGGCACATAAAGATTGATGAAATAAATGATGGTCAGCAAATGTGTTTTTGCTCTTTCAGTAAGAGACCTCTCTCAGAGATCGAAAAGCTATACACAACTTTTGTCTGACGGTTCCTCTGATAAAAGGATTTAACTTCTGTTAATGATAAAGGAATTAAAACAGGACCTAAAAAATATACTACAAGAAAAAAAGGAGGATAGAATAAGAACAAGTATAATAATGATAATATTACATCTTAGTATGTGAAATTGTGACCAACCATATTTCTAGGAAATTAATAAAATATTAATCTGTATACATTATGTTATCATTATATCCCTTACTTTATGCACGTGTTCTCTTTCTTCTGCTATAACATAATTCAGTCATTCTCTGATACATCCTCTCTTTTAGCTAAACTGAGTATGACTGTCAGTTCCCAAACAAACCAGATCTTCCCTACTCCAATCAATCTGTGCATTCCCCTCCCATCGCCTGAGATATTTTCCTCTTTTGCTTGCTTGTCATTCAAAAGAGGAGAGTTCAAATCCCACCACTGTCTTACAACTCCCATATCTGATCTCATACACCTCCATTCATTTGTTCATTCATTCATTCACTCATTTATCAAATATGTATCGGACAATCGCTGTATGACAGATACTGTTCTAGGTACTAGTGCTGTAGCAATTATTAAAAAGATCTCATTCTACTCTCATGGAGTTATTATAATATTTTACTAGAGAAGGAAGACAGTAAAAATCTTTTAATAAATAATATTATGGTAAATAGTGATGTGAGCTAAAAAAAACAGAAATAAATTTGAGTGTGATGAGAACGGTAAGAACGCATTGTTATGCTGTGCTATGTAATACCTTACCCATATATCTGCTACTATTTACAAAAAGCAGTATGGGAAACTGTGTTTACATTATTCCCCCAGAAGGGATCTGTCTCATTTCCTTATAGCTTCAGCACACAAGAGTTCACGGCACACTGTAAGTGTTGGAAGAACAGTGGGATGGTGGTTGGATGGATGAATGATACTCACTGTTAGTAGTTTCGTTTCTCTACATAGGAAGTGTACAGAGATGATAACTATATGAGCATTTTCAAATATTAGAAAATGTGCATCAGTTTCATAATTATGAAATTTGGGAGAGAAATAAATGAGAACATTAAAAACTATTGACATGTAAAGGCCCATTTTAAAAGAGAGCATAAAGTCACAAAAGGGAAAACATTCAGTGTAAATTTAAAATTATGCGAGTAGGACAAATTTCTGTTGCTGGGACTGAATCAGATAATTTTTTTAATCATTTGGTTCATTGCTTCACAACTCATCTAAGCAGCTGGAATCTGGAAGGACCAGTTTTATCTTTTTTTTTTTTTTTTTGTGCACTCCAAGGTCTATAAGATGGAAGCACCAGTTTTACACAGTATAAAGACTGCGTTAGTTTTTAAGTTGGGCTGACCACATTTTTAAGATTTGACTTTTCTCCATTGATATCTTGCCATAAGAAAAGAGGGAAAAACACTGTCTCAAGCTAATTATATCCTTGTCTAATATAAAATTAAAAAGAGATAAGTGTCCAAGAGTGATAATATTCTGAGTTTAAAATTTAATTTTAAAATTTTAAAAATAGGCAAATCCCATACTCACCACAATCTCATATTCAGAATATTCAAATGTATTCAGTAGATTCATATGATAGGAATTAGACAAGCCATTATAATTTTTTGAGAGTTTACTTTTTCAAAAGAGTCAAATAAGGTCATGATTACTCCTTTTTTTCTTCTTTTTTAAAAATTTGTATATAAATTTAAGGGGTACAAGTGCAGTTTTTTAACATGGACAGTGGTTAAGTCTGGGCTTTTAGTGCAACCATCACCTGAACAATGTACATTGTACTCATTAAGTAATTTCTCATCCCTCACCCCTCCACCCTCCTAACTCTTCAGAGTGTCCAGTGTGTATTATTCCATACTCTATGTCTATGTGTAGATATTATTTAGCTCCTGCTTATAAATGGGAACATGTGGTATTTGACTCTGTTTCTGAGTTATTTCATTTAAGATAATGTCCTCCAGTTCCATCCCTGTTTCTGCAAAGACATAATTTCATTCTTTTTCATGGCTAAATAGAATTCCATGGGGGGGGCGGTATGTGTGTGTGTGTATCACATTTTCTTTATCCAATCATCCATTGATGAATACTTAAGTTGATTCTATGTCTTCACTATTATGAATAGTGCTGCTATAAGCATACATGTGGAGGTATCTTTTTGATGTAATGACATTATTTTCCTTTGGGTAGCTACTCAATAGTGGGATTGTTGGACTGAATGGTAGTTCTATTTTTAGTTCTTTGAGAAATCTTTATACTGTTTTCCATAGTAGTTGTACTAATTTACATTCCCACAAACAGTATACAAACATTTCTTTCTCTACACATCCTCGCCAACATCTATTTTTTTACGTTTTAATCGTAGCCATTCTGACTGGTGTAAGATGAGATCTTATGGTGGCTTTAATTTGCATTTCTCTGGTGATTAGTGATGTTAAGCATTTTTCATATTTTTGTTGGCCATTTCTATGTCTTCTTCTGAAAAATGTCTATTAATGGTTTTTGCCTACTTTTTATTGGGTTGTTTTTGTTACTGTTGTTGTTGTTTGAGTTCCTTGTAAATTCTTGATATCAGTCCCCTGTCCAATGAATAGTTTGAAAACATTTTCTCCCATTCTGAAGGTTGTTTATTCACTATGTTAATTATTTCTTTTGCTATGAAGAAGCTTTATAGTGATTATTTCTTGATGTCATAGTTTCTCAGAACTTTCCCAAGACAGCTACAGAAGACAGTTGTTGGAAATGTGCCTTCAAGAAATACTACTTTATTTTCTTTCTGTGTACTTAGTAGGGAAAAAAATATTACTTTATAACAGGACCATTGTGTATGGCTTTGTGTAGGCACAAGCTGTGTGTGTCAGAAAGTGTGTGTGTGTGTGTGTGTGTACCTGTTATGTGTTAGTATTTTCATGCTGAGAGCACTAAGATAACATAAAAGTTTTGAAATGTTTTTGAAAGAGCCTTACTCCCATGTGATAAGAGTAGAGATTATATGATACTTGCTGTTGACATATCAATCCTAATTATAGAGGCTCAGTGTCTCAGTGTGATTATTTCTTTAGACACTCAAAGACACTCCCATTGAAAAGAAAGACAGTTACTCAAGTGTTTTTCTTTTTTTTAATTTGCCTTAAAGTCATGTTTTGAAGCATGAGGACAGAAAGGAATAAGGCGGGCAGGCCTTGACTCTAAAATTTACTTTCTTTTTAGTGTAGGAGAATCCCTATTTGTTGGCCTTCAGGGCAATGTGCAAAAGAACACCTTTTGTCTCAATTTCTAAGAATTATCAGAAAATACAATTGAATTGCCTGGAATAAAATTTTCTCCTATTCATCTGCCTAATAAATAGTTTTTCTATGTAATTTCTGTGAATACATTGGATAACTACCTTCTTACATGATATCTCTAAATTTGAGTTTTCTGAATCTTCAAGAATAAAGTATATAACTATGCAAAATAAACAGAGTAATCACTATAACTTTGTGACCATCTGCCCAGCATTAAAAGCCAGAGATATCTGACAACCATCTGCTTGAGTAAAACTGACTTTTGATTCATAAAAATATTAAAATGATACTTCTAAAATAATCATTAACATGGTTGATTCTGATTGATTTGGCTATATGAAAATATGATTACTGGTTAATCAAGAAAAAAACCAATATTATTCAGCTAGTAAAAGGGAGTTTAATAAATGTGGTTCAAGTGTTGTCCATCTTGACATTATAATCATCTGAAAGGTCAATTATCAAAAATCAGTAGCCATCTCCATGGACTAACCAGAAAGAGTCACCCCTGAAACCAAAGATTAATCATTATTATAGCCAAAGGAAAAAAAAAAAAAAGAATCAATGAACAGAGAGCAAATCTGGATATTGCTCAAGACATAGCTCAAATGAACCAGTTATTAACATAAGCTAAAGATCTATGTTTCTGATAATAGAAACACCTAAAGGATTAGAAAGATTAGTTTTACAAGGCACGACCCTAAACAACAGAAAAATGTTCTAGCACAGTGCAAATTTACTTGGTGTGAGTAATAATTTTTTTCTTTAGAACATTTAATATTTGCAAAGTGCTGAAAATATGCTTGGCTCTGTCCAAAGCTCAGAGAGGAACAGTTTCTGGGCGGTGTATAGTTTCCCTTTCCCACCCATGACAAATGTTCCTCCTGCTTGGCTTTATGCTCTCAATAACCCTTTTCCTTTTCCTCCTCCCCACCTTAGTACATATCTATCTCATGATGACACACTAATATATAGATAGATATCAAACATCTATTTATAAGCAAAGAGTTTCCAATGTATTAATAGCTGAATGAACATAGTAATATTCAAAATAATTCTCATTTATTTTACCTATTCATTCGAGATGTATCGACCTTGTAAATACATCAGGAGCTGAAGATTTTAGAACTGATTGGCAAGTTCAAGATGCTATAAGTAGGTCCATATGGCTAGAAAGATGGGTTAGCTTGGGGAAGGGGAGCAACGGGCATTACCAGTTAATGAAGAGCCAACCATGCTAAGCTCAGCAATTTTTTTTTTTTTTTTTTTTTTTTTTTTGAGACAGAGTCTCACTCTGTTGCCCAGGCTAGAGTGAGTGCCGTGGCGTCAGCCTAGCTCACAGCAACCTCAAACTCCTGAGCTCAGGCGATCCTACTGCCTCAGCCTCCCGAGTAGCTGGGACTACAGGCATGCACCACCATGCCCGGCTAATTTTTTCTATATATATTTTTAGCTGTCCATATAATTTCTTTCTATTTTTAGTAGAGATGGGGTCTCGCTCTTGCTCAGGCTGGTCTCGAACTCCTGAGCTCAAACGATCCGCCCACCTCGGCCTCCCAGAGTGCTAGGATTACAGGCGTGAGCCACCGCGCCCGGCCAGCTCAGCAATTTTGAAGTCTACTTTGAAGCTATAAAGCATCATTGACAAATGTTGAACAGTTACTGTAAACATAACCACATTGGTGTTGTAGAAAGAGCATCATTGCAGTACAGTGGAGAAGGCTCACATTAGAGACAAGGGAAGCAGCCAGAAGAGGGAGGCAGCAATCCAGAGGGGAAATGATTACAGCTTGAATTTGAGCAGTGGAAATAAAAATAGAATGGAAAGGAAGGATTTAGCAACATTAAGGAGATAGAATCTAAAAGATTTAGAAACTGAATGGATGTGTCTAAGTGGAATTGGGGATAAGTGAGGGAAGGAATTTAAGATGCATTTCGAGTCCTTAGCCTGGGTGACTGAATTTGTGAGGCAACTGGAGGAAGAATGGATTTAAAGATGATCTTTATTAGATACAGTAATGATTGTGATTTTTTTAAAAAAAGACAGCTTTATTGAGCTATAATTCACACACCATACACTTTACTCATTTAAATTGTATGAGTCAATAGCTTTCAGTATATTCACAGAGATGTGTAACCATCACCACAATTAAATTTAGACCATTTTCATTAACCCCAAAAGAAATACCACATCTTTTAGTTGTCACCTCCAGTGCACCTCCCCATCTCCCCTAGACCTAGGCAATCA
Source organism: Eulemur rufifrons (assembly GCF_041146395.1). NCBI lineage: Eukaryota > Metazoa > Chordata > Mammalia > Primates > Lemuridae > Eulemur > Eulemur rufifrons. The sequence goes on along the minus strand of NC_090986.1, from coordinate 69,340,112 downwards.
TTTATCTCCTTTCCATCTCTATAGATTGGCCTATTTAGGACATTTAATTTAAATGGAATTATACAATATATGATCCCTGATGACAAGCTGCTTTAATTTAGCATAATGTTTTCAAGGTTTATCCAAGTTGTAGCATCTGTCAGTACTTCATTTGTTTTTATTACTAAAAAATTTCCCATAAGTAGCCACCTTTTAAATATCCACATCAGGTGGTGAGCAGTTTGGATTGTTTCTACTCCTTGGCTATTATGAAAAATGCTGGTATGAACACTTATGTATAAGTTTTTGTGTGGACACGTGTTTTCATTTCTCTTGGGTATATACCTAGAAAAGGTATTGCTGTACCACATGTAACTTTATATTTAACCTTTGTGGAATTGCCAAAATGTTTTCCAAAATGGCTGCATCTTATTACACTCCCACCAGCAGTGTGACTTATCAAATTGATACATTTAGTAAGAATAAATCAAGCATGCCTTGCCTCTTACTCTTGGGAGCAAACCTCGAAGCAAGATGTGCCCCAGAAATGAGGGTAACCTTACTCCTTCTCTTATGACGAAGGTTACCTTAGAGACCTTTATGACTTGGTGCCAATGGGTGCTCAGTGTGTGTTATCTTTTGTTTCACTGATTCATTGATGTGTACGTGTATTGACATTAAACAAATCTCTTGGGCATGTCAGCATTTTCAGGGAGTCATTATGGAAGTTTTGGCACAAGCTTCCATAGAATCTTTAAAAATTGTGTAAATTTTGTGGATTCTTTTAAAATTTAAACATAATCTTGTGTGAAAATTAGTAATAAAAAATGATCAATGGCTCCTTGCCTGGAAATCTTGATAAAAAATACTTTGTAATTTGCAGAACAAGAAACAATTTACGATGAGCTAGTAGCCAAGATTTTTAAACTCATTTATATTTGTTCTCTAGCAACACACTCTATTGGGGTTGTTGTTTTCTCAGCATTTATTAGTAAGAATTTTTCCTCCCAATTTACAAGCTTGGCTAAATGGTGACATATCAGACAAATAAATGGTAGTCAGATGAAACTAATTGTTTTTCTCAAATGTTATTGTTAAAATAAATCTCTGGGAATTATTTAAAATCCAAAAGCTATATAAGGCTAAAAAGTACACTGCTTTCTGACTTTGAAATTTATAATAAATTTAAACTTCACGGGTATCAACGTGGACTTTGTTAAAAGGATTTACACACTGTTCGAATGGGTGCCTCTAAAGCACAGGTGGCTAGTGAATAGGAAAACCTGCCAATGTGCGTCCACCACTTTGGGAGACCCATGAAGTCCAGCTGAACTGAAGGTCTATTCTGAATGCCATGCCATTAAAAACAAGTTGAGCAGGTCAGACCACTCTTCATCAATGCATGTTATCAACAAAGGCTGATTAAACTTTAACTCCACATTGGGAGCCTGTTGTAGACTTTTGTAGCTGAGAACATTGACGGCATGTGTAACGCAGGAAATGCATTTTCAGAATAGTTATTACCAGGTATTTGTTAAATAATATTTTGTCTAGTCTAACAAGATCGAGTGAGAATACATTTCATATATTCATTTTAGAAAAGTTTAAGAGTAATTTCACATGAAGCTAAATCTATACACAATAAAAATACTACTTATTTTTAACAAATGTTCTTCCTCTGAGTATACTGTCTGTAAAGAATGATTTGAGAATATCAAATGTGGGGTTGAGGAAGTCTTTGTTCTGTACATTGTCACTAAATTATCCTCCCAACTACAGATAGCTATTTCATATATGATATGTATTTACTAGTCTCTAAATAAATATGAAATATCTTAAAAGATAAACATTTAACCAAATTTGAGTAATTTCTTTGAGGCACTTACTTATTAATAAATCTATTTTATTTCTATTTGAAGCATAAAAAGTAGTCCATGGGAATAATTTATTCTGAAACCCTGATTTCTCAACTGTTAAATTAACTAAATATTTAAATGAATTCAAGTTTTGGTTAGCTATTTGGTGGTAGGTAAAAACAACTTACATGACAGTTTTGTAAAATTTCATTGTATTCAAGCATAAATACTATATAGAATAGATGATGAAAGAGCAAGAAGTAGATTCTGAGGCCATAATCTTTTTCTCCAGGCAACTGTAACTGATCTTGTTTTTTATGTTTTTTTTTTATGACAAGGAGCCAAAGTATCCATAAGAAGCATGGATTATGTAGTTTGAGTTCATTAGGTAGAATTATACTTTTTAAGGCAATTAGGAGCTCCTAGAGAAAACCTATAAAAAGCAGCATATTCCAAACAACACCCAAGAAAGGAGCATGTAAAAGAGTATACAGATGGAATGAAATTGCAGGTAGGGAGCTGAGAAATGATGACAAAAATCCAGATTCAACACAGTTAAAACCCAGACAGGAATCTTTGAGGAGCTAATGTATGGGGCTGATTGAATGATTATGGCAAGTGTGGAAGAGAAACATGGTAGATTGAACATGTGTTTCCTTCTATTCCCTCCTGAAACTGCACTGAAAGAACAGCAAAGGGGTTTTTAAAGTATAAATCTCCAAGGACAAACAGAAGAAAAGATATGGCAGCAGCCAAATTTTGGAAGCTGGAAAGCAAGTGATCAAATGGTAACTAACCTGGCAGACTAGAGGAAGCCGGGACACGAGCTGGTGGCAGAAAAAAAGCCAGGCACAGACCACCTGATTTGTAGAAACCAAAATGTCACAGAACTTGGAAGTATAATATTACGTACCTCTGAAATGAGGTTGCACTTAGGAATAAACCTAAAATGGGCTAAATGTCCATGTAAATAGCAGGTTTTTTCCCCAAAATTCTGTCCTTCACCCTACCCAGCAGATGACTTCCCCTCCTCCATCCAGGCAGAAGACTCGAGTTTGCCTTCTGGAAAGACTGAGTCAGGGAGAATCTAAAGCCCGATCCCATGTGCATCTGGCAGTGGAGTCAGCTTGCTGACAAGTGGGGATTCAGCGAAAAATCTACATAAACAAAAGGAAAATTTCCCACCACTTTGCCCAGTCAACTCCAAAAAAACACTACCTAGCTTATACTCCACACCCTTCCAGGCAGAATAGAGAATCCCTTCTGGAGAAACCAACCAGGCCACGAGAGAAGACATATAGCTACCAACTGTTGAGGGCTTCTCCAACCATATAACCCAGCCGATCACCCTACAGTGAGACCTACCACCTGAGAAGCCTCCTTCAACACACAGGCAAACACACACATGCAGCTTCTAATCCATTACTAGCATGACAAAGGCCAAAATAATCAAGGAAAGAACAGAGACTGCTTAGTACACATCCAAAGAAGGGGAATTCAGTATATTGAAAAGATATCTTCACTCTCATGTTTATGGCAGCACTATTCACAATAGCCAAGATTTGGAATCAACCTAAGTGTCCATCAGCAGATGAACGGATGAAGAAATTCCATACACAATAGAATATCATATAACCACAAAAAAGAATGAAATGCTGCCATTTGCAACAACATGGATGTAACTGGAGAACATTATGTTAAGTGAAATAAGCCAAGCACAGAAAGAAAAATCTCATAGGTTCTCACTCATATGTGGGAACTAAATATTTAAAACCACTGATCTCATGGAGACAGATAGTATTAATATAATGATGGTTACCAAGGGCTGGGAAGAGTAGTGGGGAGGGGGGATAAAGTGGGGATAGCTAATGGGTGTGAAAATATAGTTAGATAGAATGAACAACATTTGATAACACAACAAGTGACTATAATCAATAAGTTAGTATATACTTTAAAATAACTAAAAGAGCAGAATTGGAATGTTTCTAATACAAGAAATGATAAATGCCTGAGGTGATGGATACCCCAACTATCCTGATTCGACTAATTCACATTGTATGCCTGTATCAAAACATCACATGTACACTGTAAAGATATACAACTATTATGTACCCATAATAATTAAAAATAAAAAAATTTTTAAAGAATCTCAGATATAACCTCCCATTTATATACACATATTTATGAATTCCATGACTATTTATTGATGTGTGCTGTTTTGAGCACTATTCTAGGCATTGAAGATAAAACAATAAATTAGACAAGGTCTTATAATTCAAAAAACAATCAGGGCTAGTTTATGTAATTGTTTTCAAGTTTCATCTCTTGCTTATTTTTTAGGCTCAGGTAGATTTGAGAGAGTTTTCACCTTGCCGTGAATTTCATCTCCTGTATGTAGTTTGCATATTGAAAGTAGAAACAGGTGCTTATTGGCTCCTATCTCCAAATGGTAACAAATATTGTTTAACCTTGAAATATTCACTTCTGATGGGAGTAAAAAATAAACAAACACAAAGTGACAACGCTATAATAGAAACACATTCAAGTACCACCAGATAATAGAGGAAGATGCAGATAACTGTTCCAGGAAGGACAAGTAAGGATTTATAAAAAGAGGAGATATTTGGGCTTCATCTTAAAGAGTAGAGGGGAGTTTCCTAAGCATAGAGGGCAAGCCAAGAATAAGGAACACAAGAGGAGCCTGCTGAATTCAGGCCAGTGATTTAGAACACAGAGTTCAGGGAGGAGAATGGCAGGGAAACAAGATAACATGTTTTAAAGGGTATATTTATGCCATGAGAAATAAATGTCTTTGGACTGAACCATCAATCAATAGCTGTTTTATAATCTGACCCAAGAGCCAAACATCGACTTACCCCTTTTATATCAAGCTTTTTCATGAAAACTTACCATTTTGAAGGATTCTATTTTGGTCAATGCTGGTTGATGGAAAGTGTATAAAAATCATTCTTAATATGATTTTCATTAAATAATTCATTTATTCAGAAAATATTTTAAATTGTCTGTTCTGTACCAAACATAATATACAGACCTATAGTAATACAAAAGGTAAGCAAAATGTAGTCTATCTTTGTGAATTGGCTGTTTAATTGGGGAAGCAAAGGTGGCCAGGATAATTACACTACAATATGGCATGTGTTCTGTTAGAGAGATGGCTGAATTCTTTGGGAGCACAGACGATGTGGCAACTTCAGGGAAAATATAGGATGTTTATAGAAAAAGGAATATTTTCTGTGTCTTTAAGAAAGATTAAGAGTTAGCCGGAAGGAAAAGTCAAAAGAAGGTATTCTGAGCAGAAGAATAAAGATAAACGATGTCTTCTACCTATAAATGTTCCTGGCAAATATTTCTCTGCCCTAGTTTCACACATTAATAAAAATATTTTCAAATGTAAGAAAATCATATCACATAAAGATATTTGCTGAGTATTAATGTCTATTTTAATAGATTTGATATGCAGCGAACTAGATATCGCACTTACAAAAAATATTGTTTATGAAATAAACATATTCCTAAATGAATACTGTGGACCCAGTTTTCAGTCTTCCAATACATCCTGGACACATTTCCTCTACTCAAAGAGTTCCTCTTGGTATTGCTGTTGACAAGAATGATGCGAAATTTAGCATAGAACAAAAGTCTTGCTAGCATAAGAGACTGAAAACTGAAAAGCCACACCACTTTAATCTAAAAATCCCTTTCCATCATTTCTCTAAATTTGGTCCATGGAAACGTTGGGAACAGCTCAATTATATATACTTGGATAGAATTTTCCTCCAATAGAAATGTAACTCTTTCACTATCCCACTCTTTTATACTTGCAAATTTTTTACTAAGATGTAATTTACATGTAGTGAAATACAAAAATTCAATGTAATGTTTGATGAGTTTTGACAAATATATACATGCATGTAACCCACATTGTAAACAAATCAAATATTTCTATCATCCCTTTTCCCTCCATGTATTAATCATTATTATTGTCTTTATTTGTATACTGTAATTTTATACCCTGCATTACCAAATACACAGGCAATCCTGTCCCTGCCCAAAGAGAATGGTGTTTAAATACATATACAAGCAATACATAAGCTAACAATTTAAATTCTATAATAATAGTTTCCTTACATATACAGTAGTAATTTCAGCATAGAATAGATACCAAAACATCCTTATCACTGAAAACATTTATTAAGTGTTTTTATCAGAGGAAGAATATATATAGCTATGTTTAAATGAATGAAGTAAAAATCCAAAGTAGAATACCAAATATAAAACCCATAAAACAGTGTAAAATAAAGCAAGGCATACACAGACTTCATAGTATATACTTCATGAAAGAAATCAGTTTTCAGCAGAGTCCTGAAGAAATAAGATACAGGAATATTGGGAAGACATGGAAGATATGGAGAAAGAAGTGATGTATGTTTGTGTTTTGAGGGGGCAGCGTAGGAGCAAAATTAAACATGAAACAGAGTGCAATTTGTGAAGCACTGGGCATTAGTAATTGCTTCATATATAGTAGTGTTTACTTGAATTGAAATCGGCCATAGAATCCATTGTGTAACAGCTGAGTAAGAATGTCTCAGATTTCTAAGCAAATCCCTGAGACATACAGATTTCAAATAAAATGTGGTACAAATGCTACTGGTGTAGAAGATTTTTGTTCTGATTTTTGTCTATGGTTAGCTGACATTGATTTTAGTGGAAATTTTAAGCTTCTGCCTTTGGATGATTCTCACCGCTTATAGATGTGATAATACTTATCATGAATGCCCTCCATGGTTGCTATAAAGATGATGTGCTTTGTAGATGAAAATGAAAACAAACAAACAAACAAACAAAAATCCTCTAGGTCTGTTTGCATTACTTAGCATTATGTTATTCAACTCTTACCACAATGTTGCAAATGTTACCTCATACTGACACGGGAAAGCTGTATTTGGATTTGTTTGTATGTGCCTTTGAATTCGTTCTCATTTATGTTTCAAATGAATGTGATCTGTCTCTCCCAAGTTAGTCTGTAAATTCCCAAATGTGTTGATCCAAGTTCTATACATTATATATATTCACTAAAGGTTGAGGACTGATTGATGTTAGATGCTCACTTGTAATGTAAGCTCAATGCTTCCTAGGAACATACAATAAATAAAATTATTTCTTCATTTACTCTTCAAATAAATACATAAAGCTGTTTGTAAAAATATGACATAAATTTTGGTTATTAAGCTTATGTATTTATTTACACTAACTTTTTTTCTTAGATTATAAAACTCAAGAAGGACATGATTCTTTATTTAGCTCAACTTAAAAGTGCATAATAGGACATAAGGCTTCAGTGAGGATTTAATGATGTTCTGAGTTAGTGATCATGCAATCTAGCTGTATTATAAATAGAAGCTACTCTATCAGGCAATATCTAGTTATTATTGTGGATATATATTGTAGACATGATTAAAATCCATAATCAGTTGATGTTAAGTAAGGGAAATAATCCTAAATAATCTGGGTGAGCCTGAGTCAATCAGTTGAAAGTCCATAAAAGCAGAACCAAGGCTTCCTTAAAAAAGAAGAAATTCTACCTGGAGCTGTGTACATTTCTGTTCCAGAGTTCCAGCCTGCACTTCCTGACAGCTTGCCCTGTGGAAGTTGAACTTGCCTAGCCAGCCCCCACAACTGCATAAGCCAGGTGCTTGTAACAAATATCTTAGTATAGATCTCCTACTGATTCTACTTCTCTGATCAAGCACTTTCCGATACCATGTGTACATTACAAACGTAAACGTCAATGCTCCTCTATAAAACTTCTATCTCAGCTCATCATTTTCAGTGGCAAAGAATTTGCTATAATTCTATCCTAGAGTAGAAATGTTTTCAGAACATAGACATTTTAAAAAGTAAATTTACTTAATATCATTTCAAAGAGCTTTGCATTAACAAGGAGATAAATCTGTATATTCAAATATTCTAAACAAACATTTTAAGATTTTTGTCATCAGAAAATTATAACCAAGAAAATTCCCATTCACTCATTTGATGTGCCATACAAACAATAACCAACTAAGAAAATAGCAATAGAGCTTTTTCAGGTCATTACCTTCATAAGTTTTTAGGCATGTACTCAATGTAATAGTTCGGCATTCCTGGCTTGTTTATTTATGCAATGAAAACCATTAATCATTCCATGTGGGCTTAAGTATCTGCATTTGAACTTTGAACTATATCTCTGTTATAGTAGTGTACTTGAGGACTGCCAATGTGGAATTTCTTTTCTTACTTCAACAAACAATTCAATTCAGTTCAAACATTTCTTGAATACTCATTAATTACTAAGAATATAAGTTCCTTATGACTTAGTTTTGACTATTTGCTTATTCAGCCCTCAAATACAAAAGGAGTATCAGCATTCAAATGCTTATACTATTGAGAAAATTAGAACATCACCTTTATTCATATTCTGAAGGGAATTTTCTTCCATTGACACCCAATGAAACTATTTCTAATATTTTCCCAAGCTTAAAACATGTCTCTCTCATATGTAATTTAGAGGAAGACAATCTAAATTGCCTTTGTAATGTAATTCTGTCTCTAAACTGATTACCACTAAATACTTTCTTAATGGATAGATTAGAGAAAACAAAAGAAGATATTTGGCCAGCATTTAAGGTAAAAAATGTATGGCAAAATTGGAGAAGTATAAATAAATGAATATGAAGTGAAAGAAGGAAAGTGAACAAAGACAAAGAAATATACAAAAAGGAATAAGAAACAGAAAGAAATGAGAATTAAAATAGGGAAATGAAAGTAAGGAGTAAAGTTCAAGCAAAAGGAATTTAATAAGCCATATTTCTGTAGAATAATCAATTAGCAATAAAACATTTTAGAGTCTTTAGAGAAAATAAATATCACCCAATTTTGTCTCATTCTTTCATAAGCTGGACAGTAGAAAGATTAACTAAACTGTTGTTAAACCTAAGGCAAGAATGTTGATCCTCCAGAATTGAGATATAATTTGATAGTAAGATTGGAGATGGCATTGGAATACGCTCTTATTTTCCTCCTTAGAAATCTAAGAGTGATCAAGCATCTAAGAGAACATTCACTTGAGGAAATGATGTATTGGGGACACAGGACTCTTTGAAAAAGACCTATGTATGCCTTCTAGTATATTAATAGCATAAAATAATAAATGTTTGTCTACATCTAAGTTTAGACATCTACAATGTCTGTGCAGCTGACATGCTTTAGTAAGGACTCCTTTGTCTTAAGGGATAGAATAGGTATCAATGTAACTTATCTACAGAATGAACTGTCTCAGATCTTACCATGAATCTCTGAAGTCAGATACGTTCTCCCCACAGTGCTTAGAATCTCATTCTTCCCTCCTTCCTGTAAAGTAGCAGAAGATTTTGTGAATGAAATGTTGACTTGGGGCAAATTCTGTCCAGCAAGACAAATTGACAGACTAATGTCAAAAGATCAATTTTTCTAAAGATCCTTTCCTCTGATTATTTTCTCTCCTGGGACTTTCTCTGGTATAAAATAAGGCAATGTGTTCTTTTTTTTCCAGTCAGAACATTTAATTCCTCCAACGTCTGCCTCCAGCATCTGCCAAAAGAACACCAGGAGTAAAGACAGAAAAAAAAAAAACAAAACAAAAAAAAAACAGTGGTAAACACGTACCTAGTTAGTTTAATGTAAATCCTAACATGAAAAACCTTAATTACAAAATCCTTATTTGCTATGTTAATCTTTTCATCCTTGCCACTGTTGAAGAATTTTCGTCTTCTGGTATTATAAATCTTGGAAGGTTTCCAAAAATTCCCTAACCCAAGAAAAATGTCTCAAGGCCCTAACCTATTTGTAAAGATTTATGAACATTAAAAAATTAAAGATTTAAGCATTAAGCATGGTCTCCCTGCTTATGAAGTTGGTGTGTATGTTATTTTTTTAGGCATATTTCACATGGTGTTGTTTTATTGGAATCAGCATGTTGGAAATTCTCAGCTTTGTTTTTCTGAAACATTAATTACTGACATACTAAAAACTTCTTGTGGTGCACAGAAGAAATGTTTCAGCAATAAAAAAGGGGGAGTTATTTTTGCCAGTTAAGTGATCAACTAAAATATGAGATACTGAAAGCAGGCAGGGAACATAGGAAGTGGGAAAGGATATGGGATACAAAGAAACAGAATAACGGATTTTATAAATATTTCATATTTATTTCATATTTCATAAAGAGTGACTAATATAGTAATACTTCTACTTGTTTATCTCATTCAGTCCATATTTATTCAGTTAAGCAGTAATTTATGTAATATTTTAATACTGACTTTATATATGAAGAAACTAATACAGGGAGAAAAAAAATAATTTGCTCAGTGATAACACAACTAGTACATGGTGAGGGGTATTCAGATTCAGGCTCTTTTGCTCCTGCTTTCACAATATCACACTGTGCTACATTGGCTCACATAGAAATATTTACTGGACTTATATACTAACATCTCTATAATCTGAATATAACTTTTTTTTTTTTCGGAGACAGAGTCTTGCTCTGTCACCCTGGCTAGAGTGCAATGTCATCATCATAGCTCACTGCAACCTTCAATTCCTGTGCTCAAGCAATCTTCCTGCCTCAGCCTCCTGAGTAGCTGGGACTACAGGTGCATGCCACCACGTCCAGCTAATTTTTCTTTCTTCTTTCTTTCTTTTTTTTGTAGAGACAGGTCTCACTCTTGCTCAGGCTGGTCTTGAACTCCTAAGCTCAAGTGATCCTCCTGCTTTGGCCTCCCAGAGTACTAGGATTATAGGTGTGAGCCACCGTGCCCAGCTTCATCTCTATAATCTGAATTATACCTTAGCAAGGTATCAGTAACTCCCAACACAAAAGCCAAAATGGCATCTTAATTCAATGTTCTAGTCACTTCCCCAACCTTGACATATCACTAGACGATGATCCTCCCAATTTTCTCCATTGTTTTGTTTTTAATTTCACACCTGGTTGTTCCCACATAATACTGTAAAACAAGCAGTTCTCACATGTTTTGGCACCATGGCCCCTTCATGTTCTTAAAATATTCAAGTCTAAATAACCACAATAGTTTGCCTGCTAGTCATTCTTTCAACTAAAAAATGATGTTCCATGAAAAACGTTGCTCATAATGCTTGCAACTCAATTACACAAATACTTTTTCTCAAGATATCCATTATGTTTTGGTATGGACAGAGTGCTACATGCATATATTCCATTTTCCCCACATTATAAACAAATCTTGATAACTGAGATTTTAAAAAATTAGTATTTTATACTGCTTTGTCAATGGTATTCTTAACTGCAAGTGTGGTTGTGGTAAAATATATATACACATTATATATATAATGACTACAAGTATAGTTTGGTGCATTGCATTACACCAAACCATTGTATATGCTCAGGTACCAAGAGTTCTGCCCACCATTACTTTTGCCCCCTCAGTACAAATGCCAACGCATTACAAGAGGCAAATAATATCTTCATGTTTTTATGAAAATAGTTTTGACCTTGTAAACCCCTTGGAAGAGTGCCAAGGAATACCAGTGATTGTTAGACCACAGCTTGAGAACCACTGCTCTAGACAGTACAAAGAATATTTTTAACTTGTCTTAGGTTGTGAATGGCTCTCCTTAACCTTACTGACTTGGCCATCCCTCACATAGACCTCATACACCACATTAGAAGAAATCCCAATCAAAAGTCATCATTTAAAGAAAGAACAAACTAAAGGTAACACTGACCAAATAAACTTTTGTTTGTTGACTTTCTACTAGCATATCAATTAAAAAGTCGTGAAAAAATTGCTTCTTGTACAATAATTTTCATCATTTTATTTTAATTCAATGAAGAAAGTTGGGGGAAAAAATGGAAACCTTGATCTGATGCCAAGAGCGCAAAGCGGCACTCCTTTTTGAATGGCAGCTGTTTCTTGTAACCAAGACAAATGTTTTGTTTTCTAAAATAGTTGTGAGGACTAAATAATGACTATAAATGTCTTTTGTAAAATTAGCATAGTTGTATTTCTATTTGCTTTTGGGAACTTTACCAAAAAAGAGATCAAACACTGTTTAAAGGACTTGTTTGAAGTACACTGGAGAAAAGGTCATGGAAGCAATTTTATGATGGTCTCCTCTCTGATACAGACTGCAGAAAGCTCTGGGGACATTGAGGTCCAGCTACAGTGAGTGGTGAGTGACCATATGAGCAAAAGAGCATGATATGCTAGTAAAGGCAAGACTAGATGGTTTATCAACCTCTCTTCTAGCAATTAGTACCTTGGTTATGTACAAAACAACTAATCAAAACTAATCTTTGTTACAGCAATATTGCTAAATGATACAATTTACTTGTCATGTACATCATGAACAGCTCATGGCCAGTGCCATTCTGCAAGTTTGGCAGCAAGGTCTACATCCTACCCTCTGCCCAGACTCAGGCTGATGCTGTCACAGCTGCCACCAGACCAAGAAGGGAGAGGGAAAACCAGGTGTTCCCATGCAGCCCTAGGGAAAATTCTACCAACCTGCTATGGGCTTCTGTGAGTACTAGGAGTGAGCAGACTGCACTGTCTACAGCTACCGGCCCACACTGCTCCAACTGAGAACAGCACAGCCACCACAGCCCACACCTGAGTATTCTGTTGGTGGCCTAGGGATCACCTCACCTCTGCCAGTCACAACCAGTGTATGAACACACTATCTGGGGGCCTGAGGATGAGTCTGTTGGCCTTGTCCCACTACTGTCATCACCCACATCACACCAGCTGCCCATGGGTCTGACAACACTCTCATACATTGGGCCCACTGCTGTTACTACCAGCAATTGAGCAAGCCACCTGGAGGCCCCAAAACCAGGCCTCCAAAACCCGCTGATATTAGAGCCAGGGAGGCAGTTCTGGTGCCTAAAATCAGACACACCTGGACCACTGCTGACACCCCTGGGTCCTGAAGACTGGCTCACCTAGCATCCAAGTTCCAGCAAAACTGTACCACACTCTCCACTAACAACTGTACCCAATGCCACTGAGGAAATTGTAGATACTACAGACCCTGAGTGCTGGTGAAGAAACACAAAACAAAAACCTGGAACAAGAAGGAGCTCCTTGCAGGCCAAATTGCATATGCCAGCTTCTGTCAGGTTTATCTCCACCTCTGAGCCAAGGGCCCTGGCAGTCTCACCCCAAGCAAAGCACCCCTGCAGGCCCTGCGCCTCACCATGAATGCTTCAGGCCTGGCAGCTGAGGTTGGCGTGGGAATTCACACGAACACAATTAACAGAAACATGATAACCATGGCTCTCCCTCTTGATTGTAAGTTGGAACTTCTTTAAGATCATTTCCTCTAATGTTCTGGAGTGCTCTAAGGCTGCAGTCCCCAACTCCGGGGCCCTGGGACAGGTTCCAGTCCATGGCCTATTAGGGACCAGGCTGCAGACCTCTGTGCTCCAACCCACCCCACCCCACCCCGTCCTTGGGAAAATTGTCTTCCATGAAACTTAGGAAGGGGGCTGGGTGTTGCACACAGCAGGAGGTGAGCAGTGGGCAAGCGAGGCTTCATCTGTGTTTACAGCTGCTCCCCATCGCTAGCACCACCGCCTGAGCTTTACCTCCCACCACCGCACCGCTCCACCCTGTGGATAAATTGTCTTCCATGAAACAGGTACGCTCTCAAACATGCCCAAAACTACAGATAACCTCTCACCTTTCTTTGGGGGTGGAAGTCATGGGGTGCAGAGTATTGTACTTCTATTAACTAGCCGAACTTACAGTCCAGTACTATTCCTTTTTTCATAGAAAGCCATGACCACTTTTATCCATGGCCTCCTTTTTCCTAAGCAGTCTGGCTCCACTCCCATTCCACTACTGAAATGGCTTCTCCAAAGATGATGGATCATCTTTGAATCATTAAATCTAATGACTGCTGTTCACTTTACATTATGTAGGATCCCACTGAAGTACTCCATTTCCTCTTCTATTTCTGACCACTCCTTCTCCATCTGCCCCTCTCTTATAAACTAGGTCTTTGATCTTATTCTTTTCTTATCCTACCCTCCCTTGCTCAGATCCTATTCATTCTCTCAGCTTCAATGGGCTCCTTCCTGTAAGGTGAATTTCCAAGTCCACATTTTCATCCTTGACTTTGTCCTGAGCTCCAATCCTATATCTTCAGCCACGAATGGACATTTCTACTTGTGACTTTAAATACAATATATCTAAAATTTGACTTTTCAACTTGGCCTCATCTACTGCTTGGCTTTCCTTCCCTAATTTTTCTTATTTTCATTTGTGATAGCATCTTTTTCAAAATCACCTACATATATTTTGTTCTAATACTAAATTTTACTGATTCTTCACCTTATTAAATGGAACAATATGAAGTTTCTATTTATGTAAGTCAAGAATGGTCAAATATAAGCAATTTACTATAATTCCCATCAAAAAAGTCCAAGTCCTTTTGAACTCAAATTACTCCAGTAACCTCCAGTTTTCTGCACCTCCATTCCTCCACCTGCAGTTCATTCTGAAGGTCACCAGCTTACTAATCCTTCAGAAATACTCACCTTTGAGAACTTTACAAAGGAAAAAAACAAAATTTTTTCACTTTTTATTCCTGATCTTATACAATTGATCCCCAAACTTACCTTTGCAGTGTCTTGGCCCTACTCACCTTCAGAGTTCCTTATTTCAAACTGGAGTAAACATCGTATCTCTTCCTTCTTTATGTGGGGAATTCTTCTTCCTTACTTCAAATATCCATCTGTCTATAGACTTACTCAAACTTTAATCTCACACAGCCTAGTGACATCTATACTGTTATTACTTTTAACTATTTTTACTCGTAAGTTGTCTTTCACCAGACTGTTTAAATGCCTTGAAAGTAAAAATGATGTCTTTTATCTCTCCTTATTTATTAAGCAGAGTATATAACCTTAACTGTAGTAAGTTATTGAAAAATAGTTACTGCTGCTTTTAGTGATTTTTAAAAAATGATCTGAATCCTAGCCCAGATAACAACATTTAATTCACTCTTCTGAAAATAGCTTTCCTGCCCAGAGACGTGAGGTCTTTTAAAGTATTAATAGTTTCTTAGACCCTACTCTATTTCCTAACAAAACTATTGCAATTCATGCTATCACGCACTTGTGGACCAATCTATCTCCTGGGCAGACTCCTAGATTTCATCAGAATGAAAACTGATGAAAGATAGAGAGATTTTCCCACAGATTTTTAAATTCCTGGACTAGACTTGAATTTCTTTATATCTCTTGCAATAAAATCTTGGAGAGATATATGGCAATATATCTCAGAATCTACTAAATCCCAACAGCTCAGTGACTATATTTAAATTGAGAAGCTTTGATACTTGAATCCTGTTTTCATAGGGACCTCATAATCTGTTATCTGAATAACCAGGCAAGAAAATGACTCTTTTGTAATCAAGTCATAATTGTCTGGTTCTTCCCCTGCCTGACTGATTTATTTTAAAATATCCTTGAGCTTTTTGTTCTCATGGATATAAATAAAATAATTCTTGTAAGTCCTACTGGTCCCTCAATGTCCTCTATTTACATTTCATCTATGTTGCCAGAAAATTGTTGAGATTCAATCCAAGCTAGTTTTAAAAATTGATTTGAAAATAAGCTAGTTTGATCAGATCCCATTTATTTACTTTTGTTGTTGCTGTGATTGCCTTTGGGGTCTTCTTCATAAATTCTTTCCCTAGGACAATGTCTATAAGAGTTTTTCCAACATTTTCTTCTAGAATTCTTATAGTTTTCATGCCTTAGCTTTAAATCTGTTATCCACCATGAGTTGATTTTTGTGAGAGGTGAGAGCTGCGGATCCTGTTTCAGTCTTCTACACGTGGCTATCCAATTTTCCCAGCACCATTTATTGAATAAGGATTCTTTTCCCCAGTGCATGTTTTTGTCTGCTTTGTCAAAGATTAGATGGCTATATGAGGATGGTTTTATATCTGGATTCTCAGTTCAGTTCCATTGGTCTATGTCTCTGTTCTTGTGCCAGTACCATGCTCTTTTAATTACTATAGCCTTGTAGGATAGCTTAAAAAGCTTCTGCACAGCCAAGGAAACTCTCACGAGAGCAAACAGACAACCTACAGAATGGGAGAAAATATTCTCATGCTACACATCCAATAAAGGGCTGGTAACAAGAATCTATATAGAACTCAGGAAAATCAGCAAGAAAAAAATCAAACAACCCCATTAAAAAGTGGGCAAGGGACATGAACAGAAACTTTTCAAAAGAAGATAGACTAATGGCCAAGAAACATGAAAAAATGCTCAACATCTCTAATCATCAGGGAAATGCAAATCAAAACCATAATGAGATATCATTTAACTCTGGTGAGAATAGCTTTTATCAAAAAGTCCCAAAACAATAAATGTTGGCATGGATGCAGAGAGATAGGAACACTCATACACTGCTGGTGGGACTGCAAACTAGTACAACCTCTGTGGGAAGCAATATGGAGATACCTCAAAGGGATACAGGTAGATCTACCATTTGATCCAGAAGTCCCATCACTGGGCATCTACCCAAAAGAAAAAAAGACATTCTATAAAAAGGACATCTGCACTCGAATGTTTATAGAAGCACAATTCCCAATCACAAAGATGTGGAAATAACCCAAGTGCCCATCAATACATGAGTGGATTAATAAAATATGGTATATGTATACCATGGAGTTCTACTCAGCCACAAAAAACAATGATGATCTAGCACCTCTTGTATTACCCTGGATAGAGCTGGAGTTCATTCTACTAAGTGAAGTATCACAAGAATGGAAAAACAAGCACCACATGTACTCACCATCAAATTGGTATTAACATATCAACACATATGTGCATGTATAATAGTAACATTCACTGGAGGTCAGGTAGGTGAGAGTGGGGAGAGGGGTATGTTCACACCTAATGGGTGCGGTATGCACCGTCTGGGGGATGGACATACTTGAAGCTCTGACTCAGGTGGGGCAAAGGCAATATATGTAACCTAAACATTTGTGCCCCAGTAATATGGTGAAATAAAAGAATAATTTAAAAAGCTAGTTTATGTTCTTAGATAACTTCCTGAATAAGCAATTCAAAATCATAAAGTATTTCTTGAGAGAGTTCTATTGCATTATGTATGCTATTTTATTGCACAAAGCAAAATAAGGCAAAGAATATGTTGTGTTTACTTTCAGAAAACTCTGCTACTCATAAATAAAGGTAAACATGAGAAATATGTTTACCATATTGTCTTTTGGTCCTTTAGGCCATTTTCAAAGTCTACTTTTTTAAAAAGAGTCAACACAATTAATCAAATGTTTATATCATTAAGCTACAATGTAGAAAAAATTTATTTCTGAGGACTAAAAAAATATGTGAATTGGAAATAAAATAAGTACATCTGCATATTTAATTTTCAGACAAGAGATACTTACTTAACTGTTCTAAATATGTGATATTATAGCATCCAAGTTCATTTGTTTTAAATTCAAAATCAAAGAAATAAAGATATTGTATTTATTTAAATGTACTGTATCCATTAATTATTGAGCCACATGACTGAGTTGCTATTCTAACTTGGGTTAAAGATTAATTCTGGTTGTTCTTAAACTTCCTTTAAGTGTTTTTACTTTGTAATCAAGTGGAAAGATTATACTTAAAGTTAATTTCTCTGCCAAATTAGGAAGGGAGGAAAATTGATTGCATTAAGCAGAAAAATGTCCCTGAACTCAGTCTTACTGATCTAAAAAAAGAGAGTCAAATGGAAGAAAAGATTCTGGTTTTCTTGTGTTGTTTAGTTTTTAATTACAATCTTTGTTTCTCTTTCATTTATCTTGGAATAGATTAGAAGTCTTTCTTACTAAACACTTTTTTTTCTAATTTGTATTTAATGGTATATTACTTAAAAAATTTACCCAATCAGTAGAAATTCACATTTCCATTAATTCTTTCTTAAATACTAGTGTCTGTGAACTAGGTAGAATTAATGATAATTTTCAACTAAATACCCTAATTGATTTCCCCATGTGAAAAAAATACATTTTAATTTGCTATATTTTAATTTACACCCCTCCCTGAATTTATTGAATGCCTATGATGCAAAAGTGCTTTATATTTTGTAAGAAATCCCAGTATAATGTACGGCTATTTTGATTTTGTTTATATGAGGTATAGTAGGCAGCCTCTAAGGTGCTCACAATGACCCTTGCCTGTTCGTGTTTGAACTCGTATGTAGTCACTTCCCACATCATATCAAGGTTGTGTGTATGAAAACAGAATGTGGCAAAGGCAAGGTATTGTGTAATAAAGAACTTATCTGGCCTTCATCTCTGGTTCCATGTAGGAAACTTCTAAACTCTTGGAATTTCCCACGGGACTGAAGTGTCATTCATGGTCAGCCCCTCAGACCACACCTGAGCCTATGTTAACAAGGTGTCTCATGGTGGCCCATATATACTGTGACTCTTTCATGATGGCTATGATGGCTGTGCCACCCATCATGTGATTAGTGAGTTGGAACTTTGAACCATGTAACATCTGTCTGACTTCCTGAGAGGAAAGGGAAGACTGAGATTTAATTCAGTCATTTAATTCAATCAATCATGCCTACATAATGAAACCTTAATAATCCTGGGTACCAAAGAAATTCAGGCTAAAGCGACATATCCTGAGGACATAGAAGCTTTACATTTGGGACTCTTCCAGACTTGTCTTAAGTGTCTCTTTATTTGAATGGATCTGATTTGTATCCTTTATAACAAAACTGTAATCATAAGTCCAGTCCAGTCCTGAGTCCTGTGAGTCATTCTAACAAATGATGGAACCTGAGGGGGCAGTGAGAACCCAGGAATTTGTAGCCAGTTGCTCTGACATGCAGGTGGCCTGGGATCCCCCAAGCCTGCAGCTGGTGTCTGAAGTTGAGGGCAGCCTTATAGGAGACTGTGCTCTTAACCTGTGAAATTTAACCAAACTCGGGGAAGTCAGAATCAGAATTGCGTTGCTTAAGATATGTCACTTTTAAGAGTAGGTTATAAAAGACAGTGTGGCTTCTGCCTCTCCCTGTTGGATCCCTCCCTCTGGGGCAGATTTGCTGCCGTGTTGTGAACAGTCTTAGGGAGAATTCCATGGATGATAAACTGAGATCTCCAACCAATGGTTACGGACGTGAACCTTTCATTGAATCGGATGCTCTAGCCTCAGTGAAGCCTTTAGGTGACTGCAGTCCTGACTGCCATTGAATTGTAATCCCATCTGAGATCATAAGCTGGAAGTATCCAGCTAAACTGCTCCCAGATTCTGACTCTCAGAAACTGCAGATAGCAAATGTTTGTTGGTCTTAGCCACTAAGTTTGGGATAATATGTTACAGAAAAATAAATAACTGATGCACTAAGGAAGTTATAGTTATTTGCATTTGGTTTTAAGATTCAGATCTTTCGTTTTCCAATTGATCTCAAAAAATGAAGTATAACTGCCCCTTCCTTGTCATTGATTTTCTTAAAAGTGGATCTTAGTAAGTTTGCCTATCTCCCCAGCAAAAAGTGAGATTACCCTTCTTGACTCTAGGATAAGCTAACCAACCCCCAAATCTCAGTGCTTATCACACACAAAAAAACTATTTCTTAATCACATAGTAGTTAGATAGGGCTCAATGATCC
The DNA here is from genome assembly GCF_041146395.1 of Eulemur rufifrons. Classification (NCBI taxonomy): domain Eukaryota; kingdom Metazoa; phylum Chordata; class Mammalia; order Primates; family Lemuridae; genus Eulemur; species Eulemur rufifrons. The sequence goes on along the minus strand of NC_090986.1, from coordinate 69,320,551 downwards.
AGGCTTTTTACATTTTTTGACATCCCCACATGGGAGAAAGTGGGGAGAGACTCATAGAGGGTTTTATTACCATGGCTGGAAATTAAGGACATCACCTCCTGCCACAGTCCTTGGCCAAACTCAGTCACACAGCACCAACCTAACTTCAAGGGATGCTGTAAAATGTGCTTTTTCTATCTGACCAAGAAAAGAAAATGGAATTTGTGGAAATTAGAAGTCTCTGTCATAGAGTAGAGCCCTGTTTTCTTTGGAGTGCACTGGATCTGCTCAGTAGCATCAAAAAGTATAAATAACAACATCTCCCACCCAAAATAAAGAAAGGAATCTTTATAATTAGCAGAACATAGGCTGATGCAGTAACAGTAAACATCTCTACCAGATAGTACTCATGCACGTATATAGTGATTTTTAGCTTCTATCTTGATGAAATGCTATGCTGCTCACACTGTCACAAAACAAACACAACCAAATGTAGCTTTCTCTACTTCGTGCGGTATCATGTTTTATGTTCTATCACACTTGGGACAGTTGTAATATTCACATAGTTTTATATGAAATGACTGTGTAGAGTGGGTTAAAGGATATTAAAACCAATAGTAAGTGGAGGAGGGGCACTCCCACATGCATCCAGAGACACACAATTCAAGGTCATATGTTCTTACCTGGGTTGCTTCCAACATAGACCAGTTAGTGCCTAACATCTCCAGCTTCTCTCTTCTTCAGGCATTACCTTTATTCAACTTTCAGGCTTTGCTCAGCTTAGATACTGAGACAGTCTTCACTGTGGCAGTCTGCATTCCGACAGGCTTAGGCACACCAATGCACAGCCGCAGGATGTAATTAAATCTTGCTTCCTAAATATATGCATGTCTCTCACTTGCAACCTTCCTCTCTAATTCACTCCCTTGCCACCACCACACACACACAAACATACACACACACACACACACACACACACAGACGCACACACCCCTTCCATGTGTACCTAGTCCATATGCCTGGGCTTCCTCTTAATTGTCCATTTCCCACTCTGGACCTGAAATCCAGGGCTGAAATCTAACTTACTACACTTAGGTCCTACTATCCAACTTGGCTCTTAATAAATTTGAATCTGAAATCTCCCTATCCCTTTAGGAGCTTTAATTTTAACTGAAGTACGACAGAGAGAAACCCAGAATATACATAATTCTCCTGCCCCTAGAACTGTGCAGTATTGAGTCCTTCCCTGCACTGGCAGGCTGCTGCTGCGGAAGTTGCAGCACATGTCAGAGAGCTAAGCTGTCATGGATATGACATGGCACTAAGGTTGGTTTTATCCAAAGGCCTTTGAAAGGTTGGGCTAGCTAGAGACAAAAGAGAAACTTAAAAGAACTGAATATTTATCTTTGAAAACTGAATATTTTAAGTAATTTTTGTTATTCATAAGATAGTCAGAAATCACCTTACTAGGGTATTTCATATGCATAGATGATAAAGGGACAATAAAATGAAGGATATAGAAATAGATATGAATATGTAAAAATAGATTATGTTGGAAAAGAGAAAGACAACACATAATAATATAAAATAGCTTACGTCATTCTCTTTGTGTACTCATCCTTTAGTCTCTGGGGACCCAGAAGAAAAAAAATATATATAATATCCAAAGTATGTGGGAATCATCCAGCACCTAGAATTTAAACTCAAATTTGAGATTAAAAGTCAATTTTGTGGCTCCTTGGCATACACCCTAAAGAAAGTCAGAATTATCCAAAAATCTAGACTCTGCTTTTCCCAAAAAATTTATCTGTAGAACTACCTTGGACTTTAGTGATGATAGTAAAATTGAGATTTTATCATGTTTCATTATCTTCAGGAAACATGAAAACAGGTGAGAATGGGAATGGCAAATGGAAAAAATACACAGTAACAAGTACATTAATTTCCCTCTTTTACATCTTGATTCATCTAGACTTTGCAAATCTGGAAACTCTCAATATCTTATCCTGAGCTCTGCTTTTTATCAGTGGATAGATACAGAAAGAAATTTTAAAAATAAAATAAAATAAACTCATCTGTTCTGACCTCTTCTGTAAGGGGCTCTGAAAATATGTTTTTAAAAAAATAGACTTGTAATATTTTTTTCTTTCTGTTCTCTCTGGAAGAAGAGAGCAGGGGGCAGAAATTTCCACTGTCCTTTTTTTTCTAAGCACTCTGTTTTATCTGCCAGCCATGCTTAGCAGAGAAAAGGGGTTGATTACAAAATCAGTTCCAAACCCTCCTCTTACTATGAGAGTTGGTATGAATCATTGAACTGAAGACTTGGGCAGGACCCCAGCTGTTTATAGGCAGTAACTCTTACAGTGGAGATAAAAGGAAAGCTGACACAGAAAAACTTAGACGGAAGCAAGTTTAACCTTTTCCTATCTGGAAGTAACAACTGAACTAGTTCAGTCTTCACAGTAAAGCTAAATGAGAAGATTCTGTCCCAAAGAGAACATAGGGAAAATACATTATTTTCATTGTAAGCATCAATATTCTAACATTTATATGCAACTTGTCATTTTTAGGGTTATCTCTCAGGCACATGACATTGCTTTTCATCATTTGCTGGTGATTTTACATGAGGAACATTAATCATGATGTACTCGACACCTGTCCCCACTATCACTCAGGCACTTGAATGGGAACTATCGAGTGAAATTCATTATTATTTATTATTGAAAAAAACTTTAGAGCATCAACTATGCATCTGACGCTATTCTAGGTTTGAGGAACAGAAAGATAAACAAGAGGGAGGAGAGGAACTTATGCTTTGCCTTTATGATCTATACGACATTAATGTCAGTTCTCTCTGTTCAAAAGCATAGTTCCCGTGATAATGGCCCTGAGAGGTAGTTTCCCTACTCTGAATATTTATTCCTTCCTTCTCCAAAAGATATTCAGAGTATAATTTTTTCATAAGGCACTGAGATAACATCAGTGTTCTTGGGGGTGCTCCAGCCCTGCGTGTGTGTGGAGGGTAAGTCGGGGAGTCAGGAGGAGGTGGATGGGCTTTTAGCTCTTGAAAAGATGTAAAACGTCTCCAATCCCTCAAATGGAATATATTTCTGAGAAACTGTTACTCTTTGCCCAGATGTGTGCGTGGTCCAAAGATAGAATGGAAGAGCGGGCTCTAACTGGTCTCTGTCTCATGGGGCAGCCTTTCCTATGCATTATACGCCCCCTTAGGTGCCATGCACCCATATACTTCTTCCCTCTCACCTTTTTTCCCTCTCAAAAGAGATGCTGAAACTCCCTGAAATCCATGTAACAAAGAGGAACAGGCTCTATTTTAGCTCCGTTCTCTTAGGGATGCTGTTTGTCTTCCCAGAATATTGGGATTTAGCTGTTCTGTGTGGTGAAGAGAACATATTGATATTTCTCACTAACAATACCAGTAGGGTTTCATTTTGTTTCTTTTTTCCTTTCTATTAATTCAGGACATTGTGAAGCCAATAAAAAGAATTTGGTAATAAAACTGAACATATTAATAATTATTTAATTTAGCAAATATTAATATCGAGTATCTACTAAATGCCAGGCACTTTCTTGGAACAAACAGACCAAAACACACACACACACACACACACACACACACACCCTACACATACACACAAAATCCTTTCTCTGGAAGAGTTTAGATGAGTTAGATGTGTACACACAGGCACACACATACATCTATGTAACTTTCCAGCATGGCCAGTGTGGGTCCTACGTGAACCAAATAATATATTGGTAAAGTATTTAACAAGGGAAGGTGGGAAGGCAATGGAAGTAGTACTTATAAGTGAAAGAGGAGATATTACAACCAACATCACAGAATACAAAGGATCATAATAGATTATTATGAACAACTATACATCAACAAATTGGATAACCTAGAAGAAATGGATAAATTCCTTAAAACATATGACCTTCCAAGACTGAATCATGAAGAAATAGAAAATCTGAACAGACCAATAACAAGAACACTGAATGAGTAATCAAAAACTTCGAAACAAAGAAAAGCCCAGGACCTCGTGGCTTCATTGGTGAATTCTACCAAACAATTAAAGAAGAGCTAATGTCATGCCTTTTCAAATTCTTCCAAAAAATTGAAGAAGAGGGAACACTTCCAAACTCATTTTACAAAGGCAGAATTACCCTGATACCAAAGCCAGACAAGAAATTGACAATATAAGAAAAAAAAATTACAGGCTAATATCCCTGATGAACATAGATGCAAAAATCCTTAACAAAATCATACCAAACCAATTTGACAGCACATTAAAAGGATCGTACATGATGAACAATTGGTATTTTTCCCGGGGATGCAAGGATGTTTCAACATAACACAAATCCATAAATGTGATACTGACATTAACAGAATGTCATGAAAGATAGAAAACATGATCATGTCAATGGATACAGAAAAAGCATTTGATAAAATTCAACATTCTTCCATGATAAAAGCTCTCAAAAAATTATGCATAGAAGGAACATACCTCAACATAATAAAGCCCATATATAACAGATCCACATCAAACATCATACTAAATGGCAAAATGCTACAAGCTTTTCCTCTAAGATCAGGAAGAAGACAAGGATGTCCATTCTTGCCATTTCTATTCACTGTAGTACTTGAAGTTCTAGCCAGAACAATTATGCAAGAAAAACAACAACAAAAAAAGAGATCCTTTTGCAAAGATAATGATTATATGGCAAAGATTCTCAGACTATTTGGGGATAAATTTTAATAGGATCCTTTTCCAGTTTTCTAGGGGATGAGAACAGATCCATGAGAGAGCAACTGATGCAGACACAATAGTGTCTCAGTGCAAATATAATCTAATTTTTACCCTTTATCAGGTAGACCTGACCTGAAGAAATTTGGGTTACTATCAAGGTCAACCAGCCACCACCAAGCTGCAAAGAAAGCTGGGAGTTTGGAAGCTATACTTTAGCTTTTGATTTTATTCAAATCAAGTTGTATTACGCTGGGTTCCAAGGAAGCAGAGCTCAAGATAGGGATTCTTGTTGAAGTGATTTACTGAGGAGGAGTTGAGGAAATTGGGAGTGACAGAAGCAGGCTAGCACAGGGGGAAAAGTGAAGCAAGAATGTAGTCTAAGCTAAAGACCAGCTTCAGGGTGATAGCACAGGAAAACTGGAAAGTGCGAATTACTCCACAGAGTTGTTCCCATCTTGAGGCAAGAAGCTGGCCTTTTAAGTCATTGGCATTGGTCTAATCGTGATTAGGTAGAGGAAAGTCTTAGCCTCTTTATTGAGGTGGCTTCTGGCTGGGAAAGGGCAATTCTCTGAGAAAGCAGAAGGTGCATGTATTCATCAGCTGCTGTTGAGTACCTTGGCAATCTGTACTAAGCACCAACAGCATCCTCTATACACAGCTAGAGTAGGGTTTCTCAACTGTTCCAGTATTGCTATTGAGGGCCCGAAAATTCTTTGTTGTGCAGGAGATATCCTGTGCATTGTAGGGTGTTCAGCATCACCCCTGGCCTCTACCCTCTGGATACCAGTAGCACCCCCCTCCGCCAATTGGGAGGACCAAAAAAATATTTCCAAACATCATCAAATGTCCTTTGGGGACCAAAATCATCCCTGGTTGAAAACAATTTAGCTAGTGCAAGAAGCAAAGGTGTGGGTCAGTTAAATAACTTTATCTTTTTTGCACCCAGAACAGTGTGTAACACAGAGGAGTCACTCATCAGAGGTGTTTCAACAGCACTCCAAATTGTGAGGTAAGAAAAAGGGATTCTAAAAGAAAGAATTCACAGTTGACTCTCCACGAAGGAATATCTCAATAATTTCACTCTGTCAGGGTACAGAAATATGCACCTATTGTTTTGAATGCATAGACAAATGTTTCTAACTCAATGGAATACATTTCTTCCTAAATATTATCACAATGCACTTGTCACCATGGGGTTTTCTGACAGTGAAAATTACAATATCATTAAGTTCATATTCTTAAAACTGAAGAAGTAAAAAGAAATCCGTTGTCAAAAATGGCTCAGAGCAAATGATCAGGCTAGAGAGAACATGAGCAGAGCTAAGCAAAAAAAAAAAAAAAAAAAAAAATTGGGTAAACAAAGCTTAAAACAGAACATGAGTACATGAGAAAGAGAGAGAGAGGGCACTAGTTGTATTGATCCAAGTGGAGACAAAGAATATGCCATAAGGTATTTCTGATTAGAGCCTCAGCAGGGCAGGTGCCAAGCTGAGCTCCAGCGGCTGAATCGGTCAGGTTCAGCGAGGAGATGCCCTTCCAACCTATTTGATGAATGTATGTGAATCCCTTCCTTAAGGCTTGGTTGAGTTTTCATTTTCACTATGAAAACTTCTTACCCAGCTCTCCCACAGGCAGAGATGAGATTTCCCTCTACCCTTCTGCCATTGTACCCAGTGCATAACCCTGTTAGCATATTCACCACATTGTTTTTTACACTGTTGGTTTACCATTCTCCCCAGTGAAGTGATGAGCTTCTTAGGACAGGGTCTTTTGTTTGTTCATTTGTTTAGCTCTATGACTTAAACATCTAAGACATTTATGCAATATTCATTCGACAAACCTTCACTACATACTTGCTATGAATCAGATACTGTCTTATGAACCAGATACTGTCTGTCTTGACCTCAATGTTCTTTCCTATCTTCCCATAGTAAGGAGAGAAGATGCTGCCTCACCCCACCCCCCAGAAAAGATATACTACTGCTCATTTCCTTGAGAAGGACAAGTCACCCTGTTACCCTACGTGTCTCCATGCCTCTGTGATGGACTCTGGTTACCACTCTGCCCCTCCCACCCCGAAGAAGCTGTACCATGATGGATTCGGTGTCTCATAAAGTCAGTGTTCCCTGGGCACTGCCTGTAATTGAAGTCAGTCTAATGAAGGATAAGCATGGAGCTCAGAATCCTTGCTCCCACTGATTAGCATTAGACGTGTAACGTAAGACAGTTAACTGAGCCACTTATGTTAATGCCATCAGCAAAGTGAAACGCCATATTTGATATACCTACTGGATTGCCTGATTTTTATTGCTAGTTTGTAAGAACTTTATATAAATCAGAGCCACCACTTCTTATACAATTGCTGAGAGACAGATATTTTTAATATTACTAAAATCTGTCCTTTCAGTGACATTGGAAAAGAAAATGATTGTGTTACATTGGAGGAGTAAAAGGAACTCTGATGTTCCAACTTATTTTTCTTTATTCACATCACCAATATTAGGATATGCAACATACTCCAAGAAAGACACCATATTTAGAATCCACTTTCATTTGGAGCTATTAATTAGTTCTTTTAATAGCCTGGTTTTCCCCTATCTAATATTATCCAGAACACTTGTGAAATATGTTGACATTTATAGTTATAATACACCAGTCCTTTCGGTCACATAAATTCCCAGATGACATCATAGTAATACTAGCGCAAAGTAAGAAATGTTTCACAAACTTTTTTATACTTCTATTGCATATAGAAGTATATATGTATGTACGTAATTCCATTATTCCTTTAATAGCTCTACAGGAGCCAGAGTGGCAGATCCAGCATCTAAGACATCATTTTGAACCACCCACAGTAGCATGTCTGGGAACATCATACCATTGTGAGTATTGTGAGCTCTGTGCTCTGGGGAACACAAACAGTAAGTAGCTGGAGTCAAATATCTCACCATGGATTAAGGTTAAAAGGTAATCTTCCTGTTATATCACATACCTCTATCAGCATACCTATAAAAGAAATATGTTTCTAGATAAAACGCAGAACCCAATGATGTATTATTTTTCCTCAGTTAAGACTCATATAGCTTAACTGCATATTTTTACAAAAACCATCCACCCACAGTGCAAAGCTGCACTCAAATACACAGCCAGACAGACATCAACATGCAGGAATTTCGAGGCATTAGGAAGAATAAATATGAATGTGCCAAAAAATATTTGTTTTGCTACATAATTAAAAGAAGAAGGTTACTTGTATAATTTAAGTGGCAAGGTATATATTTTAAAATATTATAATTATATTATTCTAAAGTCTAAAATAATAGTGCAAAGAGCTGGAAGATAAATGCTCACTGAAGTTTGAGACATTACAACTATACTCCATAACCAGAGCCCAGTATGAATATCTTTGAGCATAATAGTTTTATACCGGAATAGATCAAAGAGACTTAACAGCCTTGTGTATAAAATTATAGCCTTCCTTACTTTGAAGATAATATGGTAGATGTGGGTGTGTACACATTTATATTAATGCATGCTTGTTGTAAAAAAAATTGGGGGCAAATTTCTCTTGCTTAGGTCATATTAAGTTCCAGTTATTTGAACCCATGATTTCTGCATACGAGAGCCCTGACAGTTCTACTGTTCCTCATGAAATCTGTTTTCTACTCTTCTAGTAAGAAACTGTAGAGCTGTCTTTGATTCTTTCTTCTTCACTCCTTATGCTTCTGTCCATTCTTAGCACAGTCCCTTGCAGGTAGTAAGTATTCAACAATTGTTTTCTTCAAATTACTTACTATGAATACATTTTTATTTCCAAAAGTCCTAGCTTTTCCTTTTTCTCCTTATTTCTGCAGCAACACTACTCATTCCAGCCAGTTATCCCACTGCAGTGACTTCCTAAGTATACATTCTCATTCACCCTACAGAGAGCTAGCTGCCGTATTAACCTTCCTAAAATATCACTTTCATTATCAATCGCTCTCAAAATTTCTAATGGCCACCTCTTGTTTAGTTTTTCTATCTTAGTACTTTGTTTTTTTAATGATATTCTAACCTGAGCAACCTCAGCCTACTCATCAATACATTTCTTTATGCCATTAAGTAGCCTATTTTCTCCATGACCCTACTACTAAGGTACAGGCTTAACCACATCTTTGAACTTTTTCTCACATAATCTCTTGACTTGTAGGCTCTCCTCTCTTTCTTCTATTATCCAAATTAATCCTTCAATTTCCAACTCAAACCTCCTTTTCCCATTGAAACTTCCTATTTCCTACCTTCTTTTTCTTTTCCTGAGCAGTCAGTCCTTACCTAACAACATCCATTATCTGATTATACATTATTCTTACTTCCCTTCTAGTTCAACATAGTATTTTATTGGTCTTGTCTATCCAATTTGATAGTCAAATTCTTAAAGGTAGGGACAAGGTTTTAATCACTATCTCTAAGACTAAAATCATGAATAATAGGCATGTAAGAAATAGTTACTGATCTCATCAACACTGTATACTGATTTTCATGTGCCAAGTTAGAAAACATCAGAGAAAACAACTGAAAGCAAAGTAAAAAATTATCTTCCAAAAAATAGTGTTCATGATGAACTTCTTATCTAGGTTACAGAAACTGTGGGTGCATTAAGTTTAAACTAATACAAATTTGAAAACTCTTTAAAGAAATCCAGAAATTACCTCAATAAAGTTCACATTTTTTGTTCTTCCTTCTGCTTTCTCAAAATATGTTTCACAGGATAACGGAGCTTATTTCATGTTGATATATCTTTGCGCCATAAATAATGGAGGCACAGTGTTGACAGACAAGGGTATCGAGCGTAGAAGCACCCAGTCACTGCATCTGTGTGGCCTAGGTTCAAATCTCAGCTCAGCCACTTGTCAGTCATGCCATCTCAAGAAAGCTATGGTGCTTAGGTCTTGGTGCCACGTTTTAAAGGATACACTAAAAAAAACAGAGCACACAACATGGCAAGGGTTCTGAGAAACATGTCTCAATGAACAGCTGAGCGAAGCAGTAGTATTTAGCCTGGAGAAAAGATAACATGGTGGGGACTTGATTTCTGACCTCAAATACCTGAAGAGCTGTCATGTGGAAGAGGGAGTTGATAGAATCCATTTCATGCTAGAGAAGAGAATAGATGGAAATCACAAGGAGGCAGTGTTTGGCTTTATAGAAGGAGGGGCTTTCTAATAATTACAGCTTCTCAGGGATGAGCTTGGCTTCCACCTGGAGTAGCAAGCTTTCTGCCATTGGAAGAAATCTGCAAGATTTCTAGCAACAGCCAAATGACCACCTATGCTAGATGGAAAAAGTTATATGCTGAAGTCTAGAGAGGAAAGCAGGGCATGGGGAACTGGAATTTGGGGCACCTTCCAAAAGGTAACAGGGCTAAGCCTTGTTGAAGCAATGTGGGAGCTTTGCTTGAGACCTTAGATAGGTCACTGGCATGAACAAGGCAGGCATCTTTCTAGGTTGGAAGTGGAAATTTACTGGAAAATAGGGCCTAGAGATGAATTCAGAAATGAATAAGAAAACAATATTTCAGAGAAATTTTCAGTGATTTACTAATGAAATGATTCTTATGAATGGATTCATCTTAAACAATACTTGAAAAGAAATCTGCAATTATTTCTCCATGTTATGGCTTTATAATTCTGTTTTGAAGCTATTACAATAAGGGCTTTTTTTTCCTCTCTAGAAAGTAACGCACTATTAGTCTCATATTAAAATTAGATTTTCTTTTTTAATCTAAGTTTTATCCATGAGATTACTCTGTGTTACGGAATTTCATTCATGTTAGAAGTAGAAAGGAGAGAGAACATTCTGCTTCAGAGGGGCTTTTGTTAAATATCACTTTGTATCTCCCAAAGACACTGTGCGTACTTTAGTGAAAGTCTATTAATAAGAGTCAAAAATAGGACTGTTGTAAGACACCTACAGAAATTATCCCATAAAATTTTTTAAAAAATTAACTTAAATTCCAGTAAGAGAAGATTTTTTTCCCTTATTTGTTCTTTGTTTAGTTTTTCTGGGTTGAGCTGAGTGGTGGTCTCTTGTTTAAACAGTATTTAAATTTTATTTCATTCTGAGTTTTGTTTGAAAACTTACAGGTGGAAAATCCAAGAATATTAATGCCCCAGGATCACTGGCTTCAAAAAGATCTTAACAAGTGGCCCTGCCAAACATTTGGCAAAACTAAACTATTTTAAAGGGTGCCAAGGCAAGGCTTTTGTACTTAACCTCAGGCCACACCGAGTGTTTATAGCTGGCTCAGGTCAGGTCTCTATGGCCACAATGACCTGGCCTTCCCTCCCCACCCTCCTCCATTTATGACTCCTTAAAAAGAAGGTTTTCCACAACTGCGTAGACTGAGTGAGTTCCCAATCCTGTGCATACTGTCATTCCTATTACCAGCGCCTCTCGGAAGACAAGACTACCAAGGAACATTTCTCCTCTCTAATTCATTTAATTTAATTTTATTTAATTTTTAAATTCTAATTTGTCCTTAATTATGTAAACTTGAAAAAAAAATCACTAACCCCTGCAATGTCTCCGTTTTCTCAAATATAAAATGGTAATATTAATAGCCTGCTGTAATGAGAAGTGGTTGTTTGGATCCCTTGAATGTAGGCCTCTTCTTGCCTCTTTCCTCAAGGTAAGAAATTCCCAGGGTATGATTCTTAGTAGTAAGGGAAATCAATCAATACTAAGAGGCCAAAAAGGCCAGACACTCACTGCTTACTTCCCCCATGTCCTTGGCAGCCACAGCAAAAGTCTGTGACTTAAGCTTGGATAATCCGGTCCTGTCTGGACCTTTGAAATCACAGTGACACAAAAGAATTCATTTGGTCAGTAGCTGCAGTGGCAGCCCGAGTCCAAGAGCAGCAGAGACAGTGGCCTCAGGGTTGCTGACACATACCGGGTGCTGCCCGTAGTGGGAGTGTCACCTGTAGGATCCCACGTCCCACAGTGGCTGCAGTGCTGTCCTCACCAGACCATTACCAAGCAGGGCCTTTGTTTCTGGTAGTCTCCACTTTGGGTTCATGTTCACTTTTTTGATTCTTATGCTCGGCCTTCTCAGAGACTGAGTCTTCCCCCAAATTATGGGAACAATCCAATAGTTTCTCATTTCCTTTTTGCCTAATTCAGCCAAAGTCAGTTTCCGTTGATTGTTACTAAGAAAGAAAACTGAATAATATACTTGGTGACCTCATAAAGCTGGTGTGAAATGTGGCTGAGTTATTTCACATGAAAATTCTTGGAAAAGAATAAAATGTAATATAATTTAACATCATGAGTATTTATGAAGGCCTTTATGGAGTTAAAGGATGAGCAAGATGCAGGCTGTGAGCTCAAGATGCTTTAAAAGTAGTAAAGGGCACAAGAACACAAACAAGTATAACACAACATGGGCAGAGTGTTCTCAGAACTACAAGCGGAGGAGCAGGTGCACAGGGAAGAGGGTAGTGAAAAAGAGTTGAAAGAGACATAGCTTGTACTGAATTTCATAGATGAACAAGGATTCCATGAAAAGGGAAGTATTTGACATCATCCTTAAAGGGTGAGTTGTAGCACAACGTAGGATACAGACACAGCCCCTGGAGTCAGTCAGGAATCTCTCTTCCTCTTCAGCTCCACTCCCAGATCTTAATCTCCTTGGTCCTGTTTCCTCACATATGAAATGAGGAAGTTACAATAAATGGTCTATAAGACTCTTACAGTTCTAAAATTTCTGATTGATTCTCAAGAGTAGATAAGAAGAACATCACAGGAAGAAGGAGCAAAAGGAACTCAAAAGTAAAGGTAAAAACATGTGAGATGAGCAAAGGTCTAGAAGCAAGATCGTAGCCTTGGTCACAGAACAGCCTGTAGTTCAGTATAGAATATAAAGATGAAGAGAGTATGTTTCATTTGAATGGGAATGAAATAGGAAGTCTGAAAGAATTTTAGTAGCATGCTATGATAAAAGATGGACTTTTGTTTAATCTGGAGCAGTATGTAGCATTTCAGATACAACAGTAATGAAAGCAAGATTTGAAGAAACCTGGATGAGAAATAATGGTGAACTGAGCTGGTGTGATGGCACACAGGAGTGGGAAGAGAAGGCAGCTGTAAGAAGCATGGTGGAGACAGATTCTTCCCAACTTGACAAAGGATTGTAGAGAGTGAGGGGAGTCCTGGGCAAGATAGTTGTGGGGTGAGTGTCACCTCATAGCAGGTTCATAAATCAGTTTGATGAGAAAGTTAAAGAAGCAGATATAGATGGTTCAGGAAAATTTAGGAAAAGAGCTGTATGCATAGTTGGAGGGGTTATCTCGGTTGAGGGAAATTGCTTTTCTACAAAACAGAAAAATTAAGCATAATTATAATCAAAGATGAAGCAACTAGAAAGACTGGAAATACAAATGAGAGATGAAAATTAATAGAACAATTAATAGATACAACTAATAGATATATCATTTATTATGATCATAATCAAATATTCCAATATTTCATTAGTAAGACACTGAGATAAGGAGAACCAAAGAGAAACTATTAATAAGAGTTTGCCATCTTTATGTAGTAAATATTATATATATATATGTGTGTGTGTATATATATATATGAGGGAGAAAGGGATTTGAAAACAATGACCATTTCTTTGCACCTATACCTATATATAAATACACATATATTTTATATTTGTATATAAATTACCTCCTCCCCAATTATACATTTTTAGAGATGAATATAGTGACTTGTCCTAAACTTCAAGAAAGCAAGTGGGAAAGCCAGTTTAAAAACAAGGGTTTTTGGGTCCTAGTCCAGTGTCCTTTCTTCTTTCCCGTAGAAGACCCCCATCTGAACATAGCTTTGTCTGGAAAGTCTGGGTGCTTGTGAAGGCACACGTATCACTTGATAATAGATCCATCTTGAAAATTCACCTGTCCTCATTAATGAGTTTAATTTAGTCTCATATTGCCTGATTTTTATTTCAATATTATTTTAGTTAAAAAATAGCTAATTTAGAGATATTATATTTAAGCTGCCCATGTCGATGAATGCAAATGTTGTACCGTATATCTTAGAAAGGAACAATTGATCCATTTGCCAATTGAGCCATTGGCAAGGGGCATGAGCTTTGAGTTCCGTTTTCTGACCTACTGCAGTGACATTTTTATCTATGAATACAGCCTGTCTTTGTAGCAACAGCGAGACCTATAGCCTATGACCAAGGTACATGAGGAAGCAAAATGGCAAACGGTCGTCCATAAATTTGGTTTTATGGTACCAGCATATTAGAACCAAAAGGGAATTTGTCCACAGACTGATTCCCTTGTTTTACAGTTGAGGAGACTGTATTTTTAAAACATAAAGAGAATTGCTGCAAGTCACAGAGTTAGTGAATGTTAGAGCCAAGGCTGGAACCTTGGTTAATCAGTCCACAGTTGTTTGTCCTCACCCCTTCAGTGCTGCCCTGAAATCAGTCAAGTTTTGTGTTGATGGGCACACCATGGTTCTGAAGTTCCTGGAGAATAAAAATCTCTTGAGAACTAGTAAAGATGTAAAAGTTTCTCTTGAAACATCAATCATTCCTCTTTAAGTATTTTTAAAGTGCCTATGCCGCAATCTCCTCTATTGGAGTCTTATGATCCAGTAGAGAAACATAAAGAAAATGAAATAAACTCTAAAATGAAAACTATAATTTTCAAAATTTAACCAGATGTATCTTTAGCTCCCGTCTGCCTTCTAGTCCCATATCTACTATGGAATTTCCATCTGAATATCTTGCCTGCATCTTAAATTCATCACATTACTTCATTTTAGGAAAGGCGTTCTCTGGTGCTTAACCTTAGTCCAGAAATCCTTTGAGTTTTAGCAAGTTAATAATTTTAACTTTAAGTTGATATGGGGAAACATTTCCGTATGATTTTCAAATAATAAATTTAAGACTGTATTTTATAAAATATTTTGCATTGAGTATATATAGGAAGTGTTACAAGGTTTATGAAAGTAAGAACTGAAGAGTTAAGCTCAGATTCTTTAAAAATTTCACAGTTGGTAACTTATTTTATCCCTTACAATATTGACAATGTTGGATGTAAAATAATATTTTCTTGCTATTTTATACATACAGATCTTTTAACACTGGGCCAGTAGCCTAAACAGAGATGGTCATGATCAATAATACTTGCTGTCTGAAGAAAATTTAACATTTCATTATTTTATCAATGATTATCAATGCAAAATATATTTAGGCAAACAATAATTTGAGTTACCTTCTATCTGATTTTAAAAAAACCCAAATAACTAAGATGTTCACCAAAAACATTTCTACAGAATCATTCCGTCACTGCAATTAAGGCAGGCTAAGTTAAAAAGTCAAAAAAGACTTTATTTTTATTGATTTCCTCAGCCCACTTAGAAATAAGTGTGGTCCTGTATTTTTCTTACCATGAAACAAAATATTGAACTCTGCCCTTCAGGCATACTACCATACTTCAAATGCTGATCTTATCATTGCTTGCAAGTCAAACAGAGTTGGACTTTAAAAGGAAGAAAGGAAACCCTGGAGCCACCAAGAAGCATCAGGGGTCAGGCTGTTAGTCTGGTTCTAGTCAGAATTTACCAAGGGTCACAATGCCTGAATAAGGGCCACTTTGCTGCCAGTCGACATTTTTCAGCAAAAACACATAAACCAGAATTTGAACTATAATATATAAAGAGCCATATTCTGAAACTGATTTTCTATTTCACTTGGTGTCTTCCTATTTTATTTGTGAACAGGAAATAGTATAATTTACCATGGCTGCAATTTGAATTCTTCATGCAATAATTAATAATTACAATGAATTATAAAGTAATAATACCAAAGTGAATCGGGAAATTCGTATAGAGTTGGATGGGGATTTTCTCATAGAAGGGCCACCACACCTTTTCTATGTTCCTGGATGTTCATTTTGTAATAAATTGTGAAATGTATCCATCACTTGTTAAGTGGGTGTTAAAAGCTCCCCAAGCAGTGCAGAGCACACAGAATAATATTCAGTTAACTAAATATTACTTGTTTGCTTGCTTGAATTAGTGGCTCCTTTAAACTGATCTTTCACTTCTTTCTGAAAGATTTCAGAACTTTCTGTCTTTGACTCCCAGAGACAGACACTGTCCAGGGGGCTTCCTGGAGTGGCATTTGACATCTCCCTGCAGTACTTACCTGCCTGGTTTGTGCTGTGGCCTGGAAAGTAGCTATTACTGTGTCAGGCAGGGATCAAAATTTTGAACTAGGGGAGCTCAAGCTAAAAACAAAAAGGGTTAAAAGGATAGGTATTTCTTACTGAAATTACCCACGTGTGCATCTTCTATCTTTGGCTTAGACTTAAATTTCAAAGGGCATTTACAGCTTCTTTACATTCCTCTCCTTTCCAAATTCAAAATATCTTTAAGCAGGAACGGGACAATATAACTATTACTCCAATTCTATGTTCCTGTTAGTAATCAGATTTATATTATTGGAGAAAAAAATACCCAAAATAAAACATTTTGGCCATGATAAGCCAGACTGCTCAAGGAACCAATCTGAAAATGGTTAGGTTTTAATTATGGGGGAGGGAGGGTGGAGGTGATAGAAAACCTTTTAGAAAGGGAATCTACACACCACTGAAACAAGACAAACACAAGGGGGCAGGAAGAGCCCAAGCTCTGACTTCCAACCCGGCTGACTGAAATGGGATCTAAACTATTTTAGTTCGCCCTCCGGATATTTATCAATTCTCGTGGCATGCACAGAAATGTGATGCTGACAGGTGGGTTTAGTTTGTGCTTGGTCTAATTACTGCGCAGAGAACAGGAACGTCTCTAATGACAGCTACCCTAACAGCGGCAGCTTTGGGAGAGCCTGGGGCTACATTCCCTAGAATTTATTCTTTGGTGCGAGACTAGAGATTCTGATCAGACTGCATTTCTCACGCATTCCAAATGCCCTTTTTTTCCATTTACTCTGCGAACTTTGGTTGCAAAGGAGGGGCTTGTTAAAAACTCTCCAATCCGAGGACTGTGCCCAGTGTAATTTACAAGAAGGCGGCGGCGGGGGTGGGGTGGGGAGACGGGGGGTGGTGCAGGGGTGCAACCTGCTCTAGCTATGGCTTTTAATTCCAGCTGTTCTTCTTTTGCAAATATGCTGCAGTGTTTCCTCCCAAACTGTTCTGGGTTTCGCTTCAAACTCAAGAGGCTTTGCGTCTAACTTTCCTCGCGCGTTTGTAGTTTCAGAGAAAAGACCATGCCCTGCGCGGGATTTCATTGAACGGGGCGGGGGCGCGGCTACAAGGTGTAATCCTCGATCCCAGGCAGATGAAGAAGGGAATCCAGCACAGCAGCATGTTCCGGCTCCTCTGCGAGAGCCCCGGATCTAGCAGCGCAGAGCGAAGAGCAAGCAAGGGTGGGCAGCTCCAGGCCCCTCTTCCCGCACTTCCAAGACAACCTGTTGCGCCTTCTATTTCCTCCCCTCTCAGTAGTTTCCCCGCCTTGGCCACTTAGAGCTGATTGGCGGAAATTACTACCCAACCCCCGACTCGGAGCCTCCTCCCGGGACCAACGATTGGCCTCCTGGGAGGACTAGAGTAAGGGGGTGTAAGGGGAGGGACTTCTCTCAAAGCCCAGGGTCCCGGGACTGGGAAGTAAGAACCGAGGGACTCAGTTGTCCGCCCGACTGAGTCGCGAGCGCCGGCGTCGGGCTGCCTGGGAGGGCTCAGCCTCCCCCGCTGCGGCTCCAGCCCGGACGGCGCCGCGCAACTTTCCCAAACTTCTGGACCAGTCCGGGCTGCAGGAGGACCCCGCAGGCAGAGTGCGTGTGGAGTGCCTGGCACTTTCCGGAGGTGTCTCTTGTTGCCCGCCCGGGGACTGACTTTGCACGCTCCCAAGCTGACCTGCCCTAGCCCCAACACTCGGACCATGCACGCAGCCGGGACCTGCGGGATCGCCTCGCGCCAGACAGCCAGCTCCACCGGCTTTCAGTCAATACCTCCGCCGCAGCCCCGGCTGCTGCTGCTGCTGCCGCTTCTCCTGTCACTGGTAAGCCGCGTCCCGGCACAGCCCGCTGCCCCTGGCCGGGCGTTGCTGTCCCCGGGTCTCGTGGGGGATGCAGGGGTCCCTGCCGAGGAGGCCATAGTGCTGGCGAACTGGGGACTCAGGGTGCCCTTCGGACGTGAAGTCTGGCTGGATCCGCTGCACGACCTGGTGTTGCAGGTGCAGCCGGGAGACCGCTGCGCGGTGTCCGTGCTAGATAATGACGCGCTGGCCCAGCGGCCAGGCTACCTGAGTCCCAAGCGCTTCCCCTGCGACTTCGGCCCTGGCGAGGTGCGCTACTCGCATCTAGGCGCGCGCAGCCCGTCGCGGGACCGCGTCCGGCTGCAGCTGCGCTACGACGCGCCCGGAGGGGCGGTAGTGCTACCCCTGGTGCTGGAGGTGGAAGTGGTCTTCACCCAGCTGGAGGTTGTGACTCGGAACTTGCCGCTGGTTGTGGAAGAACTGTTGGGTACTAGCAATGCCTTGGACGCGCGGAGCCTGGAGTTCGCCTACCTGCCCGAGACAGAGGAGTGCCGCGTGGGCATCCTGTCCGGTTTGGGCGCGCTGCCTCGCTATGGAGAACTCCTCCACTACCCGCAGGTCCCCGGGGAAGCCAGAGAGAGAGGTGCCCCGGAACCTCTCCTGATGGACTGCAAAGCTTTCCAGGAGTTGGGCGTACGCTACCGCCACACAGCCCCCAGTCGCTCACCAAACAGGGACTGGGTGCCCATGGTGGTGGAGCTGCGTTCACGAGGTGCTCCTGTGGGCAGCCCTGCTTTGAAACGCGAGCACTTCCAGGTGCTGGTGCGGATCCGTGGAGGGACCGAGAACACTGCACCCAAGCCCAGTTTTGTGGCCATGATGATGATGGAGGTGGACCAGTTTGTACTGACTGCCCTGACCCCAGACATGCTGGCGGCGGAGGATGCTGAGTCTGCCCCCGACCTGTTGATCTTTAACCTCACCTCTCCGTTCCAGCCTGGCCAGGGCTACTTGGTAAGCACTGATGATCGCAGCCTGCCCCTTTCTTCCTTCACTCAGAGGGATTTGCGCCTCCTGAAGATCGCCTACCAGCCGCCCTCTGAAGACTCTGACCAGGAGCGGCTCTTTGAACTGGAGCTGGAGGTAGTGGACCCGGAAGGAGCAGCTTCAGACCCTTTTGCCTTCATGGTAGTGGTAAAGCCCATGAACACACTGGCTCCTGTGGTTACCCGGAATACTGGTCTTATTCTCTATGAGGGTCAGTCTCGACCCCTCACGGGCCCTGTGGGCAGTGGCCCACAAAACTTGGTCATCAGTGATGAGGATGACCTAGAAGCGGTGCGACTGGAGGTGGTGGCTGGGCTCCGACATGGTCACCTTGTCATTCTGGGTGATTCCAGTGGCAACTCTGCTCCCAAAAGCTTTACAGTGGCTGAGCTGGCAGCCGGCCAGGTGATCTACCAGCATGATGACAAAGATGGCTCACTGAGTGACAACCTGGTGTTCCGCATGGTGGATGGGGGAGGCAGGCACCAGGTACAGTTTCTGTTTCCCATCACCTTAGTGCCTGTGGATGACCAGCCGCCTGTCCTCAATGCCAACACAGGGCTGACACTGGCAGAGGGTGAAACAGTACCCATCCTGCCCCTTACTCTGAGTGCCACTGACATGGATTCAGATGACTCTCTGCTGCTGTTTGTGCTGGAGTCACCCTTCTCAACTACAGGGCATCTGCTTCTCCGTCAAACCCACCCACCTCGTGAGGAGCAGGAGCTTCTTGAGGGCTTTTGGAGGAAGCAGGGAGCATTCTATGAGCGAACAGTGACAGAGTGGCAGCAGCGGGACATAACAGAGGGGAGGCTGTTCTACAGGCACTCTGGGCCCCATAGTCCTGGGCCAATCACAGACCAGTTCACGTTTAGAGTCCAGGACAACCATGACCCCCCTAATCAGTCTGGGCTACAGAAGTTTGTGATACGCATCCATCCCGTAGATCGCCTCCCTCCAGAGCTGGGCAGTGGCTGTCCCCTTCGGATGGTGGTGCAGGAATCCCAGCTCACACCCCTGAGGAAGAAGTGGCTGCGTTACACTGACCTGGACACAGATGACCGAGAGCTGCATTACACAGTGACTCAGCCCCCCATGGACACAGATGAAAACCACTCACCAGCCCCGCTGGGCACCTTGGTCCTGACTGAGAGCCCCTCAGTCGTGGTGACCCATTTTACCCAAGCCCAGATCAACCACCACAAAATTGCGTACAGACCCCCAGGTCGAGAACTAGGAGTGGCTACTCGAGTGGCCCAGTTCCAGTTCCAGGTAGAGGACCGAGCTGGGAATGTGGCTCCAGGCACTTTCACCCTTCACTTGCAGCCCGTGGACAACCAGCCCCCTGAGATCCTCAACACTGGCTTCACTATTCAGCAGAAGGGCCACCACATCCTGAGTGAGACTGAGCTGCATGTGAGTGACGTAGACACTGACATTGCCCACATCTCTTTCACTCTCACACAGGCACCCAAACATGGCCACATGCGAGTGTCTGAGCAGATACTACTTGTAGGGGGGCTCTTCCACTTGGAGGACATAACTCAGGGCAGAATTTCCTACTCCCACAATGGGGATGAGTCCCTGACTGACAGCTGCTCTTTGGAAGTCAGTGACAGACACCACGTGGTGCCCATCACTCTCAGAGTGAATGTCCGGCCAGTGGATGAAGAGGTGTCCATGCTGAGACGTCCTTCTGGCACTCTGGAGTCCTATCTCGATGTCTTAGAAAACAGGGCTACTGAAATCACTGCCAATATTATTAAGGGGACTGATGAGGACACTGATGATTTGATGTTGACTTTCCTTTTGGAAGATCCACCCTTGTATGGGGAAATCTTAGTCAATGGAGTTCCAGCAGAGCAGTTTACCCAAAGGGACATCTTGGAGGGTGCTGTTGTCTATGCCCACACCAGTGGTGAGATAGGCCTGTTGCCCAAAGCGGACTCTTTTAACCTGAGTCTGTCAGATATGTCTCAAGAATGGAGAATCAGAGGCAGTACTATCCACGGAGTTACTGTGTGGGTGACCATCCTCCCTGTTGACAGTCAGGCCCCAGAAATTTCTGTGGGAGAACAGTTTATAGTAATGGAAGGTGATAAAAGTGTTATAACTTCAATGCATATAAGTGCTGAAGATGTCGATTCCCTGAATGATGACATCTTGTGCACTATAGTTATTCAACCTACGTCCGGTTATGTTGAAAACATTTCTCCAGCACCAGGCTCTGAGAAATCAAGAGCAGGGATTGCCATCAGTGCCTTCACTCTGAAGGATCTCAGGCAGGGTCACATTAATTATGTCCAGAGTGTCCATAAAGGGGTGGAGCCTGTGGAAGATCGATTTCTATTTCGCTGTTCTGATGGCATTAACTTTTCAGAGAGACATTTTTTCCCCATTGTAATCATTCCCACCAATGACGAACAGCCGGAGATGTTCATGAGAGAATTTATGGTGATGGAAGGCATGAGTCTGGTGATTGATACACCCATTCTCAACGCTGCTGATGCTGACATTCCCCCAGATGATTTAACTTTCACTATTACCCAATTCCCTACTCATGGTCACATCATGAACCAGCTGATAAATGGCACGGTTTTGGTCGAAAGCTTCACCCTGGACCAGATCATAGAGAGTTCCAGCATTATCTATGAGCATGATGACTCTGAGACCCAGGAAGACAGTCTCGTGATTAAACTAACAGATGGCAAGCACTCTGTGGAAAGGACGGTCCTCGTTATGGTCATCCCTGTTGATGATGAAACCCCCAGAATGGCCATCAATAATGGACTAGAAATAGAAATTGGGGAAACCAAAATTATCAACAACAAAATATTAATGGCAACTGACTTAGACTCAGAAGACAAATCTTTGGTTTATATTATTCGTTATGGACCAAGACATGGCTTACTACAGAGACGAAAACCCACAGGTGCCTTTGAAAATATCACACTGGGCATGAATTTTACACAGGATGAAGTAGACAGAAACTTAATTCAGTATGTCCATGTTGGGCAGGAAGGCATTCGAGACCTGATTAAATTTGATGTGACTGATGGAATAAATGCCCTCATAGATCGCTACTTCTATGTGTCCATTGGGAGCATTGACATTGTCTTCCCTAATGTGATAAGTAAGGGAGTGTCCTTGAAAGAAGGTGGCAAGGTCACTCTCACAACAGACCTTCTGAGCACTAGTGACTTGAACAGTCCTGATGAAAACTTAGTTTTTACCATCACCAGGGCTCCCATGCGAGGCCACTT
This sequence comes from Eulemur rufifrons, assembly GCF_041146395.1. Classification (NCBI taxonomy): domain Eukaryota; kingdom Metazoa; phylum Chordata; class Mammalia; order Primates; family Lemuridae; genus Eulemur; species Eulemur rufifrons. Next base: position 69,298,458 of record NC_090986.1, on the reverse strand, counting down.
AGAGTGCACAGATCAACCTGGAGCGTCCATCGCATCTTTCACTCAGCTCCAACTGGCTGGCAACAAAATCTATTACATCCACACAGCCGATGATGAGGTGAAGATGGACAGTTTTGAGTTTCAAGTCACCGACGGACGGAACCCTGTCTTTCGGACATTCCGCATCTCCATTAGTGATGTGGACAACAAAAAGCCAGTGGTCACCATCCACAGCCTGGTTGTCAGTGAAAGTGAAAATAAGCTGATTACTCCCTTTGAACTCACTGTTGAAGACAGAGATACTCCTGACAAATTCCTGAAATTCACCATCACCCAAGTGCCCATTCATGGCCGTCTCCTGTTCAACAATACCAGACCTGTCACGGTTTTTACCAAGCAAGACTTGAATGAAAACTTAATCAGCTACAAACACGATGGCACCGAGTCAAGTGAAGACAGCTTCTCCTTCACAGTGACTGATGGTACCCATACAGACTTCTATGTTTTCCCTGATACGGTATTTGAAACAAGGAGACCCCAAGTGATGAAGATTCAGGTCTTAGCTGTTGACAATAGTGCCCCCCAAATTGTAGTGAATAAAGGGGCCTCTACACTTCGCACTCTGGCCACTGGCCACTTGGGGTTTATGATCACAAGCAAGATACTAAAAGTGGAGGACAGAGACAGCCTACACCTTTCTCTTAGGTTTATTGTGACAGAGGCCCCTCGACATGGATATCTCCTCAACCTGGGCAGAGGCAACCACAGCATCACCCAGTTTACCCAAGGTATGTTTCACTTTTCCTTCCAAATATGCCTGTCACTGAAAGCCTTACAGGTAGAGCATCAAGTGAGAGTCTAAGCGAAGGGAAGGGGTGGGAAAACAGGGGAAGGGGAGAAAACAGGGACTCACTTCCCTGGGAAAACACTTCCCTTCTTGCCCATGTGCCACTGCAGTGACCTTTATTAGAGGGAGTATCAATGTATTTTGACAGTGCCAAGGTATGCTGCCAAAGCAAGTGCCAGACTTTGGTAAATTATAATCAAAGCAGGCTTTCCAACTCTGCTCCATTTGCAACACCTGTCCTCTGAGCATCTGCGGTTTTGTATGCTGCAAATAGCTCATGAAGCATTTTAGACCCTTAAAGAAAGATGTGCTCTCTAAATCCTATTCAAGTTGCTGTCATTGTCAATTACCATTCATAAAAAGGCTTCAAACGTATGTTACTTTGATTAATTTTTAAGAGCATGGTTCCAATACTATTATGGTTATTAGGAACTTTGTAACTGAAAGAAAAAATTGTTTATTTTTACTTTGTCGATTTAAAAAAAAATTTATAATATGTTATGACTCAAACACCTGTCAAAAGACATAAAAGATAAACACCTACCTAGAGTTGTAGGTGTTATATGTACAGGGCATGCTACTATGATACACACAAAAAAGAAAAGCCTACTTAATGGTGTGCAGAAGACAATATGTTCATCACCAAAATATACATCCATTTGATTAAGAACCGGAAGATACGTTAACAAGATTAATAGTAGAAGGACGAAATGATTTCATTATTGCACGTAGTAACAAACACCAGTTACTCCTGCATCCTTCAGGCAGCAGGGTTTTTCTAACCTGAATTTCCTTTGTGGGTGGACACAATCTGAGACAGGAAGGGCAAGTGACCTGTGCAGAGTTATTCAGTGAGGGAAGGGAGAAGCCCATTTACTCTGCTGGCTTGGGAGTTAGGGCTCTGTTCTCTAGAACGTGTGACTTTCATTACAAAGGGATTTGGGTTGCTTTCATGAAAATCTCACCACATCAGAATGGAAACTAGATCTTTCCTATGTGGGCTCTGTGAGTTGAGATGGTGTTTAACCCCAGGGCATCCCAGAGAGGGTGTTCTTTTCTTGCAACCTTGTTGTGCTCTTAGATAACAAATGCTTTAATAAACATGGATATAGCAAAATGTAGTGTTAAAGTGAACTGCTTCTCTGTTTTAGATGCTGGCAAAAAGCCCCACACTCCAACATCTTGATTCTTGGCTGAAAGCCTGAATACATCCTAGGGCCTGCAGGGAAAGGAAAACCTCAGAGTGCCAAGTGTCATGCCAGACCAGCAGGAAACTTCTGTGAGAAGGCTTTCTCAGAATAGAGATGCCATACAATCTTAGACTGGTTTATTTTCATGGAAAGTGCAGAGAATGAAAGGAACATATTATATGATAGAAAATGGTACTTCAAATCACTCCTCTAACCTTCAAAAGAAATCTGATTTTAGAAATTTAAAAAAAGGAATATTTGGATGAAGACAGACACATAATTTAATTTTAATTCTATGGACCAAATCCAATAGCTCAAAATATTGGAATATTATTTCTTAAATATTGAACCCTAAAATTATGCTATTTCATTATAGGCAGTTGTTCTATCTCACTGACTTTGAATCACCATGATTAATTTTTATGGTCTTTGTAAATGTAGAGTAGTTATGTTTATTATGAAAAGTGATGATATTTTTTAAGAGTTACCGTTTTAGGGCAGATTATCATATTCCAGTGCAAACCCAACTATTGACTAGTAAAACTGTTAGTATTTAATCACACAGCACTCATTTAAACAAGTTGAGGCTGGAGTTTGGTTCATAGCCGTTGTTTACAGAGATTAGGTAAGTGATTTAAAAATGGAGACAGCTCCATCAGAAAGCTCCCATGGCTGCTCTTCCAGTAGGAGAAAAGAAAGCAGTGTTTAGAGTGAAGACTGCGAATTCTTTTTATTTGTTTTTGGTTTTGCGTTTTCATGAATGGATAAGCTAAACTATATTTTGATGGATTTTCAATGCACTGAAGTAAGTCAATTTACAAGAGGCCAGGGAAGGTTGTTCCTAAATTAATTGACTTAATGATCCCTAGAAGAAAAAACAAAGTAATTCATTACTAAAATGTATAATTTCATTATGAGGAAAAGTTAACAATGTAGAATTAGGAAAGTTATTCAGTTATTGCAAACTTCACCTCTTTGCCAAGATGCTTTGCTCCCTCAACCCCAGGTCAAAAATCACTTGTCTCAAGTACCTGGAATTTTTTTCTCTAAAATAAGAACATAATATCTTGTGTGAGATAATTTATACATCACTTTCAGAAGAGTGATTTATAATTATCTTTCTTTCCTCAAAGAGTGTGAACCAGGTGTAATTACCAGGCATGTTAATGAACTTAGAATTCAAACAAACAAACAAAAGGCCCATGGAATGATTGTGTAGATAAACTGAAATAGATTTAAAACATATTTAGCAACTAGAAAAGAATCTAGTTAATTCTTAGGTATTTGCTTAAAGAAGGTAACATTTCAGCTGTTAGATTTTTATCTTTCTAATACTTGTGTCCCTTAAGAAAGCTAGTGTTTATATATTTATATTAAGTAGTATGTTTATGTTATTTTTAGAAGTACTTTTGGAATGAATGTGGTGATCAAAATATTTCCTTACTTGACATTTTAAAAAGTTTTTTTTGAACCATAAATTATTAACAAAGTGTAAAAAAAAAATAAAAAAGGTTTTAGTATATTCAAACTACTCAGTATCATATGCCCTAACATGGAGAGAAAATTTGACACTCGAGTGCATATCATTGCATTCATGTTCTCTTTACTATGAAAGAAATTTCTTAAAAATCAGTTTTGAAGTGATGATGTACTTCAGTGAAACTATCTCCTTAATACTATATTTTTGCATAAGAAAACATTTTTGTAGATGTTGGGTGTACTAAAAATTTTTTTCTTTCCTCCTAGTAGAGCCTTTAGGTTTTCTTATGAAATTTAAGGAGTGGGACGTTGTAAAAGGGTCTTCCCCCCATGGCCAGAGGTTGTTGTCCCTGTGGTAAGGATGTGTATTCAGCAGAGTTCAGACATTTCTCACTGACAAAGTGAAGGCTGTAAAAGTTGAGAGCTGTAAGAGCAAACAGGCAAAGAGCTATGCAGAGGGCTTCACTCCTCACCCATGAGGAGAGAGCGTACATGCAAAGGTAGAGGTACAAGTGTGGTCTACCAGACCACTTGGCTTTTTCATTTTAATCTAAAACACATTGACACTTTACTGCTCTAAGACCCTGGGCAAAGAACTATGGGAAGTTAAGATGGAAAAAAAAAAAAAAATCCCAGAAGTTTTGAATCTACTAGGAAAGACAGCCATACACAAAGATAGAAATGACACTAGGCAGAAAGTGCAGGAAATTATAGGAGAGTAAGAAATAAATTGCTAAGAGAGAACCAAACATCTCAGACTTGCTTCACCTCTGCGTACCTCTATCAGCAGGAAGGTATCATTGACTATGAAATCAGATTTTCCCTTCCCCAAGTGTTCCTGTTGGTGAGCGAGTCACCTTTCAAAACTGTATGAGCCAGGGTAGAGCACCCATTTCACATCTGGAAAGAGGAGCTATAGAAATTCATGAATTGGTTGATCCTAAAACCTTGCTTCACTTGAGATTATTCTTTCATAAAGTCATTGTTTTATATGTAAGCCTCTGAACTCCAGAGCATGAATTTAGTAGAGATTTTAAGAGATGGAAAAAAACCACAGGACACACACTAGACAAGTAAATATTACCTACGATTGGCGAAGCTATTTTTAGCTATGATCTTAATTTTCTATAGCCTTAGGACCTCACTGATGGGCCTGCATCAAATAATGATCTCTTGCAAATATCACCAAACAGAATGGTCTTTGTTTTATTGTGTTGTCTGTGTGACATCATTCAGAAGAGGAACAGGTGAGATGGATGAATAAATTTTAAAAATGTGTGTTTGTAATGAAAGCAAATCTATGCAAGTAAATTTCATAGAGTAGGAAGCAACATAAGGGACATTTCTGAGGTGGTAGAATTTTCAACTACGAATAAAGGTTTCCACTTTTATTAGATTGTTTTTTGTCTAAATTCTTTTTGATTTGGGGTCAAAATAGTTATTTCAATCTGTGTGTTTTTTTAAAAAAAATACCTACTTGATTTTTTTCTTTCAAACTTTAGAGAGGTTAAAAATAGTCTGCTATAGAGCACAAAAGGTAAGAAAAGAGAACCAGAGTGGGGAGGCCAAGCCTCTTTCCTCGGAGAGCCAGTCTGACAGGGAAGCAAAGGATGTCATTTCTAGAGTGCCAGGAAAGCTGCCATGCCTCAAAATATCTTCCTTTCCACCTGTCATGGTGCCTGACATTCCATATTTAGACAGTCACTCCTTTGATGCATGAACATGCAAATACCGTTGGGAGGGGCAACACCTTGCTATTATTATAAACTAAGTCTTGCACTCTATTTATCTGTGTAAGGGATCAGATTTCCATGGCACAGCTGAAATTAAGGGGCTTAGAGATCTGAGAAATACGATAGCACTGTTTCCCTTCAGAGGAGAAGGGAATCTAAACATGTTTACAGAAAAAGTAATAGCCAATAAAATTTACCATAAGTATTGAGTCATCAGTTTTACCCTAGTAATTAATCGTCTTGCTTTTTGGTTATTTTCTAGCTGACATCGATGACATGAAAATATGCTATGTCTTAAGAGAAGGGGTCAATGCCACAAGTGATATGTTCCATTTTGCAGTTGAAGATGGTGGTAAGTGTATTTCACTCCCCTAGGAGTGAAAACAAGGAGAGGGACCTTCTCCTTGGTCGCCCTTTGATAACATTATTATAAGGAATCTATACCCAGTGAAGCTGGTATTTCCTATAGAAAATTTTACAATCTCTCTCGGACACAATCCAACTCTGTAATGACTGTAGATAAATGTTCTAGTTGTATTATTTTTGTCTTGTGATTTGTAAGGTACTAAAGAGAGAGATCTCTGTAAATAGGATCCCCATGTCTAGTTGTTCAGATTATACCCTGTATGAGGTTGCCTACTTGGGGGGGGGGGGACAAGAGGATGTTGGAATCCAGCTGTAGTTTGACTGTCAGCCATGTGCCCACCCGAGTGTGTCTGCCCAAAGGGGGTGCCTTTTCCTAATTTGCCATGGGTGCTGTGTGGACTAACACCGGTGGAGAATGTATTGCATTCACCAAGAAATCAGTGCTAAGTAAATATCTGTTTTATCTCACCCATCTCAAGATGTCTAATGATTTTCTTAGTTTTGAGGATTTTGTGACCTAGTTTAGCTAAAAAGTTTTTCTGCTTAAGCCTGAAGAATACTGCAGAGAATGAATGGGTTATGACTTGTGATCTAAGTCTCTTAGGCAGCATTTTTATTATTGCTCCCCCAAAAGTGACTACCACTGACACTCTTTTCAGGTTCCAACCACTTCTCTTCCTAACCCTGTAGACTAGGAGAAAAACTGGCCACTTCTAGATTGATCATAAAGATGTTTTTGTTCTTGCGTGCCCTCATGGGAAGCCGAAGAACTGTACCAAGTACATGTGCTGTGGAAACAGGATGCCAGAAGTGCGAGCACGTGTGAAAGAGAAGAGAGGGAGGAGAGAAATAATTCAGACTCAGTCATCTGTTCTCTTGTTTTGCTTTTTTTAAATGGCACACTCTTATGTCATCAATCTCAAAAAGATTGCATCTTTGCCCTCCATATTTTTTGAAGCATTAAATAGCATTTGCTTAAAATATCACTGTATGCAAGATGATCACAGATCTGAAAAATGACATCTGTTGGGTGTGTACCAGAGACGCAAAAAACTGTGTTAATTTAGGTTCAACTATTTGATTTCTACCATAAGTCAGAGGTTTAATAAACTTAGTGCTTTTAGACTAACCAAATTATAGTTTAGTATTCTGCATATTGATAAAAAGAATCCTAGCATGAAGCAAAGTTCTAAGAAGGAAAGCAACTCATAAAAAATAATTTGCTTGTGGAATCTTGCTGCTCAAAGGGGAAATTCTACTGTAAGTAAACTTTACAGTGAGACCCTGAAATAATCTAAATCTGTGTAGTACATATATAAAAATTTAAGGATGAAATTATTGGTTTAAGACACCATGTTTTTCTCTTGGAATGACTGAATAAACGTCAATAGCAAAAGTATGATTCTCTTTAAAATTACTAAAAACATTCCAAATCCAATGGTTTCACTTATTTTAAGACATAATAGTCCATACTTTTTTTACATTTTACTTTTTTTCCCCATACACATACATGTGCATACACACACCCAGACACATTCTATTATTTTACTATTCTGCACATTCCTTAGCTGGGTGAAATGATAGTATTTACTTTAAAAATTTAGTCTGTATTCAAACTTTGGAAAACATTATACACTATTATTATATTTCAAAATATTAAGTGGAGAATGACTAGCTGAAGAGGCTGGGTTAATTTTTTAATTTGCTGAAAATATGGAAGCACTTCTAAAGATTGTCTTTGTCTTTCTGGACATGGGAACAGAATCATTTCGGGAGCCTTTTTAGAGCTATAGCTTCATGTGAGAGAGAAAAATTCCAGAAATATTCCTTTTAACCCTCTTCCTCCCCACTGGCATAGCATTCCTTGTGGGGCTCAGGCAGATTTCAGCAACCTGTCTGTTGAACAGGATTTACCTGGCTTCTCCTGAAGTAATAAAACTTCCGTTTGACAGAATAAACACAGAAACCTACAAGATTAAGAAATGCAAAATCATCTATGTATCTCAAAATTGTTTCAGCCAGATTCTTTTATTCTTTAGGATATTTGCATTGCTTTATAAATATTCTAACATTTGAATAAAAAGCGCAATACTATTTAAACTTGGAGTATTATCTACTTTATACAGTGATAGTAAGCATGTTCATAAATCCTCCCCATGAAATATATGACACACTTCCAGTATTTCACCCCTGGGAAGCAAGTCAAGGCACAATGGTATAAAATTAAGAACGCTCTACACTCAAGTCTCTTTCTAATCCACTAAATTCAAATCAACATGATTGATGTTGGGATGGTAACTATCTAAGGAAATTCTGAAGCAAATGTATTCCTTGAATAATCTTAAAAATAAGACACAATTTTAAGGAGTAAGAATAGGAGAAGAGCTGAAGAAGGCTCAAACCTCTTGTTTCAGATTTAATTGTGTTACCATGAGAACCTGGCCGGCGACAGGATTCTTCTCTCATAACTGGTAATGGCTTAGTGTCCACCCACCACTAAATGGATGGTGCTTGGGGCAGAGTTAGTGCTTTTTGGGTTTTAAAGTTCTTTGGGGCAATTAGCAATGGACAGGAGTAAAGAGGACACTGTCTGTCATAGGTAATGTCAGGGTTTTCACCTCAGGAAGATTTTGCTGGATTTGGACTTAATACATATTGGTTGATACAGCACGTGTGTATACATGCACACACACACACATACACACACACACTGATCTTTCTATCTTAGGATTCTTTCAATTAGATTTTAAACCTTCTACATGATTTATTGTTACTTATGCAATTTCACCTTCATAGCATCCCTGTGAGCTGGGTAAAACAACAATAACAATGACAACAAAACACTTAGAATGATTGATATTTGGCAGATGAGGAAATCAAATTACAGAACTGGATAACTAACTTCCTTCAGGTTGCACAACCAGGCAGCTGGAGGCTGACTTGAATCCTAGATGCTTTTCCCAAACAACGGTAACCAATGACTTCCATACTTATTCGGCACAGGCCTACGAGGGGGAAACTCTTGGACTTCTCTGGGTTCACTAGACCAAGTTTTTAGGAATGTTTAATAGATGAGAATGAAATCAGAGTGGGATCTATTGATAGGACAGACAACAAGTTTGTGTTTTCTGAAGTGTGAATTTTTATTTTAAAATACTTTAAAAATCATGCTGTCCTAAAACTCTTTCTTGGTACCACAGTATAATTCTTGAAATGATTATTTAGTAATGAAGTATGTTTATTGGAACACTAGTGAAGAGCACGAATATGTCACGTCCTCTATCCAGGTATTCTGGGGCGAATCCGCATATGTGAATGCATCGTTACAACGTATCAGGTCAAACTCTGAAATTCAGGAATGTGTCATATTCCAGTTATTTGTGGCTTCATCTACTGAGCTTGTGTATATATGTAGCAACCACCTATGTATGGATTTAGCTAAACTGTCTTCCATTTCTTTTTGTTTTCACCCTTAATATCTTCATGGGGGTAACTCATAATACACTAATGCTGAAGACCTTGGAAATACATACTTCTTTGATGACTGGCTCTTTGAATTCTGATTCCAGATCCAGTACGCCACAGTTTTGTAGGGGGAAAGAAAGCATGTATTCTTTTATCCCGTTCGTAGTTGAGCATATTTTTCTTTGATTCCTTTTCAGCATTGAATTTTCTATAATTTTTCTAGGAGGTATTCTAACATCAAAGTCCTTTTTTGGGCCTTTTTTAGTTTTCCCTTGAAGGAGCTCCCCTAGCTGTTTATTGTGATGTGAAAGGCATCTCACATAACTATCCCAGCTATGCTCCACCCTCCACCGGGAAAGACGGTTCATCATTCCCACACCTGCTCAAATGTCATTTCCTCTCTAAAGTTGCTCTCAACATCACGATGACAAAGTTAGTCCCACCCTTCTTTGTGCTTCTACCCCCAACTTCATGTACAGCACAAAATGTCATATTACTAATATAGTTATTTGCTAATGTGAAAACCTCCATTAGTGAAGAAGGAACTCCTTCATATCAAAAAAGATACCGTTAATCTTTGAACCTCAGTGTCTGCTGAGGGTTGAGCACATGGTGGATAATTAACAAACATTAAAATGAAGGAACGGATAAATGCGAGGGAAAAAAAACTCCCTTTTTCTATAAGGATGAATTAAATAGTATTGTAAGAAAAGCTCCTATAAACAATTGCCAGTGGACCCTTTGCACTCCTTTAGAACATTCTCTTATCCTAGCATTAATTTAAATTCCTGTGGCACCAAGAAAGATTTTTAGTAAATCTTTCACATTTTTAAACACATGAAATGAACGGCTGTGAAAATTCCTTTGAAATAGTCACTGCAATGTACTTAAGATTGAAGAGATTCATAGTAACCAACAGTTCGAATCTCATGATATTCTTAAAGATTCCTTTTCAGATAAAAAGATGTCAGCTTAGTATATAAACAATTATGCAATTTAAAATTTAAAAGAAGATAGACATTTTCTATGTGTCACTGAACTTTTTAAGCCAGCGTCACTCACATAAGTATTTTTAGTGATCCCATTTTTTTTTCTTATGTGATATGAGATAACATCCCCACAGGTAGAGAAGTAAAGAGCTATATTAACATAAAGCATCTCCTGTCCTCGTTAAAAAGTCATTTTGTAAACTTTGATTTTCTTTTTTGTTTTTTAGAGTTCATTTTTTTTAATTTCAGCATATTATGGAGGTACAAATGTTTAGGTTACATATATTGCCCTTGCCACCCCCACCCCCTCCCAGTCAGAGCTTCAAGCGTGTCCCTCCCCCAGACGGTGCACATCGCACTCATTATGTATGTATACACCCATCCCCTCCCCCCCATCTGCCCAACACCTAATAAATGTTATTCCTATATGTGCACTTAGGTGATTTTTCTTTTTTAAGTCTCAAGGCTTCAGCATCAGATCCAAGATGTTTCTTGATGGGCATAAGAAAGATTAGGATATATGATCACCTGGCTTGGTATACTGAATAGGAGGAGCCTTACCTTTTTATTCATTATGAAAACGTGTTTGCTGCTTCCTCGTTTGAACTCTCTCAAATGACACAGGCATGCAGTCTAAGTGAGTTCTGCCTGCTGGCTTTGGCATTGAAACTGGGGTGGCAGACATAATATCTGTGTTGGCCATTACAGTGTGCTTGGGCCACAGCCAGACATTTTTTGCTGTCTTTGATTATGCCTTTTGGTGCCCAGTTTTCCAGCCGCCAAGATTCTTAATTCATATGCTATTGAAAGATATTATAAATAGCATCTTGACATAGTAGAAGAAGCTGCTAAGTCATTTCTATATATGAAATGTCAGTTAAGGTGAAGGCTTTTGAATTTTTATGCCATATTTGAGGATTAAATACTCAAACACAAAGAGACCACCAGAAGCGCTTCATTCTAGATAGAAGGAACACAAGTTTTTGCTTGAATGAGACCAGTAACTTCAGGGTTTAAGGCAAAGCACTAATAATTAGCTTGAGTATATAGCAAGGACTGGAAAAATACAAATACAGAGAGTAAGTAGAAAAGCGAGAACTGAGTACAAGCATTAAAAGATTATACAGACATATTCAGCTTAGAGAAAAAAAGCAAGCATTCTTGGCAATAAAAGTAATTGCGAATGACATGAGAACCAGAGGAAAGATACTAGTGCATTAGGGAGTTATAATAAGATGGTGACGTAATGTCAGGCACTGATACAAATATTTTCAATCTGTAAGAGAGTGCAAGATCTACTACAATACAGATCCAGGAAGAGGTGCTGGCTACTGTGGCTAAATGTTTGTAAGCCTTTCCCTTTTCATTGAGCAGTTCACAGTAGTTCAAGTCCTCAGGTCTTTTACGCCAGATCCCTGCCTTTGAAGGCATGACTCTGTCAAAGTACGTATGCTGTGTCCATGAAAGAAGTTATACCTTTTAGATACAAAAGTATAAACTATTAATAAATTTGACTAGTTATTATTCTTTAGGTTCCTAAAATTAAATATTATTTAGATGTACCATTTTTATTGGCTTTAATTCAGCACTTTTCCTAAGTTGGTAATTTTTGAGAGAGTATGAGTTCTTACTAGGTACATATCTAGAAATTTAATATAATTCCACAGTTACTATCAGAACAAATGATAGTGACCTTTTAAACACTAAGCAAATCTTTCATAGATGATTAAAATATCATAATCTCAAGTCAAATATTCATTTGTAGCATATGTTAGATAATTCAGTAATATCTCATTCTACTTCTTTATGTTTGCTCTGATGTCTGGGAGACACAGAAGGCGGTTTTCAATGGACACGTGCATGGTTATAATTGGTATTGTTCTGTATTTGCCAGAACCTATGAGAATGCAGCAGAGAACCAGAATGCAATGTAAGAGAAAAGGTAGCGTTTCTATGGAGAAACTTATTTGTTGAAACAGTATTTCCTATTCATTTGTTTATTGACTTAACCAACATTTTTGGAGCACCCACTGACTATATTTTAGATGTCTACTGTGATCTGGTAAAACAATGATGAATATAACAGTCATGGTGTTTGACCTGAGATTTGTCCTTAGGATAAAACAGTAGACAAAACATTTAAATATTGTTTAAAGTATTCTGGAGGTTATAATTAAACCCAAGATAGAGATGCAACTGTCAGGAAAGGCTTCTGAAAGGTGATATTTAGGCTTAGATTTAGGATGAGTTGAAGCAGCCACAGGAGGAAGGGAAGAAGAAATGTTCCAGGCAGAAGGAAAAACATGCAAAAGCACTGAGCTTTGTGTGTCACCCAAAGAGCCCCAGCATGCCTGGACCTCAATAAACCAACCAGAGTTGGGGACCAGGTGGGGCTGCAGAGCCTGGGACACCCTGGGGAGTGATTTAGATTTTGTTCTAAACCCACCAAATCATTTGAAAGCAAGGGAGCCACATGTTCCAATGTGTTTAAAAAGACGATTCTTTTCTACAAGAGGGCAGAAACGGGAAAAGAGGGAGACTGACATGAGGCTACTGCAGGAAGACAGATGTCATATGGGAAGAAAAGGATGGGCTTGATAAAATGTTGGATGTAAATCTATAGGACTTATTGAAGCACTGGTTTATGGGGTAAGGAAAAAGGAGAACTTAAGCATGATTCTGGGTTTCATGGCCAGCAGAGAATGGTGGTGCTGGTTATTGAGATGAAATAGACTAGAGGGTCTTGGACCAGGTTTAAGGGAGGAAATTAAGGAAATTTCAAACGTATTAATTATGAGACGTCTTATTTTTCTGAAATGTGTGTACAGGAAGGCCAGCCTCATGATGCTGCTTATCTTCCCTTCCATCACAATTAGGAGCACAGCCTCCGGAGTCAGAACTGGAACGGATACGGCTCTGGCCCTTGCCATAATTGGTGATGTGCCCTGAGCCAAGCCACTGAGACTTTCTTAGCCTCCGTTTCATTTATAAAGTGGGGATAATAATAGTACCCAGCTAATAAAGTTCTTTTGAAGATTAAAGAAGATAATTCATGGAAATAAGATCATTCATGCAGCACAGTTCCTGTCGCATGGGAACTGACGACCGGGCAGGTAGCGGCTGTTGCTCTAGCTGCTGGGCTGAGGGCTTGCAGAGCTTCTAAAAAAATAATAACAAGGGTTTTTCCCTATGGTCAAATATCAGAAATGCAAAAAAAAAAAAAAAAAAAAAAAAAAACCTGTATCTCTTGAACTCATTTTATATGTTATTTTTCCTTTTTAATAGCTGGAAGTATAAATTTTATAGGCTTGAAGGTTAAATATAGTAACCTGATTTTATCAAAATGTAGCAATTCAAAATATCTGGGTTTAGCAAATGTGAGGTTCATAGGATAATTTTTACAGCAGATCTCTAATACACTGAGCCACAACTGGCTGAAGACATTGATAAATTGTCGTGTTTATTCAGTTCTTGAAATCACCTAAATATGCTTAGTATATAGAGAATGCTGTAATCACCTTAAGTGACACGTGCCCCGTTTAGTTTCACAATTGTAAAGAAAAAGCAACTTAGTAAATGTATATTTGAGAGAACTAGTAAATTTATCCACTGAGTAGAGCATATACTTTAAATTCTTTTTTGAGGTCGGTGGGAAATAAGTGTTGTGTATATGCAGACATTCCTAACATGTTTCTTAAAAAGCTGAATGTTGCCAATGGAAACAATTTATAGTAAATGGATACTTCTTGATTCTATGTAATGAAAATGTGAAATCTTATATACCTGTGACATCAGAAGAAAACTATCTGGTTTTTAAAATCTTGTAATTTTGATGTTCTCATAAGTAATGATTGAGTAATAAATACATTTTATTTAACAGTTACAATAACAAACTTCCTACCTGATAAGTATTAAAGCCACATACCTTTCCGCAATATTGTAGAGAGGTAAAAGGGACAAATGTCATACTTAATCCTAACTGCAAATGAGGAAAAACAAAATTTATTGAAATTTAACTTTATGATAAAGTGATGACTGAGTGAACCACACACACAGATAACACCTAGGTCTTTTTGTTCTTGTTTCACAAATGTAGGTTGATTTCATAATATACATTTCCCAAGAGCAAAAATGTTTGCATAAATGAGAAAAGAATTGTTTTCCTTTACATTCTGTTTTAGAACAGTTAATGTAAACTTTCTAAGATTATTAATTCATTAATCTCGTTATGCCCCTTGATAATCAAAAAAATCAATTGCCGAGTAGCTATAGATAAGCAATTTTTCACTGTGGTAATAAATGTTAAGGAAACAGGATACCTTTAGATGCTTTACATTTAGAATTCCTACCCTGTTGTTAGGGGAGAAGTTTCTAGAATGAATTATTCAGTTATAGGTAATTACCATTTAATCTAAGATTCATTTTTTGCAGAGAATTAATATTCTTGAAACAAAGAAATTAAAAGAAAAAGATTAAGAGAATATTTATATAGCTATGTTTGGTTTTCAATTTAGAACTATTTTTAAATTCTTTATGTTAATTTTGAGCTAAGCTTGGAAAATAGCACCCTTCATGGTATCTTTTGATGAAGGAACCCAGGACACAGTTCTCTTGTTTTGATCCTGAGAGAGCTCTGACCACATTCTTGGGGGCTGAGAGAGCAGAAGGGCCTGTTTTCCACTTTTTTGCTGGATACTTCAGTACAGAAAGATTTCATCATGTCGTCTTGGTAATATGCCACCTGCTACCTTTAATTCTACTAAGAAAGCTGTTAGACGCATGAGTTGAGAACACTGAACGCAGTGTTTTCAAGCATCGTTCAAGAGAGCCACTTCAGAAATTGAAAATAAAGTGGTGAAACTGTTCGGTAGACTTCAGAAATCCACAAGAAAGAAAAGAACCATTTTGTGTTCCCATAATTCTTCTCTCACTTTACTTCATTGGATGCAGAATTAGCTGAAAATTAAGAGCAATGCACCCATGTTATAGAATTAAGAAAGGCACACTATGTTTATTTAACCAGTTAGGAAATTGTTTTTTTTTTTTTCAAAGTTATTCTTGCTACCTCAGAGTTACTTTGTTTCCCAATCCATGTCTACCCAGTTATTAAATCCAGTCGGTGTCACCCGCTTCCTGAGTCTCTGTTCAGTCAGATTCCTACACGTACTCCATGGCTATTGGTTCCATTAGAACCACATTGAAGTTTTTCTTAAATGATTTAATAGATGTAAACTGCTTAAAATAGTGACTGGTACAAAGTAAGTGCTATATAAATGTTAGCCATTTTCCCCCACTATAATATACTATGATATCCATGAGAACCAGAATTTTTATCTGTTTTTCATTGATATATCCTTAGTATGGGACATATATAGATGCTCAATAAATATTTATTGAGTGAATGAATACATTTCTTGTAATGTGACTCTCCTAATGGTTCTCTTTGTCTCTTGTTGCTTTCCCTTCTGTTCTAGATATACCTTGTTTCCAAAGTTACCTAAAAATACAAATGTGATTTTTAAATTATATTTTTAAAAATGTCTTTCTTCCCTTCTGCTGCCACAGTTAATTTCCTAAAGTGCAAATCTGATGTTGTCTCTACTTCCCAAGCCTCAGTGGTCTCTTGTTAGGCACAGGATAAAATTCAGACTTTTCTCCTATTGTACAAACTGGCCAGGTCAGACCCATGCAACCATACTGCCTACTCAGGATTCCTACACAGCACGCTACTTCATGGGCACTTTCCTTTCCTTTCTTCCTGAATTCCCTTCCGACTTCCTCTACATGAGATGCAGTCTGGATAGCACATTTTCTTCCCACATTTTCTTTCTTCTACCCCTGTCCTTAGGGTCAGACGATACCTCCTCTGTGTTCCCATACTAATATTTGTATCTAGAAGCTATATTCAAAATATTGATTTATATAGCAGTATATTCATTTATATAATAATGTAAATTATTATACCAGTTGCAAAATGTTATATTTATACATATGTGTATAAGCATATGTATACACATATATACAAACACATAGCACATACATATATATAATTGCTTCACAGGTGATGTAAGTGGCAGCACAAATAATTAACATGTAGTATAATGTATAACATTGTTAAAATACTATGCAGCAAAATATATGTGTATATATACTTATGTTATTTAAAAGTGCTTGTTAGTGCTGTGTTTTAGTACAAATTACTCCTTAAATCGTACTGATAATTTAAAAATATTTTATTTTGGTATAACTTTTATTCAAAGCAGCTTTCACAAGATAAAGATTACCCATCCTGGAACATGATTTGACACAGGATACATATCAAACCCTTTTAATGACTTCACCCTTAAACTGGTTATTATTAAGTGACTTGTAGCCCTAACTGGTAGAAAATTGTTTTTAACATCAATGATATTATTCATGGTCCTAAGTCTACTCAGCTTTTCCTGAACAAAAGCAATTCTATCCAAATAATCTCACCCATTAGGGAGAATTACAATTAGCATTTAGTGGTGTGTTTTTCTATATCACGTGTTTTACTGAACAAAACATAATTTAACATATACTCATTGAAAGCCTGGCTTTCACATTTCATAGCATGTTTTGAACATCTTTCTAGATTAATGAACATAGATCTACTGTTTTAATGATTGCTATGGATTCTACTGTATGATTATATTCCATAATTTATTTTATAAATTGCAGACATTTTTTAAAAAGTCTATATTTTTAAGAGATGAGCTGATAAATAACTCTAATCTACTTAGCCTTACTTATTATGACACCCCAACTCCAGGAATGAAAAGGTATTTTTGGCCCCATCCATATGCTTTTTGTCCCACTGTTAACTGATAGAATCAAGCTGCATTCTTGTTGCTTTTAAGAGTTCATGAGACCAAGACCCCCTTCACCATTCCTTCTGCCTTGTGTTGTTAATGGAAAGTGTGGTTTGTGATGATCTTTTGAACTTGGAATTCCTGCCATGCTTATTCCGAGCATCTACTAGCTCAGAAGCCAATTTATATCCTATAGTGATAAGCTGTATATAAACAGTGTTTCTTTCATATTTGCTATTGGCTCCTATACTACTAGTTCTCTTTCACTATAAAAATTTGCACTAATACTTTTGAAAGATAATTCTGTAATATTTATTAAACAATTAATTACTTACCCTTGGTTTTGAATATAGGCATAATTGCAGGATGTATGGTAGCAAGCAAATGGAGGGAAGAAATAGGAAACAACAGGTATTGAGTACGTCCTATGTGACCAGCACTTTACCCAATCAACTCATTTGATGATTATAGCAGCAGTCAGTGGTTTCTATTATCCGAACTCTACTTAGAAAGAAATTAAGTCTCAAAGCATTAAAATACATTTCTCAGAGTTACTTACTGTATTAATTTCCTATTGCTGCTGTCACAAAATATCACAAAGTAGGGGGTGTAAAACAACACAAATTTATTATCTTATAGTTTGGATGTCAGAAGTCCAAAATGGATCTACTTAGGCTACGGTCAAGGTATAGGTGGGATTGTGTTCATCTGGAAGCTCTGGAAAAGAGTCTGTTTTCTTGTCTTAGCAGCTCTTAGAGGTGGCCTGCTTTCCTTGGCTCATGGCCCCTTCCTCCACCTTCAAAGCCAGCAACATAGCATCTTTAAATCTCTCTCCAATGCTGACTTTCTGCCTCCTTCTTCCACTTAAAAAGAGCCTTGTGATTATATTGGGCTCACCTATATAATCCAGGATAATCTCCCCATCTCAAGGCCAATTGATTAGCAATCTTAATTCATCTGCAATCTTACTTTCCTTTTGTCATGTAAACTAACATATTCCAGGGTTTAGCATGTGGACATCTTAGGGGAGCCATTATATCGTCTGCCGGAGTCCCCTACTTGTAGAAAATGAGCCAAGTGATGAGTCACGTCTAGTTCTGTGCACCTGTTGGTGAAATTCAAGGGACATAAGGCAAGTTCTTCTATGAAAAATATCTAACCCGTTACCTTTCACAATACCTGAAATTCCATCATTAGAATTAGTTTCTTTGAGATTCATATGCAAAAGTCTTCAAGAATCTCCAAGTAAAATTCAGACATTACAGATCCTCAGAGGAAGATTTATCAACAGCATATTGAGTACACAAGGAACATTTTGGGGGAGGAAGTAAGAGAAAAACATAGCAAAAGCAGGTCATTGAAAGGGGAAGTGTAATGATGCCAATTTTCTTTCTAGCCTACTACATCATTTGGCCCAGAGCTAGTCTTAGTGGTAGGATTTCCCCCCAATTTAAGCATACAGACATGTACCAACAGCATTGTAACTTTTCTTTGATGTATTTCTGAATTATTAATCCTTATTTACTATTATCTTGTTGATACTTGACAGTTTAAAGAAAATCTATTGGCCTACTATCAACTAGAATGGAGGTGGAGGTTTGCCTGCTGAGATTGACACTAAATGTAGTCAGTTCGATTGGACAAATTTGCATTGACTTCTTAGTGTCTGCTAGCTGCATTGCTTAAAGCTATAGAGCTTATACATGTGCTGGCAAATTCTAACTGAGTCTCTCATTCTGGGTAGATTCTGACATCCAAAAGCCTGGGTTTACAAATTCAGAACAGAGGGATCTAAATGAACTGGAAAAAAAAAAAAGTTGTCTGAATCACATACTTATAAAATCAGATGCCGGGCAGGGTTTCTGAGAGCCTGGGCTGGACCGGGGCAAGGGCAGGTTTCTGGCCCACAGTGAAGGGGCAGAAAGCTATACTCCTCAGTCCAAAGAAATTGCCAATTGAAGATGCCGAGAAGTGTTTTGCAAATACTTTATGAGGCAAAATGACACAAAGACGCTAAAGAAACCAAGACAGAGTAACCAAATTCAAAAGTCCTCTTGACCTCACTGTGGGAAGGAGGGAGATGTCAGGGTTTCCAGAGGGTTGGAGTCCAAAAGAAGGAATCTTTTTTCAAAGAGGTATTTTTACTGTCCTCAATATGGGTCCTGAACTGTTCAGTATATCATCAGAAGTGGAAGTAGACTGAGATATTTCTGAGCATGACTTTTGATGAAAAGAGGTAGTATGAAGGTTTAAGTAATCGTGTGCTTGGTAGGTCCAGAAGAAAAAAAAGTTCTTGTCGGCTGGCAATGACATTGAAACTAAGTGGGGCGTCCCTAGAACTTGAGAAGAGTGATATAAACTGACAAGGAGAGTAATGGACAAAAGAGGTGGGATCAGGGATGGTGAGGGGGAGCCACATCCAGTAGAGAGGCAGCCTTGGGTGAGGACGGCAGACCAGAAGGAGAACAGCGTTGACAGAGGCAGCCACCTGTGGGAGGGAGAAGCAAGTTCACCCAATTAACTCAGTTGCTACATTTGTTGTGCGACCGTGGCAAGCTGACCTTAACCTAGAACGATCCCATAACCTGTCCAGACCAAAGCTGGGTGTATCAGTAATGCTGTCTGCTGATACCAATCCCAAAGGCAGCTTAATAAGGAGTTTTATGAGAAAGAGTGGTTGGCGAAGCTATGTATACTCAAGTGATAAAATATCAACAACTTGTAAAGCTGTATGGAAAACAGTGCTAGCTGTTTCCTATCTCTTATTTCTGAGGCTAGTCTAGTCCCTTAAAAAATATTTCAGCACTGATGAAATCCACTCATCTTAGTGAAATTTGCCAAATTTTATTTTGACAACAGTAAATTAAGAAATATTTACTCTTGTATTTTAGTGGAATAAATATAGGCTCATTATCTTCTGATGGTATCCAAATCTAACAGTGCTGGAAATTAAACTCCTGGTAATACAAAGTTTGAAGATGATAACAGTTGCCATCCTTCCTGTGTATACTACCGACTACTTAGAGAGAATAAGTTCTCAACCCTGGTCAGGTATCAGAATCACCTGGAGAGTTTTTAAAAATCCCAAAGCCCAAGATAGTCATAGGAATCTGAATTTCTGGTGCCGGGACACCAGCATCGATATTTTTTTTAACTTCCTCGAGTAATTTTAATATGCAGCTAATACTGAGAAACACTGAATTTAAGAAAGTAAGTCCTCCATCCTGCCTGGACTTCTAACTTCTCTCTTTTTTTAGAATACCGATTTAATTGATGAAGCCAAGCCTGTATTTC
The DNA here is from genome assembly GCF_041146395.1 of Eulemur rufifrons. Taxonomy (NCBI): domain Eukaryota; kingdom Metazoa; phylum Chordata; class Mammalia; order Primates; family Lemuridae; genus Eulemur; species Eulemur rufifrons. The sequence continues at coordinate 69,278,283 of NC_090986.1, read as the reverse complement.
TTTTTTTTTTTTTTAGTCTGTATTTCTTGCAAAGTGGTTCTCAAATTTTAAAACGTATCAAAATAACTCAGAGGACTTGTTACAACACAGATTGTTGGGCCTCACCCACAGAGTATCTGATTCAGTAGGTGTTGGGTGGGGCTCCGGTGATGCCAATGCTATTGATAGTGGAGGCACATTGTGAGAACCACTGTTCCAACAAGAAGGTGTAAAGATGATTAAGTAGATTTTACATCTGATAACATTTCTTAAATCCTATTCCCTGTCCAGCTAACCTCAGAGATTCATTCTATGGCCCAGAGTTAATATCAAACACCAGATTTTAAGTACTGTATATTACTTATTTCTGAAAACCCATTGAAGAGTTTTGCAGACAATTCTAGGTCAAAGTGTTGAATATTTAAACTTTGAAATGTTTAGAACCTGGCTGGATGGAGATGCCCATGAGATGCCCATGTCTCAGTCAATTTTTTTGTTCATCTTAACATGTATTAACACATGCATCAATTTTTCATTTTGTCAAATATAGTAAGAATTAAATGCAAAATTGAGAGTATTTGTATTCTTTCCTCTGCCCCTGCTTATATAAAGAAAGTTTCTTTTGTTAGCTAAGCCAGCAACACAAAGCTTTTGGTAAATGAGGGACAAGTCGTGAGCAAGGACTCTTGATTGAAAAATATGTGGAAGGATTTCTAGGATCCTTGCTGTGTGGGGGCTGTGATGCAATTGTCCCTTCACTTTCTCCATAAGAGAACGTCAATAATTGCTAATATTTATTGAGCTCTTTCTATACCTATTCCTCTCAACCAGGGTTCCAGGAGAGAATTAGTCCCTAATGCCCTAAAGCATCGATTGCGTGAAATGAATTTGCTTCATGACTACGCATCTAGAATGGTACTAGCTATGTACCATTGAGCAAATAATCTCTGAAACCATTTCCTGTAGGGCTGGAATCCAGGCACTGTTCCAAGTGCTTTGTGGGTTGTAGCTTATTTAATTCTCACAACTATTCTAAGAGGAGACTCTACTACTTATCTCCATTTTTACAGGTTAGGAAACTGAGACACAACAAAGTAACTTGCTCACGGTCATACAGTGAGGAGCAGAGGATGGATGCAAGCCAAGGGTAGTCTGACTCTAGAACCCAGGTTCTTATTAGCTTTGCTACTCTGGGTTCAATTCAAATGTTTCTGGAGTTACGCTTGGGTTTCCTTTAGATTTACTCACTTGCTGAGTCAGGTGACCCAGTACATCTGTGCCCCAGGATGGTCCCTTGGATTGCTACCCCTTCTATTCTACATGTTTTATTGTATCTCTAACTAGTTGGGGTGGCAGAGGGAGGTACAGGAAGGAGGAATGGGCACCAGATGGAAAGTCGGCCCTCAGTATGGTAGGGAACTAAACTTAGCTTAAAGTCTGCCATGAGCCTTATGCATTTTCTCACACTTCATTCCCATTAGTACATTCTAAGATAAAATATTTTATAGTTTGAGGACCTAGAGACTCAGAAAAATAAAGTTACTTAATCGAGATTCCGCAGGCAAAATATGACAAAGTTAGAATTCACACCAGGGATGTGGTATTAGATTCCAAAGCTCAAAATTTAGATGTGTTTATCACTATCGTTTGTGACATACCATTTAAAGAACTAAAAGTTTTAAGGCAATTTGTATGTAAATGACAAATTATCCTTATAATAGCATCGTTGTTCATTGGTGTCAACTAGGACTCTTTCTATTGAAAGTTATCAAAAAAATGAAATTTGTTTACACAAAAATAAATTTATTTGACACTGAGGAGGTTGATTTCAAAGGTGGTGAGAACCAGTGTCATGAGAACCTGAGGTCTTTCTGTTTCTGGGTTTGGCTCAGCTCACCTTGATTTGTTGGCCTCATTCTCCAGGATGGTAAGTGGCCAGAAGGCCGCAGCACCCCAACCTCCAGCCACGTCAAGCCTCGTGGGAAGAGCCAGCCTTTCATTGCAGTAGCTCTCACAAAAATCTGAGATTTACTTTAATTGTACCAGCTAAGATCATATTTCCACCCATGAACCAGAAAGTTTTTTGATAGACAGACTTGGGTGACAGGATCTATACATATAGCCAGGGATATTGCAGGGGGGAAAAGGAAATATGTCCTGGAATGCAAAATTTTAAATGCAAATTATATTTGTTTTGAAACATGTCTCTTAGGGACGGAAAGAAAGGGATAAAACACTAGCTAGGACTGTGAGGAATTAGACATAATCCCCAGCCTGTGTTATATAAACCATAGCCTATAATAATGCATGTGCAAAGGAAAGCGCTTAGACATAAATTCCTTTATCATCCATTCATTCATTGCTCAGTACCTGCCAATTTTGTATCAAGTACAGTACTATGTGCACAATTTAAAGCAATGAAGAAAACATAGGTAATCCCTGCTTTCATGGTACTTGTATTCATGGGAAACACAAATAGTAGACAAGTAAACAGGTAAGTTTTTAGATAGTTATAAATCATGATGAATGGTTTAAAAAAAAATGAAGCAAACAAGTGGGTAAGGGATAATGGAAAAATGGATAAATTTACAGTGGACTTAACCTTTCCGAAGCATGGCCAGAGTAGTCCCTAGTTAAGCTGTTTTCAGGCTGAGCCCTAATGAATGAAAAAAGTTAATCCTGGAAAGAGCTGGGAGAAGGGGGGCCCCTCCAAAGGAACGATGCAAGTCCTTTGTGCAAAGGTCTGAGATAGAAAAGAGTTTCACTTCTTCAGAACTGAGGGAAGCCCAGTGTGGCTGAAACCAAATGAACTAGAGCAAGGGTCGCCAACCTATGGTGAGCTGTATAATTATTTCATTATATATTACAATGTAATCATAGTAGAAATAAAGTGCACAATAAATGTAAGGCACTTGAATCATCCCAAAACCAGCCTCCCACCTCCCCAGTCTGTGGAAAACTTGTCTTCCATGAAAATAGTCCCCGGTGCCAAAAAGGTTGGGGACCACTGAACCAGGGGGAAAGTGGAGGAACTGAGTGGAAGCCTGATCATTCCGAGCAGTTTGCCCTCTTGAGGACTGTGGATCCACTTAAAGCACAGTGGGTATCCCAAGAGGTTTTTCAAGCAAGGAGAGGATATCATCTAATTTTTTTTGCAGGTCTACAGAAAACTGGATTGGAGAGTTTTCAGGCTCAAGTAATTGGATGAACAACAAAGCTTTTTACTGGCCTGGGGGATGTTATTTGGGGGCAATGAAAAGTTCTGCTTGAGACGTGTTAAGCTTGAGATGTCCGTGAATGAGGTGGCAAGTGTGTAATTTCATGTGGAGGGGTAGAACTCACAAAAACCTGGGCCTATTTTAACATGTTGGTCGTATTTATTATTCAGGTATGGTGAGGCCAACAGATAGGGAGACAACTGCCATTGAGAAAGAGTTTGTTATTCACAGTTACCAAAAGGATAGTGCATGCCACGCCTGCAGGGTCCCGTGGGAGGCACGGGGTGGGCTAGGAAGCAGAGCAGGGGAAATCACAGTCAGGAGCCTTTATTATAGGAAGGCAAGGCAGGGTAAGCAGGCTTAGGACTGGCATCTTTGAATGAGTTCAGCAGGCTTTGTGGTATAAGGTGTATCTGTAATTATCTGGGACCTGGCCCTGAAATGATTAGGGCAGAGGAATACTGCCTCTTAGGAGTGTAAGAGCCTGATAGAGGAGGTGGTTTAGAGTATGTGCGCTGGATTGACTTGTTTGCGTGTGAAAGGCATGCTCCCCAAGGGTGCTTTGCCATCTCTAGGAAATAGCTAGCCTCAGGAAGAGCAGTTTCTCCCGAGTCAGCAAGGCTTCAGATGCCAGAGCATCAAGAATACAGAAAATAAGACAATATAGTTAATTCAGGGTCAGAGATACAAATTTGTAAATGAAATTTGTTGTATGTAGCACAACAGGGAAAGTGTATGGGGTGGGGGAAGGTTGAGAGCTCCTCACTATCCCAGATACCCTTGATAAAATAAAATGCTAAAAGTGCATCCGCAAAAGGTTGGAAAATATTCTTTCTTTCCATTGTTTTTGTTTCCTTCACTACTAAAGATTATGGCCGTGGGGAGCTTAAACAAAGAAATTGCAGCCGCCCTCCTCCCAGCACCCTCTCCGTTCGTATGTGATATTTTCGCATAGACATATGATTGTGAGTGGAGGGAATAAAAATATTTACCCATTATGCGTATAATGAACTTACAGCTGTTGCTGCACCTTGATTTGGAACCTGATAGATGTTTTTTCTAAAAGAGTTAAGTGGTAGTTCAGTTAATCGGTAAAACTTCTGCCAAGTTGCTAGGTATTTTAATTAAAATGGTTGAATTGCAAGGTGGTGATTGTCAGGCCTAACAAAGTAAGATTCTTTATTGACTTTAATTAAGGTGCAAAGAAAGTATTGTTTTAACTCCCCAAAGCTTATTGGATGTTAGTTTTTATGCCTTTGGTACAGTTTCAGCTGCACTCAACCAAAAATTTTCATCTAATGCAACAAAACACCTCCAAGTCGTAGGTATTTAGCTTTTAGATTTGAGTCTAGCATATATAAATCTTTACTATTTCATCTATATAAGTAATTTTAAAAGAACCCCTCTGAGTATAATACTGTTTTATTCATTTATCTAAAATGCTGTAAAAATACAGATTAACATTCTGCTCTTCAAGTATATTTCAAAATTTTTCTTACGTAGATGAAATAGTACAAGCTGCAGGAGGGCAGAGATCATATTTGTTCACCATTTTATCTAGCACCTAGCATAGCAATTGGCACAAAGTAAGTTCTCAATAAACATCTAGAGAATAAGTGAATAAATATACATAAAGTGTATCACAGTGGCAGCAATTATCTATGCAATGTGTTGCTGTCTCCTCTTGCTTTGTGCACTGTGAAGCTTATCCATAGCTTTCTTTCTTCAGCTTTGTGTTTTGGTCCTGGTAATAATATTTCATAATTTTATTACATAAGGCCAAAAATAAAACAGATCAAAACTGTAAAATTGATTTCATTTTTCCTCGATTATGCTTACAAGTTAATCCAAGCTTGTTATGTGCACATGGCTTAGGTGGCTGTTAGTCACACAACAGTAACATTGCCAGAACTTTCAGGCAAGTCATATTTAACCTCACAAGCACATATTGGACCTGGATTGACCCATTTCTTGGATGAGGAATATAAGGCAAGTAGAGGTTTAGTATATGTTTAGATCCCTGCAGTTAATTAAGGGTACATTCAGGAGTAGGATCTTTGGATAAGCTTTACCCTGGTAAGCTTAAAAGAATGCAAAGCATTGTACGTGTGTGTGTGTGTGTGTGTGTGTGTATATATATATATATATATATTTTTTTTTTTTTTTTACCTGGTGATTTTCTGAATCTCTGATAAGGACCAGGTCACCTGTTCTCATTGGCAGGACTGCCAGTGTTACCATTTTTTACCAAGCAGGATTAAAACAAGACAACTAAGTACACAATGAGTGCGAGATTTGGTGTTCTCCATTCGAGTTATTCAGAAAGTCACATAACAGGGAACAAAGGCTTTGTGTTTGAGAAGCAACATCCAATAGGGCTCCCCACACTATTATTTCCATGAGTGTATTCTAGAAAATACCAGGCTCATGAGATACTCCATGAAGAAAGAGTTTCATAGCTGAATATGTTTGTGAAATGCTGCCTTCTTCATTCCCCTTCTAGAGGGTCACAATAGTGAGAGAGTCCTAGAGAAAAGAAACTCCTAACTCAGCATTTTCCATACTCATTTGATCACAGACTTTTTTTTTCAAGTAACACCAACTAGTTTCCCATGGGATTTGTCTTCCAAAGAACACAGCCATGATGGACACTATTGGATAGAATGAAGACTTGTTTTGTGGGCATATGATACTTTTCTTCTGCTGAATTATTTTATATATAAGATAATATCAATAATAACTTGTATGTCATTCTAGAAATATAATGCCACATTGCTGTCCAAAAAGAATGTGAATTTGTAATAGCCTCAAGAGTATATTATTAGTAGTATATGATTTTCATTATTATAATGTCACCAGGATTCTGATTTTTAAATTTCATTTTAATAATTGTCACCAAATTCTTGACCTAACTAGGAATTTGTGCTAATTTTATTTTTGGCATCTTCAGTCTCACTAAAAGGTTGGAATTTAATTATCACTCAACTTTCTTTACCTTTTCTTCTTTAAAGACCTGATACTCATTTGTGATGCATTACAACTAATATGGCACCTGTGATACATGTTTGAGGCTTTCTTTAGACTTTGGGTAAGCATTAAATGTGGGCTCTATCATACCTAGAAGTTCAGCATTTGTGATCAAACTATAGTAGATAAGTCCTTTTCAAAGATGTGTGATTAGAGTGTTTAAACTTGTATTCCATATAATGAGTTAGTAACATCAGGAGAAATGGCAGTCTTATCTGTGGTCTGGCAATAAATATGAAGTATCTTTATATTGGCTAACTATGGTTTTATCTAGATTTGTTAAAAAATAAAAGAGGCAACTGTCAAAATAAAGCTACACTCTATGAAGTAGGTAAATAATTACAGCAATTCTTCATTTAAGGAGTACTTTCTCTTTCTTTATATAATTATTAGGATAGTTGTTAAGGAGTGCCTAAGGGGAGTGAACCCATGATGGTCAAGAATTTAGAAACAGTATTAGAACACTGCCTTTGCTTAGCGTTAAATACACAAAGATCCCATTGTCACACACATCTCACAGTAGTCCTGGGTCTAGTTGCAATGTGAAGAGGTCCTTTCTGTAACTGGAATTTTCTCATTTTCCATTGGACTGTGCCAGTATGCTTATGGTACATTTGTTTAAAAAAAGGATGAGGGTGGATTTGTTATACATTTAACTACTTTATAAATTGTATTTCTTTTTGTTTATAAAGTGATTCTGTCTGTTAACCATCATTCAGTGGTAAAAATGCAAACAGAATCTGAGAACTTAACATATGGACTATGTACAGGGAAGGTGAACACAGCACCTTGGCAATTATTAAAGGACTTACATGCTTGATAGAGGGATCTCTGTGAGCTTTTCTGTTCTATCTGTGTGAATCAGTATCCCATTCCGGGAGAAAGGAATGCTGGATTGCTGGAGATGCTCATTAAGACTTGGCACTTTCTTGGAAAGACTTGCAAGAAAAAAGTGAAAGAATTATATCAGACCTCGTCCTCAGTCAGCTCACCCTCACTCCCCATCCTCCCCCAAACCTATTATTTGCACCTATGTGTTTGGAGATGTGTTTGTAGCTTTATTCTTACAAGACTAAAATGCTTTTATTGAAGTGTGATTTGTCATTTAGACAAGGCTCATTGCCTTCCTTTTATAGGTGCAGATAAGATGGAACAGCCAGAAATAATATTGTTTGTATATTAAAGAAGAGAAGGTTCAAAGACATTATTTTTCAAGTTTTTGAAGTGTAAAACTTTGCTCAAATATGCCAAAGTGGGCATAAGAATATTCTTATACAACTAAGTTTTCTGGAAGTCTTTATTTACCTATGTCTTCACTGAGAAATATTAGTGCTCGTATGGATATTGTATCAACTAAAGAATCCATAATTTTCTTTTTTTGAACTTAAACCCAAAGACAAAGCTTAATGCTCAGTGTTCAATTTCAGTCTGTTTTTTTTTAATTCAGCCTGTCATTTTTTATGACAGTGCTCATAAAAACTTTTTATCTGAGAATTCTCCCATCCATTCAACATTTTATATCTGAGAATTGCCATAAGGGTGGCAAGAAAAGTACTTAGAAAAGACCTCGAGAAGTCTATGTGAACTTCTAGAAAATGTAGCCTGTGGGGGGAAAAGATGAATAATATCTGCTTAACTGACTTTATTTTACTTAGTAACTACTTTATATATTAAATCAAGGAAACTATAATGGCTAAAATATACAAGTAAATGATTCCAGATTATTCTTAGATAAATTATTTTTAAAATGGTATATAGAATTTATTTGGGGATGCCTGAAAATATAAGATGCCAGTGGAAAATGATCAAGAAATTAGTCTGTTGAATGTATGAGCTTAACAAAGGGTCCTTTTATTTTATTATCTGAAGGAACTGGATGGACAATATAGTTTATTATATAAACTACACACACATACACACACACACACACACACACACAGGGGATGCTTTTGAGAGGAAAAGGGGGATTCTAGCCATTCTGGATATGAAGACAATTGACATAAACTGGAGCAGCCCTGGACAAGCAAAAAAGATAGGTCAACCTGCAGGTTATGGATTTTCACAAGAGTAGAGAAAACTCTTCAATAACTACATTTCATTATTATTTATTGTGTTCAGGATGCTAGGCACTGGGAAACGGCTCTCAAATGAACAGACAGACCTGCCCTCCTGGAGCACATGTACATTACCAGCAGCAAAACAAACATTTGCCCAGAATAGAGTGACTTACAAATAAATGGCCTCAGTCAAGCAGCTGCTGTTCATGTCCATTAAAAAAATAAGAAAAATAAATATAATCTTCGGTATACAGTGGAAATTAAGCAAATAATTGCAGTGAAAGAGAACCACTAGTGAAAAGAAAGCCCACGAATAAACAGCATTTGATTCCTGGTATAAAACAGATGATTCTGCATTTTCATCTTTAGATGTATCATGTAGAGCTTTGAAATGTTAGAATATTTCATCCTACCAGTTACTTCATCTTCAGTTAAACTGGTAACTGCAAGAGAAATGTGGAACATAGGAGTGTGCAGTACTCCTTTACATTTGGAAAAATGTAATAGTAAACATGTATAAAGTCGATACTTCATAAAAGTCCTCTTAAAAAGTATATAACTAGATTTGACAAAATTTCATGTCTTAGTAGTTCTTTAAAGTTGAATTCTTAAATATTATTCACTCTGGGGATTTTTAATGTGAAGGCTGCATGTCGATCCGAGCTTGTCAGTTCCGATCCCATGTCAGATCTTGCCAAATTCCTAATTGGACTTTGCTAATATATGGGTGTTGCTAATTGAACAGAATTTGCTACTAATGGCAAAATGTCATGGCAGTGTACTCATTAAAATCAGTGATTTATGTTTACTTAATAAGCTACTTTAGTTATGACAGCCATTATTTTCAAAATGTACTATATACCAATTCAACACACGTCTGCTGAATGCTTGCTCTGTGTAGGCCGTATGCTAGGCTCTATATGGTGATTCACAGATCAGCAAGACAAGGAGTGGTGTGGAAATGAGGGAAAGAGTGACATTGGAGTCAGAACTGGCTTCCATTACTTCACGTGTGGTGTCCCCAGCTGTGCAGTCCCTCTAAACATCACTGAAGCTCACAGAAGAAAGTAATGAAGATGAAGTTCTGGGAGTAAGCAAACATCCTAACAAGAGTAGGAAGGGGAGTTAAGAAATTAAGAAAATCTCAGTGAAGATTCAGTACCGCCACATCATGAGTCTGTAGAGAACACTGTCACATATGGTTTTGGGAACCTCCAGCAGAGATTAGGAGCCTAGGTGTGGCGGGGGCGGGGTCACACTGACTTGGTAAATAGTGAAATATTTTACTGTGTTATCGGGATATTGTTTCAGTAACTGACGTCAGTAACTGACGATGGTTAAAGAATTGTTAGGGGTGCAAGTGATGCCAGGAGAGGATCTTTGACATGAACAATATGAAGGAGGCTTCATCATGGAGGCTTTGTTGTTGTTCTTCTTGAGTTACTTAGAGGATGGCAGCAGATGCTGGTGAGAGGGGAACTGCAAGCAGCTGCTAGAGACATCGAGTAAAGAGGAAATGTGGTTTGCAGGTCTAGCTAAAATGTAGCATGCAAAGAGGGGAAGAGTTTCCAAAAGATGGCGATGATTGAATAGCCAAAGCAATCTTAAGCAAAAAGAAGAAATTTGAAGGCATCATATTACCAGACTTCAAACTATACTATAAGGCTATAGTAACCAAAACAGCATTGTATTGGCACAAAAATAGAGACATAGATCAATGAACAGAACAGAAAATCCAGACATAAAAGCATCTACATATAGCCAATGGATCTTTGACAAAGCAGACAACAATATACACTGGGGAAAAGAAGCCCCATTCAATAAATGGTGCTGGGAAAATTGGATAGCCACATGCAGAAGAATGAAACAGGATCCATATCTCTCACCATTCACAAAAATTAATTCAAGATGGATAAAAGACTAACACCTAAGGCATATAATCATAAGAATTCTAGAAGAAAATGTTGGAAAAACTCTTCTAGATATCAGCTGAGGCAAAGAATTTATGAAGAAGACTCCAGTAGCAATCACAGCAACAACAGAAATAAATAAATGAGACTTGATTAAATTAAAAAGCTTATGCACAGCTAAGGAAATAGTCAATAGAGCAAATAGATAACTTACAGAATGGGAGAAAATATTTACAAGCTGTACATCTGATAAAGGACTAATAACCAGAATGTACAAACAAATTCACCTAAACAAATATTTAGGAAGTCCAATAAATAGGCTATATACGTTAATGAAAGGAAAGCAATCATTTACACCATAAACTAGATAACCTTGTGATTCACTCTTATGTTCTTATAAAAAAAAATTTCATGTGGACAAACTAAATAAAATGAACCAGTCATAAAGAGGTTTTGATTTGTAAAAAAATAGCAAGTGTTACCCTATATCTTTTTTTTTTTCCTTTCGGTAATCACATATGTGTACTAAGCTTTCCATGCTCAACATACATTTTGGAGCCTGGCCAGAGGCATAGGGCAATCTGAAAACGGAAAGACCTCAGTGAATCTTTAGGAAGAAATGTATATTTTTCTTTTTCAGCTATGAAGTACTTTATCTGTAACTAGTTAAAAGATGTTTTTTCTTAACTCTGGAGACCTTTTGTGATTAAAGTGTTGTTTGTGCATATCATGCAGTAGCAGTTCTCAGATTTTTTAGACTTAGAACCCCCTTTCATTCTTAAAAAATTACAGAGGACCTCAGAGAGCTTCTGTTTGGAATATATCGACATATACCATGATTTAAAGTGAGAAAATTTTGAAGTATTCATTAAGTCATTTAAATATAATAATAATGATAAATCCATAACATATTAAATAACATTTTTATTTGCAGTAACTGTACGTTCCTAAAAAAATATCTTAGTAAAATGGGTGGCAGTGCTGTATATTTTAGGAAATATCCTTAATGTTTGGCCTAATAGAAGACAGCTGGATTCTCATATCTGATTCTACATTCAATCTGTGGTGACATGTCATTTTGGTAGACATACATTAAGAAAACCCAGCCTCACTGCCTTTCCATTTTACAAAGAATTCCATCTTCATGATATATTTGATTATTAGAAATTGAGGTTCGCCCTTATGTACAGAGTGTTAAAATTATCCCAATTTACAACAATCCTCACATCCCAAATTATAAATGTGTGCCTTAGTTTAGCAATTATGTAGTTGAATTTAGACAAAGAGACCTATGACAGCAACATACACATCCAGTAATGTCTATGTTTAAAAGAGAAGTTCATTAAAGGAAGGAATTATCTACTCTCTTTGATGGTTCTCTCTGATTATATCTGTGAAAAAGATAACCACTTCTTTGTCATTTTGGTTTCAGTTTTTATGCTAGTAAAAAAAAATTCATTTATCAAAATAGTAATTACTTGTCATCATCGCAGCGGGAAATTATAGCAAGAGCTTTTTAAAAAAAATGCTTACTCAGGAACTACTTAGGAAAACTTAAATAGTTGTTGCTGAAAAGCTTAGCATACGATAATGGAGCCCAAAAATGCTTTGGTTAGTCAGAGAATGGAGTGGTTTTTCAAGGAGACCCAGAAGCTGAGATTCTGTTATCTGAAGTGCTGCCCCCGGCAGGTGGAGGGTTCTGAGCAGCTGCGTGATTAGATAATAATAGCTGTGTCCCCGGCCTCCCTATCTGATAGGCCATCTCCACCCCTATTTCCAGGGCATTAGGGTAGGAGTGAGTGGGAGTTAGTTCACCTGACCCCTCCCAGACACAGAGGTGCTGGTGTAAAAGCTGACATCGCCACTTCTCCAGGAAACAGAGGAAGAGCAGTAAGTGGCAGAAGTGGGGGGGGGGGACATGCTTGTCCGGGAGGGAGGCTGTGCAGGACAGGGCTCCCTTGACTGTGTTAAACTAACTTCATTTTACCCTAACCACCCCGGGCGCTAGTCACTCAGTACTAGACTAGATTGCAATGTTTATTCAGTCAAGCTTCTCTTTGCCTCAGAGGTTCACTTAATGATACAAGATATCTCAAACCTTGAAAGATAATTTTTAACTAGAAAGTAACCTATTTATAAGAATGATTTTTAGCTAGTGTGGTTCTAACTGTGTTTTCTGGCCTTAGGGAGCTACACAATTGTTTCAAGAGGAAACAAATGGGCCTAAAAGCGGATGACTGGAAATTGGGGTTGAGAGGCTGATATGTTAAGGGAACTTATTTAGAAGCATTGTGATTTTATTAAATGGTGTATCATCAAAACCTCTCTGTAACCAGGGAACAGGCATTGTTTTTCAAAAAGCTAGAGACAAAGTACTTATAGTTTATTGTAAGATTTTATGTCTTTTTCAACATGTGAAACCTTTTCGATGGTTTGTAAGAAAAATCTTTACATTTTTCCCACACACACACACTCTCAAATGTTTATTTAAGACAGTATGTTTTCCCTATCCACTGTCAGATGTGCAACATATTATATAGCAAGACTGTTTTGAGCATGAGAATATGAAAGAGGCAGACCCACAGATTCATGGTTAAACTTCATCTATTAGGAAAATAAAACAAAGAATTAGTGGATATTCCTAGTTGAAATAATAATGACAATTGTCATGTAAAGAAATTAGTATTGATGCTAAAAACTAAACATTTCCCTTTGATGGAAATTCCATTAACCAATAGATAAGGCTAACTTTTACTAGAAGATATACAGATATGTAACTTACATACAAACTGTTTAATCCTGTTCCTGCTTTCTTAATTCTTTTCATTTCTGTTTCCTCTCTTACAGCTTACTTTCAGTTTCCTCTCTTACAGCTTACTTTCAGTGGCCTCTGCATTTGGTAGTCTCTCTGGCTCCAATGTCCTTACTCCCTTCCCATACTTAAAGTAAACCCTCCTTGTCTTAAGTTTTAAGACTCAGCTTCAGTGTGGAAATGGTTTCCTCTTGGAAGCTGTTGCTGACTAATAGGAAGCAGTTTCTCTGGGCTCCCCAACCACCAGCATCCTGAGAGTGTGTGTGTCATGTGTGGGGATTTCAGTAGTTGCTATTCCTGTCTGTCTCCCCTTGGGGGAATATGTCTCCTTCAACTTCGTATCGGCCACCCCTAAAAAGCCCCTCAAACCTTGTACATTTTCCAAAGTTTGTTGAATAAATGAATAAACCAGTTAATGGATTTAGCTTTTGAACAATCAGGAACCCAAGAAGGTCTCTAAACTGTTGCTATTGTAATGCTATATGGATGGAATGCACATGTTTTTATTATATAGATTATTTTAATTAAAAATAGCATCCAAGACACTGAAGGAAAGGATAAAACAATGTTAGCATATTTCTCTGTAATAGCTATGGCAAAGTGCGTGTTGCTAGGATTATCCAGCACATAATACTATAGGAAAACTTTGTTTTGGTCTGTGGAGTATACACCACTTCTGAACTATAATTTGAAAGTTAGAACTAATAGTTAATTAAAACTAAGTGACTCTCAAGAATTTTATGAAAAAATAGGATGCAGCAGTGAAGGAAACAGCCTAAATCAGTGCTTGGTATGTGATAGATGCTCACTAAATATTCAGTAGAGTTGAATGGGGGCTTGAGAGACTGTATCGTGTTTCTGGACTAGCAGACGGTTTGGCGTGACTTAAGTGGAGGATTGGTGTGGAGGCGCCCAGGGGAATGAGATTGGGAAAGTAAGGAGACACCAAATTGTGCCGGTTTTAGGTTTTATCTTCATGGTAGTAGGAAGTTAGTGAAGGGTTTTTGAATGTAAAGGATATGATTTAGGCTGGCATTTTAGGGAGATTATTGGAGAGCCCAGTGAAGAGTGGATGGAGGGGGAGGAGAAAATGAAATGAGAGGCAGATACACCACGTAGAGAGCCACCGTGAAAGATTGTGTGGGGCTGAAATAAGGAAATTGCTGTGGCAAAGAAAAGGGGGGATGAATTCCAGAGATGCTTAGGACTTGGTGGCTTATTAGACATGGAGGTCAGCGAATGAGAGAAGCTGGTATCTCCTTGTGTTCTGCTTTGATAGCTGAGAGGAAGAAAGCGCTGTTTTCTACAATATGGAACACGAGGAGCAGCAGCTTGGCAGGAAAAAAGAAAGCGTTTGGCTTTGGACATACAACTTGAGTTCAGGTGCTTGTGAGACACCTAGGCAGATGTGCGCAATGGAAAGTGGATGATCTTGGTCTACAGGTGAGCAAAATGGTTTGGGTGACTCTACAGATTTTAGAGTAACCTCTGTATCAATAAAAAGGGAGCTGGGGCCGTGAGAGTGGATAAAGTTCAGTCCGATGAAGAGTATAAGACCAGCAGGCTGCTGAGCACAAAACACTGGCAGCCAGCAATGACAAAGGGATCCCCTGAAAAAGAGAAGCCTGTGACACAAAGTGAAGTAAGACATCCAGAAAGCCCAGAGCAAAACCAAGAGAGAAGGAGGTCACGCTGTTAACATCTTAAATTCTGGGGTGAGACAGACATGGCTTTGAGCTTCATTTTCAGAAGTACTAGCTGTATCACTCTAGGCTTAGTTTCCTGATTTGAAAATGGGTGTGAGAACAGTCTATCTCACAGTATTTATGTGAGGATTAAGTAATATCTTACACGTAGGGCACTTGGCAATGTCCAGCCCACATTGTACACAGTAAGTACACAATAACTGCTGTTGGTGGGGGGAGTATCGGGAGTAATAGAAATGGTAGAGTAGTAATATTAATATTAATAGCAGCTACAATGATTATCATCATTACTATTTTATCATTATTAATAAAGTCTCAAAAATAATTGAATATAATTTTTTAAATTGACAAATACTGGGAAAATATAAAGGAAGAAAAGCATCCAAAACAGCCAGATGGATTGAACAACTTATACTTGTTTTGTGGCCTCAATAAACACAATTTTAATGGGATGAGAAGACCTACTGCCCTATGGATAAAGTATTAATGAAAGGGTAAAGAACTGGGGTTGATTCTGTAGAGTCCTCTTTTGGCTTTAATGAGAAGCAGAAAAATAGGGCAACAGTTAGGTGTAGTGTCCTCAACCTAGGGTTTCTGCTCAGTTCCAACCTGGCTCTTCATGAAGCCAAATTATTCCACCTCTAGCTGCCTTCTTTTGCTCATACTGTTTCCCTTCCTAGAAAGCCCAAGCCCACTCTGATCATCCTTCTCTCTAAGACTCAACCAAACTTCCAGCTTCTCCAGGAAGGCCCCTCTCAACCGCCCCCCACCCTTCACTGGCTCTTCTGTGTTCACTCCTTTAGCCCTGTGCTGTCCTCACGTCACCTACTATCGACAGCCTTAATGCTGGTCATCTGTTTCCCAGGAGGTTTCTACCCAAGTCTCTAAGAGCAGAGATTCCTTTCCAGGTCTTATTTGGTTATATAATGCATAGCTAGAACTTACTTTGATAAAGCAGTTGGAACACATTATGACATAATTTAAAGTTGCTTTTTTCAGTAACTTAGAAAATGTGATATTGATATCAGAACCTCACATTTACATAGATAGTTAAGGCCTGAGAACCTTCAGAGAATGGCATTGTCTACTGATAACTAGCAAAATTTTATCCTTCAGTTTAGAGTGGCTTGTGTTTTAGGTTTCTTTAAGATAACAAGACGGATCACAGTTCTTCAGTTGTTTCTTTTTTAATTTAACCATTTAAATCTGGCCATTTGAAGCCAAAAACGCATACTTTTACAAAAACTTTTCACTTTGTTTTATAATCTCTAAGGAAACTTTCAGTTATGAGTTATAGTAATTTATTTTAAGATGTTCTCAATTAAAATGTTTTTCTATACATAAACAAGTTATTAATTGCATCATAAGCAGTAGAATAAGGTTGCTCAAATATGTAAGCTATAAAGAAAAAACATTTAATATCACATTTCATTATATACTGTATTTTCATGTTTTAGAGATATATCACTTCAATTTATAAACATTAGAGACTTGTAGGGAAGGAAAAAATGAGAGACTGAGAGTAAATTGATACTTTAAACATGCACATTTCAAAATGGGTCTTTAATAATGTCTACACTATTAGGAGCTTTAGCTTCTGAAATGAACTTGAAAATACATTAATTGGTTGAGATGGTTAATTGGAACCGATAGATAAATCTAATGATCATGTTGCTCTGTTTTCTTCTTCACTGCAAGAACAAAAGAGACAAAGAAAATGATAGTATCCTATTTGCAACCATTATTGTTCATAAGAAAAGGAATGGATCATTTTGTATTCTGCTGTCTGATAGCACCTGTCATGATGGAAAATTTAGTAGAGTGCTATTGGCCCTGTGGGCATCAATTAATGTTGATGATAATTAAAATTTTAATTGCAAATAGAAACACAGTCGTATACTATCACTTTGAAAAAGAATTGTGTTCTTGTATATTAAGGTTTTAGGAAACATTTATTCATAGCATTAAATTGGAAGTTTGCCCCTTCATTAGTACTTACTGTTTGAGGAAGACAGGAATCAGGACTTACAACTCTTGACTCTTTTTCTTCCTGAAGAGTGATGAGGAAGACAATTCCTCTGGAAAGTGTAGAATAAGTTTCATTATTCAACAACGCAAGCTTCTGTGTACATACAGGTCATACACACACACACACACACACACACACATCTTCCATAATAATATTAAAGAATATACTTTTGGTTTATACACACTGACTCCAAATCCTTACCCAATAAGGTATTTATCCTCCTGCTACAAGGTAGGAAACTGAGGCACAGGGAGATTCATTATCTCAAGTACACAGATTAATTGGCAGAGCTGCAATTCAAACCCTGATCTATCCAACTCTAAACCACATGTTTCTTCCACTAAATCACACTGCCTTTTAGGTAGTACGGTCACAAAAGAGACAAGTAAGGCTCATGCTTAACTCAGCACTAGGAAGGCGATGGTTGGGGAACCAGTGTTAGCCATTCAGAAATACAAAATTGAGTAAGTGCCAGGAGTATCCCATGCTCTTTTAATATGTTTTAAAACCTGGAAGAAATATCATATCCACCACGTTACAAACCAGCAGAATTTCTCCCCAACCAACACCTTCTTTTGTACCCTGAAGTGAATCGCCGAATTACCACATATTGGGGGCTCACTAAATGCTTCTAATAATCCATAAACAGGGACAATTGAGGTCAGCTCTCGAGGCTAACAAATGCAGTGTGTGGTGAACAACTCGAGGTATGGAACTCTATTGTCTCAAGCAAGGCATTGTTAGAAGTAAATTAAGGTACTGGAGATACTTGATTTTAGTTTTTTCTAGGACACATCACAAATCTCAGCTAGTTAAACCCTTACTGGCACTTTAGTTAGTGGACTCCCTGATTCTTAGCCTTCTGAATCGGTTGTTTTCATTCCCTCACTTGAGTTGAAATAGAGGTGTTCATCAGTCACGGGGTGTGATTGTTATGGATCCATTGCTTTAGGCATGTGCACTTTTATGAGGATGTGAACGTGGGAATCATTTCATCCATATATTTGTGGAAAATTTTTCAAAGCTTAAATGTGTAAATCTAGGGCTGAACTCTTACATGCTTGTGAGATTTTTCTGATTATTATTTTTTTTATTGTTTATCTCATAAATATTGACCATGAAAAAAAATACATGTTGAGCAGAGGCTGGAAATACATTATTCGTAAACAGCGAAAAATATATTTTGAATTATTGAACTAAAAGAAGTCAAAATTGCATTTTAATTACAGTAACAGTTAGACAGTCATTTGCCCATCTGACAACATTTCTTCCTTACAGTGCTCTTCAACCATTCAGAGCTTAAGTATCTCTGCTGGTTATTGAGCCTATGTTTAGAGTTTCTATTTAGCATAAGTGGTTTAAAGAACAATTTAGGGCAGATGAATAGAGATGAGTGCAATTATAAGAGTTCTATAAAAAGATGTACTTGCAAATCTAACAATGAGTATTCCTTCTGCATTCCAGGAGGCAGAATCCCCTAATTTACATGGTACAAGGATCATGAAAGTTAGAAATGAGATCAGATTCCTCATATGGAGATATCATATGGACTGGAAAAGGACAGGAATGTAAATTTGGCACAGGGGACAAATAGAGGATGGCTGAGAGGAGCTACCTGGTACCATCAGTTTTTGAGTCTTCCAGGGTCCTTAGGTACAGATCAGGTTATCTCTGGGTTTTTCCAATGTTGATTTCAATTTTTATTTTCTCTAATATCCCTGGTGTGTTGCATTTGTCCGTTTCCCTTCCAGATTTCAATTGTTACATTGCTTTTGCCTTCTTTCCCATTCTCTTTGTTCCGGAGGAATTATGCCATTATACTGTTTACAGGATTATAATTTTTGTGGGGCTTCCAAAGAAGGTAGAGCTATCTATGTATAATCTGTGCATAGATTTCTAATCCTGAGCCTCAAGCCTTGTCCTCTACTACACCGAGATAGTTTATTGAGTGAGTTTTGGGACTTAAATGAGGATTTAGCTTGGTTCCCTGTCTTCTACATGGATAAGAACCAACACTTTGAATCACTGCAGCTGTTAAATAATCATTGGTGTGGCAGTATCACACTGTTGGTGGAAATGGCCCAATAGTAAGGTCCAAAGCAGGATTTCTGGAATAACTTAGCCATTGAACTAGGATAGCAAATACTGTTAACACTGTATGTGTCTAAAACTCAATGTACCTGGCAAACCTATCTACATGGAACATCGGTAAGATGGGGCAAAGCAGCAAAACAAGCTCCCAATGAATAAAATTGATGCCACTAAATCCGTAAGCTATCTCATCCACCTTGCAGGTGTGCCCTTATCCCTATGTGAGGGTCTCCTCTTGTCCAAATCTACACTTGGTATATACTATATATATATATACACACACACACACACTATATAGATACTATATATATATATATATAGTAATGTTTCTCATATTTGCTTTACTCAGAGCCTGTGAAGTTTAGTTTTTCTCATTATTTCAGGCCCCCAACAGATTTAAAAAAAAAACAATAAACAAAAAACCCCATTAGAATAGCGGTAGAGAGTCTCCAAAAGAGGGGATCACTAACAACATATGTGACAGCTAACAATTTACAGCGATGGAAGAAAGAGAAATTCTATTTTAAAACAAGCCCAGAAACTCACATAGCAGAAGGGAGGCTATTTAGCGCGAGTACAGAAAGTCTGGTACTTCTCAATAAGCCGGGACACATCACTTTATTACAGAGCAGTGCAATAACAGCTGTTCATAATTGGGATCTGGAGTCGTCAAGCCTGTGTGTGTCCCTCCTCTAAACCACCATGGCACCCTTTACGTTCCACTATCTTAATCCTTACTGAACAGAACAGTGACAGTCTGTCTTTGTCGTTTCCCCCACTGTATCATGAGTTTGCCTTTGATATCCACATCCCCTCCACCATCTTGGTGCCTAGTCCATGACAGTCACCCATGATGATTTGTGGAGTAAATGGATTCATAGAATCGCATGTATACATACATGAACATATATATGTTCGTATGTTTTATAGAAACAATTACAGGGAAATCTTGATGAGGATTAGGAAACTACTTTTGAAACAAAATAAATAAAAAGAAATCCCCCTAAATCTCATAGGAATGAATGGGGAGAGGGGAAGAAAGATAAAGTGAATAGAGTAAACACAAAGGTTTTTTTGGCAGGGGGAGGAGACAGGGTCCTACTCTGTTGTCCAGGCTGGAGTACAGTGACACGATCATAGCTCATTGCAGCCTTGAACTCTTGGGCTCAAGCAATTTTCACGCCTTGGCTTCCCTGGTAGCTGCTATTACAGGGGAGCTTCACCATGCCCAGCTAATTTATTTTTTGTAGAGACAGGGTCTCACGATGGTGCCCAGACTGGTCTCAAACTCCTGGCATCAGGTGATGCCTCAGCCTCCCAAAGTGCTGCAATTACAGACATGAGCCACCTGGCCTGGCCCACAAAGATATTTTTGAATTTAAAGAGGGTCAGCTAAGAATATAAATTATTAACATTTGAGTCAGAAGAAAAGCATCTAAAACATTCTGTTATTATACCTCTAGCTTACAGATTCATGGCATATCTTAGTTTTTCTTTAAATGACCCCAACTTGTTACTTAACTTAAAATAAACTTCAGTGATTCTGCAGAAAAGCAACCAACTCTTTAATAAAAAAGGCAGACCACCTTCCTTATCCAGGCAATTAGGCATCGCCAGCAGTACTTTAACTCACAGAGGCCATGGTGCAATAGCAGATAATCAAAGCCATTATTTATTCGATTTATAAACTAACATGACATTGAAGCTCACTGCATCACCTGTTTTGTGCTAGAAATCACTGTGGACATTCTGATTTATTCTTATTTTCTCTAAAGAAAACTAATTCTTTACTCTTAAGATATTAACTAGGAAGAATGACCTGAAAATCCTCAAATATTAAGGCCATGCCTGAATGGAAAACTGAACTGTAAGGAACACCCAAGTAGCCTATAGAATCTGAAACAAATTGGGGCCCTATATTTATAAATTATCCAGATTTTAATCTTATTGAATTACTTTTAAATTCTTTTGAAGTGCGTTTTTAATAGTATAATTATATTAAAAAGAAAAACTTTGCTGAGCATGCTGTTTATGTTTTGTGATACTTCTTCAAAAAGGTGTTCTAAGTTGGGCTGCAAAACCAATCCTGTGATTCACCTCATTTAAATAAACGTACTCGAACTCCTGTCCCATATTTAATAAAAGCTACGGGTATGTTGAATAAATAATATTGCTGTTTATTTTTCACTCTGGTACGATTGTTTATAAAGGTCAACAAGTACTGCTTCATCAGGTCCCTAAAAACATCAGACTTATTCCAGTCTCCCCTCCATGATGTCTCTTCTTCCCCACTGTTGACCTGAGAAGTCTAGGCTGCCACTCTAATCCAGTCACTGTATTCAGGTATCACTATATATAAATCCTTTCCATGGAAAAGGGATTTTGTTTGTTTGTTTGTTTGTTTTCTTCCGACATCTCATCAGCACAGATTGAAACCAGAATGCTGACAGATTCAGTGCTGGGTTATTATACATATTCTAAGAACAGAGTTAGGGACAAAATCTGGAATTTCCTGCTTGTGTATGTTTGACGTCCTCATTTCTGTTTCTTCTTTTCCCAGCTTCCCATAGCCGAGCCCTGGTTTTGTCCCCTGTGTCAAATTCACATTCCAGTACTGTCCCCTTTTTAGTTCATAGAATTTCTCAATGTGGGGAATCTGATCTCATTTCTTACTTTCATGATTCCTGTACCATTAGACAATCCTGCCTCCCAGAACACAGCAGAAATACTCATTATTAGGTTTGCAAGTGCATATTTTTGTAGAACTCTTGTAGTTGCATTCATCTCTATTCATCTGTCTTAAATTGGTCTTTAGGCCATTTATGCTAAGTAGGAACTCTAAACATAGGCTCAATAACTGTGAATTCTTTTTATGCATAACAACATCCCAATCCTGTTTTACTTTTTGCTAAGGCTTGCAAACAAGTTCATAAGTAGACAAACCTGTGGACAATGAAACTACTATATGTCTTCAAGCTGTTCCCAGTGAAAAATTTGTAATGATGTGTAGGTATGTGGAGTCTAAAGAACAATACAGTTCTGACCAAGATTTTGCCATAACACATAAAAATGCCCACATTCCTATTCACCATACCCAGATCACTTTTCTAGCTGAAACTCTATCCATAGAAATGACAGGGACTGGGGGTGGGAGCAGAAAGATGAAGTGAACCAACCATATGTTTTTATGAACTTACAACCTAGCATATTAGCTAAGAGTAATGGTCTAGAGTAGGCAAAGATTATTGAAATACCCTGATTAAAAATATCATCTCTACCTGATGAATATTTGATGTCCCGAAACCACTCATTTATAGGAAATCTTGAAGAGTTAAACTTATGCATATTTAGGCTGAATAATTAATTCAAACAAACTGCTCTATACCTAACAAACAGCATTCAGGTAAAGGGTTTTATAATTGAGGTGAGGAGGAAAGAACGGAAATTGTTGAGTTGGGTGGCTGCCATGAAGGGAGTGAGGGCTTCAAATGACCAAAAGGGGATTTAACTCCTCCAGAGAACAAATAAAGGTATGGAAAAGAAGCTTACTGAGACAGGCGGTGCACAGAGACAACCTTTGCCCATTTGGCAGCATTTCTTGGGTCCCTGATGGAAGCCGTGCAGAGTTCCAAACACTGGCCAGGTTGGAGCCTCCAAAGTCGTGCAGATATCTTAACTCAGACCTTGCCTACAAGCCAGGGCAGTTCAGCCCAGTTTCCCTTGTTCTGATTCATTAGGTCCAGCTTCTTCTATATGATCCATCGGATATTTCCTTGTTTGAGTCCCATCCTCTGACTACCCTGTCCCCTCATATTGAGAAAAGAGAGGCAAAAGAATAAGAAACAGAAGAAATATAGGCATTCCCCATAGTCTCGTTCACTTTGTTATCAGTAAGGTACTAAAAGATATTTATAAGATTTTCCTCTCTTAAGAATGCATTCTGAGAATCTTCTATATTCTCTATAGCTAAAA
Organism: Eulemur rufifrons; assembly: GCF_041146395.1. Classification (NCBI taxonomy): domain Eukaryota; kingdom Metazoa; phylum Chordata; class Mammalia; order Primates; family Lemuridae; genus Eulemur; species Eulemur rufifrons. Next base: position 69,255,482 of record NC_090986.1, on the reverse strand, counting down.
GATAGTTTTCCTATTATTCTTTCAAAGGTACTTACAGTCTGGTTTTCTCTGTGTGTGCATTTTCTCTTCTTATAAAAATTTTCAATTACAGTTTTCTGAATGCATAAAGTTGGGGTGTGTATGATACACACACACACACACACACACACACACACCCCTCTGTTGCCCTAAGTCTCCAGAGCACCTGGTGTACACACACACACACACACACACGCATATATTCCTGTATACGTATATAACGTAGGAATAGGGTTAATAAATTTTCATTTTCTAACTCATTGAATTCTTCAGTCAATAAAAGGTATTTCCCAGTAGAACTTGTTAATATCATCAGAGCAACCAGTTGAGATATGAATTGATGACTCAAAATTGTCTTTCTGCTTCCTTCCAAAATTGATGAGTACAAAGCTGCTGTATTTATTGATATTCTCATGGGAAGCAGTTACTGATCAGGATGAGGAAGAAGTACAGACTAGGGAACAATGTGCTTTCACAATTTTTATCTGTTTATCAGCCTCAAAGTTTATGTTGCAGCATTATCCTCTTTCCAAAACCTAGCTTAGTCCATGCTTCCCGTGCTGGTTGTTTTAATAGCTTCAGAAGCATTCTTCTTAGTAAGCTTTTAAATCCCTTATCAGAGTTGGGCAGATCATAGGGTTCAAATATCCACAGGGAGTGAGATCCAACTGAAAATGGGAGGCTGACATAGCTCGTTGTACATCGTTGGTGATTTTAGCTGTGTTTTTTTTGGAACTGGCCAAAATCCTAATCTTTGTCTCTTCTGAGATCTGATCCCACATTTGACTAATTAAAAAGCCAGGCTGGTGCACTACACTGTTAACCCACAAAAAAAGCAAAGCTTGTGTCTCCAGTGATAAATGTGGGCTCCATGGAACAAGTATACCAGTAGTAGTTAGGTGTGTTTACTTGAACTTAGCTTTTTTTTTTTTTTTCCTGACATTCTACAAACTAACATATTTACTTTGCCATTTGGATTAGGAAAGGGAAGTGCTTTGAACCAGAATTTGTATTGCAGGTAGGGAAAAAAAAATCCCTTAATTTTATTGGATTTTGTTTCTCTAAATTATAAAATATAATATATTTTCCAACTCTTGGTGTCAAATGTGGAAGTTGAAAATTAGGTGACCTGAATATGACTGCTAGTACATAGGCTCTCTGCTCATATCTGTATTTTAAATGGTTTATACTCAAAGCCAACTTGTCCCAAAGTGCACGCTGTAAAACAGTCTTACTGTGATACCTTAAGACATGGGTTCTCTGGTGAAATGGGATTGAGAAATTCTGCATGCTTTAATCCCTTCCTTGCACATATTCAATGCACATTCACATGTTAAAGGGCCTAGGAATTGTTGCAGTAAAGAATTCTTTTTACATGGCTTTTACATGCACTATACGTCTCTCCTAGTTGACATAGAATAATTTAAAAAAAGAAATACCAGCTCCTTTCACCTTACAGCTCATAAGAGGGCCTCTTTGGTGGTTATTTTGGTCAGTCTGATGACTATGTGCCATGGTGTCTTCCTGTTTACAATGAATCTCCCAGGAGTCCTTTGAGCTTCTTGTACCTGGGTGTCTAGATTTTTAGCAAGGCCTGGGGAATTTTCCTCTATTATGTCCTCAAGTAGCTTATCCAACCCTTATATATTTTCTTTTTCACCCTCAGGGATGCCTATGATTCTCATGTTAGGCCTCTTTACATAATCCCACATTTCCTGTAAGCTTTGCTTTTTTCTCTTATTTCTCTTCTCTATCTCTGCAACTGACTTATTTAATTGAAAAGTGTTATCTTCAATCCCTGAGATTTTTTCTTCTGTTTGATCTACCCTGTTCTTGAGGTTTTCTACTGTGTTTTGTAATTCCTTGAATAAATTCTTCATTTCTGGAAGTTCTGTTTGATTTCTCTTTAATATTTCAATTTCTTTAGTGAATTTTTCTTCCAAGTCCTGGATTTGTGTGTGTGTGTGTGTGTGTGTGTGTTTTGTTTGTGTTGGTTATCCATTTTCTCTTACATATCATTGAGTTTTCTTACAATCCATGTTCAAAATTCTCCTTCTTTCATTTTTCTGTCATTTTAGTGTTCTTAATTTGGTTGATGTCCTTTGCTAGAGAGCTGCTTTTCCCCTTTGGGGGTGTGCTTTCCGTTTGATTCTTCATACTTCTAGAGTTCTTTCACTGATTCCTTCCCATCTGGATCAGCTTTTGCTTCTTACCTTTAGATTTTGGTTTAGATAATGACATGCCCAGTTTAGTCTCTGAGCCAGCAGGTGGTGTTTGGGGGTGAGAGTCAACCACACCCTGTGCGATGAGTTAGTAAATGCAGTAAAAGTGTGTGCAAATTGACTTCCCTGTTAGTAGGTGGTGCTTGCTGGGAGAAGCAGGCTGCAGTGTTGTTTTTGGGTCCTGTAACCAGCTCGGGTCTTCCAGGTGTGTCCTTATTATCCACTTCAATGGGGGCAGGTGGGGAAGTGAGGCTGGGCAGGGTTGGGTTGGGTGAGCCTGCCCTCAAGCTCCACAAATGCTGTTAGCAGGGGTCAAAGCTCTGTCCTCTGCTTCAGGGCAAAGCTGCCAGGGAGGGGCTGAAATGGTCCCACTCAGCCAAAAAGTCTGCGTGTGGAGGTGGGGCTGTGTGAGACCTGTAGTCTGGAGAAGGCGTCGCTCCTTTCCACCCTCCCCTATTCCGCGGTTTCTCCCCAGCCTCTGCCGGTAGGCAGGACCTCAAGTCAGCGGATCTCCCCTGGCTGTGGTGTGAGCTGGGAGGTTCCCTGCCCAGGATCGCAGCCTGAGCTGGGAGCACAGCCCTGGGAGGAGGGTTGCCCCTCAAGCACGCTGATCTGCCCCTGAAGGCACTGGCACTTCAGTAGGCTCATTCACAAATAACCCTTCTGTGCCATGGGGCAATGCAATTGAGATCTGGGTGTAAGGGATCTGGCCAGCAGGCCTGTCCCCTGGGCCCCAGAGATCAATCCCTGACCCTGCCAGGGAGAAGAGTACAGGTCTCAAGTTACCCATGGGGTGCCCAAGCTGGATCAGTGTCTCTCCACCTCAGAATTTGCCCCACTCTCCTGGAGTCACTCGGCAAGTGGCACCCAGGAGGGCTGGCGGGCAGGGAGCTCACAGTCTGAGTACCCCTCAGTCCACTGTAGGGCCCCAAAAGGAAAGGTCTCATTCCCTTCAGATGCCTCCTGGTGGTGACTAAATTGTCTCTCTTGGCAGCCACAGGGAGGGAAGGGGAAGGGGAAAATGAAGCAATATGGTGCCTGCTCAGATCTGTGGGGCAGGAGTTGCCCCGAGGGAGCTGGGAGCCTGGTGCCCTGTCTGCAAGAGGCTCTCCACTCACTGGTGGTGGCCATCTCTGGGCTGGTATTGACTGGTCTCTCCAACTGCTCAGGAGCCCACCCGCAGTCTGATACGCAAGGGAGGGGAAATTTAACCGCTCCGCCTACCCTTGTTTCGAGTCTCCCAACCTCGGGAGGCCTTTCTCCTTCCAGTGCTCCTCGCAACTTCTTCCTGGGGAGTCTCCTGTAGTTTCAGGCAGCCTTCCTACCGACCCTCATCCTATCTATATGTGTCTGCCTGTTTTATTTTTTTTCATTTTTTTCTAAAGTCTGTCTTTCTTGCAGAAACAGTCTCACTGGTGGTTTTTCTTGTCCACCATCTTCAAGAAATTTGTGTCTCCTCCTCTCTTGGTTTCCAGGTCACTCGCTCTGTGGGACTTCAAGGGCTGGTCTAGTACAACATTAGTGGAAAGTAATATGGAGATACCTCAAAGAGCTACAAGTAGAACTACCCATTACTGGGTAGCAATCCCATTACTGGGCATCTACCCAAAAGAACAAAAGACATTCTATAAAAAAGACATCTGCACTAGAATGTTTATAGCAGCACAATTCACAATTGCAAAGACGTGGAAACAACCCAAGTGCTCATTAGTACATAGTGGATTAATAAAACGTGGTATATGTATACCATGGAGTTCTACTCAGCCACAAAAAACAATGGTGATCTAGCACCTCTTGTATTATCCTTGTTAGAGCTGGAACCCATTCTACTAAGTGAAGTATCACAAGAATGGAAAAACAAGCATGACATGTACTCACCATCAGATTGGTTTCACTGATCAACACTTAAGTGCACATATAGTAATAACATTCATCGGGTGTTGGGCAGATGGGGGGAGGAGGAGGAGGAGACGACAGGTATTTCACACCTAATGGGTACAGTGTGCACCTTCTTGGGACAGACATGCTTGAAGCTCTAACTTGGGTGAGGCAATGGCAATATATGTAACCTAAACATTTGTACCCCTGTAATATGCTGAAATAAAAAAACTAAAATAAGTAAATAAAAGATTAAAAGATATACCTATTGACAGCCAGGAAAAATAAGATAACAAAAAAACACATCCTTGCCGACACTTGTTATCTCCAAATCAGTATTTCTTAGAGCACAGTGTACATCATGTCTCTCCCGATCCCAAATTTCCTTCCTGGGCAGCCTGACTTTCCAGTTTATCTCCTCCTTTCCCCCTTTCCTTCCACAAGCCCTACAGAGCTGAACTCTTTTGTTGCTGTCCACATACATAGAACACTGTCCTCCTGCATCTGTTTTCCTGCATTTCCTTCCCCTTGGAGTGGCACCATGGTCTGGTGTCCCTCCACTGTGCACCTTGTGCTGAGCCTTTGGTAGTCTCTGCAATGTAATGCTCTCCCCTCCCTCCTCTGAGCCCCAGGTACTTTATGGTTACCTTTTCCCCTTACATTTTGTATTATAGTTTATGTATGGAATTTGGTTTACCCTCCTTACTAAGGTATAAGTTTTACAGAAAGTACTGTATATGAACAGACAAGACCCCATATAGCCAAAGCACCCTTAAATAAAAAGAACAAATTGGGAGACATCAATTTACCAGACTTCAAACTATACTACAGGCTACAGTCACCAAAGCAGCATGGTACTGGCACAAGAACAGAGACATAGACCATCTTCATACTTCCTAACCTATGCGCTTTGCATAGAGCTCTGTTCAAAAATACACATTAAATAAAACTGTTGTATGTTTAATTTTTTTTCCCCAATACAATCTGGTGCTCTAAGATCATACCAACTTGTCTTTATACTTATTGTGGGATTTTCTTTTGACCGCTAAGTATGTAAATGGTGGCTTTTATATTAATCTGAGATCATAAAATCACCAAAGAGGACTGCATATGTAGCTCTGGCATAATTTTAAAGGGATCAGAGCAGTTACCAAAGTGTTTGATTAATTAAATAATACTACAGGTTAAGCACAAAAGCTAGCTTTGCAAAACTAATCTGAAATAAATTAAAAAAATGTGAAAAACAAACATACAACATTGATGCTATTTACTCCCTCCTCTTTGTGTGTGTGGGTGTGTCTCTCATATATATTTTTCTTTCTCTCTTGCTTTCTCTTCACCTCCTTCTCTCGGTCCTTTTTTGACAGAAATCAATGACACTTCTTTTTTAGTTTGTCACAAGAACAATAGCCAAGTAACCAGGTATGGTTTCATATATTTCTTTTTAATTTTAAGTCTAGAAATTTAAAACTTCCAAATCCTGATTTGGCTACTGAAAACAAATAGAGCTAAGAACATGCTACCAACTCAGATTTTAAAAACAGCGATAACAACAAATCGAACTAAAATTATCTTCAGGAAGTGCTCATTAGCTCTAACTTTCTAGGTTCTGAGTTAAAATTCACTCACAATATTTTAATTCATGGAACAGCTTTTATGATTCCATTACACTCTTATCTCTCCATCCCAGCCATCGCATTTAAATTTTGCTAATACTAGAAACAAGTTAGTTTAAAGAAGATTTTTTTTTTCTTATTAACAGTCAGATTAAGGCACTTCTGTTTTTTTCCTCTTTTTGTCTCTTAATGTGAATATAAGCCATTTTCAAAAGGTAATCCAAAATATAGTTCAGACTGTAATCCACATTAATTGTAATGATAGTGTCTTCTAGTAATGTCTATGGTACTGTTGTACAAATAGAAATTAGAAAACAACCTCATTTTGCAGGGAATTAACTAAATGGTGCTAAACCGGTTACTCCCAGAGGCGGAGAGGTGAAAACCACTGCCTTCCTCTCTCTCTGAGTCTCCTTGGGGGTGGAGGGAGATGTCTGGCGCCACAGAAGGAATTAGGCTCTGGTTTGAACAGAGACCTGAAGGCTATTAAGTTTATTTTAAGAATGTGTTGCTAGAGATCTAATAAATTTATTTGTAGCTTCAGGCAGTGCATGTATGAAATCTTGCTGCACCAGGTGTTTTGTTTTGTGTTTGTTCCTCTCCCCAGAGGGAGAAGAGGGTGTGGATCTTCTTGACAAACTTAGCTCTTAGTAAAACAGTTATGCTTTCTATAAAAGCATAGTGTGATTTTTTTCTTAATTTTTTACTTCTGTTTTTTAAATAGGGAAAAGGATAAAAAAAATTATTTTGGGTCTGCTTTAAAAAAGTAAGTGCCCCTTTTATTTTCTTTAATAAAAGAAAATAAAAGAAAAAGTATGTATACATATATATAATTTTAAATACAATGTTTGTGATATTACACTTAAGAACAGTATTGAGATTACAGACTATTAAATGGAATGACCACTAAACCAGGAGTGAAAACCCCTGGGAAGTTAAACCGCTTTGTAATCTTATTCAAACCCAAGCATTTCTGGATCTTCATACATTGGGGCATTGAGATAACTTGCAATTCAACATTCATTCTTACTCTAAGACGCATGGAACCTGTGTTTGTATTATTCAGCAACATGATTATTTCTTGAATTAGTTTGTGTTCCCATTGAAAATACAATGTTGCATTTACATTTTCAGGAAAAAAAAATAATAATTCCTTAGCCACTCACATTACAAAGGTATTATACAATGACTGAGTTAATTTATAATTTAGACTCCAAATGATAACCTGGTAACGTGAATGCTGTAAATGAGAGTTCACCTTGCAATTATGTGTTTGCTTTGTCCTTTGTCCTCTGTAGATGTACACCTGAATGCCTTATCCTAGGCATGCATACCAACAGGAGAGACATTCATTCCACTGGGTATCAGCTTCTAATTAAGAAAGTAAAATGTTACCTAATTAAATCAGGTTTGATTAAGGAAATAATGCTTAACCCCTAGGTAAGGGGATGTAAACTCAAGGTTTGGCCCTTTTTCTTTCCCTTTTGTTGCTGGAGAAGAAGATAAACACATTCTTTTTATTTATTTTTTGGAGTGGAGCTGGGGAAGGGGCCGTGCTTAGGGACATGCAGAGGACCCCTGCAGGCCCAGGCTTGCGGAGTCGGACCCACCTGTGGCCTGATTGCACAGGCCATTCACCCTGGAAGAAGGATTTTCCTTCTAGCTTCCCTGGCTTTTGCCTCCAAATTCATTCCTCAAACAACAGGGTCTTAACTCTTAGCCTGTGTTAATTTTTCTATAATTCCAGCTCAAACATTTAGAAACTGACCTTCATACCGTTTGTTTTTTCACTGAATTCTTAGCTTGACAGCCTCACTGTTCCTCATCTCCAGTGTTTGTTGACGGTAGAGGGAAACTCACTCGGACAACAGTTTTGCTTCTATTCAATAGCACTGATTTATAAATTAAGCAAATGAGAATTAAGCTAGAGTCACCTGAAAATAGAATATTGACCTAAATGAAGCAATCTGACTACTCAGCGAAAGAATAGTAACAGGCTGGATTTGAATCTAGACCTGTCATATACAATACCTGTAGGAATTGTTAAAGTGAGTAATTTAACCTGACACGCATTTACCTTAACCACAGAATGCGGAAATGCCTAACTTGCAGGGCTGCGGTGAGACGCATTGAGATAATGTGCGTGTTATTAAAATCACCCCGACCGTGGCCCTCCATCTGTCCAGATCTCCTCTCTGAGCATTTTCAGGATCCTCAAGGCTGACTTTAGCCAGTTTACACCTGTACTTGCGTTCCCACTGCTTTTGGTGAGTGTTTTTGTTTTTGTTGTTTTGGGGGGGAGGGTTTTGATTGGCCAATGCCTGTGCTGTGCCAATTCTGACTGGTCAAAGCCCATGCCTCTGGTTGCTCAAGATTATTTTTAATATCACTTTCATCCAAGGATGGGTGGTAATAAGCCCAGTCACACAACATCCGCCCAGCCCCACCAGGATTCCTGGCAGCCGAGCCCAGCGCCCCGGTAGCAGGGATCCTGCCCACGGCCCCAGGAGCCCCTGGTGGTAGGCCCAGAACTGTGTGGAGATCTTTGCTGTTACTCTGTGTCGAAGGAAAAGAGTATCCAAAAGAGTGCTGCTTGGATCCTGGCATGTAAAAGAGATTAATTCTCTCTTTAAATTTCCACTTATGGTATTCTGTTTCCCTAGAATTCAAACGTTCGTCCAGGAGCTGCGCCAAGAGTTAGAGATGAATGAACTTAGACTACACTTTGCATCCCGGTTTCACTCTGATGATTAAAACTTTGAGTCCATCATTGTGCCTGACATCCATTTCCATCACAATGAGTTCTCTTTCCAGAGGCTCTTTATAGCCCAAGGAAATCAGCTTCTAGGAGGTCTGGGGGTCTGGCGCTCCGGTTCCCCACAGAAGCATAGGTAGGCATGAACCCCAGACAGGGGCTGTTGCTTAAACTGAGACCCTAGAATGAATTATCCTAAAATTCTTTAGCAGGAGTAGGAGTGATTCTGTATCAGAATTCATCCTACGTGTATTACTTTCCTATAGGCCAACAGCAATCCTATAAATTCTCTTTGTCTATTCTCAAATTGCAGCAGGTAGCCACGCAGGAGCCAGTGTGCCCTTCGCCCATGAGCCACAGCCCTGTCTGCCTCCCAGCGCCGTCGTGGCCGGGGACAGACGGCTGCAGGAAGGCCAGGGCTGCCCATCTGAGAATGCAGTGAGGGTTCCTTTCAGTTCACACTCCTGAGCCTGTGCCAGGGAAAAGATTGATTAAAGGGAGGCAGAGCGAGTGTGGGGTAGAACACGTGTCTACTTCCGTGCTCCATTCTTGTGTGTGCCCCAACAGAATAACTTACTGTGACTTGCACTAAGTACAGTTGTTTTCATTATTCACAGCGGTTATGTTCTGCAGAACCACTGTGAATGCTGAATTAGCAAATACCGAAGCATTGTTCCTAGGGGAAATACAGGGTGAGGCTTCTGGGAGCCTCTGGTTACAACATTTTCGTCAACCCATCAAATATATAACTTTGGTTTTTGTGTGTTTCTGTTTAAAGGCACCTTATCTGATCCGTGTTGTTGATTCGTTGACATTGCACTCACAGCCAGCAGCGTCCTAACTCAGGCCTGAACAAAGCTTACCTAACTTCTATTCTTTGTAAGGCATGTTACAGCCTTTTGGGGTTTAGGAACACTAGATAGCACTTCAATCCTCTATGACTGGGGCCCATTTCAAACAGCAAAATCGTCAAAAAAACACAAAAATGTAAAAAATGTGGCAGTAACTAGACCATGAAAAGGACACTTGTTTATAGAATGAAAGCTGAAATAAGAAGGCCAAAATAAGTGTCAGGTGATGCACATTTTTTGACACCATCCTGCACATGTCTGAAAATGATCACAAAAGCACCATAAGGATTAATTTGGGGCATTACAAATACATTTTCATGAATAGACAAATTCGTAAATATGGAATCCAGGAATGATGAGGATTGACTACTAGCCTCTGGCATAGTAGATGAATAGGAATTTCAGTCTTTGTAACCTCTTGTACAAATACCCATTATATACCCATTATGGGTATACGTGTATTGTGATCATATCATGTCCCCAAGGAAGGGAACTACATGTAGTAATGTGGATTACGATACTCTTGGCTTCTAAGGTGAATGATGGTAACTTTATCAGTTCCCCTCTCTACCCATCATCTGGCAATTTACCTGTATAATCTACAGAAGAATATTGAGTATGAGTGTGAACTAAGCCATACTTGAGCTCAACTCAGTGTCGTGCATGTGCCAATAACCAAGATACTGTAGCTCCATTTATTCCTTTGGCTATGAAGCGTGTGCTGCTCGTATATGCCTTTCCTGAAGATGGCCCAAAGATCACCACGGAAGTGTATGTGTCCAGCGGAGATTCCTGTGCGCCGTGCCTGTTTCTCTCCACCTCCTGGGTCTTTGTCATGCCTCTCCTCTTTCTATGCCTTTCTCTACATAGTCTCTGTCCTCGTGGATCTGATGCCTGGTGCTATGCCACCTTTTTCAGAATGTGTAAAGCAGTGGGATGGGGGGGTGGGAGTGTACAGACAGAAGGAAGAAAATGATGTTATCAATCATCAAAAGTTGCATATGGCAGCGATTCTTGAATACCTTACTTTAGTTCAATAGAAATGTGGGTACTATTGAAATAAAATAATATTGAACTTATTAATTAGCCTACAAAGTTATAAAAGCCATTGATGATTTTTCTGGGTCTATCTCCAAGGTCTTCAGGAGCTCCATCAGTCACATGAAAGTGCAGCTGGTCTTGGGCCAAAGCTTGTCATCACTGGGTCTCAGGGTCACCTCTGGATGAGCAGATTTTTGATGTATCTTTTTCTCTGATATCCAATCTAATTTCTAATATCCAATCACTTAAATAGAAAAAAAAAAAAAAAGAGAAGGGAATAAATATTTAGTAAATGCCCCGAGCACCTACTGAATTGAATTCTTTGAAGTTCCCTTTTTACTGGATTTCTTATCTCTATTCTTATGCTTAATCTTCCAGGACCGCCTTCCCTCCATCTCTCTGAATGTCCAATACCACCCTGTACTTAAGGCCCCATTTAAGCACTATCACTTCCATGATTTGTCTTTGATCCCTCAGGTTGCAGTAATCCCTCACTCTCCTGAACTCCCACAGCGCATAATCAGTACCTTTCTCGCACACCTGCCAATCTCCAGTTTGTGCACACTATCTGCCTATCTGTGAGCATGTGCCATCGCCTGTAGCTGGGTGCCAGCTCCCGGGGGTGGGGTAAGAGCCAAGTTGGCTTTCACTTTGCACCAGGTGGTTTTCAGTAAACAGTACAATCAACCTCACTTTAGGAGCCAGAGGGCAGGATTCCACGAGCTTGCAGAGATTCTCCCATGGAAGATTCCAAGGCAATGCAAAGTTTAAGAGAAGATCATCCTGTCACAGAAATGGCTATGCAATAAATCCTTTATTTTAACTTAAATTTTCGATTCTCACCATAATGACTCACATTGATCCTGATGGTAGTGGCATATTATCACTGTCCAAGGGAACAAGACTTTTTAAAAGTATGCTTAGCATCAAATTATCTAATTTCCCCAATATATTAAATACTATTACTATCTAACTCTTTTCTAATATAAATCTCTATTTCTATTGCTGATTTAAAGGACTACATATATAAAAATTTACATAATATCCAGCTGTATCATTGATTTCCAGTTCAGCTTCCAAGCTGAACTTTATTCTGGGAAAATGAAATTTTACCAAGCTAGAAAATACCAAGAACCCTCTCTAATTAACTTTTCTCCAAGAAGAAATTTGTTGTCAAAGCTACATGGACACCCCTTTTGATCAAACACAAGTCAGAGCTATGACACTAATTTCATGTTATTGAAGAAAAATGCTTTTTGTCTTTTGAGAAATCAGGCAGCCCTGGGCTTTTAGGGAGGGCTACTTGGAGATTGGGATTCTTTGTTATTCTAAAAAACCTACTGAGTTCAAATGCAAAACGAAAATGAAGAACCCTAAAGGCCAGCTGGAAGAGTTCAAAAGAGGTCTTTTCATCAAAATCTTAATGGCTTTAGTGTCAGGGTTTGGGGACAAAGCATTTGGGAGTGTGGTTATCAGCTGTCAGGCACCTGTTGTGTGGATTTATGACACAAGTTATGGACTTTAATTTGTTTCCAATGAGATGTTGAGACTAGCTCCTCATGCATCATAGATGACAGAACCTATTTTAGAAAGGCAGCTCATCACATTTAAGTAAAAATATGTCAGTTTTTCAAGTTGTTTAACTTTATCTAAAATTTCACATTCAGTAAGCTGTAGTTTTTGTTGGTCAACATTTGTTATTCTCATTTTTGAGGTTTTAGAGGCGTTTACCTGGTATGTAATAAATGAGTAAATAAGGTACTTTTCCATTCTTTAGATAAAGTACAGAGTTCAATTATGCAAGATCACAGTTTTAATAAATGGAGTTACAATAAGCCTCAGCTTGGCTCCTTAAATCCCTATATCACTCTTGCATAATAAGTGAGTACCTAAGATTTACAAATTCTGAAACTAAATATGATTCACATGTGCATGATTCAGAAGGGTTATGTAGTATTAAATTCTATTGAGTTAAGCTTTGTAGACTTAACTTCATATTCTCTGATTAAATATTTACTTAAAAATTCCAGTTTTAGAGTGAACTCTAAATTTCTGTAATAGTCACCCTGGACCATCTCCCTGTCTTATGAAGCAAATTTTCTTGGTACTGTTTCTGAATTTTATTTCAATTAAAGTCTCTGGGTGGTAGGCAGACATATGAAATACTGGCAAACTGTTCAGCTACGTGTCATTTAAAACTTCTGATTAACCGGCAAGCTGGTCTATCACCTGTGATCATCCACGCTACTTCATAATGGAATGGAAGGGTTTCAACAGCCGTTTAGCCATCAATAATCCCCAGAGGTGTCACTTAGATAAACACAAATTACAATAATTCACATTCATAGGTAATCACTTCAAATCTTGGTGTTTAGGAAGTAAGCAGGACATTTTAGAGAAGGTGTCATTAAAACAATTGCCTTTTTTTTTAATACAAAGTTTCAGTACTGAAAGAGGTATGTGACATTCATGTAGGAAATTTATACTGCCTGATAAATGAAGCACTACTAAACTTCTTTTATAAGACATTAGAGTTTCTAATTCATTCAATAGGCATTTTTCTAACAGTAAGCAAAACAAACTCCGTGCCCTGCCGGATCCTGTGTTCCATGAGGGGACACAGAAAATGAGCAAACAAAAGAGTGACTACATGTAGGATGTAAGGTCGTGGAAAGTGCTGGAGAGAAAAATGGATCGGAATAAAAGGGCTGGAGAGTGTTGGAGTTTGCACTGGTTCTTGCTGTTTTATAAAGGGTAGAGAGAAAAGGCCTCGATGACTCAATATTCTTAAAATATGTCATGTTTAGAAGAGAAAAGTTCCAGAATATTTCAGGAAAGGGTTAGAATCAAATCTTAAAAATTAGCCACAAATTGTCAACATTAGAGAAATAGAGATTGCCAGGAGGACTAGGAAAGCTAAGGGTGTTCCGGGCGGAATACAGAGCACATGCAAAACCAACCTATCTTTGTCCAGGAAACAGTGGGAGGTTGGATGTGGCTGGATATTTCTCTTCATGGAGGAAGTGATGGGATGTGAAGTATAGGGATTAGGATGGACAAGAAATGGCTTGGTATAGCATGGTAAGAGGTTCGGAATAAAACCTGGGCTTGCCGGAGCCACAATCTCCAGAGGATGGAAGTGTGGCATAAAGTTATTTTCATGTAATAATTGGTTTAGAAATCAGAGCAGCTTTCTGCATTAATTTAGTTGATCACATGTTATTCTATTCTTTATTTTCTATTACTTTCTAGACAATGTTCCAAGTAATAGAAGATCATTTAAACAAATATTTTTAAAGACAAGACCAAGTGTTGGCTATAGTAAAAGAGAACGGACACTCTCAATTTCTGATATAAATGACTACAATTTAGTGCAATTAGCAAATTAGTGTAATTAAACAATATGAGAGGATATCAGCTAAAGTGCTCATTTATAAAGAGTAATCGACTAGTGAACAATTGTGGAGTCACAAAGGGAGGAGAGGGCTGGGGCAGATGGAGGAGGCTTCACGCAGGAGGTGGGTAAAGGAGCATTAGGAAGGGAAAGTGTGATCAGAGGAACAATGGGGCCATCATTTTAGGCAAGAAGACAAAGGGTGACACCAAGAGTAAGGATGGCAAATCCCTGGAGCTGCAAGAATCTTGGCTTGACCTCCGAGTGAGCAGATTAGAGGGCAACAGGAACAATCTGGGTAGGTCAGGGTGAACCTGGCAATCTGCAAAGAAGATTAGACTTCGTATATGAGTGAGCAAATGCATGAATATACGTTCCTCTTTCCTAGAATTTTTTTAAAAAATCAAAACTGTTGACTTGATACATGCAACAGCTGTAGGGAAATGGGGCACAGGAGAAATGAGCTGAAGCGGGTGTCGGGCAGGTGAACGGCAGCCGGGCAGTCGGTGCCCAGGGTGGGTTTGTGTCGGGGGTGGCAGGGCAGAGTGAGCTATGGATTGCGTCACCATGTGTGTGTAGATGGATTATCTCACTCAATCGAAGCAATTGCAAGCAGTAATTAATATCACTCTCACTTGACTCTTGAAATGAGAAAACAGAAGTCTAGAGAAGTAACTTGCTCAGTCAGGTAGCAGATAAGAAGCGAAGTGCATGAGCCTTGGCGACTCCAGGTCTGAGGAGCCTCCTAGACCATGGCTTCTCCTCTCCAGAATGGTGCCCTGTGTCCAGGAGATGTCAGGCCTGATAAGTTCTCAAGGGCAAAATATGAAATGAGTTTCCTTCTTAAACTGACACAAAATTCCTGCTCTCCTATTTATATTTTATATTTTAAAAAGTAACTAAAAGCTGAAAGGTCCACAATCCCATCCATTCAGAACACCAAGCAGCTTTCCATGTGCAATGCCTCATTTTATGAGGCCATACTCACAGCATCAGTACCATTTGTTTCTGCGTTTAAGTGTTTTAAGTGTTTCAAAAAGAATTTCATTTTTATTGTTTAGTGGTTGAATAATATTTTACTGATTTGATGTACCACAATATAGTAAACCTGAAATTTTTAAGGTTTGGGATTATTACAGAGAATATTGCAATGAATAATTCCTTACAAATATATTTTTGCTTCTCTTGAGGCAAAGAATCCCACGGAAGGACTTACAAGACCAACTGATTTAAATATCTTTTTACCCCTTGCATACACCGCTACAAAGCTGTCTAAAAGGCTTGTGCTAATTAACAATTCAAACAACAATAAACAAGAAAACCATTTCCCTACCTAATCTCAGCTGTACGGGAAATTTCTTTTTAATCCTTAGTACGTGTCAAATCGATAGCTCAAAGTGGCTGCAGTTTTGATTTTTTAAAAGTTCTAGCAAAAATGAACGCGTTTTCATGTGTTTGCTTACTCATTTATGTTTCCCCTTGTGTAGATTTTTTTGCTCTCGGTCTATTAAAGTCTTGATATTTTCCCATCTCTTTTCTTTTTCTCTAGTGAAGCTCTCCCTATGTGAACTCAGAAGAGAAGCAACTAGAATTAAAATTGTGCCTCTAGCTGTGTTTATTATTTGGGCTTTTTCCCCAATCTTTTCCAGAAAGACTTAAAAGGCATTACTGATGCCTTTGTTTATAAACCTCACCTTACTCTGAAATAATTGGTGTAGATCAAAAGCAGTAGAAGGATATGTGCAGAGTGATCAGCTGATAACCATTTCTCCTTTCATTTACCCAACATAGGAGCCTTCACATTAGAGAGATCACACGCAAGGGTTATTTTCCCCCATGGGGAACCAGCTCCGTTTTGGTGGGGAGATGGGAGGAGAAAACCTTATCTTCAGAGCAGAATGGAAATCAATGAAAAGAGCTGTCTGTTTGCTCTAAGGAATGGAGTGGAATATAGCGGGGAAAGGAGGTGGAGTCGGGGTATTTGTTTTTCCTTAAGTGGTTATAATTAAAGCCTTCCACCCAATTGCTCTGTGAACCAGAAAAAGGTATTTGTGAAGTTGTGTGTTTTAAGAACATCACAAAGGAGCCTTACAGCCCTTGCTAGAGAAAACTTGCTCTCCAGCGGCACCTTGTGGCAAGTGCGTCATCCTGCAACTTGGATATTCAGTTTTTATAATCAAACTGAATTGCTTCTGGTAATGAGCTACCTCCCCCTTACCCATTTCCCTCCTAAAAAAAAAAGCAAGAAATTTCTGAAGAATTATTCCAGGTATTAATTTATGTATAGCAGGCACTGAATAGTTAGCTGTATCCCCATGTACATCTAGAGTTGTGTGTCAAGCCAAGTAGCTGTATTGATTCTTAATGTTGCATCCTTAAAGTGCTCTATGGAATTTTTAAGGTCATTCATTCAAGAAAGCACTAATTTAGGACTTTAAATTTTTATTTTCAAGGTGGAAACAAGTTAACCAACCAGCATTTTCGTCTGAACTGGGCATGGATCTCCTTTGAAAAGGAATATTACCTGATCAATGAGGACTCCAAATTTCTAGATGTCATTCTTAAACGTAGAGGTTACTTGGGAGAAACTTCTTTTATAAGTAAGTTTAATTTTTACTTCTGTCTCAAAATTTTATTTTCTAACAAAGGTTTATAATTTTGCTTTAGTGATTAAAATATCCATTTAGTTTGCTTATACAGTTTTAAAGCTTAGGGAGATGTTGACATTTAAAGGTTCTTTAACTACTGAAGGAAAAAGGACATATTTGTGTCAAGGTATGTAGCTCTTCGTTCCTTCTACCTAAATGTGATCTTTTACTGATATAAAATAACTTTACAAAGTTGGCAATAACTCATAAGTTAAAAAATAAAACAAATGTCAATAGATCTTAGAATAGGCTTAGGCAAATTTGTAATTTATCCATAAGATAAAAGTCTTCTGAAACAACAGTGTAAAACATATGTGAGAGCTACTTTAATAGCAAGTAAACTAAAAGCTATTCAGTAATTTATTAGGCACTGAAGTGTAATTTACTGTTTGTTGTATTTGAATGCTCTGCTAGTTCACTAAAAGTTGCATGAATGCCAGTGCTCTACGTAAAAGATAGGTGTGACTTTTCTTTGTAACCTACAGTAAAATATTAAATATTCACCATTTTCTTCTGCTTTACTTCTTTTAAGTAAAACTGGAAGTCAAAAGCAAATGAATAAAACCTTGATTCAATCAAAATTCAAGCTCATATTTGATTTCATATAAGCATAAAATACAGAAAGTAGGTAGCATGTTGGTATTTGAAGCAGTAATATAGTTGGCACAAAATATTTGGTATGTTGATGGAAAATGGCAGCACCTCAACCAATTATATTCATTTGGTACCATATGGTTTGTAGACATCTAGGCCAATAGAATTTCCATGGGGTAAAAGAGATTTCATTGAATGAGATTATCAACTAAGGTAGGAATCTAGGAAAATGTTGGCAAAATAAAAAGTTACCTCGTGTTTGTGTCCAAAAGGATTATTTTGAAATTTGCTGGTCCACGAACTTCAAAAGTCTTAAACAGTAGATCCCCATCCACAAAACACACACACACATACACACACACACACACACACACACAGTCACACCCCCACCACCACCACCACCACCACCACACCTTTGCCGCAGCCACAACCCATCCCACCCACTGTGCTTTCCCCTGACATGTTTGGATTCTGGTTATTAATTGCCCCATACTTTAGAGATACTTTTTGTTTTGTTTTTTAACTTTAGAAGGCTGGTTTTTACCCTACGCTCTCACTATCCTTTGGTGTTATTCTTGCTCCAGTGAGCTGGTCTACCTCCAGACCCACCCACAGCCTCTGTGTCTATCTTTTTTATTTCCATGTGCCTGCACAGGGCTGTCCTTCACACTTTTTGTGTTTAATCTTCTATGACATAAGGAATGGTCCCATTGCTGTCTCTTTTAGGAACATGTTCTCTCCTCACATACATGCTCTACAGATCCTGTCTTATTGTCAGTGAAAATTACTCTTAACTGTGCTTTGTGCTTAAAAGTATAGCAAATACATCATAGAGAAAATAACTAAAAAACAGAGCACTTTAGCAATTATTAAGAATTTTTTTATCTATTTGTTTTTTTTACCTGACTTCCTACTCCTAGTGACTCTACTCAATTATGCACAATTAGCCTATCGATAGCATTGAGAAAGCTAATAGTTGGAAAAGATTTTAAAACTATCTTTTTGCATTTTTCCCTTCACTGCCTTTTTTTTTCCCTTAAGCTGAACACTAAAATGTCAAAAAGAGCTCTTTTTGTTGTTAGTTTTTTTTTTTTTTAAAGAACTGTTATTGCCTACAAATGTGGAGATACCAGCAATTCTACAAAGGCTCTATAGCTTTACTTGGTTCACCTCACATAGTTATTTAGTAACCTGGGATGATATTAATAGAAAGTTGGAGAGATTTCTGTGTATGGTCCACATCCTTCAGTCATTAAAGATGGGAATAGAATTTATGCTAGAGCCTGGAATGGAAATCAGATTAAAGTGAAGGTTAGCCTCACAGAAGTTCCAATGAATATTTTCATGTAACTGTTCCCCCCATGCAAAATCCTCTTTCATTTATGGACTTTTAGAATGAGATAGATTGCATTATAGCAAAAGACAGAATATCATGTATAGCTAAAGACAAAAATATCACTTACAGCTAAAGACAGCATCACTTATAGCTAAAGACAAAATATCACTTGAGCACAGTTAAGAAATCTTGAATTACATGAGATTTTTTACATGTATTTTCTGAAAAATGATTATTCATTTCAAAACCATTATAACCCATTAAAAAACTATGTATTTGTATTTCACAGTAGTATTTGCCTTTCAAAGATCTTATTGCTACTGGTTATTGAACATTTAGCACACGCAAAGCACTTCTTTAAGCACATTGAACGCTCTGTCTCTTTTACTCCTTACAACTCTTTATTCACTGACTCAACTAATATTTTCCTGAGAGCTCATTACACACTGGGTGCTGTGTCAGGTAATAGACTATGCAGTGATAATGATAGCTAATGTCTATTGAGTTCTTATGATGTGCCAGGCCTAGCTCCCGATACCCTACATGAGTCAACCCTCATGAAAAGCGAACCATTATATCCCTCATTTTACAGGCGAGGAAACAGAGAGGTTGTGATATGCCCAAAATTATCCAATTAGTAAGAGACAGAGCTGCTATTCGGCCCCAGAGCCCACGATCTTAACCACCACACCACAGTGCTTCTTACATCCTCAACAACTGAGAGAAGTTAATAATTTGCCTACAATCCCACAGCTGTTCCGTGGCTGAAATGAAATATAAAATCTATTCTCTCATTCCACAAGTACCTTGCCTAACCTCCATGTTATTTTTCTATGTCAGAGGAAAAAGGTGCAATGGCAGTGTCATTTAATAACCAAAGTAAAAAATTACGGGTGTTTTTAGAAGCAACAATTGGAATTTGGTATTGCAGCTTGGATTTTATCAGGCTGGATGACTTGACGTGTCATGGAGTAAGGATGACTCGTTGGAACTAGTGGACATTCCTTGTATCAGACTGATTCTTTTTTGGTTTTAACTGCCTTTTGAATCTCCAGGACTATAATGCATTGCTGATAAAACAAAACAAAACAGTAAAGCGGGCAGTCGCGATCAGAGGCAGACTAGCAGATTTTTGCCACTGGGGATCGCTGGGTCAGTGAGCAGCATGTGTTCTGGAACCTCAGAGAGAATGATTCCTTTCATCAGCACCTCGGCAGTGAATTGTGATGGATCCAAGAGGTGTTGACAACCACTCTGTGTGCGCTAAGAACCAAAGAGCTAACGGGAAGCCTACAGCATTCAGCAAGATATGCAGTGCTGTAATTTCTGGTTCTGTGCCCTTTTTTTCTCTTGCCATTAAATAAATTGTGCTTTAGCTGCTACTGAAAAAGAAAAATGCAATCCAGTATTTATGTCAGTTACTTGTCTGAGATCTATAATACAGAAACATTTTTAATAAAGCCTTTATTCATCCTCATTTTACGATTAAACTAACAGTCATCCATATACTCAGAGGAAGAAATAAATATTCAAATTAATCTTGTATAAGCACTAAGAGGGCAGAGATTTTTGTCCATTTCGTTCTCTGATACAGCCCTAGCATGTAGAACAGGGCCTGGCACATAGTAAGTAAATACTCAATAAATATTTGTGGCTGAATGGATCTTATTTGGTCCAGTTTTATTTGTAGTCTGAAAACAAAAGAAATTTTCCAAAACTATAATACTTTTTAATTAAATGAGAAATGTTAGAAATAATTTATTTTCAGGCTTTTAAAAGTCCAACAGTCACAAGACTTTATTTTTCTAGCTTTTAAATCTGTCCTATCAACTTCTCTGAAAATGCCCATGTTTAGAGAAATATATTTGAAAATTATTCTATTAACTTGACTCAAGTGGTTCTGATTCTATACTTAAGGATACCAGTACAACTGCTATAGTAATTTTATAATTTTTCTATGACATTGAATTTGTTCACTGCTTTTTGAATACTATATCCTGTGGTTTGAGTACCTGGCAGAGTAATAATGAAGAGACCATGTGGCAATAGAGGTAAAGACTCAGAGATCTTCAACCTTCCCAGCTAACTGAAATTGACCTTGAATGAACCGCCAGAGTAAGCAAAGCATACTGCTCATAATAAGCATACATATTTAGCTCCAATTCTGTTCACATGGTTTCATGGAATTCTGGGGTGCTTCACAAAGAAAAATCCGGCAATGATCATGTTAACAACCACTGAATTGGATTCTTTTAAGAGTCCTAGTTCTATCAAGTGTTTAGGGAATAGTATAACTTTTTATGATTCTCCCTGGCCATTTATGACTTAGATTATGAAAGAATCCTTTGAGTCACAGAGTTTCTTATTGGCCTATATTTTCTAGCTAGTGAATTTTTCTTATGCTTTTAAAATATGTAGCAACACATGCGAAAGTAAATGTGAAGCACTGCAGGACTGTATGAACTTGTAAGAACAAGGACATTGTACAACATGAATATAAATTTACTCAGTCTTCTTTTACAAGAAGTTCTAGCACAAACTTAGCTCAAAGAATAGATGGTAAAACCCTCATCAGGGCAAGAGTAGAGCAGAATCGTAAACGACACAACACCTGCAGCAGAACACTTTCATCTTCAAACCCAATTAGCCATTTCATGGACTCAAAGCAGATCTACTCTGCTCTGCAGGATAAAGTGACGCACAAAAACGTAACCAGAAAAACCCTAATAATCCAGGTGAAAATAAAACTAGGAATATGATATTATGTTTCTGTAAAGGTATTGGCACAAGAGACGGGACTGCAAAAAAAGACAAAGACTTCAAGGGCAAAGCACAGAAACAAGTGCAATTCAACCCAGGCCAGACCAAAGCCACATGGAGAGTGCGGATCCTGAGTGACGGGGAGCACGAGCAGTCTGAGACCTTCCAGGTGGTTCTCTCCGAGCCGGTGCTGGCGGCCCTAGAATTCCCCGCCGTGGCCACGGTGGAGATCATTGACCCAGGAGACGGTAAGAGCCATTATCAGTGTGTTTATGTTGTTGCCTTTGGGCTTTTATGACAAAATGCCTTATAGAGGAAGTTTTAAACTCAATGTATAGAGAGAATTTTCTACATTAATGGTTCAATATTCTCAGCTATGCTGATGGGAAAAGGGAAACCAAAATGTAATGAAAGGAAGCTATATTTTTTCAAGTAAGTGTTACACGTAGGATTACCAACATGTTCTCTATGTTATTGTGATTCTATCCTTTAAAACCAATATTGCTCATCTTCTTTTCCTTGAATTAATTCATCATTTTAAAGTCCTTTAAATGTCTTAAAATACCTTTTAAACAAATGGTTTGAGAATTAGACACTTCTTGGATTCATTTGTTCCCCTGTATTACATTTAATTATTCGAGTTTTCTTCATGTATCTACGGCCAAAAATTTTCCTTTGGCCATATGTGTTCACATTTGTTCATAATATCCGCCCACCCACCCAACCCACCCCCATTCTGTAGTGAACACAGCGTCTTGACTCATTGCTCTTAATTTCTATTAGATTACATTTTCCTGTCAATGCACACCCTTGGCTGATGTTGGTAAAAGTGAACCCTTAATGCTTTTGTGTGTAATTTGACCTTTCTCCTCCCCCTGCCATACTTCTGTAGTCCTGGCTTGTCTCGATGTAGTCAGGAAAGAAAGGAAAAAAAAATGTTGAATGGCTTTTTGAGGGCTGGCACTTATACAAACCTTGTAGAGACTTCTAAAGCTGAAATCCTGTCAGAAGCCAGACATGACTTTCTTTTAAACTGCCGGCCTACTTTATTTTGTCAGTTGGAAAACTCTTAAATGGTCTGCAAAGATACAATCTCCTGAGTACATGAAATGGAGACCTATGTAGAAATCCCTGTGTTAAAAGACTGAGCATAATTAAAGAGGCTGGATAAGAAATCTGGAGCTCTGATATTGTTTGTTTAACTAACAGCTCTGCCTTTAGTTAAATATGAAGTACAATTATGTTTATAATTGTCATTAAAGAACAGCTAGCATTTAATTGCATTTAATTTTACCTACATTGTCTAGGGATAAATAAACTTTTTTCTACTCCTGAGTTTTGGGTATGTGCTTGAATAATAAAGCTCTTCTCTTTTAAATGAGCCCATGACAGCTTTAATACATATAAACTGGTCCATTAGTTAAAGCTGGAAGCCACTTTTTGATATTTTGTTTGCCAATTAGTACCACTGCTATACTTTACCTGAAGGAATAAAACACTCATTTGTGCCTTCCTATTTATAATTCCAGAGTGACTTTCTGTATCCATGATATATCTCAGCAGTAGGATATTAAAAACAAAATAAAACATGTACACACCACACACGCACACACACACACACATATACACATACCCCTTATGTAATCTCTTCCTCATGTATGCTGTATCACATAAAACTTTGCCATAATTTCATTTCATGTAATGATCACCTAAGCTGTCTTAGAATTTTCTAGATTAAGTTCAGCCCTATTCATGTCAAGCCATGATAATCCTTTGATAGCTAACAAGTGTTCCATATTGCCTGGTGTATTCCATGTCTTGTTGAAGACCATTGGTCTTGAAATTATAAGACCTGGATTTGATTCCCAACTCTACTATTTCTAGTTGTATGACCTTAAATCAAACAGTTGTTATTAAGATTTACTTTCCAAATGCTCAAAATAGGAAATTTAATAATTCTCATGTTACAGCATTCCTATGAACAAGTTCTATAAAACATAAAGCAGGATACAAATATTTCTAGTATCATAAATATAATGTTAGGTTTCCTTTTAAAAAATTAAATAATTGGTCCACAATCTCCTTCCTTTTTACATGTGCATGGAAAGTTCCAATTGAGAAAGGTTTTAAAGTTCATAAATCATTTAACTCATTTTCTGGATAAGGAACTTGAGAAATAGAGCCATTCTTTAGTCTCTGCAGAAAGAAGTCAACCACTTGCAGGCTGTTTAATTTCATTTTCTTTAGTACTGGTGCGATTACACTCCATCTGAGGGAACAGGCACTCCCTGCAAATTCCATTGAGTGGTAACAATTGTCTTCCGCTGGAAATCCTATGCAGTTAAGCTGGACTGCAATCACAAGGCAGACGGTGACTTCCATGTGGCAAGGAGGACTTCGAGGGAATTTCAGGTCACTGCTATTCCCCCTGACCTTTTTTCTAACTCATCCCCCAGCATCCAAAAGCATTCCATAGCCAAGGGTAAGATGGTCATCATAATACAAATCTCTACCATTCTGAGCACCCACTGTGACCCAGACACTACTTTGGAAGCTTTGCAACCTTATCTCAGTTAAGCCTTATGTTTACAACTCTGTGATATATATGCCAATTTGTAAATGAGATTTGTGAGGATCAAAGAATTTACTTCCCCAAAGTCCTCCAGCTCTTAAGTACCAGAGGCAGTATTTGAATATATGTATTAATAATTCCCCTCTGAATCTCTTTCCTGTCTCCTGAGTTATGCTGTCTTCTGTCATTTCACATGACTAGAAAAGAAGTAATATCACAAATGATAATTAGTGTACTTTACCACAGCAACATTTTTTCACTGATTCTTATAAATGAAAACAATAATAAAGTAATGCCTTTCTCATTCTGTTGTCTTTTCTCTTTCTGTTTCAAACCTCAAATATATTAGTACAGATGAATAAAACCAAGTGTGCTAAGAAAATAATGAAGACCACCTCATCTCTTGCATAATCTATCTGTATATTCAACAAGTGTTTACTGGGCATCCATCTAGGCCAGGAATTCTGCCAGGAGCTAAGGACACAGATGCCACAGTGAAGAAGGCATCCTAACCCTGAAGTTGGGCATATCATTAGGTGATTTCATTCCCCTCCATTGTTATAGTTAGCAATACAGAATTCTTGCTGTGTAAGGGAGCAATCAGAGCCCATAGAAGGAATATCTAACCCACTCTTGAGGGAGAAGGAAAGGTCTAGGATGAAGTTTCTTAACTTTCTGTATATTAAGTTCTCTAACTTTCAGAAATTACACCATCTTTCCTGGTAGAAGCATATTAATATTAGTTAATATTAAACATTTTAAGTTCTGTTAAGGGAAAATATGTAAAACTTCTTATTTTATATAAAGATCTTATTATTTTTACTTTATAATTTCTAGCCAGAGCAAATAATTTAGAGACCACACCTCAAATACAAAGGTATTTGAGTACAGATACCTAGCATATATAACTAAAGCCTGTATTTATATAATTATTTCTTTTGTACACTTGAAATGTCTGCAAACTTCTGATAGAAATGGAGTCATCCTGCTATTTCTATGATACCAAAATAGAGCCATGAACTAATAGATTAAATATTTGACATTTGTAATCACTTTTGTTGGGTCCATATTAGGCTAATGCTATATAATATTTAATAGAGAATAACTATGTTATTCTAAAGGAATGTAGACCTTAACATACCTCAAAAATCCCTAATGTTAATGGATACAAAAAAAGGACAAACTTTTGTGAGCTCTGAGTGAACCAAACCCATCTCATGAGATAGAATTCAGTTGCATAGGCTGACTATAATATGAAATCCAAACATAAATTCGTAATTTTGAAATTTTGCACCATTGTCAATGTTGACATAAGGAGATCACTGGCTAGCTGATATTTTGAGATGAGTGCCAAAATTCAAGGTCCAGAATTAGTGAAATGATAGTCAACTGCAACTGATGACAGAGAAATGATAAAGCAAGCATGCAACAGCTTCAATGTTAATGAGAGTCGAACCTTTTTTTTAAAAAAAAAAATCTCTATTGGTGTGATGCATGAGTCATCATCTTAAGAGAAACAAAAAATTCCAAACATTTGTTAAATGTATCCATTAACATTAGGGATTTTTGAGGTATGTTAAGATCTACATTGCTTTTGAATAGCATATTTATTTTCTGTTAAATATTATATATCATTAGCTTAAAAAACTATAGCATGTAGTTTCTGACACCAAGAGATGGATAAGAAAAAAGGATGGTGTGAAATAAAACAATTTTTGTCATAAAAAACTTTCTGAAAGCCTTTACAAAATAGAAAATTAATGATAAAAACGAAGATTACCTAAAGATTCACTCTAACAAGTTTGTAGAGTAGCAAAAGGATGATTTGGGGGGCCTGATGATATCGTTATGTGAACTTGTAACACTTACTTGTGGTTCAGGTATGTTTTCATGATTTTCATGTCTTTCTTTTTCAAGGCCCTGTTAAAATTAGTCTGTATCACCATGTCTGTTTTAGAGTAAAACAAATAAACAAGCCACAGAAATGAGAGAGCACTGCCCACGTTCAAACACATCAATGACAGATTCTGCTGTATTCAACGCCTCTTGTTGGCTAATCTAAAGGCACCATCGTGGCCCGAAGACATACTGGAATATCTTCAGAGTTGTTTCTGAATATGCCAAACTTTTTACAGGCAAAAAAACGCCCAATGCCTTCATCCATGTACTGCAATTTCTTTCCCTTCCCTGCTCTATTGTAGCAGATTTTTAGAAAATACTTTGTTCTATCTTATTTTCAGCTGAGTTTGTTTTTTCCTCCCTCTGCACAGCATAATTGAGGGAAGGGACAGCATGTACGTGCTCTTTCAAATGTAGCTACAACTGCTTTATTTCTACAAACAGAAGTCATCCTTTTTTGGCCTAAGTTGCAGCATAGTCAAAACCTCAAAATAAAAACGGTGGTTACAAATTGCGTTACTCATTCCAATCCAGTCCCATTGACTAATCATGCACGCGTTCACTTTATTCAGCTTTATCTTTCACAATAAATGGTAATGAAATCAACCTGCAAGTATAGAAGTAACATATGTTCATTGTCAGAAAGACAAATGCAAGATGTTAATACTAGTGTAAAATGGGAGGGGGTGAGGAAATATATGGGAACTCTATGTACTTTCCACTCATTTTTCTGTAAACCTAAAATTCCAAAAAAAAAAAAAAGTGCATTAATTTGTTTTAAAATGTCATTTGTAACCTACCAGCTGGGAATAACCATTGTTAATGTTTGAGAGAACAATGCTGCAGTTATTTTTTTAATATAGGTTTCTATTTACTTAGTGAGAGTTTACTATTTCTATAATTTAACCCCTGCTACATCTCTCAGTGAACACCTTCTCAGAGATGGCTGCAGTTCCAATCCAATGTGTTCATGGGATTCATCATGTGTACTTTTATATTAAAATATATGTGTATTATATTCTACGTACACACGAATAAGTGTATTATACGTTATAGACTTTTGCATAGTACTTCTGTAATTTTATTAATATGTATATTGTTTGCATTATATAATTTTACACATCTTTATGGTTTTGTATGTATACAATCATATATATATAATTTCTATGAAAATACTGAATCCTTCTCAAAATACTCATTTCTAGCTTCCTTTTTTCTACTTCTGCTGCACCTACCATCTCTCTGCCTTGACAGTACTTTATGTCTCTCTCTTATCATCTCAGTTTAGCCTTTTGTCCTCCTCTGGTGAGAGTGGCATTCCCAGCTACCCTGAGTGTTCTTCCTTTAGGCAGCGGAGAGTGGTGGTTATGAGCATGGGCTCTGAGATGGAGTTTCTGGGTTCAAATCCCAGCACCACCACCTGCCAACCTAACCTTCAGCTGATTTCTCAACATCTGTGTGCCTCATGTCCTCGGAGTTAAAAGAACAGTCAGAATAGTCCTTACCTCAAAGGTTGTCAAGGACAAAGCTAGCCAATCAAGTAAAGTGTTTAGAATAGGGCTTAGCAAATAGAAAGAACTCCCTGTGTATTAGCTAATCATTTTTAAAGATAATACAAAAATGCCACCTTTAGGACTTTTTTAAAGAGCTATGCTTACTTGAGGCAGTCTGCATGTACACTTCTATTGTGCATATAAAGTGAAGTTTTAAAAGAATGTTAGCGGCACAGTCTACCAGGGAAGCCTTTCTTTGTCTTCCTGATGCCCTTTGCTAATTCCTGCCACAGACTACGCATTTCTTTTAGAAGTTAGGTCAACAGAAGACCTAAACTTGATACTGGGACTATTTACTCTCTGTCGATCAACTGTAGGAGTGAATTCCAGAGCTAAGGGCATGGTCCAGACACCCAGTTTTGTTTTTAATTCATAATGCAAACTTGCCGGCACTGGCAAGAAGTCCTGCCTTGTTCAGTCAAACCTGCGTGGGTCATAGGATTGGAATGGTCATGGAATCAAAACTCAGGTTCTTGAGCTTTAAATCTGAAAGGGGCTTATTCAATTAAAATCCCATACATGGAATAATTTGGAATAACTTATTTGAAAAAAGCTTGCCAATATAAATCAGTGGTATGGAGTAAATATTATGTATAATCAACACTGTCTTCATCAGCTCGGGCTGTTATAACAAAACACCACAAACTGGGGTGCCTTAAAGGGCTGACATTTATTTCCCACAGTTATGGAGGCTGGGGAATCCAAGACCAAGGTGCTATAGATTTGGTTCTTGGTGAGGGGGCCTCTTTCTGGCTTGTATATAGCTCCCTTCTCGCTATATCCTCACAAGACTTTCCTTCTGTGCATGCTCAGAGGATCTCTGTCTTCTGGTTTTTTTTTTTTTTTTGAGACAGAGTCTCACTTTATTGCCTGGGCTAGAGTGAGTGCCGTGGCATCAGACTAGTTCACAGCAACCTCAAACTCCTGGGCTTAAGCAATCCTTCTGCCTCAGCCTCCTGAATAGCTGGGACTACAGGCATGCACCACCATGCCCAGCTAATTTTTTTTTTTATATATATATGTTTTTTTTAGTTGGCCAGATAATTTCTTTCTATTTTTAGTAGAGATGAGGTCTCGCTCTTGCTCAGGCTGGTCTTGAACTCCTGACCTCGAGCAATCCACTCGCCTTGGCCTCCCAGAGTGCTCGGATTACAGGTGTGAGCCACGGCACCCAGCCTGTCTTCTGTTCTTATAAAGACACTAATCTCATCCTGAGGGCCCCACCCATGTGACCTCATCTAAACCTAATAACCTCCCAAAGGCTCCAGCTCCAAATACCTAATACCTTGGGGATTAGGGCTCCAACAGATAAATTTAGGGGTAACACAACCAGCCAACACATAATAAACCCTGATAAAGAAACCAAACTTTCTGTAACATTTCATGCTAATGCTGCAGAGTCCATCACCTGCAGACTGCCAAAACCTAGGTGATAGCAGAGGGAATTTCCATTAAGTTAATGAAAAGAAATCATTGAAACTCATTTAATATTTGACTTCAATATTCAGTAGCACTCTGTGTATTTTTTATACTGGAGTTTTGTGATCATTTATTTCTTTATGTTTTTAATTTCAGAATATTAAAGAGGTAGAAAGGTTTTTGTTACATAGAGACCTTGTATAATGCTTAAGTTGGGGCCTTCAGTGTGCCTGTCCCCTAAATACTGTTCATTGTATCTGACAGTTAAATTTTCACCCTCACCCCCTCCCACTCTCTCACCTTCTTGGTTTGGAAGTCCTTTATACCTCTTTGTGCCCATGTGTACCCATTGTTTAGTTCCCAGTTATTAGGAAGTGCATGTGGTATTTGGTTTTTCCTTCCTGAGATACTAAAGATAAAAGTCTCCAGTTCCATCCAAGTGGCTACAAAAGAAGTTATTTCATTCCTTTTAATGGCTGAGGAGTACTCCATGGCATACATACAACACATTTTCTTTATCCACTCATGAATCGATGGGCACTTAGGCTGATTTCACTTCTTTGCAATTGTGTGTGAATTGCGCTGCAGTAAACATTTGAGTGCAGGTATCTTTTTCATAAAACAACTTACTTCCTTTGAGTAGATACTCAGAAGTGGGATCTGGGTTGAATAGTAACTCTATATTTATTTCTTTGAGGAATCTTGATACTGTTTTTCATAGAGGTTATACTAATTTGTGGCCCCATCGACCCTGTGTAAGGGTGACCTTTCATCACATCTGTACAAACATCTATCATTTTTTGACTTTTTAATAATGGCCATTCTGATAGGGTAAAGTGGTATCTCATTGTGGCTTTAATTTACATTTCTCTGATGATTAGTGATGTTGAGGATTTTTTCATGTATTTCTTGGCCAGTTGTGTATCTTTTGAAAAACTCTTGTTCATGTCTTTTGCCCACTTTTTCATGGGGTTGTCTTCTTCTTGCTGATTTGTTTGAGTTCTTTGTAGAAGATACTAGCCCTTTATCAGTTGTATATTTTGTGAATATTTTCTCCCATTCTGTAGGTCATCTATTAACTCTTTTGATTATGTCCTATGCTATTCAGCCTTTTAATTTAATTAAGTCCCATTTATTTATTTTTGTTGTTGCTGTATTTGCCTTTGGGGTCTTAGTCATAAATTCTTTGCCTAGGCTGATGTCTAGAAGAGTTTTTCCTACGTTTTCTTCTAGAATTCAGCTCAAAGATGACTCTATCAGAGATACTTGCCATGGCTTTCTTCTGTGTCATAGATCCCTCCACCCCCATGTGCCAGCCCCAGCACTGTCTCCCTCAGCACTCTTTGTTTTCTTCATATCATCTGTCACCTCCTGATATACCATACATTTTCTTGTATATTTGTTTATTTTCTTCCTCCTCTCCAGTCCCACCTGGAATGAAAACTCCATGAGGCCAAGGATTTTGTTACTTCTGTATCCCCTGTTCCTAGTACTGTGCCTGGAGAGTTGAAGTCACTCAATCAATATTTGATAAATGAATAATTAGTTATAAAGTCATATATTCACAGATTTTTTTTTAAAAAATAGGAGTGTTTTAAAAATTAGTTTATATCTCAGAGTCCCAGGAAAAAATAAATGGCATACTTAAAATGAGTAATCTAAAAATAATTTAATCACATGACCATTTCACAAAGAGGAGGGCAAGGATCTGTGAACCCCAGGCATAGTAAGGTGCACCCAGGCAAGTGAGGGTGGGCACCATCACCACCTCTAGGCCGGAGGGGCTCAGGGGACCAGAGCTAGCTGAGCCCAGGAGTGAGCCAGGGCCCCCAGCAGGCACTCTGACTTTTAGTTGGGGGGTGCACCCAGCTCTGGAAACCCTGACGGGCACCAGGGCGATAAATGCCTGACTAGCCCTGTTCTTGCCCTCCAAGCTCCTTCCTGTATCCCCCTTGGCTGACCCACCAGAAGCCAGAGTGTGAGGGAAACATTAGATGCAGTTCACAGTGGTCAGCTCCTGGGGCCGGAGCTGGGTGGGGCCGGGTGCAGCGTGGACCTCCAGGGCTATATCCGCAGATCCAGCAGTCTTTCATAATCATCAAAAGTGGTGGGGGGAGGGCTGTTTTAAAAATAATCATGAAACTATTTCTGTGTGGCTATGAGACTATCAGTGAAACAGAGTCCCAGTCAAATACCAGAGTCTGTGTTTCGGGTTTACGATGTCAAACTATTGAACTAAATGGTTGTTAACAGTTTTACATAATAACTGTGTTTTTAAACAATTTAATTACGCCATGTTTATTATCTAGCATACCTTTCAACCACATTAAAAAATGAACCATTGAGACTTATAATACTATATAAATATAATATTGTGTGCTGTGTGTTATTGTTATTCTGTGAGGGGAAGAAGAAGCCACAGAAATATTCATTACAGCTGGTAAATGGATTTATATATTCTAAAGGAACGGATACTTTTAAAAGTGTTGAACAATGTATGATGTGTATTGTTATATTTTTAATCATGACTTGTCCAAAAGAAACACATTTTGGGTGCAAAGAACAATGGAGTAGACATTTGAGGATCTGAGTTCTAATCCTAACTCCACCAGTAAGGGCCACTAGGAAAAAAGTGTATCAATATATGAGTCTGAGTTTCCTCATCTGTAAGTAAGAGATGGGACAAGACGATCTTTGAGATCATCTGCACTTCTCAAATTCTACTCCATTGGAAGTTGTTACTCTGTGCCAAAAGAAGAAAGCTGGATTTAAAGGAACTGTGTCAGCAGCACTTATTGAGGAAAAAAAAACAATTACTAAAGATAAAAGCCATGTTGAGTTTTGTTTCTAGATTTAAAAATTTCACTGGCCCAGAGCCTGCCTGCTTTATACCCACTTCTTTCCCCCTGTACTCCCTCCTTTTCCCCACTCTGTTATTCTGAAAGAATATGCAAGAGGGAAAAAAAATCAATCATTAGAGAAATTTTAATTGCATAGGATTGTTTCAGAGATAAGAAGCTCAGACAAAAATAATAGTGGCTGTGATTGTGTTTTCTCTTTAGAATCTACTGTATTTATTCCCCAGTCCGAATACTCCATTGAAGAAGATGTTGGTGAGCTCTACATTCCTATCAGGAGAAGTGGCGATGTCAGCCAGGAGTTAATGGTGATCTGTTACACCCAACAAGGTAGCTCCATTTGCAAAATATAAAACCTAAAATACCCCCCAAATGATATCAATCAGCCACTTATGTTGGAGCCATAACATTCTGCCATTAAGGGGTATACTTTATTATTAAGTTTTTCAAAACTACATTTATGCAGGAGTCTTTGTTCAGGATTGCACCTTTGAGGACTCCCCTAAGGAGCTCGGAAGGACTCTGCTGCCATGTACCTCGAATGTTTCTGACTTAACTTGATCACTTATTTTAATACTCAAGTCTTTTCTGGATTATAAGGAACTAAAGCCCACCCAAGCCTGCTCAAGTAGAAAGGGGTTACTGTTTAAAGGAAAAGAGACAAAGTGATACTAGTTTGAAACTCATTTCAAAGAAGTATCAAAATGTTTGTTTTGCTCATTGGTAAGCATCCTGTGAAAGGCGATTTTATGTAATACAAAATTAAATTACTACATAATGTTCGTTGATATACTAAACACCTTCCCATCAAGTAGCTTTTATAAAAATGCAAAAGAAAAAGTCAAATATTCTGTTGCTATCTGAGCAGACTTCTGTTAAAATTTCCATAAATATGTATATGACTTGAAAGACAGTACAGGTTAAAAACAGATTTCAGGATCAGCCTTGGGCTCTGGGTCCCAGAGCAAATGGTTTAACTTCCGTAAATCGCAGTCTTACCAAATACGTAAAATGCAGTAGAGTGCTTGAGAGGATGAATGAGGCAAGTATGTAAAGTGCTTGGCACTTTGCCTGTATCTAGTAAGCATTTGAATAGTAGGAGGTATTATTTTGTAACATTCTGTTGGCCTAAAAGTCCATTGGCAGGAAAGACAGGAGAAAACACTTGCCATTTAATATTCTGCATAGGCTTGAGGTCATTCTGCAGTTGACTCAGGATGCTAGAACAGTATGCAGTGCCATTGCAGTTGCAGGGGTGTTCGTGTGCCATATTTGACCTTTACAATGCTGCGTTTCTGGACATACCCCTGTAATATGTTCTACATAAAAAACCTTTTGGATTCTCTCCGCCTCCAGGAACGGCGACCGGAACTGTGCCCACTTCAGTGTTGTCTTATTCTGATTACATATCCAGGCCTGAGGACCACACCAGTGTTGTCCGCTTTGACAGAGATGAACGCGAGAAAACGTGCCGCATAGTTGTAATTGACGACTCCCTGTACGAAGAGGAGGAGAGCTTCCAGGTCCTTCTGAGCATGCCCATGGGCGGGAGGGTCGGAGCAGAGTTCCCAGCGACTCAGGTCACGATCGTCCCTGACAAAGATGATGGTAAGGACTAATCTTCCTGAAAATTCTTCTTCTTACCAGAAAGATCAACATTAGGCACAACTTTCTAGACAGAAAAATGGGAGTCTGAAAGAATTATAACATGCACATTTATTTTATGCTTGATTTTATAGTGCAATTAGGTTTCCAAGTTGGCGGCATGAATTTGTCTTTCTTGATTGAATGTTTTAAAGGGCAAAAGACACACTTATGTGTTTTGTCCTCTGGACAGTTTCTTTGACAGTGCCATTTACCGTGATGTGATTAAATTTAAAACTTCGTGGTGAGGCATCGAAGCAATTTTGATACACCTCATTTATTTCCTTTTTGTTTGGTTTGGTTTGATTTTCTTTTGTTGTTTTGTTTGGCTTTTAAAAGCTTATATTTTATGACTTTATTGTCAGTGTTTGAACCTGTTTTTCAAAGCAACCTATCAGACAGGGCTGTTAAAGGGATAACTAGTAAATATATGGAAAATTAAGTCCAACAGGGAGCTCCTTGCTCAAAAAAACGAGGGGGTATGTGATAGGTCATTTTTCCCACCAGGAAAATTAAATTACCATGAATTCATCCCTCCCTCCAGAATAAAAAAGGGAGCAAAGGGATCCTGATGTTCCCAGCTTAAGAAAGAGTTGGTGCTTTTTTGTGAGAATGGAGAGAGCAAAGGAAAGAGTGTAACTGATCTTGCAATGAAAGCAGAGAGCAGTAAACTGAGAGATAGGATCCCCCCACACCGCACTGTTCTTCTCTCCTCCTTGGAAGGTTTCTCGTGGTAGATGAAAGAGGAAGGACCTGGGGGGTGAGTCTTTGGGTCAGAGAGAATCTGGAGGACAATCAAAAGACTTTAATCCCAAGTAATCTTAAAACTTGGGAAGTTGAAAATAATCTACCAGGAAAGATTTTTGATACTTAAATGGCAAAGAGCATTTCTTGTAGGGCCAGACTAGTGATGATAAATTCCCTCAGCATTTGTTTATCTGAGAAAGACTTTATTTCTCCTTCATTTATGAAGGATAATTTTGCTGGATGTATTATCCTTGGGTGGCAGTTTTTTCTTTCAGCCCTCTGAATATATCATCCCATTCTCTCCTACCCGGTAAGGTTTTTGCTCATAAATGCACTTTTAGTTTGATCGCTGTTCCTTTATAGTTGACTACACAATTTTTCTCTTGTTCTTTTCAGTATCTTCTCTTTTGCTTCAACTTAAGACAGTTTGACTATAATGTGCTGTGGAGAAGCCTTGTTTGCATTATGTTTGTTTGGGGATCCTTGAGCCTCCTGTATCTAGTTGTGTAAGTCTCATGCTAGACTTGGGAAATTTCCATCTCAAATTTTGATAAGGAGGTTTTCCAACCATTGCATTCCCTCTTCACCATGAGGGACACTGATAATTCAAATATTTGGTCACTTTATGTGTCCCAAATGTCCCAAAGGCTTCATTCATTCTTTTTATTCTTTTTTTCTTTTTGTCTAACTGAATCATTTCAAAAGACCTGTCTTCAAGTTCTGAGAGTCCTTCTTCTGCCTGATCTAGTCTATTGTTGAAGTTTTGAATGTATTTTGTATTTCATTCAATGAATTCTTAAGTTTCAGAATCTCTGTTTGGTGCCTTATTTCTTTGCTTTTCATGTTTCCCGTGTCCTCACATTGATATCTGTGCATCTGGTTTAACAGTTGCTTCTTCTACTTTTTTGAGTTTGCTTTCATAGGGGACAACTTTTTCCTGAAGATGTGTTTATGGATGTGTTGGTTGGTAGGGCACTTTGGCTTTGATTTTGAGTGCATGAAGTAGTGTAATCTCTGTATGATTTCTTCAGCCGTAAACAACATCAGTGGCATCTATGATTTTTCAGTGGCTTAGGGTGCAGTTATTGGAGGAGGCGGTGGTGAAGTTTTGCTGGGGACTAGCATGCCAAGGAGCCAGTTTTCAGGCCCCGGTGGCTGCAGTGGGCTGAGTCTGCCTGTCCTTGTGCCCCATGGCAGTGTACACTGGCACCAGTGTCAGTAGGTCCAAGAGGGTCAATGCTTGGGCTCCCAGGTGGTTTGCATGGATATTGGTAATGGCAGTGGTGGCCTGGGCATGTGGGTGGCTTCCCAGTTTCCCTAGGCATCAGGTACGATGTAGCTGATGGCAGTAGCAACGGTGGAGAAATCCAAGAGGTCTGTGCTGGTGTTGGCAGTGGTTGTGACAGGTAGTAACTGGTGGTGTGTGCAGGTGGGTGCCAGCTATGGTGGTGTCCGCGGGTTAGGTCAGCCCAACCTCAGACCCTGGGAAGAATGTTCAGGTGCCAACATTGCTGGACTGGGCTGGGTGATACCTAGACCCCTGAACAGTGTGCTGAAGTACTGGGAAGATGGGACCAAGCTTGCAGACCTGTCCTAGGCCCCCTGGCCTGAACACACTATCTGTGACAGGTAGGAGCAGGATGGTCTCCATGCTGCCAATAGCATGCTCAAGTGTGG